>NC_089436.1:0-2648255 GCF_026210795.1 Rhizophagus irregularis | reverse complement strand
AAGAATTCACATTCCTTTATTATAAAAAAGTGTTATTTTACAGGTTTACTTTTGAATTTGACCAACGTTCAAACGAATACTCAAGCATTTCAATTAGGAATGATTTTATTCTTGGGATGGGTCATTCCTGATCTTGGTACCCAACACATTTGGGAGTCATGGTGAACATTATTATATTATACGTGCTTTATATTTTCTCTAAATTTCACTAACTTTTGTGATTTATATAAAACAGGCCTAGTACTTTGGGATACATTAAAGCATTGAGGATGTTTATTAATACTGTTAGTGTTTCTATTGCAATGTTCAACTGGGGTACTAGGTAGAAGATTATTTTATAAGTTACATGTTGAACATTAAAATACCATTGTCAACATGATACAGTAATAAAATACCTTAAATATTATTTGGTTTTAATTCTTGTTTTGATGGTCTTGAACCAAAAATAGTACTTCCAATACGAACATTAGTAGCGCCTAACTTCAAAGCCTCTTCAAAATCATTGGACATTCCCATACTTAATTCTAACTCAATTCCTCTTGCTTTCTTAAATTCTTCCTTTAAATTACTCAACAACTACAAAAAAAAAATTATTTTCAATTATTAAGATTTTTTTTAATTTTTTTACAAAAAAAAAAAATGTTCTTACTACAAAATCAGGATTTGGTTGGTTTTCATTAGAATAATCTCTATTAAGAGCTCCAATAGTCATTAAACCCATTAATTCTAATTTATTACAATTATCTTGAATATGATTTAATACGTCTAAACATTCTCCTGGTTCAATCCCACTTTTGGCTGAATGACATAAAGATAAAAAGACTAGTTATTCTTATATAAACAATTTTAATAAAAAAAAATGAATAAGTAATTACATTCTTCACCACTTGTATTCACTTGAAGAAATACTTTTAACTTATCATTTCTTGATGCACATGCTTTATTCATTAAATCCGCTTTTTTTATACTATCCATTGTTTCTACCACCCACAAGTTTGGTATTCCTTAATACATAACTAAGTTAATAACTGTAATAATAAATAAATGATAACTTTTATTAACTTATATTAATTACCTGCTAGCATTTTACATTTATTACTTTGTAATGTTCCTATAAAATGCCAATGAATATCTGATGGTAACTGATATAAAATTATTAACTTATTGGGATGTTTTTATTACATATAAATTTCTTTTATTTTACCTTTTCGCTTTTTTCAACTAATTCTTGTATCTAAGTAATAAATAATAAATATATTTATTAAATCAATTTCAAAAAATAATTTTTTTTTTTTTAATAAAATTCTTACATAATTTTCACCGAAGTGTCTTTGTCCAAGTTCATAAGCCAAACGAATATCTGTTACTGGTTTAAGTTTACTAACTGCGACTAATCTGGCCTAATAATTATAAAAAGTTCGATTACCAACTATTTGTATCTTGCTCTATCTGAGATACATAACAATTACTTGTTTTCCTTGAGTTATTGATTCGATACGTTTTTTAACATCACACAACTTTTCTTCAATTTCTTTTTTTCTTATTTCAGCTTCATTGTTTTCCTCTTCTTTAAATTCACCAGAAGAAGATATCATCCTTATTCTGTAACTATTATTTAAAAAATTCTACTCAGAATTTAATTATTATCTTACATGTTCTACATTCTAATACAATCGTTTCTTACTTATATTGTAGAAAACTGGCAGAATTAATATAATTGCAATGGATAAAATTTTTTTTTATAAAAAGATCCTCTCCTAAAAACTTTGATCTGAATGTGCGTATAACATCATTCCGCCACATCTTTAACTAGGGGGTTAAAATTCTTAAATAGCGCACTTGTCTTAACCTCTATCTAAATTTAGTAAAGGAACTGCAAATTTTTTTTTGTTGATACTGATTATCAAATCATATCTTTATTTTTAAATTATGATACTTAAAAAACACAAATTAATATACTTTATTATAACAAACTATTTGTAAATTTTAAATAAACACAGTTCTAATCGATATTGTTAATACTATTTTCTTCGTTTGCTTTTAACATTCATACTCTTTTTCTTTATACCATTACTACTTTTAACTTTCTTTTTAATAACGTCATTGCTTTTTCCCTTGCCTGCACCTTTCCCTTTCTTATTTGTATTTTTTGGTACAACAGCAAAAGCCGCCTTTTTAGTGACATCAGTTAAATCCATTTCGAACCCAATACCATTATTTTTCTTTTTCTTTTCACCTCCATTTTTCGCCTTTTCTTTAGTCTTATCATTTTCCGATATTTTATTAATTTTAGCGGGTCTTCGACTCTTTTTGGCTAACCTCACAGCTTTAAAATTTTCAATTTTCATCTGAGGATTGGAATCATCCTCACGTAATTTCATTCTTCTTTTTTTCTTTCTAGACATACCAGCATATTTATCCCTTTTAATTTTCTTTTTATTTACTCCTTCCTCGTTATCATTTTCATCTCTCATTCTTTTTTTGACATCAATGTTATCAGCAGAAAGGTTTTTCGATAGTTTCTTTTCTTTTTCTGATTGAAACCAAGTCCTCGCAGGTCTACTAAAAATTTCATTTTCGTATTTTAATAAATTTTGGCCTTTTAATAATTCCATTTCAGCTTGGTTCATTAATTTTTCTTCTTTTTCTTCTTTTAATACTTCTTCTACTTTTTCTTTAATATCTTCTAATTTTTTACTATATTCTTTTATTAATTCTACATCAATCTTCCTTTTTTTAATTTGTTCTTTTTGTGAATGTTTTATTATCAATTTTAATAATTTACGATCCGATTCTCCTGTTAACGTAACGGACCTTTATATATTTATAAAATTTTTGTGTATATGCTTAGTATTTTACATTATATTGTACTTAAAAAAAAAAAAATTTATATTTACCGTCCATTTCTACCCGCACGAGCAGTTCTACCAACTCTGTGAATATATTGATCGTAACTTTGTGGTATATCATAATTTATAACCGTCTCAATTCCTTTAATGTCCAATCCACGTGATGCTAAATCCGTAGCCAATAAATAATCTACTTTACCATCTCGAAATGCTTCTAAGGCTTCCAGTCTCTGTAAAATCATTTTTTAATAAATATATATATATTAACATGTAATCAAAAGAAAACTCTAAAATTCATGAAACTTACTTGTTCTTGAGAAAGATTACCATGTAATTCGGAAGCTTTTAATCCTAATAATCCAAAAATAACTTTCATTTCATGAGCAACTGATTTTGTTCTAAAAAATATTATAACCTTATGTTTAAAATACTTTTTACATAAGATTAATAATATAATTTCCCGATTTTTTTCTTGGTATTCTCTTATTCTAATAAATTCTTGAATTAATTTTGTATTTGTAGACTTAATAGAATCTATCATTAATTTTACTGGTCTATTCAGTGATAAGCGAATTAATTCATCTACATTATCTGTCATTGTTGCTGAAAACAACATAGTTTGTCTTGACTTTGGACAATATTTAACTATCTCGTTTAACTCATCCGCAAATCCGACTTCCAGCATCCTATAAAAAAAGGAAAAGGGAAGTTAGTATGCTCTTATAGGATAACACCCGAGATTGTAGTTATCTTACCGATCTGCTTCATCTATAACTAGAATTTCGATACTTTCCAGTAAAAAAGATGGCGAATTTCGTACATGATCAATAAGTCTTCCCGGAGTTGCGATAACAATATCAGGGCGTGCACGCAATTCTGTTTCTTGTTGTTTAAGACTTAACCCACCTAAATGAAAACAAAGAAAAACTTTAAAAAAAAATTCTTTTAAGGAAATTTCTTCTAGAAAACAACACCTTTCTATACTAACCAACGCAGAGACATAAAGTAATATCAGTAAAAGCAGCTAATTTACTAGCAACACTATGACATTGTATAGTTAATTCGCGTGTAGGTGCTAATATAAGTACTCTCACTTCTGCTGTTTGTCTTGGCCTATAAAATAATCTTTCTATTATTGGTACTAAAAAGGCTATTGTTTTGCCACTTCCTGTTATTGCACCCCCACAAATATCTTTACCCATAAGTGCTATAGGTATAGTTTCTTTTTGTATTTGCGTCGGTTGAATAAATCCTAACTGGCTTAGTCCTTTCAATATTGGTCTTGATAAATTCATTGTTTGAAATGATTCCGCATCTTCATTCTGTATTATTTCGGATTTATCTGCAAAATATGCTTTTTTTCGCTAAATATTAACGGATAAAATATGTAAGACAACTTCGATATTTTCAAAAGATAAATCTTTAAACTAAAAGTAGATTGCAAACCTCTCTTTCATACTCGTTGTCGTCTTCATTGCTATCTTCATCACTTTCATCTTCATCCTCATCTTCATCCTCATCTTCATCTTCTTTACTATCTTTATCATACATTTTACCTTCAGAATTAGAAGCTTTTTTCTTCTTCTGTTCGTTTTTTTCTTCGGGTCTCTCATCCTCATCCTCATCCTCATTTTCACTAGTATCTACATATTCATCTTCAATAACATAATCAACCCCTCCACCAAAAGTATAAGGCTCATCTTCGTCTAAATACATGAAAAATTAATATATATAGCATATATGTATATAAGCTTTTTCGTAGAAAAATAAATATAAAAAGCTAATCAATACCACTATCTTCTTCCTCTTCGTCATTTTCAGCTCGATCATCTTCGCTAACCTCATCATGTTTCATTGTTTCTTTCTTTTTGTTTCGATCGATATACTTCTTCTCTAGATCATCATCCTTCTCTGATTCACTAAGTTCATCATCATCATAATTCATCTTTTTTTTATCTATTGACAAATTAAAATAATCCATCATTAAAAAAAAAAACTTCTTTAAAAATCAAAAAATTCACTGGTTTTTTTTATTTGTACCATTTTTATCGTTACCATTTATTTCATGATTTTTCTTTTTTTTTGCTTCCAATCGTTTATTTTCAATTATCTCATCAATAGATTTCGATTTAACCTTTTTGTTTTTTATTAAAAAGTTGAATCAAAATTAAAATAATTAATCTGAAAATAAATTGTTTTAGAAAAATTCTTGAAAATTTTGATATTTTATTAATTTATCTTACAGGTATTTTTGGTTTAAGTCCAGCTCTTGCAGCATTAAAATCCCATGGATGTTCAATTGGTTTATTATTAATTCCATCAATAAAAAATGTAAATTCAGGATTAATAATATCATTTTCTGAATTAATATTATTTTTATCATCTCTTTTATTTTTTTCATTATTTTTTTCATTATTCAATTTTTTATTTTCCTTTTTATTAGCTTTTTTATCTTTTTTATTCGTTTTTTTAGCTTTAGTATTATTTATTTGTGTATCGTCATTAATGTCACTATTCTCTTCTTCAAGAGAAATTACTTCATTATCATCCTCAATAGTCATTACAAAATCCATGTTTATTTTTTATTGCTTTTAAATAAAAGTCAAAAATGAATAATTTTTTTTTTTACATCTATTATTGATTTTTTGATTGGATGATAAATTTCGTAGTAGATCGACATAAATCATCATTGTTGTATAACTAATTAAAAAAAAAATTTTTTCTTTTACAAATTCTTTTCTAAAACTTATGTAAGTATATAAATTTGCACTGAAACATGTAAAAAGTTAGTCTTAATTATTCCCTAACTCTTTAGTTCTGCTTTTTTAGATAACTTCCAAACAAAACAAAACGAACAATCCGTTATAATAGTCATGGGTGGTGAAAACTGGTGGGGAAACATGGGAGGTCCCGTACAAAAGGGAATAGTCACCTACTCAGTTTCTTCATTTCAACAACGTGCATTCGCTGGTGCTTTAAAATATGGGATATTTAATGTTTTCCGCCGTACAATGTCTCAGGCTCCTTACGTTGGACCTCCCATAATCTTTGGTTATCTTATTTATTCTTCTTATACAAAGAAACATGAATTTTTACATTCTAAAGCTGGTAAAGAAGAATTAGCGAAATATGGTTAAAAATATTTTCTATTTATGACCAGCGCGTAATGTATCCTCATCTTTCTTAACATGTAAGCAAGTATTAGTTAGTAATTTATGAATAAAAAAATCGAGTTTCCCGTTCTTTTTTTCTTGCATAAATGATTGAACATATCTCAAAGTACTAAATCCCAAAAAAAGCTTTTTTTACAAATTACAAAAAAAAATGTATTGTTTTTAAGAAAAAATAATATTGCGAGAAATAAAAAAAGGAAAAGCAGCTACAAATCTGAACCTGAAAACTATGAATAAAAGTTTGAAGAAATTTGATGATAAGGGGTAAAAATTTGTCAAACAAAAAAAAAAGAGAAAAAGAAATTGATTTAATAAAAATCATGTGCTGCGTTAGATTTAATAAGAATTACTAGATAAAAATGTCCTATTATCGTTATGTTATCGCTTACGCTAGATAATTATATACTCGCCTGAATTAATTTTAAAGAAATTTATTAATAATTGAAATAATTAACTAAGAATTAAAATAAAAAATATATTATGAAGCTTACCTATCTCCCGTGGCTCTTTCCAAATATTCTCGTTCAATTAACGCCTCAATTCTCTTCTTTATCAACGCTGGATTTGGCATAAATCTTGATTGTAGTTGTTTTACAACTTCTGCAATCAAAAGATTATGTTCCATAGTCTTCCTATCTTTCATAATTCTTACAATAGCAGCTTCTGTTTGATGTTTTCTAGCCTCTTCTACTTTTTCTCGTGTTTCCTTTCTTTCGCCTTCACTTTCTACTTTACTAGCTACAGTTTGAATCTTAATACGTTGCAATGGTGCTGTAAAATCATTATTGAAATTAAATTGATCTCCAGGATTGATTTCTTTTCCTTTAGGTTCTTTAACAAGGATTTTGTACTTAGCACAAGCCAATGATTGAAGATTACGTTTGAGATCAGCTTCTGGAATATCACTTTCACCTTTGATTTGCTGGAAAAAAATATATAAATACATAATTTAAACATAATATGGTGAGATCATTAATCGACATTTTACCTCATACGATAGAGACTCTCCATCCTGTTTATCATTGAACATAAGTAAGATAACCATTTGATACGTTGATACGTTCAATTCATGTTTACGTGCTTTGAATGAACCTCGAATATCTGCTGTGCCCTAAGTATATAAATAAAATTAGCAAACAAATCCAAACTTACTCTGTTATCAAAATATATAATGTATAAAATATTTATTACCATATTCGATTGCCATGTTAATCTACGACCACTATGTCGACCTAAATAAAAATTTTGGAAGGTACCACAAGCTTTTGTTAATTCTGGCGGTAAATTACATCTTGGACTTGCTGATAGGTTCATTGGCCAAAACGTTGATGTAAGAACAGTTACACTTAAATCTAATTTAGGTTTCTATATTATAAAATGTATTAAATAATGTATTCAATATTTTAATTTAAACAAACTTATCCTTATATATATATAAGCTTGCATACTTCTAAAACAGATTTGTCCAAGTATTCCTTGAAATCTGTCATTGTATCGGATGATATTCTCATATCATTGAACATTCCCTCTAGTTTTGTAGTAAATTGATAACCGCACTCAACCTGAAGTATACACGAGACAAGTATTAGAAAATAAAAAGTGAAATACTACAATCATAAGATTAGTGACATACCTTGAGTTTACCTATCATACCCCTTTCTGCATCATCGCTAACACTGCGCCCAAGTAATAAACGCTTAGCTAAATGTTGTTTGTAATATCGCTCAAAAACGTCCTTTTCTCCAATAAAGCGGAACAATGTAATAGTTTTGTCTAATACACTATCAACTTCTTCTTCCGTTTTCTAGATTTTATAAATCGGTAATTGCCTAAGATAATGATATTTAAATATTTAAAGAAAATAAATGATACGTCAAACTAACCCCCTTTAATCCTTTTTTGAGATTATCATCAATAAACAATGATATAAACTCGGGTGACTTTGAATTCTTATTAATGAAATATTCAAAAGCCTTTAAAAAAAAATTTATAAGCATTAATAAAAGATGTAATTATCTTGAACAATAAATAATTAAACATCTGTACTGACAAACCTCATTAAATGATGTTTGAAATGCTTTATCATTAGATAAAGCTAAATTCTGAACTTTATCGAATTTGTCTTTAAGGTCTAGAACCTCCTGTACCCATCTTACAGCAACAGTGGCTCCCGTTTGCTTATCACCAGACGCAGCATTACCACCTTCGGCAGTTGTATTACTTGTTACTGTTTCATTAATCGCTTTACCAAGTTCACGTATATAATCACTAATAGCAGATTTCATTTCATCATGACCTTTTACAACTCGCCCGAACAATTTATACATCCTTCCAAGATCTAAATTAAATAAATAACATTACAAAAATATAATAATCATTGAACGACAAATACAAGAAACTTACCATCCATTTTTTCATTCCTTAACATAGGAATTAAACCCGAATTTTCCATCTAGAAATAAAAAAAAAAATTTTTTTTTTGCAATTCATTTCATGTAATTTATAAAACCAAAATTTTTTTTTATACTATAAAGCGTACCTCAATTACTGTCTTAAGATGTTTTGAAATTAACTCTTCCTCTACAATATTACGAATCTTTGGTTCTGTGGTTTGTGAAAGATAATGACGTACGCGCTGCTCTTCTTCATTCAGTCGCTTATCTACCTAAAAGATATAATATGCTATTAATATATAAGTTCGGAACAAAAAAATTTTTTTTTTTTTAGAGAAAAATATATATATATATTTTTGCTAACCTTTTTCATATATTCTGGAGCATCATATTCTCCTACAAGCATTTGCCCTTCAACTCTATAATATTCCGAACTTGTTTCCAAGAACTTATTTTCGAAATCAGTTGCATAAACTGTATCTTTAGTCGACGCGTCAGTCAGCTCCAGTAACATATCAATTGATGCTTTCACATTAGTACGATCTATAATTTCATTCTCTCGTTCAAGCTTAATTTGCTGTAAAAGTACTTCAAGAAGATGATTCTGAATTGGATAATTCTGTGATCGGACGATTGTGTCTCTAAATAGATCCAATCCGAGATCGTAAACAAGAGGAACGTTTGCAGTTTTTGCGTAAACCCGATCCTTTAGTTATAGTGTAATTATTAGATGTAGCCTACAACAGGAAAAAAATTTCCTCGCACAAAATAATTTACGTAAAAGAAATAATTACAAAACTTTACTTGAAATCAATTAACTTACCATATACATTAAAATATCTCTAATCATAAGCATACATGTAGTATGGTCCTCCCAAACAGTTTTTAAAACTTTCAAGAAATTTGCACCACCAGCTCCATTAGGGTTTGTTTGTGAACTACTTGCACCTGAAAGAGGGAATGCAGGTACTACTTGTGAGACAGCAACTTCTTCCAGGTGCTGCGTAATGACTTCTCTTACACCATTATATAATTTGTCTCCATTTTTATGAAGCACCATGTTATATGCATTACGATAAAGTTCTTCAAAACTTAGGATCGACGCATTTTTTTTATGAATTTCACGAATAGCCTGAGCTAGACGATCCCAATTGTCATTGAATTGGGCGTCAGCGGAATTCTGAAAACGACGTGAAGACATATTTAAATAAATAAGTTTTTTTTATAATTAAGTCTTTATTAAAAAAAAAAAAGAAATTAAAAAAGATAAGTTCACATATTCATATAAACATAAAAAATAGTTTTGTTTCTAAGTCAAGACTTTGAAAGTCTGACAGAAAGTCTGCAGAAGAATATTTATATAAAGTATCCGCAAATATTATTGGCTGGCTTTTTTTTAGACGTTTAAACTTGTAAGCTATTAAATCTATACTTGTTATTATAACTTCTACACTTGAGAAACAATAAAGAACAAAAGAAATTCTTATGCGCTTAATATAAGTTACGGATTTACTACAGTTTGATAAACCTTTTCAAACCGGACTATAGTAACTAAACTTACCGGTTTCTTTGGTGGCCTTATCTTTCCTTTTGGCTGTTTACGGCTACTCATACTAAAATAGATTAGAAAGCGGGACCGGGAATAAAGAGTAATAGAGCGGTGATTTGTGAATATATAAGCAAAAGTGATAGACTAATAGTTGTTCTTAGGGTTATTGACTATTCTTTCACGATAATTAATAGAATTAATAAAGGGAGTTTATAATAATATATTCCGAGTCTCTGGACAACAAAATTATCAGATATGGAATTGGTAAAAATAAAATATGTAGGGTTTTTCAGTTTTACCCCATTTTCATTTTTTCGATTGCTGCGGTCTGCCGGTTGCTAAAAAAAACTCTCGTTGGACGTCTATATGTGTTAGTTACACAAAAAATTTTCGTGTCAAGCTGAGGAGGTCAATGATCTATTGATATTATTAGATCATTGACCATTTAACATAATAAATTCAATAGAGTTGTCACTGGGAGATTTCCTAGCAAATCCGTGTAAAAAATTAAATTTAATGGGCATCAGGAAAATGCGTATATTTTTGCAGCTCCCTGCAACTATCCGGATAAATAACAGATATTACAATAAGAGCTTATTCAACAAAAACAAAACCGATATACTAGTATATTTAAAGTTCGAGAATCTATCTGTTCTATATTTTTTATAATAAAATATTTGATAAACAAAAATAATTATCTGTTGCATTATTTGATGATTTAATAATGACTTAATAATGAAATTTGCCTTTACATCTACAATTCAATCTTCTTCGTCTTTTTTTTTTTTAATTCATCCAGATCTTTTGTCGCAAACAAATCCTCTTTAACTTCTAAACTTTCTAACCTTCTTCAGTGACAAGAATTGTCATCATGTTTTCTGTTTATTATTTGCTGGTATTATTACTATTACCTCCCTCATAAGGATTTTCAGCAATATTTTCTTTATTTGCTTCATCTGATTGTTCATGAAGAACTTGTTCAGTTTTAGTTCCTCTCCTTGTTCTTCTTCTTCCAGATAGATCAAGAATATCATGATCATAATCATCATCATCATAATCTTTATTCTGGTTAACAAGAACAGGATTGAACGTGAAGAGATCACGGCAAGATATGCCTTGCGCTTTACCAACTTTGAAAGCTGCCTCTTTAGCAGATCTTCCTCAGCTTCCAGTTTTACCTTGCGATTCTTCTTCCATTCAGTGAAAGTTTCATGAGCAACTGGTGTGAGGTAAATCCTAATTTATGCCACCTGAAAGTTTGTTAAAATTATCAGTAATTAAATTACACGTTCTGATCAACATATGGGAAACATTTTGTAAGATTTACCTCTGTTTCTAAGAACTCTTCAATATTGATCTGTTATTACTCTTCCCCTTCAGCTTTAATTTGAGCACAAAACCAGGCGGGAGAGCATTTCTATACATGCACTTTTTGCCTAATAAACTTTGTATAATTAATAAGTTCAACATTACCATATAACCAGCTTTCTTATCATTGTTCCTTGAATCGGTATATGAATCAATTTTCGCACTTTTTCTTTCAACATTCATCATGAGAGAATTTAATATTGTCCACTTTTTAATATTGTCCATACTTGAAGAATTGACATAGCATCATTTAGAATCGACCCCGAATGGCACTTTTTGTTGTACTTGAATAATTGCACAAAACTAAACAAATATAAAGTATTTAAAATCGGACTTCATTTCAGCTCAAACTCTTTAAAACAAGAAAATTAGAATACTTACAGTATTATTAAAAAATTCAGTGTCAACTATAAACTTTACGAAAAGTTCGCAGGAAATTAAGAAAATTCGTAGAAATTTGAGCTAGTAACAATTTCATTTTTTGAGAATTCGAAAGAAAGAGCTATTCTAATTACAAAACAAAACTTTTATCTAAAAGAATTCGCTATATCGCCGGCAAGTGACATACAGCCAAGTTGCATATTTCGGTCATGTGTCATTCTATTGTTCGACCTAAACATTTTAGGTCGGATAAAATCCCCAGCTTTTTTGGTGCACTATGCAATAATTGTTTAGCTTTTTATTAATGTTTCATATTGATAGTTCATAAAAATATTTTGTAAATGAATGCAAAAAGGATTATTAACTGGTTTGCACAGTTAATTATTATATGGTAGTATAACCAATTGAATAATTTATTTTATATTTTCATCTATTTTATACTAAGGCTAGCTAGCATTCAATTTATTTAACAATAATTAAAAAATATTGTTATGCATAAAAATAGGATAAACTAATATCAAGAGAATTAGATGTAAAAATGTAGTAATTAGTTTTAATTGATAAAGGTATTTTTTGCAAAAGAAAATCCTATTAAATAAATCTTCTAATAACAAATAAATGTAAATTTTACAAAAGGAGTTTGATGACAATCACTAGATAAGAAGATTCTCTTATTATATAATTATTTTTTTTGCTGCCAATTGATATTTAGTTGCAAAAAATATCTTGTTTTAAAAATTTTGTTAAAAAATTAAATAAGTTTGATTACATTAAATAATTTGACATGTATTATAGTTTAGAAATTTTAAGATACCTTAATTAATTAATTGGTTCCAGTCTTTAAAAATAAAATACAGTAAATGATGGACTATAGTACCCGGGTATCCGGGTATCATATAAATCATCATTTTCAATTCAGAATTTTCTCTTTGTATAACCTAAAAGAATAAAGAAATCCTTTTTTGTTTGATACAAATGAAATATGGAGAGTTTGATTATGAAAATGAATTTAACTGAATATTAATGCCGTAACAATTTTAATAAATACAGTATTATAATAATAATGTTTGTATTCGTATTTCGTAATAAATTTTAAGCATAATGTCCCCAAGAAGCAAATATAAAATACATGTTAAGCGAAAATTTTTCATGTATAGTACTAAATCACATTTATGAGTAGGGGTACTATACTTTAAGGGGTACTATAGCCACCGTTTACGGTATCAAATTTATCCTTTTTTATATTAAAAAAGCTTGCTATATTTCTGAAACAAAATTTATCCAATTACTCCTTGAAATCTGACATTGTATTAGATGATATTCTCATATTATTGAACATCTCCTCTAGTTTTGTGGTAAATTGATAACCGCTCACAATCTGAAGTATATATGAGACAAATATTAAAAATAAAAAGTGAAGCATTCATAATCATAGGCTAGTGACTGACATACCTCGAGTTTACTTATCGTACGCTTTTCTGCACCATCATTAACACTGTGTCCAAGTAATAAACGCTTAGCTAAATGTTGTTTGTAATATCGTTCAAAAACATCTTTTTCTTCAACAAAGCGGAACAATGTAATAGCTTTATTCAATACACTACCAATTTCTTTTTCCGTTTCCTAAAATTGTAAAATTGGTAATTGATTAAGATGAAAGAAAATAAATATTACGTCAAACTAACCCCCTTTAATCCTTTTTTAAGATTATCATCAATAAACAATGATATAAACTCGGGTGATTTTGGATTCTTATTAATGAAATATTCAAAAGCCTTTTAAAAAAAAATTATAAGCATTAATAATCAACTTGAGCAATAATATAAAAAACATTTGTACTGACAAACCTCATTAAAAGATGTTTGAAATGTTTCATCATTAGATAAAGCTAAATTCTGAACTTTATCGAATTTGTCACTAAGGTCTAGAACCTTCTGTACCCATCTTAAAGCAACAGTAACTTCCGTTTGTTTATCAACAGATACAGCATTACCACCTTCGGCAGTTGTATTACTTGTTACTGTTTCATTAATCGCTTTACCAAGTTCACGTATATAATCACTAATAGCAGATTTCATTTCATCATGACCTTTTACAACTCGCCCGAACAATTTATACATCCTTCCAAGATCTAAATTAAATAAATAACATTACAAAAATATAATAATCATTGAACGACAAATACAAAAAACTTGCCATTCATTTTTTCATTTCTTAGCACAGGAATTAAACCTTTCTGGAATAAAAAAATAATAATTTATTTCATATAATTTATAAAACCAAAAAAATTTTTTATACTATGAAGTTTACCTCAATTATTGTCTTAAGATGCTTTGAAATTAACTCCTCTTCTACAATATTACGAATCTTTGGTTCTGTAGTCGGTGAAAGATAATGGCCTACGCGCTGCTCTTCTTTATTCAGTCGCTTATCTACCTAAAAGATGAGATTATATGTATGTATGTATGTATGTATGTATATATTTCTAACCTCTTTCATGTAATCTGAAGTATCATATTCTCCCACAAGCATTTGTCCCTCAACTCTATAATATTCCGAACTTGATTCTAAGAACTTATTTTCGAAATCAATTGCATAAATTGTATCTTTAGTCGACGCGTCAGTCAACTCCAGTAACATATCAATTGATGCTTTCACATTAGTACGATCTATAATTTCATTTTCTCGTTCAAGCATAATTTGCTGTAAAAGTACTTCAAGAAGATGATTCTGAATTGGATAATTCTGTGATCGGACGATTATGTCTCTAAATAGATCCAATCCAAGATCATAAACAAGAGGAACGTTTGCAGGTTTTGCGTAAACCCGATCCTTAATTATAGTGTAATTATTAGATGTAGCCTACAACAGGAAAAAATTTTCCCGCACAAAATAATTTACGTAAAAGAAATAATTACAAAACTTTACTTGAAATCATTAGCTTACCATATACTTTAAAATATCACTAAGCATAAGCATACATGTAATATGGTCCTCCCAAACAGTTTTTAATACTTTCAGGAAATTTGCCCTACCAGCTCCATTAGGGTTTGTTTGTGAACTACTTGCACCTGAAAGAGGGAAGGCCGGTACAACTTGAGAGACAGCAACTTCTTCCAGGTGCTGCGTAATAATTTCTCTTACACCATTATATAATTTGTCTCCATTTTTATGAAGCACTATTCTAAATGCAACACGATAAAGTCCTTCAAAACCTAGGATCGACGCATTTTTTTTATGAATTTCACGAATAGCCTGAGCTAAAATATCCCAACTGTCAGTAAATTGGTACACAGCGTTCTGAAAACGACGTGAAGATACATTTAAATAAGTTTATTAAGAAAAAAGAAAATTAAAAATGATAAGTTCACATATAAAACATAAAAAGATAGGTTTGCTTTTAAGTCTGGTAGACAAACCGGACTATATAAAGTAACTAAACCTACTGGTTTCTTTGGTGGCCTTGTCTTTCTTTTTGGTCGTTTACGGCTACTCATACCGAAATAGAAATAAAGAGTAATAAAGTGGTGATTTGTGAATATATTAGCAAAGGTAATAGTTATTGCCTATTTTTTCACGATAATTTATAGTGGGAGTTATATGAATTCATGATAAAAAAGTGTCAGATGATATATGCATCACAATATTATTAACCAATCATAAATTAGAATTTATAAATCACGTAAAAGAAAATTAGGAATTATTTTATTTACACATTTTTACTACTATTAAATTGATCTGATTTTTAAATTATAAATAATAGTTATTGGATGGGGGAATAGAGAAGACCATCCAATAACCGAGTTATAGTTCGTTCATGGAATACTGCGGTGACCAATCACCAATGTCATTAAAATCCTAATCGACTGAACAATAACGGATAATAAATCTTTTTTTTGTGATCTACTGATCTACATGTTGCTATTGTTACGCAACTATTTAAAGTTAAGGTCAGTATCTATGTATCTATAAAAGTTATTGGTTAAAATTTTTAAAAGTATAAAATGGCCGAGTATAGAGGATCTATGGGATTTGACGCATGTATTTACGTCGTTTTTCACCGATCATGGGAGAAATTGGTCTTGTCGGTTTTTTATCCGATGGTTGTATATTTATCGGTGTATAATATCGAATAGGTTGAGCGTGATGAACTAAATCTACTCTCAACCGACGGATTTCCTTCATATTGCGTACCTTTAATTATTAACATAAATGCATAAAAAGTTAAATATCGAAAAAAGATCGATAATATGAATTAGTTCTTATATCTTACCTCTTCCTCCCTGATCTTTGCTATTCTTTGTTCTTCAGCTTCCTTCTCTCGGAATCTTCTGCGTTCGTCATAAATATGACGTTTTTTCATACGAGTATCAGTAAAAAAGAAAAAACCAATTGGTTCTGTTGGTGGAGGACATTCAGGTTTTCTAGGAATTTTGGGCTCAAAATTGGGGAGAGGTTGTGCATGGAATCGATTCTCCTTGACATATTCCTGCTCTTTTCTCACTTTCTCATAAAATTTTCTTTGATATTTTTCCCCACGATCATTAGTTAACAATGTAAATGGTTTTGGGTGAGTTGGTGGATAATAAGGACGTGTAGGCAGACACTTGGAACATTAAAACAAAAGAGAAGAATAATTAGAATAATTCTTTATTTTATTCTAGTACGTACAATACATTTTAATGGTTACATACATCAGGGGAACCAGTAGGAAGTGGTTGCGCTTTAAATTCGCGCATCTTTTCCATTTTCTCTTTTTCTTGACGAATCATTATTTCAATTTCTTGTGATTTCTTCTTGGAAATTTCCTCACTAGGTAAACTAAACATTGGTAATTCGATTAACCGGTGTTCAATCACCGGTCTATATGGTTCTTTATAATCGGGTACGGGATTAGCTTTAATGACATGCGGTGGTGAAGGACTCTTCGGTCTTTGTGGCTTAGGTTTCGTTATGGCCGGTGAATATGGTACAGTCGGCATTGGCTTTTGTACTTTTGGGATTCCCAAATTCCTATTCTCAAGGATCTTTAAAAGAGGATTTTAAAATTTAAAGCAAGAGACGATGTAACGATGTTTTATGCGTAAAATCTCAGACGAACAATTACCTTTCGATCTAATGGGTTAGCTTTGAATTTATAACCTCTCATTTCCCTTATTTTGCGCTCTTCTGTAGGTAATATACTGAACAATAATCAAATACATTAATAATTAATTACCCGACTTATGATTGATTTTCGTATTTATTTTATTTATTCGAACTTCAATTAATTAGTGACGTATAACTTACGTAGTGGGTTTAGACCTATATTTAGTGCGTAAGTGCGGAGATTTCGGTATAGTTAAGTTATTTGAACGTACTTTACCAGACTTTTTTTTTTAAAAGGCGATTGTTAGCCTCAAAATCACGATGTTGATTTTTGAAACGTATTATCATCTGATACCTTAGCATCGAATCTGGTTGGATTTTCTAAAAATTGTTGCACACTGATAGCTAAAGGAATAAATGGTGATTTTGGAGAATTTTCTTTATTACGAGAGTCATTGGCCCGCAATTCAGTATAAAATTTGAAAGGCTTTGGCACTGTTGGTACGAACGAACGTTTCTAATAGACGAGATATTTTATTATTATAAACGCGCTAAAAAGATAATATGATAAATATGATAATCCACTTCAAATTTATAATAATTACTTTAATTCCACCACTCTTTTTAACTAAATAATTTTTGGTTTGTGGCGGTTGAGTACTTGGCGTTACCGACATGAACCAACTAACATCTTCCATATATTCAAACTTAGGTTTTTCGTTATTAAAATTAGTTACGTTCATAGTTTTTGTTTTCAGTTTTTGTTACCAAAAATCAGTTTAGAGAAAAGTCAGTAAAGATTATAGGATTATTTCTGTCTTAAAAAAGATCGCACGCGTATGACGTAGTTTTTTATTTCTGACCAAGCGATTAAACAAAATTTTTAATTGGTCCGTTAATATCATTAATAATTTGACATGTAATTTTGCCAAAGATCACATTAATTTTGGCCAGAATTAAAGAACCATAAATTTCGTATACATCAATAGAAAAATTTCATTAAATCACGTGATATGGTCGCCAAGTAATAACATGATTAACATCCTTAAAAAAATATATTATAAAAATGTAGTATAATGTAAAGGTAGAGTAGCTAGATAAAAAAAAATATAGTGAAAGGGAAAGGTATGGGTAGAGATAAAAGTAAAAAAAGCAGAGGTAAAGATAAATATATTATTGGTTTTTATAACACATAACAAATTCCTCTAGAATCTGTAAACTTTTATTTTTATATTTACATATATTAAACTACAATAGAAAAAACTTAATATTCATAACTTTTAAGGAGAGTATTAGATGATATTCTCGCATTATTGACATCTCATCTAGTTTTGTGGTAAGCTCTCGATCTGACAATAAAGCGGAACAATGTAATAGCTTTATTCAATACACTATCATTTTCTTCCTAAAATTTTAAAATTGGTAATTACTTAAGATGAACGTTATTTAACGAAAATAAATATTACGTTAACTAACCCTCTTTAATCCTTTTGTATAATGATCATAAAGAAACAATGTTATAAACTCGGATGATTTTGGATTCTTATCAATGAAATATTCAAAAGCCTTTTAAAAAAAATTTATAAGCATTAATAAAAAAGATAATCATCTTGAGAAATATAAATATAAAACATAAAACATTTGTACTGACAAACCTCATTAAAAGATGTTTGAAATGTTTTATTATTAGATAAAACTAAATTCTGAACTTTATCGAATTTGTCTTTAAGGTCTAGAACCTCCTGTACCCATCTTAAAGCAACAGTAACTTCGGTTTGTTTATCACCAGACGCAGCATTACCACCTTCGGCAGTTGTATTACTTGTTACTGTTTCATTAATCGCTTTACCAAGTTCACGTATATAATCACTAATAGCAGATTTCATTTCATCATGACCTTTTACAACTCGCCCGAATAATTTATACATTCTTCCAAGATCTAAATTAAATAAATAACATTACAAAAATATAATAATCATTGAACGATAAATACAAGAAACTTACCATCCATTTTTTCGTTTCTTAGCATAGGAATTAAACTTTTCTGGAATAAAAAAAAATAATAATTCATTTCATGTAATATATAAAACCAAAAAATTTTTATACTATAAAGCGCACCTCAATCACTGTCTTAAAATGTTTTGAAATTAACTCCTTTTCTACAATATTACGAATCTTTGGTTCTGTAGTCGGTGAAAGATAATGACTATACGCTGCTCTTCTTTATTCAGTCGCTTATCTACCTAAAAGATGAGATTATAAGTATGTATGTATGTATGCATGCATGTATGTATGTATGTATGTATTTCTAACCTCTTTCATGTATTCTGAAGTATCATATTCTCCTACTCCCTCAACTCTATA
The DNA here is from genome assembly GCF_026210795.1 of Rhizophagus irregularis. Classification (NCBI taxonomy): domain Eukaryota; kingdom Fungi; phylum Glomeromycota; class Glomeromycetes; order Glomerales; family Glomeraceae; genus Rhizophagus; species Rhizophagus irregularis. The sequence goes on along the minus strand of NC_089436.1, from coordinate 2,629,090 downwards.
GTATTCCGAACTTGCTTCTAAGAACTTATTTTCGAAATCAATTGCATAAATTGTATCTTTGGTCGACGCGTCAGTTAATTCCAGTAACATGTCAATTACTGCTTTCACATTAGTACGATCTATAATTTCATTCTCTCGTTCAAGCTTAATTTGCTGTAAAAGTGCTTCAAGAAGATGAGTCTGAATTGGATAATTCGGTGATCGGACGATTATGTCTCTAAATAGATCCAATCCGAGATCATAAACACGAGGAACGTTCGCATTTCTTGTGTAAACCCGATCCTTTAGTTATAGTTATAGTGTAAATATTAGATGTAGCCTATAACAGGAAAAAATTTTCCTCGCACAAAATAATTTACGTAAAAGAAATAATTACAAAACTTTACTTGAAATCATTAATTTACCATATACACTAAAATATCTCTAATCATAAGCATACATGTAGTATGATCCTCCCAAACAGGTTTTAAAACTTTCAAGAAATTTGCCCCATCAGCTCCATTAGGGTTTGTTTGTGAACTACTTGCACCTGAAAGAGGGAATGCCGGCACTACTTGTGAGACAGCAACTTCTTACTTAATAATTTCTCTTACACTATTATATAATTTATCTCCATTTTTATGATGCACCATATTAAATGCATCACGATAAAGTCCTTCAAAACCTAGGATCGACGCATTTCTTTTATGAATTTCACGAATATCCCGAGCTAGACTATCCCAACTGTCAGTAAATTGGTACAAAGCGTTCTGAAAACGACGTGAAGATATATTTAAATAAGCTTATTAAGAAAAAAGAAAATTAAAAATTATAAGTTCACATATTTATAAAACATAAAAAGATAGGTTTGCTTTTAAGTCTGATAGACAAGCCGGACTATATAAAGTAACTAAACTTACCGGTTACTCTTGTGGCCTTATCTCTCCATTCGGCTGTTTACGGCTACTCATTCAAATAGAAATAAAGAGTAATAAAGTGGTGATTTGTGAATATATTAGCAAAGGTAATAGTTATTCTTAGGGTTATTGACTATTCTTTCACGATAATTAACAATATTGATAAAAGGGAGTTTATACTTTATAATGATATATTCCGTCTGAGAAACGAAAGGACGGAACGGCTCCTGATTTAATACTTGTAACTGATAAGGTGTTCATCACGTGACATTACGATTAACCAATCATAACTCAGGATTTTATTAAATCATGGGATATATACAGTAACTGCCTTTATTACTGTCAAATTGACCTGTTTTTAAATTTTAAATCTTTTTTTTTTGTTTTGTCTACATGACTTCATGATCTACATCACTACATGTTTACATTATTTAAATAAAAAGTTTATTTTATGAAAGGAAAATATTTTTACGCGAAAATCAATATTAACTGTCTAAATAAATTATCAGTCTAACTTTTTATTTAAAGTATCTAAAAATTTTTTTAATAATATTACAAAAAAATTTTGGTTAATTCGCATTATTAGTGGCTGAGTATAGATTGATGGTTGCTAAAAAAAAACTCTTGTTAGACGTCTACATCTACTAATTACACAAAATCTATTGATATTATCTTAAATCTTAACATTCAATGGGGTGTCACTGACAAAGAATTGGTATCAGAAAAATGCGTATATTTCTACAGATTCTTGCAACTATCCGGATAAATGACAGATATGTTATCATAAGAGTTTATTCAACAAAAACAAATCGGATATACTAATTTATATTAATTTTCTTAACGTTAAAAATACATTTTCCAATTAAATAGTTACGGATACATTTTTTAACTTTAATAAAGTTAAAGAATCCATTAGTTCTATATTTTTTATAATAAAATATTTGATAAACAAAAATAACTTCTGCTGTTATGTCAAATGCATAATTTTGAAGAAAAATGTTTTGTCCCATTATTTGTTTATCATGATGATTCAATAATAACCTAATAATGAAATTTGACTTTACATCTACAATTCATTCTTCTTCATCTTCATCGTCGTCATCGTCTAAGTCATCCAATTCTTCTGCCGCAAACAAATCCTCTTTAACTTCTAACCCATCTTCAGTGATAAGAGTTGTCGTCGTGTTTTCTGTTTTATTATTACTGGTACTACTACTACTACCTTCCTCATAAGGATTTTCCTCAATATTTTCTTTATTTACTTCATCTGTTTGTTCATAAAGAGCTTGTTCAGAATTTTCTTCCTCCTCTTGTTCTACTTCTTGTTTATAACCAGATAAATCGAAAATATCATCATCATCATCATCATAATCTTCTACAAGATCAGGATTGAACGTGAAGAGATCACGACCAGACATGCCTTGAGCTTTACCAGCTTTGAAAGCTGCTTCTTTAGCGGATCTTTTAAGTTCTTCTTCAGCTTCCAGTTTTGCCTTGCGACTCTTTTTCCATTCAGTAAAAGTTTCAAGGGTAACTGGTGTGAGGTTCGATCCTAATTTATGACGCTTGAAAGTTTATAAAATCATCAGTAACTAAATAATACGTTTTATCAACACAAGGGATAACACTTTGCAGGATGTATTACCTCTGTTTCTAAGAACTCTTCAATAGTAATTTGATCTTCCTCTTCCGCTTCTGCTTTCTTTTGAGCTTTGCTTTTCAGCACAAAACCAGGTGGGAGTGCATGTCTATACTTGCAATTCTTGCCTAATAAATTTTGTTTAATTAATAAGTTCAAATTATTATATAAATTAAAGTGAAAAAGCAAATCTATAGAATTTGAAAAAATAAACTAATACGAACAAATTAAGAATCATCTCACCTCCATTTGGACATTCCCAGAACCAACCATACTTTTGATTTTCAATAGCTTCTAAAAAGAATTTACATACAATATCCGTTGTAGTTTTAGGATTGCCCTGTTTTGATTTGACGACTTGTTCAAGTTTCTCTTGATCCCATTTATCCATGGTATCTATATTAACCAATTAATAAGTTTTTTACACAACAAATTATAGAAGAAATAAATTTAAATAATTATTTAATTATTTATTTACCAGTTTTCTTATCATCTTCCTCATTTCTTGAATCAGTATATAAATCAATTTTCGCACTTTTCCTTTCAACATTCAAATCATGAGAAAATTTACATTTATCTCCCTTTTGACATTGTCCAGATTTAAAGAATTGACATAACACCGTCTTAGGATCGACCCCAAATGGTACTTTTTGTTGTACTTGAACTGGTTTAAATAATTCATTAAGTTCTTCTTTCTTTTTTTGTTCAGCAAGTTTTTTATTAGCGATAGTCTGTTTTTCAGTTTCTTTTTCTTTCTAATGAAATATTAAACAATTAATTTCAAGGTATAATTTTTTAAAAATAAAAGAGAGGAAAAAAAAAGTACGATCAACTATACCATAGTTTTCCGATTACCAGCTGACATCACTTGACTTTGAATTTGTTTGATCTGTTGTTGGACTTTTACAGACTTTTTCTTATTCTTCAAACCAAAAGTCTTATCCTCAATGATCTTTTGCTTCTCCTTTTGTTTCGTTTTGTCAGATGGTTGATTTTTCTTTGGAGGCATTTTGTCGTAGTGTTCAAGGTGATTGAAAGGTGATTGAATATTATCAAAAACTTTGAAAAGTTGTTCGAATTAAATAATAACCGCTGTCAATCAATTACGTCATTTGTGGCTTGGTTCCAAAATAATATATAACTTAGTAAAAAAAAAAAAAAAAAATCTCTTTAGTTTCGAGGCTAGAATTATGGGTCGTAGAAGAAAGAAACAAAAGACTACGGCTGAATTTGTAGGTGTGCTATTTTTAAATATAGATTAATTAGTAAGGTGTGAGATAAAAATAAATTCTCTTTTTTACAAAAAAAAAATTACGTAAAGTTAAAAAAAAACTATTGATATGACTCTGTATATATATATTTTTCCTAATAATTAATAATTTTAAAATAAAAATTATTTTTTTTAAAAAAAAGAAAATAATAAAGCAAAAAGCGAAAATAATAAGAATTTTAATGTAATTGATCAAAAAACGGTAGATATATCAATAAATGATAATGAAAATGGGTAAATTTATATTTGAATTATTTTTGAACTACATTCATTTAGTGATTGTTTGTTCTTTTTTAAAATTGATCCTTTTTTAAAAAATGTCGTATCATAACTTTTTGTTTTGATAGGATGATAACTACGTCAAAAAATCGTGAATTATCATCACGAGAAAGTTCCCCTGTTAGCGCATTATCTATGCGTGGAAAAATAGATGTTGAGGTACTCTCAGATTTTGAAAATGACAGTGAAGATATCGGAATGATTACTGATAATGAAGAAAAGTATGGATCTTTAGGGGATTTAAATGAAAGGGTTTATGAATCTCAAACACTTAAAAAGAACGAAAAAAGTGAGATCCTTGATTCTTTCGTTGTTTCTCGTTTTAATCCTTCATCTTCGAACGTCGTTTGTTATGAAGAAAAAGATGATAACTTTGATTTATGTTTGGTTGCTATGAAACGTGGCGAGGTAAAATAAAATAAATTATTATATTTATTAGCTTTTCTTTTAAAATACTACTTAATAATATTATACATGATTCGTAGTCGATAAGTTTTCGAGGGAATGTTCTTGTTGCATCTATTTATGGAGAAGCTGTTATTATGGGTTATAGATTATGTGGCGTTTCATCTGAGGATGTGTCAGAAAGTTTACAAATCGATTTAAATTCTAGCCTTATATTCCATCCAGTATTTTCTCCAAAAACGCATTCACTATTAGCAATAGAATCAGTGGAAAAACAAAAGATGACACATAAAATTTCACATCCCGGAATAATAGCTTGTTCAAAAACAAAATCGATAATCAACAAGCTTTTATCAAATATAGACTTGTCTAAAGGAGGATATGATACAATTCTTGCTTTACTAGATATTTCATGGTGTGGTATTCAAGACGTGGAAAACGTTGCATCATGTTACAATAATATATTTTCCAGTAACTTTGCGAATAATAATGAAAAAAAAGATAATGAGATCAAACAATCGAAAGACGATTTTTTTAATATCAAAGGATTTTATCCAGTAAGTATAAGTATATATATATATATATATAAAGAATTTCGAATTCTAAATCAAATTTTACATATTGGCAGATTTTTGAAGTAGCTCCAGGAATGACAGCATTCAAAATCCCCCATTCCTGGGAGAATTCAACAAATCAGCTTGTAACTGATATTTTGGACTTCAGTAATATCATTATTATATATTTTATATTTATTTATTTATACCTATATCTTACTTACATTTCAGTTATTTACTAATAGCTTTGCCGCCTATTTCAATAATCAGTGGACATAAAAATGTGGGAAAATCAACATTTTCTAGATATTTGGTTAATAGCATGTTGAATATGTACGTTCATTTATTTTTTCATAAAAAAAGATGATGAAAATGATGACTTAATAATTTAACATCTTTTATTTTTAAGATGCCCCAAGGTCGCTTATATTGAAAGCGATGTTGGACAATCCGAATTCACTCCTTGTGGATTAGTGTCACTTAATATATTAGATTCTCCTATTTTTGGTAAGTTGACTATATCAACAAAACTGTTTGATCTCTTTAATTGACTTAATATCGTTTTGCAGGTCCTCCATTTACGCATATACAACAACCTTATAGATCATATTTCATTGGACATAATTCTCCACGTGATGATCCGGACTATTATTTGGATTGTTTACGCGAATTAATTACAGTGTATCGTCGTGACATTGCTTGTGGACCAGAATATGGAATGTATGGAGACGAACAAATACGCATTCCTTTAATTATTAATACCCATGGATGGAGCAAAGGTGAATTCACAAGAATTACTATAAAATCCATTTATATAATCTAAATGTATTACTAACCATTAAAATAAAATATACACATATAGGCATGGGTTATGACTTATATCTTCATATTATTAGTTCTGCTAAGCCATCACATATTTTTCAGTTTTATTCTGCAACAATCACGAATAAAAACCTTCCACCACTCCCTGAATATGTTGTATCTCCTAATGACCAAGAACCACCCAAAGTCTCTTTTGTTGAGATGATAGATACCCCTGGACCTTCTAAGTATTCAGCATCTGATCGTCGAGTATTATCATTATTTTCATATTTCTATTCAACAAGTGCCATGACAGTAAAACAAGAAAATGTGAAATGGTGGGCTTTTGATCAACCATTGGTTCGTCGGGTTCCATGGTGTTTAGATTGGAGGAAAGGATTGACCAAGGGTATTTTTATGCTAACTGGAGAAGTGCCTTTAAGTCAACTCTTATACGCGTTAAATGGTTCAATTGTTGGATTAATTGGCGATATTGATAATTCGTATAAAAGTGAACAAGTTGACGTAGAAATGAGTGAATCAAAAGAACAGGAATCACGTATTGTATGTTAAACTTTTAAATTCATTAATTATTGTAAACTTATTAATTATATATATCTTTCATTTATTATAAACAGATTCCGAATTATTTCCCTTGTCCAGATTTTTCACCACCTTCACCAACTGAATATACTTGTTTGGGATTAGCCATAATAAGATCCATTGATCCAACATCTCATACATTTCATATCCTCACGCCATTACCTTCATCAGTTCTTTTTAAAACCAATACTATAGTCAAAGGAACATTAGAACTTCCAGTATGGCTTATGTTAGACCATACCAAAAATAGCTCATTAGGAGTACATGGTGTTCAATGGAAAAGAGCTCCTTACATGAGTATTGAATCAGGAGGAGGAGTTGGAAATGCGGCTCAAAAAATAAGGAGAAATATTAAAAGACGTAGTCAAAAACCAAATATATAAAAAATTATATCATATGATGTAAAATAATTTATTTTAAAATAATAAAATCACACATCATTTAATAAAAAATTCTTTTTACTAAATTTTACAAATTTGCAATAAAGTTTTATTTTATTTTAAGGATAAACTATGAAACCGATACATTTCTTTAAATGAAATTAATTTCATTGTTTCTTAAAAAGAAAAAAAAACAATAAAAATATAAAAGAAAAAAATAAAACGAATTTGAATATATTGACATTAAAATATTATGACTCGGGCTTGTCCATTGCAGCTGTAGCAGTAGCACGAGCTATAAAATTTTTTTTTGTAAAAAAAAGGGATGAGTAACGCATCAGTAACGTAAAAAAATTGAATATAAAAATAAGTAAATAAATAAAATAAAATAAAACGTACTGTAAATGAGTTGTGAACCATGAGTGGATATCTTGCGAATTAAACCTTTTTCTTCTAACTCACGTATAGCAACTCTAGCTAAAGAACCATTAACACGAAGTCGATCAACCAATACAGAAGGAGTGATCAATTTATAAGTTGGAACTTCTTTGAATAATTTATCATATGTGGCTTTGTCAAGAACTACGGCATTATTCGCCTTATCCTTGACTTTTCCTTTAGACCATTTCTAAAAAAAAAAAGTAGTAAAAAAAAAATTGTATTATTAAAATGATTTAAATATGAAAAAATTATTTTGAGTTGAATTATACCTTTTTCTTGTTTTTACCACCACTAGTGCTTTTAGCTGCCTCTTTCTTCACCTAATAAATATAAATTATAAATAATTATTAGAAATTATCGTTTGTAAATAAAATCATAATAGATCAATTTTTTTTTTAAATATAAATCTAATAATATTTTTTTTTTTGTGAATTTCACAAAGTATAAATGAATTTGTTCATAAAAATAAAATTATTTTATTCATTGAACTAAATATCCATCTTATTCATAATTCTTATACTGATCTTTTAATTCATATTATAAATTAATTTTCACAAATACGTACCATTTTTTTCGATGAGTCAAGAAAAAATGAGGACCTATTTTTTTAAAAAAATTTTTTTTTTTTGAATATATTACAAAGATTTATTAATCACATGATTAACTTAACGTACAATCACGTGATAATTTTAGTCACTATCTTAGGATTATTTCACGTAATTTAGTAATTTAATAATTTAATTTACTTTATTTGGTATGTAACCAAGCTTTATTTATGTTATCTGAGATCACAAATTTTTTGAATTAGATCTTATAAGTCGAATTTATATTACAATGAGTCTGATTTATCTTAGTTTTCTCGCTTACATTGGATTTTTATTTATATAAACGAGTAAAATTAACTAAAAAAGTAACTAGATATAAATTAACATTCATGAATTTATTTTTTAAAAGTATAACTTCAAGTTAAAATGCGCAGCAACTTTTTGATCTACTATCTTGTTAAAAAAAAGTGAAGGCTTAACATTGTTGAGCATCAGAATCTCCTTGTAGAAATTATTGGGTTAAAAATTTTCATACTTTTTTGATGTTTCTTATTCATCATCTTCAATTTCGTTTAACATTACCCTATATAGTAGGTACCCTTTTGAGTATATCCCAATAATTATTTGTTGAATTAGGTTAATTTTGGCCACGTATCGCAGTATCGCATAAAATACTCACGGTATTATGCAATTAATAAAATAAGGTCTTTATACTGTCTTTATCCAGTCTAATATCAGCTGTATCCATTGAACTTATATTGATAATAGAGAAATTTTATTTTGAAACAAATTTCATTCTATAAAATGGGATTCCGACATTTTTAAAGAAGGGGAAATTTTCCTCCTTTAGCAAATACGGAAATTTATGTACAGTAGGTAAAATTTTGTTAACAAACGACATTATAAATTGTTATGAAAATATTTTGTATAATTTCGAATTTACTAATTCCAACCGTAATGGAATATTTTTAAGGATTTAAAGGAATTTATTAGTTGAGATTTAATGAACACTCTGTAATATATTTTTTCCTTAAATTTGTTCGAAATTATAAATTTGTTTATAATTATTTCAGATAGGAAATAAAAGAATTAGACAATTATAAATATTTCATAAATTATTGCCAGAAAATATGAAGTTTATTCAATTAAGAGTTTTGCTATTTATTATTGTCATTTTTAAAATGGTTGAACGATCGAAAACTTATGGAAGGTGTAAAAAAAAATAAAATGTTATTGAAAAAATATATATATATTTTTATCAGTTAATCGTGATCAAAATATTTTCACATTTTTAACGCATTGGACATTACCAGCTCCTCAAGAAGAATAAGTGTCTTTGCTGATAAATTCTTTATGAAATGCTATAAATAACCTGTCCAGTATTTTTCGGACTAATATAATGTTAGTAAGTAATTCATCTGTTCAGTATGTATAGTAAATATTATAGCTTCTTACTTTATTAAAATTAACAAATTTTAATAATGTACTTCAACATCATTGTTATCTATTTTATAACTATAATGTACTGAAGACAGTATTTAATTTACTTATATTTAATTTATTAATGTGTTTTAGTAAAATTTATTACACATAAAAAGAAAGAAATAAAATAAAATAGGAGAACTAAAATATTAAAATGATAATTTATATGTTACTTCATTATTATAATCATAATCTAATTAAGTTTTTAATATAATCATTTAATAATTGTTACATATCTCATTGTTTGTTATTCTAATTTATCTGTTGTTTTAAAATTCATCTTTTATTTATTTTTTAATTCATCTTTTAATCATAAATTAATTGGCAATCCGTATAAGAACCGGGGCAAATTACTATGAATTTTATTAATAAATGAAATCCAACGTGCATAGTAAATTCATGAAACGAAATTTTATCTTTTAATAAACTATTATTTATCAATTTAAAGAAAATTATATTAGACTTAGTTCCAAAAGGTAGTTAAAAAACTATATTTATAAATTACAATTACTAATTTTAATATTAAATAATTCTTTAATTAGAAGGAATTTTGTTGCAGAAATTAATACATTATACTTATTTTTTGTTAATAAACCTGTCCCACTAAAATTTCTTATTTTTGCTAACAAATAGGAGTAATTCAAATTTACATCTAATCTAGAGACTATTCTTTCTTATTTTTATGATAAGATAGCATACTAACATTATATAGTTATTAAGTCCATGTAATAAAGATCTATTATATAAGTTAACACATTGTAACAATAAATTAGGAAACCAATTAATTATATTTGTGTTTAATTCAAAAGTTTGAATTGAACTAAAAATAAATATAAAGTTTCATAAGATTAACAGAATCATTGTTGTAACATTCATGGATCATCTTCTTTCATTATTATCAAAAGTGGAATTATCTAATAATAAAAAATTTTGGATGGTTTTGAAGAGTTATCAATATTCGATTACATTAATACAAAAACGGAATTTCATTTTTCATTTTTCCAAAAATATTTTATATAAAGATTCCTTGTCTAGTAATTCTATTTCATTGTTTATAGTGATTAAAGAAAAATATGAATAGATTATCATCCGAAGCATGATGTTATTTACACATTGTAGATATTCTTTATAGAGATCCTAAAATATAGTTCATTATCAAATAATCACAATATTTCTATTCATTTGAAGTAATATGATATGTAACATCAAAGGAAAAATGAAACTCCAGTAGAAAATAGTTACTTATTCTACTGCTACTAATTTATAACTTAGTAGTTTATCGTACAATATTACCATCATCACCTGTCACTCCTTTTCTTTCTTTTTTTTCAGACCGGTGTAAACATTTTTATTAATATATTTAAAATACACACAAGAATATGAGTATACAGTATACTATGCCGAATAAAGATGTAGAAAAAAGCCCGATAATGCGATTATTACATATTATTGTATAATAATAATTGAATAATTAATAGTTATCCGGTATCCCGTGATTTGAACATCGCCTGATACACGAATTTTTGCCCTGATACACAATTTATTATAACCATTTTTAATTATAAAAAATCACGTGATACCGGATAAAAGGTAATATTTTGATAACGATTATAATAGCAATATAATATTAAACAAAATTATTATGGTAGTATACTATCAAAAAAAGAAAAAATTCCAACATTTTTTTAACGTTTATATTTTTAAAATTAAGAATGAACATGGCGTGAAACTTTAATAAAATACTTTTCCCCTTCCATAATTTTGGAAAATGGAGGACTATCTCCGATGATCGTTGCGAGATAAAGTAGTGTACCATACAATACTGCAGTGATGTGCATTGGAGGCTTCCAATAAAAATTTATTGGCTTGGAATTGGAAGAATTGGAAGATTCCAATAGCTTCCAAAATCCAATCACATCAATACTATATGTCGGAAATTACGCCGATCAAATAATTATTGAACTTTAAACTACTTAAAACTCAAAATCATCAAAATGTCAAATAATATTTATATAGATTGGTTAGAAGAAAAAATTTCCAGCGAATATTTAATTTATTACGACTATTCGGAATTTAAAAATTTTACGTTTATAGGATCAGGTTCCTTTGCAAACGTTTATCGTGTTAATTATAAAAATACTGGTAATATTGTTGCTTTAAAACATTTCCATAATAATTACCCAACTACGCTAAAGGGGTTTATTAATGAGGTATAAACTTGATATTTCCATAATAAAATTTTGTAATAAACAATAATACCGTGTATGTATATTAATTCTATTGCAGATAAAATTACAAAGAAGAGTTGATTTTCATGAAAATATTTTACGATTCTATGGCATTACGAAGGAAAGAACAGGTATACTTTATCATATAATATATTATATTATTAACATAAATTACCTTTTTTAGTGACATAATTTTTTTTTTTTAAAAAAAAAAAATATATATACGTTTAGAAAATTCAATACATCCAATACAATATTCATTTGTCTTGGAGTATGCTGATAGTGGTACTTTAAAAACTTATTTAGAAAACCATTTTAATGAACTTGATTGGCATGACAAATATCAATTAGCATTGCAACTGACCAGTGCAGTGACATGTTTGCATGAATTTGATATTATTCATCGTGATCTGGTAATGGTTGATTCATTAATTATTTTAATCATTTTAGAAATCCTAATTAGTACTAAATGGATTTCCTTTATTTAATTATAGTATCCAAATAATATTCTTGTACATCGGAATAAGATAAAGCTGTGTGACTTTGGTTCATCAAAAAAAAATTTTGAAGAATCGAGTGACATGCCAAAAATATTTGGTGTAATACCCTATGTGGATCCAAAAAGTTTCGATACCCAAGAAAAATATAAATTAAATAAAAAATCTGATGCATATAGTATTGGAGTTTTATTATGGCAAATTTCAAGTGGATATAAACCTTTTCGTGAAGATGATTATGGTGCTAGATTAATGTTGTTCATATTAAATGGGAAAAGAGAAGAAATTATTGATGGAACTCCTGTTGAATATAGTACCTTATATACAGGTAATAATTGTAAATTATGTTTTACAAAGATCATAAATATTTTAATATTTTAATTATTTAATTAATTAGAATGTTGGAAATATGAACCAAATGAACGTCCAAATGTGCAAGATGTTTTCTCAGCTCTCACAAGCATAGTTTCTTGTGAACTAAATAATGCAGACGATCAATTAGAAGAATATGAAATAATTTCAATCACTTCGGAATCAAGCAAGGGAACCATGGATTTAAATAGTGAATTATTATCAAATCATGAAAGCAAGGGAACCATGGATTTAAATAGTGAATTAGTATCAAATCATGAATCATATTTGGACGTTAATGAAATAGAAATCAGCCTAAATTCACAAAATCAAAAACATGCTCAATCAGATTCGTCAAATATATTAATTCGATCAAGAAAAAGTTCATTTAATTCATTTGATCCAATAAGTATAATAAATAACATCAATAATATTGGTGATAAATATTGGTTAGAAAAATCAATTGACAATGAAGATATCAAACTCTATGAATATTCAGACTTCAAAAACATCCAATCAATAAAAAAAGGCTCATTTGGGAGTATAGTCCGTGCTACTTTGAAAAATATTGACGATTTATTCGCTTTGAAATCTTTTAATAATGATGAAACAACTCTTTGTGAAATTGTTCGTGAGGTATATATTAAAGCTTTAATTGCCTACAGTACATTCAACATATTCTGAAGCATCGATTAAGTAAAATATACTTAATATTTTCTCAGATAAAATTGCATCAGTTTATTGCCCATGAGAATATTATACAATTCTACGGAATTACGAAGATGGAAAACGGTATGACCAAAAAACCATCATTAAATTAATTACTTTACTTTATTTTCATATAATTTTTCTTTTTTTCTACCCTTTTTTAGTTGATCAAATGAACATGAATAAATACATATTAGTTTTAGAATATGCTGACAATGGTACATTAGATACTTATTTAAATGAGCATTTTAATGAACTTAGTTGGAATGATAAGCTAAGCTTGGCTTTACAATTGGCAAGCGCTGTATCATGTTTTCATAATAACAATATTATTCATCAAAATCTAGTTATGTTTTAATTTATAAATTGATTATTTTATGCGAGTAATAACCGAATTATTAATTTTTTTTTTCTTTTATTTAATAAAATAAATAGCATGCCAATAAAATACTTGTACATCAAAAAAGCATTAAGCTGGCAGACTTTGGTTTATCAAAAGAAATACCAGAATCATCCAGCAATACATTGCATATACTTAGTATCATGCCTTATACAGATCCAAGAAGTTTTAATAATCAAAATTTCCAATTAGATAAAACATCTAATGTGTATAGTATTGGCATACTTTTATGGCAAATTTCAAGTGGATATCGACCATTCCGCGATGAAGGGTATAATGTGAAGTTAATATTGGATATAGTATCTGGAAAAAGAGAAAAAATTATTGATGGAACTCCAGAAGAATATATTAAATTATATGCAGGTAATAATATTAATAATATTTGATTCAATAATTCAAACATCTAACTATACTAAACTATTTATTTATTTAGAATGTTGGAATTATGAATCACAAAAACGTCCAAATATGCAGCAAGTTGTTTCAACTCTTAATCAGATAAGATCGTCTAATAATTTTCAAGATAATAATCTAAATGATGATGCAACCGAATGGATTAAAAATGCCTTGAATAATAAAGTTGTTAATTTCATACCATTTAATGAATTGACGAAACCAGAATTTTTTAAGAAGGGAGGATTTGGACTTATTATGAAAGCTATTTGGAACAAAACAGGAAACTATGTTGTTTATAAGAAGCTAACCAATACAAATGCTGTTAGAGATGATATATTAAACGCATTCATACATGAATTAAAAATTCATTTACATTTTGATTATTGTGATAGAATCATACGTTGTTTGGGTATTAGCCAAGGTAATTTAAAATAATTTTTTACTTGAAGAAATTTGAAAATATTTATTTTATAATAATTTACTTTATTTCAGACGTTATGACAAAAGAATATTTACTTGTCATGCAATATGCTAATGGTGGTGACCTTCGAAATTATCTTAAAGATAATTTTAAAAAACTAACTTGGGGAGATAAAAAAAGATTAGCATTTCAAATTGCAGATGGATTAAATTACTTACATAATGAAAATGTTTTACACAGAGACCTGGTAAGTATTTATAATAGTGTTACAGGTTAACAGACTTCACAGTTTACGGTGAAGATTAAAAATTTGCTGCAAAGTGGTCAAATTCGTTTCTCATAGTAAACTGAGAAGTTATCAGCAATTTTACTAAATCATCTGGTCATGTAATTATCATAAATAATTTTTTTTTTTTTAGCATTCTAAAAATATAGTTATCCATGAAAATAATGCTAAAATAATAGATTTTGGTATTTCGAAGATTCAAAATCAAAGTTCGGCTTATATAGGCAATTTTGGTAATATAGCTTATGTAGAACCTAAAAGAATTTTAGATTCCAAATTTCCATATACCAAATCTTCAGATATTTATAGCTTTGGTGTATTAATGTGGGAAATTTCTAGTGGATGTCCTCCATTTAAAGATTGCGTCACAGAAAATGAAAAAGTTGCACTTATTTGTGCAGGAAAACGGGAAATTCCAATTCCCGAGACTTCTATAGAATATGAAGAACTTTACATAAAATGTTGGGATCAAGAACCTAAACAAAGACCAATTATTAGCAAAGTACTTGAAGAATTTGAAAAAATGGGGTTTGGAGTTAATGTTAAAAATAAAATAATTGAAGGTATAAATATAATGATAAATATTTTTGTTTTTTATACTCAATTTTAAATGAGTATATATTAATTTATGATAAACATTAATTACAGATAATTCACAAGCTGTAAAATCAACTTCATCTTTATATCTGTCGTAAGTTTTTTAAATTTAATTTATAATTCAACTTCTTTATTTTTAATTATTGACTAATAATTTGTATGATTTACTGTATATTATAACCTTTTATTTATTAGTTCATGAAAAATAATTACGAAATATTTAAATATGTCAGTAAAATAAATTATTTATAATAAATAGTTTTATTGGATGGAGAATAGATATGGCAATACCCGTGGGAAGTTGAGAAATCGTAGGCAATAACTTGTCGGTCATTAGGAATGACCAATAGGAATCAATGCTACTAATTTCAATATTGGATGAAGTATTGGATGTCTCATAAAAATATCGGTCAGTAAAATCCCGAACAATAACAAACAATAATAATCTTTTTATTGTTGTTACAGACGCACAGAAACAAATTAGTAAAACGTGATTAGTAAACTAACATCATATATAAAAAGTTTTTTATCCATAATTAATCTTGTATAATTGGGAATATACGTTTAAAAATTTTTTTTTAGAACTTTTTCCTAATTGCTTAAAACTTCGATAAATGTTAAAAATGCCGAAAGACAGTTTCTTCTGAATTATCAAAACAGTGAGGCATTACATAATATTACGTAGGAAACGAAGATCATTATAAAATTCGAAGTGCCATTTTGTCCGATTACTTAAGGATGCATAACTTTTGTATCATTTTTCGGAATAATAGTCCTTCATTGCACTTCGGACTAATTATCTGTTATCACCACAAAGAATCGCGTAATAACATAAGATTTAAACTCCATTAATAACTCTTTTTTTTTAATTATTTCATTTACTTTTTCAAAAAATTTTTTTGTTTACATGTCATTCGTGCGGAATTTCTTATCGATTAGTATATCAAACTTTTTTAAAAGTCGACAAGGCAAAAAATTCAATTAACTCAATCTTATCCATTATTTTTATTCGTTCACCATCATTATTATCCTTTTTATTTTCGGGTTTTCAATAAACCGGCGGATTAGTTATATTTACTGGAAATTGTAAAGGGGTAACAAAATGATTTAGAATATCTAGAACAGGATATTTTGAAATAAAAATTTTACATATTGGTTAATAATTAAAATATCACTTTATCAAAATCAGAAGCAAAGTATTCAAATTATGTTCTAAAAAACTATAATAATAAACGACTTTACTAAAACACATCACTAGCCATAGTATGTGATTTCACAAAAACTATAGCCTAAACTAAACAAGTTGTACTAATTAAAATTGCCCAGCACCCTTGAAAATGGTCAGAAAAAAGGATTTGAATAATACTATTTTTTTTTGCACTAGAAATTTTGCAAAATAAAAAAAAATAAAAAAATTAAAAAACATAAAAATATAAGTGAAGTATATGTTGCAACATTTTTTTACTTTAAATTCCTACGCACCTGCGCAAAATGCAGGGGCGCATAAATTATATAAAATTTTAAAGTCTTATTACTTTTACGCGTGGTATAAAAATTAACAAATTTATTACAAATTAATGGTGACGCGTATATTATTTTGTGCGCACCCTATATAATATTTTATAAATTCTCATGTAAATATAATTAAAAAAACATGCATAGAATAATTTTCATAAATAAAGATTATCTTTGTGTAAATTTGGACTTAAATAAACGCACCTACAAAATTGATAAAATAATTGAGTTAAAAAGCATTGTTTCAATCCTCTAAATAAACCAACCTAATCCTAACCTAACCTAATCCTAACCCTAATCCTAACGCAACTCCAAATCTAACGCTTCTAACTTAAACACTTACCCTATTAAATTCAATGTTATACATCTAGTTCAAAACTTCATTACTTCTTTTTTTCCGATGATTCATTGGACAAGTAGCAAGATTGTGACCATTCTTACTGCATAAGCCACATTTCGACTTGTAGGAGCTTCATTGGGTTGAGTTGAAAGTTTGTAAAGGTCCCTTAAACCTCGCAGTTCCAGGTGGTCTTCCTTTAGGACGTCGAATTATAGGATTTCCAATTGAAATAACATTTTCTTGATCTACTTCTTGCGTATCTATATTATGGTTTGATACAGATTGTAAACCCTATTTTTTTTTGTTAATATACTCTTCAAGTAAAATAATAAAAGATTCGTTACAACTCTTGCAAGCAATCTGCTATTAGTCAATCCCCGTATATTAACATAATATAATTGTTGCTTTTTAAGAGAAACATATTGATTACCATTAAAGTTAAAATTATCATCTGTCATCTGGTAGTAAAATCATTGGTAAAAAATTCATCATCGTTTGAAAAAGAATCTGGATCACTCATATTAGTAGTATTTGATGAAAAAAGGGAAGGAAATAGCGAAGAGAGAGTGTGGGAATAAAAATAGTTTAATTGTTGATCAAAATAGTCTAAAAGGTTGTACAAAATTTTTACTGCGTTATCAACATGGGACATCAGATCGTGTATAAATTTTTTTATCATGCACATAAAAAAAACTGCGCATGGGTGCATTATAAGCATGGTGCGTAAAATACAAATTCTCCTTTAAATTAATAGAATCAGCTCAGCTAGACTATTAATAATATAGAATAAAAAGTTAGAGTAGCAAATAAAAAAAATAAATAAATCATATAACTGTGGTGTTGAACACCACGATTTATAAATTTCATATAAAAAACAAGAAATAGATTATCGAGAAGCCCTTATATCGTAAAATTATGTTTCAATTTTGATGTTTTGATAATAAATACTGAAACATGAATGATTCTTATATAAAGTTTATTAAAATGAAATAATGATAATTTTCTTTTGCAAGAAGATAAAAATTAATCATAATTAAATTAAAAAACATTCAAAAATAAATTATTAGATAACTAACCACATTTGTTTCAATGCCACTATTTTAATAAAAGTAAATTTCTAAGCATATCATTTTCTATCATTTCTTTGAATGCCCCAAATTCCATGCCAGAATTTGGATCGATAAATTTAGTTTCTATCAAATCATAATAGTTGACACTTTGCTTTTTTATTAAAAAAGTTCCTTGCCGCAAAAGTTTTTCTTTTATTTGAAAAAAAAATACATTGTGAGAATTTTTTTCTTTTTTCAAAAAGTTTTTTTTTATCAATCATAATTATACTAATAAGTAACTACCGTATATTTAAATAAGGAAAAAACAAATTTTTTGATGAAACCAAAACTTTGATTTTACGAAAAGACGAATTTTTCAAGAAAACCATTCTTACAAAAAGAGAAAAAATTTCTCGTTTCTAATGAAAAAAATTTAAAAACGTTCGCTATACTATGGGAAAAAACGCACGGTAAATTATAGATCACATGATTAGAATTATTTTTTTACGAAATTTTCTCCTACTTTTAGATTTTGGGCGCTATATTTACTAAACCTTATTCATCTGAGCGTTTGATTGGTCCAAGGTAATTAATTTAAACCATTTTTTTTTTAATTGAAATTTGAAAATATTTATTTTATAATAATTTACTTTATTTAGACGTTACGACAAAAGAATACTTACTTGTTATGCAATATGCTAATGGTGGTGACCTTCGAAATTATCTTAAAGATAATTTTAAAAAACTAACTTGGGAAGATAAAAAAAGATTGGCATTTCAAATTGCAGATGGATTAAATTACTTACATAATGAAAATGTTTTACATAGAGACCTGGTAAGTATTTATAATAGTATTACACTTTTACATGTTATCAGACTTCACAGTTTACGGCGAAGATTAAAAATTTGCTATAAAGTAGTCAAATTCGTTTCTCATAGTAAACTGAGAAGTTACCAGCAATCTACTAAATCATCTGGTCATGTAATTATCATTAATAATTTATTTTAAATAATTTATTTTTTTTTAGCATTCTAAAAATATAGTTATCCATGAAAATAATGCCAAAATAATAGATTTTGGTATTTCGAAGATTCAAAATCAAAGTTCGGCTTATATAGGCAATTTTGGTAATATAGCTTATGTAGAACCTAAAAGAATTTTAGATTCTAAATTTCCATATACAAAATCTTCAGATATTTATAGCTTTGGTGTATTAATGTGGGAAATTTCTAGTGGATGTCCTCCATTTGAAGATTGTCTTACAGAAAATGAAAAGGTTGCACTGATTTGTGCTGGAAAACGTGAAATCCCAATTCCCGAGACACCTAAAGAATATGAAGAACTTTACATAAAATGTTGGGATCAAGAACCTAAACAAAGACCAATTATTTATACTAATAATAATAATAATAATCTTTTAAATTATTGTTACGGACGCATAGAAAATATCTTTTTTATGTATTTTATTATATACATTAATAAAATTGTCGTTTAAAAAAGTGACATTTTAGAACTTTTTCCTCCATAAATTTCAACCAATTTTAAAAACTTCGATATATGTTAAAAATACCGAAAAAAATTTCTTCTGGATTTCAAAATAAGTGAAACAATACGTAGGAAATCGGTATGATGTACAATCCAAAGTGCCATTTTGTCCGCTTACGTAACATAACTTTTGTATCATCTTTCGTAATAATAATAGTCCTTCATTACACTTCGGACTAATTATCACCATAAAGGAGTCACGTAATTATGTTTTTTAACTTGAATAAGATTTAAACTCCATTAATAATTATTTCATTTACCGTATATATAAGCTAGATTGGAAAAAATTTCATTTTTTTTTTTGTTTACATGTTACGCGTGCGGGATTTCTTATTGAATAGTATATCAAACTGTTTTAAAAGTCGTGAAGTCGACAAGGTAAAAAAATTCAATCAACTTTTATCAATTCTAGAGAGTCGAATTTTTAGAATGTGGAATAACATTTCAATTTTTTATTCGCGGTTATCCTTTTTTATTTTCGGGTTTTCTCCGTATTTTTGTCAAAGGAACGGGCTTGGTAGTTATATTTACTGAGAAATCATAAAACGGTACAAAATGATGTAATAACATGATATTGTGAATAAAAATATCAATTCACCAAAATCAGAAGCATTGTTCGAAACAACTGAAAATTTAAAAAGTAAAAACTTGATTTAAAGTAATAGGAAGATTAATAAATAATTAAATTATCAACTTGGCTCGAGCTTATGCGTAAATGTTATTTTGAATTTAACTGATTTTTAAACACGTAATACAATTTATTATAAGTTTAAATAATTAGTGTTTCCTTTAATATAAAGTAAAAAAAAAAAATAATTAATAATAAAATTAAAATATAACATAATTCCATTATTTATTTTTTTTAAAGAGAAAATCGGTTTTCATGATTGTTTCAAATATTAAAATATTTAAGTTTTCAGTTATTTTTGTTTTTCATATCTTTTTTTTTACCAAAATTATAAAATTATAACAATCTAAGGTTTTATGTATGTACGCTATTGCGCGTAAAACATTTTTTTTTTTAAATTCCGAAATTTTTTCTTCTACTTTTCGAGTAATCTTTTGATTTCTGGAGACTCTTCAATTCTTAGTAAAGTTGAATTTATTGCTCAAAGATTTCTGATGTACAGTGTTCGAAATGAAATTAATTAATGGAATCTAAATTTTGTGAATATCATTCTACCGGATTTGTTACTGGAATTCTGTAATATAATTATTTAGTCGGCATAGTCTGCTGTACTATATTGCTTTTTGCTTCTGAAAAAAATACATTTGGGAAATACTTTTAAGTACTGTACATATATTACAAATATTATTAGTATATTATTATTATATATTTGGTAAGAATTAATTTTTTTAAAATAAACTTTAAATTGCAACACTCACGTCATAAAAGAAAAATCAACAAAATGATCTTATAGTCATACACAAGAGCCAAAAGCATTTAAAAAAGCTCAATTTAAACCGAAAAAATAGTTTCTTTTAAAATCTTTAAAAACATTAGTACTTAAGCAAAAGAGGGACAAGTTTACGGAACAAATGGCAGTAATAATTTATTAGAAAATTTCATTATTGAAAAAGAAATCAGATGCTATGAATATTCGGACTTCAAAGAAATTTATTCGATAGTAGAATGAAATTTCTTCCGCGCTAAATTTGAAAATGAATTTTTTTGTTTTGAATTCAGAGTAATTGGAGGTACAGTATATAAATATTCTAAATTTTAAGAAATTAAAACTAATTTATCTTTAATGCTTGTTTTATATTATTAGTTAGAATGATTTCATAATATTGAACATAAAATTATTTTACAATTCTATGGTGTTTCAACGATAGAAGGTCAATGCAAGAAAATATTTCATATTACTACTTTTTGAGTATGCTATAGTACAATATATTGTACGTTATAGTGTGGAATAATTATTAAATTATTTGATGTTTATACAATTTTCAGGTATAGTTCAAATGAATAAGTACTTTTTAGTTATAGAATACGTTGATAATGGCACATTATTATTTTTAACGAGCATTTTAATGAACTGATATGCTAAACTTGGCTTTACAATTGGTAAGTGCCGTTTTATATTTACTTATTCATCAAAATCCGGTATAAATTAATTATTTTATGCAAATAATATATATTAATCATTATATTTTATATTAAAAAAGTATTACCATCAACGGAATCTAATGATGCAATATATTTATTTGATATTATACCTTATATAGATCCAAAGAGCTTTAGATATAAATAAGATTGTTAAAATGACAACACTAAGATAAAAATGAAAATGACGTATTCTAACAATAAAAAATTAAAAAAATACTTTTATTCTTTTTTGAGAAACAAAAATGATAAAAAATATACGGACCAAAAAATAAGTGTATTACTATAGAAGTTTTTTTTATTACTGCTAAAACAGTCAATTATGGTAGTATTTACTTCAATTAGTAAAAGGAATTAAAACCCCGCCAATCATCAAATCTCTGATCTTGATCGTTGTCTTAATTCCAAATTAGGCCCATGCTTTATAATCTGATCATTGTTTCCAATTCCAAATTGGGCTAATTTATTTTGTAAATAACTGCGGGTAATTAGTCGTACAATTATTTTTTGTAACCATTTTTCATTTGAAATTATCGGAGAAAATACTCCATGAAAGAGGAACTGTTGAACAAAAAAAAAAATTTTTTTTTAACGCAAAAAAAAGTATAAAATGACCGGTTTTCACTAAAATTTTTTTTGAATATTTTTTTTTTACCGGAAATTGAATAGAAAAAAAATTATATATTATAATATTTAATTTTTTCAAATTAGAAGGATGAATTCTAAAACTCAATTTGCTTTAAATTTAATAGGAGAAGCTATAAGTCCATATTTACCATTAATTACTGTAGCTACAGGATTAATCAGTGAAATCATAGATATTTATGAAACAGCAGAATATAATAGAAAGATTTGTGATGTTTTAGTGGAACGAATGATATTGGCTAATAATGCTATTAATACATTACAAAGTAGAAAACAAAAAAATGAAAGTAAATTTCGTAATGAAGAATATTATAAAGCTTTTAATAGATTTATATATGTTTTAAAAGAAATTAAAGAATTTGTCTCTGATATTTCAAATATTCAGGGTATTAAGAAATATGCAAAAGCTTATAAAATTAAGAATAAATTTGATAAACTCACAAATGATTATGATAATGCTATGAAAGATTTAAATTTTACTATGGCAGTTGCTAGTGAAGAACAGAGAAGAATTGATGATGCAGCCTTAAAAGAAGATTTGGATGAAATGTCTAAATATATGTCCAAATATTTTGAAGAAATTGATAGTAAATTGGATACTATTTATGATGAAATAAAGCATATGAAGAGTCATATAGATGATGAAAATGATAAAACTGATAAAATTTTACAAGGCGTAAGTAAGATTGATTCAAAACAATTATTACAACCTATACGAGGAAAACCTGATGATAAACGTGGTAAAGAACCTAAATATATTATTAAGAAAATTTATCAAGGACAAGATGTAGCTTGTAAATTTACTGAGGATGAAATTGAACCGAGTCAAAAGACACAAAGACTTCTTGAAATTTTAATGAAATTATCTGTTGGATGTAAACGTATTCTTAAATTTTATGGTATTTCATCAATTGAAAAACGTAATGTTATGATTTTTGAGTGGGCTGATCGTGGAACTTTGAAAGAACTTTATGAAGTTAAAGATATCAAATGGCATTATAAAGTTCGAATTGCTCTTGAAATTTGTCGTGGCCTTATATTCTTACAACATGTTGACATTTTACATCATGATTTGAGATGTGAAAATATTTTAATGACAGAAAGTTTAGAACCTAAAATTTATAATTTTGAGTTAGCACGTTCTTTTGATTGGAAAACTACTACTATGGATCAAACGATAGGAGATATATTACGTTGGATGGCTCCCGAAAAATTAAACAATAAACCTTATACAACACAATGCGAAATTTTTAGTTTTGGTATGTTACTTTGGGAACTTACATTTGAAAAAGTTCCATATCAGGGTTGGGAAATAGAAAGAATTGTGGATCATGTTACTAAAAGTGGTAGAGAAAAAATTACATTTGGGTCTTCAATTCCTGAAAATTATCAAAATGAATATAAAAATATTATAAGTGACAGTAAGTAAAAATTATTATTATTATTATTATTATTATTTTTAGACAAACATTACGATGTATTGTATTTTAATTATCGATTTTATATTTATAGCTTGGAAGCAAAATCCGCATGAACGTATTCCTTTTATGAAATTATTAGATTTGTTAGAAGAATTATATACTTCTATTAGTTATATGTTTGAAGATAATTCACTAGGTTTACTCCCTGATAAAACCTTGGATTTAGATGGATCAAAAGATGGTATTGATGATTTAGAATTACCAGATGAGGAAATTAGTCCTGTTATTATAAAACCGGTAATTACATTAGAAGAAGGAATAAGAGCTTTTGAAAATAAAGAACATGAAAAAGCGTGGGAATGTTTTGAATTTCATGCAGAAAATAAGAATACGACAGCAAAATATTGGAAAGGTCGTTATTTATGGGATGGACTTCTTAATGATATTAAAGGACGTGAAGAAGAAGGTAAAAAATTACTTAAAGAAGCAGCTGATGAAGGAAATTCTGATGCTCAATTACGTTATGCTTTTACTTTTAAACAATTTCTTGATAAAGAAGAAAATCAAAAAATATTTATGGAATACATTAAAAAAGCTGCTAATGAAGGAAATAATCCCACTGCACAATTTAATTTGGGTGATATATATTATAAAGGAAAATGTAATACTCCAAAAGATGAAGTTGAAGGAATTAAATGGTTAAGAAAAGCTGCTTTACAAGATAATATTAAAGCAATCAATTTATTAAAGAAATTGGGAGTAGGTGTCTATGATTAAGTCTTAGGCTCTTAGCATATTCGTAAATAAAAGTTTAGATTTAGCATAAAATAATTATATAAAAATCAAATATTATTTATTTATTATTTATTACGATACTTCTTCCTAATAGTTTATCATATATATACACACATATATAAATCATGAATTTATACAATATTTAATTAAACAAATAAAAACAAAATACAGTATAATATTTTTTTTTTTACAAATTATAATGTAAACTAAGATAAATATTCGAAAGTGAATATAGACTAAAATTTTTACAAAATAGTTATCGCTATATTTGAAAGATCCCAAAGCATTAAATTTAAATAATTATTAAATACTATATCGTAGAAATTTTATTTTGTAATTTAGGACCTAATGCAACTTCCGTTGCTTTTTTCTTTTTTTCAGCTTAACTTTTATATTTTATATGCTTAAACCAGTCGTCTCCCTATATAAAGAAGTTTAACAAAAAGTGTAGTTGAAATTATGTAATAAAATTTTCACTTTTACTACTTTTTTCACATTTTCGAGTAAATTATTAATAATGGAAAATATAAGATGCACGGAATGCTGCACTTTTTATTTACTATACACGATATAAAGTAATTTTTATTTTACTTACCCTGGAACTGTAACAAATTTAAAGCGATTTTCTGTATTTCATTTTTATGAGATTATCTTAGTTATATTCTGAGTGAGATGCTCAAAGTATTCATCCTCAACTCATCAGGAGTTTTAACACAAAAAATTCAAGTAATAATCAATACTCTAAAAATAGATTCTCAACATGGAAAGTTGTCAGGACCAAAAAATATATCAGATGGCTACTATGGGCTGTACGCTGATATAAAATACGCAATCTGATGACCTAACTATGGACGAAAAAATCTTGTACGCAAATCAAAACCTTATTCCGCTTAACTCCACTATGATGGTGACGCATTTACGTACCCTACCCTACCTATTTATATATTTCTGGGTCCTATACGTCAATAATGATCTTAAAACAGAATAAGCTTCTCTTAATTCAACTCAAAAAATCACCAATTTACAGCTGATTTCATAATGTACGGGACACATGACAAATTTGATGCCGAGAATTTTTGTCGGGTTGTCGGTGTACGTGCACATTATAAAATAAGCTTTTTTTATATAACTATAATAATTATATATGGTAATAATAGTATATTAACTTTATTTTATCAATATCAATAATTTTTAGAGCATCAATAATGACTCATCCTTTGACATTTCGATTGAAAATTTGCTCCATTTGTCTTATTTGCTTAGATTGTAAAAATCTATATGGCCAAAACTGTACTTGCCAGTCAAGAGAAATTGAATGGAAGAAGAAAAAAATTGAACGTGACTATACTGTAGATTTTTGCCATAAGCCACTTACACAAAAAGGTGCCACAAAACAAAAGGTTGCATTGGAAATAGAATTTCTCAACTGGTTTTTTGCCAATGCTTCTCCACATATCAAACTTTCACCAACCCCAAGTAATGTTAATATATGCAAAAATTGTATGAACAGATATCACGGAAAAAATTATTACTCAATTTATTTAAAATCTATATATTCAATAAAGCCATTAAAGACAAACAGCTTACTCAAAATGAAACTGCAAAAATTACAAATTTGATCAATTTGGAAGATAATGTGTCATCTGTTAAAAGTAATAGATATCACATGCTTATTTAATTGCTGACAACTGACAACCCGGCAACTGACAACCCGGCAACTGACAAAATTCTTGGCATCAAATTTGTCATGTGTCCCATACATTATGAAATCGGCTGTAATAATTACAACTAGGGATGGCAACGGTCACGGTTATTAACCGGTCATGACTGGTCATGACCATGACCGATCGGTATGACTGACCGTTTAACTGACCGTTTACAGCTGATTTCATAATGTGCAGGATACTTGGCAAATCTTAAAGAACTCGGAAGTATTTGGCAAAGCTTGATATAAAATAAAAATTATACGCTAATTTTGGAGTACTATTCCGAGAATGGTGGTATCATTTTATCTTATTTTGAACTTTTACCAAATATTTCTGAGTTCTTTAAATTTTGCCAAGTGTCCCGTACATTATGAAATCAGCTGTAATCATTTTGATTAAAATTACCAGTTACAGCTGATTTCATAATGTACGGGACACTTGGCAAAATTTAAAGAACTCAGAAATATTTGGTAAAAGTTCAAAATAAGATAAAATGATACCACCATTCTCGGAATAGTACTCCAAAATTAGCGTATAATTTTTATTTTATATCAAGCTTTACTGAATACTTCTGAGTTCTTTAAAATTTGCTAAGTGTCCCACATATTATGAAATCAGCTGTAAAAAAAAATTATCTTATTAGTACAATGCATTTAAATTTTGATTTTTTTTAAAAAAAAGTACTTAATAGATGATCATTTTCTAGCAAAAATAATCAGTTAAGCGGTTGGTTAGGCGGTTGGTCAGATGGTCGGCCAAAATGCCCTATAAAAAAAGAATGTCCGGAAATTGTAGCTAAAAACGTCCAGAAAATGTATATTTGTCTGGAATATGTCTGGAATATTGCAATATTCCGGACGTTGGAAAATTTCCATTTTCCAGAAAATGTCCAGAAAATGTCTAGGAGGGTTCAGACCCAGCGTCCAGAAAGTGTCTGGAATATTGCAATTTTCTGAACATTTTCCGGACACACAGACATTTTCCGGATGTTTTTAGCTACAATTTCTGGACATTTTTTTTTTATAGGGATGGTTGGTCAAAACGGTCAGTCGGTCAAAGGTTTATAACCGGTTATGACCGACCGATGACCGACCATGACTGACCGTTACCATCCCTAATTACAACAATATTAAGGACGTAATCATTTTAAATGATTTATACGAGTCTTGATGATCAATACCTATTAATAATAGTAGTGTTAAGTACTATTAAAAAGAAATTCTAAAATATTCTTACTATTTGAGCTATAAATTCCAAGAATATAGTCTTTTATATCAGGAGAACGTATCATTTTTGTTATAATATGTGAAGACAAAATTAATTTAACTAGTAATGACTGTTGATTGGCAGCTGATGCCACAATAAAGTCTTCTATTAATGTTTCTCCATACCTTTATGTAATGTTGTATTGTCTAATTTTACATCTATAGTGTATTATCCATTTATTTCATGTGCTATAAGCAAGTTTCTTATTATTACGTCAATACTTTTAAACACTTTATAACTTCAGTTCGTTGCATAGAATTTTAAAAGATGAATTTTTGTTTAAACTTTTATTGGTTGTCAAATAAATTTTAAATACCAAAGTGTACATTATACAATAAAGGAATTATTATTTTAAACTTCCACTTTAAAAATTCTGTGATTTAATTATAATCTTTTCACTTTATAATAAATTAATAATAATTATACTCAAAGATTATTGTATTGTTTCACAAAGAATATTGAGATATTAACCCCTACAATACTATTTGTTAGTTATTGAATAAAATCATTAAAAGTTCTAAAGTTCTTTTTAACTATTACATGATTTGATATTACATCCTCTCAACTCATCAGAAGTTAAAATTTGAAACTGAAATTCTTTACATCAAAAATGGTATCAATTAATACTCTTATAAGCTATAGAATAATATGCTTGATCCTAAAAATTCAGAAATCACATAATTTATGTACAGTCGGACCTCGATATACTGATGCTGTTGGTTTGGGTAAAATATATCATTACATCAAATTATCATTATATAGTGAATCATAATGCAGGCCAAAGTCTAATTCTTGGTGGCATTATGCAAACTCTGAGTTTATTTAAAGATTAAATTATAGCTTCTCGTTAACATACATTCATGAAACAAAAGTTGTTCACATTTTGTGTTGAAACAAGAGCTAAAAAATCTAATTATTTGGATGGAATGATGGAAACCCTCTTGTTAATTCAGGCCAAGTTTATAGTGCTGACTTGAATTAAATCAGTATAACCTGAAATATCGGTATACCGTACTATAGACTACTATAAAGGGACAAGGGGTGAGTATCGGTACATGTTACATCACGAAATTATATATAATATCGGTACAATAAGGTTTTTTTATTAATTGTGAAATGGAACAATAAAAATTTATCAGTACAGGCAATTATCGGTATATAGAATATCGATACATCGAGTTCCGACTGTATTAAGAATGACATAATTTTGAATAATCAAAAGAAAATTCACCTCATATTATTACAATATCAAATGTAATTAAAAATATGTAAAGATGACTAGTAATTATACATATAATGATGATGAATATGTAAATATGTAATCCCACATATCATTTCGATTAAATCTTAAATTATTCAGTTGTTAAATATTTTAATATTGCAAAAATTATTGTAGTTTAAATAGAATTTAAAAACTAAGTTTGAAAAAGCTATATATGACTGTATCAAAGTACTAATTTCATAAATGAGTAAATAATGTACTGAGTATAATAATGCTCTGTCCGAGTATTGTAGCAATCAGATGCTTTAATGGATTAATTAGTAATTTTCCGCTCTTTTCCGTTTTTGAAAATAAACATACGAAAAAATCTTTGCTTTTCGTATTTAAATTTTTACAATTTATTGCTTAATATTTCGATAATACACACTTTTACAATGTGCTACAAATTTGTGAAGTCAAAAAAGATATTTCCCATTTTAAAAAGTAATCTCAAAACTCTTTAGTAATAAATGGTATTTTAAGCCCATATATATATGTAATTAAGATATATATTTTCTTTATAATGCTTATTATTTTTTGTTATTAATAAGCTAAATAGGCAAAAGAAAAAATTTTAATAAAGTTTGTTATTTCATTAAAAAATTTCATGTTACTAAATTTTACTGGAAATCTTATTGAAACCATATACAGATCACGCTATATAATTAATGATATCAGGTGATCTTCATTTTAATAGTGATAGTCCTTGTAATTGGTTGTTATGCTAATCATGCTATCCTGGAAAGGAAGGAAAATTTTACTAATTTAGTTAGCTCTTATGCGCTAAGTATAGGGTACGTTTTTATATTATTGATATTGATATTGATATTGATATTGTATTGATATTGATATTGAATTGATATTGATATTGAGTTGATATTGAGTTTCAATATTACGAACAATGGTCGTTTATATAAAAAAAAAAAAATTGATCATGATCTGCAGCATGATCTGAATTGGTTGATTAAAAATCATGAGCTAACCATATATTGACATTAAGGAATTATGAATTGTCAATTGGCTGGCCAAAAATCTGGGAGCTAACTACATATTAACATCAAGGAAATATTTATTATTCGTATACATTGTTCAGGAGGCTAATTTTTGTGATTAATTATAATAGGAATTGAAGGAAATTAAATATATAAAGCGAATAACATTCTTTAAATGATTATCAAATATAAAAAAAAAAATATGTCTGAATTTTATTAAAATATACATATATTCAAATTATATAAAAAATAGAAATAATGTATTTACCGCACCCTGCGTTACAAATTTATATATATTTGTATGTTTATCATTTGCCATTTTAAGGGGGGGTGCGGTGTATAAACTAAAGATCGATATAAACAATTTACAAAAAAGGAAGGATGCGTTGTAACGCAGGGTGCGGTAAATAAATTCACTCTAAAAAATATATATATCCAAAAATATATATATATCTGAATTTTATTTTATTAAAAAAAAATACATCCGAATTTTATTAAAAAAATATATATCTGAATTTTATTAAAAATAATATATATACCCGAATTTATTAAAAAAAAAATATATACCCAAATTTATTAAATTTATTTATTAAAAAACATTATATGAGTTTATTTATTAAAAAAAGGCATTATACAAATTTAGTAATTATTAAAAAACATTATACAAATTTAATTATTAAAATATATATTACATGAATTGATTTATTAAGAAAAATTATATATCCGAATTTATTATAATGGTGTAGTTAGCCGAAAAATTCAGCTGAAGGCGCAGTAAATTTTCGGCTAACAACACCCAGCTGAAAAAAATTCATGTTGATCTAGAATATTTTATTGAATGTTTTATTGATTCAACATCTACTATTTTCGGCTGAATATTTTCATCTAACTACACTTTTTTTAAATAATAGTGTAGTTAGCCAAAAATATCCAACCAGAGGCGCAAGAAACGCCAATATATAATATTCCAGGAGATCAAAGCGAACCAGCAAGACAAGGAGGCAACATCAAAATGTGATGATTTTATATATATTTAATATATTTAACTTATTTAATTATAAAATATATAAAATTTTATAATCATTTATATTTTATTAAGCTATAATAAATGTTCAAACAAAATTTATTTTAATTATATTATTATTCAATTTAATCATACCACAAATGCCTTACTTTCAGTTTGTTTCTCAATCCATAATTTAATAGCATTTCTCATCAATGCATTAGCAGATAATTCAGATCTTTTAACAATTTTAGAAACAGCTGATTGTCCAAATCCAATTTGTGATTTAGCTAATTCACAAATTTCATCAGCAGCAATTTGTTGTGTAATACCTTTAAAAGAATTTTACACTTTTGAAATGCTTCAACAAATCCATTTGCTATTATTTGATCCTCTAGTGATACTTTTGTTTCTTTCCATTGTTCAATGGGATCATCATCTTTAATTTTGTTTAACCTTTGTTTTTTATTTGGCTGAGAGCTTTTTACATATTTTCGTGATCTAATATTTAACTGAGGCTAAACCATATAGAGCACCTAATGGACTCCATGCTCCTATACGACACATTTCCATAATCTCAGCAACAAATGGTGCAATATTTCTATATTCTATTTGCTAATATTTCTTATTATTTGCTTTTAAAAATGCTCTATCTAAATACGAATAATCTTTTTCAAAGACTTCTAAGACAAGATATTCATCAGCATATGCCATCAACTCTAATGTTGTAAATAGACGAAGTTGTGTTGATAAAGAGTTTTTGTGAATAAAAAAATAGGATACTGCATTATATAAGCAATTTCCATCAGCAGTTGTATCAGCATATATATAACCATTAAATTCATCTGGTAATAATAAACATGCACCTTCATCTATAACTATACCCTCAGATATACAAACATCTACATATGAAAGATCACAAGATAAAATTTGAATTTTTTTATGCTTTTGTCCATAAGACATTATTTCACTTAAACTTGGTAATTTGGCAAGGAATTTTCTAGTTTTAATTAAAAGTTGTTTAAATAGAATCCATAATTAAGTGAAGTATTTCAGTAAATTTAGCAAATTTTATAACAAAGAAAAAAAGTTTATTAAAAAAAAATTATCTTTGATTATATTTAAATCCATTTTATTGAATATTTTCCAAGAATTTAAAAATTATTTACAAGCAAATATTAAAATTAAATATTTTAAAGAAACAATTTTACACCAAACAATACCATTTAATAATTAACGATTCTGTATTACATAAATTAATATTATCAAGAAAAGTATATAATTATTATTATTGTAATAATTACATAATATTTACCGTTAAATAATAATGGTAAATATTATAATATGAACAATCAGGATTTTCATTACCTGTTACCACTTAAATTATTGTATTGCATTTGATATTTACGGCTAACTACACTTTTTTAAAATAATAATGTAGTTAGCCGTAAATATCTAGCCGAAAATAGTAGATGTTGAACCAATAAAATATTCAAAAAATATTCAAGATCAACATGAATTTTTTTCGGCTGGGTGTTGTTAGCCGAAAATTTACTGCGCCTTCGGCTGAATTTTTCGGCTAACTACACCATTATGAATTTATTTATTAAAAAAATATTTATTAGGTAAAAAATTATAATTAAAAAACATAATACAAACTTACTAATTATTAAAAACATTATATGAATTTAGTATGAATTTACTTATTAAAATATATATTACATGAATTGATTTATTAAAAACATATGTGGACATAGAATCGTCCAAATTTGATTTGAAATATCCTACAATATTAAGTTTTTAATCATGTTAAATAAATTTTATTGAATTATTTATTTTAGTTAGAAATGAAAAGAATTTTTTTAAAAAAATTGTTTTTTATAAATTCTTCTTTTAAGGCCAATTACAAGATTATTAAATCAAAGCGTAAAAAACAAATTAAAATATTTTAGATGAAAAAAAAAATAAAATAAATTATTTATTTATTTCAAACAAAATTAAATTATATCTTATCAATACTTTTGTTTCTGCAAATAAGTGTTAAAATTTATGGTATATATCATACTCTTAGAAAGGGCCGGTCACCGGCCCTAGGGTATGACTCTAATTTTATATCAAATTTTAATAAATAGATCTTTATACAAATCAAATTATTATTGGCCAACTTTTATAAGTAATAACCTTTTAATTTTAATAAGTAAATATTATAATTAGCTTGAATTATTTACAAGTAAAAACCTGTATTATAGGTGCAAATATTGCCCTATAAAAATAAATGTCCAGAAAATGTCTATGAAAATATCCGGAAACTGTCCAGAATAAATCTGGCTTGTCCAGAAATTGTCCAGAAAATGTCTATTTTTTGCTACAAATGTTACTTAAAATTTTGACATATCTGGAATTTGTCCAGAATTTATCCAGAATTTGTTCAGTATAAAATTTTGGACAAATTCTGGACATACAGTCAAACCTTGATATAACGAACCCTTGATATAGTGAATTTTTCAGACAACTATAATAAATTTCCCCTTGTTATAACGAATTAACCAATCAAATCTCTTAAAATCTTCACTATAGCCCTATAGCGAAGTTGAGGTCTAGAACCTAGGGTTTGTTATAACAAGGGTTGACTGTATAAACCTGGACAAATTCTGGACATAATAAAAATTCAGATAATTTGAATTGAACAAATTCCGGACATGAAAAAATTCTGGATAAATTCTGGACGCTACTTCTAAAAAAGGATAAATTAATTTTGTAAAAAAATGCAAAAAGCACAAAACTGACATTCATAATCTTCTTTGTCATACTAATTAAATTTGCTGAGTAGGCAAAAATACTATATATTTATAATATAAAATTTTAGGTTAAAAGTAATTATTAGTGTTCTGAAAGAATCAGATCAAACCTGGATCATTTGACCCAACTTGTGTTTAGAATCTGAATTAGGTTTATCATTATTTAACATGAGTCCTGTATTCAACCTGATTTGTCAGGTCAGGGTCATGCCTTTGCTAAGTTTGCTTGACCTGGGTTGTCCTGAGTTGTCCTAGATTTTATATGATATTTTAGAGTAATATATTTATGTTACGAGTCTTGTATATAAAATGAAAAAATATAGTAGGTTCTTAGATCATATTTTTGGTAAAAGTAAATCACCAACAAAATGAAGTAGAATTGTCTTTAAAAATCCTTGAGCAGATCAATTAAGATGTTCTACTGTATAAGAAGTTATATTATTTAATCTTACTAATTTATTAATAACACATATAGCTAAATAAAGTAAAGTACTATTCATAATTTACACTGAGCATTACTGCATTTTATTAATTTAAGAGGTAAAGAAAGCCAAGCTATTTTGAAATGTACTGAATATTTCTATTTTTCATTGTAATATAAAATTCGTTTAGTGATATGTGGATGTACTTTAATTATTTAAAAGTTTGACCTAAAGAATTATTTCTTTTTTTCTATTTTTTTTTTAGTAACATCTTTTTTTTGTATGATATTATATAATTTTATTTTTCATGGATAAATAACATGAAAAATATTTTCTTATTTCTTAAATGTAAATAAAATATATATTTGTATTGAAAATGATATAGTAATAATGAAAAAATTTTTTATAAAATTTTCATATATATCCATAAGAAAGTAATAAGATAACGTTATATAATGAATAATTTATGTCATCTGTTTTTATTAGGCTGATTTTAAAAAAAATTGGTGAAAACAGTGTGATGGACTTTTCCTTTAGTTATTGATCACTGTGGACTTTTTTTCAAAATTCAGATTACTTCAGATTGCTTTTTTTTTAAAAAAAAAAGAATTTGAAAAGGATATATAAAAAAGTATTTGCCTATTTTTTACTATTCAATTATTAACTTTGCCAAAATTTCTATTATACCTGCTAAAATCTCAACTATATCCTACATATGTAATTCTATAGAATATCTGACTTAAGATTAGTACATAGTTAAAGAAATCATAGAACTGATAATAATAATGTGATCAAAGTTATTTATTTTAAGGTCAAGCTTTTTATTCTATCTGACTGAAATATATCAATCCAAATTGACAATTTTGAGACATCATATTTTAAAAAGAAAGTTTCAGTTGTGAATCTTCTAATAAGTGGTATTTTATAAGTATCCAAATTTTTCAATATATAAATGATTATTTTTTTGTTAATTTTGCCTCTTAACAATAAAGTTAGATGAGTGACAGGAACTTAGAATGGAAAGTATTTCCTTAGGTAAGGAAAGAAGGAAAGCAAACCTGGTAGTAGGTTTCTTACATGCTTCATAGAATGTTATTGTAAAGGGTAAGTGATTGATGGGTCATGATGTACAGTATTCAAAAAGCTTTTCAGGAATTTTGCATCTTAAATATATTAAATAAATAATAAGTAATGACTAATGACTCTAATACTATTATAATTGTCTACTGCCTACAAACTTTATTTCTATTATTTTCAATTTTTATTTTTGATTACTTTAATAAATTTAATTTTTTTTTAATATACTCATTTATTACATAAAATTCCTAATAAATTAAAAAATTGGTATAGTTTGCCTAACAATCTTAGACCCCTACAATTAAACAATGCACTACCTCTAATGTAAATTTCCAATCCACAACTTTTTTTATTAATACTTTCATATTAAATTTTCGTAAAAATTCCTCTACTATCATATCTTCCTAGTATAACGTGACGAGCGTGGGTACTGGTGATAAAGTACTGGCTAGTTTTTATATAATTTCACCTCATTTAAATTTTATTGGCTAATTAATGTGCTGATTATTTCTTATGTTTATTTTTTTTTTAAAAATACTCAGATAATAATCTTTTTTTTCTTTAGGCCTTTTCGCTCTTTTACATAGCATTCAAAGTACATTTTCTTCATTTTACTTCTTGCATTTTGTTTTCTACTAATTTATTTCATTTTTTTAGGTCTTTTAGCTTTCTTGGTTTTGCAATTAAGGTATATATGTTCTGGCCGTTTCTAATTTTTTATTTTATTCTTATATTTCGTTTCTTACATTTTGTATTTCACACTTTTAGATCTTTCAGTTCTTCTCTGCAATTACTAAGGTATGTTTTTATTTCATTTATTTATTACATGTAATTTCTATTCCTTACTAACTTATTTCTTCTTTTATTTTATAAGTTTAGTTTTTACTTGGTCTCCTGTTTATCTCATTTTTGTCTCTTCTCCATTTTTTGCTTTCTTTTTATCTCTTTATTCTTTTGCTTTTTTTATTCTTCCCTTCCTTTATTATTTCCATTGTTCTTTATTTTCTCTTTGTTTCTTTCATTTTTTTTTGTTCCCACTTCATCTCTTTCGTTCCTTTACATTACCTTCATTCCTTTCATTTTTATTCCATTCCAACTTCATCTTTTTTATTCTTTTATACTACCCTTCATTATTGTCATTTTTTTTTTATTTCCACTTCATTTTTTTGTTTCTTCACACTATCCTTTATTATTTCCATTCTCACTTCATCTTTTTCATTTCTTTACACTACTCTTTATTCCTTTTATTCACCCTTTACTCCATTTCATCTCCCCTTCATTCTTTTCATTTTTTTTCATTTCCACTTGATCTTTTTCATTCCTTTGCTCCATTTTGTTCCTCCTTCAATCCCCCTTTGTTTCTTTCATTCTCTTTCATTCTCCCTATTTTTTTTCATTTACCCTCATTCTTTTTTTCCTTTTTTTATTCACATATTTTCTTTTCTTTATCATTGTAACTCAATTTTTTTGTTATTCCTATCAAAAAATTTAGTATTTTGGATAGTATAAGTTTGTTTTTTTCAATCAATGATTCATGTAATCTATTAAAAATTAATAAATTGCTATAAAAATTTACAGAGGATTTATATGCAAATTATGAAGTGAGAAATATTAAAATTTACACCAATCAAATTTAATAAATTTAATAAATTAATTGTGAGTGAAATCACTGAAGTGAAATCACTTTAGGTGATCTTCACCTGGAGAGAAAATTAGCAACAGTCTATTATAAATATAATTTAATACATATTATTTTTGTTGATTAATTATCACCATATTAAATTCATTTACTTAGTACTATTTAAATAAAATCATTGGTCCCAATGCAAAGCAATGGGTGACTGCTAGTATTTATATATATTTTTTTAACTAAGTTTTATAAGAAATGATCGGCAGTTATTTATTAGACCATCTGATTGGTCGAATATCATGTGATCATTTTTTATGCAACATCCATTTTAAAAAACAAAATAAGCACTTCTATTACACAAATTTGATCTGCTGTAATGCAATAACATCCACAAATATAATTGTTTTGACTTTCAATATTTCGTCTATCTTAGATAGTTTTTTGTTTATAGTTAGGGAAACTAATTTTACTATATAATTTTTTGTAAGCAAAAAAAAATAATTAATAATTTTAATTTTTCATCATTAAAAATGTCTGAACAAAAATGCAATAAAACACAAAATGAAAATGACATTTATTATAAAAATGTAATTGATAGTGTAAAAAATGAAACTGAATTATTTCATCAAAATAAAAAAGCAGCAGAAAATGGTAATAAATTTGCAATGGATAATTTGGCTATTAGATATTATAATGGAGAAGGAACAGAAAAGAATTTAGAAAAAGCTTTCTATTGGTATCAAAAAGCAGCAGAAAATGGTAATGAAGTTGCAATGAATAATTTAGCCAGTTGTTACTATAATGGAGAAGTAACAAAAAAGAATTTAGAAAAAGCTTTCTATTGGTATCAAAAAGCAGCAGAAAATGGTAATAAATTTGCAATGGATAATTTGGCCATTAGTTATTATAATGGAGAAGGAACAGAAAAGAATTTAGAAAAAGCATTCTATTGGTATCAAAAAGCAGCAGAAAATGATAATGAATTTGCAATGAATAATTTAGCTATATGTTATCATGATGGAAAAGGAACAGAAAAGAATTTAGATAAAGCTTTCTATTGGTATCAAAAAGCAGCAGAAAATGATAATGAATTTGCAATGAATAATTTGGCCAATAGTTATTATAATGGAGAAGGAATAGAAAAGAATTTAGAAAAAGCCTTCTATTGGTATCAAAAAGCAGCAGAAAATGGTAATGAATATGCAATGAATAATTTAGCCATTAGTTATTATAATGGAGAAGGAACAGAAAAGAATTTAGAAAAAGCCTTTCATTGGTATCAAAAAGCAGTAGGAAATGGTGATAAAGAAGCAATGTTTACTCTAGCTGATTGTTATTATAATGGAAATGGAACAGAAAAGAATTTAGAAAAAGCTTTCTATTGGTATCAAAAAGCAGCAGAAAATTATAATGAAGTTGCAATGAAGAATTTAGCCATATATTATTATAATGGAAAAGAAACAGAAAAGAATTTAGAAAAAGCCTTCTATTGGTATCAAAAAGCAGCAGTTAATGGTAATGAATATGCAATGAATAATTTAGCCATTAGTTATTATAATGGAGAAGGAACAGAAAAGAATTTAGAAAAAGCCTTTCATTGGTATCAAAAAGCAGTAGAAAATGGTGATAAAGAAGCAATGTTTACTCTAGCTGATTGTTATTATAATGGAAAAGGAACAGAAAAGAATTTAGAAAAAGCTTTCTATTGGTATCAAAAAGCAGCAGAAAATTATAATGAAGTTGCAATGAAGAATTTAGCCATATATTATTATAATGGAAAAGAAACAGAAAAGAATTTAGAAAAAGTCTTTTATTGGTATCAAAAATCAGCAGAACATGGTAATAAAGTTGCAATGAATAGTTTAGCCATATGTTATCATAATGGAAAAGGAACAGAAAAGAATTTAGAAAAAGCCTTCTATTGGTATCAAAAAGCAGCAGAAAATGATAATGAAGTTGCAATGAAGAATTTGGCCAATAGTTATTATAATGGAGAAGGAACAGAAAAGAATTTAGGAAAAGCCTTTCATTGGTATCAGAAAGCAGCAGAAAATGATAATGAAGTTGCAATGAATAGTTTAGCTAATAGTTATTATAATGGAAAAGGAACAGAAAAGAATTTAGAAAAAGCCTTCTATTGGTACCAAAAAGCAGCAGAAAGAGATCATATTGATGCAATGAATAATTTAGCCATATGTTATAAAAATGGAAATGGAACAGAAAAGAATTTAGAAAAAGCCTTCTATTGGTTGCAAAAAGTAGCAGAAAATGGAGATAAAGAAGCACAATTTAATTTAGGTGTTTGTTATGAAGAAGGAATTGGTATTGAAAAGGATGAAGTTGAAGCTTCTTATTGGTATCAAAAAGCAGCTCAGCAAGGATTTAGTAATGCACAGTATAAACTTGGATTTCTTTATAAGATTGGTAAATAAGTTGATAAAGATTTATAATACGCACACAAATATTATAACTCTTTTAATAATATTAATTATAAAGAATATTTAATTAATAATTTATTTATTTATTATATTTAGATGAAAATAAAAGTCCGAAGTTTCATTCAGAGAAGCAAGATGAATTATTTCCCAGTAGTAAGATTTTAAAAATATTGATTTTTTAATTTTTTAATGATGTTTATTGTATTACAATACTAATAATCATTGTTTTTCTTTTACTTTTTTAGATGATAATTTTAATAACTCAGGTAAAAAAAATAATGTTGCATATTTCATAATTTTTTTGTTATTAAATCTTGTTAAATATAGAAGCAAAAGATTCTATATTCTGGAGTGATGCACTTGAAACACGTCTCTGTGAACTATATATGAAAGATGACGTTGTAGATATATTTTGGGGCCAACCTATCGAAGAATATTTTGCGGGTAGTGCAACATGGCACGTTTATGTGATTACACGTGGTTTGTATTCAAGTACTAAGACGGAAACAATTGCAGATAATCAAGTAATTTATTTTATTGCGGAGGAGGAAGGATTTGCTAGCGCGGATGACCCTTTACCAAATTCAATAGAGATTCCACAAGATCTGAAAGAGAAATTTAATGAAGCTTTAGATAATGAATTAGGATTAACATTCCGCGAAAAACATTATAATCTGGTTGGCGTGAGTACTGGATATAAAAGAATTAATGGACAGTTGACTGAAATACCAGCAATTATATTATATGTTCGCCAAAAGGGTATTTTACGTCGTGGCTGTGGTGGTATATTTCCAGAAAAAATTTGTGGGTTTCCGGTAGATGTTGTTGAAGCATGTACTGCAATTCCTTGTGTTGGTTTAGGCATAGATACTTGTCGACGTTATCAAGATGATGTTAAATTAGGATCAAGTATAGGTATAGGATTAGAAAAAGAAAATACAACTGGAACTTTAAGTGCTGTGGCTTATGAAAATGAATCACCAAATAAGATTGGCATTGTTTCATGTGAACATGTGCTCAAATTTAATGAATTAGATACCCAAAATAATGTTGTTTATCAACCTTCCTATGAAGACTTGTTTGAACCAAAAAGAAAATTAAATGAATTATTTGGACTATCACAAGCATCAGGAGCAAGGAAAAGTGAATATATTGATGAAATTGAAGAAATGGAAAGAAAACTTAAAATAGCAGAAAAAAGAAATTCAACGCTGGCTATTCATGTAAGAGGAATGCGAGAAAACTTCCTCTCAAGTGTAGATAACAAGAATTATGGTGTTGATGCCGGATTTTGTATTTTTAGTAATAAGAATCGTATGTTACGCTCAAAAGAATTTCCAATCTTTTCGAATTACTTCACAAATAATGGACTTCCAACTTGTTTGGAAGGTGTTTATACTAGAAAAGATTTTAAGAATTTTGATTATAATACTAAAGTTTTTAAAGTAGGACGAACTACGGGTCTTACTATTGGGAGATTACTTCCTACTGAACAAGCTATTGCCTGTAGCTTGATAAATGAAAGCATTAAAATTGCAAAGAAGTTAGAAATGGAAAAACATATTCCCAATTATTGTAATGAAGATCAAAGAATTTTTATTGGATATATGAAGTCACGATTAGATTCAGAAATTCATCAAAATCGCAAGAAATGCTATCCTATTAAGTGGTTTGATCGTCAATTGGCATTTAAATTTGAATCTGGAGAGTTTGAATCTGGTGACTCAGGGGCAAGCATTATAGATGAAAGAGGAAAAGCTCTTGGTATCCTTCATGCAAAGTGGATAACACCATACCAAACATATGGCATAGCTTCCCCTTATTTTGCTGTTCTTGAAGCACTAAACGTAAGCATTTATTTATCTCCTGAGTCCACTGCAGCATCTAGCTGCGAAGAAATCAAACAATTGAAAACACACAGTTGAGATATGAGGGTAGTGATATACTGTATTAGAATCAAATAACTATTATAAAATCAAAGAAATTAAAATCATTCCAAGATACTTTTCGAGACTAAATTGTTTGGACATAATATTTTGGCACCCCTTATCCTTTCCAATGTTATGAATTCCTCAATAACTTTGATTTCTCTCCAATTCGAATTTTTTCTTAAAAAATTCTTTTTATCGTTGAATTCAACTCGGAGTTGTTATAGTACCAGATTTCATTATAGCCATGGTTAATTCTAGATTTTAAAATATTCCAGATCAAACACACTTTTAAAAGTTATTGGAATTTTGAGGACTTGATTTTAATCACCTTTTTTAAATTGTGAAACTTTATATTCAAAGAATATTTATTACTCTTTCAAAAAATTTATTACTGAACATTTATTTCTCTAGAATCTTTATATATTTATTAAACCCATATTTATAATTATGAAATCTTCTTATATTTTCGTTTTTTTACATTATAGAATATTACATTATAAATTTAATTAATTTATCGATTATAATCTAGACGGAAGGGATTTTATAGTCTTACCTATTACAATTATTATAACAATGATTAAATATTATTATTAAACTCGAAGTTCAATTAACATAAAATTTTATCTTTACACTATCAGGTAAATAAAACAATATTTTTAAGGATTATTAACGTCAAAATTTTAGACCGATAATTTTTTCTCTAAAGACTTTCAATAGTATTAAAACAAATATTGTCAATATCGGTAGTATAAATTATAATAGATTTATAATAATATTATTTAAAAAGCTCCTATTAAATTACAAAAAGTTTTTGGGTAAGTTTACGTGTGTCACATTATTATTGTGGACTCTCTCGCAAATATTAATATATAATTTAGGTCGGAATTATAAAATTAGCCAGAATTATAAATAAAAAATTACAAATCTCATGAATTCTGGTCATGTTTTTGTCTCCCCAGATTATGATCCCCTATGTTAAGAATATACTTGGAGCGGCCTATTTATATAAAGTATGTATTGAATATTCATTTCTTTTGGAATATGCTAATAATTATACATTGGTACACTATCAGGCATCAGCTATAAACATTTAAACAAACATTTAATAAACTTTAAACCTCAATTGATAGACTTGTGAGTACTTTATGAGTTATGTGATTGACCAAAAAAATACCGAAAATTTCAAGGAGTTCCCATTTTGATGAACAAGAAGCGAACTAAAAACCATCCTTTTTATTCAATGATCTTCAATTATTATAATAGAAAACGCACAATTATCAATTATTTCAATTTATTTTTAGCAGTATAACACCTTTTAACTTTTACCCAAGTTATCATTATCATAAAAAAAAATCCGTTGCTTAATGTAATGACCACTATCTGCTGATGAGATGTTTGAGAACGATCTTAATCAAAAGAGCAAAGTTTGAGTGTTGTTTTATATAAGAATATTTGATCTAAAATTGTTTTGGCTCTATATATTGTAAGATAGAAATAATTCTCCAAATGCAGATTTTCTTTTTTGATAGCCTGATAGCTAGCTGGAATTTTCGGCCATTAATAGTAAATGTAAGACTCTCGGGTTATATTACCGTTAGCAAAAAGCTGTTGGAAGAGAATTAATGATTTACTATTCGCTTCGCTCTATTATGGTGTCAGAGTTCGAATCATTGGCACAACTCAAAATTTCATATTACCGTTACGATATTTAAGAACTAAAGAAAAATTAATGTTATTTTGATAGGAATTTCAGTAATTAATTTATGGAACTTTATCTTTTGTATTTCATAAATAATAATTTATACCGTGAGAAATAACAATTTTGTAATTTATACAATTCTAATTTTGACATTCTTAAATTTTGAATGAACATGAAGTGACTTTATATAGTTTCAAAACTTTCATTTACAATTTTAATTAATAACATCTAAACATATACTGTATCTTATTATTAATTCTATTCATATTACTAGAAGTAATCAAAAAATAATTACGAACTTTTATAGTAAAGAAATTTTTATAATTGGTAAATTAAGATCAAAATTATATATCTTATAAACAATTAAAATACTATTAAAATCATGAACATTTGTCAATATCATAAACATTTATATCTATTTTATTCAAGAATTTGGTTGCTCTAGAATTATCTTGTAAAGCAGCCTTTATTAACCATTTAATTCCCTCATATTCGTCCTTTGGAACATTACATTTTCCTTTATAGTATATATCGCCCAAATTAAATTGTGCAATGGAATTATTTCCCTCATTGGCGGCTTTTTTGATATATTTCAAAAATGTTTGTTGGTTGTCTTTTTCATCAAGAATATTTATTAAAGTAAAAGCATAACGTAATTGGGCGTCATGGTTTCCTTCATCTGCTGCTTCTTTAAGTAATTCTTTGCCTTCTTCTTCGCGTCCTTTAATATCATCAAGAAGTCCGTCCCATAAATAACGACCTTTCCAATATTTTGCTGTCGTATTCTTATTTATTGCATGAAAATCAAAACATTCCCATGCTTTTTGATGATCTTTATCTTGAAAAGCTTGTATGCCTTCTTCTATTGAGATTACTGGCCTTATAGGACTTATGATGTTATCCGGTAATTCTAAATCAGCATCGCTTGTTTCTTTTGATCCACCTAAATCCAATTTATCAGGTAGTATGCCTGATGGATTGTCGTCAAACATATAACGAACGGAATTATATAATTCTTCTAGCATGTCCAAGGACTTCATAAAAGAAATACGCTCATGAGGATTTTGTTTCCAAACTATAAGTATAATTAATTATTAAATTAACAATATATAATTTTTTGTGTATTTTATGTAGAATATATTATAATGTAGAAGTGATAAATAAATAAATACTTACTGTCATTTATAATTTTTTTATATTCTTCTTGATAGGTTTTAGGAGATATCCCAAAGATAATTCTTTCTCTACCACCTTTAGTAACATGATTCTTGATTTTGTCTGTTTCCCAACCTTGATATGGAATTTTTTCAAAAGCAAGCTCCCAAAGTAACATACCAAAACTAAAAATTTCACATTGGGTTGTGTATCGAGAACCTTCTAATTTTTCAGGAGCTAACCAAGGGAATATATCTCCTTCTGCTAAATCTATTGGTAATGAAGAGCTATCAGAATAACGTGCCAATGCAAATTTGTAAATTTTAGGTTCTAAACTTTCCGTTATTAAGATGTTTTCACATTTCAAGTCATGATGCAAAATATCAGCCTCTTGTAGAAATATAAGGCCACGGCAAGTTTCAAGAGCAATTCGAATCTTATAATTCCAGGGGACATTCTTTTTTAAATAAAGTTGTCTCAGAGTTCTACGTTCAGCCCATTCAAAAACCATAACATTAACATTTTCAATTTTTGAAATACCATAAAATTTGAGAATATGTTTGCATTCAGATAATTTCACTAAGATTTCAAGAAGCCTTTGTGTTTTTGGACTAATTTCAATTTCTTCCTCAGTAAATTTACAAGCAACTTCTTGTCCTTTATAAATTTTCCTAATTATAAAATGAGGGTCTTTACCACGTTTGTCATTAAGTTTCCCTCGTGCAGG
The DNA here is from genome assembly GCF_026210795.1 of Rhizophagus irregularis. NCBI lineage: Eukaryota > Fungi > Glomeromycota > Glomeromycetes > Glomerales > Glomeraceae > Rhizophagus > Rhizophagus irregularis. Next base: position 2,584,388 of record NC_089436.1, on the reverse strand, counting down.
GGATGTTAAATCTTTTGAGTCAATCTTATTTACTACATCACGTAAAGGTTTGTCATCATCTAAATGTTTCTTCATATGTTTTACCATATCATGAATAATGTTTACTTTATTTTTATTCTCGAGGATATCATTATGCATTTTTTCAAGATATTTTGCCATTTCCGCCAGATCTTCCTTTAAAGCTTCTTCGTCAATTTTTCTCTGTTCTTCGTTAGCAATTGCTATAGTAAAATGCAAATCTTTCATTGCAATATCATAATCATTTGTAAGTTTATGAAAATTTTCTTTAACAAAATATGCCCTTGTATATTTTCTAAAACCATGGATATTTGTAATCTCCGCAGCAAATTCTTTAATTTCTGTTAAAACATAAATAAATCTGTTAAAAGCTTTATAATATCCTTCGTCACGAAGTTTATCCTCATTTTTTTGTTTTCTCCGTTGTAATGTATTAATAGCAGTCTCGGTTAACTTCACTCTGTTCACTAAAGTCTCGCAAATATTTTTATTATATTCTGCCGTTTCATAAATGTCTATAATTTTAATAATTAAATCTATAGCTACTTTAATTAAGGGTAGATATGGGCCAATAGCTTCTCCAGTGGCTCCGGCTATTTTAATGGTAACCTCATCCATTATAATATGAATGGTTATTATTTTTTTTTTTTATTATTAAAAATAAAAAAATTTAAATGATAAATTTCTCCTGATTTATAAGGCTTATTACAGAACTTTGTTTAATTTTTCCGTTACACATTGGAAAATTTTCTCCGTTTTTTATATCTCATCTATCTACATCAAACAATTTTTTTTGAAATCCTTTTACATTCAGTTCCTTACCTTAAATGGAATAAATAGAATAATGGAATTAATAGAATGTTCTATTTGCTTATACTTTGTTACAATACCAAAAATGAAATGATCTGCGGTTCATTTACTTAAATCCTTTCACACTGGAAAATGTTTTCCGATTGTATTCACTATTCAGTGCCATTTTCATCATCTAATAACTTTCGGAATCAAGGATTCCTGAATGCATAACGATAAATTATATGAAGTTAGACTCTTTTTTTATGAAATGTAACAAAATGACAGAAAAGTGAACACGTATTGTCTTAGTATTGTATTATTGTATTATTGTATTATGTATGACCTCAGCTGCGCAGCTGACGAATCTGAATAGTATTTTACAAAAAAATTGCAAAGGAAAAAAAACAGTCCTAGCTAAAAAAGTCACGGCAATAATTTTATAAGAAATAAAGATTGTATTACCTTAAATTTACATAAAATTGTTATTATTTTCTTTATGAAGTTCACATTATGAGTTTGTAGGGTTCACCAACTCGTAGTATCCAAAATAATGACTTGCTGGAGGTGGTGCGTCTTTTGTTTGCAGATCGCTAGTTTGTGGTATAGTATGAAGAAAATGAATTTTTTTTTAAATTGATCGTAGTGATTGAATCACTAGTCAATCACATTGAAAAAAAAGCTTGAGAAGAACGCTCCTAAGTCTAATCAATCGTTAATAATTTTATGTTACCGTTAATATTAGCACGACCCAATTATAATAAATTTAGCTTATTAGATTCGCCTCATTTGTATGATCCAATAATGATAATTTTTATCGATTAGAATTAATTGACTGTAATTATTGTTTAAAAGTCCTCAAAAATGAAGTTATATTTTTAGAAATGTTAGTAAATTCATATTCAATTTAGGTTCATAATCTTAATTTTTAAGAAAAGTAGTGTTCTTATTTATTAATTAATATACTAAGAATAAAAATACATCAAAATTCATTTACACAATAAGAAGAATGACAACAATTTAATAATTGATTTATCAAGCACAAAATATCTTTTATTAAGTCATTAATATATAACTAATAACTTAAGTCTTAACTAAAATGGTTAAATAATTAAATAAATATTTAAATTTAAATCTTTAAAATACAAACAAAAAGAAATATACTTACCGACTAAATCGTTATCATCGTCGTCATCGTCATCATCCGTAGATTCTGCATGATTTAAATAGTATTAATTAAATAATATTTAAGAACAATAAAGTAATGTGCACACACGTTACCTTGTATAAATTTATTTTTTTTGCCAGAATTAACTCCAAACCCCCATTTTACAAATTCATCGAGTATTTTATTCATAGTTGGCCTTTCATTAGGTTCATGATTCCAACAACTTCTATAAAGTTCTCCATATTTCTCAGGAGTACCAGGAATTGTTTTTTCCCGATTCCCATTACAAATAGAAGCACTCAATGCAGCTTGATCACCTTCGCTAAAACTACTATTTTTAAAGGGAGGATACCCACTGGAAATTTCCCACATTAATACACCTAAACTATAAATATCTGAAGCTGTAGTATATGAAGAATTTGGATCCAAAAGACGTTTAGGATCTACGTAGGCAATAATACCACGGCCACGTGTATAACTTGCAGATGTTCGATCTTGAATTTTTGAAATACCAAAATCAATAATTTTAGCATTATTTTCATGGATAACTATATTTTTGGAATGCTAGAATAAAATAATTAATTAACAATAAATAATTAAATAATCAAATAATATATAAAAAAAAGGTGCTCACTAAATCTTTATGTAAAACTTGTTCATTGTGCAGATAATTTAGCCCATCTGCAATTTGATATGCTAATCTTTTCTTGTCCTCCCAAGTTAAATTCTTAGAATTTTTCTTGAGATAATTTCGAAGGTCTCCACCATCAGCAAATTGTGTAACAAGCAAATACTCTTGTGTTATATCATCTAAAAAAAGGAAAAATTATTTTAGGATAATTAAATATTTTTAAAGTTAAAAATATTTATTTAATTACCTTGGCTAATGCCTAAGCAACGTACAATTCTATCGCTATAAATAGATAGATGTAAATGTATTTTCAATTCATGAATAAATGCATCCAACGTATTGTATTTGACAGCATCTGTATTAATTAATCTTTTATAGACAACATATTTTCCAGTTCTGGTCCATATTGCTTTCTTAATATATCCAAAACCCCCTTTACCAAGTGGCTCTGGATCTTTCAAATCATTTAAAGGTATGAAATCAACTTTTTTATTTTTCAAGACATTTTCAACCCATTTAGTTGCATCGTCTTTCTTTTCTTTTTGAGAATTAGTAGGTGATGAGTTTTCAGCTAATAATAACTGATTAAGATTTGAAACAATTCGTTTCATGTCTGGTCGTTTATTTGGTTCATGATTCCAGCATTCTAAATAAATAAATAAATTATTATGTTAGAATTTTTAGTTAGAGAGTGAATTAAATATTGTTACCTTTATATAATCTACTATATTCCATTGGAGTTCCCATAACGGTTTCTTCTCTCCTTCCACGAAATATAGCTTTTGCTAATTCCACATCAGGCCTCTCAGTATAAAATGGTTTACGACCGCTTGTAATTTGCCATAAAAGTACGCCAATACTGTACACATTAGAACGTTTATCTAATTCACAATTTTCTATACAATCGAAATTTATAGGATCCATATAAGGTATAGTATCAAATAAAGATAGTGTATCTTTAGTTACTACTGATGGCAAACCAAAAGCTGCAAGTTTAATACTTTTCTGATGTATAAGTATTTCATTGGCTTGCTATTTTTTGTTAAAAAAGAAATTCAATATTATTTGCATTAAATAATCAATTTATAAAAATTGAATAAATGTTACCAGATCACGATGAATAATATCATTGTCATGTAAATATGAAACCGCTTTCGCTAATTGTAAAGCTAAGCTAAGTTTATTTTTCCAATCAAGTTTATTAATTTGTTCTCTTAAATAAGCACTTAATGAACCATTATTAGCATACTCCAAAACCAAAATATGTTTATACATATTGGGTAAGCCTGAAAAAAAAGTAAGTTTGTTTAATGAACCTGAACACCATCGGTGGTTAGGATATAATTTATTAATTTTTTTTTATCGTACCGTCTTCTATCCTTATTATTCCGTGGAATTTTAGAATATTTTCATGAATAATAGTACGTAGCGATTCTAACTGATATATGTAAAAGTATTAATAAAATAAATTGACCATTATTTAATCGGAGCTCAGAACAAATGTACCTCACAAACGATTTGGCGAATAGTTTCATCATCATTATTAAAGGATTTCAAAACGAAAAATTCATCATTTAAAATAGCGCGTTTTATGAAGGAAGTTTCTCTGTTGATCTGTTGAACAGATTTAAAGTCCGAATATGCATAGCAATTGATTTTATTTTCGTTAATAAAAGTTTCTAACCGATCGACTTTCTCTGTATTATTGGTATCTTTTTTTTCTATACTTGGTTTTCGCCTATTAGTAAATATTGATTTGAAAGCTATTTTGGAAGTTAAAGGACTTGTTAATTTTATTTGAGACATTTCTTCAGTTTTCGGATTCGTATAGAATTTGAGCTTTTTTTATTTTTTGTTTTTTTTAACGCCCATTATAAATTAGGTTTCATTCGATTTGACTATCACGTGAATTCATTCAGACATCCCTTATTTTGATGTTATTTTTCGTGTTCATTGGATTCTAAATTTGATGCATATCACAAAATAAAAAAAGAAACTGAAATAAAAGTAATTCATCCAAAATAATAAACGATGAAAGCTTTGCTAAAAATGTTCTTATTACACGAAATAAATCTGTAACTGATAAGGTTGATCGCGGAGGAAATTCTCCAGGTTTGTCAGTACAAAACTCCGCTGTGAAACCCTTTCTTGGATTTTGTGTAAAAAAAAAAAAAAATTGAAATACAATAGAAAATCTAATTTTTCAATGTGATAGTGACAACTGTGAAACCAAAAATCGATTTTCGTTTTGGATTTTCTATCTTTTGTAAAAGTATACAGACATATTACATTCCATCAAGAATGTTAATACGGATTCTCGTTATTAATTTTAATCCAAATTTACAAAAAAGGAAAATTATCAAAGAAATAAAGTAATTTTTTTTAGTAAAAATCAAAAAATAAAATCGATCGGCAACGGATTATAATCGGAGAAAATTTTCCATGTGAAAGTATTTATGTATGACCGAATAAAAAGGGAAAATTCAATATGACAAAGCAATATACTTTTTGTATTCGATAAAAATTTGACTTTTATCGCTACGCAAAAAATATAAAAGATAGTTTTATTATAATTAAAACATCCGTGTTAAAAAATTCAACTACTTCTGTCATAATGGAAGAGACTATAAAGACTATAAGGGCCGCTGGAGAAGCTATTAGTCCATATATGCCCTTAATTAAAGTAGCTACAGATTTAGTTGAAAAAATTATAGACATATATAAAACGGCAGAATATAACAAAAACATTTGCGAAACTCTAGTAGGCCGAGTGAAATTAACTGAGAATGCTATTGAAACATTACAACGTAGAAAACAAAGAAATGAGGATAAACTTTGTGATGATGAGTATTATAAAGCTTTTAACAGGTTCATTTATGTTTTAGAAGAAATTAAAGAATTTGCTGCGGATATCACAAATATTCATGGTTTTAGAAAATATACAAATGCATATTCTGTTAAAGAAAAGTTTCAAAAACTTACGCATGATTATGACATTGCAATGAAAGATTTACATTTTACTATGGCAATTGCTAACGAAGAACAAAAAAAAATTGACGACGAAGCTTTAAAGGAAGATCTTGCCGAAATGTCAAAATATCTTGAAAAAATACGTACCGATATTCTTGATAATAACGATAAAGCCAACATTATTCATGATATGGTAAAACATATGAAGAAGCATTTAGATGATGAAAAACCTTTATATTACGTTAATAAAATTGAATCAAAAGATTTAACATCTCCCTTACGAGTAAAATCTGATGACAAACGTGGTAAAGGCCCTAACTTTATAATTAGGAAAATTTATAAAGGACTAGAGGTAGCTTGTAAATCCAAAACGTGTTTAAAAACACAAAGACTTTTTGAAATTTTAGTAAAATTATCTGAATGTAAGCACATTCTTAGATTTTATGGTGTTTCAATAATTGAAAATAACAATGTTATGGTTTTTGAATGGGCTGAACGTGGAACTTTGAGACAACTATATTTAAAAAAACACATCTTATGGCATTATAAGGTTCGAATTGCTCTTGAAATTTGTCGTGGCCTTATTTTTTTACAATACGCTGATATTTTGCATCACGACCTGAAATGTGAAAATATTTTAATAACAGAAAATTTAGAACCTAAAATATATAATTTTGAGTTAGCAAATTATTCTGATAAAAATACTACTTCATTACCGATAGATGTAACCGCTGCTGGAGACATAATTCCTTGGTTAGCTCCTGAAAAATTAACCGGTTCTCGATACACAACCCAATGTGAAATTTTTAGTTTTGGTATGTTACTTTGGGAGCTTGTTTTTGAAAAAATTCCATATCAAGGTTGGGAAGCAAAAAAAATTGTGGAGCATATTGCTGAAGGTCACAGAGAAAGAATTACATTTGAGTCTTCAACTCCTAAAATATGTCAAGAAGAATATAAAAAAATTATAAATGACAGTAAGTAATTTCTTTAAAATATCTCTGCGTTATAACGCATTTATACTTTTACTATAAGGTCCACACTAAAAATTGTACATTTTAAATTTTTTATATCTACAGCTTGGAAACAAGAACCACAAGAACGTATTTCCTTTATGAAATTATTGGATATGTTAGAAGGATTATACAATTCCATTCGTATTGCAGACAACAATTCATTAGATATTCTTCCTGATAAGTTAGAGTTAAGTGGATCAAAAGAAACAAGTGATGCTGATCTAGGATTAACGGATAAGAACGTTAGTCCTATTAAACCAGTAATTTCAATAGAAGAAGGTATACAAGCTTTTAAAGATAAGGATCACCAAAAGGCATGGGAATGCTTCGACTTTCATGCAGAAAATAATAGTATAGTAGCAAAATATTGGAAAGGTCGTTATTTGTGGGAAGGATATCTTGACGATATTCAAGAACGGGAAGAAGAAGGTAAAAAACTACTTAAAGAAGCTGCAGATGAGGGGAATTCTGATGCTCAGCTACGTTACGCTTTTACTTTATTAAATGATCTTGAGGAAGAAAATAATCAACAAATATTTTTGGAATATCTCAAAAAAGCAGCTGATGAAGGAAATAATCCTGTCGCACAATTTAATTTAGGAGATATATATTATAAAGGAAAATGTAATATCCCAAAGGACGAAAATGAGGGAATCAAATGGCTAATAAAGGCTGCTCTACAGGATAATTCTAAAGCAACTAAATTATTGAATCAGTTAAAAGTAGATGTTTATGATATTAACAAGTGTTCATAAGACTATGATCGTATTATACATTAATAAAAAACTTTATATTATCTTAGTGTTTGGAATCGAATATATTCGAATATACTCGAGTATTCATTTAAATTTATATAGTGTATTCAGTTAAATTTCCTTTTATAGTAATGATTTACATAATTTTTTAGCCTGAATTATGATTTTAACTCAGTTAAATTTAAGGATTTAATGCCCAATTAGAATTTTAACTATACTATATCTGGCTAAATGAATACTCGAATAACCACTATGCTTATTCAAATACTCGAATATACTCGAGTTATTCGAATAACTGTTACATGATTCCAAACACTATATTATCTGCACAATGACTACCTTTTAACCACGTGACTATAATTTTGGAATTGTCAATTTTTTTGATAAATCTATTGATATAAACGACTGATTATTAAATTTTGTTAATAAACTTAGACACCTATTCTAAAAGCATATCGTAATATTACTAGATTTGTGGAATTATAAAGTGGCTTCGAACCCTTTTTATACAATTATATGAATTTGAGCACTATTTCTTGCCACTTTAGCTTAATTTACACTAGTGTGCGAAACACAAGTCATGTGTTCACCTATGTTACACACTTACACCCATTTTTATTTTCGAAAATTTCACGCCACTGATATTCGAATTTTTTGTAATTTAGCTTTGGGATTCAAATACAGTAGGTAAGTCTTTTCTTCCTTTTCTTTTTTATTTTTTTTTCACTTCTATTTTCCTTTCTTTTGTAACTCGTTCATTTCTTTTTTAGGCGCGACTGTTTTCAGTTTTCATTTCAGCAGAAATTCAAGGTGAGTCCTTTTCATTCAGTTATTTTATATTTTTTTGCTGACTGCTTTAAGACAATATTAACCAGTTCCTTTTTTCCTTTTATTATGGGTGGATATTTCGGTTCTTCCTTTATTTTTTTCACTTATTTTTTCCTTTTATTTATTTTCATTTCCTTTGTTTCATTATTTTTTTTTTGTTTATTTTCGTTTTCCTTTGTTTCTTTTCATTTACCTGTTATTTCCTTTATCCCTTTTCATTTATTTTATTATTTTTCATTCATTTTCATTTCCCTTCATCCTTTATTGTTTATCTATCTCTTTTTCGTCATCTTTCATTTTTTATCATCAAATTTCGTTACATTTCGTTTTTCACCAATTTTCACTATGTTTCGTTTTTCATCATCAATTTCATTTGTCATCGTTATATTTCGTTCTTAATAACTAATTTTCGTTATATTTCGTTTTACATCATCACCTTTCATCATCACTTTTCGTTGTATTTCGTTTTTAATCATTACCTTTCGTTGCATTTCATTTTTCATCATTACTTTTCATTGTATTTCGTTTTTCATCATCATCTTTCGTTTTATTTCGTTTTTCATCATCACCTTTCGTTGTATTTCTTTTTTCATCATCACCTTTCGTTGTATTTTGTTTTTCATCATCATTTTTCATTACCTTTCGCTTTTCATCATTACTTTTCATTGTATTTCGTTTTTCATCATCACCTTTCGTTGTATTTCATTTTTCACCATCATTTTCATTGTATTTCGTTTTTATCATCACTTTCCTTTTAGTTCATCTCCATCTTTTTAATTTATGATCTTTCTTTCCTTTATTTTCCCTTGATCTTTCACTTTATCCTTCCTTATTGTATTTTTTTTTTTGTTCTTTCCTTATGTATTATAACACCTTTGTATCAAAACATTATGTAATGTGATTTAATAAAGTCAATTTTTATTGATTAATTAAATTAATAAAATCGAAAAATTAGCCAATAAAAATTTTATATGTTCACGTGATACGTGTTTCGCACACTAGTGTACAAATAGAAATAGTCATATATAAAATTACTTTATTATTTTTATATTAGTATCTTCGTAGCTATTACCGTATTATTCCTATTATAACTATTAATTTATTTTTTATTTTGGTTATATTTGTATTTGTATATTCCATTTTCATCCTTCGTTCAACAAATAAAATCAGATGATCATTTATTGCTAATAAAAATGCAGATATGATGATCCTAATTGTTTTTAGTACATGATAAATAAATAAACAGGGGTCAACAGATTAGCATTCTTATCGCCTCAAAGTTTAAAATTTTATATAACTATCAAAATATAAAAAAAAAAATTATAATTTCTCACTCAGTTTCAGCATGCTGCTGATCAATTTCCACTAATTGTATAGTTGGATTGTTTGTCACGCATTACGTTATTCTTCTAGAAAGAATGTAATGGATTCCGATTTATCCCTTATTATTTTAACATTTTAGGAAATCTGTAACACCCTTCGTGTGAAATCATGTGTATATGAATTTCCATATAAATAAATGAAACAATCCTCCAAAAATAAATATTTATACATAACAACGGGAGTCAAATTCCGGTGTTTCGGTGTTTCTTAGACGACTTCTATAAATATACGAAGATTCTCAAAAATGAAACTTAAACTGAAAATGACACTTTTCAAGTCTTTTAAAAAACAAATAAAATCCAGCAAGTGTTTGCTAAAGAAGACGTTGCCAAAAAAATTTTCAAAGTATAAGGAGTCAACCAATTGGTTAGAATCAATAGGTAAAAAATATGATTATTCGGACTTCAAATCCGTTCAAATAATAGGCAGGGGTTCCTACGGAATTGTATCATGTGCTACTCGGAAAAATCAAATTTTTGCTTTGAAATCTTTTTATAGCGATAGGACAACTCTTATCGTTAGAGAGGTATTAATTATAATTATACTTTCGATTGTAATATATAAATTCTAATACAATCCAGTTTGAAATGATTTAGTTAAAATTACACATGCTTGTTCATCACGAAAATATTCTGCGGTTCTACGGATACACAAAAACAGATAACGGTATGACAAATTAATTCTTTCTTTCATTCTTTTACTACATGAAATAACTTTTTTTTATTTATTTTTTTATAGATGCAGCTTATCAATATTGTCTAGTATTAGAATATGCTGATAGTGGCACACTAAACACGTATTTGAACGACCATTTTAATGAACTTGATTGGAATGATAAATTTAGATTAGCTTTGCAATTAGCAAATGCTGTGTCACATTTGCACGATAATAATATCATTCATTGTGATCTGGTAATATTTAATATGTAATTGATTTTATTTTTTGCAATTTAACTAATTAAATTAATTCTTTTTAATTTAACAGCATGCAAACAATATACTTATACATCAAAAAAATATCAAACTAGCGGATTTTGGTTTATCGAAACAAATATCTAATGAAATATCTAATGAAACTAGTAGTGTAATTGGTGTAATACCATATATAGACCCGAAATGCTTCGATAACAAAAATTATAAATTAGATAAGAAATCCGATGTATATAGTGTTGGAGTTATAATGTGGCAAATTTCAAGTGGACGTAAACCATTTGAAAAAATTAGTTATAATATAAGGTTAAGCTCAGAGATAATAAACGGAGAAAGAGAAAAAACTATCAATGGCACCCCTGTAGAATACAGTGACTTGTATACAGGTAATTTGATGTTTTCATTGTAAAGATTTGTTGTTAGATGGTATAAGCTACTGCGCTCAGTAATGAGATCTCAATTATCACCAAGGACAAGAGCGTTACATCTTGCAACATTTTGCTCGATGATAAAATGCTTTTCAATCTTTGGATAAAGATTACGAGCAAGAAACAGTTCAGCTACCTACGTCTAATTATGCAATTGATTTTCCAAGTTTAAATATTATAAAGTCTAATATATTGATTTATCGATTTTTTTTAATTTAGACTGTTGGAATTATGAACCAGATGAACGTCCAAATATTCGAGAAGTTGCTTTAATTCTTGATCAATTAATCACCAAACTCACATATAAAAAGACTTTACTTCGTGTAAATAAGGTTGATTCAAAAGATTTAACTAATCCTAAAATAAGAAAACCTGATGACCGGCGTGGTAAATTTGTAGTTAAAAAAATTTATAAGGGACAAGAAGTAGCTTGTAAATCCATATCAACTAACAAAGAAGAAATTAAAACGAGTTCAAAATCACAAAGACTTCTTGAAATTTTAATGAAATTATCTGAGTGTAAATATATTCTAAGATTTTACGGTATTTCGACAATTGAAAATCATAATGTTATGATCTTTGAATGGGCTGAACTTGGAAATTTAAGACAACTTTATTTAAAAAAAAATATCTTATGGCATTGTAAGGTCCGGATTGCACTTGGAATCTGTCGTGGACTCACATTTTTACAAGAGGATGGTATTTTACATAATGACCTGAAATGTCAAAATATCTTAATGACAGAAAGTTTAGAACCCAAAATTTATAATTTTGAGTCAGCACGTTATTCTGGTGATAATAATGTTACAGATCCTTCGGTAGAAGAAGCGGGAAATATATTGCGTTGGATAGCTCCTGAAAAATTAACTGATTCCCAATATACAACTCAGGGTGAAATTTTTAGTTTTGGTATGTTAATTTGGGAACTTATTTTTGAAAAAGTTCCATATAAAGGTTGGAAAGTAGAAAAAATTAAGGATCATATTATTAATGGTGGTAGAGAGAGAATTTTATTTGGAGCTGAAGCTCCTGAAATTTATCAAAAAGGCTGTGAAAATATTATAAACGAAAGTAAGTATTTTGTTTAAAGAATCTTCATTATATATTTTTATTGAGTATGATGTACTTAAAATATACATTTTAATTTATAAATACTATAGCTTGGAAGCAAGACCCACAAGAACGTATTTCCTCTTTTACGAAATTATTGGATATGTTGGAAGAATTGTATAATTCTATTCGTTGTATGTTTGACGTAAATTCATTAGGTTTACTTCCCGAGAAAAATTTAGATATAGATGATGATTTAGAATTACCAGATGATGCTAGATGGTGATTAGCATTGCCAGATAATGGCATTAATCCCGTAGTACATAATTTTACTGGAAAAGGTTTACTACTCAGGGGATATAATTTCGCAATACAATTCATTTTTTAATGTAACATATTTTAAAAAATGTAAATAATAAATGTACATATTATGATTTCGTCTATAATGATAACGAACTGAAAGAGTAGGTCGCGTACAGGGATTTTAAAGAGTAAAGAGCAATTAGCCAAGTTTCGACGCGAAATGGTTGAAATTAAAAACCTAATGAAGCCATAAGGTCTAGAATAAATACGTGATGATTTGGTTAGAGTCGAAAACGAACACGAGACATTGTTTAAGAATATTGAACAAGTGAAGAAGAAACAAACGCTACGTATAGTGGAGAGATGAACAATGACAAACGAAGAAAGCAATAGACTTAGTGAAACCAACTTATAATCGAGAAAAGGTTTAGAACTTAGGAAAAAAATATTGTACGAGTCTTGGCTTAAACAATACAAGAAATTTATGCTGGTTTGAAAGCGGAAGAAAATACTCGAAAGGAATTTAAAACCATATATATATACTGTATACACATTATCTGATAACTTTCGGACTGTAATGCTAAATTATCTTATAAGAAAGACTGCGCAGAAAATATTTCGTAATTAATTTAAAGAAATAATTGATCAATCACATTGCAGCTTTTTTTTTTTATTTATAAAACGCGCAATTTTCCCATGTTATAAGCACTTAGTTTAGAACAACTGTAAAATTACCAAAAATAAAATTTTGATGATGTGATCGTTGTCACAACTCAACCCTTGGCATAAATTTTGCCAAATGCTCAATTATAATTAACGGAATTATTAATTTCTAATTACTAAATATGCGTTTCCAAAATTTATTAAATACAGTATCCGGTTAAATTAACCGGGTTAACCTGATTAAATAGGGTAGCAATTAACCATTCCAAACTCATGCATTCACATAACAAATGTTCAACATATAATAATGAATATAAATAACGAATGAACGACTTCTCTCCTTGCTTCTCTTTTTTAGTGCATATTGTGATCTATTATCAATAAACATTTTCGAATCATTTGTTTCATAATAATTTTTCAAAATTATCAAACAATAATATGCAATCGAAAATCGTAATATATCTCTTGTGTATCATAAAAAAAAATATCCTATAAAATACTACCAAATTTACTTTTTCATGAACAATCTCGGCCGATAATAAATGTGTTAAATGTGGAGAGTAATTTGCAGATTAAAATGGCATACATAATACCATACTATGATTATTTAGGTAACTTGATTTATAACGATCTTCGTGCAGTCTACAATAAAGGAAGGTTATGTGGTCTTGTTACCAATAATGGAAGATAATGCTTTTGGATAAATTATTAAGATTGAGAGAGTCTCGGGTTTGGTACGGTTTCAGTTTGGCAAAACCAATCTATTCGGTTTCAGTTTTAATTAGAAACTATACTGAGCCGTATCACCGATAAAAATTAAGAAAATAAATTTAGTTAGAAACAAGTGAAAATGAAACAATCAAAATAAGCTGCAAAAATATACCTAATTGCCAAAACCGAATAAGAAAAGGACCATTTCTAGAGAATTCTCTTCTAAAAATAAAGAAAGCGAATTTGTCAGAAAAATTCGTATTACAATAAAATAATTTTTTTTATCGTTCGATCGCATTTTTAAAAAGTTTTTTTTTTTAACTTTTAAATTATAAAATTTAAATAAAAAAATCATTTCAGCTGCAAAAAAAAAAATAAAATAAAATAAAATAAATATAAATCGGTAAATCGGTTAAGTAAATTACACCACTGAAACATTCAGTAATTTAAATATACAAATTTACCAACTGATACCGAGAGAGACAACCATTATTTTGAATTTTTCTCAAATAGCTGAATGTTGAATATGATTATCAAAAACAATAATTAAATGGGCGCCTTTCTAACAGTAATTTTGGTTGTTTTGCTGTTGACATATACTGGTAGTTTGGTAAAGCTTGTATTCGATTGCCACAATCGTATTGAACAAAGAATTATGTAAACAGATGAATACTTCTGAAAAGATTGTATTGCATAAGAATCCAAGAAATTAAAAATTCAGATAATTTTAGCCATGAAGAATCATCTCTCGTGATTCTCAACTCACGAACGATACTGTTGGAGACCAGTAAAAAATAATCTCCGAGGATCCAAAAATATATATATCTCATCATTCATTCAGTTCATATTCAACAAAAAGAAAATTTGGAATTTTGTTTAGCATTTTTTTTTTCTGTGCCCGGCAAATTGTAACGGTGAGAGGAAAGGAATAAGATTAGTTAATAAAAAAATAAATAAAAAAAATAAATAAAGTGTTATTTCTTTAAGTTCCTCATACATACATACAAAATAATACAACTTTAATACCGTAATAGGTGTAATTAGATTTGGTCTCATCTTGCACTTCCGCGAAATGAATACAGGAAAAAAATAATCTGGCAAAAAATAGAATAGCCACGTGATCATAAGATCATTGTTAAGAATAAATTCATAATAAAATATGGGACGATTTAAAGATAATTTTTTTTTTACAAAAAAAATAAATTCACCTTACTGAAGTATGTTCTCTTTACCACCATTATTACCGCCATTATATAGTAGAGACTAAAGAGGTTAATAATAGCTTTCTCCTTATAGGAAATTTCTCTGAATTTTACAAAGCCACCTACTATGTTTAATAGTAGCCTGGTATATATAGTTACGTTGATAGCGAAGAGGTTAAGGTAAGTGATTTAGAGTTAGAAATTTTACAACTTTCCATCCTTCATTTTCACCGCCTATTCGGGATTTTTTTCAGTTACTATAAAAACACTATTTGTCACCTCTATATGTCGGGTAACGTCAATTTTGATATATAAATTGTCGTTTTAGTAATATGAATAATAATAGATTACTTTATCAGAATTTAAAGATTAAATGCAGTAAAAGTCAATATGTCATGTCAAAACTTTCATTTAAGCAAATTTACGTAGTAAAAAAAAATACACGTAATATGGATCTTAAATCACGCTGTATTTATTCAAATTTTTAGATGGCCAACCAAAAAATCTCAATATAACCTTATTAGTATCGAATATTGAAACCACGCGAAGAATGTACAGTAAATAAAATACATCCCCTTTATCACAAATTTTTAACTGTTTAACCCATTTTTAAATGTCAACATTATTATATATAACATATACAAAAGTCTTACTAACTTGTTCGTAAAAATTATTAGCTTTGTCACATATATCTATTTTATTTCATTTTTCTTGCAAAACAACTTTTTTTCTACTTTTATTTTATTTACAAAATAAAAAGAAGTCCTATTACTTTCCATACTTTCCACAAATTCACCAAGCGTCTAATTTCATTTTATCAAATTGTGTATCGTGATATTTTGATGTAGTCAAAATATACAATAAAGAAACGGAAGATAGGTTACAAAGAAATAGAAATGTTGTAGTAAAAGATTTAATAAGATTTAATAAGATTTATCACTATTTAAGATTTAAGTAAAAAATGTTTTGTGTATCGTGATATGTTGATGTAGTGCAAAATACAATAAAAAAAAATTGGGATCGAGAGGTAGGCAAATAAATTAGTCCAAAGGACTCTGATGTCCGTCCGGCACATACAATGTACTAGGGATGCCAAAAGTTTGGTTATAACCGATCATAACCGGTTTTTACCGGTTCGGTTATCGGTTCGGTTTCAGTCCAAGACCGACCGGTTAACCGTCGGTTTTATTTATAAAAAAAACCGATCAAAAAACCGATCGGTTAATTGTAAATTTTTAGAAAAAAAAAAATGATTTTGTTTATTGAGATTACCATTAAAACTATGATACTAGTGTTTTTATGTATAGTATTCTCATTTTTGAAATTATCGAATTTACGCGTTGATCACGTGATTTTCGTTTCTCTGAAAAATAGCATCACCGGCGTTATTGTTGTAAAAAAATTGCGTAAATTTAAAGAATATTATTCAAAAATTATACTAGTTAATACTTTGTGCCATTATTTATTCGGTTTTGCAGTAGTTTTATCGGTCGGTTTTGGTTTTGGTTGAAAACCGCAGTTTTAAACCGACCGTTGGCATCCCTACAATGTACATTCTTTTCTCCAAGCTAATAAAATTAGAGTAACTAACTATACTAGTAAATACTTGAACACATACTGTATATACAGTATCATGCCAGTTTTTTGCTAAGTATTATTAGATAATTTCATTTTAAATTAAAAGCTAGTTTTAAATATAGATCGATTTGTTTTATGAGCTTCATTCCCCCTGGGCAGTATCTTTTCTTCAGGACTTCCTCTCTATAGTATAGGAAGAGTTCGAGTTAAGTGTAGTCGGTAGTCACAATCGCCACAAGTGTATCAAAATAATGTTTAAATTTCAAAAATTACTAAATAAAATGCTTATAACTCATCAGAAGTTCTGAACCTTTATGAAAATTATGAAAGTTTAGTTTAAAGTAGAACTTACTGAAAATTTTACACCCTTCCTAAATTTCTTTACTTTTTTGTACTAAGATTGCGTTCAATTTCGTTAGGAGTAATAAACTAAACAATACAAGATCATTTGTACAAAAATTACAAAATAAAAAAGAAAAACCGGCTCTCCTATCTACAAACAGAAAAACAATCTCAGACGATCTTAACCTTGTCATATTAACTCTCCCCTCCCAAAAATTTCAAAAAAAAATAAGATCTACCAAATAGAATGTATTAAATCACGTGGATCATCAATACATCCACTGATTTGATGTTATAATCTTGTTATTTTACAGTAATACCAGGACCCCGAACAATACTGAAATAGGTCATAGGAAAAAATGCGTAGAAAAGGCCAAAATAACCATGAAAATCTTTCCTTTTTTAGATAATTTTTAATAATGTTGGTCAGATTTTTATTACTTATTTTAGTAACCGACCAACATTATCATAATTCCGGCCCTGAAAAAATGCGTAGAGCTAATAGTAAAATTTTTCCAATTTCCTATGACCTATTTATATATTACTCGGGGTCCTGTAATACCACTTGTAGTTAATTATTTTATTTAAAAAAATTTTAAGCGTCAAATTTAGTATTTTCAAAAGTTTTTGCAGGAAAATTCAAAAATAACTTTTTTTTGAAACACGTTTAACATTGTGTTTATTTTGTAAATAAATACATTTTTTTTGCTTAAATCAATTTTCAAGTATATTGTAACGTCGATTACTATTTCACCTTGAAAGGATGTGTTATTTATTTATTAAATAATTTCTACTGCAAAGTGTAAACCTAGAACAAGTAAAGGCAATTTGTTTAGAGTAGGATATTATACTTTAGTGAAAATAACTATCGTTACGTGAGAATTGGTATTCCCAAACTTCCATACGCACGCTCTAATATATTTTATTCTAAAAAAATCAGTTTTCCCGAAGTCAATTACCTGACTTACTTGAATGCCAATTTCTCGAACTGGTCTAGACTCGGTTTCCATCCTATTTCCAATAAATGTTATTTCATAGTTGGCTTTAATAATCGTTGTCATCTGGTTACTAATAATTCTTTAATCTTTTTTTTATAACTTATAAACTATTTAAAATATTTAAAAAATACAGTTTATTACTATATGTTTCAGAAAATTATCCATTCAGAATATTGGGATTCAGAAAAATTAGATTTTAGAATATTGGGTTCGGTAAATAGGGATTCAGGAAATTGTATATATTTTCAAAGACGCCTATGGTTTAAAGTCGTGGGAGCATGGGTGATTGTTGCTTCCAGTAATCAAATAACGACATTGACAAATGCACTTTACACGTTTTTGGATAAGTTCTTCAATATCCTTAATTCAATCTAGCTTTTCCTTACCTGTTGAAATTTCGTTTTATCATCAAATGTACAGCAATCAGCATTCCAGGATGGTAGGATGGAAAATCCTTCATGTAAATCCTCGTGGCGAAGTTTTCCATAACTAGTATCATTTACTTGACAATGAAGTGTAATATCCCTAAAAGATTCAGACTAAATGGTAAATCGAAAAAAAACCGGATTGATAAATGTGAAATACGCAAAATAGGAAAAAATAGATTTCTCCTGCGTGGCGTCACCTGGAAAAAAATGGTGTCGGATTTATTTTCTGGCTTTTTGGAATTAGGGATAAGGAATTTGTCACGTATTGTCACATCCTAACTTGATAATTATTCTGGGGACAAAAATTTTTTTATATGGAAAAATTACCTCTATGTAACTCAGACAAATAAATACGAGGGTTGTTAAAATGTAAAATGTTACTAAACTTTTTTTGACACCCTCATGACGAAATCCTATTTGTCACACGATATGTACCAATTGTCACATGAAGCCGCACTTAATTCCTTAATGCGCCACTTTCGTGACATTTTTTGGTTAGTAGTGAATACCCGCGAAAGTTTTAAAAAAAGAATTTTTTTCACATCTCATAAGTTGTTGATCTCTATATGATATGAACTTTGTACAAAATATTTTAGTAATATTTATTTAATTCGATTGTTTTAAACAAAATTATCTTCATTGGAGAAGAAATTGTACCATCACAAATACGTTTAAGAAACGAGGAATAAAAAGTTACAGCTTTCAGTTATTATTGAAATTCCAAATTGCTAACAGCTAATTACTAAAGCTATTTAATTATATATCATTCCTAATTAACTAGAATGATTTATCCTCAGTCCATTCATTATGGATAAAAAAAATTTGGGAGACTACGCAGTTTTGGTTGTAACTAAATACAAATGATATAATAAATTTAGTTATGTTTTACACTTTAAAATAATAATAAAAACAAATTACCTATTAAATCTGAATTACAACTATCGCTTTTTTCTATAGATTTCATTTTAATTAATATAATATCAAATTTAAACATAATACATAAAAACAATCAATAATATACCTTCAATAAATTTATTTTCTTCAAGTCTTGTTTTTTTAAATTCATCTAATATTTCACCAGTATTTGGTCTTTGTTCAGGTTCTTGATCCCAACATTTTATATAGAGTTCTTCATATTCTTTAGGAGTCTCAAGAAATGGAGTTTCACGTATTCCAGCACAAATAAGTGCAATTTTTTCCTTGTCTGTAATACAATCTTTAAATGGAGGGTAACCACTGGAAATTTCCCACATCAATACACCAAAGCTATAAACATCTGAAGATTTAGTATATGGGAATTTTGGATCTGAAAGACGTTTAGGTTCCATATATGCAATAATACCACGATTACTATGCGCATGTTCTGCAGATATTTGATCTTGAATTTTCGAAATACCAAAGTCTATAATTTTAGCATTATTTTCATGAATAACTATATTTTTAGAATGCTAAAATAAATAAAAAAGAATTATTAGGTCGTTTTAAACACATATAAATTTAAAAAAAGTACACTTACCAGATCCTTATGTAATATATTTTCGTTATGCAAATAATTTAGCCCTTCTGCAATTTGAAATGCCAACTTTTTCTTGTCATCCCAACTTAAGCTCTTAAAATTATTGTTAAGATAATTTTGAAGGTTACCACCATTAGCATATGGCATAACAAGTAAATATTCTTTTGTCGTATTGTCTAAAAAAGAGATGCTATTAAAAACAAAATAAAATAAAATTTTAATAAAAAAGTATTTTAATTACCTTGGCTAATACCCAAGCAACGTATAATTCTATCACTAGTATAATAAGGCAGACATAAATTAATTTTTAATTCATGGATAAATACATCAAATGCATTATATTTATCATGGTTAATAAATCTTTTGTAAACAACAAAGTTTTTAGTTTTGGTCCAAACTGCTCTCGTAATAGATCCATAACCTCCTTTACCAAGTGGGCTTGGATCCTCTAAATTATTAAATGGAATGAATATAGCTTCTTTATTTTTCAAGCTATTTTTAAGAACTTCATTATCAGAAATTTTAAGCGAAATGAACTGATTTAAAAGTTCAACTGCATCATCTTTTATTCCTTCATTATCTTTATCATTAATGATTTCAGGTAACACAAACTCATTTAAAAAAGTTTCAAGGGTCGAAATAATTTTTCGCATATCTGGTCGTTCATCAGGTTCATGTTTCCAACATTCTATATTAATAGATTAATTAATATTATATTATTCGATTATTATATAATGAATAAGTTTTTTTACCTATATATAATTCACTATATTCCGGTGGAGTTCCATTAACAATACGTTCTCTCCGACCATTTAATATAGCAGTTGCTAATACTACATTGTAACTTTCAAGATGGAATGGTTTAACTCTGCTTGAAATTCGCCATAAAATCGTACCAATGCTGTATACGTCAGACCGTTTATCCAATTCATAATTTTTAGTATTGAAACTTTTTGGATCTACGTAAGGTATCATACTAAATATTTGTACCGTATTAAGTGATTCTGCTTCTTTTGAAAATACAAAATCCGCTAATTTAACATTCTTTTGATGCACAAGTATATTGTTTTCATGCTATTATTTTAAATAAAACAAAGAATAAATTACTAATTCTCCCAATACTTAAAAATAGAATGTATAAAGATTACCATGTCATAATGAATAATATCATTATCATGTAAATATGATACAGCACTTGCTACTTGAAATGCAAACTTATATTTATCATTCCAATTAAGTTCATTAAAATGCTTATCTAAATAAGTACTTAATGTACCACTATCAGCATATTCCAAAACTAAAATGTACTTATTTTTTAGAGACGTTTGAGGAAAATCTGAAAAAAGAAAATAAATTACATCCATGGTTTCATTATATTAATTACGTCAAGATTTAATATTGCTTATCGTACCGTTTTCCGTAATTCCGTAAAATCGTAAGATATTTTCATGAACAAATTTATTATGTAATTTTAACTGAAATAAAATACGGTAATCTAAATTAATTTCTTATTTAATTGAAGCTTAGGATATATGTAAACATTTATACCTCATTGATAGCTTTGTGAAGAGTTGCATCATCATTATAAAATGATTTCAAAACAAAAATTTCATCTTTTAAATTAGCAATAATGATGGTTTTCCCTTTTTCTTCGATTGTTCTCTTATCTTTAAAGTCCGAATAATTATAGAATTCAATTTGTTCTTCTTTAATTAAATTATTTATCCAATTATTACTTCTTTCCTCATTAATGATAGCACCGTTTATCGGTTTTCTACTCTTCTTACTCTTCTTCGACTTAAATGCCGATTTTATAGATTTTAGAAGAGACATTTTCGTTTCAATTCTTTAGATATAGTACCTCTTTTTATACGCTACTTAACCGTGCAGATTTTTTTTTTTTTTTTTAACTGATATTTTTGGTATAATATGTACCGATCCATTATTCTAAATTAGGGCTCATAAAATTTACTATTTTGATTTGTGATTTTAAACTTAAACTATAAAAGGAATTTCCACGTTTCATATTTTTTGATCTGTGGACTCTGTGGACAAAATTGAAAGCTCTAACAAAGTAACAACAATGTACAACGGCGTTTAGTACTTCTTAGTAATATGCAAGAAGGTTGATTATGACCGGAGTACGTTTTCCAATACATGAAAGTAATTAAGTAATTTGTAACTGTGAAACCGCGTATCAATTTTTTGAGAACATTCAATTTTATCCAAACACAATCAAATTTTTTTACGGAATTTTTTGTGTAATAATCAAATTCCAAAAAAAGGAATTCTTCAAAGAAATAGAAAAGGAAATTGTTAAAGAAAATATAAAATAGGTAACCGTTAAGAAAATATATAGAAAAGGAAATTGGGCAAAAAAAATTATAATTATAACCGGAAAAAATATTCCAATGCATGTTATAATAACCTTTGATAAATGTCTTAAAAAAGAAAGTAATCGATTTTTTATTTCTCTCATATAATAATATCGTGCAAAAAAAAAATATATATATATATAAAATATCTGCTTGAAGATAAAAATTAAAAATTTATCAATTATCTTTTTCTTTCTTTAAAAAACAATTTATCGTTATTATTTCGTAATGGAATCCGTTGGAATTTTTGCCCCGTATATACCCTTAATTGACAAGGCTACAGATTTAATTATTAAAATTGTAAAAATTTATGAAACGGCAGAATATAACAAAAATATTTGCGAAGCTCTAGTAAACCGAGTGAAATTAACTGAGAACGCTATCGATACATTACAACGTAGGAAACAAAAAAATGTAGATATATTTAATGATGAGGTTTATTATAAAGCGTTTAACAGATTCATATATGTTTTAGAAGAAATTGAAAAATTTGCTGCGGAAATTTCAAATATTCGTGGTTTAAAAAAGTATACGCAAGCAGATTTTGTTAAAAATAAATTTCAAAAACTTACAAATGATTATGATGTTGCAATGAAGGATTTACATTTTACTATGGCAGTTGCTAGTGAAGAACAAAGAAAAATTGAAGAAGAAGCGCTAAAGGATGATCTGGACGAAATGAGCAATTATATTAAAAAAATGCATAACGATATTCTTGAAAATAACAACGAAGTTAACAACAAAATTGACTTTATTTATGATGCGGTGAAACATATGAGAAACCATTCAGATGTTTCATATAACGTAAATAAGATTGACTCAAAAGACTTAATATCTGTAAAATCTACTGACAAACGTGGATGTGATCCTAATTTTATAATTAAGAAAACTTATAAAGGATTAGAGGTAGCTTGTAAATACATTTCAAATGACGAAGAAAAAATGAAAACGTGTTCAAGAACACAAAAAATTCATGAAATTTTAATGAAATCGTCTGAATGTAAACATATTCTTAAATTTTATGGTATGTCAACAATTGAAAATCGTAATGTTATGGTTTTTGAATGGGCTGAACGTGGATCTTTGAGGCAGCTTTATGAACAAAAAGATATACCATTTCATTATAAGATCCGAATTGCTCTTGAAATCTGTCGTGGCCTCATATTTTTACAATGTGCTGGTATTTTGCATCATGACTTGGGATGTAATAATATTTTAATGACAGAAACTTTAGAACCTAAAATTTATAATTTTGAGTTGGCTCGTTACGATTCTGATGGAATCACTACTTCATATTTAATGGATCCAACTAAGGCAGACAATATAGTTCATTGTTCAGCTCCTGAGAAATTAACCAATTCTCGATATACAATTCAATGTGAAATTTTTAGTTTTGGCATGTTACTTTGGGAACTTACTTTTGAAAAAATTCCATATCAAGGTTGGGAAATAGATAAAATTAAGAAACATGTTATTAAAGGCCATAGAGAAAGAATTACATTCGAAATTTCAACTCCTGAAAATCAAAAAATCAAAAAAATTATAAATGATAGTAAGTATTCTTTTTTTTTTTATAATAATAAATAAGTTATTATTATTAATATTTTGAGGAGGATTTTAATGTTTATTCTTTAATTTTTTATATTCATAGCCTGGAAGCAAAATCCACAAGAACGTATCTCTTTTATGAAATTATTAGATATGTTAGAAGAACTACATAATTCTATTCGTATGAATCCAACAGATATACTTCGCGATAAATCCCTAGATTCGTCAAAGTATATTAGTAATGCTGATGCTGATTTAGAATTACCGGATGAAGTTATTAGTCCTGTTATTTTTAAACCAGTAATTTCATTAGAAGAAGGTATAAAAGCTTTTAAAGCTGAAAAACATCAAAAAGCATGGGAGTGTTTCGACTTTCATGCGAAAAATAATAATACAACAGCAAAATATTGGAAAGGTCGTTATTTGTGGGAAGGATATCTTGATGGTATTAAAGAACGAGAAGAAGGCAAAGAATTATTTAAAGAAGCTGCAGATGAAGGAAATTCTGACGCTCAACTACGTTACGCTTTTACTTTATTAAATAAACTTGAAGAAGAAAATAATCGACAAATATTTTTGGAATATCTCAAAAAAGCAGCTGGTGAAGGAAATAATCCTACCGCACAATTTAATTTAGGAGATATATATTATAAAGGAAAATGTAATATTCCAAAGGACGAATATGAGGGAATTAGATGGTTAATGAAGGCTGCTTTACAAGATAATGAGAAAGCAACTAATTTATTGAATCAATTAAACATTGATGTTTATGATATTGAATATTCATAATATTAGATGTTAATAGTTAGCGTAATTAGCGTTAGGAATTATTTCAATATTTTATTTTTTTTCGTATAATTATTTTCTATCAAATATAATTCTCTTTTATAAAGTCCAAACACAAACTTTTAAAGTCAGTATATAAGTCAATAACCATCAGCCGTAATAAATTTAATATGAATTATTCGACAAATAATAACGACTTAGGGTGTGAAAGGTCCGGTTAAAGTCCCAGGGCTTATTGATCCCGATACATGGACGGACTGAGTTCGGACTGAATTCAGACTATTGCTTTTTATATTTAATTCAATAAAGAACAATAATAAATTTAATTATTTTTCTTATTTTATTTTATACGTTGGAAAACAATAAAAATAAACATTTACAATAAATATTTATGTGATTAAATTAGACGGATTATTTTTATTAGACAGATTATTTTATTATTTATATAGAGACTGATTTGGGACCCAGTCCTGCTAAGTAGTGATTGTATCCGGTCACCGTTAAGGATTTTCATATCCGGATATCTGTTTTAAATAAACCGGATAGCATCCGTTAATTTCGCGGATTGCTAAAGGATTTTTTAATGGTTTCTTAGAGGATATCTGAAATAATCCGTCAATATCATGTATCAATCGTATAAATTTTAAAGCCAAGTAATTTAATTAGTATTATTGTTTAGTAAGAGTTAAATAAAATAAAAAAGAAATCAGTCACGGACGAGTTTGAGTATAAGTAAGAATATAAAAAAATAACGGACGATTTTCGACTGCGTATGAAATTTTCATACGCAGCCATACCGCATAGTATACTGCTAGAATTATGTGATATAACTGCATGACTGCAAATGAAAAATTCAAAATGAGTTTGACGGTCCGGGCAGATATTACCATGCGTATGACTGTATGAAAATTTCATACGCAGTCAAAAAATGAATTAGGTGGTCCGGCTGGTCCGTTATTTTCGCAAATAGCTGTAAGTCACAAACAAAAAAAAACGAGTGTAGCCAGATCACGTGATAGTTATCCGGATACCCGTTAGGGTGTCCAGGATTTGACGTCGTGATGGCCCAAAAATCAGGCGTGAAAAATCACAAAAATCGTGAAAATCGTGATCCATAATTTCAGCCAGAATTACCATAATTCTGGCCAGAATTAACATAATTCCGATTATGAAAAACTTTTTAATAATTTATATTCTATACAAATTTTATTTATTTATTTACAATTAAGTAATAAATTTATACATTTATATTATTCATAAATCATCAATTCATTATTATAATCATCATTATTACTAAGATTAAAATAAAGAAAATTAAGCATTTGAATATTTTCTTCTTTAAGCGCTACTCTTCTATCTGATAAAATGCTTTTATAACTAGAAAAACTACGTTCAATATCTACACCAGATACTGGCAACTAGTATTCCGAACGGATCGGATCAGACTGGATTTGAGTTAAATCTGATCTGATCCAAATTCGAATCAAATTAAATCAGATTCGATCCGATCCAATTCGGATCCAAATTAGATTCGATCTGATCCGATCCGAATCTGAATTAGATTCGATCCGATCCGATCTGAATCCCAACTGATTTGATCTGATCTGATCCGGATCCGATCCGGATCCGAATCGGTTTTCATAATTAAAAACGTTTTTCGCAACGTTTTTATTAATATTGTTAAAAGACGTTGCGAAATGACTTTTTATGGCAAATTATCAAACAAAAAAATGTTTCGCAACGTTTTTATTAAACAATTGCGAAAACGATTTTTTATCGGTAAAATTATTAAATAAAAACGTTTTTGCAACGTTTTTTATTTATATAGTTAAAACCCGCTGCAAAAAATGCTTTTATTTCGTTAAATTATCAAATAAAAAACGTTTCGCAACATTTCTCATTAATACAATTAAAAAACGTTGCGAAAGACGTTTTTTTTGTTAAATGCATAAATAGAAATGTTAAACGGCGTTATTTTATGAAAAAAGATGCCGTTTCGGCATCTTTTTCATTTTTTATCAAATAAGGTGCCGTTTTGGTATCTTTCGTATTATTTTATCAAAAAAGATACCAAAACTGCATCTTTTCGTAATATTTTATGCAAAAAAGATGCCGAAACGGCATCTTTTCGTATTATTTTATCAAAAAAGATGCCGAAATGGCATCTTTTCGTATTATTTTATCAAAAAAGATGCCGAAATGGCATCTTTCGTATTATTTTATAAAAAAGATGCCGTTTCGGCATCTTTCGTATTATTTTATAAAAAAGATGCCGTTTTGGCATCTTTCGTATTATTTTATAAAAAAGATGCCGTTTCGGCATCTTTTTCATTTTTTTTATCAAAAAAGATGACAAAACGGCATCTTTTCGTATTATTTTATGAAAAAAAGATGCCGAAACGCATCTTTTAATATTATTTTATCAAAAAAGATGCCGAAACGGCATCTTTTAATATTATTTTATGAAAAAAAGATGCTGTTCGGCATCTTTTTCATTTTTTTATCAAAAAAGATGCCGTTTTGGCATCTTTTCGTATTATTTTATGAGAAAAGATGCCGAAACGGCATCTTTCGTATTATTTTATAAAAAAGATGCCGAAACAACATCTTTAGTATTATTTTATAAAAAAGATGCCGTTTCGGCATCTTTTTCATTTTTTTATCAAAAAAGATGCCGAAACGGCATCTTTCGTATTATTTTATGAAAAAAGATGCCGTTTCGGCGTCTTTTTCATTTTTTTATCAAAAAAGATGCCGAAACGGCATCTTTTCGTATTATTTTATGAAAAAAAGATGCCGAAATGCATCTTTTAATATTATTTTATCAAAAAAGATGCTTCGGCATCTTTTTCATTTTTTATCATAAAAGATGCTGAAACGGCATCTTTTCGTATTATTTTATGAAAAAGATGCCGAAACGCATCTTTTAATATTATTTTATCAAAAAAGATGCCAAAACGGCATCTTTTAATATTATTTATGAAAAAAGATGCTGTTCGGCATCTTACTCATTTTTTATCAAAAAAGATGCCGAAACGCATCTTTTAATATTATTTTATCAAAAAAGATGCTTCGGCATCTTTTTCATTTTTTTTTATCAAAAAAGATGCCAAACCGGCATCTTTTAATATTATTTTATGAAAAAAAGATGCCGTTTCGGCATCTTTTCGTATTATTTTATGAGAAAAAGATGCCAAAACGGCATCTTTTGTATTATTTTATAAAAAAGATGCCGTTTCGGCATCTTTTTCATTTTTTTTATCAAAAAAGATGCCAAAACGGCATCTTTTCGTATTATTTTATGAAAAAAAAACCGTTTCGCAACGGTTTTTAATTATTTAATAAAAAAACGTTACGAAACGTTTTTTATTTCATTTTAACGAATAAAAACCGTTTCGCAACGGTTTTTAATCATTTTAATAAAAAAACGTTGCGAAACATTTTTTTATTTCAATTTAACGAATAAAAAAACCGTTTCGCAACGGTTTTTAATCATTTTAATAAAAACGTTGCGAAACGTTTTTTAACTTAACATTTCGCAACGTAACAGGGCGCTTTGATCTGATCCGATCCAGATCCGATCCGAATCCGCTCGAATCAAATCCGATCTGATCCTATTTGAATGAATTGTTGATCTGATTTGATTCGATCCGAATCGGATCAAATTTTTTTGATCCGGATCAGATCACGGATCATAAAATCTATGATTCGATCCGATCTGTCTCGGATCAGATCCGCGGATACGAATCGGATCAGATTTTTTTCGGAACATTACTGGCAACCATATATATATTAAAGCCAGTGAACTAAGTTCTAGTAATATATGTCTTTTACCTCGCCAATACAAATCCAAATCATCAAACTCTTCAATAGATTCATTAAGTCCACAGTAAATAGCCCATTCTTGTATTAAAGTATCAGTAGGAAGATAAAATTCTTTGATAATTCTATAATTTTCCATATTACTTTGCTGAAATCTTCAAATTTGCCACAATATTTTAATGATACATTTTCAACATCTTCACGACGACATCACGATTTTTTTGAAGATATCGCGACGATATAGTTATGATAGTCTTAACGATACCTTTCCAACATCTTCGCGATATTAAAATCGGTAACATTTTGATATCAGAACGATATCATATTGATTTCGTAATTTAATATCGCGAAGATGTTGGAAAGGTATCGTTAAGACTATCATAACTATATCGTCGCGATATCTTCAAAAAAATCGTGATGTCGTCGTGAAGATGTTACGATGATGTTGAAAATGTATCGTTATGATTATCAAACCGTATTGTTACGATATCATTTAAAAATCGTGATGTTATCGTGAAGATGTTGCGATGATGTTGAAAATGTATCGATATAATTATCAAACCGTATTGTTACGATATCATTTAAAAATCGTGATGTTATCGTGAAGATGTTGCGATGATGTTGAAAATGTATCGATATAATTATCAAACCGTATTGTTACGATATCATTTAAAAATCGTGATGTTATCGTGAAGATGTTGCGATGATGTTGAAAATGTATCGATATAATTATCAAACCGTACTGTTACGATATCATTTAAAAATATTATTTCATTTAAAAATATTATTAAGATATCAGGACGACATTTACACAGTATCAAGATGATATTTGACAAGAATTTTGGGTCATGAAAAAATTGTGAACCGTAGGTACTAGTACATTCAATAATTTTTATTAATTGATAATGCCATATATATTATTAATATGCAATTATGATGGTCAAAATGAAAAATAAAAACAACGTATCGATATCATTGTTATTACAGCTTGAAGTAGTCACGTTCTGTCATTATTGATTCACAATTGTTGAATTGATAAGTATTGCGAAGTTTAATCGTACTTGGTAAATTATGTAGGCGCATCCCTCTCTAGTAACATAAAACAATGCGACAATATCGGTATGACAATAATATTATAAATGTTGAATTGATGTAAGTTTCCTGATTACGACGCACCTGGTAAATTGCTTCTCTCTCTGACGGTTAACATAAGACACTAATATTATACCAAATACTGAATTGACAAGAGTCTGTATTACATACAACGCAAGTTTCTGCGAAATTAAAGATAAGTACCTGGTAAATTAGACATCTCTCTCTCTCCAGATGGTTAACTGTTATGACACTAATATTGTATCGAAACTTTGTGACAATTGTTAAATTAATAAGTACACAGATTATGGTGCAAGTTTCTGCGAAATTAAAGATATGATCGTACCTGGTAAATTAGACACATCTCTCTCTCCCCGGATGGTTAACATAAACCAACGTGACGATATCATTATAACATAATGGAGTAGTTACGCACAACATTATCGGATTTCGTCACAAATATTAAATACTACTAGGATTCACCTGTTAACTACATTAGCAGTTAATGGTTAAAACCTAAACTTGAAATAAAGTAAAAATTTAATTATTTAAATTTTTTCTTGATGTTATTCTTGAACATGCAACATATAGTTGTCCATGAGAAAATACAGGAGTTGAAGATACAAACCAACCTAATTAAATGATAGTTCTTAAGATTTATTAAAGTCATTGCAAATGCTGGTTGTTAATCCTAAAAAAGATGCATAAATTAAAGTACTGCATTTATAGAAATCAAACGAAATTTTTTTTTAAAATAAAAATTGGTCTCAGAACACTTGACCAAGATTTTCAACCTTAAGAATCAAAAAATGCAATAAGTGGGTTGAGCTCGTCCGGCGGGGCCTACCTCATTAGAGTGTCCCTTAGGTCGTCAGCCATTAGCACCCAACTGCCTATGACCAATGATACATCACCACTACCTTCTGATACCACAAGATCCCAAGTATTACATAGGAGCACGGCGCTTTCGCTATGTGCATACCCTGCCTCCATGATACGGCCTACCATATAGAGGTCTTAAAAATGGTGCATTTCATCAGCGGCCAAAAAAAAACCCTCAAATGATCCCCAAGTACAGTAGTACCTTTTGTGAAAAAATTTCAGGATAATCTCTCTTTCTTTTCGTTCCTTTGTTTTCTCTTTTTCGTTTTTTCACAATGGTTTTTTTCTTTTTTCTTCTTCTTTCCCTTTATTCTTTTTCTTTGGGTATTGATATGAAAAAAAAATTATTATAAAAAGGTAAAAACTATTAAAACTGAACGCGTAATTATTTTTGACGCGTTATATAAATGTCAAAGATAGTTTAACATAACCCAGCGAGAGCAGAATATGTACCTGTCGTACGCCGGAATAAAAATAGACGCGCATATACAGTGGTCTGACTGTAATTGTTAATATGAATATATTTTTTTGAATAAATTATACTGTTGATAACAAAAACTGTCAAAATGTTTTTCGGTATTAAAAAAAAATTTAAAAAAATTGAATAGAGAGATGTAGACGTAAACATAATCGTGCGAATGTTTAACATGTCTAACAAACAATGATTTGATTGGATAAAAATTGCAAAGTCACGTGCCTAATAAATTCATGAATACGATATCAAACGATATCGTAACGATATCGTTATCTTTATTTATTTAATAAATCACGTTATCATAAATAAATATACCGAAAAGAATCATAGTACTGCATAATAAAGCTATATAGCCGTAAAATAATAATTATTTTTTATCCACAAATCAATTTTCGTATCATAGACAAAGTGAACTTTCTGTACGTGGTCAATTATTGATATCGGGAAGATTCTTCTCCAGCGAATGTCTTGGCTTGTCTGAATGCGAAAAAGAGGACATTTCAATACGTTGTGAATTCTGTTAATATTGTCAAACCAATCAATAGTAATAAAGGCATAATATTTATCATCATTGCCCTTGTATTTGAAGATCCCTTTTATAATCGCATAACATTCACCACTGTCTTCCTCGTGTATTGTTACGACGTCACCAATATGAAGATGTACTTTGGAAAATACGCCATCGCTTTCTTCCATAGTGTATGTCGCCAATTCATACCAGCTCATTTGAGAATATATAAGAGCTGACTTTTGTCCAATGTCCATAAATGAAAGAAGCAGCTCAGATTTGAAATTTGGCAAATTTTTCATGATATTTTCGCGATCCTGACGGATAAGCTCCTCTTTAAGATAATATTTGTAATAAAATCCACTGGAGATGAAATCGCTATATAAAATAAAAATACGTTAATAATTGCGGAAATATTATTATTATAAAATTGTAATACAAACCTTCTTCATTTCCTTCCAGTTCTTGTTCATTTGATACCTTGTCTTCAGTAATATACCAATTAGTCAATAAATTTCTAAAATTTGAGGACATAGTAGCGAAACCTCTACAAGGTTGTGATAATCTTTGATCTGCGCCTCCATCTACTAAATGACGAATTGCAAAGAGCGTAGTATACCGCTTTAACAAGTCTAGCTCGACATTCTTGCAATTTGTTTGTGGTACCATTGCTTTAAAGATCCGATGCACCATCTCTTTGATACCAACTTGAGTGTTTATAAGAGTACCATAAGTCCTTGCATGCACCAGCAAGTGGATATTGATATGCAGGTTTGGTAAGTTAGCAAATTCAGGGAAAACCTAAAGCCACATTATTAAATAATATTTTATATATTGATAAATAAAAAATAAAAAATTATATAAGAATTATGAATAATTGTACCTTTGGAAGAATTTTCATTTCTTCTTCAAGGCATTTTTGTAATTCGTCATACGAATCTAATGTAAACTTGCTTTTAAAAACTATCCTCATTGTTTTTGCTACATATACCCAACAAGCAATTATTACATTTTTCGCCATGTTAATGCGTGATTCTTGAATTCGTCGCAGAATGCTTCTGGATTCATTTTCCTTTAAGCTTGATGATTCTAAAAAACTATTAAGTATAAAAGGCATTATCATAGCGAGCCTAAGATAGTCAGACATCATGAAACTAGCATTGTGGCTAATTGGATTTGGCAAACGAGACCATTTTTTTGGTTTCTCTAAGTTCTTCCAGGCTTTGATAAACTCGTCCTCTCCTTTTTGTGAAAATAATTCGCACCTGTGGAAATCAAAAAGCTTTATTAAAAGATTTTGTTCGTTACATATCTAGCTAAAGTTAATTAAATTCTAAGATCATACGTTAATTTAAGAAGTCGTCCAATCTTCCCAGCAGTTGCATGATATACATCTTGAGGTGTCTGTAGATGCCTTTCTCTTAGCAGCCTATCCAAAATGCTAGGCCTTGTTCTTAGTCCGAACTCAGTACAAAGTCGTCTTTGCCTTGTGGTAGCAGGTTCATCAAATATCTCTTTAAATTGATCGTCAGTGATGTGATGATATCTTGATGTTGCTGGTACATCCTGAGAGAAGTTGGTAAGTGATTCTCGAGAGGCTGTACAAGTGCGGCAACCTTTATTGGCATTATGTCGTAATACACCACACATGTCATTCCCTTGTGGTAAATCAGCAGTTACGACACCTAAACCGGCTATCACCCAAGCATCTTGGCCATTCACTTCCATTAATTTTCCTTGTTCGAATTCTTTCATTTCAGAAATGAATGGCAACATGAATTCATTGAAATTACCACCGAAAGGAACAAACCCGAGAACAAAGTGATTTTTGAGCAACTTTCTTTGATGGGCAGGCATATTTCCAAACTGCACATAAACACCTCCTAACGAATGATAAACATTCCTAAATGTTCCAAAATCATCGTAGTATATGTCCAAAAACAGCTTATAAACCGGAATTGTTGGAGATGGTGGCTGCCTTATGGAAATATATTCTGAAGGATGTTGATAAGAGAACGTTGCATCACGAATGCGCCAGTGTGTATGATGTTTATAAAGTACTTCGGTAATTCGTAGTGTATCTGCAGCAACCTTTTCGGAAATTTGTGATGTTGTTATTGTCAAGAATGGTTCATCTTGTAACCAAACTTCTCCGGAAAGAGAGCGATTTTGTCTTAATTCTCCCTTAAAATTTCCAGGCAAGTCACTATAATCTAGAACTTTTTGGATTCTCAGCCGATACTGTTGGTTCTCTTCATTTAATAATATCGCTCTCAATCTGCCAAGTTTTCGCTCATTATCGTAATAGTAAACAAAATCGCCGCATTGGTATATCTCTATTATATACATATGAAAAAAGTGTTAGTCTCTTGTACTTTATTGCTTCGCCTCTCTACCATCAGCTTGCATTTAATAAATAATTACCCCCTGATATCATTAATTGTTCTTGACCGAAAAGAGGTGACTCTGCCCATAAGGTACCATGCCAGTACTCGGATTTTGTTTTTGAATCGACACCAGCACCAAAATACATTTCCTTTAATAGTGATGGGTTGTTAAGAACATTCCAAATGATATCACTTATTGAAAGTTGATATGCCATCTTTGAATCCTTTAAAGTTGATGGTGTTTTTTTTGATGAAATTGAGATAGATTTTGCTGATATTGAGGGAAGAGGAAGACGCTTCCTCCATGATCGAAATCTCCGAATATTCTTTACAATATGATCTCTATTAAATTCTGGTCTCATGATAATGTCAACAAGATCTTCATATGCATTTGTTGAAATATTATGTTTATAAATCCAACAAAATAAGGCAGCAGTAGTTAAATTTTGAAAATATGGAGCAAAATCACCATCAAAAGATGGTAACTTATCTTTAGCCAATGCTTCATCAACGAATAGCTTTTCTTCTGAGATATCAGAATCATGTCTTTCTTCATTATCTGACGACATTGTTTCATAATCTTCATCACTTTCTAAGGACATTATATAATCGCTTTCTGTTTCATTCTCTGATGATGTTGAAATCATGTTGGTATCACCTTCTTCATTATTGCTTCGTTGTTCTAAATCATCATCATTATCATTTCGTTGTTCTAAATGATCATTATCGCTTCGTTGTTCTAAATGATCATCATTGCTTCGTTGTTCTAAATCATCACCATTATCGCTTCGCTGTTCTATATGATCATCATCACTTCGTTGTTCTAAATCATCATCTCCGTCGCCATATTCATTATACTCTTCGCCACTAATATTATCATCTTCAAAATCTTTTTGTACCATTTTTTCATTGTCATCATTATCCGATAATAAAAATCTGTTGGGCAACCTTCTAAAATTATTACGGATACGAAAAGGTATTGCAGCAATATTCGCTTTTCGAGGTTTATTTCGTAACATGGCTATGACAATAATTATAATAAGGAATAATAAAATGAAATAAAATCATAAATTTAAAAAATGTCCATGCGCGTTTGTGTATTTAATTCATTAACTGCTTTTATAATATTTTCAATTGGATATCATAGTATCGTGACCGCAGCACATAAACGGAA
Source organism: Rhizophagus irregularis (assembly GCF_026210795.1). Taxonomy (NCBI): domain Eukaryota; kingdom Fungi; phylum Glomeromycota; class Glomeromycetes; order Glomerales; family Glomeraceae; genus Rhizophagus; species Rhizophagus irregularis. The sequence goes on along the minus strand of NC_089436.1, from coordinate 2,549,633 downwards.
ATTTTGGGTTAACAAATTTCTTAACGGTTACATTAGTTCCTTGTCCGTGGTGCATTAACGGAAATTTTGGGCAATGATCTGGTTACATGTAAAGAAATTTTGTATGAAATCGTGACCGCAGGACATAAACGGAAATTTATATTACGAATTTCACGAAATTTCGAGAAAAAAAAATGTCAATGGTTACATTAGTTCTTGGATCACAGTACATTAATGGAAATCTTGGGGAAAATGATCTAAAATTGACGTGTTAACAACAGTTACATGTAAAGAAATTTTGTATGAATATCGTGCGTGACTGCAGAACATAAACGGAAATTTAGATTACTAATTTCTTAAATTTTGGGAAAATCGATCAGAAAAAAATGTCAATGGTTACATTCGTTAGTTCTTTGTCCACAGTACATTTTGGTAAAATGATCTAAAATTGACGTGCAAAGAAATTTTGTATGAATATTGTGACCGCGGGACATAAACGGAAATTTGAATTGATCGGGAAATTTTCTTAATGGCTACATTGGTTCTTTACTTACAATGCATTGACGAAATTTTGAGGCAATGATCTGATGAGTTGACTTCTTTAACGGTTATATATAAAGGAATTTATATGAATATTGTGACCGCAAGATATAAGCGGAAATTTAGATCATCAAATTTTGGGATAATTGATCGGAAAAAAAATTCGTTAATAGTTAGTTACATTAACTGTTAATGAATTATATAATGAACAACATCGTAACTATAGAAATTTGGGTTAACAAAGCTCTTGATTGATGTTTTGACGATTACATGTAAAGAAATTTATATAGGCTGCTGGACATAACGGAAATTGGGTTAACAAAGCTTTTCTGAAAAATTGACATTACATTTTAAGAATATCGTGATCGCAGCACATTTAGACAAGACAAATGATCAGAAAAAAATTGTTAGCAATTCGTGTTCCGGTTTATATGAAATTTTGATTTTTATGATTTTAAATTATTACGATCAATTATTATGATAAAATCACTAGTGGTGAGCTTTACGGATATATACAATTATAAAATTACATAAGATTTATTTTTTTATTGAAATAAATTGAAAAGAAGGTGAATATAGTAATATTGTGCGGTATTGTAATGAGATATAACTTCATATAATGGCAATATCAATTCTAACAAATAATTTTAAAGTGTTAAATATTTCAAATTATCACAAAATATTAAAGAATCAAATGATCATACTTTTTTCACCATCTGAGCCCAGTCTCCCATGGTCTTCATTCGGTTGTTACGAGACGGACGTTGCCATTTCTTTTTAATGTTGGTTTGGCGAAGATCGTTCAATCGGGTTTGTTCTTTTATTAGATCGTCTAGCGAGATCAATATCGTATTATCTATATATGAAAGAAATTATATGAATATTATCATACGTTATTTAATGAATTAATATGAGGTATTTTTTTTTTTTATACCTGTTTCTTCTCTACTAGGTTTGGGAGAGGACATTTTCTTTCTAACTTTTTTTTATTAGAAATCTAAAAACTCTGATCTGAGATGTGGTATTTTTATATGTAACTGATAAGATATGGACAGTCAAACTTTAAAAAAATATCAATTGAATTCTTTGGGAAAAAAGTACAAAGTAATTTTTTTTATAATATTATGACTGTGATATCATGACTGCACTACATAAAAGGAAATTTGGGTCAACAACTTGTAAAAGTTTTTTTTTAAAATAATTCCGAGATAGAGAATTAATGTAACAAATTCTGTCAATGCGCTGCAGATAAAAATCAATGTAATCATTAACAATTTTTTCCGATCAATTATTGATCTAAATTTCTATTTATTTATTGCGACCACGATATTCATGCCAAATTTTTCAGATCATTACCTAGATTCCACCAATGTGCTGCAGATAAAGATCTTTTGCAGATAAAGAATCAACAGAACTGTTGACAAAATTTTTTTCCGATCAGTTTTTTGATCTAAATTTCTGTTCATGTCCTGCGATCACCTTACATGTAACCGCAATTTTTCCATTGCCCAAAATTCATCAATTTACTGTATACATTGCACTAATATTGCACTGTTAAATATTTAATATAATATTTTTTCTATTAAGATTAAAAGAATAGTTAATAATTTATTATCAATCCTAATTATTAAAATAAATATATAATATATTAAACATATAAAAAATGTACTCTATTTAAGTATTAGGACAGCATAATATAGTACGTACAGTATAATTCTTCAACCCTGATTATGTAACCATTAACAAATTTTTTCTCCTGATCAATTATCCCGAAAATCCGTTTATGTCCTGCGATCACGATATTTCTGTCAAATTTTTCAGATTACCCCTGAATTCTATCAATGCGCTGCAGATAAAAAATCAATGTAACCATTAATAATTTTTTCCGATCAATTATTGACCTAAAGTTCTATTTATTTATTGCGACTACGATATTCATGTCAAATTTTTCAGATCATTACCCTAGATTCCACCAATGTGCTGCAGATAAAGATCTTTTGCAGATAAAGAATCAACAGAACTGTTGACAAATATTTTTCCGATCAATTTTTTGATCTAAATTTCTGTTTATGTCCTGCGATCACGATATTTCTGTCAAATTTTTCAGATTACCCCTGAATTCTATCAATGCGCTGCAGATAAAAAATCAATGTGTAACCATTAATAATTTTTATTATCCCCAAATCTGAATCTAAATTTCCTTTTATGTCCTGCGATCACCTTACATGTAACCGCAATTTTTCCATTGCCCATTAATATTGCACTGTTAAATATTTAATATAATATTTTTTCTATTAAGATTAAAAGAATAGTTAATAATTTATTATCAATCCTAATTATTAAAATAAATATATAATATATTAAACATATAAAAAATGTACTCTATTTAAGTATTAGGACAGCATAATATAGTACGTACAGTATAATTCTTCAACCCTGATTATGTAACCATTAACAAATTTTTTCTCCTGATCAATTATCCCGAAAATCCGTTTATGTCCTGCGATCACGATATTCATATATAGCTTCTTTACTTGTAACCGTTAATATTGCTCGAAATTACCATTAATGTTCTGCGGACAAAGAGCTAATATACCCATTAAGGATTTTCCCGATCAATTATTCCAATAATTTGAAAATTTTGTTGGCCAAATTTCCGTTTATGTCCTACGGTTACGATACTCATATATAATTTCTTTACATGTAACCGTTAAGACATCAAATTTTCCCAAAATTTTCTTCATAAAGAATCGATGTAACCATTAACAAATTCTTCCGATCAACTATCCAAGATTTAATGTAACCATGAACGTTTTTTTCGAGAATGCTAACCCAATTTCCTTTTATGTGCTGCGGTCACGATGTAATTTTTTCTTAATATTAGGAGAAATCTCTATAAATAAATAAAGATAATGCTGTATTCGTTTCGTCAGGAATCACCTATTTCTTTACGTTGCTACTAGCACAATACCAATAAGTACCATCTTGTTTGTTTATCATGACTAAACGCAGAGGAGTAACAGGAAAAGGTAATAAAATTATATTTTTGATTTGAAATTTTATATAGTAATTGCGCCTAATACTATTATAATGATACCTAAAAGACAAGACAACAAAAGCTGCAAAGACTACAAAAACTATTCGTACATATGTTGCCAACTCTTCACGTAATTATAATAAGGAAAGAGATGAAAGGAGAGAGGAAGGAAGTGAACATGAACAAGATAATTTACATGGACAAGATGTAGATATTGGAGAAGGTAATAATAGACAAGATGATGATATTGAAAGAATTATTTTGGGTAAATACCTTATAATAATTGTTTTATTATTCAATTGAAATGATATTTCTGCGAATTTATTTAAAAATAAATTTACTTCGTTATAATGAAGATATGCTTCCAGAGCAAGAAGAAAGAAATATTGAAAAAGAAAGAAGAGAAAATGAGAAGAAAGAGATGGAGAGGAGAGATAAAGAGAGAAGAGAAAAAGAAAGAAGAGAAAAAGAAAGAAGAGAAAAAGAAAGAAGAGAAAAAGAAAGAAGAGAGAAAGAGAGAAGAGAGAGGGATAGGAGAGAGAGGGATAGGAGAGAGCAAGATAAAGAACAAGAAGAAAATGAAAATGATGAAAGCGGTAAAACATAAAATCTGAACATAATTAATGAATATAATTTTATTCTCATTTAATATTACTTCTAGAGAGTGAAGAAGAAATTCCGGTTCAGTTTGGCGCAATGACCAATCAATTGCAAATTTGCAATTGGTTGGTCTTACATCCAAGTGTGCTACATTTGGCAAACAAAATGCTTGATGCCTCGACGAAGCAGCCATCAACAAATTTGCCACTAACCACCTCGACTTCGTCATCATCTGACAACGTAAAGTCCATTTCTTATTTTGGTTGTTACATTCTTACCAATTAAGAACAATCGTTATTACACAGCAGAATTACTGATGTATTATGTATTATTGATATTATTACTATTTAGGATAATTATCGTCTTATTGACGAAGAAATGAAATGTCTTTTTTTGCGAACTAGAAATCCGTCCGATCATGCGTTTGATAAAATAACACAAAAAATTTTTGGGCATGATGCTTATCAAAGCGTGGCGAAGTCAATTAACGAACGATATCGTAAATCATTTTCCGACTATCGATATCAATTGAAAAATGTACTTTCAACATTAGTAAAAGAATTTCGACAAATTGTAGAAAGGTGATCGATACGTTCATATCGTTATGTTGTTTTTACTACAATGATTTAATGATTTAAAATTTTTTTCTATTAAAGTGAATATACGGAAAGTTCAGATCCTACCGACGAGGAAGTAAACAACTTCATATCACGTGAGGTGGTTTTAAAGAGAATCTTAAGCCGATACGTTTCAGCCATCGATTTTACAAAATTATCGGAAACTTCACTAGATAAATTAATAGAATTCTTCAGAAAATGCTTCAAAATAGTCTGGGTTGAAACTGAAAGCGCAAATATCAAAGAAAAGGTTAAGGAGTTAGATGTTATTACAGAAGATCTAGAAATTCCTTTCCGTAGCGGAAGAAACATTGCTAGCTCTTTAAAACTCCATCTTTTTTCATAAATACAGTACATATCACATAAAAGACCGTGATAACATTGATATGTTTTTTATTCCTTTATTATAATAAAGATTACAATATATCATATTGTTTTAAAAGTTTATAGAATGTGACTTCACAAGTTAATAAGTTAATGTCGTAATAACTTCACTAACACAATTTGACGCTAAAATATAACTATTAATCTGTTATTTATGTCATTCTCTAAAAATTATTTTTTTATCGTAACCTTGACCTTATAATCATCAATTATCATAACTGCTTTACAGAAACTTTAAGTTTTCAAGTGATATCATTTCGATATCATTTCGATATTATTTCAATATTGATTTAATATCGATATGATATCGAAATAAAGTATTATCACTTCGATATCATTTCAATATTAAATCGATATTGAAATGATATCAAAATGATAATAGAAATGATATCGAAACAACATCTTTAAGTTTAATTTAAAGATATCATTTCGATATCATTTTAATTATCATTTCGATATCATTTCAATATCGATTTATTATCGAAATGATATCGAAGTGATAATACTTTATTTCGATATCATATCGATATTAAATCGATATTGAAATGATATCGAAATGATATCGAAATGATATCGAAATGATACCGTTAAGATAAACTTAACGATATCGATTCTATATTGATTAAAAATGGTAAGTTTCTGTAAAGTGTAATCGTTTTCTCATTTAATTTTTGATAAAAAAAAAAATTAACAATCTCTTAACGCAGTAACAATTAACATGTATATATACATACATAACAGGTCTTACAGTGATCGTACAAACCTTATTAGGGAATAGCACAATCAATAATCCAGTAATTTAGTAATAAAGAGTAATCAATAAATATCCCTTAAACAGATAATCGCATGTGGTAGAGTAGTTTGAGATAGGAAATCCGCATCGCAGCGGGTCTCTGGTTCGATTACTATGTATACCTTATGGCGATTATTATCGTAGAGTTCTAGCGGGCGAAAATTTCCCCATATCCTCCTGATAGGCGAAAATTTCCCAGTTAAACCTTTACAAATATTTTTTTTTATTATTTACTGGCAAATAAAACATATTTTACACGATATATTATTAATACGAATTTGATTATTTTATGTATTTATTTCAATATTACAAAAATTTCTTTTATTTAAAAAAAATGAGAATAGTAAAAAAAAATAATGAACTACTAGATTTCTTTTACTAAAAAATGAGAACAATTCATTAATTATAAAAATAAAAATCATTAAAAATTGCACAATACCTAAAAAATTACTAACTTGATTATGTTTAAAGTACTCATCCATGCTTTTAAAAGATGTCGGTGACAATTGTGATGATGATGATGATGATGGTGGCTGTGGTGGAGATGACAGAGACGATGATGATTGTGCTAAATAACTCTTTAATTCAAGCTTATATATCTCTTCTTCCTGACTTGAGATTTGATTTGAAAAAATATCGATCCACTTCAATAGATTTGCGTTTTCACGCTCAGTTTTGTCTAGCTTGGAAATCACTTGTTCACCGGCTGTCTCAACAGCTTTTTGGAAATCCTGGAGCTGTATCTGGAGATCAGATATTTCAATTTCTTTTTGTTTAAATTTTTTATATTGTCATTTTTTTTGTCTACGCCAGGCCGTTTTCCTAGAATGTAATGATGGTTTTCCCATTATTAAATGAAAAGAAAATTACCTTTTTTTTTTATCGAAAAAAGATGTTATTTATTATTGGGATTCAACAATTTTGGAAATTGTCCAATTGTACTGTCGTCAAAATTAGTTTAGTACAACGTAAAGATCTCGTGTATAATTCCTGTTTCAGTAACTACAGTAGTTCAGGGTTTTTTCCCTTCGGGGAAAAAACCATCCCATGAAATTATACCCAGGAGCGTGTGACTTATGGCCACTGTATTATCACGTGTATGATTATTATTATTTAAAGACTACATAAAAATTTGATAAATCCATAGAAGCCGCAATATTATATCTCGAAGAGCTTGGAAAATCACAAGTAACTGTGAAAAGGCTTCCGTAAAATGAGAAAAATTTGTCGTGCGCATCTTATAAATTCTCAATACAATAAAACCCAAAGATGATGAGATTTTAAGTGCGCTCTCATTCTCCTCCGTTAGTATTTTCCTTAATTTGTCGATTCTTTAGATTTACATTCGGCTTAATCTTCTCTTTACTATTTTTATATTTAATGTACCTTTCTACTAATTTCTTCCAAAGGACGTTACGCAAATTATTATAAATTTGTAACACGTCAGCGTATCCTTAAAAGAATTCATCGATCCACACAATTCAGGCAGCATTACTCAAGCTCAAATGGCACGTTTGCTTTTTGAGTCGTACAAATCACTACCGAAGTGGATTAGAAAGATAATTTTTGGCGAATTGAAGCCATTATTTAGGAACGATGTACTTGAACGATTCGTCAAATCAAATTTTGAAAAATGATCAAATTTCCAGATATTTTAATGGTAACGATAATCCAGCTTCAACAAGCTTTTTTCAATATCATCCCTAATAAATAAAATGTTAGCGTTTTTATGATATTAGGTACTATAATAAAAAAATTATCTTTTATCACATTTTATTTACATTGGAGTGAAGAAGCGCAATTATGCAAGACGGGTCACAATTTTTTTTTATGATAATAATAATATAATAAACTTATAATACACTATAATATAAAATAAAAAAAATATGCTATAAATTTTCGTATAAGTATTATACTTAAATTATTGAAGAATCAGATTTCCGATCATGTGTTCCAACATTCAGTTGCTAATATCAAAATAATATTTTGATGATCTTAAAAAATTTTGTTAAAAAGACAATATACTTATTTTGGTCATATAGAAAATAATCAAAATTATATAACGATTGTTACCATCATAAAAAGTTATTGTGGCGAAGCAAAATTATAATTATACTGTTTATTTCCACCTCCTGAATTTTCTACTAACATAGTAATTTCATCTGAAGGATTCATGTGTTAAAATCCATTTCAGTTTGTTGATCCCCAAAATTTAATTTTTCGTTCTCACTACTAAGCATATTTAGTATTCATGTCATATTAAGGTAAGTTGCGCTCTCTGTGTTTATAAGAGAGTTTAACTTTAGATGCTTGAGAGGGTTCAAGGAACCCGTAGTGTTATTAGGAAACCAATATCAATACAATTTTTTTTTGCAAAAAAAAGTTTTTTTGCTAATAGGTGTATAAACACGATATGGAATTTTATTCGATCACAAAGAAAAAAAAGAAAAATTGAAAAAAGATTCTACTCGATCATGATTTAATTACAATATCCGTAATCATATGATGAGATTAATTTCGAAAAAAAGAAAAGTCTAATTATTGACTCAATCTAATCTATTTAATTTCGAAAAAGAAAAAAAAATTCTTTTTTCCATTGTTTTTATTGTACCGTATGATTTTTTTAAGGAAAAAAAGTAATATAATCACGATATGAAAAAATTACTTGTTCATGATTTAATCACAATATCCATCATTATATTAAATAATTAATCAGATTTTTTTTCCCTTAAAAAAATCTGTATTACACGATGTAATAGATCAATGGCAAAAAATAATTTTTATTTTCGAAATTAACCGTATTTTTACTCGATCATGATGTGGTAAGATTAAAATTATTTAAATAAAAAAAAAATTCAATTGAAAAAATTTTTTGACCCACATTTTTTAACTCATAGAAACCATTATCAAAAAATGTCTTCTCAAGATCGTAATAAGCCTGTACAAGAAAAAGAAAGTCATAGACGGAGCTCTCTTATTAAGCATTGGGAACCTTCGCAACCGCCTTCGCAATCGCCTTCGCAATCGCCTTCGCAATCGCAATCTCAACCTCAATGGTCACAACAATATTTATCTCAATCATCTCAACTTTTACCTTCCTTACGTTCGTCACAGCAACAGTATCCATATCCCTCTCAACGTTTTTCGTCACGGCAACATTCTCCATACCCCTTGTACCCATACCCCTCGTCACAACAACAGTCTCCATACCCCTCGTCACAACAACAGTCTCCATACCCCTCGTCACAACAACAGCTTCCATACCCCTCGTATTCCTCACAACACTTGCAGCATCCTTCAACACAATTACTTTCTGATGAAGAAATTGGTCTGTATTATTATAATATTCAGTATTTGAAGAAATCTTCAATAACAGAACAATAACTTGTAACGTTATTTCTATCATATAGATAATTTACTCGCTACACTATTTCTACAAATCGAGGACATCATGTCCAGAGCCGTTAATCCTGTTTATGTCCGACAATCTATTGCAGAACGCTTTGCCATGACGCTCCCTGAACATTTACATGATCAAATCGAGCAGATGATCCACAGAGGCAAGCGTTCTAGTGAAGAACGAAGCCGCACTTCCTCATCGTCTACACCTATTATGACAACCCCAACTCTCACACGGACGGATTCAATGTAACGAATATGATTTTTTCATATTTATAATCTTATAATCTTCATATTAACATAATGTTTTTTAAAATTAGGGATACCTTGGAAGAAATTCCTCTTATAACTCAAAGTAGTACTAGTACTTCTTCTCTTGGTATTGCTATACCTTCTGTTACATCTTCAACTCTCCCTCGGATGAATCCAATGTAACAAATATATTTTTTTCATATTTATCATCTTGTAATCTTCATATAACAATGTTTTCTTTAAAAATTAGGAATGATATGGAAGAAGAACTCTTAAGCTCAGGCTTACAGCTGCCAAAATTCTATCTCAAGAATCAAAGATATCCAACATCGATTCGCCCTTATGCAAATTCTCCTGAAAAGTTCACAGATCGTGATACAAATATATCATATAACCAGAAGAGAATTTCTAATATTATATCGTTGCAAAACTCTATCCCAAAGTGGTTAAGAATAATAGTGATTAACGAATTAAAATCATTATTCCTAAGAACAAGAAACTTAGATAAAAGCAACAATAATCAAATTATAGAAGATTTCTTAGCGTCATTGTTACCAACTTTTATGAACGATCATCCTGACATATTACATAATGTAGCAAAAAGTTTTCGTAAAACCTGGTCGTACTGGAGAAATACATTATGGGATAACATTAAGCTTAGATACGAAACTTATCAAAAACGTAAAGAAAAAGACGAAAGTCTTGATTTCAAGCCGTACTTAAAAGGTCGTCATATTGAAGAAATATTCAACCTTTGGTTGAAATTTTCGGACAAGCCGATATCTCAAGAAAACGAAAATTCGCTTAAAAATTTAATTCTTTTTGGATTCCACTGTTTAGAAATTTATAACAGTGATGCACGTGACCGTTTTTTTACTCACACCGGAAACCTTTATACGGTTAATAATATTTTTAACAATTTATCTGGATATAATATTGGTTCTTCGATTGATTTATCAAAGTATGAAATTGAAAATAATGATGATGATGATTCAAATTCCAGCTCTGAGGATGAACCAAAGCCGAAATCAAAGAAATCTACTAAAAAGCGAAAAAAATAATATATATTATGTAGATTTTTTTCAATTTAAATTTTTAGCGTAGAAAAGTAAAGTATCTGGTCGTGTGTTGAAGTTTGATGAGAGGTTCGTATGTAAATTTATAAAACAAATTTTTCTTTTTTTTTTTAAAAAAAAAAAATTCTATGTAAAAAACCATCATTTTAAAAACCAGGTCAAATGATTATAATTATCATTGTTACTACAACAATAATTTTTTTCTTTGTATCTATATATATATATATATATATATTTTTTTACTTTCACAATCTAAAAGAAGACGGGTAGATAGTATATTCTTTATCATTTTTATTTCTATTGTATAACATTATTGCCAAAATAAAACTTCAAATTTGCAACCAAAATTAACGAACATTCATTCACATTCTTTAACTGAATCGAACACGGCGATATCATTTAGATTTTTTTTGGTACAATTATGAAACATCACGGCGATATCATTTAGATAATTTTTTTACAATTACAAACCGATATCACGAAGATATCATGCAGTGTTTTTTTAAAATAAATCAAATCATTTTTATTAGTATATTGGATTTTATAATACAATAATAAAATATTAAATTGAGTTAATCGTGAAGGTTATTTTTAAAAACAGCAACAGCAACATCAACATCAACTTCACCAACAACATCTACAACAACATCATCAGCAATATCAACGGCAACAACAATCCATTTATAAACCTCAATCACAATATTATCCTGAATTTGGACGTAATTACAGACCATTTCGATTGCAATATCCTTATGAGGATGAACAACTACCTCGTTTACAATATTGCCCAGGTGTCCACATTTTGAAGAGGAGACAACAATCTCAATCAACCAGACAAGCAGAAATCATTAATTTGGAAGAGGAGCAATGACGCAGCACATGAAAAATTTTTCTCGTTTAATGGAAGCCTCTACACAGTTAACTGTGATTTTCCAAGTACTTCTGGTTATAACGTCGCGACATCAATAAATTTATCAAAATACGACGTGATCTTTCAATATGTACTTCCGATGTTGATTCTGACATCACTGATCCATCAAATTACTGACTTCCATATTGAACAATTTTTTTTTATATTTTCTGCAATATGAATTTAACATTATCACCATATCAATTTGGCATTCAAGATGATATTCAAAAAATGTCCGTTAACTCTTTATTAGGTTGTAAAAATTGAAAAATATTTCATACAATAAAAGTATAAAAAAAAAGTTCACCCTGCCACCACGGCCCAGATAAACTTTCGAAATTTGCCACTGCTACCAGCAACTCATGGTAAATTTCGTAAGAAAAAAAAATTTCAAAATTTTTTTTTTAAAAAAATAAACTATTTATAAATCAAAAAATTTACAATTTCTTCTGGAGAACGAAACTCTTCGTTGAACGGCACGACCTCCAGTTCATTTTTACATTCACTACTGTTGTGCCCAGCTTTCCAGCAGCGTATACAATAATTACCCCATCAAAACTGCGATTTTAAATTGGGGCAACTTTTTACAGAATGGCCAAAATACTTACAAATTTTACAGGCCTCTTTATACTGGATGGTTGTAAGGAATTAGCCAGTTGTTGTTCGTCATAGATATTAACACATCTCTCGAAGAATATAATATTCTTGGTGAAGAAGGTGTTGACAGTGGGAGGTAGGGTATAATTTTCGTCACATTGCTTAAAGGCTAAAGCCAATAGTGTTACCGTACCGTTTAAATATAATCTCATGTTACGCCTGTTCAAAATCCGGTTTATTTATTTTTGATTGGACTGATAAGTGACACGAAAAGTTTTTTTGTAATTAAGATGTGTAATTATGACGTATAGTGCAATATAATTGGGTTTGTGAAACTTGAGTATGACTAAAAAAAAAATATTTGATTTCACATGATGATTAACATTAACTGACCAATAAAATTTATCGAATTTTGCATTCGAATTACAATAAGAATGTGGGTTTCGTAAGATTTAGTAAACAAAGAAAAATGGGTAAGTAAATTTGCTTGCTATTCCTTTGTCACAAAGGCTGAATTAAAATATTCCTTTCGTCATGAAAGGCTAAATGCTTGGTTAAAATAATCGATATTCCTTTTGTCACGAAAGGCTAAAATAAGATTCCTTTCATCACGAAAGGCTAAAATAAGATTCCTTTCATCACGAAAGGCTAAAATAAGATTCCTTTCGTCCCGAAAGGCTAAAATATGTTTCCTTTCATCTTTAACATTCCCATTCCTTTGTTAAAATATGATATTTAATATTCCTTTATTGAAATCAAATATATTATATGAAAAAGTATATATCAAGAATGAATCATTTTTCTTTTTTTTAATATAAAGTATTAATTTATTATTTTTAATTTTATTTAATAATAATATAGGTAAGAAAAGACATGAATGTTGTCGTGATCATAAATTATCAGTTTTCTTCGGTGGTAAGAACACGAAAGAGTTAAAAGGGATAAAATCGAAAGACGTTAAGGGATGGTTAAAGAATAGATTTTCTTACAATTTTGTACATATCAGAAAGGATCCTGATTGGGGGTAATGAAATAAAATAATTAATATATACAATTTTTAATTAATAATTTAATTAAATGAACATTTGTTATATTTAGGCATGGATTTGTGCACTTCGAAAATGATGATGATAAAACTAGATTTTACAATTATGTGAGAAACAAAAAATTTATCGGACCTCTAAGTAAAACAATTATGTTCGCAGAAGCACGTCCAAAAGGAGGAGATGATGATGATTATGATGATGATGATGATGATGATGACGACGATGATGATGGACGATCTGTAAGCACTATTATTACATTAATGAAATATAAATTAATGAAGGAATTATTACTTATTAAAATTTTTTATAAAAAATTAGAATACACAAAACCAATCACTACAATCCCCGGTACAGCCGCCCCTATCACAACCATCACCACAATCATCACCGTTACAACTCCCACCACCACAATCACCACAATCATCACCGGTACAACTCCCACCACCACAATCACCACAACCATCACAATCACAATTACCAGCTTACAATATTTTTGAAGTCGAAATTAATATCACAATTACCAGCTTACAATAGATATTTTTATTTTTAATGTGAAAAATCTCTCTGTTGATGTAAATATTAATAATACGAAACTCATATTTGTCAAATTTGAGTACGATTTGCCAAAAGATCCTGAGGGATCCAATTGCCTATTAAGAGAAGCAGTTTTTCCGGACAAGGAAGTTATTCTAAATCTGGAATTACCCAAAAGGCAAGTTTATATATTAAATTAGTAAAATTGTAATTTAATTTATAATTTAAAAACTAATAATTAATTTTTTTCGATCATGATGTGGTAAGATCAACGCAAAAAAAAAGGGATAAAAAAATTTTTTTTTTTATTCAATTAATTATTTCTTTTTTTTTTATATTTAGATATTTGTTTTTTTTTTGACTTGCATTTTTTAACTATCATTAAAATGTCTTCTCAAGATTTTGATAAAGAACAAGGAATTCGTAAAAAAGGCTCGCTTATTAAACATTGGCAGCCATCGCAACCGCAATATCAACAACCTCAGTCTCAACAACCGCAACAATCTCAACCCCAAACTCTATTTCAGTGGCCGCGACAACCTCAACAATTTCAACAATCTCAACCTCAACAATTTCAATGGCCGCAACCACCTCAATCTCAATGGCCTCAACAACCTCAACAACCTCAACAACCTTCAATGGTCGCAACAACTTCAACAATCTCAACCTTAATGGTCGCAACACCTCAATAGCTATAAGAGTATCAATCGTCGCCGCTACCTCAATCATCGCTCTATCGTCTATCATCGCCTCAAATTGGTCAAGAAGAAATAGGTGACTTATAGTTGATATTCAGTATTCTTTCTTTTTATGATATGAATAATTCACTTACCTTGATATCTATCTAATAATTGTAGACGAAATGTTAAAAAAGAAAGAATTGAGAACATAACGAGTAAAGCGTCAGATCATCTTGCAATTAAGTAGTCGGTTTGGGCTTGTTTTCCTGAATACGTCAATATGGTTGCCGGAAGGCAATATAAGAAAAGCCAAAGTCCTATATTATCAACAACTCTGATGGAATCTTCTCCGGCTAGTTCTCCATATTGTTCTCCGCGTTTGGAAAATGCACAAACACGTACTCCCAAGGTAAATATATTTACGTATCATTATAATAAATCTGTAATATTTATAATTCATATATTTCGAACCTATTTTAATTTTTATTATAGAGACGAATTTGAACAACTACTATTAATTAATAATTGGAGTTACTTTGTTAAAGACCGTCACTACCCAGAAGTCCTTCCCAAGAGCAAAGATCTAGTGAATAAAGTCAGAAATAGATGAGCGAATTATTAGAAAGCAACGTTATAGTTCCCTCCCAAATGGGGATCAAATATCATATACGTTGAATTAAGAGCATTATTTCTTCGTACAGCATCTTGACCATTCTGCTAGGAATTTAAGAGGAGTGAATTGTGGCCGAATATAGGTAGCGCGTATCAAAATAGTAGTAGTATTAGCGCTAATTTTCGCAATCTTCCCCTTGAAGTTTTGGCTATATTTCGTCAGTGGTTAACGTGTGTTTCAAATGAATTACCTGAAGAAATGAAAAAAGCTCTTCGAAATGTTGTTGGATTATATGTTTAATTAAAAAAAAGACGATAAGACAGCTCGTAGCTGAAAAAATAAATGTTGCAAGATCATTGGACTTATCTCGCTATTACATAGGCGCTGACGTTCCGTTGATAATGAAGAGAGTAGTAATGATGAAAGAAAATCACGATTGCGAAATAAGGTATATTGTGTATTATATGTTTTTATTATTATATACTGTATATTTATACACGTGGAATTATCAGTTTTCACATCGTAACAATTTTTTAATATCTATAATTTTTCTGAAAAATCTTTTTTGAACGTAGGAGGGAAAGCAAAAAAAAAAACCATGGGGATGTCTTCGTGATATACCGCTTCGATATTAGCGATATCAAGATTTTTTTGATTAATTGTAGGTTTGTATCACGTGAAGTTCAATATTCAAGGAAATTTTGTAATATACCACATGATGCTTTTAGTAATAAAATAAACAAAAGTCTAATTTTTTGCAAATTAATTTTTTTTTGTTATAATTAAGGATGACGGTTATGATATTGCGAACATTACGAATTATGATGTCTAAATTTTCGCAATTTTGCAACCGCATTTATTCTGCAACGTTACAATTATTCCGCAATACCATAATTAATCACAGTTAATTTGCAATATCGTGATTAATTAAACTGGAGGTAATCACCAAATAAAAGCAAAGACAAAATTACGAACATACATCAATTCAAAATTTTAACAAAAAAAACAACAAATTGGAAAAGAGATATTTTGATGCTATTGACCGTTTGGTTACTAAAGCTTTTGATATGAGTATTGAGTAGCATCCCATTTAGTGTTATTGAAAACCTTGGTTTATTGATATGATTAAAACTTTACAACCAGCGTACAACCTACTACCAACTTGACAAATTTTAAGTGGAACGTTATTACAAGCTGAATTGGCTCGTGTAAATTTACGAATCTATAATGAATTAGCTAAGAAAACTAATTGTACGATTGGTAAATTTCATTATTATTTCTTTATTAATATTCTGATTTTAATTTTGTTTCTTCTATTTGTTATCTATTCTAAGATTCACATGATCATTTTATCAGCTCTATGGGACCACACCGCCGAATTATCTCTCAAAATCATCCATCAATTCTCGATATACGGTGCATTGCGCGCTGCGTTAATTTAATCAGTTCTGACATGATTAAATGCGCAAATGTAATCTCACAAGATTTTTCAAAAATTCGGCTATAGGCGCGGCATTACTTAAAGCGCTATTCAATTAAAAAATATACAAGGAGGAGGTCTAAAATCGTACGTGGAGACAAGGTGGATGACGGTGTATGAATGCACAAGCTCAATCTGGCGTTAAAAGATGCTTTGCAACATTGTATTCTCTAAGTCTATTAAGAAGAAGTTACTTTTTGAGATAACTAATGTATATTACTTAAAAATATTACTTAATTGAATTCTAGATAATCACAAATAAAATCAATATTGAGAAATCATGGATTTTTTGACGATATTCGTATGTTTTAAGGATGCAATGTTAAAATTAGAAGGTAAAACGCAACTCTATCAGTAATAGCTTCTCAAAATCGCATAAAATATCAGAATTTTATTTTATTAATATGACAGCACGTTATACATTTAAAAGTTTTTTATTAATTTGTAAAAAAATAAAGTTTAATATTTACGGTATTGCGGATGAGTTGCGATACCACAAATGAGTTGCGGCAATGAAGTGACAATATCAAATCAATATCGTAAATACTTTTTTTTTTATTTGAAATTACCGACATCGTAATGATATCAAGACTGTGCCGATTAGATATTTTTGAATAGATATTGTCATGATATCTCGGCGATAAATTGGGGGATGAAGTGACGATATCAAATCAATATCGCAAATACTACATCTTTTTTTTTTGAAATTACTGACATCGTAATGATATCAAGACTGTGCCGATTTGATATTCTTTTGAATAGATATCGTCACGATATTTTCGCGATAAATTATGGTGATAATGTGACGATATCATATCAATATCGTAAATACATCTTTTTTCTCCCTGAAATTAACAATATCGTAACGATATCAAGACTATACTGATCAGATATTCTTTTAAATAAATGTTGTCCCGATATTTTCGCGATAAATTATGGTGATGAAGTGACGATATCAAATCAATATCGAAAATACTACATCTTTTTTTTTTGAAATTACTGACATCGTAATGATATCAAGACTGTGCCGATTTGATATTCTTTTAAATAGATATCGCCACGATATTTTCGCGATAAATTATGGTGATGAAGTAACGATATCGAATCAACATTATAACAATATCATCACGGAAATTGATACCATTATGACATGAAATTTATATCGTATCCATATCAATTCAACATCGCTCAAATTTTCAAGGTTTCTGTAAAGTATGATTAGATGAATTAGATTGAATAAATCTTGGATCAAAACATTGTATTGCTTTGAAAAATAATAAAGCTGGATGATGAGATATATGTTTCTCACATTTTTCATTTGCCAATATAAAAGCTCTAGAAAATAATGAAACAAAAGATGCAATATCTTGATTTTCTTCATTTAATAATTGGAATATTTCATTTGAAATTGGAGGATTCCTGGTTCCTGATGATAAAAAAGCTTGAAGAGATACTATTCGTGAATAAACAAATGGAGCTATAGCCTTGTTTCTTATTTTAAAGAATTCCAAATCATTGATTAATCTAAATAAATAAAGTATTATATTAGTAATATTATTATAAAATTATTAAATCCATTAAATTCACTTACCTTTTGCTATTATATGTAATAAAATATATAAATATTTTAACACAAAAAACATGGCTTCTGTTTTGACAAAATGTGTAAAGATCTCAAACAGCTTTTGAATCATGATTAATAGAATATTCTGCAGTAACAAAAGTTATTAAATGAGAATATAAAGGTTTAATCCAACATAAAAATAAAAACCATGAATTCCACCTTGTTTTTACTGGTAGGGGTGCTAAAGTAGGTGATTCAATACCATTTTGTAATAAATGCTCCTTCCATCGAATTTTTCTTTGTGAATTATAAGTAAATATCGATTTAAAATTCATAATTAATTTGTCAACCAATTCAAACTTTTGAAAGTTCACCCATGCTTCACCAATTAAATTAAGGATATGCGCTAAGCAACAATTGTGTTTTAAATTTGGTAAAAAGGGAGATAAATTTGAATACGCCAATTTCATGTATGAAGCGTTATCAGAAATAAAAAAAATAATATTTTCATAAGAAATATTATAAAAATGAATTGTATTCATAACAAATTGTGAAATAGATGAAGCGTTAACATTAGACAAAAATTCTGTTTTAGCTAATTTAGTCTTATTATCAAAACTAAATAATATATTAACGGCATGCCAGCCACAACGATCTGTTGTTTCATCAATTGTCAAACAAATAATTTTATTGATGACATCATTTTTCAATTTTTGGAGCGCTATTTCATATGATAATGGAAGATATTTCTCACGAAGTTGATTTGCTCCAGTAATTAAGCCCACTATAAACAAAAATATATTAATAAATAAAAATAAAAAAGGCAAATTTGAAATTGAAATATCAGAAAATACATACCATTTTTACAATGATTTAATAAAAATGGTTTTAATTTCTCAATTTTTTCCAAAGGAATGTCTGCATAAGTAAATGCTTGTACTATCTCTTTATTAATTTTTTCTCGTTCATTTAGTGTATTTTCAAAAGAAGGTAAAGTTCTTTGGATTAACAAATTAGAATTATTCTTGTTTTTATTATTAAGGTGTTTTAATGTTTTAATATGTTTATCTACAGAGTTCTTTCTTTCATGATCAATTTCTACATTGCAAAATCGACACCATAGTTTGTTTTCTTGTACGATATAGTTTTCACGATACTCGGCACTTTGAGACAAACGTATGTGAGGCGCGACCATTTTATTAAAAATGACTAAGCGAAAAAAAAGAGATTATCAATGATTATTATCGGCGATACATTCACGATTTCACGTGACTTATAGTGTCTAAATAGCCAATCATATTTGAGTATCGCGAAAATCGCAAAATTTTGGCCAAAATCGTGGTATCGCAAAAATCGCAAAATTTTGGCCAAAATCGTTATAAAATCGTGATCGTCAAATCCTGGACACCCTAATACCCATCAACTAAAAAATAATCTATCCGGATAACCATTTTTATCAGATATCTTTTAGCTTATACCAATGATACGCTAAAGAAGACTTAGTCCTAAAGTCCAGGACTTGAACTTTATAGTTATATCCCTCCCTAAGTATGCTAGATACATTTTGCAATCTGTCTTCTATTAAATAATGAATAAGGTTGTATTGAAGTAAAATAAATTTATTTAAAAAATGTTAAAGACCAATATAAAATATGAATACATGAAAAATAAACACGTATACTAGTATATAATTTATAATATATTATGAAATAAGAATATCTCAAATAAATAATTTATGAAACCTAAAAAAGTTATTTAAAAATATTATTCTAAGGTATAGTAACTACCATTAACATTCATATTAAATTGCTCGTTAATTCTGTTTGATGCCAAACAATCAATCAAATCCTGTTTCAAGTAAAATTCCAAATTTTCTTTACATTCTCCCGAGAAATTCAAATTCTTTTTGTCGTAGATCATTAATTTTAATCCCATATTTAATTTTATTCAACAAATCAATAATGAATTTGTACGAAACTAATTCACAAATAATCTGATAAATTTTTTTATCATCAGGTTACTGGTAAAAAAAATACATGTAAATTACTTGATTGAACGTAATTTTGAGCCGAGTAGACGTGATTGCTTAAAAGAAGTGAAACGATATATATCAAATGAGATTTCTTCGCAGGTAATATGATAAATTTGATGATCGTTCCATGCTTTATAAAAAAACGAGTATTCAGCAATAACATTATCTTGTGATACGTAAGTCATAGTATTAATAGTGGAAGATGAAAGATAATACATTGGGTTCATATTGATTCGTGCAAAATCTATTATGAAAATCTTGTTAAGACTTTTTGTCGCAACAATGTTTTTAAATAGATCGAAAAGGGAAAGGTACTTTTCTCTCTATTCGAAAATAAATAAATAAAATTAGAAATGGAAGGTACTTGGTAAGTAATTGTAAACTGGGATTATAATGTAGAAAAGTATTTCATATAAGACTTCTTTTTATCAAAGGAAATTTGTAAAGGAAAAAATATTGTTTTTTCGACAGGTGTAATTTTCCTTCAATTCTTTAAGAAAGGATCATATTGGATGTTATAAACTTGTCGTAACTTTTTTTGGCCTTTTTATATCTTTATTTTATTTTATTAAAATAAAAAAAAAAATATTAAAATTGTGCAACCAAAGAGTCGGTTTTGAAGTACGATATTTGAGTGGAATCGACAAAAGAAAATTTTTTTTTGATGTACTGTAGATCCTTCATTTCTCAATAAGATTATCCTATAATTCCGCAGCTATGTTGATCATATGTGGATGGATGATCATACATATTAACCTCGAAAAAATAACATCTATAATAAATTAATTTTCTTTACAAAAAAAAAAACTTCTTCCTCAATTTCTTAAAAACATAATAATTCCGCAGTAAAAAATAAAAAATTTTTTTTTTTTTACTCTCGTTTTTATTAATATGGAAGATAGTAGAAATATACAAATAGCCGAAAATAGGTTTCCTTATGGAACTGGTGAAGAACATAGATTTTTACATTTTACATATACACATTATTTTCAATATTGTGAAAGTCTTTTTACTTCATTTTTTTTTGGACCTCAAGTAGAAGTTCAAAATAATATTTTAAAAGCAAATTTTGGTCTATCAAATGAAGAAATACTCAGTTGGGAGAATAGAGCCACTCGCTATAAAATGACACCTCAAAGTTTTTCTTTTTTTTTACATGTTGCTATGTACTCTGCTTCTCAGGGTTTTAACGCAGTATACTCTGGAATAAAAGAGCGCAGTGAAGGAAGAAAGCAAATGTTATGTTTAGTGAGAAAGTATGAGGAAAAGTCTAAAAAGGGCAAGAAGGCTAAAAAAAATAAGAAGAAAAAACACCAATCTGAAGATTCTGATTCTGATGTGCTTACAGATGTAAGTACTAGTGGAATAATGAGAAATACTGATGATGATGATGATCAATTGGGTGTTGATCAAGATGTAATTATAAATCGGTCGATTGCGGATGCCTCTGGATCACAATCACATGTTGATCAACATATTGATATGGACATCTCAACAGTACAACCTATTTCTGAACTGGATGTAATGCCTCAGCCGCAGCTTGTAAAACAACCAGTTGACAATTTGACAAAATCTTCGAATAAAAAAAAGAAGTCAAATAAAAATATTATTCAACAAGTTATTACAGGTCATAAACCAGATGATGATGGTACATCACGGATTAGAAATATATTGGTTTATGATGTTCCAGTATCCTTGACACCAGAAGAAATTCTGCAACAGTAAACTCTGTGGGAAAGACTATCTCGTTACAAACAAAACAACAAAAGAAATACCAGACAGTTCGTTTGAAGATAGAATTAACTTCCTTTCGTCTAGCCCAGTTTGAAGGTAATGATGGTCCGGTTTGGACTACAGATTTAGGGGGATACCGGTTCAGTGGTTTTCAGCAAGATGGACACTCAAAGAAGGAAAACAACGTGAGAAGCTTCAAGCTACAATTCAAAAAATTCCAGATTCGATGACAGTAGCAACCTTGGAAAGACCATCGCCCACATTCATTCCTTACTGCGATTAATGGTTTGAAAAGCTTTAAAATTGTACAAACAGCAAAAGGGGATCGTAAGCTTATTGGTTATTTTGAAAAGTGGGTTGATATGCGTACAGCATTAGATAATCAATATGATTGGGAGCAACAGCACCTGTCTTGGAATCAACATGATCCTCCAATGCAATGAACAAGGTCATTTGGCAATAATGCCAACAAGGATCAGAAAAGAACTTCAGGAAGTCGACAGACTGATAAAAGTCAAAAGAATTCTAAGAATTCTAAAAAGAAACCACAAGAGACAAAATCTGAGAAGCATAAAAAGCAGAAAAAAGATAAGTCCCATAAAACATCACGATCTAAGGTCTTAGTGGAAATTTTAGATGTTTTACGTAAATTAATTTAGGATATACTAGATTTTTTTAGGTTTTAGAATTGTTTTATGTTATAGTTTTATTTTTTTTTTATAGAGAAATATCTTTGAGCTAGTCACCAAAGGATGTATGAATACTGGTAGGATGTTTTATGCATGTGAAAGTATTTGGGCAGGCATGATGGTAGATAGTTCTTTTGAACACATATTCTTAAGTCACCAAGTTTTTTATTAGTTTTTATTCGATCTTGTATTTAAACTAGATTAGTTCAATTTTGTATATTTTTCTTTTATAATAAATTTTTCCTTTGTTAAAAAAAAAAAAAAAATATATAAATTAATTTTCTTTACCATAATATTCTGCTTTATTACAAAGCATTTTAATATATTTTTTTATTTTTATTATGAAACTTCACACTCTAATGAATAAAATAGAGATGATAAAATTTAACTTTATGCATTTTTTACAAGTTCATAAAAATAATTCATTTTTTAGGGTTCTATGTAAAGTCAAAATGCTACTTCTAAACATTAAAATACATAATAATAAACATTAAGCTTTAATGTAGCCACAATCAAATCCCAATGAGATCATCAAAGTTGAATGCAAAATTTTTCAAAATTTTTTGTCATCTAAAATACAACTTTTAACCAATAGATAATCTTCAATCTTATAATAAATAATTAATAAATAATGATTATTATCATATAAATTATGATTTAAGCTCTTTGCAAAAAAAAAATTTATTAGAATAACTTCATTTTTCATAAAATTAGATGAGAACTGAATGTTCGGTAAAATTGCAGGCAAATTTGCCTGCAATGTTTTTACCGTTTTAAGGGATAAAATAAAATTTTTTGTATATGCAACAATTAAGAAAAAAAAAATAAAATGCGCATTATCTATTTATACATATGATAAAATGATCTGTATTATGTATTCTCAATAAACGCGATTATTAACTTTACAAATTTTCTCAAACTTTCGATATACGGTTGTATACTTAAACTTCTATTTTAATTTTTTAGGAAGTGAAGAAAGATATATATAAAAAATTTCTAATTCAGATAATGTACAAAATCAGAATATGTAACGCAATTTGAAAATTAGATCGAACATTTGATTCATATGATTTTCTTTTTTAAAGATGGGCGTTCATATGCTCTTTTTGAACCCTTTTAGTTGGCATCTTAAATAGGTAGCAGTACAAATAAATTATACGATGGTATTGGTCTATCCTATATTGGTCCAGTCCAAAATTGGTCCTAGGACTGAATCGTGGTCGTGGTCCTGATGTTCTGGGCCGGACCATTAACATGGAATACTTAAAAATTTGATCTACTGTATACCTTAAGTTATCCTCGTTTTTTTAGACTCATTCGAAGAATAGTTGTAACTATAATTGCGTAATTTGATAGAGGCACCCTTCCAAAGTCCTCTTTTTTTTAGAAGGTGATTAATTTTATGTTCATTCAGATGAATACATGGAGGTAATTTTTTCTTTTCTGTAAAGCATTAACTCCTCTACTCCAATTACGCAGTAGTGATTGCTGGATTCGAACCTTTCTTATTATAAAAAATTTTTCAGAAAATGATCACGTGACTGAGTTTCTTCGGAATAAAAATAAAGTAAATAATATAATGAATACATAATTGTATTACCGTGATATGATAGTATCATCGATTATTAGAAATTTGTAGCCTTTACCAAATGATTATGTCAACGATTACAGACGAATTCTATATTTGCGAAATGGTAATAAAGAATTAAAAGCAATATTGGGTAGGTAAAAAATAAAGAAATTTTGATTTGTTGAAGATTAAATAATACCATTATAACATCGTTGAATTGCATATTAAAAGAGTGAAATAATAATTTAGTTTAGATTAACTTCTAATAATAGTCATGATTTATTTTTTTTTTTATAATTTAGACAAGTCTTTACACGAAAACACAGTTTGCCATCAAGAAACATCTTTCTATTAAAAAATATTTTATAAGAAGAGATGGAAAGTAAAATTTCATTCCATCTTGAGGGAAATCGGAAAAAGTTAAAAGGGTATAACAAAAAAGAACAAGAGAAATCAAAATTTTTCAAATTCACTAAATGTGATATTTTAGCAAAATATAGAATATTTAAAATGTTGATTGTGTTATAGAAATTGGAAAAAAGAATTTGAAGATTACAATGAATATATGTTAATAATTATATTAAATTTACTATTTTTATGTTATATTCTTTTTAAATTAAATTACATATTCAATGAGCGTATTTATAATACAAAATGTTTAATAAGGAAAGAAAAAAAAATATTTTTTATTTAAATAAATCTTTATTATTTATAATTCGTTATAATACTGAATAAATTGAATAAATTGAAAATAATAACGTAAAATCCTTTAAAATCTTACGGAATTGTAATTATTTTTATTTTAAAAATTTATATAGACATCATAAAGATTATTTTTATATTTTTTCAGAACCTTGGAAAAAATGATACATCTGGAAAAGCAACGAAATACAAAATGGGAGGATATTTTTGCAAGAGTTTGAAAAGAATAAACTTTCATAGAATGCAAAAAAAACGTTGCACAGTCTCTAAAAATAAAAAAATAATTAAAATAAAAAATAAGTAACGGTAAGATTCGAAGCATAGAGATCATATGATATATTACGTCATTTTATTAGTTAGATTGGGGACGAATATTAAAAATTTTTATTTGGTTTTGCTATACAATAATTTGATAAATACTTCTTTTAAGCCAAAAATATAATAAATATGATTCTGATAATATTGATAATATCTGTTATGGGAATTAAGGAACAATACGAAATTGATTATAAATCACATATTTACTGAAAAATATTAATGAACGTGCCCAACTTGATTCTTGATTCATCTCTAGTTATTATTTAAATGAAATTAATTTTTTATATTACTTAGGAACACAAGTATAACGGTATATTCAGTTTAGTACAGACTACACGACGTTTGTAAAAATGAATAAACCGTCAAAATATAACTAGACGAACAGCCTATCATCAAGACTGTCTTTCTATTAATTTGCAGGGGACCCTACCTGTGATGACAATAGAATCTTTAGACATGGTGTTGCAAAATTTTGGTACGAGTCGTGTCATTGCACAATTAACAACCCGGAAAAAATTATGGATAAATTTACAAGGTTACACGTGACTTCGGACACTGAATCTGGAACGTTTATTTTGTGATTTTGAGAATTTTCCAACTGAAATTCACCAAGTTGTAATACAGTCGGCCCTCGATATAACGAAGTAGGGAAGTAGACGTCCGACCGATCAGGCCTTCGTTATGAGAAAATTCGTTAATGCTAATAACGAATTATTCGGTATAGCGGAAAAATTTGGTATAATGCAGTAAATAGAGGAAATCAAAACATTTGTAGAACGTCATGCTCATGAAGGCAAAGGAAACTTCAAAACATAAATCATCAATCTTTTAATAAAATGATAAAATTGCTTATTTGAGAAAACCAACATTAAACTGCCCTTTATATTAAAATTTATCTTGCAAAAGTCATTAAAAAAAAATTCGTTTTAAAAGAAATTCGTTATAAAAGGGTTTCTTACATCTGTGAATTTATAAGTTTTTCTTCGTTCAACGTTATACTGCATTTTATTAGTAAAATTTTGTGTAAATTTTTTTTTTTCATATGATTAAATGCGTACCACACTAAAGATTCGTTATATCGTAAAATTCGTTATATCATAATTCGCAATGGAAAGGACTGACTGTAATGTAAAAATAATATTTAAGTCATAATCTGTGTCTATATATAATGCATTAAAATGGATTACACTTTACCTTTTTTTGGTTCCTGTCGTGATAAACCCGTGAATGCCCATCGCCCTCTGAGATAGATGTAATTATGTGATGAGCAATTTAAATTTCATGATTTTCTTTGACGATCCATCTTTTCTAGAATAAAATCAAGAATAAGATGAAAGTTCAATACAAAGATTCATCTTTAACTTTCATTCTCTCCTTCATCATAAGACACATTTGTACCATTTAAGGAAATTAAAAAGTTATACAGTATACGGCTTCAGTGTTTACTATAGCTAATTATCCTATCCGGCTCAAGTTTTTATTTTTTGAGCGAGCTATTTAAGTTTATTTTAACGCTTTTTTAAGGCAACACTCTTCTCATCTAGAAATTCATAGTTTTGAAAAACATGTCACCCCTTATCGACCTTGTGGTGTAGTAAAAGGAGAAAGACTTTCCCAGCGTAACCTGAAAAAAATGTCACGAAAAATCACGTGACTTTTTTGTCACAACCGTCACACCCCACTGCGTTTCCATTTTCTATAAGTATCTGAGGGACTTTGTTTTTTTCGAGTAGGTAAAAACTTATTCGTCACACCTTATCCGTCACAAGTGCGCCACACTTAATTTCAGTCAAGTTGCGTAATGCCGGCCATTTCGTGACATTTTTTTCAGTAGTCTGAAGTCACATGCGAACCTGTAAAATAAATGTCGAAAAATCATAAATTCTAACCTACCACGTGACCAGCGACATTTAAGGGGATGTGAAAAAAATAATTTTGGGATGCAAAAAAAAAATGTCCCTCAAATAAAACATGAAAACGAGGCGGGTGTGATGTCGGTGATGAATATTTTTAGGTCACGTGAGGGTAGAAAATTTGTTGGTGTTACTGGATACCATTTTTTTCCGGGGCGACGCTATGTACAGTAAGTTTGGATCATGTAAGCGTTAACTTTCTCACACTTCAATAATATAAAAACTATAATGTAAAAATATTATTTCATTGGTCTCCAATGAAATAGTTATTAGACAGAGTTGCCCTTTTGAGAATGCGGGAAAACGATAATCATTTTAGGTTGTTTACTGACAGTTTTGGAATAATAATAATAATAAAATTTGTTTATAATTATACTATTTAAATATAATAATAGGAATTTCTGTTCAATCATAATAAAAAATTTTTATTTCACACTTCTTTATTTTTATTAATTTATAAGTAACGATATCACGAGGCAAAATCAAAAGATAATTCTCGTATTGTCAACCGGTTAATTTATTTTTTAAGTTAAAGTTCCATGCGCCTTATATATATCTATATATATATAATTAACATGTGAATTTCCTAAATTGGGAAATTATCAGGTTAAAATACTGGTCATATATGGAATCTTACAAAAAAAAAAAAAAAATGTCTTTTTTCAACTCTATAAAATTGAAGAAAAAATTAAATAGATTTTCAGATAACACAGAAATAAATTTATCGACTGGCGCAGAGACGAAAAATGAAATCATTTGGTTAGAATCGGCTAACAAAATATATGATTATTCGAACTTCAAGGACATTCAATTGATAGGAAGGGGTTCATTTGCTACCGTAGTTCGTGCTACTTTGAATGATGGGAATGATAAAATCTTCGCTTTGAAATCTTTTAATAATGATAAAACAACTCTATCAAAGGTTGTTAAAGAGGTAATAATTGAGCTTTAATAATGATAGGCGATAAGATTTACTATAAATTTTAAATTGTACTACTTCGATTTTAGTTAAAATTACATAAGCTTATTAATTCTCATGAAAATATTTTACGATTCTATGGGATTACAAAAGTAGACACCGGTATTGATTAAATAATTTTCTTTTTATTTCATGTATTAGTATTTTATTTTTTATTTTATCTTATAGATGCAGTTTATCAAATGAACAAGTATTGTTTAGTATTGGAATATGCTGATAGTGGTACGTTAAATGATTATTTAGATAAACATTTTAATGAACTTGATTGGAGTGATAAGCTTAATTTAGCTTCACAGCTAGCAAATGCAATAGCATTTTTACATGATAACAATATTATTCATCGTGATCTGGTATATTTTTGCTTTTCTAACCTTTTTAAACTTTTTTAAATTGATCATTTTATTGAAGCTAATTATGTTACCTTTTTTATTTAATAGCATGCAAATAATATACTTATACATCAGAAAACTATTAAGCTGGCAGATTT
The DNA here is from genome assembly GCF_026210795.1 of Rhizophagus irregularis. Taxonomy (NCBI): domain Eukaryota; kingdom Fungi; phylum Glomeromycota; class Glomeromycetes; order Glomerales; family Glomeraceae; genus Rhizophagus; species Rhizophagus irregularis. The sequence goes on along the minus strand of NC_089436.1, from coordinate 2,521,108 downwards.
TGGGTTATCTAAAGAAGCATCTAAAGAGACTAGTAACTCATCACAAATATTTGGTGTTATACCCTATATAGATCCGAAACGTTTTATCATTGAAAAATATAAGCTAACTAAGAAATCTGATGTATATAGCATCGGAGTACTTTTCTGGCAAATTTCGAGTGGACATCAACCGTTCTATGATGTTGATTATAATATAATGTTAAGTTTGGAAATAACAAACGGAAAAAGGGAAGAAATTATCAAAGACACTCCTGTTGAATATAGTAATTTATATACGGGTTAGTTTGTTTTTTGATATAAATATTCAGTAAAATTGATTTTATAAATTTATTTGATTTATTGATAGATTGTTGGAAAGATGAACCAGATGATCGTCCAAATATTCGACAAGTTATTTCTATTCTTGATCAATTAATTAAAAATGGCTTTAGCAACAATTATAATTTTCAGAAAGAATCACAATCAACAGATTTATTTGATATTCAAGAAGATAATGATAACTCATTTTATAATAATATTTATTCGATGAAATCGAAATCTTCTAAGAACCATTCGTATAAAACCCTACATAATGTAAATAAGATTAATTCAAAAGACCTAACACGTCCCGCACAAGGAAAATCTAGTGACAAACGTGGCAAGAGTACCAGGTTTATAATTAGGAAAGTTTATAAAGGACAAGAAGTAGCTTGTAAACCTATTTTGAATGATTCGAGAACACAGAAAATTTTAGAAATTTTAATGAAATTATCTGAATGTAAACATATTCTTAGATTTTATGGTATTTCGTCAGTTGAAAATTATAGTGTTATGGTTTTTGAATGGGCTGAACGTGGATCTTTGAGACAACTTTATGAACAAAAAGATATACAATTTCATTATAAAGTTCGGATCGCTCTTGAAATCTGTCGTGGTCTTATATTTTTACAATGTGCTGATATTTTACATCGTAATCTGAAATGCGAAAATATTTTAATGACAGAAAGTTTAGAACCTAAAATTTATAATTTTGAGTTGGCATGTTATACTAATGATGTGAATAATATCTCATTATCGATAGATTCAGAATCAGCAGGAGATATATTGCCTTGGTTAGCTCCTGAAACATTGTCCAATTCTCAATACACAATTCAGTGCGAAATTTTTAGTTTTGGTATGTTACTTTGGGAACTTACTTTTGAAAAAATTCCGTATAAAGGTTGGAAAGCAGAGAAAATCAAGGATCATATTATGAAAGGTGAAAGAGAGAGAATTATATTTGGAGCTTTAACTCCTAAAATTTATCAAGAAGGGTATAAAAAAATTATAAATGACAGTAAGTACTTTTTAATAATTATAAACGGCTATGCATGTTGATATTGAAATTTATTTTTTTTATACCTATAGGCTGGAAGCAAAATCCACAAGAACGTATTTCTCTTATGAAATTATTGGATATGTTAGAAGGGTTATACAATTCCATTCGCCGTATGTTTAACGATCGTGCACTTGGTTTGCTGCCTGATAAAACCTTGGATTTAAATGATGATCTGGAATTACCTGATGAAGATATTAGTCCCGTTACGCAAGATTCTAAAAAAAAAGATCACAAAAAAATATGGAGTCGTTTTAATGTCAAAAATAATAATAAAATATTAAAGTATTGGAAAAGAAAAGAAAAGGAAATATAATCTGTTAAGCTTTTACTTTAGTAAATATTTTTTTTTTTATATTGACAGGTATCTCAAAAAGGCTACCGTTATATAGTTAAGATTGTTAGTCTGAGGCAGGGTCATGTTACATAAGAAGAGCCGCATTATATGGTATTATTGAGGGACATAATTTCATAAATATTTATTCTTCTTTGATTTTCATAAAACTCGGTTCGCGAATTGTAATTATAAAATTTAAAATGAATGTGAAATCAAACATTATGAATTGTCATTAAATTTTACAAAACCAAATAAATTTGTTAGAATTCTAAGTAAAGCAAATGATTCTCCTTCAACATGTTAGTATGTATCGAAGAAATTCAAGAATAAATTAATTGGAGTAAATATAATTTTTTTTTTAACCTAAAATAATTGGTACGAGATTAATATTATATATCATCTTGTCTTATTAAACCGAACTGTAGTCTTAAGTATCACAATGGTATAGTGGTTACTATCGAATGAAGATTATTATTAGTTCATGGCGGGTAACCTTATTATCTACAGTCCTTATACCGAATTTTTTTGTCCAGGAATATTGGGCCTTCGTTATAATGGGAAAGTCTGGTATTAACCGGATAAATTTGGTTATACACAGCGTATGTCACTTCGTTATATATATAAAAAAATCGGTATAAGAAAAATTTTGTTACATACAGTTATAATAGTGTTATAATACGGTTTATAAATTCGTTTTACTGTAAAATCGGTATAACGAACCGACCGTAGTTTTTCATATACTGTAAACAAAACAACGTGTTTTAAAGAAATAATATTTTTAAGAGGATGAAATATCCATATAAAGTTCAACAGCTAATTCAGGAATTTTATTTCCCATGTACCGTGAAAATAGCAAGAAGTCCAAGTCCGTACTCGTTATTGTATGTCATTGATATTATTTACAAATAAGTAACGTGAAATCCCATATTTTTTAAAGATTACAATGGTTTTACGGTATAGATGATAATTTATTATTATTTGTAATTAGTACCTATTTTTAATTTTCTTTTTAAACGTGCAGTAAATTTAAAAAGTTGCGAAAGTCTAGGCCTTTGTTTATGCCATATTTTAAAGAAAATAATTTTTATTATTGTGATTTTAAATTAGGCAAATTTTATTTCAAAATATGCGGGTGGAAAGTAGAAGTTATTATGTTATTACTGGAAAGTAGTATAGAAATAGCACACAAATATGTGTGGATAATATTAAACATATTGGCAAGGATAATGAAAAACTTTTGTATTAGGGTGTCCAGGATGGCCCAAAAATCGCGCGTGATTTTGACGATTTTTTCGCTTGGCTGAAATTAACGTAATTTCGGCCTAATTTCTAAAGCCGCAAAGCGCCATAATTTTAGCCGAAATTATTTTGGCCAGAATCCAATAAAATTAGCGGATAGATGACGATTTGTCAAGTGATGATTGGTAATTAAAATACAGGTTTGTCACATGATTGCTGATCAATGTTGCTGGGGTAGTCCCTAATGATAGGTTTCAAGTTGCTAGTTTCTTATTTTATTTAATAAATAAAAGTGTCCTTTAAGCTGCTTGTAAATTAAATATTTTATTAATTTTGTTCCTGAACAATTTTGTCCGCTTTTTCTCTTTTATTTTTACATGTTCACTCCATTTTTTGATTTCTCATAGACAATTCACCCCCTTTTTAGAGATTGGACCCGTCTCAAAAAATCTCTACCAGGGTCACCTGGCAGATGGACCCGCGGGTTCACCCGGGTCAACCCAACCCGTCAACCCACCCGCTACCCACCCGTAATACATATAAAAATTACTATTTATTTTAAAACTTGTAAAACATTTATATTATATATTGATTTCTTTTGCTATATAGTAGCTTTATTATGATCAAAAAAAAACAAACTTATTATATTTCAAATATTATTAACTCCAAGCTTTACAATATAAACTATTTCTTTTAACAAATAACAATTGGCTAACAAGTTGAATATCATGATTTGAAGATACATCATTTTACTAATTTATATTGGAACTTTTAAATGATTTACATTGGTCAATAAAAAAATTTATCAACAACAGGTGACTAAACAGGTGACTTGACGGGTAATCTGCCAGGTTGACCTGACGGGTTTAGTGGTTGACCTACCTGCCTCCACCCGGGTGGAAATTATTACCACCCGGATACCCACCCACCTGCGGGTAACCCGGGTATAAGTCTAACCCGGGTCCAATCCCTACCCCTTTTTTGTTAAATTTCGTGTGCCCACTTTATTTTTCATGATTTCTTGTAGCCAATCTGTTTGTTTATTTCGCGTGGACAATTTTGTCCACTTTTTTAATCTTAAGTCTGGTCAGAATTATTTAAGAAATTATCTTGATCCTGGCCGGAATTATGTTAGCCTTCAAGCAGTGATGTGCATTTGTACTTCCAATAGTATTTGTTGGAAGTTTCCAATCCTGGTTTTATTAGAAAATTATGCTTCCAATAGTGCTTCCAATCTTCCAAGAGCACATCATTGCCTTCAAGTAGCACAAACGTTAATGGTGAAATTGATTAACAGGATAAAGTTAATCGCTTAATAAAAAATTAGGTAACCACATATAGTTTTGATTTACTTGTAAAATAAATCACGGATAACGGTAAAATCTATGTTCAAAACCCAGATAATCTACTTTTTATTTGTTTTTGTAAATAACCAAATATGATATACATACGTTAACTTTATTAATTAGCTAAATTAAGCTAAAACTAAGACTTATTGGACGAACCGCATAATTGTTGATGCATACAGATGGCGATGGCGATACCAATTTTCGAAGGAGAGTTTTTTTAAATCGGCAGAAGAATGTTTTATCATGATGACCTTTAGTCTCATCATAATTTACGCCACTGTGTACCTAATCCAATCCTAATAAATTGTGTTACGTATTCTGCAAGAAGGGTTAAATTTGAATCACCTGATATGAAGCATGCAATACCCCCTGATTTTCATAAGAAAATTTGCATCACACCATTCGTTTAAGAACGCAATTTTTCGCTAATAGGATCGTTTATTATAAACTCCCGATTATTTTGATACATTTATAGAGAATAAACCTAAAAAGCTTCTTGTTTAGTAGGAATGTTCGACAAGAGACTGCAAAGGCAAATGTATATTTGTCATTGCGCATGTTGCGCATGTCCGTTGATTTAACTAAAAAAACTATTAGTTAGAATCTTATTACAGCATGATGAGGTTAGGATTGGTGTCACGTCACAATTTTATGTACAACCTTCTAAATTCTTTTTCCATTTAGAAAAGTTTGTTTTTTCTACAGTAGCACTACAGTAGCACGAATTATTTTTAATTTGGTCTATTTTGGTGAATATTGACATAGGTGTTACTTGCCGATCTATAGCACTCACAATATTTATTAAATATTGTTTGCGCGCTTTTAAGTCAACAGAAAATGAGAAAACAATGTTAAATGTATTATAGTATTCTTTTATAAGAGTAAAAAATGTCAAATAACTCAGAAATAAATTTGTCAACCGATGCGAAAATAAAATATTCAAATGGAATAGGAAAAAAAGACTCAAAGTTATATGAAATGATAAAAAAGGAAACAAATGATACATTCATTAGTTGGTTAAAAAGTAATGAAGATATCAAATATTTTGAATATTCGAACTTTAGGAATCTAAAGCCAGTAGGCAAAGGTTCTTATGGAAGCGTACTACGTGCCAATATGAAGAATGCTGCCGGCTTTTATGCTTTGAAATCATTTAATAACGACGAGACGACTCTTCAACAAATTATCAATGAGGTGGGTTTTTTTAATTGTGTCAAACTGTATTGTGGAAAGGTCACATATAATATAGTCACGTGACATATTGATACTCATTTTACGTGTATTTTATAGTAACTGTTAGCTTTTTTTATATAAAATCTTAATAAAGAATTATATGTGCTGCAGCAAAAAAAAAAATAAATAAATAAAAAATAAATGTTTTCTAATGTTTTTTTTATCATTCCCTATTAGCTAGATTTATATCGGACGATTGGTCGTCATGAGAATATTTTACAATTGTTTGGAGTAACAAAAATAGAAACTGGTATGGTTTAAAATAATCATTTATTACTTTAACTTTTATTTAACATTTACTTTATTTTTATAGACGTAGTTTATCAAATGAGTGAATACTGTTTAGTTCTGGAATATGCTCACAGTGGTACATTAAGTACTTATTTAAAAAAGCATTTTATTGAACTTACATGGAATAATAAACTAGGCTTAGCTTTACAGTTGACAAGCGCCGTATCGTATTTACATGATAAGAATATTATTCATTGTGATCTGGTAATAATTTGTTACTTTTTAAGTGATATTGAAAATTCATTTTTATATTAATCAATTTTTTTAATTTTTTTTTTAAAAAAAAATAACAAAAACAACAACTAAATAAATAAATAAATGGTAGCATGCTAATAATATACTTATAAGTAAGAACGGTATTAAACTGGCAGATTTTGGATTATCAAAGAAAATTGCTGAACGATCAAGTAATGCATCGAAAATTCTTGGCGTGATACCTTATGTCGATCCAAAATCTTTTAATAATGATAACTATTTGTTAAGCAAGAAATCTGACGTATATAGTGTTGGAGTGCTTTTATGGCAAATATCAAGTGGACGCGAGCCATTCAAAGATAAGGGTTTTGATTATGATTTAAGGTTAGTCATGTCTATAAATGATGGACTAAGAGAAAAAATTATTGAAGGAACTCCCGTTGAATATTCTAAGTTATATACGGGTAAATACATTATTCTTTACATATAATTAAAGATCGCATCACATATATTAATTTTATTTTATATATTATTCAATTAGAATGTTGGAAAAATGAACCAGATGAACGCCCAGACATGCAACAAGTCGTTTCAATTCTTAAAACAATGTTTGAAAATGAAGAAAATTGTTCATTAGAGAATTTAATTAATGATAGTTTAATATCATTAAATACATCAACAAATGATGAAAATGAATCTTTTATAATAGAGTTTGAAAATGATTTGATAGTTAATGGTCAAACTGTTGACGAATTAATTGAATATATTATCAATAAACATGATTTAGGCTTTGCATTTGATCAAATACAACAAATGTTACAATTGAATAAAACTACAGAAAATCTTATCAATTGGTTATTAAATAATCAATATAAAGCACAATATAAATGGTTTTTGGGATTGTTTTATTATTACGATATTGATACAGAAGATACGGAAGAAAATAGTAGTAAAGCATTGAAATTGTTTTCAAGAGCGTCAGAGGATAACTTTTCATTAGCTCAAATATATCTTGGTAAATGTTACAATGATGGAGAAGAAACAGAACAGAGTAAATATTTAGCATTCACATGGTATCAAAAATCTGTAGAAAATGGAAGTATTTTGGGACAATTTTATTTAGGATATTGTTATGAATTTGGTATTGGAACAAAAAAGAATGAGAATAAATCAGTTTATTGGTATCAAAAAGCAGCTAATAATGGAAATATAACTGCAAAACTTTATCTTGCAAATTGTTATAGGTTTGGAAAAGGAGTTAAAAAAGATGAAGTTAAAGCTTTCAACTATTATAAGTCCTTAGCTAGACAAAAAATTGCCGATGCTCAACAACAACTTGGAAATTATTTGTATAATGGAATTGGAACTGAAATAGATGAAGTGAAGGCATTATACTGGTATAAAAAGGCAATAACTAATGGAAATGTAATTGCAAAAGAAATAATTAAAAAATATTATAATATAAAAATTAAAAAAAATAACCTTTCATTAAATTACATAATTTTATTTTTTAAAAGTTTACACCAACTTGGATTGTATTTTATTGGAAAAATATTATTAATGGATACAAATTTTAGGAAATCATTTAATTATTTTCAAAAAGCTGCGGAAAAAGAAAATAAATTTGCACAATATATTTTGGGTGATTTTTACAAAAATGGTAATTATGTAAAAAAAAATATAAGAAAAGCTTTTGAATTATATCAAAAATCAGCTAAACAAGGATATAAATATGCGCAATTTCAACTGGGATATTATTATGATTATGGAATTGGAATTGACATAAATAGAGTAAAGGCATTTGAATTGTACAAATTAGCAGCAGAAAAAGGCCATAATATTGCACAAAATAATCTTGGCATGTTATATTTAAGAGGTGAAGGAACTGAAAAAGATTTGAATACAGCCATTTATTGGTTTCAAAAAGCAGCAAAAAATGATGAAAGTTATGCACAGAATAACTTGGGATTATGTTATGAATTAGGATTAGGTATTAATAAAGATGAAATTAAAGCTTTTGAATATTATAAAAAATCAGCTGAAAATGGAAACATAAACGCAAAATTTCAACTTGGTTATTGTTATGTAAGTGGGGTTGGAACTGAAGTTAATAAAATAAGGGGATTTGAATTGTATGATGAAGCAGCTGGAAATAATAATAATAATATTCAAGTTATAAATAATGAAAAAATTGATACTTATTTAGATAAAATTAATCATTGGTATAAAAAAGCAGCAGAAAATGACAGTAGCGCATTATATGATCTAGGTATGTGCTATGAATTTGGAAAAGGTGTATATCAAAATGAAATTAGGGCATTTGAATTTTATAAAAAATCGGCTCATCAAGGATTTAATGATGCTCAATGTAAACTTGGATATTGTTATGATCATGGAATTGGAGTTGATATTAATAAAGAAAAGGCATTTGAATTTTACAAATTAGCAGCAGAAAAAAATAATTGTGAAGCACAAGGGAGTCTTGCACTTTTATATGAACAAGGCGAAGGAACCAAAAAAAGTATAGAAGCAGCAATTTATTGGTATAAAGAAGCAGCAAATAATGGTTGTCCAGAGGCTAAAGAAAGGTTGGGTATTCTTTTGAAACAGGGAATCTCTCAATAGAGTTATATCAATGGAACACTATATATAATATATTAATTTTAAGCCAATTGTAATGAAATAGTTTAGTTATAGTTTTTCGAATTATAATATAGTAAAATATAGAAAACTGAGACGAATTCGGTCGCGATTCTATAATTTATATCTTAACGAAAAAATCAATTGAGCAACGTAATCAATTGAGCAACGTAAAACGACTTATTTTTATATATTACTTATTTATTACCGGATTGCGTGAAATTGGGGCTGGAGTGACAAAACGTACTAAATGTTCTGGGAACTTAGAATTTAACGACGTAAATCCGGTTGCTAACACAGCCATAGAAAATTCTTATCTATGTATATTTTTGTATTTTTATTTTATATATTATATTATTATGTGTAAATAAATATTTTTGAGGTTTTGTGTTAAAAATAAACGCCGTAGCACAAATTTAATTTGTCAAGATCAAGGTTATGTGCTGTCATGTGATTTAAATCGAAAAATGAAAGAGTGAGCCAAATAGTACTCCGCACTCGTAGCTTAATATGAATTGTGCTCTTTACCACGTTTAAAGTTGATGATTAAAAAATTCTCTCTTTAAATTATAGACTAATAAAAAATAATATAATTTTTCAAGTTGCGACTACAGCCGTAGCAATGATCAAGATATTGCTCGTATCACTTATTATCTGTTTAGTAAAATGTTAACAAAAAATAAATAACTGGCATTAAGCGATCGACCAGAGGGAGGAGTGAAAATGCCAAGTCGATAACCTTATTGGCATTCTTCACGTGGCAACGACCTGAGTTTTCAAACTTGAGAGCCTTTAGAGCCTTGAATTGCTAGTCGAATTCACAAGTAATAGTCGGTGGTCAACAGCAGCAAACAATTCTTCATGTAAGAATTTTTTCAGAAATTCATAGCGCAGCAACTGATTCATAAAATGTTATATAAATGGTCCATTCGATTTGAGATGATTTCAGCCAGAGTTAAATATAGTGCCAGTCAAGAAACGAGTCAAATTTTGGATTAGATCGTACCCTCCATAGACGACTCTGTCGACTCTGCTCCATTTCTGCGAGCCGGAGCGAGCCGGGCCGATAAATTCGGTTTCGATATTATAAATATAATAATTTATTAATCAAATTACTGTATTAAAATAAATATATAAGATATATATATATAGAATATATAGAACCAAATTTTATTAATAATAAACCAATTTTTTTTTTATTAATTGGCAATCCGGATAAGATCGGTACTATTTTTATAATTGATTTTGGGGATAAGGTACTTAATAAAATTACTAATAGTCTGAATCTACTGTGCATAGAAATAATTATAAATTCGAAGAATTGATTTTTTGAGCTTATAGGAAAGTACCTTTCATATTTTAAGAAAATCTTTGAAAATTTGTCAAAAAATACTTAATTGGTATATGTACATATACAGTAAAATAAATCAATAATTATATTTTAATATTTATAACTTACCTATATACGCAGCTCAGATTTCAAATTGATAAAAAATCTTAATAAATTTGCCCCAAAATTTAATACGTTTATATAGCGATAGTGCCGGATTGCCAATTAATACTTTAAAATTGTTCGTCGTTATTGTCGTTATTATTATTATTGCGTTATTTATCGTCTAAACAAATTGTGCAATATAATTTAATTTATTTTATTTATTAGTACTTACTATATATGGGGACGCCCGTAGCAAAAAGGGGGGATAGGCCAAAAAATTCAAATTTGAGATTTTATTATAATTATATGTCTATTAGTCTAATTATTAAGAAAATATGGTTTTTTATTAATAATATATTAGTAAAAAAGTTTAATTTTGAAATTTTCTTATTATTTGCATTTTACTTTTATAGAATTAACAAGCAACATAAACTTATTAAAAGAAAATCAATACTCTTAGTAAATTGCCTGTAAAATTTAGTATTAGATAAAAAAAAAAGGTCCGAAAGTCAATTTATTTCACAATTAAGTGATGATCTGCCAAATTTATCACGTGATTTAAATTGCGATTTTTTTAAAATTACGGAATTATCCCATTCCCCCCTTTTGCTACGGGCGTCCCCATATGCTATATATAAGCAGAATGAAATAAGTGACTGAATTAAGTGCAAGCGTCGGTGTCACATAACTGAAGAAAAATCCACAAGAATTTTTCGAATTTGTCGGTATTTGAAACTGTAAGTTCACGTGACATCATTAATAATTACTATTTGAATCGGCAAAAAATAAAATTGTTGATCCTATCAACCTATCAACCTTTTAATAATCAAAAACGGTTAACCATCAGATTCTCTGATGAATTAGCTAAACAAGGACGAGAATTCGCCCCGATAACAATCAATCTTACAGCTAATTGCAAAAAGAATGGACCACCCAATTTATTTTCGTTCCGAAGCTGAAGATTACGGCTGATCGGCATAATTCGGGCCAAATTATAATTCTGGAAATAATGTTATAAAAAGGAAATTTTACAATCAATTTTGTGTAACGCTATCGCAAAAAGGAAATGATCGACATTCAGGTGTTTGGCCGGAATTACTGGATCTGTTGCCAGGTTACACATGATCTGCGCACATGATCCGGACGATTATTTTTGGTAATTATAAATCTGATCGATTCTTTTACGCCACACACCACCTTTCTTTCTTTTACGAAATATTTTTCTAAAAAATTGTTAACATGTCATATCAACAACAAAATAAGGTTTGTAAATGTGTCATTATACTAGAGAAGGTTGGGAATTTTTTAATGAAAAAGGAATTATTTTGAAAAATGTTGCAAACGCTAAAATAATTTTACAAGATCACATTCAATAAAAAAAAACAATCTGACGTGACAATTAGTTATGCAGGATATAACAGAAATCATATATATTTCCTTAACCTCTTATAAATAATACTAATAAACTTTATGAAGGAAAAATACTGAACTAAAGAATGAGTTTTGTTTTGAGTTATTATCAACAGTGAAGATATTGAAAATATTTTGTGAAATTGAACGTTATATAGTATCTCTTATATCAGAAGGTGATGGTTATATATGGGTTTACATATTAAATCAGAAAAAGGACACTCTTCTTTTGACATAGCATGTTTAATAATATTTTGTATTTGTAATGCATAGGAACAAACTATTTAGCGTTAATTATATTTACAAATAAAATACATGATCTATTATAGTGAAAGTAAGTAAAATGTAGTATCTTAATAGTTCATTATAATAAATAATAAAATTAAAAGTACATAAAATAACTTTATCACATTTTTTGCCAACAAAAAAATACATCATGATAAAATAAAATTACCAAAAATAATTTAACAAAAAATTTTTTTTAGTTAATAGACAAAAATTTTCAGATTTAATTATACTATTTGTTTTATATATTTTTTATTCTAAGGTAGCGTAAATTTAGTTAATATAATTTTGTATAACTATACTTTCATAGCAACGGGGTGCTACAAATTTTGGAGTTCAAATTTTATTTTTTTTAATCAATAACCAATAATAATTGTCCGAATCATGTGCGCAGATCATGTGTAATCTGGCAACGGATCCGGCTACCATTTTTTACATGGTGATGCTAGGGTCGTTTTATTACTTATTCAATGTAAACCTTTTTTTAGTGATTAGAGTGATAAATACAAGATATAAGTATTTTTTTTTTTAATTATTAAAAATATATTTTCAAAAAAACTTTAATAAAAGGCCAAATTTCATGATCATGTCGATACTACTATATGTTATGTTGGCAAAATAGCTATTGACAAAAATAGTGATTCATTGAAATAATTTCAGGAAAAATGTAATGTCAGTGAAATGGCGAATTGACAAAGTGAAGTCAGTAAATTTTATATCGGTAAAACAAGTGTCGGTAAAAGCGCAAAATATAAAAGGGCAAAATCCAATTTAACTGAAAAAAGGGCCTGAAACATCATTCAATAATGTTAATGAAACTTTTCAGCAGACGATACTTCCGAAACTTGGCGAAATTACAGACCTGGTCATAAGTATCCCGAATCTCGATCCCTTTAAGAAAGTAATAACATAAGTTTTTTTTTATAATATATATTCAGGAGTTTGAATTTTAGCTGCAAAAAGTTAAAATTTAGACAAAAAGAAATTTTTTAAAGTAAAAAATGTAATTTTACTTATAAAATCAAATTTTTATGTTTTTCTCAAGAACTGCCTGACAACGGGACCCGTTCACATTACCGACAATCATACTACTGACAATCATTTTACCGACACTCATATTACCGACAATCATATTACCGACAGGTACACTTTACCGACACTCATTTTACCGACACCCAATTTTACCATCAACACTTACAGTATTTATTACTATTTCACTACCCACTTCAGTTATGAAAATTAAAATACATATTTAATATAAAAGAATTTACCATAATATGTAAAATAAAAAATTGATTAATATATAACAAAATGTAAAATACTATGATATTTATATATAATAAAATAATTTGAATTTAATGAATATTTAATTTATCAATTTTATTTTTTAAAAAATTTATTTCAGCTTCATAATATATTGTACTTAGAATTGTTCTTAATAATTTTCTTAATTTAGTTTATATAATTTGCTTTTTTTGTAACTTAAAAATAATTATTATTTTGTCGGTAAAATGATTGTCGGTAATGTGAACCAGACCCCCTGACAACAGCCTTTTAACATAAGAAAATCTCATTTTTCTCATAAATTTACATATAATAAAGTTGATATAACTGAATGTGTTACTTAAGTCAGTGTTATAGTTAATTTAATAAAATCCTAAACTCAAAATTTTTTGACATTTTTTAATGTTTAAAAATGAAAAAACAAATATAAATTTGCTGATCAGATTAGATTTGGTATGAAAATTTGTTGATCCTATTTTTGGTATTAGTGGCCAAAGTTATTTTGTCATTATCAAAATATGGGCATGATCTGCACAATTTTTTTTTCCGGAAGTATTATTAGTACTTAAAAAAATTAAAATAAATATTAATAGTACTAGACAGAACTCAAACCACAATTTTGTGATTTAGAACTTCCTGTTGTACTTTTATGTCATATTAAGTTTAACCATCAAATTGTAGGTTTTTCGGTAGAATTTAATTTTGTTGATCATTTATACAATAAATTTTAAAAAACAATCACTTCAATCGCAATTTAACTCCAAAAAAATTTCTTTTGTTTTTTAAGAATGTTGCGTTAACATGTAATAAGTGATTAATAAAAAAAAAACACTTTGTTTAATTATTTTAACAAAAAATGTTGCGAAAACATTTTTTATTAAGCAACTTAATAAAAAAATCAGTTTCGCAGCGTTTATTAATTGTTTTAATAGAAAACATTGCAATATCGTTTTTTATTAAACATTTTCGCAACGTTATTAAATTATTTTAATAAAACGTTGCGCAAACGTTTTTTATCAATAATCTATATATAATTAATAAAAAAATGTGGTTAACGTTTAGATTAACCTGTATAAATTAATTTTTCGGTGAAAATTTAACATTTGTTCAAAAATAAAATATTCATAATGAAAATAAATAAAAATAATAAAATAAAAATAAAATTCATCAAATAAAATAAATGTTTTTCACATATTTCAGTTAAAAATAACCGATTTTTATGAAATCCATCAAACAAAAATAAAATATTAAAAATAAAATACAATAATTTCCCTTCCGTTTTTCAAAAATAAGATTATTTCCTTAATAAAAATTCACCAAACCCATTTTCTAAACTCATTTCATCAATAAAATTTACGAAATTCATAAAATTCTCATCCCAAAAATAAAAATTTTAAATGAAGATAAAATAAAATTTGCGATAGATTACACACACCGTACGGGAACGTCAGTTCTATTGATAATTTCCGCAAACTTAAAATATTAAATAGAATGTGTAAAATATAGTAATTTGAGGTCTGAATCAAAGTGTTCAAACTTCATGTTGCTATATACATTGTTACGTCCTCATCTTTAGCTTATAATCATCATTTTTCTCACAGGATTATTTCATCATTAACTTGTGATCAACATGCGTAATTCCAACCCAAATTTATGATCTTCATTTAGTAACCAATTATCAATAAGATAAATTATTTCAATTCATTAAAAAGTAATAAAAGTTCCCCGCAGTCAATAAATATTATCGTTTCATTAATTAATAACATCCATTATTTCCTTAAGTAATAAAATTATAAAACTATTTCGGAAAATAGTAAAAGAACTATACACTAAACATTGTATATGAATCAGTTTAACCTCATGATCAATCATGCATTTCACTTTAAAACATTTCAAAATTCGTAGGTTATATACCCACAATAAATATATTGCTACGTTTTATATTTAGTAAATGCATTACATCTAATCCAATTCCGGTTAATGAAATTTTTTTTTTTTCCAAACTGAAAATTTTTTTGTCTTTTTTCATTCTTTTCCGGTTTTTTTTCCAAATCTGAAATTATTGTCTTTTAAGACTGATTTTTTTTATATTATTTTTTTCAGTCTCTTTTTAGACCGTATTATTGATTTTTTTTAAAATTTTTTTTCGGTCTTTTTAGATCGAATTATTGTCTTTTTTTGGAATACTTATTTTTTTTTTCAGATTCCTTTTTTTTCGAAAATTTCCCTTTTTTAAACCGATTTCTTTCTTTATCCTTTTTCTTATAACCCCAATTTTTTTTTCTTTTTCTTTTGAATTTTTTCTTTTTAGTTTCTTTTTCAATCCAATTTTCTCTTTGTCCCTCCCTCACAAATTTTTTTTTTCATTTTAATTTTTTTCTATTTTTTTTTCCCCTAGGTTTGGATTGGTGATCAGATCAATGTTGTGGCGCCATGGCAATTGCTGATTCTTATTATAATATTATTATATTTAAGTTATATCAAGCTCAATAATAGATTTATGGGAATTTTTTTTCATGATTATATTAATTTTTCTGGGAATTGTTTTTTTTTATATTAATTAGTGAAATGTTTTTTTTTCTATAACAATAGAGATTGCTATAATGAATTTCTTTGGGATATGGTAACAATATATATGGGGACGCCCGTAGCAAAAAGGGGGATAGGCCAAAAAATTCAAATTTGAGATTTTATTATAATTATATGTCTATTAGTCCAATTATTAAGAAAATATGATTTTTTATTAATAATATATTAGTAAAAAAGTTTAATTTTGAAATTTTCTTATTATTTGCATTTTACTTTTATAGAATTAACAAGCAACATAAACTTATTAAAAGAAAATCAATACTCTTAGTAAATTGCCTGTAAGATTTAGTTTTAGATAAAAAAAAAAAGGTCCGAAAGTCAATTTATTTCACAATTAAGTGATGATCTGCCAAATTTATCACGTGATTTAAATTGCGATTTTTTTAAAATTACGGAATTATCCCATTCCCCCCTTTTGCTCCATATGTATTTTTTTTTCAACAGAGAGTGTAATTTTTTTAATAGAATTTTTTAAGATAAAAATAGATTTTTTTTGTAACAATGTAACAATAATCTGCTTATACAATTTACAAAGTTGTTTTTGTAATGAATTTAAAAATTTCACATTACTGCAACATTTGTTTCGTCAGTGAGTTTCGTATGATAAATAAAATTGTATTTAATAATAATATTTCATATACTGTAAAATACTTGCACACAATTCATTGTTATTTATATAATCATATAAATTGTATAATTTGTAATTTATTACATTTTTTTACTGAACTCAGTGAACTGATAAAAATTTATTTTCAATAAAAAATAGACTCTTTTAAACATTCAAAATAAAAAAAATGCAAGTGTATTCTAATTTACAAAAATAAAGTTTTTCTGAATTTTAATTAACTTCAAATGATTGTAAATTGTCTTTAGTTTCTATTTTATGAGAAAAAAACCAATAATCAAATAATTGAAGTTTAGAGGCTGGATGCAGATCATAAATGTTTGCCTACAAGTTCCTGCTTGATAATCAGTATTGTGTAAACTCCCCTCTGAACAAGACCTCTTGTTTATTTAAAATTATATGTAAAAATCAAAACATTGCATTTTTCTCAACAACTTTCTAAGTAAAAACCTTTTGAACTTAGAAATCTTTTTTCTCATAAAATTACATGTACAAATGTTGTATAAATTATAAAAAAATTAAAAATTTCTTAGGCTGGTGACAATCAGAGAGGATATACATTCATAAACTTATTGGTTAACAGCGAAATATGAAGCTACATATTAAGTTGGAACTAAAATATAGTAAATAATGAAATAATTAGTTATTCGATGCTATTCATAATTTTAAAATAATAAATTACTAAATAATAAGAGTAATATGCTTACTAAATAAGTCGTTTTCCAAATCTACATTTGATCTAACATGATTTATAGCTATATTTAAACATAATTAAACATATAAGATATAAAAAATAAACAATAAAAACAATAATACATACCTTCATTTACTTCAAAATTCATTTTTATAAGCTCGTCCAATATGTCCTTAGTAATTGGTCTTTGATCAGGTTCTTGATTCCAACATTTTTTATAAAGTTCTTCATATTCTTTAGGAGTACCAGAAACTGGGTTTTCACGTTTTCCATTATTAATATTAAGAGCAAGTACCTTTATATCACCACCTGTGCAATAATTATCTTTAAATGGAGGTTGACCACTAGAAATTTCCCACATTAATACTCCAAAGCTATAAACATCGGAGGATTTAGTATATGGAAAATCTAGATTTAAGAGACGTTTAGGTTCTATATATGCAATAATTCCACGATAACGCGTATGAGCTCCAGATATCTGATCTTGAATTTTCGAAATACCGAAGTCTATAATTTTGGCATTCCCTTCATGAATAACTATATTTTTTGAATGCTAAAATAAAATAATTATTAAATATATTATTAATATAATAACATAATTAAAAATTGTTAATATCACTGCAGGTGATTTCAATAAACTACAACTAATCTAACCCTAACCTACCCAATCTGACCCATAAAAAAAAATGTAAAGCTCCTGTGACACGAAGCTACCTACGGCTACTTCTTAATAATTAATATAAAAATTATACACATACCAAATCTTTATGTAATACATTTTCATTATGCAAATAATTTAGCCCATCTGCAATTTGATATGACAATTTTTTCTTATCATTCCAACTTAAGTTTCTATTATTGAGATAATTTTGAAGGTCACCGCCATTAGCATATTGCATAACAAGTAAATATTCTTTTGTCGTAACATCTAGAAAAAAAAAATGTTATTTAAATATAAAAGTGAAATTTAAATAAAAACATTTAATTACCTTGGCTGATACCTAAGCAACGTACAATCCTATCACTATAATAGTTAGGTAGCAAATGCAAATGTATTTTTAATTCATGGATAAATACATCCAAAGCATTATATTTAGTGGCAGTGTTAATTAATCTTTTGTAAACAACGAAGTTATCTGTTTTAGTCCAAACTGCTTTCATAACAGATCCAAAAGCTCCTACACTAAGTAGTTTTGAATTCTTTAAATCATTAAATGGAATGAACTGAACTTCTTTATTTTTCAAGATATTTTTAACCCATTCGGCTGCGTTATCTTTTATTTCCTCATTATCATCTTCAGTCGCATTATTATCTTTTATTTTCTCATTGTCTTCTTTAATAACAAGGATTTCGGGCTGATTTAAAAGAGTCTCAAGAGTTGTGACAACTTTTCGCATACTTGGTCGTTCAGCTGGTTCAAGTTTCCAACATTCTATAAAAATAATCAATAAACATGATTGTAGAACCTTTATTAGACATTGAACAAATTTTGTTACCTGTATATAATTTACTATATTCCAATGGAGTTTTGTCAATAATGTCTTCTCTCTGTCCACTTAATATTGCTGTTGCTAAATTTGCATTATACCCTCCAGTACGAAATGGTTGACATCCACTTGAAATCTGCCATAAAAGTACACCAACACTATACACATCAGAATGATTGCCTAATTCATAATCTTTAGTATTGAAACTTTTTGGATCCATATAAGGTATGATGTCAAATAAAAATGCATTACTAGACTCTTTAAATGTTACTGACGGTAAACCAAAACTTGCCAGCTTAATAACTTTCTGATGTACAAGTATATTATCGACATACTAAAAATATATATATATAATAAATAACATCATTCGAATAAATTAATCAATTTATAAACTAAATATTACCAGTTCTTGATGAATAATCTTATTATCATGTAAATATAAAACGGCACTTGCTAGTTGAAATGCTAACCGATATTTATCATTCCAATTAAGCTCATAAAAATGCTTATCTAAATAAGTACTTAATGTACCACTATTAGCATATTCCAAAACTAAAAGGTACTTATTTTTTTGAGATATTTGAGGTATATCTGGAAAAATTAAAAAAGCATATAATATTAATTATTATTCCACATTATAAAGAAAAATGGTAACGAAAAATTGAAATTGGATATAATTATCATACCTCCTTCTATCCTTGAGATACCGTTAAACTTTAAAATATTTTCATGATCAATATTGTAAAGTAATTTTAACTATATATTTTGTAAATATAAAGATAAATTAATTTTTAATTAATTACTTAATTAATTTATTAGACCATTTTATATACAGTACCTCATCAATAACTTTGCGAATAGTTATATCGTCATCATTTAAAGATTTCAAAGCAAAAAATTCACCTTCAAACTTAGCACGCACAACGTTTCCTCTTTCTATCGATTGAATTTCTCTGAAGTCCGTATATTCATAACATTTGATTTCTTTTTTAGTAATAAAATCTTCCAATAAATTGTTACGATCGATATGTCCTATCTCAATATTACCAGCACCAATCGTTCCCTTGAACTTGTTTATCTTTCGCTTAAGTACTAATTTTAAAGATTTTAGAGGCATTTTTATCAATTCTTTAGATATTACTTTGGGCTTTTTATGTTTTTTAAAAAAAATCCGTCATTCCAAATTAGTGTTCATTGATTTTTTTAACTGTCACGTACCAAAAAATAATAAACAAATAAATTGCTATTTACGATTGTGTACACAAGTTTATACCATAAATGATATTTTTCCATTCATACATTCAGCCATCCTTTATTTGTTCTCACTTTCATGTGTAAATCTATTTCAAAAAAAATTGTTCAGCTATTAAAAAAAATAAATTCTCTCGAAATGACAAGTGATGAAAGTTTTATTAACAATGTACTACACGGCGCCTGGATTCTTTTGCTAGCAAATTATTATAATCGGAACCGTAAAAGCAAATACAATTCCGTTTTTGATTCACAAAATAAAAAAAATTAACTGCAAATCATTTTCCTTTTCCGTTATGAGAACATTCTAAAATTCTATACATTCCATTTAGAACATAATATAGGTTTCATTGTTACTTATTATAATTAAACAACAAAGAAACATTATAATAATCACTCTTCCAAGATTATATGGTAAAAAGTAAATTTTAAAACAAAGAAATTTCGTTTTCTTAGAACTGTAATAATCCTTAAAAGAAATTTCTCGAATTAGAATATAATCCCACCGTAATTAGAGATAAAAAAGTACAATCGATAGGGGTATGCTTCATATTCATTTTTATTATTGATATATAAAGAATTGATACAGTCGAACACGGGGGGATTTCCTATTTGGCAAATATATGAAATCTTGTCCCGTCATGTACGTCATGCACGTTGTCGATCCTATTCAGTGTTGTAAAAAAAATGTGATTGACAACGTGCATGCGGCGGGTCATATTTTTGCTCCTGTTTGTAATTGGAAATAAAACAGAGAAATGCATGGATTTTCTAATTGGTGCACCCAGATTTATATAAACAAGAGACACATCAGGGTGGAAACTAAGAAAATTAAAAAATGTCACTGCTTAGTTCTATAAAAATCATAAAGATAAAATTAAAATTCAAAAAGAAATCGTTAAAGAATACCGAAAAAGATCTGCTAGAATTATTATCTAACAAAAAATATGATTTTTCAAGCTTTAAAAATATTGAACTGACAGGTAGAGGTTCATTTGGAACCGTGTTCCGTGCTAATCGAAAAAATAAAAATTTTGCTTTGAAAACCTTCAATAATAATAAAATGACTCTTGTTGTAAAAGAGGTATAAATTAAATTATTTTTTTTTTAACGTATGTGCCGAAATTGTTTATCATTCCTAAATTAGAGTTATATTTTCTGTTTTTAGTTAAAAATACACAAACTTGTTAACCATCATGAAAATATTTTACGATTTTGTGGAATAACAGAAATAAATGCTGGTAGGTATAATTTAGTTTTTTAGGACTTGATTCGTGAGAAATCGCTATTAATTTGAAAATCATGTATTTAGTTGCCACAAGTTTGATTGTGAATTATCCCGTCTTAATTATCTTTTTTTTTAACCATTTTTTCTAATAGATACGGTATATCAAATCAACAAATACTGCCTAGTATTGGAATATGCTGATAGTGGTACATTAAATAAATACTTAAGCAACCATTTTAATGAACTTAATTGGTATGATAAACTTAGCTTGGCTTTACAATTGGCAAAAGCATTACAACATTTACACAATAAAGATATTATTCATTGTGATCTGGTAATATTTAGTTTAAACTTTATAAATCGATCATTTTATTTATAATGAAATTAATCAATATTAAAAATTAATAGCATGCGAATAATATACTTATACATAAGAAAACTATTAAATTGGCAGACTTTGGTTTATCTACATCAACAAAAGAAACATCTGAAGATACAAATAATGTATTGCGTATAATTGGCATAATACCTTATATAGATCCAAAACATTTTATTGTTGAAAATTATAAATTAAGTAAAATGTCCGATATGTATAGTATTGGAGTGCTTTTATGGCAAATTTCAAGTGGACGTAAACCATTCTCTGATACTGATTATGACATAATGTTAAGCTTGGCAATAATAAATGGAGAAAGAGAAGAAATTATCGAAGGCACTCCTGTTGAATATAGTAACTTATACAAAGGTAGTTCATTTTATTACAATTAATATTTGCTGTTAGGCGGTAGGCTGCTCGAATATGGAGTCTTAATTGTTTCCGAGGGCAAGAGCATTACAGCGTTATTTGTTTAATGGAAATGCTTCTTCGAACCTTGTGAACAAGGGAAAGAAACAGCTACCTACGTCTATTTATGCGGTGTGATATTCTAAGTTATATTAACAGAAAATTAATTAATAGAATTTAACTTATTTGTCCATTTATTTACCAAATTAGATTGTTGGAAGTTTGAACCAAATGAACGTCCAAATATTCAAAAAGTTGTTTCATCTCTCGATAAATTAATTAAAGATTCTAATTATTAATTTGAAAAAGATTAAATTCAGTGAAATCTCAGTAAAATGATCATACAAAACTCTACTTCATGTAAATAAAATTGATTCAAAAGATTTAAATAATTTCTACGATAAGAAAACCTTGATGACCAACGTGATAAATCTGTAAGTAAGAAAGGACAAGAAGTAGCTTGTGAATCCATTTCAAACAATAAAGAAGAAATGAATGTAAACTATAAAACACGAAGACTTCTTGAAATTATCTGAATTCAAACATATTCTAAAATTTTATGGTATTCCAACAACTTAAGACTGTTTTAACTAAAAAAATATCCTATCATTGCGTTGCAAAGTTCGAAATACTCTTCTAAATAGCTCCTGAAAATCAATCAATTCTCAATATACAACTTGAGGCGAAATTTTCAGTTTTATTAGGCTACTCTGGAACCTACCTTATAAAAAATAAATATCCCACGAAATGTCCAGAAATTGTCCGGAATAAATCTGGCTGGAAAATGTCTATTTTTGCTACAAATTTGATACTTAAAATTTTGATGTACCCGGACTTTGTCCAGAATTTGTCTAGAATTTGTCCAGTATAAAATTCTGGACAAATTCCGGACATGAAAAATTCAGGACAAATTGTTTCCAAAAAAGGATAAATTAATTTTGTAAAACAAAAAGCACAAAACTGACATTCATAACCTTTGCTGAGCAAGCAAAAATACTATATATCTATGATATAAAATTTTTGGATTAAAAGCAATTATAATGATGATCACCTGTTAACCATCTTTTTGTGCCAAATTTTATGAAAATATGTATATTTCAGGTCAATTTCCGGACCAATTTCTGGACACTTATTTTTCATAGGGCTATCTTTGAAAAAATTCAAATTAAAGGTCATGTTATTAGAAAGAACTTTATTAAAGTTTCAACTCCTAAAATTTAAAGTAAGAAATTTAAAGTAAGAAATATTTATATTGAGACGTAAGAAATATATATTTAATGTAATTATTAATTTTATAGTTTGGAAGTAAAATCCACAAGAACGCCCTATAAAAAATTTTCTGGGAAAAATTCCGATAAATGATCATTTTTTTAAAATTTTTTATAGGGACGTATTTCATATATATGATATGCTAATTATTATATGCTCAACGATCATTCGCTAAGTAGCTTATTCTCTCATAAAAACCTTGGATTTAGATAACTACCAGATTCCTATTATTAAATAATTTCGAGCTTGAAGAATATAACTCCGCTGCACAATTTTAGCTTATAATGTTGCAAACATATTTGTTTACTTTACCCTCACCATTCACGTATATACTGTACATTGAACTAATTTCTAGGAATCACCCGACTTGCAGATATACCTGATGAACAAACCTATTTGTAATATAAATAATACATATTTAGAATTTACTAAATTTACTATCATAATAAAAATCACGCCCAAATCATATAATCATATGAAAAAATTCATTAGTCATTTCTGCTATAAATCATGTGATTTTAGTTTTTTATGAAATAATGTCAATCTTAGAAACCAATAAAGCAGAATTTGAATGCTTTATACAATATTATAATTTGATTCGTTGTTAAATCGGAGGTGAGCTCATATATTATGTGCAAGTTCCCTTATCGGTGCAATAATAAATTATTTTTTCTCCTTGTTTCAATATTCTTTTTTGCAATGATTGTAACACAAATGTAATAAATTTATTGAGATATACTGATTGGTTTTAAACTAAGGTATTTTAATTGCCAATCTCGGAAATTTGATGATTTACACAATTTGTTAAACTCCTCATTTACTATAATAAATGTGCAACTTTCCACATGCGTTATGAATTTTATGACATATCGCAAAATAAAGCATCTTACGCGCGTACAATATAAACTCCTTTTTTACAATAATAAACATGCGATTGTTCGCCACTGGTTATAACCAAGGATGGTAAATTAACGGTTAATTATAATTTAGCTAATTAACCAGTTAATTAACTGTTATTTAACATTGATTAATTTTATAATTCTGGTCAAATATATTGATTTTGTTAGTTTAAGCTAAATTAACTATAATCACATGATTTAAATCTCTTTTTTGATTGTAATTAACCAAATTAACGTCAATTTTAGTTAAATATAATAAACCAAATTAACTGTTAATTAATTAACCATGGTTAATTAGCCCTCGTCCCTAGTTATAACGAATAACGAACCTGTTTGTACCGAAATCTCGTTATATCAAACCAGAATTTCCAGAACCGATTGTTTATAAATTATTTCACTGGATATAATGAACTTTTATAATAAAACACTATATAACGCATCCGAACAAGCCCCTATATAGCTATATAATATTATATAACGAACAGTCATGTGACTATATACTAATCCAGGCCAAATTTATAGTGCTGGCCAGGATTATCAGTAATTTTTTCGAAAAATTTGTCAAACGAATTATAATTCTGGCTAGCACTACACATTTGGCCTAAATTATCCAGAAGTTTGGTATATTATATAATTTATATATAACGAAAGGTGGGGTTCGGCCAACCAATCAGATTGAGATTTTTTGATAATCAGATGCCTATCGGTTTTATCGGTTTTACCTTTATGAGGGTATATTTTTCCATCAAATATATTTAGTAAAAAGACTTGTAATTTAAGTTTGTAAAAATTTTTTTAAGTTATAAAGAAAATCACGTTTTTTTTTATAAACGTATATAACGACGAGAGTTAAGAAAAATCTTGCGAAAACTTTGTGATTTTTCGAAATCACGTGATTGTCCGATCACCTTTTGCTGCGGCCTGCGAGTCCGCCCATATACCACCTGGAACGGAGGGTTCGCTGGCAACCGCCATATTCTTTTCCTTGAGTTTTTTTTACATATATGGTATGATTTTACAAATATGGATGGACGGAGCCGCAGTGATGGAAATGACCAGCGTAAACTTATGAATTTACCGTTGTTAGAGTGAATGCATTGATAAAATAGACCACAATAAAAATATTGTGAATCGTTTGAATTAAATTGAATGTCGGGAAGAGAGTTAAATATCGACCTTAATAGAAACTAATTCCATTAAATAATTTGTATACGAATCGATGTACTTGCATGTCTTATTTTTCGTGAATGATTATATCGTGGCACGTATGATGATGAATGAGATTGGATCACATTCGCGAGATATTTTTTTGTTCAGAATATATATCTTTTCTCTGATACAGAGAAGAACTATGAGAACAGTAGAAGAAAATGAAGAAAATCAAAGAGATAATTCATTAAAGTAAAAAGACTTTTTTAAACTGAATTCTAATTAAGAGGTGTTTCTTACCCATAAAATTTTTGGGATGAAATGTTAAAAAAGGGTTTGTCATACACAAATAAACTGAACCTTATAATGTCGTCCTACCTCTTAAAAAATATGAAAGAAAAAAAAACTTTTTTCTTTCCTTCTTTCTTAAAATTTACCATTTAGAAGCCTTTGGAGAGAAAAGCTTGTTTCTTTTGCTAACACAACCAACTGATGGGCCCATACTTTTCCATAAAGCGTTCTTTATACGATTAAATGCTTTTCTTCCGCGCAGATTCTTCTTTTTGTAGTTTGAGCTGGTTGCCAAAGTTTCCTATCGTAAAAATATTATTACGGTATTTTCCACACGTTTAGATTGTTGTGATTGTCGGACAGCTTCTGAGAGAGTTGTTTGAAATGAGAAGAACTTTTTCTGAGTTTCTTTTGTCTTTTTTGTTCAACAGATATCAAGTTATTTGCAAATTTCTTTATAAGAAGAGATAATATTAGTAAGTCAACAAGATTGAGTGGCGGAATAAGTGGCCGATGGTTGTAAATGTTTGTTAAAAAAAGTTTTTTAATACAAAAATATTATTAAATTATAAGCTTCATTAAAAAAGAAGTTTAAGTTTCGAATATTATTTTTTTTTTCGAAAAAATTGAAATCTCTTTCTTTTTTTTTGATATACAGTATATATATTTAACTTTCAAAAAAAAAATAAATAAAATATTTGGGTTAACCGTCATATTGTATAAAATTTTTTATTTTTTTTTCTGATCTTACGTGTTTCTAGTTAAGTACTTCTGAACTCTGAAGTAATAAATTGTTATAACAAAATAAATATGAAATCTACATGTATACCTGATCTTGTGATTTATCACATTTACATGTTCATCATCTCATGAAACTTCTTTAACAATTCTCTCTCTCTTAAACTATGAATAATGGAATCCTCTCTTGAAAGTTTTAATGCGACTATATCTACATCTGAAACACACTTGTTTAACGATATATCAAATTATCACTCATACTACAATATAGATAATACACAACCACTCTAATTCTTTACGTAGGTATCTTATTATACTAAAATCCACATAACAAAGATTAATTACATTTTTTATATACAGCTCCATTGAAGGTACTAATTTAATTCAGTATGGTGAAGCTATTCCAAATCTTCAGTCATTTTAAGCTGAAGAATGAATTTTCTAAATTCAAAATAGCTAAGAAAAAAAGAGTTGAAAAAACAATGATGGCAGTAATATATTCTTATGTATTAAATATAAAGTTGGTTAATAGTTGAAGATTTAGGATTAGTTTGGGGTTAGAAGGTTAGGATCTATAATAATTTAATATATATTTGCAAATAAAAAACTATCGAGATTTAAAGTTGTGTTGCCGCTGGGAGATCGCAGGCACACAAAAAAGTACATGATTATCATGTGATATAGGCGAGGGCATTGAAGGTGATAAATAAATTTTTTCATAAATTAATTGTGCCTCTAGATTCCTGTGGGATCTGAAGCTGACTCAGTTTAATTCTATTCATACTACTTTTGATTCTTGTATAAAGTTTCTTACTGATGCTATTTTCACTTTGATAATAAAAATAAAAAATCATAAATTATAAAAAAATTTTTTCGGTAATAAAAAAAACAGTTTTTTTTTTCACAAACTTTTTTTTTATATTATAATTTTTTCTTGAACCTTAAAAATATTTTATATATGTATGTATTGTATAAATACGACTCAATCTCAGATAATTTTTCTATACTCAATTATACTATATCTCTGAAACATCCATTATGTTTATTTACTTTTTTTAAGAGAGTTAATAAGATAATAGAAAAAGAAAATAAATAAATAAAGTAAAAAGGAGAAAAAGTATGATTTTAAAATAATAAAGTAAAAAAAAAATATTTATCTTTCTTTGATTCTAAAATATATAAATATTACCATAAGCATAAATGAAAAATTATATATACATAAAACCGTTCTGGATGAACATCTCGAATAATTTAAGTAGATAATTTAATTTTTTTTTTTATTATTAATTCTTTCAAGTTTGAATATCACAAAAAATGAACTTCCATAAGGCCGGGCAAAAAAAATTTTAGATTCTCGTGACATAAATTTTAAAATGACCCGGCCGGCCGGCCGGCATTTTTTTTTATATATGTAAAATATGTAAACGCACATTGGCCAAAAACTTAAAATCACGTGATAAAATTTTTTACTATAAAAAATTTCCATTTTCGAAAAACTGACCGGCCGGGTCACGAGAATCTAATTTTTTTTTTGCCTGCCCTAATCTTAAAAACTTGTTTACTCTACAAAGAACGATCGTACAATGCGAAATGAAACCAAATTCAACATGTCAATTACAACATAACTGATGAAATGAAAATTTGATCGCTCATCATGTGAGAGTTTTGACATTTTCTATTATTCGACATTTTCTATTCTATTTTCGTTTTATTCCAAAATTATTATAACTTACTCTCAAAATTTTCTAATTTATTTTCACATTTTTTCCAATATATTTCTAATTTTAAAAATTATAATTCATCTTTTATCTCTTCAACCTCCGAGAGTGCATGCGTATACCTTAATAAACAGATAATAAATAGATAATGGTTTGATGTTAATATCACACAAATTAAAACACAATAACTTATCATATTTCAGTTATTCATTGATACCCATGGAATAACAAGTATAAATATCAATAAATAAATTCTTGTCAAGATCAAAAATGCCTTATCACGTGACATTTTGGTCATTTCAGCACATTTAAAATTATAATTCTAGCCAAAATTTAAATTATGTCACGTGATATTATAGAATTTATAGAATTGCATGGTATCATAACCCTAAATTAAACAGCATTAAATTCAAATGATATCATTTTAATACAACTAATTACTATAATATCAAGAACAAAACGATATACCGTATGTCTGTATCTAAAATACATATAGCACAGATCAAAAGTCCAGCATTTTTTTTTTTTGGAAAATTGAACAACTTACAGAAAATTCAAATTTTGCAAAAGGAAAGTGTTGCATTGCATCTATTTAATAGAACATTTTTTTTTTTTGAGAAAATACTGGTAAATGCTACATACATTTTTTGAACAATACCGATTATTTTACATTTCACTGGGTTTACTTTATAAACTTCAATTATAATCTAAAAGTGAAATCTACATTAATTTGTATATATTAACTAAAATTTGATAAGAAGAACTTTTTACGCGCAATTAAAGACCAAATAAAGTCAAAATAGGTTAAAATTAAGTCATATCACATGGTTTCAAATAGTTACAAAATAATATAAATTTTAACTTACAAATATCGAAGATTTAATTCTTCTCAATAAGACGAATAAAGATCTTTGATGAGTATATAAAAAAATATTTTCCTGAAAATAATAACTCGAATAGTAAAAGAAGAAGTTTGTGATAAATTGGTCCTCCTAATGCTATTTTTGATGGACTATTAAAAATTTTAATATTTACAAACAAATACAGGATAATGTACCAACAAAAGATAATTTAATTAAAAATTATTTTTAAATTCGACAAACCAATTTCCAACATCAAAATCAAGAAGTAAGATTACAAGAGAAATCATCATTAAACAATTTGAGAACGAATAGTGATAATGATAATGTAATTTTCATAGATAACTGAAAAGATTTGAAGTAAAACAAACAGCGGGGCTAATTCGAACATTCGATACATTCATGTTCGGACGAACTGCACAATCCTTTATAATTATTTAATTCATACTTTTTCTAATATTTTGATAATTAATTAATTTAACCGGCGCTTATTTTGTTTCAAACTCATGTATAATGAATTTATTTTTATTACGATTTAGATTCCTTGTATAGATTCTCCACCAACAACATGAAAATCGCCAACAAACATGCGAAGGATGCTGGAGGTAAATACACGTCTTTTTCTTCCATTACAATTCAAAGATTATGCTCAATGACCAT
Source organism: Rhizophagus irregularis (assembly GCF_026210795.1). Classification (NCBI taxonomy): domain Eukaryota; kingdom Fungi; phylum Glomeromycota; class Glomeromycetes; order Glomerales; family Glomeraceae; genus Rhizophagus; species Rhizophagus irregularis. Next base: position 2,491,813 of record NC_089436.1, on the reverse strand, counting down.
TTGTTTAACTAGTGCCAATAAACAATTCATAAAGATGTCCTAAATAGAAATAAGAAAATAGAGCATTGACGATGATATTTATGATGATGAATATTTTTTTTATTTGAAATAACTTTGAACCTTCAAATAGATTCTATTTCAAAATCACAAATGCAGTATATTTCAAAAAAAGGAAATAGGTACGCGAAACAATATCAAATACGCTTATAATCTAAATCAATAAATTGCATGATAATTTAAATAAACAAACAGAGTTGAAAATGCTATGCAATGAAGGAAAATTTCAAATAGAAAAGCCTTATATTGATATAAATAATAAATAGTATACTTTTAAGAACTTCCGCGGAAATCGAATATCTGCATAATGCGGGCTAGAGGTTAGAACCGATTAGGTTATTTAATTTCGGCCAGAATTAATTCGTGACACATAAATCAGTAAATCACGTGCGAATCGACATTTTTATTAATTTTAATTCAGTTTAATTTTCTCACTTATTTTTATTTTTACGTCCCAATTCCTTGTTTAGTAGTTTGCATTAAACTAAAGAAAAACTACTAAAGTTAATTTTTATAGTTGGAAACTTTCACCATGCTGGTTATTAAAAGATTAACAAATCCACAGCAGCCATATTTGTTTGACAACGCGAAGAATTTATTGTAAATGCAGAAACCACACCACTCAATATTATAACAACAACTCGAGTTTCAACGATAATACCAAAATTTTACTTTTGGTCTAAAATAATAATATTACTGAACTGTTCCTTTTGTTGAAAATTTCCTGTTTTGACTTATGGTTTAAGTGCAGTACATCTGGTTATATAGCTTCTTTTAGAAAATTCGTAACATTTATGTCCAAAAATAATGATCATGGAAACAAATTAATAAATAAAATTAAGAAAAACCGGAAAAATCGTGTAGAAGTTTGACAAAAACAAGAAGTTTGAGCAAATTAGATCCTTCATTCTAGTTATATTAGAAAATGCACACCACCTCGATAAAAATTATATGTCTATTATTCGAAATGAAGAACAAAGGGGATTTTTAATTGGGACCAAGTTTTTAATACATGGTTAGAGTCTAACAGTATCATAGAATTACGTACATCTTTGGTTAAAATATAATAAACTCGAAAGGCAATCAGTAATAAAAATAGTGAATTGTTAAAATTCCACGCCCTCCGAATGCTTTCATAATTTATAGAAGAGATGAAATCAAAACAAATTTTGCAAAAGAACGGAGGCTGAAATCCAAATAACTATAAATTTAGCAGACTAATATTAGGAAATAAACCTTCTGAGGTAATTATATAATATTTTCATTTATTTTTTTTTATGAGAAAACATTTTTGAAGAAATTAAATTAGTTGACTCATACTTGGCAACAGTGCAATGCATTATTATAAAATAACTCATGTATTATGAATATTGGACAAAAATATAGATGTGGAAAATGATCAAAGCAATTTAAAGTGCTTTACTGTTTGAGATTATTAAACACGTCCAACGTTTCAATGGGATTGTTAAAGTGAAATGCAAGAAAAGCTTGGAATGTAAGAATTTATATGATTTTATGTTTACTGGTATTTATTAAAATAAACTATTATGATTTTTAATAAACAAAGGTTTCCACCTACTAATGAACAAATAAATGTACAAGAATGAATGGACCAGGATGTCTTTCAGTTGAAGACTTAAAGTTTTACATGGAACACTGATAAATCAAATGTTATTATAAGTTCAAATATCAGAGAATCTTCGCGGGAAATATATCTGCGCAGAACAACTTTTATGGCTCACATGTAAGTATCGCGAAGATCTTATAACATTTATGTTTTTTTTTAATATATATATTTCAAATCTTGAATTTATTTATTTTTTTCCATAAAATGAATCAGAATGGATCGATCTAACGTCATCTGAGAAGGAGTTTAAACGTGAATTGCAAGTTAAATATATGAGGGAACAATTCGACATGATGAATGAATTCATTGATCATTGTTAATTATTATATGCATTTGGAATATATATAATGAGTATTACACTGTTTGATGCACAAATTGTTTGAGATTGTTTGAGCTATTTGAAAGTTTCAATTTATTAATCCCTAAATATTAGAAGATTACCAACAGCGATTTAGTTTTTTACGCATCACATCAAGCAAGGAGGATTATCTAATAAGCAATTAATTCAAAGAGTTAAAGGGATTGACGTTACAAAAAGATGGATCTTTTTGAACTAAAAGCAAGGCCCATCGTAGATTCTCATTATGCACGAGTAATAATTTATATTATTACATGATTTATAGATTGCAAATCTAATTAATCCGATTGAGCTGCGAGGACCAGATATTGAGAATACAGTAAGGAACCTATATAACGCGAATTGAGAAAATTTGAAATAATATCCAGCATATTTAACTTGAATGAATAGAGTTTGCCTGTGATGGACCTTTAGCCAGTTATATTTTATCTAAATTTTGGCAGAATGGAGCAGAAAAAATAAGAAAAATATCATGGATGAACTTAGCCCAGAATATCCCTTCAACAATACCAGGACCATTATAATACCACATATTGGTATTATTTATTATTTATTAATAAATAGTGCATCTATTTTACATACTAGAAATAAATGCTAAGCGATGTTGGTTGGATGAAATAAAAGTGTTATGTTGGAATATCTATTTGAAGAATATGTGGATATGTATATTGTATATTTCTAATCAGCAATAACTAGTAGAAATCTGAATAGCTACGGTAATCAAGAAAACTTTGGTGATGAAACAAGATGGGCGCTTAAATTATTATCGAACTGTAATATCAGTATTATTATAAAAAATATTAAAATTAGGATGATAAAGAGTTTCCGTTTAAATGGTTAGGTACTGAGAGAAAACAAATTAAAAGAAGTGGGTGGTTCGTGTATCAAAGAAAATTATTGCATCATTACAATGCTATTTTCATACAAGAAATGTAAGCAAGCATGGTTGATATTTGATATATAGTAGAAGATATGTTAGAAGAAAGAAAGGGATGTATTGACTGAAGCAGAATTATGTCAAAAGTTTTTTTGGGTCGGTTCCAGCGGCGCCATAGTGAAACAGGAAGTTTACTATTGGTAATAGTAGTCCATTTTCATCATTATATTTTTTACACGCTAGAAATAAATGCTAAGCGATGTTGGTTGGATGAAATAACAGTGTTATGTTGGAATATCTTTTGAAGAATATGTGGATAGGTATCCTTAGCTTTATTATATATTTTCAGTCAATAATAACTAGTAGAAATCTGAATAGTTACGGTAATCAAGGAATTTGGTGATGAAGCAAGATGGACGCTTAAAATTATTATCGAACTGTAATATGAGTATTATTATAAAATAAATATTAATTTAGAATGATTGATAATTGAGTACCGAAAGAAGAACAAATCAAAAAAAAGTGGGTGTTCATATGTCAAAGAAAGTTATTGCATCATTACAATGCTATTTCATACAGGAAATGTAAGCAAGCATGATTGATATTTGATGCACAGTAGAAGATATGATAGAAGAAAAAAAAGAGATGTGTCAGAATTGACTGAAGAATTATATCGGAAGTTTTTTGGGTCAGTTTCAGCGGCACCATAACGAAACAGGAAGTTTACTATTGATAATAGTGGTACATTATCATCATTCTATTTACATACTAGAAATAAATGCTAAGTGATGTTCATTTGATGAAATAAAAAAGAATTATATTATATGCTTGGAATATTTATTTGAAGAATATACAAATAGATATCCTTAGCTTTATTATATATTTTCAGTCAATAATAACTAGTAGAAATCTGAATAGTCACGGTAATCAAGGAAACTTTGATGATGAAGCAAGATGGCCGCTTAAAATTATTATCGAACTGTAGTATGAGTATTATTATAAAATAAATATTAAATTAGAATGATTGATAATTGAGTAACCGAAAGAAAACAAATCAAAAAAAAGTGGTGGCTGTTCATATGTCAAAGAAAGTTGTTGCATCATTACAATGCTATTTCGTACAGGAAATGTAAGCAAGCATGATTGATATTTGATGCACAGTAAGAAGATATTATAGAAGAAAAAAAGGGATGTGTCAGAATTGACTGCAGAATTATATTGGAAGTTTTTTGGGTCGGTTCCAGCGGCGCCATAGTAAAACAGGAAGTTTACTAAGATATATAACCTGGGTCAATATGTTTAAAAAAGATTGCCCAATTAACAACTATGATGGCGAAAAACTATTAAGGGAGTGAACTACAGTTAATCAATTATAAAATGGGTGAGAAATAGACCGAGTTCTTGGATTGTTAGATGGTTCTAAAACCAATGTTATAATCAGCAATGCCATTTAAATTATTATATTTAACTTTTACTATTACCACTTGGATTTAATCATATTTAAAATTTATATTCCATCAATTCTCGCTTATACGTAACAATATGATGGACTTGGGAATAAAAAATATTAGTCTGAATATTTTGCTCAAGGATATGAATTATTATTATATTGTAACTATTAAATAAAATAAAAATTTATTCAATCCTTTATTAAATCTTTATATATAACAATGATTTATAAAGGAATTTTACATTAATTAGTTCATTTCATCCATAGTAATAAATCGGTTGATCATGTTTCTGTTTACTAGTTATAAAAGATCTTATAATAAAAGGTGAGATTCTTTTGTCAAATTTAATTATTACTTGTTAATAGACAACTTGAAAATTAGCGTGCGAGGATTTCATGGTGCGGTAAATTATTACAAAGTACCATTTTGAGATTTACTTACATTATACAAATTTTGCTTCAAAATAAGAAAAAAATAACGAATTTTCATATATATGATTTAAATCTCAAATAGAGACGTGGGTATACGCGTAAATTATTGCGTAAACAACAATGATTTGCAAAACTTATCTAAGTTCGATAATGGTTTTAGCGTTATTTTGATCATTTATATGAGAATCGGGCAGTGTTAGTAGTACTCTTTGTGCAAAAGATGGTAAGATTATCCTGGTCAATGCTTACCAGACCTGACGTATGGAAGGTGGCCTACTATGATGCGTTCTACCATTGATGTGTTCTACCACTTTGTCAAAAGATCGAAAGTACCTCTGTTAGTGACTAATCAGTAGAATCCAGGTATGTGATCTTACTATCTACAATTGGGTTGTCGCCGTTCGTCACTAGCGAGTCAAATCTTGTCATAATCACAATGCAGTTGTCATCTCAATTAGCAGCTGTGCTGCTTGTGGCATGGTGCTTCGCTGTAGAAGCTATTCCCAGTCATCTTCATCTAATTCAGAAATTATACTTACTTTTTTATTGTCTTCTTAGTTCTTATATCTAGCTACCGTAGCTTGAGTACAAAAAAAAATCCGCTTTCAGGTAGAAGTCGAAAATGAAAATTTTGCTTCAATGATTCGATTCACATTGTATTAAGATTTACTTGCCTTTAGTTTAGCGTTCTGAAGCCTCACAGAATCACAACAATCATGGGCGAGGTGGGCAGGAATGATTACATAAAAACTTAACTGTATTCGATAGTACTAGTGAAAATTCGTAATATGAATCAGAGTATTCATCAAAAATTTTATTTTTTGGGACTAGCAATAATTGCATACTACTATTAGCATATGATAGAATCTGAAAAATAGTTCGTCAAATATAAATGTCGAATCTAGCATAATAAGGCAAAAATAGTTATAGCATGAACATCAAGAGCAACGGGTAATTATTATTGAGTTGCGCAAAGTTTATGTTATAATTATGCTTGGGAAAAATCTGTTTAACATAAACGAGCATCAATAACAGGAATACATATATATATAAAACAAAAAGTGTATATAATTAGGGAAAGAAGTTGAATGAAGTCAAAATATATATTTTGAAATCGGAACGAATAAGATGATGAATTATTAGGTTTAAACTTGGATTTATTATATTTGATTATATTTATTATAATTATTTTTAAAATTCAAAATCTCCCTAAAACTCTAAATAAAGATCAAGATCAAATCACTTTCATAAAGAAATAGAAATTAATACGAAAATCGTATCGATTCTCTAAATAGAATTAGCCATAAATATCGTACATATTATACTTGAACCTAAGGTGGATTGTTTAAAGAAATAATTGAACGGTATATAATTTTATGGCCAGAAGACTACAATAAAGAATGGATCATTTGACATACCCGTGCTAGGGTATACTTTAGGATCAATTGTGATGAGCCTATATAGTAATCCGATTTATCTTTACAAAAACTTTATTGGTTGTGATGATGCATTTAATAGTAGTATTAATATTTCAGTACTGCTGCAAATATTTTTTTTTTGCCCTTCGTCTTTTGCCTTTATGAACATTTCTTGATTGAGTCGTTTATAGATTGAAAGAACATGCTTACACGCGTTACGTTAGTTCACTATTCGTTCATTTAGCTGTAAGCTGTTCTCATTTCAATTGAAAGATAAGAGTACTACTAGATGACGATGAATATGAATATTACGATATTACTATTGAAATTTCTTATGTAAAAATATTCTTGTACAAAAGGTCATAAAGCTCACCAGTAGTTATGGTCACCATATTAAGCCGGAATTACATCATAAATCATAAATTCACCGCTAAAACTTCACAGTGAATGTCGACTGGAAGGGCAGAATTTCCCAGGGGTTGGGCTGTTTGCCAATTAAAGCGGGACGTGAGTTGGGTTTAGAAACTTTCTGCTGTGGCGTAAGAAAATTGCGGGGAGTTTCTCTTATTACGCAAAATCCACTTCAGCAAAGTAATATGCGAATTCAATTCCAACAACAGTTTCTTAAATGAATTGTTTCATTCTTTTGATTAAAGATCAGTTCAAATTGTTATTAGCAAGCTTCATATTTTTAATATTTAGTAATAAAATCACATGATAAACCAAATACTGGTGACATCACGTGATATCACCTCGTGGACGAGATATTTTCGGTCAGAACTTAACTTTGAGCAAGTACTTAATGTATTAACTTAGCATAATCTAAATTTTATTTATGTCATCAAAGATTTGTTTGTCATAATTTACTATTAAGTCTGATAATTTAGTAAAATACAATTTAACGAAATACCAGTTATCCTGTAATTGAACCAGATTTTTAATCCGATTAAAAAATTGCCAATAAGTCAACCTGTGGGTCAGTTCTAGTGTATTATTTCGGGAAAATATATCAAGTTATGTCTCGTTTCAAGCGTATTGAAACTATTGGGAGACTCCATTGAATGCACTAGCACGTTCTGTTTGATTGTCTCCTGAAAGGATAAAGACAGATTGAATAATCTAATTGGTTATACCAGTGAGATATATAGAAATTCCAAAAGTAGATAAAGACGTCGCATTAGCTTTGCAAGGATTTATTACTTTTGAAGAAACTATTAATACAGTATAAAATACCGGTTTATTTTTTTTTTGGGACAGTTCTAGCATAATTATTCTCGAGGAAAATATAATAAGTTTGTTAAGTGCTAACAACCCGAATTTCGATATATTGCTCTTCTATTAATATACTTGTATGCTATAGATTATAGATAAATTCGCCACGGAAATGTGATTACAATTATGTTGACGCTCACTTGGCGTCAGTGGATGACCAATTTAATTGTTTTGCCTTGAAAATATTTTTATTTGTGTAATAAAATTTTCATTTTATAAGGTTTCAAAAAAAAAAATAAAAATAAAACCTAAACTAAAAGTATCAGATGAATCGTTTCATTCAAATTCATGCATATAACAGTAATACTGTACTATATAGCCCCGGGATCCTATAATTACAACTCAAGAGGATTGTAGTTACAACTCAAGTTGGTTTTGCTTATCATTAAAATGAATGATCTTTTAAAAATTGCAACAGACATCACCAAAGTAAGAAAATGCGTACGAGACGCAGTAACTATAATTAAAAGTTATTATTATTGTTATTATTATATTACAAATTATTAAAAACATTAAAGTAAATACTAAAAAATTATTTTTTTTTCTTTTTTCCTTCGCTAAAAGAATAAAATCTTTTACATACTGTACGTCAAACTCCATCAATTAAATTTTTTTTTTATACAGAAAATAATTTTTGAACCCAAAAACGATGATGTATAAAAGAAGTTTTATGTTCATTCATTTCATCAGGTATACTTTGTAACAATTGATCATAATCTTCATGATTTACACCAATAATTTGCGATAAACGAGGTTTTATCGCACGTATTATCATCAAAAAATCCTCACAAGCCAATTCACCAAGTCGTCTATTAATTAAAATTTGATAGATTTAGAAAAACTACTATACCATTATACCATTTATAAATTCACCTTTTACCTTCATAAAAAATTAAAAACTTACCCTGCCCATGAACCACAACTAATTAATTTTTCATCGTGATATACTTGATCGATTTGGTTTGTATCCTTAAGAAATTGTTCCAATTCCGTCGTTATATTTATAAAAATATTCTGTGATTGAAGATCTTTTATAACTACGGTAGTAAAAGGGGTTTTTTGTGAGTTTTTTTTAAATTAAATTAAAAATTTACTACTACATACAGTATGTATACTGACTTACATGTGTCATTTAAATATATGGTTATAGGACCTTCATTACGTGCTTTTAATTCTGGTTCCATTAACTAAAAAATAAAAAAAAAAGAAAATTAAACTTTACATTTACACTCCTTACATTTACACTCCATTACATCAACCATTATTTACCTCAATCCAACCACCAGGTTTTGTTATTCTTATTATTTCATTTATCATAAATTTCCAATCTTGTTCAGAAAAACCATAACTTAAATTTCTTATAAATATATAATCAAAAGTGGAATTTTTAAAAGGTAAACCATCCAATACATTCCCTTTAATAAATTTAATATTTTTTGACATATCATCATTTCCAATTAAAGTATTAGTTAAATCCACACCAGTAAAATTTGATTTTGGAAAAGTTTCAGCCATATCTAATAACCAAGCACCAGGACCACAACCTAAATCCAATACTTCAGTACCACCAATTTTTAATATTTCTTTAACAGGAGAAGAAAAATTACTTTGAAAAACATTATTAAGTAAATAATGATAAGTTTTTAATCTATCCATTTCAATTTCATCATTTGGTAAGAAATATTTTACAGTATCAATATTATGAAAACGTCTACCATCAACAAATTTAAAATCCGAAGGAAATTCCGATGATTGGTTATCACAAAAATTATTATTTGTATTAAAATAATCAGGTGAATCCATAAATAAATTTCGTGGTGTTCCAGAAGGAGTATTTGGTGTTGATACCATTAATACATTATTTGATGGTGGTGTATTTTTAGGATGTGACGTGGTTAAAGACCATTTTGATGAAGATTTTATAGAAAATGTGGATTTTCTTTTATTAAGAAAACTATTTGAACGTGAATTTGTTGATATGATCGATGGTGTTGTTGATGGTTTCGATGATACTGATGATACTGTAATTGTATGGGAAGAAGTGGTACTAGAGAAGGTGGAATTTTTTGATAATGATTTACCCATATTTTAAAAGAAAAATTTTGAGAAAAGAAAATTGGGTTGTTAAACGTTTATTTTGGAAAAATATATAAAGAAAAAAAAAATTAAGACGCAGTAACGAAAATATTATATATATATATATATATATATAAATGTATATGTATATATATTAATATATATATATATATATTATATGTATGTACGTATGTTTGTATATAAATAATAATAAAAAATAAAATTTTTTTAAAAGAGATTTTTTTTGAAAGCTTTCATAAATCTTTCATGACGCTTTCAAAAAAAAAAAAAAATTCTCCTTTCAAATCAATACAAAAAAAAATAAAAAAAATAATTTTAAATTAAAACAAATTAAAAACCTGAATATTTTTTTTTTAAAAAGTTATATATAATAAATAAAATATATATATATATATATATATATATAATTTATAATTAATTTATAATTATAATTATAATTATAAATTTATTTAAAATTGATTATTATAATTATTATTAAATTTATCTTTAATAATAAAAAAATAATATTATAATAATAAAAATTTATTAAAAGGATAATTTGTATATTTTAGGATTTTTGTGTTTCTTTTTTTCGTTAAAATAAACAAATAGTGTCATTATGTTTGTATGAATTTATATCATTTTTATATTCAAAAAAAAAAATTTAATTTTTTTTTTTATGTGTAGCAGTAAATAAAGCGCGTCCCTTTAGCTTTAAAAAAGTAAACAAATAAAAAAAAAATAAAAATAAAAAATAAAAATAAAAAAATTTTATATTTATATTATTATATTATTTATATTTTCAAAAGAAAATATTTTTTTTTAAAAAATAAAAAAAAAGGTTTAAAAGGTTTTAAAAGATTTTAAAATAAAGGTTTAAAAAAAATAAAGGTTTAAAAAAAAAGAAGGTTTTAAAAAAAATATTTTAAATTTCTAAAATTTCTAAAATTTCTAAAATATTTAAAATATTTAAAATATTTAAAATTTTAAAATTTTTAAGGTTTAAAAAAAAATATTGGTTTAAAAAAAATATCTCCTTTGAAAATAAATATATTTTAGGTGAAAAAAAAAATATGATTTAATATAATAAATAATAAGGGAAAAAAAAATAATGATGACTATTATTGGTTTCTGTTTTTCGACAAAAACAAAAAGTAGAGTTTTTTTATTTATTTATTTATTTTATTTTATTTTATTTTTTTTGAAATTGGATTACGATTATGTAATAACCAAAACCAAAAAATATATATATATACATAATAATCCCCAAAGATCAAAGTAAAAGAATAAATGTATTACCGGCATATTTATATTTATACTGTAATAAATTTCCATTTCCCAAAGAAAATTGAAAGGTTCAAGTCCCCCTTTCAATTTATAACCGATTTAGTATTAAATAAGTAAAGTAAATGAGTATCCCCGATTGTAACTAAAAAAACTATGACTAATAAAGAATCGACCATATGGATATCACTGCATAAATTCACCAATAATTAATGATCATTAAGAAATACATGCATTTCTAAACGATAAGTTCAATACAAGATATAATTAATAATTTGTAATAAATGATCCCGATTATTATTAAATACTATAATAGTAATGAACAATATAACTTTATTATTACTACTATATTTAAAAAAAATTAAAACACCAATAAACTGAAACCCATCATTTTTTATTATTCTCATCATTTGACGTTCTAATAAAAATAAAAATTGACAATAAAATTAAACTTTAATTAATGCAAAAGATGCAAAAAAACAACTTCTTGCTTACACATGCATAATATCTTCCAAAATCGAATCCTGGGACCTTTTTTATCCTTACCCATTGTGGAATGAACATTGTTTTTCTTTTGACCTATTGACCTATAAATGATTTAATGACTAATAAGTAATGACTTTTCCCCACAAAAATTACTTATATCACGTGAATACAACATGTCATGTATGTTATAATTACATTTAGGCCACATGATTTATCTCTCATGCAGTAATATTTAATTATTAAAGTTGAAGACGTAAAATCGAAAAAAAAAAAAAAAAAGGCTGAAATAAATATTTAACAATCCCTTTAGAAAAATTTATTGTCTTTTTATAGATCCTACCTAATTACTAATTACCCCAACTTTTATTTTATGATGTAAATATGAAAAATGAGATTGTTTAATTTGTTACTCATTAATTTTCTTTAATCCTTCCTCTTGACAGGTCTAAGCATATGAAGTTCATATACTATTAGGACCCTGAACATCAATTTATTTATGAACCAATTAAAAAAAAATAAATTTTTTTTTTTAAAAAAAAAAAAAAAAATAATAATAATAATAATAAATAATATTTCATATTATTAATATTTAATTAACGGCAATATCCGGGATATATTTTATTGGTTCGAAATTTTAACTACATAATAAATTATGTAAAAAAAAAAAAAAAATTATCATGAAAAAATTTTTAAGATGATAAAACGTATAATTTCTATAAATGTTTCGAATTCTAATATTGATGTTTCGTAAAAAAGATCATAATTTCAAAAAAAAGAAAGATGGGAAAAAATTTAAGATATAAAAAGAAAGTATAATTAACAAACATGGTTAACTCAACAAAAAAAATCAAGAAAACTTTTTTTTAGATGTTTTTTATTAAAAAAAAAAAATTAAGATTTTTTTTTTACAAGATTAACGGAATGATAATCTTATCATTTCTTAAAATGAAAAAATTATTAGTAAAAATAATTGTTATTTTCCTCGTTCATCATATATTAAATATTTCTGGGAACCCCAAAAAATTAAAAAACTTCTCTTCTATTATTCCTATTTCTTCTTTGGTTAACCTTATTCACCGGAGCATGATAATGATGCGAGAGATTCCGAAATTTTATTCTATTAATGCAAACATCAAACATTTTGAACGAAAAATGAATTCTTTCTGTACAATCTATTTCATGTACCTTATGATTGAAAAAACCTAAAACATTATTACTATAAAAACGAATTCAGTTTTATTGATAAAAAAAAAAATTTCTTTTTTTTAAAAAAAATAGATATTCCAATTTCAATAATTCCAATAGAATTTGGAAGTATAAACAAGATTTAAAAAAACTTGTTAAAGTCAAGAAATTAAGGTTTAGTTCAAGTGTCAATGGATGTTTGGTTACTTTTTTTCGAGTGACACAAAAAATTGAATTAATTACTACCAATGAAAATTCAAAATAATCATCATTCCAAAAAAAAAAATCATCATTGTCGTATCTAAATACAAGGGCCGGTGTCCCAGCACACTGAAATTAATCTCCCTATAAACGATTTTTAATTAAGTACCGTATTTATACATGGTAAACAACGTACGATGAACCTTTTTTATATGAGTAATTGAAATAAGGAAGTTATTTATTTACAAAGAAAACGTGTAAGAAAGATATCCAATTAAATAATATATATATATATATATTTTTTGAATGAACTCACTTTTTTGTAATAAAGTTTTTGCAGAACAAATTAATCTCTATTTAGAAAGAAGAAACTTCTCAACAAAGATTAAAATGGAAAATATCAATTAAAATGAAAACATTAACGGAAAAACAATCAACTATTTTTAAATTACTTCACCAGTTAGAAAAAAAAATTCACCATCGCGTGCAGTTACACAATTTACACCAAAAGTCAAGTAACAGGGTGAAAAAATCCAAGTTTTTCTCTATTTGGATTTTTTATTATTTGTTTGTGATTTACTTCAGCCTTATGATAATGATTTGTTACTTTGTTACTTCGAACATTTATTGTTTGTATTTAGATGTTACTTTTAAATTAAAGTTAAATAAAGTAAACCAAGTCATTAACCAAACATTTTTTATTAAAAATTTTTTTTTTTTTTAATAAACGAAGCCAATTCCGGAATTTAGGAATTTTTCAGAATCGTGGAATTTGGATTTTTTTTTTTTTATTTTTTTTTATTTTTTATTTTTTATTTTTTTTTCTTTTATTATTTAAGAAGAAATTGGATTTAAAAAGTTACCAATTTCCTTTATTTGGTAATGACATTATTTAAAATAAAATTAATTGTTTGTAAAGATTTTAATTAACATACAAATAAAAAAAAATAAAAATAAAAAAAAAATCGATTTTTAATTTTTTTAATTTTACACAAATTGAGTTTTGTTTTGTTTATTTAAAATAAATTCATATTTTTGTTTACTTTTTTTTTATTTTTATATTTTTAGTAAATCAAAACGAATCTAAAAAAAAAATATATGTATGTACGGTATACACATAATATATATATATTATTTTATATATATATATATATATTTTGACAATCAAAAAAAATGTATAAATAGAGGATGAATTTCTAAGAGCAAATAAATATCATAATTATAAGAAGAACAATTTCTTATTAACGACAAAAAATGAACTGACCCATATACATTCCTTTAATTTTTTTTTTTATCTTAATTTATACACTCGTTTATCATTTTATATTTTATTATTTAAATTTTATACGAGCGAGCATATTGATATGGACGAATTCAAATGTGTTATCTTCAAAGGACAATCCATGTCCATGATTATTATTATTTTTTTTCACTTTTTTCTAAAGAAAAAGGATGATGAACTTTTATGAAAGACGCAATTAGTAATTTTAAGCAAGGTTTGTAAATATTTTTCATATTATCGAATCATTAATTTCGAAATTCGAATGACTTTCGAATGACTTTTTATTTTTTTTTTCTTTTAATAGATTGATGTACTGTATCATAATTAAAACACTATTATATGCACCAAGTAAGCATATAGTAAGCATAAAAAAATAAGTTTAAAAATATATAATTTTTTTTTTTATTATTATTAAATCGGACAATTATGAAAATACCTTTCGCTTTTTTTTTATTTATCAAATCTTTTAAAATTTTCGTTTATTTTTTTTTAACTTCATTTAATCTCGCACATCGCGTCGCATTTATCTTAATGCTATTCGGGAGTTTAAAAAAAAGTTTTCAATATATTTCTTTTTCTTTTTTTTCGCGTTTTAGTTTGTAAATATTAAATATTATTTTCGAATATCGAATTTACATACATATATTTTTATATATATAAAAAAATATATACATACATATATATATAATATAATATATATATATATATATATTTTCTTTTTTTTAATTTGCCCCGACAACAATTTTCTATTTTTTTTTTATTTCGTTAAAATGTTAATTTTAAAAATTATGACTTTATGATTGATTATATATATATCTAAAAGTGTAATAACATTAAAAAAATAAATACGAAAAATTATGTATGTTTTGATGTTTTTTATTTTACGTGTGACTTGTACTTTTTCAGGTGAATGTGTGAATATTTGAACATGTGTGAACATATGTAAAATATGTGTGAAACTCTTTCTTTGTTATATACTCTTTTACATATTAGTTAATTAGGTACCGTATACAGAAATGTGAGACCACAGTACGTGAGATCAATGAAACCGAGTACCGAGAAACGTTAGACCGAATCTAATTACAGTAAATAAATGAAAATTTTTTAAATTTTTTCATTTTTTCTATGAATCGAACGAATAATATTTTTAGTTACACTAACCATAGCCGTCATTTTTTTAGTTCCTAAAAATAATTTTTTATTGATTTTTACTAAATCCGTTGTTTTATGAGAACTTTTTTTTTTTATATTTTTTACAAAAAAAAAAAAATTTTTTTTTGTAATCCATGATTTAAATAATATGTATATAATATGTATGTATGTATATATGTATGTATGTATGTATATACTGTATATTTTTTCTAACCGATTAAAATATTAAAAAATGGATCAAAATCCATTTTTTTTTACCATGCAAGATTTATTTTGTATTATCAATTTTCATATGTAAAAAAATATATATGTATTCTTTGCTTTAATTGTTCTTTTGACAAAAAAATTTTTTTTTTTGCACTAATTTTGATAATACGATGAATTAATAATATTCTGTTATCCGTAAATAGTATCGTATTTAATATAACCATAATAGTATAATAAAATAAAATAAAGTTTCTTTGAGGTAAAGGTAATTGACACGCCAATACCCGACTAACCCGAGTAACAATTAATAACGTGATGTTTCTCGATTTGGAAACTCGTCGGTCGATCCTTGGACACAGGATACAATTATGAATCGATTGAATCGATTGAATCGATCGAAAGTTAAAAAGTTTTTGAGTGATCTTTAAAAAAAATTTATATTAAGATAAAATTATATTACCTTTTTTAATTTTTTAATTAAAAAAAAAATTATTTAATATCAAAAAATTATTATTATTTGTTTAAAATTATATGTTTAAATTAATAAAAAAAATTTTCTTTGAAAAAAGTTTTATTTTGAAAAAAAAAAGTTTATTAAAAGAAACTTTTGAAACTTTAAAATATTATGGCGTTTTTTTTTTAAATGAATTCTTCCAATTACTATATTTCGTATATATTGAACTTTCTTTAAAAGTATAATTTAGGAACATTATCCGTAGTACTTGGATTACAACTAGTAAACATATTTCATTGAATCATCTTTGAAATATGTAGTAAGTAATACCCTTAATGGTTGTACTGCAGCACTTTTGTGTTAACCTTCGAACAAATTATATCCTTTCAAGTTTCAACGTATTAAAATGATGTAAAAGTATTGGACTATTGGTTAAAGATCAATATCTTTCCCTATTCGTTAATCATTTACGGAACATAGTCAATCATACTCAAATATAATAGTTATTCGGCATTTCATGCCGAATAACTATTATTTTATTATAACTTCAGCCCACATTTCGCCAAGAATTAGCCTATGGTTTCACAAACACTTGTTCGTAACGTGTTTTAATATATGCGTGATTTTTTTAAAGATCATATATACCGATTATTAGTCAAAAGTATTACATATTGATATATTAATTCAAAAGATCATAATCTATTTATATTAGGCGTAAATATTAAAAGAATTTCTATAGGCGTTCGCGTATTTTGATTTGACTCAATATATTACACGAAATTTAATTTATTTTTCAAATCATCCATTTTTGACTTATTGAAAATGTTACTTTTTTCTCTCATAATAATAATTTTTTTGATTATAAAATTTATCGTATGATATTCCCCTGAAATTAGTGTTACATTTTACATGTAGATGAGATGCCCCTCCTTCTTTTTTAGAACAAAGGAAGAACAAAGGAAACAATAAAAAAAATATCTTTTATTGATAGATATAGATCATCTAATGAACTTATTAATCAGGTTTTAAAAAAGGGAAATCTAAACGGATCATGACGGATTGGAACGTGACACTAACTTATGGTTTTTCTTTTTTTTGAAAAGTTCAAGTTTTGACATTTGAGAATTGACCACAATAATAATTTAAATTAACCAATTTTAGTCTCAAAGTTCATATTAAAATGAAATGATTCGCGCAAATCGATCTCATCAAATCTGACGACTCTGTCACGTCACGTATTCAGAAAACGGTATAGAATAGAATTTAAACTAGTTTTGAAGTCGAGTACTTCAAAAAAGTTGATTTATCAAATTTATACCGATTTTATGTATTATACCGATTTTATGTATCATTTATACAATATATAGTACAATATGTCTTTGAAGATCAGATCATGCTAAATATATATTTTATTTTGCATATAAAAAAAAAATGCATAAAGAACATTATTTATTTATTTTAAAAAAGTTTCTATAAAAAAGCGTAAAAGGGTTTAGTATTAAAAAAAAACGTTATATAGTACATTATTGTTTCATTGCTTTTCGGTGTACGCGCTTAGGGTATCAATTATAATGGCATCAATTGCATAAATTGCATAAATTGCATAGCAAAGTGCGCTCTCATAACAAACACCACCTGATGTTTTAATCACCCGGATACAACAAATTTTGTGTACCATGTGACGTAGAAAACTGCGTCCTTCGGTCATGTGATCTATATAGTATTTTTAAAGAGGTGAAGCTAAAAAGTTTTTTTGAGCATTTTCAATTCTTTTATCAAGAATTTCTTTGTAATTTTATTAATTTTATTGTGAAATTCGTTGTTAAATAAAACACGAGATGCGTAAAGCTTCTCCAAGGTTGGCAAAATTTCCGAAGGCGTCTGTTATTTAGACCATTTGCCAATAATTTAATGGGCCTTTTAAGATTATTATTTTAATATGATTTATTCGGTGTGGCCTTCTTTGATAATAAATTCAACGGTAGATACGGTAGATACAAAAAATTTGCAAATAGAGTAGAAATCTCATCTGGAAAGAGATACGTCATCATAATCGGAAATCGGTAAACGTCAGATAGCTATAGTATTTGATGATGAAACTATTTACAAATGCTAGTAATTATAAATCGAAGGATATTCCCAAATTAGTCTTTGTGTAATTATCCAGGAAGTGAACTACTACGTCATATTACTGCGTGAGCTACGCCTACGTGTATATTTGTGGTAAGGTACTACTTAAATAATGCATGATTTTTGTCTCAATTGAAATAATGAAATTATGTAACAAAAAAATTTTCCGATGCACTAAGACCAATTGTATTCGATGATTAGATTTTTCGGTTTTAGGATTCAAGGAAATGTCAAATCTGAGCAATGATTTTTTGTAGTTTTTAATACAAATAAATTCTTAAATTGTATCATTGAAATATTTCCTTTTTTGGGTTAATGTTAGTCATAGTACAGACGACCTTCTTAAGATTGAAATTCTGACTAAAGTTTCCTATTTTGGAGTTTAATTAATTAACTTTTTATAAAAATCGATTATGTATTTGATCATCCACGGAAAAAGTATACAAGTTAAAGGGTGATTTTGTAAAAACGTAATTAACGTTTTCTTTAAGAAATGGTTCCTAGATTAAAATTTGTTAAAATAGTAGGTTAGAAAGGGGAATTTGCTATTTTTATTTTTGAATGTTATTAATGTTCTTTTTTTCTTCTTGGAATTTGACCTGCAGAATATGCAAAAGAGTGTAACTATGTAATGGGCTAATGGCATAATGGCATAAGATATTTTATTTAAGCCAGTTAGAGTTCAGCTTAGTTTAAACTTTAAACTAGTATTTATCAAATTTTATTATGGCTTAATTTAAATAGCTTTAAGCTAAGATTAAGTTTAGCTTAACTGTTAATATAAAATTATTATTTTTAAATTTAATTAGTATATTTTTTTCATTTTTAAAAATTTTTTTTTTTTAAAAAAAAAAATAATAATAAAATTAAAATAATATTTTTTTTCTTTAGAAGATTTATTTGCTATTTTTTATAATTTAAAATTTTTGGATTTTACCTTCAAACTAAAATTTTAGTAATATTAATATTAAAAATATTTTTTTTTATTATACTTAAGGAGTCAAAGAGGAATAATATATTAAATAATTTACATCCTATCTGCTTGCATATTAAAAATATTTAAAGTTATTATTATAAAAAAAATAATGTTATATTAATTAATTTATTTATATTTATATATATAATAATAATAAATTATTATTAAAAATTTAGTATTTATAATTATATATTATAAAATTTTTAAAATAATAAATAAAGGAGATTTTCAAATTAAAATTTTAATAAGTTTTTTTTTTTTATTATACTTAAAGAGAACAGTGATCTTTATTTATTTAAAGGAAACATTACAAGACAATGTTCGGCAAATGACTTGAAATGACCAAATGATTCAAATGACAAATGTTTTAATGCTCAAATGACAAATGACTTTAGTCATTTGAATGTAATTTTAGCCAGCACTATAATTTTTGCCTACATTACATTCATTATTTTTTAATTATAGTCACATGATTATTTATGTAATAAATATTAGCCAATCAAAATTAAATAATTGAAATGACCAAATGACAAATGATTATGAATAATGACAAATGATTCCATAAATCATTTAAAAGGTCAAATGATCAGATCATTTCCGAATACTGTTACAAGAATCTAACCTATTACTATAAATAATTTTCACTCTACCTGCCTGCAAATATACCCTATAAGTCTTTTATTTTCTTAAAATTATTTTAAAATTATTTATTTATATATATATATATATTACTTTTTATAAATAATATATATAAATATTAATTAAATAATACATATAAATATTAATTAAATAATACATATAAATAATATACAAATTAATTATTATAATTTTTATAGTTTAAAGGTAAAGTATTCCAATAAATTACAAAAAAATTTTGAAATAATATAATTACTTATTTAAATTATAAATATATACATTAATATTAATTATATACTAATATACTATATACTATATAAAATAAAGATAAATTTAATGTTTAAATTTTGCTTTAAAATATTTTATATGCTAATTATTTAATTCTAGTCAGAATTAAATATGTCATATGATTTAATGAAAAAAATCTGAAAAAAAAGTATTATTAAATAAATAAATGATATTTAAAAATCAAATTATCTTTATCTTTGATACTTTAAATAGATTTGTAAAGTAAAGGAAAATATATATAGTAAACATTTTTAAAAAAATTTGTATATTAAAAATTTCTTTTTTTATATAAAATGTAAAATTTTAACATTATACAAAAAGGCAAAATATACATTTTCTTTAAAAATAAATATAATTAAAATAAAATTAAAATCATTATTTAATAATATATTATCCCTTAAACTGTAGGGGCTAAAATTAATTTAAAAAAATTTTGAATTTTTAAAATATCTTATGATCTAATGATCATATGAAATTTTTATATTATGAAAACCATAAAATAAAGTTTGTATAATCTAATTTAAATTTGTTAAATAATTAAAATTTAATAAATTATAAATTGTTTAATTAAGAAAAAATTCTTATTAAATATATAAGTTAATTTAACTACTAATTTGAATATTTTAAAATAATATATAATATATAATATATATACTATATATGTGTAATTATATATTGACAATAGGAAATGCAAATTGATGTTTATTTAGAAAATGGAATTACTAATGACCATTAAAAAAAAGAAATTTCTAAGAAATCATTATTATTAAAAAGAGAAAGTGAAGGAAAAATACAAAAATGATAAAAATGATAAAAAAAAAGTCTTTTTCTAAGACTTGTTAATTTATTTTAAACATTGTTCTTAAATAAAAAATACAATTTCTAAAGTAGAAGATTTAAACATAATAAAAAATATATGATCTTAACCAAAATCATTCAACAAAAAAATTTTTTCACATATTAAAAAAATTAATTTATATAAGATATTTATATATATATTATATAATTTTATTAAAAAGTTTATGTAAAAAAATTAAAAAAATTTTTAATAAATATAATTTTAAAAGAAATATATAATATGTATTTTTATTTATTTTTTAAGTTTACTTAAAATATTAAAATTGATTATTTTAATTTATTTAACATTTTTTTTTTATTAAATAACTAACATAGAAAATTTACTTTTTTGGAAATCTGTATTTAAAATACTTTGTATACAAATAGAAATTATCTAATAATAATATTAATTAGAATTTAAAAATAATTTAAAAATAATCAATTGCTTTCTTATTTTTAATTGTTATCAACTGGCTGTAAATTTAGAAAATTATATTAAGTCTATCTTATACAAGACTCTGGACATTTTTTATATAGATCATAACTGACTTTTTGCCAAAAAAAAGGCCCAATTTGCTCTTTTTTTATTTTCAGTTTTTTGTAATTATTTTAGCATCCAGTGATCTGATTCATGTGATTTTTTTTTATTTTGTAGAGCTTAATGAGAACTACAAAACCAAAAATATTCGCATAAATTGGACTATTGAATGCCAAGATAATTGCAAAAAACCTTTTTTTTTTTGAAATTTAGGGTTAATTTGTGAAAAGTCAACCTCCAAGTTGTATATGTGATATTTGGGATCCTCTTTATACCATGATAGTAATACAAAAATTAATGAAATAATTTCTGCAAAATTTTAAAAATATTTTAAATTTTTTTAAAAAAAATGAAAATGAAAATGAAAAATTACATTTTAAATGAAAAAGAAAGTCTGTGTTATGTTACTTGACGGAAATAAATTATAAGCCTTGTTTGACGATTTTGGTAGTGAACAAAATGCACAGCATGCGAAATAAATTTATTAGATAATACTGGAATTAGTTTAGAAAAAAAAACAAATTAAATATAATCTTAATAGGATAACTAATTATTATTATTATTATATAATAAATTTCTTAATAAATAATAAATTAAAATTGCATTTTTTTTAAAGTAGAATAATAAATTGAAATTTAAGCTTTTAAAGATTTTAATAAAATAAGATTAAAATTTCTTCTTTATATTGTGAATATTTATATTATAAATATTCTGTATATTAATATAATACTTATTTAGAAAAAGATGAATAGCAATTTGCTAATAATAAGTAATTAGTAAAAAAAATAAATTGAAAATATTAAAATATTACTAGCAAAATTCTATTATTATTACACTTTTTGCTAAAATCTAGTTATAAGGATTTTAAAAGTACATTAAAATATTTAAACTAAAACTTAAATCAATAATATAAAGCTTGATAATAACATATTCAAATAATATATTATTAAAAATATTAAAAAAAACAAGTTTATATGGAATTGGTAATAAATATATTTATTATATCTGTGAGCTTATACAAGATTTCATAGTTGAATATATCTTTCAAAAAGAAACAATAGAAATATTTACAAATATAAGATGAATTAGTTGCATAGAGCATTTTAAAAATAATCCATCAGTTATAAGTAGTTTTCTGAAAGAGTTAGATCAAACCTGGGTTATTAATCTAACTTGTATTTAGGGGTCAGGTTAGGATCATATGATTTGATGACCTGTAACCTGCATAAACTCAACCTGACCCGTCAAGTCAAGTTATACCTTACTTTGATCTAGCAACCCGAATCTTTTATTATAATTTTAACTAAAAATTAATTTTTTTATATTAAATACAACTTGACGGTCAAATCTAGATTATTTGAATCAGACTATAATTGGATCAAGTCAAATCTGAGTCATTACTTCTACACTCAAATCAAGTTTGAATACACCTCAAAATCCAACTTCTTTGGAATACTAGTTATAGGATTTTTTTACTAAAAAAAATGTATTGCTAGTATTTTTAAGAATGAATATATGATGGATTTTGTAATTTTAATCCTGGTAAAATAGAATTTTTTTATAATGAAAAAGAAATTGTGTTTTTAAATGAAGAGAAATATGTGTTTTATATAGCCATTCCAATCCTAAGGGAGAGTAATTTTTCTCCAGTATTTGGTTAAAGTTAAAACTAAAATTATCAAAATATAAGGATAAATTGAAAATAATGTTCATATGAATTATACATAAAGGTGATACAAATCTATTAGTAACCCATTAACTAAAAAAATGATAAAATTATGAAATTAATCCTAATTATACTTGGGTAGCAACTGGATTTGTGAATGTTAATACAAATATTGATAGATATCTAAATACTGTAATCACAAATAATGATCACACTCAGTCTCAAATCATTAAAATTGAGGAATAAACTATGAATCTGATGAGAATGAAGAACAAAAAAGTGCTCAAAGGGGAAAGAAAGAGGCTAAAGAACAATCAAAGAAGGGGAAGAGGAAAAGGGAAAGACCAACAAACAATAAAATTAGTAAATATAAAATGAAATGGAAAGGATGAAAGGTAGTCAAAAAGGATATAGCCAAATACTCTGGAACACAATATAACATAATAATGTCCTATAAGAAGGAGGAAGCATCTCATAAAATGAGTGAGTTACTATATATTCCATAATGCCTAATGTTAATTCTTTTGCATTTCAGTTATCTCTTATGCTTCTGTGATTTCTAAAATAAATTAACCAATTTCCTCCGTTTCTACATTATGTTTAAATTTCCATGTATTTCATAAATTTCATAAAAATTATATTATGCAAGAGAACTTGAAGTAATTTCGGATCTATTACAAAATTCCGGAGCAAAAATTAGCCAAAGGGCAAAACAAAACAATATTTCTTTCTTATAAATCAGCATTTAGATTTGATAAACGTTTTCGCCCAGGCATGTGACACATACAGATGACGATTTTCTGGTGTATATTTCGATTATGTAAAGGCAACTTTGATTTACTTACACAAGGCGTATAAGGGATTCACTAACCAGTCTCACCTTTTTATAAATTCGCAGTGGGTCATCCAAAAAACTGATCAAACAGACGCTCCTTAGGAAAATTTGATGCGATTAACAAGGGAACAAGGGATATCGAATTCAATGCCTCGGAACAAATAGATACATATGATTTCGAGCCGAGTTTGCCCTATATCATGTGGTAAATGTGAAGACTCGTTACGATACCGATAAATTTTAGGTTATAAAAAACCGCGACATTTTGTCCCGATAAGTTGTATGTAAAAATTTTTTTATTAATACAAGCAAAAATAAATACAAAAGTTCAGGTCTCTGCCTGTGATACATGATAAAGTTACTACGTATCCCTATCTTGGATACATCTTGAGAACTTTGTAAAATCCAAACACAATTGCTACTATGAATTTGGTCATATGATTCGTTCTGAAAATTTGATTCAAATAAACTAAATAAATCTCTACAAATATAAATTTTGTTATACATGGTGCGATTTTAGCTTTAAGTGAATACATGTATTGTATATTTGCAATTTTCTTATTTTAATAAAATGTATTTTTAGAAATATAATTTCTACTTTTTTTGCATTAAAGATTTGTTAAAGCCACTATGCTAGAAAGTAATAAAAATTAAAAATTAATTAAAAGCTAAAATAATGTAACTTGACTTTTTTCGAGGAGAAGTTTGATTGTCTGGCAAATCATTATCAGATCTTGACCTCTTGCTCTGTTTATTTCTTAAAGCTTCTTTCAAATTATTGCATTTTTTATTTGATAGTTCTATATTTTGCTTAATACGAAGCTAGAGAAAATAATAGAATCATAAGAATAGGCAGATAATTTATTGTAGGAATGTCTTTAAACTTACCTTGGCAACAAGGACTTCGTGAATTAAAAATATTAGATCTTCTACATCTAATAATGACGATAGTACCCGTATGAATGATTTTTTCGAAATCGGTATAACCTGCTGAGAGGTCCATGATGTCTTGTTGTAAATATTGCGCTTGATAATTAATAAGGATACAGTATGTTAGAAAGGTATATGGAACTATATTACAAAAAACGTTTCTTACCCGAATGTCCTTTCATTACCTATGGCATATCTGATAAGTATTTCGTTCCACTTTTTCCCATAAAAAGTTTTCCCTCTTCACTAACAGCATATTCTTCGATTGATGTAATCTCTAAATTCCATCACACTTCCTGCCAATTTTAGACCTTGTTTTTGCACTTTCTCTTGCTTTATTTTTCGTTCTGATGATGCAAGTGAGCATCCTTCCCCCCTGAAAAAATTGGTCACAACATAATTATACTGATAAGTGAAAATTCAAAAAAATACATTAAATAACTTACCGGATAAACTCAACAGTGTATAAATAAATAAGGCATGAGTCAATGATTATATTCCATATATTAGAGTTGAACTATCCCTTCAAGCGTGCTCGAGTAAAATCTCCAGATCTCAATTCATATCTAGGCTGACAAATAAATACAGGTCAACAATTTCATTAAAAATATGATTGGTTACTCACAGGTTAGCAAAAACTTGATAGACATATTGATAATCAAAGTGTTTTTTAGGATCATATGGAGTCATGTCTATCTCTGCATTAATTTTATCCCGCATCTTTGAAATATCAGTCTATAGAATGAAAAGGATGTTATTATTGAATACAACATTCTCATTGTACTTGCAAGAAAGATGATACTCACTTCATTAAATGTAACAAGGTATTCCATTAGCCCATCCTCTAATTCAGGGTCAGCCATAGCATTGTATGTCTTGATATATTCTTGATCTTCTTTATTAAACAATTTCATTATACTTCCGTTTTCGATATCAAGAATAAAACTATGTGATGGACTGGTAAAAATATTAGATTAGCAGATCATAGCTTATGATAATAGATACTTTAAACTTAACACTACCATTCACAAGGGAGATCCTTTGTATAATTAAAATAATTACCTTCAACATAACTTCCGGATGGAAGCTTCCATTTTATATCATTGCACATTACGAGATAGTTTTTTTGAAATTCTTGAAACTGACGAATATCTACAACATCATTGCTGACCTTCGATTCTGACTGTAGTAACGCATCATTGCTCTTATTTTCATTATCACTCTTATTTTCATCATTATCTGATTAATCGTTATCAATTCTTGGAGAAACATTTGGGACGAAACGTCATTGATCTGTAAAAAACCAATCAGAATAAGAAGAAAAGCACTAGCAATCGACAGAAATTGGCCCGCATGTGAGATTCTTCAAGATATTGTAGGGTCAATTCTTGCAGTCCTTGATGCAATTATCGAAGGATTTGATGATAGAGCAGTAAGCTATTAAAAGAATTTACTCGTCCTACCGTAGTATCGCGTATGACGTTCCAGACTAGACGTGTTGTAACAAAGTCACGTGGTTATTCAATTCGACTGTGCGCATTTATTAGAGTTAACTGATCCATATTGAGATGTTGTTAATGGGAAGCAGTACGATGTTTTATGAATTTATAGCCATGGATACATGGATAAGTAAGCTCCATAGTATGAAAATGTGAGATTCAAGCTAAGGTTGCTTGCCTAAACCTCTCCAAAATCCTATGATTAATTTCTTTAAAATTTTACTATAGTTTATTATAGTTTTGCCAAGATTTTGGCAGTTTTAGCATTTATAATAAGTTTTGTCAAGTTTTGCTTTTTTTCAGAATTTTGTCAACTTTTTAATAAAACTTTCATATAGTTTTGGCAAAGTTTTGTTATTTCAGCATTTTTCTAGCTTAGCTGATCAATTATTTGATATTTCATCTTTTAAAAAAACTGATCAATTTAGTGTTATAGTCTTTGATGTTCTTGCATTTTTACTAGAAACCCATCTAAATATATATGCAAATCTTAAATATATTTCATTGCATCGTGAATATAAAACATTAAATAGTAAAAACAAATTCTTATAAATATATGTAATGAATATAAACCTTTAACAAAAAAAATTTATAAGATAATAAAAATACTTTGTAATTATTAATATCTAAAAACCATTTAGTAATTTTTTATTAATTAGATTTAGATGAAACAAACCTTTGAAAAATATTTGAACTTGAAGTAATTTATATTTTGTAACTTTATTTATATCTAAAAGATGAAGTTTAATAAAGGTAGTTATGTCTTCTGTATAACAAATTGGAAATTCATAACTCTGATTTCTATTAAAAAGTATTATGTATTTTGAAAGATTTTTTTTTTATTATAAGACAAACGGTAATTTTCAGGCTTTTTAGAATTTCATAAGTCTATTTTCTTTACACTTTACAGCAACTAACCAGTTTTTTTTTTCTTTTTCATTTTTCTTTTATTTTGGTAAAATAAAAGAATATAAATAAAAAAAGATGGATTACAAGAAGTATATAATTAGTAATAGTATTATAAGAAAATTCACAAGTTAAAAAATAAGGAATTAGTTCTATTATTATTAGTTCAGAAAATCGACCCTGCCCATTTCGAATATTTATCAGACAAACATTTTTTATACATAAATTCTTTATCTTTATATAATTTTTTAATTATATAAATAAATTTATTTTTGGAAAAGAATTTTGGGTTATATTCAAAAAGTTTTTTAAATGGAATATTAGTTATTGCTTTTACTATCTTAGGAATTTTAAACTATATTTATGATTGTATTGGATTATAGAATAATACGCAATAATTTTATTGGTTATATAGCTGATTTAGTAAGATTATACTTTACTAAATTTGATTTAGCTAGAAATAAAAGGTATAAAAATATTGCAATTATATAAAGTCATTTATGATTTTACTTGTGAATTCAAGAATATTTCTATGCAGACATTATATGTAATTTGTGTAATACTTTATTTAATAAAATAAATTTTTACAGAAAATAGCAATATATACTGTAAACGGTTGATGGTATTTCAGTTTAGTTAACCATTTATAGTAATACAAGAATTTATTATAAAACTCAATCACCTATACTATGCGTCTTATATTTTTTTTTTTATATAATATAGCAAATAAGCATTAATTTATCATTAATAATATTAAAGCATGATATATAAAAAGTTACATCATATATTCAAGTAAACGTTCCAATTGAGCTTTCTCTTCACGAAACATATTCTCATCATAAGTTTGAATTGAAAATCCAAAATCAATCAAGCAAATACACATATCCTTTTTCATCAATCAAAATGTTTTCTTTATGAATATCATTATGAAGAATATTATACTCATGAACTTTTTTTAATGTCATAATGACTTTATTTTTTAGCCATTTATCTATCCTATGATGATTCAATAAAGTACCAACAATTGTCATTCCCATAACAAAGCTCATTCCATTTGCCAAATCACTATAAAATAATAATTTAGGAATATATATACCCTGAAGTTTAGCAAGAACTTTATAAATTTTAACTTCATTCAGAAATTCATCCAGACATTTAGATTTTTTTGTTAAATCAATACTTTTTAAGGCAATTGTTTTTCCACAGAATTCACACTCAAGTACCTTCTTATTATTTTCTCCAGCACTTAATAATCTATTATACTTAAAATCTTGATAGTTGAATCTTTGTACTTCTATGCTTTGTTTTCTTTGCTTTCATTTTTTTGATATATTTGAATATGATTGCTCAGAAGATAACCATTTGAAAGATTGGAATGATTGTTTGAAGAATGATTGTTTCTTTTTTTAGAAGGATTATGACTTGAATTAAGATCACCATCATCACAATTATCATGTTTAGGTTTTCGAAAAGGATATAAAGAGTCATCAGGTTTTTCAATGATTCTAGGATTAGAAGAATAAGTATTATTCTTAGCTAATTTGATTAGATATACATAGGACTTGAGGACTGATGGAT
The DNA here is from genome assembly GCF_026210795.1 of Rhizophagus irregularis. Classification (NCBI taxonomy): domain Eukaryota; kingdom Fungi; phylum Glomeromycota; class Glomeromycetes; order Glomerales; family Glomeraceae; genus Rhizophagus; species Rhizophagus irregularis. The sequence goes on along the minus strand of NC_089436.1, from coordinate 2,463,176 downwards.
GTATTGAATTATATTTAATATTCTCTGAAATGAATAGAATGTGACTGTAGCAGGTTGTTTCAAAGGAGGAATTTGCCAAGCTCTAACCTATATATTGACAGTTCCTTCCCTACTACTCTGCATTATTGACTATATTGACTAAATTGTTACTAGTACTTATTACTATTATTACTATTATTAATATTATTAATACTATTACTAGTTTTGCTATCTACCCATTTCATAATTAATGTTACTATTCTAATCTTTCATTATAATAAAAGTTTTTCACAGTTTCTTTTCCAACTTTTTCCCAGTAAGTTGACAAATTTCACGTCTAACAGTTTCAAACACATAATCCAAACTATCCCTTCCTCCTTTATTTGAATTAAAAACTTGTCTAAAATGGCTTCTTTTTTCATTAAGAGATAAATTGGTTGATGAACTAGAATTACTGACTGGTAGAATTTCCAGATGAAGAGCATCACTTCCACGTGATTGATTCAAAGCTTCAGATTTATTGGACACACTATTGGTCAAAATCAACACTTCGAGCGTCTATGTAAATTTGATTGATAGGATTTTTAATACCTGTGGTCTACATTCTTGTCTAAACTATTTTACTAGTACAATTTCCCAACATTAACTCTGATTTGATGATATCCTGGATAAAATAAAATGGTATCAAAAGTAATGAAAATGTTAACCTCAATAATAGTATTATACAATCTGAAAAAAAAAGAAAGGACAATGTGTGAATTATATTATTCCGGAAACAATCAAAATTGTAATGTTACTTACAATATTACAAAAGTATCAGATTTGATCTTCCCAGTGGACCTCACTTATTGTACAGTAAAATATATTATGCATCAAGTTAAACCCGTCACATAAGTCAAGAACAATACATCTGCTACTACACTTCACCGTATAAAACATCACTTGTTATAAACTAATACGTATACTATATAATCATTATTTATATTATGCATAGACGTGAAAAATAGACAAAATACAGTGAATCAAAAAAGATTCGGTTGATATACATACAATGCAAAAGACTATGTATGATTAACGTCCAATCATACTTAATTTACCGACCTGTCTACTACTTATTGTAGTGGTGAACGGAAATACTGCATTGCCTCAGTTGCTAAAAATAAGCAAATGAAAGATCAAGAGAAAGAATTGCATAGTGAAAAATACATTGCCAAGAGTATCGAGAAGGTGAAAGAGCTAGAGAAAAAAATTGTATAGTAAAGAGTGCGTTGCTGAGGGTATCAATTTTGTTATTGAGACAAAGACACTGGCAGGGATGAAGATAAATTTTCCTGCAATTTAGCAACAATACTTGCAAGAGAACATGAGATAGTTGCAGTATAGTTGGAATTTACACCCGATGGCTGTATAGCTTACCTTTCTAAGAACTTTGCTTGGCTTCAGAACGATCTTGCATATATCAGCAGAATCACGACCCACTTGGAAAATAATTACATACTGTTTGACTAAGTTTGAATTTCGACTTGAAAAACTTAAGAATGATATAAAGAGGGGTCAAGAAGAAGTATGATGATGTTATTTCTTTCATGGGTTATACTTCAATCGATGCTAATAATATAGATACATTAAAAAAAAATCTAAACTGAATATCCGGTCTTTGTAACAAGTATTATAATGAATTCAAATTCAAAGAAGTTCCTATGTTTCATCCAAAATTTTTAAGACATATCAAGAAAGTGGGATCTTATGCTGGGTTTACGAAAGAAATTATAGTATGTGCGCGTAAGACAAAGTACAAACCCCTATTCTCTAGCTCTATTATCATAGATGATCAGCCATACTTTCGTGGAAAAATATTATCAGAAGGTTTGTTGATGATAATAACTATGAACGTTTCACAGATGAATGTTTGAAAGATGAACTTATAATGAAGATACCAACTTCAGCTGAATGGTGACGTTAAACGTTACATATATTTACATGACGAATTGAACATATTATGGACCAGAAAATTAGGAATAGGGTGTTTATTACAGTATCTAAAAAATGTTGTTGAACTATATATTGATTTGGTACAAAAACAAGGATATAAAGTAATCATTTCCGGAAAGCTATAGTGGATGGAAACTTCCACATGTATCAGATAACAACTTTAAAATCAGATCCCTGAAACATATGCTAGACATCTTGACCGAATCATAGAGAAAAAGGTAATACAAAATGCTCGTAGTATAACGTCAGATTCTGATAATTCTGGAGATAGTACTGATAATCTTGATGATGTAGACTATGATGGTATACCAAGTATACAGAATAAAATTTGAGTAGTGGAAGGAAGCTTCTTCATAAAAAATGAGTTACCTAATGATATTTTTTTTGCTACATATTTTATAAATGTTGAAATAAATTAGCCAATTCTCACATAAATATTCCATTTAAATATCTACGCTAAAATTTCTGTAATATTAGTTTATATATCATTTTAAGATTTTTAACCAATTCACGCCTATATATTCGTGATGTGCCAAACTTTGCAGCCAAATTTAGCGATGTAATTAAAATCATGAGAACTTTGCAATTGAAAAACGTATTAACGATTATTATTTTCTAGACAAATATTGAATGTGTTAAATGATAATAATCGGGACTTTGCTCGTAATATATGACAAATTTTCTATGCTAATATCCTGATTTCTGAAGTGTTAACTCAAGACACATGTCTATCCTAATTATCTATTTTTACTCGCTTTCCATCAACCAATGATGATTTCTGCTGAACTTGATTTGCCCAAATAATTTCTTGATAGGCCCGACTAGGTCATCACGGGATAATGATGGGTAGTTGATAGGTAGAGGTGTAGGCGTAAGCGAATACAAAAAAACTTTGATCTTCCCATCACCATTATCATTCCTATCTCCAATACCACTTTGAACTTTTGTTATTACCCAGTCAACACTCCTTATTGATTTTGTAACGTCAAAGTTTTTTTATCTTGAGCAGTTCCATTGATCAGATTTTCGTGATCAAGTTAACGTAATTCCTATTCCAAATTCGATTCTTGGGCCAATAAAAAATGAGGCCTAGTTAGCGATTACTTTTATCCGCCTTGTATAAGTAAAATAAAAAATTGAGCAATCCATTATCAGTCTGATTATGCATTGATCCCTTCCATATACGCTAATTGAAAATATTGTCCATAAATTTCGGACATATTGAGAAAATAATCATGCAAATTGGTGCAGTGCTAATTTTGTTGTTACATGCCTTAGTGTAGTATAGAAAAAAAAATAGGACAAATTCAAAAATTATGGAACTTAAGAAAGAATCACAACAAGACAGAGTGGAATGGTATGAAATGAAATACTGTATAAAGGTAAGAAGTATTGTTAGATGAATTGCATGTCGGAGTATGTTGGTGGAAATCGATTATAATCAACATCTTTCACATGATTTATTTTAGTTGGAGTGATATAGATAAACACCAGAACATATGGTTTCATATAGTGAATAGTATAGAGTAGTGGGAAAGAAGCTCGAGAAATTCTTCCCTTTAAATGACTACTCCGTTATATAATCAACGAAATCAATAACTGTACACAATAATTTTTCGCTTGAGAAATTTTCAATGGTTTGTTTATTAAGTCATCAGTATAATACAATAACAATAAAGAAGTTAAAACTTATTATATTTAATGCATAATGCGTTATTGCTTTATGTTATCAGAACATTATCTGCTTCTTAGTTCCATCTAAGTATTTCTGTTTTCTGTATGTTTTAAAACTTTCATATAAAAAATATAAGCGAATTTCATTCCTTTGATCCAAGATATCCTTAACTTCCTTTAACTTTTCTTGCTTGATCCCATGTCTGTCGGCAATAGTGATTCGAAATAGTTTATTAGGATGAATATAACTATCTATACTTTGATAATTTTTGGCAACTGGCTGATAGTAAATTCCTTCGCTAATGTCAATATTCTTGAACCTCTTCTTTACTAGTTCTTCAATATCACATTCGCTTCATTAGATTGCTGTCCAAGATAGCGTACCAAAAATTCCCCTCTTTTGCATGTGACTACATTTCAAACATCTTCCCACAAAGAACTGCCATCCCCGCAAGTCCCTTGAATACTCAATAAAACTGTGTAAATCTTCAATGTGATCTTTTTGAAATTTCTCTAAGCACATATTTTTCCACGAAATTAGATGTAAAGGTGCAGATTGCTTTGGTGTATGAATTATCTCCGTATCCTCATTTGTTTTATGTGAATTAATTTATGAGAGAAGCCATCACCTAAGAAGTGTTCGCCCTGAACTCTGAGCAAACTTTTTAAGCCTGTGCGCCTTCAATCCTCAATTTAATTTTATCTGGTGTCATCTCAATATAAAAAATCCATCTTGCAACCCCTCCATACTAAATCAAACTTTTCCTTGATGGAATTATAATTAAATTCTTTATATAGATCCAATTTCCCAAGGTAGGTGGCATGTAAAATATTTCGCTCTTTTGTGCTTTGGTAAATCTTTCAATGAATTGCTTCTTAGGCCATAATAAACTTTCCAATTAAATCATGATTAAATTTGGGCATTACACTATCAATGATACACCATACGTCCTTTTTTTCTGCAATTTGTCTATATACTGTAGTGTCTATATGTCTATCATTATTTTCTACCTTAAGTAGATCACCATTAGGAGAAATACGTGTCGCGAACCCTTCATAATCGATCAGAACTGACTTGTTCCGTTTAATAAGCTCCACTAACATTAGAATTCCGAAGTATGATTTGCCAATACCTGGGTTTCCAGTGATGCAAGATCGGTTCAATTTATTAGCATTGATACCATTGAGTATAAAGTCACGCAAATAGCCGTAACGCTTTCGATTAAATACCTTTGAACTCATTAATGTAAATTCCAGTATTATTATTATCTTCAATATTTTCTAGTGCCTTCCACTTCTCGCCTCCTTCGATAACCTTCCATAGCGTTCATCGATTAGCCTTAATTGAACCTTTCATCATTCCCGTTTAACTCTTTTCATATCAATTTCTTGAGTTCAAAAACGGTGAGTTCGTCTTCACGGAATGTTTTATCACCATAGCGTTATTCTCTTTAGTAATGTGAATCGCAGACGATTCACAAAGAGGTTTAGTTAGAACAACAAAAAATAAAAACACATTCTGACACTATTATCTGCAAACACGAAAAACAAGAGTTAAAAACATGGTACAAAAAAAAGTTTTTCAGTAAAATACAAATGAAGACCTTTTTGGATACGTTAGGCTAGCGGGTAGAGACCTTTCTTCGATTTTCGTCTGTTCTTTGGTTGGCGAAAGAGTTTGTACCTAGGATGGCGAAAGATAGTTTGACGAGACATTTTGGTTATATGTCACATATTTATATTTCCATAAACTAACTGTCAGTAATTCAAACTTTGACCTTTTTCTTAACGAAAAATTTTTATCAATCAAAAAAAAAATCAGTCACATGATACGATGTCACATGAGAGTGCCGATCAAAATATTTCCTTGCAATGTTCCGTACTTCCGTACAAGACATTACACAAGTAAGGTAAGTTGTGGCTGTGCATTCGCAAAAAGGCGACTTCAGAGCTTGCAAACTAATATCCATTTTTCGTTCAGAAATTTCAGGGGATCTTATTGGCAGAGAACATAAACTTTTGGTGTGTTTTACTAAGGTCAATACTCATTTTATTCTATCCTGAATATCGATGCTGGGACAAATGGAAATTAGAGTTAATGTTGGCTATTCCATAATTTCTGACAGAACTTTAGGACGCAATAACTCATCATCCGGGCATCCGATTCATACGATTTTAACATCATTGGAATGCTCTCATCGCGCTCTTTCTAACAAGCTGAGAACTGCACGAATCCAATCACTGGAAGGCGAGATATTACATTCTAAATATAAGCTAGAATTATAACAGAGTTGACCAAAATTAACCGCTGTTACTGACATCCGACATTTGGAACTACCATGAAACCGAAAATGCACTGCAGATTTTATTGCGCCGACCGACATGAATTTTCTGCGACGAAAAATAAAAGGCGCCGATGCATGAGTAACTTCTTAGCAATAAAAAGGGTGCAGGGTTAGGCCGATAGGCGGACTATAAATAAGCAATAAAAAAAGCTGCAGAAGTAAAATAAGTGAATAACACATGGATAGTTCCTTAGCAACAAAAAGGTCGCTAACACCTGGCACATAATAGTCTATACAGACACATTTACAATCTGATAGATTAAAATAAATTACAATACTCTAACACATCAAGTGATAATATGTACCAATTAGATTATAATTGATATAATTGACTAATATCAGTAATATGTACCCAATTAGATTATAACATCACAGGATAGTTGATTAATATGTATCCAATTAGATTATAATTCTAGAACATTAAAATCTAGACTAAAGATGTATTAATATATTAATACGTTTTATAATTTACAAAGCTATTCTTAAAATTCAGAAAAAATACTAGTATGAGAACTCTTTATTTAATAAGTATTAGTTATATACTAATCTAGTAGTAAGTATATGGATGATGACGGGCAGATGACCCATTTATATACTAAACTAGGATCTTATCATCCTGGATATACTAATTGGTCCGCCAGTTTATGACTGGCGGAAACTGAAAATCCTAAATACCAATGGTGATAATAAATATATAACAAACTTTTATATATATGATATAAATTATTGTAATATCAGAAATATCAGATATGGCAATTTAAATCATATGATAAATTTGGCAGATCACTTAATCGTGGAAAAAAAAGAAATAATTTTGACCAGAATTATAAATTGTATCTTAAACAAGCGATTTATTAAGAATATCTTCTAATAAATATACTGTATATCGTATTACTTTTTAATACTATAAAAAAAAAAAATGAAATCACAAATCTTAAATCTTTTACTAATTTTATTAAATAAAAATCCGCTATGGAAGGTTTCATATGTTCTGTATATTCACTTGATCTAAAACTTTCTTATTAGTTAAAAATGGGATAAAACACAATATGAAACTATGAAACTAATCATTTTTTTTTTTTTTTGATAAAGTAAACAAAGAAAAATTTTTCACAATTTTTTTTTTTGTACAAAGAAAATAAAATAACCAATAATATTATAATCGGAGAAGCCAAAAAGGGAATAATTCTCTTCGGTTATAAGGAATTTTTTTTATAGACAAATTAATAATACAAATAATCTCTTTATTACATTACATAAAAAATAATCTCTTTTACTACATCCCACCTGACCTTATGAATTTTTATATCCGGATGTGTGAATATTACTTGATATATGGGTTTTCAATACTAAAAAAAGTATATCTACAGGAATTTGTTAATTGGTCAAACCTAAAGATAAAATTACAAACATTTAAACACAAAAGATGCTTAAATATCTGAAAAACAATAACAAAAAAAAGAGAAAAAAGAAAGTATCAAAATATAAATATTTAATAAACTTTAAAAGCGACAATTTAGACAATTTAGGATAAAAAAATAAAATATTCTACCTTATTGCCTTATTATAGAAATGTTATCCCGGTTCTTTCCAGTTAAATTTCCATTATGAGAGAGAGAAAGGTTTATTATAAATAAATAATAATAATAATTTAATTGTATTAAATTTTCGCGCCATATTTCTAAATCAAAAAGTATTTATTAACATAAAAATAATCTTTGTTAATATTGGTCAAACTTTAAAAAATGTTTCTTTATAATCGTTCAAAGATTGATCATCATTTTTAAATGTTACATATGTATAAGAAATATCATAAGAATGGCGTAGTTTAATTATTTAATATCTCTAATGTAGCGCAGCATGCACTTAATATGCGTTATCGAGCGAAGTATGCATATCCGCTACAAGCGAAGAAACTCCTAACTTTTAATTATAACTTTTAGAGGCTAACCACATTACTTATTTATCTTGGCACAGATTTTATTAATTTTATTTATACGACCAGATTGTCAATGTTTAATACTAAATATGTATAATAAATAATGCAAAAAATTTTGATTCAAAGAATGAGTTGAAATGCTTGTTTGTTTTGTGAAGATTAACTTATTTCTTTTTATAATAAAAACCTAATAATTAAAATTAATCGCGGACGCAATTCAACTATAGTAAATCTTTTCTCTCCCTAATTTTTTTTTATAAATATGTCAATTTTATTAAACACAACATAGAATAAATGTATTACAAAAAGATGATTTAATAAACAAAATAAATTATATTATTCGGGAACTCCCGAATGATCACAATGTAAAATGAATAAAAATTTCTGATTCGTTAAACCATTAAAAGAACCGTGCGTTTAAGCAGTTATTAAAATCAAAAGGAATCACCTTTGCATTTATTTATCGTACATGTGATCAAAATCAGTTGACTTCCGAAATTTAGTAAATTTTTTTGAAATTCTTTAAATTTAGTAAATTGATGTGGGAAATTATGCACACATTTTAAAATCTGCATATTGCATATATTACTTGCTTGCGCCTCTCTACATATGAATTTCATGCATTTCATGCGATATGTAATAATCAATATACAAATATACAAGCATACAGTATCATAATACGTCACTTCATCACGTACGAGAAAAGGATTAAATTCGCGAAAAAAAAAAGTGAAAGGAATATATTATTAAACGGAATTAAAGTTTGAAATTACATGATAAATATCTTTTAAGCTTGGTTTTTTTATAAATTACAAAAACAAAAAGAAAAAAAAATATTAAAAAAATTACATGTATATAATAATTACAAATGTTTTTTTTTTTACATAATGAAAACTAACGAAATTTCTTTCTATTTATACATTTTTTTTTTAAAAAAAAATATTATTATTTGTGTATGCACAGCACACATTCAAATTTTACTTTTTTTTTTTTTTTTTTTTTTTTTTTTACCAATTATCGGATAATAAACCATAACCTGGTATATAATAATGTGAACCGCTCCTTATTCTCTGATATTCAAATAATTCAAAGGTTGCTTCAGATTCAGCCAATACTTCTTCAGATAATTCATTTAAAGTTTCAATGTAAACTCTTTTTAATCGTTGTCTTTCTTTGGCGTATTTGACTAAAATTTCCAAATGATCGGAATTAAAAGAATAAGATTGTCTTACTTCCAAATAATTTAATGGTGGTCTAACATAAAGTAAATAATTTTCCAATGAAGTTGATGTAAAAGACCAAGGAACAGATAAGATCAAACGATTTAAATTACTTAATAAATTTTGTGAAGTAATTTGTTCAAGTAAATATGTTATATCTGCAGTATGATTAACAGCATCTTCTAATGATTCATCTTGAGGAGAAATATTTCTTGATAATTCGATCGATCGTAATAAAGGACATAAAGTAAATAAAGTAATTAATTGTGGAACATCATTTGTATCAACAAAAGTGGTAAAATGTGTTAAATTTGGACAATGTTGACCAACAATTTCAATCAATGAAATTGTATCAGTTGTTGTAAAAGATTTTGATGAAACATTTGATAAATTATTACCCAAAATCAATTTTTTTAAGTTAGGACCAGTTTCAATAATTAATTTTTCAATAGAATCATTTGAAACGATCGATTTTTCAAAATTCAATACTTCAATACTTTTAAATAAATCTCTCTTTGAATTAGTAGGAGTTATTAAAGGTCTCATTAAATCATCACTTAATTCACATTCTCTAAATACTAATTCTTTCAATTTAATATATTCTAATATATTATAAAAAGCACCCCATTGAGCATATTTTGTATTTAATTGAACAAATTCTAAATGTTTAAGAGTATTTACTTGAGATTTTAAAGCTCCTAATATTGTTAATAAACCAATTTCACCACGTAATAAAGTAAAAGATTCCAAAGAATTTTGTGATTGAAGAAGAGTTGCCAAATTTTTAGCTTCCCATTCTAATTCTTGCATTTGTGGTTCAGTATAAGGTACAAGAGTTAATAAAGTAATGATACCAGTGGATCGTTGAGATTGATTTGTTGAAGATGGAGCATTACTAACATTACCATTAATACTACCATTATTATTATTGTTATTATTATTATTATTATTATTATTTGACCAAGCAGTATAACCACCCATATCAACAACAATTTTCTTTAAATGTTTACAAGTTCCAGCCAAAGCGTGAAATAATCTCCATTTTGTTCCTCTTGTTGTACAAATGAATTCCGTTAAAGGAGGTAAACATTTATTTGCACCAGAATAAGTAGCTATTAATAAATGTTCTTCGGGAACATTCTGTCTTAAATTATTATGATTATTATCAGTAATATTTGTATTAGTATTATTAGAAGTATCATTAATAGGTACTAAACAATGACAAGGATAAGAAGATAATCTTGTATCAATTGAAAGAGATTTTAATTGTTTACATTTACTCATAATTAATTTAGCCAAAGAATATGATACCACTCTATCAACGGCAACAGGAAAACCATCAACACTAATTCTACCACGAGAATTATTAGAAAAAGAGGAAGAAGTAGAAGAAGAAGAAGAAGATAAATTACTAAAAGAAGATTTTTTTCTTAACATTAAAGAAGATTTTTTTGTGAGAGTATTTACGGCCTTTTTCAAAGTTTTCTTAAAAGAAGCTTTTTGAGTAAATTTACCATTAGAATAATTTGAAAAAGTATTATTATTATTATTATTAAATATTGTAAATTGTTTCCAAGCTCCAACTGTAATGAATAATTCTTCCAAATCCAAATATCTTAAAAATTCGATATAATTAAAAGTAGGATTTTCCAAAAAGTATTGATTAGAATTATCCTTATCCTTAATTTTAGAAGAATTTAATTTGATTCTATTATTTAATAAATTAGATTTTTCATCACGGTCAAGGAAAGAAAGGTAAACATTTATTAAAGCGGCACATTGAATATAAGTATCTTTTGTAGTTCTATTACATTGACCTTGAACACCGAAAGGAGAAGTAGAAGAAGGACAAATATTTAATAAATGAAATGGTTGAGACCATAAAACTTTTACCACGTTAACACACCATAATCTATTAACCAACAAACATGAATGTAAAGATGATTTAGAATAAGATAAATGTGCGAATATATGTTGTAAACATTCTGCTGGTAACGATTTACTACTATTAGTACTATTAGTTGTTATAATAGGTTTAATATTAACGATAGATTTTTTAGTACGTATATTGGGTAATGAATTTTTACTATGAAGTTTATAAGACATTATTATTATAATATATAATAATAATAAGATAATTATTTAAATTAAAAGAAGAAGGAAAAGAATTTTTTTCTTTTTTTTTTCTTATTTTTTTTTTTTCAAAAAAAAAAAAAAAAAGAATTTTGTTGTTAGAATTTCTTAGTTCATAATATATATATATATATTATATTATTATTATTATATTATAATTATAATTATAATAATACATGTATACAACTATTAATGTAATAATTTATGTTGTACTTCATGCTTCTTGATGATGACCAGGATGACTAACGACTAAGTATAACTAGTTAATACTTTTGTTGACCACAAAAAGTAGATAAGGTTTAGCCGGTGCTTAGGCAAATCCTTAGCATTGATGATATCCCGCCATAATCGTAAAATCATTACCAAAAAAAACTTCCCTCTTATAATATGATTGTGATAATTATATAATTAAAAAATGATTCTAGATTTCCGACTAAATAAATCTTGGCTTTTCATAAAAAAAAAAAAAATTTGATTTTATTTAATTAGTTATATAAAATCATTTTTTTTTTAAAAAAAAAACCATGATTTCTTTTTTAGATTATTATTTTCGTTATATAACCTACATCCGATATTAAATCTTAAAAAAAAAAATTCTTAAAATTATTTCCTAGCATATTCCATTTTGATGAAACAAATTTGATACAATTACTCCCGACGCCACCTTTTAACTTTATGTATAATTCCCCGCATTTATAAATCCTAAAACTCGGATTAAATGATTAGCGTCAGATTACCTTAGTTACCTTGTGAACCATATTTCCAAAAAAGGTTAGTTATTACCTAAAAATTTTATATATTAAATATTAAATGACTAAACAAATTATTAATTGTTTATGTTATATAACAACGAAAAAGAATCAAAAAAAAAGAAAAAAACAATGGACAACAACTTATTTTATATAAAAATAAAAATAATAAAAATAAAAATAATAAAAAATAATAATAATAATAATAATAATAAATATGTAATTAATTTAAAAACTTTTTTTAATATCCGTTGTTTTTTAAAAATATTCCAACATGTTCAACATTTTTTCGTAACTCAAATACTCATCTACCCATATATATTGTATACAATCATATACATAAGTACTCAAGTACTCATGATACACACAAATATGTTATGAATTTTATTTCATTGAAAACAATATGATTTATTTTTGACTATTCTTTAATTCTTTCTTTCTTTCTCCTAATGACCTTTTTATTGACAATGTAAAAATTATTGAATTGATAATATTGACATTTGCATATTTATTTAACCTATAATAGTAAGAATACCATAATTTTTTAACATGCTTTATAAAGTAATTGTTGATCACGAACTTGTGTATCAACTTGGTTTCCTTAGGATTCATTCAATAAATGATCTTTTTTTTTTTAATACACAAGAAATTTTGTTTCTATTCTATCATATAATTTTATTTTTATTTTTATTTTTATTTTTCTATAATGATGAGATAATCTATAATGTAGATTACTTGGCATTTTCCTTTTAATGAATTTATTAAAGTTTCCCTCCCGAAAATGTGAATCAAAAAAACTATTTATTAAAACGGAAATCAGACCGATGGTTTCACAATTCTCACATTATTTATTAAAGAAAAAAAAATTTTTTAATTAAACTTTTTTTCTTTCCCGCCAAAAATAATTAATTTATGATAAATACAGTATGCCGGCGGAATATATTCCATTTTTGTATGGAGTAATCATTTCATAATCATATTATGTAATTAAACAATATTTTTTCCTTTGAAGGAAAAAATGGTCAAAGCTCAATGGTTTTAATTAAACTGATATTACAGTTATTATTTATTACATAATATATAATTATTTTTACTTGAAGATCTTCCAATTCATTTTTTTTTTTAATAGGTTCATCATATTGTTCTATTTTTTCCCATGAATCTTATTCCAAGTAACACGATCGATTTTCTACATATTTAAAATTCACTATAATCTTAGATAAAACGGGAAGATTCTCGAACTCGGATTTGTCGATCCAATGAGAACGATTTTATTTTATTCAAGTTTTTTTTAAAAATTTTAAAAAGAAAAAAAAAATTCAGTTTTTCGAAATCGAGTAAAAATATATTGAATTACAATTAAAAACATGATAGTTATTAAATATTATTAAGGTTCTTTGTAAGAATATTTGTTGATATCGGACTTTGATACCCTTCCCCAGTCTAGTTTATGATAAACAGATATGATGATGATACTCGGTCCTTTATTTATTACTGAAATTAGGTTAAATGATTTGACTGAATATCTTTTAAAATCGTTAAAATTTTAAAAAGAAACTTCTGTTTTAAGGGACTTAATAAATGGTTTTCTTCATACTCCTGTTAAAGGCATCTGCCAAATTATTTGGCCGGTTTAATTACTGTATACGTAAAATTTGTATGTCCATTAAATATAATTTTGGGAAAATTAATTGCAATTAAAAAATTTGTGGATTTTTATATATAACTATTATTATAAAATGTTGTAAAAATAATAGCATATATGTTTACCATAATCCAAAATATCAAATAGTAATATTTATAAATACAGGTCATAATCTGCTATTATATAATATTATTATTATGATACTTCAAATTAGATGATAATAAATAGGTAGGTAAATTGACGTGTGTAATAATAATACCATTTATAATACCATTTATAATTTTTTTTTAATTAAAAAAAATTGTTTGTTAAATGTACGGCCAAAGTACCCCCGGGTATCTTGTAAATTTCGGAATATCCGGGGTGGACACTATACACGAGGTACAAGAATTCATATTTATTTCCCCGGTTTTAAGGGGGGGATATATTTAATTTTATATTCCGGGTATTTTACAAAATATTAAAATTAAATTTCCGTGTATAGTATCCGGGTATTTTAAAATTTGGTACTATATACATGAAGGTATTATAACATGACCCGTAATATATGATAAAAATTTAAATTATTTTAAGTATTCAATTAAAAGTAGATATAATATTTTACTATAAAACCATTTAAAAATTTAAATCCACCAGAATCCACCGGAAATTTTATTATAAATAATAATATTATATTATTTTAAAATTACTTCTATATACTATATATTAAAATTTATTCTTTATAATAAATTTTTTAAATAACTGAAATATTTTTTAATACTTGCTTAAAAAAATCAAATACTTTTATATTTATAATATTTATTTTAATATTTTTTTTTTTATTTACCCTCATAGGGATCGATATATATTGGCAAAACTATAAATTCTATATTACTAAAAAATTATATATAATTTTTATTAGATTTAATTTTATGAAGCTTGCTAATTTGCACTCCGGGTGAAAATCACACGAGGTGATATCACTCAGGTGATTTCACCGGTATCTGGCTTATCATGTGATTTTTTATATTAAAAATCTAAAATAGCGCGACTTTCAATCTTGTATTACCATTAATCATTAAACTATCATGCGATTTATTATATTACTAATATTTTTATTAGTCATTAAAGTAGATTAATACATTTAAATGTCGTAAAAAAAATTTTTTACACTTTTAGATATTCGGACATCTTGGAGCATAATGTCCAACTTGATTACAATTTTTACAACGCCTTTCTTTCTTTTTTCCCTCTTGGCTTGCTACAACGTCTTCTTTACGATTTTTATTAGTAGTAGTATTAGTTATATCCTGGATACGCCTTACTTTCTTTTTTTGAGGTTCACCACATGACTTATACCTATTAGGTTGTCGACCTTTATGTCTTACTCGTAACGGATCACCAATATGCATATTTTCCTGCTGGTCAGATAGTTCCGACTTTACACTTTCAATAAAATATTCAATTTGATTGACAAATTCATCAACTTTGTCAGCCCGAATAGCCAAATCAAGTGCTTTTTTGGCATATCCCATACCAAACCCATATTTTTGTTTAGGACCTCGAGGTTGTACAATATTAGGAGTTTGCCTAAAATTTGCAAGATGTTGAAATGATAATCGCGGACCTTTCTCTAATTCATTTTCTTCAATTTGGTATACCGGTTCTTTATGTTGTTGTTCGATATTATACTTGTTATAATTATACCATCGTTGAGGAATAAGAGATATATGAAATTGTGCATTAATTGAATAGGACATAACCCGAAAGAAATGCCTACACACAATTCCTTTATTAATGAGCCAAAGACAGGTACATAAATGCGACCCGTCATCAAGTAGAATGATATGTTGTGGTTCAGATTTTTGTCCACAATGTCTAGTTGCTTTCCATACTTGCCGAATACTATTATAGGGTATATTTTTGATTAATGAAGAAAATAGAGATTGAGGTTGATCATAATCATCCTCTCTGGCCATTTCTTGTTGATAAGAATCATCTACCATCTATGAAAAAAGACGGAAAAAAGGGAAGTATTTTTTTTTAATAATTGTCTTTATCATTTTAAACAAGTACTAATAATTTTCTTATCAACCATTAGCAATATACTTACTTCTAAGAGCGGTAACCAATCTTCAATTAATTCCACATCATAACATAACGATTGGACCATTTGATCATGTTGTTTTTGAAGAATCTGAGGAGTTAAATATTCTCGCAGAATTTTATCAAGTTCTGGAAAATATTCATCCATAATTGATGGTATTCCTCTAGTAGGAATTTCATTTTTACATTCGTTTAATATTGCTTTTTTTGATTGTTGATCAAATATTTTTTGAATTTCTTTAACAACATCAGTCAAACACAAAGATCTATTTAATCTATCTTTGATTATTATATTAGTAGACTCTACCCATTGTGTACTTTGAATTCCCGCTGTGAAATTCTGATTGATAGCATATATAACAAGCCCAACTACTTTTACAAGGATATAAAGCTCTTGTAAGATATTGTTCACAAGCTGAAAATTCATCAATAAGTGTATTCCATTTTATTTTAAATGTTTTATGACATAAAGAATTGCGCATTTCTAAGAATTTAGCGCGAAAAAGTTCAAATTGATTACGCAATTTCCCTTTAAGATTCTTTTTTAGATTTAAATCTATATGAAAAATACAATGGAAATGGTGTGTTTCTGGATAATTTGTCTTTATGGCTGATATTAAGGTTGGATCAGCATCAGAATATAGGACTGTTGGTGCAAGATCACAAGAATTTTTTAATTCTTGTAAAATCCATGTGAAAGTTGCTTCTGTTTCATCTTCCAAAATTGCTGCAGCAACTATTATATTTCTAAAATTATTATCAACCACAATGATTAGAATTAATATCATATCAAATTGATTAGTTTTGGATGTTGTATCAATAATCACAATATCATGGTATCTTTCATATGCATTAACTTGATCGGGTGACATCCAAAATAATGAGTTTAGTCTTCTCTCTCCATGATCAAAGCGTGGCTTTATGATCCATCTTGGATCATCATCTTTTTTTAAGTATAGCTCAGTAAGCATTTGACATGCATCATTCTTAATAGGTTTCGCTTGTTTTTTAAACTGTTGAATAGCGTTACTTAGATCTTTCTTATTAATCACTTTATTTGGAAATGAGGCTACTAGTAAGTTATATTGAGTTGGTATGCCTAATCTTCCTTCAATCGTCCAAAACTTTATTTTCTTAAGCATTTTATCTGTCAATTTTCGAAATTTTGGGGCTATTTCGGTAATGCAAGGATTCATATCATGATTATGTATCCCAACTATACTATTAATACGAACACCATTTCCAGATTTGGGAAAAGAAAGATTAATATGCCAAAGACACCCAATCATTTCGGAATCCCTATCCCTTCTATTTTCTTCTAAAATAACCTTTTGGATCTCATAAGTTCGGGCATGTGAACATTCATATGTTTTACATCTTGTTATTGTACTGTCAGTTGGATCCAGTATACGTCTTTTTTTACGAAAAGAAAATTCCTGTTGCTTTGCATATTCATTAAGGTATAATTCGGCAAGTTCCCATGTTTCAAATTCCATCACTTGATTTAATTCTAATTTATTCTCTTCTTCCTTATACTCGCTATCATCATATTCCCGTTCTTGATGATTAAGATTTCTATCTTCATCATCTGAAACATCATACCAGCCATTTATTCTTTCATCTTCCGAAAATCATATCTATTTATATCCTCATTTTCTGAAACATCCATTCTTCTTACATTTCCTATTTGGGTTTCATTAAGTGTATCATGATCTTCAAGAAATAGATCAGAAGAATCATACGAAGAACCATAAAATTCAAATATTGGTAGGTCAGGAGATTCGTATTGATAACTGTTAAGCAAATCTGAACCACTATATGAAGAATCATAATAAGAGTTGAATAACATGTCAGGACTATAGGAAAAATTTGGGTCTAAAATATTTTCCATTGTAAGTGGTTTTATTAATAGTTTTAAAGCTTTGTGATTTCGTATACAGTCCCTCTCGATATAACGAACCCTAGGTTCCAGCTGATCAGGGCTTCGTTATAAGCAACTTCGTTAACACTATAACGAATTATTCGGTATTGTATAATGAATTCTTCGGTATAGGAATATCGGTTATACAGATCATATGACTTGTTGATCTGATTACCGATAATTTAACATTTTTTTTAATCTTTTTTTTATAGGGGTGCTTTCTAAACTTCAAAATAGATGCCTAGAATGAGAAGTAAGTGGGAACTGGGGGGTTTTTTATATTAATTTCGTTTAAAAACATTTACTAATGTTCTTTTTTTATTTTTTTTATTGTAGGAAACTTCCTGGACTTCGAAATGGACGCCTGAGACGAGAAGTAAGTGGGGAACTCAATTTTTTCTTTTAATTTCGTTTAAGAACATTTACTAATGTTCTTTTTTTATTTTTTTATTATAGGGAATGCTTCCTGAAGTGTTCTATATAAAAATGTTTATTATAATTCCTTTTTTTTGTAGGAATGCTGTTTAACAATAACTGACTATATAATAAATAAATTATTAATGATATATTAATTTAACTAGGAGTGTCCTTACCCCTGTGATAAATATAAATTAATAACAATTCACATCGAATCCTAATACAACCGAATTAATGTAAATTAATGTAATTCTGCCTAAATATTAAATAAAATAGCCAGAATTATTAATCCTGATACGATCCTGATACAATCCTGATCCATAATTTAAATATAAAATACAGGGGTGATATTTAATGTCATAATGCATCAATATTTATTAATAATTACATTTAATTATAAAGAAATTCTTCGTTATAACTGAAAAAATTCGTTATAAAAAAAATCCGTTATATCGAGAGGCATTTTTATATAAGAAATTCACACACTTTACTTCGTACTACGTTATACGGTAAATAAATAGTAAACTTCGTTATATCAAGGTTTTTTTCATATTTAAAATCGGTACCACACTGTATGATCTGTTATATCATGTTATTCACTATATCGAGGTTCGCTGTAGAGAGGGGTGACTGTAGATTATTATAATTGATATGAATTTACTTTAGGGAATGATGTTTTAGAAAAACAGAACAAGATACATGCTTATAAACAGTAAAGATTAAAATTTTCTTTAGAAAACAACACGTTAGCGTGTCAGAATTTTTTCGAAAGAAATAGGCTTAAATGTGAATTACATCATTATATAAACAATGGCAATTTTGTATTACCTGTTACTATTATTTGTGTAATATTTATCAGGTATTATCACCTGCCGTAATTATTAAATTTAAATAATTAATTACCTTCCAAACTATATCAATAAAATTAATCAGGTGATTTCACCTGAATTATTTTAAAATTATATAAAATTATCAGGTTAAATCACCTAGGTGAAAATAATTAAAATCACCCCGAGTGTAAATTAGTTATATTCTAATTTTATTTATCCTTTAAATAGTAAGCAGTGTGATTTTAATGAAAACTTTTTTTCTCTAACAGTTTAAATAACATATTATATAATTATATATTTGAAAATCAATACTGTTACTTTGACATCTTTTACTACTTAAATTAATCATTAGTTAAAAGTTAACATTTTTAATAACAACTATGATTTTAAAAATTTTTGCAATTAATTTTAATACCTTTATCAGAATTTAATTGTATGTTATATGTAAAAAGTTAAAATTAGTATTTTAAACATTTTTTTAGTCTTATAAGTAAAGTATAGAACAAGTAAAAATACATATACTGTAAAACATTTATTTTAAAGATTCTATAATAAGTATATAAGGTTTGCATCACATTTATTCAAAAAAAAAAAATGAATCTATAACATCATATAATTATAAATGATTAGTAAATTTATTATATAATAATTTTCAAAAAAGAGAAATATATTGCAATGTCTCTAGGCTCTAGCCCTCTACATAAAATTATCTTTACTATTAGTAAACATTCTTTAAAAATAAGCATTCCTGACCAGAATTATAACTATTTTAGCCAGAATTATGAGGATCTTAACCAGCATTATTAAGTGCAAAAAAAAGGTGTTTATATATTGCAAAATATGGTAATTTATTAATAATTAAAAAACTAAAAACTTTAATATTTTACTAATTAGGAAAATTATATAAATAATCTTAAATAATTATATAAAAATATATTGAATATTTGATAGGTTTTTATATATATATAAAAATTATAATTTAATTTCTTATTAGTAAAATAATTTATTTTTTTTTTGCAGCACATTTGCAGTTTTATTAAAGTAAAAAAATAAAGAAAATATATACAAAGTAAGATTCCCTAATAATGAACTACTCTAATATAATTAAACTACAAACCACTTATCAAACCAGCAGTACTTCACATATGCATGTGTGTACTGTCAAATGATTGTTTGATTCTGTAAGTAAACTTCGTTTAGTAACAGGTATATATGCCACCCAAATTATTTTAGCTAGGCTGCCATAATTATAAGTAAAATCCCAAATTCAATTATGACATCCCAAATTATTTTAGCACTTTACATAGTAAATTATATATAAACTAAATAAATTACGGCATCCCAAATAATAATTATGGCATCCTAAAATAATTTGGACAGCATGTATAGACTAACAGATTATCTTAGCCATAAAGACCTTATTTTCAATTTCTGGTGATTACAAGATTCAAGTAATTGAATTATATTATTAAAAATAAAATATATTTTTTTTATACCTGTAATATATCACATTTCTTTTTTTTGGTAATTTTTATATATTAATTATGATCAATCATTTTGATCATATAACTTTATTAAGATTTTTTATTTTTTAAAAAATTCTGGTATAAGATCTTATTATGTACTTATTATGTACTATTATAAAAAACCTTATATTATATGTATTTTTGACTACTCTACAAGTTTTTTTAATTAAAATTGCTACAAATCACCGGCGGTGATCATCACCGGTGTCATGCGAATTTTTTATACTCCAAAAAATAAAATTGCTATAAATCACTAGCGGTGATCATCACCGGTGTCATGCAAATTTTTTTATACGCATGGTTATTTATCACAACGCGTGACTGTTTTCGACTTTATCATATGCCTTTCGTCATTGTTTAGCTTTATCACGGTTACTTTCTCTCATGATCTTGTATCTCACTTAAAACCCATAAAGATTTCTTTAGCTAACGATTATTGCCAATTTATCGTGGTTTGATAAATAATTTGAAGGTAAGGAAGTAGTATCACTAGTATCTAAAGTATTTAATTTCATTATTGTTGTTTCCACTGGTTTCATTTTTACCTTTCACTTTGCAACCTACAGTACATCAATAAGAATTAGTTTGTATAGAAGACTTAGGTAAAACTGTAAAAGAGTACCAACCGTGTTTGATAAGTACCTTTGTAACGCTGCTTATGGAATTCGAATATCAAGGCCAATCACCATCCCAAACTAATTTTGTAATTCCGTTTATGGAGTTCGAATATCAACCATTTGTAATTTCTTTTATGGAGTTCGATTATCAAGGCCAATCGACATCCCAAACTACCTTTGTAACACCACTTATGGAGTTTGATCATCAAGGCCAATCAACATCCCAAACTAACTTTGTAATGCCACTTATGGAGTTCGATCACCAAGGCCAATCTGACTTTATAACGCCGCTTATAGAGTTTGATCATCAAAGCCAATCACCATTCCAAACTACAAACATTGTAGTTATAGATGATAACGAAAATACAAATGGACGTTATAACGATGAAAACACGAATGCAAACAAAGTAATACTAAAAGTTGGTGATACCTTTAAAAACTGGAACGAGGTTGATGTAATTATCAATCAGTACGCAAAACAAAACGGATTTGTTGCTATTAAATTCCGTAAAGATCTTGATGAAGTTGATAAAATGATCGTTCGACGACGTGTCTATACTTGTTGGAAATCTGGAATCAGTAAACCGAAGAAAGTCGAAGATATTACATTACACCGTGATGCTACTACAACCAAAACAAATTGTTCATGGCAAGCATCATTTAATTTTGGAAAACGCGCGACCGCCATACATCTTACCAAATTCAACAATATTCATAATCATCAATGTGATCCAGTAACTATAGAACTCGCTCCTATGAATCAACGTTTTCCACAAGTAGTTCTGGATAAAATTGAACATTACACCATCAATGGACATTTAAGTGCTGGACAACAGTACGATCTCCTTCTTAAAGAATTTCCTCAACATCACATAAAGAAAAAAAATCTATACAACGCAATTCAAAAGTTCCGGGAGTTCGAATTCATGATGAGTCTGACGCGGCAACGATGTTCTCATATCTTATAGAGCAGCGTAGTAAGGATCCCGATTTTATTGTTATAGCACGATTGGAAGGACCATCTAATGAACTCACTGGGCTTTTTTGGATGACAAGTCAACAGCGTAATGAACTTTGGCCTAAATATCATGATATTGTCATACAAGACAATACAGCCAAGACGAATCGATATGAAATGGCCCTTAGCTTATTTGTTGGTGTTGACAACAACTTTAAAACAAGGATCCTCGCTCAAGCACTAACAAAATATGAAACGTTAGCTGACTATAATTGGATATTGCAATGCACTTTAGAAGCCACAAGTAATCTTTCACCTGTTGTGTTATTCACAGATGGCGATCCGGCGATGATAGCTGCCGTTCAGAATACTTATCCACAAACTCGACACCTACTATGTATCTATCATATTACAGAAAATGTAAAGAAGAAAGCTAAGTCTAAATTGCATGGAGAGATGATCAATAATTTCATTGGAGATTTTCATCACATGCGCAATAGCTATACTCAATGCCAATTCGAATTAAGATACAAAGAGATGCTCACAAAATATGAGCCATGTCGAACTTATCTTGAGAAAAAACTTTATTCAAGCCGAGAATCATGGGCGAGGTATGCCATCGGGAAGGTATTCACAGCAGGGGTCGAGTCAACTCAACGGGTCGAATCCATTAATGGTGTTCTTAAAAAGCATCTTGACTGGTACACTTTTAAAGGAGCTAGTAAGGGAAGTCGAACGTGAATTAGATAAAGAATCATATTACAAACGTCTTAATGATTATTATGGATCAAACCCAACAATTCATCAGGAAATTTGTTTAGGCGTAATTTAGTGTAATATTTCGAAGGTGATGTAAAATTTTGAAATATTACACTAAAAACGTAATATTACAAAAGTTTACGCTCTTAAATTTGAATAATTATAGTAATTTAAGAATATCTCGCTATCTACTGATCCAATCAAGACGATCTATAGCTCATTGGAATCAGCTCATCAAGACGAATCGAATGGTAGTAAAATCGTATCTTTACGTTTAATAGATGACTTTCTATTAATTTAAAACTTTACTGCATACTATAGAGCGTTCTATCAACTGTAGAAATGCGATTTTACTACCATTCGATCCGTCTTGATGAGCTGATTCCAATGAGCTATAGATCGTCTTGATTGGATCAGTAGATAGCGAGATATTCTTAAATTACTATAATTATTCAAATTTAAGAGCGTAAACTTTTGTAATATTACGTTTTTAGTGTAATATTTCGAAATTTTACATCACCTTCGAAATATTACACTAAATTACGCCTAAACAAATTTCCTGATGTTGGTCTTCTATCAGCATACAACTCCATCTTTAAAGACATTGATTCTATTTTAAAGGAATGTTTAGCACCTATACCATTATCACTTCAGAGGGCACAATGAAACAGGCATTATTATACCAGGGAACATTAATTACAATAGATCAAGTGAGTAGTTACAAAGCTTTCATTTTAATATAATGTTTGTAGTATGCTAATCCAATTGATTTAAAGGTTAACGAACCTGAAAATAATCCTTCAGATATAGTGGAATATATGTATGATATGCCACAAATCCGATTGCAAGACCTTTTATCAAACCTAGATAATACCGAAATTCAGGAAATATGGGAGGTTAGCTATATAACAATAACATCATCTACAGCTAAACCACACTATGTAGCGATTCTTGCAGACGCAACATCATTTTGTACATGCATGAATATTATTAATCAAGGGATGCTATGCCGACATCAATATCGTATTCTACTTCAATCTGATAAAGCCGTATTCCATATGGGCTTCATTCATACGCGTTGGTTTGAGTCCATGCCATCTGAAACATCAAGATACGCCACAATTGCTCAAGGAAATAAAACTTACTCAATCAAACCATTGCACTACATTGATCAAATTCGAACAGGCAACGTTTATACATCAACTATTAAGAAAATGGCTGATAAAAGGATCGAATTTGGTAGTGCAATGTCTATGGCAAAAACTAGTGTCCAAATTGCTGTGACAGAAGGTGCAACAGGGGAACTGACTGGACTTCTCACACAATTTATAATGAAATATTGACGCACTACAGGACTAAATATTGAAGAAGTTCAAGAAGGTCTTTCCTCAAAGGATAGTTGCCAACGACAACCATTAGTTGTGATAGATAATAATCGCATTCCAGAGATATCAAATCCAGAGTACCACAAGCCAAAAGGCCGTCCTCCGAAACGTTATAAAGCGGTAACAGAAATGGCCAATAAACAAAATATAACTTCTTCTTCCAAGACGTGTAGTCATTGTTTAGAAAAAGGTCATAATATTAGAAGTTGCGCAAAGCATAAAGCTTCTGAACGGGTTGTTTAGTGAATGTGGAGTTTGGTAGGGTAGCTAATAAAAATGCGCCTGTACATTGTATTACATTTGATTGGTTTAATCAAATTTTAGAATTACGATAGACGCGTGTGTGTAACATGCCACAAATTTTTAGAGTTTAAGTTTAGAAGCGGCATTTTGTAAATAAATTAAATAAATTACGTTTGTGGTAAATTTGCGCTTTATTAATTATAATCGAAGTGATTTAAATATTATCACGTGATAGCGGTGATGATCACCACCGGTGATAAATAGCAAACTCCTTTTTTAATATATAAAAAAGGATTTAGAATGTCATTTTTGATTTTATATACAGTCAACTCTCTTTATAGTCACACATTTGGGACAGTCCATATTTGGTGATTATGAGCAAACAGTCTTATGACTTTATCTTTTATTATTAAATTTAAACGAAAAGTACAATAAACAGATCGAACAATATTACAAATATCAAATATAAGAATTAAACATAAAAAATAAAAAGAACTAGCTTCACGATTCATACAAGTAAAGAAATCTAAACAAAATAAAATTAAGTAAAGAAAAACTAAACTATTACAGAAACGCATACCCCATCTTTACCCGAAGGCCAGTGTGAGTCAACTATCCAGCATGTCCTAAGATCCAATCCGTTACCAAAAAGAAATCCTAAGTAGAGGCTGAACTGTTAAGCGACGCCAAAAATCCAAATGCGAAATCCAAGATCCCCCACGGATTATAGAAGAGGAAACCCAAGAAACCCAGGAATCCAAGAAAGCTGTCGCCAAGGAAGGTGTCGAAGAGTCAAGAAGAATGTTAGAGGAAGGTCGAAGAATAGAAGAAGGCCCAAGAGCTGACGATTTCATTTTCTTTGTAATGCCTTGAGCTAATTCCCAATAATGAAAGAAAATGGATCGGCACAACCAGATTTGAACATAAAGGTCAAAATGAAAGTCGTGCAAAGGTGTATCTAAGATAGACCATATGGTAGGTGAAGAAAAATAAATTCCAAGAAATTCTGTCAAAAATATCGGTATAAGTCCTCTTGTGAGTCGCAGGCAGGAAATTGAAGGAGGGTCACAATCCCAACAATTAAGAGCCATAAATTCAGCAGCAAAAGAGTCCGGTAAAGGAATTAAAGATGACGCGGAAAGGAAATTATCAAGATAAGTAGTCCGAAGAGCCAATAGTAATGTTTTAAAAGTTTGTAAAGGGCTAAATTCTGGTAAAATATAAGGACAAGTCCACAAGTGGTCTAAAGTCTCAGGAAAAGAATTATATTGAGGACAAAGCCAACTTGGATTATAAAGATGAGGCTTTCGTCTCTGAAGAGTTGTAAGCGTTGGAAGCATATCTAAAAGTAGCTTGATACGGAAACCACAAAACTCAGAACGGCCATTCCGATGAGAGACAAAATGCTTATTGTTATTGAGACAAAATTTGGAGCAAGCCCAATCAATATCAGAAGTTGAAGAATAGGAATTAAATCTTGGTAATACAGCAAGAGTTAAAAGACTTTTGGCGTCAAACATATTTCTAATAAATTTCCGGATATTCATATCCACAGGTAAGGAATTAAATTGTAAAATGCAAGGAGCTATCAATTCCAATGGTGGGCAAGAAGAAAGATGTGAGTCAGTATGAGCGGCTTTGGCTAATGCATCCACATGATTATTCAAAGGGTCATCAGCATGAGCAGGAACCTTGATCAAGGTAACATCCAGATTCTTTTGCAACATAATAGTGCGTATGGAGGACCACAAAAGGTGGTTGGATTCTTTAAGCATTCTGGGAATAAAAGGAGCATCCACATACAAAGACCATAAAGAAAGTAATTGAAGACAATCAGTGGCGACAGAATAATCTTTAACGAAGGCGGGAGTCCAATCCGTGCAATAAAGCAAAAACTTCTGAACGTAAAGCAGAAGGAAAAATGGAAGAGATGATATTAATATTTGGTGATTATAAAGAGATGTGACTATATAAAAAATTTCTTATATTTGTATATCATAATTCCGGCCAAAAATTAACATAATTTTAGCCAGAATTATACTTAAAACTTTATTGTATCATAACTTCGCCAATATTAATCGTAGAGAGATGATCTTACCGCCATTCGATTCGTCTTGATGAGACGGTTCTAATGGTATAAAATACGTCGAAATCCAATCACTAGATTAATTTCCAAAATTAAAAAAATATTAATGGTTTTTGTGTAATAACTCTGCCAATATTAATCCTAGAAAGACGATCTTACTACCATTCGATTCGTCTTGATGAGATGAATCTAATGGTATAAGATACATCGAAATCCAATCACTAGATCAATTTCCAAAATTAAAAAATATTAAATGGTTTTTAAGTAATAACTCCGTCAATATTGAGCTTACCACCATTCGATTCATCTCGATGAGGCGATTCCAACGAGCTATAAATCGTCTTTCTACAATCACTAGGTACTGAGAAATCTAGCAAAATGTTAAATGGCGCAGTAAACGTAAATCAAGAAATATTATAATGCTGATGTTTAACATTTTGTTGAATAACTCGTCAGCCAGTGAAAGGAAAAGGATAAAACTACCACTATTCGATTCGTCTCAGTGAGACGATTCTAACAAGCTATGATACATCTTTGTACGATTATTAGATGCCAAGTTATTTAATATATTCTTTATATAACTGTGATTATAAACGGTTCTTTTTAATATAAGATTTTTGAGGATAGGTGTGATAGTGACTATAGATAGATTGTGACTATATAGGATAGATTTTAATAATAAAGTGTTTTGAACATTCAACTGGTGTGACTATATACAGTGACACCTCTATAAGTGCACCCTCTATAAGTGCATGCACTATATAAATTCTCTTTAAGTGCACGGTAGGCCTGGTCCCAACTTATAAGAGCTCTTAATATTTTACTCTCTATAAATGCACACCCTCTCTAAGTGCACATTCTACTATTTTTTTACTATGGTCCCAAGGAGGGTGCACTTAGAGAGGTGTCACTGTAGTAGAATGTGACTATAACGGGAGTAACTATAGAGGGAGTTGACTGTATAATATATTATAGAAGTACAATATATATAAAAGTTTAAAATTTAAATACATTTACGTTTGAACGCATTACCTTTTTTGGAAATTATTAAATAGTAAATTTGCTGATCATAATATGATCATAAATGATCAACAAATTTACTATTTAAAAATTTTTAAAAAAGAAGGATGCGTTGCAACGTATCTGCGTAAAATTATTATTTTCTATATATAATGCAAGTATGATAAAAAATAAAACCTATTAAAAATAATGCTTTATTTATATAATTCAATATTATGTATAAAATTCTAAATATTTAATATATAAATTTACCTTTTTTTGCTAAAATTTAAAAAACCTATTTTTTGCAAATTTTTTAGTATTCAATAATCCAATTTTAATAAATTTTTTTTTTTTAGTAAATTGTAAAATTTAATATTATAAAGTTTTTTTAAAAGTGATTACTTTTGTATTATTTTTGTATAACATTTAAATTTCTTACTTTATAGAATAATTAATATTACAGTCAATTGGAATAACCTATTTTCTGTGATTATAAAAAAGTATAATTATATATAAAATATAATTTTATTATATTTGAAATAGGTTTATTATAGTTATTTTATTAAACAAATTAAATAATGGTAATTTTATTTAAAGCTTTAAATCTAATCTAATAAATTAAATAATCTAATAGATTAATTTAAAATATTCAGGTTAAATTATTAAATTTATAACCTAATTTCAAGTTACAGTTAGATATTCAACTTATTTTATTAACTTAATTTATATTTAAATTAATACTTAAAAAAAAATTTATATAAAAATTTAATAAAAAATATTATAAAAGTATTTTTTTTGAGTTTTGTTAATTTGCCTCTTGAGTTAAATAACTCAGATTAAATCCCCCTCTAAAAATTTTATATTTTACACCAATCAATTTTAATTGGTTAATTTTAATTTATTTTTGTTAAAAATTTGCAATACTTTTATTTGCAAATTTTTTTTTGTATTATAATGGTTTAAAAAAAAACATTTAATTAAAGTTTATTAATTATTAAATTCATACTTTATTTATTTTTAATAGGACTATTAATTATAGTATAAAGAATAAAACTCATGTAAAAAAGTAAAGAATAAAATGATGATAAAACTTATAAAATCAAAAAGTAAAATTTGTGATAGAAAAGTAAAACATATTAAATTAAAAAGCAATATACCCTATAAAAAAATTGGTATAAAGTTTTTATATGATTTTTTTCCTTAAAAATAACATATCATAATAGGATACAAAAAAATGCATAATTTTGTATTACTAAAAATATGGTTTGGATACAGAATTTGCACAGAATTCATATGAAATTTACATGATTTGATCACTGATTTTATCATGAAATTTATATGATTTGGTCACTGAATTTACTATTTGTATTACAGTTTATTATAATTATATTTACATAAATCTAATTTTACTTTATTAAATTAAATAAAAAATAAAAAATAAATAAAATACAAATAATTCTCTCCTTATTAAAACCACTTATTGCAACCAAAATTATCTATAAGTTCAGGTTCATTTGAAGTTAAACAACTTAAAAAAAATAAAAAAAAGAAACATAAGAATGTCTAACTGACTTAATTGGAAACAAAACTTCCCCTTCATATAGTATCTGCAATCGTCCAAGTTACCAAAAGTTAGCATTCCTACAAAAAAAGAAAGAGAACTCCAGAATGTCTGATCTATATAAATGAAAAGAATTATGAAGCATCTGATGAAAAAGAAACTAAAACAACAAAATAAATCCAAAACTGACCTACAAAAAAAGAAGATTCTGAAGCAACAAAACTGAAAAAACCTATAAAAAGAAAAAAAGAATCTGAACCCAACTTACAAAAAAAAAAAAGAAAATTTGAACTGACTTAAAAAAAGAAAAAAATTCTGAACAATCCTATAAAAAGAAAAGAATACAATGTGAAAGTGGGAGTTTAAGGACTGAAGGTCCAGCCCCCACTGAAACATTGTGTGTACAGGTCATAGAACGTTAAAAACAATATTGATTTTTCTTATTATATTAGAAAAGCTTCTATTAGTTTTAGAATCTTAATTTTGATATTATATTTCTTAATTCTGTGTGGGTTCTCCAACTTCAGAAAACATATTGATTTTTATTAATATATTAGAAAAGCTTCTAACGGCTCTAGAATCTTAATTTTTATATCAACTTTTCAGTTATATTTATTAAATTTAACGAAAATTATTATATTAGGAATTGATTCTATGCATGTTAGCTCTTTAAATAGCATATTAACTACTTCAGTCTGGGATATTTCCAAAATTGGATTGTGTAATAGATCACGTTCTGGAATGATTCTAGAATAATCAGCAATTACACCAACATTTTAATTGGTTAATTCCTGTCATATTAACGTGATTTGGTAAAAAGAATTTTTCATGATATATTCTTTGAAATTGCAAAACGTAATTATAAAAATACGTCATAAAAGGTATGTATTTTCATAATCAGTAAATATTTTTTTATAATCAACTCTCTTTCAAAAGAATTATGAAGACGCAACGCATAGTCGAAATCGAAGGTTATCGGGTACATATCGGGTACCCGATATGTGTGCAATATATGTGATATATGTGTATGATATTTAACAATACTACATATATCAGGTGCCCGATAAGTGTAGTAAAAATGTAGAAAATCGGTGACATATATTGTAAACATCATGTACATATCTTATACATATCAGGTAGTCAAATATCAGTCACATATCATAGATTTATCAGATACCCGATATATTATAGTAAAATATCGGATAGATATCGTACATTTATCAGATAGTGCCGATATACATGTCTGAAGTATACCTAATAGGCTTAACAGTCAGGCGATATGTCTGATTGAGTGCAGATCATTAATTAAATTGTTTTGTGTAACAATCATTCGTAGAAGTTAGGGAATATATTAACGTCAAATTGTCATATATTAACTGCGAATTCTTTCTAAATAAACTTCGTTTTCCAAGTTTCAAACTATACATTTCTAAAGAAATTTCTTACTTTTTCCTGCTTCTGGTCTTATTTTAATTAGTTAAATATGGTCTTAATTTTCGTACTTATGGCAAGGATTCTCCAAACGGAAGAAATATTACAATTTTGGAAGTAATCTTAGATTTGCGAGTCCAGTTGAGTCGCATACACTATCACTAATACTAGTTTTGATATATAACAGATAATAGAGCTTTAAAGTGACATTGTAATTTTAAATAATATAGTATGTAGTTAACTAGTAAACAAATATAAGGTTTTTTTTATTTAAAATGTTTTTTTTTATTTTATAATTTCAAATATTGTTATTAACCGTTTTCCTTGCCATTATTTAGCTTTTTTATGTCGATTTTTATAATACTGAGTTAATCGAGCTGCGTCCCAAATATCTGAAGATGAAGATATACCTTCAAGTGCAGCAAGATATCGTTGTACTTCTTCTTTAGTAGGTGGTAAAGAATGGGCCACCATCGGGGCAAGTATTTCAACAGCTTCTTTTGATGGAATTCGACGTACTCGCTTCTTAGGTGGTTCATCAGATGATCCAGGTTGGTTATCTAAAATATTTGTGTTTTTTCTTTTTCTGGGAGGTTTTTCAATATCTTTACATTTGGTAACTAATACTTCTTTTACCCTTCGTCCTGTAGTATCAATTTTTTCTTTTTTTAACACTTCTTGTGCATATATGAGATGTATACGGTGAAGTCCCCGCTTATAGCATTCCTTTAATCGTCTTATTCCATCAGCATGAATCTCTTTTGGATATGAAGTATGGAAAAGATCATGTGTTTGATTATAATGATTGAAATCTTTGGTATCAAAAGCTATCAACAATTTCTCCACCAAACTCCACATTTCATCTTTTCTTAAATTTGTTGATCGTTCATGATTAGTAGAGGTATTGTTATGCAAATATTCATTCAAAAATAATTCTATTCGTTCATACTCTGACTGAGATGCTTTCACTTGTCGCTTAAGGTTTTCCTGATCTATAACATTACCTGTAACATTCTGCTTAATAAATTTTACTCCGAATGTTTCTAGAGCTTCGTCAAATGCCATAAAATGTCCAAATCTATCTTCTGATACTTTAAAAGACCCTGCAACTTGCAATTTTTCCTCTAATTTGGGGTATTGTTCAAGAATTCCAAAGAAATGTGAAACCGATTGAGCATAATTAGATTTTCCAGCTGAAGGAAGCAGGGGACTAAAAGCAGCTAAAGTATTCTTTTGAATATTAAAATTTCCTATTCGAATACCAATTCTATGTGCAATAAATAAACCCGCCCAATTATAAAATAAATACCAGATTTTAAGTATTTGGTATTCTTCATATTTGTCATCCATAATATCATATTTATGCATATTTTTTGACTTTAAATGTATTCGTAAAGCTATACCAACTGAAACCCAAATTAATTCTATAATCCGGACTGTAGCCCGATAGTCAACAACCTTCTCCAATTTGTCTATATATTTGACTCCAACTGCAGCAGCTAAATCAAAAATTCCGTAGCTTGAGAATATACTAATAAGAGCTGATGCCATATCTTTGTTAGTATGCCATGAACCAAGAATAGGTCGAAGGTTTGGCCACTCTTTTCGTAAATTTATTAACCGCCGAAATATAGATTCATCAGCAACGATATCCAAATATTCATCAGAACTTAACGAAAAATCATTTTTATACATTTTTGCTGCATTAAAGATTCCCTCATTTGTATTTGGAATACCACCCGCTTCCAAAATTACTACATGCTGTAGGTCTCCAAAACATCCTCGATCCATTCTTTCAATAAGTTTTTTATGTACTGTAGAAATATCAAAATTTGTCTCAAATTGTAAGTTTTCATGATCATTATTAGAATAATAAAATCCTAAACATTCATCTAATATTTCATCATAAAGATCTAATATTTTCTGTGCAGTGACATTTATTCCAAAAATTCGATGAGATACCAATGCTTTTTCATCGTGTTTAGTTTCAATAATAGGAGTTTGTAAAGGTGTTTGAAATACCATTCGAAGAGTTGCATGTGATGTGCCACGTGTAATGTCAAATATATTGCCATAGGAAAAAGTTTTTTCCTTAAAGTCTATATTGTCTATTACGGCTAGATTCCAAAAGTAAGAATTTTTTTTTAAACGCTTTGTTGGATCTACTTTATTCATTCTCTCTTTTTCTAATCTTCGTTCATGTTCCTTACAGTGCAGATAAAACTTTTAAGACAGCAAGAAGATTTGTTAAATCACCCGCCATTTTTGGTTTTCGTGTAAGGCTGGCAATTATTGTAGAAAACCAGATTTGAAGTGAAGGAAAGGTAATGCTAATCAAAATGGATAAGAATAATGAAACAATTTTGGTAATTTGAACTGGATCATTAGCTTTTATTGATATATTTCTTGCTTTTCGTCTTTGATTTACAATAGCCATTTTTTTTTCATAGATACCAGTTAAAAATGCATAAAAAAAATTTACCAACCATGAAGGAAAACTGGATACGTATTCACCTATGGATTGTGGATTCTGTAATTGATTCTTATTTAAAGTTAATTCAATTCGAGATTTCCATATTTTTAATGCAAATTGTTTTCCTAAATCTTGACAAAACTGATCTTTCAAATCCTCTTGTGTTATAACTTCAATATTAATTTGTTTTAGTTGCATGCCAACATGCAACATAAATAAACTTGGAACATCAGGAATTTCTTCTGAAACTGATTCTGATATGGTAGGTTCAGAAGTGTGTTTTGTTGGACGAATTTCTTGAAGAATTTGAAAAATTGAAGGTGCAATGGCTGCTAGAGTTTTATTTTTAAATTTATCTTCACCAAACTTTGCTATTCTAATAAACCATCTTCCGATAATTTCAAGTTGTGTAGATGTATCTGCTACATGATGCTCTTCACATCCGACCTTCTTTTTTTTACCTTTACCTGGCTTGGTGTATAAATGACCACCCTTATCAACAAAACAATTACCACATGAGAATCGAGGCCGGGAAAAGTTCTTTAATGAAGATTTACAAAAATTACCACTTTCTTTCAACGCGTAACAATCTATCTGCCCAATGCAAGGCGTAAGAATGACTCTATCCAATATAACCCATGAATGTTGTGTACAACCAATTCCCCTTGTAAAGTAATGATGGTTCTGATGACAGAATAAACATTGGCGTTGTTGTATACGACTTTCCTCAGTGCTTTTTGTCATTGATTTTATTTTTTTTTATGAATTCTTTGATCAAAATTGAAGTGAGACATACACACACCTAATTTTGAAAGATCATTTTTAACTGCTGTAACTATTTCGCTATCAATCTGCCAGATGCCAATTAATTCCCGCAACCTTTTCTTACAATTAACTTGTCCACATGTTCGATATGTTCCATCTATATAGTCAATTAAAATACAAGACGTTAATTTACTATCAGTATCTTGGCCAATGACTTGATAAAAATCTTCGTCTGGTTCTGAAATTTCAGACAATTCAGATTCTGTATCATCAGGTTCAATGTCACTTTCATCTGTTTCATTAATTAAAGAATTTAATGCACGAAAATACCCTTCTTCATCAAAATCTATTACGAAGTCATCCTCATATTGGTTATTTTCATATTCTTCATTATCATAACTTTCCTTAAACCCGCTGTCTGTATCAGAAAACACACTTATTTGATCATTTAAGTCATAAAAATCAAACATTTCCATTGTACTACTGTGCTGATTTCGCAATGAAATATACTCTTTATTATTGAAGATTCTCCATAAAGAACAAGCAGTTTAAAATAAAAATGATAAAAAATAATTCACGTTACTCAATTTATCTATTCGTATAATTCAATTTGTGCTACAATTATGCAAATGTACTGAAACGTCATAATAAATGCAAAATTTACTATGAAAAAAAAAATTTTTTTATTATGCAGATCACTATAAAATGCAAACCCCCTGCTGATCATCAGACATATCGCCTGACTGTTAATAGACTAATAGCTATAATTTACTGATTTTATTATTGAACGCATATCAAAAATAATATTTATTTAATGCAATAATATGAATGCTAATAAATTTATAATTTAAATTCAATTATAATATTAATTTATTTATTTAATTGTTAATTAATTACAAATAAATAAAATTACAAAAAATCATAAAAATTATTCTAGCTGTATAAAAAATTAGAATTATGTATAAAATAATGTATTCACTTATTTGCTGCATATTTTTATCTGTTTAATATTTAAAAGAAAGAAATAGAAATAGTAAAGTATTTTAGTAATAAAGATATTAGTATGAATAATGTTAAACGAAATTGTTAAAGAAAAGGAATGGTATTAGAAAATGTTAGTAAAAAAAAAGAAAAATAAAATGGATAGAAAATGTTAGTATGTTTAGTAGTATTAGTAGAAATAATCGTTAGATTAGAAAAAAGAAAGAGTGTTAAAAAAAATATTAATAATATAAATAAAAATTAGTAAAAAATATCTGATATACCTTTATATTTATTCCAGTTTTATTCCACTTCCTTTTTCGAAGTTTGCTATTTAAAGAGAAAATAGATCTTGTTATTATATTTTTTTAATAAAATAAAAAATAAATATTTAAGTTACCTTGATATGCGTTACTATCATATTCTTCTGAAAATACATTATATCTTCTTTTTCCTTGGGTTTACTGTATATAAACCAAATTAATCTTTGATTAAATTTTTTTAAAAAGAATGCTTAAATTACCTTGACATGTGTTGGTTCCAAATTCTTTTGATTTAGATTTTTTTTCTTGAATTCGCAGATATAGGATTACCGCCTTGATGTACAGTATCAAAAAATGTCCGCTCTTGATGTGGAAGGTACTTAGGAACCACCTCTTCTCCGATTAATAAGACCTTAAGTCAGAGGAGGCTAGCCTATCGGGCAGAAGTACCCTACAACTTCATCTCTAGGTAGTCAAAAACCTCGGGTGTTCCAGACTACAGCGTACTACATGATTAGTTTTTGGACATGTTGGGATTTGATAAGTGAGAGAAAAAATAACTCCAGCGCCAGCGTTTTGTAAAGAATAATAAAATAATATTTTTAAGTTAGTTCTTTCTTTATTAAATTTTTGAAAAAGTTTTGTTTCTTAAAATCATAATATTGTAAAAAAATGCTGGTTGCTACAACTAACGGACAACGACAAATTGTCAGGCTACCCCCGGACAAAGTAATTGGAAGGCAGAAAATGTCATAAAATATCCAGCCCTATTTCATAACATTTTCCTCCAGGCTAAAGCAAATATTACAAAAGAAATTGCAAATATATTTAACAAGCAATAGATACATGGCCGTTGAAAAATATATTCACACTTCATATTGTAATACCACAGTCTAACAAAGAAAGACAAGAAATTGCAAATATATTTAACAAGCAATAGATACATGGCCGTTGAAAAATATATTCACACTTATACCACAAAGAAAGACTCAAACCACAACATATTGTAAAGAAAAATATGAAAAATACGTGTATATCCTATTTTCATACCTTGCTTAACAGCTCCACTATTTATTTTAAATCGGCTTTTCTCTTTTTTGTATGTGGGTAGGTGGGCATATTATTTCCTTTCTTTTATTCTTTTCTTTTGAATGAGTTGGTGGGTACATTTTTGTAAGTTTTAATAAGAAAAGAATTGAAAATAAACAAAAAAACAATCACACGATTTTATCTATTTTTAGATATCACATGCATATAATCATAATGATCCTAATTGGTTAATATATATCAATAACAATGATGATTATCTGTTATTGGAGAATTAAGTTGATTTATAATATTATTGATGTAATTATTTATTGGACGAACTTATTAATGATTATTGAGAATTTTTTTTATTTATGTATATAATTTTATATCATTTTTAATATTTTTAAATATTACAGAATTAATTTTTTTATTATCTTAAACAACATCGACGTGACATAAATAAAATTACGTTGATAAATTTATATTTCAAAATAATCTGATTGAATAATCATACGTGATATACATCCAATATCCAATATGAATAAATTTAGCCGCTGCTTTGCATCGGGTATTAATTGATTAATAAGCTTATAATAGATCACGGGCGATGGTCGCAATTATAATTTATTTATACAGACTAAATGTTTTAATTATATAGATTCTAGATGGCATAATAATGAAGATTAAGGATTATCATTTTTGTTTACCCGCATAGCTTTTATGTTTATCAGTTGTTTTTTATAAGCCCAAAAATCAAAAACCAATTAACAATATTATATTAAAAAATAAGAAAATTTGATATAAGAATATTGTTTATTATTATAATAAAAAATATAATAAAAATAATAAACTAAAATAAAAGATTAAAAATGACGATTTCAGGAGGGAAGAAGAAGGGGAAGGAGAAGGGGAAAACGAAAGGGAAGGGAAGGGGAAGGGGAAGGGGAGAACGAAAGGTAAAGGGGAAACGAAAGTGAAGGAGAAGGGGAAGGGGAAAGGAAGGGAAGGGAAAATGAAAGGAAGGGAGGGTCTATTTTTCGCAAAATTCATGGAATAAGATTATAGTTTTACGCATTAGTGATATATATCCATCTAATTATAAATTCATGATTAATTAGTATTTACCTTAATTCCTATTTCTTCTTCTTCTATTTCTTCATCTTCTATTTTTTCTTCTCCTTCTCCGATCGCTGCTGCTGCTGCTGCTATTGCTGCTGCTGCTACGGCTTCGAAAACGATGCTGGCGTCATTCCCTATACCTATAGGTCCATCGATCCACTCTCTGCTGCAGGTACGCCCTGCGTAATCTGTCTCAAATAAAAAGAAAAAAATGTAAATATAATTTAATGAATCAGTAATATATACAAAGTATCATAATTAAGATCGAATCAATTACTAGTTTGCAGCCAGAATTCATCGCTTAATTCATTAAAAAAGCGAATATCGTAATTGTTGGAAGAGTGGATCGGGTGACTATCAGGATTCCCTAAAATAAATAAAATTGGTTTTATGTGAATTGGTTAAGAAATTTAACGTTAACCTCAAATATACAAACCATTATTAATCCTGGTCAAATTTTCAAAACCTATTATTAATTAAATATATTAATAAAGTATTTACTAATATTCACAAATTAATTACAAATGGTAAAAGATTCACCTCTCTTCAATGCCCTCCATTTATTGCGGCATTGATTTTGGGTGACAATAAAGTTATAATTGTTGCTTATTCTCCTCGCTATTCTTGCCCATATTATTGAATGATCTCGGATCGAACGATCCTCAAAAACATCATGGTACAAGCGCCGGTATCTAATTAGTATAAATAAAGTTACCATTTTAACTTTCCATTTTTTTTTTATTGTAAGATTTATCAGTTATACAAATTTACCTAATTAATGCCCTGGTGGCATCGAACGGCCAGTTGAAAAGTACGTTATTTATGTTGACGTTTAAAATATTAAGGTTGGCCATTTATTATAAATAAAAAATTGATTTATTATGATAAAAAATTGAGTTAAAAAGATTGATTTATTATGATGAAAAATTGGGTTAAAAAGATAAATAAAAAAAATTCGATAATTGCCTTATTTATGTAAAAAAATATACCACTTTTCTGCGCATAATCATAATATAATTTGATCTTAATTGTGATTATTTCTATTATTTCTGTATTACGAATCAGAGAAATAATTTTGTATACTCTTAAAAAAATCAGTTTTAAAGTAATCAATTAAATTGATATGTTTAATTGATACAGGTATTACACAATTAAATGATACAAGTATTATATCATTAAATTCATTATACAGAAAACAATTTTAAGAACTATAATATATCCAGTGTAAATAAATTAAATATTCTCCTTGCAAGTTGAGTGAACGTCACGAGAAAAAAATTTATAAATTTATTAAATCAGTCTTTGTTTAAATTTTATTTTTTTACAAATACAATTATGACCGACACCGACCGATTATCGGTGCGGTATGATACCAATGATTGTTATTTAATAATGTTAATGTATTTCGTACATGATTTGCATACAATCAATTTTAATTGTAAAGTAATTGTAAAAATTTGCGTCTGCATAATTAAATATTAATCGCGAATTAATCATCGGTAGATCTTTATTCTATATAAGGTTAATTTTGACTTTGTCTACGAGCAAAATTTAATATTGTCACTTAACAAATTTAGCAATTTATGATTTTGGTGTGATGATCAATTTTAATTATTATAAAAGGAAATTTTATTATTGTATTCTGTATGACCGTATTACCTTTATTATCGAATGTAATACAATGAAATGTTAATTTTTAAAGAAATCTATAAATTAAATTTTCTATTTAATGGTATTATTGACAAATATTTCCTTTTTCCTACGCACACACTTTTGAATTTTGTAGCTCTACATAGTATTCTATGAACAGCTATTATTGAATCACAACCTTCCTGAAAGTATTCAGCTTGCCATAGTTCGGTATTTGATATCTCTGGTTCTATGAATCTATGTTTAAACCGGATATCAGAGGAAGGTGCACTTTTATACCACTTAACATATGCTAGAAGATGTTTTCTTGGTCCTTCAGGTAATCTAAGTGTATGTTCAAAATAATATTAAACATCTCCTGGGTATATATCAACTGAATCATCATTAGACGCTTTCCATTTTGCAAGAATAGTTACATTTTTTTCTTGATGACCCGAAATCATAGATCCAAATATTTCAGCACCAATTTGTAATCTTGCGTGTTGATCAATTACCAGGTTCATAAATCCTAATATTTCATTTTGTTCTTTTTCATATAATATAGAATACCATTCACATAGAAATCTACGCAATTCTAAAGGTATAATAACTTTGAAACATGAAGGATTAAGCATTTGACCCGGTAATTTCTCAGTACCATATATTTTGGAAAACGTAGATGTATTATGTCTCATGGACAAAAAGTGTTGTAACTCATCCTTTTCTGCCGTAAATGCCAAACTACCCACAGCTTTCTTTGGCATAATAAGACTAAGAGATTCTTTTAGAAGACTAGATGACCATTTATAAGATAAATGATAATCTATTAAAGTATTCTTAAGAACGATTCGCATAAGTTCAGGCTCTATTTGTCGATTACTATTAGGGTATGATCCTGGATAATAATAATAGATTTATTTGTATTCTTTATTTTTAAAAAATATTAACATAACAACAAACATCTTACCAATATATCCATTAAGTCTCTCATATGGAAAAAGCCAAAAACTATATATGGAACCATAGTCACGGCAACAGTCGGGAATATGAAGTGCAAGGTGTATGTTGCTTGTTATAAATTCTGGCCCATATGTTCTTTCTATAAGGTGAGCCATGTCTTTCAACCTCTCTTGCGCTTCTCTCAGATCATCTTCTGTAATAAATCTTGCTACTAAAAGATTACATGCTCGAACAAAATGTCCTAAGATCTTTCTATTATTATTATCTAGCATGTTCCATAGTATAAGCGTGGAATAAATCATAATAAAAGTTTTTCATTGATCAGCAATTAAATTTGAAAAACCTTCATTTCTAATTGCAATTTTTGGGGGGATTCTACCGATATCAGAAGGTAATTCAATATAATCCATTCTCTTTTGTGCAATTCGAAGTTGCTCCATGCTTAACTTATTTTGATTAATGAAAATGGATTTGATTATTCATTTTGCTATACCTAGAAAAAGACAATGCATTGGATCCACTACGGCAAATCTTATGGGATCCATATATGGTAAGCGAAGCAACTCGCTCTACCTTACACCATGTTCTTTAAAATGTGTATCTCTGGAGGACTTCGAATTGCATTGCGACCATTCATGAGCATATTGCCTATGTAATGAAGGATTTATGGGATTTGTTACCCATTTATCATATTTTTGCATTCTTCCATAATGAGTTTTTTTATAAACTTCACTATAAGTACTACGCTTTTCACACCTATGACATTTCATTACTGCTGAGCCATGCCCAAATAACTTTCGTGTTGCTGGTGTATCTGATGATCCAATAATTAATGCAACTTTTATGTCTAAACCTTCAGTATATTGGTAGGTCTTTGGAACTCTCCAGCCCTTCCAGAGTTCTAAAAGCTCATCCACAATATGGGCTAAATAATGGTTAATACGTTCCAACCCTACTTCTTTC
The DNA here is from genome assembly GCF_026210795.1 of Rhizophagus irregularis. NCBI lineage: Eukaryota > Fungi > Glomeromycota > Glomeromycetes > Glomerales > Glomeraceae > Rhizophagus > Rhizophagus irregularis. Next base: position 2,422,497 of record NC_089436.1, on the reverse strand, counting down.
GATCCTGGCAAAAAACCTAAGTAAATAATATTTTCGGGTTTAATTCTGGATCGGGTTTGGCTTCAAAAGTGATAGGCCCTTTTTCTTCACATTGCTCAGAAAAAGATAGATCAGATACTTAGCTTTCTGGCTTTGAATTTACGAGAAGGTGACCTTCTGATAATTGCAATGGCTCAAGTCCCATTTCTCTTTTATATTTTTTGTATAAGCTGGAACAAATCTTATCCGTCAAAATGCTCGGTAACCCACTTAATTTGGCATGCCAATCCAGATATTCAGGAGTTAATATTTTATCGGACTTGGTCATGTTGCTTTTTATATGATCACAAATCAATTTAAATTAGGTAGTAGTTGACATAAATTAGCTCTAAAAAAATATCACAATGAAGCATGAGCAAATATAGGATTATATATGCAATGCGCTTCTGGCCAAAATGACTAGACTATGCAGTTATCTCAATTTACATACAATGGTGAACTTGCTAAGCGCCTGATTTTTTTATCCTCTTCTATTTGAAGTAGTTCTACTTTCATATGTTTACAAACATTTTCCATCTGTTTACCAAAGACTGCATTATTCTTTAGCTTATAATACATAACCCCAAATTCGTCCCTATTAGCTTTAGCAATTTTACGCTTGCGAATGTTTTTCTCAATATAATCTTTCATCTATGAAGACTGCCTGAACTTGAGAGTGCTATGAATCTTTGCAACTTTCATTCTGAACTTTATATATGTCTGGAGAGTTCAATAGTGAACTACATAATTTTTCTTAGTAAAAAAGATCTGAACTAACTTCTCTCCAAACATGTATTTTCCACCCCTGACTTTTTTATCATTGACTAACTTTTCATTATACAAGCTAAGCCAGTCTTCTGGAACTATCTGCTTTTTGGGTGCTAATGGGTAATCTGCAAAGAAATCATGCAAGTGCACTGGGACTTCTAGATCAACTTCTAGTGTATAGCCTATTTCTGCATTTGGCGCTATGCTTTGAATATCTGGTATTTTCTCTGGAGTTACTTTACCTAAGATTTCTGTAGGCATATATTGGATCATCGCACCTGAATATAAAGCGTTCATATCTTCATATAAGATCCAGAACTTCGGTTTACTGGATTCATAGTCTGGATATTGCAGATTATTTGCTTTGGCGTATCAATGACTTACCATTGTCATTCCACCACAAATGCCATTTTCTACCATTAGATATTCATCCATATTTGTCATGAGTTTGAGTTCTGCCCTGCTACTTTTGTAAAGAGAATCATTAAACATTTCAAGTGTTGAAACATAATGAGAGGGATCTAAGCCGTCATCTTTCAAGCACATGATAGTGTAGTTTATAAAAATATCTGCAAGTAAAAGTACATCTGTCTCAAGATAAAGATCATGATATTCTCCAAAGTTCTTTATCTCAAATATTTTTCATACCTTTTGATGAGCATGTTCATAATCCTCTTTACTAATATTTTGCTGACTAAGAAGTGAGTAGAAGTCCTTTCTAGATAAAAGGCTTATTCTGTCGAATTTTTCCTATGCATTTGTTCAGTCATATGGGAAAACGCCCTTTCAAAAAAGAAGCTTAATCTTATCTATTGAATAGTCTTTCTCAGTAAAGTACCTAACAGTTAGGGTGAATTTTTCGAGTTTTCCTTCTAGACATTTTACTAATTTATCTAATCCTATTTCCATATGCTGAAAGCTATCAAGAAATCGGAGCTGGCTAACATCCATAGCTTTGTACTTTCCTATATTCTCTGGGATGCAATTTAGCTTATCAGCCGTAAACTTGTTCACAACTTTCATAAGCGGATGAGAGTCATATTCCCAAAAATTATGACATATAAGAGGCACTTTGGTTTTGAAAGAGCCTATTCACAATTTTTTATTACAAGAGTCATAAGCTGGGCTTCAGTACTTTCCATTTATATGATCATGATCCTTTACTTTTCGATTAAATACATTTAAAGCTTCTCGATATCTTTTCTGTAACTCTTTCTTTTTAGAATGTTCTTTTTCTATGCATGTTTCCTATTCTTTGATTTCTAATAAATTATGCTTTGCTTCTTTAAGTTTTTGTACTATCTCTGGTGCTGGTTTTAAAAAAGGTCCCTTGCAAATCCAGCATTCTGTCACCTCATTGTATACTTTAAGATCTCTTAGTGCCATTATCATTTCTGCAGGCACAGATAAATCCTTCTGTATGTTTGCCAGCTCCTTCTCGATTTTTGTAACAAATCTTTCAAGCGCATCTGGACCCCTATATAAATCTTAACTTATGATTTCATAGTTGAGTGAACTATCCATACGAACAACTACATAGTAATGGCCACACAGCTTGTGCATCTGTAATCTTTCTGTGTGGGTTAACTTCATTTTCTTTTTTGAAATTAGTTTTTCAGTCAACATTTCAAGATCCTAGAAAATGCGATATGAATTTGGTTGCATGCATTTATAGTTATAAAAAGCTTTAATACTTTTATTCTTAACTGGCATTTGTGATCGCTGGGAGGTATTATTTAGACCCTTGCATTTTGGCAAATATTCATTATATTTTATCTCTGAAGAGTATATATGGAGACAATAACGGCAGAGGTATTTTCGCCCTTTATGTTTGCTATGATTGTATACTAGCTTATGTAAATCTTTAATAATACAGTAATGACTTCTTTCTTCTTTCGTACTAATTACTAGAAGATTTACTTGCTTATATTCATCTCCTCTTCTTTCTGAAACATAGCGAAATTCAAGACATTCATTCTGATTGTGCCATTCATAGACATATAGACTGATTTCAGAATTATTTTCTTCGAACTTTTTATAAACTGGTATTGAGACCGGTATTGGAATTGGGATGTCTTCCATATTAACTTCCTCCATGAAACCTCTATATAGCCGATGTGGATTTCTCTCTGTATGAACTTTTACATGATGCAAAGCTCCTAGAATACTCCACCCGAAATACCAGTCATCATTATTTTGAATATTAATTACATTTTGGCTAAGTTTCTGGCAAAGGTACACAGGTCGAAAAGTGAAAAATCAGGCACCAATCGGTGCCTGATTGGCATTTTCGCCAAATACCGTCACCAATCAGGCAGTTTTCTAACTTTTGATCCAGTGATCAGAAAATGATGAAATATAGCTCATTGGAATCGTCTCAACAAGACGAATCTAATGGTAGTAAAATCGCATCTTTAGGATTAATAGTTAATAAAAAATTAAATAAAATATAAATGATACATTTTCATTTTTATATTTTATTTAATTTCTCATCATGTATTAATCCTAGAAATGCGATTTTACTACCATTAGATTCGTCTTGTTGAGACGATTCCAATGAGCTATATTTCATCATTTTCTGATTACTAGATCAAAAGTTAGCAAACTGCCTGATTGGTGATCGAGCGAAAATGCCAATCAGGCACCAATCGGTCACCAATCAGGTACCTGATTGGTGACCGATTGGTGACTGATTGATGCCTGATTTTTCACTTTTCGACCTGTGGTATATAGGCAGTAAGACTAATTGGATTGAAATCAGATATCTTTATACTAAATTCTTCTATATATTCTGGATAAACATCAGATATTTGGTATATCAGTTAACTCTAATCGTCACGCTATTACATGCTTATAAAATTTTTTTTTTAATTAATTATTTCCTATTCTTTTCAGTTTCCGGTTATAGAGTTGTCACCAAAGGTGGTATTTACAGGCTTGCCAAAACGGTTTTAAGTTATTATGAAACTTAAGTATTAACTATTTATTAATTAATCTTTTGAATTTTAGTGTTAAAAAATAGGATGATTGGTGAATATTCATATTTGTATCTTTGTAATACTGGAAAGGCTTGCAATAACCCTTGCATTTACCCAGAAAGTTGCTGATTTCATTGGAAAGCTAAAAAATGGATACCATGTTCTGATTGCAGGAAACCTACAGCTTCTGCTTGTGGCTGATACCCGTTACATGTTAGAGGCTATTATGTTATTCAGTATTATGACAGGCTTTGATCAAAGATACAAGAAAGTAATGGATAGATCATTTCGGCTAGCACTTTATCTTAATTTTAACCAGAATTTTGAGCGTAATATCCAATGGGTATTTACTAAATTTTTGTTAGACTTGCTTTTTAGCTGGAGGCGCAAAGCATATTTTTTCGTTAAAGTTTTATGATTAATATACTATTTTGATGAACTAGCCTATGCTGAACCCATTCTTGACTAAGGAAAAGTTGGGACAATTCCATGGATTTTATAGAAAGATATTTGTTTTTTTGTTAGATTTAATAAATTTCCTGGCAGGACAGAATCGTTAGACTTAAATAAATAATGTATTAGATAAGGAGTTAGCCAATACGAAGCCAATTTCTGATATATATTTCTTATTAGACTTATAAAATTCCTGGCAGGGCGGAATAGTCAGACTTAAATTTTTTGTTAAATTATTATGCTATTTGATGAGCTAGCTTGTGCTGAACCCGTTCTTGACTAAAGAAAAGTTGGGACAATTCTGCAGATTTTTTAGGGAAATATTAGAGTTATTTTCATTAGATTTATTTAATCATTATAATATTTACTAAGCTATCTTGCGCAGAATCTGTTCTTGATTAAGGAAAAGTTAGGACAATTTCGCAGATTTCTTCTGGATTTTTACAGGATGATATTTTGTTAGACTTTTATATAAAATATGCTATTTAATAAGCTAGCCTGCATTAAACCCATTCTTAATTAAAGAAAAGTTGGAACAAAAATCCTGTTAGATTTATTTAACAATTATGCTATTTAATGAACTAGCTTATACAGAAGGCATTCTTGTATATAGAAATGTTCATTAGATTTAAAGTCACATGATTTTTCGTTAGACTTATTTATGGGGTAATAAGGACTGTTAAACTTATTTTATTATTTTTTGTTAGACTTAAGAAAATCGTTAGATTTATTTATGGGGTAATAAGAACAGTTAGACTTAAATTCGTTAGACTTAAGTACAGTCCAGGATTTTATTATAAATGGAATCATTTTTAAGCATTTTTGATTGGTAGTGATCTTACCATTTTTGTATATGCCAATCAAAGAATGTTGATCAGAATATTCTATGACTGACATCGCTACTTTGATCGTTCGAAATAATAAATCTTAGATAATTTTATTATTTTTTCTAATTTATTTCTGTATTTGAAAAATATTTTTTTTCGCCTAAACTACATCTATATCATCTAATTCATTATTTACACTTTGCAAATTTCATACCTCTTGTAATATGGCTAGCAATTCACTTTTTTTTTTAGATCCTATTCCATGGCACTACTTGTAAATACTAATGAAAAAACTGAACTTTTTTTGTAAAACACTTCAATAATATATTCTTGTCGTGCCTTTTTTGCCAAATTACTAAAATTTTTCAACTGGTCACTCAATTTACTCTCTCCACCTAGACTTTTAAAATCTGTTTTTGTCTCCATTAGATTAAGAAAATTAAGTTTTCTTAAATAAACACAAAATCTTTGACATTCTGTAATTGATTCAGGATAAAAGTATGATAAAGAAGGAGACATGTTGCCATACTTGTGATGGTTTGTCTTACATTTTCTCAAACCTTTTCACTCATATGTGATTACTAAATTTGTGAAAAAGGCAGCTCTTTAGCATATGATTTTTCGCACATTATCACTACAATAAAATTAAGAAAAAAGTTAAAATAAAAATAAAAAAAAATGACAATGAAACTCAAAAAAAAAATCATTTAAAATGAAATTATGTCATTTTATAGTTATTTTCACTGGTCAAAATTGATGCTATCGGGTACATATCGGGTACCTATATATCAGTGACTAATCAGATATATATCGGACATTTATTACATATCGGGTACCCAATATGTAACATATCAAATATGCCTAAAAATCGGATTCCCGATATCTAAACGATTAGTCACTGATATGTAACACTGAATCAATCTTACACATATCAGGTACCGATATGCAAAATATTTATTTATTGTATTTGTATTATATAATTCAAAGAGGTATATTAAAATTATTACTAAAAAAAGTATTTTAATATTAAAGATAATCGTTTATTCATATAAAACCCTTTATTTTCAATTTTTTTTTATTTTTTCTGATATCACGAATAACTGACGAAAATATTAAAAATATACATATTTTATTTCCCTATAAAAAAAAATTTTACTTAAAATATATTTAAAATATATTTAATTTTCTTTAAAATATACTTAATTTTCTTATTTTATACTTAAAATATACTGAAAATTGAATTTTCGTAAAATTTGAATTAAATTGTATTTAATATATACTTAAAATATATTTAATTTACATTTAAATTTTGCCTATTTCAGTATATTTTAAGGATATTTAAAATAAGAATATTTTAAGTATATTATTATATACTTAAATTATACTTAAATAATATTTAATTTTTGCCTATTTCAGTATATTTTAAGTATAAAATAAAATTTTAAATACATTTTAAGTATAAAATAAAATTTTAAGTTTATTTTAAGTATATTTTAGCAAAAATATTTTTTATAGGGATTTTAAAATTAATTGGATTGAATGTTCAAATTAATCTTACATACAACTTTATTTTAATCAATTCGTATAAATGTTGTGCCTCAGATCGATTCTTGCCTCAGATCGCAACTCACGCACCTCAGATTGAAATCGTCATGTGAGGTGCGTGATGTGGATCATTGATAATCTGAGGTGCCTCGGTTTTAATCTGAGGCAAATAAAAAATTTTTTTTTAAAAAAAATATCGATCGTTTTCTACTATTTTTTACTATTTTATTAATCTGAAATAGTGTTAGTTTAACTCATTAGTAACTACACTAAAAATTACTTTAATTATTATAAAGTTTTTAATAAGAACGGTTCTTTACGGCTAATTGGCTCTTTGAGGTAAGTTCGGAAGCTTTTATTTTATTTTTTTTTTTGTTTTTTTCTTTTTCGGAACGGTACTAACCATTCCTACCTTTTCTTTTTTTTGTTAAACATTTTAAGTAGGTTTTTTTTGTTTTTTTCTTTTTAGGAGCCGTATTTAACCCATTTCTTTTTCTTTTTTTAATAGGAACTGTTAAAATGTTTTAAGGTAGAATTCAATTTTTATTTTATTTTTTCTTTTTTGAACGGTACTAACCGTTTTTTTTTCTTTTTTTTTTAGCATTTCGGCCTGGGCTCTCTCCCGGTAAATAGGTATGCTATAATGTTTACTATAGTGTTAGTTTCTTTCTCCTAGAACGGTACTGACCGTTCTTTTTTCTTTTTTTTTTTTTAGCAGTTCAGCCTGGACTTTCTCCCGGTAAATATTTGGTGCTATGGTGTCTATGGTGTTAGTTTCCTTCTCCTAGAACGGTACTGACCGTTCTTTTTTTTTCTTTTTTTTAGCATTTCGGTCTGGTCTCTCTCCCGGTAAATATTTGGTGCTATGGTGTCTATGGTGTTAGTTTCTTTCTCCTAGAACGGTACTGACCGTTCTTTTTTCTTTTTTTTTTAGCATTTCGGTCTGGACTTTCTCCCGGTAAATATTTGGTGCTATGGTATCTGCGGTGTTATTTTCTTTCTCATATGTTTAAATAATCGGCGTATTTGTAAAGTAGAACGGTACTGACCGTTCTTTTGTCTTTTTTTTTAGCATTTCGATTTGGACTCTCTCGGTAAATAGGTGGTGTTATGGTATCTATAATGTTGGTGTTTTCTTAGATATTATCCATTCTCTTTTCTTTTTTTAATAGGAATAGATTAATGGTTTTTTGAGAATAGGTAAATAAGATTTTGAGTAAGAAAACATGGATGTTAGAGAAATAAAAATTTATAATAAGAGGAACGAAAAAAAATTTAATGTAAAATCTGATATTGAATAATATAAAAATTGTGTAATAAATAAAATCAACTTAAAAATTGAGATTATTGTCAGGTGATATGTGTGATGCAAATCATTGATAATCTTTACAAAGACACAACATTTTTTTATTACAGTTTTTTTTTATGGAAAACACGTTTTATCGCGTTAACAGATTGAAAACACATATTTTATCTCGTTACAGTCTGAAGACACATGCTTTATATCGTTACAGCTTGAAAACACATGTTTGTAGCTATATGTTTTGTCATGGAATATACGTTTATCAGCAGAGATACATTTAATGGAATTATTGAACGTTACATTGGCAACCTCCCTACGTCAAAGCAAGAAAAAGCTTTGATAAATCTTAATTTTTTAAATAAAATTAAAGAAGTATTGTTAGACACCTAAAAATAATACTATTTCTAATAAAAATACACGTAGTTGGATTAAGAAAAAGTTTAAGCTTGAGGAAATAACACCTGGTGACTATAGGGTAATTGTTGCAGCAAACAACAACCCAGTGTTGGCTGTAGAAAATATGTACGAAGTTTTATGTCGAACTCATGCAGAAATTACACAGCATGGTGGGCAAAGACAGACATGGAAGTCTATTATAGAAAGGTGGGGTTGGATTAAACAAGATATTGTAGAACAATTTGTTAATAATTGTACAATATGTGCAGTACGAAAACCATCATTTCACCCTTTAGCAGCAAAGCCTATCATTGCAAGGAATTTTCTATCTCGTGTGCAAGTAAATATTTAATTTATTTTATATTCTTTTTTTTATTATTATTATATTTAATTTATTTTTTATTTTTTTTAGATGGATCTTATTGATTTATCATTTGACGCAGATGGCGAATATAAATATATTTGCCATGTAAGAGATCACTTTACAAGATTCTCTTGGGCCAGAGCTCTTACTTCAAAAAGAGCTATTGAAGTAGCAGCATATCTTTTTGAACTTTTCCATTTTTTAGGCTCTCCTCCAACTATTTTACAGTCTGACAATGGGAAAGAGTTTTGTGCGGGAGTAATAAAGGAATTAATTGAAATGTGGCCTACAGTAATGATTATAAATGGTCGTCTACGACATCCGCAGTCTCAGGGCCTAGTTGAACGTGCTAATGGAATTTTACAACAAAAGCTTGGTAAGTGGCGAGAGAATACTGGCCGAACTGATTGGTCTTTTGGTCTTAAATTTGTTATTTCAGCTATGAACAATTCATGGTGTCGGTCCCATAAAAAAACACCATATGAACTCGTATATGGTGATAAACCACGTGGAAATTGTACTTTAATTGATGAATTATTTGCAAAAAATATCTATAATGAAGAGGATATACCTGATACTATACAAATATATGATAGTATTGAAGATTTGGATAGTGATATAATAGATGATTTGAAAGGTAAGGTTTTTAATACTAAAAAAATTATTAATTTCAATAATATTTATTAAATTTAATAAAATGTTTTTTTTAATCTAATTGCCAAATTTTATTATTTATCATACTAATACAATTAGAATCAAATATTCCAGTTCAACAATTAGATATTGAAAGAGCAGTGGTCCAAGATCAAGATAATGAAAATAATAGACATATAGTACTTATTGATCCAGTCCTTTTAGATATTACAAATAATACACAGCACGAAGTATTAAGAAATATGGCTCGTCAAGACCTTCAAGATTATACAAATAAGATGGCCAATCAAATGAGCAAGGGAAGAAAAAGAATTAAAGAATATCAGATTGGTGATCTGGTAAGGGTTGCTGTTCCTAAAATTGATAGATTTAGTGTTGATCGACCCACTTTGCCATGTAAAATTATGGAAAAAACTGAAAATAATAAATATAGTTTGGGATCAAAATTTGGAATAATTGGAGTGTATTATTCTGCTAGTGAATTAGAACCACTTGGAACAGAAACTTTTCCTGAATTAGAAGTCATTCCCTTAAACAAAATATCAATTAGAGAGGCTGCACGTCTTCAGAGTGCGGGTTTAGTATCAGGGGGTATATGTAATTGTAAAGGTGAATGCAATAGTAATAAATGTCGCTGTAAGAAGGCAGGTGGAGACTGTAGCAGTAGATGCCATAGTGGACGTTCATGTCAAAATAAATGATGCGGCATTTGTTATATGTAAAAATATATTAATTAGTCAAAAAAATGCATTATTACTGATGTCTTATATGAAAAAATAATAAAGAATTTGAATTTAAGTAATTTCATGTATGCTTAAATCATTGATTTTATTTGTTAATAGATTATACACAATTTTATATTATTCAATATCAGATTTTACATTAAATTTTTTTTCGTTCCTCTTATTATAAATTTTTATTTCTCTAACATCCATGTTTTCTTACTCAAAATCTTATTTACCTATTCTCAAAAAACCATTAATCTATTCCTATTAAAAAAAGAAAAGAGAATGGCTAATATCTAGAAGAAAACACCAACATTATAGATACCATAACACCACCTATTTACCGGGAGAGAGTCCAAATCGAAATGCTAAAAAAAAGACAAAAGAACGGTCAGTACCGTTCTACTTTACAAATACGCCGATTATTTAAACATATGAGAAAGAAAACAACACCGCAGATACCATAGCACCAAATATTTACCGGGAGAAAGTCCAGACCGAAATGCTAAAAAAAAAAAGAAAAAGAACGGTCAGTACCGTTCTAGGAGAAAGAAACTAACACCATAGACACCATAGCACCAAATATTTACCGGGAGAGAGACCAGACCGAAATGCTAAAAAAAAAGAAAAAAGAACGGTCAGTACCGTTCTAGGAGAAGGAAACTAACACCATAGACACCATAGCACCAAATATTTACCGGGAGAAAGTCCAGGCTGAACTGCTAAAAAAAAAAAAAGAAAAAGAACGGTCAGTACCGTTCTAGGAGAAAGAAACTAACACTATAGTAAACATTATAGCATACCTATTTACCGGGAGAGAGCCCAGGCCGAAATGCTAAAAAAAAAGAAAAAAACGGTTAGTACCGTTCAAAAAAGAAAAAATAAAATAAAAATTGAATTCTACCTTAAAACATTTTAACCGTTCCTATTAAAAAAAAAAAAGAAATGGGTTAAATACGGCTCCTAAAAAGAAAAAAACAAAAAAAACCTACTTAAAATGTTTAACAAAAAAAAGAAAAGGTAGGAATGGTTAGTACCGTTCCGAAAAAGAAAAAAACAAAAAAAAAATAAAATAAAAGCTTCCGAACTTACCTCAAAGAGCCAATTAGCCGTAAAGAACCGTTCTTATTAAAAACTTTATAATAATTAAAGTAATTTTTAGTGTAGTTACTAATGAGTTAAACTAACACTATTTCAGATTAATAAAATAGTAAAAAATAGTAGAAAACGATCGATATTTTTTTTAAAAAAAAATTTTTTATTTGCCTCAGATTAAAACCGAGGCACCTCAGATTATCAATGATCCACATCACGCACCTCACATGACGATTTCAATCTGAGGTGCGTGAGTTGCGATCTGAGGCAAGAATCGATCTGAGGCACAACATAAATGCCAATTGATAATAATAACCTAATAAAAGTATTTAATCATAATATTTAATTATTTTTATGTTTTTTTACCCCTTTTTTTGCTTTTTTTGTTTTTTTTATTTTTTCTTTTTTTATTTTCATATTCATCGTTATGATATTCGTCACTTTCTTCATCTTGATCAGTATTATAATCATATGTTGGAATTTCATTTATTGAACGATTAAATCTTTTAAGAGCCTCGTCGGTCAGACACCAATTTGGTGTATCCACTGGAGACATACTTGTTGTTTTACATCTTTGAACTCTTTTAATTTTTAGAATTCGAGGTTTTTTCCTCAGTTTTTCAACGGTCGGATCAATCTGATCATGTAATAAACGCTGAAGCTTTAATAAATAATTACTATTAATAAATAAAATAAACAAAATAATCATAAATATATAGTACATACTGCAGAAGAACGCCACCATGTTTTATATATATGAATTGACATTGTCTTTTCTTTAACAGCAGATTCTTTACCAATTATATCATTTTCTTCATCAGAATCAGTTTCCTCCCACTCCTCTGAATGATAACCAGATTCCTTAAGAATTCGTACAAGCTCCTTCTCTGGGTATCTACGAATGTATTTATCATTATTTTCTATTAAATAGTTTGCCGCTTGAGCTCTTCTTTTTTTTTTCTATAATAATAAATAATTATAAAATTAAATAAAATCAACTAAATTCCCACTTCATATTAATAAAATGGTTACTAACATCCATAGTTCTTGAATTCTTCTTTAATCTCCTCCTATCCATTTTCACTTTGTCGTCTTCTTGCTTCTTTATATTGCTTACATGATGGCGTGAACGCCAACGTCTATGTAACATCTTTAAGATGTCACTATTTGAAACATTATACTTTTTGTTGACTAATTTATAAAGCGGTGGAAGTAATTTTGTAATTATATTTTCTTTTTGCTCAAGCCACGTACGATCACTATCGATCTCATATATATCCTTAAATTCAGAATCTACCCAGATAAAGACTTCTTTCTATAAATAATAAATAAACGTAAATATTTGGGAAAATTCAATGACAGATAATAAAAAAATACTTACTTTAATTGTTCGATACATATTTTAATTCAAATGAATAGCATTGTCTGACAAGGACGAAGATGAATAGGTAGAAGATGATGAGGAAGATGAGGAGGTAGATTCTTGATCACTATCCATCATTGTCTACTTTGATTGCTTTGATTGAGAAGAGGAATTTGTGAAAAAAGATTTGTGAGCAAATTTATAGATTTCGAAGTTGTTGAGATTTGACTACGCGAATGAGTAATGCAAGATACGCGAATGAGTGACGTGAGATACGCGAATGAGTGACATGAGATACGCGAACTTGATTTTGAAGAACTGCATGCGAATCTGATCTAAAAGAATAATTAAACGTTTATTTTATCTTACCAAAAACGTGAAACTGATTTTGAAATAGGAATTAAACGTGAAACTAATCTTAATCTTAAGGAAGAATTGAACGTGTATCTGATCCTAAAAGAAAGGTTGAACACGAAATTGAAGAATTAAACGCGAACTTGTTCCTGATCCTAAAAAAGTGATTGAAGAACCTGATTTTGGAAAAATTGAATTGATAATTTTTTTGAAAATTTTTTAATAAGCGTACTTTATTTAAGTAATTGTAACCTTAACTTTCTTAGCTATTTCATAAAATACAAAATGAATAATAAAAAAAGTAAAATTGAAACCTTTAACTCCGTGTCTGATTTAGTAAAACACAAAAAAAGTAAAATTGAAACCTCTACCTCTGTTTCTGATTTAGTAAAACCCAGGAAAAGTAAAATTGAAACTTCTGCCTCCGTGTCTGATTTAATAAAATCCAAAAAAACTAAAATTGAAATCTCTACCTCTGTATCCGATTTAATAAAATCTAAAACGGCCAATTCAATAAAATCAAAAAAACCAAAAATGGCCGATTTAATAAAACCCAGAAAAAGGTATTTGTATCTATGCCATTGTATTCGTTGTGACAGCGCAGAGGTTGATTTTTGCACTCAAGAAAATCATACAAATGATGAAAGTTTGTGGAACTCAGAGGATACTAGGAAAAATCAGAAAGATACTATTACAGCGAGAAAACAAAAAAGATTAATCATTATTCAAGATGTAAACCTTACAAAAAAGCGAAAAAGGGCATCAAGTTCTAATCTTGATTCTTCCCAACATAATAGTGGCTTTAATCCTTTCAATGAAGATACTGATTCATTCCAACCAAATAATAATGAAAACATACATACATTATTTTCATCATCACCATTATTGCCAAATCCTTCTTATTTTCATGTTCCAGCACCTGATGAAAATAAGGATAACGATGAATATATATATTACAATGAAGAAGAAGAAAATGATGATAATGAGGATGACGGTGATGAGGATGACGGTAATGAGGATGATGGCGATGAGAATAATGGTGCTGAAAATAATGGTAGTGAAGATGAAGGCGATTATAATGAAGAAGAAGATGATGATGATAATGGAGATGATGAGGAGGAGGAGGAGGATATAGAAGAATTTTTTTCATCTCCTGAAATTGGTAATGATGAAGTATTTGTGATGGAAAGTTTAAATGATTCTATAGAAACTGAAATTATTCTATGGGTATTCAAATTTCAACAAAGATTTAGACTTCCAGATATAGCACTTGAAGTATTAATAAAATTCTTACATATTGTACTTACTCGTTTAGATAAATCACAATTTAAAAATTTTCCAGTATCCTTATATCTTACAAAAAAAATGTTAAATATCTTTCAACCAAAAATGCAGTTAGCTGTATGCAACAATTGTCATAAATTGTATAATGTTAGAAATATTGTTGAATACAAAGAAGAAGGAAAAGCTGCTATTGCAAATTGCCTACATGAAGAATTCCCAGATAATCCAGTACCTAGTCGTCATAATAAATGCAACAATCCACTTTCTATTCTTAAAAAAAGAAAGGGTGAAATAATTGCTGTACCTCGTATGATTTATCCTAAACCAAGTATTCGTCAGCAATTAAGTATGTTATACCAACGACCTGGGTTTGAAGATATGCTGGAATTATCAGGAATTCAAAGAGGAGGGGTTAATACCTATTCAGATATTTATGATGGTAAGGTATGGAAAACTTTCCCATTTAATGGTGATACCTTCTTTACACCAGAAACTGCAACAACACACCTAGGCCTTCTCTTTAATCTTGATTGGTTTCAACCTTTCACCTATACTCAACACAGTGCTAGTGCTATTTACGTGTCTATCTGTAATCTTCTGAGAACAGAAAGGAATAATTATCAGATCCGTGTTAGAGCATTTCACATACCTGAAATTCCAAAATAGTTTTAGAGGGATTGATAATTATAATATTGCATCACCTCAGCCGTGGAATTCACCATGTCCTATTTGCGATAGAAAACATGGGAATTATGGATTACATGGCGAATGGTATGGAACAGAATATTGTCTTACTTGCTTCACTTCAAGCAATAAATTCAAATTCGTAATTGTAGCCACATGATGACATTGCTACATCGTGGCAAATGGCAGATCAATAGTAAAGATATTATTCCGCAGTATGAACAAAAATATGTATTTTTTTATTTACAATCAATAAAGCTAAGAAACATTAAGCGCAATATATTTACATGTCAATATCTAGTATGTGTTGAGGAGAGTGTGGGATTGTGTTTTTATGCTAATATTTCTCAATCAGTTTTTCATCTGTGGATCGATACTTGCAGTATCATTTAAAAAACGTCACCATGTATCACGGGAACAAGTCATTACCACTATATAATTTATTCTTGAAACTTCCCGCATATACTCAAACTTTTACATGCATTAATAATAAAAAAGATCTTTTTGTTGATCCAGGGACACGATCCCAGTGTCTATTATAATTTTAAGGAGTATCCGTTGATCTGATTTTCGTGATGAATCATAATAACGTAATTTCCCCAAAGATTTATTCCAAAAATCGATCTTTAAATGCACCACAAATCTTATAAAAAGGTGAGGCTTTATTTAGTGAATCCTTTTATTCGTCTTGTGCAAGTAAAGCAAAAAAATATCAAAACAAACATTCAAACTTACCACTATTAATAACAACAATATCAACAATCAAACGAGTATATTTCGCAAAATAATAGCGAAGTTGATTTCTTGGCTTAAAAATCGTTATCATGATGTTAATCATTTTTCCTGGCTCTATAGATGCTCAAAGATAAAGCGAACATATTGATATTCGCCGAGAAAATCGTGATCATTGTCATGTGTCTAATCAGCGCAATATTAATTTCAGTCACCAGATTTTAGTCACATGCTGAGATACAGTGCGCAGACGCAAATAAAATTTTCTGGCAATGGCATCCGAATTCTTGATGCTTGGCGCAGTATTATTCTAGCGATAAAAAAACTGAAACACCTTTATTATAACGCATAAAGTAACAAATTTCTTGAATATGAGGCGGAATGGAATGTTGTGAAAATGAAGTACAATGGTAAGTGTGTATTTCTTTTAATGGGAAATAATCTTTTACATAAGCGTAGATATGGGTAGGATTATTTATTTCGAACTGAAAATCTATGGGGCTGAGAATCTTGTAGTTTAGAAACAAATTTATCTGTAGAAATTATTCTGAGAGCAAAGAAATAATGTGGTACGGAACTTGCATTAAATCGCCTAGGATCTGTGTACTCTCTCCCTCTTTGATAGCATCATACATTTCATTCGCTACCTTTACTTTTTTACTGAAAAATTAATAAAGTTTCACAGCTTATAAATTTTGATCATATATGATATGTGCTATTAATAACAATAAATAATTTTTTTTTTCTTGACATAAGATAAGAAAAAGGCTGACGACCACCAAGAAATAACTTGGATGTCTTCTGACTCATAACTTCACTGCCAAGGTCTGGAACAGACATGAAGTTATGGCTTCTTCAAGGTAACATATACCAAGGGAAACACTCACCGCCAGGGCCTGGAACAGACGTGAGTGATTTCAGCAAAGTCATTGGATCAACTGTCGCCGCCAAGGCCTTGAACAGACACGAACAGTTGTTAGTCGTCAAACAACTCATAACTTCACCGCCAAGGTCTGGAACAGACATAAAGTTATGGCTTCTCCAAAGTAATATATACCTAAGGTTGCTTGCCGAAACCTAGGGGTTTAGGCAAGATGGTGTTTCACCGAAAAGCAAAATTCTGCCAAAACTATATTAAAGTTATATTAAAAAACTAGCGAAACTTTGGAGAAAGATGAAACTGCCAAAACTTATTATAAATGCCGAAACTGCCAAAACTCTGCCGAAACTATAATAAATCTATAGTAAAATTTTGATAAAACTAATCGTAGAATTTTGAAGAGGTTTAGACAAGCAACTTTACATATACCAAGGAAAACACTCACCACCAGGACCTGGAACAGACGTGAGTGATTTCAGCAAAGTCATTGGATCAACTGTCGCCGCCAAGGCCTGGAACAGACACGAACAGTTGTTTCCACCTAAGTACTATGAGATATAAACGCACAGGGTATAAAGCTCCGTCCTATCTAAAGTTCCAAACGGGTCAGTTCGGTTCGGTTTTTTTGCGGTTCGGGTAGAACCAAAAACCGAAATGGAACCGAACCGGAACCGTCCGGTTCGGTTCAGTTCTATCTGAAATTAAGAAAAATGCGAAAAAATGAATACACGACCATCCAGTGATCGTACAAGGACGAGCCATAGCTCGTTGGAATCCTCTCATCGAGACGCGTCGAATGGTGGTAAAATCAAGTCTCTAACATCGATACATCACGAGATAGCCCATGGTGAGTGTTTCTTAAAAAATTTGTATTAGAAAACGATCCATTGATGCTAGAGACATGAATTTACCACCATTCGACGCATCTCAACGAGACGAATCTAATGAGCTATAATTCGTCTTTTTGCAATCACTGGATGGTCGTGTATTCATTTTTTCGCATTTTTTTTTAAATTTTTGAACGTCAAAAATTAAAATTCCGATACAAGCGATTAAACGCCATATATTGATCACACAAAGATGAATTTTAGCTCATTGGATTCGTCTCACTGAGACGAGTCTAATGGTGGTAAAATCAAGTCTCTAGCATCGATAGATCGTGAGATAGCCCATGGTGAGTGTTTCTTAAACAATTCGCATTAGAAAACGATCTATCGATGCTAGTGACATCATTTTACCACCATTCGACTCGTCGCAGTGAGACGAATCCAATGAGCTAAAATTCGTCTTTGTGTGATCAATAGATGGCGTTTAATCGCTTGTATCGGAATTTTAATTTTTGACGTTTGAAAATTTAAAAAAAATGTGAAAAAACGAATACACGACCATCCAGTGATTGTAAAAAGACAAATTATATCTCATTAGATTCGTCTCGTCGAGATGCGTCGAATGGTGGTAAATTCATGTCTCTAGCATCAATGGATCGTTTTCTAATGCAAATTTTTTAAGAAACACTCACCATGTGCTATCTCGTGATCTATCGATGCTAGAGACTTGATTTTACCACCATTCGACGCGTCTCGATGAGAGGATTCCAACGAGCTATGGCTCGTCCTTGTACGATCACTGGATAGTTGTATATTCGTTTTTTTGCATTTTTTCTTAATTTCGGATAGAACTGAACCGAACCGGACGGTTCCAAGTCCAAAACTGAACCGAAAACCGAACCGAATTTTTTGCTGGTTCCGGATCGGTTCCCGGTTCAAACTGGAACTGTTCGGAGCTTTAGTCCTATCCGCTAGTTTCTAACTAACTATATTAGTTTGAGCATAAACCTGTTTCAAACTGAGTTTAATTAACATCCCTACATCAGTGTGATGCACGTCTGAAATGTGTGTCAGGTTGACGGCGCAGTGTGGCGCAGTAATTTCAAAAAAAAATAAGTTAAAGATTTTCTTTTTAATGTAATATTTTCAAATTTACACACTAAATGTATTTTCATCTGTTTTACAAAATTCACTTATAAATGGAAGGAGGTTTTGGAAGTAGATTTTGACTTTAGTATATAACAACTGATTTTATTGTCTTTGCCGATCATTTCCAAAATTGGATTTGTCGAAAAAACAGTTTTTGTTAAATAACTCGAAAATGGCCTTCTAAACCACCCATATATTCTCTAAGTAAATTTGCAGAGCGGACGAAAATACATCTAGTGTAGTAATTTAAAGATTTTATTTTAAATAAAAAAAATTGCAATTTAATTTTTTTGGAAAAAATCGCTGCGCCACACTGCGCCGTCAACCTGATACACATTTCAGATGTGCATCACAACTGTCACGAAAAACCTGGGAAATCAGTTGAAGAGGAGGAAATGCCAAATATTGAGTCTCCGCTAAAAAAGGTGAGTTCGATAAAGGTCCTTTCTAAATTTGTTACATAGCCCTTTTCTTACCTTGTGGATGTGCGCACAGATAAAAACCGCTGATAGAGCAGAAAACATGGACGGTTGCAAGGAAAATCGAATGCAGTCAACTTCAGAAAACTCTATGATTTCATTGGAGACAGATGATGAAATAGATTATAATCATGATATAGATCCAAATATTGAGTCCGACTTATTGGAGCAACAGATACCTGTACAAAATCACTCAAAGTACCCTGATCAAGACAGTCTAGATGATATTTGGCTATTGCCTTCTGGAAACCCGATTGATGAAGTAATTCGTAGACCTGAAAATCTGCATAAGTCACAGTAAGTTTTATAATCTTCATTTTTTTTCTTCATGTCTTGATCCAACATATTAATTTTTGCATTTATATGTAGCCCGTCATGTCTTGGTATCATACGTATTGGTTCAAAGATTCGTAAATCAGAGTGGATTGAACAAAAAGATTGGAATTATTTACAAACTAGCATTGAATATCCGAATTATAAACTGACTTCTAATGTAGAAAACCTCGTTAAAGAATTATTAGAGACTGTAAGTACAAATTAATCTTTACCTTTAATGATAATGTTATTTACATTTGCTAATTAACAATAGAACTCATTAATGCAATGTGTTTGTAAAGCCAAGTTTAAAAATGAGATCGATAAGGAAATGGAATTTGTAACGGATGTCTTTTTATGGTTGTGAGTATAGATTTCTGCAAAAATAGTACTGTTTATTTTTTTTTATTTCACTATTTAATTAACAAATTTAATTTGAAGCACGAAAAATGTATTTAACCCTGCGTCGGCTTTCCACAGCAAAAATAAAAATGAAGCACTCCTGGGTTCACTAATGATTCATCCAATGTTGCAGTACCTTACTAACACAACTGACCGCGTTATATATGTGCCGTACGTTTTTTGAATCAAACACCAAATTAATATTTCGTTCTTCTTTACAGTATTAAAAATGTGATTATCTCTTTTTCAAAATAGAGGCGAAATTTATCTAAAGGCTAGTGCAAATCAGAGATTATTACGATGTAATCTAAAACCTGACGATGACAAGCCTCTAGGTATGAAAGTAGATGGTTCATTTCATTCCCCCGATGAAGAAAGCCTTGAAATAGGCATGGTGGAGCTGTCTGGTGGTTACTTAACCTCGGATTTGCCAAGATACTTAAAAGACCATGTGAAAGGATATTGGGGCTGTCGCGATCTTCTAAATGATATAGTTAGAAAATACAATCGTGGTGACTACAAAATTTTTAGACGTCTACGCTCGTGGTTTTTTCATATACACGGTAAGTTAATATATAAGCTGGGTCTTTATTTTTTTTCTTGTTAAATAAATTATCTTTGTATATAGGACTTGAGGTGCAAATTTGGGGTATGGATTTACCCGTTTCAAAATCCTACCGAATGTTTCTCATTGGTGCTTTTCGGCTCCCAATTAGTTGGGAAGACCATCATGAATTGGTGAATGCACTTAGGATTTTGCGAAATCTTAGAGTAAGTAATTCTTTGAATTAAATTAGTATTGAAACATTTTATTCTAATAATTATCTTTTTTGCTTAGAGGGGATTAGATGATACCCTCAAGATACTTGAGGAACTCAAAAAGTCACATCGCCGGAATTCAGTTTTACATTCCCATTCTTCAATATTGAAGAGTCATATAGGTGATGCGAAGAGTTCACCAAAAAAACTCGCAGGAAAAAACTCACGTTTCATAAATCCACTCATGTATCATGATTACAATGATTCTGATTATGATGATTCACCGTCAGGATGCTTTCATTAATTGGTTTAACATGGGAGAGTGTCGCAAATAATGATAATATGAGTAATTTTTTAATGATTGCAACTACTGAATGATATTTGCTATTGAAGTTTGTCTGTTATCTCTCATTGCGTTTATATAATAAATTTTTTATTGACCAAAATTCACATGACTTGTTTCTGCTTTAATATTCTTGCGTTACAAAAATGGAATTATATCAATAAAGCATACCCACATTGGGCTTGTAATCTATTAATTAATATGTTTTAGAACATCATAATTTATTAATTAATATAGCCTAGAATACCATAATCTACTAATTAATAGGTTCTAAAAATAGAATCTGCTTTCCTTTCCATAACCTATTAGTTAGTAAATATGGATGAAATGCATGATCGTGTCAGGTGGTGCAGTAATTTATAGTAAATCCATATTTAAATTTGGCTAGCATTATGGTTAAAGCTCCAAATAGGTCAGTTCGGTATTTAAAAAATGTAAAAATAGGAATAACTCAGCAACCAGTGATCATATAAAGATGAGCAATAGCTCATTAGAATCACCTTATTAAGGTATGTCAAATGGTGGTAACTGGTAATATTATTTCTTTAGTCTCGATATATCACAAGATAATCAAGATAATCAACACTAAACAATTTTTAAGAAACTAGCACTAGAATTGTATTTATTGATCCTAAAGAAATGATCTTAGCATCATTCGATAGGTTTTAATGAGACGAATCTAATAAGCCTTTTTTCATTTTTTATGATCACTACATAACGAGTTATCCTAATTTTTGCATTTTTTTAAATTTTCAAATGTCAAAAAATAAAAATTCTGATCTAAGATATAACTAGGGATGCTAATCGTTACATTATGTTACGTTACATTACGTAACTTACACTGTAAGTTACATGGACTGAATGTAACATTACATTGATATGTATTGATATGTTTACCAGAATTAAGATAATTCAGCCAGTATTACCTTAATCTTGGCCAAGTTTATAATTTATAACGAACATTAACAAATAAAAAGTAGCCTATTATCATGTTTTACAGTTTCGGATTCAACTATTTTTATGATCTTATCATACAAGTTTAACATATTCCTGCAATCTTGTCGTATTTTTGTTCATTCAGAATTACAGTATTTATATTTATATTTATATCATTTTTTTATTGGGATTTATTGTTTCTTCAGATTTTGATTAAAAAAAAAATTTTATGTTACAATAACATAATGTAACGTAAGTTACGTAACTTATAGAAAATTACCATAACGTAACAATAAATTTTATAAATTACAGTAATTTTACATCCCTAGATATAACCCATTCTCTACTGATTGCATTAGAATGATCTTTAGCTCATTAAAACTGTTTCAATGAGATGAATTGAATGACAGTAAGATCATATTTCTAGCATTGATAAATACCTTTTTAATGCTGATTTTTAAAACTGTTTAGCATGATTTATCTTGTGATATACCAATACTAGAGACATGATTTTACCATCATTCAATTCGTCTTATTGAGACGATTCTAATGAGTTAAAGATCATTTTAATGCAATCAGTAGATGATGGGTTATATCTTAGATCAGAATTTTTATTTTTTTGATGTTCAAAAATTTAAAAAAATGCGAAAATTAAGATAACTTATTATGTAGTAATTATAAAAAAATGAAAAAAGGCTCATTAGATTTGTCTCATTAAGACCTATCAAATGATGTCAAGATTATTTCTCTAGGATCAATAGATATGATTTTAGCGCTAGTTTCTTAAAAATTGTTTAACATTAATTATCTCGTGATATATCAAGACTAAAGAAATAATATTACCACCATTCGATATATTTCGATAGAACGATTCTAATGAGCTATTATTCATCTTTATATGATCACTGGTTGCCAAATTATTTTGATTTTCACATTTTTTTCTTAAAATAAAATAGAACTGAACTGAACCAAATGATTCCAATTCCAAAACTGAACTGAGAACTAAATTGAATTTTTGGTCAGTTTTGGATCAGTTTTCAGTTCAAATTAAAACCATTCAGAGCTTTAACTATGGTATAATTTCTGGCCAATCTTTAAATACATAATTTATAGTTTCAAGTTGGTGTTATAGTAGTGATTTGGTAGTACCTGAAACTCTTTTAGAACTCTTCTGAAACTGTCATAAAACTGGCAGGTAACTAGAAAGACTTTATCAATCCTAAAGTTCTGGCCAAAATTATAGAATAGTATTGACCAAAATTAAATGAAATTTTACTACGTCTTACTGCTTACATTTTTCAAGTAACTTTTAAATAACTTTTGAAAGTCAGTTAGTTAAAGGATTAGGGTTCTGATAAGTATTACTATGGCCAGTCCATTTATTTATCAGAAATGCGTACCTTATAACTAAAGCAACTATTGCCTATTTGTTGCCAGTACATATATGACAATTTTGCGTTTAAGGTTAGAGATGCGTTATGTATTATTATGACAGGATCCCAAACAATATATATATAGTAGGTCAGATGAAAAATTTAAAATTTACTAAGTTAATAAGCAAATATTTTTCATGTCTGCTAAACAAACTTTTATCCAACCCATAAATTTTTTACACTGCTAAGCAACTTATTTTATGACATATATATATTAATATATAATTTTTTTTATAAAATATGTATATAAAAAAAAACTAAAAAAACAAAAATTTTTGAAATAATGCATGGATAAAGCTATTATTACTTTTTTGTAATATTACAACTTATAAATGTTTCTTATTAATATTTTCGTATATCTGTTCTGTGACTTCAGAGTATAATTCAAAGGAAACATCCAAAACCTTTTTATTTATGAATTTATTCATGTTTTTCGTAACACCACCAATACGCAGAATTTTTATTTTTAAAATTTACTGTAAAATTTATCAAAAAAAATATTTTTAAAAATTTTCTAAGTAAAAATGAAATAACTTTTATTAATTATTACAAAAATTATAGTGTAAAATTATAAAAAAACAGAAAAACACTTATTTTTCTTGCTCTCATTTTTAATATATATTTTTTAAATGTTACATGAACGCGTATATGATTTATAATTTTAATGTTACGTGAACACATATTTGTTTTATCAAAAACATGTTACACAATCACGTCTAAAAATGTTTTCTGTATTACATATACAATTAACTTAATCTTTGTATTAAAAATAGTAACTGTTTACATATTTTATTAGGGTTTTTTATCGCCGTTTTTGAATTACTGTAAACTGCGGCTTGTCAATCATTTTATAAATAAATTATCAAAAATTGCGAAAACAGCAAATAGCCAATAAAATTGATTTTTAATTCGTATTACCTATATCACTATAAATGGCGCAGTATGCCATACGCGTGATAAATTAATTCGTGATCCGTCTCCAAACCAGTGAAATCTACTAATACATTTTGGGGAATTATTTTGCAAATTAATTTAGTGGGAAATTCAGATAAGAGCAAGAGATATAGCACGCAGGAAATGTGAAATGAACTTACAAATTATTAGAGAAAAGTAGTTTAGAAGAACTAAAGATGTTAGCCATAATTCAAAAAAGTGTCGTAATACAAAATTTTTATATGCCGTAA
Source organism: Rhizophagus irregularis (assembly GCF_026210795.1). Classification (NCBI taxonomy): domain Eukaryota; kingdom Fungi; phylum Glomeromycota; class Glomeromycetes; order Glomerales; family Glomeraceae; genus Rhizophagus; species Rhizophagus irregularis. The sequence goes on along the minus strand of NC_089436.1, from coordinate 2,398,247 downwards.
TTAATTAAGGCTATAAAAATCTTATAGCCGTAATTCAAAATTTTTTAAAAAATAATTAAGGCTAACATCTTTAAGAAGAACTGCAAAATTACTAGATACACCACTCAATATAAGCAAAATATAGTACGACCTGTGTTTAATAGAAATAAATAATTTTAATACTTTTTTTTTGTTTTTTCTTATTTATAACCTTTAAATAAATTATTTACCAGCAAATAAATAACATTTTAATAAAAAAATATCAATTTTGTGATTGTCACACCTCTTGTATTGAATAATTATGGCATTTTTAAAGGCCGGAATCTAGCGTCGCTAAAGAAAAAATTTTTTAACTAATCGTTCAATGTAAAAATTTTTGATGGATTCTGATTCCCTCAGTTTTAAGCAATTGGTTACACTATTTTTCAGCCGGGTTGTAATACAAATTTGGCTGGTTACTTTTTAGGCAATATCGCCAATTTGTATAACAATGTAGCCTTAAATGGCAAGTATATGTTGATCAAACTTGTGATATTAATATTTGACAATGCAAATTTATCATTCAATATACCCAGAACATTATTATATAACACTTAAAAAAAAAAAATTCTGGGAAAATCAGCTCAAAAGCCATTTAAGTTATAATTAATTTGTAAAACCAGTTCCCTGAAATTTATTAGTAGTTTTCACTGGTTCGGAGACGGATCATGAATTAAATATTAAAATGAACAAATATCTTCCTGGTATTTGCTTCGCGTGTCAGAAATGTCTGTTTTGCTTTAATTTTTCACCTTGTAACTGTAATAAAAACATAAAACCAACAAGAGTAAGCAAACCAGAACGTGGATAGCAAATTTATTTTCGTGTATATACTCTAAACGAAAATTTACCAACAGCAAATTACTTTCTTTCTTCTGCTGAGACGAAATTTCAATATAATAATAATTTTAATGAGCCTTTTTCTTTTACTTTTTGTTCTACATGTAATAGTAAATATCAAAGGTTGAAAACTAAAGACAAAATTTCTAAAAAAAAAATGAAAAGTAAAGCTGCAGTGTACGTTGAGTCTCTTGAATTATTTGAAGAATGTGGTATTGATGAAATCAAACTACATGTAAGCATTGAAAAAAAGGGTAAGAAAACCTCTACTTCTAAGACTCTAATTATTAAACCAGTTGAATATATCAATGTTATGGAAAAGATCAATGCTTTTGTACAAAAAGCACTTCAAAATGAGAATATCAAACCAGCAAATTACAGTATATCATATAAAGCAATGAATTCACGTGGTCTTTCAAGTGAATTAGAAGATGAACTTGATTTTAAAGAGTTTATTGAAGATTATAAGAAAGTTACTACAGCTAATAAAAAAATGGGAATGATGGTAGTGATTGATAATTCTACAGATAATGAAACAAAATCAAGTGAAAAGCGTTTAAAGGTAAGGAAATTGCAATTACTCTTATTATTTTACATATTCAATATTCTAACTTGACGTAATTTTTTAAAATTTTTAGAATTCTGATGATGTTGAAAGTGATGGCTCAGTTTCTGAGGAAGAAAAGGTAATAACACATACTAAAAAAAAGAAAAAATCTCGTGTTATTAGAGATGATGATTTATCAAAAGAAGAAAGAACACGAGCAGAAATAATTTCTGTATTATGCGAAAAATACAAGTGTAATTTACATACAACACCATGTTATATTCAAGATAATCGTCATTTACAGTTTAATCCAGCAAGATTACAACTTTGGGCACGAGAAATTGTAAGTTATCTGCAATAAAATTGATTTTTATTTGGATATTCACAAAATTTAATTATTACTATAGATGAATAAAGGTACTACTGAAGACGTTCCACCAACTTATCCCATATTTAGTGCAATATTAGGCGTGTTAGTTAGCAATAATAATACTCAAATATCCACAATTGCACCTGCTACTGCATCCACTACTACATCTGCTACTGCAGTACCTACTGCTGCATCAGCTGTCCCACCTGCTAATACACCTATACCTATTATTATTCAAATGCCACCATTTCAATATCCTTATCCTTCTTTTAATCAATTAGATACATCTACAAATCACAAATTACCTTCAATTCATGAATTTCTTTTTAGTTTAGATCAAAAATACAATTGTAATGGTGAATATTCTCAATTTGAAAATGCTTTTCTTGAAGAAGCAATAACTGTAAATATTATAAAAGACTTATCTGATGAACAAATGAAAACATTAGGTATTGTAAAAATTGGGTGGCAAAAAAATATTAGACAAGAAGCACAAAAATATTGACGTGTATATTCAAAAATAAAGTATAATAAAATATGGTTATTGAGTTTACAAATAAATTGATGATGTAAAAAATGATTGTGCCATTTGAGGAGTAATTTGACTACATGCAACTAATAAAGCATATATTGAATCATCACAAACCTCCATAAAATCATGATTACGTTTAATCCATAATTTGATAGTTGAAAATGCTGTTTCAATTGGGTTATAATCAGGAGAATAAGGTGGAAGAAAAACTACACGGCATCCTAATCTTTCCATCAATGAAATAAGTTCAGCATCATGATATATTCTAGCATTATCCATTATAATTACGCTATTATCACCAGGATATGGATTCATCACAGGCACCTATATTGACAATAAATTTTATAAATAATAAAATATAAATAATAAAATACAAAATAAAGTTCTATATAAACGTAATATTACATACTACTTGATTAAGCACAAAATCAACAAATCTTTTTCTATCACATGCTCCTTCAAATACATCAACAGTAATAAATCCATCTAATGTAAGAGCAGGTAAGATTGTATATCGCTTTCTTCGTACAAATACTACTTTCTTACATGCACGTGTATTGTGAGGAGAATACCCATATAATCTTGATAAGCTTCTCTCATCCTTAGCACATTCATCAAGAAAAATCAACTGATTTGAAGTATAATGTTCGCCAATTACATCTAAATAATGTGCACGCATAAGTTCACTTCTTTCATATGCTGCTTTTTGCAACTTTTGTAAAAAAAATAAATATAATTATTGAGTATTTCAATTTTCTAATTGATTTATTAAAATTGATTATTTCAATACCTTTTTTCGAGTAATTCCTAAATAATAAAGTGATCTCCAAAGTGCTGAAACAGAAACTCTTTTACCTGTAAGATTTTCCATCTCATAAACTAACTCATCTAAATACCAGTCAACTTTGTCTTTTACAAGATTTTGGAGTATACACATTTCAGCTTCTACTAAATAGTTTTCTTCTGCCAGGAACTCCTTTAACTGGACTGGTAACACACGCCCATTTTACATATAAATTTATTATTTTGATCACAAAGCTCTTACTAACATACAATGTGTTAGCAATATCTATGATAGAAAAATCATTATTATAAAGATACACAACACGCCAATGTAAATCTTCGCTAATTTCTGTAGGCATAGGGCTTTCTACTAATATTCCAGACACATATTTTAGTTGAATAAACTAATAATTACAATATCATAAAACTTATTACCATACCTAATGTAGATTTAGTAGAAATCTGGAAAAACAAAATAGAGATCTGAGAAAAGAAAAAGAAAAATATAAATATTATAACTTTATTATTTGTATTACATAACATTTGCGTACAATATTTCTATTGAATAAACAATACAATTGCAGATTTCGCAATATATGGTGTAAAATCGTTACTATACCCAGTGTTGAATCATCAGAAATCTTCCAGTAAAATAGAACGAAAGACTGAAAAAACACTTAAAAGTGATACAAGAATAGCTAGGTGTTATGCAGATCAAAAAATATTTATATGTTTATATGTGAAACGTAAAGTTTTACTAGTACAGTTTTACAAAAATCACACATTTTCGGTTTATTTATAAAATGATCGACAAGCCGCAGTTTACAGTAATTTGAAAACGGTGATAATGTGAAAAATGTAAAATATATATTATATTATATATATATTAAAAAAATCTATCCTGCTACGCAAATATATATCTGACTATTAATAATTTAATACTCTACTACGCAAATTATATCTGACTATTTTAAAATTACGTTATCAAATAAGCAATAATAAATCTCACATAAGAAAAAATTTTTATATGTTGGCTAATCAAACTCAAAACCTACATTTATATATATTGTTCAGGATCCTATTATGACCAGCCCATTTATACTATATTTGAGTACATATCTAAAAAGATAAAGCCTTCTTTTAATTTTTATATATAGATTACAAAGAAGGTTTTATGCCATATATAAGTATATACTTTGAGATGAAAATGGAGTGGAGACTTTTGCCAATATTTATATAATAAATTATGCAGTTATCCAGATACATACTAGTAATAGGGTATTCTTTTTCCATTATTTTATATAAAAATTCTGAAGAAGGATACCTTAAATGACATATTTGGATACATACTAATAATATAAAGGTAGTCTTCTTCAGTTTTATAATTTTATATAATATTTCTGAAGAAAATTACTTTGGATGATATATCCGAGTATATATTTAAAAAGATAAAGTCTTCTTCCAATTTTTTATATATAGATTACGAAGAATGCTTCACTTTTAGATACATATTCGCTTTTTTTTCATTTATGATTTGTTAACTAAATTTGCTGTTACTTCTTTATTACATCTATTGAAAAAAATAATTAACCATTTTGGAAATATATTAGAATATATAAAGTTTTACTTACTGATGACATGTATATGCCAATTACTTCTAACCAAAATCGTGAAACTAGCCCTCTCATGGCTATGAGCACTATATTTTGCAGGGCTTATTGCAAGAATTATCTACATCTGTTAGGGGAGAAACTATTAAAAATAATGAAGTAGCTGAGGATAATTTAAAAGCTTCAATACCTAAGACTTTAGCCTGCCTATTCCAAAAAGCGTGTAGAGCAGAGATATGTGCTACAAAAGCAATTCAAAAAGAAATTTTGTGTTGGTATTATTATGTGAAAATGTATAAAGAGAAAGTTGAAGAAATTAAGAATGCTCAAAGAGGAGTTAGTGATCAATCAGCAAGAAATCAAGTGTATGATAATATAATGGAACATCTTTCTGATAGATTTACTAAGGATACTTTATGTAAAAAAACTCAAAAAGCTGTGAAGATTTTTAAGTTGTTTTAGAGAATTGGAGTAGATAAGATTAAACTGTTCATATCATATAGTGTAAAGCTATTTCAAAGCTTACTGATCCACAAATTCGAACAATTGAAGAGCATTTTGGTCACATGCAAGATCTGAGGTCCTACCTATGACTTTCACATAATGTGAATATTGCGCTATATATCTGAATTTCCACAGTTATATATTGATTTATGTTTACTTTATTGCAGTATACAAACTAACTCTCATAATTCAAAGTTATGTTATAAACTTTATTAATATAAAAAATAACATTGTAGCAATGATATACAAATAAAAAAAAATATATAACCTGGTTGGATCTCCTTTAAAAATATGTTTTTTCAGAAAAAACAGAATACCCTGTTTTATAAATCATTTAATTTGCTTTTCTGAATATCGCTGGCCTTAAATTTCAATTTGAAAGACTGTGTCACTAGGCCAGTTTATTACTAATTGTTCAGGTTTTTGATTGCAAAATCCGTTAGCCAATCTGAACATATGATTAAAATTAAAATTAAGTATACAGATCGTTAATTGCAAAAAAATTTCAAATAACCAATCAGCATATTTGTTTTTGTTGTGCTTTGCCTATTTTAAAATATGATCAAAATAATTCCATTTTTTTTTAGTTCAGAAAAATTGGGTCACTAATTGAATTACACCAATTTATTAATTAATATTATTTAACTAAAAACTGATCAAAATTCTGAATGATCAGACCTACTGTGACATAACAACTGCGGAAGTTATTATGTGACCACTAATGATGTGACTTAGTCAAGATATAAATTACTTCCAACTGTACTTTAGTAATTTGCTTATATAATTCAACTCGTCCTTCTGGTTAATAAAAAAATCCAACTGTACTTTAGTACTGAATTGTAAGGAATAAAGCATACCGAGATATTAAAGAAGAGAAGAATGACGAATATAATGCAGATCAAATGATCGTTGGCAGAAAAAGCACCAACTGGATTGTAAATAGGATTTGTATCAGAGAAAGTCTGATACAATATCAGCTTGACGAAAATCTGCCAAAAATGAAGCCAGAATATTATAACATTATTTTCTTCAATTCTAATTATAAGGATGATTTCTTAAATACGCTAGATTAAAGTATCGTTGAACAGATGCGTATCGATATGAGGAGAAAAAAAGAAAAAACAAAAGATAATATGGAGCAAGATATTAAGATATTTTTGGACAATGTGATTGATTGTGATATCAAAATCACTAAAGAGAAATTAAAATAACAAAAAGAAGAAAATATTACTTCATTTGAGAAGGTCTATGCGTTAGAATTCGTGAGTCGCATGTGAGTATATTACTTCATCAAAAATGTAATGAGACTATAAGACTAATGACTAATGAAAGTATAAGACTAACCTTATAGGATAAAACTAATGGAAAATGTGAATTGGCTTCTTGACCTGATGTTCAAAGGAACATACATAATCAATGTTTTGGCGCCCATCCTCTCTGAATTTTTTACTAAAAATAAACAATATTGGTGTGCTTCATACACTAAAGGCAAATGTAAGAGATTGTAATTCTGGTAAGGCAGATGATAAATGCTAATCTAACAGAAAAAAAATTGATAGGTGTTCAGATGAAAATTGCAAAGATACTAAAAACTTTAATGAATTAGTTTGTGGAGCTTAACTTAAGTTCCGATATCACATTGGTCAAGCTATATGGGCTACAATTATATAGTAAGTTCTGATTTCTGATTTCTGAATTCCTCTCTTAATTTTTGTTACCATTACTAACTCTGTGTTTTACAGTAAATGAGCTGACTATTTATGAGTTTCAACTAAAATATACAGAAATCTATACTATGGAAGTAATATCAACATTTCCGTTACCTAAGACATGAGTGGACATGGCAAAAGTTCATAAAACAGTAATGGGCTTATTGGAATATGAGGTTTGTATAAATAGGTTTCAGAAGAAATAAAATACAAAGATCATAAAACTAACATTCTCAATTTCTTGTAAATTAGTGTTTATTGTTTGAAAGTATGAAAACAATAAAAGACTTTATGTGAAGTAAAGGTGGATCTAAGAAGATGACTACGAAAATGATTAATTCTTCTACTGGAAGCGTCAAGAAAACTAAAAGCACTGTGATTACGAAAAAAACTAAAAGTACTGCGACTATAAAGAAAATTAGGAGCACTACTAATACAAAGAAAACTAAGAGCATTATGATTTATGACTGCAAAAAAAATTAAGAAAGCAAGGATTTAGCATTGAACAGTCATTATACTTCTGTTAAACTCAAATTATTTTGCATATTCTATATGTAGAGCTTAGATCCGGTAAATGATCCTAATGGATTATTCAGTGAATATCCTAAAATTATAGATATATCTGTTCACTTTTAGATAGGATATCTGGATTTTGCTTAAGAAAATAGGATATTCACTGAATATAATCCAGATATCTTAGGATATAATGTAAATATAATGTAAACATGATGTAATAAAATTTTAACAATGGAATATTACTTAATATTAATCCCATATGGCCATATGTATTTTTTTGGAATGAAATTAGTTTAATTAACATTCCCATCTGAATAAGTAGTCTAGAGTTATTTCAAAAAAAGCTTAAAAAAACAGGATGTCTACTAGCCAAAAACGTAATATAATAGAAGTACAGTAGATAGTAATATTGAGAATTACCTAGATTTTGATAAATGTTAAAATATAGATGACGAAACAACAACAATAACAATAATTCAGCTTTTAAGGTTCTTTTAGAATCTGGTGGCCATAATTAGAATACGAATAAAATTTAAAAATAACTCAATAAATATTCTATAAATATCCAAATTTTACCATCCAGATTAATATTTAGAATTGATATCTGGATATCTGGATTTATAACCTTTGAACGGACATATTCAGTGAATATCAACGGATAATCTGGATCTAAGCTCTATCTATATGACATTTTATTTTTCATCTTTGTGCATTACTGCAATCATATTTTAAGTATTAATAGTGTAAGTGTATAACGCACATGTGAAGGTCTCCTGGTTTTCAATTTTAGTGTATCACATTATGTTAACTTTATGCATTGGAAAAACTTTAATTATAGAAATAAATACACAGTATGTGAGTATGCTACAAATGTACTATAGTGAGGTTTTAAGCATGAAATAAATCATAAAGTGTATAAGTACTATATTATAAAGCTGTCTGTGACGAATTTGAATCATGATATTCATAAGTATAAGTTGATAAAGAATTACTATAAATCGATAAAATCAACCAATTCGTTAATAAACATGTCTGGATTAGCTTTTAATATTATTTTAGATGAGCAGTTTAATAAGATTATATCTAAACCTATTAATAATCATCCTGAATATGATATGAAATATGTTAGCGTATATATTGTAAATTATTGTTATGATACTAACTTCAAAAAAATAATCAGAATAGAGTGGAAGTATGATACATGCATGGGCTGTAAGTGTTAGGATTCGAGAATGGCAAGATGGTTAATTCTGACTATCATCAGCTCAGAATCCATAAGAGTAATATGGCTATTTATTTCAATTGCTGAAAATTAGTAAAGATTACTGATATAAAACCAAAAAAGACATATTTTAATGGATGGCACAAGCATAGATATAAGATTAAATCTAAAAATTTAATGAAACACCATTGGAATACTGAATGCTCCAAAGCTAAAACTAAGGATGGGGGTGCACAACTTATCCAAAATGCTTATCAAAATTATAAGAGAAGGCCTAAAACTCTGGCAAAACAAGTTTGGGAAGCAGTTTGAAACTTGAAAGGATAACACTCTTGAGGATAAGAAGTTTCTAAATATGCTTAATTTTGATTATAGATATAGCATGGAATTTGGAGTTTTTGTTCAAGAAGGTATCATTCTAGACATGCTGACTTTTATTATGCCAAAAGTTGGTCAGATTATAAGAAATGTCAATTAGCTGATAGATTATCTCAACAAGAATTAGCTGAAAAATAATTACAGTAAGAGTTAGCTAAAAGACAGAAATGTGTCCTTTTAGAATTTCATCAGATCGTGAACAATAGCCAAAAGATGCATCCACTCTATTTTTCGCAGATTGGTAGATCAAAAGAGGGTAATACAAACAAAATATTTATCTCATCTCTGTTTGCAAAACAAAATAACTTATTACCATCCACAAATATCTTAATTAGCCAAAAGGTACCACAATAAGATTAAGAGATGGGGCAGAAATCACAATTGTTTAACTGTTTTGACTTATCAATTCTGAGCAATGTTTTAATTATAGATTATTACTTTTGACTAAATAATATTTCAATAACATGTTTTTTTGTACTATATAATCTGCATGTATGATTACCTAGTATAATTGTAAAATATATTACTTGCAGGATAAAAATCGCTATGCATGATCTGCCTATTCTGGGTTAGATCCTCTAATCTATAACAAAGTATTTTTTAAGAAGTTTAGAAAGGTCAATGAAGAAATCTTGGGGATTCTTAATTCCTAAATAGTAAATACTATTATCATTATAGTTTTGAAAATTTCTATGCAACAGTTATCTAGCAGTATTTGCATAAATTATAAAAAAAGACCTAAATTTTGACAAAACAAGTTTGAGAAATAAGAAATGATGGTATTCCTGATAGAAAGAAATTCTTAGATATACTTAGAAAAGAACAGATGGTTATTAATCTTGAAATGCAAAAAGAGTATGCTTTAGCTTGCAATGAGTTTTATGCTTTATTTAGAAAAAGTTACTCAAAATATATTGGAATAATTAATCCAATCAAATTAACCCACCATATAAGAAATATGTTTATTGTTCTTCTAGTAGATGGATAAAAGTTAAGAAATATCAGTTAAGATAACAATTGAATAATATAGCATATGGGGTATTGAATTTTCACAAAAGTTTTTTGTTTAAATTGCTATCTACTATTGCTTATTATTATGAAAAATACTTAAAAAATCAATAATATTTTTTTACTACTACTCCATAACTAAATTTAGGATTACACTTTATTTTTTTTACTTTCACTCTGCTATAATGCATTATTGGCATGTGCAACATAAATTAGTATATTTTCAGATTCTCATTAAAGTATATATGATGTAATATGTAATAATTCACAAATCATTTATAAAACTATACTTGTATGACAAAATAATTTCATATATAAACTGATTTTCTCAAAATATTTCAAATTTTTTCCTTATAACATTTAGTAGAATAAGATTTAGTAAAATAGACGAAATATTCTAAATAGAATAATGTCTATATAATGTTGCCAAGTCTTAATATTAAGCGGTTAGACAAAAAAAAAGTTTATATATACATTGCCTTCCAATATATTTGAAAATGTTGAGATCTTTAATGTACATTCCATATGCTCTTATTCTCAAAAATAAAATTTTGGCCTAAAGATTTGTTACTTAACATAAACTTGAGCAGGACCCCAAATAATATATAAATATGTTATAGGAAATTGGTAAAAATTTACTATTAGCTTTACGCATTTTTTCAGGGTCAGAATTATGATAATGTCAGTCAGTTATTAAATAAAGTAATATATTTCTTACTAATATTATCAAAATTTATCTAAAAAAGGAAAGATTTTCATGATTATTTTAGTCTATTTTACACGTTATTTCTTGTTATCTATTTCAGTATTGCTCGGGGTTCTACTTGAGCTCAGAGAAAACATGAATAGAGAAATTGCAAATCATTTAAAAGGAAAGTATATGAAATTTGAAATTATAATTGCTTATTTTTTACTAGATATATACTAACAAAAGCTAACAAAAACTTTTATATCTTAAATTATTAGCTTATCAGCCAAAATTTTCATTCCATTATAAAGTCCTTTTTCTTAGATAAAATAACTACTTCTAATATAATTACCCAGTAATGGAATTATTTTAAAATTCAATTGGAAAATGAAGACTTTAACTGTCTTATAGAGATTTTAAAGAGTATGAAGAATGAAGTTAATGATGAAGATCATAACAATATTTTAAGTTGTTACAAAATATTAACCAAGTAATTTATATTATTTTTATTTTTCACACATTAGGAATAATATGATGAATTAAGCAAAATAGCTTTTAATTTCATTTAAATTTAAAATCTAAAAATAAAACTATTATTAGATTAAAAATTTAAAATCATTAAATTAATCAATCTAAATTTAAAATATTTTTTTTTGTAATTTGTCTTTATCCTTTAAAGTTTAAACTTATAAATCCACATACTTTTTTTATTTTTTACAATCTTTTTTTATTTTTACTTATTTTTTCCAATTTCCAGTTATTTGTTATATTACAAATGCTAAATGTGAATTATTTTACTATACTATTAAATACTTCGGAAAATTCTATACAGTCGACCCCCTTTATAGGCATCTCCCATATAAGAACTCCTCTCCTTAAGGCACACATTTTTTAGTCCAGATTTTTTTATATATAAATACCCCTTTTATAATCACTTTATTAGTTATAAGTACAATCACACCAAACGTCGGTCCCATATATATTATAGTAAATATATGTAAAATTTCCTCTGCATAAGCACACAAATCACGTGATTTATAAAATAACTGTGCGTTTCATTTTATTATTTTGTTGTTTTACCATGAGGAAAAATTTAAGTTTTTTATTTTTCAAAAATTTGGTATATTTTACATATAAAACTTTTTTACTTAATTATTTTATATATATATATATATATATAATCACGTTTACTTAAAAATTTATATATGTGTGATTATATATTTAACCCTCACCAATAGGCACACCTTATTATAATCACACCATTGGATGGTCCTGAGGGGTGTGATTGTAGAGGAGGCTGACTGTATATAAAAAAATAATTAATACTATTGTTAAAATTAGTAATAAACTGAAAGCTGATGATTTTGAATTTTTATATATATGATGAAAATATATATAATTGATATAATTATTGTTTTATTAATATATTTCAATTATATGATCTAGATTCTAGATATTACTTTAGATATAAATATTAAATCTTGAATTTTTAATATGAAATGAAAAGATTTTGATATTGAGGAAATTAAATAGTAATTTTAATTTTTTTTTTTTTTTGCAATTTAGCATTTAGTATAATAATAATAATTAAGTATAATGATAATTAATAAATAAATAACATAATATAATAAAATAAATAAATGCCAATTTTTCATAATAAAATAAATAATAATTAATAAATAATAAAAAAATGGGTTCAGATTTTTAATCTATAATAAAAATAATTTTGGCCTATATAAAGTTTTGGCTATAATTTTGGATTTTGGCATTAATTTCAAATTTGGATACCTTTGCATTAGAAAGTTTTGACTACAAGTATAGCCTGAATTATTATAATCTGAATTAAATGTAATTGTTTTTTTAAAAAAATTTTTATTAATGTATAACTTTTATAAAATATTAGCTACTTTTACATTGCTAAAATCCATTTTTTCCCTATATTTTACCTTGTTTGTAATAAAGAATTTTTAAAAACTGCATTTCATTAGTAATTTACATAAGAAATCCTGGTTTTAGCCAAAGATATTTCTGAATCAATAACAACAGAAACTCTTTTCCAAATAATTACACTTATAATCTAATTAAACTAGAAGTCAAATCTTTTAAAATAATACAAAAAGGAAAAAAATGCAAGTTAATTATGTAGTATGTACTTTAAAATTTGGGCAATACTATAAGTATATTAAAAGCTGTGTAAACTTGAATTGATATAAATACATTCCTTTCAACTTGAAGAGAAACTTCTTAAAGAAGAAAGATTGTAACAAGATGCAGCAGATTAATGGGATAATGGTTAAAGAAAAAAAATTCACTCAGGATTCAAGCTATAAGTTTTAAAAACAGTAGATATAGTTTAACTTTATAATTGTTAGATATGATATTGGATTAAACTGAAGTTTATAGATATTTTATTTTGTTTCTTTTCATTGTACCTCTTTTGTGTTCTCTATACACCTGTACCAATTCAGTAGAACGAGTGGCCCAGTTTATCCAGAATTGGGGCATAGAGCCATATTAAAATATAAATCATAAAAAATAAAAATATGTTATAGATGGTAATTGTTTTAAAAGAAGAAAATAGTAAATGAATAAAATATAAAATAGCGTAAATAATTGGTTCCAACTTATTATCTTGTTGAGGACGAACAGAGAAAAACTGCTGATAACGGTCGTGTCACAAATTGGTGCATACAGCAGATTCACTAAAGTAGTTTTAGCTTTATACTCTTCATTCAAGAAAAATTACTTAAAATACTCAAAATTAGCACATACCTAAATAACTCTACTCTAATTTCAATATAAAAAAAACTATTAAATAGAGATTATGCCATTATACCATTAAGTATAATATAAGGAACGCGTAAGCTATATTACCAATAATTTTAATATTTTATTCTTTCTTTATTATATAATAGCGATAAAATTAATTTAATCACATTAAAGAAAAATAAAAAGAGTATAACAATTAATATCAAACAACTTTATATGGTAAAATACCATTTCATTGATTTTCAAGAATTAGTGTATAGAAAAATAACAAAATCAATTGCAACGAGTGTAAAATTATCTCAAAACGTTTATAATTAAGGTAACACAAATTTTTTTTAATTGGGATCGACAAGCTTATTTTTTATTTGTTATCACGGGAAATTAAACAATAAAAAAAGCCACATTGGATTGGCAAGCCTATATGACATGATAATAAAGTATCTAACCACGTGCAGTCAAGAAGGCATAATCAAATTACATTACACGATACCATTACAGCCACAGTAGATCTGTGATCAGTACATATTACTAGATCTTGAGCGATGCAAAGATTTTGTAGGGGCTAAACTGAATCATTGTTTTACACAGCCCATTCTGGTTTTTTTATAAATATCACGAGATATTGCTATACCCTTTCTCTCAGAGTTGATATAAATATATGTTGAATTAAATTTTTTTCACAATGAATGAAATGAAAGAAACTCTATTACCTTTTTGGGGAGAAACGTAAGTTCAATAAACACAGCATTATTTTATTTATTTAGCTATTATTTTAATCTAATAATAAACACACTTTTTTTCAGAACGGCAACTTTGGATTGGTGCGAAGTAAGACTATAATAATTATAATTTATCAATTCACCTCTTTAAAATTAATTGGTGGGCTGTGAATTATTTGTTTTTATTCGTATTTAAAAATATGCCCTATATTCTTTAACATTTTATTTCTTGGTATTTTTAAGGAAAATTATATAGTTCATAAATATATCGCCGAATTCATCAATACTACAACAAATCTTATTTTTAGTAAGTTATACTTCTATTATTTATTAAACATACAAATGTTTTATAATATAATTGATTATATTTTTTTAATAATTTTTTTTTTGTCGTTGATTTTAAGTCACTTTGGCAATTTTCGGTATTTACACTACTTTCAAATGTGGTTTGCCTTTTCGTCACGCATTTGGCTATGCCGCAATTGCATTGATCGGGATAGGATCTTGGTGGTTTCATATGACTTTGCTGTATGAATTTCAATTATTAGATGAACTTCCAAGTAAAGTATCGTTTAAAAATTTTAAATTTCAAAAGAATTCTTTTTATGCTAATTATTTCTTCCTTATTTAACTATATAGTGATCTATGCAGCATGTGTCTTAACACACGACATGTATGCGACTTTACTACTATCATAACTATATTTCTGAAGCAATTCAACTAATTTCTTCATTAATGTTCATATAGTTTCGAAACAGGAGAAAAAAGAAAGTTCGGCTTATTTTTACCATTAGCCTTATTTATATATGCACTAAGTGTAACAGCGGCTTATTTATATATCAACAATCCAGTATTTCATCAAATATCATATGCATTATTAGTAATAGTACTTAATTTTCGATCGATTTATTTATTAACACAAGTACCTAAAGGTCAAACACGTATTCTTATGAAAAAATTATTGTTTACATCTTGGACAACGTTTGGACTTGGATTTTTCTTATGGAATGTTGATAATATAGCTTGCCATCAATTAATAGCAGCTCGTCGTAGAATAGGTATGCCTTTAAGTCATTTATTGGAATTACATGGATGGTGGCATATTGGCACTGCGTTTGGTACTTATTATTGGATTGTATTTAGTAATTATATTAGAATAATATTATTACATAAGGAAAACGAATATAATATTAAATGGGGATTAGGGTTTGTTCCTTATGTTGCTAAAATTAGTACAACTTCAAAGAAAGAAATAAAACTTAATAGTAAAGTTGAATGATATTTGAAACCACAACTTTTTAATGCTCTATTAATATAATAATTTTAATTTACCACACTTTTATAAATATAGACGATGTAATTAAATTATTACATTTTTTTATTATATTTTACATATATATATATAGTTTTGTTATAAATAAATAAATTGATTGTTAGCAGATTTTATAAACATTATATATATTTTTTTTTTATGGAAAATTTATGTTTGAAAAACTAAAACTAAATAATAATTAAAAATTTTAAATCTATTATAAGTAATAATATAAAATAATTGTTAATATAATACAATTTGGCAAAAATAAATAAAATGAAATAAAATGAAATAAATAAAAATAAATAAAATAAAATAAAATAAAATAAAATGAAATGAAATGAAATAAATAAAATAAAATAAAATAAAAATAAATATATATTGTAAAAGGGTAAAATAAACGATAGTAACTAATAATTTAAATAATTTTTTAAAAATATTATCACAAAAGACTTTCCAAATCGTATATATATATAAATAAAAGGCATTAAATAATACAATTAAAACATTAAAGTTTCGTAGTTATTAAAATATCTCTTGCAAACTGAAACAATCTAAAATGTCTCATCTTGATTTGGGCATTCTTCTGTCCAATGAAGTCCAAATTCTTCACAGTTATCACAATACTAAAGAAAAATTTTTTCAATATATTGAATGAAGATCAATAAACACTAAAAACTATATTACTCACCGGTTTTTCTTCGGTAATGCTTTCATTATGTATACCATTACTGGCTGCTTTATCTTCTGTTATATTTGCCGAATTCGAGCCAAATACTGCTTTGCAACTGATTATATCGTGACCTTCTTGTTCACAAATCTCACAGTATAAGCCTGAAGTTCCGTTTTCCTTTAACTTTTCGATCGGTTTAACAGAATTATTATTAGAAATTATACCATCGCCGACAAGTGTAGCTTCTAGTACATTTGTTGCGCCATTTGAACTCTTAATTTCGTTTATTTGCTCTCGTAATTCCTCAATTTCATCTTTTAATCGTTTGGAATTTCTTTGTTCACGTTGAATTTCTTCCTCCAAATCCGCTTCTCGAAATATTTTACTTTCAATTAAAGATTCTAATTCAGCTACATCTTTATTCAACATGTTGATTTCTCGTTGTTTTGATTTTTCTAAATCAGATACTTTCTTGCGCAATTCGCGTATTTCGGAATTATGCATCGAGGACAAACGTTCTAATTGTGTCTGTTTTTCGTTTAAAAGTGATTGAAGACGCGATAAATCACCACCAGTTTGTTGTCCGTTATTGTCCTGCAGTGATGCTTCACCACTCTGAGTATCCTCAGAACTCTCTTGATTCCCTTCAGATTTAATTCCATTAATATTAAATGAATCTTCAGGTGGTGTTAAACTTAATACGCCTTGTCCGTTGAGCGATTCACTGTGTAAACGTTCTAATTCATCCATTAATTTAAGGCATTCGGTTTCTACCTGCTTGTGGGCTTCCATTAATTTCTCTTGTTCGGCCAATATCTTTTTATTTTCACCAGCTATTGATACATTTTCACGTGTTAATTCATGTACTATATGTTTCAAACCAGAAATTTGTTCTTCAAACGCAACAATTTTTTCTTCATAATCTTGTGTAGTATTTCGTAAGGTATCAGGAATATTTTTATTAGCTAATGCCAAATCCTTAATCTTTTGTTTTAATTGATCATTTTCCGATTTGTAAACATTAAGTTTATTTTCATACTCTATCTTGAGGTCTTCAAGATTTTGTGTTGAGCTTACTTCGCTATTATTTTGTGCTTCTTGAGAAGCTTTTAATTTTTCCTTTTCATTCTTAACTTCTTCAAAGTCCTCAGACAATTTTTTCAATTCTTGAGCTTTAAGTTCTAATTCAGATTTCAGTTGTTCAGCATATTCGGCTTTCTTGGTTAAATCAATAAGTTGCTTCTGTAATGCTTCGAGTTCCTTTTGAGCATTTTCGCGTGCTTCAATTAATTCTTTTTTAGCATTTTCGCGTGATTCCATCAATTCTTTTTTAGCATTTTCGCGTGATTCCATCAATTCTTTTTTAGCATTTTCGCGTGATTCCATCAATTCTTTTTTGGCATTTTCACTAGCAGCTGTTAATTCCTTTTCTGCAATTTCACGACTTTCTATCAACTCTCTTTTGGCATTTTCATGCTCTTCAACAAGCGTCTTTTTCTCCATTTCCGATTCTTGAATTAATTTATTTTTTTGCTCTTCGACCTTAGTTACATTTACCTTCAATTCTTCTAATTGAGAGGTAATTTGATTTTTTTCATCTTCATTTCGTTTTATACTAACTTTCAAAGCTTCTAATTCAGAGGATATATCGTTTCTTTGGCGTTCACCCTCTTGCAGTTTTCTCTCTAACATTTTCTTCTCGTCTTTTAAAGAATCCGCTTCACTAACAATAGTACGTTTTTCAGTTTGTACTTCTGATAAAAACTTTCTTAACTCTTCCAATTCATCTTGTAGCCTCTTTGTATCTCCCTCAAAAACTGCCTTGACTTTTTCGATTTCTTCATTATTATTTGCACCCATTAGATTTTGCATATTATTTTTTAAAGCATTTATTTCCTCTAATTGTCTATTAACAAGTGCTTGTGACTCACGAACATCATCTTCCAATTGATATATGCGTTCTCTTGATTTTGCATCCGCACGCATCATATGTTCCAATCCAGTCTGTAAATCTGCTAATTCATTTCGAAGCCCTTCTTCTCGTTTATCATTCATTTCCAATTTGACTTTAGCTTCTGCCAACTCTTTTTGTACTAGCTGTAATTTATCTATTTCTTTTGATAATGTTGTAATAGTTTCCTCCTTTTTAGTTAATTGATTCTTCAATTCTTCAACTTCCTTTTTGGTTCCTTCGATTGTTTTTTCATATACATCTATTGCTTCTACGCCAGCAGATCTTAATTCTTCTGCTTCCTTTTCCAATGAATTAATTTTATCTTCACGTTCAGCAATTCTAGCTGTTGCCTCTTCATATAAAGTTATTGTTTCAACACCAGCCTTTTTTAATTCTTCAACTTGTTGTTCCAAGGAAGAAACTCTCTCTTCGTAAATATTCATTGTTTCTTGACCTGCTGCCTTGAGCTCGTCAATGGTTTTTTGTAAAGATTTTACTTTACTTTCTGAATCAAGTTTGTATTGGTCAAACTTTAAATTTAATTCATCATTTTCATTTTTTTTACCTTGGATATCTTTTTCTAACTGGGAAATGCGATCTGAAGCTTCATTTTGTGCAACTTTTTCAAGCTCTTTGATCTTTAATTGGTACTCACTAGATTGTTTATTTACCTTGTTAAGAGATTCTTCAAGTGATTTGACATGTTCATCTTTTTGTTCAATCAACTCAGTCAATTGTAATATTTTATCACTCATGTTATCATCATCGGCGATCATTGACAATGAAGTACTTGGTCTATGATGGTGTCCTTTCGCAACCTCTTGAAGTTGCCTGGATAAATCTGATATTTTATCATTCAAAGTTTTTTCTTTTAAATCTCTTTCTTCCAAAAGAGCTTTTTTCTCTTTTTCCCATTGATCAGAACTTCGAATTCCAGCTGATGTATCAGTGAACGATTTCTTGTTATCAAGTTTTAAATATGTATTTTCGGTTTCCAATACCTCGATTTTCATTTGTAGTTGTTGAATTCGAAGAGCTTGCTGATCAAAAAGACTCAAGGGAACACTGTCAGAGGTATCAGGATCGCTCAGTAATTTTTGGACTTTTTCTTGAAGTGATTTGTTACTCATTTCTTCTTTAATACCTGTTGTTATAGTATTCTCACTATCTGAAGTGTGCTGCGATTCATTTGGAGGGTTCGGTGTAACAGATCGTGAACGAGGTAGACCTGACGCCTTAGAAACAGTCGATCCAGTGGATGATGATGAATCTTTTCTGTTGCGGTATTGTCTACCATTAGTTGGAGGTGTGGATGGTGACTTTAAACTTTGAAGAGAACCAGGTCTCACGAGTCCTAGTGTCGGCGTTGGTTTAGTCCTAGACGGAGTCGTTTGTCCGTTAGGAGCAGTATCAGGAGTTGAGGACACAGTCGACGGCTTTCTCTGTTTAAGTTGGGAAGCTGTGACACCAATATACCTTGAAGCACGAGAACCGGCTGTGATCCGACCAGCAGCAATAGCTGCGTTTTGAGCATGTTTTGATAAATTTGGTGTAGCCAAAGATGATGGTATACCAGATGATGCTTTTTCACTTGAATTACTTGAAGTAGAAGGTGGTCGTGGTATGGTATTAGAAGATTTGTTAATTGAAGGGATTTGTGGTAAATTTGGTATATCATCAGCTTCTTTAGATTTGGTAAGCTTTGATGAAAGAGTAAATATACCCGAGTTTGGAGGACAAGTAAAGTAGGATTTTCTAATAATAAAATAATTTCAACATAAAGTAGATAAAATAAAAATAAATCATTAATGATAAATATGTGTAAAAAAATAACTTTTTTTCATCTCTTCTTTAAATAATTGCTCATATACATAATATTTAATTAGTAATTTATTTAATTCACAATTTTAAAATAATTAAACTTACCCGAAAGCACTCCCATCATTTTTACCTGTTCCTGGAACATCTACTTCTATTCCGGCCCAGGTTCCAGACTTATTGTCAATTGGGCCTAAAAACCTTAATGTACCTGAAATATTCATTGACTCAACAGTAACTCGTTCACCTATTGAATATAAGGAAAGTGAAGGGGAAGCTGGACGTTGTTGAGATGCAGCCATGGCCTGTAACCGTTGATGAGTGGGATTTGATGCCGAAGACAACGTTGAATTTTGGCCTGAAAGTGAACGTTGAAGTGGTGAAGATAAATTTGATGCAGGCAATCCAGAATTATTTAATTTCGATGACATTGTGTGAGGAGTTTGTTGTATTGTTGAATTTTGTTTTATAGCAGCTGATTTTTCTGTTAATGGTGGAAGTGTTGGACGCGTCATTCTGGTAAAACTTGTTTTTTTTCCAAGTTTTCTATTTGACTGGTTATTCGTATTATTCGTAGCTGGCGTTGAGTGTGATGAATTAGCTTGACTATTTCCAAGTGTTGAGATAGAGCTAGTTTGATTATTCTCATTCGACTCGGTAGCTGGCGTTGGATTATATTTTTCCATTGCCGCTTGTAATAGCGCTTCCTGTTCTGGAGTCAGGGCAAGTGTTGATTTTCCTGTAGTGCCAGTTGATGGACGACGTTTTGCTGCTGGAGAAGGAAGACCCGAAGACGGTATTCCGCTAACCGTAGGTAATTTTGGTAGTCTTGACATTGCTACAACGAACTTTTTTTTTATTTTTTTTTTATTATTATTTGCTAAAAGTAACGAAGCAAATATTACTTTAAAAAAAGGAGAGGTCGAAAATAATAAGTAGTATAGTAATAAAGTTAAAATCACTGTACATTATATATTAAAAATAAGGTATTACAAAATTTTTTTTTTTTGCAATCGGATATGTGCCATGTTTTATGCCATTAGCGTCATGGCAACCCATTTATGTTAATACTATAAATTTTGCAACAATATAATACAATTATATTAATTATATTTGATATATCTGATGAAATGAATTTTGGAAGGAGGGTTTAGTTATACATTGTCAACAAACTGACATCAATGTGGCACCACATTCTGTATAGGGAGTATTTATTTTTGCAATGGGGAGAACGATCACTAAACCAGTTAAGTAAGTAAGCTATTTATTAATTTAATTTATAAATTTATACTTGCAAAATATATAAATATAAAAAAAACCAGTCAATCTTTTTAAGCTGCGGAAATATTTTTTAACGCTTTTTATATAAAAACGCGCACGTAAAAAACTAATGTAGCATTGTAAGGAAACAAAACAATGGAGAAATATTTTTATTATTGATATATATTGATTTTATTTTACTTTTTTTGTTTGAAATTGAATACGGGTATTTATAAGTCGTAATTCGTCCAATAATTACAATAAAAATTACAGTTTTAATACCGTTATAATGAAAATTTTAAAATAATTATATAAATGTAGTAGAAATTGAAGATGAGTTTATTTTTTGTTTGTACAAATGCCACTGCCACAATTTAACGAATCATTTTTTATTTAATAAAATTAGTCAACAACGTAATTAACGATATGCACTAAACCTGAAAGTGACCACAGACTCACATTACAGTACAGGTTTGATATAAAATCCAACTTAAAAAATTATATTTAAAATATTTTTTTATAAAAAAAAACCATAAAAACCATAATATACACCCTTTTTTTTTCTCTTTTTTCATAGCTTGAGCTTTCATTTAGCAGGAAGTAGCTGGTCATCTTTACCAGCTCCACAACGTCCTTTACAAAAAAAGAAATACAGAGTATCTATACTCAAATCAAACAACAGATTTCCGATTCGAGTACGATGGCAGAATCTACAAGAAAAAACTTGAATACGGGTTCAAAAAGGACATCAGAAAGGTATAGTACTGGGCCTGGACCGAGATCGACCACTCTTCGTCCGGCTACCTTAAAAAAACCAAGACCACGAAGACCTTCTTTTCAGGGCGATCAAGTAACTCCTGATATGCGACCTGTCTTACATCTTTTTGATATTTTTTCACGGAAAATATATATGGAAGGTTATTTGTGTAAGCAAGATATCATTAATAACCAAGGTAGCACTAATTCGAGCGATGACTGGATAGAATATTACGTGGAATTGTGTGGTCCTGTTCTAAGTTTTTGGAAGATAGCGAATAATCACGACTCTGAAACACCAGAAGTATCCCAGGCTCCTCTTATATTAAATTTACCTAATTGTTTAGTAGATCTATCTATTCTAGAAGATAATAATGTATCCCAACGTATGCACGTGTTTTTTCTTTATTTAATTCAAGGTGAAAAATTATATTTACAAGCTTCAGATAATAATACTTTAAATTTATGGGTCAATGCAATCCGTTTATCATGTTTTGAAAGATCAAGATTACAGGAAGTTTTCACAGCAACATTAATTAAACGTCCTGGATTGAAAGATTTTGGTAATGGATCTGTGTTAGTAAAGGGTAAACTGGAAGGTAATCTTCAAGTGCAATTTGCTGGTAACTTTGAACCTAAAACTTATTGGGTTGTTGTAGCGGATCATCGCGTTGAAGATAAAAAGAAAAAAGATTTGTCATTTACTAGAGGACAAGCTTTGTTTTATGAATCAAAAAAATCAAAAAAACCATTCATGACTTTAGCAAATGTTCTTCAAACTTACGCGATTTATCCTGAAGATCCCGCTATCATAGATAAAACGGCCACTTTCTGTGTTGAAGGTACTTTATTTCCTACAAAGCCGACTGAAAATAAACCTGGTGATTTTGTTATTTTGACAACTGATTCACTTAATGAAATGTCAAAATGGCTTTTTGGTTTTTTTGATAGTTTCAAATTATATGGTAGACCAAAAGAATTATTATATGATTTTAAAAATCCAGTATCACCATTTTTTGCCGTGCCAACTGGTAGAAGTAATACTAAATTATTTTTAGATCTTCCCGAAGTAAAACATATTGAAATACGTGAATCGTTAGCGGATGTAAAAGCTGCATTCGCTGAAATTTTACGTCAATCTTATAATTTACAACAACAATTACATGATAATTCTCAACAACCACCTCCAAATGTAAATCAAAAATCCTCAAGGAAAACAAGTGCACATAATCTTCCTCAGATTGTGACCGATGGTTTATCGGATAATTATGATCGCCAAAGGACCTTTTCAAATGAATCTAATTCTTCAACACCTAGTTCAAATTCTCCGTCTACATTGAAACCTATAAATCAAACTTCACGTCCTAATTCCATGGTATCCCTGACCGGAGGTTCTCAAAGGAGTCCAATTTCGATTACCCCCATATCACCACATTCACCTACAACTACTAATAATACCAACCGTTCAAATTCATCGTCGTCTCAAGTTACTCAATCGAACAAACGAAGAGGTAAAAGAGCTAAACAATTGGCCAGTAGCGATGAATCGGAAGATCAGCAAGGAGATTCACAGAGTGAAAGCGGGAAATCTGATGATGATGATGTTGATGATGATGATGACGAAAACGATGACCCAACACTCTTAAAAAATACACAGGAAAATGCGAAAATTACCGCAGAAATTGAAGCAGAATTATTAAAGGCTAAAGCAGATGAGTCTGTTAGCTTTGGAAGTAGCTTTGGAACATTTGGAGATAGTGACTTTATGTCTGAAGTTATGACTGCTGTAGCTGAGCGTAAAGATGAATCTATTCAAGAGGATACTTCAACAAAAAAATCTAAACCTAAAAGAAGTGTTTCGTTCAAAAATCACACCGCCAAACAAAAAAGTAAAGCTAAACGAAGACTTGCTCCACTTCCATCTGATAGCGAAGAAAGTGGTAATAGTGATGATGAATCTAATAGCGATGAAAACAATAGCGAGGAAGATAGTAGCGAAGATTCTAGTTTAAATAAAAATGTTAAATCTAGCCAGACTATTAACAAACCGGGTAAAGGAAATAAGAAAAAGACAAGGGTTGTACCACAGCCATCTGATAGTAGTGATGATAATGAAGAATTGAGTGATAGTGGTAAAAAAAAAATGAATACACAACTCCAACAAAAACCTTATCGGCAATCGCCTCCCTATGGACAATATGGGCCTGGTTCAAAGCAGCCTCGTGGCGGTATTAGTTCAACCAACCAATATGCAGATAAAAATTATCCACAAATTCAACAACCTTTACATCCTCAAGGAAACTTTGAGAACGATCCAGAAGGAATAGTTACACCAAGAAGAAATCCTGTACGTAGTCGTAACATACTTCCTAGTGGAAATGTAACTGATGAACAGTTTCGTGGAAGGTCAAAAGGGAAAAAGCCGATTACATCTGAAGAAGCAGATAGTGAACAAGAGAATGATACCAATGTTAAAGATACTATAAAAAGCAACAAAAAGGAATTTAGCAGTCAACAAGATGATTATCAATTTGAAATAGGTGGTTTAGATATAGATATTAGCGCGTTGAATTTTGATACTATAAATGAACCTGCAATTGAAACAAAGGATAGTAAAAAAGGGAAAAACATACCTTCTGATGATGACGATGACGATGAAGTTTTGAACAGGACAACAAAAGTATTTAAGCCAACAAAGCAAAAAGATAAATTAAAGAATACGACAAGGCATGTTAAAAGTAAATCGAGTGATAGTAGTAGTGATGATTCTGAGAATAACCAGTCATCAACATCAGATGAGCCATTGGCTGCATTAGTTGAGGAAGGAAGTGGATTAAATACTAATTTTGTCAGGCCAAATTTCAATACTCCGCCCAGGTCGGTATCTCCAAATTACCCACCTAGGTCAGTATCTCCAAATTACCCACCTAACCAGAGATGGGGATCGGGAAGTGATTATGTGGATAACATGTATCTATCAACAGACAACAGGCGGAGTGTAATGATGCCACCACAAATTCGAGGTGGTGAGTATTATGATGATGATTATATGAAGGTTGGAGGACGACCTAGATCAATGATGAACCCTGGACAAATGATGGCTGGTCGAAGGCGTGTAAGTGGTGGGCAATTAGATTATGCACGAGAATCCATATATTTGGATGATGGATATGATGATCACCCAAATCATTATCGACCAGTGAGCTTGATAGATTCTATATCGCAATCTCAGCTTTCAGCTCGTGAACAAGAAATGCTGGCTAAAGAAATGGGTACACCTTTAATTAATTTACCGGAGAGACAAAAAGACCCACAAACAGGATTAGTTGGAGCCATTACTGCAAGAGAAAATCAAAGAAAAGCTATGGGACCTTCGATATTGGCAAGACAGGCGGAATTAGAAAGAGAGAGAGCATTTGAAAGAGAAAGAGAACGCAGATTAATGGAACAGCGACAACAAGCTATGATGGTTGAAAGAGAAAGAGATTTCTTGCATCGACAGTCTCATTTTGGACCTCCAGGAGATCCAAGGTCAAGTAGATTTTTGGGAAGCCAACAATATTTGGATCCCGGACACAGAGGTTCTTATCACGAAAGTTATGGACCATATATACAAACAGAAGATGATTATGACGAAGACGATGATGTTCCTTTAGCTGCATCAACAATACCGCCAGTACAAGCAAGGCAACCTCGAGCTGCTAGGAATCGGCGTAGAGATACCGAATAAATACTAAAAATTATAATGATTTATCAAAGATTTGGACATTGTTTGAAATTCATTATGATTCCCTATTATTATCCGTAATACATCCATAATTATTAGAATTTTCGATACTTTGTATATTATTTTTATATCAGTTTTAGTTTTGGAATTCTTGTGGAAGAAAATATTTTTTTATTAATATTTATGCATAAAATCTGCTCAAATTTTTATATCATTGGTAATTATGTAATTATTCATTTGGACACTATAATTTATAGAAATTGATTAAATTCTGTGGTTTCATTATTACATGTAGAGGGTAACACAACATAGGCATTAAAAACATCATTATAATGTGGTTAAAACTTTTATTTATGCTACCCGGTAAGTGATTTAATATCTGGAAAAGAAAATAAATAAGCAAGCACATCAAATATACACGGGAAAAATTATATGCCAAAACATGATTTGAAGTGTGCATGTGCATGAAGGGAAAAATAAAAAAAAATAAACTAAAAATTATCATCACTCTATCTAACAACGATCAAATAAATAATACAAAATATACAAATTGAAAAGTAAAATACAAAGAATTTAAGAATTCATAATTCTAAAATTCAATAATGTAAGATATCGAAATCTCGCTGATAATTTTCTAATTTTTTGTTGCGAGTAATTGTTTTAATTGTTCATTTTCTACAGTTAGCTCCGCGATCTTATGTTGCAACTCGCGGATATGAGATTTCATTTCCAAATTTTCAGCCATCAATCTCTCAGCTTCTTCTCTCTTTCTTTTACGGCTTTCATAAGCTGCAGCTCGATTTTTAACCATACGTTCTTGACGCTTATCTCGGAGAGCGGCATGCGCAGCTGCCTCCAATAGCATCGGCATTAAGTCCGATTTTACAGTTGAAGGTGTATCTGTATCTGCTGGCGGTGAGTTAGAATCCTCTTCTATTGGTGGTGTTCCAGGAGCCGAAGAAATTACAGGTGGTGGTGTTGGTAATCGCCGCTTAGCAGGTACAACGGGAGTTGGTGGTCGCGGAAGCAGCGGCTTCCAAATTACATTAGGTGCTTCTGCGTTTCTTGAAATCCTTTTCCGCGAAGACGGTGTGCTAATACAAACCTCAGACTTATTGATAGTTGAATATTGTGAAGTTTGTAATTGTTCTGACACTGAAGAAACGATTGACATAGTAGTGGACGTTTGTAATGATGCAAATTTTTCTGTTTTAGATGATTGATATTCACCAGATTGTAATGATTGTGGTTGGTTTACTTCGTTCTTACATAATTGAAAACTATCCATCGTAATAAAGTTGCTGTATAATTTAATAAAAAAGTCGAGAAATTAAGGATTTCTGAAGGGATTCGGAGTTTTATGTAAGTTGGATGTTACACCTAATGCCGATGCAAATGTGATCATTGATCTCCATGGCATATATGTTTCACACTTTAAGTTTAAACTGCAATTATCGTGCAGAAAGATTATGACAATCTGAACTAATTAAAGGTAAATAACAATCTTTTTTTATACAGCATCATTGTTACATTTTTTTAATTATTATCTTATGACATGGATTTTAGTCAGATCCAAAAAGGTTAATCATACTTAAAATCAATTTAGCCGATCGTAATATAGTTCCGGCTAAAATCAAATCATTTTTCTTAATTGGGAAATTAATTAAATTTAAATTCTTTGCTTAGCAAAAAGTATATTTTTATAGATAAAAAAATTATCAATTCCCACCAACACGATCAAATTTAGCAAGTCTTTTCGCTCGCAATTCATCAATGGTTGGTTGTTCGGTAGTTGTAGACGATATTGGTTCACCACCAGAATTTTGTTCAAAAGGTTTCATTAAATCATTACTAACATCATTTTCCAAACTTGCTGCAATAGCAGCGTCAATCATTGCTTGATCAATTTCATCTATATTTTGTCGATTCTTTTGAATATGATGTAAATTAGGATCTGGAAGAGATTTGCTATATTCATCAGCTTGACTTGAAGGTAACTGTCCTTTTACCACAAATATGCTATAACCTTAAGTACGTAAAAATTATAAACATAATTATTTTTGAGAAAAAATGCGGGACACCCATAACAATGTTATTACATGTTATTTACCCTCATTTTCCAATTGATTAAGCAACATTCCCAAATATGTCTGACTGATGCTTTCTGGTCCACGTAAAAGGGAGTCTAGATTGTACCAACGTGATGATAATCCACCAAATTTCCTAAGAGTAAACCTTTTTTAAAAATATATGTGTATGTGTGTTATAATAAGCTTTTATATATAAATAATCAAAAATTCATTCGACTCACCAATGTTCATGCAAATTACATATGTATGCTAATTCATCCCTACAATATAAGAGGAGAAAAGATAGAAACCGGATACATGGGTATTTTAACCAATAGTAATGAAAAACACATAAAACAATGAATACCATATTTATTTTAATAAATACTCTGGATGAATCTTTGCTATACGGCCATCTTCAGACCCAATTGGTATTATATCTATGATTAAATCAAGTCACTTTGTGATTAATAAGGACTACTAAATATATAGTATTGGATGCACTATTTATTATAAATTTTATGAATTACCAATATTCCACACTTTCAATGCATGGCTTAATACCTACATAAAATAAAATGAAATGAATGCATTAAAGGATGAAAAAATATAATAATAAAACTAAAATTCAAATCTATGATAATCATAAATTAATGTATTACGTACTTGGACAGAAAAGAAACCTGTATAAAACAAATAATTTAATAAAATACAGAAAATTGACCAATTTTAAAATGAATTTTGATGAAATACCGGAATCATCCATATTTTGGCTTGTGCTTGCATTAGCATTTCGGTTGTCCTCGTGTTGTTCAGTGGTCCCTTCACGTAAAGCAGCTTGTTCCGCCTGATCTAAATTTCTAGCAATTTCACTTAAATCAACAGCAGTAAAATATTCTCCTATAATAAGAACATTTCCAATAAACATTGTTTATAATTGTAAAAAATAAAATAAATAAAATAAAATAAAAAAATAAAATCTATATACCTTGAAGAAGAGAATTTAAACAGTGCTGAGCACATAATTGTCCTTCTTGCTATGGTCGCAACATATAAATAACAGATTGGTAAAAAAAAAAAAATAACGACAGTGATTTACAAGTACCTTTTCCCAAATTATATAGGATACTAAATCGGACATGATAAGAAGTTTTTGACAAAAATATTTCTCGATTCACTTATTAAATACAGATATACGTGTCACGTGAATTTCCATCTATCTATAAACTCGGATTTTTATTTGCCTCCTCAAAAATGGCAGAAAAAGGTATATACGATATAGTATTTCATAAAATTGAAACAGGCAAAGTTAAGAAACTTGGTAATGGCAGCTGGTTAGAATTACAGGAAATCGAATACATTGATCCGAATACCAAAGCAATAAGAAAATGGGAACTGTGTAAGAGAAAAAATTGTACAACTGAGAATAAAAAGAATGTCGACGGTAAAATTATGGGCAAATTTCTTTACAAGTTAACATACTAAGTTTATTATTAAATTAAAAAGTGATAATTGATTTTAGCCATTGACATACATGCAATCATACGGGAAGTAAATAAGCCGCCTCAAATTATTTTGGTGATTCAATTTCGACCACCCGTTGGAAGATATTGTATTGAATTTCCATCAGGTTTAATTGACGACAATGAAACAGTGGAAGCTGCAGCGCTTCGTGAACTTCGTGAAGAAACGGGATACCACGGTAAAATAAAAAGAATATCAGAACCCATTTGTTATGAACCAGGGTTGACTGATTCATTAACCAAGGTTGTTGATGTAGAGGTAATATACTCAAGTTGCTATGAAATTTTTTGAATTTAATTCAATTTTTTTATTTTTATTTTTATTTTTTTTTTGTTACTTAAAGATTGATCTAACATCTATTGAAAACATCAACCCTAAACAAAAGTTGGAAGACGATGAATGGAGCTTGCAAGTGCTTAAAATTCCTCTAGATAATCTATACGATGCGTTGCAAAGTCAGAATACATTCTATTAAAAAACATTTATATTCTAATTATTACTAACTGAACATTTATTTGTATTTAGAGTTGCAACAACAGCATTCTGAAGAAATATGGATTGACAGTCGTCTATATAATTACGCCTTTGGGTTGAATAGTGCGAAAGACATTTATGTGGTCGATAATTAAGTTATCATAAACAAAATTTATATTTCCAACATTAATTGGCATTTTGGCAATCTATACGTGTCTAAAGTCCAATAACGTCTTTTGACTCCCTCCCATATTTTATCGTTAGAAGGATCGATTGAAATTTCAATATACTCTGTTTGCAATCCAACACTTGTTAGATGCATTTCTGCTATACGACAATAAACATCATGAAAAAACGTATTAGTAGCACCTAATCCGTTGAAAAATGAATATATTCCATCAAATTTGAGAAGTTTTGGCAATATTTCATGAAATTTACGTAGATCTTCATAATATTCCCCGAATGTATCAAAAAATATGCCGTCATAAGTACCAAGTTGGTCTATAACATCTTGCCAACGGCCATAAATTATTTTTACACCGGGTTTATTGTTCCAACCCCGGTCCATCATAAATTTATAAACATCTGGATGAGCTTCAATTATTGTATGACTACGAAGTTTATATTTTTGAAATGCGGTATCTATTAGTCCTAAACCAAATCCCACATTCAAAATATCAAGACCTTCTCTAATGCATATAATTTCGGCATGTTTTTCCATTAAAGGTTTTTCCCATCCCATCATGACTCCATTATTTTCATAATCAAGTAATTTTGTACCATCTGGTGAGTACTTCAGAGGTTGTAACAGGAAATTAATATTTGAAGGCTGTTCGTCCTTTTCTGTTTTCGAGTTAAGTAACCCTTTGTGCCAATCGTTTTGCTCATAAATATTTATTTATTATAGCGTAAAATACAAATGAATTTTTTTTAAAAAAAAAATTTTTAAATAAATACCGAGTATCAATTCAGCTCTACAACCCTCTTCAAGAAGCAACTCATAAACCAAATTGTGACCTTTACGCTTAGCATATTCTCCAGCTGTGCTTCCCTCATTGTCAATAGCATTCCAGGCATGACCATTTTGAAGTAACAGCTTAACAATTTCTAAATTACCCTTTGAACATGCGAAATGCAACGGACTCGTTCCCTATTGTTGGCATTTATTTTTTTTAAAAAAAAGAAACCTTCAATTTTAAAGTATTGCTTTCATTGGTACCTTTTCGTCTCTGAACCATACGTCTGCACCCTGTTCCAAAAGTTGTTCGACAAGAGAAACATTTTCAACAGAAATTGCGTCTAATAAGCACAAATTTATTTCTTTTTGACTTCCTTCCATTTTTTGAACACGATAAAAAGTACTGTACTAGAGATTCCGCATCACACAAATCTGCAAAATTGATGGCCAATCATAATCTATTGAAGATCAAAATTTTTTTACATCAAAAAGATCAAATTATTTTCTTTCGACTATATTATTGAAAATGGTTAGATATTCTACTGAACCCAAAGAAGCAACGAAGTGTATGTTTACTTTTCCTACTGAATCCTATTGAATGTTAGCTTCTAAGTATTTGCATGGGAGAGAAGAATCTTTGCATTTGGCAATATTTTAATTTAAATTTATTATTAAATTTTTTAGACGCAAAGACTCGTGGTTCTTATTTACGAGTTCACTTCAAGAATACGCGCGAGACTGCCAAGGCAATATCTGGAAAAAAACTAACTTATGCCATTAAATACCTCAATGATGTTAAAGAGCATAAGCAGGCTGTTCCTTTTAGACGGTTCCACGGTGGCGTTGGTCGTTGTGCTCAGGCCAAAGCTTTTGGCTGTACTCAAGGTAAGAGTTATCATTGTCGTAGATTTTTGTTTTATAACTTCAAAATTTTAATTTAATCATAAAAATAGGTCGATGGCCCGTAAAGAGTGCTGAATTTCTATTAGGACTTTTAAAAAATGTTCGAAGTAATGCGGAGGTTCGATTTGTATAATAATTTTTTTTTCATGTATATGTGTGTATTCACGTATTCACACGATCATTTAAACAGGTTAAAGAATTGGATATAGAAAATTTAATCATCTCTCACATCCAAGTGAATCAAGCTCCTAAGCAAAGACGAAGAACCTACAGAGCTCATGGTGTAAATATTTTTAATATATATGTATATTTTTGATTTTATTTACATTACGAAGATTTATTTATTTATTTTTTCACTTTACAATTTATTTAGCGTATTAATCCTTACATGAGTAGTCCATGCCATATAGAAATCATCGTTACTGAAGAAGCTGCTCAAGTAAAACGTGAAAGTGATAATACTAAGGTTCAAAGACGACTTAATAGCAGGCAACTTGCTAGAAAAAGACTGACCGCATCTTCTCAAGCTCAAGCTCAAGCTCAAGCTCAAACTCAGGCTTAAAGCTAACGTGAGAGAAAAAAATAACATTCAAGATGATTTATATATTTCTTTTTAATCAAATTACTTAAAATAAAAGAACTTAATATGCTTTATCATTGCAAATGATTATTAGATACAGAATATAATAAATATTTATTATAGTAATTTTAAATTGTTTGTTTATTTTTCAGATATCTTTGACATTTTTTTCTTAATTGAGCCGCTGTATGTTGATATATATTAAGCTTTATATCTCTAAACATAGCATCATAATCATCGCCATATTTTTGAATCAGTTCTTCTATAAACTGTTTTTCTCCGTTAGATTGATAGCTTTCGTGTTTGCTAAAAACGCTTGCAGCTTGAGCTTCCAAAGCTTAATTTGATACATCATTACAAGATTACTCAATATGTAATTTAAAAACCATACTTTTAAAATGTCACACCTTTAATAATATCCGTTTTTGCGGGAACTGGGTCGATTTCGGTATCAAACACTTCCTCTTCCTCCTCTTCTCGAGACCGTCCAATAGTTACATTGATGACATTACCTTTTTCGTCTCGTTCTATTATACCTTCTTCAGGACCTAACGATTTCTTTATTACTTCTAAATCTATTTCTTGAGCCTTATCAGGATATAACTTCTCAACGCCACCCGAAACGCCGTTTAGAGACGTCATAAGGCCCATACGATGATAACTTTGTGTTAAACGAGAGAAATGCGTTAATAAAACGACAGGTTAAGTTCTTAAAGATGAAATAACTCGCTTAAATTAAATACTTTTGGCGTAAAGTAGCCTTTTTATCCCAATTAGCTGCAATAATGGAATTCCCCTATGGGACAGAAAAAATTTACGAATCAGGCCATATTTAAATACCAAGCAAATTAATTGAATAATAAATCAATAATGACTTTTATTGGAACTCTTTTGAAATGTTTATTTGCATTTTTACGCGAAACTTTTAGTGATGGATTGCGTATCTTGCGTTGCTTTCGGGGTCTAGCCATTGAAAGAATCAAAATTACTGCGCTCGCGTCATTTATATATAGATATTAATAAGCATCACGAGTTTTCAGCTTATGTAATTAATAAAATCAACATTCAATTGGTAATATTTTTTTTCTCGACAAAAATTTTACCTTTTTGAAAAAAAAAAATGGAGATAGGTAACTGATTTCACGGTTAAATAAATTAAATGTTATGGGACTTTAAACAAATGACTAAATAAGCTTCTTAATTCTGTAGACGAATTGAGCCAACAGCAAACTAAGCGTCTTACTTCATATACAGCTCCCGCAGAAGTTTATGAAGATCTGATAGGTAGTGACGACGAAGTTGATCCCTTTTTACAACGTACTGGTTCCCGTCGCATTGTAGATAGACAAAGTGAATACCATGCTCGTAGATTGAATCGAGCCATTTCACCAGAAAGGAATGATCCATTCGCTGAAAATGAAAGTAAAGACGAGTCACGATCCTATGCTGATGTTATGCGAGAAGCTGAGTTAGAAAAAGAAGAACAACGTATCATGCGTGAACTTGAGAAAAAGAAAAAGGAAGCTGAAAAGAAAGCAAAAGAGGTTACAGTAGAACAAGCCACAACGCAAAAAAAGCGACGTTGGGATATGGAAACACCTGTGGATGTCAAACAAACGTCAGAATGGTCAAAAGCCGATGATGAATCATCTGTTGGAAAAAGTAGATGGGATGAGACTCCTAGAATATCTGGAGACGTTGAAATGGATACTCCTCGCAAAAGAAGCAGGTGGGATGTAACTCCTCAAGTTTCGGCTAAGAAATCTCGTTGGGACGAAACCCCTACACATCCAGTCGCTCAAATTGGAGCCACACCCGTTGGTAACTTAGGACTTCTCACCCCAACACCTGGTCATTTAATGCCTATGACTCCAGAAGGTAGGTCAATTTTATATCTTTTCATATTAACGGCCCACGATCCTATATAATAATATATTTGTATTTTAAATTACAGCTCAACGTTGGGAAAAAGATTTAGATGCTCGTAATAGGCCTCTTTCAGATGAGGAACTTGATGCTATGTTCCCTTCAACAGGTTACAAGATCCTAGATCCGCCAGCAGGATATGTTCCTATTAGAACTCCCGCTCGAAAATTAATGGCAACTCCAACTCCAATGGTAGATGGGTTTGTGATGCTGGAGGAAGATAGAACACAAAATTATGATTTACCAGCAGAAATTCCTGGTGTAGGCAATTTGCCATTCTTTAAGCAGGAAGATATGCAACATTTTGGCAAACTACTAGAAGACAAAGATGAAAGTGAATTGTCTGTTGAAGAATTAAAAGAACGCAAAATTATGCGTTTACTTTTAAAAATCAAGAATGGAACCCCTCCGATGAGAAAAACTGCGCTTCGACAGATTACAGATAAGGCAAGAGACTTTGGAGCAGGACCTCTTTTTAATCAAATTCTTCCACTGCTTATGTCACAAAATTTGGAAGATCAAGAACGACATTTATTAGTTAAAGTTATCGATCGTATATTGTATAAATTAGATGCGCTAGTTCGTCCGTACGTTCATAAAATTCTTGTGGTTATCGAACCTCTCTTAATTGATGAAGACTACTTTGCTCGATGTGAGGGACGTGAAATTATAAGTAATCTTAGTAAAGCTGCTGGTTTACCAACTATGATAGCTACTATGAGACCAGATATTGATCATGTTGATGAATATGTTCGTAATACAACCGCCCGTGCTTTCTCTGTAGTAGCTTCTGCGCACGGTATTCCTGCTTTGCTTCCATTTTTAAAGGCTGTATGTAAAAGCAAAAAATCTTGGCAAGCAAGACATACTGGTATAAAAATTGTTCAGCAAATTGCTATATTGATGGGATGTGCTGTTTTGCCACATCTTAAAAATTTAGTAGAAGCTATAGCTCATGGTTTGGAAGATGAGCAACAAAAAGTACGAACAATTACTGCTTTAGCTATTGCTGCTTTAGCTGAAGCCGCAGCACCCTATGGTATTGAATCTTTTGACTCAGTTCTCAAACCTCTTTGGACTGGTATTCGAAAACATCGTGGAAAAGGATTAGCCGCCTTTTTAAAAGCTATCGGGTATATAATTCCACTTATGGATGCTGAATATGCCAATTATTATACAAAAGAGGTCATGATCATATTAATTCGAGAATTTCAATCTCCTGACGAAGAGATGAAAAAAATCGTTCTTAAAGTCGTAAAACAATGTGCTGCCACTGATGGTGTACAGCCACATTATATTAAAGAAGAAATTCTTCCTGAATTTTTCAAGAATTTTTGGGTTCGCAGAATGGCTCTTGATCGTCGTAATTACCGCCAAGTAGTTGAAACAACAGTGGAATTGGCTCAAAAGGTTGGTGTAACAGAAATTGTAGGTCGAATTGTAGAAGACTTAAAGGATGAATCAGAACCATACAGAAAAATGGTTATGGAAACTGTCGAGAAAGTTGTGAGTCAGTTAGGCGCTGCTGATATTGATACTCGTCTAGAAGAAGTATTGATTGATGGTATTTTATACGCTTTTCAAGAGCAAACTGTGGAAGATATTGTAATGCTAAATGGGTTTGGTACTGTGGTCAATGCTTTGGGTTTACGCGTTAAACCTTATTTGCAACAAATTACTTCTACTATTTTATGGCGTCTTAATAACAAATCTGCAAAAGTACGTCAGCAAGCTGCTGACCTCATTTCTCGTATTGCAGTCGTCATGAAAACTTGCGGCGAAGAAAAACTTATGGGCCATCTTGGCGTTGTGCTTTATGAATACTTGGGAGAGGAATATCCAGAAGTACTTGGTTCTATTTTAGGAGGCTTGAAATCTATAGTTAATGTAATTGGGATGTCCAGTATGACACCTCCAATTAAAGATCTTCTTCCAAGACTTACTCCCATCCTTAAGAATAGACATGAAAAGGTTCAAGAATCATGTATTGATCTTGTTGGCCGTATAGCAGATCGTGGTGCAGAATTTGTCAGTGCTAGAGAATGGATGCGAATTTGCTTTGAATTATTGGACATGCTTAAGGCTCACAAAAAAGGAATACGAAGAGCTACTGTAAATACTTTTGGTTATATTGCGAAGGCGATTGGTCCACAGGATGTTTTAGCAACTTTATTAAATAATTTAAAAGTTCAAGAGGTAATTATTTTTGTCGTTATCGCTTGTTAAAATAATATAATAATATAATACTCATAAATTTTTATAGCGTCAAAATAGAGTTTGTACAACAGTAGCTATAGGTATATTTTTTTTATTCATATATAATATTGTTAATCAATTTTTATATATTATATTAACTTTATTAATTTCTATAGCTATCGTTGCTGAAACTTGCGCTCCTTTCACCGTTTTACCCGCGTTAATGAATGAATATCGTGTTCCTGAATTAAATGTTCAAAATGGCGTTCTTAAGGTTTTTATTTATTTATTTTACATTTATTAAAGTAGTCAGATTAAATCATTCAAAACTTTAACTTTTATAATTAAATGGTGCATTTAGTCACTTTCGTTCCTATTTGAATATATTGGAGAGATGGGAAAAGACTATATTTACGCCGTTACGCCGTTGTTGGAAGATGCATTAATGGACCGTGATTTAGTGCATAGACAAACTGCGTGCACTACTGTAAAACGTAGGTGTCTTTTATGGTATAAATAATATTTATTTAAAATTGATTAAGAATTTCAAAAATTTATATTTTTTAACTTTCATAAAATTCCTATAATAGATATGTCACTTGGAGTTTTTGGATTAGGATGTGAGGATGCTCTTCTTCATTTGCTAAATTACGTTTGGCCAAATATCTTTGAGACTTCTCCTCACGTTATAAATGCTGTAATGGAAGCTATTGAAGGGTTAAGAGTAGCACTTGGTCCAACTACAGTATTACAATATGTCTTACAGGTTAGTTTGGTATAAAATTCTAAAATACCCTCTATAAGTCATTTACACAAAATTTCTTTTATTTATTTAGGGTTTGTTCCATCCTGCGCGAAAGGTTCGAGAGATTTATTGGAAGATATATAATAATTTATACATTGGCGCTCAAGACGCTTTGATTCCATATTATCCACGCATAGAAGATGACGAAAGAAACAATTATGAACGATACGAATTGTCTATGTGGCTATAAATTCTCATAAAAGTTAATGAAACGCGTAAATTATAACTTTAAAATTCGGCGACTATATAGTTATATGAATTTAAAATCTCGTTACACATATCTTTATCAATCTGATAATCAGAATATAAACGACCAGTTGAACTTTTTCTTATTTTTTATTAGTTTTTTTTTCTTTGGATGATAAATTACGAAAATGGTTTGTACTTATAGAGAAAAGGGAATCTAATAAATAAAGATTTGAATAGCACTGATGTATAATTTTTTTAATTACTGAAAGCGACTACGCTTTTTGCATCCTTTTCATTTATGCATAATTTTTTCACAATAGAAGCTATCTTTATATACGGGGATTATTCTGTATGCAACTAAATTAAACAATTATTAAATAAATAATAAGCAAATACAGAAAGCTTTGAGGATTGACAAATTTATTTGAAAAAATAGGAATGACAAGATTCAATACGTATAGTGCGGATACTATACACGCTGCTGAGAATTACACCACTGGTTTCGTCTTACCGTAAAATTGTAACTTGTCACACACGTACGTTGGAATCATTAACATCAAGAACAAGATTTGCAAAAGAAAGAATTGCGCGAAAATTTTTAAAGTATTTCTGATCTCAGAGCAACTTCGAGAATTGAGTCTTATTGAGTAAAACTTCATATGTATGTGATTTTTTACACGAAGCTAATCACAAGATTAAATTTTGTAATTATAAGAAATTTTAGCAGAAAAAACTTAAACCGTACTGAATAAATAAAATGTATTTTTACACATACCTGTTATCTGAACACCCATTACAAAGACTTCTTCGAGTTCATCTTTCTTTAAATGTAGTTTATTCCAAAAATACATCCATACAATTTTTCATTACCACTTTGATTCTTCCCGGAATTTAGTGTCATCGATAGGACCTTCTGTATCAAGCACTAATAATTCAATTTTGCAAATACGTAATGATATTATCATATCCACCATTTTAGATGGTGGGTTTAATTTACAAAAATCAATTTTATAGAATTATTGCAATACAAAAATCATCACTTACCAGTTGTACCGATATTGAATTTATTAATCCAAAAATTGTACTAAGGATTTCGTAAGCAGAGGTGACTAAATAAAATTCTGGTTGGTATCTGCAAACCGAAATCTTCATTCAATTTGATTCAAATATTTAATAATGTACTTACAAGAATTCAATAATTCTGATAGTTAAACGTGCATCCTCAGATTCTAAAGTTGAAATTTATTTTCCATCTATAAAATATTACAATGATTTATAAATATGTTGTAAGTGGCCAGTAAAAAATAAATTTACACCCATTATGGAGTAAATTTTTTACTTTCTCATCAATTTTATCTTTGTTAAGCTTTCTTTTTGATTTATTAAACAATTGTGCATAATCATATGTTTTGAGAATTCTATCCCAATTAATTTTTGTCCAGTTAGAGAGATCAACTATTCATGGTTCAATTAATCTAATAATTAATATAGAAATTATTATATGTGAAAAGCCTACAACATACTGTATATGCAAATTTTCTTTTTTCAATTTTTCCATAACTTAAAAATAGCAAATCAGAAATTTATTGGATTTTCATAGAATTTTTGTAAAATCCATAAAAATTATATAATTTATTATTACTACTTATTAAAATTATTTAACTTTAACCTATAATATTAATTAAAATTCTTATTAAATTCTATAAAATAACCTGATAGAAATGTTCAGTACATGTTGTTCTATTATTTTATCAGTTTAGTTTTTTTTTTTACTATTCAATTTACAATTTATAAAAATTTGAAGTTATATAATATTAGTATGGTTTATAGGTGACGGCCACCAACAGGGCGGACATCCTTATATCACCTTATCGATCATTTGCTGATCTTATAGTAAATTTGGTGATATTAGACTTTAAAGCTTCAGCCAAATAAAGTCACAGAAGTTTGGCCAAAACTTAAAACTTTTATGGGTCATAGCATATGGGCGGATATAACTTTTTTTATAATATCATCTGACGTGATATTTAGGAAATTGTATTACATACATGTGATTACCTCGTGATAAACACTGTCAAAATAAATGCAACACGCCCCCATTATTAATACGTCTCCTCTTATTTTGATAAGTCTCTTTCCAAAGTTAATCATACTCCGATCCTATTCTTAAGGTCAAAGTTGTTTACCTTTTATACATATTCTAAAAAGGAAGGTGAATATATTTTAAAAAGGAAATAAAAGATTTATTAAATTGACGAAGTAAAAAGTTTAAATTTTTATAATGTTTTATAATATTTTAAAATATATTCGTGTCTTAAAATTTTTAATACAATATTTTAACAAAATAAACTTTAATACAGTCTATTATGTTTTGAAACCCATTAAGTAATCGTGAAGTTCCAAATAATTTATTACAGTTTCAAACTCCTATTACTTGTGACCACTTTCAAGAAACTCAAAATGAAGAACTTATTCTAGTTAATGATGAAAATACACATCATTCATTTTTTCATAATTATCCTTCCAACCCATATATTCATGCTGTTAGAATATTTGGTGGCAAAAATTATCCTCAAACATATAAAATTATATCTCTTGGGCAATATTCTACAAAAGTAATTTATACTAGAAAAGATAAAGGAATAAATTATAAAATTCCAAATAATTATCAAGTAGAAACAACACTAAATGGACTAGTAGTTTTATGCAAAACACAATATCAATTTTCACGTAAAATTGCAGTCAAATATATTGTTGAATGGACAGATGAAAATGGACAAATAAAGTCAAGTTATAGCTTGTCATCAGCTGGAGCTGCAGGTTCCTTATTTTTAAAGGTAAGTAATATTTAATTAGATGATTAAGTAATTGTATTTATTGTATTTAATAATCTTTATTTATAGGAAATATGTAATAAACCCAATTCACGAGTTTCTGGTACAACCCTTTTTGGTTTAGATATAGGTTTTTTACATCAAATTCGCAAAATTATTGCTTGTCAGCCACAACAATCTATTACACCTGCTAATCGCAAATGATATTTTACTGAACTTACATCACAATCACAAAAAAATAAACGCATTTCAATGGTTGGAAAGGAAATTGCAACACAAACTATGTCAATTCTCAAAAAAAATAAATTTACTTCACCATCTGAAGAAATTATTGCAACTATTGAAGCTATAGTTCTTAAAATTAATGGTGAAATTGTAGAGTTACATTTCCATCCTGACAATGTAACTGATTTTACACAACACATAGATTCAATTATCCGTGCTTGTGATGAAATATTAATTTCGCGTAATAGTTATCGCAGATTAGCTAAAGCTGTTCCAAATTTAATAAGAGAACATGTAATTGAAAAACGCCGAAATGAAATCACAAAAATAATGAATTCCCTTATTCCAATTAAACCATTTAATTTGCAAAGTGTTAATCTTGATGATGATAATGATAATGAAAATCAACAAGATATTAGTGGAATAGAACTTAATGATGATGATGTGGGCAATGGTGCATACCGATCTATTATATCTCTATTAGATATTATAGTTCCTATTTTAACAACTTCAACACCTCCTATTTTAAAAGTTGGAGATAAGATTAATATAAAATTGAGTGGAGATGGGAGAAATGTAGGGCGAAAGCAAAAGCATGTGATGCTTACTATGTGTATTCTTAATGAAAAAGAGGGCGTTCTGAATCCTGCTCATCAATACAGGTATTATGTATATATTGTCAATTTTAATTATTATACATGATTTATTTATAATATTGTTGTACATAGTATTTGTTTATATATAGGAAAGGAATCTTATAATTCTTTATCAATTGTATCGGCCAAATTTTCACAAGAACTTGAACAATTAAAGATAAATGGATATAAAGATTCAAATAATACAATTTGGCCGATTGAACTTTTTTTTTCAGGTGATTGGAAATTCGTAGCATTAGTTTTAGGAATTAATGCGGCAACATCCAATTACTTCTGTTTATATTGTAATTATC
Source organism: Rhizophagus irregularis (assembly GCF_026210795.1). NCBI lineage: Eukaryota > Fungi > Glomeromycota > Glomeromycetes > Glomerales > Glomeraceae > Rhizophagus > Rhizophagus irregularis. The sequence continues at coordinate 2,356,902 of NC_089436.1, read as the reverse complement.
ATAAAGATGAGAGATATGATATGGATAAAGTATGGTTAAACTCAAAAAATACACGTGGTATATATTTGATTTTATTGTATTTTTTATTTAAAATATTAAATTAAAAATTAAAAAAATTAATATTTGTTATAGGATGTAAAAATACAATGCTTTTTCAAGAAATTGATCAAAATAATTGGATCACAGATGAATTGCATCTTATGTTGCGAATTTCTGATGTGCTTTTTCAATGTCTATTTTATGAACTTGTTAAACAAAAAGATTTTGCAAATAACACACAACCATTGATAATTGCAGAAATGAAAAGATTACATATTCATTTTGAGTTTTATTCTCCTACTACGAAAAATGGAAAATGGGAATGGACATAACGCATAGGGTGCACGATAAGGAAAAAATATTGAAAGAATTTCAGATTAAACATCTTTTTGAAGGACGAAAAGCTGCAAGAGGGCAAGATATTGAATACCTTTGGCGTAAATTTTATAATCTTTATAAAATTATGCGTCAAAAGTCTATAACAGATGAGAAAATCAATCAATTTGAAGTTGATGCAAAACAATGGATTCGTGATTTTTGTCGTCCTACTATTGGTGATCTGAATAGTATTAATCAACAAGAAGGAATGTATTTGCGCACAGACGTTACACCTTATATGCATGTGCTTGCTCAACATGTACCTCAATTTATGCGATATCTAAAACAAAAAGGAATGGTATTGCGGCATTTTTCAACATCAAGTATAGAAAAGAAAAATCATCAACAGGTAAATACATTTAAACTAATTAAATTCACAATTTGTAATATTTTATTTAGCATTTTTTGATTAAATAATTTATTAACATATTCTTGTTTTAGGTACGGCTATTTTTTGGAGGAACAACAATGGGTGGAGGAAAATCAAAAAAACCTGTAATTCATGATATTCTATATTATGAAAACCGATAATTGTTCTATCAGATACATAATACTCCAATTAAATATACACGAAAAACAATGGACATTAAAACCTAATGGTGTAATCATACATTTAATATATATGAACAATATAATAGCGTTGTGAACCTATGTAAATACTTCAGTTTTTCATTAAATGGAAAATAATGTAAATAAAAAATAATCTTTTCATACTTTATTTCTATAATTTTAAATTTATAAACTATATTTCTAAATTTTTTTTTCTACATTCCAAAATCTTCTAAGTTATTATACATATATAAAATTTTCAATTACCTTCTACAAAATCTCTTACATCAACATTAAATTCAAAACGCATAGAACCACAACGTAACTGCATATTTGAATCTTTGTACACACGACAGAAAGTAACATCATAAGTTTCTTGCGCGTTCTGCATTAAAACATATGCACATGTCCCCTGTTCGCCGCTTTTTACTACCCCAGTTTTTATTATCAAAAAGAATTCCTAATTGTTCATATCCTTGACCACCTTCAAACTTACAAGTATACATTCTTTTTGCTGGAGAATATTGAAAAGTTGGTTCATTGTAGAATAAAATAATAAAAAGTCCTTCAGAAAAGGGCCCCATTTTTAAAGTTTTTACTCGAGGTTCACTTCTATGAAATTGTAAGCGTGCCTTTAACTGCATTATAAAAGAATGTTTAAAGTGGTGAATATCGTATAAAGATGGAGAAGTTAACCTGCGCGAGTGAGGTATTATTTTATTATTTGGGTGAACAGTTCTTTCATGAATAAAAAGTGAGTTTTTAGATGAGAAAGTTTTAGGAGTATTTTCAGAACAAAGAAAACAAGTATATGGCATCGTAAAACAAAATTATATAAAACGTACGTATAAAGTAAAAAAATTCATTTTCGCATTTTTAATTTTTAACAAAACTGACGCACAAAACGCAATTTCTAATTCAAGTAATATATAATTGTTTTCAAAACCAATCAAATCTTACATATAATGTGATATGATTCTGATGGGGTGTGATCGCATTTTATTTGTTACGGGGGTGATGCTGTTGAGTCGAATCCGTCCATATGGTTTAACTGATTTAAAATTAATGGCTGAAGTAATCATTCATAATTTTAGGTAATTAAGAAGTTATGGCTAAATTTATACTTGCAATTATATGGTTATAATCTATATAATAAATAGAAATTTTCAAAATGCAATTTCTCAATCAATTTGATGTAAAAATTTATGAAATTACTATCAAAATGATCGTCTTGATGAGATGGATCTAACAAGCTACAAAACATTAAATTCTAATCACTGGTTGTCATGATATCATTAAAACAATTTAATTTTCTAATTATTATTAAAATTCAGCTCATTTTCGGGTTTTAGTTAATTTTTAGATTTTTGAAAACATTAATTTTCAGACTTTGTATGAATTTTAATAGCAAATAAAATTTACATAACTAAATTTGTCATTAGTTGTTTCTAATTTTTTTTATAAAAAATTCTTTATTTTTGAAAAATAAATTATTTAAAATTTAAATTAAAAATGGAAATAGAAACCACATTAAATATCTGTAATTTTTTTTCTACTGATTGCAAGGGAATAATTAGAACAATTACCAAGAATACAAATGTTCCAGTAACAAAAAAAGAAATTATTTTAGTTGGCATGAAGCTATGCCAAACTCATTCTAACAAATTTATTGTGAATAAAACTCGTAATCTTGAATATAATAAATCTTGTTCTCATTTAAAACATGATATTTACAAAACACAATCAAAAAATGCAAATATAAAGTCAAAAAAACTTAATCTTAAAAAAGTTCTAAAGAGATTAATTGAAGTATTAGAATTAGATGAATTTGCAGAAATTTGTAGTATATGTAAAAAAAAAACTAATAAAAATCCCGAGTATTTACAAACTGAAGAATATAAAGCACCAATTCCAAAGAAAAAAGCAAATTGACAATAATATTTTACAAGTTGGTAATTATTCTTATATATTAAGAAATGATGTTTTTTATAGTGAAGAAGAATTGAAACAACTTAAATTGGATTTTTAAGAAATTTTAGAGCATATAACAATTCCAAATGAAGTTAGTTTAAGTGATAAGATAATAAAAATGTCCAATATTCTTTACAATAATCAGCATAAATTAAACCAAAAGCCTATTTATGATCCAACAGCTTTTAAGAAAATGCTTGAAACAGCTGATGAAAATTTAATTGGCTTTTTTGATGAATTATATATTGGAACTAGAGCTCCTAATGAGTCGAGTTGAGTCGAGTCACGAGTCAAAAACCTTAATTTTAAAGTACTTTTTATTAAGTTAGAATATAATTAAATGAAATTTACAATTATGTGAGTCAAAAATGCGAGTTTATGCGAGTCATTTTTGGAGCTCTAATTGGAACTAATCCTTATACTAAATCTGATAAAACAAATGAAAATAATAAGAAAAAATTAGTTTCTTTATGTTATTTTTTGGCTAGTATTAATAATAAATATATTAATAGTTTTAAAGCATATTGGATCATATTTACAAACTTCTGGTACATCTTCATCTTCTATTGATATATTAGCAAATATAGGATTTTCAATAACAAGAAAAACAGTAAATCGTCAAAAAGCTCTTATTTCTGAAAGTCATCAAGATACTATAAATAATTACTGTTTACAAAATATTGAAAATATGTTTATACTTAATATTGATAATTATCATAATATTCACTGAAGAAATCAACCAATTTTATTGAAAACACATGATATTAATCATTTTGTAACAATATTATTAAATTCAAATTCTAATATACCTAAAATACCTTTTTATTCATTAAATAATATTTCAATTCATAATCCTAAAGGTGTTGATTTTTTTTTTTTTTAAATGTTGAATCATGTATCATTTTATTAGAATATATTTGGACTATATAATAATCACAAATATTCTATGAATGATACTTCCAGCTCCAGGCTAATCCGATCAAACATTAGATATTATATTACCAATAAAATTAAGAATAAAAGTAAACAAAAAGTATAGCAAAATAATATACTATAATCTAAAAATATAAAATATATAAACCATTAAAAGAAAATCAAAAATAAAAACAAAAACAAAAATAAAAATAAAAATAAAAATAAAAATAAAAATAAAAATAACAATAATTAATAGATTATATATCTAAAATTATAAATAAAAATAAATATAATTGAGAAAAGAATAAAAATATTATTTTTGTAACTATCAATCCAATAATTTTTTGCTCATATATAACGTAATTTTATTAACTTTCTTTTTTATCAGAATCCAATCTTCACATATATATTTTCTTACAAAGGTATCCATTGATTTTTTTACCAAAGAGACTGATTTTTGTAATTGATCTACTTTTCCTATTTGTAAAATTTTAACTTTATTTGAAAGTTGATTTGAATTGTTTTTTACTTTGAATTCTGAAGGTTGATTTGAATTATCCTTTGCTTTTGATTTTGAAGTAATTTTATCTGTTCGAGAAATACCTTCTCTTTTTTCCTATAAAATAACTTGTTCACATCTTGATTTCCACATTAATTCTTTAAATGCTAGAATGAATTGAATTAAAATATTGGCCATAAGTGTCTGTACCTTAGCAAGAGATATCTTGAAGTCTTTTTGTAATCTTATTGTTAGATAAATTTCAACTTTCATTTCTAATACCAAAAATGTTAAAACTTTTGAAATTTTTCTTATTTTGCTGTAACTTCTAATATGTTTTGTAATACTTTTCTAATAAAATCTTCACCTTTACATCTAATTTGTTTTTGTTTTAAACATATAATTATAGATTTTTTTATTGTAATTTCTAATATTTTTTGTCAAACTACCACATATGCCTGACATTTAAATAAATGATTCCAATTTTCCTTCTTATTACATTTTATAATACATTTCATTTCCTTGTAGAGTTTTAGTTTTCTTGTTGCTAGAATGAATTCTAAAGGAAGGATTTTATGAAATAATTTTGCTATAAAAGTCCATAAATAGTTAATTCTCATGCTAATGCAGTGAAACCTCTTGCAATAATGGAAAATAAGCCAAGTAATTTTCCAGTCTATCTGATTAACATCTCCATAACATAATTCCTGATTATTTTTTAACAATGACTATTCAGTAGCTTCACCTGTAGCTAATATTTTCAAAATAAATCTTCTAATATTGACTTCAATAGGTTTATCTATAAAAACAGAAAAGTAAGATAATATATTATTAATAAAATCTACATTATTCCTAAATAAATTGTTTTCACATTGTCCTTTCTTTGCTAATTTATCAGCTATATCATTGCCTGTTATGCCACTATGACCTTTTATTTTAACCAACTTTAAGTTTATAGATGTTTCTCTAATCAGCATGATTATTTTAATAATGATTAGATTATTGGTCTTTTTAAGTCATGCTCTAGTTGTTGAATTAAAAGCTGAATTAATTGAATTAATAGCACCTAAGCTGTCTGTATAAATAGTTATATTAGAATTTTCTGGTGCTGTCAACAATGCCAAAAAAATAACTACTATTTCTGCCCTAATTGATGATGGCCATAAAGATAAACATAAATATACTGAAAATTCTCCTAATTCATTATTTGTATAGAATGCTGCCTCTAAGTTCACAGTAGTATTATCTGCTCTATGTAAAAGATCATTATTATCTATAGTTCGATTAGCCAGTGATTCATCTGTATAATATTCAATATTTTTCAGTGACTTTAATTGATGTCTTATATTTGTAAGTTCTTGTTTAAGTGTATCTTGCTCAATCCATCGATTGATCCATAGACCTAAATTATTTTCATTCAAATTAATTGTAGGTGTTTTTTCCAATTGTTGTATATCAATATTTGCTGAAATATTTTTAGTTCTATTTAACGATTCCACTATACCAGTCAATATGTATAATTGCACCTGTTGATAAACAAATAAAAATTGGTAATACTAATGCATTATGTTGAGTTATTGTAATCATCTTGGAATATTTTTGTTTTTGAATAATTGCTTTTTGAGAATTATCTGAACATATTTCAATATTACAAACTTTTATAATTAAACATTTAATTTTTTCTCCATTTTTCTTTATCTGTGTTCTTTTCTTAACAAATCCTATTGAGACTTCATTGTTTTTATCTTTTATTATAACATATAGGTGTTTTCGCTTGTTCTCTGATACCGGTTGTAATACAGTATATTACTCAAAAAGTTAAATAAGGAATATCTAGGCATTTCTGGTGCTGATATTCCCTTTATCCCTTAATCTATCAGGTTAATAATTGAAACTATTTGGCTATGTATCCTTTTGCTGATAGCCCTGCAATGAAACGATAACATGCCCAACTCATAGTGTGTCCAGAAGGTAATATTAATTGGCTAGCATATATAAGTGAGTATGAATTTGAAGTTCTAATTTTTCGTAATAAATTGAAACATCTATGTGTTATAAATATTTCTCTAATGGGCATGTTTTCACCACCAATGGTCTATGTTAACCTATTTATGTAATTTTAAAGGTATTGATTTTAAATTAATTATAAATTATATTGATAGAAATTTTATGAATAAATTAGGAAAAAGTTATTATTAGCAAACTGAAATGTGGAGATTTGATGATTTATATGAAAATAATATGGAATAGTGTTTGGACTCATGTAACAGTTATTCAAATAACTCGAGTATATTCAAGTATTCGAATAAGCATAGTGGTTATTTAAGTATTCATTTAGCCATATATAGTATAGTTAAAATTCTAATTGGACATTAAATCCTTAAATTTAACTGAGTTAAAATCATAATTCAGGCCAAAAATTATGTAAATCATTACTATAAAAAAAAATTTAACTTATTCGAATATTATTCGAAATTTCGAATACACTTTATAAATTTAAATGAATATTCGAGTATATTCGAATATATTCGATTCCAAATACTAATATGGAATTTCTTACTGTTCATGATTATGATAAATGTATTTAAAATCAACAAGAATTAAGGTCAATAAAAAATAGTTAAAACTCCGCATGAGCTGGTTTAAGCTGAGCCACAGTCTAATTCAATTCAGCTTAAAAAAAAAAAATTCTGGCCTGAGCCAGAATAAGCCAAACCATAAAAATTTTGGCTCAAGCTAAAGTGAACTGAACCGAGCCAGGACCTCAAAGAATACATATAATACTGGAATCCAATTTTATATAAACTTATTATGTAATTTCTTAATAAGTTATATATTCGAAATTATATAATCAAATAACAGTTACGCAAAAAGTCAGATTTTATTTGTATAACAATAATGATTTTTACAATAAGTAAAATTTTCATTTTATATAACAGATATTAAAATTTTTTTTATATACGTTTAAAATTTTTTAAAGTTTTTTTTATTTTTTGTTTAAAAAATTTTTAAAATATTTTTTTTTATTTGTTTTAAAAAACACTTGAAATATTTTTTAATAGAAATTGTTTTTTGTTTAAGAAGTTTTTAAGAGTTTGTTTAAAGACATTTTTTTAATAAAAATGAAGAAATTTTTTTAAAATTCATTTATAAAATTAAAAAAATACATTTTATTACATATCTTAGCATCTAGTGATCGTAGAGAAATAAAACACAGCTTATTAGATTCGTCTCAATATATTGAGTCGAATGGTGGTAGTTTCATATTTCTAGGCATGATAGATGCCGAGTTATGTGATAAAATGTAAAAATGTACAGTAGACGAAAATATAAAGTGCCGATGTGTGGTATAGCTTAACAACTATCACACCTAGAAATACGAAACTACTACCATTCAATTCGTCTTGTCAAGACAAATCCAATGAGCTGTATTTTATCTTTTTACGATCACTGAGTGGTGAGATATATAACAAAATGTATTTTCTTTTATTTTGTAGTATACACCCATGACCCACCTGCCAAAAGTATTCAGGCACTTCTAAAAAATGGCAGTATTTTCAAATCTGTAAGTTCAATAGATCAGAAGTTATCGTTGAATGTCTAAAAACAGTAAAATGCAAATAACTTTTGATCAATTCTAGAGACATGAAAATAATAGATACAATGTACTTTAACAAGACAAATCTAATGAGTCATATTTCATCTTACTAGGTTTAATATGGAAAAAAACATTATAAAATTTGTATTTGCTAAATTTTTAAAGATAAAAAATGAATTATTTGCATTTTACTGTTGAGAATAACATCTGATCCATCCAATTTAAAAACATAAAAATAATGCAATTAGATGCATTTTGATAATATGAATTCATTGAATCATAAATAATTAAATTCTGATCACTGATTATTGAAATAATATGATTTAACTTTATGAAGTAATTCATTTTTCATCTTTAAAAATTTAGCAAATACAAATTTCATAACGTTTTCTTCCATATTAAACCTAGTAAGATGAAATATGACTCATTAGATTTGTCTGTTTAAGGTACATTGTATCTATTATTTTCATGTCTTTAGGATTAATGGATCAAAGGTTATTTGCATTTTACTATTTTTAGATATTTAATAATAACTTCTGATCTATTGAATTTACAGACTTGAAAATACTGCAGTTAGATGCGTCTCGATTAGATGAATTCAATGAATCATAAATCATTAAATTCTGATCACTGGATATCGAAATAATGTGATTTAATAGTCATTTTTTAAAAGTGCCCAGATACTTTTGGTAGGTGGGTTTACATCCAAATTTTTGCATAAAACTTATTATATTATACATATTGGGCATCAATATCTATAAGGTATTTAAAATTTTTAACATATAATTTTATTTAAAAATTTTATTTAAGTTATTTTTTAATAATTTTTTTTAAAAAAAATTTTTAAGTATTTGTTAGAATTTTTAAATAATTTTTAATAATATTTATTAAAATTTTTAATAAAATTTATTTGAAATTTTTCTTTAAAAAATTTTTTTTTATATAAACTCAGATTATAATTGTATAATTTATAATAAAATTTGAGCTTATGTGATGATTTTATATAAAGCTTCTAATAAAATTAGGTGTATAAAATTATATTAAAATTTTGGGTCTGGATCTGAGTTGTATATGTATTCTTTAGAGTCCTGCCAAGCCATGAAAATCATAGCTTGAGCTAAGCCAGACTCGAGCTTTATCTTCAGAAAAATGTTCTGCAACATTTTTTACTAAAAAATTAAAAAAATGTTGCAAAACGTTTTCTAATATAATATTATGAACAAAACGTTTTTGCAACATTTTTTATTAAAAAATTAAAAAAAATGTTGCAAAACATTTTTTCTTGTGAAAAAAACGTTTTTGCAACATTTTTTATTGAAGAATTAAAAAAACATTTTTGCAACATTTTTTATTGAAGAATTAAAAAAACGTTTTTGCAACATTTTTTATTGAAGAATTAAAAAAATGGTGTGAAACATTTTTTTAATATAATATTATACAAAAAACGTTTTCGCAACATTTTTTATTAAAGAATTAAAAAAATGTTGCAAAACATTTTTTTTAATATAATATTATACAAAAAACGTTTTTGCAACATTTTTTTATTAAAGAATTAAAAAAAATGGTGCAAACTAATATAATATAGTGAAAAAAATGTTTTTGCAATGTTTTTTACTAAAGAATTAAAAAAAATGTTGTAAAATGTTTTTTTCTAATATAATATTATGAAAAAAATGGTTTTGCAATATTTTTTACTAAAGAATCAAAAAAACGTTGCAAAATGTTTTTTTCTAATATAATATTGTGAAAAAAATGTTTTTGCAACATTTTTTATTAAAGAATTAAAAAAAACGTTGCAAAACATTTTTTTTTAATATAATATTATACAAAAAATGTTTTCACAATGTTTTTTATATGATAACTCAAGCCAGCTTGAGCTTTTTGAGCCAAACCTATTACTGGCTTGAGTTTTTTGATACAGGTCAAAAAGTGAAAAATTAGGCATTAATCAGTCACCGATCGGTCACCAATTAGGTAACTGATTGGTGACTAATTGATGACTAATTGGTGACCGATTGGTATTTTCGCAGTTTGCTAACTTTTGATCCAGTGATCAGAAAAAATGAAATATAGCTCATTGGAATCGTCTCAACAAAATGAATCTAATGGTAGTAAAATCGCATTTTTAGGATTAATAGTTAATAAAAAATTAAATAAAATATAAATAATACATTTTTATTTTTATATTTTACTTAATTTCTCATCAAATATTAATCCTAGAAATGTGATTTTACTACCATTAGATTTGTCTTGTTGAGACGATTCCAATATATTTAAATCCTTTTAATACATTTGGATCAAAAGTTAATACAAATTGCCTGATTAATAGCAGTATTTATAAATGAAAATGCCAATTAGTTACCAATCGGTCACCAATCAGCTACCTGATTGCGATCGATTTACTTTTCAACTCGTGTGAGCTGGGTACCCCTATTACGAGCCTCCAAATGGGTCAGGTTAGGTCAGGTAATTGCTTGACCTCGACACATTTCATTTTTTTTGATCAGGTTAAATGTCAACCTGATTATAAAAAGTTTTAACCTGACCTAACCCATGGGTTAATATTTCAGATTAGATCAGGTACACTACAGCCGATCTGTAAGTTAAAAATTATAACATATTTATATTTTTTTAATTGATTTTATAATTTACACATTAAATAACATATATAAATTTATAATAAATTTAAGAATTAAAATTCACAGTTTGATTTTATTTGTCTTGTATTGGCTATTACATAATAATTAATAAATTTAAAAAAATAGAAAGAAATTACTAATCTAAATTAATGTTATGAAAGAAAAAATATGAATAGAAAATTTTCTGAAAAATTATCATTATAATAATTAATAAAATCTTAAAAAGTGATCAGCTCAGTTATCTCCATTTATTAATTTATTGAAGATATTTTATCCAATTTTTTAAGCACATGCACATCTGAATAGTTTCTGGTTTCAAGCTAGAGCATCTTTTTGTTATTAAATCAGATCCACCAGAAAATATTCGTTCAACTGGTACACTAGTCCCTATTATTAAAAATTATAAAAGTTAGAACTTAGAAAAAGTTAAATAAAAAATTCAAATAAATACTTACCTAGGATCGTTAAATAGTCTCGTGCCATCTTTGCCAGATGCGGATAGGTAGCTTTGTGTGCCTATAATAATATAGTTACATTTAGATTAATTTAAAGTATTAGATGCTAATAAATTAATTATAAAAAATTTACTTACTTTCCACCATTATAGTGGATCTGTCTTAAAATTAACTGCAGGTTTACAAAGATACTCTTCTAATTCATCTTTATTAGAAGAATCATTATCATCACCCATTTCAAAAAGACTAAAAAAATTATTCAAATCAATTTTCTGAGCTCTAAGATCATTATTAAATGAATCATCTTGATAATTTTCATTATACTGCTTCTTAATAATTTTTATTGCTTCATTAATATACTTTTCTTCCCATTCTTGTTATTTATAATATTTTAGTTTTATTCTTGAATCCAGAACTAAAAAATGATAAAATGCATATAAATAAGTACATCAGGAAATTTGTTTAGGCGTAATTTAGTGTAATATTTCGAAGGTGGTGTAAAATTTTGAAATATTACACTAAAAACGTAATATTACAAAAGTTTACACTTTTAAATTTGAATAATTATAGTAATTTAAGAATATCTCGCTATCTACTGATCCAATCAAGACGATCTATAGCTCATTGGAATCAGCTTATCAAGACGAATCGAATGGTAGTAAAATCGCATTTCTACAGTTGATAGAACACTCTATAGTATGCAATAAAGTTTTAAATTAATAGAAAGTCATCTATCGAACGTAGAGATATGATTTTACTACCATTCGATTCGACTTGATGAGCTGATTCCAATGAGCTATAGATCGTCTTGATTGGATCAGTAGATAGCGAGATATTCTTAAATTACTATTATTATTCAAATTTAAGAGCGTAAACTTTTGTAATATTACGTTTTTAGTGTAATATTTCGAAATTTTACACCACCTCCGAAATATTACACTAAATTATGCCTAAACAAATTTCCTGATGTAATAATCTGAATTATCATCAAAAATATAAATATAAGATTTAAAAATTAATTTTTACTTGTTGCAATTGGTATACAATTGATTTATCTGTCTTAGAATAGTATATTTGAAGTTTTTCGTATCCTTTTTTTATAGCAGATCTTAATTCTGAAATTGGACAATAATGGTCTTTATTATTTTTATCAAGAAGATTTTCTAAATGATCAAGTAAAACATTATATATTGGAATGAAAGATGAAAGTGTAATAAATTTTGACTTTAACATTTCTTCAGTTGCTTTATAAAAAACCTAAATTTTAAATTAAAAATAAATAAAAAGAACAAATTGCAATAAAATTTAATAAAAAACCATTACCGCAAATACACAACATAATTCTTTTAATGTTTGCCATTAAGGTTGCTTGTCTAAACCTCCTCAAAATCCTACGATTAATTTCATCAAAATTTTACTATAGATTTATTATAGTTTCGGTAGAGTTTCAGCAGTTTCGGCATTTATAATAAGTTTCGGCAGTTTCGCCTTTCTCCAAAGTTTCGCCAGTTTTTTAATATAACTTTAATATAGTTTCGGCAGAATTTCGCTTTTCGGTAAAACGCCATCTTGCCTAAACCCTTAGGTTTCGGCAAGCAACCTTATTTGCCATTCATTTGAGGAAATTGAAAATCCTTCCAATTCAGGTTCAATTCTAATTGTTTCATCAAGAGGTTATAAAATTAAATAAAATTCAATAATTTATTACTATTTTATTAGTATTTATTAATGATTAAAAATTTTACTTATTTTTTGAAGTTGAAAAGCACGTTCTATCATTAAATATGTAGAATTCCAGTGAGTCTTGACGTCCAATATAAGATTTAAATCTTTAACAGTTGGATAAAAATCACATTGGCATGAAAATCTGTCTCGACGCTGTAGTGAAGCCCGAATTTTAACTATAAGTTTTCTCAACTAATAATTATTTTAAATTTTTTATATAAATTATTTTTAATCATAATTTAATTTACCTTAGGGATTATGTCATTTGTTTTGTTATTTTTTTCTAAAAGTTCTTCTAAAATTATATTCTTATCTTATGCTTCTTCAGCTCTAATGTGTTTTAATATCTCCTGAACTGTAAGATTCATGATATGCGCAATACACCTAACATGATTTTCTTTATGATGAAAAGCAATATAATTTTCAACACAAGTTTGTTCAAGTGATTTTAAAAAAGTATTATTATTGGCCGCATTATCTGTTGCAATTGCAAGAATCTAATGATAAATAGATTTATTATGTTTACTGACTTTTATTAATATATAAAAAATTAAAAATTAATTTGTTTACAAAGTACAAACCTTAGTTAATATTTTTTTTTCCTTAAGGCATATTACGAACATATTTGCCATATTTTTGCCCAAATGAGAACCTGAAAGATTTACAAAATCGACAAGAATATCTTTAATATTCTAATCAGCGTCAATATAATGACACGTTATGTCAAAAAATCCAATAACATTTGGTGAAGTCCATACGTCCAAAGCGAAGCTTATCTTTCCTGGAGTATTCTTTAATTAAAAATAGGTTAATTTTATTTAAAAAATATTAATTTTAACTTTAAACATAAATTATTTACTAACCTGTAATATATTTTGTATATTAATACTATGGTAACTTTTATACAGTTTTAAGATCATATGTGCCGATTTTTGGAATTAGTCTAAATTAAGATTTTTATAAAAATTTAATATTTTAGTAAGATTAACATTACACAAATCTAAATTAAATATGTGTTACATATTTACGTAACTCAGATTTAATAAAAAATAAAAAAAATTTTTTTAATCAATATTCAAAAATAACGGTAATAACCACTTCTTTTTCCCCATCACTGCCCATCACTTTTCCATCATTTTTCTATTCACTTTTATTAAATATGACAAAAAAGTTTATAAGCAAATATAGCAGTTATTTTTAAGTGGTAAGTAAAAGAAAAAACTTAATATTTTATATACATAGATAAGACATATTTTTTCTTAATTTTTAGCTTTAATTTATTGTTTTTCTTTGTAAAAAATACATGCAAATAAAAAATAATTATGATGTAAAATAGTTGTAAAATGAATAATAAGATATTCTTTTTTTTCAAAATAACTAATTATATATTTGTTTTTTATCTTTTAAAATTATTTTATTAGATTTATTCTATTAAAATCCTTAAATGGCAAATAAAATCTTTTAAATAAAGTAAAAGAATTTGGGATTCTCTTATGAAAGCATTTTTTGGTAAGAAATAAAATTTTCAGATCGGACTTTATGCAGGTGACAAAATCGTGCATTATTATTCCTGGAGATATGCTAACGTCATCATTTTACATTCATTTGAAAGCTGAGAATTTGCTCTATCGTAAGAATCAAAGATCAGGAAAATTGGATCACTGGATGAGGCGTAATTAACGATCAAAGTCAAATCAAATTTAAAAATTAAAAATAAATATATTAGACGTAATTATTCACAATCCAGTGATTCAATTCATTCGATTTTAGGCTTATTAGATAGACCTCAATTTTCTCTTTCAAATGAATATAATTTCATTCGTGTAGCTTGCATCTACAGGTATTTAATAAATTTTTTTATATCAGATTTTATCAAACTTATAAAATTTTATATTAATAATATAATTGATGATTCCTAAACATCTACATATATTAAACGAATTATTTTAAATTTATTTTAAAGATAAAAGTTGGCATCACCTTAGGGAGCAAAGATCATTCAAATTGAATCACTACATGTGAAGTAATTAACGATCAAATTTAGATAAAATTCAATAAATATACTGAACGTGATTACTGAACAACTAGTGATTCAATTCACTTGATTTTAAATTCATTAGATAGATCTCGATTTTCTCTTTCAAATGAATGTAAATTTATTTGTATAGCTTATTTCTACGAAGAATTATCAATAATTTTGTCATGAGAGTTATATTTGATCTTTTAAATTTTAATGATATCTTATATTAAAAAAAAATTAAAAATTATATAATTAATTAGTTTTTTTTGCATTATCTAGTATAAATTTATTATTCTTATATAAATGATAATTTATATTTGCTTTAATAAAATTATTTTTGTGTAAAAAATTAGATTCCAAGAATCGGCCCATATGTATCACTTTTGATAGTATCCGCCGTTAAAATTTGTACTTCTGCATTACAAATTTGTATTACATAGCAAAATTCAGGTAATTCAACAACTGTAAATGGCTGATCATCTGTAACAATCCATTCGACAAGCTTTGCACAAAAAAGTTCATTAGAAAATTTCTATAAATAAATTTATAATTTATTAAATTAATATTTTGTTTTTAGTAAAATTGAAAAATTTTTTTTCTAACATAACTCTTAAAAAATCATAAAAAATTTATACTCACAATTTTTAAAATTCTTTATAATTTCTGCTTGTTGCGCAATAGAAGGATTAACTTTATTCAGATGTAATTTATTAAGATGACGGAATAAGTTTCCTGTTGAACCACTGTCTATATTACATTTACCATTTCTATCAAATTATCAAATTTAAAAATATTTTTTTCAGTGATTTTGACTTTATTTTGTATATCTCATATTTTAAAAACTTTATTCATTTCTTACTCACAATATCGACATTTTGCCTATGAAGTACCTTTATTATCTACAAATTTGTCAAAATGTTTTCATACTACGCTTCCTTTTTCATCCTTTTCGTCTAATGTACTTAAGGTACTTGAAGTATCATCTTTATTTTCAAGTAAGACCCTCCTTCTTGATAGTTTTCTAATCTGATTTCCTCATTATCAAGTATTTCTTCAGGCTCTTCCTCTTCATCTGTAATATTAATATAACGAGTTCGTTTTAAATGATAATTAAATTCAAATTCTTCATTATTGTTTTTTTGAGACATTTTATTTTTGTATGATATTAAAATAAAAAAGAGATTTTGAATCTGATAATCCATCTTATTATATATATTTGGTAAAATATAGCAGATCACAGTAAAAACTCCTTTTTTTTATAATTTAAATAATAATTAAATAACGAAAAACAATTTTTAATTTTAATATAAATTATCAAAGATGTAAAGGCAGTAAAACCAATTTTTTTTTTATATATTTTCTAATGGACCTGAAATTTTATTTTTTAAGAAAACTTTTCAATTGGCTAACTGAAATGATTTATCAGATTATACTAATTGAATTTTACTAACGTAATTGATTTATATTGGTGTAATTATTTATACTAACGTAATTCTTTATTTAAAATTTAAGTTAAATTTTACAACTTTAATTAATGTATTATATTACAATATATTCAAATATTTAATGTTAAAGATCTATATTTATTCAAATTTCCAGTACCACAAACTCTATCTGAAATCTACAAATGAAAAGATAAAGAATATTGGTAAACGTTCTTATATATAAAAGGAATAATATTCTGCTTCCTTTCCCTTTACTACACCCACAAATTGCAGTCCAAAAACTACAAGAAAAAGTTAAAGAACATTAATAACTTAAACGTTCTTATATATTATTAAAAATAATAATCCCGCTCCCACCTCTTCCACTCTCTTTAAAATCTTACCTAATATCTCATCTTTAATTCCAAATTCTAGTCTAAAACTTATAAAAGAAAGTTAAAGAACGTTAATAAACATTCTTATATATAAAAAAGAAATATATCCCGCCTTTAAAGCCATACCTACTGAGTTGCAATCCGAAATCTACAAAAAAAAAGTTATTAAAGAAACGTTAGTAAACGCTCTTCATAAAAAAATTAAAAAGAAATTATTTTACCGAAGAAAAATAAAATGAGATTGATAAAATTTATTGATCTCCATATTCAGTTTTTTAAAAATCATATGATCAGCCATAATTTCAATTGTGTCACCGTAAGTCCGTAATTAATATGACAGGGATATAATACCGTAATTAATGAATCAATTACGTTGAGAAGTATATATCAGATATTTTAGTTTCCATAAAATAAAATTTTATATAGTGACCTCCGCAAGGTTTGACTCCAAGCTTAAATTCAAATTCAAATTAATTCCTGACCTGAAAATTCATGAAAGTCAACCCTTGATGGGTTACTTGACCCATCATGATTGACATTCAGAAACCTCTACCTATTACTGGCTCAAGCTCTTTTCAAACTGGCTCACGAGCCACTGAGTCAATTTAATTGTGGCTCAGCTTAGCTTAGATTGAAAAACTCGAGCCAGCTCGTGAGATGGCTTGACTCATGTGAAACTTTAAAAATAGCAAATTAGTAGATTTTATTTTGCATCCATTACACATTACATAATACAAAAGATTATATTGAATCTGCAAATATTTTATTTACTACATTTAAAAAAATAAAACAAGAAGATTATTTAAACAATTATGTAATTCCTACAATTTGTGATTGGCCTGGTCAAATAAATTTAAGAAAAGCTATTACACTAAGACTTAATAAAAAAGATAATTCTGGAATTTCTTCTCAAATATTAAGTTTAATTTCTATGATTGGGCCACTTCATGTTTTTTTAAATAGCAGAGAAATATTATTTCAAATAATGGTATATCATAATCTTTTCAGAGAAAAAAAAATTTTAGTACAAAAACCAAAGCCAAGACTTATTGACTTTATATTAAATCTTACTTTTTATGGATGAAAAAATATTCGTAATTTAATTATAAAAATTATAAATCATTTTAAAAATATAAAAGATATAAAATATTTAATAATAATAGATTTATTAGATAATTCTTTACCACTTACTTTAGAAATATATGCAAAACTTTTTAGATATAGATTTTATAAAGGATATCTAGAAAGTATTGTAAAAATTTGGGGTTTATTTCAAAAATTACAAAGACATAATTATAATAAAGCACCACTTATATTTTTAAGTGATGTGTTTTATTGAACATTAAATGAGCATCCAATTATTGATATTTTAAAAAATTATTTACCAATATTTAATGACTATTTTATTGAAAATTTTTATAGTTCTCTTAAATATCAAACAGTTGAGTTAAATTCAGATAACCAAATTATTCAAAAGGCAAAAATTATTGATATTGAAAGAAATGATAAAGGGTTTAAAAAAGCATTTATTAATACAAGAAATACAAATATTTCAAAAGTTAAGTTAATATTTTTAGAGAAAAAGGTTTCATTATTTTTACTATCACGGTAATGAAACATTTGAATTTCCAAGTTTTAATAATAGAATTGTGAATATAAAAGTTCTTCCACTAGCTTGGAGTACTTCAAATCCACCAACTGAAGATAAATTTTATGATGCAGAAAATTGTAATATTACAGATTCATTATCAAATATTGTTTTAATATGTGGGCATAGCTACCATAAAAAATGTTTAAGTATACTTAATGAAAAATGTAAGTATTGCTTTAATTATTTGTCAAAAAATATTAAAACAAATATTACTAGTTTAAATAAAAGATTGTTTAAGCCATTAAAGGATAATGAAATACCTGAAATTACAAAGGATGATGATTTAAATAAAGATTATGAAGATGAAAATATTGAAACTCTTTTAAAGTAAACAGAACAAAATATAGATAATCAATATGAAATTCAGTACAATATATGGCTAAGCTACAACAATATGTAAATATATGTAATATAAATATAGATAGAAACTTTCTTTTATTTATTTAAATTATTTTTAATAAATGCATTATAAATAAAAAGCTGCCATTAATAAAAATTATTTAATGTAAAATTCATACATGAAACTAAAATTAAACTCCAAAAGCTAAAATATTATGGCTTTAAAGGTCAAAAGTCAAATTAAAAGTTCACTAAAATTACATTATATCACATAATGATTAATGACTAAATAATATAAAATTTTGAAATGTAATAGCTTTGTTATTATCAATCTGATTGCAATAATTTTACAACCATTCAAATTCTCTCAATGAGATGAATCTAATAGTATATGTTTCATTTAAATCTGATCACTATATATTGAGATTGTAAATTTTGAATTTTCATATTATTTATTAATTATAATAATCACATACTACAATATAATTTCGGCTAATTTTGACCATTTTGACCTTTAAGATGGTCAATTCAAATTATTTTAGTTTTATGTATAGCCGAATTTGCAAAAAATAATCCATAATGGTAGTTTTATTATGTGATAATATCGAATAGATAATTAACAAATGATCGGCAAAATGATCGGTAATAATATAATGTGATAATATGAGAATGTCCACCCTGTTACAGCCACATAGTAATTATGATACATATACATAAAAAAAATACATGATAATAATAAAGCAAATAAAAAAACAAAGCTATAAAAATTAGAGATTCTGGGCGAAACCGAAATATTTAGTCATTTGACTAAACTGAAATAGTTTAGACATTTAAAATTAAAAGACGAAATGCCGAAATTTAATATTCCATAGTATTTCCATGAATTTTTTATAGATTTCCATGGATTTTTAATTATAATAATTACTTATAAAAAAAAATAATAATAAATTCATATTAAAATATAATATTTTTTAAAGGAATTTATAAAACTATTATATGTATAATATAATTTCATATATTTTTATAATAAAACTATAATTTTATATAATTAATATTTAAACTTAAAAATTATTACTATATAGTTTAGTCAATGACGAAACTGAAACTAGTTGGTGACAAAACCGAAATTTTTGGTAAAAAGAGTTTAGCCAGGTATCACTAATAAAAATAAAGAATAAAACTCATATAAAAAGTTAAAGAATAAAATGATGATGAAACCTATGAAGTTAAAAAGTAAAATTCATGACAGAAAAGTAAAACATATTAAATCAATGAGCAGTATAGAGTAAAGAAAAGATAGTCAGTAAAGAATAAAAATTAGAAAATAAGTAAGAATCTAAAGATTAAAGAATAAAAAAAAATACCTACTATAAAGAAAAAAAAAAACCTCCATAATTAAGTTTAAAAGTGAACCCATAAAAAAAGTTAATGACTAAATAAAAGCAAATTAAGAGCAAAACGTTGAAGAAAAAGGAGTTAAAAAATGGCATAAAGAAAAGAAAATATAGTTAGTATTAAAGGAACAAAATTAAAAAATAAAACTAACAAAAAAAAGAGAATGTACCTTTTTAATGTATTAAGATATAATATTGTATTAGAAATTGTAAAATCCAGAAGAGCTAAAAACCTAAAAAAAATGTATTTTAAAAAGAAAAAAAAAGAAAGCAAATAAAAATAATAAACAAAAAAAGGAAATGAAATGGAAAAAGAAAGGAAAATATAATGAAACGAGAGAGAAAAGAAAAAAAATAAAAAGGAAAAAAAAATGAAAAAAATGATATAAACATATAGTGTAACTATAAATATTAATCAGCCTAATCAAATTTATCACATGATAAAGGTGAATATAATTATATAAAATTTATTAGTAGGTTAAATTATCTAAGTTAAATCATCTCAAGTTAAAATTAGTCTTATACAAATTTATAATATCAGATAGAATTATTTAAAAATTTTATTAAACAAAATTATAATTCTAGTTAATACTACAAATTTGACCTAAAATTTCTAAAAAATTCAGTATACAGTTTACCCTTCCTATAGCGAATTTTTATATAACGAATCACGTGACACTTAACCAATAAAATATGTCAATTTTCCCTCGCTATAATGAAGTAACCAATCAAATTCTTCAAATTCTTCATTAACTTGCTATAACGAATTTGAGATGCAGAACAGTTTCTTTGCTATATCAAGGGTAGACTGTATTATATAATAAATTCATTATATATTAAACTAAATCTTCTGAAATAAAAGTTTATTTTATCCAGTGGTAATTGTAAATAAAAAAAATAAAGTCAGATTTAAATCTTTACAACTTTACCATTTTATTTTATAATAAAAAATAAAGAAAAACATTTATAATTATTAATTCTAAATTTTGTAAAAACTATATAAATCTTTTAAAACTTTTTATAAATTTTTTACTAATAATTAATAATAATAAATTTTTTTAATGTAATTGTACTTTTCAATTTGATAATTTATAATAATTCATAATTAATCATATAGATTTTATAATTATTCTTATTAATTATTTACTTTGCTACATATTCTTATTATATTATTTTACTATATATTATACTTGTTTTCTATTATCAATTTTAGTATATTTTATTATTATTATCATTTTTCTAACTATTTCAGCCTTTCTAAAAAATATGCAATTTTTTCTTTATTCCTTATATTTTGAAATTTGAAATATAATCTAAATTACTAAATATAAATGTATAGATCCAAAAATGATTTTATATTTCATATAATTATAGGTATTGGTTAAAAGTCTAATGAATTTATTATTTTTTCTATAAAGTTATATGAAATTATTATTTTCTTAAAAAAATAGCATATTTTCTTTGATTTCTAATATTACTATTATTTATATTACTTCTAATTAGTATTGGTAAAATTTATTTCAAACAAATATTAAATATAGGGGAAAAAATCTAAATGTATCAAACAGTTACTAACTATTTTTTCATTTCAGATATTTTAGTTTACAAATACTAATTGTAATAATATATATATAAGAAAAATATTCTTTATATCAGTAAAGAAAATAGTAGTTTACTTTACATATAAACTAACCTAAACTTAAAGAATTTTTGCAAAATTATCTATTTTAGTATTAATCAATATATCAAAATTTCAAAAAAATATATATGTAATTATATAATAGTAATATAATAAAAAAATACATATGACTAGATTTATTTATATTATTTCAAATATAAAGCAGAAGAGAATTTAGTAAACTTAAATATGATTTTTATTTTCATAAAATATAAAGAAAGATATACATAAATATTTAATTGAATTTAATAAACTACATATTTAAAATTGTTTGATATTATTTCTAATAAAAGGTAAAATAAATTTTATTCAAATTAATAAAAAAATTTTATGTTATTATACCTTTAATAATATTATCTGAATCATATAAAGTTATGATATCTAATGCAATGATTCAATAAAATGGTTCATGAAAAAATGCTTATATATATATATAAAAAAGCTTAAAATCACCCCACAGTTAAAATTAAAATAACTTAATGTGAGTTATTGCATTGAGGTAAAAAAACTGAACTTCTAATACCTATATGAAATTTACTTTGTAAATAATAAAAAAATTAAGGCATTAGAAATATAGGAATATTGCATGATAAATGAGGTGAAAATATTGAATTGGTGATTTGCTATCAAAATCATGTTATAAAACATAGTAATTTACTGTTTTATAACCTAATCCCTATAGCAAAATACCAAAGTATGTACTTTTAAACCTCAATCACATATAATTATCAACAAAATTTCCATATGATATGGGCGGTGTGGGTTGTTGTGTTACAGTTACAGGGGGTAATGAATAAGAATTTGAGACTTGCATATTATCTGAATTATATTCTTTTGGTGAACTTGGAGCACTATCAGCTGGTGTAACAGGATAAATTCCAACTCCGGAACATTTATAATCCATCGTCTTTGGATCCATAGATCTCAAAGTTTCACGAAATAATGCTACTTCTCGCTGATTCTCTGCTCGCCTGAACGCATCAGGATTACTCATATCTGAACCTGAAATAGCTTGGATATGCGTTAACAATAGACTACTCCAACGTTTGAATATATCCTCGGCTATGAAAAGATTGTAATCAATAAGTTTAAGAAAACAAATTTCATTTGCATTTATCTCATGAACAGGTAGACCAGATATTTTTGACCAGGCTCGATTAGAATAATTACGATCTTGAAGATACTTTGATGCGACGATTAGTGCCGCTAAAAACATACGCCTGCCGCAGGTTGCTGGGTCGTTATTCTGACTTTGATTAGAATCTGGGGGATACTCGGAAGACGGGGTTAGGGGAAGCTCGGTACGTCGAGACGTGGATGAGATTTGGGGTTTGATACGAAAGAGATAGAATAAGGCAGTTTGAAGAGTTGAATAGGAAGTCCTCGAACGACGCAAAGTTTCTTGAAGGAATAAACGTAGTGGAATAATTTTTGCACTAGGATTTACGGAAAAATTGGCCCAAATTACCTCAATAATGAGGCCAGCTGTATCTATAAATTGTCCAGTAATAAATTTGCCGGATCGATGTATTTATAAATTAAGCGTCAATTTTGATTCAAGCAGGTGGGAGGAGTTTGTTAATACGCTAGAATAAATCGTATACCTCCTCTTGGATCTCTTTTTCCTATACCCATCACTCACCGACAAGGTTTTCAACAAAAGCAGCTTTTCGATGCTTTTCACTTATTAAAGACGGAATTATATTGAGAATCGAAAATTCCTGATTCTCATTTCCTGGATCATGATGATCTGTGATTGCTATAGAATGATTACGAATGGAGTCTGACGCGTCTGCGGGAATTATGCATTTGTTAGTAGTACCAGTAGAAACTTCTTTTTGTTGATGCGTGATCCTACCCAATTGATTATTAAAATTATTATCAATCGTTTTTTGTGACCCATCATTATCAGAAGAAGTCATACTTTGTTGAAATGAGGACCCCAAAGAATTATTATTATTAACTATAGATACTTTTTCCTCTAAGGATTTAAACTGACAGGATTTTGAATAAGTTTTAAATTCCTTGATAGTTTCATTAGATTGTTGTGAATAATTCTGTATGGTGTTAGGTTTTGAAGATATATATGCACTTCCTCGAAACCGACTCCCAAAAAACAGCGGACAACGAGAACGAACCACATTTGTAGGCCATGGCTTTCCAAGTTTAGAACTTTCAATGGAGGAATTTTCTTCAAGAGGTTGAGTGGCTTGTAATGCAAGTTGCTGTAAATGAATACTACTCTCATTCAACCTTCTACGTTTTTGAATAACTTGTTGCAGCTGTTGTTGTTCGAGATGGTAGCTGTTGTCTTCTAAATAATGTTTTAGTGGCAGCTGCTGCGGAGAACCACCCATGTGGTCGCACTTCTCGTTTGGCAAAATTACCACCATTCGTCGTTTTTTCATTCTGTGAAGCACCTTGTCGAAAGATCATCAAGAAATTTAGCTAGGTAAGTTAAAACAAGTTAAAACAATAAATATATCATTTCTTTTCTGTAGAGGCTTTTGTATAAGGGTTTTATAGCTATAAGCGGAAAAAAGGTTGGCTAATAATGTGTACGCAGTTAATTTAAAGGCTGAAACAAAAGAATACAATTCTTAAAGAAAACTATAGAACTTATATTATAGGTGTTTAAAATTGCCGCAGTTTTCTCTGATATCAAAATACTTTATCTGGTATATTTATACACAAATTCAGATATTATGTAATCCAATAAATTTATTTTATTTATATTTATTGTCTATTTCCGTTATTTAGTAAAAAAAAAAGGGGGGGACATTTCCAATCTACCGCAGTTCTAGTGATTTACTGCAGAATAATATGAAATAAAAGAATGGAGAACTTGTATTCCATTATTTATTTTTTTTTTCGCCAGCCGCCACCCGCCCATCCTACTTTGATTGAGTAAAAAGCGCAGTACCCGGCCGCAAGAAGTTACAGCAGTATTACAACAATGCAGCTGGTCAAACCTAACACAGTTCATTAAATTTCGGATATATCCACCATAAATGTTTTATATCATCTACGCATCATTTTCTTATATAAATTAGTCTGAAAAAATTGGGCAAACTTTTATGTTCTCGGTTAGGTTAAAATGAGCTGCAAAATTTCTGCGGATAGAATTTATTGTAAATTGCATTAAATTTTGTGATCACGATTTCTAATTTTGTGCTATTTTATTAAAAAATTTTTTTATACGCTTAACATTTTTTTCATATTTTATTTTTACAATTTTAAATACATTATAAAAAGTATTTTCATTTATATAACTCTTTCTAATTTCTAAAATAATAAAATTTTTAAAAAATTGAATTTAAATAATGCTCAATGTCTTGTTAAATAGGTTCTCAACATTTTTTTATAACCTTTTTGGCAGGTTCATTTCTTTAATTTTAAATTTTTATTTTATAATATAATCTAAATTTAATTTGGCTTAGCTTTGTTTAATATTATTAATTGTAACTATATTGGTATTTTAATTAAATTATCTATATTTATTTATTATTATGTTAAAATTTTTATTTTACTTTATTTAAACATTTTTTTTTAAAAAAAATTCTTGTAATTTATTTTATATATTATGATTTTTGTTATTAGTAATTACTTTATAATTATTGATTTCTTATATTTTTTTTTTATTAGAAAGGAATATACTTAGTATTATAATTAAATATTTAAAAAATTTATTCTTAAATTTATAATTATATTTTAATCTGTTTTTATTTTACTAATATTATGCAAATTATTACATATTCAGTTAATATAATATAATAATTTATAATTTTTGTTTTAACAAATTTCTATACTTTATACTTTTGAAAACTTTTAGAAATATAAACTAAGCATATTTACTACTATTCCAATAAACTATTATTGCAATTTTCAAATTAGTATGATTGGTAAATTTTTTTAACAAATATATAAACTATATAGTATATATATATAACAAATTAATTAGAGAACTGGGTTTTTTCATTTCTATAATAAATTTATTATAGTCAAATGACATGATGATTATACAAATTATCTAAAAAATGTTAAGCCATTACTGTATCATGTTCAAGATATTTTTTGC
This sequence comes from Rhizophagus irregularis, assembly GCF_026210795.1. Taxonomy (NCBI): domain Eukaryota; kingdom Fungi; phylum Glomeromycota; class Glomeromycetes; order Glomerales; family Glomeraceae; genus Rhizophagus; species Rhizophagus irregularis. The sequence goes on along the minus strand of NC_089436.1, from coordinate 2,331,155 downwards.
TATTTGGTTTATATTTTTACTAGTAATATATAGTATGCAATTTAGTAATTTTAATTCTTATAATTACTATAATTGATTTCCAACTTTTTTCATAATTACATTAATGATTACTATAATAAAAAGTAACTAAAATACAAAATAATTAACCATTAATTATTTGGAATAACTTTTTGAATATAATTTATATAGAAATTTCAGTTATTTTCAGTTATTTTCAGTTTTTGTTATTTTTTATACTGTAAGTAATTGCAAGCAAATTTGCTCACAATTTTACTACAAATTTAGCTCTTATCTATTTTTAGAAATACTTAAGCTATTTTAATAAAATTTTTTTCTGATTAAATCAATGTATATATTATGTGATAACAATTATTAATTTACTGATCATATATTAGAAATCAAAAATTACCCATTAATCAAATAACTTCATTTTTAAAAATAACCACAAAATTAAAAAAATCTCTTTAAATTTAGCAATCTTATATTGGAATTTAATTGTAGTTATTTATAATCTTAATGTAATATTTAGAATTTATTATAAGAAATAACTTTTAATTAAGTTTTTTAATTTTAGGTATAAAATTAATTTATAATAAAAGTGCAAAATAAATTTTTATGAAGTAAAATAATTCAAATTATGAAAATTTTATATTTATTCTAATTATTATCATCTTTTTGAGTATGATAATCTTTAAAATAACTCCTATTCTTATTATAGCATAAAACTACATTGCATTTTGTCTTTTGCATTTTTTACATAATAAAAATAAAAATAAAACTAATATTCATAATATTTGTATTTTTAACAATTTGTTTAATAGGAAAAAAAATACAATATTGAATAGGATGATAGTAAAAAGAGTTCTTTAGGTAAAGTTACTGTAAATTCATATAAAGGTTTAAAATGTTAAAATTTATTAAATAAAAGTGAAAATAGGAATTGTACAGTATATTCATTATTAATATAGCCATAACTTCTTTTTTTTTCTTTACCACTACCACTATCATTATATCTACTCCTACCTCTACTTCCTACACTACCTCTATTTCTAATATTTTCTTATTTTATTATTAATATCATCATCTTATTATTATCATTATTTATTAATAAAATTATTATAAAAGGCATGCTAGAAATTACATGAGTGAAAGGTCAATTAGATATCACAATATACTTTTTATGGTTAAGGTTGCTTGTCTAAACCTCTTCAAAATCCTACAATTAGTTTCGTTAAAATTTTACTATAGATTTATTATAGTTTTAGCAGTTTCAGCATTTATAATAAGTTTCAGCAGTTTCACCTTTCTCCAAAGTTTTGCCAGTTTTTTAATATAACTTTAATATAGTTTTAGCAGAATTTTGCTTTTCGGCAAAACGCCATCTTGCCTAAACCCCTAGGTTTCAGCAAGCAACCTTATTTATGGTAATAATATATCTTTTATAGTAGTAAATAATATATAATTTTATAATTTATTTATTAAAAAGCTTTTTTTACACCATCTAAAGGTCCAATTTCAATGAATTTAATAAAGTATAAAGAGGATTACAAAACAAAAAAAAGTTTATGTAAATTAAATTATTGGATAGTAAAATAATTGTATTATAATATATATACAATCAACTTTTATAAATGGGTCTTAATGCTAAATGCACAGTTTTTATATATATATATTTTGTAAATAAATGCACCCTTTATAAAAAAATTTTATATAGTTTACTTATAAAATTTTTATATTACTTTAATATTAAATTAATATTATATCCCTTAAACTGTAAGGGCTAAAATTAATTTTAAAAATTTTTGAATTTTTATATTTATTAGATTTCTTTTATTAAGCGTAATACAGGTTAAAAAGTAAAAAATCAGGTATCAACCAATCACCAATCAGTCACCAATCAGGTAGCTGATTGGTAACTGATTGGTAACTGATTGGTAATTAAGGTTGCTGGAGAAACTAGGGGATTTTGGCAAGTTGGCAAAATGCCGAAATGGCAAAACTTTGCTGAAACTATATACAAGTCTTATTAAAAAGTTAGTAAAACTCTGGAGAAAAGCGAAACCTGACGAAACTTATTATAAATGCTGAAACTGCCAAAATCTTGCCAAAACTATAATAAAACTATAGTAAAATTTTGGAAAAACTAATCATAGAATTTTGGAGAAGTTTAGGCAGACAACCTTATTAGTGATTGATTGGCATTTTCGCCAAATACTATCACCAATCAGGCATTTACTAACTTTTAATCCAGTGATTAGAAAAGGATGAAATATAGTTCATTGGAATCATCTCAACAAGACGAATCTAATGGTAGTAAAATCACATTTTTAAAATTAATACTTGATGAGAAATTAAGTAAAATATAAAATAAAAATATATTATTTATATTTTATTTAATTTTTTATTAATTATTAATCCTAGAAATGCAATTTTACTACCATTAAATTCATCTTATTGAGATGATTCCAATGAGCTATATTTATCCTTTTCTGATTTCTGGATCAAAAATTAGCAAACTGCCTGATTGGTAATGATATTTGGCAAAAATGCTAATCAGTCACCAATCGGTCACCAATCAGCTAACTTTTCAACTTGTGGTATTTAATGATAATAATAAAATTGATAAATAAAAAGTTATATTAATTTATAAATTTTTAGATTTTGTAAGTTATCCTGTCACATAATATTTGTAGAAAGACAATTTTATTTTTATTAGATTCTTCTTATTAAGATGTATCAAATGGTAGTAATTTTATATTTTTAAAAAGAGTGATTTTAACGCTTGCCAGTGGTGAAATTCACCCAAGATAAAGTTTATTTATTACATAATTTATTAAAATTTAAATTGTTTTATTTTGAAAAAACTAATAATTTTATTAATAAAAATATTTATATAAAATATATAGTTTAAATCTAATAATATATTATACAATAATTTATAAGTTAGTATTATTATAAAAAATAGGATAAATCTTACAAATATTAAGTAGATTTTATACTGCACAACAACTTTCAATTAATAAAGGAAGTAAATTTTATTTGACTAAAGTGGTGAAATTACGCATTAAAGTTAATAAATAGAAAAAAAAATTTGAAAGTTAGTATCATGATGAAAAACATAGATTTCTTCATATATATTATACCTATACCCATAAAAATTAATATACAAGTAGTTTTTTTGACCTTGCTGAACAATTTTCAATTAATTTAGAAAGTCAATTTCATTTGACTAAAGTGGTGAAATTATGTGCTGAAGTTAATAAACAGAAAAAAAAATTCAAAAGTTAGTACTATTATGAAAAATATAGATTTCTCTATATATATTATACATACATCCATAAAAATTAATATACAAGTAGTTTTGACCTTTCTGAATAATTTTCAATTAATTTAGAAAATCAATTTCATTTGACTAAAGTGATGAAATTACTCTCTAAAGAAAAAAAAAATTTGAAAGTTAGTACCATTATGAAAAATGTTGGTTTCTCCATATATATTATATTTACACTCATGAATATTAATATACATGTAGTTTTGACTTTACTGAATAATTTTCAATTAATTTAGAAAGTCAATTTTATTTGACTAAAGTAGTAAAATTACACTTTGAAGTAATACAGTAAATAAAAAAATAATTTTAAAAGTTAGTACCATTATGAAAAATATGGGATTCTTTATATGTATTATATCTACACTTATAAAAAATAATATACAAGTAGTTTTGGCTCTGTTGAACAACTTTTAATTAATAAAAGAAATTGATTTCACTTGACTAAAGTAGTGAAATTACACTCTAAAGTTATTAAATAAAAAATATAAAACTTTAGGAATTAAACAGTTAGTAGTATTATAAAAAATACTAATTTCTCTATAAATTTCATTTTTAATTTATGAAATTGAGTTATATGGGTTTAATAGTATGTTTGGAAAAAAAGTTACAGTTTAAAAAATTCATAAAAAAATTTTTATTTATGTATATGAATTTGTAAAACGTAATACAAACAAAATTAATATAAAACTAAAATTATCATATTACTGGTGAATTAATTTTAAATTAACCACTGGTGAATATAAAATTAGAATTAATTTATTTTTCACCTCAGGTGATTTTTATCGGGGTGATTTTCACCTTAAAATTTTATATAATGATTTTCACTTTAATTTTATTACTAAATTTTTACATAAAATCATTATTTAGGAGGTGAATTTCATCGGTTTGATTTTCTTTCTCACAACTTTTTAAAATAATAAACAAACCATACATGGAATATATGGAAGATGAATATCTTACTAATAGCTATTCTTTAGTTATTAAAGGTTGTAAATTTGAACAAAACAATAATGAAGTTATAGAACTTAATAATAATGTATTTTGAAATTCTTTACCAGTTTTTGATAATGGATCTGAAGGATTTTACAATACAGAAGATATTTTTGAAAACTATAATTCAAATAGAACTGTAGATCCAAATTTTACTTTACTTAATGTTGATAGTCCAATTAATGAGAATATTTTAGATTTTTCTGATGATAATTCTGAAACGTTGAATTCTTCTCTTATTTACCAATATAATCTTTATGTAGGAGATATTTTTGATAACTGGCAATCCGTTGATGCATTTATGCATCAATACTGTTTAGAAAGAAGATTTGGATACCAAAATTTTCAAAATGATAAAGATTCAACTAATTCTTTGATCATTTGGCATAAATCATTTCAGTGTTTATTAGGTGATATCTATATATCTAGAAAGGAATTGATCAGAATTTGCATCATCAACATAATACTAATATATGCAATTGTGAATGGCATTGTAATTTTACGTTTCTAAAAACTACACATCAAATAAAATGTACAACTTTAAAAGATGAACATAATCATGAATTAAACCCAAATTAAATAGTTTATATTAATACCAGATATAGGTGTTTTAATAGTGATAATATGATCCAAGATTTGAAATTTTTTACCGATTGTAAAGTTACTCCTGTTGTACAACTAGAAATTCTTAGAAAAAAATATCCAGAACACGTTTTTTATAAACAAGATGTTTGTAATGCAATTTATTATTTACAAAAAGATAAAGATGAAAGCCTTGATTCTAGTACATTCACTGGTCAAAATCAATGTTATCGGGTACATAGAACTCCGAATAATACTAATACAACTCACATTTGATAGGCTAACAGTTATTTTTATTAATCATTTATAACTTCGTTTACTCAAAATACAATGAAAAGAAAAAGTAAATAAATAAAACTAAAATAAAAAGAAAATAGTTGCACAAATTTGTACATATAGAGAAGTAACCTAAACTATAAATCCCAAACTTGTATATCCCAACTTTAAACCTAAAAAGCAAAGTTTCAGATCAACTACCCATACTAAGAGAAGACTATTCAGAAGTCTGAAGCGGGGAAAGAAGCCCATTGGCCTAAGATAAAGCTACTTAAGGAGCGGAAAAACAGAAAGGTTGAACAGAAGGTTCTTTGTATGATTGAAGAGTGCTTGGCAAAATTCCTTTTGCTGCATCTTTTGTAATTTTAATTTTACACCTCGGTTGCCAAAGTTTATGATAAATTTCACGTTGAAGTTTCAAAAATGTATGAGAAATATGGAAGATATACATTTATAATTTAAACTGAAACATCGTATAAGGCATTTTGAAAGATCACATGGAATGAAGCCTTGGAGAAACCAAGAAGCTGAAAAGGAGGAATAATTATTATTGGAAAGTAAATCTGGAAGGCCAAGCACTGGTAAATTACGAAGGGCCATAAGAAGTTCATCGTATGATTGTTTGCATCATGGTGAAGAAAACACCTTAGTAGCAAGTTTGACGTGGTTACATCTTTTTAGTTCAGAAGCACAGAGTTATCATCCTCAGTATCTAGATAGCTAGGTGAGCAGATAAAAAGGTGTTCCAATGTTTCCATAAAAATGCCACAAATCGGACATAAGGAGTCATCAGCATATAGACCAGGAAATCTTTGAGAAAGCTTATACATGACAGGAAGTTCATTGAACTAAAGCTTAAGGCAAAATTGTGCAAAAATGGAAGATTTGGACACTGCAAGGTTCAGATATAAAGTTTGTTTGAAAGTATCAAAGGAGAGTGACCAGTCCACAGCGTGAAAGAAAGTTTGCATGAACAGAAAACGGGAGAGTCCTATTAACGAGAAAAATTGTTGAATATCTGAAAAAGACTGCCAATATTTAACCGGATCTTGAGTTAAAAGTTCATCATACCCAGTAAAGAGACCCATGGTGTTCAGAGAAGAAGGAAAAATAGCGTCCATTAATGGTATAGGTTGTAGCGAGTTAGGCCAATTTTGTCCTTTGATAAGTTCATGTGCGTGAATGGAATATGGAGGAGCAGAATCTTTGAGGAAACTAATAAATCTGCAAGAAATTCGTCTGGATTTCAACAATTCTGAAATACAAGACCATAAAGGATTATTCTTCAATCGGGCTCGTCTTATAGGGGAAGCTTCACACCATCGTGAAAACAAAATGTCAAATTTGAACAAGGATACAAAGGAAACGGAGGAACCCAAAGGAAGGGAATTCAACACATATAATACAAAGGTTAATTCCGCAACTTCATTATATGGAGAAATCATAGGACAGGAAAAAATTCCAGAGTTAAGTATAAAATCATCAAGGGTTTGTACCCAAGCACAGACCAGATATGAGGTTAATGAATCAATGGCATGTATAGTTCCAGATATATGGAAATTGGTATCAGAACATAAAGCAAAGGCAGAATTCGATACAGGAGTAAGATCTGATGATAAGATAGGAGAACTGTCACAATGCATTAAAGGTGATTGCTCTAATGCTAAATATCTTTCTGGGATATACAATTCTGAAAACTCAAGTAAGAATCTAAAATAAGAACATAAAATAAAAGGAGAAAGTTTTAAATTAATAAATTGTTGTAAAATATCTACGTGTGCGGTCATTTAAAAAAGTTGTAGACAATGATAAGAAGGTAAAACAGATAAACAAGAACGATGAAGTAGTTTTTCTCCAACAGATTTCAGAGCCAAAGGGCTTTCATCATTAACGAGACAGTGAAGGAAACATCTAGGACAAGGAGTAATTTGCATTTGGTTATATGTAGTAGGAATCCAATGAGAAAAATAAACTACATGAATTTCAGAGTTATCATCAATAGTATAAAAAACCCGCCTGAAAATAAGAGAATTTGAAGAGTCTACTCCAACAATCCAATAATATTCATTCAGAGTCGAATATGAGAAGAAGTGTCAATTATATCTACAAATTTTCCAACCAATAAGCCGAAACCAAAAGAGAGTTTTTCCAGTATTGGCAACAAGGCCCATTTTTTTTAGGTTAGTCCATGTAAATTGGAAGTTATAAAATGGATCCATGACTTGTGATAAACACCAGAGGGCAGATTTTAGCCAAGAGCGCGTTTTGAAATTGGCCAAGTCAGAAGATAATGAGACTAAAGGTAAAGCTTCACATGAGCCGAGCCGGCTCATGAGCTGACTCGAGCTTTTCAATCTGAGCCGAACTGAGCCACGATTAAATTGGCTTAGTGGCTCGCGAGCTAGCTTGAAAAGAGCTTGAGCCGGTAATAGGCTCGGCTCAAAAAGCTTGAGCTGGCTTGAGTTATCATATTTTTTTTAATTCTTTAGTAAAGAAACGTTGCGAAAATGTTTTTTCCACTATGTTATATTAGAAAAAAATATTTCGCAACATTTTTTTAATTCTTTAATAAAAAATATTGCGAAAACGTTTTTTTCACAATATTATATTAGAAAAAAACATTTCACAACGTTTTTTTTAATTCTTTAGTAAAGAAATGTTGCGAAAACGTCTTTTTCACTATGGTATATTAGAAAGAAACGTTTTTTAAATTCTTTAGTAAAGAAACGTTGTGAAAACATTTTTTTCACTATATTATATTAAAAAAAATGTTTCGCAACGTTTATTTCAATGCTTCAATAAAAAATATTGCGAAACGTTTTTGTGAAGATAAAGCTCGAGCTTAGCTTGGCTCGAGCTATGATTTTCATGGCTCGGCTCAGCTCACTTTAGCTTGAGCCAAAATTTTTATTGTTTAGCTTATTCTGGCTCAGGCCAGAATTTTTTTTTTCGAGTTGGTATGGTCAGAAAAATCAAATTGAAGTTTAATTTCTCGAAGTAGTTTAATGGCTTGAAAAAGCCAATTGTAACTGATGGAATGACGTTTAGAAGTCCATAAAGAGAAATCTACAAGAGAATCAGGAGAAGTAGGCCAGAAAAAAAAAAAAAAAAAACTCTTTCCCGAATACATTTTTTACGAAAATTTCTGCGTAATAATTTTTTTTAAAAAATAATCCTCTTTATTAAATTTTATTACATAAATATAAAAATGTTTATGGATAAGAGCTGAACATCAAACGAAGAAGCTTTAGACTTCGTTTCCAAATTTAACGAAATTTATTTTCAAACTTTTACACACCATTTAAGTTCTTTTGTACAAGACGGTTTCCTTAAGGACTTATTTGAAAAGAACCCCTCAGTACCTAAGGATAAAGCCCAGATACTGATAGAGAGGTTTGGCGACTCAGCCAACCCTGTGAACTTCACTTTACAAGCCCAAGTTACGAATATACAACCTACTACCCTTTCACTAATATTTTCTATAGTGCTATATGCTGCATCCAGGTCTTGGGATAATTTTTCTACCCGATTCCTTTGCGAATTTGGCGATATGGGTGTTGACGATGATGATGACGATGATGATTCTCAGAATACTGAAGATTATCTGATGGATGCATCACATCTGCCGCTTGAAGAAGATGATCTTATACGCCAAAAATTCCAAAAACCACCAAATCCAGTACCTATCAAGCTTCCATCAATGCCTAATGTAGTAATGACCCTTGTTGATCAAACTGTAATACCCGAAAACTCCCAGAAGAAAGATAAACAAAAGGCGCGTGTTACAAATGATAAACAAATCAAGAACCAATCAACGAAGGCAAAACCTGATGTGAAAACATCAGCCCAAAATTCCCATAAGGGAAAGAAATCATCTGAACCGGAGGCTACACAGATACTGACAGGATACGAAGCTATCGGAGAGGAGCTTGAGCGAATCCGAGACATAATAGTTTACGATATCCCGTATACCTGGGACCTGCAGAAAATATTAGCAGAATTAAAACTTTAGGGGAACGCTATTAAATGTTCTGTTAAACGGCAACATAAGTATCAGACTCTTCGAGTCAAGATAGCACTTTCCTCATTTTCCCTTTCCCAGTTTAACAAATATTGGACGATAGACCTGGGAGGTATACCCGTTAGATGGTCTCTGCAAGTTGGACTTTACGAGAAAGAAAGCAACGTGAAAGTTCCAAGCCATTATTCATGACATTCTGGAGGATATGACAATGGCTACCTTGTGGATGGACCGTAAACCATGTGAATTTCTAATGAAGTGCGGTGCTAGCTCATTTAAAATTATTCAAACAAGTAAAGGAAGGAGGAAACTTGTGGCCTATTTCGAGAATTGGGAGACCACACTAAGGGCCTTAGATACGCCACAGTTTTTCGTACCTGATGGTAAGGAGTTGAAATGGTGTTGACACTCCATTCCTACCTTGAAGAAAGCACAAAGTAAACCGAAGGCTAAAAATACTCCAAATATGAAAAAGTCAGGTAAGTCTGACAATAATTTGGATCGTAATCAGCCTAAGAAGAAGGATAATTCTATATCCTCAAAGAAAGTCTCTAAAAGTAATAACCAGGAGGAGAAACACCCGAATACTCAGAAGAAGACAAAGAATTCCTTGAAGAAAAAGAGTAATAATAAAGATAACAAGGCGGTTTTAGCAGAAATTTTAACTTTATTACAGAAGCTAGTTTAGCCTATGCTTTTATTAGCAGTTTTACGAATTTCAGAATTGTATTATTTTTAGGATAGAATATGTTTATGTGTAGTGCCACGATTTCTTGAAAAGGGGACTTGTCCTCTCCACTTTTTTTTTCTTTTACCCAGTGTGCTTGCCTGGACCTCTATCGGACGTGATAGTGGTACAGTCTTTTTTTTTAGGAAGTTAGGGTCGGTTTCCAGCTTCTCTGGTTGTCGATGGTGGGCTTTTTTTGGGTCGTATTACTTGTAATCAATCCCTCGCTGTATTCCCCGCCTGCTTCACATAAAATAAATAAAAAAAAAGAGAAGTAGGCCACTTTAAGGTAAGCTGCAAAGTTCGTAGCATAATAAGGACCTAATTTGCCTGTTTGGAGTAGTGGATAACAATGAAATCCAAGATAGAAAATGACATATAAGTCGTTTACACAGGGAGTCATAAGGATTAACATCTTTACTGAAAAATCTACTAATTAAGGCTATCAATGGAAAAGTATGAGCCACAGAAAGAGCTTTGCATTGAAGACCATAATATCCATTGGTAATTCGCATAATCTGTATTTCTGACAAGTATAATACTTGAAAATGGAATTGAACTTTCGGTAAAATAACCAAAGAGTGAAGATATGCCAATTGAGCAGGTGATAATTTCTTGAACCGTACAGATGTGACAAAAGAAGAATAAATGTCTTTGAGTTGTGAAAGAACAAAGTTAGGGGATCCTTGCAAGTTAAACCAAACACCCAAAAATCGAAAAGATGAAGATAATTTCAGAGTCTGTAATGAAAAGCTCATTGAAGAAAGATAATCCAGAATTTCGAAATCCAATTGAAATGTAATCAGATTATTGCCAGCTGAGGAGGAAACCAACTTATATTTTGAGAAATTTGCTGTAATATTATTTAAAAAATAGAAATCACGGGCTATGGGGAGTAACTGTTTTAAGCCCGATAAAGAAGAGGCAATCAAAGTGAAATCATCCATATAAGTAAGTTGAGTAATGGGTACGGCAACATCTTCATTATTGTTAATGTCAAGAATATCTGCAGGAATACCGGAACTCCATATATAAGAGGAAATTGCTGATGATGATAATTCAGTTAAAAGAAGATCAAAATAAATGGTCCAAAGGAGTGGGGAAATAACCTTGCCTTGATCAATACCAATCAAGAGGTTGTATAGTTCAGTTTTTCCAAAGGGGGTTAAGATTCTATTCTTTCTAGAGGTAAACAGGCTTACTATAAAGTCAGAAAGATTAGAGGAAATTTTAATCGATCTATAGAATCGAACACTTTGGAAATATCTTGACTTAAAATCCACAATTCTTGAGGGAGTTGGGAAACACGATGACTTTTCATAATGCCATTAAGTATATTAATAGGAGTGTTAACAGATGAACCAGGAAGTCCAGCAAAATTATCGCCAGTAAGCACTTGGTATTTAGCCATTACTTGAGAAAGGCGATCAGTGACGATTTTAACTAAAAGTTTTTGAGCAGTTTCCAATAAGGTGATTGGGCAGGTATTATTCAATAAACATTCGAACTCATGAGGTTTAGGAATGGGTACAATAGAAGCCAGGCACCAATCCTTGGGAATATCTGAAGACGCCAAACAGGAATTCATCAGTTTGCACAAGTAAAGGAGTCCCTCAGGAGATAATAATCTGAACCATTCATAAGGTATACAAGATGGACCAGGAGCCTTGTGGTGCAGAGAAATATTAATAACAGCCCGAAGTTCATCTTCAGTAATAGGTGCCATAACCATTAGGTATATATCTGAGTCAATTGAAGTGAGAAGAATATAATGACTTTTCCATCGATCAGGAAGATTTTCAAGAGTTTTGAATGGAGATCTACTAGGACCAACCACATCTTGAAAGTGCCTAATGGCAGCCTTATGAATATCATCCGGTGCAATCAACAATTGAGGATTACCAGGAATATCAGTAATAAGTACTCAATACTTCATTTTTCACGATTCAAAGAGCTTTGAATAAATTTTCTTTGTCTTCATAAAGTTAGAATTCCGTTCAGCAATAGCAGCTTTCATAGCGGCTTGCTTATGATTGTCAAATTTTAAGGTGACTTTTCCAGAAATAAACCTTTTAACGGTTCGTAAAGTTATACAAAATTTCATTAGGAAGATAGATAAACCGAATAAAGCGTTGTGGGCAAAGGAAAGGCATCAATAAGAGCAGTTTGATCAGGAAACAAATCAATAAATTCTCTACAAAAAGAAGGGAAAAATTGATTCCAAGAATTATAAAGATTGGAAATTGAAAAAACTTTAAAAGTGAACTAATATAATGATCCAATTTGTGACTAAGATGAATAAAAGGTCTAAGTTCAAATGGAACTGTTTGGGTTTGTTTAAAGAAATTACTCATTTCGGAAAAGCACAATGAGCGGTATTGAGTAAGGCAGATTTCAATCGGTGCCAGTCTTTATTAAGATGTCCATCACCATTAGAGTATGCTAGTTTCTTAAGACCAGAATCCACTTTAGCAGTGAAAAGAATTTTTTGATCAAGAAGGGTAGCATGGACATTATATTTAATTCGGTAGCATGAACGCTGCTTTAAGCATGTAGATCTTGAATAGTAAGAAAATCAAAGAAAGCGATCAATAAAAAGTGATTAGTACTAAAGGTATCTGAAGAATCTAGGACGTGAGACCATAAATAAGCAGCAGGAAAAGCAGGGGAAGTCCAAAGATAATTCAGACGAGATAGATGTTTAGAACTCGAAGATCTAAATGTAAGTAGGGGGATAAGGAATCAAAAGCACACAAATCTTCAAATTGGTGCAAATGTAAATAGCGAAACAAAGGATGAGTAGAAGATGAAATAGTCGGATTAGAAAGGTTTTTAAGGTAACAGTCAAATTCAGCATTCAGGTCACCGCCTAGTAAAACGTGAGCACCAGCAGAGCACGCTGCAGTAATACAGGAGACAAGAGTGGAGTGACATTCAGAGATTGATTTATTATTGCCAATAATGAAAATATCTTGTCGACCAGGTAGCTGAAGAAAAAAGGATAACAACCAGTCTTTATAAAACTGTTTTCTAATTACATACATGGCTAAACTAGAATGAAGAATTATGCCAATGCCTGCATGATGGTTGACGGAAGGTGAAAATGAAAAAACCATTTATGGTAATTATATTGAGAAAGATAAGGTTCACACACGTATTTGTGAGCGGGTAACCGTAAATTGGTATCAGTAAAAATTAATCCGTGAAGTTAATGAGAAAAAAGTAAAGAAAATAAATTCAATTGTTTGGTAGAGTTAACTATAGACCGAACATTAAGGTACCGATACGTAAAATATTAGAGGAATTAAGTTCACGACTAAACTGCTCAGGGGAAGTATCAAAAATTTGAGTAGAGGAAAAGGAAAGTGAAGAATTTATATCACGCACACAGTTAGGAGGGTGTGTCAATCATTTAAAAGGGAAGGTGGATTCGGAAAAGAAAAAGACTAATTTTTCAAGAATGGATCCTAATTGATTGGAAAGATTTTGTTGAGTATTGGAGACCAAGGAGATTTCTTGACGCAATCTTATTGAATCATTAGGAAAGCCGCCAAGGTTGACATGATTAGCATAGCGGACATCTTTACTTTATCACAATTTTATCAATCATTTGTCGATCATTTATTCAATTTTATCACTTCGTTATAATTACTTTGGTTGAAAATCCTACATAATAATAATTTTACAGACAATTTAACATTCATTTAAATTTACTGCATATTAAATTTATCAAAAAAATTCTTTAAACAGTTAATAAAGTTTTACAAATTTTGTCTATATGGGGTGGGGACACGCACAGCAAAACAAGGGGATAGGATTTAAAAATTTTTTTTTGAGACTTCATTACAACTGTAATTTTTGGATAAATTGGAACATAATTATCATATAAACTTAAGAAATTTTTTTTTGAGGCTATCCCCTTGTTTTGCTGTGCTTATCCCCATATGTGTATTTTAATAATATTCATAAACATTTGCTCAATGATAACTTTTGATTACCTAAAATTCTACATGATTATTTTGGCTATTGATTCTTGAATACCTAAATAATATATTTTGAAAATTTCAAATTTCGCCTGTAAATCTGTGGCTTCGCCCGAAGCTCCAAAGTCAAATTAGCAGATGATCAGCAAATATAGGCAAATATTAAATTATTGAAAATTTCAGTTTAAGGTTAACTTTAACAATATAATTTTTTTTATTTTTCATAAATTATACTACTAAAAAGACATTAGTATAGTTTGGCTAAGAATTTTATGGCTTTAACCATAGCTTCAAAATTAATGTGACATGATATCGATGAATGATCAGCAAAGTGATAAAAGCATGTTCGCTATGCTGACATGATTAGGTAAAGGAGCGTGTCGACTGGAAAGGGAAAGTATTGCCCGATTTTGTATTGTGTAATGATACACCTAGTTTACATTAATTATACCCTTTTTTATTATTTTTTTTTTGTTTTCCCATAAATTTACAACTTGTTGAACCCGTTTCACAGTTAAAAAAATAATGTCACATTACACTGAGTTATCTCTTCAAGAGAAGGGAAAAATACTAGTGTATATGGAAAATTTCAATTCTGCACAAATAGCAAGAAAAATGGGACATGACCCTATCACAATACGCAGGTTTATTGACAAATACAAGAAGACTGGAAAAACTGAAAATTTACCGTGTTCAGGACAGCAATCTGCTCTCAATGATAATGAAAAAAATGCACTCATTAATGAAGTTACTAAAAATTGACGTATACTTTACATGAAGTTATTAATAAATTGAAGTTGAGTTGTAGTCTAACAACTGCTAAACAGACATTATATGATGTTGGAATTCATTCCCATGTTGCCACAAAAAAGCCTTTTATATCAAAAAGGCATGCATCAGCTCGTATTAGTTGGTGTGAAAAAACAGCTCGTGATTGGGCACAAGTTATTTTCTCTGATGAATTAAGTATTGAGATTGGAAAGCAGTCACGACAAATAAGAGTTTGGAGGCATACAGGGGCACTGAATGTTTGACACCTATCTTTAAAAGTGGTCAAAAATCAGTTATGGTTTAGAGATGTTTTGCGAGAGGGATAAAAGGACCATTGATTTTTTGTGATGAAAATAAGGAAGGAAAT
The DNA here is from genome assembly GCF_026210795.1 of Rhizophagus irregularis. Taxonomy (NCBI): domain Eukaryota; kingdom Fungi; phylum Glomeromycota; class Glomeromycetes; order Glomerales; family Glomeraceae; genus Rhizophagus; species Rhizophagus irregularis. The sequence continues at coordinate 2,316,107 of NC_089436.1, read as the reverse complement.
GAAAAAATTAATTCAAATACATATGTTAGAATCTTAAAAAAACATCTCCATCCATTTAATCATACAGTTTGCGAATTAACAGGAAGGGCTGCAACTTTTCAACAACATAATGCACCCATTCATACCGCAAAAATAACTAAAGATTGGTTAAAGAAAAATAAAATTACGATTATTGATTGGCCGGCCAATTCCCTGATTTAAATCCGATAGAGAACATTTGAAAGCAGTTAAAAGACAATATCCAGAGTCAGGAGGTCTTTCCTAGAACTGTAGGTGAACTTAAAGCCACACTAAGTGAAGAATGGGAAAATTTGGACTGCTCCGTTTTTGAAGATGTTGTTGCACATTATTAGCCATTTTAAAAGTTATTTTTTTATGTAAATTTTAATGAGAATTAATAAAGTTTTGCCGACTTTAACATTATTTTTAAATCGGGCAATACTTTCCGACACGACTGTACAGGTTTATTTATTTTTATTTATTTTATGTGAAGTCGGCAGAGAAATATACAAAGGCATGACTATATAGTACAACCTAACTAAGATCTACTATCGACAACCAGAGAAGCTGGAAGCCAACCCGAACTTCTTGAAAAAAAAAGGACCTGCACTACTACCACGTCCAATAACAGTCCAGGCGAACACACTGGGTAAAAAAAAGGAGAGGGAAAAAAAGTGGAGAGGACAAGTCCTCTATCCAAGAAATTGTGGTACAACACATAAACATGTTCTATCCTAAAAATAATACAATTCTGAAATTCGTAAAACCGCTAATTAAAGCATAGGCTAAACTAGTTTCTGTAATAAAGTTAAAATTTCTGCTAAAACCGCCTTGTTATCTTTATTATTACCCTTTTTCTTTGAGGATTTCTTTGCCTTCTTCTGAGTATTCGGGTATTTCTCCTCCTGGTTATTATTTTTAGACTTTGTTTGAGGATGCAGGTTTATCCTTCTTCTTAGGCTGATTACTGTCTAAATTCTTGTCAGACTTACCTGAATTTTTCGTATTTAGTGTATTTTTAGCCTTCGGTTTACATTGTGCTTTCTTCAAGGTAGGAATGGAGTGCCGACACCATTTCAACTCCTTACCATTAGGTACGAAAAACTGTGGCATATTCCTTTACTTGTTTGAATTATTTTAAATGAGCTAGCACCACACTTCATTAAAAATTCACATGGTTTATGGTCCATCCACAAGGTAGCCATTGTCATATCCTCCGGAATGTCATGAATAATGGCTTGGAGCTTTTCACGTTGTTTTCTTTCTCGTAAAGTCCAACTCGCAGGGAACCATCTAACAGGTATACCTCCCAGGTCTGTCGTCCAATATTTATTAAACTGGGGAAGGCTAAAGGAGGAAAGTGCTATCTTGACTCTAAGAGTCTGATACTTGTGCTGGCGTTTAACTGAACACTTGATCATAGTTTTAACTCTGCTATAATTTTCTGCAGGTCCCAGGTATACGGGATATCGTAAACTATTATGTCTCAGATTCGCTCATGCTCCTCTCCAACAGTTTCGTATCCTGTCAGTATCTGTGTAGCTTCTGGTTCGGATGATTTCTTTCCCTTATGGGAATTTTTGGCTGATGTTTTCACATCAGGTTTTGCCTTCGTTGATTGGTTCGTAATTTGTTTATCAGCTGTAACACGCGCCTTTTGTTTATCTTTCTTCCGGGAGTTTTCAGGTATTACAGTTTGATCAACAGAGTCATTACTAAATCATCTTCATCAAGTAGCAAAGGTGACATATTTATCAGATAATCATCAGTATTCTGAGATTCATCTTCGTCGTCATCATCATCATCACCCATATCGCCAAATTCGCAAAATAATTGGGCGGAAAAATTATCCCAAGACCTGGACGCAGCATATAGCGCTATAGAAAATATTAGCGAAAGGGTGGTGGGTTGTATATTCGTAGCTTGGGCTTGTGAAGTGAAGTTCGCAGGGTTGGCTGTCTCGCCAAATTTCTGTATCAGTAACTGGGCTTTATCCTTAGGTACTGAGGGGTTTTTTTCAAATAAGTCCTTGAGGAAACGTCCTGTACAAAAGAACTTAAGTGGTGTGTAAAGGATTGAAAATAAATTTCGTTAAACTTGGAAACGAAGTCTAAAGCTGCTTCGTTTGGTGTTTGGCTCTTATCCATAGACATTTTTATATTTATGTAATAAAATTTAATAAAGAGATTATTTTTTAAAAAAAATTATTACGCAGAAATATTTGTAAAAAATGTATTCAGGAAAGAGTTTCGACGTGACTGTACAGGTAAACAGAAAGAATTATTATTATTATTAATGTTTTGATGACAGTTGTCCCAACCAGCATTGTTTGGATAAAAGTCGGGAAGTATTATCAGGAGGGCCATCATAGTTCAACATTGACTTAAGTTTCCTAATACAATATTCATGATCCGTGATAAAATATTCCATCCAACTGACTTTCTTGAGCTGTTGAGCAATATCGTTGAGTTGTATCTTTAATTCTTCTATGACATTAGGAGGTAAAGAGGGCTTGGGCTAAGGGAAGTTGAAGAGGGGTGACCTGAATTGGCTCCATTTTGAGCATTAATTTGGGCATTATTTTGAGAGTTCGCAGTATCAATGCGAGAAAAGCAGGCAAGTGGGAATTATTTGAATGTTCAGTGGAAGTATGGCCACAAGAGCGTGAGTTAAATCATAACCGTGAACGTGATCTAGAGGAAGATTGTGATTGCCAAGAGTCAGGGTAGCCACGTTTGGGCCCAGCATTGAACTGTGTGTAAAGTTTATTCAAACGGTCATTTGTTTTGCAAGTGGGCCGAGGGCTACATCTGGAAGGAGAGTATCCATGTCTTCCACAAATATGACAGAGATTTTTGGCTTCATCAGGAGAGTGCCAGGTCAAACCTTTATTACGAAAAGCAATTGTCAATTCCTTTGCGGCCTCAAAACTTTCGAACGATGAAAAATTCAAATAAGCATAAGGCTTGGGCTTGTAGGAATTGTATGAGAGAGGGATATTGATAGCTTTAGCATTGACATGTGAGGCGATTTCTAAGTCACATGTTCCCTGCAGATATCGTATTAGGGGTTCGAATAAGATGCCGGACAGACGTGTAGGGAATTACCAAGACAAATAATCGCCCAAGTATCAGTAAATTGTGCAACAGGGTCCGCACTGGAGAATTGGACATGGGCGTTGTAGTAATGGTTTCTAGTGGTAGAAAGCCTGTCTGATTTGAAGTTCATTAAGGAAAAGGGGGATATCAGTGACAAATAAAGACTTTTCTTCATCACTATGACGCGCATCTGCAGGTGAATAGGGGGTAAAGACCAAATTGAGAAGATCGGCACATGAGGATTGGACTATACATGTTGCTGAAACTTTTTTTCAATTTCGGCCGCATTTCGGCTCCAAAATATAGCTACTTGTAGATATATCAATAAATTTTTTTAAACCTCAGATAATTTGGGCCAGATCTGCAGCAACTTTTAGCAGACTTCAGAAAAATTCGGCATAATCTGTAATAATTTCGAATCAGACTTTAAAGTTTTGGCCATATATTAAATATAGGTTGTCCGAAATTCCAGAGCCCTGCCGAAATTATGTAAGTTGGTCGAAATTCCTCAAAAGTTCTTTCATAGGTTCTTCAGACCCAGATTAACCTATTTGAAACCTAATTTCAGCCAGATCTATGAAATCAGATGATTTTGCTTTGAAGAGTTTGTCATGTGGGCGAAATAGCCGAAATATTTTGGCAACATGTATAGATTGGACGCATGCGGAATGATCGTCTTAAATAAAGAAGAAAACAAGGATTCTTTTATTGTCTCCTGATTTTTTACAATGAGCACGCGAACTATAAGAAGAATATCGGGAGAGAGCTCTGTCCACTTCATCACACATGGCGCAGTTAGTGGTAAATTTTTCTTTGAACGTGACAGGCGCGTCATGAAGATATGCTGCAGCATAAAATCTGGAAGGAGAGGATTTGATAGCAGCAGCATCACCATCAGGGAAAGGTTGCTTGGCATACAGATACGTCAAAGGCCACAGATTTACCCTTATCATTATTTGGAGGGTTTGTAGAACCAGGAAGGGGATGGGCATGAATTGAAGACTCTAAAGACGTGTCAGTAGGAAGAGGTTAAGTTATAACAGGAACTCTATTAACAGGAAGATCAGAAGGAACGTTGGGTTTAGGGTCAGAGGCAGGAACAGAGGGAGAAGTTATGTCAACGTTCATATCATCAGCAGAGACATTACGTGTTAGTTTATTTGGCATGTCAGAAGCGTTATTAGGAGATAACGGGCGATCTCCAGAAGAAGCCAAAACTTCAGGATGTGGTGGCGGTAAAATATATAGTATAAAGCTCAGTAAAGAGGAAAGCAACTAGGGAAATATTAATTTATTTAACGAGCACTTAGAAATTTTCAAGCAAAAATTTCAAGAAAATTTATTAGTATTTTCAAAAATTGCATATGGGCAGATTTGACGTATTTCATTAAGTAATAAACATGTGATATTATAGAAGTATATATGTAATTTTGTGTAACAAAATAACAAATAAATTATGATTGGCAAATTAGAACGTGAAGATTTAGACTCTCTCTAATATCAATTATTGAGGCGGGAATTGGTTGGGAATTGGTTTTAGGTACACGTGACAGCAAACTTTATACTAAATAAAAGTTATTTTAATGTGTAGTAAAAGCAAAATTGCAAAATTTCCGACCTTTAATATGAGCACTTAAGTTTGAATATGGAAGAAAATCAAAAACGGCTTGAACAGGTAGTATTTCTATTATATTATTATTATATTATTTATGTATAATATTAGATAACGAAATAATAAGTCTATTAGTATTTTATTATATAAGAATTAAAGTTGTACGCATTTTATTTTAATAAGTTATGAAGTTATAATGAAGAAGATAACTTAAATAATAAATATTAGACAAAAGATTATATTATTAATTATTTTGATTAATTTAGTAATTATTTGCGATTATGTGAATTTATATGCAATTTATTTATTTTTAGGGATTAGCGATCAGGAATTTGAATCACCAAATTATAACGAACCTATTTTTATTTGTAACTATCCAACTAGTTCTTTTATTACAATAATTTATTATGAGGTTAATGGAAAACGACATGAAAGAAGTTACAACATTTTATCATTGGGGGAATATCCTTCAAACGTTAAGTATACACAGCGTGGTAAAAAGAATTCTGTTGTCTATAAAATTCCAAATGCATATAAAGTAGAGACAATTTTGGGAGGATTTCAAATTATCTGTGAATCTAATTATTTGCCTAATGGAAAAATCAAATATTCAATTGAATGGAAAGATAATAACAACGTATCTAAAATTATTTCAAATACTCGATCATCTTCAGGTGTGGCAAATGATTTTTATAAGGTGATTGTTATTTTAAACTGAAATTAGAAGCTTTGATTTTTTAGATTTTGTATTTTTGTAATTTGTCCAATATTTAATAAAAAAAATTTTAACTATTGTTATTTTTATTGATAAAATCAGATTATTGGAATGAAAGCAAACTCAAAAGTTTCAGGAGTTTTATTGTTTGGCTTTAACATACCTTGCTTATGAAGCAAGAGAAAATATTACAAATACTCCTATTATAAATAGGAAACGTCCATATACCGAAATTTCTACATCACAGCAGAATAGACGTTTAAATTTACTAGCTAAGGATTTTAAAACTCAATCAAGCATTATTTTGAAAAATAATAACATTAATAATAGTCAATTAAGGTTAATTGAACTTGAAATTGGTGGAGAAGTAGTAGTTATTGATTTTCGATCTCATAATAATTTGGATTTTATGGTTCATTGTGATGCTATACTAAGAGCAATTGATGAGTGCTTGATTTCACGTGATGGATATCGACGTCTTGCAATGGTTGATCCAAGAATTGAAAGAGAATATCGTATTGAAGGGCGAAAACATTATATTAATGAAGTTATGAATTCTCTAATCCCTATATATGATTATATTATTAAAATCCCTTCATCACCTTCAAATCAATCAAAAAAACGTAAAGAAAGAGAAAATGATAATATAGAAGATCTTGGTTCTTCTAGTAATAGTGGTAATAATAATCAAGATGGATTGTGTTCTTTTTGATCTATTAAAGCCCTTCTAGATATCTTAGTTCCTATATGGAAAAAAGGTTCTTCATCTATTTTGACTCCTGGGGATACAGATGGACATATTGTAACTCATCAATACTCACATGTAATGTTTACGGTATGTTTATTAAATGAAAAAGATGAAGTTTTAAAACCAAGTAAGCAATATTGGTGAGTTCATGATTAATTATATTAATTAAATATTTACGTTTAAATTTCTTTAAGTATCCTGTTATACATTGTATCTCAATTTATTAATGAGTTAGATGAAATAAAAGATGGGTATATGGATTGTGAGAATATTATTTGGCCGGTTGAGTTATTTTTTTCTGGAGATTGGAAATTTATGGCGTTAATTATGGAATTAAAGCTGCAAATTCCAATTTTTTTTGTTTATATTGTGAGTGTTCAAAAGAATTGCGTGCTGATATGAATCATTCTTGGAGTATTACTGGAAATAATAAAGGTAAATAATAATATCATTTCAAAAATGTATATTATATTATTTGGTTAAATTTTATTATTAGGACATGCAAATCCATGCTTATTTCCTATGATTAAAACTGGAAATTGGATTCCTGATGAGTTGCATGTGATGTTACGAATTACTGATGTTTTACTTGGATGCTTTTTCTATCAACTTATGGAGGACATAAACCAATTTAAAAAAAGTACATCAACTTTAATTGAACAAGAAATGCATCGTATTGGAATAACTCATTTTCAATTTTATGAATCAAAAACAAAAGGTAAATACGACTGGACTACTTTAAATGGCGTTGAAAAATTAAATGTACTAAAGAATTTTGAAGTAACTAGATCTGTTTCTGGTGATCATGGTAGGAAAATGGAATTTTTATGGCATGAATTTTTACGTTTATATTTATTTTTACGTCAAGATCATATTACTGAAGAAGAGATCGATTCATTTGAACAAGCAGCTAAAAGTTGGATCTTAAAATTTTGTGAGCCAACTATTGGAAAATCAAATAGTGCTAATAAAAAAAAAAAGGAATGTTCAATCCAACTGATATTACTCCTTACATGCATATATTTGCACATTATATTCCTCAATTTTTTCGTATTTTGAAGAGTAAAAATTTACAATTCAAACATTTTTCTACTTCCAGTCTTGAGAAAAAAAACCATATGCATGTAAGTAATTAATTGTTAATTATTACAACTTACTATATACGTTTACAATTTAATATGGGTTTATAGGTTTGGGTATTTTTTGGTGCAACAACAATGGGAGGTGGAAATAAAGCAAATTCTGTTGTTCACAATATATTAACATATGAAAACCGGCAACTTTACTTTTTGATGAACAATATACCAAAATCTATTGTACAGAAAACAATTGTTCTAAAAGAATGAATTTTTTTAAAAGTTTTAATATTTCTTAAACAATTTTTCTCTAAATTTTTACAAACACCAATTTTCTAAAAAATCTATGTACATAATAATTTTTTAAATGAATATTTCTAAATTAGAATTTCCTATATAAAATAATAAATTAATGAGTGTGAATTGAAGTTATAAGTAAATTTATAATGAACTTTTCAAAAAAAAATTTACCTTCCAATTTTTCAACTATACAATCTTCACACTCCTCCAAAAAATTCAACATATTATCTTGATTTTGCACAAAATAACCAGTTAAAACATTAAAAAAAACTACTAATTTTAAACTATGTAAAGTTAAAGGTTCTTTACCCACTCGGTTTCTAATAACTACATAGTCAGACCAAACAAAAGAAACTTCTTTTTGCCTCTCTTTATCTTCCATAAATACATATGCTTTAGTGCCACTTGTATGCTTTTTTTCTCCCCAATCTTCACAATCAAATAAAGAACCCAAGCGTTTATATCCTAGTTCTCCAGTAAAAACACATTTATATAATATTCAAGTAAGAAATAAATGTAAAGTTTTCTTCCTGAGAGAATATCCTAACAAATAATTCTTCATTAAAGGGTTCAAATATTATTTTTCTATTACCACCTCCCGATCTATGGTATGAAAGTTTTTTTTCTATTCGTAACAAGAGTGAATTCCAGAAATTTTCGCTGATGTAAAGAAAGCCTATTCTTTGTATATAAAGTACTTTTATTATTTAAAAATTGACATAATGGACAAGGAAATTTACTAGTAGGCGTATGTGAAGGCTGCGTCGTGTTCATTTTTTGGTTAAACAAAAGTTTGTGTATTACTAGTTTATCAAATCATTGGCGTTCACAAAACCATATAATCATATCACATTGTTTTAAATGTGACATTTGGCTAATGCGTCCGATTAGCCCATATGGGGGAAAGAGTTGTGTAGATCCTCACAACTCACATTTGAAGATTTAATGCCATTGAATCATTCAACACTTTGATACTGGCATTATACTGAAATGGTGTATAGCATTTAGCCTAACTAATCCTATTAGAATATAGTGTTTTAGTCATATAATTATAACATGCCAAAAATGTCACTACCATATCTTTCCATTTTTATAATAATTCAACATTTAACATATTTCTACAAGAATAAAATGCTTTACTAAATGAAAGAAAATCTTCACCTAATGTTGATTTGAGATGTTTAATAATATTTTGGCATATATAAAATAAACAATAAAAATGCTGTAGCATTAATTAGACCAGGTTTGGAGTCTATCCAAAATGATTTTGGAATGATTCATCTGTCGCCTTTTTTAAACATTGCAAAATCCAAACATATGTTGAAAAAGTTCATTCTTTACTAAAGCATTTGCTACATTTCGAAACTTTCCATAGAACATTGAGTTTTAAGATCATTAAATTCTTTGTATTTGTTAGTTTTACAGGTGTTATTATTTAAAACTACATCATAAAATCGTTGATATAAGTCCTGTTGAGCTGGCGACATTCAAAAAATTCCTAATGTGAGTCTTAAATCATTTTTTTCAAAAAGTACTTCAAGTAATCACTGGTCAAAATTGATGCTATCAGGTACATATTGGGTACCTATATATTAGTGACTAATTAGATACATATCGGACATTTATTACCTGATATGTAACATATCAAATATGCCTAAAAATCAGATTCCCGATATCTAAACGATTAGTCACTGATATGTAACACTGAATCAATCTTACACATATCGGGTACCGATATGCAAAATATTTATTTTATAATCCAAAGAGTTATATTAAAATTATTACTAAAAAAAGTATTTTAATATTAAAGATAATCGTTTATTCATATAAAATCCCTTATTTTCAATTTTTTTTTATTTTTTCTAAGAAATAACTTATCACGAATAACTGACGAAAATATTAAAAATATACATATTGTATTTTAAAATTAATTGGATTGAATGTTCAAATTAATCTTACATACAACTTTATTTTAATCAATTCGTATAAATGCCAATTGATAAGAAAAACCTAATAAAAGTATTTAATCATAATATTTAATTATTTTTATGTTTTTTTACCCTTTTTTTTGTTTTTTTTGTTTTTTTATTTTTTATTTTTTTATTTTCATATTCATTATTATGATATTTGTCACTTTCTTCATCTTGATCAGTATTATAATCATATGTTGAAATTTCATTTGTTGAGCGATTAAATCTTTTAAAAGCCTCGTCAGTCAGACACCAATTTGGTGCATCCACTGGAAGCATACTTGTTGTTGTTTTACATCTTTAAACTCTTTTAATTTTTAGAATTTGAGGTTTTTTCCTCAGTTTTTCAACGGTTGGATCAATCCGATCATGTAATAAATGCTGAAGCTTTAATAAATAATTACTATTAATAAATAAAATAAATAAAATAATCGTAAATATATGGTACATACTGCAGAAGAACGCCACCATGTTTCATATATATGAATTGACATTGTCTTTTCTTTAACAGCAGATTCTTCACCAATTATATCATTTTCTTCATCAGAATCGGTTTCCTCCTACTCCTCTGAATGATAACCAAATTCCTTAAGAATTTGTACAAGCTCCTTTTCTGGATATCTACGAATGTATTTATCATTATTTTCTATTAAATAGTTTGCTGCTTGAGCTCTTTTTTTTTTTTCTAATAATAATAAATAATTATAAAATTAAATAAAATTAACTAAATTCCCACTTCATATTAATAAAATGGTTACTAATGTCCATAGTTCTTAAATTCTTCTTTAATCTCCTCCTATCCATTTTCACCTTGCTTCTTTATATTGTTTACATGATGGCATGAATGCCAACGTCCATGTAACATCTTTAAGATATCACTATTTGAAACATTATACTTTTTGTTGACTAACTTATAAAGCAGTGGAAGTAATTTTGTAATGATAGTTTCTTTCTGCTCAAGCCACGTACGTTCACTATCGATCTCATATATATTCTTTAATTCAGAATCTACTCAGATAAAGACTTCTTTCTATAAATAATAAATAAACGTAAATATTTGGAAAAATTCAATGACAGATAATAAAAAAATACTTACTTTAATTGTTCGATACATATTTTGATTCAAATGAATAGCATTGTCTGACAAGGACGAGGAAGATGAGGAGGTAAATTCTTGATCACTATCCATCATTGCCTACTTTGATTGCTTTGAATGAGAAAAGGAATTTGTGAAAAAAGATTTGTAAGCAAATTTATAGATTTTGAAGTTGTTGAGATTTGACTACGCGAATGAGTAATACGAGATACGTGAACTTGATTTTGAAGAACTGCACGTGAATCTGATCTAAAAGAATAATTAAACGTTTATTTTATCTTACCAAAAACGCAAAACTGATTTTGAAATAGGAATTAAATGCAAAACTAATCTTAATCTTAAGAAAGAATTGAATGTGTATCTGATCCTAAAAGAAAGGTTGAACACAAAATTGAAGAATTGAACGCAAACTTGTTCCTGATCCTAAAAAAGTGTTGAAGAACCTGATTTCGGAAAATTGAATTGATGATTTTTTTGAAAATTTTTTAATAAGCGTACTTTTCATTTGAGTAATTGTAACCTTAACTTTCTTAGCTATTTCATAAAATACAAAATGAATAATAAAAAAAGTAAAATTGAAACCTTTAAACCTCTACCTCTGTTTCTAATTTAGTAAAACCCAAGAAAAGTAAAATTGAAACTTCTGCCTCCGTGTCTGATTTAATAAAATCCAAAAAAACTAAAATTGAAATCTCTACCTCTGTATCTGATTTAATAAAATCTAAAACGGCCAATTCAATAAAATCAAAAAAACCAAAAATGGCCAATTTAATAAAACTCAGAAAAAGGTATTTGTATCTAGTGATCTGATCCTATTTCTAAATGGTCATCCGGATCTAATCCCAAATCTTAAATATTTATTTTTTTATTTTATTAAAAAAAATATAATAACAAGATCTATTTTCTCTTTAAATAGCAAACTTCAAAAAAAGAGGTGTAATAAAACTGGAATAAATATAAAGGTATATTTTTTACTAATTTTATTTATATTATTAATATTTTTTTTAATACTCTTTCTTTTTTCTAATCTAACGTTTGTTTCTACTAATACTACTAAACATACTAACATTTTCTATCCATTTTATTTTTCTTTTTTTTTACTAACATTTTCTAATACTATTCCTTTTCTTTAACAATTTTGTTTAATATTATTCATACTAATATCTTTATTACTAAAATACTTTACTATTTCTATTTCTTTCTTTTAAATATTAAACAGATAAAAATATATTTGATACACATAATTCTAATTTTTTATATAGCTAGAATAATTTTTATATGATTTTTTGTAATTTTATTTATTTGTAATTAATTAACAATTAAATAAATAAATTAATATTATAATTGAATTTAAATTATAAATTTATTAGCATTCATATTATTGCATTAAATAAATATCATTTTTGATATGCGTTCAATAATAAAATCAGTAAATTATAGCTATTAGCCTATTAAGCCTATTAGGTATACTTTAGACATGTACTGTATATCGGCACTATCTGATAAATGTATAATATCTATCCGATATTTTACTATAGACAAACATAGCTTGAGCTTGAATTTTATTAATTAATGCCGTAAGTCACTTTGGATGATATTTTACTATAGGCAAATATGGCATAGTAGCCTTTATCTTTATTAAATTTATTCGAACTTTACAATTTACAAAAATAAAAAGAAAAATAAAAAATAAAACTAACTAAAAACAAAGCTATATAGTCTCCTAAGAAAAAATAAAGTAAAAAAAAATTAATCTAAAAAAGAAAAATCGCATTACACTAAATTTCCCCAGATCTTCCCCCTTGATATATTCCAACCAAAGTAGAAGCAACTATGCTAACAAAATAACGAATAGCGCGCCCACTATAAAAATTGACACTCCATCCTGCAAAAGCTGTTATTAAGTAGCACCGTTAGACGACCCATAAAACCTGAAAAGTGATTAAACCAAGGCAAACCATATTTCATCGAGTTTTTCAACCAATCGGTACTAGAGTCACGTGAATCATGTAGGTTGACAGTGGCAAATTAGACAGCCTTGGAGTAGATTTCAACTTATAAGTAATATTCATCGCGTTTTCCCATTGATAGGTCTCATAAGAACACGAATTCCAAATTCGTTTTCTGAATTTTTGAACAAAATTGTTATGGATAGCAGCGATAACCTTTATTGCAGAATTTCAAGGAATAGACAAGTCGACAAATAAGTCAACAAAGAGCTTGGGTAGACAACCACGGACAAGGGCATAGGAGGACTAATTTGTATAGGAAAAGGACCAGCATAAGAGAGAGGTGAGTTTAATAATAAACGGAGCAGGATCAATGTTAGCCAATTTTCCAGCTTCTTGAATTTTGGAGATCAAATGATTTTGATAAGATTGGAGGATTTGATGCATAGGTAAGTGACGTCTTTTGCACATAAACAGGTGCATTAAATCTTCCATGTGGTCGATACAGGAACGACAAGTTAATTCGTCCATGTATAAGTCTGGACGTGCTCTTTTAAGCTTTTCCAACATGGGTAATTCATCCAAGAAAAGTTTAAATTTGAAGGTGTGGTGCCGCGAAGCATGTTCATAAGTGAAAGATGCGTCATGAGAAGGTTCAAATTTCAAAGTAAACCAAGTGAGATCCCAATCAACAATATAATCTATATTGGATGATGATAAAGAAGTAAAGTGAAAACGTGTTAATTGTAATAAATTACGCATCAACTGCGTTTCTTAAGAAGATGTCTCGGATTGGATTCGCAGATGACATTGTTATCATAGGTTAAGACAAAATCGTGGGCAGAAGCAAGATCCAAGCCAGAGATCAAAATACTGGATGGAGAAGTATAAGCAGTGTTGGCCACAGCAAAATCATTCAAATAATTGCCAGAATGGGCCTTAAAAGTTCGTAGTTTTATAATAAAGCCGGCTATTAGAGTAGGTAGAAGAAAAACAACTTCAGAGGCCATCAATGGCAGTTTGCGAGTCAGTATAAATAGTAACTTCTGAGTCGCGAGGAGTGATAGTTAAAACTGCATAGATAAGAGGGATTATCCCAAATAATGCCATGTGCATAAGTAGCAATAGAGTTGGGAAAGCAGCATCTGGTACAATTTGCATCCAAGACCAGCCTATAGAGACATCAGGAGTTCCTAAGCTAATAAGTGACCCATTAGTGAAAAAGATGTATCGTGAATCCATAGAAGGGATTAAAGGAGAGTTAACAAAGACAGTGGCAGCTGAGGATTCAATAGTGGTAGGGATAACAGGAACCTCAATGGCGTCTACAGCAGAAAAATCAGGAACAATATCCCATCTATTATAATGGAGACAAACACCATCTTCTATATCAGCCCACGTAAAAGCAAATGTTGTAAAGAGACCTTTGGTGTGCAAAGAGTTAAATCAGCATTCCGTCTTTTAGAAGGAAGTAAAGGAGTATGAGCAGCACAACTAGGGCAGGGAAAAGGTTTAATGAGGTCACCAGGCAAGGATTCGCAATCAGGAGAAATCCTTGAACCAAAAGTCTTTTACCAAAGAAAGGAGAACCAAATTCATTCAACATGACAATCCAGTTCATGGTAGTAGGAGGAGAAGAAAGTCAGGATTCAAATTCATAGAATGAGGAGTCGTTCGCAGGTAGAGGGATGATGTATTCATCAATTAAACGATTATTAGTATCAGGAGTAGTGGTTTGTCGTTGGATATCTTTATACCAATAAGGAATATGACTAAGGTTGCTTGTCTAAACCTCTTCAAAATCCTACGATTAGTTTCATCAAAATTTTACTATAGATTTATTATAGTTTCGGCAGAGTTTCAGCAGTTTTGACATTTATAATAAGTTTCGGCAGTTTCGCCTTTCTCCAAAGTTTCGCCAGTTTTTTAATATAACTTTAATATAGTTTCAGCAGAATTTCACTTTTTGGTGAAACGCCATCTTGCCTAAACCCCTAGGTTTCGGCAAGCAACCTTAAATATGACCTCCAACCAAATTATCATAATAAGCCTTCCAAGAGATTAAATGGGTGCCTTGAGGAGTTACAAGGTGAGATAAATAAAACAGCTGTCATTTACGTAAGATATGATAATAAGCTTTGAAAGCTTTGGGTGTCATGCATTCAAATAAAGGGATGTAACCATCAAATGAAGATAAATTTGGCAGCTTTGACAGTTGAGCTTGAGACAAGCGAAAGAGAGTAGAATTCAAGAGAGCAATAATGCATACAATATAATCCTTCTTGAAAGAAAGAAGAGAAGACCAGATAGACCAGTCCTTAATTAAAAGGGGAGAAATAGGAATCAAAAAATTATATTGAAGTAAACACAATCTATACACTGGCCTACAAAAAGTATTCAGATTTTCATCACGTGATTTTGCGCCTCTGTGTTACAATCGGCGATTTCTCCCTATCACACATATAAATAAAGGAGATAACAAAATATTTATTTTTCACTCCTCTTCTAGTTTTAAATGCGTGGAAAAGAAGTTTCAAAGACCCACCGGAAACGAATTATTGGCGCATATCTTAGTGGTATCAGGCAAAGAGTTATTTCTACTCAGTTTGGTATTCCGACCAGTACTGTAAATGATATTATAAAAAAGTATAAAGAAACAGGTTCTACAGAACCTAAGAAACGTTCTAGAAGACCAAAAGTTCTCACTGAACGTGATACCCGAGCTTTAAAACGTATCATCCGAACTAGGGATTGGAATCGATTCTGCAATAGTCGAATTAATCGAAAATCGTTTCTGAATCGATTAATCGAAAATCGCATAAAAAAATCGAATCTGACGCCTAAACAATTTTTTCATTCTTATGACCTTTTATGGTCTTAGTCAATTGTTTGTTTGGCTTAAAATAATATAAAAAATTTGTGTTTTAACGATTAAATAAAATTTTAATTCCGGCTGGCATTAAAGCTCGGCCGGAATTAACTTCGTGTAACTTAGAATTTTTTGGTTACAAGGCGGTACAAAACTAACAATCAATAGGGAATACACGCGTTTATTACTGCACAAAGGCTTTTGCTTAAGTGAAACTATTTTTAATGGTTAAAATTGGTCAATTTGACTTAGAAAGTGGTCGATTTGGCCTATTGAATGAAAATTCATGATTATTAGCCAAATTGACCATTTTCAAGAGTGACAATCATAATGTAAATATTAAAAGAATAAAAAAAATTTCGATTTTACGTAAAAACCATGATCATCCAAATTGTGACATCCCAAATGTCATGATTTTTATGTACATAATATCGATTAGAATCGATTAATCGAAACCGAAAATCGAATTTTTAAATCGAATTTTAAGATTCGGTTAATCGCGATTAGTCGATTCTATAATCGATTCTCAAAATTAGAATTGATTTCTATCCCTAATCCGAACTGACCGGTTTTCTCCTTTAGGTGATGTGACAAACAGGCTAAATACCAGTCTTGACGCAACTTTACACCATAATACAATCAGAAGTTGCCTTCATAGTGAAGGTCTTGGAAGTTATACTGTCCGAAAAAAACCTCATTTGACTGCAAAACATCGAACTGACCGTTTGAAATAGTGTAAAGAAAAAAAAAATTGGATAGAGGAGTGGAAACAAGTGGTATGGTCAGATGAGTCAAGATTTGCTCTTTTTCAATCAGATGGTCAAGCAAGAGTATGGAGAAGTCCTGGAGAAACATACAATAAAGATTGTATTCAACCTACAGTTAAGTTTGGGGGAGGATCAGTAATGTTTTGGGGTGTTTTGGTTGGCATGGAGTTGGTTTTTTGGTTGTAGTGGAGGTAAATATGGATTCTGATGAATACGTTAATATTCTGGCTAACCATTTTATCCCATGGGTTGACAATTACCCTAACTCCATTTTTCAACAAGATGGAGCATCTTGTCATACTTCAACTTACAGTGTTTGGTGGATGAGAACGCATAGTATTCCGATTTTAGACTGGGTGGCACAGAGCCCTGATCTAAACCCGATCGAAAACCTGTAGAACTATTTGGATTATCAGGTTCTTAAAAAAAAGCTTTGCCTAAGTCTAAACAGGAGTTAATTGGGCAGTACAAGAGGAATGGCGGAAAATCACTATTGAAACATGATATAGCCTAATTTTAAGTATGCCTAATCGGGTTAAAGCAGTAATTAAAGCCAAAGGTGGCCATACTAAATATTAATTTTTTAGCTATAATATTTTTCGTATAATAACTTTATATTTTATATTTTAATATAATAAAATTTATTTGTCAATTAATAAGTACGAAAAAATTTTTTATATGTACATAAAATTATAAATTTTACATATAAATTTTATAAATAAAAAAAAAATCTGAATACTTTTTGTAGGCCAGTGTATATAAAAAGAGATTGAATAAAAGAATAAGAATTAGCCATTAAAAATAAATTAGTAATATGACATTGTCGTTGATGAGCAAACAAATTAATCAAACCCAAAGCTTGACAACAGAATGTATACTGAGTAATTTGCATCCGATATTCAAGTTTTGGAATAAGAACGGCATTATGTGAATACACGACTTGTTTGGCAGAGAGCTTTGCAGGTCGAGTCATCCATAAATACTAAATTATTGATCAGCAAATCAGGAAAAGAATCTTGAGAGGCAATTAAAGAGGGTGTAGAAAGAACATAAGGGTCCATCTTTTCGTTCTTCAAAACAGTAAGTAAAGGATCAATATAAATAACCCATAAAAGATGGGAAATAACTTCGCCTTGGTCAATACCAATGCGAACCCTATAAGCAGGAGTAGATCCATGAGCAGTGAAAACGCTGTTGGTGCGTTTCATGAAAAGTGAAAGGATAAATTTGACTGCAGAAGCAGGAAGGTGTATATGTTCAAGAGCAAACCGTAACATTGTGAGAAAGTATCCAAAGTGGGTTTTTGTTAACATCAGCATCATGGTTAAGGTAATGATAGGGTCACGGCAAGAACGACCAGGTAGACCAGCGAAGTTTCCACCTTTAAGAACATCATGTGAGGCCAAAATAGCAGAAAGGCGATTGTAGAAAAGTTTGACAAGAGATTTTTTAATCACTTCAAGTAAGGTGATAGGACAAGTGTTTTTTAATTGACACTTCCATTCGTGAGGTTTGGGGATGGGAAAAACCATTGCTTGTCACCATAAGTCGGGAATATCAGCTTTGGAGAGGCAGGCTTGGATCAAAATGAGGACACTGTGGATAACCATTCGTCAAGAGTAGGGATTCATCAAAGAATCATAGATGGAGGAGGACACATCATCCATAGGTTGATATGCAGAGGACCATCTATCTGGTAATGCATTGATAGAGGTAGGAGGGTTGGACTTAATCAGCATAAAGTTTTGGAAATAGTCAACTCAATGTCCTTGGGATCAGTGAGGAGTTGAGGATGAGTGGGATGGTCCAAAAAGACACAGTCCAAAGTAATACAACGATGAGTGCAAGAAAGTGCTGAATTGATAAAGGAAGAAAGATCAGTTTCAAAATTATTATTTCTGTCATCCAAACGAGCACGGATGGAAGAGTCTTGAAATTCTTTTTCTTGAAGCAAATGAAATCCCCGTAAGGATTTTGAGATGTTGGATAAAATTTCAAGAAGTGATTTAAAATCATCTTGTCGACATGATGAAATAGAAACGGGTAAAGTAGGAATGAAAGCGAAAACTTTCTTATACAAGTGAAGAATTTTTTGAAGTCTAATCAAATGAATAGACCACTTATGTTCGTAAGCGGCAGAATAAGTTAAAGGATATTTGCGCAGCAGACGTATTGAGTGCATTAGGCGATTTAAAACCTGATAATGTTGAGTTAATATTTCCAGTTCCTTAGGGATCTTGGGAGTATAATTATTGCCAACTGGAGAAGAAGGTAAAGTAGCTTTGGCAGCTTTAAGGATACATGATTGGAGATATTCGCACATTTGATTGATATGCCAGGAGGAAAAGGTTGAAGGTAAGACGTCACATAAAACGGCTTTATCAGTGAATTCTGTCCATTGGGATTCAGTAACAGAATCGAATTTGAAGACGCAGCGGGTTTGGCGTTTAAGTTGTCAAGCGCGAGCCAATTTGGTAGAAGCAAATAATAAAGACATATCATAATATGTAATAACAGGATTATGATCAAATGTACAAATGTCTTGGGCATCAAAGATGCAGGCAGTGAAAGCGAATCCTTTGAGAAGAAGGCAAGACCATACATAATCAACATGTGTAATTTGGTCATTGCGATGAAAGGTACCTAAGGAATCAGAAAGATTAATAGGAGTATAGTCTTCATATCCATGAGAAAGGAGATGATAAAATAATCGGTGAATATGCTTAGAAGCAAGTTGAGGTAGATTAAAATAAATAGGATAATATTTATCTAAATGCATATTAAAATCACATCAAATAGCATGATAAAAGCCAGCTTGCTTATTAGTAAGAACAAGTTGTTGAATAAGCAAATCAATAGTGTCAGAGCACAAAGCACTTTCAGCAGGAGGGGAATATAAACAACAAATATGCGCAATTTCACGTTGCCTTTAAAATATAAATCAACAGAGAGCAAACGCGAGGAATGAGATTTAAAATCTTGAACATGAGAAGCAAGGGAATTTTCAATAAAAAGAGAAACACCACCAGAGGAAAGAATTTGTTTAGAAGTATCCAATTCCGAAGAAAATATAGTATAATTAACAATACGTTTGGATAAAAACTTCATTTGTTTAGGGTGAAGATGGGTATCAACTATACCACCAAAAGAAATATGTTTAAGAGAAAAGAAAGAAGAAGTTTGTTCTATTTTAGTTTGACCATGCATTTAAGGCCATTAACATTAAAAGAAGAAATATTAAATGAATTGGGGATAGAGGAAGTGTTACTGGGAGAAGAAAATAAAGATTCATATGAAAAAATTTCAGTAACATTATCAAAATTAGGAGGGTTTCGTACAAAAGTGTCATAATTAAAATTATTGTCCGACATTAGAACACAATGATAAAAATAGTCAGGGAGATAAAATGGAAAGAAGAAAATTAAACGGAAGAAGCTGAACCAGCTTGATCCGGGGGAGCGCCACCAATGGAGCTAATGAACTTATGAATACTTCCAGTGAGCAAGTCCAATTTGCTTTCAATAACAACTCTACTATTCTTGAGATCATTAATTTCTTCTTGCATGGAGGATGTAGGAGTGGAAAGAGGAGCATTGGGGAAAAGCAGAAAAGGGGAGTGTGGTGTGGTAGGAGCAATGGTAGTTGAGGGTGGTCAAGGCTGCGTTAAAATACTTTTTGGAGGTGAGGAAGATTTAGCTGAAGGCTGAATGTTGAGTGGAACATGGGATATAGGAGCGTCTTCTTGCATGAGATCCAAGTCAGGTTCATTGGGTGTAGGAATTGGATCGAGGCCAAGGTGTGATTCAATCTGAGTCATCTGCTGGTCTGCAAGTTTGAGAGCAGAGATGCGTTTGTGAAAGTTAGCAACTTCACATTGTAATTCGCGTAGAAGGTTTAGGATATTATTAGCATCTTCAAGAGATAACGCAGAATTAAGGGTTTGGTGAGGCAAAGGACGTGCTGTAGAACGAGAAGAGGAGGAAAAAGAGACCGAACATTCTTTACTGTTGTGACGAGCATGTTGGGAAGAAGCGGGATTGGAATTGGTATGATTATTATTATTATTATTATGTCTATTTGTAGTGTTATTATCACGTCTTGAAGTAGAGGATGAATGATCTCTAGATTTTGAGTGAGATCAGGAGCGAGGACGTGTGTTGACATTGGAGTTAGAGTGATGAGGTTGATTGACATTAAAGCGTTCTTTGAGTTTTTCCACTGGATCTCGAGTACAAGTACGTCCTCTGGTTAGCTTGAGTGGACAAAAATTCAGAGCACAGCCTAGTTTACCACATCTGTGACAAAGTTTGTTAGAATTATCTGGGGAAGACCAGAAAAGCACCTTGCCTTGGAAGCTGACAGTTTGTTTCATAGCAGCATCCATGGTTTCCTAAGAATTGAAGGTGACATATGCCCATCGTTTGGGTTTGTAGAAATTCAGGAAAAGCGAAACGTTGACAGCTTTAGCGCCAAGTTCACGGGTAAGGGGAGCAAGGTTAATATCTTCAACGTTAGAGTGAGGGTGGCAACAAATTGATGGCGCGCAGCCTTTGGTTCACGGAATAATAGCACAGAGTGATACAGAGACAGGTGGAGAAACAGTAAATGGCCTATTGATCAGTAAAACGGGCAATTGAATCAGCATTGTCATATACAATGTGGGTTTGCTGTACTTTTGCATTGGGTCTAGAAAAAGGCAGCAGGAGGTAATATTTCCAAATTTCTTGAAATAAGCCATCAGGTTGTCTTTTTTAATAAAGAACGGAATATCGGTAACTTGGATAGCTCAGAGATCTTCATTAGATTGGAGTTGGCGAGGATCATGTGCATGGAATATTAGATCAGGGAACTCAGAATGGGTGGAACTAACGCATATATCACGTGCTTCAGCTGTATGGAAATGAATAACAAGGCCAGAACCAGTCATACGCGCTTTGCCAGTGTATGACTCATAGGTTTCTAAAAAAGATTATTAACAGCCTCGATAAGAGCCTTATTAGTAGTAAATTATTTGGCAGCATTTGGCATAGCCGCAGCCTAAAAATCATCTCTGGTTATGGCGAGAGTCACCACTAGATCTGCATAGACGCGTCCACATTTCCAGAAGACGTGACATGACTGGACGCAGTTGGCACAGCAGATTTTTTTGGGGAGGAGGTTCCAACATCAGCCGCCTGGACGTTGGCAATGTAATCTTCATCCATAGAATTTTTGGTAATCGTACGATTATGTTTTTGCTGGACAGTGTTTTCACCATCGGAGCTTGAGTTATCAGAGTTATTATTATTTTTTCATTCTTGACAGAAAACTTTTCTACTGTTAGGGTTATAACTTCCACGGCCTCTCTTGGCATAGTTACCAGACATATTAGAGGACTTTGGGTTGGGAATATAAATTTTATTAGTAGTTTAAAAATAATAAAAAAAATATTTTTGTCGGAAATTTTCATTTTTGAAAAATTCAGGAGAGAGTCTGATGATATTTTACTATAGACAAACATACACAGGTCAAAAAACGATCTATCTCACACATATCGGGTACCTATATATCGGTGACTAATTAGGTACATATCGGGCATTTTTACATATTAACAACATATCGGGTACCCGATTTGTCACATAATGCGCAAATTTCAAATATGGTTAAAAAAATGTAAATTACCAAGTGTCCGATATCCAAACTATTAGTCACCGATCCGTTATCTAATATATATCGGTCACCGATATTTGTACGATCTTTAAAAAAATTTGTGTGTTTATTTAATATTATCGTAGTATAGAAAACAGCTACTGATTTCTGTCTATTTGGTATTGGCTTTGTACGCTTTGTACTTTGTAAAAATGTAATACAGTGTACGAAAAAAGATAATTGCTATGGAGTGCTTGATCCAAGTATCATTTATCTTCACAACTTCATACGGAGTTTTTCCAAATCATGAATACTTATAAATAGATGATGTTTATTTACTTTTTTAGGAAATATTGAATGATAAGATTATTATATAAGCCAACTCTCAGTGATCATAGTAATACAAGAGTGCGGCCAGAGAATACCTAAACTTCAAACCCGTTATCAAAAGCATATACAAATTATTCAAATTACCGCGATTTTCTGAAATCCACTTATTGTAATTAAATTTCTCATGGCAAAAAAATAAATACGTTCCCCTTTTTTTCTTTGTAAACTATTACACTGAATTTGCAAAATGGCGTATAAGGTGTATTGTACTATTACCATATTAGGAATCTTTCCATATAGCCAGGATACCTGAAAAAAAATAAATTTTAAGGAGATATTTTTTTTACCCAAATCGTAATAAAATTGTAATACAAACTAATTCCATATAAATGACGGATTTTATTTCTCTAACATCTTTAGTTCGATCGTTACTGATAAGGGTGATTATTGGTATCTTTGATTCTAGCGATCACTTCTGATGGAAGTTTGATAACCGGAGGCGATCGATTCAGTCATATTGAATTTGGATCCTATCTTTCAATTTAATTAATCTTTAAAGAGATACGTAAGCCAAAATGCCTGCGCTGATCCCTGTCCTTTTGGAGTTTATAGGGTGACGATGAAGATCGGCTATTGCCCAAGTATACTCTTTATTGATTAATTTCTTTGAGAGACGTTTTCGTCGATGTGCTTTGTACGATAACAATGTTGCCTCTATAATTCCGGGCTGGATTAGAGGAAAAAGTCCTGATTGCACCTCACCCATTTTGTCGTCAGGCACAGTCTGAAACTTCCGTTTGTAAACTTTTATTTCCATACCAACTGCATGGGTTTAGGGTGTATTTTATTCCCTAACCCTTAGACCTACTTGTTAGGTTAGGTAGGTTGCATTGCACTCTGTAGCCTACCTTTTTAATGAGTTTTATGGCCACGTTTGCTCATTTAAAAATGAATTAAACAGGTTGCCATATCATTAAACACATCGCAGCCATTTGGTGATGAAGCTATAATTGTCTAATAAGGGTTCGCCCTGTCTGGCAATTTATGGTGGATTCAAATGGATCAAATTACAAACAATAATAATTTAGTCAAATGAGAATTCCAGGAAGGAACGAGGATGCTTTGTCTAATTGAAAATATTTTTTTTATTTTATTTTATTTTTTATATTTTTATTTTATTTTATTTTATTTTTTTATTTTTTATTTTTCTATTTGAGATTATTCATCGTATCCTATGTTTATTCATATCTGGTATTTTCGAATATACTTATCCTTATTATCATAGCGAGTTTTCTTAAAGCGTACCTGTGGCACCTCATCTGACTTGGGAAGTGTCGCTGAATCTAAAGCAAGGTACCCGGTTAATCCTCAACTTTGGGTTATGAGTTATGATTTAAGCATATAGTAATTTAATTTGACTTACATACCAAAAACAAAAATTTGTGTATATTTTCATTTTAATTTTTTTGAAAAAATAATATTATCGTATTTAGCTTATTAATCTAATTTATCGTATGTTAATATAGAAAATTTTATTAATCAGTTTTTGATATCTTATTAAATACCTTATCCGTAATTAAATTGTTACTGTAATAAAGTAATCAATACCGTAACTTGTTTATTAATAAAAATAAACTGTAATCTATAGCTTTATCAAACCATGATATTTTTAATTTAATCAATCAATTTTTAAAAAAATTAAATGAAAATGTTTGAATTCTGATTTTTATTAAAGTCTGATTAGTATTTTTGACGATAAACCTATTTAGGCAAAAGTGTAATAATTGTAAAATTTATTTTTTTGATTTTTTATTTTTTGATTTAGATTTATTTTTCTTTTTTTTCCTTTTGTTGTTATTTTTGTTATTTACGACGTTATTATCAACATCATCATCGGCACCATTGTTGTCTTGAATGATGCTTTCATCAGTATCATAATCATAAACCGGGATATTTTTGGTTAAACGGTTGAATTTTTCAAGTGCTTCTCTATTCAAACACCAGCTTGGTGCGCCGGCAGGTGGCACACTAACTGTTTCTGTTTTGTCTAGAACTCTTTTACATTTTAAGTTTGGTGGTTTTTTCCTTAATAACTCTACCGTTGGATCAATACGATTATGTAATAAACGTTGAAGCTTAAATAAAGAAATTAAACTATAAATTAGTGTTTATACTTTGATAAAAAATAATAAAATATACATACAGCAGGAGATCTCCACCATCTTTCATAAATATATATCGAATTTTTTTTTGTGACTACTTCTTCTTCATCATTTTCATCATCTTCATCATCTTCGTCGGTTTCCTCCCATTCTTCGGAATGGTAGCCTGAATCTTTTAAAATTTGAACTAGATCCTTTTCAGGATATCGGCAAATGTACTTATCTTTGTTTTGTATTAGGTAATTGGCCGCGTTTGTTCTTCTTTTTTTTTTCTAACAATGTTAATTATAAAGCACAATATAATTAATTTAAAAAAAAAACTAAATTTAATAGCTTCTGTTAATTAAATAATTTACATCCTGCATCCTTGAATTCTTCATTGCTCTTCTTTTGTTACGTTTTATTTGGGCTTCCCCTTGCTTTCTAATATTACTAACGCGATGGCGAGATCGCCAACGTCCATATAACATCTTTAATAAATCACTATTTGAGACTTTATATTTTTTATTTACGAGTTTGTAAAGTGGTGGAAGCAACTTGGTGACTATGTTATCTTTTTGCTCAGCCCATGTGAGCTCATAGTTAATACTGTATACGTCTTTTAGCTCGGAGTCGCTCCAAATAAACACTTCTTTCTGTAAAATAATAGATAAATGTAAATAGGATAAAAGCAGAAATAATATATAAAATAATCAAATACTTGCTTTTATCGTGTTATAAGAACTTTTAGAAAAGGAAGAAGAAGAAGAGGAGGAGGAGGAGGAGGAGGAGGAGGAGGATGATTCATCACTAGATGATACATTATCACTATTCATTGTTACGAAGTATAAAATCTTTTTGTTATTTTGTAAAATAAAAAAATCCCGTATAAAGTAGAGATTTCAGAACGCGAGAAAAGTTGTTTGTGTGCAAATTTATAATGATTTCAGAGATTTCAGGATGCAGATCAAGGGCTCAGAGGTAGCAACGCGTTTGCGCAATTCTCACCAGGTAAAAGTAACGCGCTCATAAAATTCTTGTGCAATTCTTATGTATGATAAGAATTATTAAAAGCTCGTTTCTGAACGTCTTGATTACTAACTATTAAAAGTGATAGAATAAAAAATATATTTTATACATTTTAATAAAAATGAATAATAAAAAATGTAACTCTGTATCTGGATTAATAAAGAGTAATAAAAAACGTAAAGTTGAAACCTCTGAAACCTTTGTGGCTGATTTAATAAAGCCCAAAAAAAAGTATTTGTATATTTGCAATTGTGCTCGTTGCAAAGGTGCAGAAGTTGATTCTCGCACTCAAGAGAAACATACGTATGATGATAGTTTGTGGGAATCGAGATCAAAAGATTCTAGAAAAAATCAGGAAAATACCATCATGATAAGAAAGAAAAAAACATCATCTGTTAATAATACATATATAAATACAGAAATAAAATTGAATATATCAAAAAAGCGAGAAAGAAATAATTACTCCGGTACATCTAGTCCAGATCAGGACTCTTCCCATCCTGGTCCTTCTTTCCAATATATTGAAGAAAATATAACATTATTTTCATCAAAACCTTCATGTTTTCGTATTCCAGCACCTACAATTGATGAAAATAATGATGAAATCAATTATTTTGGTGAGAATTATAATGTAGATAATATAAATGAGGGGGAAGAGAATGATGATGTAAATAATATGGATGAGGAAGAGAATGATGATGTGGATGAGGGAGAGGAGAATGATGATGTAAATAATATGGATGAGGAAGAGAATGATGATGTGAATGAAGGAGAGGAGAATGATGATGTAGATAATATGGATGAGGAAGAGAATGATGATGTGGATGAAGGAGAGGAGAATGATGATGTAGAAGATTTTTTCGCATCTCCTAAGATTGACAATGACAATGAAGAAGCATTTATAGTGGAAAGCTTAAGTGATTCTATTAATACTGAGATTATAATATGGCTATTTAAATTTCAACAAAGATTTCGATTGCCTGATATTGCACTTGAATCCTTAATAAAATTTTTTCATATAATTCTTATGCGCTTTGATAAGTTGCAATTTGAAAATTTTCCTACCTCATTATATATGGCAAAAATATGGTTAAACATTTTTCAACCGAAAATGCAATTAGCTGCATGTACCGATTGCCATAAATTGCATAATGTTAAAGATATTATTGCATATAAGGAAGAAGGAAAAGTTGCTATAATGAATTGCCCGTATAAAGAGTATCCAAATAATCCAATATCAAGTCGTAATCACCAATGCAATAATCCACTTTCCATTCTCAAAAAAAATAAAGATGCAACAATTGTGGTACCTCGCATGGTTTATCCTAAGCCAAACATTCGTCAGCAATTGAGCATTTTATATTAACGACCAGATTTTGAGAACATGTTAAAATTATCAGGGACTCAAAGAAACGAAAATAATATCTATTCAGATATTTACGATGGTAAGGTATGGAAAAATTTTCCATTTGATGGTAGTACCTTTTTTACAACAGAGACTGCCACAACCCATCTAGGTCTTCTCCTTAATCTTGATTGGTTCCAACCATTCTCCTACACGCAGCATAGTACTGGCGCTATTTATGCGTCTATTTGCAATCTTCCAAGGTCAGAAAGGAATAAGCCCGAAAATATTATATATTTGGGTTTCTTACCAGGACCAAAAGAGGCAGGGTTGGAACGCATTAATCATTATCTAGCTCCTATTGTAGATGAGTTATTAGAACTTTGGAAGGGGTGGAAAGTACCAAAAACTCACCAATTTTCCAATGGTTTAGAAATAAAAGTTGCGTTAATTGTTGGATCATCTGATACTCCAGCTACACGAAAGTTATTTGGTCATGGATCTGCAGTAATGAAATGCTATAGGTGTGATAAACGTACCACTTATAGCGAGGAATTTAGAAAAACTCATTACGGAGGAATGCAAGACTATAATGAATGGGTAACAAAGCCTGCAGATCTTTTATTACATAGACAATATGCTCATGAATGGTTGCAATGTAACTCAAAGTCCTCCAGAGAAGCACATTTTAAAGTACATGGTATAAGATGGACTGAAGTGCTTCGCCTACCATACATGGATCCTATACGATTTGCTGTAGTGGATCCTATGCATTGTCTTTTTCTCGGTGTTGCAAAATGGATAATCAAATCCATTTTTGTAAACCAAAAAAAATTAACTATGGAACAACTTCGTGTAGCACAAAACAGAATGGATAATATTGATTTACCTTCTGACATTGGTAGAATTCCTCCAAAGATTGCAATCGGAAATGATGGGTTTTCTAACTTAACTGCTGATCAATGGAAGACCTTTATTATGATTTATTCTACATCTATATTATGGGATATGCTAGATGATAATGATAGAAAGATCTTAGGGCATTTTGTTCGAGCTTGTAATCTTTTAGTAGCAAGATTTATTACAGATGATGATTTGAAGGAGGCGCAAGAGAGGTTAAAAGATATGGCCTACCTTATAGAATATACATATGGACCAGAATTTATAACAAGCAATATACATCTCGCACTTCATATCCCTGATTGCTGTCGTGATTATGGTCCTATATATAGTTTTTGGCTTTTCCCGTTTGAAAGACTTAATGGATATATAGGTAAATTTACTTCAGTGTCTTTCAATTGTCTTTAGTACCTTTATTAAAAAAATTCCTGTTATTTAGGATCATATCCTAATAGTAACCGACAAATAGAACCCGAATTAATGAAAATTGTTCTTAAAAAACACTTTGGTGGATTATCACTTATCATGTAAATGGACATCTGGCCTTCTAGATGAATCTCTCCATCTTCTTGTACCAAAAAAAGCTGTAGGAAGTTTAGCAATCACAGCAGAAAGGGAGGAACTGCAGCATTTTCTATTCATGAGACATAATACGTCTATGGTTTCCAAAATATATGGCACTGAACCATTACCTGGCCAAATGCTTAACCCATCATATATCAATGTCGTTATGCCTTTGGAGTTGCGAGGATTTCTATGTGAATGGTATGCAATATTATATGAAAAGGAAAAAGAAGATGTGTTAGGATTTATGGATTTGCATATGAATCAGCATGCAAGACTACAAATTGGCGCCGAAATATTTGGATCTATGATTTCTGGTCGCCATGAAAAAAATGCGAATATATTTGCAAAATGGAAAGCAGCTAATGATGATTCAGTTGACACTTATCCGGGTGAAGTCCAATATTATTTCGAGCATGCCCTTAGATTTCCAGAAGGAACGAAAACTCACCTCCTAGCATATGTCAAGTGGTATAAACCTGCACCTTCTTTTAGTATTCGGTTTAAACATAGTTTTATGGAGCCAGAAATATCAAATACCGAATTATGGAAAGCTGAATACTTTCAAGAAGGTTGTGATTCCCTGTTAGCGGTTCATAGGATATTATGTCGAGCTACAAAATTTAGAAATATTACGGTAGGAAAACAAAAATATTTGTCGATTATACCTTTGAATAGAAGATTTAACTTGTAGTATGCCACACCAAATAAAGAAAATGATGACACATTTGATTTCCATTTCAAGCTTAGTGATAATCGTGTATAATATAAGCAAGAAGATAGTATGTCTCGTGACTTTCATCAAATGAAAAATTATTAATCGCGTATTACATAAGCATAATTTTTGCTCAACGAATTCGTTTAACGCGCTCAACATTAATTCAACTTTTGAAAATTAACATTAAATCAATCCAAGATGTAAAATTAATAAAATTAATTAATTTTTTTTCGCATTAGTAAGTCGTAATAAATAAATGTTAATTTTTACGTAAGAATAATACCGGACCTAATTTACAAAATTTTTAATCACTTTTAATGGCTAATTTTTTTTTTTGTACGATGGAAAACAATGGAAGATCGACATTTTAATCACTTTTAATGGACAAGAGACGGAGTTTTACGAATTCTCTGTTTTGTGAATTTTATGATATAATATCATGAATCAACAAAATCATTTTGAAATGGTGTTACATTAAAAATTGTACTAATAATTAAAAAATGAAATGATGTAATATCATGATAATTGAATGGCATAATTAGAATTGTTACAAGAACTTTCTCGCATTTTTTTGATAATCAATACTAATTAATAATCAATACATATTTTTTTTTATAATCAATACATATTTTTTTTTATCAAATATGTTTCCAAATATTCTAAACAATTTTTTAACAAAATTTCAAACAATGTCCTCATCTTCAACTGATTCAACCACCGTCAATGATACCAATACCATCAATGTCAATACTACCTCCATTTTCGACACTATAACTTATTCTTCCGGCCGGGTGGAGTGGTCGGATGACCAAATCGCAGTTTTGATTGAGCAGCGGAGATCAAGAAACTTCGAGTACCATTATCAAATTGCAGGAAGAAGTAGAAAAAGATTCTGGAATTCCGTTGCGAATAAAGTAAATGAGAGGTGTGGAAGCAATTATTCGGGCAAACAGTGCCAAACAAAATTCAATGGATTAGTGACCAGTTATCACGTGAGTTAAATATTAATAAAAATTTGTTGTAATAGTAATTTTAATACTTATTTAACACTTAATACTTTAGGATCAATTATTAGTGATTGCAAACGATCCGAGAGGGGCAAGAAGCCGTGCTGGTGCCATTTATTTTGAAGTCATGAATACACGGTTTTGGGAAAAACCAGGTAAGAACTTTTAAATCTAACAACATTACATAATCAACAAAATGATTATATTAAAGAGGTAAATTGTTTTATTTAATATGATTTAATATGTTTCTAGACGATCAGTTTGTACAGGCTTCAATTGGTGTTAATAAAACTCAACACAGACGAAACAATAGAAGGAATGGTATGTAAAGTATAAAAGTTTAATCAAATTATAAATTTTTATTGATTTTCTTAATATTTTATAGCACGTGGGAGCCGGAATACTCAAAATACGAATACGAATACTCAAAATACAGAAGATCGAAATGGTAAGTACAAAATTTATTAATTTTTTTTTCTTTTTTAGTCGTAAATACAAAATTTATTAATTTCTTTTCCTTTTTTAGTCGATGATGATAATAATGAATGAGTTTTTATTTTCTATCATTTTTTCACAATTGTTTATTATCATTTATTATCATTATCATTTTATTATCATTTGTTAGCTTTTTGTTATACACCATTGATTATAATATCACTAATACACACACCACCCGATCAACCCTCAATCTATCATATCACTTATTATTGTTCACAATCGTTTATTATCGTTTATGAAAGTGGCGAGGAAAAGTTAAGGGGAGGGTATTACCAAATAAAAAAGTCTTCAAATAATGCTAAACTTAATGCGGAATATTTTTAAAATGTATAATTATTAATAATTTGAGCTCTATTAGCAACTGTAACTTTGATAAGAATTACAAGCAAAAAATATTTGTGGTAATTCTAAAATTTTGAATATCTTGTATTTTGGTACTTACGTCCCATTCAAATGTTAATACATTAGCTTTAATAGGTACGCACCATTCCGGAGCTTCAAAATCTTCCCAACAAATCTCTGTAATTATATAAAATTAGTATGATTTGATGCAAGAATCAAATAATACTTAATAATTGATACATGACTATCATCAAAATTTTCAGCGCCGCTAAAAATTAAAGCCTTTTCTATAAGATCCTTAAATGATATCCAATGCTCTTAAAAATTGTTTTCGTTATGCTAATTAATTTATTGGTCCCTTTCAATTACTGATCATCTGGCAGACTGCCATACACCAATTTTTTTGTTCGTTCGTCCAGATCGCTAAAAAAAGAAAAGGGAACGTTAATTACGTTCCCTTGAAGTAAAAACTAAAAAAGAACGAAACATACCTTTGTTTCGTTCAAGTTCCTGGGTGTTCGGCTTGTTCGTTCGTCCAGGTCACTAAAAAAGAAAAGGGAACGTTAATTACGTTCCCTGGAAGTAAAAACAAAGAAAAAGAACGAACTTTATTTTGGTTCGTTCGTTTAAGAGCCTGGTCGTTCAAATTACCAATCCAAAAAGCCGATATCTACAAAAAAAAAGAAGTAAAAAAGAAAAAAGTTAAAAAAGATTATCATTTGGCACACAAACCATAATTGACTAGTCCGATCAGCCGATTCTTCGTTACCGTTGGTCAATAGTGTGACGATTCATGACCAATATTAACAATATTCTTCAACCGGTATTATTGATAATATTTTTACAAAAAAATATCAAAATGATATTATTGTATAAATATATATATATTATTAAGATATAAAAATTTCTTATAAAAAACCTATTTCTCCTATAGAGAAACAAACCATTTGGTTAAATATTAAGCCGAGTATTTAGTAAGTTTTTTTTTAATTATATTTAAAAAAAAAGAAATTATCTTTAATATTTTGTGTATATTTCTTATTTGGTTTTTTTTATTATTTGAAATTTTTCTCATATAATATCTATTATTTTACTGTCTACTCCAATTTTACCAACAAATCTAAGTAGTGTTGATATCTTCCAATGTTTTACATGTAAAGGTTTAAATTAGCGTAATACAATAATACGTATATATAATATTTTTTGTAAAGATTTGTATAAACTCCCAAAAATGTTTATAAATGAATTCAAAAAAATATTGGTTTTTTTTCAAATTCATCACTTCACCAAAACCAGATCAAAAGCTGTTGCTGTAACTTGTACAGAAAGCCAGTTTTTTGCCACATTTGGCAGTAGCTGTGAATGAGTACTGGCCAAAAATATTATTATGAATTTAGAACAAGATTTTGGAAGAGGCCAGGTAATTATATTATAATAAAATTTTATAATTAATATTACATTCTATTTTACGTTCACATTTTAAATTTGATAAATTTGATCAATTTTAGTTACGCGTGACAATCGTAGGAGAAGGAGAAACTTACCTACGTATCGTAGAAGAAGATAATTATTTTTATTTTTTTATTTATTAAGTGAATAGCTAGGCCCAGTCCGTACCAAATATCGGCTGGAGACTTACGTTTTTTTGGGCTGTAACTGATACTGACGTTCATGCCGTACAGCCTGGATACTATTTTATAGTAAAATAGTAGCGAACAAGTATCAAATGTGTATTTTTTATTAAGTTATAATAAAAATTAGAATTTACTTTAATTTTTAACATAAAAATTGTAAATAATAAAAAAATCTGCTTTCCCAAACTTAAAAGAAAAGGTGTTAATATTATTTTTGATTATTCAATAGTATCACATGCCCTTGTATACGTTCTACTGCATACGCAGCTTTAACGATCAAATAGTAATAATATTACGCAGGTTTACAGTCTCGTAAATTTTCAAAATATTTTAACCGTAATATTACGCAGGTTTACAGTTTCGTCACTAAAATCACATGACATTTATGCATGTATATTAATAACCAATTAAAATCGCTTTGATTACATGTGATATCTAAAATTAATGCGCGATTTTTTTTGTTTATTTTCAAAAATACACTTTTCTCTTCTTACTTATCTTTTATTAACGCTTTACGGTTCGTCTCTTCTTTTCTCTTTTATCCAAGTATACTTTACTTATCTTTTACAATATTAACAATACTTTGGCACTTTAGTTTATATATTTAATATAGTAAGACATACTCATCTACTATATACAAAAGAAAAGAATAAAAAAAAGGAAAAAATGTACCCCTACCCACATACAAAAAAGAGAAAATTCTCTTTTAAATAAATAGTGGAACTGTTAAGCAAGGTATGAAAATAGGATATACGCGTATTTTTCATATTTTTCTTTACAATAGTGGTTTGAGTCTTTCTTTGTGGTATAAGTGTGAATATATTTTTCAACGGCCGTGTATCTATTGCTTGTTAAATATATTTGCAATTTCTTGTCTTTCTTTGTTAGACTGTGGTATTACAATATGAAGTGTGAATATATTTTTCAACGGCCATGTATCTATTGCTTGTTAAATATATTTGCAATTTCTTTTGTAATATTTGCTTTAGCCTGGAGGAAAATGTTATGAAATAGGGCTGGATATTTTATGACATTTTCTGCCTTCCAATTACTTTGTCCGGGGGTAGCCTGACAATTTGTCGTTGTCCGTCAGTTGTAGCAACCAGCATTTTTTTACGATTTTAAGAAACAAAACTTTTTCAAAAATTTAATAAAGAAAGAACTAACTTAAAAATATTATTTTATTATTCTTTACAAAACGCTGGCGCTGGAGTATTTTTTCTCTCCCTTATCAAATCCCAACATGTCCAAAGACTAATCATGTAGTACGCTGTGGTCTGGAACCACCTGAGATTTTTGACTACCTAGGGATGAAGTTGTAGGGTACTTGTACCCGATAGGCTAGCCTCCTCTGACTTAGGGTCTCATTAATCGGGAGATGATGGTTCCTAAGTACCTTCCACATCAAGGGCGGACATTTTTTGATACTGTGCGTCGAAGGTGGTAATCCTATATCTGCGAATTCAAGAAAAAAAACTCTAAATCAAAAGAATTTGGAAGCAACACATATCAAGGTAATCTAAGCATTTTTTTTAAAAAAATTTAATCAAAAATTAATTTGGTTTATATATAGTAAACTCAAGAAAAAGAAGATCTAATCATATATCTTCAGAAGAATATGAGAGTAACGCACATCAAGGTAATTTAAATATTTATTTTTTTTATTTATTAAAGAAAAATAATTAACAAAATCTATTTTCTCTTTAAACAGCAAACTTCAAAAAAAGAGGTGAAATAAATACAAAGGTATATTTTTTTACTAATTTTTATTTATATTTTCTTTTTTTCTAACCTACTAACGTTTGTTTTTACTAATATATTTTACTACTAAACATACTAATAACATTTTCTATTACTAACCATTTTTTACTAACATTTTTTTAATACTATTCTTTTTCTTTTACGAATACATTATTCATACTAATATCTTTATTACTAAAATACTATTTCTTTCTTTTAAATATTAAACAGATAAAAATAAGCGCCATTTGTAGATAACAGATATCTAATTATTTATATAGCTATATAGAATAATATATTTTTTTGTAATCTTTTTTATTATTAATTAAAAAACAATAAAACTTTTAATTTAATTGAAAATAAGAATAAAATTTGTGTAATAAAATTTTACTTTAGCCCGAATTAAAATTAAAAATTAATCTGAAATTATAATTTTGCCCAGATTAAATTATAATATTATATGAAAAAATTATCTATCGTATTGTCAGATAAATGTACGATATGTATCCTATATTTACCCGATATCTATATAACATGTGTCCGATATTATACTGACCAATATCTATATGATATTTATACGACATGTATAAGATATGTGGATATTATACTACCCGATATATGTGTAATATGTGCACGATATCTATAATATATATCACCGAACTTCTGCATAAACATTACAGATATCAGGTACCCGATATGTGTGTAATTGTTGCATATCGTATACATATCATATACATATCCTACATATATCTGGTACCCGATATGCAACCGATAGCCTCGATTTTGACCTGTGATAGCTTGAGCTTTGAATTTTATTAATTAATGCTGAAGTGACTTTAGAAAACACAGAATATTCTAAAAAGGTGCAGAACTAATAGAAAACAAAGAACAAATAATCTTCCAAAATTACAAATAAAAGAAAAGCTAAGATTATAACAAACCCCACCCTCTCTATATAAATAACTAAGGCTACTCCCCCAAATCTATTTCAAAATGGGTAAAGTCGACTATGCTATACGTAACCCATCCAGCGCCATACCCACTCCTAGAATCGGTAAAGAACCTCTGAGCTACCATTAGCACCATCAGAAATGCATAAAATTCAATTTCTCCTATTTGACTATATATTATAGATAACAAATCTATTTCACAAAGACCTCCGGGAACTTTTTAGTGTCGTGCAGTCCAGCCAATAGGGAACTTTTTAGTGTTATGCAATCTCCAAAGGGACACCCACCTCATTGTAAACAATCATCCAATGATAGTCCAACATGTAACCACCATGATCGGCATACTACAAAAACTGCAGTACCCAACCTGTCACCCCCCTTATCACCCGAGTAATCATCGATTTTAAAATTGTAACACCAAGCCACTATGACGATCAGAAAATAAGGTTACACCAGAAAAAGTGACCAAGAAAAACAAAAAAGCAAAAAATAATGACATAAACCTCAGGAAAACTCCATTTTTATTTAAAATTATTAAGAATTACAGTAATTTCAAACCAATATTAAACTGTATGCAAAATTTGAGTATATATTATTATGTAGAATTTTTCAATCGAAGTTAATTAACTTAATTATTGCGAAGTGATAAAATTGATTAAATGATCGATAAATGATCTACAGATGATCGGCAAAATTGTGATAAAATCGGGATGCTCGTCCTTCCCAAGAGTCAACAGTTTGAATATGTTTGTGTAAAGGGTTATGGAGTAGTAAACCTACACCACTATGTGAAAAAGAAGAAGAAGAAAAGGCCAAATATAACCTAAAATTATGCAGGGAGTGTTCATTTTTGTATATAAATTTTGAAGCGGAAGGGATAATCTAGTATCATTAACTGAAAGCACTAAAAAAGGGGAATGAAGGAAATAATTAAGTAAATGAAATTGTCGCATAGGAGAAACTAAACCATTAACATTTAACTGTCCAAAATTAAGAAGAGGGAAAAAGTGTGAGGAAAAATTATGTTTTTTGTTGTCCATCATTGTAGCACCATGATAGGAAAACGTAAATAGAGGTTAAGCCAGCATTACCGTGGGCAGCTAAATAAAGAAATTGTTGTTCTATTCCAAGTTTGACTGTTTTAAAATCCATAAGATTATCACTAAGCCTTTATGTATCATCCTTATCCAGATTCAAAGGGGAGAGGTGCATGAATTGGAGCTGAAGGTAAAGAACGAGGAGGATGACCATCTTCCAGATCTTTGACTCTTGATTGCAGGTGTTGGAAACCTTTAGTTAATTCAACAAGTTCTTCTTAAATAACAGTAAGGGTTTCCATGATTTGATGGTAATCAATAATGGAAGGAAGTTGATCAAAATCCATTCCATTGGCATAGTGATCAAGGGTAGATTGAGAAGGAGGTTGTCTAGCATTGGGACATCTTCGCGAGAGTATTGAGAATGTGCTCTGAATTGGGAACGGTTGTTATTGGCTGCATCAGCATATGATTGTCTATTAGATCCTTAGGGCGATCAAAGGACGATTGGTAGAGCAAGAGGAACTACATGCATTGGTGTCACAACCAGTGCGACCACAACGGTGACATAGAGAGGAAACTTCATCAGGTTTGTGCCAAGTGAGTCCAGTAGATTTAATAATGGCATGGCAGACGAGGCATATGTCGCTATAGAAAATATTAGCGCAAGGGTGGTTGATTGTATATTTGTAGCTTGAGCTTGTGTAGTGAAGTTCGTGGGATTGGTACTGTCAACAGTTTTTGATAGGTTTTTTTCTTGAGGAAACCGTCCTCTATGAAGGAGCATAAGTTGTGAAAAACAGAGTGATAAAATACTTCAGTGAATTCTGATACGAAGTCTACAGCTTCTTCGTATTGTATTCTACTCGTGTCCTTATTTATTTTTAATATGTGTAATAAAGTTTAATAAAGGAAAATTTTTTTTAAAAAAATTATTACGTAAAAAAAAAATTTTGGAAAAGAGTTTCTTTTAGGTCCTATAGATGATCATATAATTAAGATTGAATATAGAATTTATGAATTATTACATAAAAAGTCAGATATAAAGCTTTGTAAGATTGATTCTATTTCTATTAAGATGTATACTTACTATTGTGCAGCAGGTGTTTCATATATACTTACTCCCAAAGCTCTTGCAAATAAGAAGTGTACTATCAGATTTCACAGATCTGGATGTTTGCAAAGGGGCTTTAGATACGATTATATAGAAAACAAGTACAGTATGGAATCCTATGTATGTATGTATGGTGGTCAATGTATGGTATGTATGGTGTTAATTTTCATACGGTATAGTTATCACAATAGTAATATACTATACATAGGCCACCATACATCCATATATAGGTCACCATATATACATACATAGGATTCCATACTGTACTTGTTTTCGTCACCCCCTTAGATACTTACTTCGCATATAAAGATGGACATACACAAAACTTGAGTAAATCTTTCAGACAGAAAAATTCAAGCCATACTTGAAATAAGTTAATCTCAATGGTATACCATGCCCACCCCTGTTTGTCCATGCATATTGTAAGACTACCCTATGATTTTCAATTTGAAAATTTGATATTTTGAATTTTTCAAGAATTAGTAAAAAAGCAAGTTTAAATTAAATACCTATTTTGGGGTCATCTAAAGCTGTGTTCAATCGAATATAATTGGCAAAGATTATTCATTCATATGTAAAGTTAAAAACAGTATTTAAAATCAGCTTTTTTTCACTAAGTAAACTTGTGAAGCAGGCTAAAATACACTTATTCTATAACTTTCATACTTACATTAATTTATTTATTTATTTATTTATTTATTTATTTTATGTGAAGCCGGCAGGGGACAAAAAAACTGAGCATGATTCCTAAGTAATATAACCTAAGTAATACAACCCAACTAAATCCTACCATCGAATTCCAGAGGAGCTGGAGCCCAACCCGAACTTCTTGAAAAATAAAAGACCTGCACTACTACCACTACCGATAATAATCCAGGAGAACACACTGGGTAAAAATAGGGGGGGAAAAAAAGTGGAGAGGACAAGTCCCCTTTCCAAGAAATTGTGGTGCATACACATAAACCTATTCTATCCTAAAAAATAATACAATTCTGAAATTTGTAAAACCGCTAATTAAAGCGTAGGCTAAACTAGTTTCTGTAATAAAGTTAAAATCTCTGCTAAAACCGCCTTGTTATCTTTATTACCACCCTTAATCTTCAAGGTATTCTTTGCCTTCTTCTGATTCTTCGGGTGTTTCTCCTCCTGGTTATTATTTTTCGGGACTTTCTTCAAGGATGTAGATTTATCCTTCTTCTTAGGCTAATTACTTTCCAAATTCTTATCAGACTTACCTGATTTTTTTGGATTCGGTGTATTTTTAGCCTTCGGTTTGTTTTGTGCTTTCTTCAAGGTAGGAATGGAGTGTCAATACCATTTCAACTCCTTACCATCAGGTACGAAAAACTGTGGCGTATCTAAGGCCTTAGTGTGGTCTCCCAATTCTCGAAATAGGCCACAAGTTTCCTCCGTCCTTTGCTTGTTTGAATAATTTTAAATGAGCTAGCACCGCACTTCATTAAAAATTCACATGGTTTACGGTCCATCCACAAGGTAGCCATCGTCATATCCTCCGGAATGTCATGAATAATGGCTTGGAACTTTTCACGTTGCTTTCTTTCTCGTAAAGTCCAACTTGCAGGGAACCATCTAACGGGTATACCTCCCAGGTCTGTCGTCCAATATTTATTAAACTAAAGGGGCGGGCAAATGAGGAAAGTGCTATTTTGACTCAAAGAGTCTGATACTTATGTTGCCGTTTGACAGAACATTTAATAGCGTTCCCCCAAAATTTTAACTCTGCTATTATTTTCTGCAGGTTCCAGGTATACGGGATATCGTAAACTATTATGTCTCAGATTCGCTCTTGCTCATCTCCGACAGCTTCGTATCCTGTCAGTATCTGTGTAGATCATCTGTAACACGTGCCTTTTGTTTATCTTTCTTCCGGGAATTTTCGGGTATCACAGTTTGATCAACAGGGGTCATTACTATATCAGGCATTGATGGAAGCTTGATAGGTACTGGATTTGGTGGTTTTTGGAATCCTTGGCGTATTAGATCATCTACATCTTGATCAAGAAACGGTGACGCATCCATTAGGTAATCATCTGTATCCTGAGATTCCCTATCTTCGTCATCATCATCATCACCGGTATCGCCAAATTTGCAATAGAATTGGGTAGAAAAATTATCCCAAGATTTGGACGCAGCATATAGCGCTATAGAAAATATTAGCGAAAGGGTGGTGGGTTGTATATTCGTAGCTTGAGCTTGTGTAGTGAAGTTCGCGGGGTTGGCTGAGTCGCCAAACCTTTCTATCAGTAGCTGGGCTTTATCCTTAGGTACTGAGGGGTTTTTTTCAAATAAGTCCTTGAGGAAACCGTCCTGTATAAAAGAACTTAAGTGATATGTAACGGTATGAAAATATTGTTCGTTAAATAGGGAAACGAAGTCTAAAGCTTCTTTGTTTGGTGTTCGGCTTTTATCCATAGACATTTTTATATTTATGTAATAAAATTTAATAAAGGGGATTATTTTTTAAAAAAAATTATTACGCAGAAATTTTCGTAAAAAATGTATTCACTTACATTAATCTTAGTTCATAAAAAAATGGCTTATTTATAAAATGTTAAGTCACGTGATCGAACACGGCTTTAGACAAACCCCTATTTTGATAATAACTTTAACTCCTTAAAACCTTAGATACGCCACAGTTTTTCGTACCTGATGGTAAAGAGTTGAAATGGTGTCGACACTCCATTCCTACCTTGAAGAAAGTACAATGTAAACCGAAGGCTAAAAATACACTGAATACGAAAAAGTCAGGTAAGTCTGACAAGAATTTGGACAGTAATCAGCCTAAGAAGAAGGATAAACCTGCATCCTCGAATAAAGTCTAAAAATAATAACCAAGAGGAGAAATACCCGAATACTCAGAAGAAGGCAAAGAAATCCTCGAAGAAAAAGGGTAATAATAAAGATAACAAGGCAGTTTTAGCAGGAATTTTGACTTTATTACAGAAACTAGTTTAGCCTACGCTTTAATTAGAAATTTCAGAATTGTATTATTTTTAGGATAGAATATATTTATGTGTTGTACCACAATTTCTTGGAAAGAGGACTTGTCCTCTTCCCTTTTTTTTCCCTTTCCTTTTTTTTACCCAGTGTGTTCGCTTGGCTTATCATCGGATGTGGTAGTAGTACAGGTCTTTTTTTTCAAGAAGTTCAGGTCGGCTTCCAGCTTCTCTGGTTGTTGATAATAGATTTCGTCTAGGTTGTACTGTATGTCAGTCATGCCTTTGTATATTTCTCTCCCTACTTCACATAAAATAAAATAAAATAAATAAACTTTAACTCCTTAAAATTAATAAAGATTTTAAAGTAATTTATTTATATTGAATTATATGATATATTTCTATTTTTATTTAAGGAGTTGAATAAACAGGTTTCAAATTAAAAAATCATAGAATGGTCTTATAATTTTGCAATCAGCTATAATTGTTCTATCTAATTCTGCTTTCAAATCGTTAATTGTGATTTATATTCCATCCTAGGTACAATGATATGATTGTATATATATCTTATCTGTAAATCAGTAATTCTTATATTTTTACATTGATTTAAGACAAATTTCGTATTAAGGTCTAAGTTAACCCACACCCCCAAGATTCTAACCGATTTTTCCTAATTTCTGATCCAAAATCGATATTAATTTTTCCATCTACAGTTTGTATTTCTTCATTTGTTGTCATTGCAAATTTTTTATAATTTGTCTGAATATTATTCATTTTATTAAATTCATCTGCTATATTCAGGATTCTTTCCAATGTGTGTTTACTTTCTGTCAACTACGTTACATCATCCATATATTATGAATAATAGCGGACACTGACTTTTTATGTAATGCTTATATGTTGTTTTTCCAAGAGTGTTCTATCTTGTATCCAATCTTAGACTATCGAAAATTTTAGGGATTTTAATTCTGTCCATTACAAGTTTTAACATCTCTACATCTACCCGGTCATATGCCTTGGAGAGGTCTTAAAACATCAACCAGATGTTTTCTTATTAACTTTAGCATCTTCTATACAAGTGTTAATAATCTGTAATGGATCCGCCAGGTAATGCTACATAATTACCTTCTTTAAGTATATTTTTTTCTGCAATTACAGCTGATAACCTTTTTGTAATGATCTTAACTAATCCCATTCCATAGTTTTGGGTATAGGATACAGTAAGGCTTCTCTCCATTCACTTGATATGTCTCCTATTTGCAAACACATATTTGCTCTTTTTCTAACTGATGAAGATAATCATTAGAATCTAGTTTAAGATATTTACTTATCAAGTTCTTGAATTTAATATTATGCTCAATCTCAATATTATTCTCTGAAATTTTTATATGTTTTTAGCTCTTTATTCAAAACTTTTGATAGACCTGAAGCGTTTTCAAAAACTTTTTTTTGGACAATTTTGTCCACTCTTATTAATTACGTGTTTTATACTACTAATCCTAAATGCTATAAAATTGATCTTATTATAGCATAATGGCTTTTTGGACAATTTTGTCCACTCTAATTATTACGCGTTTTGTACTACTAATCCTAAACGCGTCGCTTATACTTGTAGCCGAAACCTTTTCACGTGATTTTCGACCACGTCTTTAAATCAAAATTAAGTTAAAAAATGATAAAAATTAATCTCTACATCCAGCCGAAACTATAATATAAAGTCTTTGGAGTTTCGGATGGATTTCTGGATAGTTTTTAATAATTTATTATAATTAAATTACTGAAAGTCCGAAACCCTGTCCAGCTTCATAGAGATTTCGGCTACATGTATAACGCCACCTATTATAAAATTGATCTTATTATAAAATTACTTAATTTATCAGTAGTATAACGTCTTTTTGGACAATTTTGTCTACTTTCTGAATAATATTACTAAGTTATAGCATACATATAATATATATTATTGGATAAATTTGTCAAAATAAACTATTTTTTAATTGCTATAAAAAAAATATTGCAATTTGCATTTTATATTCTAATGCATAACTTTACATTTACATTTTATAATTTAATTATGCTTTGAAATAATTATGCTCACTTTTGTTTTGGTTCAATGATTTCTGATATACGTTCAACTGACATGCTCGAAGTAATTGATCAGCGAGTTTGTAAAGAAGGAATTTGTGATAAAAATATTTTGTAATTTTCTTTTGTAACAAAAAAATCACATTTGCGACAATCTACTTGCGCAAGTTGCGCAGCCATTATTCCTTCATTAAATAACCTACGTAACCTATCCCAATCCAGCCTATTTCTTTATTCAGCTTTTCTGTCAATTTTAAGTATAGATCACATGAACGAAATAACCCAAGATTTTACATTTTTAACTTCTAATTCTGAACCGAGCTTTGTAAGATCATCATAAATTTGGACCAATAACGCCAAATGCAATAAGTTAAAAGATTCAGCCGCAATTAGCAGCTTTTCACAATACGTTTCCTGATTCCTCCATTGATTTATCTTCTTAGTAGCAGATTCCTTGTCAACTACTTTAATTGTTTCAAATTTTGATAACTCAGCCAATGCAGTAAATATTTCAGTAGTTTTGATTTTTCTGAGGCAACGAAATGTTCATCATTTGCCAGTAAAATTTCACATAGTTTCCTTTCTTTACTAAACAAAAGCATCTGAAAGAGAATTTAACTCTTCATTTACAATAGCTTCATCATCATCATCA
Organism: Rhizophagus irregularis; assembly: GCF_026210795.1. Lineage (NCBI taxonomy): Eukaryota > Fungi > Glomeromycota > Glomeromycetes > Glomerales > Glomeraceae > Rhizophagus > Rhizophagus irregularis. The sequence goes on along the minus strand of NC_089436.1, from coordinate 2,273,239 downwards.
TCATTATGATCACTTTCACTATCCTTTTCTGAAGAAACTGAAACTTCAACACACTTATGCTTACGTTTTTTTGTTAATACTTTTGATATTGATGTACGTACTACTCGAGATTCATCTGCTACTTCTGAGATTAATAGCTCTGAAGTTGGTGATTCTACTATTACTGCCACTTCCACATTTGGTACTTTTTCTACTGACTTTAATATAGGTGATTTTACTTGTGATTTTGCTGTTAGCTTTTTTGTTGGTACTTTTGTTGATGGAGGTAAATTCAATCTGGTACTTTCATTAAATTCGGTATTTTCATCAGCTGCCAGTGGCGATTGTGAAGGTGAATTTAATTCGGTACTTTTATTAGCTTCGGTACTTTCATCAGCTGCTAGTGGCGATTGTAAAGGTGGATTTAATTTGGTATTTGCTAGTAACACTTGCAAAGGTGATTTTAATTTGGTACTTTTATGATTACTTGATTCCTCACTTATAGGCTGAAAATCATTAACCTCATCTTTAACAAAACCTATAAAATTTAGATGTGAATAATTATTTTGTAATCAAGAACAATTTTATTTGATAAATTTTACTTACAGAAATTATTAATTTTTACTATCCATTTATCAATATCATCATAATAATTTCACATCATGTTCCAGTTGCGGTAACCTAATAATGTTGTTTTGGCCCATGTTATATTTGAAATGGTAGCGTTATTTTTTATGCAATTTTGGCCGCCAAATTTTTTAATGCAATGATTATTTAGATTTGACCAAATTTTTGACGGTGTATCAAGAGTTGTGAGGTAATTTAAAGCTAAATCATAGTTCAGAGCGCGGGCAAGTTCTGAGTCATTAATTTCGTGATATAATGTTGAGTAGAGAGTTGATGTTGTGGATTCAGGTAAATGTTCAGGTGTTGAATACTGTAACAATTGTTTTAATGGTTCATCCATATCTGAAATTATAGTATCAGCTGTTCTAACACTAACTGGACACGTATTTTCTGGCGTTACTAATCCAAGATTAGAGTACTTTTGCAATTTGTTCTATTATCAGAAATTAAGTAATAAAAAAAGTAAGATATAAATTTTATAAATTAAAAACCAAACATCATTCTTATAATTTATATTTACCTGTAATTTAGCATTATTATTCAATACTGAATCATATTTACTTTTGTATAATTCATATAGATTCTTGTAATTCTCGAGTTCAGTCAAACTATCCTAAAAAAATAAAATATTTTATTCAGAAAAAATGTAATTGTTCTAATACCAAGGGAAAAATGGACAAAATTATCCAAAAATAAAAAAAAAGTGGACAAAGTTATCCAGAAATGAAAAAAAAAGTGGACAGAGATGAATAACCAACAACGAAAAAAAGTGGACAAAATTGTCTAAACCCATAAAAAAGTAATCAAACCCAATAAAAAAGTGGACAAAGTTGTCTAAAAACGAGGAAATCTTATACCTTATTGATGAACGTAAAACTTGATGACAACTCTTGTAAGTCAATATACGTGCGACCTTCATTCTTCTTAAATATTATTCTCACTTTATCTTGTTCGAAAACACATGAATCAATTTTTTTATTTGTTACTGTCCAAATATGTAAAAGCGCTGTTGAAATTGAATTTTCAACATCGTCAGGTAAAAAAGCTTTTTTTCCACGAATCTTTGAATTGAGAATAGCGGAAGGTGTTTTCGACATATTCAAACAAAAAAATACTTGATAATATTTCATGTGAAATCAAGAAGAAAAATATATTTTTTTTGATTTTATGACGTATTTATTTATATTCAATTTTGCCAGCCACATCATTACATCACAAAAAAATGATGATTTGCAGCCAATCATTATTTTGACAATTTCGCCAATTTTGACTTGACAAATTTATTTCGGCTTTTTACCATTTTGATTTGCATTGACTAATTGTTTATTTTTTTTCAACATTTTCAACATGTCAAAATTCTTTATTTATGACATGCATCTTTAATGATACCTTCCAAACGTACTATACGATCCTTAATAATCTGAAAGTCCTGCTACTTGACCCACATGTTAATAAAATTTTCACAAGCTTCCCATGATTCAAACTTCCTTTCCAAATACAATAATATATGGTTATTCTCATTAGATAAGATCATTTTGTTACCTATATTATTGCAATCATCTAAAAAAAAAAAATAATTAATTAGTAAATTATAAAGTTCACATTACTAACATTAATCCACTATTTTAACTTAACTTTAACCCTAATCCAAACCCTAATCCAACATACCCTAACTCTAACAGAATCCCGGACATTACATATACAACTTAGTGGCAACTTTTTCGCAGATTAACCTAAATTTCACAAAAAAAAATTTAGCTTTTTACGATTATCTTGGCATCCAGTGGTCCAATTTGTATGAATTTTTTTTGTTTTGTAGCTCTCATTGAGCACTACAAAATAAAAAAAACTGCATGAATCAGATCACTAGATACCAAGATAATCGCAAAAAATGGAAAATAAAAAAAAGAGCAAATTAGATCTTTTTTGGCAAAAAGTTAGTTGTGAGTTCTATAAGAGATGTCCAGGATTCCTAACCCTAACCCTAAACTATACATACTATATGTAAATTCTAAGGGTTGAATGTCTTCGCTAGATTCTTTTTTTATATTTTCCATAAAGTAATAAATAAAGTAGTTTACATTCAATATTAATGAAAAAAAAGTATATTTATATTCAATATTAACGAAAAAATAATATTTAAGAAAGAGAGAGAAAGAAAAGCCGTGAAAAATACTAATCTATTTAATAATCAAAAATTTATTAAAAGTATAATTTACATTATTTTACATCATTACAATAAAATGATCATGCAAACATCAGTAATTTTTTTAGGGTGTGGATCCCTAGGGATTCCAAAAATCCTGTAATTAGTAATGATCCTTAAAGAACCTTCCCTATCAGCAAGGATTCCCTATCATAAACTTTTTATAGAATTCTTAAGGATCCTAAGTTCGCAAATAAGGAGTCCTTACGGATATTTATTGTTATATTTGTTTATCATATGTGCCGATTTTTGGAATTAGTCTAAATTAAGATTTTTATAAAAATTTAATATTTTAGTAAGATTAACATTACACAAATCTAAATTAAATATGTGTTACATATTTACGTAACTCAGATTTAATAAAAAATAAAAAAAATTTTTTTAATCAATATTCAAAAATAACGGTAATAACCACTTCTTTTTCCCCATCACTGCCCATCACTTTTCCATTATTTTTCTATTCACTTTTATTAAATATGACAAAAAAGTTTATAAGCAAATATAGCAGTTATTTTTAAGTGGTAAGTAAAAGAAAAAACTTAATATTTTATATACATAGATAAGATATATTTTTTCATAATTTTTAGCTTTAATTTATTGTTTTTTCTTTGTAAAAAATACATGCAAATAAAAAATAATTATGATGTAAAATAGTTGTAAAATGAATAATAAGATATTCTTTTTTTTTCAAAATAACTAATTATATATTTGTTTTTTATATTTTAAAATTATTTTATTAGATTTATTCTATTAAAATCCTTAAATGGCAAATAAAATCTTTTAAATAAAGTAAAAGAATTTGGGATTCTCTTATGAAAGCATTTTTTGGTAAGAAATAAAATTTTCAGATCGGACTTTATGCAGGTGACAAAATCGTGCATTATTATTCCTGGAGATATGCTAACGTCATCATTTTACATTCATTTGAAAGCTGAGAATTTGCTCTATCGTAAGAATCAAAGATCAGGAAAATTGGATCACCGGATGAGGCGTAATTAACGATCAAAGTCAAATCAAATTTAAAAATTAAAAATAAATATATTAGACGTGATTATTCACAATCCAGTGATTCAATTCATTCGATTTTAGGCTTATTAGATAGACCTCAATTTTCTCTTTCAAATGAATATAATTTCATTCGTGTAGCTTGCATCTACAGGTATTTAATAAATTTTTTTATATCAGATTTTATCAAACTTATAAAATTTTATATTAATAATATAATTGATGATTTCTAAACATCTACATATATTAAATGAATTATTTTAAATTTATTTTAAAGATAAAAGTTGGCATCACCTTAGGGAGCAAAGATCATTCAAATTGAATCACTACATGTGAAGTAATTAATGATCAAATTTAGATAAAATTCAATAAATATACTGAATGTGATTACTGAACAACTAGTGATTCAATTCACTTGATTTTAGATTCATTAGATAGATCTCGATTTTCTCTTTCAAATGAATGTAAATTTATTTGTATAGCTTATTTCTATGAAGAATTATCAATGATTTTGTCATGAGAGTTATATTTGATCTTTTAAATTTTAATGATATCTTATATTAAAAAAAAATTAAAAATTATATAATTAATTAGTTTTTTTTGCATTATCTAGTATAAATTTATTATTCTTATATAAATGATAATTTATATTTGCTTTAATAAAATTATTTTTGTGTAAAAAAATTAGATTCCAAGGATCGGCCCATATGTTTATTTATCAATAGATTTATACTCATTTATTATTAATTTATTTATTTAATTTATCAATATATTTTTAATTAATTTATTTGTCTATACTATTACATATTTTTTCAAATTAATAAAATATAATGATAAATTAAAAAAAGGTCTATTTCGATTACAAAGAAAATTCTAAATAAAAAAAATTGAAAAATGAAAATAAAAAATATTATTAAACTTCTATTAAAAAAGAAACAAACGGGAAGTTTCTCAATGAAACTTACCATTTTTTAAATTATTAACTCTTTTATTGATACCCAGACAACCTATAAAAAAAATAAGTAAAAAAAAAGTTAGCAAACGTCTTGTTAAAAAAAAAAAATTAAAAAAACCAACATTTTAGTGTCGAGTTTTAAGCAGTTAAATGTAAATTTTCCAGTTATAAAGTTTATATTTAATAACTTTTAATGTACCGTCTGTATGAAAAAAAGCCTGAAAAAAAATAAAAAAAAAATAACGAACGGTTAGCAATGTTTGTTAAAATTAAGAAAAAATAAAATTGAAAATTTCTTTTTTTTTACTTTTCAGCTTATTATTATTTTTCGCATTACTACAAATAATATGAGAATATTTTGCAAAAACTAACTTATAGTCCCTATCCATATACTTCATTATGAATATAATATCTGAATGGTTTCATTTCCTACTCTTCTGTCTTTGCTAGGCACGCGTCCTGTAATATCCAGAAAGATTCAAAAAACTTCCTAAAAAACAGAAAATAAAATGAACAGTTAGTAATGTTCATTAATATAAAGATAAATCAGAAAAATTTTTACTTGCACCAAAGAGATTTAATAAAATAGCCTAAAAGTGAAGAAAACGAACAGTTAATATAAATGTTTGTTAATAATATATATAAAAAAATAAAGTATTTCTACTTGCCTAGACCTATTCAAATACCCGTAAAAAAGGTCAGTTAAAAAAAAGAAAAATAAATAAATAGTTAGTAAAGTTCATTAAATAAACAAAAAAAAAACTGGTTTTTTTCTTTCTTACTTGCCGGTATTCCACTTCTAAAAGACTTGAAAGCTGCCTAAAAAAGAAAAAATAAATAATGAACAATAAACAGTTAGTAATGTTCATTAATATAGACAGAAAGAAAAAACTTTTTTTCTTTCTTACTTACCAGTATTCCATATCTAGAAAGACTTAAAAACTGCCTAAAAAAGAAAAGGAAAAATAACAAACAGTTAGTGATGTTCATTAAATAAAAACTGAAAAAAATAAAATTTGTTTTACTTACTTGACTTCTCGCGTTTAGAGACTTAGAAAACTGTCTAAAAAAATAAAAAAATAAACAATTAAAATGTTTGTTAAAATAAAAAACTTAGTTAACATCTAAATAAAAAGAAAACGAACAATTAGAAATGTTTGTTAAAATAAAAAAAATTTTTAGCTTTTTTTACTCACTATGTTCCCATATCTAGAGACTCAAAAAATTCCTAAAAAAAAATAAAAAAAAAGTTTAATAATGTTTGTTAAAACTTAAAATAAATAAAGAAAAAAATAAAAAAACATATCTAACTGAAAAACGCTATGTTCAAAAAGTACAAGAACTACTACTTAATAATTAACATTTGCCATAATTTTCGTCATACCCACATACACGCACTTAAATTCTGGAAATTGGCAGGAGCTAGAGACTATAAAATAGAAAAAATGTTGAAAGTTTTTTTTAAAAAAAAAGATTTGAAAATTGAAAAATAAAATACTACAATAGTCATTTTCTAAAAAATAGGTATATTCTATTTAACATGAAAAGAATGGAAAGGAAAAAAAAACAAAGGAAATAAAGAAAGAATATGAGAAAGGGGAAGAGGACGCGTGAAAAAGGGAAAGTAAAGAATGTATAGAAAAGAATGTATAAAGGGGAAGGAAAGAAACGTGTAAAAAGAGAAAGGAAAGAAATATGTAAAAAGGAAAAGGAAAGAACGTTAAAAAGAAGAAGGAAAGAAACGTGTAAAGGGAAAAGAGAAATAACATGTGAAGAGAAAGGAAATTATAAAGGGGAAAAGGCTTCACTACTAATAAAAAAGTAATATTTTTTTTAACTTTTTTTAATTGGCAAGTCATATGACTTTAAATAAATTGTTTTGCAAATGATTTTGTAATACAGATTTGTAGATCATTTTACGCGAAACTTTAAAAATAAAGAATCCTTAAGTTTTTTTTTATTGGGAATCCTTAAAGATCCTATAAGTTACAGAATCTTTAAAGATCCTTAAGATTTGTTAAGAGATTTTTAAGGAATCCACAAAATACCAGATCTCTAAGGATTCTATAACAATTTATGGAATCCCTACGGATCCATACACCAAAAAATTTACTGATAAATCCATGACTATTACATAATTAAACTAATCAAATTACATGACAAATGAAGTATAGCGATAAATTGCATATGCGATAAATCATAATTTTCTTTTTTATATTATATAAATTTTAGATAGAATCTATTGATGATTTTAGAATTTGAAGGTAGTATGCTTACCTTTAAATCTTAATTTATTTTTTTAATCCAATTTTTTTTATATTATATGAAGTTCAAATATATAGGACCTATTGATAATTTTAGAATTCAGAGGTATATTTACCTCTAAAACTTAATTTATTTTTTTTTAAAAAAAATAAATTATATAGGTTATGAATGGAACTTGTCAATAATTTTGAAATTCAAAGATATATTAATTTCCAAATCTTTAAATTTTTAAATTTTTTATTTAACAAACATTCATTTTATCAAATTTTTTAGATCTTGGATGCTAAAGAACAGCTCTGAATTCTTATTTTAAAGGTAAAATCTTTACCTTTGAAATTTTTTTTTATATTTTTTATTTAACAAATATTATTAATGTTCATTTTTATATTTTTAGATTCCGGAAAATTTAAAGTACAGTCGCGTTGGAAATTGTTGCCCAATTACTTACGAGGTAGAGGTTATAATTATTTATCACTATAGTTATCCCAGCATCCAGTGATCAGAGTTTGACAAATTAAGGCTTATTGGATTCACCTCATCAAGACGAGTCCAATGTTAGTTTAATCATGACTTTAGGTTCAATAAATGCCGAGATATACCTCCAAACATACTTTACCTAAAAATTTTTTGAAACTCTGGATTTCATAAAATTGGGAATAGCTATGACGGTAATCCGATTTTGATAATCGAAAGTGCAAATTAGATTAATCTCATTGAGACGCATCGAATGGTAGCCAGCCTATGTATATAATATCGATATATCACGAAATAATGGCCAAAACGTCTAAAATATATTTTAATGTATATTTTGGCATATATCGATCCTAGAGATATAAACTGACCACTATTCAATTCGTCTTGATGAGATGAATCCAATGAGTCCTTATTCGCCAAATTCGGATTACTGGATGCCAAGATAATCACAAGTAGCAAGATAATTATAGATTTCATCTTTAAGCAAAAATCAGCCAAAATTAAATAAAATTGCAATTTCATCTTTAAGCAAAAATCAGCCAAAATTAAATAAAATTGCAACTACTGATTTGCCAACAAATTAATTTGGTTTAAACAAAGTAGAGAACAATTAGAAACGAACTAATATATTATCCAGAAGTGTGACCTCCTCTCAAGAGCTATAGGAGAACTTAAAGCTGTACTGAGGAAAAAATGAAAATTTAAATAGTTCTGTTTTTGGAAAGGCTGCCACCTTGGGATTGTAAAAATTTAATGTAGTATGAGAAGCAAACTAGATATAAATTTTTTACTAATGTTTATACTGGTGAAAAAATACAAATATATTTGTATTTGTCTTCATTTTCAAATCAGCATTACTTTCTGACGCAACTGTACAACTCTGAATATTTATTTTAAAATTAAAAACTTTTGAATAATTTAATTTATTTAATGAATATTTACTGAACATTTATTTTTATATTTTATAAATCTGGATGTTAAAATACAGTTCTGGTTGAAGGTAAAACATTACCTTCAAATTTTTTTATATATTTTTATCTTAACGTTACTTATATTCATTTTTGTACTTTATAGGTTCTGAATGCTAAAATATAACTCTGAACATTTATTTCAAAGATATAATTTTACTTTCAAATTTTTTTTTATATTTTATCTTAATGAACATTATTAAACATTCATTTTTATATTTTATAGGTTCTGGATATTGAAATATAGCTCCAGACTTTTGCTTTAAAGGTAAAACTTTACCTTCAAATTTTTTTTATATATTTTTATCTTAATAAATGTTACTTATATTTATTTTTATATTTTATAGGTTCTGGATATCAAAAAACAGTTTTAAATTTATTTTCAAAAGTAAAAACCTTTAAATTTTTTTTTTCTATCTTTAAAATGAAATATTACTAAATATTTGTTTTTGTAGATATTAATACTAGTCCTTGAGTTTGGATTGGTAAGTTTCAAAGTTTTTACTTTAAAATTTTTTTTTAAATAAATTTTTTTAAATTTTATTTAAACTTTTTTTATTTCTTTTGTAAGTATCAGCTTTTGGTTATTTGGCTTTGAATTGATAAATTGCTTCTAAATTTTTTTTTTTCTTTTTTGTAGATATTAGCTTTAGTTCTTAATTTTTAATAGATAAGTTTTAAAGTGAAAGTTTTGAAATTACTTTTTTTAAATATTTTTTTTAAGAAATTCTATTACCTTTTTTTTTCTTTGTAAATATTAGCAGATCCTTAAGCTTTGATCAGTAAAGTTTAAAGTGAAGTTTCAAAACTTTTTATTTTATTTAAACTTTCTTTACTTCTTTTGTAAATATTAGTATTAGTTTCAGACTTTAGATTGATAAATTTTGAAGCAAATACTTTAAAACTTTTTTTTAAATTTTTTTTTTAAGAAACTTTATTAATTTTTTTTTCTTTCTTTTGTAAGTATCAGTATCAGTTCTTGGATTGAAGATTTTAATCAGTAAGTTTTAAAATACTGTATCAAAACTTTTTTATAAAAAATCATTTTTTTAAAAAATTTTAACAATTTTTATTCTTTCTTTTATAAGTAATATTGATCTTGCGTTTTGAATTAATAGGATGAGTAAATTTATTTTAAAATGTTTTTTTTTATATTTTTTTATTAACATTCAGTTTCTTTTATTTTTAAATTCCTATTCACACTCATATTAAATAAAATAAAATTATTTAAAAATAAAAACATAAAAAAACATAAAGTAAATAAAAACTTTTATTGAAAATTGCAAATTTTCTAAAACTTTTTGTTATGTGTATAGTCATATAATTTTGCAGCATTGCATTTTACATATTTGACTAGTTAATTTTTGTTATATATTATTTTTAGCTATAAATAGAAATTCTCAAATAAAATTGTTGTTAAAAATTTGCTTAATAAAACATTAGTATTTATTATTATCCTTGAAATTATAAAACTTAAGATATATAGTATATTGTACTATTAAAATTATTAGTAATACTACTATCAATATAATATTTACATATTCTTTTTTTTCTTTTTTTAAACAAAATTCACTATTTGTTAATTGAATTCTTCTGAAAAATGAAACTCTAAATTCTTGCGAATTAAGTTCTTTTTCTTTTTATTTTTCATTAATATGATTTTTATAATATTTTACTAAAAGTTTTTGCACTACAATATTCTAAAATGCAAGATTCTGAAATTTTGAATGCATTATTGATAAAGTGGATAGAATTCTAAATCTAAATAACATTTTCATCTAACATTTTTTATGCAAATTTTTGGGATCTAATATAATGGTAATTTGGAAATATATTATATTCAGCATTCTCTTTAGAAGTTACCTATTCCAAATTATCAGTGATTTTATTTTTTATAAATTAAAAATTTAAAGATCAAAATTATTTAACAAATTTGCAATCTTTTAATATACTTATATATATATATGTAAAGTTAATTCTATTTCTTTCTATTTCTCATTTGATGTGATCTTTATAATACTTTCAATATCAGCTACCAGAAGTTTTTGCACTATAACATTCTGAAATGCAAGATTCTGAAATTTTGAATGCATTATTGGTGAGGTGAATAGAATCCCAAATCTGAATAATATTTCCAATATGCAATATGACAGTAATTTGAAAATATATTATGTTCAGCATTTTCTTTAGGAGTTACCTATTCCAAATTATCAGTGATTTCATTTTTTACAAATTAAAAATTTAAAGATCAAAATTATTTAACAAATTTGCAAAGTTATTTAAGACAGTGCCATTTAAGCTGCTAAAAAGAAAAGCCTCTATCAAAGAATATTCACTAAAATTCATGAAAATTTTATATATAATATAAAATTTTTCTCTTTCTTTACAATCACAAAAAAATGAAAGAATTAAATTTAGACGAAAAATTTAATGATGTAAGTGATGATGTAAAATTTTTTCACAACCAAATATGATTTTTCTATAGGTTGCTGATGCATTGATAGATTCTTTACTGGTTAACAGTAATAGACAGTATATTGGTAAAAACTTTTTTTTTTTTACTCAAAATTACATTTATTTTGCAAGCATTAAAGCCAAAGGGGCAAATGGAATGTTATTACTTATCAAGAAGTTGTTTGTCATAATGAAAGATTAGGAGGAAACGATGAAGCGAGTAGAAATATTTAACTCAATGGGCGTACTCATGATTTAGCCAAAATTCGAAATTAATTTATTTATTATAGATAAAATTTCTCTCGGTTATGTTCGGTTTGCAGGCATTTGCTAAAGGAACAGAGTTTGCCAGCCAAAGATAATTATTATTCGTCCAACAGTATTAAACGATCCGGTAAAATTAATCCACCAATAGTTATTCGACCTGGAGATATCATATTTGGAAATTTAGATGGTGTTGTATGTATCCCTCGAAGATTGTTAGATAAAGTTGTTGAAAACTGTAAACCAGTTAATACGAAGATTGATGCGAGACTGAAAGAAAAGTGAAAAAAGGAAGGTATAGAATCACGTGGTTAGTATAAAGTAGGAAGTGAGATGAAAAATGAAAAAGCCACAACTATTTTGTATTAAACTGTTTTTATAATGCTTAATTAGTGCGAAAGAAGACGATGACTATTTGGCTTCTTGGTGAAGTTAATACTAATCAATATGTTATAAAAATTTATTTTTTGCGGTTATAATTAGATTTTATATGAAATAAACCGAAGTGTTATTTGATTAATAAATGCTATACCTACTTTATCGCTTATCACTTTGACTGCACAAAGCTAAGCCACCCACGATTTGTCTTTCCTTTATGAAATTAGTGATCAATAAAATATAGCTTTATAACAATTACCTTTATAAAATAGATCTAGTTTTTACAACAGAAACGCCATAAGCAACCATATTAACGATCGCAATTATAACATTACCACCACCGGATTCTGTTAAGAATGACCAATTCCATCTTCCATTTTTCCAAGATTTAAAATCCAACCAAGTTTGTGCACCATTCGCTGTAGCCAAAACCAACAAAGAAACTTTTTGAGCTCCCATATCCTTGCTAAATCTTGTTAAAGCTAATAAAGCTAATAAAGCCAACGAAGAATTCATACCACCTAATCTTTTAACCACGTCATTAGCAATCGCATGCGATGCACCCATTTCATTATTCCTTATAGTATATCTTTTTAAATATTTTCTTGAAGAAAATAAAAGCCTTTTTAGTGAAAATGAATGCCAAATAAATGTCAAGAGAAAAGGAAGGTTATTTGAACGAAACAATTGACGAATTAAAAAGACAAAAACTGAAATGAGATGACCAAATATAATACGAATTGTGGATGGATAAAATGGTCTATTGCGAACACGATGTCGTTTTATTGACTGTGGGGTTTGTTGAGAAAAGGGATTCTCTTGTTGATAAAATGGATCATGTTCAAGAGATATTTGTGTTTGAATATCATCTTCATTTGTTATTTCTTCATTTATTGTTTGAATTTGTGACATTCCTTTTATTTTTATTTTACTTTTATCAAGAGAAAAAATGATTTTTTTTTTAATTTTAGTGTAACAGAGTAAGCATATGACGTAACTCGCCCAGTTTCTTAATTTAAAATAATAATTAAAATAATAATGACAATCCCAAATTCAAATCCCAAAAATCCCGAACGCAGTTACAAATGCTAAAAGTTATGAAAGTAAATGGTTTACCAATCATATTTATGAACTAAATATTTGGTGAAATTTTGATAAATTGAAATCATCATAATTTGATGTCAATTAAAGATACTAATTTCTGTTATATATTTAACTAGTATTTAACTAAAATTGCGTAAATTTGATTTTCACAAAATGGTTTTTTTGTATCTCCTTGTGTTATATTTATTTTTAACAGCCATTCTCGTAATATCAAATAATGTTTTTCATTCTAATAAGAGTGTTATTGCTTTATTGCTTTAAATAAATTACCAATAATAGTTAAGAGAGTTGATGTAATCCTTATCCTGGAGATTGATTTAGACCTGGTGACGAGATTGATGTAAAGTGGGATTTGATTGGTTTTGAATGTCGAAATTCAATGGATGGTTTGGTGTCATTACATCAAATTAACGCGATTTTATTTTCTAACTTGACCAAAAATGATGTGGAAATGGGAATATCGTTTGGGAATAATATTAACTGCTTGTCCTATACAACTAATACTATTAGCTAATATCGTAATTCAAGTTTATTTTTCTTGGATATTGAATTAACTTTTACAACAAATCCTCCAGGATTTATATTTGATATTATACAATATTACCTATTCCGAAAACAAACGAATCTGATACAATTACTGATAATGATCATGTTATTTCTCAAGCTGGGCGAAAGATCGTAAAGGAAACAATTCTAATGTAATAGAGTTAGTTCTGTCGATATTTTAGAAACCGGGATTGGTTGGATATGTGCGATGTTTGGTATTATATTTGCTATCATATTGCAGCAAACTCTAAGCTACATAAATAACGCGAAATTGATTTTCAAATTAATAATTAATCTTGGCTAGAATTAATTCCAATAATACTTGGTTTTCTTCTATGTTCATAAAAAGTAAGCTGTAGCGTGTTAATACCACTTTTTAGGCTAACCAAAATTAGTAGGATACTATAAAGTTGCTTCAAACGTGAATCGTTTGAGAGAAGTTGTTATTTTTTTTTTTGCTATAAAGAAAATAAGGAAACTTTCTGTAATTATTCTAATGTTTACCTGCTATTAAAAGTTACCGTAAATCGCTTGTACCTGGAGGGACTCAACATTCTCTGTTCTATAGACGGACGAACAAATCTGTTATGATAAATAGAATTTCATCAATGTCATGTGCTTGTAAATAACTTGAAAGATCAAGTGAAAGATTATTGGTTATTAAAACTTTCTTGTCATGTGATTTTCTTTCCTCAAAAAATTTCTTTGGTGCAAGAACTTCGCCAACTTTAGTCTGTGTTGTGTATCGCTCCCGCTTTTGTTTCGAAATCGTTATTTTCCCTTGACCCAATAATTATACGTAAACTTTTAAAGGGAAAAAATTAGTTTACACTTCTGCTTAATACGGATCGACTTTTTAACATAAGGTATACTTTAGGAACGATCCAACATGTCATATTCTCCTGGTACGGTAGTTTACGCAAAACTTAAGGGATATCCTTGGTGGCCAGCACGAGCAAGTATTTTGCTGCTTTTACTTTTCGCGGCGCGAGTGTCTACACGATTCGCGTTTTAGTAAATTTACTTTTACAAGTATACTTCACTTTTTTTTTATTTCATTTGATAGGTTGAAGTCGAAGAGTCATTACCTTCCACAGTTATTTCTAAAAAACCGAAAACACCTAAACCAATAATCAGTGTTAGATTTTTCGGATCTAAGGATTAGTACGTTTCTCAAAAAATCTTTCTTTGAGTTCTTAATGAATATTTTAGTCTTATTGAAATTAACACTCATATTATATCTTCTAATAATGATAGTGGCTGGTTTGGGAGCAACGATATTAAACCATTTGATAAGAAAGATGCTGAATTGACATTGCAAAAAATGAAAAATAAGAAACATGACAAATTGTTGGAAAGATCTATTCGTGAAGCTTTAGATCCTTCATCTTCATCCTTTGATGACCCTATGGATGAAGAAGGTGCCGATGATGATGTAGAATCAGAATCTGATGTGGAATTAGAAAATGAAAGTAAGAAATCAAGTGAATCTTTTGAAAATGAGGACGAAGAAGAGGGAGAATATACAAAAAAATCAAAGAGTCGTAATAAAGGAAATAAGAAAAATAGAAAACCCACATCAATTAAAAGTTCAGAACATCGTAGAACATCATCATTAAGTCAAAAGAAAAAGTATCGTAGTTATTCATCAGAAGATGAGGATGATGTGGATCATGGCGGAAAAAGTGGAAAGAAGCGCAGAGCCAGCGAAGGTTCTGCTTTAGAAAAAGCTTCTAAGCGTAAACATAGAAAAATAGACTATACTGATGATGAAGAGGAGAAAATGGATTTGGATAATGGGAAGAAGGTATGACATTGATGATATAAAAATAATTCTATCTATTTCGTTAAATTTAAATTTTGAAAAATTTAAATTTTAGGAACGTCGGCAGATTATTAAAAAAGAGGGTTCAAAATCACCGGTCAAATCTGATAATGAATCACCTGAAGGTGATGTAAATGACAAGGACGAAAATAAATATAATAAGGATGATGATGCAGGTTTTGAAAGCAAGTCAAGTAGAATGGAATCTGAAAGTCATCATCGTTCGTCTAAATCGCGACAGTCGAGTACGTACATGCAATAATATATTCATATTTGTTTCTATGATTTATGATATTTTTTTTTTAATAATAGGAACACCTAGTGATAAATTACTTCATTTGAGACATAGACTTCAGAGAATGACTTTGAAAGACGATATTGAGGTAAGATTTTCTATCAATTCCGTTTATTCATTTTATATCTTATTTATATTATTACAAATCTTTTTTTTTGCCCACTAGATATTAGACACGGAAAAGATTGATGAAGTGTTTACTGAAGTTGAAAATTTTCATATTACTATTCCTTTATTGAAGGTAACTTAAGGATTAACCCTACTGATAAGCTATTTCTAATTTATTTAATATTTTTAATTGACGTTCTAATTAGGAAAGTAAAATTGGTAAACTCATGAGAAAAATTGCCGAAAAAAATATTGATCCAGACCCGAAAAGAATTATAGAACGAAGCAATGAGTTAATCAGGAAATGGAAATGCTTGTTGGAAGCACCTACTCATGAAGGATCTGATGAGGAAACATCACCTAAAACAGTTACTCAAATTGAGGGTGAATCACCAAATCGAGAAGCTGTTAATAGCGAAGAAAGCAGTCAGCCTTTGCCTGGTGAACAAGAAACTGATAACAAAAATCAAGAAAATTTCGATAGTAATAATGTGAAGGAAGATAAAGAAAGGCTCCCATCAGCTATGGATGTCGACGAAATTAATGATATTCAACCAGAAATTAGTGAGGGAAAACAGATAGTTGAAAGTAAAGATAACATCGTCACAAACGGATCCTCACCTGCAGCTAACAATCAAGAAGTGAACAGTCATGAAAAAGAAGATTTTAATAATAAAACTTCTGAATTGTGAATTGTGAATTGTGAATTGTGAATACATTTTATTTGCATAGGATATATATTCTTATAGGTTTGAACCACACAAAAACTATGTTTCTAATCTTACTATCTTTTTGTTATTTTTCTTTTTTTGCAATCAAAATTTCTTTAGCTTTTATATGCTTTATTGTCTTTGAAAGTTGCTGTAAATATTTAAATAGACTAAGCGGAGAGAAAAAAAAATTATTCTGAAATTAATTTGACTGATTTCGTTTTTGCCAACTTAGTTTACTTATTGTTTTATTTCAATTAGTATCATGAGATTTACTACTATTATTCGATGAAATAAATTTTTTTTTAAGAAACAAAGTTATTGTGGCAGTATTACGGCATCACGTTTTCACATCGATGTTACACAAGATTGTTAAAAAAATGATAAAATGGTTTTCTAGTTGGCCAATCTTCAACGTCTAAACTTACGACTTCTAATGTCGCGTCAAATCAGACAATGTCTGAACCAAAGTCATCAGTTTTAGGTCCTGTTAAAGGCTATTTCACAAGTAAAGATTATAGGTTCTACATTATTGCTGCTGGCTCGGTATTGATTTTGGCAGGAGCTAGCTTCTATTACCTTCGGACTCCCAAGCCTCCAAAACCAAAAACACGTTCTAAAAGAAGATCATCGAGACCTGCCGGAAATGCAGACGCTGGTACAAGTCTGATAGAGCTTGATCACCTTAGATTTTGGAATTTGATATACAAGTAACCTACTTGATCTTCAACTTATTACAGGAAAAGATAGAGGAGGTAGAACTAAAGAGGAACCTGAAGCCGAAGAATTCGAAAAATATAGTTCTGTACAAATTGATGCTTTACCTGTGGAGGTGATTGAGATGTTATTTGATGATAAATAATCATGTTTTCAAAAAAAAAAATATTATTATTAATGTCTTACATTATCTATTAAGAAACGCGTCACAGCTTCACAAATACTCAAAAGTCGAGGAAATATAGCGTTCGGTCAAAACAATTATCAAAAAGCTATATCCCTTTATACGAAAGCGATTGAATTTAGCCAGAACCCAGTATTTTTCAGTAACCGAGCTGCATGTTATTATAACACAAATGAATATGCGAAAGTTATCGAGGATTGCAATAATGCGTTGCAAATGGATCCTCTATATGTCAAAGCGTTAAATAGACGCGCTATGGCATATGAACAAACCTCTCAATATGAAGAATCTTTACATGGTAAATAAAAAAAAACATTTATTTTGCGTGTTTAACAAAAATAAGTTTCTTAATCTTCTTTATTTCTCTTCAAAATTTTTTAAAATAGATTTCACTGCAGTTTGTATAATCGGTGAGTTCAGAAATGAGAACGCTACAGCATCTATTGACCGACTTTTAAAGAAAGTTGCTAGTATCAAAGCTCAAGAAATTATTCAGGTAAATTAAAAACGTATGTTCTGTGTATTTTTAATACGTAACAACGTGATTTGAATTTATATAAATACTAGAATCGTAAAAAACGACTCCCGTCAACAAAATTCATATCTTCATATATGGAGGCATTTCGCAAAGGTTTTTATTTGAATTATTATTTTGAGTTTAATTTCTTTAATTATCTAAATTTTTTTTTTTTCCTCTATCCCAGCACGGCCTTATATGGTTGATGAGGAGCAAGAAGGCGATGAATTTTATAAAGCTGCGGAAAATTTTTTGAATGAAGAACGTTATGAAGAAGCAATGAATGCGTACGGAAAAGCCATAGAAGTTGGATGTTCCTATATGGCTGAAGCCCTCAATATGAGAGGTACCTTCACTTATTTAACGGGTGATTCCAAGGGTGCTTTGGAAGATTTCAAAAAGGCACTTGAAATTAAGCCTGATTATGTTCAAATATATGTAAAGCGTGCTACAATTTACATGGAACAAGGTAATATAAAAATTTTTTGTTTTTGTAATGAAGCATGAACTTATAATGAACTTTATAGATAACGCTGATCACGCATATCGAGAGTTTGATGATGCTATTAAAATTGATCAAAATGATCCAGATATATATTATCACAGGTTTTTTTCGAATTTAAACTTTAAAATCATGCTATATATATTATGTGTTTATTTATAAATAATTTTATTAACCTTTATTATTTGATATATTAATATCAGAGGACAAGGTATGTGTATAATTATCGATTTGAACTCGAATAATAGCATGTTAACTTTAATAAACATTTTGAATTTTAGTATATTTCCTCAATAGTATGTTTGACAAGGCAGTTGATGAATATCAGCGTAGAATTGAACTTGACCCAGATTTTGTTTATGCGTATATTCAACTTGCGATAGCCCAATATAAAAATGGGTCTATTTCAGAAGGAATTAAGACTTGTCGACTAGGACTTCAAAAATTTGTTAAATCGGCTGAGATGCATAATTATTACGGTGAACTCCTTGCTGATCAAAAGAAGGTTGATGAAGCCATGGAACAATTTGACAAAGCTATTGAATTACAAAACGGAAATTTTGCATTACCTTTCGTTAATAAAGCAATGCTCTGTTTCCATGTTAAGAATGACCATGCTCAAGCTGAAGATTTTTGCCGTAAAGCATTGGAAAGTAAGTATAATTAAATTTACTTATTATAAAATGAGCGGACTAACAATGAGTGTTTATTAATCTCAAAGTTGAGCCAGAAAGTGATATTGCAAACACGATCATGAGTGAGATTCTACTTGCTAGAGGAAACTTGGAGGAAGCACTAAAATATCTTGAAAGGTACCAAGAAGTTGCACGAACAGAATCTGAACTTCAAGGTATCCTGGAGTATGCAGAAGCTGCACGATCTCATATTGCTTTCAAACGAAGATATCCACAACATGCTGATCGTGCTTCTTCACTTGCTCGGTAAAAAAATAATTTCACACTTAAATATTATTATTTTTTTTTTAAATCCGCAGTTATTAACAAGCACTATATGTAAACTAAAAAAAACTATTATATTAAAATTAGTAAATTTGCTAAATTTTTAAATAAATATACGGTCACCTCCGAAAGGAGTGACACGATGTTTCACCAATCAAGTATTGAAAAAAAAATTTCTTATACCGACAAAATATTTATAAACTATATAACTATATTTATATATGATCAGTTGATCACCTCTAAAATTTAGTAATACTTTGCTCATAAATCGAAGGATTGGTTTAGGCGTTGAAGGAACATCTAGCTTTGATTATAATTTTTACATCTTTCTTTCTTTTTTTCCTCTTAACTTATTACAACTTCTTTACAATCTTTATTAGTAATATTAGTTATATTCTGAATACACTTAATTTCTTTTTTTGAGGTTTATTACATGCCTTATACTTATTAGGTTATTGAGTCTTTATGTCTTATTATTTGTAATGGATTACCAATATGCATAAAAATTAAAAATTCCATTTCCCTGCTGGTCAAATAGTTCTACTTTTATACTTTTAATAAATTATTAATTCAAATAGCTAAATTAAATGCCTATTTAATACATCTTACTTATATCAAATCCATATTTTTGTTTAACTTTAAGATTATTGTTTATTTAATTGGATATATTAGTTTTTATATTATTATATCCAGTTTAATATAAACTTACCCTTCCTTTCTTTTTATTATTAACTTGAAATATACAATCCTTTTATTGATAAGCCAAAGATAAGTAAATTTTTACTATAGTAATTTTCAAATAAAAAAATATAATTATCATATTATTATTATAATAATCATATAATTAAAAAAGAAATAATTTATTTATCGCACGTGCGATGCAAATTTTTATGTTTATCATTGCCATTTTAAGGGGGTGGCGATGTATAAGCAGGTTGATCAACCTAAATAATTTACAAAAAAGGAAAGTGGCGATGCATCGCACGTGCGATGAATAAATTTACTCATTAAAAAAAATGCAATAATACATCAGGAAGTTCAAATTTATAAAGACCAGCAAAATTTAGCAAATCTGTAAAATTCTTCAATTTTGCAATTTACTAAAAGTTTTTTAAAAAAAATTAACAAAATTCTGCAATTTTGCAGAATTTCATTTAATGGGATTTTCACTTTTCTATAAATATCTGAAAATTCTTTAATTTTATAGTTTGCTAAAAATTTTAAAAAATTTTATTAATTAAAATTGCAAATTTATAATTAGTTTAAATTTTCATTAAGTTATAATTAATTAAACTTTTTAATTTCAATTAATTAAATTTTATAATTTTTTCCATTAATATTAAACTGATTTATTTTTTTAACAAATTTTAATTTTTAAACTTTTTAATTAAAGTTTTTCAACAACTTTTAATTTTATAATTTTTAATTTTACTTTTATTAAAAGTTTTTTGGTTTAATTTTAAAATATATATTTGTTTAAGGATTTTATTTTTTATTACACTTATATTATATCATATCCAGAACTCTGGACATCACATATATAACTCACATTTGAGTTTTAGCAAATTCAATCAAAATTAGGTTAAACTCATAATTTTAGATAAAGCAAATTGATTGAAAATTAATTAATAGTCATAATTATGAGTTTTAGCAAATTGTATTGATTTTACAAAGTCATATTTTATATTTGAGCAAATTGGTACTTTTTTTTAAATTTAACTTATCCTTTTTTTTTAACTTTATAAATAATATTTTTAAAAATATTAGTTTCGGGGTCTGGGTCATATTTTGGCCAAAATTAAGCATAATGCGGGCCAAAAACCATCCGTTTAGTTTCGCAACATTTTATTTTTTAATAATTATTTATTTAATTTATTATTTTTATTAATTATTATTTTATCTATAATCTACATATTTTAATTATAAAAATTGGCAGTTTAATTTATATTAATCATTTATTTTTTTATTGATAATAAAAAAAGATTATTAACTCATATTTTGAGTTTTAGCAAATTAGTATAGATTTGAAATGTGATAATTTGATTTTTATTTATAACATAGCTTGCACTTATTATTTTTTGCCAACAGTTACTTTAGAGAATACCGAGTATTCAAGAAAGAACCACAACAAAGTGCAGAACTAACTAATACAAGAACAAATAAATTTTTCAAAAAGTTACAAATATAGAAAAGATAAGATTTAAAACCCATCACTCTTCATATAAATAACCATGGCTACCCCCGAATTATATCTCAAATCTGGTAGAATCGACTATACTATACGTACCTAGCAAATCACCCTGCTACATTTAAAGATCGAGTTACCCCATAAACCAAGTACCATTAGTGCTATCAAAAAGAAACAAAATTCAATTTCTCCTATTTAACTACATACTATGGATAACAAACCTACTTCAAAAAAACCTCAGGGTAACTTTTTAACAGTAGTCCCAGCCGCTGTGAACTTTTTAGTGTCGTGCAATCCCCAAAAAGGGATACCCACCTCATTGCAAATGATCCCTAACAGAGGATACCCATCTCATTGCAAACAATTATTCGGCCTAAGAACATGTGACCACCTTAATCAGCATACTATAAAAACTGCAGTACCCAACCTATCACCCCCTTATCACCTGAGTGATCATTGATTTTAAAAATTAGTAACATCAAGCCATCATGACGATCAAATTTTCCCATCTTTCAAAGAAAATAAAGCCACGCTGAAAAAAAATCAAGAAAAACAAAAAGCAAAAAATAAAAACATAAACCTCGGGAAAACTCGAAATGCAATGAGAAAAATTTGAGTAAAAAAAACACTAAACATACACCTCAACTCTGTCTTCTTATTTTAGAAGACTAATACCCCTAGTGCTCTGAAATGAGTCAAGTTGACTCGTGAGTTGGTCGAGTCGAGTCAAGTCGAGTTGAAAATTGCAATCAAATCAAATCGATTCAAGTTGAGTTAATAATTTAATAAAATCGAGTCGAGTTGAGTTAAGCTGAATTAAATATAATTCCAGCCAAATTTATGGAATTTCCTTTTTTGGAAATTATGTTACACAAAATCCAAGACAAAAAATTTTTGAAAATTACAAAAATGGAATTTTGTGGAATGGCTATCGCCGAAAAAAGGGGGGCGTCTAAAGCCATGTTCGATCACGTGACTTGTAAAAATTTATTTTCACAAATAAAACTTTTTCGCCAATACATAAAACTTTTAAGTTACACATAATATGTGTATTTTAGCCTGATGTGCAAGTTTACTTAGTGCGCAACATGGGGTTTTAAACACCGTTTTTGACTTATTTGAATTTTTTCATTTTCGTCATCCATTTTTGGATATGATCGGCAAAGATTCTTCGTTCATATGTAAAGTCAAAAACAGTGTTTAAAACCAGTTTTTTTTCACTAAGTAAACTTGTAAAGCAGGCCAAAATACACTTATTTTATAACCTTCACACTAACATTAATCTTAGTTCATAAAAAAATGGCTTATTTATAAAATGTCAAGTCACATGATCGAACATGACTTTAGATGACTCCCAAAAAAAGGAAATGATCAGTATAGCCAAATAAAATTACGTGATTTAATTTGACTCAACTTGATTCAGTTTGACGTGCCAACTCGACTTGAATCGAGTCAAGTTTATATTTTTTATAATTTTAATTCGAGTCGAATCGAGTTTACATATAACTCGACTTAAATACTTCCATTAACAACATCAACTAGTAAGAAATATGTTGGTCAGGAGCTTCTTCCAAGAAATAACGGTCTGGCTTACAAACCATTTGGCCAGTTAGACTTTAAAGACGTAGGAACTAAGACGCACTACTTTGCAATCTTTCAGAAAGCCCAGGGGAACGTTCCATCTTACGTTATTGTTGGTAACTCCAAGACTCATAATAATAATTCTAACTCAATATAAGCCGTAAGGAGTTTGGGTAAAACTAAAGACCTCAGTAATAATTTCATATAACGTTGAAAAGTCCTTTTACTATCACTCAAGGCAAAAAATCCTCATATTTTTTATCCATGTCTTTTTGGGAAAAAATAGGCAGAGTCCAACAGGAGAGAAAGTACAATGATCCCTTAATTTGATTTTTAGCAAATTAGGTCTATTTTAACAGAAGCAAAAAGTATTTAAATTCATGCAGATCAGTTATGAGTTATATATATAATGTCCAGGGTCCTTCATATCTTTATCCTTTAAACTGTTTTGCAGCCAAATTTGCCTGCAATTTTATTTTTTAATTAAAGACACTTTTAAATATTTTAAAATATATTATTTTCTAAGTAAAAATCAAAAAAAAAGTTCAATTTGATTAATGATTTTTAAAAGTAAATGATTGACAAATTATAACAAACAGTAGCTAAATTTTTCAAATTGAAATATCTTTTTATCCATTAATCCTAGAAATATAAAATTACTACATTTGATGTGTCTTAATGAGAAGGATCTGATAGAAATAAAATTAATTGTTTTTCTACAAATATTATGTGATAGAATATCTTATAAAATCTAAAAATTTATAAATTAATATAACTTTTTATCTATCAATTTTAGAGTTATTATTTTATTACCATTAAATACGTCTTAATAAGAGGAATCTAACAAATATAATTTTATCTTTTTATGATTACTAGATCTTAAGATATTTTAAAAATTCAAAAATTTTTAAAATTAATTTTAACCCCTACAGTTTAAGGGATAATATATTACATATAAAAGTCAAAAATAACATTTTAAATTCTTTTTAATATATTAAAAAAACTTGTAAAATAGTCAAAAATATATATAGTATAAGGTTTTTATAGTACATAGTAAATGTATAAAGTCTCACACCAGGATTTTTTAAAAAATAAAAATCTCATATAATTAAAATGATTAATATAACTAATATATAAAAATTATTATCAACAAAGGAAAATATAACATATTGCAAATATGTTTCTTTATTTAATAAATAAATTTTTTTTTTACTAAACCTTAGAATTATATAAACTTTTTAATTAATTAAATCAACTAATATTATATATATTAAGTATCATCAAACTAGTATTCTACACAAATCAATTTGTGATATAATGTAATCTTAATTACTTCTGAAAGATAAAACTGTATTTTGCAAATAACTTTTAATTAGTTTAATTTTAATGATTTTTTTATTTAATCAGAGCAATGAAAGCTATCAATTAAAAAAAATCATTAAATTTGAATCATAATAAGATTTTGAGATAATTATTTTTAGGAGTTGAATTAAATCTGAATTAATTCTGAATCGAATTGAATTTCAGAAAAAAAATTTGATTCGTACAAGATATTAAACCAAACTGATTTGCTAAAAATTTTATTTATTTATTTAATAATTAAAGATTTAATTTAAACTTTTACTGTTTACTACTGCTAATATACTTTTAGAAAAAGTGAATTCTCTTATTCTTTTTTCAAAAACATATAAAACAAAAAGATTTTATTTTTTAAATTTTTGAAAACTATCTTACGTAACTTAAACTTATATTTAAAAGTAAACTAGTATCAATTATTATAAATGAAATTACAGATGATTATGCTTAAATATTTTTTTTATTTTTACATAAATACTAAATTAGTTTCTGTAGATTTTTTTAATTTAAGTTAATAATTTAATAATAGGATTAATTCTTTTTATAATTCTGGTAAAATACAATAATTCTTTTTTTCTTTTACATTTATTCATTTCAAAAGTTATTTACATAAAAAAATATTTCATAAAATATTAAAACCTATTATGTTATAACACTGTTATAACTGATTTATACTTCTTATATTAAACCTAATTGGGTAAGTAAAGTATTTTTATTATAAATTTAATTATTTCAAAATAATTTTATACAATATTTTTAATTAAAAACGTCAGACCTGATGTTTTTTATAAAAAAATAAAAAAATCATTTTTTTATTAAAATGTCAGACCTAATATTTTTTAATAAAAAAATAAAATAAATCATTATTTTTAATTAAAATATAAAACCTGATATTTATTTACTAAAAGATAAAAAGAACCTTTTTTTAATTAAAAACATTAGACCCAATATTTTTCACAAAAATAAAAAAAAAGTAGTTTTTTTAATTAAAAATGTCAAGTTTAACATTTTTGTATAATTAATAAAAAAACATTGTAAAATTTTTTTTAACTTAAAATATTTAATAATAAAATTTTGGATAATTAAGTTATTTAAGTTAACTAAAGTAATTTAAATATTTTCAAGTCAAATAAGTCAGGTCAAGTTAGAACAATTATTCAATCTGATCTGATCTAAAAAAAAATTTTCAGTTCAAGTTAACCAAATAACCTGACTTAACTCAACCTATGCAGAGCTTTAAATTCAACTCTGAAGTTAGATATTAAATCCTATAGATTAGTTTTAAAAAAATTTTTTTAAAACTATTAAAAATATCAAAAAACATCTTTTGATGTTTTTTCTATTCTTTTTATAAGGAAATTAGCTTCAACTTGCATAATAGATTCTCAAAGATTAGTTTCAAAAACTGGCAGTTCAATTCAACTTAATCCAATTTTTATAAAAATGTGAAAAATCAAATAGCCATCCGTTTAGTAATCATATAAAATCGAGCTATATATTATTGGATTCCTTTTGACAAGAAATATCGAATAGTGGTAAGATCATATTTTTAGCATCAATAGATTGCAAGTTAACTTACACTAAATGATTTATAAAAAATTGGAATTATCAAGCTATCTATCAATGCTAGAGACATGATCTTAGTACCATTCAATACGTCTCAGTGAGATGAATCCAATAAATATTAATTTGTCCATATACGATCACTGGATGGCAAATAATATCAAGTTTCATATTTTTATAAAATTTTTAAGCATTAAAAAATTAAAATTCTGATATATGAATTTATTTGTCATCCAATGAATTAGGACTTATTGGATGAGATGCGTTGAATGGTAGTAAAATCATATCTTTAATATCTATAGATCGTAAGTTAACCCATGCTATATGATTTATTAAAAATTGGAATTAGCAAGTTATCTATTGATACTTAGAGATGATC
The DNA here is from genome assembly GCF_026210795.1 of Rhizophagus irregularis. Classification (NCBI taxonomy): domain Eukaryota; kingdom Fungi; phylum Glomeromycota; class Glomeromycetes; order Glomerales; family Glomeraceae; genus Rhizophagus; species Rhizophagus irregularis. The sequence goes on along the minus strand of NC_089436.1, from coordinate 2,247,130 downwards.
TCATACATTACAAAATCTTGTCAAGATGAATCCAATAAGTCCTAATTCATATTTGCATGACTATTGAATGATGAATAAATTCATGTATCAAAATTTTAATTTTTTAATGCTCAAAAATTTTAAAAAAATGTGAAACTTGATATTATTTGCCATCCAGTGATTGTATATCGACAAATTAATATTTATTGGATTCATCTTACTGAGACGTGTCAAATAGTGCTAAATTATATTTTTAGCATTGATAGATAGCTTGATAATTCCAATTTTTTATAAATCATTTAGCATGGGTTAACTTGTGATCTATCGATACTAAAGACATGATCTTACTACTATTTAACGTATCTTATCGAGAGGAATCTAATGATATATGGCTCGATTTGTCATCGGCAGTTAGACTCTGTGACTTTGACCTGACAGATCAGATGACCTGACAGATTGACTTAAAATATTCAGGTCAGGTCAGTCAAATTCATGACCTCGACGCAGGTTAAATCAGTGCATAGTCAAGTTACCCGATTCGATCTGATTAACCTGACAATATATTTGGGTCCGAAATTAAATTAAATAACGCTAAAACTTGTAATGATTCTGGCATTTTTACATGTAAAATCAAAAAAAAATGCTGAAACTATCAGTTTCAGTATTTTTACATGTAAAATCAAAAAAAATGCCAAAACTAATTATTCTGGTGCCTTTACATGTAAAATCAAAAAAAAAATGCTGAAGCTATTAGTTTCAGTATTTTTACATATAAAATTAAAAAAAAAATGCCAGAACTAATTATTCCAGCATTTTTACATGTAAAATAAAATAAAAAATGCTGAAACTATCAGTTTCAGTATTTTTATATGTAAAATCAAAAGAAAAAACGCTGAAACAAATAGTTTCGGCATTTTATATATAAAAACAATAAAATTGCTACGAATCACCGGCGGTGATCATCATCTTTCCCAGTATCGCCAGAAAATTTTTTCACCCTATGTGATCCTAAATAATTTGTCACCCGTGTCACATCCCTCCACTTTCTCATTTTTTATAAGTATTCTGGGGATCAGAATGACTCGATTTGTCGGATAAAATAACTCAAGAATCGAGCCGAAGAAGACGAGTAAGAGTATGAGTCCAAAACTTGAGTCGTACTGAGCTTAATTCAAGCTTAATTTGAGTCAAAAGAAAAGTTAAAGTGCAGCCAAAAAAATTATTCATAATTTTACCTGATCGTTATATCCATAGTGCCTGGCAGGAATTACAAACAATATGGGTTCACCGCACTATCAACCACGCGATCCCGGCTGACTCGAATGCCTTAAACTGACTTGAGTTAGTAGCTTCAACTCGAAATGAACTCGAAGTACTAGCAGCAAATTCGCTCTACGTGGGGACTTAGATTTTTTTGGTGTCTAAAATCCTATTCGTCACACGTTATTCGACACACGGTTAATTTCTTAATTCCAGCCAAATCTCATAACGCCGGCCAAAGCCACGCTGGAAAATGCAAAAAAATTTTCTGGCGATACTGGGGCATGCGATTATCACCGGCGTCACGTGATTTTTAAAATTTTGGCCGGAATTAGGTGATCTACATAAAAATTTCCTTTTTTGGAATATTGTGTAATGCATTTCTCATTTTTGATAAGAAACAAAATTGCCTTTTTTGGATTGTGTAACGTTACTCAAACTCCATAAAAGGAAATTTATATGTCAATTCCTTAATTCCGGCCAAATTTTATAAAATCACGTGACACTGGTGATGATCACGCTGAGCAAACTCCTAAAAACAAAAGTAAAAAACATTACAAAACATTTTTTTACAATATTTAATAATAAAACTTCAGGTAACTTGAGTTACCCGAAGTGACCTGAATACTTTTAGGTCAAATGGGTCAGATCAGTTCAGAACGGTTTACCCGACCTGACCTAAAAAAAAATTTCAGTTCAAGTTAACCAGGTAATCCGACCTGACCTGACTTATGCAGAGCTCTATATTAAATAGACAGCTATTTGATTTTTTGCATTTTTATAAAAAATTAAATTAAACTGAACTGAACCGCCAGTTTTTCAGTTTTAGTAATACCTGAACTAAACTAAATTAAACCAAACCGAATTTTGAGTTAGTTTCAGATCAGTTTTCCAGTTTAGCCCAAACTGTTTAGAGCTTTAGGTATAAGTAGATAAATTATGTAATTTTATATTTATAATTTTTTTTTTATAATCACAATGCATTTGATAATTTATTAAATACAAGTTAAAGAGGACCTCAGACATCTCTAAAACAGGTCATAAGTCACACTTTTAATTTAATACAGCTTGCGCTTAAATTTTATTAATTTTTGCCAAAAGTTACTTTAGAGAATATCAGGTATTCAGTAAATAACTACAACAAATGCAGAATTAACTAATACAAGAACAAATAAATCTACCAAAAATTACAAATATAGAAAGCTAAGATTTAAAACTCACAATTCTCCATATAAATAACTATGGCTACTCCTCCAAGTTATATTTTAAATAATGTAGAATCAACTATACTATACGTAACCCAAATATAAGAATCTACATCAAGCATCAGCAGTCAAATATTTCTGAGTTACCATTAGCGCTATCAAAAAAGAACAAAATTCAATTTTCTCTATTTGACTATATACTATACTATGAATAACAAATCTACTTCATAAAGGCCTTTAGGAACTTTTTAGTGTTATGCAGTCCAGCCACTAGGGGAATTTTTTAGTATCATATAATCCCAACAGGAACACCTATCTCATTTTGAACGATCCCTAACAGAGAACACCTACCTCATTCCGAACAATTCATCAACCTAAGATCTACCTAGATAAATCAATCCAATGATAGTCCAATATGTAACCACCTTGATTGGCATACTACAAAAACTGTGATACCCAATCTGTCACCCCCTTATCACCTAAGTGATTATCAATTTTAAAATTAGTAACATCAAGCTACCATGATGATTAAATTTTCCAGTATCCCCTATCTCTCAAAAAAAATAAGATTATACCAAAAAAAATAACCAAAAAAAAACAAAAAGCAAAAATAAAAACATAAACTTCAGGAAAACTTGCAGTATAATGAGAAAAATCTGAGTAAAAAATACCAAACATACACCTCAACTCTGTCTCCTTATTTTAGAAGACTAACAATCCTGTTAACAACCTCAACTAACAAGAAATATGTTGATTGATAAGCTTCTTCTAAGAAATAATAGTCCAGCCTGTGAACCATTTGGCCAGTTAGACTTTAAAGGTGTAGAAACTAAGACGCACTACTTTTCAACCTTTCAGAAAGTTCAGAAAAACGTTTGTATGGAACTGCCATCTTACATTATTATTGGTAACTCCAAGACTCGTGATAATAGTTCTAATTCAATATAAGCTGTAAGGAGTTTGAGTGAAACTAAAAATCTTAGTAATAACTTCAGAACCCCGAATAATATATATATAGGTCAGATAAAAAATTCAAAATTTACTAAGGTCAATAAGCAAATATTTTTTATGTCTGCTAAGCAAACTTTTATCCAACCCATAAATTTTATACACTGCTAAGCAACTTATTTTATGATATATATATATTTATATATAATTTTTTTTATAAAATATGTATATAAAAAAAACTAAAAAAACAAAAATTTTTGAAATAATGTATAGATAAAGCTATTATTATTTTTTTGTAATATTACAACTTATAAATGTTTCTTATTAATATTTCGTATATCTGTTCTGTGATTTCAGAGCGTAATTTAGGCACTTTAGTCAAAGGAAATATCTAAAATCTTCTTAAGTAATGTTGTTCAGCAGATTCGAATCTACTTACATATAAATTTTTATCATGATTGAATAGATATTTATGAATTTATTCATATTTTTTGTAACACCACCAATACGCAGAATTTTTATTTTTAAAATTTACTGTAAAATTTGTCAAAAAAAATATTTTTAAAAAATTTTCTAAGTAAAAATGAAATAACTTTTATTGATTATTACAAAAATTATAGTGTAAAATTATAAAAAAACAGAAAAACACTTATTTTTCCCTTTCCATCCACCCGTTGCTCTCATTTTTAATATATTATATTTTTTAAATATTACATGGACGCGTATATGATTCATAATTTTAATGTTATATAGACGTGTATTTGTTTTATCAAAAACACGTTACATGATCACATCTAAAAATGTTTCCTGTATTATGTATACAATTAACTAATTAACTTATTCTTTGTATTAAAAATAATAAATTTTTTTATACAAATATGTTTATAACTTTGTTTACATATTTTATTAGATTTTTTTAATGTGAAAAATGTAAATATATATTATAAAAATAATGTATTTACCGCACCCTGCATTACAAATTTATATATATTTGTATGTTTATCATTTGCCATTTTAAGGAGGGGTGCAGTGTATAAACTAAAGATCGATATAAACAATTTACAAAAAAGGAAGGATGCATTATAACGCAGGGTGCAGTAAATAAATTCACTCTATATTATATTATATATATATATTAAAAAATTCTATCCTGCTACGCAAATATATATCTGACTATTAATAATTTAATACTCTGCTATGCATAATTATATCTGACTATTTAAAAATTATGTTATCAAATAATCACATAGGAAAAATTTTTATATGTTGGTTAAGCAAACTTAAAACCTACCTTTATATATATTGTTCAGGGTCCTATAACTTCATATAAAGTCTAAAAGTCATTTTACTATCACTCAAGACAAAAAGTCTTCATACTTTTCATCTAAAACTTCTTGGAAAAAAATAGGCAGAGCCCAACGGAAGAGAAAGTACAATGTTCACTAAGTCACACTTTTAGGCAAACATGGCATAGCAGCCTTTATCTTTATTAATTATTTATCGAACTTTACAAATTTACATACAAGAAAAAAGACAATAAAATAAAAATTAACTAAAAACAAAGCTATATAGTCTCCTAGAAAGAAATTAAAATTAAAAGAAAATTCAAAAGAAAAATCGCTAATATTAACACTTCCTAGATCTTTTCTCTTGATATATTCCAACTAAAGTAGAAGCAACTAAATTAGGAAATTTGTTTAGGCGTAATTTAGTGTAATATTTCAGAGGTGGTGTAAAATTTTGAAATATTACATTAAAAACGTAATATTACAAAAGTTTACGCTTTAAATTTGAATAATTATAGTAATTTAAGAATATTTCACTATCTACTGATCCAATCAAGACGATCTATAGCTCATTGGAATCAGCTCATCAAGACGAATCGAATGGTAGTAAATTTACATTTCTCCCGTTAATAAAACGCTCTATAGTATACAATAAAGTTTTAAATTAATAGAAAGTCATTTATCGAATGTAAAGATACGATTTTACTACCATTCGATTCGTCTTGATGAGCTGATTCTAATGAGCTATAAATCGTCTTGATTGGGTCAGTAGATAGTGAGATATTCTTAAATTACTATAATTATTTAAATTTAAGAGCGTAAACTTTTGTAATATTATGTTTTTAGTGTAATATTTCGAAATTTTACACCACCTCTGAAATATTACATTAAATTACGCCTAAGCAAATTTCCTGGTGTATGCTAACAAAATAACGAATGATGCACCCATTGTTAAAATCGACACTTCATTCTGCTAAAGATATTATTAAGTATGGTGGCTGTCACCTATAAACTACACTAATATTAAGTGACTTTAAATTTTTATAAATTGTAAATTGAATAGTAAAAAGAAAAAACTAAACTAATAAAATGATATAGCAACATGTACTGAACATTTCTATCAGATTATTTTATAGAATTTAATAAGAATTTTAATTAATATTATGGGTTAAAGTTAGATAATTTTAATAAGTAGCAATAATAAAAATATAAAATTTCGGACTAGTTTTCATGTAATTTTTATGGATTTTACAAAAATTCCATGGAAATCCACAAGAATTCCATGTAATATAGCAAAAAAAAAATTTTGCCGCTCACGCGACAATTAATATTTTGACAAAGTACTTTAAAACATAAGTTACACAATATAAATAAATAAATTTCAAAATTTCGGACTATTGTTGTTTATAGGTGACAGCCATCATAGCACTGTTAGATGACCTATAAAACCTAAAATATGATTAAACCAAGATAATCTATATTGCATCGAGTTCTTTAACCAATCAGTTCTGGAGTTACGTGAATTAACATAGGTCAGAGGTGGTAAAGATAAGTAAGGTAAATATAAAGATTTGGACAAACCTTTAGGCCTTGAAGATTTTTTAAGTTTTGAAGTGATGTTTATTGCATGTTTCTATAATCCTTTGTCATAAGAATGTGAATTCCAAATCTGTTTTTGGAATTTGTTGATAAAGTTGTTGTGAATAGCAGCAATTATATTCATGGCGGTAAGACGAAGAATATCTAAATTCTCAAATACTTCCAGGAAGACAGAAGGTAAGCAGCCATAAACTAAACTATAGGAGAACCAATTGCCAGATAAGAAAGACCAATAGGGGAGAGAAGTAATTCTATTAATTTGAGTGAAATAATCACAATTAGTGTTTTCACCCGCTTTTTTAATTTTAATCAATTCTAGAGACATAAAATAATAGATACAATAGAAATAATTTATTTATCGCACGTGCGATGCAAATTTTTATGTTTATCATTGCCATTTTAAGGGGGTGGCGATGTATAAGCAGGTTGATCAACATAAATAATTTACAAAAAAGGAAAGTGGCGATGCATCGCACGTGCGATGAATAAATTTACTCGATACAATATACTTTAACAAGACAAATCTAATAAATTGTATTTCATCTTTTTAGATCTAATAGGAAGTAAATGTTGTAAAATTTGTATATGTCAAATTTTTAAAAATAAATAATGATTTATTTGCATTTTACTGTTAAGAATAACATCTGATTCATCAAATTTAAAGACATAAAAATACTGCAATTAGATGCATCTTAATAATATAAATTCATTGAATTATAAATAATTAAATTCTATTCACTAGTTATATATGAAATAATGTGATTTAACTTTATAAAGTAATTTATTTTTTATTTTTTAAAAATTTGACATATACAAATTTTACAACATTTTCTTCCCTATTAAACTTAAAAAAATGAAATATGGTTTATTAGATTTATCTTGTTAAAATATATTGTATCTATTATTTTTATATCTTTAGGATTAATAGATTAAAAGTTATTTGCATTTTACTGTTTTTAGATATTCAATAATAACTTTTGATTTATTGAACTTACAGATTTAAAAATACTGCAGTTAAATACATCTTAATTAGACGAATCCAATAAATCATAAATCATTAAATTCTAATCAAAATAATGTGATTTAATAATCATTTTTTAGAAATACCTAGATACTTTTGGCAGGTGAATGTATATTTTCATTAAAAAGTAATTTTATTATTTTTGCAAAATATATTGCTTTTGTATAAATTTTTATTAAAATATAATATTTTTTAATGATTGCATTCTATTGGATGAATAACTGGATATAGTTTATAATAATTTATTTATATAGTATATAAATTTAATATCAATAAAATATATATAAATAGAACCCCAGACATCACATATATAACTCACATTTGAGTTTTAGCAAATTCAATCAAAATTAGGTTAAACTCATAATTTTAGATAGAGCAAATTGATTGAAAATTAATTAATAGTCATAATTATGAGTTTTAGCAAATTGGGTTGATTTTACAAAGTCATATTTTATATTTGAGCAAATTGGTACTTTTTTTTAAATTTAACTTATCCTTTTTTTTAACTTTTATAGATAATATTTTTAAAATATTAGTTTCGGGGTCTGGATTATATTTTGGCCAAAATTAAGTATAATTCCGGCCAAAATTAAGCATAATGCAGGCCAAAAACTGTCCGATTAGTTTCGCAACATTTTATTTTTTAATAATTATTTATATTTAATTTATTATTTTTATTAATTATTATTTTATTTATAATCTACATATTTTTAATTATAAATTATAAAAATTGACAGTTTAATTTATATAGGATCCCAGACATTACATATACAACTTAGAGAGTAACTTTTTAGCAAATTGGCCTAAATTTCAAAAAAAAATCATGTTTTTTGTGATTATCTCAGCATCCAGTGGTCCAATTTATGCGAACTTTTTTTATTTTGTAGCCCTCATCGAGCTTTACAAAATAAAAAAAATCCGCATGAATCAGATCACTGATGCTGAGATAATTGCAAAAAACTGAAAATAAAAAAGGGTCTTTTTTGGCAAAAAGTTAGTTGTTATTACCTTAAAGTCCTGATTATAAGTACCCCTGAATATAAGCACCTCCAGATTTTTATATTACCCGAAAGTAAGCATCCTTGACCAACACTATGATAATTTTGGCCAATACTACAATATACCAAATATATAAATTTACCCAAATATAAGCACCCTATAAAAAAAAGGTTGCTTATATTCAGAACTTTACGGTAATTATTTATTTTTTTATTGATAATAAAAAAAAAGATTGTTAATTTCGGTAAATTGACAATTAAATTTACCGATCTACAAATAATTTTAATAAACTGAAATTATATTTTATTAAGCAAATTTAAACCTATATTATTTAAAATTTTATTATAACTTATATTTTGAGTTTTAGCAAATTAGTATAGATGTAAAATGTGATAATTTGATTTTTAGCAAATTAGGTCTATTTTAGTAGGAGCAAAAAGTGCTAAATTCATGCAGATTAGTTATGAGTTAAATATATAATGCCTGGGATCCTATATAAATCATTAAAAAAAAAAAATAACATTTAGTAAATTATATATAATTATATGAATTATTCATTTTATCATATAATAAATTTGATTGGAATCATTGAACTGACTAATATTTATAATTACATTATTTTTACTATCTGTTTATTTCATTTTTTTCATTTTTTTTTTCTCTTATTTTTTTTTTTTCTATTTCTTTTTCATTTTCTTTTTTTTATTCCAATTTCCTTTTTTTGTTTATTATTTTTATCTGCTTTTTTTTTCTTTAGTATGGTGCTGAAAGTCTATACTCGACAATAAAAATGTAACACTTAAAAATCTTTCACTTCTTTAAAAAAATACAATTTAGAAAAAATAAACTGGTAACTTTATTCTTTATCAAATTACCGGTCAGATTTTTAAAAGAAGATCTATGTAAAAAATTATAAGCATTTGAAATTGCATGATTTTTATATGATCAGTCCAAATTTGAAACAAAATATATTGGTCAGAACTTATGATAATTTGGGTCGATTTAATGCATTGTGATAATACCAGCCCGAATTATTATAATATGTAATTTTTTTTAAAAAAAAATTTTTATCAATGTATGACTTTTATGAAATGGTAGTTGTGATTTATTGCTGAAATCTACTTTTTCTTATGTGTAATAAAAAATTTTTAAAAATCACATTTTATTAGTACTTTACATAAGAAATCCCAGTTTTTTATTGGCTGAATTCTGGATCACATAATATAGAATTGGCATAGAAAATTGAAACAAAATTACGTAATTGTTGAGTATAGACTTCTGGCATCATATGTTTTTTTTAGATTTTTAAGTTCTTTCAGGTTTTGCAATTTTTAGTATAATATTATATTTTAATACATTAAAAAGTATATTCTCTTTTTTTATAGTTTTATTTTTTATTCATACTAACTATATTTCTTTTCTTTATACTATTTTTTAACTTCTTTTTCTTCAACATTATGTGATATGTTTTACTCTTAATTTGCTTTTATTTAATTATTAATTTTTTTTTGTAAATTCACTCTTTAATTTATTTATGAAATTTTTTTCCTTTTTTTTTATAATGGGTATTTTTTTTTTTTTAGTCTTTAGATTTTTGTTTATTTTCTAATTTTTATTTTTTACAAACTATATTTTTTTACTTTATGCTGCTCTTTAACTTAACATGTTTTACTTTTCAATATAACAAATTTTATTTTTTAACTTCATAGATTTCATTATTATTTTATTCTTTAATTTTCTTTATAAGTTTTACTTTTTATTTTTATAGTTTTGTTCTTTTGTTTGCTTTGTTATTATCATATATTTTTTTTATGTACCATAATTACTACTGTAGTTTTATTAAAAATAATAAAGTATGAATTTGATAGTTTTTTCAAATTAATAAACTTTAATTAAATGTTTTAAACTATTATAATACAAAAAAATTTGCAAATAAAAGTATTGCAAATTTTTAACAAAAATAAATTAAAATTGACCAATTAAAATATTGGTAAAAAAACTATGTAAAATATAAATTTTTAGGAAGGTAATTTAACCTGGATTATTTAACCCAAGGGACAAGTTAACAAAACTCAACTATTATATATATATAATATAATTTTATATATTTTTATAATAAAACTATAATTTTATATAATTATTAAAATTAAAATTAAAAATTATTATTATATAGTTTCATCATGATGTTGGTTAAAGTAATTTATTAATATTTATTATTAGCACTTAATAAGTATAAAATATTAATAAAGCTCATCAGGAATATTTGCTGGTTGAGTGAGGTATTTTAGAGGTTAATGTTTATGATTACGTAAACTTTTTTACTATAATTAAATATCGATCCCTATGAGGGTAAATAAAAAAAAAATTATATAAATACTAATAAAATGCTTATTAAATAATGCTTATTAAATATTGTTATTCAGTAAACATAAAATTTCAGTTGGTCCAACATTATGATGTAGTTAAACAGACATCATTAATATTTGTGATAAAGAATAATAATATATAATTTAGCTTTAAATACCAAAAGATTATTTGCAATATTAACTTTAAATCTTTAAAATTCTAATGATTTTGAATTATTTAAAGTTAAATATATATAAGTTAATAAACAATATATATGAAGTATAATTTACTGAATACAGCAGGATGTAATGAGATGGCCTTTATAGAAAAACTATATATTATGTAAAATATATTTTTGTTAATAAAGTCACTATATATATATTTATATAAAGTTATTTTGTTTTATAAAGTGGTTAGTTTATAGTGAATTGATCATAGCTGGTTAGAAACCACCAGTGGTAGATATATTATTTATTTTTCTAATTTAAAAATCGGAGATCTAATAGTTTGTAAAATTAAAACAATTATTACAATTATGATCGGGTATTTATTTTAATAACTACATATTTCAAAATTAAAAAAACAATTATTTGTTAACGTTTTTCTTTAAAATCAAGGTTTTTATGGGTATAAGAGTAACAATTAGAATTTGTATTGGCTATATATATAAATTCTTACAATGTAGCTATTATTAACGGGATATATTTTAATGTTTACAATAAAATAAATAAACTTATTAATCATAATTAATAATAAAAGGTTAGTAAAATACATTACTAAAATTATTCTAAATTTTATTAAATCTATTTGATCATGTACCGTATCATACTGAGAGTCTATGGGTAAGCATACTCTGTATCTTTACTGCTGTTTACTGATTTGACAGTCTGCCCTAAATTTTAATAAAGCGAGATATATGACTTTGTCATTAAATCTGTTGAAAAAACATCATTAAACCTATTAAACCTATTGAAAAAGATCATTAAACCTATTAACCCTATTGAAAAGATCATTAAACTATTGGAAAAGCATCATTAAACCTATTAAAACTATTGTCACTTACCGTAAACTAAAAAAATCGCCGTCTGATTTAGTAGATCTACACCAACTGAATTGTTAGTACCGATTTCATGTGAAAAAAGTTCATATATATATATATATATATATATAACACTCAGAAATGAAATTCATCATAATGTATCTAATAATAAATAAACGTAATTTTCGGTACGTACATTGTACGTTATAGAAAATATGATCAGATCAATCAAATTATGACGAGACTGTTTCAAAGTTATACATGGGAATGAATTAGGTTCAATCCATGCCAAAATATTATGGTACATTACACCAATTCGGCATTACACCTGTGTAATACTGGTTTTATGACAAAATTTGGTGTAATATATCGGCGCTTTAATGTTCAAAAAAAAAAACCAACAAAAAACACGATTACGTCACGATTAATTTTGGGTCGCGTTAACAGATTTACATTAATTCTGGGCAAAATTATTAATCTTTATTCGTCATAACGGCGCGAAAATAAATAAAATAAATTACATTGTTCAATTAAAAGGAAAATTATATGTATATATATATATTATAATTATTATATATACAGTATATATACAATACATTTTTACATTCTTTGTTATACTAATATTTTTATTATCTAATATAAATAATTTTCTTGCCCAAAAGGAATTGAATTGAACCTTATTTGTTTAATCAATCAAATATTATAACGTATTTTAACAAGCAACAAAGATTTTCCACGCATTCTAATATGAATTAAAAGTAAACCTTAATTAAAAGTAATATATAATTGACAATTTATTAAGAGATCAATAGTTTCGGTATTAAAACACCGGTTTTTAATTCCCGAACATGTAAATTTATAATATATATATATAGTTTTATACAGTATAAATAAATGTATCATTGTTTATCTGATTTAGATGAATTTGGATAATTTTAATTTTTTGGCTAGAATGAGAAAAATTTTCTCTTTTTAATGATTTTCTTTGTTTACGAAACACATCATTAATATTTATATACGAATCTTGATCGATAATTCAATTCCCGGTGGAATTATATACAAAATAAACATATATATGTATTGTGTATATATACATTTAAGTATATATATTATGTATATACAGTAAAAAAAAAAAAGCGCCAAAAAGTAAACATAAAAAAAAAAATTTACCGGAAAAAAAAAAATTTGTCAAAAATGTCAATAAAAATTTAATCATATGAAAATGTCAAAAAGTGTCAATTGTCAAAGCGCTGTTACACAATCCCCGCAGCTTATATTAATTTTTGTGGGGTAAATAAATCCGTAAAATTGATAATTAACGATAATTTAAGAAAATTTTTTATTCGTTGAAAAAGAATTTTTTCAGGTGATTTAAAATTAAACCAAATCAAGGATTTTTCAATGCAATGAACTTGATTTTGACATTGGGCTTACATTTTTCTATAAATATTTTAATCTACTTATAGTATCTCTTTTATGATGAAACCCTATGTCATTATCCCCTCAATCGTAAACAATGTCACTTTTTTTTTACAATGAGCAAACAAAGAAAAATAATTTTTGGTTCTTCTTTAAAAAAAAAAAAATTATATATATATTGATACGTGTTTACATCACACAGCATCATTATCATTATCATAACTGGATATATTTGTAAAAAAAAAAACCCTGCATAAATGATTAAGTAATGGCCCATGAATAAAAAGAACTTGTTTAAAAAAAAAAATACAAAGAAAACTGATATATAGATAAAGTTATTTCAATAAAACCTATTAAAGTCATAAGATGTAGTGTAAAATTATACAAACCAAAAAAAGAAGAAATCTATTGAAATAAATTGAAATGTAAAATAATAATGCTTGAATGTTAATATATAAAATTTTTTACTATTGTTTCTTTATGCATTTTCTTTACACCTGACTTTGGTAATAATTTCTTTTTTTAAATAATTTCTCGGTAAAATAACATAAAAATAATACAATTTTCATGAGTTTTTTTTAAAAAAAAATATATTTTAAATAATGAAAGATAAAAAGACAATGAACGAAACCTTGTTCATGGTTACACGAATAATTGAACAATGGCGTTACTTAAGTTTTAAAATGGCGCACAGTTTTATGAGTAAAGGTATATGAGAATCGGAATAGTTAAATAAAAATGACAAATTTAGTAATTGAAAAGAAAAACTATTACTTCATAATTAGTAGGTACGTTCATATATTCATTAAAAACTTTGATGCATGAATAGAACAATATGATTTTCTCAATCCAATTGTGTTTAGGAAAATATTTTCATTTATTCATTGAGAATTTTTTTTTTAAAAGAAACCATTTTTTTTTTCTATCATTAATTTTAACGAAAATATTACGGAATAAATTCGGTGATTTTTTTAAAGAAATCTATTATCTAACTTTGGTCAACAATAAATCCATCATTTTAAGTAATTTATTCTTGTAAAGTATTTTTTCATGATAATCGAAGGAATTTCCGAACATATTTCCGTTATATACGTATACTGATGAAGTACATTGTTAAAAATACGAAACATTTCTTTTTTACGCCATTATTATTTATTAGAAGAGAAATTATTAGCCAACTTACATATCGATCACATGTTAAATAACTACTTAATATTACTAATAATAATTTCATTGTTATTTATATCACCTAATACAGATTTATCCGTAATAATAACTCATAATAACCCATAATAACCCATAATAACCCATAATAATCCCAACCCCCCTACCCCGGAAGATAAAAAATATTCATATGAAAAGAAAACAAAGTATTCAGGATTAAAGTTTTACTTGATTTACTTGATTTAAACTCGGTTAATATTTCAATACAAATTCCGAAATTTTTGTTAACTAAAAATAAGTGAAAATACCAAATTTAGTTTTATTAAAACATTATGACTAAACAATATTTACAATATTTTGCAAGTTAAATAACAAGTTTTTGTTTTTGTCATTCCTTAAAATTTTCTGTGACGATCTCATTGTATATATGTGACGTTTCTATATCTTGAAACTTTTCTTCATTCCGAATAAATTATGATAATCTGTTTCATTCTTTACTTTCCAAAATAACAAATTTCATTTCATTTTAAAAAAATTATTATAAAATATATATATAAAATATACATATTAAAATAAGCTATCCAAATTAGAAATACATAAGCGCCACTATTACACATTATCACATATATTACCATATATTTTACATATTTTACACATATTACACATATTACACAAAAACAAAACAAAAACTCTGTTAATTATAATCTTTTGAAATACAAAAATGGAAAATCATGATTTTTATTGAAATGAACAAATATATCGATTAACAATATAAACAGTTTTAACTAGTGGTGAGAAATTATTAATGCATTTAAATACTTTTATAATTTATACAACTGAAAAATTATTTGATCATCAACATAAATTAAAAATGATTAATTAACAAATTAATACGCATAAATTCTCCTCGGTATAACAAATATCGTAACCATTAAAAAACCAAACAAAAAATTTTCTTTTATTTCCCATATATTTTTCATTTAAAATTCATTTAAATTCTTTATAATATAAAAAAAAAAAAATATATTTTTTTTAAACCTTTTTTTTCCCCTTGTAATCCAATTTTGATTTTCTGTAGGCAAAAATAAAGTAACAATTTAAGTAATTTATTGAAAGAAACAAACTAATCACAAATCTGAAACGCGTTTTGCATATAACAAATAAAAAATTCATTTAAGCATAAAAAAGTAAAAAAGTATGTATAATATATAATATATACAATATAATTATATTATATATTATATATTATATTATATATCTTCTTGTGATCTTTTATTTATCCTAAACAAAATCACGTATATAAATAAATTTTGAAAATTTTTTGTTATGTATTTCATTTTCTTACAAATTTGGTAATGAATGATATATATATATAAACATTTATACAAGGTATATATATACATTTTATATAAATTCTATATATATAATACGCCTCAATGTCACAATACATAAATTTTATTTATACCAGCCACATAAATTAAAGAGTTGTGTAAAATAGATCATTATTTGATGTCCAAATTTTGACAACAGAGTAATTTCGTTCCTTTTAAGTTTTGGTTGTGTAAAATTAACTATAATGAAGAATGCAAATTATATTGTTGTTGATTTATGCATCTAAAAAACTTTTTACTATAAGCATTTTATACTAAAATGATGCATGATGAAAGTAAAATGAAAACCCGAAAATTCGGAATCGATTTGTGTAAAAGTTGTACATCATATTAAGTAACATATTACGTAAGTGAATTAATTGCCAATCATTAACAACCTCAATATTCCAATTTGTTTTTCCGTCATTTCATGTGATGTAAAAACGCGAAATTAAACTAGTTTTTATACATATATATAAATTCACGTTTTAATGAATACAAATAAAGTCTTATTATTATTATTATTATTATTATTATTATTATTATTTATTCATAATAATAAAAAAAAAAAAAAGAAAAAAGTTTGTAATTACAAAGTACCATTTTTAGTTCATAAGAGAAAAAAAAAATCTTGGATGTTAATTGAGAAGAAAGTTTTTATAAAAGGAAAAGATCTTTTGAACGCGTGATCAAACCATTGTATATTGAATATAATCATTGTTAATCTAATAGTATTAATAGTGAATAACCTTAAATTTTTAATTTAAAACGCGTAAAAAAAAAAAAAAGGAGAATTTGATTATCAAAAGAAAACAATAGAACCAAAATTGGTTTAGTAGTTGTTTAAATAACTAAAAAGTTATCAAGTTTTTTGTCGGCGTAAAAAAAAAATAAATATATCCGTTGATATAATATCTAATATATCTTCTTATCCGTCTTGAACCATTAATAGACTTTTTAGTATAATAAACATTTTTATCGAATTCCTACTAGTACTTTATATACATGAGATGATAATCGGTAGATAGCGAAATAGTCCAAACGCGGAATTTCTTTTGATGTCCTAAAATTGACAACTATTATTATCTTTGTTGATCTGTACCACTCTTATATTTTATCGTGCGCCACTAACAAATTCTTTTTTTTGTTATGATCGTAATCACGCGTGATTTCTATCTTTATTTTATCGTATTCTATATTTATATCAAACTTTTTTCTGATTTTTTTTCTATAATTAGCATTCATTTCAATATTTAACCTATCATTTGTCATCCATATGGTCAATTAATAAATGCATTTCGGAAATGACCAATTAATAATATTTGACACTCTTAATAGACATTTGATAAACAATTATGATGATTAGTTTACTGGGGTTGCACATTACACCTAGTTAGTGTAAATTACCTCCGAACTAGTTTTACTTTTATGTGTGATAATAAATACATTATCCAATTTTGACCTCTTTTTCGTTAGTATAAGCCTGGGTAAAAAAAACCCCCCCCCCCCTTACTTTCTCAATCTAATAATTTATATTGTCTTCCACATATATTCAATTAATTTCAAACCGTTCAATTAATTGATCGATTTATATATTTTTTTCTCAAGTCCGAATATGAATGTTTTTTTTAAAAAAAAAAAAATTTTTTTTTTCTCTTATTTTAAATTACCCCGTTTTGTTTACTCCTTTCGTTTATTAACCCATTGTTACCTTTTAAGTAAAACAACCCGTGTCACCGGAAACTTCATAATAAAAAATCTTTCTAAAATAATTTTTCATTTTTTATCCAAGTGTGGCTGGGATTTGATTTTTTCAATAAATAGTCCATCAAACTGGCTATGGATTATTTTTTTTCCTCATCGCAATTTTTAGGCCTCTTTTTTTTTCTTTTTTTTTTTTTTTTGAAAAGAAGCTCTTTCTTTTTCAATTTTTTTTAATAGAATAAAATATTTTCGAAAAAAAGTAGAGTTTTTTTTTTATTTATAATAATTAATATACGTTTATAATAATCTCGAAAGGTTCTAAAAAAATCATTTTTTTTTTTTAAAAAAAAAAGGAATAAAATAATAATAATAATTTTTATTTTATTTTTTTTATTTTTTTCGGATCCTTTTCTAACGACAAAAAATACAAACGAAGAATCACTATATAATAATATATTCTTTTTCAATTTTTCAATTTTTCAATCAAAAAAAAAAACTTTTTTTTATTTAAAGGAAAAAAAAAAAAAAGACATTTTTCTCGACAGTTATTAATAATAATATAAAAAAAAATAATAATGGGTTTACCAATATCACCAAAACGTAAACGAGTAATTTTACCGATATATAAACAAACGGATCATACACCAGCATTTTATAAAGATCCTTTTACGAATAAATTGATTCCAACAGCTTATTTTTTAAAAAATTTAGACGAGATTGGACCTCAGCACTGGAGGAATAACTACACTTCCGATTTTTTATTAAGAGTCGTCAGGACGACTGAAATTGATTATTATTGTAATTATTTCTTATCTTATTCTAACATAAATAATAATGAAAAGGGTAATGAAAATAATGTACCAATAATAAATTGTAGTAATTCAAATATTTCAGCTTCTGAAGCCGCTGAAATAACTTGTCATTTTAATGTCATGTTATATAATTATCAACAGCAGCTTTATAATATAATTCATCAATCTCAATCACAACAACAACAACAACAACAACAACAACAACTATTACAAGAACAGCAACAGCAACAGCAGCAACAACAACAACAACAACAGCAGCAGCAGCAACAGCAACAGCAACAAAATCATCATTATAATCAACAATATTTGCAACAGGTTACGCCTCCAGCATCCCCTCCAACATCTCCTACTTTTAATAAACAATTACAATCATCACCATCAACATCAACGTATTATTTCTGGGCTCATACATTAGTATTAGCAACTCAGTCAGGATTTTTTAATCAACTTTTAGGTCCTATAAATATTTTAGGGAATCGTTCTAAATATTCCAATATTTTAACTATTCCAATACCTTATCCTGAAGCTTTTGAACCTATTTTACATTGGTTATATCATCATGATGATGATGCTTGGTTAGATTTAATCACTTTGGAGAATTTCCCTAAATTTTATGCTAATGTGAGTTTCTTAAAATTAGGAAGAGAAGCTTATGATATATTAGATGCATTTATTGAAGAAGCTGAAGAAATGGGTGTTGATATTGATTTTGATGGTATAGTTGAACCTTATTAAAGGTGTCCTTTGTTAATAATTCTTTAGGAATGAGAGAAATGGGTGGGATTTTTGATGAGAAGAAATTGTTGGATTGATTTATTTATGATTGACTCAAAAAGTTACTCTTAAGGAATTGATGATTTTAAAACTTCCCTATTAAAAGGGAAAGAAAAAAAGGACTATTAAAATCAACAAAAAAAAAAAGTAAATATTGATTATTTATTTAATGTTCTCTCATACCCTTTAATAATCGTTCTAGGAAGGATGAATTTGAGATTGATATTTTATATTTGGATGTGTGTTTGGTTGGATTGAATCAAAATTTGGTTGAAATGATAATGTTTTTTTGCTGGACGATAATTTCGGTTTGTGATCAATTCAAGTATTTTCCGTGAGGAAGATTCTGCGAATTTGATTTATGGAAACTACAGCGAAACGTTTTTTTTTTAAAAAAAAAAGAACGAAAAAATGACACAAAAAAAAAACCAAAAAACAATTTAATAACACTAGGATTTATTTATTATTTAAAAAACAAACAATAAAAATATTCGATTACAAATCGAAATAAGATTTTTTAAAAAAATATCGTCCCTGGTAATTGCAAAAAGGAATTGTAAATACCGAATAAGGAAGAAACACACATCTATGGCTTTACTTCGTCCAATTTTTTTAAGCTTCTAAATTTTTTAATCACGTGATCTTTCTTGGAGGAAAACGAAAATTGTTGCGGCGATTGTATCTCCCTTCGGTTTTTTCTTTCAATAAAGTTCGCGCGAGAATAACTTAATTTATATAACTTGTATACAAAAAAAAAAATTTGAAAAACAAAAAAAATAAATTTATGTTTTTATTATATTTTTATTATCATACTCTTTTTTTTTACTGTTTTCTTTTCTCTATATATATTCACATGTTTTTACTCTTTTTTACTCTTTTTTTTATAACCTTTATATACTTTCTTCATTTCTTTTAAGACTATTTATCCTTATTTCTTTTCCTAATCTCAAACATTCATTCCCTCAACATCCAAACTATCCGAATACAATGCCTTTAACATTATTTTTTCGATATCTCCATTTCAATTTATCCTTCCTTTTTTATTTTAATACCAACAAACCCTTCATTTTATTTTTATTTTATATGTTTATATCATTTTTTTATTTTTTTATTTTTTTTATTATTCTTTTACATTTTTGGGTTTGATTTGGTATTGAGTATTATTCAGTGAATGGTTATTTTTTGAGATTAGATGATGAAAAAAGGATATTACTCCGTAGTACGTATGTTATATTTTTATTTATGTATATATATATATATACAACCTTTACAATGTATCATAAATATACAGTACATTACTAGTACATAACTTCTTTTATATATTATGACTTTTGATAAGTTTGAAAGATACCTGTTTTTTATATTCTTTTATTTATTATTTATATGATCTTATCATTTTCCCGTACTTATTGTACTTATTGTACTTATTGTGAATTCTCATCTTTCTTCAATGTAAATGTTTTACTTCTCCCCTGTTTTTATTTTATTCTATTTTTTGTTTATTTTTTTTTCTTCTTGTTGTCCATATTGAATAATAATTCTACCTTTTTATTATTAATGTAAAAAAAAAGAAAAAATAAATAAAATAAATAAATAAATAAAAATAAAAAATAAAAATAACTTTTTGTGTAAAAAAAAACAGAAATAAATATATTAACGTACGTCAAATGATGTAAATTAATTGTTATCACGCATATTGCTTTATGTTATTATAAAGCACAATTGATAAAAATATTAATCTTAGTGGCATAAAAGGTAAATGTAAAAAAATTTTCTTTACATTTAAATATATTATAAAAAGTTATGCGGTTCGTTCATTACATTTATAATCCAGATTATTTAACTAAAAGTTGTCAATTATGTAATCACGTGATGCTAAGTAAATTCGGTACTACAGTTTGATAATTCAAAAAAGATTAAAGATTTTTTTTTTTTTGTTGCACTTTTTGATTTATTGTTCAAGTATTATACGGACTAGATATATATATACTACAAAAAAGAAAACTACTTGCAGATATGTATAATAAGTGGATTATTAAAAATTACAGTAGTTATTTATAATTTTCTCCTTAATTATTTTAAATTTCTATAACATCTTTTTTCACTTTTAGTTAATAATGGTTTAAATTATTTAAAATAAATTACATAATAAACTTTTAACAAAAATTTAACAGTTCAATTAGGTTTTAAATTTTTCAAATTAAATATTAAAGATTAGAATTTTGAAATTTGAATAATTTTGGACAAAAGTAGGCAGAAGTCTATTTTTGTTAATTACTTAAAATTGCACATAATAACAAATACTTGAAATTTTAATATGTGTTACTAACATAGGTTTTTAAAAATATAATACCAAATTTTTATGCTTCTAACTTTCATACAACTGTATTAATTAAAAAAAGAAATTTGATAATTGTTATACTAGTTAAATGAAAGTAGTGGTCTTTTTATATTTGTTAATTACTCAAAATAATAGTGCTTGAAATTTTAATATGTAATAATATAGATTTTAAATGATATAATATCAAAATTTCATGCTTCTAACTTTTATACTGCTGTATTGATAAAAAAATTTTTAAAATTTCTGATTGATCGCTAAATTAAAAAAAAATGGAAACTTTAATGATATTGTTAATTGTTATTTTTTAGAAAAGAGTAAATCGTCATTTCTTCAAATAGTACCAGCCTACTGGGGTATTATTCAAATTCACATTTAAGTATTTTTGAAAATACCCCAGTACTAATCAAAATTTGATTTGGATAGTATCCCAGAACTCAGATACGTACCCAGCCAATACTAATCAAATTATATGTACTATATATACATATACTTTATAAATCATAGCTGATAAACTTTATTAACAGAAAATTGACTTTAATTCTATTATCACATAATTAGTACCCCCTTTCAATGTACCCCTTTTTATAGTTCCCTCCTATACCGTAAAATCATGAAAATAAGCACCATTTTTTTGCAATCATGTGATCACAAAAATTGATAGGGGTGCTTATTTTTACGATTTTTTTTTACTCCTTAATTTTTTTTTTACACGTTTAAAAAATATACTTATTCTTTTTTTTTACCCCTTAATTTTTTTTACGCGTCTAAAGAATATACTTGTTCTTAAAAAAATGATAAACAAAAAGGTTGGTGTAAGAGAAAGGACTTCATATTCAATAGAAGAAAAATTGATAGTAGTTAAATATGCTTTAGTAAATGGAAGAAATGCTGCAGCAAGATATTTTGATTTAAATGCTTCAATGATCAGAAGATGGATTAAATAAAGTGATGATTGGGAAAAAGAAAATAAAAAAAAGAAACATATTGGATCTGGTAGAAAGGCTTTTTATCTAAAAGCGGAAGACAAGTTATATAAATGGATAATTGAACAAAGAAAAAAAGGCTTAGCAGTTAATTATATAATGGTAAAATTACAAATGCATAAAATTCTTAAAGAGCCTGTAATTCAAAAATTATATCCAATGGGAGATAATGAGTTTCAAGGAACCCTTACTTGGATTCAATCATTTATGAAAAGATTTGATTTATCACTAAGAAGAAAAACTAAAATTTCGCAAAAATTACCTGAAGATACAGATGCAAAATTGGAAGAATTTAAGCGCTTTATTATATGATTAAGAATACAATATAACTTTGATCTGAATAGCATCTATAATATAGACGAAACTCCCATATGGTTTGATATAGCAGGCAATATGACTATTAATAATAAAGGGGGATAAAACAGTGCATATTCGTACTATTGGAAATGATAAAAATCAGTTTACAGTAGTTTTAACTTATTCGGCTAGTAAGAATTTTTAAATTTCTTTTTATTTATATTTATTTAAATTTAACAAATATTTTATTATTTAGATGGTTCCAAATATCCACCCATTTGTATTTTTAAAGGAAAACAACTTCCTTGTGGTGAAGTTATTTCAAAAGGAGTCATTTGTTGGTTTCAAGAAAATGGATCTTAGATTACGTATGACTGAGAATCTGTCATAAGAACCTGCTATGATAATGTATGATTCTTTCTGAGGTCATCTGGAAGAAAGTGTAAAAGAAAAGTTTAAACAGCATAATTTTCATTTAGCTGTTATTCCTACAGAATTAACTAGTATATGCCAACCATTGGATGTATCAATAAATAAACCTTTCAAAAATAATATGCGAAAAGAATGGCATATATGGATGTGTCAAGGTAGCACTAGTGAAACTGAAGCTGGTAATTTGAAAAGAGCAGGGATCAGTGATGTATATGCGGCTGGATTAAATGTTCGTAAGATGCTATTTCTGACCAAATTATCTTTAATTCTTTTAAAAAATGTCTATTTCGAATAATATGTTAGACGGATCTGAAGATGATATGGTTTATGAAGAAATTGACAGAATTTGAAGACAAAAATTTAGATGAATTAAATAATAGTACCAAAATTGTTGACAATTAAAATTCTTACCAGTTTATTTCTCAATAACTTCTTAACTCTGCCATAAGTCATAAATTGCGAAACTAATAAAATGTATTTTTTATAAAAAATTAAACAAAAAAGAAACATTAGTATAGTTTCTTAAATAAAATACTGAAGTTTCCTCTCATACCTACTATATTATATTTTACAGTCTACACTTTAAAAATTCTACAAAAATAATTATAAAAAAAATGTTAGTATTCATTTCTTTAAGTAAATGTAAGCGTTCCTCCTTTTGTACTTACAGTATTTTCATTTTAGAACTGAAATCTGTTCTCTTTAAAGGTGTTTCTTATAAAATTTAAAAATAAATATTTAATAATTAATACCAGTAATATTTTTAAATAAAAAATCACTGGTAAATTTTAAAAAAAATAAAAGTGGCTTTTTAACATATTACCAGTAGTTGCGCAATTTCAATTTTTAGAAGGTGCTTATCGGGAGTGCTTATTTTTAATTTTTTACAAATGCTGTTGCAAATTGACAGGGGTGCTTATTTTTAAGAGGTACTTATTTTCACGATTTTACGGTAGTATAAAAATATAAAAATTCATATATTTATTTTCTAAACTATATTTTTTACAATACAAAAAAAATATAATATTTTATTATGCATAATTTTAAGAAAATGTAAAAGTACAGTACTGTTGTTTTTTTAAAATTAATTTTCTTTTAATTTTTTCATAATTTGTATAAAAATAAAAACTAGGAAAAAGAAATTTCATGTATATACATTAACCAGAACTCTGTACTGCCACATATATATTAAAATTTCAGGTATCATTACTATGTATAATTCTAAATAAACTAACAGTATTGGATTATTTGCTCACTTTATTTATTTTTATATATAGTTAATTATCAAATTTTTGTTTCTAATTAAGAAAATTGTATGAAGGCTAGAAATCTAAAAATTTGATATTATATTCTTCAAAATTTATATTATTATATATTAAGATTTTAAGCATTGTTATTATGTGCAATTTTAAAAAATTAACATAATAGGATTCTGCTTACTTTTGTCTAAGTAGTATATATAAATTATTAGAATAGTTAAACTGATTTTATTAATATAATAATTATATTTCACTTTGCACCAGATTTTTTTATTTTATAATATTTGCAATATTTACCATATAAAAAAAATATTACTAATTAAATTTTTTTTTTAATTAGCATAACTTATTTGGTTTATTGCTGTTTTCAAATAAAATGTGATTAGCTAATTAATACAGGTTCACAAAAAAAATTCAATTTTATGTAACATTATTTTTAACCCAATAATATTTCTTTGATTTATAAATTTATATATAGATTATAGAAATTCATGTTTATTACTTCGTCTAGTAGACTAGTACTATATTCAATTTTATATTACATGTTAAAATGTCATTTAATAAAAATGAAGTATATGAAGTACAAGTATATATAAGAAAATATCAAATAGAAACGTACTTTATCTATTAAAAGTGCTTATACTGTGGAAAAAACTTTTCATTTGTAAACTATCATTGTAATAAGTATGAAAAACCAGCAAAAAATAACTGAATAGCTAAAGTACGTAGCTATAAAGGTTTGTGCTATGATTATATTTCTTCGCTAATTAATTACGTCATATTTTGGTGAATGAACCAATTTACTATTTATTATAAAATTACTATGAATTAATTATGTCTGTCAAAATACATTACATCTGTCAAAATAAATTTAATTAGTATTTTGTCATTTTGACGAAAAGTATAGCTATAATACAAGTAATTCTTGACTTTTTTTAAACAAATTTATGAGTAGAAGTAATCTTAAATTTGGTTATGAAGTTAATCTGAAAACTTCCTTTTACTATTTACTTTATACAACTTATAATAGTAAAATAAGTCAAAAAATAATAAATTTGGAAAGGAAATAAAAAAAAAAGAATCCAGCAATTTAATAGTAGTAAATCCAATGACAGAATTACAGCTTCATATATCAATTAAAAATGGCATTATAGTGGATTTATGAAATTTGGCAAAAATCCTGCTGTACCTTTAGAAATAAATATAACATACTTTTAATACTGGAAATATTGGTTAAGTAATAGAAAAATTGGTTAGATGCAAGATTTAGAATACAAAAAAATTTTTTAGAGTTCATTTTTAACTATTTACTAATAAATTTGGAAAATTTGATGACTAAAAGACTGTCAAATATTTATTTAATTTGACATGATGGACAAATTTAAGGTATTTTATAAATCTGCTATAATGGAAAGAAACTTTTACCATCTATTTTAGTTAATTGGTTATTTGATGATACAAAATATATTAATTTTTTAATAAAAGTTGAACAATTTATTTTTGAATATATAGGATTAATCTAAGACCCTGAATAATACTAATATAACTCACAAGTAAACTTTAAGTACTAAAGTAAAAATACATTTTATAACATAACTCTGTCAATATTGAAGCTAGGAATTTGATTTTACTATCATTAGAATCCTCTCATCAAAACGAATCCAATGATATAAATTTTATTAAAATCGAATTACTGGTTATGTTAAAAACAGAGATATGTAGGATAATAAAATTTTGAAAATACTTCTGTAATATGCAACTTTTGAAAAATTTTAATATAAACTCTACACAAACTCAAATGTGAGTTGTGTTCAGGGTCTTATTAATCTTTAATAATGAATATTTTTTAGCATATAAGAGTAATTTAGAAGTTGAAGTAGGAATACTTTTAGATAATAAAATTATTTTTGAAGTATTTTTAAAAGATTATCAACGTTACATTTCTAATAAGAAAAAGGTGATAATAATTGTAACTATGAAGATAAGAATATAAAGTAAAAATTCAGTTTCAATTTGAATTTTTAATTGTTTAATGTGATATTAATTTACAAGTACTTATTATAATAAATAAGATGATAATTTAAAAAATATGGTAAGTAAAGAAAAAAAAACACTAAAATCTAAATCAGTTAAAACTAAAAAAAAAGGTACAGTAATAAATAGAATCTCAAAAAAAAGTAAACTTGATGAAAAAAAAAAGTGATTAGTAAAATTATAATGCAATTAAAAGATAAAGGGTATTGCTAAATATCACCAGTGGTGATCGTCACTATACCACTTAATTCTGGCTGAAAATTATAATTTTGGCCAGAATTAAAAAACACATCGTAAATTTTTTTTCAAAAATTTCAATTTAAATAATAAATGTGTAAAACAAACCTGAGTAGATATTAATCACACTAAAATTTTGAAAATTTGACTAAAAAAAATCTTTTTTAAAACAAAAAATTGTATTTTGCTTATAAAATCAAACTTTCCTATTTTTCTCAAAAACTATCTAAACAACAGCCTTTATAATCTAAGGCAAACTTGTTCTACCCATAAATTTACATATAATAATAATATTTATATTATAATTAGAATAATATCTCAGTCAAAAATTTTTGAAAATTCAAAAAATATTTTACATGTGGTGATGATCATCACTGGTGATATTTAGCAATACCCAAAGATAAATATGTTTGTAATTTTCATAATCACAAACATTGTTTTATGAAAAATAGTCATTATTTGTTTTTATCAAATATATTCTTTTCAATGTGAGCTCAAGATATTGTAAATTTTGGCTAAAATAATTATAATATTATAATATTATCATAACTAACAGTTTTTTTTTATCAATTTAAAAATAATACAGATTTTAAAATACTGCCTAATCATGCAATTTTTAATATGTTACATTCAATTAAACCTGCTTCTTATAATTTTTCAAATTTAAATTCTAATGAAAATTCTTCATTACTAATTTCTAATATAATTTAAAATTATATATCAAAAGTTCTTTCTATAAATGAATTTTTGGAAGAGTTGGATGGAAAATATAATGCAAACAAATTTACATGTAATTTGCAAAAATTTGAGGATAAAGAAATTCAGGTTAACCAATTATTTAGATTATCTGATGCAGTATATAATTTTATAAGTATATTAAAAATTGGTATTAGATAAACATTACATGATGAGTCAAAGAAATTTGTGTAGATTTATATTATATTACTTTGTAATCATTCTAAATTTAGTAAATAAATTTTCTTTGATGTGATTATCAATTTCTTTATATTTTATACATGCATGTAAAATTCTATTATATATAAATTGATTGTTAAAAATATTGTCTTAGAAGTAATTTGAGATAATGCTACAAAAAGTATATAAATAAGATCATCATAATTATTAATAATATCCTTAAATATTTTTAGCCAATTTAAATCAAATATAGTGGCAAATAAAATACTTTACATCCAAATTCTTCAATTGATTTTATTAAATTTTCATTATGATAAATATTATACATACTGCCCAAATTATTTTGGGATGCCATAATTATAATTTGGGATGCCGTAATTCATTTAGTTTATATATAATTTACTATGTAAAGTGCAAAAATAATTTGGGATGCCATAATTGAATTTGGGATTTTACTTATAATTATGGCAGCCCAAAATAATTTGGGTGGCATGTATAATAAATATGAGCATTATTCATAATGAACTATTTTTACTAGGATACAGATTTATCTGTAATAATTTAAAATAATCGTTAAAAAATAAATAATTTTATCTATTAAAATAACAATTTTTATAAATAAATAATTACCACTTATGTTAATATAAAAGTTTGAAGTTTATCTTTATCACAACTGCCTTATATTATATTAGCTACAATGAATCTATTTACTGTTAATGCTGATAATATTGTATAATGATTTTCTTTTACAAATACAATCTTTTTTTTTTGTTTTACTATTTTTATAAGAATAACCATATAGATGTAAAACACTTCTTTCATCTTTAGATATCTAATCAATAAAAAATAAGTTGTTTAACATTATATTCTATTCCTATTTGATATACAGTCAGCCCCCTTTATAGTCACACCCTCGGGACCGAAAAAAAGGGTGTGATTATAAAAAAAGTCATATGTTGTGACTATAGAGGAGGTTTTTCTAATATATTTATTAGTACATTGGGTATAAAGGGGAATTTTATATGTTGTGATTATACGGGGGTGACTATATAGGGGGTCGACTGTATATTCAACCAGAGGACTCTAATATTTTAAACAAGCTTATCCGGGAGTTATTTTCTAATACTACTCGACTTTCTGAGATTAAGGAAAGGAAAGGCCTTCGTAGAGAATCTATACGAGAGGTGAAGACTCCCGAACTTTTTTTGATCTGTATTTTAAAATTTCTAAGGCTGAGGAATGGAATGAAAACACACGTCATGAACTAATAATGGCTTATTACAACTTTGGAGAAGCAACTTGCCCACCACAGAAAAACGAATGTGGAACATGAGGCCCATAAGATGATGTTAGGGATCAGCTTCCCAAAAAACACACTCCAAAAGAAAGCTGAAGGAGCGAGAAAAGTTTATGATCTTTTTTTCCGTCTTAGTGACGATAATATTCAACGGATGACATATATACAACGAATTAAATCGTTTACAGCCAATTCTATTTCAAACTTAAGTGAAGATAATATTAAATATTTAAATATGTTGCATCCCAGGTTAGGAGAAATAGTAGTTAAAAATTAGCTGGAAGTAATGACAATATTTCGTATTTGTAATGCAAAAAAAAATCAATCAACACAATTTTAGTAATTAATCAGTTTGTAACTTGAATTCGCCAGTATTGGGTATTATTTTTTTTTTCTTACTCATGTATATTATACAAGTATATACTGTATATGGTAATAAAATCAGATAAATTCATATCACATAAAATGCTTAACATTATTATAACGGATTTTCTGTAACATAACTCTGATGTTACGCAACCATTTCAGTTGTTGGTAGATAGCAAATTATTACAAAGTCTTACTCCACCAATCCGAAAATATTTCTGAAGTTACCTCCTTTACTCCATTACTTTCTTTAGACAACTCCCGTATAACCTCTTGGCGCTTGAGCAATCCATCCTAGATATGCACAAAATTAATAACTTATTTTGATAGGATTGTGTATTATAAAACAGAATAACATACCACATAGTATGATATAAGCTCAAAAATACGCATATATTCTCCTATGGAAGATAAAGCAAATGGAAAGACGGCACTTCTGACTTCAATCTCTTTGCAGATCCGTGGCTTGTAAAGGAATACTTCCATTAGTGTAATTCGATCTTCTACAAAAATTGTCATATCAATATCAATACATCAGTATATATATATAATACAAGAAACAATTTGCATACCAACGATTTGAATATTGTATGTTTTAAGTTTTTTGGCGGTTTCAACACTAGCACAAAGATACTTTCGGAGACTCGTGAGGAGAATGTTTTGGAGATCTTTTCTGAATCCTCGAGAGTATGTTTTCTGTCTTGTTGAAAGGGACCTCCTGATGATTCCATATTCATAACGTCTAAATTATATGTAAGATCTGTGGCCAGTGCATCAGCCTTCTTCGAAACTGGATCACCAATTGGATCATCTACGAACTCCGTTGCCTTTGTCGACATTATTTCTTTTTCAATCCAATACGTTATAATGGTTCCAAACACATATTCAACAAGTTTAAATGGTGTTGACACCCTTTCGACAAAAAATTTTCTCTCTGAATTGTGTCTTATGAGAGCATGTTTTGGATTATATTTAATCATTAAGTAAAATTCCCTTAATGTTAACTCAAATATTTCATGTAATTTCTTGTCTCGGTCTGTGATGTTTTCATCTTGCAATTTCTGCATAAGGCATTCATATAACTCCTCTGGAGTGGATGATGATAAAGTTTTTCGTAACCATACTGTAAGAGTTGTTCCCAAGCTGGTTAGTCTTTTTTTGTTCTTTCTCATAAATTTCGATCTCATTTACTATCTCAGGATATCTTATATTAAGAGTACTTTTAAGGGATTTAAACCCAGGAATAACTTTAGACGATATAATACTAAACTTATATGGTGTAAGGATCGGTTTATGAGGAGTTGAAAATAATTCTAACTTGTGATCTTTTATTTGATTGTTAGTTTGTTTATTGTTGTCTGAACAAAACGCTGTTTGTTCCTTGTCGATCTCCACTTCTTCATATTCTCCATTTTCTATTTTTTCGCTTTGAGCTTCAAATTTAATTCTTGTAGGTGTGCTAATATCTTCATTATCATTTCCAAGTTCCACTCTTTTTACATCTCGTTGAGCTACATCATCAATTTCTTCAGAAAATCTTTTCCCGCGAATTTTGAGAATATCCTAAAAGCTAAATTAATGCATTGTGATCGAAAAAATACGTGCAAAGCACATAGACTACTTACACTTTCGAATGAAGCACTGGTTCTGATAATATCTAATTGTTCCTTATATTTCTTTTCAGCAGTTATTGTTTTCCAAAACATTTTGACCTCCTCACTTTCTGTTATCTTTTGTGTTAGCTGTTTCATAATGGCGAAGGAGACATCATCGGGTGGCTTTGATTCCAGGATCAATTGTAAACCTTTCTTATACGAATGATGCACGGATACCTTTAGAAGGCCAGCCAGGACTTCGCTTCTCTTAAACTCAAGAAATTCAACAAGGCACCAGTCGTACCACGTATTTGCAAAGAAATAATTGTCAATAATATTCTTAAGTTGCTCTGGGGGACCCAATTCATCTTAAAGTCCAGTTGATATAGTGGCAGATAACGCGTATTTGGTCATTTTGGTGATCCGTGATCGTGACAATTCCACGTGGCATTTGTAATACACTGGATAATTTTACATAGTAATAAGGTAATAAGGATGTCCTGCTTTATTTTCTATCTTATCAGGTTTTGCATGATTGCCTTCTTGTCTCCACCTAGCCCAATAGTACGTCTGGCGGGTGATGGGTACGTCCCGGTGGATGTACGAGATGGAGAACATATCGGCCTTTTTGCTAGCCCAATAGTACGTCTGGCGGGTGATGGGTACGTCCCGCAACTAGGTGGTATGACCCATTGCAATTATGCAAAAGTGTTGGGATCTTCCAGCGATGAACCAGCAACTAAAAACATTGTACAAGAAAAAAATCAAACAATAGGCAGGTACATTCCGCATAAAGACTTCATGTATTTTATTTTTGCAATAATAAAAATTCTTTTAGGATTATATCCATTTTTAACAATCAAAATTTCGTATGTAACTAAATAACTCAATATTTTATTGTATTTATGTACTCCCAGCGATGACCTCCAGCATGGTTTCGAATACCTCGACATACTTCACAAATATTTGACCGGTTAATTCCAGTTATGCGCTGTGCTTCAGCTAAGGATGGAAATTCTCGAATAGAACCATCATCAAAAACTTTGACAGCACGTTGAGTGGAGCTGTTACTACGAAGCCCAAGACGTATGGCATGTTGAGTGTTTTCCTTCATGTACACCATTAGAGATTAGATGCCCTGTTGTTTGTAGAATCCCCATCAATATGATTTACATTTTCTTTTCCTTCTTCTTTGGGGCAAAATGCCAATGCAACCAAGCGGTAGACCAAATACTTGTGAACTCGGCCAATTCGGTAATAGCTTGCGCATAACGATCCTCGGATGATCACGCCACTAACTAACTGAATCTTACCTAAAGGTGAAATCTAAATTTTTGTGAATTGACCTCTATCTCTTTCCATTCTTCATTGGGGTCTTGTTCCATATAATACATCCAACGCCACCCACCAGCAGTATTTATCTTTCCTCTGCAACATGTTGTAATGCTACATTCTGCGATTTTAAGTGTATTACCTAGAATTCCAAACCTGTATAATAATGTTTCTATATGATTAGTCTAGAACTGCCACGGCCGGGATTAGGGAATGTCCTGTGTTCAGCATTCTCTTTAGGAGTTACCCATTCCAAATTAATAGCCCGATTATCGTGTCTGATGCCGTTAATGTGATTAACGTATGGCTTATTTTCTGGATTAGGAATAAAGGTTTGTGCGACTAAGACACGGAAAGTTCAAAGCAGGGAAATGGAAATGGAAATAGTTCATTGTCTACTAAATATCGCATAGTTGATACTGTAGGTTTTGGTTGTGAGGGATTTAATAGTGAAGAAATAGTAGTATCCGAAATATCCAAAGTGTGTCGTGAAGTCAATAGCGGATTAGACCAAATCTTATTTGTGGTTACATGGGTTCTAGTATACCATTAACTGTTAATGTTAATGTTGGAAGTACATAACCACTTTTTTTACATGGATTTCGCTTAAATATCATACCGTTTTTGTCTTTAATGCGCCCAAGATTAGATACTAGTAAATTCAAACCAGTTATGGGCAACCAAACTTCCATGACCATAATGTTTAAAATTTAGACTGCAAATCTCGATTCGCATGAGAATTTCTAAATTATCGAACTTGCGTATCATATCACGTGATGACGAATCGTGACCAGCCGTCACCATCTTGAAGTTCAGCATTTTTTTAATATGTAGTATTGTAAAGCATGATTGTCGTTACGCATAATAAAACAATTAATAAAGTTTTGCCCATATCGGGCTAGCAATTTTTTAATCAATGTATGCGCCGAAAGTGCTGTGCATAATTTTTTTGCATGCAAAATTTGCGTCTGAGGAAAATGTTCCATCCTGATTATAAATATATAAGCTTCCAATAAGTTTAGTAAATAGGGCATATAATCAGCTCTTACACCACTCTCGTAATCCTATTCTTCCAGAACAGATCTTTGAAAAATGTAATAGGATAGAAGAATTACATCATAAATTAAATGTCTATGAAAATTCATTAAACTGGAGACACAAAACCATGGATCAGAAAAAGTTGCACCCCAAAGTTGGCCAGATTGTCCTTTATCTTTAACATTGCCTATTTCTTATGTTTTAGATAATGAATACAAACTGACAATATTACCTGCAATCATGAAGCAGAAATTAATAGCCAAGTTAAAAATGAACTTATCATCTGGTAAAAACAATTACTTAATTATAATAATGAAACATTTGGCTGATTCATGCAAGAACTAACTAGGAAATATGATGAGTGGATTAAAGCTAATCAGCAACTGCACAATAAAATTAAAAATATGAAGATGCAAGTGCTAGAGGCAGAAAAAATTCGACCAGAGAAACCAGAATCTAGGCTTTAGAAAATTTTTTGGCTAATTTATAGGCAGAAAAGTTTTGCTGAAAAAAATATGGAATACCAAAACTTCTGGAATAATATGACTTTTTGGAATATTATTTTCTGGGAATTTTCCAAGTTTATATTACTTACCTATAATTGGATATATGATCAGTCAACTACATTTTAATAATCACTATTCACTATAAAGACTTATTCAAGTAATTACCTTATCTATGAAAAAGAATGTATGGTTACATCTTATAATCCGTAAAATAATTCACTATCTGAAGAACAAACTAGAAAAATTCATCCAGATATTGAGAAATTGGCAAGTTGTTTACTAAAAAGTTAATAGATATTATAAAAAAAAAGATCATAGAAAATTAAAATAGAAGCAAATACTACCTCTAATGGTCCAAATACTTTTTTCCAATTAGATAGATTTGAGAAGTGGTTAGAAGAGTTAAGGTTCACCTAGAAAGTAAATATAATAGAAGGACCTTAGATATCTTTAAAACAGGTCATAAGTCACACTTTTGAGCAAACATAGCATAGTATCTTTATCTTTATTAATTTTATTCAAAATATTTACAATTAAACAAATTATATTAAAAAAAACAATTAAAAATAAACTAACTAAAAATAAAGTTATATAGTCTTTTAAAAAGTGATAAAAGTAAAAGTAAAATCTTAATAAAAGATAATTATAAGAATATTAACACTCCCTAGATTATCCCCTATATTATATTTCAAGCACAGTAGATGCAATTATACTATTTTACTAGAAAAGCAGTCACTTGATAGCACCGTTAGACGATTCAGAAAACTCGAATACAGTCGTATTTCTATAAGTGCACCCTCTATAAGTGTATTCCCTTCCTATATACATGCCATGGTTTGATCCCAAGTTAGGGACTTAGAGCTAAGTGTACACCTCTATGTTCTACACGTGCATGTAATTCTGAATTCCAAGTATATCAGAACATTCTCCATAAATACATTCACATGATAATTTGTAATATTGACCAATCATCGATAGCTGTTTGATTCTTTAAAATAGATAAATTTGACAAATTACATTTTTTTGAATAAAAAATATTTTTCAATCTTTTTAATTTTATTATATTATTTTACGCCACAAATCATTTTTGTATGTGCAATTCTTTCATTAAAATGAAAATATAATATAAAATAAAAGTGAATTTAAATAAATATTTTCTCCAATTACTAATATTGATTTTTCTATTAGCTGTTCTTTAAGTGCATATCCTCCCTAACTGCATGTGCATAGTCAGGTCCCAAGTGCATACACTTATGGAGGTACGACCACAGTGATTAAACCAATTTAATCATTAAGTAATTGAATTTTTAATTCAATTTATATCAGTATCACATGATAGTGTAATATAGGTTAAAGGTAATAAAGTAAAAAAAGGCAAGTACGTAAACTTCGGCAAATTTATTGGTCATGAAGTAGTTTTGTGAGTAGTAGAGATATTGATAAAACATTCTTAATAGCTTTTTTCAATAGTACAGGGCTACAGGCTAGAGTTCTGAATGGATCAGGTCAGGTCAGGTTAATTGATAAACCTGACCTGAAATTTTTTTTCAGATCACTCAAGTCAGATCATGTTATATTAGGTTATCTTTTTGACCTGACTTGAATTGAAACCTGAAAATTTTCAAAATTTTTATTAAAATATCAAAAAAAAAAATGGTGCAAACCATTTTTTTTGAAATATTGCAATTCACTTTTTTATATTGAAATCGTATAAAAAGGTAAATTGCAATATTATAACTAGCTTTTTTATATAAAATCAACATAAAAAAAGTAAATTCCGATACTGCAATTCACTTTTTATATATAAAATCAATATAAAAAGTGAATTCCGATACTGCAATTCACTTTTTATATATAAAATCAATATAAAAAAGTGAATTCTGATACCGCAATTCACTTTTTATATATAAAATCAATATAAAAAGTGAATTATAATACTATAACTTACTTATATTATATAAAATCATAGTTTTAGGTCAACAAGTCATTCATGTTATATTGATGTTACAACCTGAACTGATGCTAAATTGCAATTGCTAAATCTGACCTGATAAATTCAGGTCAACCTATCAGGTTACCTGAATTTGGTCAACCTGTTCAGAACTCTAGTACGGGCATCTCAAATATTACTAGTCAAAAAAGAAATATTTGGCATTAGTAAAATTTGGCCTATATTTGACTAAAATTAAAAATTTGATCTTAATTAGCAATGATCTACAATTAGACATTGGTCGAATAATTAACCATACTGGTCGAATAGTCACGTCACACATTACACATATCAAAAGTTTAAAAAAAATCTTATGCATTCTTTTTTAAACTTTTATTCCTTCTTTTTCTCATCCTTTAGACTAGCATTTGAAAAAGAAAAAACAAAAAAAAATTTATTATTTTTTTTAAAAAATTTTAATGTGGCCCTTTCCCTTTTCATAGTAATTTTATAGGAATGCTGATCGAAACTACGTATTAGACTTTAGATAATAAGGTAAATGGGAAGGAAAAGTCATTTTTTTTTACTTTAGGAATGTTTTAATATTTCTTTTTTTTCTTTTTCTTGCAGGTATTGCCAGATGAAATAAGCTTCATAATAATAAAAAACTAAGATTTGTAAGTAAAATCTTAGTAGTTTTTTTTAATATTATGAAATGGTTACTAACCATTCTTGTTTTTTTTTATAGGTTTTGGAAAAATGGAAAGGGAAAACAAAAGGAAAGGGTAAAACAAAAGGGGAAAATGAAAGGAAATGGAAACAGAAAAAGGAGTACTTTTAAGATTTGTAAGTATAATATTACAAATCTTAAATTTTTTTTTTCTTTTTTATTATTATGGAATGGTTTACTAACTGTTTCTTTCTTTTTTTTATAGGTTCAGGTGGACTTCTGACAAACAGAAAATCAAGATTCATAAGGCTGTTCCAATTTAATTGTTTGTTTAACGTTCAGATCTTTTAAAAAAATTAAGAGGGGAGGGGGGCTTAAGTTAAACAAACTAAATAAATAAATATAAGAAAATTTGAAAATTTCAGGCAAAATTTAAAGGGAATATTTATCACTATATGTTTATTTGCTTTTAAATTTTTTTAAAAATAGAGGGGGTATTTAATAATATGTGTTTATTAGATCTCAAATTTTTTAAAAAATAGAAGAAGATAGAGGTCGTTAAACAAATAATCAAGTTAGAACAACTTAAGTATGAGTACAAATCTTGGTTTTTTTTTGGTTTTTTTTATGAACAGTTACTAATAACCATTCTTTTCTATTTTTTAGATTTCAGGTGGGCGTCTAATCTTTAGAAAAAGTGGAACCAAGATTTATAAGTAACTACGAATCTTGGTTTAATTTTTTTTTAAAAAAAAAAAATATTACGAATGATTACTAATAACCATTCTTTTCTTTTTTTTAGGTATGAACGGGCTTTCAAGTTCCAAAGAACAAAAAAACTAAGATTCGTAAGTAACTATGAATTTTAATTTAATTTTTTTTATTTTTTTTTAATATTAATGAATGGTTACTAATAACCATTCTTTTTTATTTTTTAGGTTTCAGTAGGCTTTTAATATTTGGAAAAAGTGGAACCAAGATTCGTAAATAATTATGAATCTTGATTTAATTTAATTTATTTTTTTTAATATTAATGAACAGTTACTAATAACCATTTTTTAGGATTGGGTGAGCTTCCGATCTTTGAAAAAAGTGGAACCAAGATTCATAAGTAACTACGAATCTTGGTTTAATTTTTTTATTTTTTTTTAATATTAATAAACGGTTACTAATAACCGTTTTTTTCTTTTTTTTAAGATCGGGTAGACTTTTGAAAAATGGAAAACCAAGAAACTAAGATTCGTAAATAAGTATAAATCTTGGTTTAATTTTTTTATTTTTTTTAATATGGTGCTGGAAATCTATACTCAAAAATCACATGATTTTATTTCAATTTTCTGTCAGAAATCTTATATCACGTGATGTCAAATTAACCAATTAAAATCTAAGAATTTTGTACAACAAAAGACGATTTTTAAACTAACGTGTTCAAATTTTATTACATTAATGAAGTTTGTATTATATAAAAATATCAATACACTAAAAAATTATTATTAGAAAAAGTTATTAATTAATAATAAACGAAACTACCAAAAACAAAACCAATGTTTTACTTAGTGTTGGCATTTGGCCGCAGCCAAGAATTTTTTTGGCCAATTTGGCCAGCCAAAATGGCAAAACGGCCAATGGCCAACCCTGGCCAAATTTTGGCCAAATAACAAAATACTAATACTTTATTAAGGCTGTATTGGCATTTGGCCGTGGCCAAACGGCCAAATGGCCAAGTGCCAACACTGTTTTACTATTCCATTAATTTTTCAATATTTTTGGATATTTGACAGTGTAATTTATATTTGCTAACAGCCTATTCAGCAGTTCTACCCTCTAACCCTTTGTCATATGCATCTATATACCTTCACGACTTGCGTGTAAACTTGCAAATAGTTGTTACAGGAACACTAACAAGAACTTCTGGAACTTGTTTTATTAATTCTGCAAAATTATAACTGCATATTCATCTAGTTTCTCTTTTTGTAAAGCCCTAGAATCGTTCTATAAAATTGCACTTGCAATGGAATTTTAGTTATCATTCAAAAATGTATTCTGCTTTAATTATTGCTTCTTCCAACATTGACCGTTACTCACAAAAATCAGGTTGCAATGACATTATTTTTCGTGTACAACAATCTACCCCTTTCAGATCAATATCATCACATTTTCTTGAGCACTGCTCACATATCAAGCAAATTTCTTTCATTGAACTTATTTAATACTTTTTAATTGCCTTTTCAAGTGATGATTATTTGGAAATATCATTGATTGTACGCATTTTTCACCATTTTTAATATACCAACCATTACACATTTTAGGCTATTTTCCTTTGGAACTCAGATTTATTTTTGTTGCAACAAGTGCATCACTTGCCATAGCATTGTAATTTGTTGATTGATCAAAGTAAAAAACACCAATATACTCAAAATGCAATATTTCAAATATTGGAATTTCTTGATGCATGAGTTACATTTATAAAAAAAGGTGAATTTATTGATTTTTTTTTAAAATTATATTAATTTTTTATATCTGATCTAACATATGTTCCAATTTCTATCTGTTTGTACAGATCGAAGAATAAAAGCCTCTTTTTGTTCAATATGTGGATTTGCTTGCAATTGTTCATCAGATAATTGTAATAATCCATAATATGAATAAAGAAAAGTTGAAACCATAATAGAGTGTCCAATGTGTTTTGAGCGTAAAATATTCTTATCCTTTTGCATCCAAATTTTCCGTTATCCATCATTTGCATAAAAATGGCATTCATTATGAATTAAGTACTTGCACTAATTCTTTCTCTTTCAGCTTAAGCAAAACAACATCTAAAATATTGCTATCAAAATCTTTCATAGATTTTTTATATTCTAACATTCTCTTTAACCATTCCTTCTTATATTTTACCACATCTGGTCACTTGTTTCCATTATAATAAATACCTTTCTTTTTTTCATCATACTTGTACCCCACAAATGCATATAATTTCGACATGTTTTTTCAGAAATTGTTTCTTTTTTAATGTGTCTTGTCAATTTTGAAAATACTGTTTCTTCAATGTATGTTTTTAGATTGGTGGAAGAACGTGATTCTGGTATTTATTACCTTAATCATATTTGGCATTCATTTTTAAAATCCTCGTCATTTAACAAATTTTCCAATTTTGAATGTTTTCCTTGATAATAAATAAGAAGTTCTCTTGTCTGTATAAAGTAAGTTTCCCATTTCCGAATACATGTTGCCATATATAAGTACTCTTATTTCATATTATTTGTGAAATATTATTGCTTACATCTATTTTACCTTGTCCATTTAATAACAACTGGATGAATCTTCATATACTTAGGCATTGTAAGTAGTTATAGGTGAATATTTCTTCATTTTTTTTTGCAGATTTTGTTATTAAACACTATTCATTTATTTCTTTTAAACGTACATGAAGATTATCAATGGAAAATAGTGGATTTTGTGTAATTTCTGGAAGTGAAAGAAGAGATGATGGAGATGATTGTGAATACAATGTCTCAGAATTTTTTTTTTAAAAAATGTATTAAGTGTCATCATTTCCTTTGCATCATCATTTAATTTTTTCTCTCTTTATTTTTTTTCCAAAGTGTAGTTCTTAAATTTCCAGTGTATACTGCTCTAATGCTATTTGCAACATCATCATACCAGTGTAGAGCTTCAGTGATAAACCTTTTTTCCACTTCTTTAAACTCTTTCAAGCTTTCTTCTGTCCAGTCTTCAACGACCTCACCCTCTATCAAATCTCCAACAACTTCACCTTCTATTCACTCTTCAATAATAATATTATTTCCTGTCTCTTTTTCACTTTTTTCAATAGTTTCTATCTCTCTTGTTATGGTTTCTTCTATGATAACCTATTCTTGGAAAGCATAGCGTCCTTTTTTTCTGGATATTTTGCTAACTTGCTATTGGCGCTTTGTTTTACGTGGCATTAAACTTAAATGGATATTGGCTAACCAGAAAATTTTCTCACATATAATGATTAAGATTTTCCTATGATTAATGAGTAAAATAATTCAGGCTGGTGTTAAATTTATCATAATGTTAGCTAGAATTACAAACATTTTGACCAATAAAATTCAATTCACATGATTTGATTTATTTCAAATTTGGGCTAATCATATAAAAATTATCTGAATTTAAATGCTTATAACTTATTGTACAAACCATTTTTTAAAATTCTGACCAGTAATTTAATAGTACTCACCTTGATGAATAAGATTACTAGTTTATTTTTCTTAAAACTTCATTTTTAAAATTTTATAAGATTTTTAAGTGGTACAATTTTATTTTTGAATATAGATTACTGGTATGTATTATAAACGAACCGTTAACTTCTTTTTTAGAATGCAGTAAGGAACTACGAAGAAAGGAAAACCAAGAAATCAAGATTCGTAAATACAAATCTTGTTTTTTTTTTGTTTTTTTTAATATATGAATGGTTTACTAACTGTTCTTTCTTTTTTTATAGTGTTAAAATAGAAATGTGGCGCAGTAGTTTTATGTAGATCAATTTTGTAGATCATTTTGTAGATCCCTTAATTTTTTCGATTTTCTTGATTTTCTTGATTTATTTAATAAATCTGATAAATCTGATAAATTTGATATATTTGATTTATTTATTTTATTAATTTTATTTATTTTATTTGTTATATTTTATTTATTTGATATATTTATTTTATCTTATTTATTTATTTTATTTTATTTATTTTATTTATTTATTATATTTGTTTTATTTATTTTATCAAATATTCTTGATTTTTATTTTATTATAAATAGTGATAGGATTTACCAAGAAGGAAAGGTCAGTCAGATAGTTAAGAATCGTATTGTAATTTTTGAGTTATATGAAAAGAGTATTATTCCCAGTAATATAATTCAAGATAGTTAATTTTGTAACCAAGAGATTATCTATATTTTCGTCGTATCCAAAATCTTACATTATTTTAATAAAAACCTATTTTCTTTAACTGAACATCTAACGTTATTTCACGTGATTATTTGTGATCAACTTAAGACTCTCCCATTAAGTTAAACTCCAGTTAACTTGTTAAAGCATTAAAGTTTTTCAGTCAGCTTTAATTGTTGACAGGATAACAATTTGGTGCGAGTTGGGTGGAACCTAAAGAAAAATAGTAACCGTGAATGAATAAGGAATTCCAGTATTTACAACAGATTTTTTAGCATATAAAAAATCATAATCAAGGAAAACAGGATTTAATTGAAGATTTATCGTGTGCAGATTGCTATCCAGAAGATCAGAATTTAGGACTATTAGAGAATCCCAGATTTAGAGAATTTTGGCAATTCGTTATTTCACCCAGGTATCCAGATAGTGTTTTTACTCAAAATACTATACGAATCTTTAGGAAATTACAGCGACAACGAGATAGCCAAGAAGTTTACAAATTAATTCAGGAGTTAGTACAAACTATTAGATATATAGTAATACCAGCATTTGATACATTAGTAGAAATGATACAATTCTATTGGGAAGTCACAGACCGATTCAATAATTGGGAAGCATATTATTCAGAACAATTATCAGATACAGCTAGTAATACAAGCAAGATGTCAGGAAACCAAAATAAGACAGATAAAAATGATGAAAGTTCAGGTAGTGAACAACAATTTGGAGGAACTGAATC
This sequence comes from Rhizophagus irregularis, assembly GCF_026210795.1. Lineage (NCBI taxonomy): Eukaryota > Fungi > Glomeromycota > Glomeromycetes > Glomerales > Glomeraceae > Rhizophagus > Rhizophagus irregularis. Next base: position 2,205,310 of record NC_089436.1, on the reverse strand, counting down.
TACAACAAGTGTACAAGACAAAGCGTGGTAAAACCAACAAAATGAAGAAGAAAAAGCAGAAAGTATAATATCACATGATACAGTACTCAAAAATGATGGAGATAGTAGTTTTAATCAATTAGGTATAGCCGATACATCAAACAACCATATTTACGATCCTAGAAAGGATGAGAAAAATAAGTAAAAGGCTACAACTAAGGTTGCTTGCCAAAACCTAAGGGTTTAGGCAAGATGGCGTTTCGCTGAAAAGCAAAATTCTGCCGAAACTATATTAAAGTTATATTAAAAAACTGGCAAAACTTTGGAAAAAGGCGAAACTGCTGAAACTTATTATAAATGCCAAAACTGCTGAAACTCTGCTGAAACTATAATAAATCTATAGTAAAATTTTGATGAAACTAATCGTAGGATTTTGAAGAGGTTTAGACAAGCAACCTTAGCTACAACTAGCGGTAATTCAAATAAATGGGGTACAAAACCATTTCCAACTTATAAACCATATTCTGGTACTGGATTATCGTCAAATCCTAAATCATTTGTAACTATAAAACCGTTCCAAGGTTCATTTGGTTCTTCTAATATTAGAACATCAACCTTGAAAATTTCTTGACAGAATGACCTTCTTGATTTTTCTAGTAATAATTTACAAAATGATGAGGAATCAGAAGAACAAACTCCTATTAATGAAGCTAAACAAAATAAGATCATGTTACAGTTTTTTCAACAGGCACAAAAATTTTATGCAAAAGGAGTTGAGCCTAAAGAATCTAGACTGGTCAACTTTCCAGTTTTCAAAGGAGGAAATCAGGAACCTATCGAATGGATTGAAGCTTTTAGTAGAGCTTGTGTAACTAATAGAGACAGCCAAGAACGAGCGATTGTTTTAGTAGCATCATATCTAAAAGGGATAGCATTAACTTGGTACAATCGCCAAAATATTACTTTTTGGGAGAATGATAATAACCCTCAATGATCATTTACACATTTATTTAAGGATCATTTCTGTAATCCTTTTAGGATTAGTCAGTGGAAACATCAACTGCGAAATAGGAAACAAAAACAAGGTGAAACAATTGAAGAATATATCACAGCAATTACAAAATTATGGAAAAGAGTAGATCCTACAGATAGACGAATGGAATTGGATAAAATTCATGAATTTATTGAAGGTTTAAGACCTGAATTTGTTGTACCTGTACAATCCGCTATGCCTTAAACAGTGGAAGAAGCAATGGAAAAAGCACAAGCATTAGAAACTGCTTTTTCAATGGGAATGGATTTATCAGTCTATTTAATGATGCCAGGATATTTACAAAATATGAATGGAAGAATGATTCCTGCTCGAACTAACCTAGCAATGTACCAACCCGCCTATTCAATGAGTTATTTCCAATCAGAAAGTGTAGAAAAGATGATTGAACGAAAAATCAGCGAAGAAATTACTGCAGCATTAAGTCAAATACGTACAGAAACTAAACCAACCAGTCCTATTCCAAATAACAATAATAATAATAATTAAAACAGGAATAATTCAGAATGCTATGTCTGTGGAAGAACTGGACACATCGTAAAAAACTGTCTTCAAAGAAATAATCAACAAAATAATAATAATCGCAACAATAATGGGAGAGATTTAAGGAATGTTGATTGTTACAATTGTGGAAGAAAAGGACATGTATCCAGGAATTGCAGGTCACCACCATCAAATAATAATAATAGTAATAATGGAACTAATAATGGTTTCCAAAATAATGGTCGTTTAAACTACTAAGCGCACCTCTGGAGAGGAAGAGTGCGAATTTTAGAAAACCCTCTAACGAAATTAGTACTAAAAGAGTGAATTGGAAGGACTTATTAGAAGAAATCAGACCTATTGAAAAGCCTATTCAACTATTAAAAAGACCTACATATGTTCTCAATATTTTATATAATAACTTTGGAATTTATTTATCGAAACGACTACAGAAAAATAAAACAATGTATAATTTATGGCAAGTAGCAGGAGGAAAAGTAGAAAATTGTGAATCTTCTTTTCAAGCTGTGCTTAGAGAAACAAAAGAAGAAACAGCGCTAGATATTAAAAAAGATGAATGTGTATTTTTATTTAACGATCCAGCTTTTAATTGTGATATTTACTTAACGAAAGTACCTGATTATCAAGAGTTACAGCGAACTGAACCTGAAAAACAAGGAGCTTGGACAATTACTTCTTTTGAACAATTCCAATTTATGGCGAAACATAATGAATTAACCCCAACACTAGTTAATTATTATACTAATATTCTTAACCAATTGATTAGAGAAGAACCAGCATATCTTAATCAAAAAGAAAGAGCTGAAGAAGCTTTGTATGGAGAAGCGATTGTATATGGACAGCCTGTTAATGTCTTAATAGATTCAGGAGCTGTAGGTTGTATTATTTCTAAAAGATTCCTAGATAAAGTCAATAAAGGAATTGAATTACCTACAAATATTAAAATCATCGATGTAACAGGACAAAAATCATCACCATTAGGAATGGTTCAGCAAGTTCCAGTGCAAATGAGAGATATTAAAGTCTATATATATTAATATGATAGTTACGAATTAAGCTGAATATAATGTTCTGCTTGGTAACGAATGGTTGAAGACGGTTAATGCAAACATTGATTATGGACAGAATACCATCACCATTAAATATGAAGGAATCTAACAACAAATTTCTGTCACATGTTCTCAAAAATTGGACCCAACAAAATATACAGTCATTGACCCAGTAGATGAACTAGAATTAGAAGATGAGTTAGAAGACACCATAGCAGTTCTATTTTATAAGACAGAAATAACCAAAAGTACTTTTCAAATCAATGATCGAGAATATCACCCAGGGTATTTGAAATATATTAAGCAACAAAGTCACAATAGTACTGGTTAAAGATGTTAGCCTTAATTATTTTTTAAAAAATTTTGAATTACGGCTATAAGATTTTTATAGCCTTAATTAATTACGGCATATAAAAATTTTGTATTACGACACTTTTTTGAATTACGGCTAACATCTTTAGTACTGGCGTAATTAATAGTAAAGGGCCAGGAAAATGCCTATGTAAAACCCTAGGAGATCGAGAAGTTTGTAATAATTGTCAAATCATTCAAGAAAATTGGAACATTTATCACGTGATGCAAGAATCAGAAAGTCCGAATGTATCTAATATTCAATTAGAACCAGAAAAAGTTATTCCGATTGAAGAATTAGAGGAAAGTCAATATCAATCACTCCATCAATTACTAGATAAAAATAAAGACTTATTCGCTAAATCATTGCAAGAGTTAAAACAAACTCCAGAAGGGGAACATATTATTATCATTTATCACTGAAGAAGTGCCACCTATCAAAAAATGAGCCTATAGGACAGCACCAAAGGAAAATGAATTTATTGAGAGTGAAATTAATGACATGTTAGAACAAGGGCTAATAGAACCATTAACTAGTCCATGGTCATTTCCAGTAGTAGTAGTGAAAAAGAAGAATGGAAAACTTAGGTTTTGCGTTAATTATAAAGCTCTTAACGATATTACAAAAAGGATAATTACCCGCTTCCAAGAATTGATGAATTATTAGATTCTCTACAAGATGCACAGTGGTTCACCACTTTAGATTTAGCATCAGGGTATTGGCAAATAAAAGTAAGGGCAGAAGACCAGGAAAAAACAGCCTTTATCACCAAATTTGGAACATATAAATTCAAAGTTATGCCTTTTGGACTTTGCAATGCACCTGCGACATTTCAGCAAACTATGGATAAAGTTTTACATGGAATAAAGGAGAAGTTCATTTTAGTTTATCTTGACGATGTCATTATATATTCAAAAACTTTTAAAGATCATATTCAACATTTGGAAGAAGTTTTAAATAGAATTCGTAAGGCGAATCTAAGATTAAAAGCAGAGAAATGTCATTTTGCAGTACTTGAACTTCAATTTTTAGGACATGTTGTAGGAAAAGAAGGTGTTAAACCTGATCCAGAAAAAGTCAATAAAATGGTTAATTACCCAGAGTCTCAAAATATTAGAGAATTACGCGGAGTCCTAGGATTATTCTCTTATTATTGACACTTCATCAAAGATTTTACTAAAGTTGCTGATCCAATGTACAAATTATTAAAAAAGGATGCACCTTATGAATGGACGAATTTACAACAGAAAGCATTTGAGGATTTAAGAGATAAATTAACAACAGCACCGATTGTACAATACCCAGATTTTTTAAAGCCTTTCTTTTTATATACCGATGCTTCAATTATAGGGTTAGGTGCAGTACTTGCACAGAAAACTGATGATCAAGAGTATGTGATTGCCTATGCTAGTCAAACTTTAATACTGGCGGAAAAGAATTATGCCATCACAGAATTGGAATGCCTTGCGATTGTATGGGCAGTTAAATATTTTTGACATTATCTTTATGGAAGTAAATTCACCATCATCACTGACCATGCAGCACTCAAGTGGTTACTAAATTCAACAACGGAAAATAATAATAAAAGATTGGAAAGATGGAAGATTGCCTTATCAGAATATAAATATGACATTGTATATTGAAAAGGAACTAAACATGCGAATGCTGATGCATTCTCTCGTCTTGACTCAACCTCAACTAATAATCACACCAACCCTTTAACCTCATATAACGATTATGGATGAATGACTATATAACGAATTAATTTTATTTTTAATAACTTTCACTTTTATGGATGGTATAACTGAGTGATAAACGGAAAACCCAAATTCGGAAAAACTCAACCCAATATATTTATCAAAACAATATTTTATTTAGAAAAACAAAGAATGGTATAAGAAAAGTAATTCTACACGAACAAGTAGAACCTATTTTATATCACTTTCATACAGATATAAGCGGTGCGAATAGACGTTATAATTGGAAAAATCAAAGATCGATATTATTGGTCACAATTAGGAGATGTAAAAGAATATATAAAAACTTGTGATATTTGTCAAAGAAGAGGACCTACCAATTGGCGAGAAGAATTGATACCAATACCAGTTAAAGGACCATTTCACAGAATAGGAATTGACATTAAAGGACCATTACCAATCACCAGTAGTGGAAATAGATATATTATTGTCGCCATGGATTATTTTACAAAATGGCCAGAAGCAAGAGCGATATCCAATATTAAAGCAGAAACAGTAGCTAAATTTATTTATGAAGAAATTATTTGTAGACATGGAGTTTCACAAGAAATTCTATCAGATAGAGGAACATCATTTATGAATAAATTAATTGATGAATTATGCGAAAATTATCAAACTAAGCATCACCTTACCTCAGCTTATAGACCTCAAACAAATGGAATGGTTGAAAGATTTAATCGGACAATTGGTGAATGTATAGCAAAATTAGTTCAAGATAATAATAAAAAATGGGATCAATTAATCGATGCAGTACTTTTGGCATATCGAACGAAAAAATATAACACTACGGAAAAAACACCATTCTATTTAACTTATGAACGAAAAGCAACTTTACCAATTGATTTAAAAATTCCATCACAAATACCTCAAAATGAAAAGGATCCAATGCAAAGACGAATTTATCAATTGATAGTCAAATTAAAAGAAGAACAAAATGATATTTCGTTAAGAATTGAAAATGAACAGGCAAAGCAAAAACAAGTATATGATCAATGAGGAATTTCAGAAAAATTGAAAATAGGAGATCAAGTTTTAGTAGAACGAACGTGGCTTAAAAATAATTTCTCGGCAAAATTAGAAAATAAGTGGATAGGTCCTTATTTCATTTATGAAGTACTTAATGATAATGTTTATAAACTTAGAAATTTAGATGAAAAATTAGTTAAACACGTAATTCATGGGAATAGGCTTAAGAAATATTACGAGCGAAAATTGGAACCAATAGTCATAGTTTGAAAATAGTACAAAAATTTTATTAAGAATAAGAAAATTATTATTGTTCATTATTGATATTATTATCAACGTTATTATCATCATTATTATTATCATTATTATCATTAATATAATCAGGACCATTAGCAACAAATATTTGATCGTAAGAAGAAGAGGAAAAAGATGAAGATGAAGATGAAGGTACAAATGAAGGAAACTTGGGCATATTATCGTCAATAACAATTATACCATATTTGTGTATAACACTCATTGCATGATAATATTTAGTTTCAAAATATTTTGTACTATACGTAGTGCTTTTATTTTCCCTCTTCAGTTGTTTTACTTCGTTCTTTAAACCGACAATTTCTTCATCTTGTTGAATAACCTTTTTCTGGGCCTCCCAACATTCCTTTTGGACGACAGCCCACAGTTCGTTATTAGATTGCGCATTTTCTTCTCAATGATGGATTTGCCTGGACTGCAAAATACCAAACTCTGTTAGGGTCATAATTTCTTCTTGTAATGAATTATTTTCAGCTTGTAAGGAATCATTTTTAGATTGTAACGTTTGAACTTGATCTTGTGTTATTAAATGGGAAAGTAGAAACATCAAGTTAGTCAAAGACTAAGTGAATAAATCGATAGCCCAGAAAAGTTCTATAGGGGAGTCCATTCAAGACTAAATATCCTAGAGGTACAAGTACCCTGTCTGCAGACTATCCCCGTTTAAGAAACATTTTAAGAACCTTGTGTGCAATACTCACCCTCAAGTTGACGAAGTTGTGATTTACGAGCAGCCTTTAGGACCTTAAAGCGAGCTTGTGATTTTTTTTGAAATGTTTTTGATCAATGGCAGCCCATTTTAATAATAAGAATATTAGGAAAAATATGTAAATTTTAATAAAGGTGATATATGCAAAAAGATTTTGCAAGAAGTGAAGAACAAGGGAAAAGGAAAAATTAGGTTCTTAAATAAGAAAAAGACATGATGCGAGAAAATATGCTCTAGACGAAATAACAAAAATGACGCGAAAAATTCAGTGACAGCTGATAATTATTACACGTGGAAATAATTAAGGAGAAGAAAAGTTATTTTTAGAACAAGGAGAAATGTTTCAAAATAGTAATACGCGATTAACTAATTTAAGGAGTAAAGTCAATCAAACTAAATTAGTGAAACAATAATGTCACGATCTACCGAAATTAGTAGTTGATCATTAATAATATTAATTAATTAAGTGCGACAATGAAATTCTTATTTAAAGACGTGTTCTATTTTGTTATGATTCACTTTTTCTCATCATGATGCCTTACGAAATTGTGTTACAAGACCTATTAATTGAAGGAAATAGTTCTCACAAATTACAAGACGAACCTTATTCAGAAGAAATAGATGATAAAACAAAAATTCATATGACTTACCGATGTTTGTTACGAGCATAACGATTAAAACAAAGAATTCCAGCTCTAGTTTTCGCATATTTCTTAGGACAGCTTATTGAACAAAAAGAATTAACAAAGAAGCAAGTTAGACAAATAGTTTCAGAACATTATTATTGGATTTCTGTTCATGTTTATTATATTTTTGAAACAAGTCCTACTCAGATTTATTGTACCGTTAATACTACTGTTAATTTGATAAGATCTTTAAAATAAAACGAAATTAAGCAATTGGTATTGGAAATTTAAAGACTCACAAGAGTTCGTTCTTTAAGGGGGGGAAGTGTTAAAATAGAAATGTGGCGCAGTAGTTTTATGTAGATCAATTTTGTAGATCATTTCATAGATCCCTTGATTTTTTCGATTTTCTTGATTTTCTTGATTTATTTGATAAATCTGATAAATCTGATAAATTTGATATATTTGATTTATTTATTTTATTAATTTTATTTATTTTATTTGTTATATTTTATTTATTTGATATATTTATTTTATCTTATTTATTTATTTTATTTTATTTATTTTATTTATTTATTATATTTGTTTTATTTATTTTATCAAATATTCTTGATTTTTATTTTATTATAAATAGTAATAAGATTTTACCAAGAAGGAAAGGTCAGTCAGATAGTTAAGAATCATATTGTAGTTTTCGAGTTATATGAAAAGAGTATTATTCCCAGTAATATAATTCAAGATAGTTAATTTCGTAACCAAGAGATTATCTATATTTTCATCGTATCCAAAATCTTACATTATTTTAATAAAAACCTATTTTCTTTAACTGAACATCCAACGTTATTTCACGTGATTATTTGTGATCAACTTAAGATTCTCCTATTAAGTTAAACTCCAGTTAACCTGTTAAAGCATTAAAGTTTTTCAGTCGGCTTTAATTGTTGACAGGATAACAATAGGTTTGGATGTGCTTTTGTGTTCAGAAGAACAGGAAAAAACCAAAGATTTGTATATACAAATCTTAATTTTTTTTTCTTATTTTTTTGAATATTACGAACAGTTACTAATAACTGTTCTTTTCTTTTTTTTGAGTTTGAGCGGGTTTCCATGTTTAGAAAAATGGGAAAAAACTGAAGGTTCGTAAATAAGGAATCTTGGTTTTATTTTTTTATTTTTTTTTAATATTATAAATGGTTACTAATAACTATTCTTTCTTTTTTTAGCTTTTGGAGCTTTTGAAAAAGAACTAAGATTCATAAGTATGAATCTTGGTTTTTTTATTATTATGCCAATATGGTAAGTTTTTATTTGAAACTAATATAATAATTTTTTTTAGTTTATTTTTTTTAATTTTATTTTTTTTTATAGGTATCCAGTTCCTTCAACATTGAACTTTAGAATGAATTGGTAAGTTTCAAAGCAAAACTTTGCTTCAAAACTTTTTAAAATTTATTTTATTTTTTTTTTAATTTAAGAAACATATTAACATTTCTTTTTCATTGTTTTTCTTTTGTAAAGCACCAGATTGGTCACAAAACTGGACTTTAGGTAAGAAACAGGGAAAGAAGAGGTTTCTTTAATTTATAAAATGAACTTATGTTTTTTTCATTACTTTTTTTGTAGGATGCGTAAGAGGATGCCAACTTGAACACAAAACTGGACTTTAAGATAAGAAATGGGGAAAGAGGATGGAGGAAGAGAATTTTTTTATTTTAAATATGAAAAACGAATTAACATTTCTTTTCATATTTTTTTGTAGAGCGCTGACACTAACTTTGAAATTTGAATTTGATAAGTTTCGAAGCAAAACTTACGTTTTTTTATTTTTTATTTTTTTTTAATTTTTTTCTTTTTTTTATATGTATTGATTCTTTCAGCTTTAGGACTTCGAATATACCGATATAGTAAGTTTTAATTTGAAATTTTGAAACTTTCATTTTTTTTTTAATTTATTTTTTTAAAATTTTATTTTTTTTTATAGATATCAGTTCCTTAGATAGCCGAATCTGGAATATTTAATGAATACAGGTAAGTTTTAAAATTTTCTTCAAAACACTATTTAATACTTTTTTTTAACATTATTTTCTTTTTTGTAAAAAAAATCAGCTCTTTTGTTGAACAATTTCTGGTGAATTTTGCAAATAGATTAGAATTAAAATAGATAGCATAATTTGTAATATAATGTAAATATTTAATAAAATGAATAAATTCGGAAACATTTCAGTAAAAAATTTACTACCAATAGTCTATAATTTGGCTTAAAATTCAAGTCTAATAAATTACTAATAAATTATTAATTCTAGTTAAATGATAGTAAAATTAAGGTCTAATGTTAGTCAAATATCCTTTCTGAATATAAGATGATTGGCACCTTAAATATGCCCAAAAATTTGACTTCAATTTGACACAAGTTAGATCATCATTTGACCTAGCTATATTCGACCTAATTAAATTTAGGCTGAATTGTCCTATTTTGACTAATGTACATTACATTAAATTACACTAAAAAATGTAGCACTATACTAGATTATATGGTATTGCACTAAAAAATACTGCAATTATACTAAATAATGTAGTATTACACTTAATTACATTAAAATTATTAAGATAATTTTTATTTATTTATTGAGTTTTGCTAACTTGTCCTCCCTTCCCTCCCTCTGGGTTAAATCATCCAGGTTAAATCACCCTTTCTAAAAATTTACATTTTATGTAATTTTTAGCCAATTATCTGAAATTTTTATTAATCTTAAAATTTTTTTTAAAAAAAATTTATTTGTTTTACTTCATATAGATTTTTTTTTTTGAATAAGTAACACATTTTTTTATTGGATATATAACACTGTAATACAGTAATATTAATTTTGAAATACTTAGAGATGTTTATCCAAAGAATAAAGCATCCTTATAATTAATAATCATTCTATCTAAAAAGCTAAGCTATAGTGTACTACACTAAACTATATAATAATCCTTGATATTTCCAAAATATAAGACCCAAGAACCATCACTGCAGGATCCCACTTATTTCTAATAAAGGTTTCCAGAAAAAATTTCAAATATACTAGTAATTTTATTTTACTTCAATTCTTAATATTATTGGTTAATTGATTTAAAAGGAAAAAAATCATAATAATGCAGTGTAATATTTCCTTTTTTAGATATAATTTATCTATTATTTATATTAATAGGATCATCAAAATTTTCTTAGTGATTTTACCTTAGAGTTACGGTGACCTTTATTATAAATAAGCGGGTCCTATCACTACCTATTACTAGTAAAAATCTATTAAAAAAAGAAGACACTAAGTTTCTAAAAATTGCCAAGAATCTGCAATCCCAAAAATATCAAGGTTGTGAAATCTTCAAACTTGAATCCAAACAAGAAAGTATTGAACACTGCATTTTATATAAATTTTATTTATTTAGACATCGTAGAGCATAATGACCAGTTTTCTTACATTTTTGACAATATCTCACATATTTTTAATTACTGGAATCTTGAATTACTGGTCCAAAATGTTGATCATTTACATTTGTAATATCTCTAATAGTTTTGGGTTTCTTTTTTTATGAAAGTTCGCTCCTTGATTTGTATCTATTAAGTTGTCTTTCTTTATACTTGATTTGTATCAAATCTCTAACAATATTATCAATATTTTCTTTATTATTAGATAGTTCTTCTTTTACCTTTTAATAAAATTTTCAAGCATTAAGTTTATCTGTATAGCGTAGTCAAGTGCTTTTTTATGCAAAACGTACAATACAAATTTATCATAGAACTTTTACAATTGTCTAATATTAGGCATTTGCCTAACCTTTTCAAGATGCTGAAATGACGATTGAGACAAAAAAAATATCTTTCATTTTTTTTGATTTGATAAGTTAGTATTAAATAATGTTTTTGTCGACTAATATGATATTTCTTATCATTATACCAATGTTGTAAAATAAGGAATTGAGTATTGGATGAATAAGATATAACTTGAAAAAAATGTCTGCATGCAATTCCATGATTAATAAGCCAAAGACATGTACATAAATGTGACCCATCATCAAGTATAATCACATATTGAGATGTGGACTGTTGAGTATAATATCTACTCACTTTCCATATTTCTTAAACATTATGTATTGCAATATTATTAAGTGATGAAAAAAGTAATGATTAAGGTTGGTTATAATTATTTTTTCTGGCAATATCTGTATATTTTTTTGATTATCAATCTCATCAAACATGTAATATACGTAACACATAATTCACATGATCATCAATTTTTTATAAAAAAATATGCATTTTGCTCAAGACAAAATATACATTTTTTTAAAAAATTTTTTATTTCCAATAAGAATAACCAATCATTATCAACTAATATAACATCATAACAGAGTGATTGTGCTATTTGGTCCTGTTGTTTTTGAAGTATTTGTGGTATAAGATACTCTTGTAATTTCATATCTAATTCTGAAAAGTACTTATTTATTATACTTGGCAAACCTCTAGTTGGAATTTCATTTATACATTCAGTTAATATTGCTTTTTTTTGATTGTTTATCAAATATAGCTTAAACTTCTTCAACAATATCAGTTAATTATGATGTTCAGTTAAGTTTTTCTTTAATTAACTTATTAGATATTTCAGCATATTAAGAACTCTGCACATTTACAATAAAATTCTAATTAATAGTATAACTAACCCAACTAGTTTTGCAAAAATACAAAACTCATGTAAAATATTGTTAACATTCAGAATATTCGTTAATTATATTCCATTGAATTTCAAATTGATTATAACATAAGAAATTGTGCATTTTTAGAAATTTGGCATGAAAATCTTCAAATTGATCACATAATTTTCCTTTAAACTTTTTCTCAAGTTTAAGTCAATATGAAATATACAATGGAAATAGCAGGTGTCTTGATAATTATTTTTAATAGTAGATATTAACGCTGAATCAGCATCAGAATATAATACTGTTGGTATGACTTCACAAGAACTTCTCAATTCTTGCAAAACACAAGCAAATGTTTCCTCAATTTCATCTTCTAAAAGAACCGCTGCTAGTACTATCAGATTTCTAAAGTTATTATCAACAACTGTGAATAACATTAATATCATGTCAAATTGATTTGTTCTTGATATTGTATCAACTATTATAACATCATGATATCTCTCATAAGCAATAATTTGATCAGAAGCTATCCAAAATAATGAATTGAAATGCCTTTTTTTATAATCAAAATGCAGTTTTACTATCCACACTAGATTATTTTCTTTCTTCAAATATAACTTATTAAGCATTTAGTAAGTATCATTTCTATTTGGCTTCATTTGCTTTTTAAACTTTTATATAGCATTGCTTAAATCTTTTCTATTAATTACTTTATTAGAACAAGTAAGTTATATTTGTTTGTTATTCCTATTCTTCTATGAATCGTCCAGAATTTGATCTTTTTAAGTATCTCATTAGTAAGTTTTCAAAATTTTGGTGCTATTTTTATAATTAAAGGATTTAATGGATGATTATGCTTGCCAATAATGTTGCTAATTTAAATACCTTTTGCTATTTTAGGGAAAGCTATATTGATATGTCAAGAACATCAAATCATTTCTGAATTTTTATCTCTTTTATTTTCTTTTAAAATAGCCTTATTTGGTTTATATTAAGGTTGCTTGCCGAAACTTAGGGGTTTAGGCAAGATGGCGTTTCGCCGAAAAGCGAAATTCTGCCAAAACTATATTAAAGTTATATTAAAAAACTGGCGAAACTTTGGAGAAAGGCGAAACTGCCGAAACTTATTATAAATGCCAAAACTGCTGAAACTCTGCCAAAACTATAATAAATCTATAGTAAAATTTTGACGAAACTAATCGTAGGATTTTGAAGAGGTTTAGACAAGCAACCTTAGTTTATATAGATGTTGTTAAAATAGAAATGTGGCGCAGTAATTTTATGTAGATCAATTTTGTAGATCATTTCGTAGATCCCTTGATTTTTTCGATTTTCTTGATTTTCTTGATTTTCTTGATTTATTTGATAAATCTAATAAATCTGATAAATTTGATATATTTGATTTATTTATTTTATTAATTTTATTTATTTTATTTGTTATATTTTATTTATTTGATATATTTATTTTATCTTATTTATTTATTTTATTTTATTTATTTTATTTATTTATTATATTTGATTTATTTATTTTATCAAATATTCTTGATTTTTATTTTATTATAAATAGTGATAGGATTTTACCAAGTAAGGGAAGGTCAGTTAGTTAGTTAAGAATTATATTGTAGTTTTCAAGTTATACGAAAAGAGTATTATTCCCAGTAGTATAATTCAAGATAGTTAATTTCGCAACTAAGAGATTATCTATATTTTTCGTCGTATCTAAAATCTTACATTATTTTAATAAAAACCTATTTTCTTTAACTGAACATCCAACGTTATTTCACGTGATTATTCGTGATCAATTTAAGACTCTCCTATTAAGTTAAACTCCAGTTAACCTGTTAAAGCGTTAAAGTTTTTCAGTCGGCTTTAATCGTTGACAGGATAACAATGTGAATGAAAACATTCAAAGGTTCTTTTTCTCACTATAGTATTCATCAGGAAATTTGTTTAGGCGTAATTTAGTGTAATATTTCGAAGGTGGTGTAAAATTTCAAAATATTACACTAAAAACGTAATATTACAAAAGTTTACGCTTTTAAATTTGAATAATTATAGTAATTTAAGAATATCTCACTATCTACTGATCCAATCAAGACGATCTATAGCTCATTGGAATCAGCTCATCAAGACGAATCGAATGGTAGTAAAATCGTATCTTTATGTTTGATAGATGACTTTCTATTAATTTAAAACTTTACTGCATACTATAGAGCGTTCTATCAACTGTAGAAATGCGATTTTACTACCATTCGATCCGTCTTGATGAGCTGATTCCAATGAGCTATAGATCGTCTTGATTGGATCAGTAGATAGCGAGATATTCTTAAATTACTATAATTATTCAAATTTAAGAGCGTAAACTTTTGTAATATTACGTTTTTAGTGTAATATTTCGAAATTTTACACTACCTTCGAAATATTACACTAAATTACGCCTAAACAAATTTCCTGATATTGTTAATAGTATTTATTGCACATCTTCTTTTAAGAAAAAAAAAATCCCTTTTGCTTTGCAAAATTTTCAAGGTAAGTTTTGGCAATCTCCCATGTATCAAATAGCATCTCTTACTTCAATTCTAATTAATCTTTTTCTATATCATCATCATCATCATATAAATCCACATCTTTTATATTATCCAATACATTTATAACATCCAATCTTTCCATATCATCTGATTATTCTACAACTTCTGATTCTTTTTCATCATATAATCCTTCTGGTTGAATTTTTTTATCTAACTCATAAACTCCATTATTATTATGCGTTTTTAAAGAAAACAACCATTCAATATCAATTATCAAATAAGCTGAAAAAAGAGTTCTGTAAAAAGTTATTATAAGACAATTCCATTATATATATAAACAAATATATTTAGACGTGAAAATATGTATTGAGATAGTAGTAACGTAAGTAATAATAGTGGTAATTATGTAATGATTATATTTAGTTAAGATAACTATATTAAATATATTTAATCAAGAAAATTATGTATTTTCCAAAATAATAAAGTGAATTCTTTTTTATATGTGAAGTAAAAAAATATTATTAATGAAGTTATATTTGGGTGCGAAAAATATTTATAATTGTATCTTGTATTGACAAAGTGGTTTCGTGTAAATATAAATAAACATTACATCATAATGATATCATTCTTGCTACGTACTATAAAATCCTATTGTATTTTATATTTAATCAAGACATAAATTTCAGGAATAATTAAATGATAAATCTGCATATGAAATTTACTTTTTTAGAATATAATTTGCATTTTTTTGGTATAATTATATAAAATTTAATGGTAGATTAAATCACCCAACCCTGGGTTAAAATTAGTCTTATACTTATTTGTTATAATATTTATATTCTAAACATATTATTTAATATTAAACACATTGTTAATATTAACAATGTATCAACATGATATGTTACAATGTATTGTTTAATTTAATACTAAACCTTACTAGAACCCTGAACATTACTAAAAAAACTTGGATTTAAATTTGTATAAACCTTATAATTAATTTCTGTTTCAAATATATAAAGTTATATGTAGATTTTAGCTTCAAATTTGGGATCTAGTGATTGGATTTTAATGATCTTTGGCTTGTTAGATTCGTCTTATTGAAACGAACATTTTGATATATAATTCGTCTTTTGAGGTATAATATTAACTGAGATATCGCATTTTAAAATTTTAGTTACATGGAATTTGAGTTGTTTTAGTAATGTTCAGGGTCCTGGTATGCTTACTTCCAAATCTTATTATAATTTATTTTTTAAAAAAAAAAATAATTTTTTTTAATATTATATAGATTTCAGATAAAACCTATTGATGATTTTATTTGGAATTCAGAGGTATACTTACCTCTGAATATTAGTAATTTATTAAAAAAATATATAATTTTTTTATTATATAGGTTCTGAATGGAACCTATTAATGTTTAGTTTGGAATTTAGAGGTATATTTACCTCTGAATCTTAATTTATTTTTTAAAAAAAAATATAATTTTTTTTTATATTATATAGGTTCCAGATGGAGCTATCAATGATTTTGGAATTCAAAGATATGCTTACTTCTGAATATTAATTTATTTTTTTAAAAAAAACTATAATTTTTTTTTATATTATATAGGTTCTGGATGAAACCTATCAATGATTTTGAAATTCAAAGGTATATTAGTGGTATATTAACTTCTGAATCTTTAATTTATTTAAAAAAAAATAATAATAATTTTTTATTTAACGAATATCACTAAAGTTTGTTTTCCATATTTTTAAGTTCTAGACGCTGAAGTAAGGCTTCAGACTTTATTTTTTTTGAAGGTAAAAACCTTCAAATTTTTTTTATATTATAATTTTAATAAATGTAACTAATGTTCATTTTTCATGTTTTTAGGTCCTGAACATCAAAGTAAGGCTCCAGACTTATTTTCAAAAGTAAAACTTCAAAATATTGATTTTTTTTATTTATATAACAAAATGTCAACATTTCATTTCTTTTTCTTGTATGTTCAGAATATCACCAGACTCAATTTTGAAGGTAAAACCTTTAAAAAATTGTTTTTTTAAATTAATTATTGATGAATGTTAACTAATGTTTCATCTTATTTTTTAGGCAAAGGAAGCCAAAAGACAAATAATGAACTTCCATTAAAGGTAAAACAAACTTTTGAAAAAATTAATTTTTTTTAAATTAATTTATTGATGAAACATTTCTAATGTTTTGTCTCTTTTTTTTTAGGTAAAGGAAGTCAAAACAAATTTTAGACTTTCGTATTGAAGGTAAAAACCCTTTGAAAAAATTAATTTTTTTTAAATTAATTTATTGACAAAATGTTTCTAATATTTGTCTCTCTTTTTTAGATAAAAAAAAGCCAAAACAAGTTCTGGACTTCCATATCAAAGGTAAAAATCCTTCAAAAAATTGTTTTTTTTTTAATTAATTTATTGACAAAATGTTTTTAACGTTTTATATCTTTTTTTTAAGTAAAGAAAGCTGAAAGACAAGTAACGGACTTCTATCGAAGGTAAAACAAACCTTCAAAAAATTGATTTTTTTTAAATTAATTTATTGACAAAATATTTCTAATGTTTTGTCTCTTTTTTTTAGGTAAAAGAAGCTAAAACAAGTTCTGGACTTCCGTATCAAAGGTAAAAACTCTTTGAACATTTATTTTTTTTTAGTATTTTATTGATGAACGTTAACTAATATTTGTATTTCTTTTTTTAAGTAAAGGAAGTTAAAACTGAGTTCCAGACTCCTATATCAAAGTTAAAACCTTCAAATTTTTAGGTTTCTTTTTTATTTAAACGAATGTTCACTAACGTTTTACTGATCGAAATCATTTATTTCGTCAATAAAACCTTTCAGCAACAATTCGGCAAATCAATCTATGATTCGTCATACATTCGGCTAATTACAAAAATTAGAAAAAAATTGGCATAAATCAACTGGTTGATTTTTGGTTGATTTTTAGTTGAGTTGTAACATAAAAAAAACCATAAATCAACTAATATTTTTTTTATTGATTTTTATTAATAATAAACAATTAACTTAAAAACTTTTTTGACAATTTTTAAACGATTTTTTAATTAATTAATATCAATAATGGCAAAATTTTAGCAGATTAGTAACATATAATGTACTAAGCTGCAGCTACAGTAATTAGTTGATCTATTACTGAATTTAGACTATTAATAATAGTTTAAACTATTTCAAAAAAAAAATCTTTTTTTCTCAAAATAGTTTTTTTGTTTAATTGGTTCTGACGTGGATACTGATATTTCAGATAAAGTTTCAAAAAAAAATTCTGAAACTTTCTTTAATAAAACGTTTTTAATACTAAAAAATGTTTTTTTTTTAACATTTTTTATATAGGAAATCGGTTTCAGCATGGATACCGATATTCCAGGTAAAGTTTCAAAAAAATTTCAAAACTATCTTAAAAAAAACGTTTTTTACTAAAAAATGTCTTTTTAATAATATTTTTTGTTTAGGGAATTAGTTCTGGCATGAATACCATTTCTTAGAGTTCCAAATGTGTCAGGTCAAGTCAGATTAATTGATAAACCTGACCTGAAATTTTTTTTCAGGTCAGGTCAGGTCAGGTTATATCAGGTTGTCTGTTTGACCTGATCTGACCTGAAACCTGAAAAATTTCAGGACTATTTTTATTAAAGTATTGAAAAAAAATGGTACAAAACTTTTTTTTTTTTAATATAATATTATGAAAAAAACGTTTTTACAACGTTTTTTATTAAAATATTGAAAAAAATATTGCAAAATGTTTTTTTTAATATAATATTATGAAAAAAATATTTTCGTAACGTTATTATTGAAATATCAAAAAAAACGTTATGAACCATTTTTTTAATATAATATTATGAAAAAACGTTTTCGCAACGTTTTTTCTCGAAATATTGCGATTCAACATTTTTATATTTAAATCATATAAAAAAGTGAATCCCAATACTGCAATTCACTTTTTTTATATAGAATTAATATAAAAAAAGTGAGTTGTGGTATTGTGATTCACTTTTTTATATTGATTTTATATAATAAAAGTGAGTCGCAATACCACAACTCACTTTTTTTATATAGAATCTATATAAAAAAATGAATCGCAATACTGCAACTCACTTTTATTATATAAAATTAATATAAAAAAGTGAATCGCAATACTGCAACTCACTTTTATTATATAGTAGAATCAATAGTTTCAGGTCAACAGGTCAATCAGGTTAGGTTAATCTTCATACCTGGCCTGAATTTTTTTTAAAAATCTCATACCTGACCTGAATTTCAGGTCAGGTCAGGTCAGGTTACCTGAATTTGGCTGACCTATTTGGAGCTCTACTGTTTCCCTAGGTAAAGTTTTGAAAAGTTTTGAAACTTTCTTAAAAAAAAAACGTTTTATAACTAAAAAACGTTTTTTTAAATATTTTTTGTTTAGGAAATTAGTTTCAGCATGGATACTATTTCTCTAGGTAAAGTTTCGAAAAATTTACTTTCTTAAAAAAATGTTTTTTTAACTAAAAAACGTTTCTTTTTTATTTTTTTTTACAAAAATCAGTTCCAGCGTGGATACCGATATTCTAAGTAAGTTTCAAAACTCTTTCGAAACTTTCTTTTAAAAAAATGTTTTTAACGTAAAAAACATTTTTTTTTTATTTTTTTTTGCAGAAAATCAGCTCCGGCATAGATACCGATGTTTCAGATAAATTTCAAAAAAAAAATTTGAAACTTTATAAAAAAAAATGTTTTTTAATATTAAAACATTTTTTTTCATTTTTGTATAGGAAATCAACTCAAACGTGGACGCAAATATTTCAGGTAAATTTTAAAATTAAAGTTTCAAAATTTTTTAATAAAATGTTTTTAATGAAACATTTTTTTATCTTTAATTATAGGAATATTAGTTCTGACGTGGATAGTGAAATTCTCTAGTTTTTTCAGCAACTTTACTTTTTTAAAGTTTAAAATATATTCAAAAATCTAGTTATAAAAAAAATGTTTAGTAATTAATTTTTTAAAGAAACTAATTTAAAGTAATATTTTTAACTGCTAAAATAACTATTAATATTACTTTAAAAATTAATAGTAATAATAAATTAATTTAATTATTAAAAGATTTTATTTTATTTAAAAAAAATTGTAATAATCATAATAGTAATATAAAAAATAATGAGAATAATAAAATAATAATGAAATTATTCCCTAAGGATACTTGCCAAAACTATTTTTTCAAAATTTTAGTTTAGTTAAAATTTAATCTAAAACTATTTTTTATAATAAATTTAATTGCCAAAACTGTTTTTATATTTTTTCAAACTAATTATAATTTAGAAAAATTTTGAATTTACCAATTTTTTTATTAAAAATAAAGTTTTTGAGTTTCAGATTTTTGAATTTTATCATTAAATAAGTTTTAAGCAGCAATATTATTCCTTACAATAATATTTAATTAATAAAATTACAGACTTTCACTCATATTATTAAAATTCAAGATGCTCTATATAAAAAAGTATCAAAAATGCTATAGAAATATCAAATAATAAAAGAGTGATATATAAAATTACAAGTGAAGTAAAACTTTAAATATTTCTTATATAACTTATATGATTTAGAATTTATATAAAACTTATATGTTACTTTTAATCAGAATTGCATATTTAATTTTTTTGTCTTGATGATAAATCTAATAGTAATAAATTATATTTTTAGTATTAATATTAACTGAATTAATACTAAAAATGCATTTTATTATACATTACCTCTGAATTATTTGAAAAATATTCAGAATTTTAGTAAAATTAATAATAATATATAAAATATTAATGAAATATTAAGATAATAGTACAAATGTTTATTATATAAAAAAGTTATTATTAAAAAAAATGTTTAAAACAATGTTGATTAATGTACAGTATATATATTAATATAATTAAAATCAGTAATAGTGGTAATTTTATAGAGTATTAGAATATTTCACTAAAAGCCATTTTGCTAAAAAATAATATCTAGCCTGAATTATTTATAATTCTGCATAATGTTAGTCCTATTTGTCAGTGAAATATTCTTTCAGCAAAATGGCTTTTGGCAAAATGTACTATAATTATTTTATTTATAGATCTTTTACTATATAGATATTATATAACTGCAGTAATATATAAAAAATAAGGCAAATATAAAGTTTTATCAATTTAAATGTAATTTTATTTATTTATAATAAAATTTCAAATATAATATAATAAATATACATTTAATTAAATAAATTGCATTTATTATAAAGTTTTATATAATATTAAAATATTAAAATTATAATAAATTAGGTAACAAAAACTATTATAATATCTGAAACACTTATTTAAATATATTAAATCAAAATGTAATATTTATGTAATATTAATTTTACATATAACATTAATTCTGTAAATTTGTAGATAATTTTATTTTTTTTTGCAAAAAAATTAACAATCTTTTAAGAAAAAAGCTTAATTTATTACTTTTATTACTAAAATTTTAATGAAAAATATTAATCACATGTTAGACATATCACTAAAAATTCTGATTATATAATAATTAATACATAATCAATAATATATCTTATTAGTTAATCATATATGCAAATAGACACTTACATTACAATATATTTAATTAAAGATATTTTCAGTTACGTTTCAGATAATTTTAAAAAAATATGGTAAAATTTACCACAAATTAGCATTAAAAACATATTTTAATAATATAAATTTTATTAAAATTTAACTATTAGATTAGAAGTGATTTATAATTTTGCATTTTATAAATTTTATTTGCAAAATTATAGATTTATATATGCAAATCATTTTCAAATTTATAGTAATCTAATAATTTTAATAATTTCAATATTAATTATATGACTATTAAACTTATTAATGAAAATTATTATTACAAATTTATATATTGATTATTTAGTTAACTATATAATTATATATATGCAATACTTTTTTAATATAAAATTTTAATATAACTATATAAAATAAATTTTATATGAAAATTTGAAATATTTAAAATTTATAAATGATTGTGATTATAAGTGAAATAATTATAAAAAAAGTTGACTATATAATAAATAAGTTGATTTGTAAATTAATAAAAATATAAATTTTCATTTAAATTATTAAAATTTGAAATATACTGTATTTTAAATCATTATCTTTACTTTTTATATTACAACCAATTATTTTTTAAATATTTGTTTTGGATACTTAAATATGTTTATTACTATTTTTTATTAACTGAAATTAAAAGAGAATTGTATTTAATTGCATATTTATAATTATATTAATTATTGATAATTTTGCCATATTAGAAATGTGGTATAAATTGAGTATAACTAATATATTAAGATATAACAAGTATTTAAAATAATATTTCTTTTTTAAATTTTATGGCCATTTAAAAATAGGGTTTAAGACTTAATGCAACTAGTATGCTTGAGCTGTATTTTATATAAATATATAATAAAAGTTAATATGATGGTAAATAGTCAAAAATTTAACCAATAAAATTTTTGGCAGGATATAGTTGGCTTTCTATTTCAACGTTAATATTTTTACTTTTATAATTATTTCATATACACTGCAAGTCACTTTTTAGGATAAATATACTCATGAAATTAATAATAGTAATAATAATACTTTTATGATATTAGATGAATGTTTTTACTTGTAAATTGTAATGGCAAAACCTCGATTTATTTTATTATATTAAAATAATTACAATCAGTCTATTTGAAATTTTTTATGACGTTTGAACGGTGAATAAATTTATTGATTGTAATAGTTAAATAAAAGTTTAGTGTTCATTATAAATTCGCGATTTCATTATTTTGATTAACAATGTTAAAAAGAAAAGGATATTTCTTCTGATTAACATAAAAATAATTAATTAAAAAAAATCTAATTTTTATATTATTAAGATATTAAAGGTTGTAATTGAAAAAAAATTAAACATCACTATATATAAAGATTTCGGACTACAATGGAGTAAAAAAGCCTTATAATTTCGAACTAAATTGTTGCCAATTTAAAATTGTGACATTGCGACAGCAACACTCAAAAGACTCAATACAACATCAAATCCTGGGAAAATTGAAGATGCTGAGCCCGTTGATACTGCAGCTGGTGTTGATGATGAATTTCTGTAAAAAAAAAAAATAGATAAATATATCATTAAATACATTATTTAAATTAAAATGAAAATTAATATATATGTAAATACCCTGTAGGTGTGGAAGGTGTGGAAGGTGAGCCACCAGTTGCTGAAGGAGCGGGAGCTGGAGCTCCTTTAGCAGGAGGAGCGGAAGGAGCGGCTGTTTTACCATCACCGGGAGCGGGAGCTGGAGCTGGAGCTCCTTTAGCGGGAGGAGCGGGAGCTGGAGCTGGAGCGGGAGCTGTTTTTCCATCGCCACCAGGGGCGGGAGCGGGAGCTGCTCCACCGGCGGGTGCTTTAACAACAACTTCACCACTTTGTTTGAGACCGGAACCATCATTAAGTCCAAGAGTATAAGTTCCAGGAGGTACTTGAACATTCCACAAATAAGTTTTGGGTGCAAGTGGTACTGCTGGATCAATTGATAAAACATTTTTGGTGGCCGAATCTGTAGCAGATAAGTCCCCAGTAGCGGTACCTGCATCAGCACCAGGGAGAAGGGCCCATGTAACTGCTACTTTTGCACCTTGAGTGACAGGTCCAATGGGTGTATTAAGTGTATCAACAATCTCTAAAATTAAGAGAAAATATATTTAATGAATTAGAAAAAAACGTTTATGGTGTACATATAATCCGATAAGTATTATCGACAAATGTTTAAACAATCACATTTTTTAAAGAAAATTTATACTTACGGGCTGACGCATATGAAATGACGGAAAGAATAATTGTTGCTAATATTAAAAGACGAGTCATTTTTGTTGTATTATTTATTTTATAGTATTAATGATATGATAATATGTGCCTTTTTATTAAAGGGAAAAGAAAAAAAAAAGAGGAAATTAATGTAAAGATAAAATAAAATTAGAGGATTCAAGGTCGTATTAAACTTATTTATATAATCACAAAAAATTGTCGATTGTTGTTTTAATTCATTTGGTGTTATATTTGAATTAACATTGCATCAGTTGTGTATTTTATTTTATTTGGCTGATTATTTATTATATTAGTTACCTTTTTTATACTGTGAAATTTTTAGATAAGCCGTGAAAATAAAAATTAGTAATTATAATTTTATGTGAATAGAAAAAAATTCTAAAAAAAAAAGCGAAAATTTTTCGATTAAAAAAAAAAAGAAAAGAAAAAAATGCAGGAATGTAGGTGGAATTTATAGAAAAATTTATTTTGAACTTAACCATTTTTAAATTATATAAATACTTTTAATCCTCAAAATAATACAGTTTAAAAAAAGCAAATAATGGATGATCATTATTATTTAGTATACATTAAGACTGAAGTCATGATTTCTAATATGAGCTACTTGAAATTGTAACGTTTACGTATTTTACGCATGTGGAGTCAAAAAAAAGTTTAATATTAGACTTCAACAGGTTTAAAAGTTTACTATAAAAAAAAAACCTGCTGCAGTAAAAAGCTAAATGCCAAGAAGTTCATAGAATTTTAACTTTCAGTTACACCTTTTAAAAGCCTTCCCCCAGATAAGTATAGTTTCCATGAATTTTCTAAAATTGGTAAAAGATCAAAAGATCAAAAAAGAATATGGTGTCACCGTACTCCTCCTTTTTTTAATGTTACAGTATTTATATTATAAAGATAAAAAGCAAAAGCAAATAATATTTCTTCAAGAAAGAAAAATCAAAAGTTCGGCCAAAAATTTCCATTTTTAGAAATCATGTTCCTGTTTTTCATTATTAAATTGGTGAAGAATAAGAAACACATTTCTTTTCGTTACGCAAAGCAAAGGAATAAATATTTGATAATTTATGCATTACAACATTTCATTTCAAGGGATTTTTATTTATATGAATAAGGTTACAACGGTTACAATTAATATAAAAATATTCCATATGATTATTAATCTTTGTCTTCGGAACGGATAATATGCTTTTTTGATCAGTTATTTATTTTTAAATGATAATTGAATTTCAAATTTCTTATTTTGCATATGAAAGAATTAAAGTTATATTTTGCGCATGCGAGATATAATAAATAATATTTTATTGTATGGCAAGAGAACCATATGATTTTTTCTATGATATTCGTATAATCGTATTTCATAGATTATGAAAAACAATTAAAAAAAAATACCAAATAAAGTTCATAAATATGTTTATATTTCTTTTATTAAAAAAGGAAAAGGGGGGTGGAATTATCATAATTTTAATCTTTCATATTATTTGTAGATATTATAGCGATAAATTGTGTAAAAGAGATACTAAAAGGCTTATTTGGTAATGAACACCATAATTTCATCGAGATTAGTCTTACTAATTAATGATACTTTGCACAATTCGCACAACATTTTCATTAATGTTATACTACATCGTTAATCATCATCAGTAGATCGTCATTCATTATGAAATGAACTTTATATTCGTTGCATTATCCCTTACTTTTAGAAAACTACAGAGCAAAGGGACAATCAATGCTTATAGTAAGAGCTCCGAATATTTCGGTAGTTAATCTAATCCGATCGTCCGAATAGGAGTAATTCCTAAATACGAAATATACTGTAGTAAGTAAAAAAATCTCTATTTTATTGTCTAATCCTAGTAATTTCTATTCTACGATCACATGCCTACATCATTAAAAGATATAAGATATTAGTAATTATGTATATACAGTATAATATAAAAAAAAAAATATTTCCATTAGTGATTGAAAAATTTAATGGACCTGCCACTAAGAATCCAGAAATTGTTTTCCATAATCATTTTATCTGTATATACAAAAGCTAGGAAACCTTCTTCTGCATAATGTAAATAAAATTCTAATAAATATTTAAATCTCACTGTTAAATTGAATTCTTTTTTAATATCTTTTGTTGCTAGTATAAAAATTAAATTTAAAGTTATTCAGTTCAATACTATAAACTATATTTATATAATTGTTAATAAGACAAATTTTATAGATCTTACTCCAATTATTATAAATTCAGAATTCTTTTCAAAAAGTAGAACTGTAGAAGTAAAATATTATTATTAACATTATATTCTAATATAGTAATAAGCTAAAATTATTTTAACTGATCTAAAAATATATTAAATAATATTTTTATTTAATTTATAAATTATTTATCCTATTTAGAGATTTAGAGTTCCGAATAAATCAGGTCAGGTCAGGTTAATTGATAAACCTGACCTGAAATTTTTTTACAGGTCAGGTTATATCAGATTACCTGTTTAACATGACCTGAATTGAAACCTGAAAATTTTCAGAATTTTTATTAAAATATCAAAAAAAAATAGTGCAAAACATTTTTTTTTCGAAATATTGCGATTCACTTTTTTATATTAAAATCATATAAAAGGTGAATCGCAATACCGCAACTCACTTTTTTTTATAGAATCAACATAAAAAGTGAATTGCGGTATTGGAATTCACTTTTTATATATAGAATTAATATAAAAAAGTGAATTCCAATACCGCAATTCACTTTATATATATAGAATCAATATAAAAAAGTGAATCCCAATACCGCAACTCACCTTTGTTATATAAAATCAATGTAAAAAGTGAATCCCAATACCGCAACTCATTTTTATTATATAGAATCAGTAGTTTCAGGTCAACAGGTCATTCAGGTCATATTGATGTTACAACCTGAACTGATGCTGAATTGCAATTGCTAAACCTGAACTGATAAATTCAGGTCAACCTGTCAGATTACCTGAATTTAGTCAACTTGTTTGGAACTCTAATCCTATCTATTCTAAATATATTTGTTTATTAATATTATTTATTGTTTAAAAATTTATTATTAGAAATAAATAATTTTAGTTAATTTATGTAATATTTTTAATTATTTATTACTTTATCTTTTATAATAATTTTTTTTTATTTTAAATTCACTGAAAGTAGTAACTTTATTAAATTATAATTTTACATAAATATAAAATAACTTCTCATCCAATTTATCAAATATATTCAAAGTACATTTTTTTATAACTGTTGTATTATTATTTAAAAATTTTGTTTTTAGTAATTTTTTTTAATTTTACTAAAACAGAATCCTAAAAAATACATATAAAGAGTATATATAAGTTTGTTTAACCATAATACAAAAGTTATAAAATTTTATTTGTATAAATTTGAAAATTCTATATAATAGCAATTATTGTTCAGAGTAAAGTGAAGGATAATATATATTTATACACTATGAAAAAAAAAATGATTACATGAATTTTTCTGTCTACCATGTGATCATTTACCCAATAAAATCACAAATTTTAGTTTTTCATTCCAAATATTATTTATATAATCAATAGTATTTTTTAATAAAAATATAAATAAATATATATAATTCTAGTGATTTTTTACTAATTAGCAATATAATGCTTAGAATTTTTTATTATTAATTATCAATATAACATCTTATTTTTTTATTGATATAATATTTTAAAATTCTAACAGTTTTTTACTACTAATTGATAGTATTTTAATTTTATATATTTTATCTTTAGTTTTATTTTAATTTTATTTAATTTTATCTTTAATTTATTTTAATTTCATTTATTTCTAATTTTAATAATAATTACAGTGACACCTCTATAAGTGCACCCTCTATAAGTGCACGCACTATATAAATTCTCTTTAAGTGCACGGTGGGCCTAGTCCCAACTTATAAGAGCTCTTAATATTTTACTCTCTATAAATGCACACCCTCTCTAAGTGCACATTCTACTATTTTTTTACTATGGTCCCAAGGAGGGTGCACTTAGAGAGGTGTCACTGTATTAATATTTGTAAATTATATAAACTATAATATAATATATAAAATTATAAATTTTTTAAATTATAATATTAAAATTATATATAAAATTATTTTTATATTGTTAATCTATTAATAATTAAAAGATTTTGAAAATACATTAGATAATTTGTTAAAAAAATAAATTTTTATTAAAATAATAAAAGGTTTTATATACAATAAAATTATACTACTGAAAATAATACTTTTTTTATATAAATTGGATACTTTAATATAAAAATTTTAAAAATCCAGTCCAGCCATACTATAAATAAATATATATATATATATATAAATTTAAATATTAACTTCTAATTTATTAATTTGTCTTTTAAGTATAAAAATAATAAAAAATAAAATAAAATAAATAAATAAATAAATTAAATAAAAGACAATTTATTTTTCACTTTAGATAAAATTCAATATTCCTTATTTTTCAAGTTATAAATTATTAAAAATATCAAAAATAGTAATTATAATCTTTTTTAAAATATTTATTTTAAAAAATAAAAATTTTTTTATTAAAAGATTACATTATTTTTTTTAAAAAAAAATGATTAGTAAATAATTGATATGATAATATTTTTATATATTAAATTTAGAAAAATGAAAAATTATAAATAAAAAATAAATTTTTATATAAAAAAAAACTTTTTTTTATTTTTTATAAAATAATAGTTTAAGCAATAGCAAAAATAATTTTAAGAATTTTTCTAACTATCACCAAGGTAATGTAAAATTATGATGATCAACCAGCATTAAAAACATATAGTGCCAGTAAAATTTGATAATTCTGGCCAATAGTAATAATCACCTCCAGTGATTTGAAGTAAAAACTAATTTTAATATATATTTTGTTAAATTAATTTTTTTTTATTATTTATTAAAAAAATATGAATAAAAAAAATAATAATAATTACAGTATATTAAATATTAAACTAGAAACTAAAATACTTATTATTAACTCTTTTTAGAATAGTTCATTTTTTTTATAATTTCATTTATATATATATTATATTAAAATATATAATATATTAATTTAATACTTTTAAAAATCTGATCAGTTCTAATGTAGTTATTAAGATGGTATTTCTTTATATAACTTGATTATAATAAAATCAATATATATAATATAGTTGTATATTTTAATAAAGAGTTTTAGTATTTTATTAATATTTCTTATAAAACCTTCACAAGTCAAAAAGTGAAAAATCAGGCATCAATCAGTCACCAATTGGATACTAATCAGATAGCTGATTGGTAACCGATTGGTGACTGATTAGCATTTTCGCAAATACGAGATTTATCAATCAGGACAGTTTGCTAAGCTTTTGATTCAGGTAATCGAGAAATAAATGAAATATAGCTCATTAGAATCGTCTCAACAAGGTGAATCTAATAGTAGTAAAATCGCATTTTAGGATTAATACTTGATGAGAAATTAAGTAAAATATAAATGATAAATATTTTTTGACTTGTGTTTTACAAGATTTATTGTTTTATTTAAATAGTTACCATTTACATACTGTTTAAATAGGATCTTGAAATTTACATATACAATTCACTAAATCATAATATATAGTGTTTGGATCCGAAGCGGGTTTATCCGGTTTTTATCCGGTATCCGTTTCAGTTAATTCAGGATGGAACTATCAGAATTACCAATTTTTTGATTCATAATATATTAAATATTCTGGTCGAAATTATAGTCTATTTAGAGCTGAGATTTACAATCTTTTTTCGGCAATAATCTCATTTAAAATATTTAAGATTTTATCCGGATCAAAACACTAATAATATATATATATTATGACCTAGTTGCACTAGATTGTTACTTAGTTACCATTATATTAGGATCCCGACTACTATTAAAATAGGTCATCCTATGACCTAAGGTAAGGTTTACATACAAAACTCTTTAAAGATTCTACTATAAAAGGAAATTTTATGTTACATTGTTATGATTTTTTTCCTTTTTAGTTAATTAACCAATAGAATTTAAGCAAATCTTAAGGTAAGGTTTCATATGAAAGTGAAATTTCTACCAGTAACATATCTTAGTAGTAGGCAGGGTCCTATCATGTTACAGAAGTATTTGCTTTTTATTTGCCTACATGCTTTTGGTAGCTTATTTTAGTATTTTTCTTTCTAGCTACTTATTTTTATATTTGTTACAGTGGCTTTCTTTCCTTTTTTTTCTTTTCTCTTTTTATTTGTCTATCGGGTTACTTCTTTTTCTTTTCTGTTTTCTTTTCATTATTGCTATATAGTTTTTTTGGTAGTGGTCTGAACCGGTGATCTGCAATCCAGTGATCCTCCAGATATATCCGTTTAACCGGATTGAAAGTTTGCTAAACGGATAGGTTTTACCGGATCAGCAGATATTCAGTGAATATCTGGCAGATATTTCCTCATCTGATCAGATATGTTAAATTATGTAACATAAGCCTTTTCCACTCCCCCTTTCTAATTTTTCTTATTTCTCTCGTATTTTTCGTGACAAAATGTCTTCAACTATATCCAAATAGATGAAAGTAAATCTAAAAAGTTACAAACACCACTAATAACCGGTTGAAAATCAAGTGAAAAGTTATCACTAAAAAAGGAAGCAACGCGCTGAAAAGGTACTTCAATTATTAAAGGTATTACCTTTGAACCTACTAAATATTTAGAATTATTTGTTGAAACAGAAGAAAAAGAGAGTAGCACTGGACCTTTACAAGACGAAGAAAAAAAGGAGGTTCGTTGTAGTTGGACTAATTATTATTAAAATCCTTCTTTATTAAATAAAATGAAACGAAAGGATTACACTACATGCTGATGACTGTGCAATAAATATAAATAAAAAAATTATATTTGTCAATTTATCATCGAAAAAAATGTCAAAATTTAAGCTTTTAAATTAATTATACTATCCGTTTCTAACCGCAATTGCATATCTGGTTATGTTACGGGCAGATACAGATTTTAAACCAGATAAGAAATTTTTTAAACGGATATGACCCGTACAGATCAACGGATCACCGGTTCAGACCACTATTTTTTGGTATAGCATTTGGCTTTCATTTTTTTTCTCAAATGCTTGTTAGTTATTTATTGTTTGAGGGTTTGGTTTAGCTCTTGATTTTGTTTATAATATGCATTTTTTTTGGTATGGTATGTGGCCTTTGTTTCTCGTTACGAATACTAGTTGGTTATATATTGTTTAGAAGTTTAGTTCATCTTTGGTGCTTATTTGTGCTATGTTGTTTTTTGTAATATATGCCTTTTCTCTTGTTAAGTGTTTCTAATGCAAGGCGATTAATTGCTGATCTTGGGTTTGATTGCGTTGTGAGCTTTATTGTTGAGGGATGTGGCTGGTGTGCTCAGAATGGGATGTGAAAAAATTATTAGATGCGTCAATTTTATAAAAAAAATTGTGTTTACTTTTCTTTTTTTCCCAGACCCTTTTCCATATTATTTCTACATCAGGGTACTACAATATCAATTACCCTTTTTTTACGTATCTTCTTGAGATTTTCTTGGCATTTTTTCAAGACCACGTAGTCCCAGAAATTTTGTTTACAATTTTCATAGTTGAAATATTGGATGAATTTCACTATTACTAGCTTTTTTTTCTAATGACACCCATCAAATTGTATTATTTTTGTTTATCTCTAAATTACATACTAGTATCTATGTTAAAGTTAAGTCTACCAGCTTTCTAATAGTACTGTTCCTTTTTATAGTGCTTTTTAGCGTAAATATCATATTTCTGAGGCCCAATTATAGTTTAAACTAAATCGAGATAATGAGTATGCTATTTTTAAGTATTCTAGAGCAGAAATTTTACTAAATCACTTCCTAGAGCAGAGTTTATTACAGGAGAAAGTGTTTTTTTTTATTTTATCTTATTTCTATATTATCTTTCCTAGGTGCCTTAGGTGTCCTAGTAAAATAAAGTTCTAGAGAAAAAAAATGAATTTTTTCTATGATATCTTTTTGCTATATCTATAGATAAAAAAAAAGTAAAGAAGTTTGATTTTTTCTAGGTCATCTAGGGTACCTAGAGCAGACTATTCAAGAAAGTGAAGAAACTATTCTAACGTTCTAATAAAGTTAATTTGCTATTTCACTTCTGCTTTTGAAAATCAAAAATTTTCTAAGGCAGATTTTTTTAGGATAGATTTTTCTAAGGTATCTAGCTTCTTTCTATGGTAATATATTTTCAAATGATACTTATCTATATCCTATACTTTGATATGGTAGGTTTTTCACACTGCTTGCAAGGATTTTGTTGATGTCTTTTTCAATAGATTTTACATTCTTTTTGCCAATTACAAACCTTTCTACACATGTTTTTTTCGTTAGAAAGATATTGGCAGATAAATTCACCTCTCATTTGGCTCTTAAATTTCTATAATTATTTTTATTTAAACTTTTTTCCCATAACAGTATATCCTGAGTTTAGGATATAATACAGCTTTCAAAAAATGACTGAATATTTAGAGCTTTCAGAGTTTTTTGACGCCTCTGTCCTGTACAAGCAAAGTTTTAAAGCTGAAGATGTTGGTAAATGCTTATATAAAATTTGTGATAATAGTATTAAACCAGAATCCTGAACAATACTGATATAACTCACATTTGAGTTTGTGTAGAGTTTATATTAAAATTTTTCAAAAGTTACGTATTACAGAAATGTTTTCAAAATTTGTTATTCTACATACCCCTATTTTTAACATAACCAGTGATTCAATTTTAATAAAATTTATATCATCAGATTCGTTTCGATGAGAGAATTCTAATAATAGTAAAATCGAATTCCTAGCTTCAATATTGACAGAGTTATGTCATAAAATGTATTTTTACTTCAGTACTTAAAGTTTACTTGTGAGTTATATTAGTATTATTCGGGTCCTGTTAGACTAAAGCATTTTCTAGTCATAGATAATGAGAATGAAATAAAAACCATACTTTCAGATTGCAAGAGCCATTTTTTACTATACTTGTGTCCGAAATTATTTTAGTATTACGGGAAATACATAATTACGTAATTCTGTAATTATTAAGTAATTCATTAGAAAAACTCCATATTCCGTAATTAATTTTGGACTCCGTAATTAATTTCGTATTACGAAAATATTTGACCAGAATTAGCCTTAATTTTGGCCGATTTATATATAAAAACTTTAACAAATAATAACTCGGCACCCAGTGATCCATTTTGGATGATCTTACTACCATTTGATTCGTCTCGATAAGACGATTCTAATGGTAGTAAGATCATTTAAATCCAATCACTAGATCGCGCTCCGATACCAATAACTTGTAAATATTTATAGCATAATAGCTCCGCCAATTTCAATGCTAGCATATGGGCCGATTTGACTCCATTCGATTTTATCATCAACGTGACATTTTGTGAATAATTTGTGATAACCATGGCAACCAATAAAAACTTTGTCACCCATCAAAATCTGATAAAGATTAGACCGTGTTTTGCAACTAACGCGTTTTTAAACTTGATATGACGCTCAGGTGTTGCCTTTGCCAAGAGACTTTTATTTCACGAAAACTACTTTTGACTCATGAAAGAACTAAACACCGAAACAACAAAACTATACCACACTTCCATTTACTACTTCGGCCTTCTTTTGAACAACTTATATCTTACCAGGATGCATTTATAATTCTCATTAAAAAGCGTCTTGGTTTCAATAGACATTCTGTGGGAACTAAACGGGTTTTAATAAATGTTTTCCCTGAAAATGTCTTTGTTTACTTATTTCAAAGTGAACCTTCATTTAGATACAATACAGTATTACGAAAATATCGTTGCACGTTTAAAGGTGAGGTGGGGAACAAAGGTTGAAACAAATTTTGAATTATGAACATTGGAGTTGTCGACAGGATCTGATAACAAAAACAACTGGATATGTACTATTTGTGAATTATGAGGAAAGTCATGAGGTTACTTTTAGTTGGACACAGACCAAATTAGTTGAAAACAACCGGACATTTCAATGTGGTGTTGTCACTTGCACTTTTACAACAGATTCGGGAGAATTTGTAAACGAGTAAGTTTTTAAATTTTATGTGCAAAATTTATATGAATTAAAGTATTTATTACTTTTTATTAGAAATGACGAAAAAAAATTACAAGAATCCGAAAGTCATATTACAACGCCTACTACCAAAAATAATCAATCACAATATAGAATTATTTTACCACGCTCTCCTCTTCAACAATTATTCTTAGATCAAAAGCACTATGTATGATATTTTAATTTACTTTTTTGTTAGAATCAATATTCCTAGTATTAATTTCTTTGGGAGTTTTGTTAACTAAGTAATAAAGTTGACGATTTTCAAAAGACATAATATTATATACTACCAATTTTTTTTCAGTTCCACCACCCATAGTGGTACCACCAAAAAATAACTGAACCTAATTAAAAGGTCTATTAATATTAATATATGTAATAAAATATCCTTTTTAAATAAATTTACAAATTACCTGATCGTGATTTTTTCTTTCAATACTAGAAGTAGAAAAATATCGTAATGATAAGTTTTTCATCTTTAATTAGCGCATAAATTGATGCATGTGTTGTGCGAAAACATGCATATAAGGGGTTACATCTTGTTTGCGATATAATCCAGGTTTATGTGATATTGAATTGGGATGTCCTTCAGTTGCACAATAAAAGGTACGGATCCATTGTTTGGCATCAATTTCAAACGCATCAATTTCTTGGTTTGAAAGAAAAGGTTTTCTTAAAACTTTATAAAGCCGGAGAAATTCCTTCCATAGTTTTTCAATTTCTTGTCCACGAGTGCCAGAAATAAATTGAGAAATTGGAAAATGTTCCAATACTTTCTTTTTATCAGGACCCATTAAAGAAGTCCAATCCCACTTTCCACTAGTAGATCTTGACTTGAAAAACTCAAAATGAACTTTAATGTTTTGCATTGCTTGTTCAATCTCTAATTTAATTTTTTTTCAAACTCTTTTTTTTTAATTACATCATTAAAAAAGCATTCCATCAAAACATCAACAATGCGCAAAAGTAGATGTAATTCGTCAGGAATATAATTTTCTTGATTTATTGCAGGAAATAATGCTGGTTTTCTATTTTCACCTAATTATTAGTAAATATTCATAGTTTTAATTAATTGGTAATAAAATAATCATGAAAAAAAAACCTTTAACATTACAGGCATGATTTCCTGAATTTTCAAAATTTTGTTCCATATCCCAGCGTAACTCAGATTGACAGTTACAATATAAACAAAAATACTTCGAATTTGGGGCGTTCAATCCCATTATTATATACATAAACTTCCAGTCACCAGAAAAAAACAATTCCACTGGCCAATGATTCCCATCTTTATCATATATTCCGTTATTTTGGAGATCAAGAAGCTGATGTTGAAATAATTTTCCTATCTTAGCAAGGTCATCATATTTTTCTCGTCCAACATAAAGACAAATGCTAAAAAAAAAAAATTTAATAATTTAAATTAATTTTTGGTTATTAAATCACAATAAATTTATTACCAGTATTGATGTTCAGGTTTTAAGACTTCTTCTCCTTCATTTAAAAGACAAATCGTCATCATTACATGGCTTTGCTTACGACCAACATTGCGACCATCTCCACCAAGCTTAAGTTTAAGTATATCACCAGAATTGATGATTGCAGGAGATGATTCTTTCCATAATGGTATTAAAGTTTGTAAAATCGTGTAAATTGACCTGTATGCACCATTTCCAATTTCTGCCTCATCAACTATTATACCATCATCAGATTCTAAATGATTAACAGATCATTATCACTTTTATTGATGTTAAATGTTCCAATTCTAAGATCTTTATTAATAAGATTTGTAATTTCAACCCTACGATTAGCTATCAAATATTCACGTATAAGAAATGCTTCAACTGCAGCAAGCCGCCGATATCCATCACGTGCTAACAATGATTCATCACAAGCTCTAACAATAGCATCTATTTTTGTAAGTTCATTTTTATTATCAGGTAGATTGTAAGTTAAAATAATACTTTCGCCATTAAAATCCAATTCAATTTTATGAATATGAATAATTGGTTGATTAGTTTCATCAGTCAATTGATGTTTTTTAATCAAAGATCTAATTGCCTTTCCAGATTCTCTGCCTAAAGATGCAAATCTTTTATTTTGCCCTGAGATGGTTTGAATCGTTGTTAGAGGCCTTTTTCTTTTGTTAACTAATGTAATAGAAGCACCCATTGTTTCTAAGCGACATTCATGCAATCGTCCAATATCAAACCCAAAAATGTATACTCCCGATAAATTAGAATTTGAGCGATTATTTTTCTGTATAATTAATAAGATCAATAAAAATAATTATTAAAAGTTCAGTTTTGAAAAAAAAATAATAATAATACCTTTAAGAACGCATTAACAACACTAGTTGCAGAGCGATCACTGTATATACTCAACTCTGATCTATTTTCTTTCCACACAATTGTAAACCTTACTTTTCCATTTGGTTGATACTTTGTTTCACAACGGATCTTCATTTTAGAAACTTCAGTTTCAACACTATAGTTATCAGGTATTTGATATTGAATACAATCTTTAGAATTTTTTTGTGTAAGTTTAACTGGTGTTGGATAATATCCTAAAGACACTACTTTATACCAAAAATAAAAGGGTCGGTTTCCTGATATGTATTGTGATGTTATAAAAGAACTTGCAGGATATTGATAAGAAAAATTTCTCGTAAAATAGCCATCTAAATAATATTTTATTAGAAAGTATTTGGTAATATATTAACTATATAATCCCAAGTTTAATTATAATTAAAGAAAAAAAGTACCGTTTATAAAAAATAGCGTTTCACTTTGGTTACTTCAGTTATTTTCTTGACTTGACCCTAACACATACGCCATTTTAATACAGAATACGCGTAAAAATATTTTATTATTACAAGCAAAACTAACTTTATAGCGAAAAACTTTTTAAAAGTTTTTTCCCTAACTCTTTGCGATGCAGCAAAAACCAATCTGAAACCAATTTGCAACTCGCGATTACAGTTGTTTTGATTTAACGAAGATTGGTTCTTCATGATAAAGTCACAAATTTTTACTATGATATGCAGCTTATATGCATAATAGTATCACGTTACACCTGATCTTATCACCCAAATTTACTATGTGATCAGATTCAAATCAGCCCATATGGAAAGATAATCTTACCGCCATTAGAATCGTCTCGTTATGATGAATCGAATGGTGGTAAATTCATTCAAATCTAATCACTAGATCGTGCTTCGACACCAAAATTTATTAAATGTTTATAGTAATTTTACTCCATTAATATCGGTGCTATAGAAATGAAACACATATCATTAGATTCGTCTCGATAAGATGAATCGAATGGTAGTAAGATCATCGAAATCTGATCACTATATCCCGAGATATTCGCAATTTCGTACTATTATGCAAATTTCAGAATTTCGGAATACGTAATTAATTACGATTTTGTAATTTTGGATTTCAGATTTGCCAATTGAATTTCGGAAACAATTATATTTTTTACACGAATTTATTGATGGAAATGAGCCATTCCAGCCTATTATAGACTTTGATTTGCCACGAGAGATATATAATTCTATTGAACCTAAACTAATAGGCAAAGAGATACAAAATTCACTTGTCTGCGCTTTTGCAAAAATGTGTAAAGATATATTTTCAGACTGGGATCGTAAAACTACAACTATTGCCAGTAGTAGTAATGCAAAAAAATGTCTCTCCATATCTTCACTTTCAGTATGAGACTTAAAATTATTGATGTTCAAGTTGCATTATTTACTGAACTTGTTCATAAGAAACTTTTAGCGTCTCTTCAGGAAAATAATATTATAAATAATATTGTAAATAAACGTTCATTTTCCTTGCGAATGCTTAGTTTGTTCAAGTACAATGAAAAAATAAAGAAGTACGTTCATGTGAAAAAAGCAATACATCCAAAAGATAGAACCATTTTTGACTTCATGATTCGCTTGCCAAATGATGAATTAGAAATCGCAGAAAATCCTCTCTTAATTGTTTCAAAACTAGAAGCTAAAGGGTGTAATGATACTAATGATGAAACGAATTAAGCAGAATTTGAATTTGTGAAAACGTTACTTAAAGATAATTGTGTCAAAGGGTATAACTCTCTCACCTTCCTCAAATAATATTTCAGACTTGTTCCTATTAATTTGCAACTTTCTATCATACTGCCCATTATGTAATCGGAAGCATATTAATAAAAATGTCTATATTATATGAAAAAATAAAATATATAGATTTTATTGCTACTGTGCCAATCAGGATCAAAAACTTGAAACGTAAAATCCTTCATTTGGGATGATCTAATTGACATGTGTGATACAAAAGAAAAATTCACTTGCAATACTATATACGAAGTCATTCAAGCAATAATAGCATGTATTTAAACTGATACAAAATTATGGGTATTAAAACTTAAGGATTCTAACATCGGGAAATTTTTTAAGATGCAGAACTGCAGAGATCTGTAAAATTAGCAGATCTCCGCATTTTTTTTGTGAATTTATGCGGAAGTCTGCGATTTTGCAGATTTCTGCTTTTTATTTTTTACAAAGTTATGCAATAATCTGCAATTTTGCAAGTTTCTGATTTTTTATGTATGAATTTCTGCAGTAATCTGCGATTTTGCAGATTTCTGCTTTTTTTTATGTGAAATTTATGCAGAAGTCTGCAATTTTGCAGATTTTTGCTTTTTTTTCATTAAAATATCAGTTCGATCTGCAATTTCATCATTGATTTAATATTTAAACTTTGATTAACTCTAACTTGATTTAATTTTTTTTACAATACTCTTTAAAAAAAAAACTTTACAAGACTTTAAAAAAAAAATTTTTCTACAACACTTATTACTAAAGAAGTGAAATAATTTTTTCTACAACACCTTTTAGGAAATAATCTGTTAAAGATTCCAAAGAAAAAATATTTCTATTATAGTTTTTTAAGCTTTGAAACTTATCAAAGAAATTTTTTTTTAAAAAAAAAATTTATTTGCAAGGTTCGGAGTCTTTAAGGCAAATTCGTCCAACATTCGGCATATAATCTGCAACATGCAGGAGATTCGGACTAAAAAGATGTCGGACTCCTTTATCTCCTTCAAAAAATACATTTTACAGAACGCCGAAGGTACTCTATTTCAAACTTTGATATTAGTATTATTTAACGAACGTTAGAAAATGTTTGTTTTATTAATCCAGAACACAAAAGGTACGTCCTGGACTCCATTTCAAAAAAAAAAATTTAACGAAACATTAGCTAAAGTTCGTTTTATTTTTTTTTTTGTAAGTCCAGAGCGCTGAAAGTACCAGTTCCAGACTCTATTTTGAAGGTAAAACTTCGAAACTAATATTTTTTATATACCGGACGTTGTCCAACGTTCGGTTTATTATTTTCTTGTCCTGAATGCCAAAGAATGGCTCCGGACTCTTATTTCGAAGGTAAAACCTTTACCTTCAAAATTTTTTTTTATATTTTTGTTTAACGAACGTCGCTAATGTTCGTTTTTACATTTTATAGGTCCTGGACGCTAAAGAATGGCTCCGGACGTTTATTTTGAAGGTAAAGTTTACCTTCGAAATATTTTTTTCAATTTTATTTCAACGAACGTTAATTAACGTTCGTTTTTCATGTTTTTAGGTCCTGGACGCTGAAGAACAGCTCCGGACGTTTATTTCAAAGGTAAAGTTTACCTTTGAAATATTTTTTTTAATTTTATTTTAACGAACGTTAATTAACGTTCGTTTTTACGTTTTATAGATCCTGAACGCCAAAGAACGGCTCCGGACATTTATTTCGAAGGTAAAGTTTACCTTCGAAATATTTTTTTTAATTTTATTTTAACAAACGTTAATTAACGTTCATTTTTACGTTTTATAGGTCCTGGACGCCAAAGAACGGCTCTGGATGTTTATTTCAAAGGTAAAGTTTACCTTCGAAATATTTTTTTAATTTTATTTTAACAAACGTTAATTAACGTTCGTTTTTCATGTTTTATAGGTCCTGGACGCCAAAGAACGGCTCCGGACGTTTATTTTGAAGGTAAAGTTTACCTTCAAAATATTTTTTTTAATTTTATTTTAACAAACGTTAATTAACGTTCGTTTTTATGTTTTATAGGTCCTGGATGCCAAAGAACGGCTCCGGACGTTTATTTCAAAGGTAAAGTTTACCTTTGAAATATTTTTTTTAATTTTATTTTAACGAACATTAATTAATGTTCGTTTTTACATTTTATAGGTCCTGGACGCCAAAGAACGGCTCTGGACATTTATTTCGAAGGTAAAGTTTACCTTCAAAATATTTTTTTAATTTTATTTTAACGAACGTTAATTAACGTTCGTTTTTCATATGGGCTAATTTCGCTCATCTTCAATTCTTTCACCTTGATCAACAATGTGATAATCACGAACTCTGATTAGCTGATCAGATATTAGTTAGTTTTTTTTCAGAGGTCGTGTCGTAGTTATGGCGAGCCAGTCTTCTATCAGTTGCAAGCTTTGTTTTAGAGCTTTTATGACTTATCAAAAATTGCTTATTCACAAAAGAAATAAACATTCA
The DNA here is from genome assembly GCF_026210795.1 of Rhizophagus irregularis. NCBI lineage: Eukaryota > Fungi > Glomeromycota > Glomeromycetes > Glomerales > Glomeraceae > Rhizophagus > Rhizophagus irregularis. The sequence goes on along the minus strand of NC_089436.1, from coordinate 2,165,226 downwards.
CATAACAAAACAATACCCCACTTTTGTTCGCTTCCCCAACCCTCTTCGGAACAAATGTCTTACTATATTAACTCTTTTATTGTTCTTATTAAAAAAAAACTTGGATTTTCCCGTCATGCTATTGGGAAAAAACGTTTTTCTATCGAAACTTTCCCAGAAAATGTGTTTGTATATCTTTTTAAAAATGAAGAAAAGTTTAAATATAGTCCTGCTAAACACAAATATCAATGTTGTTTTGAAGGATTCGCAGGAGCAGCTAAACTTAAGGAAATATTTCACTATGATCATTGGAATTTCCGACAGAATCCCTTTACTAATACTAAGGGTTATGTTTTACTTGAGGATTATGAAAATACGTATCAAGTCAAATTTATGTGGAATCAAACGACATTATCAGAGAATAACAGAGAGTTCACGTTGGGAAGAATGACCTGTAATTTCATTACTGATTCTGGAGAATTTCAGGAAAAGTATGTTTTATAACGCAAACCTATTTTTAAAATGCATATTTTTTTTTTTTTTAATATAGTAATGAGAAACAAATAGCAACATTGAATAATCAAAAATCACCTGAAGAATCTATTAAAGGAAAGTTTTGTTATATTTTACCGTGACCACCACTTCAGAATATAAATCAATATAGTAAGTTTAAAATTTTACCTTATTAATTGTTGTTTTCTTTATCTTCTGCATTAATATTTCGTATCTGGATTTCTTGCGAAGTATTATTAAGCAAATAAAATAGCTGACGATTTTCAAATTCCATTATATCTTGTACTACAGATTTTCCTTTAATCCCGCCACCCATAGTAGTGCCACCAAAAAATAACCGAACCTAAATGAAAAATTTAAAAGTAATTAAAGTTTGTTTAATAATTAATAATTTAATAATTTATATTTACCTGGTTATGATTTTTTTTTTCAATACTTGAAGCAAAAAAAAACTGCAATGACAAATTCTTTTCTTTAAGGATTCGCAAAAATTCAGGAATGTGCTGCGAAAAGATATGCATATACGGTGTGACATCTTCCTTTCTGTATAAACCTGGTACTTGTGATGATGAATTTATCTGACCTTGATTTGGCCTACAAAACAAATAAATCCATTCTTTTACTTTAATTTCAAAATCATCAATCTCGGAATTCTTAAGATCTGTTCGTCTTATAAACATATATAGATCGTAAAAATCACGCCAAAGTTTTTGAATATCTTCACCACGTCTTCCTGAGATAAAATTAGTGACTGGAAAATGTTGTAGAACTTTTTTCTTATTAGGTCCCATCAACGAAGTCCAATCCCATTTTCCACCCTGTGACTTAAAAAATTCAAAATGTACTTGAATAGATTTCATAGTTTGTTCGATTTGACTTTTAATTACCCGTTCAAATTCCTTTTTTTTAAATAAGTTATTAAAAAAACATTCCATCAATACATCTGAGATACGTAATAATAAATGTAGTTCGTCAGGAATGTAATTTTTCTGTTTGATAACAGGAAATAATTCGGGTTTTTTCTTAGCTATAATTAAAAAAATTTTAAACTAAATGTTAAAGTTAATATAATAAATAAATGCTTTATTTAATAAAAATATTTTAAACTTACATTGCGTATTTTTATTAATTGGCCACTTTAAATTCATGTCCCAGCGAATATTAGATTCACATTCACAATATAAACAAAAATATTTTGAGTTTGGTGCATTTAATCCCATTACGTTATACATAAACTTCCAATCACTAGAAAGAAAAAACTCAATTGGCCAGTGTATGCCATTAACATAAATTCCATTTTCTTTAAGGTCCAAAAGCTGAAGCTTGAATAAATGGCCAACTTTGGCCAATGTTTCGTATTTTTCTTTTCCCACATAAAGACAAATACTATTTCTTATTTAGTTATTTTAACAAAAAAACATATGCTATAAACTCTATCTTACCAATATTGATAGTCTGGCTTTAACACTTCATCTTTTTCATTTAACAGACAGAAAGTTAGCATCACATGATTCTGTTTATGACCCACATTTCTTCCATCACCACTGAGTTTTAAATTTATTGTATCTCCTGATTGTAGAATTGGTGGAACTGATTTATTCCAAATAGGAATAAGTGTTTGAAGAAGGGTTCGGACTGATCGATAAACACCATTTCCAACTTCTTGTTCATCAACTATAATTCCATCAGGATTACCTTGAGGTTCATCATTATCATCAAGTATAGATTGCTGATCAAGTCCTTTATCAAGATTAAATGTTCCAATGTTTATTTGGTTATTTATTAATTTAGTGATCTCAATTCGCCTATGTGCAACTTGATACTCCCGTATCAATCGTGCTTCTATAGTTGCAAGCCTTCGATACCCATCACGACTTAATAAGGTCTCATCACATACACGTACATATGCATCTAACCTTGTAAGATCCAATAATGAATTATATTTTATATTAATGATATTATTCCCATTTTCTAATTCCATACTACGTATACAAATTGGCTCCTCAGATTCTGAGACCATTCGATGTTTTAAGATAAGGTTTTTAACTTTCTTGTAAGCATCTCTTCCAAATGATGCATATCGTTTGTTTTGCTGTGACAATGATTGTATTTCATTAAGTGGTCTTTTTCTTTTATCAATAGTAATTTTATCAGTTGATAGTTCTCTAGGTTGTTCAATTCGTAATTGATGCAATATTTTAATATCAAATCCAAAGACATGTACTCCAGAAATTTGAGATTTTTTACGATTAGTTTTCTACATTGATATAAAATAATTAATAAAATAGTAAAAATGCATAAAACGTGTTGCGCAAAATAATTAAGATACCTTTAGGAACTCATTTACAGCCCCACTAGCAGATCGCTCACTAGATACCATCCATTCTGCTCGTCTTTCTTTCCATGTAATAGTGTATAAAACCTTATTTGCCAAAGTATACTTTGTTTCACAACATAGCATTTGATCTGCAATTTCCGTTTTCACATTATATCCATCTGGTATCGGATATTGAACAGCATTATGGTTATTTTTTTGTGTATATTTAATATTCTGTGGGTAATGTCCGAGTGTTATTATCTTATATTTTGAACAAAAATTTTTTCCTCCAGAAGTGTATTGAGCATATATATAAGGATCATTAGGATAATTATGGTAAAAAATTCTTGCAGTCTACTTGTAAATAATTAATAGTTAAGTTAATAAATACATATATTATTTTACAAAGTAAAATTACTTACCATAACGCGTTATAAAGAGTTGTTTTATATAAATTTTGTTTCTTAATTAAAAAAACTTTTAAAACTTGAATATTAAAAATAAAAATACCTTCTTTTAATATTTTCTTAATTTCGCGATGAACTCTTCCAAACCCATTTACAACTCATTTGAAACAAATGATTTCAATAGTAAAAAAATTTTTTTTCTTGTTAATCAGAACGACAATTGGCTCGAAATTCAAGTTATCACGCATTTTGGTAGTACAGATCAGGATCATGTCACAAAATGTACTTAGTGAAATGAGCGTCAGTGATCAGCCCATATGTCATGTTTTTAGGTCCTGGGCGTCGAAGAACGGCTCTGGACGTTTATTTCGAAGGTAAAGTTTACCTTCAAAATATTTTTTTTAATTTTATTTTAATGAACATTAATTAACGTTCATTTTTACGTTTTATAGGTCCTGGACGCCAAAGAACGGCTCCGGACGTTTATTTCAAAGGTAAAGTTTACCTTCGAAATATTTTTTTTAATTTTATTTTAACGAACTATAATTAACGTTCGTTTTTACGTTTTATAGGTCCTGGACGCCAAAAAACGGCTCCGGACGTTTATTTTGAAGGTAAAGTTTACCTTCGAAATATTTTTTTTAATTTTATTTTAACGAACATTAATTAACGTTCATTTTTACGTTTTATAGGTCCTGGACGCCAAAGAACGGCTCCGGACGTTTATTTCAAAGGTAAAGTTTACCTTCGAAATATTTTTTTAATTTTATTTTAACGAACATTAATTAACATTTGTTTTTACGTTTTATAGGTCCTGGACGCTAAAGAATGGCTCCGGACGTTTATTTCGAAGGTAAAGTTTACCTTCGAAATATTTTTTTTAATTTTATTTTAACAAACATTAATTAACGTTCATTTTTACGTTTTATAGGTCCTAGACGCTAAAGAACAGCTCCGGACGTTTATTTCAAAGGTAAAGTTTACCTTTGAAATATTTTTTTTAATTTTATTTTAACAAACATTAATTAACGTTCGTTTTTCATGTTTTTAGGTCCTGGGCGCCGAAGAACGGCTCCGGACATTTATTTCGAAGGTAAAGTTTACCTTCGAAATATTTTTTTTAATTTTATTTTAACGAACATTAATTAACGTTCGTTTTTACGTTTTATAGGTCCTGGACGCCAAAGAACGGCTCCGGACGTTTATTTCGAAGGTAAAGTTTACCTTTGAAATATTTTTTTAATTTTATTTTAACGAACATTAATTAACGTTCATTTTTACGTTTTATAGGTCCTGGACGCCAAAGAACGGCTCCGGACGTTTATTTCGAAGGTAAAGTTTACCTTCGAAATATTTTTTTAATTTTATTTTAACGAACGTTAATTAACGTTCATTTTTACGTTTTATAGGTCCTGGGCGCTGAAGAATGGCTCCGGACGTTTATTTCGATAGTAAAGTTTACCTTCAAAATATTTTTTTTAATTTTATTTTAACGAATGTTAATTAACGTTTGTTTTTCATGTTTTTAGGTGTTGGGCGCCGAAGAATGGCTCCAGACGTTTATTTCGAAGGTAAAGTTTACCTTCGAAATATTTCTTTTAATTTTATTTTAACGAACGTTAATTAATGTTCGTTTTTCATGTTTTTAGGTCCTGGGCGCCGAAGAACGGCTCCAGACTCTTATTTCGAAGGTAAAGGTTTTACCTTTGAATTTTTTTTTATATTTTTATTTAACGAACATTAATTAACGTTCATTTTTATATTTATAAGTCCTGGACGCCAAAGAATGGCTCCGGACGTTTATTTTGAAGGTAAAAATCTTTGAAATATTTTTTTTTTATAATTTAACTTTAACGAACGTTAGTTACGTTCGTTTTTGTATTTTATAGGTCCAGAATGCTAAAGGTATGTTCCGGACCCATTTGAAAGTTCTGTTTGAAGGTAAAACTTTCAAATTATTTCTTTTAATTAATTTATTAACGAAACGTTCAGTTTATAATGTTTTGTTTCTTTTTTTTCAGGTAAAGGAAGCCGAAACAAGTTCCGGACTTCCATATCAAAGGTAAAACAAACCTTCGAAAATTAATTTTTTTTTTAATTAATTTATTAACGAAACGTTTCTAATGTTTTGTCTCTTTTTTTTAGGCAAAGGAATCCGAAACAAGTTCCGGACTCCCATATCGGAGGTAAGACTTTTCAAAAAAATTAATTTTTTTTAATATTTTTATTTAGCAAAATGTTAACAAACGTTTCGTCTTTTTTTTTTAGGCAAGGAAATCTGAAACCGAGTTCCAGACTCCTATATCGAAGGTAAAACCCTTCGAAAATTTTATTTTTTTTAATATTTTTATTAACGAACGTTAACTAACATTGTAAACGGTTGAATATCAAGCACGAAAAGATGATAAAATTCAACCACCAAATGTAATTATTAAATATTAAGAACGAACAAATTAATTATGGATTGGCGTAGATGGATAAATAATTAGCCGAAAAGGATAAACATTTAGGAAGAGTAATAGGAATCCCATAATTTTTACGAACTCAAATTTTTAGTGATATATAAACTAAGTGATATCTATAATGTTGATAAACATTTAGGAAGAGTAATGATCTACATGATGTAATATTTATTGAATGATTGATAAGGAACCAATAGGATAAATAGAGTCGATCAATTGCGGCTTAGCAATCTTTAACAATAAGAACGATAAGAAAGAATAATTATAAGCCACAAAAGATAGATTATAAGCAAAACACATAAAGCGAATTAAAGGAACATATAAAATAATGTCAGAAAGATTAAAGAACACAAAATAATGTAAAAGATAATATAAAAAGATAGTATAAAGATGGAACGTAAAAGATAATATATTAAAAAGAACATATATAAAAAGATAGCATATTAAAAGATAGCATATTAAAAGATAGCGTATTTAAAATATAGATAGTATATTAGAAAAATAGTTCAAAGATAATATGTAAAAAGAACATAAAAGATAGTATATAGACAGAATAGAAAGTAGCATAAAAATTGTATATATAGAGAGCGGAATTCAAAGTAATTCCATAGTTCTCATCCACAGAACTCAATAAAATATAAGTTTCATTTAATTATTTGTTAATGAAGTTTAATGTTAATTAAAGTAATAATTCGTAGCGAGAGCTATCGAAGTTTGAAATTAAAGGTAAAAGTGGATATAATTTGGGGAAAATTTAGAGAAGCTAATTTTATTTTATATCGTTCAACGTTTTATATTACTAACGCTATTTATGTTGTAAACCAAGAATGTTGTTGTATATTGTTGTTGTGCGTTGATTATATTATTTGTTAATTATGCCGTCGATTATTTGCTTGTTCGTTTAATTGTTCGTTCGTTCGTTTATTCGTTCGTTCGTTTATTCGTTCGTTCGACCATGAGAATGCCCGTTCGATGTGGCAACTCTGTAAATTGATGACAGAGGGAATTGGGGGATCTCAACGTTCGTGTTTCTTTTTTTTTAGGCAAGGGAATTCGAAAACGAGTTCTGGACTCCCATATCGAAGGTAAAACCTTCGAAATTTTTTTTTTTTTATTTATTGACGAACGTAACTAACGTTCGTATTTCCTTTTTTTTAGGCAAGGGAATCCAAAAACGAATTCCGGACTCCCATATCGAAGGTAAACCCTTCGAAATTTTTTTTTCTTTTTTATTTAAACGAACGTTAACTAACGTTCGTATTTTATTTTTTTAGGTAAAGGAAGCCGAAAATGAGTTCGGTCTCCCATATCGAAGGTGAAACCTTTGAAAAAAATTTTTTTTAATAATTATACTTAACGAAGCGTTTTCTAATGTTCGTTTTTGTATTTTGTAGGAACACGGCTCTCTGGACGCTCCTGAACAGAATTTCTAAGGTAACCTTCGAAATTCTGTTTTTTTTTGTTTTTATTTAAACAAAACGTTAGCTAACGTTTCGTTTTTCTTTTTTGTTGTAGGTTTTGGTACTCCAAGGTTCCCGAAACGGGTAAATGGTAAGTTTCGCAACTCTCGTTGCGAAACTTTAAAATTTTTTTTTTTTCAAAGAACGTTTCTAACGTTCTTTCTTCTTTATATAGGGATGCCGGGCTTCTTTAGACGAACCAGACTTGGAGATTTTTTCAGGATTTCAAAGGTATTTACCTTCGAAATTAATTTTTTTTTAATATTTAACGAAACATTTACTAACGTTTCGTTTGTCTTTTATTTTTACTTTTTGCAGGTTTACGGCTTCTGGACGGAATTTCGAAGGTAAAATTCCTTCGAAATTCTTTCATGTTTTTTAATTTGCGAAACGTTTACTAACGTTTCAGTTGTTTTTTTCTGTAGGGTTTTTTTCTCTGGCTCCTGGACGAAAGAATTTGAAGGTATATCTTCAAAATTCTTTATGATTTTTTTTTTATTCTTCTTTAACAAACGTTCTACTAACGTTCATTTTACTTTATTTTTTAGATCCTGAGATTTCGTGTCAAACATTTCGAAAGTAATAACTTTGAAATGATTTTCTTATTTCTAACAAACATCTCTGATTTTCTATTTTATTTTGTTGTTTGTTGGAATCGAACCAACTGGAACAATGTCCAAACCATTAACAACATGTAAATGTGCAGTAAAGAGATGATAAATAGCAATGACTAGTAATAGATTTCAATTGTATTTGTAAACTTGTTAATATATAATAATAATAAAAAAGTAATTTTGATTATATAAATAAATTAGTAGTAATTAATGCAATAAATTAATTTGTATTATTGTGATGTAGATTTTTATCAAAAAAAATTGCTGAGGTATTTCGAAGGTTTTTTATTTAAAAATCTGCGCAGAACTTTGTTATTTTTAAAATCTGCGCAGTTTTTTATTGGATTTTTTCTTTAATGTTTTGCGCCAGGATATAAGATCTGTGCAGATATAATTTCTGAAAATCTGCGCAGATCTGCTCCCCAAAAAATTTCCCAATGAATGGTGGTCTTTTCTTTAAGATGTCATCTAAGCTCAAAATTACTAAGTATAAAATTAATTTAATTGAGCTAGGAAGAAAAGTGGTAAAATCATACCCACCATGTAGCCCTACCGAATACAAAGTTTTTCAACTTTTTCTTAGGGTTTAAAGCCCTATTATTGAAGCATATAGAAAATGTTTGGTGTGATGAAAATAAAGTTCTTTTAAAATATGTTCTTAATTAATTTGCATATCTTGTATAATATCCTGATAAAAAACCTGATACTATTTTAGTATTACGCTCCTCCATGTTCTGGAAAAAATATCTTAACAGATTTTATTAGAAAAGAAATACTAAGATCAGAATTATTCTTTGCGACATCAAATCTTAGAAAAGTATTGGAAATATTTAATAGTCCTTTTAAATGAAGCCGGAATGGCTTTTGGAGAATGACATAAAGCCAATGATCACTTAAAATCACTTATCACTAAACCATATATAACAATGGAGTGCAAAGAATTCAAGCCTAAGACAATTACTAAAGATTTTGCTGGGTATATAGTTTTAAGTAATCATGATGCATCACTTCACATTGAAATGGGTAATAAACATAAATGTATCGTTTTGATATAAAGGAAATAAGGAATATTTTAAGCATTTAGAAAAAATTTTAAATAATTCAAATACATCTGGTGTTTTTATAAATTATTTACTTAAACGTGGCCTTTTAGATTGGATACCACAAAGGCCGATTGGCTAACGGCTAAATCAGCCAGATTGGCCAAGATCAGCAATCTTTTTTTTTTATCATCTTTTTTTTCCGGTATTTATAATTTGATTTTTGTGTTCAAATCTGACTAACTCACCAACTAAAAACAAATAAAATATAAATAAATGGCTGCTAATTTTAAAACCTTTGTGAAAATATTACCAGAAAAAGCTGATAATTGGCAAAATTATTGTATTTGTATTGCGTGTAGAGATGTTAATGGCTGTCCAAATGCATTGCTTCAAAAATTTCCATTTAAAACTGAACGAGTTAGAAATCACTTGAAAAAATGTCAACATTTTAAAAATAAATATCCTGAAATATTTTTTGAATTATTTGCATCAGAAACAAAAAGAATGGAAATTAATGAATTTGACGAAAATATTGTAAGTTCAAAAAGATTGCGTAGAGAATCAACTGGTTCAGTTCATAGTGCTATAACTTCTATATCATTGAGAAGTATTTATCTTTTATTTTATTTATTAATAATAATACTTGATAATTTTATATTAAAACTATTATTAATATTTTTTTATATAGGCAGCAATAATTCATCAGTTGGTACACTTGATTCTTTCATTACTAGACCACTTGCAACTTGATTATTTATAAAGGGTGAATAAGCTATATTTGAAAAATTAATGATTCAAGCAACAGTTCTGCAGGTTTTCCTTTAAGATGGGTGGAAAATAAGAAAGTTCAAGAACTTTTTCATTTTTTAAATCCAGCATTAATTTTACCAGGACGTAAAACTTTAGGAGGACGTATATTAAATGACGAATCAAAAATTCTTGAAAATGAAATGACTAAGAAATTAATGAATGATTCTGTTGGTGTTACTTTAGCCTTTGATGGTTGGACTAATGTGTTAAATCAGAATATTCTTGGCTCTGTTTTTATTACATCAGAAGGGGAAGTAATAATTTGGAAAGCAGTAGATGTAAGCAGTGAATTAGAAAGATGGAAAGAAGTTATTGAAAAAACTGAAACAATGTTTAAGAAAATTAATTAAATGGGAGTTAATCTTATTTCTGTTGTAACTGATAGTACTCCAAGTTATGCTGCTGCACGGTATATTTGCATATTTTTTTAAAAATTAAGTTATTAAAATATTTATTTAATATTTTATGTAAATATTAATTATATTTTATATTTTAACAGACGTAAGCTTCGACTTAAATATCTGCATATTACGTTTTTTCCATGTTTTGCACATCAGATGAATCTTTTTGTAGGCGAAATCTTTAAAGAATCTGAAAAATTTAAGCAAGCATCAATAAAGGCAATAAAAATTGCACTTTACTTTAAATCATCACTTCATAAATATTTTATTGAACAGCTTCGAACTTTACAAAAAGAATCATATGGAAAATATGTTCAAATCGCAATTGGAAATGATACAAGATGGAATAACCATTATGAATGTTTTCGCACTTTAATTAAATCAAAAGGGGCATTACGGGTATTATAATATATTTTGTTTTATTTATTTTTATATAACATTTGAAAATAATTTGTTTCTATTTTTCTAAAGACTTTAGGTTCAAAATTTGAATCTTCTGAGCAATCAACATCTTATCAAAGTTCTGATAATATATTATATCTACCTGATAATATTTCTTATATTCTACTTGACGAAACCTGGTGGCAATCACTTTCAGAACTTGTAAAAATACTTAAACCATACTGTATAATTTTGGATATTCTACAATGTGATAAAGCACGACTGCATAAAGTACTGCATGGATTTGGATATTTTATAAAATTTTGGAAAGATTATGATAACATAGAACTTAATGAGAAAATACTTGATCGACTTCAAACAAGATGGCAAAGTTGGGAACAGCCACTTTTACTTTTATTATGGCTCCTACATCCTAAATACAAGATGTCAAAATTTAAAGATAATATCCCAAATTTAAATCATGTATATCTTAGTAAGTGGCTAATTTATTATTACGAAGCTTGGACGAAAACAAAATCAAAATCAATTTTACGTGAATATGAAAATTTTAGAAGAAATATATATCCTTTTGATGAACAAACAATTAATCAATTTGAAGATGATATTTTAAAATATTGGGGATTTGTTGTTCCATTAGCAAAAGAACTTGAATATATCGCACAACAAATTTTTGGAATCTGTATTAATGCAGCATCAGTAGAAAGGCTTTGGTCAAATATGGGATTTCTACATACCAAAAGGTGCAATAGATTAAATGTAAGTAAAATAATATTATTTTAAAAAAATTATAATTTAATGTAATAATAAATAATTTATTTTTTAAATAGTATGAAAAAACACTTAAAATGAGCAAATTACGTGCTGCAATTTCATATAAATATAGGGTTGATGAAGTGAAAACTATTTAACAACAAAAAATGAAAGAAAATATTGCTGAACTAATAGTTCCTATAATTATTAATAGTAATGATAATACAAATTTAGAGAATCAAGAAAAAAATCCTATTAACTTAGAAATCCAAAAAGGAAATTCTAACACTCAAGATGATGATTCAGATGAAGAAGGTGAAAATAATAAATTCCAGGTTTCATTAAATTGGAATAATCTAATTAATACATGGAGGTAATTATTATTACAGGAAAAAGAAGCAAAGTTGAGTGCTGTAACTGATTTACATTGTGATGATGATATAAATATTGATAAATTTTTATTAAATAGAACACATCCTGCATTAGATAATGAAGCTAAATGGAATATAAGAGACATTTTTATTGATAATTTAGATGTCCCATTTTTTGTTAATGAAAATACTTCAAATTAACTAAATTTATAATAAAAATGAATTAAATAATTGAATTTAAATGTTACAAATTTTAAGTAGTTACTTTTTTTTAATATTTATATATAAAAATTTTTGGCCATTTTTTGGTCAGCCAAACAGGCAATGTCTAAGCCTGGCCAAATGGCCAATGGCCAACACTAACTTAATGCATTACTACAGGATTGGAAGGGTCGTAAATATGTTAAAGATCTCCTAACCTGATGCAAATTTAGTAAAAAGAAGATAGGGGCTCTCATATCAGATAAAAGAAAAAAAAAGTTTACTATAGAGAAGAGGGCAAAATATTGTGCTAAGACTGCTAATAGGTGGGATATTCACCACCATAGTATAAATTTAGGACTGAAAAATAATGATAAAAAAAAAGTAAAAGCAGGCGTCTCATACTAATATTGATTTTGTGAGAAATTAGTGAAAGCTGGGGTGGATCTCAAAATTATTAATACCTATACTATACATGCCACCCAAATTATTTTGGACTGCCGTAATTATAAGTAAAATCCCAAATTCAATTATGGCATCCCAAATTATTTTGGCACTTTACATAGTAAATTATATATAAACCGAATGAATTATGGCATCCCAAATTATAATTATGGCATCCCAAAATAATTTGGGCAGCATGTATAACCTATGCCAAAGATTCAGACCTTATCCAAAGATCTAATAAAATTCAAAAAGTTTATCATCTGTTATGCAAGCTCTTTGATAAAAATGGTTCCTAAGGAACTAAATTAATCACATATATTAGACTTGAATGCTAAAACCTATAGGTGCCAAAATATGTTTGGGATTTGACATATGCTGAAATATAGTTTCAGAATTTTGCTGAAATTCCAAATTCCAAATCCCAGACTATTGCCAAAATTCCAAACTATTGCTGAAATCCCAAACTGTTGCCAAAATCCTAAACCTTTATCGAAATCACAAATAATTGCCAAAACCCAAAACTGTTGCCAAATCCTAAAAGTATAATCTATATAATATAATAAAAAACTAGCCAGTACTTTTTTTCTAGTACCCATGGTTTATATAGGATACGAAGGAGGTGATACAGTAGAATAATTCATAAAAGTTTTGGTAGTGATACCTACCAACATCCTACTGGAGTAGTGTTCTGCACGAATCGATTCATGATACAGTGTGACCCTAATTGCTCCCGAATAATAAAACCGTATTTTGCGAATAACTTTTGATTTAGCAGTCCGATTTTGACGATCTTTTCTTATTTTGATCAGAGCAATGAGTCCTATCGATTAAAAAAAAAGATCATTAAAATTGGATTACTAGATCCTGAGATAATAATTTTTGGAAGTCAAATCAAGTCTAAATCGAGTCCGAATCAAATTGAATTTTAAAGGAGAAATTTGATTCATGCAAAACACTATACTGAAGGCATTGTATCAAAGTCCTCATCTTAATAGAGGTCGTATTGATCTTATTATTTTATCACTCAAATAATAAAGTTAATGTTTATAAGTAATTCAGTAAAAGAAAAATTAATATTAATTATTATAAAAACTTACCGTATATTGCCTAAGGTTGCTTGCCGAAATTAGGTAATTTAGGCCAAGACCGAAACTTTTTTGTAACCAAAAGTTTAGGCAATCAAAAATAAATTTGCCAAAATTTATAATGCCGAAATTATTGCCAAAAGTTCGAAATTTGACCAAAATTATTGGTATAATTCTGGTTATTTTTAGGACGTTATTCTGACCAGAAAATGATCGACATTATAAATTTCCTTTTTTGGAACTTTGTGTAATCTTTGTGAAACTGATTTCACCAATTTTACTGGGAAATAAAATTTCCTTTTTTTGGAAATCAGTGTAATGTCACGTGACAATATCATAATTTTGGCCGAATTTTAATTTTGGCCAAAATTAAGACCGAATTTCGGCCTAATTTCAGAATTTTCAGCATTTGATTTGATTGGTTGAAATCTTTTAGAATTTCCTTTTTAGTTTTAGCAGGCAACCTTAATATTACTAAACTGAACCGAAAAAAAAATTTTGGTTCAGTTCAGAACTCTAATTTTGGATTTTGGCAATGGTTTTGATTTCGGCAATGATTTGAGATTTTGGCAATGGTTTGGGATTTTGGTAATGATTGTGAATTTCGGCAATGATTTGAATTTTGGAAATGATTTTAGATTTTGGCAATAGTTTGGGATTTTGGCAATGATTTGGGATTTTGGCAATAGTTTGGGATTTTGGCAATGATTTGGGATTTTGGCAATAGTTTGGGATTTATGGATTTCAGAAACTATTATATGCTGAAAAGTGTTTCGATTTCAGCATATAGCCAAAAGGTTTTGGCACTTAAGTATAACATATATGTAAGATTGCTGGAGAAACTAGGGGATTTTGACAAATTGGCGAAATGCTGAAATGGTGAAATTTTGCCAAAACTATATGAAAGTCTTATTAAAAAGTTGGCGAAACTTTGGAGAAAAGCGAAACCTGATGAAACTTATTAGTATAAATGCTGAAACTGCTGAAACCTTGCCAAAACTATAATAAAACTATAGTAAAATTTTGGAGAAATTAATCATAGAATTTTGGAGAGGTTTAGGTAGGCAACCTTACATATATGATTAGAAAATCAGGATATCATTTATTAATTTTATTTTTTTTGCTTCTTTTGATCTATTAATCTGTGAAAGATAGTCTACCCTTTTAACTAGAGCAACTTGCTCTAATATCTTATCTGATAGAGTTACTTTTTTTTGAATAAATATAAGAAAAAAAATAGATATATTATATATAAAATATCATGAAAATGGTAACCAATCAAAAGCATTTATCTAATAGTATAACTAGCAAAGAGAAAATTATTAGACATATAGAAAAAATAGCTCAGTTATTTGGACTGGATGAGTAAAATACAAAAGCATATAAAGCACTCTCTGGACAGATTTGAGTATTAGAAAAAAAGCTGGAAGATTATCATTTCGAATATGTAAAGTTTAAAAAGAAGGTTAATTTATTGGAAGTTGAATTGGATGATCTGGATAAATGTGTAGATAGGAAGACTGTAATCGATTTAATACAAGAAATAGTTCTTTTGATAATTGGTAAAAAAGGACTGAAAAGCAAGAATAATTGAGGAATCCTATAGGTATTAGGTAAAAAAAAAAAAAGGATGTCCCTCATAAATAATGAAGGAGAGCGTGACCAAGAAAGGTTAAGCAGGTGGTAATTTGAAGTGGGCTGAACCAGGATTTTATTTTTTATTTAAAGATACAACATATATCATTTATAGCACAATCAAGTATTTTTAATATAGCAGAAGTATTAGAACAGATTTTACATTTTTTAGCGATAAATAAATCTTTCTATTCTACTCTATTTGTTTTCTAATTGTAGTACAGATGTAGTACTCCTATTTTATGAAAACATGTTGAACTAAAGGGAAATGGCCTGAAATATGGATATCATTTTCCAGAAGATTATAATTATTGTGCAAGAAAACATACTTGTTTGAAAAGATTTGTAAAAATAATGTGCGAAAAGCATAAGCCTGCTTATGTTTCAAATCTAACCCATCTAGAAATTACTTATTACTATTCACTTTCAGATAAAAAATAAAAAGTATTGTGGATATATTTTCAAATATGATTCATTTAGATTTTAAAAATAGTATAGGTTTTAGTGATAGATCACTATTTATAATAGCAGAATCATATTTTAATTTAAGATATTTCAATTTGTAGGATGCTCAAGCAATAACCGATAAAGGCTTATATGCAATCATACGATTATGCCATAAATTAGAATATCTTAATATTTCTTACTGCAGAAATATTACCAATAAATCTTTGTTTGAAATCACAGAAAATTGTTATGATATACAAGTGTTTCATTTTGCTAAAGCATATCAGATTACAGATAAATCTATAAGTTGCATCTTAAACTCATGCCCAAATTTATAAAATCTTAATATTGTATATAGTAAGAAGGATGTCAAATATGCTAATATGTTAATACAGAGATGTCTTAACATAAAGTATCTTGATTTTGTTGGTGTCATGGCTTTTTGTAATGATGCATTAATTGTGGCAATATCAGAGCATTTCTGAATTAAGATATTTAGAGATCAGACATAATGATATTGGTGATGAGGTTACTGAAGTATTGGCTTATTCTTACTATAAATTAGAATATCTTGATTTAAGTTGCTATAAGTTTGTTAGCGAACTATTGATTTGTAATATTATATGTTCCTGTCCAAACCTCCAACATCTTAACTTTATTCACTGCAATATTACAAGTATGACTATTAAAGAAATTGCTTGCTCATGTCTCAATTTAAAATTTCTAGATTTGGAAGGATGTAAAAATATTAGCAAAAAAACTATGGACCAGTTAAATCCAAATATTCATATCAAAAATTTTGATGAAGTTTACTGTTCTGATTCAGAATCTTCTAGTTCTAAAACTGAATCAGAGTGCTGATTTTCAGTTCAAAAGATATCACATTTTTTTCAATTATCTCTGCCAGATTTACCATTAGATGTATATAGGGAAAACTTTTCACAATATTCTTTTTAGAGATTACTAACCGATCAAGCAGAATAGTTGTACTTTATCAATCTAACTAATAATTCGGAATGGTAATCATCAGCTTAGAAGATTTTTTGCTGAACTTCATATGTACTCCTATGTAACAAAAAAATATATATATTAGCTAACCTGTTCTAGACTATACTTCTCTGCTAATTAATTACGTTATATTTTGGTGAACAGACCAATTCACTATTTATTATAAAATTACTATGAATTAATTATGTCTATCAAAATACATTACGTTTATCAAAATAAATTTAATTAGTATTTTGTCATTTTGACAAAAAGTATATTCTAGACATAGACACTAGCTGAATTTTCACACAATTAAAATAATGATAGTTACTTTCCAGTAAAATAAAATATTTCCACTTCTTATAAATGAATTTCTGTATTAATATACCTGGACCAAAGGCACTAAAGGTAAGAAACTATCAAAAGTTTTAAAGATACACTTTTGCATTTTTATTGGCTTCTTCTAATCCATTTATTTCCTGATCAGAATGACTGACAATACCAAGAACATTCTGAATCATGCTTATATTCTCTTCCAAATATAAAAGCAAATAATATAATGCAGTATTAGGTAATTGAACAATTTGATATTTTGGACATCTGCCCAAAATTCTATCCAAAATCTGTCCAAAACTAAAACCTTTTTTCATTGGACAAGTTTTAGATAGATCACGTGATTATTAAATTAATTTGGGCCAAAATTATAACTAATTCTGGTAAACATTATATAAAATAAATGTTAATTACAAATTTATATTAGCATTACTAAATTTTAAACCATTATTTAATAATTATTTATTATTAATATTATGTTATTGAATGAAAAAAATTATAATAAACTAATTACATATTTAATTAATTAAATTTTGAAAATACAGATATAAATTCTGGCCTTTCCAATTCTCTAATAAAAAGATCTCGTAAGTTCCACTTTGCATCAGCATTAATAGTAGGGTGGATATATATATGAATTTAATAGATCATTATCACTACAATTTAATGATTCCTTTGTAACATCCAAATTTTGTGCTTTTTCTTCTTTCATTAATAGCTCATTCCATTCATTCAGACATTCAATCCAATCTTGTTCAGTTGTTATGTAATCAGATGTTTCTTGTAAGTCTTCAAGTATTCTTTCAGCTTCATTTTGTTCTGTATTACCAGTTTCTTGTTCACCTGCTGATTCAATAATTGGTGGTGCAATATTTACCTTTATTTTTTCAGATTCATGTTTCCTTTTTTTTTTATTTTCAGTCTGATGAATATCTGCTTGAAGTTGAGCTATAGCTACAACTCTTTCATGCTAAATAAATAAAAAAAAAATAATTAGTAAATATCAATAATATATAAAAAATAAAAGAAATAATTTATTTATCGCACGTGCGATGCAAATTTTTATGTTTATCATTGCCATTTTAAGGGGGGTGGCGATGTATAAGCAGGTTGATCAACATAAATAATTTACAAAAAAGGAAAGTGGCGATGCATCGCACGTGCGATGAATAAATTTACTCAAAATAAAATAATATTGCCTTTGATTTGTTTTTTCAAGAAGTGTGCAAAAATCCTATAAATAAGAATAATTGTTCTATAGAAACTGAGTTTACACAAATACTGAAAATTTTGTTGCTATAAATCCTAATTCCTTACACATTATAGAACAATAGTACTAATATGCCAAAACATCATCACCAAATTGCTCATATATTTCATTATTAAAAGGTAATTTTTTAACTCAATAAGATTCAAATTATGCAAGTAGTTTTGTTGGTTTTTCAGATGTCCAAGCTTTATAATAATAATCAAGCCAAATTCCTATTGTTACAAAATTGATTGTTTCTAAGTTAGGATTAAATTTGTCAAGGTGATATTTGGGATGAAGTACAAAAGAAAGTAATAGTATAAATTGTTCCCAGTTATTCCAACATTTTTCAAAATGTGAAATTATGCCTTCAGACAAGAATTGATCTGTATTCTGCTCCCAAAATTTAATAAAATATCCAAAAGATAAAGCAACATCATATAGTTGAGCCTTATCTATTTGCAATTTACCAAATGCTCCACAGTAAGGTTTTATTAATATTGCAAGTTGCGAAATACGGGACCAAAATAAATCACCTATAATTATTTGGCAAATATCAGTTGGAAAATATAATTCAGTAGATTTTGATGAAGTTTCTTCAGAAGGCTCATAACGAGTAACTAAATTCTATTTAAAGAATAATAAATTAGTATTTAATTTTTAATATTTAAATTAATAAATTTCACTTACCTTCAATGTCTATTTAGTCTGAATTAAACTTAAATAACATTCATAATAAGAATTCTATTTTGTATCGCCAGATTTTATTATTGCATAATATTTTGAATAAAGTTCTCGTTGAATATTTTGTAATTTTCCAATAAAATATACATTATTAGAATGATTAAAATAATTAACCAATTTGATGGCATTAGTAGATGCATTTTTCAAGATACTAGATTCTTTAAAAATCTCTCTAACAGCTAAATTGCATTGATATGCAAAGTATGACAAAAATACATATTGAAAGTATTTGAGATAAAGCTGCCATCTAAATAAAATAAAAATTCATTAAATAAATTAAAAAAAAAATAAATAAATTTAATATATAATAATTACATAATCAACTTACCATGCTGAAGCATATGCCGCAAGCTACTTTAATTGATTGTTCCTTTAAATCATTTAATATTATTTCTTCTATTTTTGGTATAACATCAATTGCACGTCCTCTTTGATCACTTATATCTACTGCTTTCCATATCAAAGTTTTACCAGAAGGTAATATAATCATAATTTCAAGTAATTCTTGATTTATCAATTTATATTACATTTCAAAATTAAACTACTTTAAACTTTAAAATTAAAAGTTTTCGTTTCTCTGATCCTAAAATTTGTAAAAAAAAAAAAAAATTTCAAAAACTAATTCAATATTTATAAAATAGGGATTAAAATTTGAATGCACTTGCGTTTGAACGCACCTCTCTTTTTTGGAAATTTTTATATAATAAAAATGCTGATCATTTTATCACGTAATACTGGCAAATTTCTAATTTTTTGAATAAATGCAATTTATACCTTATATACCTATAAATAAACTCACATTATATGCGTATTTTTGCCTCCTCTACAACTTTACTTACTATGACAAAAGGGGTTTAAAACTTCATTTTTGAGCTATACTATGGGGGTGCATTCAAACGCAGGTACGTTTAAAATTTAAACCCTATAAAATAAAATAAAAAAAAATATTAAAAAATTTTTTTTTTAAGCAATATCTTTAAAACTTATCTATTTAAAATTCAAAATAAAAAAAAAATTAAATTATTTTTTTTAATAAAAACAAAGTCATCTATTCAATATTTAAGAACTGAAATCAAAATTACAAAATAAAAGAAAAAAAAATAAAAAAAATTATTTTAATAAAAAAGATTTGAGCAAAATCTTCAAAACTTTAAAAAAAATAAAATTTTGAAGTATTGTTTAAAATAAAATTCACCTATTTAAAACTTAAAAATTAGAGCCAAATAGAAAAAAAAATCAATAAATTAAATTAAAAAAAAATAAAGTTTTAAAGTGTTATTTAAAATGAAACTTACTTATTCAATATCCAAAAACTGAAGCTGAAATCTATAAAATAAAAAAAAATTAAATTATTTTTTAAAAAATAAAATAAAATCTCAAAGTATTATTTAAAATGAAACTCATTTATTTAATATAAAGAACTGAAACAGGACCTGAATAATACTAATATAACTCACAAGTAAACTTTAAGTATTGAAGTAAAAATACATTTTATGACATAACTTTGTCAATATTGAAGCTAAGAATTTGATTTTACTATCATTAGAATTCTCTCATTGAGATGAATCTAATAATATAAATTTTATTAAAATAAAATTACTGGTTGTGTTAAAAACAGAGGTATATAGGATATAAAGCTCTGAACGGTTCGGGCTAAACCGGGGAACCGATCCGAAACTGGCTCAAAATTCGGTTCGGTTCGGTTCGGATATTAAAACTGAAAAACCGGCGGTTCAGTTCGGTTTAATCCGATTTTTTATAAAAATGCGAAAAATCGAATAGCCGGCCATCTAGTGATCGTATAAAGTCAAGCCATATATCATTGAATTCGTCTCGACGAGACGCGTCGAATGGTGGTAAGATCATGTCTCTAGCATCGATAGAACACACGTTAACCCACGCTAAATGATTTATCAATAATTTGAATTAGCAAGCTATCTATCGGTGCTAGAGACATGATCTTAATGCCATTCGACGCGTCTCTGTGAGACGAATCCAATGAATATAAATTCGTTCGTGTACGACCACTATATGGCGAATAATATCAAGTTTCGCATTTTTTAAAATTTTCGAGCGTTAAAAATTAAAAATTCCGATACATGAATTTATTCGTCGTCCAATGGTCATACAAATATGAATTAGGACTCATTGGATTCGTCTCGATGAGACGAGTCGAATGGTGGTAAGAGCACGTCTCTAGCATCGATAGATAGCTTGATAATGCCAATTTTTTATAAATTATTTAGCGTGAATTAACTTACGATCTATTAATGCTAGAAACATGATCTCACCACCATTCGACTCGTCTCATCGAGACGAATCCAATGAATCCTAATTCATATTTGTACGACCATTAGACGACGAATAAATTCATGTATCGGAATTTTTAATTTTTAACGCTCGAAATTTTTAAAAAAATGCGAAACTTGATATTATTCGCCATCTAGTGGTCGTACACGAACAAATTTATATTCATTGGATTCGTCTCACAGAGACGCGTCGAATGGCGCTAAGATCATGTCTCTAGCACCGATAGATAGCTTGCTAATTCAAATTATTGATAAATTATTTAGCGTGGGTTAACGTGTGTTCTATCAATGCTAGAGACATGATCTTACCACCATTCGACGCGTCTCGTCGAGACGAATCCAATGATATATGGCTTGACTTTATACGATCACTAGATGGCCGGCTATTCGATTTTTAGCATTTTTATAAAAATCGGATTAAACTGAACCGAACCGCCAGTTTTTCGGTTCGGTTCTTATGGATTTCGGCTCTAATCCGAACCGTCTATAATCTGGACCAAACCGACCCGTTCGGAGCTTTAATAGGATAACAAAATTTTGAAAATACTCTTGTAATATGCAATTTTTGAAAAATTTTAATATAAACTCTATGCAAATTCAAATGTGAGTTGTATCAGCCAGTATTGTTCAGAGTTCTACTGAAACTAAAACTATAAAATAAAAAAATAAGTGTTTTTAACAAAAAGTTTTAAGTAAAATCTTCAAAATTTACTATCTGATACTCAAGAATTAAAGCCAAAATTTACAAAATAAAAGAAAAAAAAAAATTATAAAAAAATTTTTTTAATGAAAAAGTTTTAATTGTTAATTTACCACTTAATGATACAAATAATTAGCAAAACTGGAATACTACTTTCCTAAATAGTAAAAGTTCATCAATTTCTAACCAAATCACTTAAAATTTTTACTGGAAAAACTTTGTTTTTTTATCCAAAAAATTTAATTGCAGATCCACCTAAAATCGGCACTGCGTTACTAATAAAATTCGGGGTTAAATTTGCCGATTTTGTGCTAAAACACAAATTTCAAAAAAGGATATCTCATAGATGACATATTAACTATAAAAAAAAATCATATAATATACTGAAAAAATACTTAAAAAAAACGAATTTGCAAAAAAAAGTTATACATTCATATGCAAAATAATGAGTTTACTATGTGCGCGCGTCAGATTTACATCTTATAATATACGAAATTTCAATATTTCATTTTACTATATTGCATTATTTACATTAAAACCCTATAATTTTTAGCTTTTAAAGTTGTTTTTAAAAGCTTTTTTGAAATATTTTTATTATTAAAAACAAGTGAAAGTTGAAGAAAACCAGTTACAGAAATATAATTATAAAATTTTTTGGCAAATATGACTTGTCATAAAATGAAAGAAAATATTGTATTTATAATATTTCTGTTTGTAAAATGGTTGAAACTTATTTCGCACGCGAGATGCAAAAAATGCTTTTTTATTATTGCTATTATTCCCAAATTTTATTAGTAACGCAGTGCTGATTTTAGGCGGATCGGCAATTAAGTGATTTTAATTTCTAAACATTGTCAATTAGCTAAATTTTTAGTAAAATTTCATCAAGATTTTTTGTTTAATAAAAATATTAACTAGAAATTTCAAAATTAATTAATATATACTTTCATTAGATTTTCAAAAAAAATCCAATTTAAAAAATATGAAATATTTTACAAATTAGAATTAACAGCTTAAAAATGCATCAAATTTCTTAAATTTTAAAAAAATTTTAATTTTTTTTATTTTTAATGCTAAATAAATAATTCAATGAAATTAAATTTTTAAAATTTGTATAATTAATGTGATACTTTTTAAATGAGTATTTTAACATATACAAAGTGTTTATTTTCAGATTATTAAGATAGTATTTTGCTAAGCATAGGCATATTGTTAAATAATAAATCAGCAATTAAGTAAAATCTTTGAAACTTACCTATCTAAAGTCTAAGAATTAAAGCCAAAATCTATAAAATAAAAAAAAATAAAGTTTTGAAATATTACTTAAAATAAAACTTATTTATATCTATTTAATATTTAAGATTTGAAGCTAAAATTTACAAAATAAAAAAAAAACAATAAATTTTTTTTTTAATAAAAAGTTTTTTTAAAATTTTGAAGTGAAATAAAACTATATTTAAAACTTGTGTTGAATTAAATAAAAAAAAGAGTTTAAAAAAAATTATCATATATATACAGTATATAATAATTTTTGCGTTAACTTTAAAATGATATTTGAAAGTTATATATTAAAATTTTGGTTAAAGCTTTATACAGACTGAACTTTGGTTAAAATTTAACCAAAAGTTATATGGCTAATATATTTTAGATTACAGATTTTCAAATTAGAGCCAAATTGATTAGAAGTTATTAAAATTCTGTGACATTTAGTATAAAATTCATAACTGACTTTTTGCTAAAATTAATCAAATTTGCTCTTTTTTTACTTTTTTATTTTTTGCAATTATCTTAGTATCTAATAATTCAATTAGATGAACTTTTTTTTATTTTATAAAATAAATGCTGAGAAAATAACAAAAAACTGATTTTTTAAAATTAAAAATATCAATTTGCTTTAAATTACTAGTATTCTTTTTATAAAATAAAGAATATTACTATTAAACTTCAATAATTTTCTGCTTTGATTATTTGGTCAGAATTAGAAATTTCTTTATAGTATATTGTAATTAATTTAATATTTGTTTTGATTAGTATTCTCTAAAGCCATTTCAAATTATTTAAATCTTGCTTAAAAAGTTTAAGCTTTGCAAGTTTCATTAAACCTATTGATTAATTAATTAATTACAGTCAACTCTCTTTATAGTCACACATTTGGGACAGTCTATATTTGGTGATTATATAAAAGAGATGTGACTACATAAAAAATTTCTTATATTAGTATATCATAATTCCGGCCAAAAATTAATATAAATTTTGGCCAAAATTATACTTAAAATTTTATTGTATCATAACTCTGCCAATATTAATTATAAAGAGATGATCTTACCGCCATTCGATTTGTCTTAATGAGACAGTTCTAATGGTATAAATACATCGAAATCCAATCACTAGATTAATTTCTAAAATTAAAAAATATCAGATATTAATAGTTTTTGTGCAATAACTCTGCCAATATTGATCCTAGAGAGACGATTTTACTACCATTCGATTCATCTTGATATGACAAATCTAATAATATAAAATACATCAAAATCCAATCACTAGATCAATTTTCGAAATTAAAAAATATTAAATGGTTATTAAGTAGTAATTCCGTCAATATTGATCACAGAGAGACGAGCTTACCGCCATTTGATTCGTTTTGATGAAATGGTTCTAATAAAATACATCGAAATCCAATCACTAGATTAATTTCTGAAATTAAAAAAATATTAATAGTTTTTGTATAATAACTTTGCTAATATTGATCCTAGAGAGACGATCTTACTACCATTCGATTCGTCTTAATGTGACGAATCTAATGATATAAAATATATCGAAATCCAATCACTAGATCAATTTCTGAAATTAAAAAATATTAAATGGTTTTTAAGTAGTAACTCCATCAATATTGATCACAAAGAGATGAGCTTACTACCATTTGATTTGTCTTGATGAGATGATTTCAATGAGCTATTAATTGTCTTTTTTACAATTACTAGGTACTGAGAAATTTAGCAAAATGTTAAATGGTGCAGTAAATGTAAATCAAGAAATATGATAAGGCTGATGTTTAATATTTTGTTAAATAACTCATCAGCCAGTTATTGTAAAAGGATAAAACTTTTTCTGCATTAGATTATTGGAACTTTGATGTTCATTCTCTGTCCTGTCTATAGCTTACTAGATAATTACTTCCTGCCCATCTAACAATATTTTTGAAGAATTATTTTCTTCTTTTTGTCGTGTACAAGACTATTTCTTCTTTTCTTAATGATTTTCAAGTCGAATTATATGGTGAAATTTGGCTATATCGAAATGTTCTTTTTCACACCTGGGAAAAATCTCAGGGAATTTCTGCTTCATCAAAATCATGTGGCCCTTCTGCCATTTTCTCTTCTATTATTTTTCCACATTATCACAACTCTTCTTTAGCGTTAATTTCTCAGAATTCCTGGATTTCTTGGATATCCTCTTTTATAATTCAAGGTGGATTTTAGATCTTACATTTGGATTTTCTGCACCGCTTAACAGTTCAACCTCTTAGAGTCTCTTTCTGGTAATGGACTGGATTTTGGGATGTTAAATAGTTAACTCACACTGGCCTTCGAGTAAAGTTGGGGTATATGATTCTGTAATAGTTTAGTTATTCTTTTCTTTAATTTTATTTTAGTTTAGATTTTTTTGCTTGTATGAGCCGTGAAACTACTCTTTTTATTTTTTATTAGTTTATTTTCTTATTTTGTAATATTATTCAAATTTTAAATTTTCGATTTTAAAATATAAATAAAAGATAAAATCATAAGACTGTTTGCATAATAAAAGGATAAAACTACAAAGGCTGATCACCCTAGTGCAGTCGTTAAGGCAGCACTCTCTCATATAGCCTGAGTATGGTGAAGTTGCAGGTTCAATTTCACTGATCATGAAAATAAAATGAATTTTACTGTGAGTGCTACAACCAATTAGGGATTGGAATCGAAAATCGAATCTTTTCAAGATTTTTCTTATAAATAACCATCCTGACTTTGAATAAGTTTCTAATTTCAGCAAAAATAATCAGCACTTGGCCGGCATGAAAAATTACTTTGGAGTCAGGTTAACTTATATGTAAAAAATTGCTGAGAATCAATTCTCAAGAATCGATTTTACTATGTTTTGTCGATTTTCGATTAATCGATTTTAATACCTACAACCAATAGCATGAAGATACAGGGATTAGTGTAGTTAGACTGCATCATGGTGAATTAGTGTATACAGTTAGGTCGCACATTTTAACTAAGGGTCATGATGTCCTTCTAACGTTCTTTATGAGGCCATTAACATGTGCGCAGTTCTGTCCTTGAGGTCACTAGTACTATACCTTAGAGGGACTTTCTGTCCAGATGGTTACTCCATGATACCGCTTGGGGTCAGTAATGGCTAGATGGTCATTTTAGATGGTAAAGCTGAGGGTGCAATAACTTAGTGGTAGTCTGACCTTCTGTTAAGTCGTAGACCAAGATCAAGTGGATAATGCATTGAGAACAGGTAACATGATTATAAAGTTCGATTCAGGTCCTGATTGGTGATCTTTAGTGGTTGATATCCACCATAAGGGGTGATTCTGGACAGATGCCTGCTACTTCCTGTTTGAATGATCACTACAAAGTATACCACTTGAGGTAAACAACTGTACTATTAGTACTGAGTAATCACAGGCTGTAATGATCTTTGAGTGAGATTTCGTACCTAAAATAGTGGTATAGAAGGGTACTAAATGGTTGATGTTATCTGTCGAAAGTCCTCCATGAAAGTAGATGCTTTTTAAAGGTCGTAAAATAAATTGAGTACTAATATCATGCAATAGGTTAAGGATGAGTAAGCGGCATATTCCTAGCTTCAAATCAGCTTTAAAAGTGGCCTGATGGGAGATGTTCTCGTATATAGTGCTGTTACTGCAAGGAATTAAGTACTCAGGTATATATTTGTAATTAATAGGAATGATAGTATACTAGCTGATAACTAGTCTTATAAGAGGTAGTAGGAGGCTTGGCCATAAACACTAGTAAAGTAAAAGGATAAAACTACCACCATTCGATTCGTCTCAGTAAGACGATTCTAACAAGTTATGGTACATCTTTGTATGATTATTAGATGTCAAGTTATTTAATATATTCTTCATATGACTGTGATTATAAAGAGTTCTTTTTAATATAAGATTTTTGAGGATAGATGTGATAATGACTATAGATAGATTGTGACTATATAGGAAAGATTTTAATAATAAAGTGTTTTGAACATTCAACTGGTGTGACTATATAGTAGAATATGACTATATAAATAGGAGTGACTATAGAAGGAGTTGACTGTAGCTGGTCCAATATTAGATCAAGCTATTAAAAGTATTGAACAATTATACAAAGAAAAGTTAAATCAGATACATGAGCAAGCTGGTATTACTCTTTCATTTGATGATTGGAAAAATATTGGAATTTTTAAATATATTTTTTATTTTTCTCAGTTTTTATATAATTTTTTGATATTTAAAATTAAATAAATACTATAATATAAATTTATAATACAATATAATAATGCAAATATTAGAAAACAACTAAATATTATATAAAATTTATTAACCAATTCTACTAAAAATTATGTAAAAAATAACTGAAATTCAGATAAATAGCAGTCTGAATTATACCATTTAATATAAATATTTAGTATAATATTTAGCCAATTTAAGCCAAATTTTGAATATAATTTGTCCCAAATTTACTTATTCAAAATTTGATTAATAGTAATTTGATTCTAATTTCAGATTAAACTTTAACCTAAATTGCATTGAATAGACTGATCCAGATTAGACTGAATTAGGCTTAAAATCATGTATATTATAAGTTTAAAATTATGCAATATATAATATATAAATTATATACAGTTAACCCTTGTTATAACGAACCCTAGGGTCTAGACCTCAACTTCACTATAAAACTATAGTGAAGATTTTAAGAGATTTGATTGGTTAATTCGTTATAGCAAAAGGAAATTTATTATAATTGTCTGAAAAATTTATTATATCAAAGGTTCACTATATCAAGGTTTGACTGTATATTATATTAAAGATGTGTGCAACTTGCAATTCACAATTGCAACTCTATATTTTTTATATAATTATAATTATGTAACTATTTAAAAAACAGTTAAAATGTTAATCTTATATTATACATATTAAAATTATATATAATGCAATTAAATATCATTTTTTACCTATAAATTAAATGATAAAAATATCATATAGTTCAATTAGCTTCTTTTATTTTGCAATTTGCATGCTATTTTTTTAATATATCATAATAATTTGCAATATATAAAAACATTTTTTTTTGTATATATTATTTTTTAAGTAATTTTTATATACTTAAAAATTCAGTTTAACTTTATTTTTAAAATAAATATATATTTTAAATAATATTAATACTAATATAAATAAATATAATATGGAATAAAGCTCCGAATGGGTTAATTTGGTCTGGATTATAGACGGTTTGGATTAGAGCTGAAATCCGTAAGAACTGAACTGAAAAACCGGCAGTTCAGTTCAGTTTAATCCGATTTTTATAAAAATGCAAAAATCAAAAAGCCTTCCATCTAGTAATCATACAAAGTGAACCATATATCATTGGATTCGTCTTGATGAGACGTATCGAATGGTGGTAAGATCATATCTCTAGTATCAATAGATCACACGTTAATCCACGCTAAATAGTTTATAAATAATTGGAATTAGCAAGCTATCTATCAGTGCTAGAGACATGATCTTTGCACTATTTAACACGTCTCAGTGAGACAAATCCAATGAATATAAATTTGTCCATGTACAATCACTGGATAGCGAATAATGTCAAGTTTTGCATTTTTTTAAAAATTTTTGAGCATTAAAAATTAAAAATTCAGATACATAAATTTATTTGTCATCCAATGGTCATACAAATATGAATTAGGATTCATTGGATTTGTCTCAATGAGACAAGTCAAATGGTGGTGAGATCATATCACTAGCATTAATAGATCGTAGGTTAATTCATGCTAAATGATTTATAAAAAATTGGCATTAGCAAGCTATCTATCAATGCTAGAAACGTGATCTTACTACCATTCAACTCATCTCATTGAGACGAATCCAATGAGTTCTAATTCATATTTGTATAACCATTAGACGATGAATAAATTCATGTATTGGAATTTTTAATTTTTAATTTTAAAAAAATGCAAAACTTGACATTATTCGCCATCCAGTGGCTGTACACAGACAAATTTATATTTATTGGATTCGTCTTGATGAGACGTGTTGAATGATGCTAAGATCATGTCTCTAGCACTGATAGATAGCTTGCTAATTCCAATTATTTATAAACTATTTAGCATGGGTTAACATGTGCGTGATCTATCGATACTAGAGATATGATCTTACCACCATTCAACGCGTCTCATTGAGACGAATCCAATGATATATGGCTTAACTTTGTACGATCATTAGATGGACGGCTATTCGATTTTTTGCATTTTTATAAAAAATCAAATTAAACTGAACTGAACTGCCAGTTTTTCGGTTCTAATACCTGAACCAAACTGAACCGAATTTTAAGCCAGTTTCAGATCAGTTCTCTGGTTTAACCCAAATCGTTCAGAGCTTTAATATGGAAGATAATAAATATTACTTGATAAATTTAAATAACAAAATAATGAAAAATTAGCTAATAAAATTAGAAAATTATGATTAAAAAAGTAAAAAAAAAATCTGTTGTTCATTTAAACTTTATTTTAAATAAATAAAATAATACTTTGTATTTTTGTTATATATTAAGACTAATTACTATTATTATCAGTAATCTTAAATGATTCTTCTACATTTATAAAATATTTTAAATCAAAATAAATATAATACTAATATAATAATAAATAATTTCATTTAAAAAGTATTAATAATAAATGATTTATTTTATTAAAATATTTAAATTATACCTTAAAATTCATACAGTGTATGAAAAAAATAATTATAATAAAAATTATATGTTTAATAATTCCTGCAATATACATTCATTTGGCAAATAATTTTATCTAGTTACACAGTAAATATATAATTATATGCTGATCATTTTTTGTTTACATATTCATTTACGATAGTTATTTCGTGATCTGCCAGTGAACCATAAAATTTGACTATTAAAAGGCGGTGATAAGTTCATATATATTTTTATCAATAATTTAGAATCTGCGATTCCAGAGAAAAAATATGGGATAACTCGCCTTCTATTAGTCATAGAGACATAAAATTATTACCATTAGATGCGTCTCGATGAGACGAATCCGATGAACCAAATTTTATTTTCCTACGACCACTAGATGATGAGTTATCTTTAAAATTTTTAAAATACTAAATTTTTTTTTTTTCAAATTCAAATTTTCAGCTCTTATGAAAGTGTCTTTTGGTGCATGAAATTTTTACCGGTCTTTTATTATTAAGACAGCCAAATGGCATATTTTTATGGCTATAATATTAGTTTTCATATTATATTTTAGTAATTTGTACCTTGCATTGCCAAAACTGTAGATTCCGCGCTATTAGTAAATATATATATAACTTTTTACCGGAATTTAATAGCCAAGTTTTATGGTTCACTGGCGGATCACGAATTATATTTTATCTATAGCAAAATGGCATATAGAATTTTTGCGCAATATTATACAATGATATGGGAAAATAGTATTTACGATGGCACAAAACTAAAATTTTACACTCTTTAACCTTTATTCCACTCCTTATAATATACCATTATAGTGGTAAAAAAAAAATCAATTACTGTAGACATTTTCCAGGATATAATTCAAAAAGAGTGAAAAAGAATTGAACTGAAGATTTTTATTAATTTAATTAAAAGTATGCCATCAAGATTAGAACAAATAATTAAAGGTAATGGTAATAAGATAAATTATTAATTATGCATAGTCAAAC
Source organism: Rhizophagus irregularis (assembly GCF_026210795.1). Classification (NCBI taxonomy): domain Eukaryota; kingdom Fungi; phylum Glomeromycota; class Glomeromycetes; order Glomerales; family Glomeraceae; genus Rhizophagus; species Rhizophagus irregularis. The sequence continues at coordinate 2,134,586 of NC_089436.1, read as the reverse complement.
TTTTTCGCAATGTAATAAAGCATATATGTTTAAATTTTTATGAATTTTCAATAAATATTTATTACACAAATAGACAAAATATTATTATAATTATTTTTTTTGCGCACTGTAAATAAGTAAATAAACAAAGTATATAATTAGTATTAATATTTGAAATAAATTAATAATAATAAATAATAGGTAATTACTATTATATATTTAAATTTTAGGTAATTTTAATAATTAAATTAAAATTAATAGTATTAATTACCAATAGTACTAGTAAACTTTAGTAATAATTATTTTAAGCTAAAAATCTCAATAAAAAATTTTTTATATAGTAAACTTTATTATATAGATCTCTTTGAAAAGTTTTATATTTAAAGTGCTAAATGGTTTGAATTGGTTCAGGTTGGAGACAAAAAATTGTTTCAGATCCAATTTAAGACTAGATTGGATCAGGTCAGTTATTTTAATTTAGTCTGATCTGATTTTTTAATATATTTGATTTTTAAATATTGGTAAAGATGATAATGTATAATTTAATAAAATCCAGTTTTATATTATTTAATTACTTTTTCAGTAATTCAGTTATTTATTAAAAATAAATGGTTTTTATATTAAAAATATTTTTTATTTGTAAATTATTTATTATCGCTATATATTAATCACAAAATAGCAAATAGCAATATAAAATAAATGATAAAATAATAAATAAAATTAAAAAATTAAACATAAATTTTACCATTTCTAAATTTTAATCATTATGATAGTATTATGATACACTATTAAAATTTAAATTTAATGAAATTACTTTTAAAAATTAAAATATTATACTTTTAGTATTAATATTATTAAATGATTTAAATTAATAATTAATTATATAGTAGAAATAAATATTAATAGCAAATATCAATTAGCGAATTTATCTATTACAAGATATTTGGTTATAATTTATTGATTAATAATAATTTTATTTTTCCAGCTAAACTGGTAATTTTAAAGTGTTAAATTGCTTAAAATACATCCAAAAGTAATCTTATGAATTAAACCGAATTTCCATGGATTGATTAATATTAACTCACTTGATTACTTATCGATTTTAGTTTTTGAAACTAAAAATATATTTAAACAAATATTTTAGCAAACATTATTTTGAAACAAGATATTTAAATTTAATCTAATCATACCTTTATGATCTTCATCATCATTCTTTCTTTTCAGTTCATACTTGTTTGAAAATTTTTTAAACTTTGAAACAAAAAATCCATCCATATTATGAACGTGAGGATAGAATCTTCTTGTTAATTTCAGTGAAGGATGGAAAACCTTGCCTCTATAACTAAGTCGAGTATAAAATATAATGTTTATATAATGAAAAAAAGAACCATTTTTTTTAATTCAATATTCAAATTACGTACTTTGTAAATCCTTCTCTTCCAAAATCCAATCCGGTTAGCACTAATTTTACATTTGGTCGTTTCTTTAAAGCATAGTTTACAACAGCTTCATTTTCTTCAACGGTTACTGAACAAGTTGAATATACGATATATCCCCCTTTAGACGATTTGGCATCTACAGAGTCAATAGCCGATAAAAGAAGTTCTTTTTGCAAATGAGGTAATAAAATAAAATCTTTCTCGGTCTTAGTTTATTATTATTTATTTTAAAAAATGGAGTTTGAAAATTATTATTTTTTGATGACGCAAACTAAAGCAAAATTATATAAATATTTTTACCTTATTTATTTTGACAGATGGATCTTTTGATATAACGCCAGTTCCACTGCAAGGAGCATCCAAAAGAACCCTGTCAAATCCTCCAAGTACAGTAGGAAACTCGCGTCCATCATAGTTGCAAACTACGGTATTTTTAATACCTAATCGATGTATATTGGATACAAGACCTTTAGTTCTCTCCTTGTTTGAATCGTTAGCAAATATTATACCAGTATTTTTCATTAATGCTGCAATATATGTGGACTTTCCACCAGGCGCAGATGCCATGTCTAGTATCTTTTCATTTTCTTGAGGCGCCAATGCCATAACGGGTAAAAAAGACGACGCAGACTGTAATATGTAATGGCCAGCAAGATATTCTGGTGTAGCTCCTAAAATAACGGATTAATATTAATTGATATTACATATATTTTGGCTTAATCATACAAAAATTAAAATAAACATGCCTACTGGAACTGTTGAATCAAATATTGTCAATCCGACCTTCGTCCATTTTCCAATTGGTTCCAAATTTACTCCACGATTTATTAAGGCCTATTAATAAATTTAAAATGCTAAATATTTAATCAAAAACAAACATTAAAAAGATGTTAATTTAAATACTTGGGCTAAATCCCTTCGACGTGTTCGCAATGTATTTGTTCGTATTGTGACTGGTCTTGGAACTTCATTTGCTTCAAAAAATTCCAAAGCCTAAAAAATGTTGAATCTATTCATTAGAATTAGGTGATGGCATTTAACTTTTTTTTAAAAAAATAAAATAAAATAAAAAATAAACGTAAGGAAAATTTTAAACCTCAGATACAGAAAATAAATTAAAAAGTTTTTCTAACAAATACTCCGAATATCCATAGTATACTGCCATATCTTTAATAAGTTGTTCGACATAAGCAGATCTTCCTCTGAAAAATTCACGAAAAAGCTAACATCAATATAATTTAAAATCAAAGTAAAAAAGTAAAAAACGTTTACGAAATATGAAATCAACCTTTCATGATCTCCTAGCTCTTTAAAATTATTAAGCACTTCTATTATATCTTGAATTCGTTGCGAAATAACTGGTAAATCTTCTGTTTCAACTTGCTCTTTACCAAGTAATTGATTATCTGGCAAAACGAATTGATCCATGAGAAAAAATAATTTAGACGGAATAAAAAAAATCAGATGAGATGTACGAATCAAAATTAGTATTGCAAATCATCACGTGCTGGCACCTTTATTTAGAAATTGTACTACATAAATCTGGTTAATCTGGTTCTTTTTGGCACGTGCCATACTTATTGTATTTCACTTTCCTACATAAGACAAGATGATAATGATGCAAATTAATTAATATACATTATTATATTTTAATGGCTTTTTACGTTAAATAACATTTGGGGCAATAATCGCCGATATGTATATAATCCGATCGATTCCTAAATCTCAAATCATATATCCATATATCGGAATCATGTATCGGAAATTCCTTTTCTTTTTAGAGAAATTACAAATCAAAAGGATTTAATTTTTCACAAATCTGATTATAAATGATAAATTAAAAGTAACAAATCATAAAATACGAAAATTATGATTTGTAAAGCAATCAATCAATAAAAATAATTAGAAAATTAGAATTATATATAGTTTCGAAAATAGTCTTATTAATTCGAAAAATGGAAAATGATGACAAATATATCAATAAACAAATTTCTTAGTACTTTCCTGCCTTTTTTTTTGAAGATCATATACAAATTTTGCCAATGCTTTAAAGGTGTTTTGCACGATATAACAATTATTATATTAAATATGGAAAGTGAATCTAAATTAATTTTGGTAAGACAACAAAGACTTTGAATTTACTTGATTTATTAATATCATTTAGAACCGCAGTATAACGACGTTTCACAATACAAAATCCCATATATCAAAGTGGATGCAAATTAATTATTTATCCCCAAACGCCAGACGGCTTTTTTTTTTACTTCTCACGCGATATCTAATAGTTCTAAAAATAACAATTTGTAAGAAAATTGCCATAGAGTTAATGAGAATTTTAAAAGATGGTCTATATTATCCATCCCTTTATGGACACACTATAAGAACACGATCTAAACATTTAATAATACCTTTGCTTTTTTGTAGTGTATACAAATTTCGCTAAATGTATGAGGATTATCTTTTTTTTTTTCAGTACCACCATCTTCTAAACGGCTTATCGAGTAATATTCACCAATCTCGTTTCCAACTCGTGAAAACGCAAAACCAATGAATTGCGTGATTGAAGCTGGAATGAAAAGATTACTTCGAAAAAAAGGGTTACAAATAGTAATTCAAGGGTTAACATTTTATATTAATTTATTTAGAAACAATGCAATTTTATAACTTTATTTGATAAGATATACAACGCAGATACCTCGAGAAAAATCCGTACCCCTGGGCTTCAGAACACGGGATGTGTGAACCAAATAGTAACAGAAGCACGACCATTAATTACTTCTCAGGTACAATCTTCAGATATGGAATCACAAACAATCTCTGATGGAAATTCATTACCACACGAGGAAAACAATCAAACAAACCTGTTTAATTTCCTTGTCTAAAATTCTCCTCATAGAAAGACGCGCGATACTTTTCTTTCATCGGGGAAAACTTTCCACAAATACATTAGGAAAGATTTAATGTACAACTACCTTTTTTAAGTATAAAAACAAAGCGAAAGAAAAGATTGCTTTCTTAGAGATGTAAGAAGATTTGGTTAGCCACAAATGGAAAATGCAAATAGAAAGAATGGTAAGATTGGTTAAAGAATGTAAATTTATTAGAATTGGGGACAAGCCCCTCTCCCCATAAAATAAAATCTTATAGTAAACCGAAAAGCCTTGTAATAAATTTGATGTATCACGCGTAAAAAAAATTTTTTTTTTGTTATGATAAGATAATAAATTATTTGTTACTATAATTCACATAAAAAAAAAACAGAAACAAAGTATTATAGCAAGATATTGTTCTATGTAATCATAGAAACAAAGTATTTTGAAGTTCAAAACGGAGATATTTCTTTTTCAACGTGCTTACATAAAAAATATACCAAGTTGCCATTAAAGGTAAGTTATATAATATTTGAAATGTGGGGTATGACTTATTTAATTATCTTGACAGCTATCTTTTAAGTTATGCGAAATAATAAAAATAATAATAATTTGGGCTTAATATTTGAAAGTAATAAAGGATTTTGTAAGCTTGCTTACCATCATATGTTGTATTTCGGGGGTGGGAAAGACATTTTTTTAAAAAAATTTCAATGGGCGTTAGGGGGTGTGAAAAATGGGGAAAAAATATATTACCTTCACAATTTTTTTTTTTTTTTTTTTTTGGCAAAAAATGACAAAAAAATTAGTTCAATCTTTCAATCATCCGCAGTAAAACCTTTTTTTTTAGTACTTCCCGTGACAATGAAATTGATATAGTCGATATAGTCATGATTATTTCTTTATTTAAGATTTATATTATGCAGAGATGTGCTTACAATTTAAAGACAAAAAAAATGGTATAAAGAGATAATCTTAAACTTTAAATTTCAAAATTCTTTTTTTAAAGGACGCACACAAAGAGTTTCTTTTACTTTGATCGCCAAGCAATTGTGAAACTGTGATAAAAAAACGCGAAACTACAGGGATTACTTTATAATATACTGCTCAATCCGGTTAATTTACTATTATAATTCTACCTAGATTGGGTTTAGATCCTTAAAAAAAATTTCTGTGGCGTAATAGATGTATTAGATTTTTCCGCGTTTCAGGACGAAATTTGACTAATAAAATGGATCACCGGGAACGATTCACGAAAACAATTATAGTCACATATATGTCACAAACATTTTTAACACATCACAAACCCATATGACAAGAGTCAAACATGGTAATAATATTAAGATTCAATGGATTGTTAAATAATACAAAATATATGACCTGATAAAGAAATGCCCAATCTTTCTTTTGCTCCCGTACATGCGGTCCCGAACGTGGAATTAGGGTTCAAAATATGGGGGATTAAATAATAGTAAGTAATGTTACCAACTCTACCGGAATCATACACGATAATAAGTGATAAAAACTGATAAAAACTAGAAAAAGGTTTCGCGATTGTTGATTTGAGTTACCTGTTAGTACCATATTTGTGTTGGATTATCTTGTGAATGAAAGATATTAATGATAATAATTCCGTTTTTGACAAGAGTGGACAAGAATGAGCTTTTACTTACAATATATATTATTATTAATGTATAAATTATAAAATAAAGTTCATTGTGAATTATTTTATTTATTTTTTTTTTTCCTTAGATGCAACAGGTCATAAGGACTTTTCCTTCCATTTCTTCCATTTGTTAGATTGCGTTATCAAAGGGCGTTTCACGGATGTTTCCTCTTTTGAACTATATTATGATGTAATCGAACGCAAGTTTTAGAATAAATATATATAAATATATATTTTAAAAGGAAAAAAAAAAAAAAAATTTTTTTATCAACGAACAGGTTGTGCATTATGGACGTGAATTTCTTGGTCGATCAATCACTTATTCAGCTCTGTTTTTTTTTCTCGCAGAAAACTTTGTACGAAAAACGTAAACATCTAATGAATACAAAATTAATTATGGAAGTTCATTAGTATTATCTTGGCTTAGCAAAATTATGATTATGTCATTAAATGAATTATATTAATGCATCCATCTTTATATCTCACCCTTTTGTTGAAATTTTTTTTTTTTTTTTTTGGCGTTTTTTTTTAGAAAGCACCTCCTTATTATAGACCGCGAGTGTTATTCGTTATTCGAAGAAAAAAAAAATTTCTCTGGGAAAGCGCGTCCGTCTAAATTACTTATTATAAAAGAATTTATTATTAATAATATTATAAAATATAATATAAATAATATTATAGTATTGTCAAAACAGGTAATGGGGTAGGTATACATATATTATGTTTTAATTAAAAATCAAATGCATTTCTGTTTCGTCGATGCAGTTGCTATTTAAAACAAGATTTTCAATCAAAAATTCATTTGAGAATTCATGTTTTCCATACTATAATATACATATGAAATAAGATTATCATAAATAAATTAATTACCCTTGCACTCGGCTTGTTTCCCTCCAAATAAAACAGATAAAAAATTCTTCGCCAAAAAAACATAGAATTTACTAGGTTCCCGCTTCGCCACATTAAAGTTTTGTACAATCCTTTCATTTGGACGTCGAAGATCTTTTCTATTCTATTATTATGCAGTTTACTTGGCACAACGTATCTGCAAACAAGATCTGTTGAATATAACATTCTATTAAAACAGGTTTATAAACGGGTTAAAATGGGGTTTGATGGAGAATATCGGGGTTTATACCCCACTATTTCAGACCGAAAGTTTTAGATCACGTGCTAATAAATAAAGCTTTTTTTGTGACGACACTAGTTTTAGAAATCAAAAATAATAAAACGCAAAACAATGCTTACCACTACTTCTTCGCCATTCGTTGTGTGCTTTGCTGTTCCACCAAAGAAATCGCTAAAATAATACGCTTGTGGCTCTGAGTAGGCCAAAGTAGTTGGAAGGCGGACTTCGTGTATAAAAAGACCGTATTCTTCCAATTTTGCGAAGTATTGAAAGGCGGTTCTGAATATGCACAAAGGCGGTGGCTTTTCAAAATCTCATCACAAATAGACTTCACCTTCCTTTAGGAAGATCATCATTTTCGAAACATATATAGAATACATACACACTTATAAGTCATTTTTTAGAAAAATGTCGAATGCAAACGATAATACGCAAACCGTCGCCCCTCCGCCAAAGAGACTAAAGTCTTCGGACGAGGTATCTTCACAGAGTGACGATTGGCTTAGCGTTGTTCTTAACGAAGTTGAAGTGGATCCAAGAATTGATACTTGGAATTGCTTCTTTCAAGATTCTCACGTGTCGCGACATAAACCTCAAAATTCTGAAATTACGTTCAACACTCCCTTCATATTCAAGTCAGTCAACCCCGCTCAAAATCTTGTCAACGGAGCTGAATCCAACTCACAAAGGAGACAAGAATTTTCCTCAAATTTGTCATCTTTCTCAACAAACTTTCTTTCAGAAGATTTAGTAGGAAAAGTGGTAGAAGTGTTAGGTATTTTATTAGAGGAAGTTAAAAAAGATATTTGGATAACAATAATTAATAAAGGTAAGAAAAAAAAATAGAATAGGATTATTTAAAAGTAGTGAGAATTTAATGAGTTGTTTTAAAGAATTTCGAGGAAGATGATCCTGTTTTATATGTTATTAGTTGTTTAATTTGATTTGTCAATGCATCAATTCCAAATTTGGTGGTACGTCCCTAATATCTATTAATTCAATTCTTTTACATACTTCAAATCTTTCCAAATTAGACCATTTAATCCCAGCAAGCTTTCTTCGCGAATTTAATAAACTCGTTCATGACTCACACCCGAATAATGTCAAAACTCCATTTATCAAATGCGTTGAAGAATTTCGTTCTTTTATTTCCAGAGTTCAATCATCTTACTTATCTCCTGACATAGAATTATTTAAAAATGCTTTAAATTCTTATTGTCAGATTACATCTTTTATTACCGTAGTTCATATGTTATTTGATACTGTGGTCATGGATTTTTTATGCGAGAATAACGAGGAGATATCAATACGTCAATTAAGTGTAGAAACATTCATGAACATTTTTCATGATGATGACAATTTTTTAAAGCGAAATATACCATTTGATGATCAACCGCCTAATGCAAGCGAAAATTTAGAAGCTTTCACTTGGTATTATCGTTTGGTCGTAAGATCTCAGCCTCAATACCAATGTGACCTTTCGGTGAGATTTCATTCTCTAAATATCCATTTTACTACATTGGAGCCAATTGAATCAATATTATCAATATTGTATACGAAACACTTTCTTAATGTATTGGCCAAAGAACAACAAAAAGATCATGGTCAATTCTATACCCCGAGGGAGGTTATGCAATTCATGTGGGATCGTGTTTTAATTGGAAAAGGAAATAGGACTTGGATAGAAAAACTTTTAGGAGGTTCATTTCAAAATTCTAGTTTATATCCAAATCAATCGTCTTCTAATTGGGGAGTTCTTCCTCAAGCTCCTAGTGTACTAGATCCTTGTATGGGAATAGGCTCGTTTCTTTGTGAATATATAAGCCGTTTAATACTTGCAGCTCAACAATGTCCTATTGTTTGGAATAATTCAGTGGCAATTTCCAATCTTCTTCATTCATTGTCCGTGAACCTTTGGGGAATAGAAATAGATGCATTTGCATATCATCTCTGCAAGATAAATATTACTTTGCATATCTTACCTTTATATAAACGTTATCTTCACCTTACAAGTCTCATAAATGACCTTAAGTTATCGAGACTTCACTTATTTTGTAATGACACTTTAAATTTATATCTTCCGAAACGAGAACATACATGGGAATATGAAAATTTATGGTTATTGCGATCACCCCAACGTCTTAAGTTTGATTTTATCGTCACTAATCCCCCATATATGATTAGAAAGACTGGATTTATTTCAGAACCTGATAGTGAGCTTTTCGATGAAAGAGTTTTGGGTAAAGGTGGAATGCAAGCTTATGCATATTTCTTTTGGTTCTGTGTCGAAAGATGCCGAGAAGAAATTGGAGAGGTTTGTCTTATCAGCGGTAAGTTTGACAAACTTGTTTTGATATTATACATTTCTTGTTTTGAAACTTGTTTTTATGGTAGAGATTTTCACATTTGTTTGTGATGATAATATCAAATTATGCGCTGAAACAATGTTAATATTAAAAAGTGTTCATTGATAATGTTTACCATGCATTTAATAATTACTAAATTTAAAAAACTCGTTTTATTTATATTCTTTTACAATTAAAATAGCGAGTCAATGGATGGGATTAGAATTTGCCGACAAATTAAGGTAATGAATAAAAAAAAATATGTATATTTTTTTTTTTTATTGCAATAGAAATGATATTTAGTACGAAATCGAGAATAAGTTGATGCCAAATTCGGATTTGATGCAACAACTTTTCTCATAATGACATAAACACACACTTTCGATTGTCAAAGGGACATCATATTAACATATTCTAAATGGTTTAAATTCTTATTTTTACACATAATAGGGCTTGGATGTGGCAAAAATGCCATTTGGTCGAATTTTTCCAATTCGAACCGTTCAAAGTTTGGCGTAAAATCCAAACAGATTCTTTAATATTTCGACTTCGTCGTAGAAGCGAACCAATTTTATCAACTAGCGTTCCTCCCATACAACCTGTTTTAACGGAATCTTCAATTCTTTTCCTACGTTATATGAATCGTAAGGCAACTCTTCATGAAACACTTCAAGCTTATTCTAATTTTGACCCAAATAATGCCCAGTATGAAAAGGATATGCAATATAAACTCTCACTTCCATATCCGATGACACAACTTCCATCATCTACAAATTCATACTCATTCACATTTTTAATGCCTTCTTCGGCAGTGAGTGCATATTTACATTCCATTACCGCTCATCTACCTTCTCTATGTGACCATGCTAGCATGAAACATACCTGGGTTGAAAATAATCCATTAATTTGGCACAGAGGCCCTAACACAAATCCAGTATACGCTCTTGTAGTTCGTACAACTTGGGCGTACAGTAAATTTGGTCCCGAAGTGTGTAGACGCTGGTTGCGTCCAGTATTTTATTGGAACGGAAAAAATGGTGGAAAAGAGGCAGAATTTTGGCAGAAAATGGGAGATGAACTGAGGTTAGAAAAAAAAGAAAGTTCACCCGCTGAAGCTTATGTACCTTTTATTGTGAATAATTCTGGAGGAACGACAATTGCAAAAGATGGACTTGAACAAGATAGATCGATGTATTCGTTAATAATGGTCGATCGAGATGCTGTTGATAAGGTTAGAAGGGAATTTGGTGAAAATAGTGAATTCTGGAAGTATTTGAAGGAAGCCCGTAAGTATTTACAAACAGGTTTTACTTCCAGAGAAGTGGTATACTGTGGTACAAGCAAATGCGGGTAAGTTATGTTTATTATTATTGTTGGCTTTTTTATTAATACCTGATAGCTAGCTGTATTAAGTATTAGTTACATGCTATCAGACAACTTCAATTACTATATACTTTATAGTTTTAGTATTTCTTTTAATATTTATATTTAAAATAGCATGCACAAATAAACAGTAGAAATTTTTGTGGGAAACAAACTATATTTGGCTACAAATTAAACAATTTTTATTTTTAAATTAAACTTTAATTTTTTTTCTTAAAATTCTAGGATTGATGTACAAACTAAAATTATCCATCCTATTAATTATGGATATTTTTCGAAAAACCAAGTAAGCATGTTGAATTTATTAAATTACTTAAAAATAAATAACATATTTGAAGCACGAGATGAAAAATTTCATAGATAAAATTTCTTAAAAATAAAAAAAAATTTGTTTTTTCTTCCTTATCTTATGATAGCCTCGCCAACGGTTCTTTATAGACGAAGACAACGTGTGCGTGACTAATCAGGTGTGTTAAACCTTCTCCATTAATCCGGTACCTTTTTTTGATGGGGAGGGGAAAAAAAAAAAAGCTAAATTATCTCTTATATAACACTAGTGTATTTATTTTACTGTAAAAACTACCACAAGACTTCCACCATATTTTTTCCTTGGTATTTTAAATTCAACTACCATTCAACACTTTTTATCCCACCATTGTAAATACGATCAGCAAGGTAGGATGCGACTTTTCCGCGAGAACATGGCAAAAATACCATATGCAGCACCAGCTCACTCAGATGGAGTTGAGTGGTTTATAAGGTGCGTACAAAGGATGATTTTAGCTCGCCAAATGCTCTACGAGGGCATACGAATATGCGGAGATGAGGATAAAGTCGCAAGTACAATTGTAGAAAAATTAAGGAGAGGAGCTTGGCAGTTGACTGGAAGAGAGTGGCAAGAAAAAGAAAGTAATGCTTACAATGATGAAACTAGCGTTATTTTGAGGGAGGAACAGGAAGGAAATTGGGTGATGGTGAAACAGTGCCGAGGACGAGGCGATGGCGTTGAATATTCTTTGTGCCCTGGAAGTGGGGGAGAACAAGTAGCAAGACACGAAACCGAAGAAACAACCGAGCAGACAACTACTTTTCATAACTTCTCATCCGCTGCGGATGCCGCCGTATTGAAAGATCACCGTGCACCCAGCGGGAACAACATTTCAAAAACCCACATAATGAAACCATTCTTCGAGTCTTTGCTTTACGCTTCGGCATGCCTTCAGTACGCGATAGATCAGTACACGTACACATTATATGGCATTAATGCCAAATTTCAAATGGCACTCGAAGAAGAGCTAAAGCTCGAACTTTTTGAAGCAATTTTGAATAAATATCCTCGATTGAACGGAACTGCAGGCAATGAAGATGGAGAAGAGAAAAAAGGGAAAGTACCAGAATGGGGAGAAAGGTTATTTGAGGAGGTCGAAGTTTCAATAGAAGAAGGACAAAACTTATTACGACAAAAAAGAACAATTTTATTACGAGGATATAAAAATATGAAATGAGGGATAGAAATTTGAAGGGGGTTTTTGTTCTTTTTTTTTTGTTTGGCAGTTCCTAAAAATAGTAAGACTTATCTTAAAGTATTGAATGTATTGAATTCTTTTTTCCCGCAATTTTCTTGATTTTTTATCATTCAGAATATTAATTCTATTAATATTCCTTTTTTTTTTCTTTACCTTGCTCGTTAAGGTATTCCGAAGTTTGGCGTTAATCATTATCGTTGTTTTTTTTTTTTATCGATTATATAACCTCTTATTAGTTTAAAAGAGTTTTCGGTTTTTTTTTACGCAGCATTCGTAAAGTAATGCAAGTAAAATGCATGGCTTTTAATCTTGAACGCATGAGACGTACCTTTTAATTTTACTCGTTTCTTTTTAGTTTGAACAAATGAATTTCTTTTTACTTATTATTTACTCCGTATGTAATAAGTACTATTATATATATAAATTTACCTTTTTCGATGATTATCTTTTTTTTCTATTTTCTTTACTTTTTCTTTACTTCTCAAATCTCAAATATTTCAATTATCTTCAAATTACAAATTTTTTTTTAGAGAAAAAACTATATATGATTAAAAAAAAAAAAGAAAATGTATATGACAACAATTAAAGTAATAAAAAAAATTTAAGTTCTTTTCAAGGAAAAATTATGTTGAATGATTGATTGATTTATTTACAGTATTCTATGAATTCTACAAAACTCATTCAAGCAAGTAATTACAAAGAAGTAGAATAAAATGGAATAAAAATAAAAAAAAAAAATAAATAATAAATAATAATAATAATTGCACATAATACATGCCGCTTCCTTACAGAATATGAAAAGAACACTTTAATGATCTCTTTTTTCTTTTTTATGCAAATGCAAAAGAAAACAATGGATATTACATTAACTTTAACATTTCTAAAGTCGATTTTATTAAAAAAGCTCCATTGACTTTCTACATTGTTTATCATCGTTTTCTTCACCTTTTCGCTTTATTCAAATGAATTTATTTAGTGATTAAGTAATCTTTAAAATTGACTCAGAGATCTTTGAGTCGAGAAATTTATTTAAAGATCTTTCAACAATGAACATTTTTTTAGCTGTTGCATAAGAATGTAAATGTATAATTAATTTTCACGAGAAAAAAAAATAATTAATAAATATATATATATTTTTTTTTTTTCTCTCCCCGGCACGATTAATTTGACTACGTGATTTACTTTATACTAATAACAATGACACTTTTTTACAAACAAAAAAAAAATTACATTTGATTTGCAACGTGCACAAACCAACTGTCAAAAAAAATGAAATAGTGTAACCATCTATTGTCTTTTATTGTAAAATAAACAATGTCAATCATTTTTTTTTTCAAAAATACTGCGCCATGTTGCTACGCATATACGATATGATAATGTCGCTGAATAAACGTATTGATGACTCCTCTCTGTAATTTACATGCATTCGTGAAAAAAATTATTTCTTTGTCTATTGAAAAAAAAAAAAAAAAATTCTCATCTAAAACAAAAGTAAAACGTAACTTTAATAGCAATATAAACTTGGGAGTATTTTGTATGACTACCCCTTGTTTTAAATCCCTTGTTTTAAATTTTAATGATCAGTTTTAACAAAAGATGAAAAAAAAAATCTAAAGAATCTTTTTTTATTTTTTTTTCTTCTTTTTTTTCATGAGTTTGTATTTGATAGGTAACAAATAAAAAGTAACATGATAAATATGTTTGGTTTTTTTTTTAAAAAAAAAATTTTTAACAAATAAAAAAACTATAAAACTTGTTATAAAACTTGATTATCTTTAAAAGTGCGATACAATCTGATAATTATGTGTTTATATCTTCCCACTATCTTAAAATTTTATAAAAATGACAAGATCTAAAAAAAAAAGATTGGACTGAAATAAAATTAAAATGCGCGCTAAAAAAAAAAAAAATTTTTTTTTTATTATTGTAAAATGGATATATTGAAAAGTACGCCAAATTTCGGACATTTCATATGTTGAGGCTACAGACCGATTATAACACTAACGTGTCTTTATAATGAAGCTAAAATGACTATCTAACAGATGACGTAGAGATTTAATGCAAGGAGAGAATGTAGTAACACTTAAATATCTATGTATGGTTTATATTAAAACATCGCGAAATGCAAAATATATTAAGGAAATAAAATAAATACTCTTAAAGAAGTTTGGCTTTTTTATTTTAAGATAAGTGTGTGAATTTAAAATTTTTTGTGGTAGATAAGTCATGTTAATATCAAATGTTTTTCATTTTCATGCAGAACATTAAAACAAATGTGGAAGTAAAAGTTCTATACATGTGTTAAAAGATTTTTTTCTTTGAAGAATTAGAGAGAAGATTAAGTTTAAATAACTCGAAAAAAAGGCTCATTATAATTTGTTACAAAGATGTGTAACTTCTTTTTTTCTCAAAGATTCAAGGTTTACGTTTCAGAATCAAAAGTGCATATGTGATTAAAAAGCTCCGAGTGATTAATGAAATTTTATTTCCTTCACATGAATTTTAGCGTACTTACGGAACGAGTTGCATTTCGGTTGTATTCCAAGTCATCTGATTTTATTAACATTCTATTGTAAAGTTAGACTGAATTTTATATGGTAAAATTAAAAAAAATTCCGGTAAACCGTAAATTTAGTCAATTTAGTCAATTTAGTCAATTTAGTTACGTGCGTGGCACAGCAAGGGATGCAAAAGTTACCTTTTTGACCTATATCACCTACTTAAATAATGTAGTATATAAAATAGTAATATGAAGTGTATCAAGAAAACAATTAATATAAAAATATTTTTCAATTAATGTTTTATAATTGAATAATTGGTTTTTTTAAATAACTTTGAATATTTTTATTAATAAATAATTATAATTTAGCAGTATAAATAATAAAAAATATTTATTTATAATATAAATAAAACCATTTAAATATTTTATTAAAAAAGCTTTTTCTTTCATAAAAATATTCAGTAATTATAAAATATTATACAAGTTTTTATAAAAATATATAATTTTAAAGTTAAATAAATTTATAATTTTTGAATCAATTCACTATATATAAAATATATATAAAAAATGTTGTTTTTATATAAGTCAGTTTTATATTTTTTGTATATTATATACTTAAAAATTTTTGATATTTCATTAAAATAAATTTAATTATGAAATAAAATCCATATTTTTTAATATTAATAATTATTAATTGTAATAATTAAATTTTTATTAAATTATATAGAGTTTAAAAATTTATACATAAATGTATAGCAATGTATTCCCCTATATTATATTATATGTAAAAGTCAAAATTAATATTTCAAACTCTTTTTAGCCTTATAAGTAAAGTTATAAAACAGGCAATAATACATATAAAATATGTATTTTAAAGGTTTTATAATAAATATATAAAGTTTACACTACATTTATTATTCAAAAAAATGAATTTATGATATCAAATGATCAGCAAATTTACTATATAATAGTTTTCAAAAAAGGAAGATATGTTTTAACAGTGTTTTAATACTTTTATATAAAATTATTATTCTCAATTATATTAAAATACTAATTTGCTAAAATTATTAATATAAATTTATAAAAATTAATATAATTTATTAAAATAAAAATATATTTTTATATTAAATTATAAATCATACTACAGTATTTAATATTATATTGTATTATTATTAAAAATGTTAAAAATGGTATTTATAAATATATAAAAATGATGTCATACTAATTATTTTTAAAAGAGAAATAATGTAATTTTTGATAAAAAAAAATTTAATATAAATTTCATATAGTTTTTTAAATTATAATTTATAAGTAATTTTACCTGTTTTACTAAAGAGAAGTAAAAAATTATCTGAATAAGAATAAAATTTTCTTATTTTATCTATTAGTTTATTTATTAGTAATATATTATTTTATTTTATTTCTTTTATTAACTTTAAATTCTGAAAATATTTTTAATAATATATAAATAATTATTTTAAATAAAGAAAATACTTTAACTATTTTACTTTATTACTTATAATGGAAATACAGATTTCAGAAGTTTTGACCTTATACCTTTTATCATTGCATGAATTTTTATTATTAGTAGATATGTATAAAATTTATATAATAATTGGATATTTATTATGTATAATACCTAGATATTTATTAAATTATTTTAAATAATAAAATCAATAGAAAACATAGAATTCCAAATAAGTTAGGTCAGGTCAGGTTAATTGATAAACCTAACCTGAAATTTTTTTTAAAACAAGTCAGGTCAGGTTATATCAGATTATCTGTTTGACCTGATTTGAACTAAACCCTGAAAATTTTCAGGATTTTTATTAAAATATCAAAAAATAATAGTGCAAAACATTTTTTTTTTGAAATATTGCAATTCACTTTTTTATATTAAAATCATATAAAAAGGTGAATCACAATATCATAACTAACTTTTTGAAAGCAATCTTAGAAGATTTACGATCAAGATGGGAATTTCCTCAAGAACTTTGTATAAAAGGATCATTTCTTGATCCTCGTTTCAAAGGCTTAGACTTTGTATCTCAAGAAACACGTGAGAAAATTATTAATCAATTAGAAACAGAATATGAAGTTCTTAAAAATGATTCAATTCCTAGTATTCCTGTGAGATCTAATTTAACATTAACAACAATGGGCAGCTTTTGGATGAAAAAAAATGAAAGAAATGTAACTCCAATAAAGAATGAAGTCTAGCATTATCTTAATTTACCAGAATTACCAGCTCTTGAGGAGTATGATTCCTTTACATGGTGGACAACAAATAAAGCTCAATATCCTATATTGTATAAAATGGCAATGAAGTATCTTTCTATTCCAGCCACCTCTGTACCATCAGAAAGACTTTTTTCTGATGCTAATAATTTAGTTACTTTCCAAAGAACTCGCTTAGATTCAAGTATCATTAACAAAATTATGTTTTTAAAAAGAAATAGAGAACATGTGGATATATTTGCAGTGAAAAAATAACTTATTAAATTGGAAATGAATTAGTTTTTTTGATAAATTTGTATTAAACATTCTAAAATATTTCAATAAATAAAATTTATTATAAATAAAACTCATTAGTTAAATTTATTAGTTAAATTTATTAGTTAAATCCACTTAAAACTTCATGCGTCGAGATCATCAAAATTGCTGTGCAACAAATGCAAAAAAAAAATGATTGGTGCTGTGAAATTATTATACATAAATTCGATTAAGATTCAATTAATCAAAACTAAAAATCGAATCGCTAAATCGAATCTTTAATCGATTCTCAAGATTCAATTTTCAATTGAATTGATTTCAATCCCTAGCCAGAATACCAAGCTGAGCAGAAACAACTTTTTATTTAGTATTACTAAGATATACACTAATAATTTATTTTTTGTAAATCTTTAAAACTTCGTTTTTATACATTTAAAACTAAAAGAAAAGTTAAAAATAAATATTTTATTATCTTTTTTATTTATAAATATGATAGAAAAAAATTACCAATCGTAATATAAAAATGCAAAATCACATAATAAAATTAAATACTTTTTATAGGCCAGTGTAATGCGATTAAACTTACAATTTACTTTAGAAATTCTAATCATAAATTTTTTATAGTAAAATTACATGAACAGTAAAAAATTACTTACAATAATAAAATTTATGCATTAGCAGCTCCAGAAGAAATCTGGTGGAATAGTTATTACAAAATATATTCAAGTCTTTTGAGAACTCAATAAGTATTACAAGCAAATTTACCAATATATTGTTAAATTCATTATTAATTATATTATATTTTAATTAACTTATGAAAATTTAATAATTTAGATACTTGCAATTAATTTTAAACCATTTTTTAATTAAGTTTGACAATAAGCAGGAAAAATTCCAACTATTTTATGTGAAATGTTTGAAATCATTGATTCTGAATTATTTTGAACGAACATATATTTAATTGTAAAAATGTTGTATTTATATTGCAAAATACTAAATATTTTTTAAAAGGATAAAACATATATATTTATTTCAAGTTACATACTATTTTGCATATTTTTTTCAATTTTGAAATAATTATGCAAATATTCAACTTGCTGTATATGATTAAAAAAAAAATGGAGTAACTGAGTATAGTTTGAAAAGAAATTCACCTATATTTTAAGTAAATTTGATAATTTTTGTTTAGGCAAATATCTGTTTAATGATAATAAATATAAACAATTTAATAATAATATCTGAAGATATTGGTATTTTGTAAAAGTATCTACAAATAAATTAGAATTAGTTGCTTATACATTATTTGGTATTTATGTAAATACTACTTCTATTAAATATTTATAGAGTTGTATAGGTTTTTTGCAAACTAATCATCAAAATCATTTAAAGGTATTTAATTTTTTATTTTATAAATAATATAAACAAAGAATATAACTAATTTACACTCAGAATGATTTTAATTATTTTCATCTAAAATGATTTAACCTGATAATTTATATAACAAATAATTTACCCAGTGATACACCTCATTATTAAATTTGTACATGTGCATCCTATCAAATTTTATTGGCTAATTAATGTACTGATCATTTCTGGCTTATGTTTGTTTATTTTTTTTTTAAACATACTTGGATAATCTTTTTTTTCTTTAGGTACTTTCACTCTTTTACATGGCACTCAAATACGTTTTCTTTTTTTTTCATTTTTACTTCTTGCATTTTGTTTCCTACTAATTTTATTTCATTTTTTTAGGTCCTTTGGTTTTTTTGGTTTTGCAATTAAGTATATCCAGCTATACATGCCACTAAGGTTGCTTGTCTAAACCTCTTCAAAATCCTACGATTAGTTTTGTCAAAATTTTACTATAGATTTATTATAGTTTCGGCAGAGTTTTGGCAGTTTCGGCATTTATAATAAGTTTCGGCAGTTTCGCCTTTCTCCAAAGTTTCGCCAGTTTTTTAATATAAATTTAATATAGTTTCAGCAGAATTTCGCTTTTCGGCGAAACGCCATCTTGCCTAAACCCCTAGGTTTCGGCAAGCAACCTTACATGCCACCCAAATTATTTTGGACTGCCGTAATTATAAGTAAAATCCAAAATTCAATTATGGCATCCCAAATTATTTTGGCACTTTACATAGTAAATTATATATAAACTGAATGAATTATGGCATCCCAAATTATAATTATGGCATCCCAAAATAATTTGGGCAGCATGTATATATCCAGCACTACATGGCCGTTCTTCTTATTTTTTATTTCATTCTTGTATTTCATTTCTTACATTTTGTATTTCATTTTTTTTAAGTCTTTTAGTTCTTTTCTGCAACTACTAAGGTATGTTTTTATTTTTTTGTTTTTATTTATTTATTACATATAATCTCTGTTCCCTATTAACTTTATTTCTTCTTTTATTTTATGGGTTTGATTGTTACTTGATCTTCTGTTTATCTCATTTTCATCCCTTTTCCATTTTTTGCTCTCCTTTTGTCTCTTTATTTCTTTTGCTTTTTTTTTGTTTTTCCCTTCCTTCATTTTTTCCATTGTTTTTATTTCTTTTTCAGTCCTTTCATTTTTTTTTCATTCCCACTTTTTTTTTCATTTCCACTTTATTTTTTTCATTCCTTTCTTTTTTTTCGTTTCCATTTTTTCTTTTTCATTCATTTACACTACCTCTCATTCATTTTTATTTCATTTCTACTTCATCTTTTTTGTTCCTTTACACTGCCCTTCGTTACTTTCATTTTTTTCCATTCCTATTTTATCTTTTTCGTTCATTTATATTATCCTTTGTTATTTTCATTTTTTTTCCATTCCCATTTCATCCTTTTTATTTCTTTATATTATCCTTTGTTCTTTTCATTTTTTTATTTCCCTTTGCTCCATTTTGTTCCTCTTCATTCTTTTCATTTTTTTTCATTCCCACTTTATCTTTTTCGTTCCTTTCATTTTTTCACTCTCCCTTTGCTCTATTTTATTTCTCCTTCACTCCCCCTTCATTTCTTTCATTCCCTTTCACTCCCTATTTTTTTCATTTACCCTCATTCTTTTTTCCTTTTTTCATTTACCCTCATTCTTTTTTCCTTTTTTCATTCATATATTCTCTTTTCTTTATCATTGTGACTCATTCTTTTTATCATTCCTATTAAAAAATTTAGAATTTTGGATAGTATGAGTTTGTTTTTTTCAATCAATAAATCATGTAATCTATTAAAAATTAATAAATTGTTATAAACTTTAGTGCGAAAATATTTTAAGCATGTTTATTATACAGTATATTTAAAAAAATTTAGCCAATCAAAAAATTTTAAAAAATTTACAGAGGATTTATATGTTAAATTATGAAGTGAGAAATATTAAATTTACAATAATCAAATTTAATAAATTTAATAAATTAATTGTGACTTGGGTGAAATCACCTTTAGGTGATTTCACCTCAAATGCAAATTAGCAACATTCATAAACAAATATTAAATTAACATGTTATTTTTTTTAGTCATCAAAAGTTCTTAATATGAATAAATTAAGGCAGATTCGCAGATATAATATGAAAATATCATATAAATTCTGATTCTGCAATTTTAATTCCATTAAGTATTATAACTTGTAATGAAAAGAAAAATAATAATGAAAAAGAAGTTGAAGAAAATCTAGTAATTATTAAAGAAAAAAAAAAAGAAAAGAAAATTTAAAAAAGAATTTAATAATTATTTGTAAGGATAATCAGAAATGTTAAAAGAAGAAACTTATGAATTTAAAGAAAATAAAAATCAAAATAATATAATATATATTTATAATAATTGAATGGAATTTAAGTTCATTTTTTAAGAAATTTTTTTTTTTTAATAATAATTTTATAAATTGTAAATAAATTAAATAAATATTATAATATCATGTACAGTCAACTCTTATTATAACGAACCCTAGGGTCCAGACTTCAACTTCGCTATAAGACTATAGTGAAGATTTTAAGAGATTTAATTGGTTAATTCATTATTGCGAGGGAAATTTATTATAGTTGTCTGAAAAATTCACTATATCAAGGATTCGCTATATTAAGGTTTGACTGTAATATAAATATCCCAATGTTTTAGAAATTAAAAAATTTTTGTTTATATCTATAGATTGTTCTGTTATTATTCCATCTTATCTTGTTCTTATCTTTATCCCGTTCTCAATACTAATGGAAAGGTATAAACTCTCATATGATATCATCAATGATAGAAAGTATATGAACATTAAATTTCGTATATTTAAATATCTGATTGCAATAATATTTGTATTACTATATTAAAGAGAATAAGAATTAAATACTTTAATAAATTTTGATTTTTGTTATTAGAAAAATATTAATCATTAGTTAAATGATTAGCTTCAATATTATCTAGAATTAACAAAATAATAACTTATATTAGATTTTCAGTTAAATATACTATATAGTATTTTAGTTTTAGATTACCATGTATTGTAACTTATGTTTACAATTATGTAATATTATACTATCAAATAATAGAAAAGTTTGTTGAAAATGTAAGAAACAGATCATTCAACTTTTACTTAAGATTCTATTAATGAAAGTCATATTTAATAAAGATATATGCATTAAGCAAAAAGAAATTTATTTAAAGCGTAAAAGTATTAACAATTTGTATACTATAAAGTATATATGTTGCCCAAATTATTTTGAGATGTATAATTATAATTTGAAATGCTATAATTTATTTAATTTATATATAATTTACTATGTAAATAAAATGCCAAAATAATTTGGGATACTATAATTGAATTTGGAATTTTACTTATAATTACGGCAGCCCAAAATAATTTGAATGGTATGTATAATATAAAGGAAAAAGATCTTATAAAAAATATAAGGATAATGGGCTGATATAATACTAAGTAATCTATTCAAAATATAAAGAAGAAGGATTAAATCCTAATACAAAGAAAATAGATTTATTTATGAAAAGATAAATTAAAAGTTTAGCCAATAATATGAAAAAGTGAAGACTACTTAGTAATAGTGATATACTGATAGCCTTCCACCTTTTTTATTATTTGTTGAAAATGAAAGAATCAATATTTAAAGAACAGTTTATTAAATCAAGTGATCTAGTATTTTTATTTAACAAGATCTTAATTTATTGTATATTTAATAGTCTAAATCAAAAAAATTATTTTCAACCATATATATGTATAATGAAAATAATTTCTATATAATACATAATTACATAAGAAAAACTTTCTAAAAGAAGACTAGTGACTAGAAGTGAATTACAAATATATAATATATCTATCTATATACAAAGAATTGTCTTCCAATTAATAAAGTAAAATACTTAAACTGAAATACTTGAATAATGATATAATTTTTAATATAAATATTATCAACTAATAGTATGATAAAAAAATAAAAGAATTAATGAAAATTAAGACTACTAAACAAAAATAAAAAGTTCAAAAAAAAATGAAGTTGCATAATAAGTAATAATTTGATTTATTCAGCAATTAATTAGATTAGAAATAGAACTTTTTGTTTTATAGTTTCTTTATTTTTCTGTTTTATTTTTATTATTATTATTTTTTTAGATAGAATTTATCTTAAGTTAAATATTTTACATCTGACAGTATTTAACTTTTAGTTAAAAAGAAAATATGGATTTTGACTAAAACTGACCTAAAGATTTTGGTTGTATTATTATTTTTTAAATAATGATGTAATCACATAAATGACAGGTCAATTTTTTCTTTAAAGAAGTAGTTATATTAATACTTAATTTTTATATGTATTTTATTTTTTTATTATTATAAGTTTAGTATATATAAGTAAGTATAATTATAATATAACAAAACTGTACTTATAATAAAAATAAATAATAAAAAAAAAAATTACAAAAGTAAAATAAAATAAAATAAAATAAATTTAAACATTATCAGTATACTGTTCTTCTTAAAAGAAAAAACTGATCTGTTATTTTGAGATCAAAAGCAACACCAATATATAAAATTCAAGTCAAATACTTTTTGTACAATATATAATAAAAAGTTATATGCAATTTGCATAAAAATAAATCTAATTTACATATTTAACAATTAAAGATGCTTGCTAAAACTATTTTTTCAAAATTTTAGTTTAGTCAAAATTCAATTTGAAATTATTTTTTATAATAAACTTAATTGCCTAAACGTTTTTATACTTTTCTGAAATTAATTATAATTTAAGAAATTTCAGATTTACCAAGTTTTTCATTAAAAATAAAGTTTTTAAGTTTCAGATTTTTGAATTTTAGTTTCAGGCAGCAACATTACTAATAATGTATTTGCAAAATCTTAAGTTTTTAAATATTAAATTTTAAAATTATAAGTTGCACTATACATAAACTAAAATTATATATAATTTGTGAAAATCAAAAAGCAGTTTGTGCTTTGCAAATTTCATAAATAGATTTCATACACTGAATGATACATTATAAAAAACTTAAAAATTTAACCAATGATTAAAACCATATTTTTTTTTTAACTAAAGCTAACTACATATAAACACTGTCAGATATAAAATAATAAATTGGTTATAAGGTAAGTTTTATCTCAAAGATAAAGAAGAAATTTAAAATTGGCATTTATAATAAAAAAAACTAAGCCTTTGTACTATTAATTGATAATATTTATATCATAAATTATATTATCTCTACTACATTTATATTTATAGCTGCAGTTTTCATAAAAGTAAGATGTCCTTTTGTGAATATATGACGCATCACTTTATAATTTTCTTTAGTTGCAGTTCTTCTTTTAGGAAATATGTCTTCTTTAAATGTACAAATCATAGCAAAATCATTCTTATCAAAAGTATAATTTAGGAAAATATCATCAGTCAATTTATTGAACTTTTGATGACTATTCACTTTACTGTATAGAAGTGCTAAATTACTTGACTTAATATACTACTTTGTCAAAATAGTCATTATGAGTTTTCAAATATAATGCAAGAATTTGTTATTACCTTTCTATTGTTAATAAATTTCCACTTTTAAAATCATATTATTTTTTTAGACCTTTAATTCTGCATTTTGTAAACTAATCGGTGAATATATAGAGGTTTGACATTAACTCAAAAATAAACCAAAAATATGAAGTCAAATAATTTTTAAAAAATAGTAGTTCAGATCTACCCTTTTTTGGGGTCGTCTAAATCAGTAGTTTTGACCGGCATTACGACATTAAGAAATTACACGAATTAATTATATCGTCCTTAACTTTTTTAATTTTCTAATACAAGTTTATCTGAAATTGAATAATTGAAATAATTCTAGTAATACAAAAATGTTATTTTGCTTCCAGTCAATTTTCAATTTTACTTGAATTCATAGATTTTCTAACATGGTAGTAGCAATATGTCCACTTTTACAGTACCAACATCTAAAAAAATACCCCCTTATAAAATTTTAATTTCATTTATGAATATGATATTGATATTGAAGGTTTCAATTAACTAAATATTAATATTAATATTAATTGCATCATATAATTTCATTAAATAGTATTTATATGAATTGAATAAGAGATATAAAAATTTATACTGTAAATTTATGTAAGTTTGTGAATTGAAAAAAAAATTCAAGTATTTGCATTACAATAAATCCAACAATTTGTATTTCGGGTTTAGAATTCAATAATTTGGATTTCAGCAATACGTTACGTAAACAAAATTTAACGTAAGAATTAGACGATAAATTAATTTCAATTTGGTTATATTCGACGGGTTTTGAAGTAATTACTGATTAATAATCTGATTTTATTTGTTTTAATCTAATAATAGTTTATTACTACTTTTCAATATTCTGGTTGAATTATCTTTTATGTATATTTATCGAATTTTTATGAGTCCGGAGATGCGTTACTGCGGTAACTCCGGAGCAAATCAATGTTTTATATATGCATATAATTTTTAACAAGGTATAATCATCGAAAATCATCATCAGAAAAAAAACCAAAAAAAAGTTATTGATCAAATCTATTTTTTTTTTTAATAATATATTTTGATCAAAAAACAATTCTATATTCGAAAATACCCAACAAAATCCAATATAATACAAAATCAATTACAAAATCAATTTGATACCAGACCAAAATAGAAAAAAAAATAATGTAATTTTAAAAAAAAATTTTATATATATATTATATATCGGAAATTTTCAAAAATTACTATAATAACTGTATTTTTGTTCGTTAAACGGAAGATATTAATGAATATTAAATAATTTTTTAGTATATAAAAACGTTCACGTAAATAAATGATTTTTAAGATTACTGATGATGTATTAATATATGATTGATGTATCAAAGAAAAAAGAGATATAAGCAAAAAAAAAAGAAGATATATAAAAAAAATATACAAAATTTGCAAAATGAAATGTCTACTTTGTTATTTGACATCATTTTATATCTCTAGTTTATGAACAGCAATCCTTCGATATATGCAAATAAGTTCAATATAATCAATACGTAAAAAAAATTTATTCCCTCCTTCAAAAATCTAACATCTAGAAGTAAAAAAGAATATTGATCAGTCAATTGAAGAGGAACATTCGGAATATCAAGATATTATAAAAATTTTGAATTAATAATGAGAATAACCGAACATTTTTTTTTTTACGCCTATAAATTTTAATCGAGACAAAACTTTTAATCAAAACATTTCTGCGAACTTAGATGAGAAATCAGAGATCCCGGATGCTATATCAGACAATCCTATACCCATATTATGAAGGGCTAATGCTGTAATTCCTGCACCTACGGCTGCACCAATTCCTGCCCAAATAGCACGTCTCTTATTACTATTTACGTCATAGTTCAAGTATTCTTCTGTTTCATCCAATTTGCGCTTGAGATTTTGAACTTCTTCTTTCACATCCCGCTCATTCTCAATTTCTCTGAGACGTTTCGTTGATGTGGCAGATGGTGATGGTTCTTGACTGGACTGAGATTTAGCTTTAATTCTTTCAGATGTTCGTCTTTTACTAGACTTGCTCTCGTTATCCGACTTGACAGTTCCATTTGGTATACCATAATTCATTGAACGAGTACTATTAGAAGTACCGTTTGTGGTTTCTGCCGACATTTCGGGCATAGAATTTAACATTGAATTCATTTGATTCATTGCACGTTCGCTCTAAATTAAATCCATCATATTTAAAGTACCTTCTTTTAATAATCTCTCATATACTTATCGAAGTCATTGATGAATCTGAATAATTTCAAAAAAATTAACATACCTTGACTTTTGCACTTTGCTTTTTTGGTGTATCAAACCAACTATTTTCTGAATCCAGCAGAGCAGCAACATGTTCATAAATATTATATCTATGGGCAATATCTTTTGCTAAAATTTCATCGAATTATGTATAATACACAATAAATTATGATATAATGAATTAATGATGAGGCTAGAGATTTTCATAATTAAAATTGCACTAATAAAATGTTGTACCTTTTTCAAGTGGAACCCTGTTTATTAGGTTTGTTAAGTTATTAATAAATAAGTTAATGATAAACTTGAAATGAAAATAAAAAAAAGATAAAAAAAGAAATAAATAAATAAATAAGTAAATAATTACCAAACACCTTCAAACCAGCCTTCTTCAATAATTCTGACATCGCTCACTTCTTTCTTAAGTCTTTCTAGCTCATCATGCCAAGCTTGCTCGTCTTCGTCTCGAGGATATTTGATACGTAACAAATAATGAAGATTTACTTCATCAGTATCTTGTCTTCGCCAAACATCATATTCGTCTTCGTCGAATCTGAGTGTAATTTCCAAGATGGGGATTCCGTTGACAAAGTGGCGGTTTACAGAGTTTGGATAAGACGAAGATCTTCGTACAATTCGAGGTGATGAACGAACAGGCGTGTTAGTTGAACGTTTACCACGGCCTCCTCCTTTTGAACTACGTGTTGTCATATTTCTTAGATGCTGTCGTTTTGTCTCGTTGAGGTTCAATAATTAGGTTGATATTATTACCGATTTTATTATTATCTATTTCGACAACTTTTAACAGTGGATTTTATCAACTTTTTTTTACAGTTCTTTTGGCAGAATTTACCATAGTTTTTTGTTATAGTCTACGAAAAAAAAATACTGAAAAAGGTGATTAAAAACCAAGAATGGCTGAGATGTACAATATATATTACACAGAGAATAAACTAACAAACTTAATATGGAAGCTTTGGTGATGTCACCAAAAATTTGACTATACAAGAATGATGTACCCCACTTTTGGCTGGGTTGACCGGGTTTCACAGCAATGTAGGCGATCTGTGGACGGTTTATCGATACTCGAAGCCAATAAAATTAATATGCACCTTCACATGCTTATACGTAATGATTGAATCCATTCCGATTAATGCAATAATTATTATGATAGAAGTTAGTTATTCAAGAAACATCGATTGAGCAAAGGAAATACTAAAAAAAAATTTATAAATTTACTGAACTGGTTCTAGTTTCCGGAGATTTTCCGATAATACAGAAAGATTGCATTTCATGTGATTTGGCGATCTTCAACGATCATACCATGGAATGGACTTTTCTGGATTGATCTAAAATCGGGGCTTCCAGTAAAGGATAATTTCAACTTTGTTCAATCAAAAATATGTTTCTTGGAATCTTTTGAACGCAACCGACGTTATACTTTTAGATTGTACAAAAAAAAAAGACAATTTTATATGAAGAATATGTATTACGTCAATAATGATGCAGTCACATGTATGACATTTCAAAAGTAGTAGAACTTAATTACACAGTAACTAAAAATCCGTTCCAAAGACTAACAAAAATTTCAGTAGAAATTATGAAAAAAGAAATTGCATTATAGACTAGTTAAATCAGCTCATCAAAATATTATTCAATATATAATCAAGTACAGTGGCTGAAAAAACTGAAAATTTTTTTTTCCTTTCTTCGAAAAATGTCCGATATTTCTCATCCGCAACATTTGTCCAGTTCTACTTCCACTAAGAACACTTCAACAGAAATTGTACTTTGGAAATATGATAATCCTTATGCGAATTACAAACATGACCCTGAAAGAATTTTTTTATTAAATGGATATACACGTAAATAAATAAAAACAAAAATCATATTTTATTTATTTTCATTACTCTAACTTGTCATTCATTTTTAATTCTTACAGTTCGAATACATCAAAAATTAGATAAAATTGTCAAGATTACACAAAATACTGGAAATTTAGTATGGGATGGTGTAAGTCAATTTAATTTCTTTGATTTCTAATTTTTACTTATTTACTTATTATTTATTTATCATAAAATATATAATATATACATAATTCAAAGGCATATGTACTAAGTAAATATATTTTATATCATCTACTTAATGACTTTACCTTTCGAGAAAATATTCTCGAGTTTAACGATACTGCGCCACAGAAGATACGATTTTTAGAATTGGGTTCAGGGTGTGGTCTTGTTGGACTATCTGCTTGGATTTTGGGTAATTTATAGCTAAAAAAAAAGAATATTTATATTTTTCTAAAAAATTTTAACATATATTTTCTTCCGTTAATACTTAGGCGGATATGTTGTATGTAGTGAGTTACCTGGTGAAGAATTTGAACATACAAAATTAAATATCGAGTCAAATGTTAAATCAATATTAAATCAACAAAAAGAACGATTTAAATTAGAATCTAATCTGAAAAATGAAAGTGATTTAAAAGTTAAACACGAAAAATTAGAAATTAATTTACGCAGCGAAAATATTGCTGTATATCCGTTAAATTGGTATGTAATAATTATTTTTTCATAATAGAAATGATTAATTTTTTTAATTTTAATGTCTCTTTTTTGATAAATAGGGAAGAATTACCACAAGATTTTCCACATTTATTTCCATTTGATATTATTCTAGCATCTGAAATATTTTATTTACCTCATTTTTATAAACCACTAATTAAAATGATAAAATATTTTAGTTGTCCCATTACTGATAATTTTAAAGAAAAGAAAGGGAAAAGAAAAACTTTGGTATTGGGAATTTATAAAGATCGTGGTTTAGGTGAATCTGCATTTTTTGATATTGCCAATAAATTTGGTAAAATGAAAGTTATTTGGGTATGTTTGAATCATAGTTGATTTTACATTTATAATGTATTTTATTTTTAACTAAATTCTTTTTTTTAGATTAATAATAATTGGATGTTAAATGAATTTAATAATTATTCTCAAGAATATAAAATGTTTTGGCTTATTCCTTTTGAATAATTTAAAAAAGGATTGTATTTTATTAACATTGTTCGGAAATGACCAAATCAATTTGTCAATATTATCTCAATCATTTGATTTTGATTGGCTAATATTTATCACATAAATAATCATGTGACTATAATTAAAAAATAATGAATGTAGTGTAGGCAAAAATCATAATGCTGGCCAAAATTACATTCAAATGACCAAGGTCATTTGTCATTTGAATCATTTGATCATTTCAAGTCATTTGTCAAACACTGTATTTATTAGTAATTTATAAAATTAACAATATGATTTCTTTGGTATTTAATATTGAAAAAAATATAGTATTTAAAATTTTTAAATTTTTTAATTTTATTTATAATTCTAGTAACTTTTAATTATTTAATCTTAGCTATTTGCTTCTTTATTATTATATTACTAATAATAACAAATTTATTTATTTTAATAAAAAAAGTTTAATAATAATAATTTATTTCCTAATTTTAATATGAGCTTTATTCCAGATAAAAAATATTATTACTCATTCCTATTATATGATAAATATTTTTTTTTAATTTACTAATTTTTTTAACTTTAATAGTTAAAAAAAATATTATATTATTCCTTAAACTGTAAGGGCTAAAATTAATTTTAAAAATTTTAGAATTTTTAAAATATCTTAAGATCTAGTGATCATAGAAAGATGAAATTATATTTGTTAGATTCCTCTTATTAAGGCGCATTTAATGGTAATAAAATCATAACTCTAAAATTGATAAATAAAAAGTTATATTAATCTATAAATTTTTAGATTTTATAAGTTATCCTGTCATATAATATTTGTAGAAGGATAATTTTATTTCTATCAGATTCTTCTCATTAAGACGCATCAAATGGTGGTAATTTTATATTTCTAGGGTTAATGGATAAAAAGATATTTCAATTTAAAAAATTTAGCTACTATTTGTTATAATTTGTCAATCATTTACTTTTAAAAAATCATTAATCAAATTGAACTTTTTTTTCAATTTTACTTAGAAAATACTATAGAATTTATTATAAAAATATTGGTTTATATAATAAAATATTTTAAGGTATTTAAAAGTGTCTTTAATTAAAAAACAAAATTGCAGGCAAATTTGGCTGCAAAACAGTTTAAGGGATAACTAGTAATAATAATAGTATAAATGATAAAATAAGACAAAAAATTATAGAAAACAAAGATAAAATAAAAGAAAATAAAAGAAAATAAAAGGGAGAACAAAAAAGAAATAAACAAAAACAAAAAAAAAGAGAAATTAAAAAGGGGAAAATTGTAAGAAAAAGAAATGAAAATAAAGAGAAATGAAAATATAAAAATAAGAAAAATACTATGTATCACTTGCAGTAATCATCACTAGCTACATTTAAGATTATATAATCATTTGTTTATTTTATAATTTTTTTATTTAACATATAATGTTTATTATACATGATAAATTTTATATATCAATTTCATATTGTTTTATATTGTTGTTATTATTATGATATGATAATTTAATATTTACCCATGAAATCTCTATATTTTCTAGCATATAAAGCCATATTACTTTCTTTTTTTTCTATTTAATATTTACACTTTAATCTATTTCAAATCTATCTATTCAATTTTTATATCAATTTTTGATTTTGTAAGTTGTAACCATCCTGTTTGGATTACTAGTCAAATTTTAGATAAAAGTTTTTTTTTAGAAAAACTTTAACATATGGGCGCATTTTTGGAATTTGATATACCCTTCCATATGAGACAATTGGTTAGACTTAATAATTTAATATATTATTGACACACCTCTTACCTGAATCATTAATTAGTTAGATTTATTATAACCAAATCAACATATGTCCTAAATTAGCATAATTAATTATATAAGAAAAGTATCAATTATTCAGTTTTAAGATATTATTAAAATAAACTGATAATTTAGACCATATACTAATTTTAAAACATATGTTAATTTGATTTATAATAGACTAATAAATCTATTCCAAGAATATGTCCATATGACCTAAATAAAATACCATTAAAAATTTGTAGTTGAAGTCAGACTATATTAGAAAATGCAGATAGAATGGAATACTTTTAGATATATCAAACAAAATTAACAGTTTACCTATTGATGATAATACAGTCAACTCCCTCATAAATACTCGTTATAGCTTACATTCTACTATATAACTATACCAGTTGAATGTTCAAAACACTTTACAGCGACACCTCTATAAGTGCACCCTCTATAAATGCACGCACTATATAAATTCTCTTTAAGTGCACGGTGGACCTGGTCCTAACTTATAAGAGCTCTTAATATTTTACTCTCTATAAATGCACACCCTCTTTAAGTGCAAATTCTACTATTTTTTTACTATGGTCCCAAGGAGGGTGCATTTAGAGAGGTGTCACTGTATTATTAAAATCTATCCTATATAGTCACAATCTATCTATAGTCACTATCACATCTATTCTCAAAAATCTTATATTAAAAAGAACCATTTAGTATAATCACAGTTATATAAAAAATATATTAAATAACTTGGCATCTAATGATCGTACAAAGATGTACCATAGCTTGTTAGAATCATCTCACTGAGACAAATCGAATGGTGGTAGTTTTATCCTTTTACAATCATTGGCTGATAAGTTATTTAACAAAATGTTTAACATCAGCATTATCATATTTCTTGATTTACGTTTACTGCACCATTTAACATTTTGCTAAATTTCTTGGTACCTAGTGATTGTAAAAAGATGATTAATAGCTCGTTAGAATTGCCTCATCAAGATGAATCGAATGGTGGTAAGCTCATCTCTCTGTGATTAATATTGACAGAGTTATTACTTAAAAACTATTTAATATTTTTTAATTTCAGAAATTTATTTAGTGATTGGATTTTGATGATAAATTTTATACCATCAGATTCATCTTATCAAGACGAATTGAATGGTAGTAAGATTGTCTCTATAAGATTAATATTGGCAGAATTATTACACAAAACCATTAATATTTTTTAATTTCAGAAATTAATCTAGTGATTGGATTTTAATATATTTTATACCATTAGAACCGTCTCATCAAGACAAATTGAATGGCAGTAAGATTATCTCTTTATGATTAATATTGGCGGTGTTATGATACAATAAGTTTTAAGCATAATTCTGATTAAAATTATATTAATTTTTGGCCAGAATTATAATATACAAATATAAGAAATTTTTTATATAATCTCATCTCTTTATAATTACAGTTCGGGATATTTTCAAAATTGGATTGTGTAATAGATCACGTTCTGGAATGATTTTAGAATGATCGGCAATTACACCAACATTTAATTTTATCATATTAACGTGATTTGATGAAAAAATTTCTCACAATATATTCTTTGAAACTGCAAAACGTAATTATAAAAATATGTCATAAAAAGTATGTATTTTCATAATCAGTGAATATTTTTTCATAATTAACTCTCTTTCAAAAAAGTATGAAGACCATAAAATGACTATAAAATGACATATTTTCAATTTAAATGAATTTTTTTTGAGTTTCATTGCCATTTTTTTTTTATTTTTATTTTAACTTTTTTCTTAATTTTATTGTAGTGACAACATGCAAAAAGGCATATGATAAAGAGCTGCTTTGTCTTTTCACAATTTAGTAATCACATATGAGTAAAAAGGTTTGAGAATATATGAGACAAAACCATTACAAGTATGGCAACATGCGTATACTAAAGTAGTATTTAGCTGTCTCCTTCTTCATTATACTTTTATTCCAGAACTTATACCTTCAAACATCTTTAAAATCATATTCTTTATGTGAAAAACATTATAATTAAATTATTTCTTTAAAATAATTAGATATAATGACATTCAAACAAATTCTTCAAGAACTCATCCTAAATCAATTACAGAATGTCAAAGATTTTGGGTTTATTTAAGAAAGCTTAATTTTCTTAATCTAATGAAGACAAAAACAGATTTTAAAAATATAGGTGAAGATAGTAAATTGAGTGACCAGTTGAAAAATTTTAGTAATTTGGCAAAAAAGGCAAACAAGAATATATTATTGATTTATTGAAGTGTTTTACAAAAAAGTTCAGTTCCTTCATTTCGGCCTATTCCAATAACTCAATAAGAAGCAATGGTGCAGGCAGATAAATCCAAATGACACAAATAGAGATTTTGCATAAAGTAGAATCTCTTTTAGAACAAATGAGTGAATGGAATAGGATCTAAAAAGAAAAGTAAATTGCTAACCATATTACAAGAGGTACGAAATTTGCAAAATATATGAATTAGATAATATAGATGTAGTTTAGGCAAAAAAAATATATTTTTCAAATCCAGAAATAAATTAGAAAAAAATAATAAAATTATCTAAGTTTTATTATTTCAAACGATTAAAGTATCGAATATACGATGCTAAAATTAATCAATAAAATATAGAATATTCTGATCAACATTCTTTGATCGGCATATACAAAAATGGTAAGATTGCTACCAATCAAAATGCTTAAAAATGATTCTATTTATGGTAAAATCCCAGACTGAATTATCAAATATGAATTGTTCCAAATGTATGACTATAAAGAAAGTTGACTATACAATCCAAAAATTTTAAAATATTCAAGTTCATAATGAATCTGATGTAGTTGTAATACTTTCATATTTTATAAAGTTATATGAAGAAGATCCAAATTATTATTTTATGATTAAAAGGACTAACCAATGAATTTACTAGTCTTTTTTGAATGACTAGTTAGCAGTATAATGAACTTTAGTCTAAATATTATGATGTAATTATACAAGATAATACAGCAAAGTTTAATTGATATAAAATAGTAGGACCCCGAAAAATACATATAAAAGTCAGAGATAATTGGCAAAATTTTACCTTAAAATAAGCAAATGTTTTTACCAAGATCAATATGCAAAGTTGACTTCTGACTTTATAATTTATATTAGAATAAGCAAATTTTTTTTATGACATTTGTATATTAAAAAAATGAAATCATGGCTTTTTTTTTAATTTAATTAGTTGTATTTAGAATATACTTCCAGTATAATTGATTTTCAATTGCTAGCATAATGCCAAATTGCATAAATTAATTTATACTGACGTATTTATTTATACTACTATATTTAATTATTTGATAATTCAAGTATTAACACTAAAACAAAAAGATTGTTCATTATTTTTTTATAAATTATAACAAAAACTTAGAATATAATTTATAAAATCATTTCTAAAAGAAGATTCTATTTCTAAAGAAAAAAAATATTAATACTACTTTCACATATAAAACAAAAAAAATTCCACCCTATTCTCAACTTACTAAAAATTTCAGTTTAGTTTTAATCTAAAAACTATTTCTAATAGAAAAAACAATAGAAATGTTAATAATACTTCTAAAATAAACAAAATAAAGCTAAAAAATTCTTTACTTACAGTGAGCATTGGAGTTCCAGTCTGAATTCCAAGTTCCTAAGAAAAAAGTAAAAGGAATATTAGTATGGTAATATTCCCAAAAAAAATTGACTATACTTTTCTCTTAACTCATATTTTTCCAAGATATTGGTATCTAAAATAATAAATTTTAGATTTAAGAAGTTGCTTTTAAAAAAAAATAATAAAAAGGAATATTAATAACATTCTAAACCAAATATTTTTTTTTAATAAAATGGCCTGTTGTTAAAAAAATATAACAGTAAAGGCCAAAAAAAAAAATTTTATTGAATAAAATGGTTTGTTACAGACCAAAAAAAATTATTTTATTTTTTTCTTTCAATAAAATGGTCTGTTAAAAGTCAAAAAATTGAAAAAAAAATTATCTATTATCAATCAGATTAGCCGTCAATTATCAATCACCGGACAAATCCAGTCACATGATGATCAAATTTTTTAATTAGTAATGATCTACATATTACATCACCGATTTCATATAAAAATCGTCAAATAACTGAAGTTTCATACACAATAAAAAAATTATTGGCTGGCTAATAAGAAATGCTATTTAGTTACAGATCAAAAAAAGCCTTTTTTTTAAAAGTAGATGTTGTCGAACGCGCTTTTTGAATTTAGTTTAAGAGGATCTCGGCTATAAGGTTACTTACAAAGCTTACGTATAAACTTTTAAATTCTGAAATGTCTTTAAATAAAACACACGAAAAAGCCCCAAAAGCTTCACTTTTAGGAATATCAAGTATTTTACCAAAAGGAAGCGAAGAATATTGTCTTTTTGATAGTGAAAACACGAAATCTGAAACTATATATGATGATAATTTTGAAACTGAAATTGAACAAGTTACTTTGTCTTTGGATGAAAAATATTTAAAAAAAGTTATTGATATAGAGGATACAAGTGAAACAGATAGT
This sequence comes from Rhizophagus irregularis, assembly GCF_026210795.1. Taxonomy (NCBI): domain Eukaryota; kingdom Fungi; phylum Glomeromycota; class Glomeromycetes; order Glomerales; family Glomeraceae; genus Rhizophagus; species Rhizophagus irregularis. The sequence continues at coordinate 2,098,597 of NC_089436.1, read as the reverse complement.
ATATTTGACGATGATTCAATTTCAGAAACAGATTCGGAAGACAATGATATAATTATTGAACAAAAAGCATCTAAAAATTTAATACGATGTGTTATTGTTGATAAGATCGAAGGCCATATTAAAAGATGTGAAAATTCAAAAAGTTTTTGAACATTATGGCAGCTTTGTGATGTACTATATCAAATAGATGGGAAAAGCATTGTTGAAGCAGATGGTGTATTAGAATGGCTAGGCGTTTATAGTTATCATTTTAACAATGATCAAAAAAATCTTTATGAGCCGGGCTTTAAACAATTAAAAGACACAAGTCAAAGTGTACTTTATCGAAGAAGATATTTATTTTGTGAAAAACTTTATTATTTTTTTACACGAGGCACGGGATGCGAGAAACATTCATGGAAGATAATTGAAAGGAATGTTCAAGTGGTCTGTAATGGCCAATTAATTGTAGCGCGTTAGAACCATACAATTCTTTATGTGAACATGCTTTTGATAAAATTAAAAATCCTCGATATGTATGTTGTAATTGTTATGAACATGAAGGAGGACATTTTTACACTAGACCAGAAAGAGGTCGAGAAACACTATCATGTAAAAAAAGGGGAGACCATAAGGGGGATATAAAAAAAAACTTGAAAATGTTGGCCAATTGGCTTCTACACGTCACAAATAATGAAAATTTTGAATATCAGGAAAATGTTCTTACGGCAATTTTGCCACAAATTAGTCCATTTTTTAATGCAAAAAATAAATCTACAATAGTATCACAACCAGACATATCTAATACACTCGATAAATCTCTATATTCTAATCACAGTGCTCCAAGTTATTTTATATTAAAAACAGTAATAAAATTAAACCAAATTCCTATCGAATTTCAAGAAGAGGAATTGAATGAGCTAAAATATAAAGAAATTGGCCAGAAAATGGGACAAAATCTATGGCAATCATATAAATGTCTTAAAAAAAATATAAATAACTTACAAACTCCAAAAAGTCTTAATGATTATATTAGTGTATTTCCCGGATCTTTAACGAATTTTTTTGAGTCCATGCTTACAACAATATTGGAAAGAAAGACCGCAGAATCCAACCGAAAATGACTCCTAAAAGAAAAATCATTAAAGGAATTAGATTCGCAAAAAATCAACCATCTTCTTTCTTTATTAATTTCAGCTTTAATTAATTTTACATTTCCATACCTAAATTTGTGGCTACCGAATGTATTAGCTTTATTATGCCGATGACCAAAATTATTATCTTCATTGCATGACCTTTTAACCAAATGTTCTATTATTGGACATACGAATAGACATGAACGAAGATTGGAAAAAATACGGATGAAAAGTGCTGACCCTTCTAAACGCCTATTGACCGAAAAAAATGTCTTTAATTTAGCTGTGATTGATAATATCGATTTTAAAGAAAGAAGCTTTCAATTTGGAAATATTTATGATGTAACTTGAGGTACATTACATGCTACGCTAAGAATGGTGTTTCAGTTTTCATTACCGGAAGTTATTGTTGAAAAACCAGAACCAATACGTGATCTAAATATTGATACACAAATCTTTGGAATATCACAAGAAATGCGCGATATTATTTTCAAAATAAATGAAATTTTTATAAGTTTGCTGGCATTCCGGTACAATGAAAGACAAGAACTAGAATACAATAAGATTGATCTTACAGCAATAAATTCAGAAATATTAAGGCAAACAGAATTCGGCTGTAATCTTCTACCTCCAAACGTAGTCATACTAGAACCAAGTGGATTTTCAAATGATGATAACGAAATCTTACATGTTACGGAAATGTATAGAAGAGATTTTTCTTTGGAGGAGAATGATTTTCTAGATATTTGTGCAGATGAGGCGATATTTAGACGATTAATTAAATGCCGCAATAAATCAGAAAATATACGGCCTATTCTTGGTTAGTGGCACACCTCAAAGGATATGATGAGCGCCTTGGTTACATTATTTTCAAGTTACGGAATATATGATTTGGCTACGGCTTTAGGTGTGAAATTTTTGGATAAATTTGCAGCTGTTATTGACTATCGATCTACAAGAAGGGTTTTAGAACTAATCTGGGTTGCAGTTGGAGCAGCCATTAATATATACTTACAAAAAAGTAAGATTAAAATCAAGAAATATTATCTTGTCCTGCAAATGAGAAAATATACTTAAGAATATGGTACTTATATTATGAATGGTTTGCAATATGGAAAACTCATCTTACCGGAATACGCTGTGGAAATTATGAATTACAAAAATTTAGATTAGCAGCTTTTGCTCCACTTTTTCCTGTCGCGGGAAAAAGCAATTATGCTACTTCTGTTACACATTTTCTTGCGAATTTAGAAAAATATCCACTGTTAGAAAAAAAACTTCGTCTTTGTGTTTCTATAAATTTAGCAAGAGAAGGACATTATCCTGCTTTTGATGAAGCGTTAGAAACTCATGGTGTTGCTTATATTAAACAGAATATTACTGGAAATTCGTGTAATCAAGAAAACTTAGAGTTACAAATTAAAGCAACTCAAGAGGAAAGAAATCGAATAGATACATTATTAAATGAATTTCTGGGTACTTACACATATCAACATAAGGATCGCAACACAAATAATCATATTGAACCATTATGAAAATTAGTGCATGATTTATTAGAAGCATTCGAAATGGATAATCCTATTAATCATGATCTTTTTAAGAAAAACTCTCCACCCCAATTGAATCAAGAAGGATTAATAAAAATAAACCAAGCATATATGGATGGATTAAAGAGAATCAAAGAAATTTTTCGGCAAGAAGTAATAAAAACTGAGGTAATTAATACTAAAGGAAGAAGGGTATTGTCAGTAATGAAAACTAAAATTTCTGATTTATCAAAAAATAAAAAACCAAGAAAGAATACTGTGCCAAAAAATAATGGGAATCAATCATCTGGTGTGTTACCCATTCAATCTAACGAACAAGTTCTTCAGTCAGTTAAAGGTAATTTAAAAAGAGCAAGTATTGAATTAGACAATCAAAATGAGCCTCAACTAAAACACCAAAGAATTAGAATTATAACAACTGAAGAAGAAAAACAAATCTTAAGTTGCTTGTTACAAAAGGAAATAATACCCACAGAAACTGAAATTAATGAAGTCTTAAGTAAACTATCACAAGAATGGAATATCCAGCGTGTTAAAAGGTATTGGAATAATAATATTAGGCGTAAAAAGAAAAGTAAATAGGTAATATCTTTTTTTCAAAGCAATAAAGTCAGGTTGTAATATTGAAAAAGTGCATTTCTATTACAAAAAGTGTTTTTACATATATAAAAAAAAATCTAGTATGTAAACTAATTTTATAAGATAAAGTAGACGTAACTGGCACATCTTTTTACATATATTTTGGCTATTGTTGATATTTAACAGCTTGAAATTAAAAAGGATCTTGAGAAAAAAGACCAAAATAATGAAAAAAATCTCGAATATTTTGAATTTCTATTTTAATTAGTTAATGTTCAAAAAAATGAATTTAATACCTAAAATGGAAGTCAGAAGTTGATTTTCTGTGATAAAATCATGACGTAACATTATGTTTGAATAAGTTAATATTGAATGAAGTTTAACGATTAATGTTACACAGAATTTTAACAATTAGTAAATTGGTGTAACTGGATTTGTCTGGTGATTGTTATGTATTTTCAAAAATTTATGTATTATACTATGCGTAATGCTGCTTATTAGGGAATTCCAAGGCATTATGCTGCTAATTAGTAAAAAATTGCTGGAATTCCAAGGTGTTATGCTACTAATTAGTAGAAAATTGCCGGAATTCCAAGGCGTTATGCTGCTAATTAGTAGAAAATTGCTGGAATTCTAAGGCGTTATGCTGCTAATTAGTAGAAGACTGCTAGAATTATATATATATATATATTTTATTAAAAAATACTGTTGACTACGCAAATTAAAATATATGACATATAAAAATGATTGTTATTACGCAAACTATATATATAACCTTTTAAAAAATCTCAAAATCTATGCAAATAAAATTTTATGACTTTTGGAAATTTTATTAATATGGTTAAGCAAACTTACATGTGACCTTTATATGTATTTTTCGGGGTCCTAAAATAGTACTTTACTTATTTGTTAGTATTGATAATAATTTTAAGACAAGAGTTTTCGCTCAAGTATTAATGAAATACAGGTAGATTATCATATTTACCGATTCACAGAATTTGCCGATTATTAGTTATATGGCGCAGTACTGATTAAAATCGATCAAACACCGTTCTTACATAAGAAAAAATGTCAAAAAATATATAAAAAAAACTTTTAAGACTTCTCCCAAAATATTTACCTATTTAACTCGAAACTAGTAGAAGGAGTTTCTAGAAAAAAAAGGAAAAAATATTATCAAGTTAGTTTATTAAAAAAAAAAGAAAAACTTTACAAAATCCAGAATATTTAATGATTTAACGAAAAAAAATTAACTGAAAAATAATTAATAATAAATATCAAATAGATTTTTAATTAAACAACTAATCAATACATAATCTAAATTCGCTAAAATATCATTATTAATATTTAGAGTTATTTATTTATTGAAATATTTTTTTTGAATAATTTTGCTTTCTAAATAAATTTTTTCTATAAACTATAAAAAAAAAAATAAAAAAACAGCTCCAAGTTGTATTTAATATAAAATAATTACTAATATACTTGCAAAAATTCTCAACTTACTTGATGTAAAAACTAAAGCTCTGAACGGTTCGAGCTAAACCGGGGAACCGATCTGAAACCGGCTCAAAATTCGGTTCGGTTCAGTTTGGGTATTAGAACCGAAAAACCGGCAGTTCGATTCGGTTTAATCCGATTTTTATAAAAAGCGAAAAATCGAATAGCCGGCCATCTAGTGATCGTACAAAGTTGAGCCATATATCATTGGATTCTTCTCGACAAGACGCGTCGAATGGTGGTACGATCATGTCTCTAGCATCCATAGATCACACGTTAACCTACGCTAAATGATTTATCAATAATTGGAATTAGTGAAATTATATATCGGTATATGCATACGATCTTAGCACCATTCGACGCGTCTTTAGCGAGACGAATCCAATGAATATAAATTCGTTCGTGTACAACCACTAGATAGCGAATAATATCAAGTTTCGCATTTCTTTAAAATTTTCGAGCGTTAAAAATTAAAAATTCCGATACATGAATTTATTCGTTGTCCAATAGTCATACAAATATGAATTAGGACTCATTGGATTCGTCTCGATGAGATGAGTCGAATGGTGGTAAGATCACGTCTCTAGCATCGATAAATAGCTTGCTAATGCCAATTTTTTATAAATTATTTAGCGTGAATTAACTTACGATCTATTAATGCTAGAGATATGATCTCACCACCATTCAACTCGTCTCATCGAGACGAATCTAATGAGTTCTAATTCATATTTGTATGACCATTGGACGACGAATAAATTCATGCATAGGAATTTTTAATTTTTAACGCTCGAAAATTTTAAAAAAATGCAAAACTTGATATTATTCGCCATCTAGTAGTCGTACACAAACGAATTTATATTCATTGGATTCGTCTCACTGAGACGCGTCGAATGGTGCTAAGATCATATCTCTAGCACTGATAGATAGCTTGCTAATTCCAATTATTGATAAATCATTTAGCGTGGGTTAACGTGTGATCTATTGATGCTAGAGACATGATCTTACCACCATTCGACGCGTCTCGTCTAGACGAATCCAATGATATATGGCGCGACTTTATACGATCACTAGATGGCCGGCTATTCGATTTTTCGCATTTTTATAAAAATCGGATTAAACCGAACCGAACTGCCAGTTTTTCGGTTCAGTTCTTACGGATTTCGGCTCTAATCCGAACCGTCTATAATCCGGACCAAACTGACCCATTCGGAGCTTTAGTAAAAACTGGTTGAAAAGTTGATGAGGGAGTTGATGGGGAGTTTAATAGGGAGTTTACAAAAAAAAAAAATTTTTTAATGCTACTTTTTTGTTAAAGTAATTTCTTGATATCTGTCATATGATTATGTAGCACAAGTGTGATCATTTTTGCGAAACTTAATTTACCTAATTTTTATTAAATTATTGTCAAATTCCTTAATTCAGACAAATTTTGTTAATTCTGCAGATTGGCGGATATGTAATTGGATTTTACGATATATATTAGAAGTAATTAAATAATCTTTTGTTTTTTATACTGTTTACTAATAGTAATTCAGAAATGTTTATTTATTAAAGAATATGTCACTTACTATACATCTATTATATTATTAAAAATATAAAAAAGAAAACTAAATTCAAATTGCATATTGAAATGATTAAAAGTTTTATTGAGAATTTTTATTAAAGCTCTACATGAGCCAGCTTGAGCCGAGCTAAGGGCTAGCTCAGCTTGGCTGAGCTTGGCTTGTTCCAAAAGTGCACAAGCTGGCTCATTTTCAAATTATATAAAATTTAGTATAACTAAAATTTCAAAACGTGATATCTTCGCTAATATTGCTCCAAATTTAATGATTTTACTACCATTAGATTCGTCTCATAAAGAGGAATCGAATGGTAGTAAAATCATTAAATTTGGAGCAATATTGGCGAAGTTATCACATTTTGAAACTTTAGTTTTAATTTTTAATAAATTGAGTTAAGCCAACACTAAGCCAAGCTATAATTGCAGCTTGTTTGGCTTGATTTGGCTCAGCTTAAAAGCTCACGAGCTGGCTTGGCTCATGTAGAGCACTAATTTTATTATATGCAAAATAGGTACAATGAGTATCAATTTAAAGTAAGATATAATGATATATTTACAAAATATAAGCCATACTGATTTTATTTTGAGAAAAAACTTTATCTTACTTACTATACATGAAGTCAAAATTAAAGCCCAAGAATAGAAATATTTCGACTTGGGAAGGTCAAAAGTTGAAATTAAAGTCGAAATGGTTGAAATTACATCATAGTCATGTAATTTTTATAATTATAATTTAATATAAAATTTTAAACGTGAATAACTCCGTCAATATTGATGCTACAGATATGAAATACATATCATTGGAATCCTCTCGATGAGCTGAATCCAACCGTGTAAAGATCATAAAATTCGAATTACTGGATGCGGAGTTCGTTAACTTTGAATTTTAATATTATTATTTACTATAAAAATTATCATATGGGCCGATCCTTGGAATCTAATTTTTTTACACAAAAATAATTTTATTAAAGCAAATATAAATTATCATTTATATAAGAATAATAAATTTATACTAGATAATGCAAAAAAAACTAATTAATTATATAATTTTTAATTTTTTTTTAATATAAGATATCATTAAAATTTAAAAGATCAAATATAACTTTCATGACAAAATCATTGATAATTCTTCGTAGAAATAAGCTATACAAATAAATTTACATTCATTTGAAAGAGAAAATCGAGATCTATCTAATGAATCTAAAATCAAGTGAATTGAATCACTAGTTGCTCAGTAATTACGTTCAGTATATTTATTGAATTTTATCTAAATTTGATCATTAATTACTTCACATGTAGTGATTCAATTTGAATGATCTTTGCTCCCTAAGGTGATGCCAACTTTTATCTTTAAAATAAATTTAAAATAATTCGTTTAATATATGTAGATGTTTAGGAATCATCAATTATATTATTAATATAAAATTTTATAAGTTTGATAAAATCTGATATAAAAAAATTTATTAAATACCTGTAAATGCAAGCTACACGAATGAAATTATATTCATTTGAAAGAGAAAATTGAGTCTATCTAATAAGCCTAAAATCGAATGAATTGAATCACTGGATTGTGAATAATTACGTCTAATATATTTATTTTTAATTTTTAAATTTGATTTGACTTTGATCGTTAATTACGCCTCATCCAGTGATCCAATTTTCCTGATCTTTAATTCTTACGATAGAGCAAATTCTCAGCTTTCAAATGAATGTAAAATAATGACGTTAGCATATCTCCAGGAATAATAATGCACGATTTTGTCACCTGCATAAAGTCCGATCTGAAAATTTTATTTCTTACCAAAAAATGCTTTCATAAGAGAATCCCAAATTCTTTTACTTTATTTAAAAGATTTTATTTGCCATTTAAGGATTTTAGTAGAATAAATCTAATAAAATAATTTTAAAAAATAAAAAACAAATATATAATTAGTTATTTTGAAAAAAAAGAATATCTTATTATTCATTTTACAACTATTTTACATCATAATTATTTTTTATTTGCATGTATTTTTTACAAAGAAAAAACAATAAATTAAAGCTAAAAATTATGAAAAAATATGTCTTATCTATGTATATAAAATATTAAGTTTTTTCTTTTACTTACCACTTAAAAATAACTGCTATATTTGCTTATAAACTTTTTTGTCATATTTAATAAAAGTGAATAGAAAAATGATGGAAAAGTGATGGGCAGTGATGGGGAAAAAGAAGTGATTATTACCGTTATTTTTGAATATTGATTAAAAAAATTTTTATTATTTTTTATTAAATCTGAGTTACGTAAATATGTAACACATATTTAATTTAGATTTGTGTAATGTTAATCTTACTAAAATATTAAATTTTTATAAAAATCTTAATTTAGACTAATTCCAAAAATCGGCACATATGTGACTATTTAATACCAAATTTTAAACGTGAACAACTCCATCAATATTGATGCTACAGATATGAAATACATATCATTGGAATCCTCTCGATGAGCTGAATCCAACCGTGTAAAGATCATAAAATTCGAATCACTGGATGCGGAGTTCGTTAATTTTGAATTTTAATATTATTGTTTACTATAAAATCATATGACTATGACGTAATTTTGACCATTTTGACTTTTGGAGGGGCTCAAGTCGAAATCATTTTGACCATTTTGACCATTTCGGAGGTTAAAATTAACCAATTTCAGTTTAATGTTTATTACTTGCAATTCATAAGTAAGATATTTTATTGCAAAAGTTTTTACAATAGAAATAGAATTAACACAATATATTGAATCTTTAAATGAAGTTTTTAAAAAGCATGTAAATCAAGGAATTTTATTAAAGGAATTGGTAAAGAAGATAGAAAATAAATAAATAAATAAATATATAATGTGCATAGTCTAAAGCCACCACTTTTTTATTTTTTGGCCAAATTTATATAAAATCACGTGAGCAAATTTCATTGGTCAATATTTACTTATCATATATATATATAGGTGGGTTTGTAGAATAGAATACCAATTGTTTAGCCAGAATTAATATTAATTCTGGCTAAAATGATTTATAAATTCATATTATCAGAAAGAACCTGTTATTTTATTATATTTAAAATTGTAATACCTATTAAATTTTTTCTATATTAATTAAGAATAATAAACATATATTTAATTTGTTTCAAAAAAAAAATAAAATTAAAGATAAATAATTCTCATTCAGTTATTTAAACAAAAATATCTTTATATTAATTCTTAATTTAGGCCAGTTTATAAATTTTGGCCTGCATTATATTAGTATTAAACTGGCCAAATTCCTCCAAATTTATTCAAAACATAGTAAAATAACCAAAATTAAAACTTATATATCTTATGCTACAGTAATTCAATTTGAAAAAACTCTCTGTTACATAAAAGTATACTGTTTAAACTACAATATTACAGAAAGTTTTTTAAAAAAATATTGATTAAATTTTTTTTTCTATTCATTTGAAATCACATAATAAAAAGTGGTGGCTTTAGACTGTGTGCACTATATATATATATAGATAGATAAAGAATCACAATATAATTAAATTAAAAATTATTATAGTGCAAACCTATTAACTGATACTATTTTTAAAGATATAAGAGCTTAAATGAAACAGGCATTATTATACCAAAGAACTTTAGTTTCTATTGAATAAATTAATGAATTTGATGAAAAATTTGGAAATATTGTAAAACATATATATAATAGATCACAAATTAAATTATAAGAACTTTTAATAAATATTGATAAAAAAGAAATTCAAGAAATATAGGAAGTTAATTATATTGCAATATCTTCATTAATAAAGTTATATTATGTAGTGATATTTGGAGAAATAACATTACTTTGTACATACATATATATTATCAACCAGGAAATGCTATATCAGCACTAATATCAGATTTTTCTCCAATCTAACAAAGTTATTTTTCACATGAGTTTTATGTTTGTTTGAATTAATACCATCTGAAACAAACAATTATATTACAATTAATTAAAGATCTACAACTTATACAACCAATTCATTACAATATATTAATCAAATATAAATTGCTAATACTTATACATCGATTATTAGAGAAAATATTAATAAAAAGATCAAATTCAGTATTATGATGTCAGTAGCAAAAACTAGTGTTTAAATTGCTAGTTAGCTAGACTTCTTATAGAATTATTATAAAATACTGTCAAAATACTGCTTGAATATAAAAGTAATTTGTTATGAAGAGCCTTCTGTAATTCTATTAATATTTGATAGTAATATTCCAAAAATTTTAAATCTGGAATATTATAAGCCAAAATGACGTTTTCTGAAGTGTTATCATTAATAGAAGAGAGTAATGTTCAAAATATATCAACTTCATTTAAAACGTGTAATTATTATTAGGAAAAAGAATATAATATTAAGGAATGCAAATAAAAAACTTATTTAGTTGTAAAAGAATAAACATGATTTTTTACTTTTATATTTTTAAAAATTATTTTTTATAAAAAATTATTTTTAAAAAGAGCTGATTATCTTTATTAAATTTTACTGTTAGGTTAAAATACAAAATATATCTAATCACTACCCATTTAAGTGCAATAACAAATATATCTCATGAGTATATATTCTCAAATTTTATATAATAAAATACTTTAATTTATATATTATTTGAAAGTTACAGTTTTAGAGAATAAATATTATATGAATTTTTATATTTTTATTTTTCAAATTAACAATTATTAATATCTAAAAAAATAAAAATTAGCATTATTTCAAACTTTTTAAATTGTATTAGAAAAAATATTATACTAATAAAAAAAACTCCTAAAATTAAATATCTTTTAAATTTTTTATTTAAAATTTTTGCAAAAAAAAGTATTTAATATTGGAAAAATATAATTAATAAATTATATATAAAAAGGAAATATTATATGATTTTTTTTCTTTTTTAAACTAGTTTATAACCAATAACATTAATAATAAATTTACTAATAAATTTTTCTAAAAACTTCTATTAAAAGTAAAATATATTTAAAATTTTTGAAAATTAGGTAATTTTTTAAATATTTTATATATCATAATTAAATATTGATCACTATAAAGTTAAATAGTAAAAAAAAAAAATATTTTATATGATTAATAAGTAGTTTCATAAAAATTAAATGTTTTATAAATATAACAAGTAAATTTTATAGAATTTTAATAGATAATTTCTATTTATACACAATAATTATTTAAATAATTTGAGTATATTTAAGTATTTAAATAGGTTTAGTAGTTATTTAAGTATTTGTTTAGTCAGATATAATATAGTTAAAATTTTAATTGGATGTTAAATTCTCTGAATTAAAATTAAGTATATTTAAATATATTTGATTTCAAGTATACAGGTTTCCAAAAAGTAAATTTTCTATGCTGATTATTTAATGTTAAGCAGAATTAAATTTAATAAAAAATCAGGAAAAAAAAGAATTTATTAAATAAATCAAAATTGACATTCAAAATCAACTTGGACATTTTAAGTAAATTTGTGAAACAGATAAAAATGCACATATTGCATGTTCCTTTTAAATTATATTTATTAAAATTTTTTTTACATGACTTTTTAATAAATTCACATAATATATGTATAAACATCCAGTGCAAATTAAGAAATTTCATTTTAATAAACTAATTAGAAATTTTGAAATGCTGTAATTAATTAGAATACTATAATAATTTGAATTTGATGCTCTAAAAAACTTTAAAATTTGTAATCTGATATTTGATTTAATTCAATTTATAATCCAATACTTCAAATTATCCAATTTGACCTAACCTTAGGCCGCACCAATTCAATTTTTCGTTTAACATAACTCCTTCCCCCCTGTTTTTGGATTTTTTATGTAAAAAAAATACATGTAATTTAGGCCGGAATTATACAAATCTTTAAGTATTGGCCGGAATTATCATTCAAAATTTTTGCTCACTCTTTTGGTCAAAATTTTAGCCAATATTAATGGTAATTCTGGTCATGTATTGTATTTTATGTATTATTTTTTGTCCTCCCCCCCCCCCCCCCCCCCCCCTAGCAGCCTTAATATGCTAATTGAAAAAATAAATTCTTTTTTTGTAAAAAGTTTTTACATTATTTTCTTTTTTAAATTAAAGTTTAATATTAAAAGCAAGAGTAAGAAACCCTAAAGAATTAATTCCCAATACTTGGCGATGCTTTTTGGTAAGAAAACCTTTTATTAGAGGGTATGGGTTAAAAGTTGGTAAACATAATTCTTAAGTCTTCAAATTTATAAATCGTATCATGTATTTTATTAGGTAAGAAACCTTTGATATAAGTTATACATTTAAGATTCAGATTTACGAAGAAGTCCGAGGGGTAAAACAAAGATTCAGTGTTTATTAAACGAATTTCTAAGGAATTTATTTAACGGTAGGAAAATACACGTAATAGTCAACAGATCATAATATTATTATTCATTACAATTATCGTCAACCTCCTCATTGTCGCTCCAGCTCTTTTCACAAGTTCCTAATGGAAGTTGACCTGCCATTCTCTTAAATGCATATTTGAAAACTTTAAATCCTGATAACCCAGTTTCTTCCCACCATTTTTCAACAGTATATAAACCATCATACCGATAACCTTCTTTAGGTGCAAATTCGTTATCTAATTTGTGTCCTCTATACAATAATTATATTTAAAAGAAAAGATTTAAAGGTTTAAAAATTAAAAATTGTAAACTGCATGAAACTATTCATATTAATTTAATACGCTACCTAATTACTCGGACGGGTTTATTAGTTTCACATGAAATTTTAAGAGCCAAATTCCCGGCAGATAAAATTTGATCCTTTGTCTAATAATAATAAATAAGTTAAAATACTTAATTAACAAATTAGCAATCTAGTATATTAACCTGAGGTCCAGTCCTCAAATTCTTTGGATTGTTCTTCGTTCCCTTTAAATCTCTGCCACCAGAACCAGTATAGGTGAACGCTTCTCCTATGTATCATTTAATTGATTAAGAATTAAATTAAATTAAATTAAGTTAAAAAAATTATGGTGGTTTGATTTACCCCAATCAACATCATCTTCGTATCCCTAAAAAATCAATATATAATTATTAATTATTGATTATAAAACTCCATATGAGAAGAATACATACTCCCGATAAAGCAACGCTATAAGCTCCTTCACTTTCAGCAAATGCGATCCCAGCCACAGGTGGTCTGATTTATATAAAGATGTTATTAAAGTCAAAGCAATCAAATTATTGTAGTGATGCTTACGCGTGAACTCCTTGATGACTACATTCCATACGAGTTGCCCACCAAGCTCCAACTTCTACATCAGGAATTTCGCCAAATCGTTTTGGATTAGGACGATATTTTCTCCAATCAAGATCCTTTTTGGAAATATATGAATCACGTTTTCTTTCAACGACTTCAATTTCTTCAAAACTTTTAGCGGGCTATTAGATAATGATCATTAATGTCTGTTCCAAATTGAATCAATTTTTAATAAATTTATTTTTTACCAGTTTCGCTAACCGCGATGATCTTCTTATCCCTCTCCCACGTGATATCGAATCATCACCGGTTTCTGAACTTGTAGTATCCTTATTCCTATTAGTATTTGCAGCTCTACGATTATTTGGCTTACTAGTTTTTTTCACATAACCTTCTATAGTAGGTGGTCTTTCTAAACCTAGTTCACGTAAAATTTGTTTATTTGTTTCTATGTTTTTTAAACGTTTCTTTTCGTATTCGCTTAACATCCTGAACGGGTTTAAAAAAAAATATTGTTGGGAGTGAGTAGAATCATTCTTATAAGTTGCGATAAAAACGTGTAAATTTTCTAAATCAGTGATTTACTTTACATATTTAGTTATTTAATTTATGGGATAAAAAAAGATCTTTAAAAAGCCGAATAATCTTAAAATAAATCTCAGGCCTTAAATTTTTTGTTATTCATCGATTTTAACCGTGTAATAAAAACTGTTAGCATTATAGCAAACTCGAATCTAAAATAGAAATTTGATTTTTAACGTAGAAATTTTTAATAAAAATGTTTTCAACCATTAATTATTAGTATAGATTCTTTATAATGGAAATAACATTTATTAGTCTTCTAATATGGTATCAAACATTTTGTATATCCTTATAAACTTATTGCATTCATCTTCCACCTCATAAGACATTACACAAAAATCTATTAAAGGCCCACAACTTGCTTGACTCTTTAAGACATTACCCAACAGTTTGTGCATTCGATCTTTTAACTTTTGAAGAAACATTGGATTCTTATAAAGACTTAAATAAAATAGCAATTATTAATTAAATAATTTAAATTAATTTAATACATAAGTAGAAATAATACGTACTTTACTGGAGGCAATCCGTCCAAAAATGTATTCTAAAACGAAAATTTATTAAAAAATAAACAATTTAACATGCAAATGCAAAATAGATAACTTGTATTCATTTACCGCATCTTCGTTTGTTATTAATACCGGAAGAGTTCCCGCACCAAGCTCATCCTCAAATAATAAACCAAAATCGTATTTAAATACTTTTAATTTTTTAAAACATTGCGTACAATTTTCGTACTCTGCAAAATTCATTCTGGGAAAAGGAACGTTTACTTAATTTAGTAAATATTTAGATATATAAGGTGACAAGTTCATGCTTTTCTTACATTTTATTGCATCTATGACAGTATGGTCGAGAAAAGTCTTCAAAATTGGAGGGAATAACAGAAATTACACGGCCACGAGTTCGAAACAAACCTACAGGCTAAACAAGTAAAAAAAAAAAATTATTATATAACCTAATTAAAGATTAACGGAATCATCAGTTTATACCAACCTCTGGACAATCTTTTATATCATCTATGTCCGTAAGTTTAATATTATTATTGCATTTGATTCCTAAATTATTTAATAAGTCAAAGGCATAAATTTATAGAATAAATACTAGGATAACATTTGTTTAAATATATACTCGTTATTGATTGTTCCGTTGTGTCAGATTCAAGCTCAGGGGAAGAGTCTCTTTCGTGATATTCTAAAGAATTCTGATGCTCTTCATAATATGCATTCCTTCGACTGTCATAGTTAATAAAATATATCAAATTGTGAGATAATGTAAGTATTTACCAGATTTATGTTACATACCGAATAAGCTTGGCAATCTCAACATCATTTTTGTCTAATACATTGATTTTTTTTCTTCTGAGTTCTCTATCACCATGTAAAGCGGCCACTAGATCGCCATTTGTATTAATTTTCGCATGCAGATTTTGCAACAGAACAAATGTTCCGATCTGAAGATCTTCACCATCTTCAGCATGTTCATCCCATAATGTGATTTGCAAAATGCTTTCATTAGGAAGGCCATAAGGAGTATTCGTCCTATATTCTCGATTGCCAAGACGTTTGTTCTCGGTGAAATCGGTGACATAAAGATCCACGGCGTTCTCTGTAGGATAGACCATTACAACCTGGTTAAAAAAACACGGTAAACAATTATTAGAAAGTTACAAAAAGTAAAAGCAATAAGACATATAAAATTACCTCGGCAATTAAATCGAAAAATATATGAGGCGAAAGTTCCTCAATTCTTCTCCTTTGTCTGGACGAGGTTATGGAAGTATAATTTCCGACTTTTGGATTCGATAATGATGCACACCATCGTCTCAGATAATTGGCATACGCCATAATTTCTTTGGCATGCTGTCGCATGTTAAAAGGAAATTGCTGATTTTGGTTTGCAACATCACATATAACTTTAAACGTGGATTCTTCTTTCGTCGCCACGAGTTGCGTGGTTTCATGAAACGTATTAATCTATTAAATCCAAGATTGATTAAAATAACACATAGAATGATTGAATAATTTATTTAAAAATTTTACCCTTAGATGTTTTCCTATAAAAATACTACCAACGCTTAAGTCTGGCAAGTGTTCTTTCCGGGATCGGAATATATTAACGGAGATTCCTTTAACATTATTAGGTATTGATGGGTCAACCAGTGTAAGAGAACACGTATAATCTATTAACGAAAATAAAAATTTAATTAATGTTTCAAATGAAATACTTTATTCGCGTGCTATACCTGTTCCACTCGATTTTCTATTCGGGGTGTAAGAGACGACTACACCCACGACGTTAACTAGAGCTCCAGGTAATCGAGCTTTTTGGAGTAATATGAAACCATTAACAGGAGAATGTTCTGAGGTCTATTTATAACCAATGTAAAAACGTGAAATATATACTAATTTATGAATTATGTACAATTAAAAGCATACCAAACTAACGTTAACATTCTCGTCTGTTAAAGTTTCTGGAACCTCTTCATCTGAATGTTGTCCTGATTCCGAATCTAAACTTGAGACAGAGCTCATTTTATTTCAACGTTTTTTTTAAAAAAACAAAAGCGCGAATTTATTCTGATCAAACGCGTCAACCTGGTTGTAGTATTAATTTATTAATTGCAAATATATCGTTCTTGATTCATCAGATGTGGGCGCACAAAATATAATTCTTGGCCTATATATAGGTATATATAGGTCACGTTAGGGTATAATGTCTAAGGTATCTACCGACCACCGCTCAACGCGTCTTAGCGAAACTTATAAATTTATCACCGTCGAATTTATAGCTTTTATCACTCAATAACAGAAAAAAAAAAGTGGAAGGAAATTTGGATAATAATTGACTTAATACTTACTATTCAACAAGAAAAATAGAAAATGGGTTTTTCACATACAAAAGGGGCACATAAATTTGAAAAATTTGGCGTTGGACTATTTACTTTTTTTGTAGTTTCCGTTAACCAAATTTGGATAATGAAAAAAGAATTTTTCCGAGGGGTCACAAAAGTATAAAACGGAAATCATCTTATTTTCCTTTACAAAATATTTAGGTGAAATGTCAAAAATTGTAGATAACAATACAGAAGTTCTCAATTCAATTAGGAAATACTTTGAAGGTGACCTTTCTTGGAGCGTTCACATTGAATCTTTAGTAGTTTGGCTAGGAACTCAAAATATTTCAATTAGCGGTAAGGACCTCTCTAAGTTAGTACAAGAACATGAAGACGAGTTCGAAATTAACAAATCACCAAGTAATTCCGTAGAGGTTAAACTTAAAAAAGTGATAGCACCTGCATTTAATGGAAGTTCAATTGGGAACGGTTCTTATATTAAAGATATGATAGAGCTTCAACAAGCGGAATTCCTCAAGCCATGTTTACAAAAAACCATAAATAGCGAATTGAACACAGAGAGCTTGTTTTATGGAGAAACTATTAAAGGTTCTTCAACAGTTCTTCCCATGCGAATAACATTACCTATATCTTCTCAACCTAGAACTCCTCAAAACAAATCAATTGAAACTTTTCCAAAAAATATTGCTAGAGAAAGTAAAGCTTTAGAATGTGCAAAGAAATATCTCAATTCATTTTTAGTTGATTCGATCTATGATTTAGAACAACATATGAAATCGAAATGCGTAATAAATGATTCAGAATTTCAAAATTTTTTACGCGAACATAAGGAATTCTTTCATATTTTTTCTGAACGAGGGATTACGTGTATTAAACTTGCAAATCCATCAATAAAAATAACGGAAAATTCAAATACCATGATAAAAAGGCGGTTTTCTCAAACAGAACGACTGATAAAAGATTATATCATTAGACAAGGAAGAGACGAAGGTGTATCTAGCACCGAATTGTCTATATCCCTAAGAGGAATAGAAGGATGCATCACCGATGAGCTTGAAGAATTTCTCAAAAGTTGCAAAGATCCATTTGAATGTTTCCTCAAGAATGAGTATTATTATATAAAAATGAAACCTCAGCCATCAAAACCAGTGGTTTCCGCTCTACTTAACACTAATAGTAATAATTCGATTCTTCAATTAATTCGTGAATTTCTAATGAAACAAACAATCGCATCCGTAACGGAAATTAAAGAGCATTTGAAAACATATAAAAATTTACCAACTTTTTCGATTCCCGAATTTGCAAATTCATATTCTAGTGAGTTAATATCTAAAAATGTTGATGGAAATCTCTATCTTCGTCTCAAACCAACAGATGATAATATTATCTCTTACATACGTAAATATTTATTTGAGTTTGGAAAAACCAAACTTTCAACTATGGAAGATTACCTTAAACTCCGAAACATGTATCCACGCAACAATTTGAAAGATTTTTTATATAATTTATCTGACTTTAAATTAACTGGGGACACCGAATTACATGTTCAATCTCATAATGTCGATATTGCTCGACTTCTCCGTCAATATTTGAAGGGAAACGGCGAAGTATTAATTTCAATGGTTTACGATTATCTTAACAAGAAATATATACATCTTGATTGTAAGTTGATTGAATTTCTGGAAGATTATCCGGAGTTTGTACTCTCACAAGGCCCAATTGATATTTTAGTTAAATATAAATCTGCACCGAACGAAATTTCACCAAAAGAATTTGTTCGCAAATATGTCATGTTTGAAGATGGAAAAGTTCCTTTACGCGTTTTGGTTTCACATTTAAATTGGAATAATTCATTTCCAGAATTCAAATTGGTTGAACTTATACAAAATAGCGAAGAATTCTTACTTGAGACTTTTGAAAATGAAAAATGGATCACTTATGATGCACTAAAATTAAATACAGCGATTGATGATAATGTAAGTTCTACCGACAAAGTTAATTCACAAAATGAAAGAAAAACAACAAAATCAAATAAATTAACTCTCCCAAACGCTCAGATTCTTAAAGATCAGGAGAAACCATCTTTAGAAAAGTCAATAATTGACGTAAATACAAAGTCAATAGAATCTGATACATCTCCACGAACACATATATTTGCGATATCATCAGAAGTTGGTAAATCAGCCCCTCAATCACCTGTACTACTTGAACCTTCAAAGATTAAACCTCCTCAGTTCGAGTCTAAAACTCCAATATCTCTTCAACCTATTACTTTGTCTCCAACAAATGTTCAATCCTTGACAATATCCAAATCCGAAACATCTCCTATAATAAATGAACAAGTTCCCAAACCTTTTCTGTCCGAAACTCTAATTTCTATTCAAATGAATAGATTGAGTAATCAACCGAAGGAAGCCCGTAATACAGAGAATGATATCCAAGAATTAATTATAAGCGACGAGTCTTCAACTGAAGATATATCGTATCAAAATCATTTGTTTTGTCATTCTTTGTTGGAAACAAAGCGTTCACTTTTTAATAGCTACACGAGTTTGGGTACTTTGGAATCATTGCCAAATGAAATAATTTACTTAAATGGAAAATATCCATTTTCCATGATTATTACGGGTCTTCCTAATTCTGGTGTGAATCAAACCAAGAATACCATTCTAGAAGGCTTCTTGATCAAGAATACGCGTCTTGGCAAATTAAATTCTCCTTTTTCGGCTTTAATATTCCGATATGATAACAGTGTAATGACTCTACCTTGTGAAAGTGCTTTAATTGCTACGTCAGCTAAGCATTCCAAAATGTTTGATCAAGACACTCGAGCAGAAAAAGTTATTATATTGGTGACTTTATCCAATTATCAGAATATGTTAAGATTATATGCAAATATCGGTAATTGCGAGGTTATCCCTTTGTTATTTTCTGAAAATGATTTATGTATTAATGATATAAAATCATGGATAAATGTTGAAGGAGGGGATGCTCAAATTCACGAACAGGTTAAAGCATTGATTAATGAGACTCTATGTTTTTATACAAATAGCCAGTTTAATTATAACGAATTTTGTATTCAATTATATAATGGATGTATCAACAATCCAGAAGTGAAAACTTTTCTCAAAACGCGATTGGGCAAATTAGATTCTTTTATTGTTGAAAAGCTGAAAGATAATATAAATTTACAAATTAAAAGTTTTATTGATAAGTTTGTTTCATTAAAAGAATTGTTCCAACCGGGAGCTGCAGTGATTGTTGACTTGAGTGATCCCTTACTTGGTGTTAAAATGGCGTCAGAACTTTTTAATATTATTCTTGGAATTTATACCCGGTGTAATTTAAAATCAAGTGTGGTTGAGATTGAATCTTATGTTCGTAAGCTTGTAGTTTTGGATGAAGCCCATAAGGTAAGTTTGCTGTCTTCTTTTACCTTACATAAGCAAATCGAGATTAGATCGTTTTAATAGTAAAATAATTATGATATTTTATTCCTATTGGAAAAAAAGAAATGATTATAATAGTTTTTACTAAAAAGGTTTTTCAAAAAAAATACTCTCTAAAATCTTTACTTTCATTTGATTATAAAGTTTCTAGTAGCCAATACATCATTAGCCACAACAATACATCATCTTCAATCCTATCCACAATATCACAAAGTGAGTCTAATTATAACTACATATGAGCCAACTTCAATTCCTATTCCTATATTGTTACAATCAAATATTCTTTTACTCCATCACTTTTCATCACCTTTATGGTCTCAGTTTCTTTTACAACATATTCCTTTTTCAGAAGTAAATTTTGAGAAATTATTGAGTAAAGTTATGAGACTAAAAGTAGGAAGAATGGTTGTATTTTGTCCTCATAATGATAATGACTTTGGTTTAATCATAAATAACAGTAAAAAAAAAGAAATTGAAAATAGAAATAGCTATGTAATTATATTAAGAAAAAGAATTACTTTTACATAATATTTTTTAAAATAATAAGATAAAAAATAATTAGATAATTATAAATAATTTAAAAATTATTATAGTTAAAACATTTTATTTTTAATTTTTAGATATTATAAATAAAATAAATTACAATACTATGTAAAATAATTCAAGTATCATTTTTCATTATACTATTTTATAATTATTATATATAATATATTTACAAAAAAGTAAAAATATTATTTGTAATAATGTATAATACAAAATTATATAATTTTCCAAAAAAAGTAAATTTTTTTGCTAATGATGTATTATAACATTTTTGGTTTAAAAATAAGATATATAATAGGTTGTTTCATATACATTTATTTTTATATAATACAGTTAGACCTTTATAGTTACACGTTCTATAATTGCATCTACTATGTAATTCAATTTTAAGCTTATATAATATCTAATTATTTTCCTCTATAAATGCACACTCTTTAAATGAAAATTATGCATATAATTCCAAGAAATATGCAATTATAAAGGTCTAATTGTATTAATAAAAAGTTTAAAAGTAGTTTTAAACTTTAAAAGATTTAAAACTAAATAATAAAATCTAATTTTAAAAATTGGTTTCAAAATACCAAATTTATTTAAAATATTTATTTGGTTAAATTAATATATAATTTTTTAAAAATATTTTATCGCATATTCTTTAATTTTCTTTTATTTAAAAATTATATATTATTATTCATAAAGAGTCCTTATCAATTTTACTCACATCCTTTTCTGATTTATTAATTTAGCAAACATTTTGCAATTTGACTTCCAATTTTAGCATTATTTTTTAATAATGAAATGTCTATAAAAATAAATAAAATTAATATGATTATTATTAACTAATTTTTTTGTATACATACTTGACTTTAAAGAATCCCCTTGTGTAATTTCATTAATTCTTTTAAGCAAAAATGGGGTTATATCTTTTCCACTAATTTCTCTAAAAAATGTGTTATGTTAAAACAATAAATCATTGCACATAAAATGGTTACAAAATAAATAATTATATATACTTTGCTTCAGCTAAAGCAATACTTAATGCTTCCTGTATTTTATTAGCATCAGCAGCCTCATTTTCGGGTATTGGTACTGCTATAAGCATTCCGCTATTTAGTTGAAGTTGTATATTTGCATCTAAAAAACTTATTATTTAAATGTAAATTACTCATCACTTAAAAAAGTTTTATCCTAAAAAGATATACCTATTAAAGCAGCACACTCTTTTACAGTTTTCAAATTTGATGGACTCTAAAAATAATAATAATAATAAAATATTATTATCGCAATAATATCAGGAATCTGTTTCAAGAAAAGGAAATTGTCTAACCAAATCGAAATTTTCATTACATTCTGATCTAACAAATACTTCATAAGAAATCTCAATTATAGGTAAGCCCTTAAATACAAAACATTTACTTACCATAAATCCACTCCTTGGTGTAAAAAAGGCTGGAAAATCTCTCGTTTCCCCAAATGTTGTTACTGATACACCTTGAGTTTCCTTACCAATTAAGAAATAAATGTTAATTATAATTGCTTAATATAATATTAAAGTCTAATTTCTCACCAGATATTCCAAAGTTTTCTCAATATCCAATATTGATTTAACTCCCGCACACACAACAGCTACGGGAGTTCTTCCCAATTCAACCAAATCAGCACTTACATCCATAGCTGTTTATAAAATAATGAGAATGAACACGTTTGATAATAATAATATTATTATTACACTTACATTTTTCTGCGCCCCAATGAACGCCTCCTATGCCACCAGTAACAAACACTCTAATTCCTGCACGATGAGCTATAACCATTGTTCCGGAGACAGTTGTAGATCCTGTTAATCCCTAATTTAAAAAGAAATTATCACCTAGTCATTCCAGTACGTTCAAATACATAAATATGATTACCTGTGAAACAACATATGCAAGATCTCGACGAGAACTTTTTCTTGCTTTTTGTCCCATTTGTGCAAGTGTCTCTAATCCATTAGACGACAAACCTGTATAGGTTATAGGTTGAAATAACTTTAGATTCAATTATCACTAGAAATATATAAAATCTTATTATTGATAAAGAACTTGCCTACATTAATTTTTCCATTTAAAATTGCTATAGTTGCAGGTATGCTACCATTTTCCCTAACTATATTTTCAATTGCTACTGCTGTTTCCAAATTCTGAGGATATTGCATACCTTGAACAATGGGAGAAGTTAAAAAGTATTTTTTATTTACGAGGAATTGTATTATTTATACCATGGCTTATTACGGTAGATTCTAAAGCTACAAGGGGTTTATTTCCTTGTAAAGCTTCAAAGACTTCAGGACTGTAAACCCAGCCTTTAACTTCTAACGTGGACCTTGAGAAAACGCCATATCTTTTTAAACTTGAAGTAAGATATGGTTTATATAAAGGCTAAGGTAAAAAGAGAAGGTTTGGCATAAGAAATTTTATAAGAAAAATTAATGTTTTATCTAGTTACCGAAAAAGCTATTCTGTTTGTTGATTTTTCGAGAATGCGAGAAATGCTTGTATTAAAAGAACGGTATAATGTCGCCATTTGAATCCTAAAGAGAAAATCGAGATCGCGAAAAATCACTATTTAGACAATTTTGGAGATATGTCACGTGATATAACAATAAAACACTGTGATCATCGAGAAAAATACAACTAAAAAAATGGTCGACTTGACTTCAGAATTCAGAAAAATAGTCACTGAAATATTAAGTAATAATTCTACTTTAGAAAAAGAGAAAAAGAAACAACGTAATGATATATTGCCACCAGCTAAAAAGAATGCCAGAGAAGTACAAGACGAGTTTCTAAAAGAAGCTTACCGAATAGTAAGAATAATCATCCACAGTCTTAACAAAGTGTATTTAAAATATTAAGTTTATTTTTGTTTCTGCGTCTACTTTTTATTTTAGGCTTTCCATATCAATAATTTAAAGATATTTTTACTTTCAATTCGAAAAGCTTATTTAAATACTTCTTCGCGGCAGTTAAAACCTGTCTATAATTATCTTAGTCCATCTGCATCCGATAATAAAGATAAATTTTTTTTAACGAAATTTGATCCTTCTACAACTTTAACAGATAAAGAACGGGATGAAATTGATTTACATGCTAAAATTGTTATACAACAATGTTTAGATCGAATCAAGAAATTGGAAGAGTCTGAACAAAGTAGGTTCAAATGTCGGATTTATCGAGTTTATCTTGTTAATTAATAAATATTATACTATTACAGAACGACAAAATTCAATTATGAATAATACATGGAATAAACTTTTATCAACGGCTTTTTCGATTGAGCATGATATGTTGGCAGCCATTCGCAGTAGTATAACATGGTATTTAAACAAACGATTAACTGAAATATCAAAAATACAAAAAGACCAACAGGAAACTAGGATCATGAAAGAAATCGAAAAACGTGAGAGGTGAATATTTCAATCATTTATTTAAGTTATTTCCTAATTTATCAACAAGACTTAAATTTTGTGTTTAGTACATTATATAAGTCAGCTTCAATTAGGCCTTCTACTCCTTCACTTCAAATGATGATAAATGAAGAAAAGGAGATATCAGAAAAAAATGATAGGGGATTAAATAGAGGTACAATAGGAGAAGAAGAGGATGATGAAATAGAACAAAGTTTAACAGCAGAACAAAAAATGATGTTGGAAATGGAAAATGAAACAATGATGAAAGAATTAGCTACTGCTCTGGAGCAAGTCAAGTGAGTTTATGGGCTTTATAATAGGGAAATTCTTCATTCCATTAACCGACTCTTCTATTTTTGTAATTTAATAGTCAAGCAGAAAAAGCATTATTAGAGATATCAAATTTACAAACAGTTCTTTCAAATCATTTAGCAGTTCAAACACAACAAACAGATAAATTATATGCTGAAGCTATTGCCACTACTGATAGAGTACAAGAAGGAAATTTAATGTTGCATCAAGCAAGACAGAGAGCTTCTGATACGAGAAAATGGATTTTAATCTTTTTAATAATAGCTAGTTTCATTTTATTATTCTTGGATTGGTACGATTAAGATTATTATTCATAGTAGAATTTGCAAAAAAATATTTATTTATTTGTAATATAATATTCGGTAATTATAATGGATATTAATAATGATCGAATTAAGAAATAGAATGATTTATAAATACTTGAATTATTACACTTTATTAACATGTAATAACTTACTTCATGCAAAGCATTATCTACACTTACATTAGTAAAAGAGTAAATATAAACAAAACTATAATCACCTCTGAACTATTATTTACTGATACTCCGATACGAAATAAAAAAATCCATTAACCACTTGCTTCAGCTGATACCTCAGTTGATACAACTTCTTCTTTGATAGTATTATCACTTCCAGCAGCAGTTGAAGCAGTATTTGCTTTCTTTTTCTTCTTTTTCTTCGGTTTGCCAACACTAGTAGATAGTAATTGCAAAATTTCTTCATCTTCTAATTTTTTATCACTTTGAACTGTTTCTGGGTCATATAAGGTATCAGTGATTATACTAGTTCCATTTTTAGTTAATAAAATTGTACTAAAGAATTGTGCAACAAATTCTCCTATAAAACGTAAAAATTTTTAATAAACACTTTAAAAAATATCTAATAAGGAAATTTTACGCTTGCCTTCTTTTTCTTGATAAACTTCATATGGAGCTACTAACGAATGTTTAGTACATTCAATTATGCCCATCTTAGCTTTTTTTTCATCACTCAGAGCTCTTAAAGGAAATGGAAAGCTTCCAAATGTTTGACTAATCTCATTATATACAAGACGAGAAGCTTTCAACTTCAATAAATAAGTTATATCGGTTTTTTTATACACTGTAACACGTTTAGTTGTTGGTTTAGGCTATATAAATTAAGAAAAGGTTAAAGAATATGATTTTATAGAAGAAATTCTCTAATAATACAACGTACCTTTCCTTCACCAGTAGAGATCAATATATCAACACCATATACTTCGTTCTCACCAAATTCTACTTTATCAACTTTCTGATTTTCATTCGGATTGAGAATGATTTGCTTCTTACCTTCAATATTATTTTTTTCTTGTTGATACGATAACATACCTATAATAAAATAAATTTTACGTTAAGGTTTCATCTAAAGAAAAAATCTTTGCATAATATTCTCACACCTTCCACAGAATTCGTATCGAAAGCTTTAGCAATTTTTTGTATTGTGTCAGTAACTTTCATATTGCCCGAACCAGGCTTTATCAATCTCAGTGCAGCTTCAGAAGCTAAATGAGCAGCTGTCAATAAATCCGCTCTGCGCCCTTTAACAGGATTCTCCTTTGATGCTCCAACAACAATTGTAGTGGCTACGATTGCTGCAAATCCGTCGATTTGTGTTCCCAACTGAATTTTTGCCACATCTCCATTCTTTAAAACTTCTGAACTATCCGGATCGGACGGTAATGGAGAAAAATGACAAATAATATGATTCACTGATACACAAGTTGGAAATGCAATACCTATACAAATCGAAAAGCAAATTTAACAAGAAAAGTACATAATTTAAAATTAAAAAATTTTGTTACCTTTGGTAATATTTTTTGCTTTTGTAAAGAGAAGTTTTACATTCTCTTCAATTAAATTATCGCCTTTTGCACAAAGATCAATAATTTTCGCTCCATCCACAGCGGATTCAACCACCTTTTTGAGCACGCCTAAAAGTATTTTGAAGAAGGTTTATTAAATATTCTCCCTTGTATTCTTATTATTTCCACTGTGATATTCTAACTAAAGCGCTATCTCCAAGCATGTGAATAAATCACAATTACTATTATATAAAACACGTACAATTCGAAACTTCAGCTGCCATTTTATATTTATTAACAACTTCATCGTTTTCAATGGTTATTACTTCATTATCTTCTAAATCTTTATCTTTGTCCGCCATTTTTCCTGCTTTTCGGTAAACAAGTATAACAAGAATAAAATTCCGTGTAGAACCCTATTTTTGGTGCGAAAATCGATTTAAAAATTTTACCATTATCTGATGATCTTAATTTAGCCTATCAGATTGTCAAATTACCAACTTTTTCACAACCAAAAACCATGACAGAACACGAAATGCGAATTAATGAGGAAACTGCTACGACTGCCTCAAATCAACAAGTAACTAACACTGAAACAAATAATGATACGTCATTAACTTTATTTCACAGTTCTAGTATAATAGATCGTAAAAGTAAATTTGTAGCACATGCGAAAAAAGTTCTAAGTAAAGAAGGGGCGGAATCATTTTGGAGAGAAGTACAAGCAACTGAAAAGGGAGCAACGCATAATATATTAGCTTTTCGTATACAACTTTCTGATGGAACTATCATAGAAGAATATAATGACGATGGAGAAACTTACGCAGGAAATCGTGTATTAACATTGTTAAAAACATTAGACGCAAAAAATGTTGTAGTAGTAGTTACAAGATGGTTTGGAGGTCAATTGCTGGGTCCAATAAGATTTGATCATATTTTAAAATGTTCAAGAGAAGTTTTAGATAAGGGATCATTAATCAATACAAATAAACCTTTGACAAGTATTAATAAACGTGTTGGATATTCTACGAATTCTATTATTGTTAACGGATGTCAAGTATTTATATCCAAGAAAGATTTTCTTTTTAGCTATCATTAAGAGAGGTTAATTCTGATTATTATATGTATTCTTCTCTCTTTTGTAGAGAGGAAATCCTGTATTACAATTTATACGTAATGTACCTTGGGAATTTGGTGACATTGTTCCTGATTACGTAGTAGGTCAAACAACTTGTGCTTTATTCTTAAGGTACATCAAAAAATTGTAAAGTTCATTGATTTAACGCTTCATAAATGAATTTATGCGATTTTAAAATCTACTTTAGTCTTAGATATCATCGACTTCATCCTGAATATATTTACAATAGAATGGATAAATTAGTACATTCATATGTATTAAGGATATTATTAGTTCTTGTTGATACAGTAAGGATTGTCTAATAATTTATTTCTAAAATTAAACTTTCTTCTCTAATTTTTCATGTTTTTATGTTTTTTAACAGGATAGTCATAAAGAATCTATAAGAGAACTTACAAAGATATGTGTTATAAATAATTTTACAATGATATTATCTTGGAGGTAATTGATTTAATTTCTTATCTTAAATGTAAAGATATAAGGTAAAAAATTTTTTATTTATAGTTCAGAAGAAGCTGGTAGATATTTAGAAACTTATAAAGTCTTTGAGCACAAACCGCCTGATTTGATTATGGAAAAAATAGAAAATGATTATTTATCAAAAGTAAGTATATTCAAATTCAAATATTATATTTAACTAATTTACTAAAATTACTAAAATTGAATTTTTATTTATATATCATTTGAAAGCTAACACATTGTATGACACAAATTAGATTTGTTAACAAGACAGATGTAGTTACTCTCGCATCCACATTTGGAGTATGTATTATTATCAATTACATACTATTAATGAGCGTATATTAAAATTATATCTCCAAATACTTGTAACTATAGTCCTTAAAAAATATTATGGAAGCCACACCAGAAGATATGTCGATCTGTCCAGGAATTGGCGAACAAAAGGTAATAAATGGATTGAACAATAAAAACAATAAAAAGATTATTATTAAATATTCTGTATTTATTTAGGTAAAGAAAATACAAGATGCTTTTGAACAACCATTTTCTGTATTAAAAAAACTTAATAGTAGTAGTAAACATAAAGAAAAAGAAATAGTATTGAATGATGAACAAGATATTTTATAATTTATAATATAATAGCAAACCAAATTTACATTAAATGAACAGAATATAATATATCTTGAATTAAATATGCATATGCATTAAGTTAAATTTGCATTAATAATTAAATCAAAATGAAAAATAATCCTATACCATTTCTTTCTTATTTTTTGAACAAATATCAATACAATTTTATTTTATATTATTGCTTGACTAACTGTACAACATCTTCATCGTTAAGTACATGGGTTAATCCAACTTTTTGTGGTTGATGTTTAGCTGAGCTTCCCCATACCAATGCACTATTAAAAAAAAATTGTTTAAAAATTCATAAAAAAAAGGTTTTTAAAATTTCCATCATTAATTACTTACTATTTAAATTGTTTGACAATTCCTTTATGAATACTGTTGCAAAAATCTTCAACTGTGCGTTGATTTTGTCTTAATACAACTGGTGCACTATAATCTGGTAATTGACCTTTTGGTTTCGTGTAACTAAAAGTGAAAGAAAAAACAATACGTGAATAATTAAATAAATTAATGAAATGTAGTATTTTATTACTTACATTCTAATTAAATCAAGATATTCCCACGTTTTATCTAATAACTCATCAAAATTCCATTCATGATGAGCTGAAATAGGAACTGCATGTGGAATTTTATAAATCAAATCTAATTCTTCAATACTAATTTGATCGATCTACATAAACTTTCTTTAGTATAAGTTTGAATAAAAATCTTCCTTAATCCATTAGAGACAGTGTACCTTATTAAGAACATATATAGCAGGTATATAAATCCTTCCCTCAATCACATCAATTAAATCATCAACAGTAGCATCACATTTAAAATTAACATCAGCATTGTGAATTCTATATTCACTCAATACAGCTTTGACTTGATCCAAATCTAGATTAGTTAAGGGTACTGTATTAGTCATATTAATACCACCTTTATCCTTTTTCTTAAAATAAATATTTGGTGGCTGTTTATTCAATCTTATCCCAAATCCTTCTAATTCTGTTTCGATGATTTTTTTATGTGTAAGCGGTTTCAATACATCTAGAACCAAAAAGATCAATGAACATGTTCGTGCTACTGCAATTACTTGACGGCCTCTACCACGACCGTCTTTAGCTCCTTCTACTATACCGGGTAAATCTAATATTTGAATTTTTGCTCCTTTGTATTGTAATACTCCTGGTACTGTTGTTAATGTTGTAAATTCATAAGCTGCTACTGCTGAAAATGTTCCCGTTAATTTAGACATTAATGTAGATTTCCCTACTGATGGAAATCCAACAAATCCTATTCTTGCAACTCCCGTCTTTGCTACGTCAAAACCGACTACACAAATAAAACAAAGGGTATTAATTGGTAGAAAATGTATTTACAAAAACATGCTTTTTAGGTAATAAATATTCCTCACTCTGATTGTTGATAATAACGTACCACCACCCCCTCCTCCGCTTCCTCCTTGAGGTGTCATAAGTTCTTTACGTAATTTAGCTAACTTAGCTTTCAAAGTACCTAGATGGTACGATGTAGCTTTATTCTTTTGTGTACGTGCCATTTCGGCTTCAACTTTTCAATAGTATTCCAAAAAAAAAAATATCAATAGCTAAAACACTAACCATTTTTAAGCAATGAAAATTAAAATATAAAAATTAATAATAAAATGATACCAACTTTCTTTAATCTTGTCAACGATCGATGACATTTTCCTAATTTTCCGCTAAAAAACAAAAGTATATTAATTTAAATTCTTCACGATAATCGTAAATTTATATCTTGATGTGATAAATGAGATATTTCCTATTTCTGGTCGGCATTACGGCGTTACAAATATTATACGTCTTGTTAAGCATCACGTGATATTTTATAATTTAAATAACATCCGGGAATTTACCGTATTTTATTGAAATTAAGCACCCCTCGAAAATAAGCACCCCACTCAAACTTTTTTATGCAAAAGTTATATATATTTCTAATAAAAATAATATCAAAATAAGCACCACCCCCAAAATTTTCGTCCAAAACTCTAAAATTTGTTTCAATCCGCTGACTTTTTCAAATTGTATCACAAGTCTATTTTTACTTCTTCTTAATATGCAAGTCTGACTCCTCATCTCCAAAATCATCATATAGGTATTAAAGTATTTTGACAACTCGAGCTTGATTGACTTTTATATTAAATTGGTTATCAGTAACAAAATAATCAGACTGCATTAACTTCGATTGAAAATTCTTAGTTTTCGCCTTTTGCATTGTAAAAAAAAGAGAACCAGAGTTAATGAGCTATTAGTTCATATTCTCCAACTATCTTAACATTCCTAAAATAAAGTTAGCCAACTTTTATAAAAATAACGTGTTACATTAAAAAATGTCAAACATTAACATGCCAAAAAGTAGTATCAATGTTTATTTGAAAGGATACCTTATCGTTTTTAAGGCTCTTGTAACATCATCTACTTAACAATTTCTTTATTATGTTCCAGATATTTGTATGAAAATTTGATCCAAGCTCAATACCTTCGATAATAACTTTGCATTTGGGAGAAATCAGATTCGACTTTGTGCGGAATTCACCAAAGTAACCCGACGTTGTGATTGATCCATTATCGTTATTATAATTTTATTAATTTTATTTATCAAGCTAGTAATAGTTAATAATTTGGCTTTTTTCTATTTCAACGCACTTATATCCATGTGACCTTGTAATGTATTTATTAAAAATATAATTTCCAATCCGCACTATTTATCTTAGTTTACACCAGGCTTTTTTGAATAAATTACTAGAATTTATTTTATGGAAGTAAATTTGATTTTTTTTCGGCATTTTCTAATGCCATAGCACTGAATATAAATGAAACTATTCACAAGTAGTGGGATCCCAACCTAAAACAAACAAACTTTTACTTAACAAGAAATTATGTTGTATTCTAGTAATATGGAACTACCTTACCTGTGGTTAAATATTCATCCAAATCATCAAGGATCTTCATATCCTCTTCTCTAATTTCAAAATCATATACATCAGTGTTTTGAATTATACGATCTTTATTAATACTTTTTGGTAAAGTAACAAATCCATGTTGAAGTCCCTTTAATCGAGAAAGAAATAATTAATATAACTATACATTATTTTGGTAAGTGTCAGCTGAATATTTACCCAACGAATCAAAATCTGGGCAGAAGATTTATTATATCTTTCGGCTATTTGTACCAAAGTAGGATCCTTTAACTTTTTTCCCTTGGTAAGTGGAGAATAAGCTTCTACAACAATGTCGTTTTGTAAACAAAACGTCGTAATGTCATTTCTCGTCAACCAAGGATGAATCTAAAGAACTTCACAATTAATATTTCAAAATAAAATAAGCTTATGAAGTTAAAATTACCTCAACTTGATTAACGGTAGGCTTGATCTCCGGTTTCTGTTCTAGCAATTCTTTTAAATGTTTAACACTATAATTTGATACACCAATACTCTTAACTTTACCCAATCTAACCAATTGTTGTAAAGCATCATAACTTTCTTTACGCAATTGAGAACCCCGTAATGGCGAATGTAAAATTAATAAATCAATATATTCTGATTGTAGTTTTTCTAGAGATCTTTCGGCTGCTTGTAATGTTTTTTCATATCCTTGATCTGAATCCCAGATTTTTGTCGTAATCCATATTTCTTCTCGTGGAATTCCACTATTAAATTAGACAATGGCTCATGAATAAACGTAAAAATTAGATTGACAGGAGAATGATTAACTAATAGGAAACCTTTTATTAACAGCAATTCCTACATCAGCTTCATTTTTGTATAAAGCCGCAGTATCGATATGCCTGTATCCAGCCTACATATATAATGAAATTAGATTGAACTTGCCAAAATTTGTCAAAATATTAATGATTTATTACCTCCAAGGCCCATGTAACAGCATTCTGAGTAGTGTCGCCTTTAGGTGCTTGATACACACCCAATCCTATTTGTATCTTAAAATTTTAATTGCTGCGTCAATAAATTAACAAATAATGAATCCGATACATGCCTATTAAAGGAATTTTGCGACCATCATTAAGAGTAGCTGTAGAAGAAAGCGTTAATTTGGCTGTTTCAGCCATTCTTTTAATAATTTGATAACGTGAAATTTTGATTATAAAAAATAAAAAAATTAAAATAAAATTTTTTTAGGAACGAATATAGCCACCCAAAAAATGGTAGCCAGATCTAATTTGCCGGTTACACGTGATTTCGGATAATGATTTTTGGTATTTTCGACCATTGTAACAATTTTCAATATTTATACACATCTCAATTGTCAGAATTTTATTAAAGCACAACAGACGTATAAACATGTTTCTGAAAGTTTAATACTACTATTCCCAAATCCCAATACCTTGTATTCTTATTAAAATCTTTCCAAGTTCTCGGCATAGTTTTACGATTTTCAAGAGTTAAAATTAGAACAAACATTTTTAACCGTTTTGGCTTGTTACGTGATTCTTTAATAATTCTTAATTAATATTTACATCAATAAAAAATTATATCATAATATTCGTGTATATCTATTTAATATTTCCTGCAAATAGTCTTTATATTATTTCGGCAACGTAAACACTTTTTTAAAGCAACATCTTTTATATTCAGAAACTCTTCAAACATGACACCCTTTACAGACTTTTGTTTTGCTGGCTTGACATAATCAAATAAAAAACAGTTCATTTCCGAAATCATGTGTAACCCGGAAATTTGATCCGGCTACCATTTTTCGGAGTATTCTATCATGTAATCATGTGAAATAAAATGTTTTACAAGCACAACATTCTAGTGCCGAGTTTAATTATCAAATTAAAATTTTCTACATATAAATTTTTCTTTCAGATAATATTTCTCTAAACCCATGATGAGAAAAAAGTACAAAACAAAATTTCCGGTGGCAAGTATATTCAATTTGTAGATCAAGTCTTAAATATTTTCTTTTATAAT
Organism: Rhizophagus irregularis; assembly: GCF_026210795.1. Lineage (NCBI taxonomy): Eukaryota > Fungi > Glomeromycota > Glomeromycetes > Glomerales > Glomeraceae > Rhizophagus > Rhizophagus irregularis. The sequence continues at coordinate 2,064,821 of NC_089436.1, read as the reverse complement.
TTTCTCTCACTTTTATTACTTAAATTATATTACTTAAATTATATTACTTAAATTATATTACATGAAGGCCCGGATTAAGAAGATCATGCAAATGGACGAAGATGTAGGAAAAGTTGCTCAAGCCACACCGGTCTTAATTTGTGAGTTGTAAATTCTGCTTTATTTAAGAGTTTTTGGATACTAAATATAATCTTTTTTAATACACAATATAACTTTCTATAGCCAAAGCATTGGAATTGTTTATGCAATCACTAATAGATCATGCATGCCAAGAAACGAGAGCCAGGAATGCAAAACGGATGTCTGTTTCGCATTTGTAAGCAAAAGATTTTTTATTTCACAATTTAATATAATCGTATATGTCATGGTTAATTTACTTATGCGCTCTTGCCGATCTACTATTTACTTGGAATTTTATATAGAAAGAAGACTATTATGACAACAGAACAATTCGATTTTCTGAAAGATGTTGTCGCTAATATACCGGATCCCGTAGAAACTGGAGATGTAGAAGCTTCTTCTTCTGCCGCGACTACTGGTATTATCAGTAATATGGAAGGCATTCTGAGTGGAGACGAAGCAGAACCATCCGCGCCTGTACAAATAAAAAAGAGAAGGGGTCGAAAAAGGTAAGTAATATGCAATTATTTAATTAACTGAATAAAATGATTGTGCATCGCTTAAAAAAATGGGTTATTACAATAGAAATGCAGAAGAAGAAGAATATGAAGGCATTACATCAACATCAACATCAACATCAACAAATCCACTGAAAACAAGGAAGAGGTTAGTGATATTTAACAATTATGTTAATATTTGAATTTATTAAATGGCTGATGTGAATTTACCCTAATAGTACTAGGAAGCGGAAAGAAGTTAGTGAGGCGGATGTCTAGATTTCTTATATAGCATTTTGTTAATAGAATGTTTTATAAATAACAAATGAAAATCTATTAAGAGGAAAGGGAATCATTGTAAAAACAGTATACACATATACGATCTAATGATTAAGATACCTTTTTACCTTCTTAGCATTATTTCATTGATATAATACAAATAAGCATTTTTTCAAAATTTGCACACACTAGAATAGTACAACTATTTTAGCTTTTTTTCATAAAGGTTAGATAATAATTCAGTTTGTTGATAACAACTTATTTTATAGGTGTTCAGAGTTACCTACACGATATTAATAATATATGTAATAAATAGTATCATGGAGTATTTGAGATAAATATTAATAAATTATTATTTCAATTTTGCCTACCATATAGAGATGACTAATACACACCATTTTATATCTTCAATATGATCATTATAACAGGTTAATCTCTTTCTACACTATCAACGAACTTACTCAAATGTCGGGATGCTCTCCAGGATGGATCAATTATTTCAGGCTCAGTATCATATGACCTAGCATCTACCTAAGTTCATGTTTTTTTTGAAATTTGAACATGCACCTATCACATGACAAAAAGAACACTAAGCATGCAGATCGTTATTCTGTTGTAGCTGTTCATAGTTGTAAAAACAAAAAAACTCTAGGACTCGGGGAAACACTCTTCCTTCGGTTCTACAGGAAAGAAGAGAGGCAGACTACCGAATTTCAATTATTATGACATGGAGTGTTGTGAGTATCCTTTGGACTAATTTCCATCGAAGCATCAGTGAAATAACAGTCAGATATCATGAAAAGTCAGAAACAAAATAAATACAACCAATAGTAGAATTGCGTCGACAACGTATAACATATTCAAGAGATATTTTAAATGCGTCACTTCGTGCCTAATACCAATGAATAGGCATGGGGAATTGCTCTGGATCGGCGCTCTGGGAGGTTTGGAGTTGATAACTGAAATCCCATCAGAGAAATGTCGTCTTGTACACGCGCATTTTTGTTCTACCTAAGAATCCAAGGATGCAATTGATAACCAGAGCAATGTCTCAAGTGTCACCATGCGAAAAACATGATGGTTTCCATCAAGTTACAACAATACACCATCTTTGTCGATATGTTAAGAATAAATTTATTAATACAATATTGAAATTATTTATCATTGATATTGATAGTGATAGTGACCAAGAGAATATTGTAAGTGTTGCAAATTATATGAAGTTGACTATGGGATAGTTATCATAAGCGTTTTTTCGATGTGTGATGATATTCACACTCGAGAGTTCTCTTGAATAAATGAAAACATTTCAGTGAAGGGAAAGGACTGACATTCGTAGAGAATGAGAATTGTATGCGATATGTTACGAAATCTCAACGTATTTAGTTGCTAAATTTTTTTGCTGCAAAATAATTAGTTGGTTAGATTCTGCATTTTAAACTAATAACTGTTAATCTTTACGGTGTGGTTCATAATTATAAAGAAATTAAAGTACGTTTTATATAAATAAAAATCAATATTATATAGATTTTCTAACATTATACTTCAATATCAAAATAAGTTTTGTCACTCATCCATTTAATTCATTTCTTTAACTGACTTTTAGTTTTTAATCTAACAAAGCTTTCCAGTTGAAGTCCATAATATTTACTTCATACATTGAATCTATTAGACACCAATAACCCATCCTTTTTCATTTTCCTTTGGCTCAACAATATTAGATATGACAATTTCATCCATACAAGCCATACGAATTCTTTCCGGTGTAGCAGGAGATCTCAACACTACAGTTTCATTATTACCATTCGTTTTTCTATTTTTATAATTGTAGTCAAAAACATTAAATGAAAAATATATATATATATATATTTAAGTATATAACATACCTTGCAAATTTAATGGCATCCCGAATAGCGAAGAATACGGAACTTCCCAAAAATAAAGGAGGTTCACCTACACCTTTACTACTATGTATAGTTTTCAAATTTGGATATTCACCGTCTCTAAAAGTTGTAACTCTGAAATCTTGAGGAATATCCCTATTAATAATTAAACAAATAATAATTCTCATTAAATATACATAATATAAAGTTTAAATCAACATCTATCCTCACCTAAATCCAGGTAATTTATAATTTCCAGGTCCTTTAGTAAATATGTGACCATTAGGTAAGAATAAAGATTCTTCGATTGTACACCAACCAACACCTTGTATAAAGGCACCTTCAATTTGTCCAACATCAATAGCATAGTTCAAACTTCTACCAATATCCATTATTAGATCAGTCCTTAGTATTGTATGATCCCCTGTTAATACATCAATTTCAACTTCTGTACAAGCCGCACCCGTCGTAAAGTAAAGGAACATTTGTCCTTCATTTTTATCCCAATCATATCCTATATCTGGTGTTTTATAAAATCCATTTGCTGATAAATTTACTCTATCTAAATATGCTGCTTTAACAATCTAAAAATATCAAAAGAAATGAAAAGATAAAATCGCAAAAATTAAATGATTGTTTATTTCGAAAAATTATAACAAACAAATTATTAACCTCTTTGAAACTTTTATCGGGCATTTTTTCTCGGTATGGTTTTAATCTTTCTGATAAAACTTTACAGGCATTTAACACGGCATATCCATTAATATCACTACTAACACTGGCTGCCGTAGATGATGTATTTATAACTACATTTGTAGCCGTCTCCATTAAGTGGACTTTTTAATTTGGATTTTGAGGAGTTAAAAAGAATGAAATTAAATCAACGTGAAATATATAGTGAAATACGGACCATCATTTAAAGAAACATCCAAAGCCTCGGCTGCAACTTGTAACATTTTTGTATGAAGTCCTTGTCCCATCTCAACTCCACCTAATGATTTAAGTAAAATGTTTTTTAGCATAAACATCTTACTTCATCTTTCTTCTCTATAGTCTCTATAGCTTACCATGACTAACGAGTATGCTCCCATCTATATAAATATGTACAAGAGCACCAGCTTGATTTAAATGTAAAGCGGTGAAGGACAAACCGAATTTTGTTGGTATTAAACTTAATCCTCTTTTTCTCCATTTATGTTTTTCGTTAAATTCATTAATCTCTTGACGCCGTCTTACATATTCGCTTGATATCTTAACTTGTTCATACATTGAAGGTATGTGCCAATCATTTAATTTCATATTAAAATGAGTTAATTGCCCCTCGCTATAAAAATTCTTTTCCTGTTAATTAATACATGAGAAGATTTGTATATAAAACTAGTCAATACTTCAGCGATATATCATTGAAATACACCAATGAAGAACATAATTCACATTTATGTTCTATCTAAAGACTCGAACTCACTCTAAATTCAACGACATCAGTTCCTAATTTATCGGCAACTTCACTAATAATGTTTTCGGTGATCATCATTCCTTGTGGTCCACCAAATCCACGAAAAGCAGTATTTGAATGTGTGTTAGTTTTACACATTTTACCAATTATTCTTATATTTGGTATATAATAACAATTATCTGAATGCGTAATTGCTCTTTCCAATACTGCCGATGATAAATCTGCAGACCATCCCGCATTATTATATATCTAAATATTTTAAGTTCGGAGTTTAGCTTAAGTTTAGTTTATACCTATTAATCTGATAATTTTAATTACCCTTAAGTCTAACGCCTGTAACTTTCCATCATCGTTAACTCCAACTTTCCATTTTCCAAGGAATGGATGACGTTGACCGCTAATAATTATGTCTTCATCCCTATCTAACATACATCTAATAGGACGTTTCAGATGATAAGCTCCAACCATTAAAGCCAAGGTTAATGGTATACTACGAGTTTCCTTGCCGCCAAAACCACCTCCTAGCCTTTTTACTTTACATACAATTTTATTTGCAGCGATACCTAATACTGATGCTCCAATGATTTGTGTTTCTGTTAGATTTTGCGTTGAAGCGTGAACTTCAAATTCGTTATCTTCGCTTTTCGGTATTACGAGTGATGCATTTGTTTCTAAATAGAAGTGCTCTGAAATGATACAAAAAGGAAAGTCAAAAGATATATTTGTTATAATTATTTTTACTTATAAAGCCCATACATTGAAAATTGAATAAAATTTCAGTAAATTACCTTGCCCACCAATTCTAGTTTCACCTTCAAATACATGATCAGAATGTCGAAAAGCTTCATCAACATCACCTTTAATCATTTTTCTTTCAATATTAAAAAAGCTATTTTGATCAATAGCTTCTTCAATAGTGAGTATATGAGGTAATTTTTCATATTTGACTTCAACTAATAGAGCGGCTTCTTGTGCGATAGCTTTACTCTCAGCTACTATCAATCCAATAATTTGTCCTACACATTGTGCTTCCTCACTAACAAATACTTCTTCATCATGGAAAATTGGACCCCATTTATTTTCACCTGGAACATCTTTTGCAGTAAAAAATCCTTTAACCTCTGATATAGCTAATGCTTTACTTGCATCAACACTTCAATAGTTAAATTGAAGGAAAGAATAATTAAATAAAATTATTACTGAATATATATAAATATATACGTATGCCATACCTCAGTATTTTTGCATGAGCATTTTGTGATAAAACAAGAGCACCATATAATTCATCATGCACTTTAGGCAAATCATCAGTATAAATAGCTTCACCGGTAACTTGCTTCATAGCCGATAAATGTGGTATTTCTTTGCCAACTATTTTCTTGTTAATCTCTTTAAATCCAACAGTTTGCACTCCTTTAGATACATTCCTTTCAATTATGCCAATAAAATCATCTATGTCATTATCAATATATTCTTCTGTTAATATGAATACATTCTTACATACGTCGTACCAAAATTTATATATAAACCCTGATACCAATGATTTTCTATATGATGCCATTCCGCCTGGTACATCGAAACTTAATTGTAACTCCTAATATGAAATAATGAGAGTTTATTCCTTGTAAATATACTTTTAACGTAATAATAAAATAAAATAAAATAAATATAACAAACCTCTCCCAGCTTATTAAGTAATTTTTTTAACACATTTTTATCTCCCCATTTTTTTCCAATTAGCCATTCTTCACTTAGCGGAGCTCTAACACTAACGCTTCTCATACCACCAAATCCAAACCCGACATCTTTTACAACATCCTCATTATCCAAATGTACCATTAATCCAGCATTAACAATTGCAATATCATCATCACGTCTTTTTGATTGTTTATATGCTCTAACAAATTGTCGTTCTTTACTTAATGGTATAAAGATTTTCGTTATAATTTCTGTTGATGTACAAGTATTTTGTCTATATCCTGTCCAAAATTCCTTAGCCAAAACTTTTCGATCAACACAATTAAAATTATTCGAGAAGGATGTGTCATAAGGCATTTCCTTATGACGAGATAATGTGAATATACATGAAGCTGATAAAAATATCGGATTTAAATCAGATATAGGGGATCCAGTTATTATATTTCCTGCTGGTGTTGCTACATTGCGTATTTGATGACCTGCAAACCATCTTAAATTAGCTAATATTGCCCTAAATGTTTCTACTTGATATTCCTAACAACAAAAGATGAAAAAAAGTATTAATATTATTAAAAGAGGGACTTCTATAGTGTAGATTCATCTATACCTTGTAATGTTTACTGGCCTTTTGTAATATCTCTTGAAATTGTGCTAATGTTGTATTAGCTCCAATAATCAATCCATCATCTATCAAAACAAAAAATAATACATTACACTAACACTTTTTTAATAAAGCTTTCTAAAAAAATTTCTCACCTGTAAATTCGTAACCCCTTAATTCGTTTAAATCCCCAACAAAAATTAAAATATTATAATTTATTTTTTTAAATTTCACCTCAATACCAACTTCAGAATTACCACTAACTAATTTCCCTTGAGGATATTTTAATTTAAGTAATAATAGTTCATTTAAACTATTTGGCTTAAACCATTTTGTTTTTCTACCTGAAAAATATAACGGGTAGGGTTTATATGATGATATTAACGCTGGTGGAAATATTAATTCCTGTGTCGCATCATATTGTTTAAACTTAATCTAAAAAAAAAGAAAAGAAATTATTAGAAATACTAAATATAAAATTCTCATGTTAATATCTTACATTCTTACTTGAGGAAATTTATGATCAATTATAGAGGAAAAGTTGGAATTATTAAATTTACAACAATCTTCTCTTCCGCATCCCTATAAACAAAATTCTAAATTACAATGACATTTGAATTATTTTTATATTTCACTTTTCTTACTCACTCTTACACTATTTTGTTTTATACCATCACTTTTTTTATCTACGTCATTATTGCAACATTTATTCGTGGGTTTGGCAAACTAATATCGATATTTTAAAATCAAACCAACATACGTTATTAAGAAAGAAATCCTAACAAAATCCATGAACATAAATATAAAAATAACCTTACAGTCTTAGCAGCATCAAGAATAGGTCTGTATCCTGTACACCTACATAAATTACCATCAAAACATTCTTCAATTTCTTCTTCTGATGGATTTGGATTATTCCTAAGTAACGCATAAAGTGACATCGCTATTCCTGGTGTACAAAATCCACATTGTGATCTATTATAATTTAAAATTTTAAGCTGTAAGTGATAAATTATTTGGATAAAAAAAAATAATAAATCAAATTAAATACCCGTGTAACAAAGCTATTCTTTCCTAAAAGAGCCATCCGATAGAAATGCAAAATTTATTGAATATGTAGATTTGAAATTAAATCAAATATCAACATCTTTACCGATTAATTTACCGTACCTGAACAGGATGTGGATTCTTCACATTTCCAATTCCTTCTATTGTTATTACATGCTTACCATCAACTGAACATAACGGTGCTAAACATGCGTTTACTGAATAATGTGATATCCTTTGATTCGTTGGATCATACGATGAAATTAATACTGTGCAGGCACCTATTTATTGTCGGAACATGTATAAAATGAAATAAATGAAAACGAAAGGAGCATGCTTGTAAATACTTACCACAACCACCTTCAGCGCAACCTAATTTCGTTCTAGAAAATGAAATATTAAGGAATTTTTAATTAAAATGATTTTTTCTTTGTTGTAGATAAGTTGCATTTACCCAGTTAAGCCGATACTTCGAACATATTCTAATAAGGTAATATCAGGATCAGGGTTATCTATTTCTACAAAAGCTCCATTTAAATAAAATCTTAATTTTTTAAAAAATTTAATATTATTTTCAGTAATAAAATCTTCTTCCTCAACGTTAAAAGTTTGAGTTTTTCCGTCAATAATCAACTTATTCATTTTATATCAAATATCAAGTTTAAGTTGAAATAAAGGAAAAAACGTGTATATATATATATTATATATGATATGAAATAAAAAGCGACGATCTTACGATCTTAATCAAGGTTAAATTTTCTTTGTAATACAATTTTACTTTAATTAATTTTTAGGGATATAGACAGGTTTATCAGGATAAGCAATATTCAAAGCAGTTCGAAGAACGTATTGTAAATCAAATAAATTAATAGGTTCATCATAAAAAGTTAAAACATCATTAATTCTTTCAAATTCATGATCGTGATAAGGTTTTCTACATAAACTTCCACCCTGTTTTAATGCAGAAAATATTCCACATTGTGTACAGATAAATATATCGCAGGTTTTAATAAAATAAGAAAATCCCCATAAACCCGATAAAAAATGATTTAAATGAATCGATAGTCTAAAAAAAAATTTTAGTTTTTCATCGAAAAATGCATATAATGTACATATTATAGTGAAAAAATTATTAACATCACTTAACTCATTATATCTTTCAGCATAAACTTTTGATAATGTATTCAAAGAGACTTTTGCTTTGATAAAAACTTCAACATTATCAATTTCACGATTTTTATGAGGAATTTGTGGAAGATAAGCTTCATCAGAAATCCATTGATTAGTTTGATAACAGAGGTCAGCAATTTTTGAACTTGAAGAAAGTCGATTACAATTTACACATTTATAAACTGCACAATAATGAAGTCTCTTTGGGAGATCATTAAGGAATTGTGTATATTGTAAAAGTGTGTTATTTTTTATATAATACTCTGAGCGAAATTATAAAAAGTTAAATTTAAAGAAAAGAAAAGAAAAGAAAAGCAAATCCATTTCAAGCACGCACCATCAATTTTAATGTATCTTGCCCACTCAGCCTTACCAAAATGTCTACAATAAAAATCTCGCTTAACCAAGGGAATATCATCAGAAAATAAATCCCACTTTTTCGATAATCTATTCGGACGATGATTATCCACACAACTTTTAAGTATTTCAAATAAATTCAATAAATCGAATTCAATTTCCTTCATTTGATTCAAACTCGAGAGAACACTACAATGATTATGACTTGGATTTCGATAACCAGCGTGTTCAGAAGTAGCGGATAATGTATCACAGCGTTTACATATATAAACTTTATGTTTTTCCAAGAAGTTATCCATGGATTGACTAAAGTCTTCGAAACTCATCCCTACTCTTTATAATAACGAAGAAAATTTTCTATGGGCTTATAATATAACATTCAAAAATTGAGAATTCTTTCATTCACTTACTCATTGAAGAGAACTGATAATGTTGTTAAGTCTAACTTAGTATCTCGAAGAGCATCAACTGTTAAAATCCGTTCAACCTGATGAGAATATTTTATTCTGTAGCATTCATCTGCGTTACCAGGTGGAATTGTAATTTTTCGACATCTAATACAATGATTCAATACAAGTGATGTTTTCTTTTTCAATAAAGAAGGGAGTTCTTCCAAGAATCGATTAAACTCATCTAACGTTCTTGAATTTCTTTTATAATCTTCAGCCCTAATATCTATAAACGCGTGGAAACAATCAGCAAGATTACTATTACAAGACATTTAAAGTTAATTGATAATAATCATTTAAAATTCGCATACATTCATTATCAAACAAAATAGCCCACTGTTCATCGTCCATTTCATTTGAAAACAAAAAAAAAGTTTTCAAGAAGCTAATAAGATCTTGATCGGGTGTGTAATCTATAAAACGAGAGATTTACAAAGCCACAACATGTATTTTCTTGCTTTATTAAAGCTTGTCATCAAACAATTGGTCCGTAAAAAACCACACTAATTTCACTATAAATTATACAAAAATGATAGCTTCAAATCAGAAACTGTACAGTGCCGCAGATTTATTAATATAAAATGTCTCAAGATCATTTTAAATTTAACATGTGTGGGACTTAAACTTAATTTATATCAAAATTTTTGAATAATCAGATACTAATCAGTTTAATTAGTTTATCATTTTTTCAATTTACCAAAGGAATAATCTTTTAGATCCTTTCAGAATCAACATTATTACACAACAGTTTATTCAAATTCATTTTGTCAGAATTTTGCCTGGGTGGTCTACCATATAAAGTATAATCGCGGACAATGACGATCAGTCTTACACGAACTGCAGAAATCTAAAGATCTTTATGTTGTACGTCATGCAACAAATATTTAAGCTTAGAATCTTTTTGAAAGGTTTTCAAAGAATGGATATCGAAGAATTCCGTAAAAGAGGGTACGAAACCGTTGATAGAATTTGTAAATATTATCAGGAGCTTGAAAACTATGAAGGTAAATTATATTATTTACAAAAAATTGAATGGTCAAGAGGTTCATTGCTATTTTTTTTTGAAAAGTTTTATCAAAGGTAGAACCGGGTTACCTTAAAAAAGTTCTTCCGAAGGAAGCACCAGAAGGTATTTATTTTCTACATTTTAAATAATACCGAATGAAATTTATCGATTTTGTTTCAATTTTAACTTAGAACCTGAACCATGGGAGAATATTCAATGTGACATTGAAACGAAAATTATCCCAGGGAGTTTGTTATTGTTTCTTTTTTTACATTTATTTTTTTATATACATATATTTCAATTATTAATTAAAAGAAAAAACAAATTAAATCGATGTTAAATTAGTTACACATTGGCAAAGTCCCAATTTTTTTGCCTTTTATCCTGCTAACTCCTCTTTTCCAAGTATATTGGGAGATATGTATTCTGATATGTTTAATGTCATTGGATTCAATGTAAGGTGATAATCTATTACATAATTTCCTCAATATAGTAACTCAATAAAATTAAATATGATCTTTAAGTGGCTAAGTTCTCCTGCTTGCACCGAACTTGAGTCAGTCGTTCTTGATTGGATGGGAAAACTTGTCGGATTGGATCAAAAATTTCATAGTGATGGAAGGGGCGGGGGCGTGATCCAAGGAACTGCTAGTGAAGCAACTTTAGTGACTTTACTTGCTGCTAAGTATCGAATGTTAGAAGAATATAAAGCAAAAGGCGCAGACGAGGAAAAATTACGTACTCTTTCAACTCGTTTAATTGCCTATGGTTCAGATCAGGTTAATAAAGGAAAAATTTATTCTCTAAAATTTCTTCTCGAGTTTAAATTTTTTTTTTTCGAAAATTTCGTCGTTTAATAGACGCACATTTGTTTAAAAAAAGCAACAATGATTGCAAATATACTTTTTCGTGCACTTCCTACTGATGATAATTTTTCACTTTGCGGGGAAACTGTGAAACAAGAAATGGAAAAGGATATCACTAATGGATTAATCCCCTTTTTCATTGTTGGAACAATTGGAACAACTAATTCCGCAGCAATTGACAAAATAACAGATATCGTGGATGCAAGTAAGTACGTCTGAACAAGGATTAATTAAAAGATAGATTTTTTTTTTAATTCAGGATTTTATTATTTAGTTAAGGGTACAAACGTTTGGTTACATATCGATGCTGCATATGCTGGTTCTGCTCTTATCTGCCCTGAATATAAATATTTGCTTGAAGGAATAAATCAAGCAGATTCGTTTGATCTTAATATGCATAAGGGATTACTAACTAATTTCGATTGTTCTTGTTTATGGTAAATAGCTTTCTGAAAGTGATTTAGTCATTTAGTACAGCGTTTATTTAGTATATAATCATAAAATGGTTGTTTTAGGATAAAAGAAAGAAAGTATCTTATAAATGCATTATCAATCACTCCAGATATTTTAAAAAATTCTGTTAGTGAAAGCGGAATGGTTTTAGATTTTAGAGATTGGCAGATCTCACGTAAGTACTTAATGTGAGTTTAATTTAATACTTTCTTTTAACTCTTGATTTTATTTTAAAGTTGGAAGAAGGTTTAGAGCTTTAAAAATTTGGTTTGTTATAAGAACATATGGTGCAAAAGGATTAAGAGAACATGTTATGAAGGTAAATTATTATTATCTGGCTACTAATTAGCATTTTCATCATTTATAAACTAGTGGAAATGCCAATTAGTATATCTAGTAAATTTTTTTTTTTTTCAAAAAAAAAAAGTTTCTAATTTAAATAAATTTTTAGACACATAAACTCGCAAACCGATTTCGAAGTAAAATCCAACAATATCCTGATTTATTTATAATTCCAACAACTCCAAATTTCGGATTGGTTAACTTTTATGTTAAATCAAATGATTCATTGAAAAATTCAAATAAATTAACAGAAATGGTTTCTAATAGGCTGAATGAGAGTGGTAAAATATATCTAACACAAACAAAAATGAGAGAACAATATATAATAAGATTTGCTCCTGGCTCTCCACTAACTACAGAAAAACATATTGATCAAGCTTTTGAATTATTATTAAAAATTACACAAGAAGTTACTGTAAATTATAATTAGTAACATTAAACTTAAATGAGATCCTTAAAATATTATTTATGTAATCATGTACAGATGGTTATAATTTGTAGAAGTCAAAATAAATTGTCCTACACTATTAATGTAATTAATGTATGTATAATGTTATCTATTTCTTTATTTTTTCTGTATTTACTTTTATCTTAAATAGGATATGTTAAACAGGAGGTTGTTATTCCAGTCTTTTTGGTTCTAAAAGAGAAAGCTAAGTAGAGCATTTATTTTATTCTCTCACTACTAAAAAAAATTAATTCACCCTATTACTATCCAAAATTTTTCTATGAAAATTATAAAAAACGCTTTATACATGTACATTTTAACGAGCAAAAATACCGGGTATCTGAACCATCTCGGATGACATAATTGATTACAATAGTTATAATAAAAGTTAAATTGCTTGAGCTAAAAGATTAAGATAATGCCGATAATAAAAATTTAAAGTGCTACGAAATGATAAAATATATGTATAAAAAATTTTTTATAAGTTAATTAGTAGGGTTAAAATATATACGAGACTTTGAATTCGGAATGTTTTCAGGCCTGAGAAGCCTACAATTAAATGAAATGTACTAACAAAATTCAATAATAAAGAATTATATTTCGTTTAGTAACTTTTCATAGACACTATTAAATATCAGAAAGAATTAATCAAAATATTATAATTTTTAAATGCTAAATAATTTTAATGTAATTAATCATTCACGTGTAAAACACAAAAAATATGACTAGTTAGGAATTCAGAATCGACAATTAACTTACCCTTATTATCATTCAGATCTCAAAAAGTATATCCAGAAAGAATTTCGTCTAATGAAAGAATTCGAGATAAATTATTAATGTTATAAATAATGCTAATCGATCATAACAATTGCAACAACTACCTAAATCCATTTCATAATCATTATCATCATAATCCAAAACAATAGGATTAGCTAAACTTCCACCATCCAATTTCTCTTCATGATCATTATCCGTACAATGACTAACTCTTTTTGCAAGTGGAAGTTCAATATCGTCATCATCGCTGTCAATTTTCTCATAAAGCCAAGAACGCTTGTTTTTATTATTATTGGACGAATTATTTTTCGTACTTCCCATGCTACGTGCTGGAGATAGACGAGCATCTGGTTCCGAAGAAATAGCTTTATATTCATTTTCAAGACTTTCAAAAAGCGACGCTAAATTATTCTTAGCTTCAATATTATTTTTAATGTGACACAAATCCTTTACATCCCGATCAGAATCTATAATAATTACTCCGTCATCATCTTGATCTCGGGTGGACCCTTTTTTGGAATAAGATTCATTGTCTTTATTTTCTTTGTAAGTTTCAATGTTGTCGTCTTCTATCAACATATAAGAGAAATCATCATCTTGTATGGAGAATGGATCTACACCAGGAATAGAGTGCATTGAGTAGGAAACTTTAGATTCTGTATCTTTAAACTTAGAGTTAGGCCGAATTGGTGAAATATTTAAGTCCAATTCATTTGAAGATATTGATATATGAGAACAAGATATACTATTGGAGGATAGTCTATTATTAAAAGGTGCTTTTTCCTCAGAATCAGAGCGTATTGATGAAGCATTAAAAGAAGGTTCAATAAACGATGTCTTTTCTTCTGCTGGTGACGAGGATCTGAATGTTGGCCTTGCGGTTGATAATAATGTTGACGATTTCTTGAACGCTGGTTCTGTTGCTTCTTGATCATTATATAAAAAAGAAGCATTTGGTTGAGACAATGATTGTTTTTCTGCTGGCCCATTCCATAATGATGCTGTTTTAAAAGCTGGTTCATCATATAATGATTTTGAGGGAGGATTAGGTCGTATTAATGACGGCGTGCCAACATTAAATTGGTTTAATGGAACCTTAAAAGTTGGTTTGTTAAATGATGATATGGATGATGATACCGAATTCGATGGGTCCTCATTAGCGTTAGGTCGCGTTGAGCCGTTAAATAAAGGCACCAGTTGTGTTACAGAAATAGGTCGAATTGTGTTGTTAAATGACGATTCCGGTTGAAAATCTCTCGACATTGAATTAAGTTGCGTTGATTTATCAATTCCCGGCTCAGGACAGGATGATTTTCTTGCATTAGAATTATATCCTAATACTTCATTAAATGGAAGAACAGATCTTGGAGGTGGATGTGACGATTCTGCTTTGTGCAAAAACCTCTTCAATTTGGTAAGATCTGACATATATGGGACATCTTTAAAGATAACTCTAGCTAATCTACCACCCATATTAGGTTGAAAAGTTGACTGAATATCACACGGGTGTAGAGCATTATATGAAATTTGAGATTCATCTTCTACATTCTCATTTGTCGCCATTCTAAAAATCATGAAAAATTTCAATTTAAACCGGAAAAGAACAACTTTTAAATAATGATAACATACCCTAATAGTTCCATAAATGTTAATTTTAAATCTCCAAGCCTACGAGATGTCCACTCGAATCCTTCACAAACATATGTATTCTCTGGTGTGAGAAATAACATACCCTTGCTATATTTCACATTACTTATCAAAACCTACTTAAAATAACGCAAAAATGTTTAGAGGGATCCTTTTGATCCAATTTATAACTTTTCTTTTAAATCTACCTTTTTGCCGATAGGAGTGTGTAAACTAAGCTCAGAAACTTGTTTGTACTCCATTCCTCTAATTTGTTGCTGACCATCAGATAGAAGTAAATGTAGCATTTTTCTTGGAAATTCTAATTTTTTTTCCAACTCATCATCCTTCGCATTATTCACTTGCGAAGACTCAAATTCATTTAGAATTTGCAATAATTTATAAGTAGATATACCAACTTCAATACATTCAACTATTTCAAGTAATATAGGACCATTTTGAGCAATATAACCATCTTGAAAATCATTTAAATTTGGCAAAATGGGATAAATAACATCAGATAAATCTGAATGCAATAATTCAAAAAAGATTCGATTTAATAGTTCATTAATATGAATTTCTTCTTTTTCCGAAAGTACTTTTACTAAAGCTTTTTCTAAACCATCACGTCTAAATTCAAATGTCGTTTTCGAAAACATAGTTTCAATATGATGAAAAATTGATTCGTCAATTCCACTTGAAATCATCTATAAAATTAATATTTGGTGAACAAAAATAATTTATAATTTAAAAAAAATAAATTGAACACAATATAACTTTTTGACTTATTTTCGCGTAATTACGCGTGGACGCGCTTAGCTTAGGTAGATATAATTTTTAGATTGTAAATAACGTGTCAAAGTAAAATTAAAATGGATTACATTTAATTTGTTCGATAAACAATCGAACTTATTAGTCTAAATTGAGATTTTAAAAAGTTGTTAATTTGAATGCGTGAAGAAAATTGGAGAACGAGATTATATATGTGTAATGTAGTCGTAGTACAAAAATAATGAAAAAATATAAAGCCTGATCGAGCTCACCAGGGGTCGAACCTGGAATCTCCTGATTCGTAGTCAGGCGCCTTATCCATTTGGCCATGAGCCCGCTTTTTCTTGAAATATTTTTTTAAAAGAATATTTTATAAAATTGCTATTCTTACTGGATTAGAAAAACATGGCGCAGCCCAACATTTTGATAAATAATTATTATTTATTCATTTAATAATTTTTTCAAAATATAATTGAATTATATAAATGCAATTATATTAGTATTGGTGAATTTATAAATTATTATATTTTTATAAATATTTAATTGCCTTAGTTTTTATAAATAGAGTTTATAAAGTTTACCAGTAATGATAGTCACTATACCAGTATTATGATGTACTTTTGGCCAGAATTAAAAATTTAATAAAATACTGGCTAGCTAGAATAAATAGTAATTTTAAAATATAAAAATTTTCAATTTTAATATTACTTTAAATTTATTGCAAAAAGTTTAAAAATTTAATTAGCTAATTTATTATAATAAAGAAATATATTATAAATATTATAAATTAGTAATTTAGTATAAATTATATAAAGAACTGGGAAGGGAACTCTTTCTAATGATCATAATCATCATATAAACCATTTTTTTTCAAGAAATTATCAGCAACTTTTTTGTTGAAAAATGGCTTCTGGCACTAATAACAGATCACAAGTTGACTATTTAAAAGTCAACCAGCTTATTAATAACCTCAGAAATAGTTCTTTTTTTGATTTTTTAAGGGTTAATCTAAGTAAATACAATGCTAATAATATAAGTGAAGTAGCAGAGAAGATTTAGCCTCCTATGAAGCTTTCTTTTTAAAGTTCAAAGACATTTTTACAACCTTTGGAGTGAAGAATCTTAACAAACTCTTTCACTTTCTCTTTATTGTACTTACATATTTTCAACACTTTTAGCTCTTAATTAATCAGAAAGTTGATGAAAGTTGGAAAAATAGTTTGTTGATGTCATCATAACTGACAATCTAATTATATATCCAGTTCTACAGAAAACACCTCAATAAATATGACACTAATCACCTATGAATATAAATGTAACATAAATTAAAAAAAAAGCAGTACAAATTGAAGTGTTACCTGTAACTCTTAAAGTAAATGCCATGCCTTTTACTTCTAAAGAAAAAGGAACTAAGCAAATTTTCTATGCAGAAGTAATTAAATAGGATTCAAATAGTAACTTTAGCAAACCAAGCTCACCTTTTCCTTATTATGAATAAAAAAAAAAACTGCGTCCATTTTAAAAACTAATCCAACTAGTAACAATTGTAAAACCTTCAAAAAACAACCAGCCAAAACTATTAGCACTATAATGACTGGATATAATTCTGAAATTAAAAATTATATCTGTAAAATTACAGTTTATGATATCCCTTTCAAACAGATCCACTTTAATATGCTTAATCATTTAAAAGCCTAGGGTTAAATAATTATGATTAAATTAAAATCGCAATAGAAATACACTACTATAACTGTATCAGTGGATTTCAATAAAGTGGCAATAAATCTATAGAATAGTGAAACCTGAACTGCTCCACTTAAAGGTTTACCCATGATAATTTCTGACTAACTGGAATCTCAAACAAAGAAAAGAACAGAAAAGATTCCAGACAGTGTTAATAAAAGTTTCTGCTTCTACCATCATTGCATTCTTATATCTGAATAACCCTATCCACTCAGTAATTATACCTACAGGATGTAAAGCATTTAAATTAATTCAAAATAAAGGTACCTGCAAGTTAATAACTTACTACAAATCATGGGCTAATTTGGATAAAGTCATTAGTAAAATTTTCAGTTTAAGCAAATTTATTGGTGATTGAAAAAGGTATTTCTAATTTAAAATAAAAAAGAAATCACCATTAAAAAGTGAAGCAAGATGATGTTTCTAAGGTATCTCAGAAAAATACTAACACAATTAGGTTGGACAAAAAATATAAAATGGCTAAGTAAACTAAGAAAATTGATAAGAGCTTAGACAGTAGTATCAACAAACTTATAGTTTTAGCTAATATTAAATCAATGCTAAGAAAATTAGAAGTATTTTAAGAAATTCAACAGAATAATTAATGAAGCCTAATTTTAGAAGTGTAAATATAGTAGAGTGGTTTCATTGTCAACCTTAACCCTTTTATTTTATTTTTATTTTTATTTTCATTTTATTTCTTTTTTTTATTAGTAAGATTATTTAATATAAGATGCCTCGAACATTTTTATTATATAGTGGAAGTGAAAAACTTTTGTATATTTATATTTTTATACTGTTACAATTTTAATAAAATTTTAACCAGACATACTATATTAAAATAAAAAAAAAAAGTATAAATCATATATGTAGATGAAAAAATTTGTTTGAATAATTAGTTTGAAAAGCATTTTTCAAACCATTATCCAACTATTAGAATAATACATAATTTATTACTTATTATATATTAAAACTTTTTATAATTTAATTTTATCTATTATTTATAAATCTTTACAATTAAATTTACCTGTAAATAAAATTTTTAGCCATCTAGTATATAATTATAAAAAGATAAAATACAACTTATTATTGGAAATATTTTATAAAAATAAATTTAATAATAATATTATATATTTTTAACTTTTAACCTGAGGTAAAATAACTCAGGTGATATCACCTGATCAATTAATAATTTTATTTTGTCTGATAGGTGAAATCATCTGATTAATTTTATAATTTAATATATTTTATTAATTTTATTAATTTCGATATACCATATAGTAGGTGATTTCACTCAGGTGATAACACCTAAATCAACAGAATATTACGCGATGATATAATGTTTATAATGATTGCTATTGTTTGTGTAAATGATGTAATCTAAGCCTTCCATTTCAAAAAAACTTCACACTCTAGTGTGTTGTTTCAGTTCCAAACCCAAAAAACATTTTATCTGTAGCATAAAAAACAATCTATATCTTGCCTGTATTCTGTCTCTAAAACATTATTTTCTCTAATTATATCTGCCAACAGAACTTACTTAAAATTATTAATGAAAACCGCTATTTTAAATATAAACTTTCCTTATGACTCTTTGTGTGATAGTTCTGATATATTGTTCAACTCCTATTATGATTCTTCATATAGCGGTTCTGACTTGTTATCTAATGTTTATTATAATTTATTGTATGACTCTTCTAACTTGCTGATATCTGATTTATATGACGATTCTTCTAATCTATTTTTTGAAAGTCATAAAGTATATAACGAAACTCAAATAGGAAATCTAGAAGAATGTGATGGAAATGTTAATCATCAAGAAGAATTACAGGTTGAAAAGTGAAAAATCAGGCACCAATCGGTGCCTAAGTGTACTTTCACCAAATACGTATCAATCAAGCAGTTTGCTAACTTTTAATCTAGTGATCAGAAAAGGATGAAATATAGCTCATTGGAATCGTCTCAACATGACGAATCTAATGGTAGTAAAATCTCATTTCTAGGATTAATACTTGATAAGAAATTAAGTAAAATATAAAAATAAAAATGTATCATTTATATTTTATTTAATTTTTTATTAACTATTAATCCTAGAGATGCGATTTTACTACCATTAGATTCGTCTTGTTAAGATGATTCCAATGAGCTATATTTCATTCTTTTCTGATCACTGGATAAAAAGTTAGCAAACTGCTTGATTGGTGACAGTATTTGGCAAAAATGCCAATCAGTCATAGTGGTCTAATCGAATCACCTGATTGGTGACCGATTAGTAACTAATTGATGCCTGATTTTTCACTTTTCGACCTGTGAATATGATAGTAGTGAGTATGAAATAGATGAAGAAAATCATTTAAAATTAAGTCAGGGGAATGGAATTTGGAAAATTTAAAACTAGGAAGCTTGTAGAATCATATCTTGACAAATATGCAAAATATCAGAAATTTTGTTTTTGGAAAAAAAGGTGTATACAAGATCCAAATAATAATACAATCACAAGACGTAGAACATATGAATGTTCACAAGCTAATACTCACGAAGCCCAAAAAGTCATTTTGGCTGAAAACAGAAGAGATAGAGATTTAGAAATGACGGGATGCTCTTGGCATGTTAATCTTACTTTTCTCAAATCTGGAAATGGTGTTCGTATTAATAGTATAATTGGTAATCATAATCATAATATGAATCCACTCATTGCTGAATTAGCACCAAGGTTTCAAAAATTAACTAATAAAATGCTTATGCAGATAGAATTTTGGACAATTCATGGAAAAATGGGTGTATCAACTCAATATAACCTGCTAGTAGCTTTATTTCCAAATAATGTAATTAACAAAAAGGATTTAAGTAATGCTATTCAAAGATTCAAAAAAAAGTAAACTCTGATAAAAATGATGCATGTCAAATGCTTACCAAATTGTATTTAAAAAAAGAAAAAGATCCAAGATGGATCATAAAGCCACGCTTTGATCATGAAGAAAGAAGGTTAAATTTATTGTTTTGAATATCACTCAATCAAATAGATGCTTATGAAAAATATCAAGACATTATAATTGTTGATACGATGTCAAAAACTAATCAATTTAATATGATATTAATGTTAATTATTGCAGTTGATAATAATTTTAGAAATGTGATCATAGCAGCAGCGATTTTGGAAGATGAGACAGAAATTACTTTTGCATGGGTTTTACAAGAATTAAAAAATAAACGTCAATATCGAAACAATAATCCGCAGCTTACGGTTCTGGTTCTACCAAAACTCAAAAACAAACGTCGAAACAGGAATCCGCAGCTTCTGGTTCCGGTTCTACTAAAATTCAAAAACAAACGTCAATACCAGAAGCTTCGGAAGATAATGAGCCATTGAATTCTTGTTATATTACACTAAATGTCATATACTCTGACGCTAATCTAGCATTAATATCAGCTGTAAAAATGAATTATTCAGAAATATACCATTTCTATTGTATCTTTCATATAGATCTAAATCTGAGAAAAAAACTTAAAGGAAAATTGCGTGATCAATTTAAATCTTTTCGTTGTAAATTTCTGGAAATGCGCAACTCTTTATGTCAAAAAATATTTGAACGAAAATGGAATGAACTTATTAAAGAATTTACAGCCTGTGAACAATACCTTACAAGAGTTTTATATCCATGTAAAAATAGTTGGCTCGTCATATTATCAATCACAATTTTACCGCCAGAATACAAAGTACGTAACGGGTAGAGGCTACTAATAAAATAATCAAGGATAAATTAAATAGATCCTCATGTCTAACTAATATTATTGGAGAAATTCAAAAATTTTTGATTAACAATCAAAAAAAGTGATATTAAATGAATGTAAAAATGAAATTCCTACTAGAGAAATACCTTCAGTAATGAACGAATATTTTTCAGAACTTAATAAAATTCTGTGAGAATATTTAATATCGCAAATTCTTCAAAAACAACGTGATCAAATAGCGCAATCATTATGCTATGATGTGGTATTGATTAAAGATTGGTTACTACTTTTAGATATAAGTATTTTATTACTAATAATCAACAAAAGAGGAATTTGTAAGGACATATAACTAAAAAAAATACTTCCCCTATTTTTTGTTTCTTTTTAATAGATAGTAGACGATTCTTATCAGCAAGAAATGGCCAGAGAAGATGATTATGACTAACCTCAATCATTATTCTCTTTTTTAATTGAAAATATAGCTCATAATAGTATTCAGCAAGTATGGAAAGTAACTAGACATTGTGAACAAAAATCAGAACTACAATATGTTATTTTACTTGATGACAGTTCACATTTATGTACCTATTTATGGCTTATTAACAGAGGAATAGTGTGTAGACACTTCTTTTGAATAATGTTTTATTCAAATAATGCACAGTTTTATATATCTCTTATACTTTGAAGATGGTATAATTATAATAAGTATAATACTGAACAACATAAGGAACCAATATACCAAATAGAAGAAAATGAATTGGATCAACATTTGGCGAATTTTAGAAAAACCCCTAGTATTGTACAATCCAGAGATCCTAAACAAAAGTATGGATTTAATATATCATATGCCAAAAAGGCTCTTGATATAGCTGTTCAGACTGATAAAGTCAATGAATTTATCAATCAAATGGAATATTTTATTGAAAACGTAAAAGTAGACCTATCTGAATAACAGGAAAATGCAATTTTTATGCATATTGGTGATCTATTACGGGTAAGACATAAAAGTCGACAACCTAACAGATACAAATCATGTGGTGAACCTCAAAAAAAGAAAGTGAGACGTATTCAAGATATAACAAATCATATTACGAATAAAGATAATGAAAAGGTTATAACAGGCCAAAAAGATAAAAAAAGAGAAAGACGTTGTAAAAAATGTAATCAAGTTGGACATTATGCTTCATGATGTCCAAATAATGTTTAAAAAGTTTAAATTTTTTTAATAAATGCTATTATAATATGTAAATAAAATTTTTTTTTTAAATGTAACGCATTTTTTTTTAATATGTAATACAATAAAATCACATGATAAAAATTAATAATTTATAATTTGTACTATTATATAGATGAAATCACTTAAGTGATTTCACCTGAGTGATTTCACCACTGGAGAAAATTTAGCAACACTCTATTTTTAAATATAGTAAATCTAAATCTATTGATTATTACTATTGAATTTATCTTAATAAATTGATTTTAATAAACTATATTTTATTTTTATTATTAAATAGTTTAGAAGAAATTTAGCAGATAAATTAGTCTACTAAATTTTTAAATAAAATTATTTGTCAAAAATAATGAATTAGAAAGTTGATTTTGCAATTAAAAGTGTATGCTAAAAATAGTGAATTTTATCATATTAAAATGTTAAAAATATATCAGATTTGTCAAAAATAACAAAATAATTTTAATATGACAAAATTACCAAAATTAGTAATATTAACTAATAAAATGCTAAAATAATATTAATATAATAAAATTGCTAAATTGAAAAATAATATAAAAATATTGTATCTTATTAATTAAATATAATGATATCATAATAATTACATTTACATACTCAACATATCGGCGAATTTGATTCATTGTCTAAATATGTTGAATTTTATACTAAAAAAGATGCAGCAAAATTAGGATGTGAAATACAATAACCAGATAAGTAGATTTAACTTTTAAAAAATACAATTTAACGTGATATAAATTTTGGCCAGAATTAGCATAATTTTGGCCAGAATTTAAAATTAATATTAATACAAAAATGATACGAAGTCAATTCTGAATTATAGGTTTCTTAAATCAAGATGAACTTACATAAATTTAGATATTTGAAATTTATTTTTTGTTTGTAATTACCATAAAAAATATTTAAACGTTAGCCAAATAAAAAGATATCTATAGACATAATAAAAAAATAAAAATAAATGTTTTTTACACCATCTTACTATCATAAAAAGTATCGTTTATCCATTTTTAAATTTGCAATTATTGATCTATGATTTGTTTTTTTATCTTTGGTAGTTTATTATAAAACTGATGAAGATTTTATTTAAAGTATTATAAAATATAGTAAATTTACATAAGTAAAATAAAGATTTTATGCCCTTCGTATTATGAAAGTTAATGCATTGATATGTAACAGTTTGTTAATTGTTAGAGGCCATATATTTAATATGAGGATAATTGCTATCATCGATAAATTGATGACATCTAAATTAAAGAAATAAAAAAATTTATTTCTATATGGTTAAAAAAATAAATAAAAAAGATAATAAGTTTATTCTTCTAACTAACAGAGCTTTAGCAAAAAACGAACATACAACTTATCTAAGGATTCCAGGTCCATTTCTAATATTTCTTTAGGTTTAATGACAATCACGTTTTTTATTACAATTTACTGTACATAAGGTTCCCTATAAAAATAAAGAAAAAAACACTAACAATGTAATGTGTCTTTAGATCAATGCTAAATATACATACTGTAACTATTATAAACTTACAAGATCTCGATCCATTTTTTAACATTTCTTAGTCAAAGACAAGTGCATGTTCCTATTACAATTTACGCAAGATCTCAATCTGTTCTCTATAAGAATAAATAAAAAAGAAATGTTAAACAATATTAATTTAGGTTAAATGTCAAATATATACCGTTATTATAATTTACCTAGAAACTCGTCAGTCCATTTTTTAACATTTCTTTAGGTTAGAGTTTCGATCTGGATGATTAACTAAGATCAACATTTTTAAATATCCTCAATCAATATTTGGAATGTAATACCCCGCATTTCTTAAATTATGCATAACCAGCAGGTCATTATTCAACATCATAGGATGACCCTAATAAATGAATTATTTTATTAATTAAAGTATAAAAATAAACATAATCAAAACAGATTGAATTTTATTATCTATACGGATGAATATTTCTGATTTTTGATTAACTTACTAATTTTTCTTTTCTTTTTTGTTTTTGGATGAGATATTTAAATTCATCAAATTATATATATATTGAGGTATACTTATAAGAGATCTTAAAAAAAAATAATTCTTTTATTAATCAAAGACGTATATAATTATTAAAATGTGGCCATAAATCATCTGGATCATAATTCTACTTCAGGTTAAAGACAAGAATACGTTCCTATTAAGATCTCCAAATCTATTTCCTATAAACAAAAAAAATGACCATGTTAATGATGAATATACGCTCCCAATAGACTCTCATTAGTTTTCCATTACACCATTAACAAGGCTTCAAGTCCATTCTTTGAACATTTCTTAATGAAACCTTTTTTCTAAGAACTTACCAAACTCAAAATATATATTAACAGTTAAGGTTATCTATAAAAAAATAAAAAAATTTTTTTTTTTTTTTTGACCGAAAAAAAATAAATTTTTTTTTTTTTTTTGACCGGAAAAAAATAAAGTTTTTTTTTTTTTGACCGGAAAAAAATAAATTTTTTTTTTTTTGACCGAAAAAAATAAATTTTTTTTTTTTTCACCGGAAAAAAATAAATTTTTTTTTTTTTGACCGAAAAAATAAATTTTTTTTTTTTTGACCGAAAAAAATAAATTTTTTTTTTTTTGACCGAAAAAAATAAATTTTTTTTTTTTGACCGAAAAAAATAAATTTTTTTTTTTTTGGTTCTAAAAAAAATAAATTTTTTTTTTTGACGGAAAAAAATAAATTTTTTTTTTTTTGACCGGAAAAAATAAATTTTTTTTTTTTTTGACCTTGAAAAAAAATAAATTTTTTTTTTTTGACCGAAAAAATAAATTTTTTTTTTTTGACCGGAAAAAAATAAATTTTTTTTTTTTTGACCGAAAAAAATAAATTTTTTTTTTTTTGACCGGAAAAAATAAATTTTTTTTTTTTTTTTTTGACCGAAAAATAAATTTTTTTTTTATCAGAAAATATACTCCTCAAAAAAAAAAAAAATTCGTATTTAGATAAAAAACTTTTTTTAGATACTCTTTTTAATAAATAATATTTTAATTTGGACATGATCATCAGGCCTTATAACTAAATTTAGATTGAATGCTGGTTCGTATCTTGTTTAATACACCCACGTGGCCACCCGTCACACATCAGTCCTGTTATGGTGTTTATATTTTATTCATTTCATCATAGCAATCCCAGTTATTTCACATCTCGGTAACAATATTTTTTTTATATATTTTTCACTTTTTAATCACCTTTTTCACATATTTTTTTTTATTCATATTTTTGTCAAAACTAGGAGTAGTCATAAACTATGATAGAAAAAAGCACTTATCCCAAAAGTGTATTTATAAAGCTTTTTGATAATAAAAGAACTTTTTTTTATGAGATCATAAAAGAAGGAACATATCCTCTTGTTGAACAACTTTATTATACCAAAAATCTGAAACATCCCATTCCTCATAATTATATTGTCAAGACCCAATATGGCAAAGCAATGCATACAGTTAAATGTTCAATTGAATATATGGAAAAAAGGCTTTTATATAAAATTTGCTTTGGGGATAATTTTGCAAGAGAGGTACATTCCTGGGAGTCTCTGACAGATGCTGCCTGCAAGTACTACCAGGTACACTTATTTGAAAAAAAATATTTAACAAATAATGTTAATTAATTTATACAATTAGAAGTTTAATAAAACGAAAGAGATTGGAAAAAATCAAAATAGAAACCAGTCAAATAGAAAGAATAAAGGAAAAATATCTGGTCCTTTACTTTTTGGCCTCAAGTTACTGAGTGTTGAACGAGTGCGCAAAACAATGTCTTTAGACCTTAAAATTCGTCCATTTGATGAACTTGGTAATTCTCAAAAACGTCGCAAAATACTTGGATTGTCACAACGTGTCCTAGATATAGTTGAAAAAGAAAAAGGAAATACAGTCAACTCTCTTTATAGTCACACATTTGGGACAGTCCATATTTGGTGATTATAAAGAGATGTGACTATATAAAAAATTTCTTATATTTGTATATCATAATTCTGGCCAAAAATTAACATAATTTTAGCCAGAATTATACTTAAAACTTTATTGTATCGTAACTTCGCCAATATTAATCGTAGAGAGATGATCTTACCGCCATTCGATTCGTCTTGATGAGACGGTTCTAATGGTATAAAATACGTCGAAATCCAATCACTAGATTAATTTCCGAAATTAAAAAAATATTAATGGTTTTTGTGTAATAACTCTGTCAATATTGATTCTAGAAAGACGATCTTACTACCATTCGATTCGTCTTGATGAGACGAATCTAATGGTATAAGATACATCGAAATCCAATCACTAGATCAATTTCCGAAATTAAAAAATATTAAATGGTTTTTAAGTAATAACTCCGTTAATATTGATCACAGAGAGATGTGCTTACCACCATTCGATTCGTCTCGATGAGGCGATTCCAACGAGCTATAAATCGTCTTTTTACAATCACTAGGTACCGAGAAATCTAGCAAAATGTTAAATGGCGCAGTAAAACGTAAATCAAGAAATATTATAATGCCGATGTTTAACATTTTGTTGAATAACTCGTCAGCCAGTGATCGGAAAAGGATAAAACTACCACCATTCGATTCGTCTCAGTGAGACGATTCTAACAAGATATGATACATCTTTGTACGATTATTAGATGCCAAGTTATTTAATATATTCTTTATATAACTGTGATTATAAACAGTTCTTTTTAATATAAGATTTTTGAGGATAGGTGTGATAGTGACTATAGATAGATTGTGACTATATAGGATAATTTTTAATAATAAAGTGTTTTGAACATTCAACTGGTGTGACTATATAGTAGAATGTGACTATAACGGGAGTAACTATAGAGGGAGTTGACTGTACATTTCATCCAGATGATCAAATAAAGCTTAAACAAATAAAATTTGAAACTTATGATGATATATATGAAATTAATTTTGGAAAGTTGGGTAAAATAGAGGAAATGAAAAAAATTGAAGCAGTGGTTAAGTCTTTGGATAGGGGCCATATCTCAAGAGAAGCTTATCGATCTCTGGCACGAATTGAAGATCTTCCACGTGAAAATGTAATATGTGATTCCGACAAAAAATCAATGCAGAAATGAAAAAAAAGTTCCAATGACTCTAGTTGATTTGTTACAACCAACTGCATTTGAACCAATTACAGGAAATCCAGATATTACTGATAGTACAATTATTATGAATATGTTGGAATCAATTGGCAAAGGAGGACGCGCCGTATAACAGATATTTTAAATTACATTATACCATTATATATTGAAAAAGGAATTTTAATTCCTAGAAGATCAACTTTACATATTCGAATTTCAGGAGATGGTCGTAATGTGGGACGCAAAGTAAAACACGTCATGATAACAATGACATTATTAAATGATCTAAATGGATTACAGAAACCAGATAATCACTACACATTAGTTTTATATCCAGGTGCTGAAACATATGATTCTCTTAGAAATGCACTAGCTCCTTTAATTTCTGATTTAAATGTATTAAAAGAGAGAGGTTTTTATCAAATAGGTGGTAATCATTGGCCAGTAGAATTGTATTTCAGTTTCGATTGGAAATTTTTGGCAATTTATTTGGGAATGAAAGCTGCTAACGCACAATACTTTTGTCCTTGGTGTGATTGTAGCAAAAATGATATTATTACTACGTCAAAAACAATTAACAAATCAATGGATGATATTAAAATTAATTACAAACAAATAAATGGCCACATCAAAGAACCATTATTTTATATGATACGCTACAAAATTGGGTAGTTGATGAATTGCATATTTTTTTGCGGATAACAGATAGATTGTGGAAGCTAATGATTTCTGATCTTCGCCGTGAAACTGCAGATGAAGAAATTTGGAAAGCCAAAATTTTATTGGAAATGCAAAGGCTTAACATATCATTTCAATTTTGGCGTAGAAAAAAATACCAATAATTTATTATACACTTCGCTGATGGGTCCAGACAAATTAAAAATCCTCAAAGGATTTGATCTTTTTGCTGTTTTTCAATCAATAACGAGAGCTATACAAATTCGTGCTTTGTGGGATCAATTTAATGAACTATATCATTTAATGCAAGACAAGAAAACAACAGGCGAATTTTTTCGTTATAAGGCCAAATCTTGGTTAGATGCATTTACAGCTCCTTCACAGGACATCCAAATAGAAGTAATTTTGTTAGAGGTATGTATCGTGTCCAAGATATAACACCATACATTCATGTTTTATGTAATCATGCCGCAGAGTTTCTTGAAATCCATCATGAGTTTGGATTGGCTGCATTTTTATGTTCACCAGTAGAAAAAATGAACCATATGCAGGTGTGCCTTTATTTTCAAAATACATTGAAAGATGGGGGGAATAAAAATTCACAAAAATCAGCAATCTTAGAAATGCTAGAGCATGAAAATCGGCAATTATATTTTGCATCAAATAAAGTTCCTAATTTTCTAAAAAAATCCAAAAAATATAGGTTACAATAATAGGATTTTATTTGTTTGACAATAAAAAAGAAAAAAATTTTTTCGGGATCAAGTAATTTTTATTATGGGCAATTGAACTAATACTATATCTATGTAATTTTTTTTCAATTGATAATAGTTCATTCCATCGTTATCATAATAAAAACCTAATTACATAAGTTTATAAAATTTTCTTTAAATTTGACATTGGTCTAAAAAAAAATGAAATTGAGCTAAATCCGCTTCAAATTTATGGTTCTCTTTGTCTCTACCTCCCGTCACCTTTCATTTAACGGTCATTTCTCCATTATAAACTAATTTTGATTTTAATTTTTTTGCATTTTGATCATAACTGTTATTTTCACTTTCAGGCATATACAAACGAACAAAATTCAATTGTCCTCCTCCATAATTGCGCTCACCCCAATTTTTGTCATCTAAGACTTTTCCAACTTCATCAAAGGCCTTTTCTCCCTTAAAGATACATAAATAAGAAGACCCACATAGAGAGTAACGCGTTATATGGTTTCTAAAAATACCAACGAAGGCATCTTCACTACAATGTATCGAAAATACTTGTTTCCCAACAGCAGTATGATGGTTTTTAAGACGTTTTTGTAATTCTTTAATTATAGCTTTTTTCAAGTGTGAAAGCTCGGATTCTGAAACTGGTTGAATATGTGAAGGAAGTGTATTGTAAGATACATATTTTAATGTTTCGTGTCTTTGTAGACCTGAGCGATTTTTGAACCCTTTAACACGCCTTTTGCAGATTGAACAATATAACCTAGTTGAATCTCGGGTAGACATTACTTAAAAAAAAATAAAATTCTATAAGTAAACGAATAACTAAAAAAAAAGTAGAGAAAACTAACAATTTCAGTAAGTTTTATAAAAAAATTACGCCGGGTTTATGCTGAAGTATATACCGAAGTTAGTTGGATGGGTTGTATAGTGGTTAGATGGGTTGAACGCATATTTTTCATTAAGTTATTTTTGTTTTACGATTAGTTGAACGGAAAATTTTTTTTATTAACTGGTCTTTATAATCATATGACATAAAAACACATGAATGCCGATCATATTAGTATTACGTAAAGGACCGCTAAAGGCAACTTTGTCAATTAAATTCAAATGAACTAAATTCGCGCATATGATATCTCTTTTTATTTTTATTTGCTTATTATTTACTTTATTTAGAAATAAAGTTAAAGTCTAAAGTTGTCTATCCCATAAAAAGTATTTATACTTAAAATATACTTAAAATTTATTAAAATATACTTAAAATTTTATTAAAATATACTTAAAATAAGTATTAATTTTAATTTGTGATGTGGATCCTGTGAATGCCTTGTGTAGAAAAAGGGGCATTTATGCTAAAAATGGCTGTTTCTAAACGAATTATACTCTCTAAGCAAAAATTTCACCCAATAGTGCACACATGAGGTGCTCTATAGCATGACAAGTGGTTTGGTAATTAATAATATTAGATAGTTAGATTAAGTTTTATTTACTTTATGTATTTTCTGATTCTTTTTGCTGTTTAATAAACTATCAAATGCATTGCAGAAAAAAAAAATTTTATACTTATATCAGTAAATTTTTTGGAGTGCGGATCCTTAGGGATTCCAAAAATCCTGTAATTAGTAAGGATCCCTAAGGAATCTTCCCCACCAGCGAGGATTCCCTATCAAAAGAATTCTATAGAATCCTTAAAGATCCTAAATTTACTAATAAGAAATCCTCAAGGATATTTTATTTACAGTCCCCGGCGAAAAGAATGGCGGTCAATTTTTTAATAATATATGCAAATTGTAATAATAAATCATTAAAATATTTTTTTATATTCTGAAAGATGGACAAAAAATACATATATTTTATTATTAAATTAATATTTGGTATGGCCTCCATTTGCATCAATACATGCTTTAATACGATGTGGCATGCTTTTAACGCAATTAATAATTACGGTATTATCAAGATCGTCCCATTCCTTCCTAATTAAGTCAAGAAAATTATTTTTCGAAATATTTTTTTTGTGCGACCATACTCTTGACCTTTTTCTCAACATTTTTCTTTAAAACAGCCCACACATTCTCAATGGGGTTGAGATCTGGGCTGTATGAAGGCCAAGGAAGGATCCGACCTGGAAGGTGAGCTCTCAAATCATTTTGAACATCACGGGAAGTGTGTTTCAGGTCATTATCTTGTTGAAAGACCCATCGACTACTATGTACTTCATTTGCATTATCATATAAATGCTCATTCAAAATTCGAAGGTATAAATGACGATCCAAATTTTCAGTGAACATGTGCATGGCGATTTTTCCCTTAATGCTGATTGCACCCCAAACATGAACTTTAAATGGATGTTTTACCATCGGAGCAATTGGTTTTGCATCACGTGACCATGCAGGAAGGGTGTTACAAAACATTTGGAGTGTAGTTTCATCGGAAAAAACTACTTTTTTCTAATTAAAGTTCGCATGTTCGTTGGCGCCTGACAATCAATGGTTACTCTTTTGCTTTTTGTGTCAAAAGAGGAACCCTTCTAGGGAGAACAGAAGCAAATCCAAGGTTTTTAAGCTCACGACGTATGGTACGTTCACTAACCTCAAGCTCAGGATTTTTTTCTTCAAGTTGGGCTTTCATTTCACCTGCTATAGTGAAATGATTGCGTTTGACGATCTTCCCAATATGGCGGCATTTTCTGGGGGTTAATTTTCGTGGTCGACCAGAGGACTGATGTACAATAATCTTACCATTTTTTTTAAGGAACTGACATATCGTTCACAGGAGCGTAGGGAAACTCCTGTTATTTGTGAAATTTCTCTTGCATTTCGGATATTTTGCCCCCAGAGAAGATTAACAGCATTTCTGTTTTTTTCAAAGGTGGTTAATGTCATTTTGAGAGGAAAAACATCAAGAAAGTTACTTTTTTCATTTATTTTTTTTCTTGTTATTTTTAAGGTATATGTCACTGACCAATTTGGAAACAATTAATAAATTCCAAATCGGGAAAATGGCCATGTTACAGTTCAAAAAAGAAGTAATATTCCCACCGCCATTCTTTTCGCCGGGAACTGTATCATATTTATCTGTTATTATATTGGCCAATTTTAATTATTTTATTTATTATTATTAATATGTTTATTTATTATTTCCCATATATTATTACATGTCCTTTCTAAGCTAATTAATCAAGAGGACCCTGGATATCTCCAAAACAGGTCATAAGTCACACTTTCGGCAGATTGGCCCATTTTTCAGGGCTCAAAAAATCGTTTTTTGTAAATATCTCGGCATCCAGTGGTCCAATTTTGATGAACTTTTTTTAAATTGTAGAGCTAAATGAGGCTACAAAATAAAAAAAGTTCATTAAAATTGAATTACTGGATGCTGAGATATTTACAAAAAACGATTTTTTGAGTTTCAGCAAAAAGGGGTGTTTTTGGCCAAAAGTCCATTATGACCTTTATATTAGATATCCGGGGTCCTTAATCAAGAATATTAAATAAAACCGGTTTCCTTAATAAAATACTAAGACCCATCTAATTATAGTAATTTTTAAAATTATTATTAAAAGTTATGATGTATAGAATGATATTGTCCTCTTATAGAAATGTTCAAAGATTTGTTTTACATTTTTACCCTTAAAAAAAGAAAATAATAAATTGTTAGTAAATTACGTTATAATAAAAAAGAACAATAAAAATAAAAAAAAATTTTTTAGTTTTTTATTTAATTTGACGAACATTACTAATTGTTCATTTTTTAACAGGTTTTTGAGTTTTTATATTAGATGTGGCAATGTGGAATGCCAGTAAGTAAAAGAAAATGTTTTTAATTTTTTTTTATATTAATAAACATTACTAATTGTTTATTTTTTATTTTTTTAGGTTAATGAAAAGCTAGAACAATGCGAAGATTTACACACATACCTAAAAAATAAGAAACGACAATTAGAAATGTTCGTTAAAGTAAAAAATCTTTAGCTTTTTTACTTACTATGCTTCTATATCTAGAGATTTAAAAAAATTCTTAAAAAAAAGAAAGAAAAATAAACAGTTAGTAATGTTCGTTAAAATAAACAAAAAAAAACATTTTTCACTTACTATTTAATATTTCAGATTCAGAGACTCAAAAACCACCTAAAAAGAAAACCGAACAGTTCATATCGGCGAATTTGATTCATCATCAAAATACGTTGAATTTTATAGTAACAAAGATGCAGCAAAAATAGAATATGTAATACAATAATCTGATAAGTATATTTGACTTTTAAAAAATACAGTTTGGTTCGATTTAAAATTTGGCCGGAATTAGCGTAATTTTGGCTAAAATTAACATTATATTAAAATATGAAGATTTTAAATTAATAAAAAATAAATTTCTAGCGGCTACTTTAAGATTATCGCTATAATCGTTGCAATGTAATAATTACTTTAACCACGTATATTACTAGTTTAACTTTACATACGCTTTTAAATTTAATTAGTAAATAATGCATTCATGACGTAAATTACTATTAGATAAAAGATAATAATGTATTTTTGTTGATTGACATGTAGTTAATTATGAGGTGTTTTGTTAAACTAAATTTTTTTACTCAACAATGATTTCACACTAATTGTAAACTTGCTATATAAGATAAACAATAAGAAAGCAGCGAAATATATCCTTCCCTTTAAGGTACGATCTGGATGAATCTGATCAATCCATTAGCTGGATAATCAATGATCAGGATTATCCAGATTAAAAAATTCCCTTTAAATGCCTTTCAAAAGCTGTTCCATTAATACTGGAGGACTCCCTCTCTATAAAGAAAAAAAAAATAAAGAGGTGTTAGTAACTTTTACTAATGTCCCTAATTAAAAAAAATCTGCCATCTTTACCTTTAAAGTACCAAAGGCAGTTCCAAAGGTTCTGACAGATAATCCAGTTAATCTTGATGATTTGGATCACACCTCTATGATGACCCAATACAACATCCCAAGATCTCTGAATCTGTCATTGACAAATTCTAACCGAAATTCCATGCTTCAGAACCATCTAAAAAAAAAGAATGAATGAAACGTTAATGAGAGTTTCATTAAAAGGTAGTTCAAAGAAAAGAAATGTGGAGCCTACAAATAAAAAAAATACCTTAATATATTATTTTCTTTGAAGACGTCTTCAAAAGCTTCTCTAGGGTTCCGATGTGATACCATTCCTACAAAATATAAAAAAAGTTAAAAAAATGTTTTTAAATAGTTTAAAAAAGCGAAATGTAGTAATCATTCGTCAAAACTCTCCCTCACCAAATTTCCGTGTGTCCAAGAGCCTGAAAATTTACCTAAAAAAGGAAAAAATCTGTTAGTTAATAGTTCGTAAATAAACAAGTTGAAGAAAATATCACACACCATTACACACGTCTAAGAAATCCAAAGGACCGCATAAAAAAGGAAAAAAAAGGAATTGTTAGTTAAAATTTTGTTAAAATTATAAAGAAAAAAGTACTGGAACTTACGAATTCCTAAGAACAAGCCGTTTGAAACCTAAAGAAAGGAAATAAATGAACAAAATGAACATTAGTAAAAGAAAATGAAACTAAAAAAATAATGAAAAAAATCGAACATTAACCTTTATTTCCAAAGAGAACCGTCAAGCTTAAAAAAGAAAAATCGCCAGCACCTAAAAAAAGAAGAGCCAAAGAAAGGATAAATTAGTAAAGAAAATGACAGTAAAATAAAAAAAGTGAAAGAATACCAACCTCTATTTCCGCAAAGAGAGCCACAGAAATCTAAGAAAAAGTACTAGAACCTAAAAAAATGAAAAAGCAAGATGAAAATTAGTAATGAAATGAAAAGAAACAAAAAAGAAAAAAAAATAACCTCAAGAGAACAGCAAACCTAGAAAAATCCGAAAAAAAAACCTGCCAAAAACTATAAGAGAAAAAAAGACAAAATCTACAAAAAAGAAAGGCAAAAGTTAATAACAAGGCAAAAGAAAACAAGACAGAAGGAAACAAAAAAAAAAGGACACCACCCATATTTCAAAAGGGAATCGGCAACATCTAAAAGAAATGAAAAAACTGGAAAAAAAGAACTGTTAGTAAAGTATGTTAAAATAAAATACAAAAAATAGAAATTAACCTTACCAGAATCATATCCAAAGAGAACCACCCAGATAAAGGAAAGTAAACGAACTGTTGGAAATCATTTGTTAAACAAAAATAATTTAAGAAAAAATAAAAATAAAACCAAAATTTTGCGTCTAAGGAAAAGGAAACCGAAAGAACCACCTAAAAAAATATACAATTCGAAATGCTAGAAACCCCCTTGTCCAACTAAGCATAAAATTCTGGGAAATTACTCACCATATAAATAGTATACTAGGAGCTCATGATGACTTCTGATAGTAAGATCATGTTATTTTTTTTTTAATAGCTTTTGTAATTTCAATATTTTTGAATTTGCTAAACTTTTCTTGAACTACTTCGGCAAACTTTAATTTATTAAAGAGAAATGGCAAATACAAGGTCTCCAGGTCTATTTCCTATAAAGAAAAGAATACTTAATAAAAATATTCCCTAGAAACTTACTGAGGCGTATATATAATATACACTTTTCAGGTTATCTGTTCTTACAAAATAAAAATTTTTTTTTTTTTTTTAACTATGTAACGAATTCTTCAGATCGATTGCTGCATCTCAGATTACAATTGTCAGTATATAAATAGATTGAATAATAAGGCTAAGTTTTCAATTTGGGAAATGATCATCAGGCTTATAACTAAATTTGGATTGAATACAGGTTTTTATCTTGATTTAATAGCATAACAAATTTTGATCTGACAGTGAGTCAGTGACGCATCTTTTTTAATCACATTTTTTTTAGGGTTCACCTGTTAACGTTTAT
Source organism: Rhizophagus irregularis (assembly GCF_026210795.1). Classification (NCBI taxonomy): domain Eukaryota; kingdom Fungi; phylum Glomeromycota; class Glomeromycetes; order Glomerales; family Glomeraceae; genus Rhizophagus; species Rhizophagus irregularis. The sequence goes on along the minus strand of NC_089436.1, from coordinate 2,028,858 downwards.
AAGTGTAATAAATACTATGTTAACAGTTATAATAAAAAAAAATAAAATAAAAAAAAATAATTAAAGACTAACCACGTAATTATATATTTTTGACGCGTTATAACTTATAACATTATGAACATTATGTAACTATACTTTTGCCGTTTGCGTCATTTGTAGTCGCACAATTTGAAATTGTTATTTATGTGGATTAGTCTAAACATAACGTGTTACACAGCAGTTTTTAAATATTAGCAGTTAGCGTTAGATAAATATTTTTTTTTATTATTAAATCTTTTTCAAATAATTTTTTTTTATTTTATTTCTCTCACACTTTTTAATATATTCATTTTTTATTTTTGTAAATCATTCACGTTTAACGATCTAGTATAATTACATAAAACATAAATTATGAAAGAAGAAGGCACTTATCCTAAAAGTTCATTTATAAAACTTTTTGATAATAAAAGAACCTATTTTTACGAGATAATAAAAGAGGGAACATACCCTCTTACAGAACAACTTCATTATACCAGGAATCCTAAACACCCAATTCCTCATAATTATGTTGTCAAGACCCAATATGGAAAAGCAATGTATACAGTTGAATGTTCAATTGAATATGTGGAAAAAAAACCTTTATACAAAATTTGCTTTGGAGTTAATTTTTCAAGAGAAGTACATTCCTGGGAGACATCTACAGATGCTGCCTGCAAGTATTATCAGGTACACTTATTTTTTAAAAATATTTTTTATTGTTGAAATGAATATTAACTAGTTATACTATTAGGAGTTTAATGAAATGAAAGAAATGGAGAAAAATCGAAATAGGAACCAGTCAAATAAAGAAAATAAAGGAAAAATATCTGGTCCTTTACTTTTTGGTCTCAAGTTACTTAGCGTTGAACGAGTGCGTAGAACAATGTCTCTAGATCTTAAAATTCGGCCATTTATTGATCTTGGTAATTCTCAAAAACGTCGCAGAATACTTGGATTATCACAAAGTGTTTTAGATATTGTTGAAAGAGAAAGAGACAATACATTTCATCCAGATGATCAAGTAAAACTTAAACAAATAAAATTTGAGATAGATGATGATGCATATGATATTAATTTTGGAAAGGTGAATAAAATAGAGGAAATAAAAAAAATTGAAGCAGTAGTTAAATCTATGGATAAAGGCCATATATCAAGAGAAGCTTATCGATCTCTAGCACGAATTGAAGATCTTCCACGTGAAAAGGCAGTATGTGATGTGCGGCAAAAAATTAATGCAGAAATGAAGAAAAAGGTCCCACTAACTCTTGTTGATTTATTGCAACCGACTAAATTTGAACCAATTAGAGAAGAACCAAATATTACTGATAGTGAAATTATTACAAATATGTTAGAATCAATTGGAAAAGGAGGTCAACGTCGTATAACAGATATATTAAACTACATAATACCCTTATATATTGAAAAAGGAATTTTAATTCCTAGACAATCAACATTACATATTCGAATTTCAGGAGATGGGCGTAACGTTGGACGCAAAGTGAAACATGTAATGGTCACAATGACATTATTGAATGATTTAAGTGGATTACAAAAACCAGATAATCACTATACTTTAGTTTTATATCCGGGAGCTGAAACATATGAGTCTCTTAAGAATGTATTAACACCTTTAATTTCTGATTTATGTATATTAAAAGAGAAAGGTTTTAATCAAATAGGTGGCAACCAATGGCCTGTAGAACTGTATTTCAGTTCCGATTGGAAATTTTTAGCAATTTGTTTGGGAATGAATGCTGCTAATGCACAGTATTTCTGTCCATGGTGTGATTGTAATAAAAATGGTATTAATACTACTTCAAAAAAAATTAACAAATCAATGGATAATATTAAAGTCAATTATAAACAAATAAATGGCCATATCAAAGAACCTTTATTTCATATGATACCATTACAAAATTGGGTGGTTGACGAGTTGCATATTTTATTGCGAATAACAGATAGATTGTGGGAACTAATGATTTCTGATCTTCGCCGTGAGACTGCAAATGAAGAAATTTGGAAAGGAAAAATTTTATCAGAAATGCAAAGACTTAATATTCCCTTTCAATTTTGGCATGAAAAAAATACAAATAATCTGTCTTATACTTCGTTAATGGGTCCAGACAAATTAAAAGTTCTAAAAGAATTTGACCTTTTTGCTGTTTTTCAATCAATAACACGAGCCATACAAATCCGTGCTTTATGGGATCAATTTAATGAACTGTATCATTTAATACAAGATAAAAAAACAACTGGTGAATTTTTTCGTTATAAGGCTAAATCTTGGTTAGATGAATTTACAGCTCCTTCCACAGGACATCCAAATAGAGGTAATTTTGTTAGAGGCATGTATCGTATTCAGGATATAACACCATATATTCATGTGTTGTGCAATCATGTCGCAGAATTTCTTGAAATCCATCATAAGTTTGGATTGGCAGCATTTTCGTGTTCTGCAGTTGAAAAAAAAAATCATATGCAGGTATGCCTATATTTTCAAAACACATTGAAAGATGGGGGGAATAGAAATTCGCGAAAATCAGCAATTTTGGAAATGTTAGAGCATGAAAATCGGCAATTGTACTTTGCATCAAATAGAGTTCCTGATTTTTTTGAAAAATCCAAAAAATACAGACTAGAATAACAGGATTTTATTTGTTTATCAAATAAAAAAAAAATGAAAAAACGTATTAATTATCTATATAATTTTTTTTATTATTTGACAAAAATATCATATAAAAATTATCTATTTACATTATAAGATTTTCTTTAAATTTGACATTGATCTAAAAAAAAACGAAATTGAGCTGAACCTGCTTCAAATTTATGGTTCTCTTTATCTTTACCCCCTGTCACCTTCCATTGAACAGTCATTTCTCCATTAACTAATGATTTTGTTTTAGATTTTTTTGCACTTTGTTCATAATTACTATTTTCAATTTCAGGCATATGCAAACGGACAAAGCTTAATTGCCCTCCTCCATAATTACGTTCTCCCCAACTTTCATCATCCAAGATTTTTCCAACTTCTTCAAAGGCTTTTTCCCCCTTAAAACTACAAAAATAAGAAGACCCACATGGAGAATAACGTGTTATATGATTTTTAAAAATACTAACAAAAGCATCTTCACTGCAATGTATTGAAAATACTTGTTTCCCAACAGCGGTGTGATGATTTTTAAGACGCTTTTGCAACTCTTTGATTATAGCTTTTTTTAAATGTGAAAGTTCGGAGTTTGGAACTGACCGAACGTGTGACGGAAGTGTATTGTAGGACGCATGTTTTAGTGTTTCATGTCGTTGAAGTCCTGAGCGATTTTTAAATCCTTTTGCACGCCTTTTGCAAATAGAGCAATATAACTTAGTTGAATCTTGAGTAGACATGACTTAAAAAAGAGAAATCTGTAAGCAAACAGTAGCTAAAAAAAAAAATAGAGAAAACTAATAAAATAAATTCATAAATTTAAAGAAAAATCAGCTGGTTTTAGCTGAAATATATACCAAGGTTCGTCGGATGGGTTGTGTAGTGGTCGGATGGGTTGAACGCGTTTTTTTCGTTAAGTTATTTTTGTTTAACGATTAGTTGGACGGAAAATTTTTTTATTTAATAAAATCTATATATTCACATGACATAATATCACATGAATGCCGAACACATTAGTATTATGTAATAGGACAGATAAGGCAATTATATCAATTAAATTTAAATGAACTAAACTCGCCCATATGTAGTAACGGTAATGTTCGTTAATATTGATATAAATAAACAAAAAGAAAAAAAATTTTTTTTTTTCTTACTTGCTAGTATTCCACATCCAGAAAGACTTAAAAATGTCTAAAAAAGAAAATAAATGAACAGTTAGTAATGTTCGTTAATATAAACAAACAAAAAGAAAAAAAATTTTTTTTTTTTCTTACTTGCTGGTATTCCATGTTCAGAAAGACTCAAAAATGCCTAAAAAAAGTTAATAAACAAACAGTTAGTAATGTTTGTTAATATATAAAAAAATTGAAAAAATTATTTTATTTTACTTGCCAAATATCCTGTTTGAAAACCCAAAATTCCAGTCATCTAAAAAAAATAATTAATTATATTTTAAGTATAAAGGCTTTTCATAGGATTGCTTAAACTTCTCTAAAATCCTATGATTAGTTTCTTTAAAATTTTACTATAGTTTTATTACAGTTTTAGTAAGATTTTGTCAGTTTTAGTATTTATAATAAGTTTTATCAAGTTTTGCTTTTTTTCAAAGTTTGCCAACTTTTTAATAAAACTTTCATATAGTTTCAGTAAAGTTTCACTATTTTAGTATTTTGCCAATTTGCTAAAACTTTTTAATTTCTTCAGCAACCTTAATTTGGTTATCTGTTCAATCTGTTATTTTATCTGATTATGTAATATCAAACACAGTATACAGATAATTTTCTTATTTAGTAATAGATTTTCTAAAAATATATCTTACCAATTTTGGAATTTATATAACATTTGACCTAAAAAGGAAATAATTAATATAAATTCTTACTAGAGCTTATCTTTAACTTTATTAATATAAATTTTTACATATCAAAAATAATTTTATACATTTTGGCAATTTTGTTATATCAAAATATTTTGGCATTTTATCAATTTCATCAATTTCAGAAATTTTGTCATATCAAAATTATTTTAGCATTTTATTAATTTTATTAATTTTAGAAATTTTGTCATATTAAAATTATTTTGATATTTCATTAATTTTAACAGGTTTTTTTTTCATTTTATCACAGCTTAATAGAATTTTGGTAAGCATTTTTATTTGTAAATAACATATTATAATTAATAATATAATAAATATTATAATTTGTCTTTTTTCTACTTATGACATGGTCACATTACTATATTTTTTTATTTTGTTTTTTTAGTAACTTTTACTCTGTTTTTATTTAAATAAATAATACATTTTTTATTATATTACTTCTAATTATCAAATAAATCATCATTTAAGATTTTTCATAATTTAAACTAAAAAGTTTCATCATGTCACATAAAATACTTTTTGCTCAATTAATGATATCAGAATATAATATAAAGAATATTATGACAGTATAGTATAATAATTTTAATAAAGGTTATATAATCAATTTTATTTTATGGTACGTAGATATACAGTCTGTAACAATTCATGATATAATAAATTGATATATTAAACATTATATAAACTTTATATAAAATATACTGAACTTTTATTGATTTACTGCTACATGATTTGCCAATTTCGCCTGAAATTAAGCCAGAATTAGAACCACTTAATTTTGCCTAAATTAATTGATGCCAAATCATCTTAATTCTGGCCGAAATTGGGATATTAATCACGTGATTTTCTTAACTTTCCCTAAAGGGGTTCGGTATATAAAAAAATTTTCTTTACCGAACTCTATTATATACCGAACTTTTACTCCCAAACCGTGGGTTCGGTATATCGAGATTTGATGTATATTGTCCTTCGCTTCGCTCCAGACAATTATTATTGTTGAACATACTTGTAGCCAAAAGTATTTTTGCTAACATGTAAAGTATGTATTTTGCATATTCGTTTTACATAAACTTAAAGGAGGTTATCATTTACATGTAATATAAATTTTTACATAAACTTAATTATTATTTAGTATAATGATTAAAATAAATAATTTTATCCTTTATTTTGTTAATTATTAATCCTCTTCCATAAAGTTTTGTTCTAAAGGACCTAATAAATCCATAGAGTGTAATGAATAATCAACAATGTAAGAATCTGTAATTAACCTATCCAAACGTTGATAATGTCTTTCCGTATATGATAATATTCCATCCAATATCTATAATTTAAGCAAGAAATTAATTCTAAGTTTCTAAAAAACAAGAACTAAACCATACTCTAACTTAGGTTGGAAATGATTTTACTTACATCTTTAATTCCATTAATTTCCAATAAATCTTGTGATGAAAAAGATTTGACGATAGCATGTAAAATAGTTTGAGATGTACGATAATTTTTTGCATTTGTATTCCAATCTCGAATATATTTTAGTACTTGTTCTAGATTTTCTTTTGAAAGTGTTGCAATTATGTTATCGATTGATTCAGATCCTGTAATACTCTTATCTCCTAAAAATGTAATATGATACATGTTCTTTTAAATATCCATATGATATCAAAAGATGTTTGCGATTACAACTTACCTTCAGCTCTGTTATTAAGAACTTCGGTAAACAGATTTAAAAGTCTAAATGGTTGATTCAATGATATGGCAAGCATAATCGCGTTCTTATAATCTTTCTTTAACAAATAATTTGACAAATCTTGTTCCCTAAATGCAAAATATATTAGTAAGAATGCGTTATAGGATATTTCTCTTTAAGGATATTTATAATTTTACTCACTTTAAAATTAATTCTTCCTCTTCCTTAACACGGGCTTCCATTTCTTCAATAGTACAATCTTGCCATAAATTTATTAAAGAATCACCACCACCCGAAGCAACAAAATTTTCATCTTTTCGTATAGTTAATGCCCAAATTTTTTCTGTATGATTATCTAATGTAGTTACACATTCATTTGATTTACAATTCCATAATTTAATCAAACCGTCGGATCCACTTGATATGAGTTGTAAACCTGAAGTTATAAATGAGACTCTTAACACTGTATTTGTGTGTCCTTCAAATGTCTGAATTTAAAAAGGGAGTAAAGATTTTAAATAGTCATGTTTGCTTTAAAAGTTCACTTTTGGATTGGTTTACTCACTTTCAAACAAGAAAAATCATTTGTTGACCAAATTTTGATGGTTTTATCACCGGAACTTGATACGATAGTATAATCAACTGGCGAGAATTGTACACACCAAACACCTCTTTTATGTCCCGTACAAGTTCCCAATAATTTTCCATCAGAAACCGACCAAATTTTAATAGTTTTGTCTTGTGATCCTGTTGCGAACATTTTATCATTTGATGAAATAGATATTGAATTTATATCTTTTTCATGTGCTTGATGTGTATATAATGCTTTTGGTCTATACTCTTCTTCGCACTTTGACAGATCTACAATAGAATAGTGTGAAAATACACTTAATTTCAAAAAAAAAAATTTGATTAACAAAATTTAATCTTACCTGCTTGAGATAGGTCCCAATATTTTACAGTCCGATCTTGACTTCCAGTTATACAAAACTTTAAACTTTTATTAGGTAAAGCAACAGCTCCAATAGCTTCAGTATGTCCAACACAAATTCCACTTCCTTTAATTCTTTCCTCCGCTTCATATGATTCAACATTAATTTTCCATAATCTTGCAGTATTATCTTTTGATCCTGATATTAAAAATTTTCCATCAAAAGATTTTGCTAAACAAATCACAATATCTTTATGACCATAAATAATATTATTATCAAATGAATCTATATTAAATAAACGAATTTGTTCTGTATTCGTTGCTATAGCCAAATGTGATTCTGTTGGACCTACATAGACGAGATCTATTATTTCATCATTATGGCCTACAATTTGTTTTATTCTTTTTAAACCGGAAGATATATTATAAAATAGTATATTTTGGTCCGTAGTTATGGCTACCAAACAATTGCTTTTGCGAAGATATCTAAAGGAATTTAGATTACAAAAAAGTAAATTAAATATTTTTGAGGAAAAAAGACTTTTTATTTGAAAATTTTACATACATGATGTCTGAAATACCATATTTCGCGTTCTTTTCGGGATCCTGTGCTTTAACAAGTTTGCCACTTTGAAGATCCCATATTCTTATAATTCCTAACAATCAAAATTAAATAAGTACAAAAGTCGGGTTGAATTAAATAAATTTATAATTAATTTACCATTATCGCCACCAGTATAAAATAATTCTCTACCAATACTATTTTCAATTTCGGATATGAAAGTATCAGGATTTAATATTCCTATTGTCTCAATTGTCTAAAAATGAAAAAAAAAAATTATAATTTACGAGCTAAATTTTCTTTAAAAATAGTTAGATTATAATACCTCATATATGGGAAATGTTTTAATCAATTTGTTCTTATTCAAATCCCAAAGATTTACAACTTTATCTCTTGATCCGCTTATTAAATATTTGCCATCATTAGATACGCCTAATCCACGAATTATACTGACGTGACTTTTCAATACAGCCACACAACTAAACAATCAAAGAAAAATGAATCAAAAGTAGATTCTTCCTGATCAAAATTTCAAATTTGCAAAAAATAACTCACTTTCTTTTCGACAAATCCCATATACGAATATTACAATCATCGGCACCAGAAATTAACATCCATTTAGAATCATCTTTCCAAAATTTTAATGAACTTATAATTCCCCCATGTCCACGAAAATTATGTGTACAATACCCTCTCTCTATATCCCATATTTTTATTGTACTATCAGCTGATCCTGTTGCAACTAAAGTTGATGATTCATCAACATCCATTACAATTACAGGTGCTTCATGTGCCTAACCATCCCACATTAAATATAAGTTAAATAATGATAAACCAAAAATTGTTGATGTAGAAATTACCTTGAATGATCTCATGCATTTTCCTGTTTTCAAGTCCCATGTTTTAACTGTAAGGCTACGTGATGAACTTATTAAATATTTCCCATTTGGTGTTATAATAAAGGTTGTAATGATTTCAGTATCCTAAACAATTAATTAAAAATGATTTTAAATTAACAGGATGATTCCATAATTAATTATGATAAGTTACATACACCATTTAATCGGAACAATATTTTTCCATTTTGAATATCAGTAACGTCAATATCTTCTCCAATTGTCGTAATCAAATGTTGTTCATCGGGTGTAATCGATGCCTTACCGCCAGTAAATAGCGATCCAATCGCTAACGTAGACTTAAAACTAATTTTATGTTGCGGTTTTATAGGTGTGTCAGGCATTTTTGGCATTTTTGATAAAAAATTAAAAAAAAATAATCAATCTTATCGTGACAGATATTAGCATGATTACGTCGCATCTTAGTTACACTTGGTTGTTACACTATGAAATACAAACGCGTTATAACGTGTTTTTATTTTGCGTGCGCGATAAATACAGTATATAAGCCATATTTTTTTTTTAAACTCATCCATCTCAAAGATCACTCTTTCCACACAATAATAATGGCTAAAACAAAGAAAGTATTTGGTGGTATGTATCAACTCCGTATACTGTATTTAAATCATATTATTGGAATTATCTTATTGAAAATTTTTTCTTTTGTTTTTAGGTAGAAATAAAATCACACCTTACAATAAGTTTATGAAAACCGAACTCCCAAAAGTAAAGATTGACAACCCAAAGATTAGTCATAAAGAAGCCTTCAAATTAGTTGCTCAAAGATGGAAAGATTCACCTGAAAATCCGAAGAACGTTCAAGAACCGCCGGCTGAATAACTTTGTCTTTACAAAATATTTCTTCTTTACGCTTAATATAATAATATTATGATCTTTTTGTAATTGTCATTTTTTTACTTTGATTTAGTTTCTACGAATAACATAATCTTATTTTTACCTCGTTTTTTTTTCTACGAACATAATCGTGTTATTTTTTACTTTATTTTTATCCTCTACGAATATCATAATAGTATCATTTTTTACTATGTCTTAGGTATATCAAATAAATCGTCACATTTAAAATTTTTTTTGTTACGTCGCATAAAATCGTGAAAATATGCAAAACTTTCCACTTAAGAGGTCTTTAATAATTAAATATAGTTATAATTAAATATAGTTACAATATTTGAGGAAATAAAGAAGATACAAATTCAAGCATATTTGTTTGTTGTATAATAATAATATTCAATTATTCATCATTATTTTTATTGCTTTTCTTTCCTGTCTTTTATTCTAATCATTAAATCATCACAAGATTTAACAATGGAATAATGATATTTAACAGGTTCATTAATATTTACCAGTTCCACATCATATTTCCTATACAACAAAACCATCAAAGCTTTCAATTCGGTCATAGCTAAATTCTTACCCTATAAAATAAAAAAGAATCATTTTTTTATTCTTGTAGATTAAAAGAAAAAAAAATCAAAGAATTACCGGACACATCCTTAGTCCTCCGCCAAAAATCAGCAGAGAGTTCTTTGCTATTTTGTTACCACCTGGAACGCCTTGATTCAGAAATCGTGAAGGATCGAATTTTTCAGGATCCTTCCAATGTGACGGGTGTGTATGAATTACATGCGTGTTAACATTAATTTGCGTTCCTGCTGGAAAACTATATTTTACTATCTCATCTGCCTTTATTGACATCCTAAATATCACTGGCACAATTGACATAAGCCGAGAAACTTTTAAAAAAAATGTGAGATTATTAAAAAATAATTGAGATTAAAAAAATATATATATTACTAATAATTGTGAGAATACCTTCTTTAATGATAGCGTCACAATAAACTAATTTATTCAAATCTTCATGTTCGATTGGACGACTTAAATCATCTCTGAAGACAGAATTGAATTCTTGAAGCATTTTTTCCTTGACATCAGGATAATGGCCAAGATGATATACAATAAAGCAAAATGTATTTGCTGTCTAAAGAAAAGAAAATATATATATATATAATTTTTTTTATAAAGTTTCCAAGAAAATTAAAAATCAACTTTCAATGATTAGACATACAGTATCAACTCCAGCACTAATAACTTCTAAGATATTTCCACGGACTTCTTCATCAGACAGGGGTCTTGTATGGTGTTCATCTGCAAGTTTAGCTGTAACATCTCTTGGTGTATTTACAGTTAACAACATTGACAACATATCAGGTATCAATTGCTCATCTTCCGGTGTCATTTCAATTTCTTTTCTTCTCTGTTTAACCAATTCCATAAAAGTATTATTCAATCGATCAACCTCACTTTTTAAATATTCAGATCTTTTTTTAAAACTAGGAATATATTTTCTCCATAATGAAGGTGTATCCATAAAAAATTGCAAAGCATGAAGCCATGAACGAATATTTTTAATAAGATTTTCTGATTCAACCATTTCAATTTCTGAATGTTGTTTTGTTTTTGTATTAGACAATTGATTAAAATAATTAGCAAATGAATAAGCTCTTTTATTCGTTGTCAAAGTGAAAATAACATCTGTTGTAAATCTTATCATCCATTCTGATATATTAAGTGTAAATTCTTTGCCACTTGTGTTCTCTGTCTGAAATTTTAATTCCCGCCAATAATCTTCCATCTCTTCGAATAAGTTTTGTGTCCAAATAACATTTTGTTTCATAAAACTCAACGAACTAATTGCCTGATTAAAGAACTTTCTATTAAACGTCCAACTATCTAAACTTCTATTGAACGTAATTCCTTTCGTAGTAACATCAATTTCATCTAATCCTTCTCTGTGTGTTATTCTTATTAAATAATTATTATTTAATGAGGGTCTAAATATCTTTTCTACTAAATCAGCTCTGGATATCCATATATGTCGTTCGCCACCCATGTATATTTCACAAATATCTCCATATTCCTCATGAAGACGCTTTGCCCATGTTGCTGGATGTCCTCTATACTGTAAACGATTGCCCACAAATGGGAGAGGAAAAGGTCCTGGCAACGGCCTGTATCTAGAAAAATATTTAAAATAATAGAATGCTAAATAAAACGTGAAGATAGCTAATGCATATCCTATTATGTTCCAAAACAAAAATTTTATTATATCAATAAATGACATCTTAAAAATGTTCGTTAAAAGAATGTAAAATAACAAAACTTTGATTGAAATGAGTTTATCAATCTACAACGTGCATGACCAAAATTGGCATAAGCTCGCGACTTTTTAAGTATACGATCAATTTACTTTTTAGCATACTACTACATCATTATATGTCATATCGTAACTTGAACGAGTTTATTGCATTTTAGGTTGATATTTGTTAAAATTACTCGATAAAATAAATAATTGATAATCTTTTAAAATAAGTTACTGAAGTTACTGACCGCATAAATTAAATAATTAAAACCCTCCAAATCTACGAAATTTCAATTTTACCACAAAACTAGATAACAATCTATATCCGAAATAAGTTAAATTCATATACCAACTTTCTTTACCAACATTAAAAAACTTTCTTCTTTCAGTTACTAATCCGTTTACTTCATCATATTCCTCTTGTTCATTTTCGAATTTTTTAAAGAAATCTACAAAAAATTTAGGTTTATCAGTCATTATGGCATCAACTCCCCAATTATGACAGTTTTTGGCATGCTCTTCCTTGTTAACAGTCCATACAAATACTGGTTTTCCTTTAGTATGAGCTTCTTTAATAAAATTTTGAGCTTCATATCCAGATAGTGCAATATAATTCAAATTATAACCATCTGCATCACTAAAATAATCTCTTGCTATTTCCAACGAAACACCTATATGTACTATTGGAATCTCTGGTAAATGAGTTTTTGCGTATGAAATAAATTTTGGATGCCATATTCCTAATGTAATTCGTTTGGAAAATACAGATAAATCTTCATTGTATGATTTAAGAATTTTGCTTAAAGTCACAAGAATTTCAGGTGAGTTATGCATTTTGATATCAATTACTGCCCAAACATGAGAATTCTCGGTTTTGAGAAGAAGGTCAAGGACATCTTGAAATCGAGAAATAGGACAACGTGGTTCTTTTTGTGTAGTGAGAAATTCAATGTCTCCAAAATAATTCCTGTCAGATATCATTCCCTTGCCCGTGGTTGTGCGATCCAATGAAGGGTCATGCATTATAACAAGCTCGTTATCAAGTGTTGGGTGAATATCTAATTGATAATAAAAAAAAATTAATTTATTGATGATTGAAATTGAAATAATTGCAAAATGGCTTTACCAAATTCAATAGCATTAGCACCATCTGCAATAGCTTGTCCGATAGATAAAACGGTATTTTCAGGGTATTTAGCACTTGCACCCCTGTGACCTACAACAAGTGGTCTGGTTTTTGACATCCCATAATCACATCTTCCTGGAATAACAGCTTTATCCAAAAAAAAAAAGCATGGGTTTATTAAACAATATGAACCATAACTAGCTATTATGTTGATAATTACATTGTGCTACATTATAATAATAATAAAAATTATCATTACAAAAAAAAGGCATAAACTTACATTCCATATTCATTATATTTACTACAGAAGAAAAAAAGTGTTTTGGGGCATTATATATTTATATTAAAGTAAATGATGGGTAAAACATGCAACGGCAAAACAAAAATTGTTCATAATTGCCGAGTGCCGAGCTGAACCAAAGATCAACAACAAAAAAAGTTAGCCTTTATAAATATTTTATTATAAAAAAATTGCAAATCCATAAATTTGGTTACAAATTATATTAAGAACTTCAGATCATCAAGAGTTGAACAGGGATTCGGGATAACAATCAGGGCCGATGGACTTTCTTTACAAAGAAAGTCAATTATAAATTTCATTTTGATTATTATATCGAGCGAATTCAAATAAAAAATGAGATTTAGCTTGATTAAGTTAATTTTTCAAATGTTTGAATCACGAGTTCAATTTTACCAAACTAAATTAAGAAAGGTTAAAAATTTATTATAAAAGCCAACTCCTAAAAAAACAAAAAATTAAAAATTGATTTTCCCAGTCATGACATTAATTAAAGAATTCATTTTTGATCCACCAAATTTTCTTTATTTAATCTTTATCTTTGTTTTAACTTACATATCACAATTTTATTTTCGTTACTTTACAAGACAACATCCAATCCCAGGTCCGATCCCCTTTCCATTAATAGGAAATTTTGAAACTTATCATCCGAATTCATCGCAATGGGCAAGAGAACTCCAAAAAAAGTATGGTGATATTTTTGAGGTTTATTCAGGAGGTTTATTCACTTTAAATAATAGACAAATCTGGATTTCGAATGCAAGTCTTACAGATAAACTACTTTCTCCATATACAAATAATAATTTTCCTTATCGTACAACCGAAAATGAAGGATTGGATAAAATGGATATGACAAGTAAAGGAATAGTATTTAATAGAAATGTAAATAGTTGGGCATATAATAGAAGAATTGTGGTGCAAGTGTTAATGGCACCTAAGTTTTTAAAGACAGCTGTAAAAAATACAGAAGAATTATTTTTTGAAATGGAAAAGCATTGGGAAAAACTTGGTTATCTAAATGACGCAAAAGAACAAGAGATTGAACTTGATTTGGCAAATTGGATGAGGAGATTTATGACTGATTCCGTTTTTAATCTAACTACAAATACAAAATCTTATGCTTTGCTTAATTATTTTAACACTTTCAATACCTTGAATAAAGATGAAAGAGAAAGTAATAATGATCATTTTTTAAGAGAATCAGAAAAATTTGTAAACTATATTAGATTACATTTCGTTGCTTGTATTTTCTTTAAGGATACCCCAAAGATATTAAGAACAATTCTTCCAGCAAATAGAAAAAAATCAAGAGAATTGTTGGATGTTGTGGCGTGGTTAAATAGTAAAGTGTTGGAACTAATTAGAGAAAGAAAAAAAGAAATTGAGAAAGCCGATCCAGATGAAGAATTAAGTGCTGATATGTTAACTTTATTATTAACAATTAATACAAATCGAGATCCTAAATATGTAAAAACAACCGATAAAGATAATTTGATTGACGCTAGACCTATGAGTGAAGATGAAGTTCGTGAAAATGTTTATGAAATCATGGGAGGCGGAATTGATACGGTATGTAAATATATATTTGAAAAAAAAAATTTTTTACAGTTAATTTATTAGTCTAAATTTTACTTTTTAGACCGCAAATACATTTTGTTACGTAGTTTACTATCTTACACATTATCCTGAAGTTAGACAAAAAATGTTACAAGAAATGGAAAAGATTCTTGGTAAAGATATGAATCGTGAAATTACATATGAAGATTTAAATAAGTTGAATTATTGCGGAGCAATCATCAAAGAAGGTGACTAAAATTTTTTCGTCTTGTTTGAAATTTTTCTTTATACTAAAATTTTAAACAATGTTTATATCAAATTTTTTTAGTTTCGCGTTTAATGCCAACGGTTTCGGTTTTATTTCGCGTATCAGCAAAACCTGATGAAATCGCAGGTTATAAATTTCTTGCAAATACGCAATTCTTTATAAATGTACCTGCTATACAAATGCACCCTTCTCATTGGAACCAACCAGAAAAATTCGATCCTGATCGTTTTATGGATAGTGAACAACAAATTCCAAAGAACGCCTTACTTCATTTTGGTGGAGGCGCGAGAGTTTGTATGGGCAAACAACTGGCAATATTACAGTTGAAAGCATTGATGGTTTTATTATATAGAAAATATGATGTGGAATTGATGGACATGAGCGGAGGTATAAAGTATTCTTCAACGGTTGTGAATCATTGCGAAGAATTGCCTGTAAAAATAAAAGTAAAACATTCCGCTTAAGAAATAACGTATTTTCTAATAACGTGCCAACGTAAAAAATAAATTTCATCTATTTATTTTATTTATTTGTAAATTGTATATCATATTACAACCTTTTAAATATATCAATGATTTATCAAATTTGTACATTTTCATCATTTTTACCCATCACAATCTTTTTGATGCTTCCTTAATAAAATAAAGCATCTAATTTCTTCAATCCTTTCCGATAAAATTGTTCGCTTATAAATATTTTCATGAGATTTTCAAGAAACTCTTTTTCTGCATTTAGGTGCATCACAATTATGTCATATGATATTTTAAATGATGTGCACGAATACATTGTATAGCTTTTCTTCAGAGTAAATTTTCTTATGATTTTTTAATTATACGATCGAGTAAAGCCTTTCTACATTCATTACTTTGTATGGACGTTCACCAGTATGAGTTGATTGATTTCTCTTGTGATCTCTTAAATGATTGGATTGGGCATATTTCTTTTCGCATCCAGGCTCATCACATTCATTGGTTTTTCGCCAGTATGAGTTTTCATATAACGGGATAAATTATAAACTTTGGTAAAACTATTAGTAAGACATTTCTCATCATCGTGAGATTTTATATAACTTTTTAAAGCAGTAGCTCGAGAATATATCTTTTTACAGCCAGGTTGATTACACGTATAACATTTTTTTCAGCATGACCTTTAATATGGCGAGTAAAATGATCGGATTGAGTAAAAACTTTTTCCAAATCCTGGTTCATTACATTTATATGGACGTTCGCCGGTATGAGTTCTGCTAAATGAACAGATCGGGCATATCTTTTTTCACAGCCAGGAAAACCGCAAGCGTATCGTTCTCCAGTATGTATTCTCATATGATCTGATAAATGACTAGATCGAGCATAAGTCTTTCCACAATCTAGTTCTTACATTTATATGACTTTTCGCCAGTATAAGTTCTCATGTGAATTTTTAAATTGCTTTGTTGTGAGAATCGTTTTCCGCATTTAGGATCACTGCATAAATAACGCTTCTCTTTTTAAAATAAGGATTTTGAAGAAAATTTTCTTCTACAACCAACTTGCCCGCATTCATAGGCTTTTTGTTATATAATATACAAGCGTGATTTTTTGTACCAACGTTATCATCCACATTTTTATTATATTCGATATCAGAATCACCAGATTCTGTTTAGTTTCAACTTCGGAGACACTATTATTTATTATAAACGATTCTTTTCTCATCTGATAAAGAATCAAGAAAGTCAATACTTAAAATATTTAACAAAAAATAAAAATTTTTTTTTTATTTTTACTTACATAATCATTATGATATAATGTAGATGATGTAGATGATGAATTATTTAACACGTCCATTTCATTAGATGTTGTACTATTAATTCACACATTACATTTGCATGGAAGTTCACCAGTATGACTTATCATGTGATGTTGTAAATGACCTCCATTGTGTATAATTCTTTTCACATCCTGGTTCTTTACATTTATACGGATGTTCACCTTTTTTTTATGACGAGCCAATATATTCGATCGTATAAATTGAGCTGATATAAAAGTTTTTTCGTAATCAGGTTCGTTACATTTATTGACCTTTTAAATCAACAAAACACTTTTACATTCAGGTTCATCACATGCAAAAGGTTATCTCATGAATATAATTTTTGATGATTCTGAAGAAGATTTTAAAGATAATGTTCTACCACAACCTTCTTGATCGCATTTATATTTATGCTTTAGTGATCTTCGATTTTTTTGTTTATAGTGCAAGAAGCATAAAATAAATTTCACTTATAATATGGTTGTCGTAATCATTTATGTAAATATCACATGCATCATCACTCTTGCTATTCACGTCTTCATTCACGCCTATTTCTTCATCTTCTTCTTCACTAAATTCGGTAAGAATTTTCATTAAAATAATGATAATAATTATTATAAAAGAATGAGATAATTTATTAATATATAATATACTATACAGTATATATAATTTTTATATTATTATTTATTTACGTTGTTTATTTTGTAAATATAAATAATTAATATAATTAATTATACCTGAAGGAAAGGATTTAATTATTAAAAGAGCGTAAAAATCTTTAATAGAATAACTCGACAAAAAACAATAAAAGTTTAAAAAACATTTTTTAAAACCTTTTTGATTCTAATGTTTATTTACCAATTGTAGACTTTTGATACGAGATCAAAATTCTAAAACTAATTCAGTCACATGATCAATGTCGTACTCACCAAAAAAACGATACTGTAAATCTATTCAATGAATATGAGTCTTCATGTGCTCTTTTAAAGGAGTATTATATGCAAATCTCTTTTCACATCCCGGTTCACTACATTTATATGGACGTTCCCCAGTATGAGATCTCATATGAACTTTCAAATTATAAAATTGCGCGAAACTTTTTTCACAACCAGGTTCTTTACATTGGTAAGGACGTTCCCCGGAATGAGTTCTCTTATGACGCGAACAATGACTGGACATCGCAAAAGACATTCCACAACCTGGTTCGGGGCATATGTAAGGACGTTCGCCAGTATGAGTTCTCGTATGATATGTTAAATTATAAGATTGCGTAAAACTCTTTCCACATCCAGGTTCCTTACATTCGTATGGTCGTTCACCCGTATGGTACCTCATATGAATAACTAATTTATTCTTTCGAACAAAAGCTTTTTCACATCCAGAAAAGTTACATTTGAATTTCTTGTTATTTAATTGATTAGACTTTGGAGATTCTTCGATTTTCGTTTCTTTCGTTTTTTTGATGATATTACTTTCGATAGTTTTAAGAACGAGTTCAGATCTTACAGTTCTAGCGTAATTATCAACTTTATCATAAAATTTCTCGTCATCGTCAGATTCCTCATTATCATTTTTAATATTCTCATCGTTAATTTTCATGTCGATATTCGTCTTTTTTTAGAAAAAAAATTTTTTTTCAATATTATATTAATAAATACAGAGTATATATATATATATGCTTATTTATTTTATTTTTGATAAATACAAAAAAAAACCTATCGGTTCACTTTTAACTTTCTTACATCATCTTTTTCTTTATAGAAAGTTTCAAATTCTGAATTCATCGTTTGAAAGGAGAAATATTATATAACGCGTTGTATCAAAACGTAACTTTTTTTTTATATCCGAAATTTGGATCTAAAAAAAAGTTGGCAACTAACTTTTTTAAATCATTTGACATGAGACGAGAGTCTAAATCGAGAAACTATTGAATCATTTTATTTTAATTGTCGTAAATTGATTACAAGAAAATCATTTTAAAGCTTCTTTTAATGTATAGATTATTAATATAATATTTACGACGCGTTTAAAGTCAAAAAAGAAAAGAAAAATCGTTAAAATATAAAGAAAGAGAGATATTTGAGGGGAAAAAAAAAATTTCTTAACAAATACATTTTACGCGAAAAATAAAAAAAAAACGATTTTTTTTCTAAAAGAGAGAACGATTCCATTTATTTTTTCCCAGTATTTTTAATAATTTCATTGTTTTTCGCTGCAGCATTATGAGATGCTTTAGAGGTGCCACCTCCCTTGCTATTTTCGGTCGTTTTATTATAAGCTGGAGAGTTCTTATTAAAAGCATTCGATCGGTCATTGGCAGATTTTTTTGCATAACTAACGCTTTTTCCACTATTTGACTTACTCATTGTCTAATTCATTAAAAATAAAAAAAAAGGTGTATAAAGTTATAAACACGCAAAATATACACCGGCTCTCTCAAACACGAAAATACAAGATAAATAACTTTAAAAAGTACAACTTATAAAAAAATTAGAGAGACGAGAGGAAACGGGATGCACGAGAGATAATACTATTTGTTATCAAATAAAAAAGCGAAAAAATTATTATTTTTTAATGCCAAAAAAAAACGAGAATTTAAATATTTTGATAAAGCCTTAGAATAATATTATTTATTAACAATTGTGGGAAGAAAATTTCAATAATATTGTGACTGATATCGCGATGAGAAGAAGGTACTGTTTACGTGAGAATTAAAGAGGATTATTTAATTTGCATTATGGGAAAAAGTCATGATAAGATTAAAGTTACGCCAATTATCTGACAGTTAGACCTAATGCCTTATGATTGTTTAAAAAAAGACAATATTAATAACAAATATTTGATTTGTTATATCAATCAAAATTATGTAATTATAATAAACTGGATTTTATTGAAGCCGAAGAGAGAAAGGCGATGACTGGTGATTTAGACGTAATAATGACGTAAATTACTTATTATTCTTATTATTTAATGTAATCAGTGTGATCAATATCACAAAACAACTTCGGAGCCATAATTTTTGACCTAGACCAAATCGGCGGTTTGGATACAAACGTCTGTGAACTTTTTCTTTTTAGTTTAGACCTTTGCATCAGTTCGGCTCCAATCCAAACTGACAAGTGATAAACGACATAAGAAATTATGTCATGTGATTTGTAATCCTAGTTAAATTAACTTTTATCCCCTACTTTATCATATTGGAATGCCTTGCATTATCTGGTTAAACTATCAAATAGAATTCTGACCTACTTTATCATATTGCAGTCTTTTTAAATGTTCAGCATTATCAATTTTAATACTGTATTGTGTGGCATGAACTAAAATATTTTCTTGGAATTATTCTTTAAGCAATAACCATTATTAGAAATAACCTTTTTTTTCAGAACATCTTTTTTAAGTATTTCTCGAATCTCGACTAAATATTTTATCAGGATTTTAAAGTTAGGACTTGAAATGAATAATAAATAAAATGATAACATCGTGAAATCTAAAATATATTCGCGCAACAAAAGTGACAAATATAATTTGCCATTCTTTTATTCTACTATTGATTCGTTTTTCAAAATTCCTGTGATTCTAATTGACAAGTAACAATGAATAAACTTTATGGACCGGTACGTACACCGTACACCGACTACATCGTGTACTGACTGTACCGTGTATGCGCGTTGTAGTAACACTACGCACATTGCTGCATAAACCGACCGTCTGATGTCTGTCATTCACTGACTCGCTTGGAATGTCTATTGTAAAATGGTTTTTTTATTTTTGATTATAAATCCTTTTAGGTAACTCGTAATATATTCTCACATAATACTCATTATACTACCACTTAAGTACGTTAATGCTATGGCGTAAATATACTTTTAAAAAATATCCTATTTGTGCATCATTGATGCTTAACAGAGTAATGGCTAATTAGTTCATTTCTTTCATATGGCGTTGTTCCGATTTACTTATCGAAAAGTAAACAAAGGTATCATTTTTTATTATTTTATGAAACAAAGAAAGAAAAAGAAAAAGAAAAAAATTCCTTTAACGTTATAATAAAAGATTTTTATGAACTTGATAATGATCGTTGTTCAAAGAAGGCAAACAAAACAAAAAAGATGTCACATCGGAATTTATTATCCGTATGGTTATTAAGGTTATTAAGGGTTAAATTATAATGACTATCATAACCAAAATACGATTTTCCCTGATTTTCCGTGATTTTCCCTGATTCTATTTTTTAATTTTAATATATATAAATATATTTTTTTGATCGAATAAGTTATTAATAAATTTTCGTTTATCATTTCATTGTTAAATTACGAAATCTTTCTATTTATATAAAAAAAAGGGAATTAATTTCCGTTTTATACTACGGATTGTGTCTAAAATCATTCCTTTATAAAGCTAAATAAGGGCCGATATTTCATAAGCTCTTCCGTCCGTGTTACTATCGGAGTCAAAATAACAAAATAACTCTTTAAGCTAAACTTTTTTTGTTTAAATGTGTGGATCCTTAGGTACATAACATTGGCACAATTCCTTAAAAATCAACCCTTTCTTTCTATCTAAACATTCTTTTTTTTTTTTTCTCTCAAGCCAATATTTTTGAGAGAATATATATATACATACATATATATATATATTTTTTTTTTAAAAAAAAATAAGATAAAATAAAAAGAAGTTGGATATGTATAGTGTTACCATCATTTGTTTTTAATAAAATACTTCAATGAACCCTGAAAAGAAAAAATTAATGTAAATTTTTTTTTTTACAAGTTCAACTAATAAAAAAAATTTTTTTTTTCTTACTCCGGAAGTACTTGGCAACATCTCTTGCCAAGAAAGTATTTAAACATCCTGAATTTCAATCATTCCTTTGAAATTATTTATTCATCATTATTTTATCATCCTAAAATTTCTCACCCTTTTTTTTGCTGCGAATTTTCTTGCAATTATAATTAGTCACGCATCTGAATCAAGGGGAAAAAAAAATTAAAAATTAAAATAAAAAAATAAACATGATTCAAGAAACAATAACACATCAAGACGGTACTGCAAATAACACTCAATCTTCACAACTTTCTCAAAAGAAACTTATTTTTGGAAACGTTTTAAAATTTAAAATGAATAGCATTCGAAGGAAAAATGACAAACTTAAATATCAATTAGAAGAATGTAATAATAAATGTTCTAATTCTTCTCTTTGTAGCGATACTCTTGAAGAGGATCAAAATTCACAATTAGAAGTTGCAAGTTCATCAACAAAAACTTTAACATCATCTTCAACTTCGGTTTCATCATCTTCGGAAATTCCTTTACCAGTTATTAACGAATCTCAGCCTGTTGTCTCAACATCAGTGATTTCATTTTCTGATAGAGGTTCGATAAAGCCGGAATCAACGGCTAATTCTTCGACTAAATCTGCTTCCTTATTTAGTCATTTTCCCTGGAATTATAGTTCCATTTTGAAACATAAATCTTCGACGACTTCTGACGCTTCAACGACGATAAATAATAGCGTTGATAATAGTCAAGAAATTCTTGTTCATCAAGAAAATCCTGTAGATTCTACCAAAAAGAAGAAGAAATTGTTTAGTTTTTCTAAACGTGAGCCCGAACCTATTAAAAACTGGAATATTAAAAATAATAATTATTCAAATTCTACAGTAAGTACTAGTATCGAAAGTTCGGATATGGATCAAAATGATTCTGCTTATGAAACGGAAACAGATAGTTATTGTTGTATGAAGAAAAAAGAGAAGAAAGGGAAGAAAAAGAGCTCAAAATCAATCAAGACAATCAAGACAATTAGAAGGACGAAATTGAAAACACTTTCTCCAAAAGATGAAGAATATATCGAGATTAAAAAACTCTTTCAAGCTGGTTTACCAAATAAAAATATCCTTGGTATAATACGTTTACAAATGCCAACAAGACTTATTAAAGCTCACGAACAGTTTAAAAGAGAGTTGGCTCAAAACAACATTACATCAGAATCTCAGATTTGTCATAGAATGTTTCACGGTACTAAGACCGCATTTATATGTAAACCTCAACATTTTATCAATAATAAATGTGCTTTATTTTGTAAAATTGGTTGTGGAGTTTGTGGTATCGTTCAAGAAGGCAATAAAACAAAATATTCTCGTTATAATCAGAGTAAGTATATTCATTTTGTTTATTTGATTTTAAAATGTACATTTTTTTTTAAAAAAAAAAATTTCTTACACTTTTTTTAGGAATGTGGTTCGCGAATAATTCAGCCACATCGCTAAGTTATTGTAGCAGTAATAACGTAAAAGCTATGTTTGTAGTTGATGTGGTATCCACTTCGCCAAACTCAATATTGATAATTGAGAAAGATGAGGTATGTTGAGATTATGAGCTTATGAACTTAATGAATTATATTAACCGATAAATATCTTCTTAGGCCACAATCCCAAGGTATCTTATTGTCTTCCAATGAATAATCTCGCAGGCACAATTTGATTAGTTATAATTAATTGAGAAAAAAATGCTTGACGCATTTTTTGATCTTTTCATCCTATTTCAATATTTCTCCTTTAAAATACTTCTTTCACTTTTAAATTATTTTTTCATTCCTAAATCTCCCCCTTCCGGTTGAACTATGTATATATCTTGCTTATTCAACTATACATTATATATGTGATGTATGTATGTTATATATATATATATTGTATATTATCAGGTTTTCTTTTTGTATTAATAAATACTTATTTTGAGGTCTAATAATGTTTATAGGAACTAGCATTCATTCATTTTATGTAAAATTAATCAAGTTTTTAATAAATTATCTATGAAATAATTGGCACGAATATTTTCCATTTTAAATAAAATTTCTCCTATGATTAATTCACAGGAAGATTGGAAGCTACTGGAAACCATTCCAACCTCCCAACCTCAATAGAATTCCTATTTGATACCATAGATTACATATACATATATATGTAACTGACATAATATGGATACAAAAAATTATTGGAATATCGGAAAGGATTGGAATTGGAAAGATCGTAAGGTCCAATTCCAATAAAAAGTCATTGGAAGTTTCCAATGTACATCACTGAGTATATTCTAAATTCTGAATTTTTGAGTAGTTGAGTAGTAGTTGAGTAGTATGAAAAAAGATGTCATTACATTCAACGTGTGTATGAATGAACCTTCGACCAGTATATATATATAATTCACGGACTTAGTTCATAGTATAATTTACTTCAATTAATGAAATTATATTTCTAAATAAAATATTGTCGATAATCACATTTCAAGAATGGACTTATTGGTTACTGATCAGCTTAAATAAAGGCGTGCTCAACTAAAAAAAGTTTAATTCATGCTTACATAAGTAATTTACCAATCAAACCCAAATCATATGATAAACAACTGTTGACATTTGAATGTGATCCCGTTTAAAAAAAAGGGGGGAGAAAATCTAGATTGTCAAAAAAAATCAAATGAAAATCATTATCCATATTTAGAATTTGAACGCGTTAAATTATCCAAATCATGAAAATGATTGGTTAATTATTTAATATTATTATTCTTCTTTAAACAATACTTGGCAATTTTTTTTTGTATGAATCTCGCTAATCATTTGCACATTATTCACATTATCCCCAATTGGTGATTTACAATCAAAAATTCGTGATTAACTTTAAGCATTATTAACGTGGCTGCATGTGTGTTTCATTTTACAAATTTTTTAATTTGTTTTTTTTTACATAAATTAAGAATTAAAAATTGATCAATGTCACAAATTACACAATTTTCACTTATTTGTGAGTATAAATATCGTTAGAGTTATCACTTGTAAGACTATAATGATTACCTTTATGATTACTTAAGAGGGTTTGATTATCGTAAAAATAATAAATTTCAATCTTTTTTTTATCAACTTTTATATGTAGGGAAAAAAGAATCGCAAAAATGGCAATACCAATGATATGCTCATATCAAGTGATAAAAATACATATAAAAAGTCCAAAGATTTACGTTATTTCTTTTCTTTAGGCATATCCCTCTCAAATAAATAAATAGTGTCAGTTCTTTTGTCAATTTTTTTTTTTTAAAAAAAATATATTTTAACGACAAAATTAACGACAAAATTCGTACATAATGGTTTATTTATTCGATGTTCCCGCTTATTTCATTCTCTTAAGAGAAACTCTTGAGGCTACAATTATTCTTGCAGTTCTCTTAGGGTTCATCGATAAATTGGTTCTTGACGATGAATCAGTACGAAAGAAACTTAAAAGACAAATTTGGTATGGAACTGCTGCTGGTTTAGGAGTTTCTTTATTAATTGGTGCTATCTTTATTGGCATATTTTATACTATCAAAAGAAATCTCTGGGAAGAAAGTGAAGCCGCGTGGGGTAAGTAATATCATTTATGTTTAATACTAATTCTTTGGATTTTTTTTTTTAATTTCATTCTCTCTTTAAAAATAGAGGGATCGTTCTGTCTTATTGCCTCAATTGTTATTACCTTTATGGCATTAAGTATGCTAAGAGTCAATCAATGGAGAGCTAAATGGGAAAACAAATTAAAAGAAGCCACTGAAAATTATCTTCAAAAACATGAACGAGGAAATAAATGGGCCTTGATCATTTTACCATTCACTGTTGTATGTCGTGAAGGCGTCGAAACATTCGTGTTCATGGCCGGAGTAAGTATTGTTTGACCCCATCCCTCTTTATCTTACAAGCAACCAAGTGTGACGATTTAGATCTACGCGCGCATCATCTGATTTCCTTATATATATATCTTCTAACTAATAGATCGGTTTCCAAAACCCAGCAACTGGACTTCCAATTCCTATCATTTTGGGAATTTTTACCGGATTCTTAATTGGGTTTGTAATTTACAAAGGATCGCATAGGATGTCAATGGCTGTGTTTTTCAACATTACAACAGTATTTCTTTTATTCGTTGCCGCTGGTCTTTTCTCCACTTCAATTCATGAATTACAAGAAGCAACAGAAACTTATGAACAAGTTTTATGGCAATTAGATTGTTGTGATAACAAAAATCGTTTCTGGTCACTTATGTCGACAATATTCGGATGGAGAAATAAAGCTACCGTTGGAACAACAGTTGGTTATTTTATATATTGGATTTTCGTCGTACTTGTAGCCATGTTCATGTTGTATAGAGAAAAGAGAAAACATAACGATCAATCTAATAATGTTGAAAAAAATGAAAGAGATGAAAGAAATGAAAAGGATGATCAAGCTGCTATTGTGAATGCAGCTTAATTTATTTATTTAAAAATGAAATTATGACGACTTCTTTAATTAATTATGAACGGCGCTAATATTTCGAATTTTAAAAAAAACCAAATTTCAAAATTTTCCCTTTTATTAATCCACATACTTATTTGCATTATTTATACCTAATTTTTTTTTCTAACCCTTGTATATTATAATGACCTTCAGCATGTAAAAAGCCTTACACGATACATAATAATTTTTCATACATTGTATAACAATTTGACTAATTCTAAAAAAAACCCCTTTATGCATAAAAAAATAATCTTAATATTTTTTTGCTAGCTGTCAAATAACCTTTGACTTAGCATTTATGAAAAAGATATATTTATATCTGTACTTTAGTTTGTTAGCTATAAATTGAATTTACGGAAAAAATCAAAATAAAAGATGTGATTGATTCCTCTTTTTCTTTTTTCCTTTAATTTATTATGTGTTGTATATTTGTACATGTAAAAAAATATTTATCTAAAATGTTTAAAATTCTTCACAGTTCACCCCATAGTCCCATACATTAATTATGCAAATCGGATCGGAAATTCAGTTTACGCGTCTGTGTTACGTAATAAATTACGTCATACGTAATTTTCAACCGAAAAATCTAGTTGTTTCGGAGATCTTACCTAATGTGAATAGAATATAGAATTTGTAATCACAAAGTAAAATATAAATACTGTATGTGAATATGTGAAATGCGGAAAAAGAAACAACTTTGTCTTTTAATTTTTTTAAAAAAATTACATAGAAAGTATATTAATTTAAGTACTATTTATTATTAACAATAATAAAATGTCTGAAGATACAAGTAAGTTTTATTTATAAAAAAAAAATTCATTTCTAATGAATCAAAATGAACTTATAATATTTATATATAAATTTTTTTTTTCCTTTAAACCAGTCTCATTTCAAGTAAATTTCAAAGGAAATATAATACCGGTGGAATCATGGTCTCTTGATAATACGATACATGAATTAAAAGAATATCTTGTGGAAAGTACTGGTGTACCCTTAGAATTTCAAAAATTATTATACAAAAGTAAGGATTTTTTTAAAATAATAGTGTAAAAAAAAGAAATTTATTTATATTTTATTTATTTAAAATATTTTTTATTTTATTGTTTTTTTTTCATGTTTAGGTGTTTTAAAAGATGGGAAAACGTTTAGAGAATGTAATTTTAAATCCGGAATTAAAGTAACATTGATGGGAAGTTCACAAGAAGAAATTCAAGTTGTAAAAAAGGCTGATTCTAAGATTATACATCAACTTTCCAACAAATCGAGATCGAAATATGCAATAAATGTAATTATATTATAAATTATTATTGTCAAATTTTCTAATTAACGAATATTTTATTAATGAATATTTTTTTTTATCTTAGCCATATAAAGATGTAAATAGAGTTGAAGATTTATCAGGACATGATTATACGTTTCATAGGATAGAAGTAATAGAAAATTTTCCTGAACCTGAAAAAGCACGTAATATATTAGAAAGATTAAGGGATGATAAAGGAATTAGAGCGATAATGAAGAAACATAAATGGAATGTTGGTACTTTACAAGAATTATCACCATCAGAAAGAACAATATTAGGTTTTAATAGAAATTATGGACAATTAATATCATTAAGATTACGTACAAATGATATGGAAGGATTTAGACATTATCCTGAAATTAGGAAAGTTTTATTACATGAATTAACTCACAATGTTTGGGGTGAACATGATGATAATTTTCATCGTTTAAACAGACAACTTAACAAGGAAGTTGGTAAGTATCATTCAATAATTTATTTTAATCTTATAAAAAAAATATTATATCAAACTAAATAATAATAATAATTTTTTTTTTAGTTAATTTGGATTGGACGGCATCAGGAGGTAATAAAATATCAAATGGTGAATTTTATAACCCTCCAGAAGAAGAAAAAGTCGATGAGAAAGCATGGCAAGGTGGATCTTTTATACTTGGTGGAAGTTCAGATCGTTCTAAGACATTGTCGAAACGTGAACTTTTAGCTGAAGCTGCTTTAATTCGTCTAACAAAGGAAGAGGAAGAATTAAATGAAGGATGTGGTTCCGGAAAATTATAGAAATCCAATTTTATACTAATAATATTTAAAATATAGTAATATAATAATTATTAATAATTTATATATATTGATTTATTGTAACTATTTTTGGCATTTTTTTTTTTCCTCGAAATTATATAAGGTATATTAATTAAAAATGAAATTATTAATTTATAGTATTAATTAAATTAAAATCGTTTTCAACAAAACATAATAGTTTTTTTAAACCAAATTATAAGGAAATTATTTATGATGAATATATTTAAACTGTCGTTCAAAGAAAATAAACCTTTAGCTTATAGAAAATTATTTGTAATTATTATAATCTTGAGATAAATATCGTAAATGTTTAATTACATTTCGGCAGGGAGCATTAAAAAAGTATTTTGTTATTAATAATTATTATTAGATTTAGTGTCACATGTCACATATCTTCTGTTCAGAGAACTTCCTTGCATCATAGTTTCTCCGGAAAATTTCAGAATATTTACACGTAATAAATCAGGTATCATTACTTATCAGTAAGTTATAATAACAAAATTAACATCTTTTAAAACTATGCTATTCCATAAATAACTAAATAAAAAAAAACATTTATGCGTAGATATGTAATAATATGTAGGAACACTCATTGTTTAAAATAAATATATATATATATATATTAGTTCAAGATTCTCAAACAAAATAATAAATATGCAAATCAAAAATTCGGCCGAATAGTTCCAGTATTAGTACCTGACTGCCCGTTTAGATAATGCATGCAAGCCCATGCATACAAAAAAAAATTTTATTAGATATATATATATTTTAATGTATATCTTATACAGTTATACTAATATCCATTTTTATATAAACTATATAAACTATAGTATTTATTTAATGATAAATACTTTTTATTTAATATATATGATATACAGTATACTCATACATTAATATATACATATAATAATTTTTGTATAATTTTAATGTTATTTTTGATTTTTTTTTTTGATTTGAAACTTTTCATAAACCCAATCACTTCACATTAGTGAAGTGTTTATGTCAAAAGTTTTACTAAATAATCTTTTGTTCGCTCATCCTCCTTATATATTCCCATAATCATTCATAATCATTCTCCAAGCAAACAGCACGTCTTTCATGATTAACCCGACCTTCTTTCCTCAGCTACCAAAATTTAAAAAAAAAATTGAGATTTCTAATCTTTAAAACGACTTCAAGTTTTCGGTGTTACAAAATATAATGAATGGTATATTAACTTAAAGGAGAGTGTGTGGTGTAAAAATAATAGTGATTAATGGAAGTGGAAATGTTAATGAAGGAAAGAAAAAAATCGCTAGATAAACAAGGTAAAGGAAAAAGGATAAACCAGCGGAAAATAAACCCATCACAGAAATATATAAAAATTTTGTTTGTGTAATGATGAGTTTCTTCCAAGAAAAATTACACCCCCATAAAATTATCTACAAGAAATCTCCAGAACTATATATGATAAATACAATAAAGTAAAATAAAAATGTCCTAAATTTTTTGTTATATTTCCGAAGATACTTGTAATGTATGTTATCGACGAAATTTTTATAGTTAAAGTATTATGCATCTCACATTGTTTGAATCATGTGGCGCGCCTTTGGGTCTTGCGTGAATGCTCACACGAGCAGATTGTTCAAAAGCCTCTCGCACACCTGATAATAAAGAACTATTATTATTTTTTTTTTCAAAATATATATATATATCTTTTGACATAATAAATTACCAAATTACCTACCTCTATTATGTTTTGCAGAACATTCCAAATATCTGGAAGCATTTATATTTTGAGCCACGGCTAGCCCCTATACATTCAAAAAAAAAGCCATAAGTAAAAATAAATAAACAAACAACTCTCCGTATTTATAAATTACCTCTTCATAAGAAACCGGTCTCTCTCCATATCGTTGCATATTTCTTACGACATTAATATCCTCCCTTAAATCACATTTTAAGGCAACCAAGACAATTTTGACACCTTGACAATGTTCAGAAATTTCTGCAATCCATTTTGATTCAATATTCTCAAGTGAGTCTCGGTTATCTACTGCAAAACACAACATGACAACATGTGTATCAGCATATGATAAAGAACGTAGACGGTCAAACTCTTCTTGTCCTATATTAAAATTCGAAACTTACATTCTAAATAATCTATTGTTAATTATCAATAATAATGAGTAATTTTAATTTACCGGCTGTATCCCAAAGGGACAATTCAATTTGCTGGTTGTCTATCCATATATCATGTACATAATTTTCGAATACTGTTGGTTCATATATCTAATAAAAGCAAAAAGAAGGAAATAAAATATTAAAAAACTATTTGAATACTTTCGAAGAAAAGTAGTGTTTAAAAACAGTCGAAAGAGGAGTCTTTAACATACCTGTGGAAAATAACCTCTTGTAAATACATTTAAAAGAGAAGTTTTACCACAAGCACCGTCACCCAATACCACTAATTTACGGTGTAGAGGTTTATTTTTACCGAAAAGTGGATTACAAGGCATTGTAGATTTTTAAGTTTTCTTTTATTATATGAGAATTAGGAAATTTTTACGAGAGTGTGAGTTTTAGATCGCTGGTTTAAGGAGGTTTTTTTTTAAAAAAAAAAAAAATATCAGCGCAAATGACGGACTTTTATGTCAAAATGTACAAACTATATATATATATATTAATAGGGTGTGACTTCAACTCGGAGTTGGAATCCGATTATCTGGACTCATTCTATTTATCAATAAGGGAATTTTTTAGGCGATAGTGTGATAGATAGATTTCAAGTGGTAATAGAGTGGCTTGATAGCAGGTAAATAATTCATTGTTCTTTTTACTTCTGATACATTATAAAGAAGTTGACAAGCCATTGTTATAGTTCGTGCCACACCATATTTATTTATTGCAAGGCAATTCTCTTCACGTGCATATTTTTCTTGAGAAAATATTGTATGTAAAAGAAGTAAAGGTGTACGAAAAGACGAAAATTGCATTAAAGCTTTACCATAGATGATCAATTTGCATATTTTACACGAAACATATTGCCGAAAAATACTTTGAAACTTAATTTACAAAAAAAAGTTTCTATATATGGAAATTTTTAATGAATGTAGATTATAAGTTGAGAAACCTAAATTAATTTGAATATACTACTAGTGTATTATTGATCATGCTGTGACTGCAGTTTTAATAATTCTTTCCGATCACTTTCTGTGATAAAAAAAAATCGCGAATTTTGTAAAATTTAAATCATAATTTAGCCTTCAAGGCCCCAACAAATTGTTTAGTATTAAATGTATAATGATTCCATAATTAAGGAAACTATGACGTCTTATCTCCACTAGTAACATATAATTTACTATATTAATCAAGTTTTATTTCCATAAACTTTTTTGGCTTCATATCATTAACCAATAAATATCGATTGTAAAGCTTTAGGTCTTTATCAACTTACTAGCTTAAACTTAAGCGTTCTTACCATATATATTTGTATTTTGTTTTTTAGCAATTATAAAACCTATGTATAAACTTATAGATAATAAAATTATTATTTTAATTAAAGTAATTTTAAGAAAATAATTTTAAGGTTTCAAAATAATGTAAATTGATAAATAATAATATATAGTAACTATCTTTTATTTATTATAATATATTTACTAAATGATTGGAAGTACAGTATATTAAATTTCTAATTGTTTTTAATACTATTTTAATTAACAATGGAAATTTTTAATACATATATAAATAAACATATATAAATAATATAAAGCTTTAAACTAATTAAGTTGAATTAAATTTTTTCAATAATTTTAATAACTAAGCCTAACTTTCTAATATTCTAAATTTCTATCTCAATAATTTTTTTTAATTCTGCAGGTCCTGTAATAAAAAAACTAACTATTTTGCCAAAGAAAATAGTTAGTAAATAAAATTTCATACTATTAGAATAATTTAGAGAGAAATTTATATTCAAAATATTATAATTTTAATAGTATAATAGAATTAAAAAATTAAAAAGCTTTATAAATTTAATTTATTGCTATAGTATTATAAAGAATTTCGGCTATTTAATATATTTTTTCATCTAATTTATATATATATTATACTTTATAATATATTTTTACAAATATTAGTTAATATATATAATTATAATTCAATATAACAATTCAAAATAAATTAATTTAAGGATTAACTATATTTCTTATTCACTAATCTCTTGACCATTTTTCCAGTAAAAGAACACTAAAGGAAAAGTTTAACTTTTCTCACCTGAGTGATTATAAAGTACTTTTTATCAGTTTATAGATTTAAGAGAATTCTTTTAAGACTAATCCAAGCTAAAAGCTCTTAGTTTTAAAGAAACTACATATTAAAAGTGATTTTATTAAAAAATTTTTTACTTTTGCAAAACTAAAAGTCTTACCATATTTCTGAATTTTATAATAGTTATATATTAGGTAACTAACTGGACATTAAATATTGCATTCATATATGATTTTCTTTTTTTTTTGAAAGCATTACAAAAGTCTTTTTATAAAGTATTAGTTAAAATAGGAATGACTACTTTAAAATAAACTTTTTCTTTATTATTAGTTAATATATGATAAGAAGTAAAAATAAAGGTACTATTTATATTACTTAAATATTATTAATAGTTTTTATTTAATTTGTATATGTAACTTTCTAATTATTAATATTTATTAGATATTAAGTAATTTAAAAAATTATTTTTTTATATTTTTATAATGTAATTTATAATTTAATTTAATTTATTATTTAGTCAAATATTTTATAAAATAATACAATCAATTTTCTTTATAATTATACATTTAGGACAAGTTATATTTAAGATGTATTTATAAGTAATATCCAATCAGTAAAATTATAAATAATAATTTTGGTTAAATATTAAAATTACTGATCAATTTTAATGTAATTATTAAGGTGTGTACTATTTTATATAGTCTACTAATTATAGTAATAAGGTTATAGATTTGATTTTACTAATTATAAAAATTAAAAGAATTTTATTGCAAATATTGCCATTAATAGAGTGAAGGTGTAGGGATTAGTGTATAATATTGAATTGCATTATAATATATTAGTATATATAATTAAAATGCATATTTTAATAAAGAATTGGTATTCTCTACCATTTTTACAAAGGCTTTTTGAAAGTTTATAATTCTATCTAGAGTTAGTGAGTTACTGTTTGCATACTATTTGAATGAGTTCTTATTTAGTAATCATTTTATAATACCACTAAAGTATTTTTTAGATATTAGATAATTCTCATAGATGGTAAAATCATGGATGCAATATTTTTATATTTTTATAGTAGTTTATTTTTTATTAAATTTAAGTTGACTATAATGTTTATAAGCCAAATGCTATATCAAGTTAGATTTAATTTTTTTGTTAAATTTAACATATTGGTAGTAATTTTTGAAGTAAATTAATCCTTTACTAAAATGATTTTGCACCTTTTACATGCTTTTTACCTTAGTAGTTATTTATATAATGGTATAATCATTTGATGTAAATTCACTTACCAGACTATTAGGAAATAATACAACTGTAATTTCGTAGAAATTGTAAATTATAAGACTATAATGATCTTAAATAAGTTTACACTTTTATAATATAAGTTATAAAAGGATATTTAATATTGTATTATAATTCTCAAGTAGATAATTATATAGCTAGATAAAGTTTTCAAATATAAAAACTTAATTTAACTTTATATAATTATTTAAAAAGAGACTTTTTTAAACCTAATAATTAGTACTATGATATTTTTCTAAATTAATATAGAATTAAGGTATAAAAAAAGTATTTTAGAATGCATTTATAAGGGTAATTTTAAATACTCTTTAATCTTCTATTCTGAATAAATAGTAAAAAAAAAACAATAATTTTATTAATAGTTAATATTTCTAATTATTATTATAAAATTATTACCATTAAATTTCTTTTAATAAAACAATTTTAATGAATCTAAAATTATTAAAATCTGATTACTAAAACCTGTAATAATTGAAATAAAGTCAAAATAAAGTTAAATATTTAATATTATGCAAATTTTACATATTAGGGATATAGAATATTAATTTGATCTTTAAAATTGGATTACTTAGTAATATATAAAATAGAATATTAGTTTAATTTTTAAAATTGGATCTTTTAGTTAATATTAATCTAACTGCTATAAAATTACTATTATTTGATTTCTCTTAATAAAATAATTCTAATGAATTTAAGATCATTAAAATCTGATTACTGGAATCTATAGTAATTATTTAATATTACACAAATTATATATATATAATGCTGATTTGATCTTTAAAATTAGATTTTTCAGTCAATATTAATTTAATTACTATGAAATTACTATTATTTGATTCCTTTTAATAAAACAAATTTGATGAACTAAAAAATATTAAAATTTAATCATTAGATTTTAAATAATTATATTTTAATAAATAATTCTTTATAATTACATGTACAGTCGACCCCCTTTATAGGCACCTCCCATATAAGAACTCCCCTCCTTAAGGTACACATTTTTTAGTCCAGATTTTTTTATATATAAAATACCCCTTTTATAATCACTTTATTAGTTATAAGTACAATCACACCAAACGTCGGTCCCATATTATAGTAAATATATGTAAAATTCCCCTGCATAAGCACACAAATCACGTGATTTATAAAATAACTGTGCGTTTCATTTTATTATTTTGTTGTTTTACCATCGAGAAAAATTTAAGTTTTTTATTTTTCAAAAATTCGATGGTTTTACATATAAACTTTTACTTAATTATTATATATATATATATATATATAATCACGTTTACTTAAAAATTTATATATGTGTGATTATATATTTAACCCTCCCCATTAGGTACACCTCATTATAATCACACCATTGGATGGTCCCGAGGGGTGTGATTGTAGAGGGGGCTGACTGTATATATAATTTTTAAAAATAGATGTGATAGTAACTATAAACAGTTTGTAACTATGATAAATAATAGATTTTATATATGAAATTTGGAATACTTAATTAAGATAATTATATAAAATAATGCGACTATAATGTAAGTAATTATAGTTATAATCGACTGTATAATATTTTAATTAAATTTATCTTATACAGTATTTATAATAAATTACCTTTTTATTTGAAAGATAATCCATTGTAGATTTTAAATTTTAAATAAAAAAGAATATTTTAAAGTATAAAAAAAAATTGTCTAATTGTTAATTATTATAATAAGTTTTTAGAATTATTTTGTATATTTATTTATATATAGATAATATTTTTAAAAATTACAATTGATTAAATTGATTAGCTTTTGAATAAAAAAAAATTACTAAAATCTATTAAAAATTAACAGGCTTTTATATATCTAGAAAAATGGCAAATTTACTAAAAATTACTAATAACCTTAAAAAATAATAGTAAAATATAGTAAAATAGGTATTTTTTAATATAAAAAATTTTTTTTTATTTAAAAGATAATCAATTGTAGTTGTTAAAAATGCAAATAAAAATGAAATTTTAAAAGTTATTTATGTTATTATATGCAAATAAATATATAAAATAATCTCGGGGTTGATCACTCTTGGCTCATTGGTTAGTCTGTGAGTCCCCTCGTGAAGCCTGAGTATGGTGAGGTTGCAGGTTCGATTCCACTGATCACGGAAATTAAAAGAATTTTACTGCAGACACTACTACCAATAATGTGAAGGTACAGGGATTAGTGTAGGTTGGACTGCATCATGGTGAATTAGTATGTACTGGTCGGTGGCATATTTCAACAAAGTTACCACGTTGTCCCTCCTAGCGTTCCCCTACAGCCACGGAAGCTCCTATTGTCCTGTTTGATGGTCATCTGCTTGCATACCATCTGGGAGCAGCCTTCGTTCTCGCGGGTCACTCTACGATACCACTAAGGGTGTGGTAAACTTTATTAAGGGGTTTACTATGCTAGATGGTCCTCATAGATAGTAAAGTCTCAAGTGCAATGTCTTAGCATTAGTTTACCTTCTAATAGGTTTAGGCTGATTGGAGACGTTCGTAGGCTCACAGGTATATAAGGTTCTAAGGTGAGATTCAATTCCTCAGTGAATTTAACGTGCTGGTGGGTGATTCCTGGGTAACTGGGTTGGTTACTTATAATAAAGGGGTGATCCTAGTACCTTTAGCAGCTTACTGTTCTGGTAGTCACTGCTATTACTACTGGGGGATTTACAACTATGGTGGGCTGGTATGGTAATCGCGGCCTGTAGTGGGCTTTGAGTGAGATCATATTAGTAGTCTTAGTATTGCAGTACCTCTAAGCTAACCATCATAGAAGAACTTCTAGATGTCTGCTCCGTTATATCTGCCGT
Source organism: Rhizophagus irregularis (assembly GCF_026210795.1). Taxonomy (NCBI): domain Eukaryota; kingdom Fungi; phylum Glomeromycota; class Glomeromycetes; order Glomerales; family Glomeraceae; genus Rhizophagus; species Rhizophagus irregularis. The sequence goes on along the minus strand of NC_089436.1, from coordinate 1,992,290 downwards.
ACGTGGGTGGTTACTCACTTCTGACAGGCACTAGTGGGTAGTATAACTGTGTCAGAAACCCCTGCTACACTACGATCCATCCTTGTGTGGGTATAAACTTGGGTCGTCTTCCCAGTGTGGTATATAGGGGGTAGGGGGATGAACATCCAGTTACTTCTAAATAATTAGAGTAGGTTGCTTGGTTATCTGTCGCTCAACGGTAGGAGTGCATTACCGCAACTTTAGTTGTAGTGCTCCCTCCATGTAGCTCTGGTGAGCTGGCTATGATGATGTCTCCTAAAACATAAAAAAAATAAAATAAAATAAAATAAAATAATCTCAAAAAGTCAATATATTTTATAATCAGATAATTTTTTTATATCTTAAAAACATTTTTTTTTATTTAAAATATAAAATCTATGAAGGATTAGCTTCAAATAAAAAAAAATTGAGTGATTTTATTGGAAACTTATATATTTTTATGTAATTGAAAATTACTAAGTATTTTTAAAGAAATCTGGTAATTTATAGTAGGCTTGTGTAAAATAAATTGTGGATACCCAATAAAGTTTAGCTAACAATAGAATTTGGAATAAAAATCACTTTGTGGCCGTAATAACTTCAATATTTCTTGAATTAAGTTTTATGCTGGTTGAAGAGAAAGAATTTTTACTAAATAACAATTGTGAATAAATGAGCTTTACAAATTCTTTTAATCTATTTTTTATCATTATAGATCATTGGCTTAATGACCTGCTAAACCCAATTTTATTCCTTTTGAATATCTATTTAAAAGATGTATCATTTGAATTTTTCCACTAAGTTTAATTCTATCTTTTAATTTTCTTTCATAATAATAAGCAATTAAAACATTAACAGTATAACTTGTAATAGTATTTAAACAATCTTAGGGTGTGATATAATAATATACATGAAATAACTAATTGGAAATAACTATTCTAAAGGATCTAAATTCAGTATTATTGATACAAATTTGCAAGTATGCTAAATAGAGTTGAAGATTTATGGATGCATATGTAAAAGCTTTATACCAGATACATGATTTATATTGCGAATTACATGATCTATATTCAGATCGGACATAATCACCGATATGCCCGGTTATACTTTAATAAAAAATCGATTTTTTCTTTTTTTTTTACTACTCTATTTTTATTATCACAAGGATACAAATTTTGAGAGCTATATACAGAAACGATGTAATTATTAATTTAAAAGTTCTAAACTTGTGTTAAAATAAATAATCATTTACGGTTTTATTTTTTACACTTCAAGCTTTTCAAATCAAATAAAGAATTCTTATTAATTAAACTTCCATATCTTTAAGTCTAATTTGAACAGCATTTCTATGAGCTTCTAATTCCTCAACTTCTGCTAGTCTCATTACGGTAGTTCCCAGGTTATGCAATCCTTCTTTAGTTAATTGTTGAGAAGTGATATGTTTTAAGAACGTCAAAGTATTTACACCGGAGTATATTCTCGCATATCCGTATGTAGGTAATGTATGATTTGTACCAGATGCGTAATCTCCACAACTAATGAAATAAATTATATAAGTATATCATATCAAAAAAAAAAGGACTTTAAGTTTATATTAATTCGAACCTCTCAGGAGAATAAGGACCAACAAAAACACTTCCAGCATTCTCAATTTTTTCAAGCAAGCTTTCAGCTTTATCCAGATGCAAAATCAAATGTTCAGGAGCATAATCATTAGAGAATTTTACAGCATCTTCCAAAGTATCTACTTGCAATATAAAACTTTTTGGAATTGATTGACTAACAATATTTACTCTTGGCAATATACTTGCTTGTGCATGAATTTCGTGTTCAATCTTTGCAAGATGTTCAGACGTAAGTGATACAGCAACCAACACTACTTGAGAATCTACTCCATGTTCTGCTTGTGATAATAAATCCGATGCAACGTATGCTGGATTGCTTGTATTATCGGCTATAACCAATAATTCTGAAGGTCCTGCTGGCATATCAATAGATGTCAGAGCAGAACTGTCATTCTAATAAATAAATTTTTAATTAATAACGATGAATATTTCATAGATTATGATAACTACTTACCTGAACGACCATCTTTGCAGCTGTTACGTATTGATTTCCAGGTCCACATATTTTATCTACTTTAGGGACAGATTCAGTGCCATAAGCAAGAGCTGCTACAGCTTGAGAACCACCAGCCAATACAACTTTCGATGCCCCAACTTTATGGGCAACATATAATATTTCTGGTACAGCAGTTCCATCTTTACGTGGTGGACTTGCAAATACAATTTGTTTACAACCTGCAACTTTAGCAGGAATTCCCAACATGAGTGCAGTAGAAGGCAAAATCGCAGTTCCTCCAGGAACATATAATCCAACACGTTCAATTGGACGACTAAATCGAGAACAAACAACTCCTGGCATGGTCTCAACAACTAAAGTGGAACGGTCATATTGCGCATCATGAAATTTATAAATATTATCATAAGCTCGATCAATGGCAAGACGTGTTGATTCATCAAGCGCCATAGCTTCTGGAGGGAAAGGAGCAGAAATTACAGGAGATGCAAGTTTTACACCATCAAATTTTTCTGTGAGTTTAATGAGTGCAGCGTCACCTTTTTTTCTAACATCATCCATAATTGGACGAACTCTAGCCATAATATCATCAGATTTAATAATTGGACGCTGAAGAAGCGATGTCCTTTGCGTAACGTTTATCTCAGATAAATCAAACTTCTGCATTTTAATTGTCTCACTCTTAGTTGATAATGAAGTGGAAACTGGTTTTGTTTGTGATTCTTGTTGCTTATTCTCATTATTTTGTACTGATAATGTCTCATTTGAAGTAACATCCCATTTAGGTTTAGCATTCCCAGGTCTACGAGTAATTATCTTCGAACGCTTATCCAATTGCGATTCAATATCCGTTAAAGGCACTTCATTTGCTATACATTTCACAAGTGCAAAATATATTAAATCAGCAGCTTCCCAAGCAATTTCATCTTTGGTTTTAGCTGAACATAGCTCGTCCGCTTCTTCCATAATCTTTGAATGAAGTAAATCCGGATTTTGGAATAACTTTGCTGTATATGACCCAGGAGGTGCAGATTCTTTTCGATTTTGAAGAGTTTGTTCAAGTGCTGTTAATCCTTTACTATTACCAAAACATGTACGAGTATTCAAGTGACAGAATCCTAAAAGAAATACAGAGATTAAATAATGCTAAATTTGTTATGACTAACTTAAGCTATCTTTTTACCTGGGCCATATTGTTTTACGATAAATCTGAGAGAGTCACCATCACAATCAACTTGAACTTTATTTAGTTTTTGAACTGCTCCTGAAGTAGCACCTTTATGCCACAAACCTCGCTTTCTACTCTGATATATCCCCGTTCTAGTTTTAAGTGCTTCTCGAATACTTTCAGCAGAAGAATATACAATCCCTAATGCCTCACCTCGTTCATCCGAAACAATTGTCGTGAATAACCCATCAGAACGATCAGTTTTCAAAGTGCAGATTAATGATTCTGAAATATTAATCAATCCTTTATCTGTAGGGTCAAGAGTAAGACTTCCAATATCTACAACTAAATCTGCGGAAATTTCTGACAATTGTTGAATTATTTCAATTGAAGGTGAATTATGGTTATCTATAATAATTCCTATTCTTGTTTGGCCTCCAGATGGTAATAAACTTTTTTGTGCCAATTTAGTCAAATTAATTAAATTTTGAATTAAATCTTCGGAAAGAGATTTTGTCGACGAATTTATTGGTAAAGTAATTAAATACGCAGAAACAGATCCTGTTAATTTTTTAATTAATTCCTCAATATCTTTTGATTGATCTAAATTTATACTGATAGCTAATCTATCTGCTGGTATGTAATCAAAATTTAAAGATAATATTTTTGAAGAAGGAATAATAAATTTTTCGGTTCCTTGATCCAATAAACGAATTATACTATCATTATCAATAAATTCTTGTTCTTTAATAGGATTTATCCAATATGAATCTATAGGATGAGTTTCAAGAAATTTTTTTACCAAAGATGAGTCAGCGAGAGTGGGAATATTTAAGATAATATCTCCAAGTAAATTGAGAGATTTGATAAGATCAGTAAAATGAGCATTGGACAATTTTTCTTGTTCAGAAAGATCAATAGTTGGTAAAAACATTTTGAAAAAAAAACAAAAAAAACGAACTTTGTAGATTATCCATCTACAATCAGAGAATATAACAATCATCACGTGATTGTAGCTTATAACTATTATCTGTTACGTATTTATTATTCTTTGATTATAAAACAATTTCTAGATTTTAATAATAACTGATATAACAGACAATGAAATTGGTAAAATTTTATAGATCTATTGTATCGAGAAGAATTTGTTCCGGACGTCAGTCCGATATATTGTATAAATAAGTAACTATCCTCCATAGAATTCTAGACTATTTATCAGCGTCGTAGTCTCTTTTTGAATCTTTCCGCAACAAGATCGTCTGTGGCCATTTCTCTCCTTTGTCCAGTCTTGTGTGAATTTTGATTTGGTTGATCGTTATTTGTTCTTTCATGATCACTCACAGTCGGGCGAGTTCGATAAACTATTCAACACCGAATAAATTAGAAAAGGTAAGGAAACTTTTTCCAATATTTGCAATTGACTTACATCTATTTGTCGCAGAAAAATTTGACCCTTCAAACTTTTTTGTAAGATTCACGAAAAGAGCGAGAATTTAGTAGTATAAACTTTGCGTATTGTATAATAAATGTAACTTACTGTATCTTTCTCATCTTTAGGTTTTTGGTGTCGTTGTTCTAACAACTTGCGCTTTGCTTTTTCTGTCTCTTCAATATTTTTTAGCCGAACACTAAGATAAACAAGTTCAAAATTAGTACAATTTGAAATTATGGACCGTATAAAATAATTTATCTTATACAAACTCTATTCCGAGGTCGACTTCAGGTATAGCAGTTAACATAGTTGTTGATAATTGTACGTTACCCTCTGATATCGGTTTGCTTTCAACCTGAAATAAATAATGAAAAATAATAAATAATATAAATAAAGAACCGTATGAAGTAGAGCTCCTTTGTTAATGTTATATTTTATTATTTTGTTAATGAATTAATATGTTGTCTATCTTATATTGTCTAACTGTATTGGATTATTCGTACGAAAATATCCTTTTTTGCATTTATCGTCAAACGATTAATACATACTCTCAAGTGGTCCGGAGCCTGAAAAAGCTCATCTTGAGGATTCAAAGGCTTTGAAGGTTCTTCATCTTCGTGCTCATTTTTTGCATCTGACTTTTTGCCTCTTCTCTTACGCATTTCTTCCTCTATGTAAGCCATCCTGTTACATACAATTATTTAATAGAACTTTTTTATTTAATGAGATTTTAGAATCAAAAACTTACATATGTTTATCTACATCTAATGCATTGGTTTGTTTGGTGAACGAATCAAGCATAATTTTCTTCTTTTGTACCTCCTCTTCGTCTTCATCATCTCTATAAAATTAGATAATATAAGAATTAAATAATGCAAGAATTAAGAATATCAAATATAAAAAATTGGAATCACGTTTACTTTTCATTTTCTCCAATTTCATCCAACTCGTCTAAATCACTAGCCGCTATTTTATCATCTTTTTTCTTTTTCTTAGCTTTAGTTTCTCCCTTTGATAGTTTTTCTGCGTCGATACCTTGTGGCCTTTTTCGATACTTGCGTAATTCGATGAGTTCTTCAATTGTTTCACTAAAACATTGATCAAACTGAATAAACAAAGAGCAAATAGAAAAAACCAAATAGCAATAATAAAATTAATGTATAAGACTTAAGTATTACCTAATATCTTCTAAATTTTCATCTTTTACGATACTTTTGGGAGTTTTTTGATCTTCAGCGAGTTCTTCGTCACTCAAAGTTTTCGTTTTCTTTCTATAGTTTCGATTTTTGGTAGACATAAGTTTCCGAAAAATATCTCAGATAAAACCTGCGTCGGAATTACACGTGTAAACAAAATTAGTAGATGATGTATTAAATTAATGAAAACGTGGTAATCTCGATTAAAATGTAATACAATCACATAATCATAAATAACTCCGCACTTTTGCTAAAGAACTTTTGGATCATTTATTTAAACTAGTAAATATTCGTTACAATTTAAAAGTTTCTTGGGTTCTTTTTTATAAATTTTTTTTATAAGGAAATAATGAAAGATTTTAAGATATAAAAAAAGAAAATATATTTATTAAATTCTCATATGGCTTCTAGTGCTGACGAGGCCAGAGTTTATTTTTCTAAAATCCACAAAGAAGTATACGAATTGGCGAATTCAGAACAACCAATTTCGAAAAAGACAACTTTCGCACTAAAAGTTATTGAAGAATCTTTGGAGCGATATGGGTATGATTTTAAAATAGAATTCTTAATCAGATAAATTCTTTATTTTCAATTTTTTCACTTTTCAATAGATATATGTTTGATAACATCATATTTTATTTGTACGATAAAGACTTGACGGGGTGAGTCTTTCTTTCAATGGTGGAAAAGACTGTGTTGTATTATTACATTTATTTGCAGCCGTTTATTATAAATTTTACCAAAATTCTGACGAAATACCTAATATCCAAGCTTTATACGTTACACATCCAAATCCTTTCTCTGAAGTTGATGAATTCGTAAAAGAATGTGAAAAACGATATTGTTTAAATATTGTTAAAATAGAAGGCTCAATGAAACCTGCGTTGATAAAATATTTAAAACAAAAACCAAATATTAAAGCTATCTTAGTTGGTACAAGGAGAAATGATCCTCATGGAGGTGATTGTTTTACCAAAAAAAATTGATTTTTTTTTAGAATAAAAAAGAATAACATATTAAAATAATTTTTTTTTAAGGTAAACTGAAAGAATTTACTCCAACCGACGATGGATGGCCATCAATTATGAGAGTTCACCCAATTCTAGATATGCACTACACACAAATATGGGAATTCTTAAGATCGTTAAATGTACCATATTGTGTATTATACGATTTGGGGTAAATTATCCTTTTTCTTTATTGAATATCTTTTCTCGGCTCTAACGTTATTTATCTTTTTTTTATCAATTTAAAGTTACACATCTCTTGGTAGTAAAAATAACACTTATCGAAATCCTGATCTTAAACGATCAGATGGTTATTATGATCCAGCTTGGAAATTAACAGATGAGAGCAGAGAAAGGTGCGGGAGAGAAAATATAAGACAGGAAAAGATGAATCTAATCGAAAAATAGATTATTATAAAATTAATAAATAGATATTTGTTAAACTCATACACTGTTTGTATGGCTATAGATACGTGATATTAAATAGATATAATTTACATAATTTAGATTTATAATCATAAATATACCGGAAATAAATACCGAAATTTTTCTCAATCACGTGAGCAACTTAAATTTAATTCACTAAGTAAAACTCGTGACTAATGTGACTAATGAGACACTCGCGTAGTTACTTTATATATGATTTTCAGTGATATTCGATCATCTGATCTAATTTATCCCCATTTAGCTCTTTTTATAAGGATTGGTTGAAGATCATTATCTGCACATGAAGAAGTTTTGAAAATTTTTTTAAAAAAGTACTTTAAATTGTTAAAATTGTTGTAATAAGAATTTAACCAAAAAAATGGTAATGTGATAAATTATTTATAATCATTAAAGCGAGAAAAGAAGTTATTTTTTGCATTAAGATGAAAGCCAAGAGCGATTTGAGTAGATACAAAATTCGATCGAATCCATACTATATAATCATGTGAATTCATTTTATTGAAAATCTGAAGATCCATTCTGGGTGGATATTCATTCAAATCGTAAAAATTTAATATTTTCTCGAGTCCCCAACTCATATATTGTATAACATTTTTTTATACATCACTGAATAAAGTAAACGAATAAATAAAAATAAGCTATGTTATTCAATTTGTAAAAAATAACTTACTTCAACTATGCATAATTATAAATAAATTGTCATTGTTTCAAATAAAGTTAATCTCGTGTTTAATAAAACATTTCCAGATGGGGAAATTACAAATAAAGACTACCGAAATACGGGATCAATATTCATTTTATTCTTAATCTATTAATTTGTACAACAAGTACAATAAAAAATCTTGCCATTTTGAACTCCGTAGTTTGATTTAAAGGGTATTCATATCAGAAAATATAAACAACTATCTATTTTAGTTTTTTTATAAATTGCATCTTTTTTTAAAAAAAAGGTTTCTTTTTCTTTGTTATATTTGCTTTTTGTTTTATTTCATGCTTTAGAAAGATGAGATTTGAAAAACGTATCCAAACCGAAGTTGTTCCAGAGTGGAGGATAAAGTAAATTTTCTTATTCATTTATTTTAGTTCTTTTAATAATATTGATCGCAATGAACTATGCTTACTCATCGCTTACCTCTTCTAGATATATCGATTATAAAGGATTGAAAAAGAAGCTCCGAAATGTACAACGGGAAAAATTAGCAAGAGACAAAGAATTTATGCAAAATAATGATCCAAGCATATACAGCCGTGATAGTCGACCTCAGAGCCCACATCTGGAAGAAATTCCATCCTCATTTAATGATAAGGGAATCTCCGTTCAATCTCAGAGAACATTCAGTATGAATAGTGTAGCTGATAGTGTACAAGACTTCTTTCATAAAGTTTCTTCTGCTTTAGTTACACTACAAAGGCACCAAAGCTTATCTAGTAATAATAGTATGTATGTATTATTCAAATTATTATGCATTAGAGATACTTTATAATCATGTAATTGTTTTTTCACAGAACCACGACCATCTAAAATAACGTCACTGGAAACGTTAATGGACCAGGTTGACCCCAAAGAACGTTTGTTTTTTACAGCTCTAGATGGAGAATTGGAAAAGATCGAACATTTTTATAAACGTAACATAGTTAAATTATTAATCTAAAATATGTTTCACCTACATTTGTTGATTATTTTCTGTTTATTCTTTTTTAGTTCAAGAAATCAAAGCAACTAATCGTATGAACTTGTTAGTACAACAGTATGAAAAGTTAAAAGAAAAGGGCGATGAAAGAAAACATTCCGTAAGGATTTGGCACAATATTAAGCATTTGCTGCGGATAATTCGTATCTTATTTATATCATATATTTTTACTTTTTTTTAATTTTTTTAATATTAATTAGTTTGAAGTCTGGAATACGCCCAAAGCTTTTGTTAAACAAAGCATCGATTTTTTTACATCATCAAACATACCAGGTTCCGTAACTACAATCAGCTTAGATGCCGATGAACGGCGGGTACATTATAAAATTGCCAAAAAGAATATAAAAAAGGCTGTATTTGAATTCTACAGAGGGGCCGATTTATTGAAAAAGTATAGGGTTTTAAATTACAATGGTTTTTCTAAAATATTAAAAAAATACGACAAGGTAAAAAAAACTTTTTTATTGCTTTAAATAAATTTATTGTAGCTCATAAAATCTTATGCGTATATAGATATCAGAGCGAAATGGAAGCCAAATATACATGCAAAAAGTGACGAATGCTTATTTTGTTAAATCTGACGTTATAAAAAAACTTCTTAAAGATACTGAAGATTTTTATGTAGAAAACTTTGAAGGTGGCTCTCGTTCTCAAGCACTACAAAAATTGCGGATGCCAAATAAAGAAAATAAAGTAAAAGTCGTTTCCAAATTATCGTTTGTCAATTTGGAATTATGAATGATTATTAATGATTTGAAAATTATAGACATATTATTATTCCATTTTGCGTATCGGACTATATTTAGGTCTGTCATTATCTGCTCTAGTCCGTGCGCTTGTGGAGATGAGGGAAATATTGGAGAATGAAGAGAAAAATACCATTTGGCCGAAATTAATAGAACTTTACTCCGGATTTTTTTTAGCAATAGTTTTTTTACTTTTACTTGGTGTTAATATGTATATATGGACAATGTCACATATAAATTACAAATTTATTTTCGAATTTGACACGAGATCTAATTTGGATTTTAGACAATATCTTGAGGTTTGAATTTACAGAAAATTTAATACACATCTCATAATATAAATTAATATTTTCTCTATCTCCCGTACTCCATATAGATTCCATCTATTATTTTTTTGGTTATGTGTTATGTCATGTTATTTAATTTTCAATATAAACCTTCTGATCAGCTTATATCTCCTATAATCTTGGTCATTTCTATTGTTGCCATCCTTTTTAATCCTTTCCGTATTCTTTATTATAATGCTAGAAAATGGTTCCTCTTTAGTGTGGTATGAATTAAAATTTTATATTATTTCCTTTTTTTAGTTAAACTAAATATTTTATTATGATTAATTAGACACGTTTACTTGGAAGTGGAATTTTACGTGTAGAATTCAGAGATTTCTTTTTAGCTGATATATTAGTTAGTTTAACATATTCATTGTCCACGTTACGACTTTTTGGATGTATAAACGGTAAGCATTTTACCTTGAAATGATTCGCTCTTTTTGGTTCTTATTCTTACATATATATGTACACAGAAACTGGTTGTTTCGATGTATTGACTCCTCTCCTTGCTTCACTCCCTGCGACGTTCCGTTTACTTCAAACTTCTAAGCGTTGCTTTGACACGCTTCAAGTAAATCATTTTATAAACATTGGTAAATATGGAACAACCATCTTAGCTATTTGGATGTTGTATATATATCGCAATGGTATTTGTTAAGATATTTTTTCTTAAGTTTGTTTTTAACTTTCCGACGATTATTTATAACCTAATTTTTGTAATTGTGTAATTAAAGTACAATCACCCGCTACTAAAGCTTCATGGGCGATCGTGCAATTTATTGCATCCACTTACGCTTTTAGCTGGGATGTAAAAATGGATTGGTCCTTATGCGAACTACATAGCGAGAATTATTTATTAAGAGATGAATTAGGATTCGAGAGTCATTGGGTGTATTACTTTGCCATTATCTCAAATTTCATTTTAAGAATGAGCTGGATTTTATTATTATTTATTGAAATGAATCATGATATATCGAAGATAATTGTGTTTTTAATTGCCTCTGGTGAAATGCTTCGGTAAGTATCCTTATATTCACGCGTTTTTGTAACTTAATAATTGATCTTAACAAACATCGTTTATTTTCAAGCCGATTCCAATGGTGTATTTTCCGTGTCGAAAATGAAGTAAGTTATGAAAATACTGTAAAATATTATTAATTCAATAACTAAAAATTATATATATATATATTTTTAACAGCATGTTAATAATTGCGTTCAATTCCGCGCTATAAAAGAAGTTCCTTTACCATTCCCAATGGAAGAATCCGAAAATGTAGATGTCGTAACTACTGATTATGATCGTGCACCATCACTCGCATCGTGGTCATCATGGTCAAAAAGATTGTTTGCTAAACGAAAATTAAATCCCGCTGATAATTGGAGAGATTTTGAACCAACAAAAAATACATCAGAATACATGTATGTTAATGATATTTACGAAGAAAGTGATGATGATGATGATAGTTATGATGATGAGAACGATTATGACAAATATCGAGAAAGAAATACAATGTCGGTATCTTTAACTAGAATGGAAAGAGGTCTTGGTTTAAGTAACGCCTACGCGAGTAGGAGTTTTCTTCCATCAAACGGGACTAATTCAATCTATTTACATTAGAAAATTCCTTTTAATTTCGACAGAAAAAATTTTTTTCAACTTCTTTAATTATAATTTCTCACAGAGCTTTTTTTTCTTCTTATGTATTGAAGTTAGAATAGTGCAATTAAAAATTTTTTTCATTGCTAATGCGCAGAGCGCATTTGCATAAAAAACGTTTTTTTTATTGGCTTTAAATAAATTACGCCATTCTTTATTCAGATTAGAATGTCATTATTGATATAATCTATAACGAACATTTTATTAACCTGATTTGAAAAAACGTTTTAAACAACTATTAAAATTAGCATATTTCTCTTTGTAACTAAGTAAACTACTACAAATTTTTTTTCAGAAAATATAAAAAAGAATGTAAACTTTCATTTCAGTGAGAAAAGGAAGATGTTGACAGTAATTGAGCTGGATAGAAGTCCAATATCTCTTGGAAAGTATTCTGTGTCTTCAGACAGAATGTCAGTTAGTGAAGGTAGTATAGTATCATAAATGTATAAAGGACTTACGTTCATTTTAACAATTAGATACTTCAAAGTTTTTTATATTCAACTTAGTTTAGGTATTTGTGATGGTGAACGTCCTAATAGTTATTTATAGATTTATTCTAAGTGTTTACATCTCGTGATAGAGTACGTTCTCAAATCGAAGAATATGAACAACATTAATATCAAGATTCTTTGGGTTAAACTCAGAGTTGTGAGAACCAACGAATTCAATTACTTTATCGTGTCGTTTTTTAAGTTTGAATATAAAATATTGAACAATATTCTTTTGTAGGATGGAACGTGTTGATAACAATAGTTTATAAAGATGCTAAGCATCAATACGGTAAATAAAAAATTTATTAATTAAATTTACATATAGCAAATCGTTTATTCAATAAAATTTTCTCGAATCTGTGAAATGTGAATGTTAATAATGTTTCTTTTTATATTAAATAAAGGATATGTTTAATTGCAAATGATACCTATGGCATTAATAACAAGCAATTAAAAAAGCGAATTAGTAGTAGAGGCCTGTGAAAGTCAGCATCTTGCGCAGTATTAAAACCCGGGTCTGAGCCTATAAGTTTTTGCCAAATATTCAATCCAGTCCCAGCCCAATGTAGACCTTTAAATGATACTTCTTGGGCAAAAACTTCACTGTGGCTTTGCATTTTATTATCATCTCGTAATTGAATCAGTGAAATAACTTTAAAAATTCCATATCTATTATCTAGAAGTCCTTCTCGCCGACTCATTATTATTGAACATTAATAGTTGCAATAGTATCAGGTGTAATTATTAACAAAATTTTATGTTTTAAATACTGAAGATCTTTACTGAGAATCTTGATTGGTACTATTCGCATGTTCCATTGTATTTTTTACCACCTTGTTCTTTCCTTCTAGTCTTCCAATAAGAGTTTAGTTGCGATTTTTGTAAATATAAATACTCCCTTATAAGCTGTTTTTGTCAAGTGTGACAAAGTAAATCTCCAAAAAAGGCAAATGTAATTACAATAAATCGGTTGGTGAAAGGAATTTGTGAAACAAAATTACATTATATATTACCGGGATTTACTGCTCTCTTAGAAGAAAATTAATCACTTTTTTTCTGTCTTTGTCTTGTTATTCTGCTTACGTTTATCATTAAATCTAGACTTTAATTTCTTTAATTTTTGAAATTTTGATTGTTATTGTAACAGCTGTTTAATATTTTTTATAAAAAGTTCAATAAATCTACTTCGACCATCTTTTTTTCCTTCTTTTTTTTATTTAATATGGAACAACAGCATCAACAGTATGTGATGTAAGCTTTTTTTCTTTTTTGTTTCTTATGCTTAACATGTATAAAAAGTTATAACAGTCTTTATTTCTTCTTGAATAAATAAAATAGATATCCACCGGGTTTCAAGTAAGTAGACATGTAAAGGTTAATTAAGTTATTTCAAGCTTCATTTATTTTAATCGAATTCATAATTATTTTAATTTGTTTTTTAGAGAATATTGGTATCGAGTGTTAAATTCTTATCCACCAGATAGACATGAAGACGCAAAAGAATTTATTAAACAATTAGTGGCACACGTCATAAATAATGGTCAATTGGCAACTTACGATTGGTATACTGCACCAATTCCGGAACTTGCTCCTGTGTAGTTATTTTTATAATACTCTTTTAGCTTTTTTTTTGAAAACAAATAGTTAATTTTTTTTTTATTTTAGGTTTGAAACGGAAGATGTTTTAGAGGATGAGTCTATTGCAACAGATATGACAGGAGACTCTTCCGAAGATCAAGAAAATATTAAGCCAGATATATTGACGCAAGCTGATCAACACAGTCAAATCATATCTATAACATCTCCATTTTCTAATCATTCAATGTCAACTCTTATAGCAGCGGCAGCTTATACTGAACCTTCTCAGATGATTACAGAAAGATCAATTCCTTCTTCATCAAGTTCTTCGTCAAGTTCTTCATCATATGCAAAACGCCGTAGACAAAGAGAACGTAATAGATCATCTAAACACGATAATTCTAATAATGATTTCAATTTTATTTGGAATCCTTCTTTGACTACTATGCAAACTGAATGGATGAAAGAATAAGATGCGTATTGTGGTTATAATTTGTTTTTTTTTTGTTCTTTTATTTTGTTAAGATAGAATTATTAATTAGAATTTAGAATTATTATTAGAAGTATATTTTCATTAAACAGAAATCAAAAATTACAATTCACTTAGCTGAGTGATGTAAATTTTATGATTTTATTATCTTATTTTAATTAAAATATATATACTTAATTTATAAAGCCCCTAATTTTCATTAAATTATTTACACTTTTTTTTAATTATTTATATTAGAAACTACCTTTTATAATTTATTTGTTGTATACTTGTACATATTCACTATAAATTTTTTGAAATTAGAATTCTAGCTGTTTTGTTATCATTTAAAAAAAAATTTTATTTTATTTGAATTAATATAAATGTATATATGTATATATTTGTTAGAATAATAATTATTATATTGGTATTTTATTATTTTTTTAACTGATTATTTTATTTTTTATTTTCTTTTTATTAATAAATGTTAAAGTATAATAAATTTACTTATATTATATAAATGAAATCCTTTATTTTTTTTTATAAATTTATTATATTAATAATTTTTATATATATATAGTTAATATTAATAAGTAAAATTTTAATTTGTTATTAAATTTCATCATATAACTTTTAAGTAGTAGATACATCACTAGAACAACCAATTTATATTACATCTCAGGTAATATTTATGTATTATTATATTATATCCAATTTACAAAGTTTTTCAGTTATTATATTTTTTATTATTATTTATTAAAAATTAATTAATATAAATTTATATAAAATATAATTATAATATTTTTATTATAATAATTATAAAATTAACTACTATAATTTTTCTATATTATTTATATTATTTTAATTACTTTTTTTCAATAGAAATAGAAATTAAATTTTTGTTATTACTTGCCAAATTTATAAATTAATATAAATTTACAAATTATATATATATAGGTTTATAATTTAAAATTCAAATAAATTCTTAAAATATATTTTATAATTTTAAACTATTAGTCTTTTAATAAGTTTAATATATTTATTTTACTAAAAAATATTCAATAAATTCTATTATTATTATTATTTAATAAAGATTTTTAGTTTAAAAATTTTTTAATATTTAATTCTATTAATAAATAAATTATAGATTAAATAAAAAAGCATCCGAAATATTAAAGTATATTATTTTTGTTTAGTTTGAAAATTTTTTTGCATTTTATATTTATGGAAATGACTGATTTATTTCTATTCCAAAATTCTAATATTTAGAATATACAAATATAAAATTCATTATCCATTATCTATATTAATCTATATTATCTATTATTAACAATTATATATATTCATCTCCAATTCTCCATATACGGTATTATTTAAATTATTAGCAAATTAAGTATACTCATTTTCGAAAAGGTGAGTTAAATTTAAATCATTCTATTTCATTCATTTCATTCATTTCACCTTTAAACTAAACGAATCAAATCATTTCATCTTTGGTTCATTTTTTCGATTTCTCCAAGGTTTCACCATCATCTAAACTTTGACGTGATTGCCGATAATTACCATTTTATTCTTAAAGAATTACACAAAAGTGGGGAAGATTTAATACTATTGTTGAAAAATCTTTTTTCAATTCAAGAGATTGTCAACAAACGAACAAATAAGCATATATTACTGAATTAACGGCAACAAGATAAAGGAATAATTATACTATAATATCAATTCTTATAATTCCGCACGCTATATTTCTCGATAAAGGACATTTCGAGTTTATACGTTATAAAATAATAATACAGTACTATAGTTGGGTGCCGAAACTCTTCATATGCCGAAACTTATTGACCATATACTGAAAATAGTTCAGCTTTTAGTTTATATAGTTGCCAAATCTGAAAACCTAAACCCATTGCTAATATCCTAAGCCATTTCCAAAATCCTAATTTTACTGAAAATTTAACCTAAATCTAGATTTAGTAATGGTCTAATAGTTTGGGATTTCGGCAATAGTTTCGGCAATTGCATATGTCGAAATGTTTCGGCACCCAACTATATACAGTACATCTTTTTCCTCAACAACGTGAATGTCAAATCTATTGTAATCTTTTTATAGAGAAAAACCAATATTGCTATAACATTAATTGATAAATTATTTGAAATTCATATTGTGATTACTTTTATTTACATTATTTAACTAATCTAAGATATATTATTCACTAATTAAATTGCTATTAATTATTAATCCCAATCTAGTTAAATATTAATTCAACAGTAAACAATTTAATATCTATCCAACCATACTCCTTTTCCTTCCGCGTAATCGAACTATAAATAATAAGTTTTAATATATTGACCTAATTCAACTAATTATTTATTTAAATTAGTAAATCATATCTCTTACCTTCAGCTAATTTAGATAATATTCCTTGTGAAGCTTTATAATTTTTCTGATAATATTCTAAAATATTAGCAAACTAAAAAAAAAAAGTATTTTTAAGATTTACTTTCTTTTTTCTTATATTTTACTGGGTGACTTACCATTTCTTCAGAATTAGGATGAGTACTTAAAAAAGCTTTTTCAAGTACATATAAATCAACAGCTTTATCTTCCGGCAATGATGATACGTAACTTAGTCCAAAATCAATGATAACCTATAAAAATACAACATAAGCTTGCCATGCGAGGAATAATAATTTCAAATAAAGATTCCTCCTTTATATACCAGGGATTGATTGGATTCTCTTAACATTAAATTAGAGGTTGTTAAATCTCCATGAATGACATCAACTGCATGAACTTTTGCTAAAGCAATTCCAATCTTTTCAGCCAATTCATCTTTAAAATAAGAAAAAAACCCAATAAGTTAGAGACTAAAAACTATATTTATTAATTAAAGCTTACCTTGCTTTTCTTTATTTTGAATATATTCGTTATCTGATATAAGTAAATCTTTAATGATCATCCCTTGTATAAATTCCATACAAATGGTACTATTCTCTGTATTCACGAAATATAATACTGGAGTATCAACTCCTGATTTACGACATTTGAATAAACATCGAGCTTCCTATACAATAAATCATCATAAGATTAAAAAAGAATAAAATTATTTATGAAAAAATCTATTTACCTGAGTTACTCTTCTTGCTGTTAATTTTTTATCGAGTGTAGGATGTCGATAAGTTTTAGAAAATCTTTCTTTAATAATTGCCGTACGTGTTAAAAACGGTGCTGTATATATCCGCTTTTAATATACGATTAAGAAAGATTTAAGAAAATAGTTTTAATAGATAACATATTAGAAAATACAAAAAGATTACTTTACTGCTTCAGCTCCTTGCTTTATCAATATAGCGCTTTCTATCATGTTTAAAGAAATGATTAAAGTTTAGATAGATCGTCGTCATTCCTTATCAGGAGATAACAGTAGCACGTGACTCATACAATAAAGTTTAAGGTAAGGGACTTCTTTTCTTTTTCAAGAAAGCATTTCGTAATATTCTCATATGTCAATGACGTATAAACAACCGTGAGAATTTATTTAAAATCAGAAAAGTAATAGAAAAAAAAGTAATAATAAATTTAACATACATAAACTATTTCTCTTAAACAGATAACATTTACAAGCTCAATAATAGAATAAAAACTCTTTAGACTTAATAATTTAATGGCAAGTTATTGATTTACCCCCAAAATCTATTACACTACTTGAAAAAACAAAGTAACCAATAGCAGCACCAATTATTACACTAATCATCAAGAATCCATTATAAGTCATAAAAACTAACATAAGAAAAAATGATAAAAATACTTGAGATGTATGAATTAACGTACGAACTAATTGTTGTACGTAAGTTATTCTATTAAATTAATAAAATTTTTTAATTTAGAAAGTGATTTTGTTTAAATTATATGCATATATAAATATATACATTCATTTACCTGTTTGCATTACTTTGTGTGGCAACTTCTTCAGAATTAGCATCCCTTCCTTCTTGTAATTGTGAATATGAAACTTGTATTTTTGTATCGTATTTTCTCAATGCAAATCTTAAGAATTCAAAACTAGTTGCGAGAAGAATTATAATGAAACAAGATAAAATAAGAAAACCAATACTATTTACGCGCCACCAAGTAAAAATGATACAAAGTTTTTCTGTATCCCAATTAAAAAGCATCTAACAACGAAATCAAAGTTGGTTAATTAGATTTTTTTAAAAAAAAATGAAATTTACTTATTAAAAATAAAGTACCTGCATATTACATGCATCGCTATCATGACTACCACCATGATCGTAGTTCATTGCTTTTATGATAAATTGTTGATAATTCATTTAAAAAATTTTTTTGAAAAAAAAAAAGATTTCTGAAAAAGAGTTTTTCAAAATCAAACCTTATTAATAATTAACTGTTATTTATAATTTATTGCATTTATAAAAATTTGTCCAAAAAAAATAACTGTGTAATCGTTATTCACAGTTAGTGTGGAAACTTCCATGTCTTACAAAGTTTGATTGCTAAACACAAACATTTCTTACTTCTTAATACATTTGTGTGACATTAAAAAATGTCTAAAATTTTATTCTCTTGTTCGAAACGATAACGGAAAAACGTTAAAATCGTCTCCTTTAAAAAAAAATAGAAGGATGTGGCCAAGTCGAGGTTTGTTACACTTAAAGTAGAAAAAAATTATATCTAAGATGAGTAAAACTTTATCTCATTACATGTTGTACATATCGTAATTGGATTATGTCAACCTCGTAATTTAAATTAATCTTTCCTTGACCCAATTTTACTGCAGGAGCTTTGAAAATTTATTTAAAAAAAATGAAAGCCACGCAAAAAAAAGAAAAAAAAAGTAATTTCTATTTTTTTTATTGACTGAAAAGAGGCTGTGCGAGGTTCTAAGCCGTAAAAAAAAGTTCTGACATTGATTGGCTAAAAGATCAACTATCAACCACCTAAATCTAGTCCATACAAAACAATAGGGGGTATTGTGAATAATACGAGTAATATGTATCCTCGATATCCTCGATAATAACTAAGTAATCCGTTGATTCAGTTATTTTAGTTATTTTACAATAATATCTAATTCTTGATATCGCACAATCTTGTGGTAAACTGGTAATACAAATAAAGATGATCAGATTAAAAAATACACGTAATTTCTCAATATAATTGCAAATCTTATTACGCTAATCCGTAGCCGGATTCATCATTCATTTGCCGGGTTACATATAATATAATATATGTGACAATTAACTAACCTAAACCTCTTACCTATACTAACCAAATCCCTTACTCTAAACCTAAATCTATCCATATCAGCGGATTTGTTTTATCACATGTCATTTGCTATAACAAATTTATTATAGAAATGGGAAAACCCAATTCTCTAATTAATTTACTATGTTCGGCTGACATGTGATGAAACAAATCCGCCGATATGCCCTAACTCTAATTCTAAAGAACCAGTAAAATGAATCTGACTACCATTTTTTTTGGAGGCAATTTTAGGTTCATCTAATCCTAATCCTGGAAATCAAATTCTTGATGACTACAGAAGCAAATGTATCATTCTTGATCCATCATGTGGTACTAACTTGACCTGTCTAATATATTTTACAATAAGGGGAATCAAGATGATACCACCAGAAGGGTCAAGTCTGATACTTTTACATTGATAAAAATCCTGCTAATAAAATCAGTAAAATTTCAAAAAGAAGTTACAAATAAATTTATAATAATATTACCATATAGTAATATAATAATAGGTATTATATTTAACAACCTCTTTTTTGCTATTTAAAAATGTTACAATATCTGATCTAGCCTTTTAGCAAAGATGAAATATATATATATATAAGTAATAATCCTGCAAATTATCAATGCACAAATGCCAATTAAAAATATCTGGCTACTTTAATTTGGCAAAATTATGCAAATCATAACATATTAATATGATGTACTAATTAACACATTATTTAGTATATATAATCATAATAAATATAACTCTAAATCTTATGTTTTTCTAAAACATTTTAAAAATATCCCAAAAACACATGGTGCTATTATTTATAGTTATAATTGTAGACAATTAAATTGCACAATTTCTAAGTAATTAAAATGTAAAAAATTAAAATAATTGTTAATGATATACAATTAACTCCCTATATAGTTACTTTTTATATAATTACATCATATAAAATTCCCCTTTATAAGCCACTATATTTTGGTTTAATGTACTAATAAATATATTATAATTACACTTTTTTTTCAGTTCTGAGAGGTGTAATTATAAAGTGAGTTGACTGTATTTAAATGCTTGTAAAATTTATTTCTTAATACCAAAAAAACAATCAACTTATTCTTTATTTTTAAATTTAATAGCTTAATAAAATTTAAAAGTTTTATTTAAAAACCCAGGATTTTTTTATAAATATTATGAATAAAAGATTAAGAGTTCTATTTTTGCAAACAAAAATATGTGTTTTTTAAGTAGTTTAGTACTAATTTAGTAACAAAAAGCCATTTTTTAAACTTTTAAAATTTCAGAAAATTGAAGAGCATAAAATCAACCAAAAAGAGTTTTTTACTAATTATTAATTATATATATTATATATAATATTTAATATTTAATAATAAAAATTTTTTCAATAACATTAGGAAAAGCAAGACAATATATATAAAACCAATTTATTGGAAAAGAAAATGAAGAGTATATAATAATATAAAAATATACAAATATAATATAACCTTTCTTTTTTTATTTATTTAGAAAGTAATGAAAGCATATAATAAAGCCTTATAATATAATGATTCTCTTTGTTTCGTACAACTACCTTTCATAATATTTATAGCAATTATACCTTATTCTGTTAGTGCAGGTAAAAAAGTATATCTTTTACTTTGAACAAAAACTATTTTTTTAAATACTTTTGAATTTACTTTAGAATAATCATATAAATGCGTTAAAGTACAATCATCTTTTGATGATTCATCTATAAATACCAATTGATTAGTTTTATATTAAATGACTTATAGTTGCAATAAATGCATTTCGTAATAACTTGTTTCTTTCAAAAGCAGCTTTATGCAACTAAATAATGATAAATTGAATTAGTTTACTTCAATATTATATTAGAAAAAATTTAAAGCTTTTACTTTTTTACGAGTAATACCACAATATACCAATGATCTCCATAAAGTTAGAACAAAAACACGTTTACCAGTTCGTATTTGCATTTCTTCATAAAATAGTAATCAACATATTCACGTACAATTTCATGTAATATCTAATATATAATATAGTTATTAGTATGTATTCTATCACAAATAGATAGTATGATTTAGTTCAATTTTACTATCCCAAATCATTCTTACATTCATATCACTACTACTAAAAACCTTTTTTTGTTAGTTAAGCATATGCCTACGAATTTATAACACATTCCCACTTTGCATATATATGAATAACTTTGTTAACTAGTATTTTTCCAATATAAAGTAGTTTTGCTATTTCTTTTTTTTGAATATCCATCACTATATAAGAGAATTACATGTCACTTGAGATCCTCAGTTAAAGTTTTGGTCATTGAAACTACATAAAAAAAGAAAAAAAAATGTAAGGAAATCAATTAGAAAATCTTCATAACTTTATAGTTTGAATACTAGCCTTTATTTGAAAAATACCATACCTGAAAGTTTGTAAACGTCTAGTTTACTGTAAAAACGTTGAAAAATCTACAGGTAATCATAGGAAAGGCCTAGCAAAAAAGTTTTGTTGGAGGTGTTCATAAAAATATAGGGGAAATCAAGAAAATCAAATTAGATTTCCATATGGTTATACAATCAGCTGATCGCACTAATTTGAAAATGGCGATAAATAAAAAAATGTTGCAAAATGTTTTTTTTTTAATATACAGTCAACTCCCTCTATAGTCACTCCCGTTATAGTCACATTCTACTATATAGTCACACCAGTTAAATGTTCAAAACACTTTATTATTAAAATCTATCCTATATAGTCACAATCTATCTATAGTCACTATCACACCTATTCTCAAAAATCTTATATTAAAAAGAACCGTTTATAATCACAGTTATATAAAGAATATATTAAATAACTTGGCATCTAATAATCGTACAAAGATGTATCATAGCTTGTTAGAATTGTCTCACTGAGACGAATCGAATGGTGGTAGTTTTATCCTTTTCCGATCACTGGCTGATGAGTTATTCGACAAAATGTTAAACATCGGCATTATAATATTTCTTGATTTACGTTTACTGCGCCATTTAACATTTTGCTAGATTTCTCGGTACCTAGTGATTGTAAAAAGACGATTTATAGCTCGTTGGAATCGCCTCATCGAGACGAATCGAATGGTGGTAAGCTCATCTCTCTGTGATCAATATTGACGGAGTTATTACTTAAAAACCATTTAATATTTTTTAATTTCGGAAATTGATCTAGTGATTGGATTTCGATGTATCTTATACCATTAGATTCGTCTCATCAAGACGAATCGAATGGTAGTAAGATCGTCTTTCTAGGATCAATATTGACAGAGTTATTACACAAAAACCATTAATATTTTTTAATTTCGGAAATTAATCTAGTAATTGGATTTCGACGTATTTTATACCATTAGAACCGTCTCATCAAGACGAATCGAATGGCAGTAAGATCATCTCTCTACGATTAATATTGGCGAAGTTACGATACAATAAAGTTTTAAGTATAATTCTGACTAAAATTATGTTAATTTTTGGCCGGAATTATGATATACAAATATAAGAAATTTTTTATATAGTCACATCTCTTTATAATCACCAAATATGGACTGTCCCAAATGTGTGACTATAAAGAGAGTTGACTGTATTATTGTTTTTGCAATATTTCTATAATTAATTTAATGAAAAAACATTGTAAAACATTTTTCAAAGTAATTTTAATTAAAAAAATGTTTTTGTAATATTTTAAATTAATTTAACAAAAAAATATTGTGAAATATTTTTTCAAAGTAATTTTAATTAAAGAAAAAATATATACATCACTTATGTGAAATCCATCACAGGTTACATGTTATCACCTGATCTTGTGATTTATCACATTTATATGATTACCATATCGATTTATTACTAATCAAATAAACTTTTTTTCACAAAACTTTTTTTTAACTTTCCTCTTTCTCCTAAATTATAAATTATAATGGAGCCCTTTTTTAAAAGTTTTAATACAACTACATTTGTTTAATAATATATCAAATTATCCATCGATTACAATGAGTTTACCATTAGATAATACATAGCCATCCTCTAATTAAATGGCTTCTTTACGTAAGTATCTTACTTTTATTACTAAAATCCACATAACAAAGATTAATTACATTTTTTATATTTTTATATACAGCTCCACTTAATATTGAAGGTACTAATTTAATTCAGTATGGTGAAGCTATTCCACACCTTCAGTCATGTCTTACCTTAGCTAAAGGAATGAATTTTCCAAATTTTGAAATAGCTATTCATTATTGTATTGAATTTGGACGGTTTAATGGATTTTCTGTTAGAAAAAAAAGGGTTGAAAAAAACAATGATGGCAGTATTAGATTAAGATGTATTGATTGTGAACATTCAGGTAAAATTAGAGATAACAATAAAATTATGATTAGTAATAAAGGATCAAAGAAAACAAAATGCTCTTGGCATATTAACCTTTCTCAGCCTTTAAATGTTAACTATGTAAAGATTACAAAGTTTGTCAATACACATAATTATGAATTATTGCCTGATAATACTTTATTTGCTCCTCAATTTCATGGTCTTTCAGAAGATATTAAGTCTGATATTGAACACTAGTATGTTAAATGTGGTGTTATAGATTTACCTACTATTAAATCATTATTAAAACCAAAATTTTCTAATCAATTTATGTTGTCACAAGATTTATTAAACTATATCCAAAAAATCAAGAGAGAATTTGGTAATTCAGGAAGTGATGGGACTACACTTTTAAACAAATTATTTATAATGCAAAAAGATGATCCTTCATTTATAGTAATACAGTCAACTCCCTCTATAGTCACTCCCGTTATAGTCACATTCTACTATATAGTCACACCAGTTGAATGTTCAAAACACTTTATTATTAAAATCTATCCTATATAGTCACAATCTATCTATAGTCACTATCACACCTATCCTCAAAAATCTTATATTAAAAAGAACCGTTTATAATCACAGTTATATAAAGAATATATTAAATAACTTGGCATCTAATAATCGTACAAAGATGTATCATAGCTTGTTAGAATCGTCTCACTGAGACGAATCGAATGGTGGTAGTTTTATCCTTTTCCTGTGCAAACAGTCTTATGACTTTATCTTTTATTTATACTTTAAATTTCGAAAATGATCGAACAATATTACAAAAATAAGAAAATAAACTAATAAAAAATAAAAAGAGTAGCTTCACGACTCATACAAGTAAAGAAATCTAAACTAAAATAAAATTAAAGCAAAGAAAAACTGAACTATTACAGAATCGCATACCCCAACTTTACCCGAAGCCGCCAGTGCGAGTCAACTATCCAACGTCCAAAAATCCAATCCGGTTACCAGAAAGAGACCCTAAGAGGTTGAACTGTTAAGCGGCGCAGAAAATCCAAGTGCGAGATCCATGATCCACCCCGAATTATAGAAGAGGATATCCAAGAAATCCAGGTATCCTGAGAAACTGACGCCAAAGAAGAGTTATGATGTTGTGGAGTAGTATAAGGGAAAGAATTTGTAGATGGGCCACGTAATTTGGAAGCAGCCGAAATACCCTGCGACTCCTCCCAAGCATGGAAAAGAACATTCCGACACAGCCAAATTTCACCATATAATTCGACTAAGTCATTAAGCATGGATAAATAATCTTCGTATATAACATGTAGAGGAAAATATTGGTTCAAAAATGCCGTTAAATGCGCAGGCAATAATCCTCGAGTAAGCCAAAGACAGGATGAAGAGGGAGCTTCATAGTTCCAGCAATCCAAAGCAAAGAAATCGGTACGAAAGGAATTATCCAAAGATTTCAAGGATAGGAAAGAAGATAAACAAGAATCTCTAAATTTAATGACTTCAGACCGGTGCGTTAAACAAGGATTCAATTCCGGTAAAATATAAGGGCAAGTCCAAAGATGATTCAAATCTTCAGGAGCAGAATTACATTGCGGACAAAGCCAGTCAGGAGAATATAAGTAAGGTTTACGTTGTTGAAGAGTAGTTAAGGTAGGCAACATATCCAAAAGAAGTTTAATGCGGAAGATCCAAAATTCAGGACGACCATTCCTATGTGAAGCAAAACCTTTAATTTGTGAAAGGCAAAAATATATACCAGCCCAATCAAAAAGTGAAGGAGCACCAAGAGCAGTAAAACGTGCTAGTGAACAGAAAGATAAAAGAGCACGAGCATCTGCAATAGAGCGGAGAAAATGTCGAATATTCGCATCAATAGGCAAGGAATTAAAAGTCAAGCAAGCATGGAGCATAACAAAATGTTGAAAGTAGAGTAGTGGGTTGTAAAGACGAATGAGCATCTTTTGCCAAAGAATCCGCTTGTATATTGTAGATATCATCGCCATGAGCAGGGACTTTAATCAATTCGACATTAAGATTACAATCCATGATAAGTTGTCGAATAGAAAGCCAAAGAAGATGATTAGGTTCCGGAGCAACTTCGGTGAGAAAGGAGCATTAACAAACCGTGTCCACAGTGAAATTAACTGACTACAATCAGTATGAATAGAGATTGATGAATCACGGGAAAGGGCGTTCAATCCTAAAAGTACAGCAGAAATTTCGGAACGCAAAGCTGAAGGAAAGTAAGAAGGGAGATGCATGGAAGAAGATTCCAGAACAAGTCCATCATCATCAAGAGCAATCCAAGCAGAAGTCATGGAAGAAGGCGAAGAATCATTGGCAGGATGGAACGAACCATCTGTGTACAAAGATTGCACCGAAAGTGGTAAAATAGTGTCTTCAATTCTATCGATTCTATCCATAAAAAGAGGAGAAAGAGCGGGAGAAGCGTTTGAAAAATGAACAAAAGCCAAGGAAGTCGCATAACTCCATGAAGTAGATAGAGTAATGGGAAGATAAGCCGCGAAAACTTTGGCATTTCTGGTAGGGTAGCCCACAGTTTCTGATAGGGTAACATTGAAAAAACACTTTTCGCTGTTACGGCGCTGTTTAATGGCAGATTTCTTGGATAAGGCAGGAATGTTAACAGCGCAACAGGACAAGGGTTATAGGATCGTTCATCGCCGCAGTAGAAACAGGAAGCCAATGAGACATAATAGCCGAGTTTTGTTTACTTATAAGTGATACGCGCACGACCAACAGATAAAGTTTGAGTAGCAGAGTCAAGAGTAATAGCCCATTGAGGATAAAAAGAATAATCTTTAACAGTATGATCTAATAAACAAGGAGAAGCTAAAGTAAAAGAAGAATTAATAAAATATGAAGATAAAAGTAAAGTAGAAGAAGAAGAAGAAAGAAAATTATTATTAATAAAAGTAAACCAATTAGGGATCCGTCCTTTACGACCAACGATGCCAAGGTACCGAAGGTCAGGCCAATTCATAAGATAACGTCCACAAGGCGAAACCAATTGAGCAAGCACAAATATATTCAGATTTTTCCAAAGTTTCCAACTTGTCTGAAAAATGGAATGTGGTAGAATAGAACGGAGTGGTAAAGCTGGCTGTAGATCACGCCTCAGAGGCCGGAAGGAGAAAGACCACGTGATGTTCAAACGCGAAGAAAACAAAAGCGAATTAAACAAGGTATGCGTTCGTAAAGAAACAATTTGCGACCATGGTTCTAGGTTAATAGTAGTCGGGCAACTTTCGGCACCCAAATATCCTTGAAGATAGGAAATAGCATAAAGGGCAAAATCTTTAAAATCAGGATGAGTGAAAATTTTTTGCCAAGATGCGATATGGGAAGAAAGGAATCGGTAAAAAGCATTCTGAAGCGAAAATGGAAGTTTGAGAAATAATAAGGCCAACGGGGTAGTCGCAGCAAGACCAGCTTTTCTTCGAAGTACTGAAAACATAGGCTTCACTATTGATTGAATAGTACTTTCAGAGAAAAGGGTAGTTTGAAGACGAAATTCCAATCGCGGAAGAAGGACAGCATTATAGAGATAGGCCACATGTTGTGCTAATAATTTCTTCGGTCCCAAGAGAGCAGCCATATCTTTAACCATGGAGCGCGCTTGTTTCAGAACAAAATCAGAAGAGGCGGACAAAGAAAACCAAACTCCTAAAAAACGAAATGAAGTTTTAAGAGGTAAAGAAGAAAGGGAAAGAGATATATCAAAAATTAAAAGGGAAGGTGAAAGTTCAAAAGTAATCTCCGAAGAAGGCGAAGAGGATGAAAGAAGAACATATTTTGCTGAATTGGCTTGAACATTATTTAAAGTATAAAATTCAGCAGTAATAGAAAGACGGTCTTCTATTCCAGATTTTGAGGAAGCAATAAGTGTAGAATCATCCATAAACGTTAAATGTGAAATTGGTAAAGAATGTTGTTCAAATTCAAGTGGGGAGTAATTTAAAAGAGCTGAAGATTTTAAAATAAAAGGATCTCGTGCTTCTTGATTCAAAACAGTGAGTAAGGGATCCAAGTAAATAACCCAAAGAAGAGGGGAAATGATTTCTCCTTGATCGATACCAACACGTACTCTATAAGCAGCTGTATCGCCATGACAAGTAATTATCTTATTATTGCGTCGTGTAAAAAGATTTAAAATAAATCGCACTAAAAGTGCAGGGATATGTAACCTATCTAAAGCTAATTTAAGCATATTTAAATCCATAGAATCAAAAGCTTTAGAGATATCTTGAGAAACGATCCATAGTTCCTGATCATCAGTAGAGTCATGTTTATGTTGATGGATAATCGCATCCAGCATTTTGATAGGGACATCAGTAGAACCACCAGGTAAGCCAGCAAAGTTACCACCTTGGAGAATTTTATTATCAGCAAGAATGTTGGAGAGACGATTCGTGACGACCTTAACTACACATTTTCGAACTGTTTCCAGAAGAGTAATAGGTCGAGTGTTCTTAAGTTGAGCATCAAATTCATGAGGTTTAGGAATAGGATAAACCACAGCTTCACGCCAGTCAGCAGGAATATCACCACGAGAAAGGCAAGTATTGGCAAGTAAAAGAGAAAAATCCAAGGCTTCACCGGACAAGTGTTTAATCATCTCATAAGAAATTTTTGAAGGGCCGGAAGCTTTGTTATTAGGCATGGAGGAAAGCACAGCAGACCATTCTTGTAGGGAAATAGGCGCCAAAACAGGATCATATAATGAAGCAGACACATTTGCAAAAGGAGTGTAAGCTTGTTGCCATCGGGCGGGAAATGAAGTGATGGAAGAATAGTGGACCAACGGAGGAGAAACGATTGATTGAAAATGAGAGACAGCCGCATGTTTAATATCCGAAGGATCCGTTAATAAAGTAGGAGTTGAGTCCAAAATGACCAAAACACGGTCAAGAACAATTGAACGTTTTTCTACTGATAAGGCAGAATCGATAAAGGTGCTGAGCGAGTTCGAAAAGTGTTCATCACGTAATGCAGTATAATATTCCACTGAGTCCGTAAGGTGTTGGGCGAATTTAGTAGATAAAAAGGCAGAAACTAAATTCTTCTGTGATCGTAAAAACGATTTAAATACAGATGCAGGGGTTGTAGAATAGATAGGAACTGAGTAATCAGGAAGTAAGGATACAAGATTTTCAAGATGGGAGGGCAAAGCGGCAGTCATTTGCGCAATTTGAGTAGGCCGATTAGAACGACGAGTAGTAAGGCGATATAAAAATCGATCTAAAAACTTGTTAATAGCAATAAGTTTAGTTAATTCGGAGAGTACGAATGTCGGTGTGTATTGGAGACTTTTTGAAAGGGTAAGGTTTCAATTGCAGCACTAATTATGGCAGCTTTCAATGCATGCCACATACGATCAAGAGAAAGAGAGGAGAAATCAAAATTGGGGTGATATTGTCTATCTAAATATACTCCAAGAGAATCATCTACTTCAGTGGTAAAATTATTCCATTGTTCAACTGAAGTAGAAGCGTAAGAGAAAATAGTACGCATTTCCTTTTTTTGTTTAAGACGAGATTTAGCCAAGATAGCCAGGCAAGAACTGAAGTCAAAAACAGTTGTAAGAACTTTGTGATCTGTAAAAGGACGATCAAGGAGATCCGGGCAAGTAACCACTTGCGAAAAAAGACCAGGGGCAGGAAAACCAGGTGAAGACCAAATATAATCCAGTCTAGAAGATCCATTATCATGAAAGAAGGTGGGATCAGGACCATTTGTAGAGGAGTGAAATTTTGATGATCAGTAAAAAACCGAGAAGAAAGCAAGCGAAGAAGCTTAAAATGATTAGATGAATAATTAGAATGAGCGATTGCATCAACATTGAAGTCGCCAAGAATAACTACAAAATAATTATTAGCTCGAGCATAATCGAGCCAAGAAAGAAGTTTGGCAATAAGATCATTGCAAATAGATTGATGAACAGAACCAGAGGGGGGATAATATATGGAAATAATAGAAATTTTAGTTTGATGAAAGAACAAGTCTAATTTAAGAAGTCGACCGTTCCAAGGATCAATCGTTTGAACATGTTTATGAAGGGGATTACGTAACAAAATACCAACACCATCATGAGGGCGAGAAGAAGAAGATGAACAAGCCCAATAGGACTTAAAGTGATGTTGGGAGTGTTCATTTTTAAAAATAAATTTAGCATTTGAAGGGGAAAGACGCGTATCATTAATAGATAAAGCACCAAAAGAAGAGTGAAGAAAAAAATTAAGCAAATGTTGTTGTCGAACTGGGGAACATAAACCATTAACATTTAATTGACCAAATTTAATAAGGGGAGAGGGGTGAGGGGAAAAATTATGTTTATTGTTGTCCATCATTATTACACACTGATAAATCGGTAATAAAGAAGGGGGAAAAAGAGAACAATTATTGATTAGCTTGGCCTTGTTGCTGAGCTAAGATGAGGTTGTTTTGTTGGATTCCTTCTTTAATCGAGCCAGCCAAAGAGGCAACAGTATCGGAAAGAGAGGAGAGACGCTGTTCCATATCAATAGGGGAGGAAGGAGCGACGTTGGAAGGTGGAATGGGAGCAAAATGAGGAATCGGGGAAAAACCACTTGTTGATTGCAAAGGGGGAGAATTAACATCAACGAGGATATTATTATCAGTTCGATTCACTGTATCATCCCATCCTTGCATAGAGGAAGGGATGTAGGAAGGAGGTTTAGTGACAAAAGGTCCAGGAATAGGAGTACGAGCAGCCATAGCAGATTCCAAATTAGTGATGCGGCTGTTCATGGTAGCAAATTGTGTGGTAAGAAGGGCTAATTCTGCAACTACTTTTTCAAGAGCAGCACCAATAGATTTCCAATCAGTAAGTACAGTAGGAGGAGCAGGGTACGTAACATCCATGCCATCAATATAATAATCAAGTTCCTTTTCATCAGGTAATGCGATGACGTGATCATTATTATTATTATTGAGATTATCGCGATTCCATGGTCGGCGTTGAGAACGAGAACGAGATTGTTGTCGGTTATTAGGTCTGGATTTAGAACGATGGCGAGAAGCATTGGTACGGCTTTGTCCATCATTATTGTTATCAGGGCGGGCAAAACGATTATGTCGTTTAGCAGGATGAGAAGGAGGCAGATGCTTGTTATATAAAGCACGTAGTTTGTCATTGATTCGCCAAGGGCGAGATGGCGATTAGGTCTAGATGAAGAACCACATCGATCAGGGTTACAATTAGGGCGACCACATCGATGACAAAGAGAAGTGACTTCATCCAGAGAATGCCAGGTAAGGCCAACTTTCTTGAGGGGCGCACATGAAATAGATTTAGCATTTTCCATAGCCGTTTCGGAGGCAAAGTGGCAATAGGCGTAAGGTTTGGGATTGTAGGAATTCGCTAGAGAAGGGAACGTTGATAGATTTAGCGGAAATTTCATCGGCAATTTCAGCAAGATCGGCCGCTATAGTACCACGCGGAAGACCGGCAAGTAAAGCAACATAAGCGCGTCTTTCAGCACGTTGGTCAGGAGAGAAAGTAGCGGGGCAAATTCGCAAACAATGTCCTCCACAAAGGACGCCCCAGGTAGAGTCGAGGTTCTGTAAAGCACCAGTAGATTCAAAAGTAATGTATGCAGTACGATAAAGTTTAGATAAACGGGTATGGCAACGAGTAATATTGCCGTAACGAGAAAAGGTACCACGCAAGAGAGCGTCAGATAGAAAAAGGGGGATATCGGTAACCACCAGGAGTACGCGCGTGTTCATCAGCCTTAATAGCCTGGGGATCATATGCATGGAAATGCAAGCCAAACAAAGATTCCATAGGGGGAAGCTGTGGCTGTGTCAAGATCATCCTTTTTCCGGAAGTGGACGATGATCCTCTTCAAATCGTTGGATCCACTACACGTGGCACGACTACCATAAGAGGAGAACAAGGAAAGTTGTCGATCAACCGCGTCGCACGCGTCGCGGTTCGAAGCGAAGTGAGTCCAAAAGCCATCGACGTCATTAGGAGCGGCCGAGGCGTAGAAAAGTGTAGGTTGAGATTGCACTGCAGCTTGGGACGCGTCCGGAGAGGCAGCACGTTCAGGGAAGGACTACGGGAGTAATTTCAGGGCTTTTGCCTTTATCGTTGTTGTTAGCAGGGGCGTGTTGCGAAGCATCGAGAGAGGAGGTATCGGGTTGAGAAGGTATCTCAGCGGAAGTTGTCTCAACAGGGCCAGGAGGCGTGAGAGGTTTATCAACATCCATTTACGTAGCTTCAGCACTGACTCTGGTACGTTTATTAGTAGAGGTGGTCGAAGGTGGAGTATTCGAAGGGCCAGACATAGAGGAACCTTGACCAGAAACGTTGCCAGTTGGAGAGCTAGAGGCAGGACGTTTAGATGTAGTATCTTTGTTAGACTGGTTATTTTTCTTTTTGTTATCTTTACCCATTTGTAAAGTGTCGTAGTAGTTATCTAAAATAAAGAAATTATAAAGAAAAAGTAATAAAAAACTCCGAAAAAATTTTTTATTTTTTTCGTAAATATTGTCAAGTGAGCAGAACGGGAGAGAGTTAGTTTTTAGTTTTAGTTTTTAGTTTTATCCTTTTCCGATCACTGGCTGACGAGTTATTCAACAAAATGTTAAACATCGGCATTATTATATTTCTTGATTTACGTTTACTGTGCCATTTAACATTTTGCTAGATATCTCGGTACCTAGTGATTGTAAAATGATGATTTATAGCTCGTTGGAATCGCCTCATCGAGACGAATCGAATGGTGGTAAGCTCATCTCTCTGTGATCAATATTGACGGAGTTATTACTTAAAAACCATTTAATATTTTTTAATTTCGGAAATTGATCTAGTGATTGGATTTCGATGTATCTTATACCATTAGATTCGTCTCATCAAGACGAATCGAATGGTAGTAAGATCGTCTTTCTAGAATCAATATTGACAGAGTTATTACACAAAAACCATTAATATTTTTTTAATTTCGGAAATTAATCTAGTGATTGGATTTCGACGTATTTTATACCATTAGAACCGTCTCATCAAGACGAATCGAATGGCGATAAGATCATCTCTCTACGATTAATATTGGCGAAGTTACGATACAATAAAGTTTTAAGTATAATTCTGGCTAAAATTATGTTAATTTTTGGCCGGAATTATGATATACAAATATAAGAAATTTTTTATATAGTCACATCTCTTTATAATCACCAAATATGGACTGTCCCAAATGTGTGACTATAAAGAGAGTTGACTGTACCTCAAGTTGATCCTTTCACATCTCGTTTAAATGGAATTTTCTGGATGACTTCTGATTAACAAATGCTTTATAGTCAATATAATGATGTTGTTTTACATAATAATACAGCACTTACAAATCACTATAAGTGGCCATTATCTTTATTTGTTATTGTAGACTGTGATAATAAAACATGACTGATTGCACAAGCATTTGTACAAACCGAAACCCTAGAGACATATCTTTGGATTTTACAATGCCTAAAACGAACTTCTATTGAACCAGGTGTAATAATTACTAACGTGGATCCAGCGATGATTGGTGCTTAAGGATGGTGCCGT
Organism: Rhizophagus irregularis; assembly: GCF_026210795.1. Classification (NCBI taxonomy): domain Eukaryota; kingdom Fungi; phylum Glomeromycota; class Glomeromycetes; order Glomerales; family Glomeraceae; genus Rhizophagus; species Rhizophagus irregularis. The sequence continues at coordinate 1,958,777 of NC_089436.1, read as the reverse complement.
AATTGGGCAATTGCGGATTAATTGCGAATCCGCAATATTGCGGATTTGCAGATTTCAGAAGTCTAAATATCCGCAAATCTGCAAACCGCAATTATCCGCAAATCTGTAAAAAATCCACAAATTCACCAATTAAATACTGTATCACTTCATCATGTATTAGTCGTACCAATCATTACTCAATCTATATATTTACATCGAATCATCAAATTTAGTATTATTACTCACTCTATTATAATATAATGCATCAAAACATCAAAACAATCAGTGTATCTAAATTCTTCTTTTTCTATTTACTTTTTTCTACAATTTATTATCAATGTCAAAAACACCTTCTTCGGCTCTTAATTTAAAGATTCGTGGAAAAAAAGTTGAGCTATTGCCCGAAGATGAAGAATTAATTTCATTAGCACTGTCAATTATTTGGACAAAGTCTAATAAAAAAATTGAATCATGTAATTTCGACCAAGATAAAGTAAGATTATCTTTCAAAAAGAATGAAGGACGCGTTTATTTTGACTTGCAAGAATCATCTTTAGATTTTACATTCATCAATAAGGTATTCCATAAGGCCCTTTTTTAAATGATTTCGATTTCGTTTATAATTTTTTTTTTCAGTCCACTTTTTTCCCTTGAATTTTCGTTTCTGGACAATTTTATCCACTTTTTTTTGTTCTACCTTTTTCTCTTGAATTTTCATTTCTGGACAATTTTGTCCACTTTTTTTTGTTCTACCTTTTTTCCTTGAATTTCCGTTTCTGGATAATTTTGTCCACTTTTCGTTTCTGAACCACTTTTTTCCCTTGGTATCAGAACCATTTCATTTTAGAACAAATAATTTCATTTCTGGACAAAATTCATTACTTTTTAGGGTAATTTGGCTAAACTTGAACGCTACAAATCGCTATATGAATTATATAAAGGTAGATACGAAGTAATTCGTTTACAGGTAAATATGTGAATGAATTTTAATATTTATATCTTAATTTTGTTTATATTTTATTTGTTTATTTATATATTTTCTAATAATAGCCAGAAAATACACGTTCAACTAGTACATCTCGTACAACTGGTAGTGTGAATGAATCATTAAAAGAATTGTTACAATATTCAACACCCGAACACACATGTCTAGAATCCTCTCCCAGCTCGTCATTATATCTTAAGCCTAACTATTCAGAACTTGCCCGTGTGTTAAACAGTGATTTATCCATAAATAATCTTTCAACCTCTGATACTGAAACAAAAATTTGGTCAAATTTGAATCTGCGCTGTATCGAAAAGTTTGGCAGACAAGATCACATAAAAAATGATGTTTCTATTTCTGACATAATGTGGGCTAGTACAACCTTACCTGCGTACCGCAGCTGGAACACAATGAAGAATTATTATGATGATATTGATAATTGGATTGCAAAAATTAGTAGCTTCTGTAAGTTAAATTTATCAAATTCTGAAATTGTTCTTGATTATTATATTTTTCTTATAATATTTATATCTAAATTTTCTAGGTACTGCAAAGGATGATGAGGATAACAATTTTCAACCTGCTGAAGCTGCAAATTCAAGTTCTACTAGGGGTAAATCTGGCAACAGTGAAATTAATGAATCTAACCCACCTTCACAATACAAAGTAGTTCCAGCATCAAGATTGAGAGCACGAGCATCAACCACTGAAGTAGAAACATCGATAAAACCACCAACAAGATCAATAACATCTAAAGTAAAATTAGCAACACAAGTGCCAACTAGAGAAGTGATCGTATTTATAGAATCACGAGTACCAACTTCAGAAATGAATTCATCGGCGGAGGTACCTCCAGAAATGACATTGGCGAAATCAGCAGAATCAAGTGTGGCAGAATCACGAGCACTTTCAGAAATGGCAGTGGAGGAATCAGTAGAATCAGCAGAATCACAAGCACTAGCTTCAGAAATGGAGGAATTGGAAGAATTAGAAGCATCAACATCTATGTTGTTATCAAAATCCATTGTACGAAAATGTAATTTCTCAGATGATGATGACGACGACGACGATGATAAAGCCAAATTATTAAATTCTACCCAATTGTTATTATTCAAAAAGGGAAAGAAACTTCATGATATTTTGTTAGCAGATTTATCGTTTAATGGTGAACTAATTGCTTCTGAAGAATTAAAAGTATTAGATATATCAGATATATCCAATAACTTGAATGAAATGCTGAAAGATGACCCAGTCAAAATCGTTGATGAGAAATCTGCTAAAGATCGAATCGATCAATGGCGAAGGCAAGAATTACAATGTGAAAATTTTGTTATAGCCGCTAAATCTTTTAATTTATTACATTTGGTGTCCTTAGTCCAAATTTATGATGATCTATTTAAACTTGGAGAAAAATTAAGAACTGACCCTAAAAATAATATAAAAACTGCAAAATCTTGGGTTATTCAGTTCATACGGTCTGTGCTTAAAATTGGCGACAAAATGGAACAAAGAAATAGAGTAGGATGCGATCGATTACGAAGGTTATTTAATGAAGAAATCACGAGTACGCAACTTGCGAAAGCTGGGTGCCGTAAGTGTGATTTTTTCGTTAAACAAGAATATTATGAAGTATTTTTGTCCCAAATTCCTACATTAGAAACTCATCGATCAATTTCAAGTTTGTCGAACGAACGTCTTTCTATCTAATGTTTCATCATTCATACTTGTTTCATCAGATTGATGTTCATTAAAACTATCATCATCATTCTCATTCATAATTTCTTCTTCTTCTTCAAATACTGTATTCAGCATGAGTTGAATATCATCATCTAACTTTGAACTGCTATCAACGTTACTTGTATAATTTAAGTCTTTTTTAGCATGTTTGAGAGAATAAAGATATATTTTCGCCATTGTTTCTATAGTTTCTGGTTGCAAATTTATACGTCTCCTACCAAAGAGCCATCCCATGGCTGAAAATAATCTTTCACAACTTGCCGAGTGTGGGGTTATTGAAAATATTACTTTAGCTAGTCGCGAAAGAGAAGAAAATTTCCTATCAACTATGGAATTCCACCAATGGTAAGCTGTGTCATGAACTGAATAAGACGTGTTATATGGTTCAGAATTATCAAAGTATGCACGAAGTTGTGCATCAAGTTCTAATCCAGAATTTTTTTTATGCCCAAGGTTTTTCCAGATTCGAAGGGCACACTTTCTAAGACGCTCAAATTGATTATCACGTATTCCATGTCCTAACAAATTTGTAAAATTATATTATTAAATGAATTTAAATAACAATAAAAAAAATAATTACCTCGGTATTTAGGATGAAGGAAGAAGCCTAACAAATAGATATCCTCGTCAAACTCTTTATATCTATTAAAAAAATATTTAAAATTAAACATTAATTTTGAATCTTCTATTAAAGATACTAACTGAATACATTACCGCTTATTAAAAATGCTAATACAAGAGTTTCTTAACTCTTTATAATCATCAGTTGGCATTGACTTAAAAAATGCTGCGATACGAAGAAGATGCAGATAACAATCTGCTAAAGTTACATTACTTCCTTCTAACATGAGAATTGCTTTTTTTATCAGCTCCAAAATATCCGATAAAATACAAATGTCATCAAAAAACCCTCTTTTTTTCAAAATTGCTTTTACAGCTTCATTAGAGATTTCGCGTTCATGATTGTCCAGGACTTAATTGAATAAACATTTTTGTATTAGGTTTTAAGTATTAGGTTTTAATTATTATTCATTTAAATATAAAGTATACGTACATGTAATAAAGCATCTTTTAATCTGTACACCGAAGATGTACATTTATGGACTGTCGTCCATCTTATTTTGATGTACGTTTTCAGCCCTCCACCTGCAATATTTTTTGCATCAATCGCTTCTTTAAGCCAAGTGCTGGCAAGGGTTGAATTTTTGAAGTATCTTGTTAAAATATTTGCTCGTTTTACAAGACATTTAACTTGATCTACTTTGACAATATCACTACTTATCAGATTGATGCAATGGGCGATGCATCGTATATTGATAATGGATGGATGTTCATTCGTGATTATTCGACGGGCACTTGCGACATTGGCAGCATTATCGCTGACAATAGCGACAATTTTGCTTATACCCACTTTACAAATTATATCATTTATAACATTTGATAAATATTCTGCGGTATGTGAATTTTTAGAAAGGTCTTCAAGTTGTAATAAATATTCCTTTCTCGATGGTGTTAGCAAAATAAACGCCCATAGGTTATTCCCTCGAGGGTCCGTCTAACCATCAAGAGCTAATAAAAAATACATGGATAGTTATTTTTTCAATAAAATATTTTGAAGCAATTATAGAAATTATAGATTTACCGATAGTAAAATTAGACTTTTTTTCTAATTCATTGTTGACTCGTGCATTGACTCTGGATAATTCTGCCTCCAATAAAGTACCGCTTAGTACTCGTCGTGAAGGTGGATCGTATCCTGGCTCCAGCGCCTTTATCATGTCGATAAACCAAAGATTATCGATTGTGCTAAAGGGTATGTTGCACATCACGTAGGCTTTCGTTATCACCTGGTCTAATTCATCACTCCGTCCTTTTTCTATTTTACTTCCTCCGTAAAAATTCTTAATTTCCGTTTGTCGAGCCCTTTTGTTAGGATAAACTGATTCATCTTCATCTGCGCTTTCTTCCTCTTCTTTAGCAAGACTTTCCCGACAATTTTGGCAAAATGCAATGAAACATTATCAGGGCATTTTTTACAGTAGTTCGCCAAATGTGCACGAAGGACTTGGGGCCTTCCCTATCTCCAGTATTGTTGACAGTAACTACACGTCGCTAAATAGTGTCCTCTCAACTGCATTTTACCTTGTATCATATGATTACACCATACATCTGATGGTGGTCGACCTTTGCTTACCTCAGAAGGACCGCTTGACATGACGTTATAAAGAGCAAAACTTGAAATTAAAAGAGTTTGTCATCAATATCATTTTTAAAGTATGATTTAATAGTACAAGATGTTGATTGATTAAGATCACGCCTAATTGTAATAATGTGAAAATTTGTAAATTTAACTGGACAAAGAGAAAAATTGGACAAAATTGTCCAGAAGCAATACAAGGAATAAGGTGACCAAAATTGTCCAGAAATGATACAAGAAAAAAAGTAGACAAAATTGTCCAGAAGCGATGAATGTCCAAAAATGATAGAAAAAAAGGTGGACAAAATTGTCCAGAAGCGATGATGAATGTCCAAAAATGATAGAAAAAAAAGTGGACAAAATTGTCCAGAAGCGATGAATGATAGAAAAAAAAGTGGACAAAATTGTTCAGAAGCGATGATGAATGTCCAAAAATGATAGAAAAAAAAGTGGACAAAATTGTCCAGAAGCGATGAATGTCTAAAAATGATAGAAAAAAAAGTGGACAAAATTGTCCAGAAGCAATGAATGTCCAAAAATGATAGAAAAAAAAGTGGACAAAATTGTCCAGAAATATTACGAGTAAAAAGTGGATAAAATTGAATCAAAGAAGTCTTGGTATAACATGATATCATCATCAGACGATGTTGATTGTGATGAATAAATAGTATGTTTAATTCAGTATAATAACTTTGACAAAAAAAAAATTATAAAGATAACAGTTCTAATTTCAACAATTTTTAATATGTCGGGATGATGAATTCTTTATTTTGACTTGATGGTTTTTTACTTGATATTATTTTAAACATTGCGGATTTGTGATACAGTGCTTGGTTACGGATTTATTGCGGACTTGCGGATTCATTGCGGATTTGTGATACAGTATTGATTTGCGGATTCATTACAGATTTGTGATACAGTATTCATTTGCGGATTCGTTGCGGATTTGCAGATTTATTGTGGACTTGCGGATTCATTGCGGATTTGCGATACAGTATTGATTTGTGGATTCGTTGCGGACTTGCGGATTCATTGTGGACTTGCGGATTCATTGCGGATTTGTGGATTCGTTGCGGATTTGCGGACTCATATGCACAATTAAATTCTTAAATCCGCAATATTGCAGATTTGAAAAAGCAATTTCGGCGCCATCCTTATTGGTGCTATCCAGCAAGAATTACCAAACACCCATCATATACATTGTATATTTCATATTCATCAAAATTTACCTCGTAAATTAAAAGATATATTGGGAAAGGATTATTTAAAGTTTGTTAGTGAATTTTATAAAATACGAAATTCTTTATCTGAAGAAATATTTGAAGTTAATTGGAATAATTTAAAGAATACTTACTGTCAAGCTGAAAACTATCTTCAAAATACTCTTTATAAATGTAAAGAATCTTGGACATCTTGTTACACTCTTAGTAAATTTTTTACAGCAGGTATGCAATCCACCCAGCGTATAGAAGGTCTTAATGGAATATTACACAGAGAAATAGAAGTTAGCATGTCTCTTACAAATACATTTCATAAAATAATTGAAAGGCTTGAGACCAAAAATATGAATAAAAGGTAGTTAAAAGTGTATAGTTAGTTTGGTATATATTGTTTAATTTTAGTATAATAATTCTAATATTGCTTATTTAGATTTTTGATGTTTAAGCATTCAAAAACACATTATTTTCAACCTCTAATGGTTACAAGTGTATTTTGGAAAGTTAATATACTATTAAACGAATGGTTATTCTCTTCCTTATGTGCAGAACATCAAAAACAAATTTGTGAAGCTTCAACTTATCATGCAAAACTAATTGGAGACAATGATATTTTTGAATTATTACATTATCAAGAAGAATTAGATTTAGAGAATCAAATTAATCCAGAATTAATTAACAATAAAGATGAATCAACAATTGCCATATTTATTGAAGATAAGTATGAAGATAAAAAAAACTTCTTTTACAAGAATTTAATATTGATGATATACGTGAAATTTTGAAAGTTGAATCATTATTGGCTCGTTTACCAACTTCTTGTCAATATGTAGTAATCTTAAAAAATGGCTGGCATGCATGTACCTGTTTATTATTAGCTAATAGTGGAGTAATTTGCCGCCATTATTTTAAAGTAATGATGGAATCTAATTTTGCGAAATTTCATATTAATATGATTCCAAAAAGATGGTATAAGGAATATTTACAATCAAATTTGATGAAAATTAATAATTTACCAGTTGTTACACTTGGTAATGAATGTAATAATGTGCATAATATTAATAAATCAGATAGAGATCAGCTAATTGATATTGACTTTACATAAACAAATATTTTTAATCAATGCTATCAATCACCTACTATTCAAAAACAAGCTTTTAAAAAAATGAGTATGCTATTTTAACAGGACTTTCAAGAAAGGCTTCTCAATTAGCAATAGAAGATGTGAATGATGAATTAAAAGATTTTTTAAATAAATTTATTGGAAAAAAAAAAACTTCGTGAGATGCAAGAATCAAATAGGAGATTGAGAACAATTGATAATGTAGTAAATAAAAATGTAAGAAGTGCAGAAATTAATAGTAAAATTGTTTTTAAAGCTAATGGAAGAGTATATGCAACGGATGAGATTAATGAACCATTAAAACTTATTGCAAAAGGTCGTCCTGCTAACAAAAGATTAAAATCTAGTATAGAAATTTCTGGGAAAAGCAGTGGTAATATTTTAGGTAAAGAAAATGCCAATAAAAAGGAATATATATATAGTAAATGTAAAGAAATAGGACATAATGCAAGAACATGTAAAAAGTAAATAGAAGATTTATATATTCTTACATGCTAAAATTTAAAGTTACTTAATAGTTGTGTTAAATAATAATTGCGTTGAATGCAAGACTTAGGGTTAGTTTAGGGTTAGGTGGTTAAGATCTATAGTAATTTAATATATAATTTGCGTTAAGTATGAGACTTAAGGTTAGTTTAAAGTTAGGAGGTTAGGATTTATGTAGTAATTTAATATATATTTGCAATAAAAAAACAATAAAGCAATAAAAAACCTATTAAAATTTTAAAGTTGTTTGATAATTGACATTTAGTACAAGACTTAGGGTTAGTTTAGGGTTAGACGGTTATGATTTTATATACATTACAGACATAAAATTAAAATATATTTTATCACATAATTATCATGTAATATAAACGAGGGCTGTAAAATAACGGGAGGGGTAATTAGAGCTTCACAACCTGACCTGACAGATTGGGTGACCCAACGGGTTGACCTGAAATATTCAGGTCAGGTCATCAAATTTATGACCTGATACGAGTTGGGTTAGTGCTGATCGGTACCTGATCTGACCGGCTGACCCGTTGATCTGACATATATTTTGGTCAAATAAATTAAATAACACTGAAACTTATAATGATTCTAGCGTTTTTGGTACAGTAACAAATCTAGCGAAAAATGATGAAAGAACAAGAGAAGTATAAAAAGAGATTTACGAATAGCCTCAAAAATCATAAGAATAAATGGAATTACACTAATAATAGATTTGAGTCAAAGCCAGTAGTTTCCAAACATCAATTGAAACGAAGATGTGATATTCTTAAGAAACATTATATATCAAACAAGGAATTGGAGTTTCTGTTAGACCAAGTTACAAGTAGATTAGAATACAACATGTTGAAAGAAGATATTTTTATTAACCATTCCTTCAACAGTGAATATTTTCTTGAATTAAGAAAGAAAAAAGAAGCTGCTTTTGAACGTGAAGATATTAAGGTAGCAGAATAGTCGTCTAGTGCTGGTAAGAATACTATGGTCGACAATATTACTACAAATTTTCAAGAGCTAGAAATTAGAGAACAAGATAATGTATGTGCTTCCCTGGTAAGAAATACTACTTTACTAAAAATGGCCAATTTTTTGAAATATTTTTATAGACCTAGATACAATGGCTTTCAAAACAATTGTGCAATTATTTTGTAAAATTTTTAAAATATATCAAAATATATTTAAGGTATTTTTGAGATTAAAATATTAAAATAATATCAAAGTTAATTATATTATAATAATAAAATAATAACAAAAACATTAAAAAATTATTGTGATATTATTTTGAGTTATTTTTATAGACCTAAATACAATACAATTACAAAATAATAGCAAAAATATAATAAAAACATTTTGATGTATTAAATGTATTTTTGTAGTATTTTAAAATTATTACAAAATCATTTCAAAAAATTGGTCATTTTTAGTAAAGTACGTAGAGAAATACCGATTACAAGGCCTGAATTTCATAGGAAGTTGAATAGTGTCAGAGATCTTAAAACTCTGACGACATATTGTAATGGAGTTAGAAACAAAAGACTTGCTTATAAATTGTCTTATAATTATGTTATTGGTTAATGTGAAATAAGGGCTCGTAAGATAAAGAACATTTCGTGGTGTTAAGTAGGTATAAATAAGTAATTAGTTATTCTTGTTTTGTTTTTCTATTTTCTTTTGTGGGATGGCTAATTATTAAGAAACAAATTATCAAAAGGGAAAAAATGAATAATTATTTTAGGATTTTAAATCATTCCTTATCTGATAATATTTACATAAGGCTATTTGGTTAGAAAGAAAAATATATAGACAGATTGTCTATTGAATTTATTTTTTAGTTTCACATCATTTCATATTTGATTATATTTACATATGGCAAATTTTATTTGAAAGAAAAATATATAGACTTCTTTTAGTAGTTTTAAAGAATTAATTATAAATCGTTTCATCATTCTATATTCGATAGTATGTACATACAGCTTTTTTAATAAAGAAAGAATCATACATGCACGTTATTTATGATGTGTAGCGATTAAAAATTTTTTTAGCTAAAATTATACAGGAGTATTCAAGAGATGATATAGATACACAAGAATTAAAAGGTAAAATTAATGAGCTTGGTATGTGGGATATTGGATGTTTATATGATTTTACATTTTTAATGAAGAATCAAGTTAGTTGTCAGTTAATAGAATTATTAAGGTGCTATAAAATAACTGAAGAAAAATTGTTGTATAAGGTACTGAAACAAATAACTGGGAGAGTTTTATTAGAATTCAAAGTGCTTATTTGGGAACTAAGGAACAAGTTACAAATAAAGGAAGAAAAGCGGTGCGGTATTAGCGGTAAAAATAAAAAAGCTAAGTCACATAGTAAACGCACTGAAGTGGGTGTTAAAGATGTTGGCTGTAAGATATTAGAAAGTAATTGAATAAATGGAATGATTTGGCATTCCATCGAGACGGTCATTGAGCAAATTTTTAGGTAGATCATGACAGTCACCTTTGAATTTGAGGTCGCATCATGGTTTTTAACAATGATGTGATCGTTTAGGTGACAGGTCGACTTGTTCTTTATGAAAAGTAGTCTTGTTTTATAATGCTTAATTCTTATATGTATTTATTTATCTTATATTTTGTAAGTTTATATATGTAAGTAAGCGTGATTATAATAGGACATGATCGCATCTATAATAAAGTATTAAAAAAAAAAAAATGATTCTGGCGTTTTTTCATGTACAATCAAAAAAAAATTGCTGAAACTGATAGTTTGGCGTTTTTTCATGTAAAATCAAAAAAAAATGGCAGAACTAATTATTTCAGCATTTTTATATATAAAATCAAAAGAAAAATGCTGGAACTATTTATTCCAGCGTTTTTACATGTAAAATCAAAAAAAATGCCAAAACTATCTGTTTCAGTATTTTTAAATACCAGAACTAATGATTCTGGCATTTTTACATGTAAAATCAAAAAAAAAATGTTGAAACTATCAGTTTCAGCGTTTTTACATGTAAAATCAAAAGGAAAAACGCTGAAACAAATAGTTTCAGCGTTTTATATATAAAAACAAAAAGTAAAAAATGTTGCAAAACGTTTTTTTACAATATTTAATAATAAAACTTTAGGTAACCCGAGTTACCTGAAGTAACCCAAATACTTTTAGGTCAAATGGGTCAGGTCAGGTCAGAATGGTTTATCTGACCTGACTTAATTTGAAAAAAATTTTGGTTCAGGTTAACCAGGTAATCTGAACTGACCTGACCCATGCGGAGCTTTAGGGGTGATAAATAAATTTTTCCTTAATTAAAAAAATATTATAAACATTTTTCAAAGTAATTTTAATTAAAAATGTTTTTGCAATGTTATTTAAATTAACTTAATAAAAAAATATTGCAAACCATTTTTTCTAATTAAAAAATATTTTTGCAATATTTTTTATTATAGAATTGGGCCACACAAGTCAAAAAGTAAAAAATTAGGCATCAATCAGTCACCAATCGGTTATTAATCAGATAGCTAATTGGTGACCGATTGGTGACTAATTGGCATTTTCGTTAAATATCGTCACCAATTAGGCAGTTTGCTAACTTTTGATTTAATAATCAGAAAAGGATAAAATATAGCTCATTGGAATCGTCTCAATAAGACAAATCTAATGGTAGTAAAATCATATTTCTAGGATTAATAGTTAATAAGAAATTAAATAAAATATAAATGATATATTTTTATTTTTATATTTTACTTAATTTCTCATCAAGTATTAATCGTAGAAATGCAATTTTACTACCATTAGATTCATCTTGTTAAGACGATTCCAATAAACTATATTTCATCCTTTTCTGATCACTGGATCAAAAGTTAGTAAACTGCCTGATTGGTGATAATATTTAATGAAAATGCAAATCAGTCACCAATCAGTCACCAATCATTTACCAATCAGTTACCTAATTGGTGACTGATTAATGCTTGATTTTTCACTTTTCAACCTATGTCAAACTAGACCAAAATTACTGGTCTAGTCTGGTCTAGTTCTGGATTATCTTTTTAATATAAATTGGACTGAACTGAAATGAACTAATTTTTCAGTTTAGTTTTAGGTTACTCCACAACCTGAACCAATCTGGACCATTTAAAATTTTAATTATTATTTAAGAAAAAATGGTTAAAAATTACTACATTTGAAAAAAAAATCTATATAAAATTAATGACAAATTGTTTTTTATGATAAAATTTTATTTTACAAAATTCTTTATTATATAATAAAAAAAATTCACTGTAAAAAACTTTATTATAAAAAGATTCATTTTATATACATATTATTTTATTAAATAATATACAATATTTAATTAGTAAAATTCAGTATAAGGCAATTTTTTAATATATTAAAATTGGGGTAATAGTGAAGATTTATTATATTAAAAAATTTGTTAAATCAAACTTCATTATAAAGTGAATAAATTGTAATTAAATTATTTGTTGCTTTATAGGAAAAATTATAAAAGTATAGTATAATGAATTCCAGAATTACCTTATATAGTAAAAAATAGAGCTATTTAGCTAAAATAGCTCATTTTATATATGATTTATTTATTAAGCAAAAATAATTCTTTAATAGTATACATGTAAAATATTTTTATAATAGTTTATAAATTAATACTATTAAAGTTTTTTAAAATAATTTATATTTGTATAATTATTTATAATAAATTTATAAATATGTTGCAATTAAAAAAAAAATTGTTTATAATCTATATCTATATCTATATCTATATCTATATCTACAGTATATCTATATCTATATCTATATCTATATCTATATCTATATCTATATCTATATCTATATCTATACTATATAATAATTGTTTTTGTGTGTAACTATAACGTTTAGACTACCCTGTATAAATAAATTTGAATTGCGTAACATCGCTCCTATTGGGCACTTTATCACGTGACGTTACACCAACTTCCAAAAAAGGAAATTTTGCTTTCCACAAAAATAGGGAATTTTGGTTTCACAAATACTCCATAAAAGGATATTTCTGCGCTGATCACATAATTCCGGCCAGAATTAATTGTTACATGCAAGTCACGCTTTTTTTATATGTATGTATACCGTTGCAAAGCAACGGGTTAACGGCTAGTAGTTATTTAAGTTATTTTAATATTATTTAAAATTTTTATATAAAAATAAATTATTTATCGCTTATGTAATATATCATCACTTTCCTTTTTTATAAATTATTTATGTTTATTTAATAACTTGCTTATATATTACTATTATTTAAAAATAGCAATAATAAATATAAAAATTTGCATTATTAATATGATAAATAAATTATTTTTTTATATAATATTTAAAGTTTTATAAATTAGTAAGTCTTATAATTTATTAGATGTAGATAGTAAAGTAATTTTTCTAAAATTGCTTATTATAAATGTAACATACTTATTAAAAAGATCCATCTAAAATCCTAAAACTTAAAATCCTGAAGGTACATAATCCTGACATTCTAAATCCCAAAATGTCAAAATTCTGAATTGTCTAAATTTCAAATTGTCAAAATCCCAAATTGTCATAATTTCAAATTTTATAATTTTAACACTTTTATAAAATTGATTTCTTTTTTTTATTAATAAATTTCAAGATTTTTCTTTTTAGTATTTTTCTTTTTAGGATATTAGATAATTCAGATTATAGAAATAAATAAAAATAAAAATGCTTATTTATGTTTTATTATTATTTAATAATTTTTAATAAAATTGTTATTTTTTTTCAAATATATAGATTTTAATAAATATTTTTTTTAAAAAAAAAAACTAATTAATTGTAGTTTTTAAAAATGCAATTAAAAATGTTCTTTATTTGAAATTTTAAAAGTTATTTACATGCAAGTAAATATATAAAATAATTCTAAAAAGTTTAATTTACAATCAAATAAATTTTTTTTTATACTTTAAAGATATTTAAAATTTAAAAATAAAAAAAAATTGAATGATTTCATTAGACCAAGCAAATATCTTTAAAAAATCTGGCAATTTACTATATACAATAGTAAATTACAAATTTTGGGAGTACTTTTATAATCAAACAAAGCCATTTAAGATTTTTAAATGAAATGATTCTTAACTGAAATCAAGGATATTTTATTTTTTCAATTTAAGATATTAAGTTTAATATATAATCACCCAAAATGGGAAGCGATTTAAATTATTTAATAGCCTTAAATGATATAATTGCCTGGTTAAAGATAAATAGTGCTAAATAATATGAAATGTTTTTAAAGCAAATTAGCATTCTGAAAAAAAAATGGATGTTCTTTATTACCATATAGAGAAGAATAAAGGTATGGTACAAAGATGTTATTTAAAACTCAGCTTAAGCAAAAATGCAAAACTTGATTATTATTAAATAAATGTTATGATATTATCTTGATACATAATGGTTGTATAATTTTAAAAATCATGTTAAAGACTAAAGAGAAACAAATAAATTAATTATACAAGAACTAAATACATTGATATCCAAAAATTTTTAGCAGAAATAGCAAAAGTTTGTAAGTTAGATAAAATGAGATCTAATGCTAACTATGACAAATTAGGAGAAATAAGTTTATTTACAAGGGCTAACTCCAGAAAATTTATTACAATCTACTTCATCAAGATACCAAGTAGCTTCAGAACCACTCATCTCATAACAGACATCTTTTTCACCGTACATTTCCTTAGAAATCTTATACTCATGTATTTGAACTTCAAACCCCCCATCTGGTGGTGGGCTGTTATAATCAATTAATTGACAAGTGCCGGTGCAATCTTTATGACCAGTGTCATAATACACTTTATGTGAATTGGGGTCAATTATAAACCCCCAACAGTCGATACTACTAATCAAGGTAGAAAATACCTGTATATGATATGCTATGTGTGACCAAATAGATGAAATTGATTAGAACAGGGAAAGATAAGTACTTTGCTATAAATATTCAAGAGCTCTACCTTCAGCTATGTGAGTTGCTAAGAAAAAGATGATGGAGATGGTAAGGTTGAAAAAAAATTTGGAATACTTCATGGTGAGCGTGGCAAAGTGATTTACGAGTTTAAATCAATGAATGTAGCTTTTTGTTCTTTATTTCAATCACATAGGGTATATATAAGTGTTTTTTACATAGTTATCTGAATCTTATGTGAAATATGTGAAACATGTTCGCCATTTAGTTCTTTTTAAAAAGACACTGCTGATCCAGTGACCCTGAGACAATAACCGAAATAAAAAATAAAGTGTAATTCATGACGTTTCAAAAGGGGAAAGCAATCATGTCATTCTAAAACGTAAATAGATTTAGAAATGATCTTAGTTGTAATACAAGTAAAATGGTCTCTATGATATTAATATAAGAATATAAATATCAAATAAAAAAAATCAATTATCAAGATTTGCATTTTTTTTCCTTAATAATAACTAAAAAAAGTATATTTTGTTAGTAATACGAACGATTTCATGTGGATTCTTGTATTCTAGGAGGAACATTGCACTTAATTCGAAACAAGGACACTTGCCTGTGTCAACTGATTTTTTTGACAAAAACTTGTGCAATTGTTGAGGAGGAAAGATTTGGAAATAATGGAGTAAAATAAAAAATTTTTTTACTCTCATATCAACAAATTTATGTATTAACGCACTTAGAACATCTTCTAAGAGACTAGAAGACACATATATCATCTTGCGCATCAGCTACTGCTTTTGCACCTGCTTGTGTTTTTGCTCTGTCATCAATGCCGAGTTTTTCCTGAATTGCTATTATATCCTCCTCCAGACTTAAAAACAACTCATATAATTGAGCAAGTGTCTATTTCATTATTATCAGAAGTAGCCATCATAATTGTTATAATAGAGCATTATATTTAATACAGAAAAAAATATCGACCGGAGCAGTGATCATCAGCTCGGACTATCAAAAGATGACTGAGTACGTGATCATCGATCGGTGTCTCTTTTTTTAATTAGCAAAAATGTCAGATAACGAGATAGATGAAGGCTATAATAAATGTATTAAAGAATATAAATCGAGATTTGAATGGGATAACGAAGAAAATCTTAAATTTACACCGGTTTGCCTAATGTAAAAAATTCATCACCATTGTTTCATGCATTCATAGAATCAGATGTTTTTTATCTGCCACAAATTTTGAGCCAGATTGAATGAATTCTGGGAGAACTTCGGTGGAAAATATGGCCGGATGGTATTGATACGGATGAGATTAAGATAGTTACCTATGGTA
The DNA here is from genome assembly GCF_026210795.1 of Rhizophagus irregularis. Classification (NCBI taxonomy): domain Eukaryota; kingdom Fungi; phylum Glomeromycota; class Glomeromycetes; order Glomerales; family Glomeraceae; genus Rhizophagus; species Rhizophagus irregularis. Next base: position 1,942,774 of record NC_089436.1, on the reverse strand, counting down.
ACAATGCAGATGTGATAGAAAAGTTTCGATGTTGAACATTGCTTCAAGGCGATGATTCAATAACGAAATATTATTCAAAGCTAGGCATCTCAAAAGAGTATTCATTAGAGGATTGACACCAGAGGGTATTTTGTTTTAAACTTACGATATACCCCTCTCAATGAATTGGTAGAAATATCTATTCAGGAGGACTATATCAGAAACTATATCAATCAGAGTATCAGACAACCTGGTAACGTTATTAATTCGTTTGGATTCTCTTCCGAATTTAGATAGTTCAGTCTAAGTGATCGTCAATCAGCAAATTTCTGCGCAATTTGATCATGCGTCAAGGTCTGTGTGACACATTAATTTTCCCTGTGAGAAAAATGTGAATGTCTACAAAGTAAATACGACGAGGACTTTGCAATTTCGAGATCTTCAGGTGGTGTTATTCAACTTTGTTTTGCAAGGAAGATCTCCATGTGAAAAGGTATGAAAGTTTCATTTGTGCTTTCAAGCCTTCTTGACATCATACGACAATGTTAATAACGCTCCATGTCCCTTTTCCTCCTTCTCTCAACAAGATATAAAGTATGTAGGGGTGCATGGAAGTTCGATCAACTTTCTCGCAAAATTTTAAGGTATATATGCCAGAAATTATGCTTATGCGATTGAAGCAATTTAGTTTACGCTCTCACTATGGCCCTGTATTTAGGAAAATGAAAAATGTCCAATACCAATCCTAACAGGATAAAAAAATTTTCGTGGTCGCACCTTGTAAAGAAGCTATCTACTGTACAAGTAAAACTGAGTATCGTATCTCACTTACTGGAGATGCACTCGATGATCCAACCAAGTTGCGCAAGAATGTAAAAAGATTTTAGAGGTGATAGTGAGTTTAACTGTTGGCGATGAACCATCTTCTAAGAGGCGTCGTGTGCAAGAAAAAATAAAGAATAAATAGGCGGTATAATTCCGCAGACATTAGCATAGAAACCTTAAAGACTTAGTCATGTATCACGGCCCCGCACTTCGCTGTATTAATAAAAAATTTTTCTTGACAAAAGTGATCTGGTTACTGATCAATCGAAGGCACACGTGATTTTATTATTTATTTCGAATATTTAGTGTATAAACAGTTGCCGAACTTAGGAAGAAGTTTGCTGAGATTGAGAGCGAGAATGCTGAGATGAGAATGCAAATTGAGACAAATTATTGAGGAGAATGCCAAATGTGACGCTAGAGTTGAGGAACTAGAGCAAAAAGTACAGAACTTGAAGCCAGACTCGCAACATTGGCTGTTAATGATCCGATTCCGTAGTAGACCATTTCAATAATGAAGTTCAACGGTCAACCGTACGACCAAATAATTGCGTAACAGAATTCATAATTACTCATGATATAATGATATAAATACTTTCATACAAACAATATTAATCATTTCTTCGCACAAATTTTTTACTTTATCCTTTATATTATAATATTGTGTAGTTAAATCGGGTGTCCTTGTTATTAATGGTTATATGATACAATTTTCAGCACCGATTGTGATGCGGTCATTTATCTATCAAAATTATGGGAATGAAACAATTGCTGAAAACAACCCTACTTCATTATATGAATTTATTGTTAAAGTTTTTACGGCGATGTGTTTAGAAAGTAAAGAATTATTGCAAAAATCACTTGGATTTGGGTTTGAAGAGTGAAAAGAAAACATCCTTCTGGAGCAAATGTGGCAAAAGAGTTTTACAGAATTGGAAAACGGCAGCTGAATGGATACTTTATGTCTTGTGATGTGGGTGCAACTTTTGCGTCTAATGGATATGTAAACTTTTACATGGATGAACCATTGAACTGGGCCATTGAAATTTAAGAGAAGGGAGGGATATGGCTAAGCACGCAAAAAGTCTGATTAATCCACAGGAATATATAAAGAAATTACTTTGAACGCTAAGAGTATAGTTTCATTGATATTCATAATGAATCACTTAAAGTTTGAAAATTAAAGGAGACATTTGTTCATGTTTCTTAAAATAGTGTTTGGGATGAACATTAATTTTCAAGATTAGTTTTTAATATAAACTTTTCAATCAGATCATTATTTTTATTTTAGTTAATGTAACCCTTTTTTTTTATTCCAATTTGACAAATAAAATTTTGAATTTATAAATAATAAGTATGATTAATCATAAAAAGGATTTTAAAAAAGAATAATACATTTTTCCAAATATATAAAGTCTGTCAATTTTCAACAAATTGTAATAAATTTTTTTTATTTAAAAGCTAATCAATTGTAGTTTTTAAAAATGCAATTAAGAATGTTCTATATTTGAAATACTAAAGTTATTTATATGCAAGTAGATATATAAAATAATCTCAAAAAAATTGTCATAATTTATGATCTGACAATTTTATTTTATACTCAAAAATATTTTCCGTTTGTTTTAAATTTAAATCTATAATGAATTAGCTTTTAAATAAAATAATATTTGGGTAATTTTGTTGGAAATTTATAAACTTTTGTATATTGTAAAAAATTACAAACATTTTAAGAAATTTATTGTAAGACAGTGTATCTTGCCATGACAAGTAACCATTGGAATAAGAAATTTGGTAGCCAAAAAAATGGACAATCTCCGCCAAATGACTAACTGCCTTATATTTTTACATTAATAGCTTGATTTTATTTAAATATTTAATATATATTACATATGGTTAAATAATATAATAATAACATTATTCTATATTAATATCTTCAACAATAACTTTTCCTTTTTCATTTTCTTGTTCAATCTGTTTCTCCGCTTCATCCTTTTCGTTATCAATTGCACTTTGTTTAGCTTGTTCAACAAAATCAATATCTTTATATTCTCTACTAAATAAGGTTAACACAACTAATAAAAATATAACAATAAGAGTTAATACAGCAATAACTAATCCATAATCAGGTTTTCCATTTTTCGTAAATCTTTCTCCTAATTTTGCTTCAATTTGTGCTGATGATGATGATATTAAATTACCCAATTGATAAGTTAATCCTGGAAATGTACCTCGAAATTCTGATGGTGAAAGTTCATTCAAATGTGCTGGAACTACTCCCCATGCTCCCTAAAAAATTAAAATGATCATTGAGATAATTGACAATTTATACAGTAAATATAAAAAAAAAATAGCAGTTTCATCACCTGAACACCAAAGTATAAAGCAAAAGCTCCAAGAATCAATAATCCAAAATTCCTTGGTAATAAATATAGTGGTACAAAACATGCTGCTAAAATGGCCGAAACAATAATGATAAGTTTACGGCCATATAATTGTGACAAATATCCACAAAGCGAGCCTCCGATTATAGCACCTATATTTGCTACTACCGTAAGAATTGTAACTTGGGCTGGTGTATATCCAAGTTGTGCTTTTAAGAAAGTTGGATATAAATCCTGTGTACCTAGTTTTTTTTAAATATATTATCATTATCTTTTTTTAAAAAAATTTTAAAAAGATTATTATTTATTACTCACCATGACTCAAAAAGTTAAAACAAGCCATTAAAAGAACGCAGTAGACAAATCTTCTCCAATGATGTTTTAATACTAATTTAGTATTAAGTAACCAAGTTTTGCCAGTGGATTCTGAAACATTTTTTTGAGCTTTCCACGCAGGTGATTCAGGTACAAAGAAACGAAGTAATATAACCAATAAAGCGGGAAATGAGCCTATCCAAAACATTGCCCTCCATCCAATATTCTCTATTACAACATAATGTAAGATCGCTGCTAACAGATATCCTACTGCATAACCTTGTTGCAAAATACCAGAAAATAATCCGCGACTTTCGGGGGGTAAAATTTCCATAGCTAATGCTGCGCCTAACCCCCATTCACCTCCCATAGCAATTCCAAAAATTGCTCTTAAAATAATGAAAACTGTGAAATTTGGAGCAAACCCTGAAGCCAATTCCATACTACTATAAAGTATAATATCTATCATTAAAGGATATCTTCTCCCATAACGATCTGCTAACAGACCAAATATTGCTGCGCCCAATGGACGGAAACATAACGTGACCGTAATACTACAATATATAGAAAAAATCAGATAAATGTAGAGATAAAAAACTTTTTTTGTTTATTTATACCTTCCAGTGATTACAGATGGTTCCATTTGAAAATCGTTTGCTATATAAGGTATGGCGAATACCACAATAAAATAATCAAAAGCATCCAATGTCCATCCTAAAAATGCCGCAACAAAAGTAATTCTTTGTTGTCCATTAAGCGATGTTAATAATTTCCATGGATTTTGGGCTTTATTTTTTTCATTATCATCATTTTTTGTGTTTGATTCAGGATCAGTTAAAATATTTTGTGGAGGAGGTTGATTTGTTTCTTCCATAATCGATAGAATTCAAGTTTTTTAGAGAAAGAAATAAATAAAAACTATATAAATATAATATTTAAAAAAAAAGAGAGAGGGGGAGAATTTTTTAAACTTTATATATAAAAAAAAAGTAATAATGCAGATTCATTATAGTCAATATGAACAATATGAAGATTCAATTGGTAAATGATCATCATTGAATGCATTGAATGACAAACGGAAATTTTACGCGTATCTAAATTACAATTGCCAATACAATAAATAAATATGTATATCCCAGAAAAAGATATTTAATATTTTTTTAGCCTTGGGCGTTAAATTTTATTTATTTACAAAAAGAAATTTCTTTTATTTTTAAAAATTCGTGAGAATTAATATTATGCAATAACTGAAACCTTTTTCAAACGGGGAAATTTTTTTACCATCGAAACCGCGTAATATGAATGGTTTAATGGTCCTTCATTTATCCCATTTGTCCTTGGAAATTTTCTTATCATGTGATGATGACCTAGATTTTACGCGATTTTTATCTATCTTGATTATAAGTATTATTAACCTTAAGTAGAATGAACAACCTTTATTTATTCTTGATTTTCAAGGGTTTAAAGTATGATTTTACTATAAATAGAGACTCGAAGTGAATCGAATTGGTAATCATACTTCTAATCTTTCTAATCTTTTAAATCTTTCCCCTTTGAAAAGAAAATACAAGTAAATTTCCGGGACGATCAGACGATCAGAATTACAAGAAATTCTTGTAATACCTTACATAAATAATTCGAATCTTACAAACAAGAATTTAAAAAGTTTTTTTAAAAAATAATATCTGATATTTTAACCAGTTTATAACATTTATTAAATATCTTTTATGGTAACCGCTACTTTTTCATCCTGTTCAGTTTCCTTTTCTTTGCTCTTATCATTAACCGTAATTTGTTCGACGATTTCAACTTGTTCGATGAAATTTGCATCTTTATTTTCTTTTCCCAGTATAGTTAACAGTGCTAACAACGTCATAACAATAAGAGATAACATAACAATAACAAATCCATAATTATATGTTCCATTTTTTTTAAATATTTCTCCTAATTTTGCTTCAACTTGTGCTGATGATGACGCTACTAAAGTACCCAATTGATAAGTTAATCCTGGGAACGTGCCACGAAATTCTGGTGGTGAAAGTTCGTTTAAGTGCGCTGGAACGATTCCCAATGCCCCCTAATATTATAAGGTGGATATTTTAACTACTAAAATATATTTATTGAAAAAAGAAATAGATTAAATACCTGAACACAAAAGTACTCAGCAAAAGCTCCAACAATCAATAATCCAAAATTCTTTGGTAATATATATAATGGCATAAAACATGCTGCTAAAACAACCGAAGTGAAAATAGTTTTCCTACGACCAAATAATTGTGACAAATATCCACAAATAGAGCCTCCAATTATAGCTCCTATATTTGCTACTACTGTAAGAATTGTAACTTGAGCTGTTGTAAATCCAAGTTGTGTTTTTAAGAAAGTTGGATATAAATCCTGTGTACCTAATGAAAAAAAAAATAAATAAAATAAAAAATAAAAATAAATAAATCCAAAATACGATACCTTAAATTGGTATGAAAATTTTTTATTTACCATGACTCATAAAACTAAAACAAGACATTAATAGAACACAATATATGAACTTTTTCCAATGATGTTTTAACGCTAATTTAGTGCTAGACAGAAAAGTTTTGCCACCTGATTTTCTAGCATTACGATGAGCTTTCCAAACGGGTGATTCGGGTACAAAGAAACGAATTAAAACAACCAAAAGAGCCGGAAATGAACCTATCCAAAACATTGCCCTCCATCCAATATTTTCTATCACAGCATAATATAAAATTGATGCTAAAAGAAATCCTACAGCATAACCTTGTTGTAAAATACCGGAAAATAATCCGCGAGTTTCTGGTGGTAAGACTTCCATCGCCAATGCCGTGCCTAATCCCCATTCACCTCCCATAGCGATTCCAAAAATTGCTCTTAAGATAAAGAAGACCAAAAAATTTGGAGCAAACCCTGAAGCTAATTCCATAACACTATAAAGAATAATATCTGCCATTAAAGGGTATCTTCTACCATAACGATCTGCTAACAGACCAAATATTGCTGCTCCCAATGGACGTAAACACAACGTAATCGTTATACTACAATATAGTAAAGAACCATCAGATAAATTTAGGCATCAAAAATGGTTAAAAAAAAAATCATTACCTTCCAGTAATTACAGATGGTTCCGTTCGAAATTCTTTTGCAATATAAGGTACAGATAATACCACAGTAAAAAAATCAAAAGCATCTAATGTCCATCCTAAAAATGCTGCAGCAAAAGTAAGTCCTTGTTGTTTATTAATCGAAGTTAATAATTTCCACGGATTTTGAGCATTAACTACATTGTTTTTATTTCTTGAATTTGATTCCAGGTCAGCTGTTGCGGTACTTTTTGAAGCATTTTGCGAGGGAGGTTGATTAAGCTCCTCCATAATAAATAATTTAAATTTTGAGAGTACCTTTAGAACTAGATAATTTATTTTTTTAATTCATTTTTTTAAAGAAAGAAAAGTCTAAATTTATATAAAAAAAATAAGAGAAATAATAATAATGAATAATAATGGGAATATTTCCATTAAAAGCGAATTAATCGACATATGATCTGTTAAAAATCGATAAAAAGAAATATGAAGTTTCGATCATAAAAATGATTTTCTTGGGAGACTTAAAAGTTTTACGCGTTGCATGATTATCGAACACAGTACCAGCGCACTATAATGTTAAAAGTTCATTCATTCGGTCTTATCCCTTAAAAAGGGTAAGCAAATTTTAATTTTTCTTGTTCATCTATTTTAAGTTATATTAAATCGGAAATCCCCGTCGATGACCTCATTGAGGTAATCTTTTTATTATTTTAGCTTTGAAGTTCAACTTCTATTCTTAATTTTTCTTGGGGACAGTCTTATTGCAGTCTAGTCTCCAGGACTTAGATCGATCTGAGAATGATAGGCATTGGGAATTGCAGATTAATTAATATGTTTAAAAGCAGTAAAAGGCCAGCTTGTAAATTTTTAATACATAATTTTATAAGTGGTCTTAATCCCGATATGATCATTTCCTGAAAAAATTTGGCCCGAATAAATTTCCGGTATTATCTTTGAATAATTATCAAAAACGAAAAACGATTTTAACATTTTGAGGTTATAAATTCCGTAAATATGTATAATTACGAAATTTAAAATGTGGATTAACTTTTTTTATATAATTAAATGCAAATTATAGATAAATAATTTTGGTCTATCTGGTTCTCGCCTTTTTTTAATAAAAAATGTGTCTAGCTTTGGGAATTTTTGTTCATGGTTAATTCACTAATAACTCCTTTTACCTTTAGGAGTAGTATTAGATGAATTTTGAGACGTAATCGATATATTTACCTTAAGTTGGCCGAAAGATTTAAAGACATTGGGCCAATAGAACCACAAATTCCATATTAAGTTAGTGGGATACCACATGCGATATAATTATATCGCATGTGGTATCCCACTTGGCCTAGATTATAGTATCACATATAATCTGAAATCACATATGATCTAAATATCACATATAATCTGAATATCACATATGATCTAAATATCGCATATAATTTGAATACTATGGTGGCCGTAACAGGGCGGACATACCCTATATCACATGTTGATCATTTGCCGATCATAATAAATGTGTTATTGTGATATCACATTAACTTTGAAGCTTTATCTTAAGCTATAAGCCTATAAATGTTCTAAAAATTATATTTAACTGTCTTGTTTAATAATTAGGTTATTAATAATTAAATATAACAGTATTGTGGCAAAATAAAATGTGGTTCCAAATTTAGCCTTAGGCTGAAATTTTCAATAATTCATATATATGCTAATTCATCTGCTAATTTGACTTTGAAGCTTTAGGCCAAGCCGCTAAGGTTGCTTGTCTAAACCTCTTCAAAATCCTACGATTAGTTTCGTCAAAATTTTACTATAGATTTATTATAGTTTTGGCAGAGTTTTGGCAGTTTTGGCATTTATAATAAGTTTCGGCAGTTTCGCCTTTCTCCAAAGTTTCGCCAGTTTTTTAATATAACTTTAATATAGTTTCAGCAGAATTTCGCTTTTCGGTGAAATGCCATCTTGCCTAAACCCTAGGTTTCGGCAAGCAACCTTACAAGCCGCAGAACTTCAGGCCAAACTTGAAACTTTCATAGTATGCTATTTAGGTATTCAAGAATTAGTGGCTAAAATAAACCTGAATAATTTTTGATAATCCGAAAGTTATCATTAAATAAATGTTTACAATTATTGTAAAATTAATATATGTCTGATATTTGACAAAATCTTTATAAATCATTTTAAGAACTAATTTATTAACAATAAATAAAATAAAGTAAATAAAATTAAAATTTTATACATTATTATGTAGAATTTGTGAAAAAATTAATTCAATGGTATTTTTTTATGTGATAATATTGGACAAGTGATCGGCAAAATGATCAGCAATATCGTGATAATATAGAGATGTCTGCCCTGTTGGTGGCCGTCACCTATAAACTACACTAATATCATGTGACTTCAAATTTTTATAAATTGTAAATTGAATAGTAAAAGAAAAAACTAAACCGACAAAATGATAGAATAACATATACTGAACATTTCTATCAGGTTATTTTATAGAATTTAATAAGAATTTTAATTAATATTATGGGTTAAAGTTAGATAATTTTAATAAGTAGCCATAATAAAAACATAAAATTTCGGACTAGTTTTTATGTAATTTTTATGGATTTTACAAAAATTCCATGGAAATCCACAAGAATTTCATGTAATATAGCAAAAAAAAATTTTGCCGCTCACACAGCAATTATTATATTTTAGCAAAGTACTTTAAAAATAAGTTACATAATATAAATAAATAAAATTTTAAAATTTGGATTATTATTAATATTGTTGTTTATAGGTGACGACCACCATATATATAATCTAAATGATGTGATCTAACTACCATATATAATCTAAATGATATGGTCTAAATACCTTATATACTAATCTAGCATTTTATTATTTCTTATATCACTTTTACATTCTAGTTATGATGTCTTTAAGTCTTTTTTGATATTCGTATTTTTTATGCTAATATACTTTTTATTACCACATTATAATCTAATTATCACACACATATAATCTAAATACCACGTTTTCTTCTTATTTTCAAGTCGTTTACATACTAAATTCTATAATGTGGTTGTTAACCTTCTGTAGTTGTTTAGATACCTGATTTTATGTTGAGGTGCTAACCTCTTACGCCTGATTGGATGCTGGATTATATATTAAAGTACTTACCTTTTGCGTCTATTTGATTGCCTTTTTAGATCCCAAAATGTGGTAAAAAAATATCATGTCAGGTGGTGCAGTAATTCAATATAAATCTGCATCTAAATTTGGTTGGCACTATAGCATAATTTCTGGCCGATCTTTAGGACATGACAACTTGATGGCACTATAATAGTGTCATAGAACTGTTATGGAACTAGAGTAATTCTTTCAGACCACCTATATGCCAGCAGTTTGAATGCTGAATTATTATGTTCAAGGATCTGACTGAATTTATGTGCTGGCCAAAATTGTGGAATAATACTGGCCAATTTTATACTGTGCCTTACTGCGCCAGTCACGTGATCCTGTTACAGTACTGAACACCCTTTCATAGTTACGGGATAGTGACAGGAATGTTCTGGGAATGTTTCTAGAATCCAATATATATGCATATTTTTTGTATCCATATATTTCCAAAATCTTCCTAGCACTCTCGAGTTCCACACATTATTAGCGATAATGAGGCTACCTGTTGTAAATATATTTCCCATATCATTTATGGTATAATATCAATATATAGAGGTGAAATAAAGGTTTATCCTCAATATGAAATCTCAGGAAGTCATAGCAAAGGTCTTATTGATTGGGCTATAAAGATAAGAAATATCATTATCACAATCACCAAGGCAAAAAAAGAGGACATCAATCAAGGAATTGCATAGAATGTGATTCAACTGCAGACATCTATCCAGCGTAACCTAAAAAACATAGCTATGAAACAGCAGATTTACAAGAAAATGTAATGTATGGGATTGTATCAACTGCTGTAGATTGGGTAATAATCAAACTAGTTTCGTCTAACTCTAAGAATAATAGCGAAGGGAAGATAGAAGTAGGGATTGGAATCGATTAATCGAAAATTGACAAAACATAGTAAAATTGATTCTCGAGAATCGATTCTCAGCAATTTTTTACATGTAAGTTAACCTGACTTCAAAGTAATTTTTCATGCCGGCCAAGTGCTGATTATTTTTGCTGAAATTAGAAATTGATTCAAAGTCAGGTTGGTCGTCTATAAGAAAAATCTTGAAAAGATTTGATTTTTGATTCCAATTCCTAGGTGGAAATGTTATTAAGTTTATTGTCACCCTTCTCATTACCAATCAACAAGGCTGTATTGACCTATAATGACTTGGTGGAGCTTATTAAAGACTTGTTTGAGCAAATCAAGTGGGTATTTGATAGTCAGATAGAATCGCAAAAATCATTGAAGCAAGTAAAAACAGAAAATAAATAGTCATATGTATAGACATTAGCATAGAAAAAAAATTGGCATGTATTACGGGTAAAGTCCTGAACATTTGTATTTATTTTCACATGTATTGATAAAAAATTTTCTTGGTAAATTTCTATAATAGGAAGTGAGTTTCTCATCACGCAAATTAAAAAATAGCATATATATATACTAACGGACTTTTGAATATTTTATATCTTTTATAAGAATATTATTGATCATGTCATCTGAACTTGAATTATTGAGACAGCGTATCACTGAAATTAAGACCAAAAATACGAAGTTGAGACAGATTATTGAATAGAATTGCAAACGTGAAGCTGAAAGTGCTAAACACAAGGTTAGAATTGAGAAATTGGAGAAAAATAGTGCAGATATTTCAGCTGAAAATGCTGAGCTTAAAGCTGAATTAGCCAAATTGAGACATAATTTCGATTTCTCTAACCTCACTAGACCTCAACAGTCCCAACATGTTATTAATATGCAGAACTCATGCTCTGTTAGAGAAGAAGATATATCTTTGGTAACAGCTGTATCACAGCCAGATGCTAAGCCTGAGAATCACTTAGCTTCGAATGATATATCTGATCCTGTAATAGACCAGTGTGTTAGTATAATTAAACAGCACATAACTGATAACTCAGACATCAAGTCAATGAACTGAAGAAAAGGAAGACAGATGCTTTCTTAGGTGAAGTGTATAAGAAAAGTGTTAGCAATGATATTAGGCAGAGGAATAGGAAAAAGAAATTATTGCATAAATGAGCTATTTAGGACTCATCTTTTGTAACGAAAGACAAAAAATCTTAATCACATAAGAAGAGAAAAGCGAAGAATATTGTACAAGATGCATTTGATTTTGGTACCTGAGAAAAATCATATGACTGAAATTTCCATGATGGAAAATTCACTTCCCATTACTAAAAATACCAATGAGAAAAATTCTGTAGTTATACTATCTGTAGTGAAAAGCAAATCATTACTAAATTTAGCCTATTTATATTAGGAAGCTTGCGATGCAGAAAAGCAAAGAATTAAAGTCAATTAAGATGAAATTTTATATTAGTATCATTATGTTATAGAATTCGATAATCAAATAAAAAATGTTATGAAAACTAATCGAATTGGTAAGAAAAAAGTGAAAGGATAAATCTATGATTTTATTATTGCACAACTCAGTACTAAACATAATATATTATTAAAACAAATTCAAAGATAAGATTGCCTGTCAAAACTCATTTGACTCAATGCCAAAAGTCAAAACTCCTTATATAGTATCGAAACTGCTGAAACGCTAAAACTGTCAAAACTGCCAAAACTGCCAAAACTATTTCGGCATTTTGGCATAGTTTTGGTATAACTAATACTAATATTTTATTAGAGTTTCGGCATAGTTTCAGCATATATAGTATTAACTTTCTATAAAAAATAAAAGAAAGAAACAGTACATATCCACCCAATTTAAATTATTTACTTGTTACTAAGCTAAAGGTTTTTATTAATTTGTTTTAAGTTACTACTAACATGACAAAAAAAAAACAAAATTAAAAAAATTATTTCGTTTATATTATAATTTAATATATTAGTTTATTGCAATTTTTTATTTATATTAAAACAGATTAATTAAAAAAGTATATTATTTAGTCTGAAACTTTGTTTTCAGTTCAGCGTGATGATAAAAAAATAATGAATATTAGTAAAACATTCTGAAGCACCTCTTCACCATCTCTTATCTCCCACTACCACATATAATACCCACCCAATTCCAAGATTCTAGTTTGAAAATCTAAGTAAAAAGAATTTAAACCAAAAAAAAACTTCCAGTCACTTTAATTCTAAGGCTCCAGTTTGGAATCTACAAAAAAGAAAAAAAAAAACATTATTAAACGTTTTTATATCAAGAATATCATTCTCTCACTTTGAATTGCTATTCCTTTAAGTTCAGGAAATACGTCAAAAAGTCCATTTTTACAAAAAGAAAAAGAAAAGAGCATTATTAAACGTTCTTATATTAAGAATACCTCCCCTTCGAAATACTATACCTCTAAGTCCAGAAAATATGCTGAAAAAACGTTCCTAAGAGAAAAAAGAAAGAACGTTATTAAATGTTTTAATATTAATATATTAAAAAAACCTCCCTTCTAACTAAGTCAGTAATGCCAAGCAACTAAAACCTAAAAAGTAAAAAAAATAAAATTAAGTTAATAAAAGAAAAATACATAAAATAAGAATAAAAGAAAAAAAATAGACTTACCGTTATCATCCAAGAATTAGAAAAAAAAATACTGTACTTATTTGTCAATTCACAAGACTAAAGGTATTGAAAAAAATATTTTTTTATAAAAAAAAGAGATTATTAGCTGATTAGATCAGTAAAATTGGATCGGCTACTGCAGGTTGGATAATATTACATCAGAAATGCTGAAACTATATGTATATCATATGATATATTGCACCGAAATGCTGAAACAGTTTTAGCAGTTTCAGCAGTTTTGGCATTTCAGCGTTTTTAATTGCTTGCCAAAACCTAGTTTTGGCAGTTTCAGCATGCCGAAACTTCCTAGTTTTGGCAACCTTACTCAGAGAACAAGAAGCATATACAAATTATTTGAGAAAATAGGGATTGATAAAATCAGGTATATTACAACATATAGTGCAAATTCTATTGCAGAATTATTCGATAGTTAAATTCAAACTATTATTGATTATTTCTCTGAAAATCTCAACACTGAATTACCCGATGATCAAGAAGGCTTTATTATTGATTTTGAAGAGGAGATTTCAGATGACCAAAATAATGCATCAGAGGTAGGACCCCGCTTACTTATAAGATAGGTCACCTCCAGGTCTAAGGTAAAAATGATATATAAAATTATTTGCAGATCCTACTATAAAAGGAAATTTTATATTACATTGTTATGATTTTTTCCTTTTTAGCTAATTAACCAATAGAATTTAAGAAAAAAGTAAGGTAAAAACTATTAGTAAAGGGCCAATTTTCTACAGTGACTTTTATTATAAGTAAGTGAAGTCCTATCAGAACTTCAGAGGTACAAGTGAATCTCTTGGATTTAGCTAAGGTAAGCACATTTATTTTATTAACCCATGTCTCTAATTCTTCAGGTGAATCCCAAATCGAAATATGGCATGATGAAGGGGATTATTATAAAGATGATGATAACATGTATGATGAAGAATATTATTATCATGATAGGAGATAGATACAAAAGAAAAGTCTCACCAATGATAAGTCCAATCATTTCTTTAGTATATGCTTAGGGAATTAATTCAGAAACGGATAATATGATCTAGTCATGTAAGATCAATCACCAGAAAAGATATCAGGCTGAAGAATAGGAATGCATATATTCTCTAACAAAAATTCTTTTTATCGAAGCCACTCAAATATAAATACAAACATGCTCGCCTTCTCGAAGTCAGAATTTTTTTAGTAAAAATTGTTTTTACAAATGATCGAAGATCTTGATATTTTTATCATTTTTTTCTAAGCAATGTGAGGAAAAAAGGTGGGTTATGAATGAAGGGCTGTGGGTAAAATAAAATTGAATAGACTTTAATAATATGAACTACAGGTAAAGTCTCGAGCTTTGTATTTATTTTATCTCTATATTAATAAAGTGAGTTTTTTTACATTTGTCAATAACATGAATAATTTCTGTTGCATATAAAATATTATCAATTATGACATTCAAGCTTGAGAGTAGAATTGAGGAGTTAGAGAAGGGTAGGAGAGATACTGATGCTGAAAATATTAAGCGTGATATTGAGATTTATGAGCTTAAAGCTAAAATAGCAAAATTAAGGTATAATATTAATGAACTTAAAAAAGAATCAGAATCTAAGAAAATTGCAAATTTCAGACTAGATGTATCCAAATAGCTAAGGAAATTCTTAATGAGAAACCTATTATTGAATATCATCCTTCTTTCTTAGATGGATTAGAGCTTGATGCCTTCTTCCAAAAATATTGAATTGCATTGGAGATGCAAGGGGCTCAGCATTGGCTTTATAGTACTAGATGGTATAAGGATGTTAAAAAACTCAAAAACATCACTAATTATGATCGGCAAAAATGATGTATATGTCAAGATAATGGAATTTTCCTTCTTGAAGTATGGTATGATGAAAAACTGGAAATCGTTATTCCTAAAAGGATACAAAAAATTAAGGAGTTTGTTGATCAAACATCCAAAAGGTTTGATCTCCTATAATCAAACTCCATTTAAATTAAATTGATATTTGTGCAACCTAGCTGGTCATGTAAGATCAATAGGGCTGTGTAATTTTTTTTTTCACCAATTTCATAAAAAAATTAGTGTACATTACTCATTACTTATATAAACTAAAGCTATATATAAGAAAAACTTGTAAATATGTCAGAATCTCAAATTCCTCAGTCTTTATTTCCTCAGTTTACGAAACAACAATTAGCAAGAGCAAGTAAAAGTATTAAGTCTTCCGTAAATTGGACAGAATACAACAAATGGGTTAAGGCTGGAAAACCATTCGTAGAACATGATGAATTAATGTTTATAGATCAGAAACGCAAAAATGGATCTTACAGAAAACCAACTGGTAAATTTATTGATTTGTATTTATTCTACTACTTCATTTTCATGTACAGTAAAGTCAAACTTATAAAATTTTTTTAAGAAATTGAACTATATAACGTTGAAAGAAAAGAAAAACAAGAAACTGGAAATAGTTTTCAAAAGAGTGCCAGAAAGAAAATTGGAAATGCCGGGAAAAAAAGCAATAAAAACTCTTTCATAGAAAGAACCCAAACCACCACTTGTGAAAACAGTGAATATCATAGTGAAGCATCTAAATCCAATCAAATTTCTGACACTATTAAACTATACAAATCAAATGCTTCAAAACCTGCAGAGAGACAAGATTTTTGATGATGTTATTAGTATTAATAGAAAGGAAAAAGTTAGAGCATTCGATCATGGAAAAATGAAAGTAGTTGGGAAAAAAATTAGATCTTATAATGTTATACCTAAAGAATCGTATATATACATATTAATATTATCAGATTATTATTTTTTAATGTTACGATATTTAGGAGGAAAGTAGTTTAGAGCTTTGGCCTATCTCTCTGATCATGAATTTTATTTGAAATTTCTCAACATATTCTTTACAAATAAGACAAAATTATAACTGATATTTATTATATTGTATAAATTGCAATATGTATTTTTTTTTATAAATAATAAATCAAAGACATGTTTTTACATAGCTTATATGTTTTCGTGTGATGTAGTAAGTGTCAGATTGTGAAAAGCGTATATTCTATTATTTCTAAATCATTGACAGAACTTGAAATATGCCACTACAAAACATATACAGTAAAAAGGCGAGATTCTGGTTAATGATCCTTTTATCTGCTTTGTGCAAAATTTAGCAAAATTAATAAATCTAAGCAATATTATCTCTATATCGCAAGCTTTCAATAGAATGAAAATGCCTAATGCTATAAGTTAGCCCTAATGACTTATCAAAAATTTGGCCTCATGAAAAATTTATAGGGATAGCAAAAAAACTTAACAAGGATGTTAAAAGTATCTTCTTTAACGATTTTAGAACTCTGGGAAGGCAATTTTACTACTTATTTCTATATCCTTATGAGTCCCTATAAATTTCCAAATTCTTTACCTTTTTTATTTTTTTATTTTATTTTATTTTTTTTTGCAAGGTAGTGCAATTTGTGAGTTTATTAATTATATAAATATAGAAAGTTCTGTTACATGTATAATTAATTAGTTTAAAACTCCAAACCGATTCCCCATCCATAAGATTACTCCTATGCCCTATCATTACCTTATAAAATTCACCTATATCCTCCCATAGTAGCTATCAGATTATATAGGATCATCATAATTACATGGTTTTAGTAAATGCTTTCACTACTCTCTAAACAAAAGGAAGTATTATATTTATATTTATACAATTTGATATTATTATATACCTTTCAAATTACCCTATTTCTTTCTTTGACAAATTAATTTATATATTGTCTTGTTTTTTTTCAAAGCAACTGATCACTGTTCATTATGCTTAAGAATTTTTCTTCCTTTCAGGTCATATACATTACCTTTTATTTGCTGGGTTAGAATTCTCTCATATACAATACGTTGTTGTACTGATATTTTTTTCCTTAAATCTTGTTTTTTGATTCTTTTTGTATGTTTTTATTCTGCAACTAGGTTGCAACGTCAGTGGTTGCTAAATGACCTTGTAAAATTCATTAATAAATATTTCTAAAAAAGAAGAAGTAATTGTTAGTGTAGCTTTTTTTGACTTAACAATAGACCTGAGTTCTCTGTATTTTCCTTTTGGAAAAAAAATTTTTTAACATTAAATGTACAAATGGAATAGGCAACTTTTGATTAAAACCTGTAATCTGAACAAAGAAATTTCTATTCTATAAATATAATTGTTGTGTGTCCTCTTGGTTTAGTTGAAGATATTTTTTTGAGAGAAAGTCTTTCAGCATCTGTTCATATTTGTATGTGGTATTGTTGGCCACTATTAACCATTTATCTCTGAGTTGCTGACAATAAATTACATGGTCCTCATCTTCATTTTCTACAAGACATAGCCTGCACTTTACATTTCTGTATAGATCATATATCCTTTCTTTCATAATTTCCAAAGTTGGTAGTATATTATTTATAAGTTTCAAATGTTTAATAAAATTGTTATTTACTGATGTTGTTATGCAGTTGAATCCTATGTTTTTTTTAAATAATGCCCAAGTTACTTTCTCTTCAATTATGTGTGTTGAATCTTGGAAAACTGTTCTGTGTGTGCGATTGAGAGTAAGGTTGCTTGCCGAAACCTAGGGGTTTAGGCAAGATGGCGTTTCGCCGAAAAGCGAAATTCTGCCGAAACTATATTAAAGCTATATTAAAAAACTGGCGAAACTTTGGAGAAAGGCGAAACTGCCGAAACTTATTATAAATGCCGAAACTGCCGAAACTCTGCCGAAACTATAATAAATCTATAGTAAAATTTTGATGAAACTAATCGTAGGATTTTGAAGAGGTTTAGACAAGCAACCTTAATTGAGAGACCAAGATGCTTCTATTGCAGACTTACATAAATTATCTATAAATTTTCTGATATATTTGTCTACTCTTTTACCATCCCAATATAAATCAAATTTTAAGTCCTTTTGTTGTGAATCATTAATTGTGATGTAAGTTAATTTTCCTGTGTCATTCTTAGCCACTCTGTCTGCTTCTTGCCTTCTTCATTGCCTATGACTCCTGAGTGGCCTTTAACTTTTATTAGCTTTACTTCTAAATGTTTGTTATCAATAAGATTGATTATATTACTAATTATACTATAATTATTGCTTTTACACCATATTTGTATTTTATCTTTTCCATTTATTAATTTTAATCTTATGTGATTAATGCTATCTATCGTGGCCTGGGAATCTATAAAAATATTTGCTCTCTGGCCTATTTGTAAAACTAGTATGGCTGATAGAATAGCTCCCAATTCTGCACATGTGGATGATGGCCATTCTGTAATTGAACTGCTGTATTCTTGTATTACCTCATTTTTTTCATTCATTATTATCCAACCTGTGTCTATGTGTTTTGTGAAGGTGTTTAATTTTGTATTAAAGTAGTTCGTTAATGAGTCATCTGTATATATATCAATCATGTTAGATGTATTGAATATCGATCTCAAGTGATGCAGTATTGCTATATGTTGTATCATAGCTTCCTCATTTGATAATGTGTTTCTGATGAGGGCTGTATCATAATCATATGTCTGTATAAGTACGGGTATTTGTTCTAAGATATAAGATATGTTATTTCCCTAAGTGATTTCTTATCTCTATAATATCTTTAATATTTTTTTTATCCAGGCTATTTTGGCAATTAAAAATCCTGTTTATACAAGTTAAGTCTGAATAGTCCTTGTTGAAGTGGCAATTATAGTTTTCTTTATTGACCTTTCTATCGTTTAATCTGCAGCCGCTGCAATATTGTATGATTTTATGTATACCGCTATCCTCACTCTGGTTATTACTATTCATAATCCAATGTTGTATTGTACACTTTTCTGTCTTGTTCTTTCTAATAATTTGTCTCAATACTAATATACAGTCCTGGTATGTATACACAAACTCCTTTTTCTGCTATTTGTAGACGGCATTTTCTTTGTCATCTTAAATGCTTGCATGTTAATTAGGGCTTCTCTGTCAATTTCTGTTTTAGTACTTTCCGAATTTGAGGACTCTATGTTTTTAATTTTTTTTTTATATCATATATCAATCATATATCAATTATATTAACTATATATATGACAGCATAGCGAACATCCCGATTTTATCACAATTTTGCCGATCATCTGTAGATCATTTGTCGATCATTTAATCAATTTTATCACTTCACAATAATTAAGTTAATTAACTTCGATTGAAAAATTCTACATAATAATATATACTCAAATTTTGCATACAGTTTAATATTGGTTTGAAATTATTGTATATGAAATTTTATTTGGATCGCATTACTATTGGATAACTTTTACTAGTAGAAACTTTTAAATTTTAAGCATTTTTATTAAAATTAAAAGTTTCTATTAGTAAAAGTTATCCAATAGTAATGCGATCCAAATAAAATTTTATATACAGTAATTTCAAACAAATATTAAACTGTATGCAAAATTTGAGTATATATTATTATGTTGAATTTTCCAATCGAAGTTAATTAACTTAATATAATAGCATATTTACTGTTATATTAAGTTAATTAACTTAAATTGGAAAATTCTACATAATAATATATGCTCAAAATTTCCAAACAACTTATTATTGATTTGAATTTACTGTGTATCAAATTTTATTTGGATCACATTATTATTGGATAACTTTTACTAGTAGAAACTTTAACTTTTAATAAAATGCTGTCATATTAAGCTAATAAACTTTAATTAAACAATTCTGCATAATAATATGGCTCAAATGTCAGTTACAAAATACTTAATATTGATCTAACTTTACTGATTTATGAAACCTCATCATCATTGAATAAGATTTATTAGTAGCAACTTTTTAAATTTTAATAAAAATGTATTTTTATTATAAATTAAATAATATTACATATAAAAATCTCTAAGTTAAATAAATTATAAGCTATCATAATTTGACCATTCTTGATATAAAATTTCAAATTGATTATCTATATTTTGCTCTAATCTTTCTAAAATACTTTGTATATTTTCATCATTATTTTCATTTGAATTGTTATTTATTTTCTCTTCAACTAAAGGTATTTCATTATTTTTTAGTGGAGTAGTTAATCTTGCTGTTAAGGTATTAATATTTTTTTGAGCTTCAAATGATAAATAATTAAAACAATGATTACATTTATCATTATATAAAGTTAAACATTCTTTATGAAAACCATGCCCACAAATTAAAACAATACCATTAGATGAATCTATATTATTAGGTAATAAACATTTTTCTGCATCACAAAAATTATCATTAGCAGGTTTATATGCTGTATTTCATGCTAATGGAAGAACTTTTATATCTACATTAATTTCAAAGCTTGGAAGCATAAAACTTGGATATTTACTATTATTAATTTTGGTTGTATTTCCAATATTATGATAAATTTTATCAAAAAGAGAAAACAAAAATAAAGAAACTTTTCTTTCTAAATAATTTAATTTATCTTGAGAAATAGTTGGATTTCTTGAATTAATAAAAGATTCTTTAAATGAATTATTATTTCTTTCAGCATCAATAATTTTTGCTTTTTGAATAATTTGCAGTGCATTATTTGATTCAGCAGTTTGACTTTTAATAGAACAGTGAAAATTTTCAACAAAATAATCATTAAAAATAGGTAAATTTTTTTTCAAAACATTTGCCATTGGATGATTATTAAGCTCCCAATAAAACACATCACTTAAAAATACAAGTGGTGCTTTATTATAATTATGTCTCCTTAATCTTTGAAATAATACCCAAACTCTTACAACACTTTCTAAATATCCCTCAAAGTATCCACTTCTAAAAAGTACTGCACATATATCTAAAGTAAGTGGTATAGAATTATCCAACAAATCAATCATCATTCTATATTCTGCATCTTTAGAATTTTTAAAACGATTCATAATGACTTTTCTAATCTTTTTCCAACCATTAAATGTTAAATCTAAAATAAGATTAATTACAGTTTGTTTTGGCTTTTAAGACAATACTTTTTTATCTCCAAATAAATCATGATACAACATTTCAAAAAAAAAATGGTAAGTTTGAAACAAGGTTTCTCTACTATTTAAAGAAATATGAAGTGGTCCAATCATAGGAATTAAACTTAATATTTGTTTTGAAATTCCAGATATAATTCCTCTATTAATTCTTAATGTTATAGCTCTTCTTATATTTACTTGTCCTGGCCAATCAGCAATTATAGGAATAATGTAATGATCTAAATAATCAGTATTTTTTAACCTTTTAAATACTTTAAATAAAAGATTTGAACATTCAATATAATCTTTAGTACTATGTAATAGGTGCAAAATAAAATCTACTAATTTGCTATTATTTAATGATCTTAATTCCTGATGTTTTTGAATGCGACCATCATAATTATGAACATTAAGATTTTCAATTCTATTTTCATAAGAATCTTCAATTAACAAATTTTTCCATAATTCATTTTGCTCATAATAACTTTTGCCTATTTGGTTCATAAAATAATTCTCAAACTTTTTAATAATTAATTTAGAGTCAATTCCTTTAGGATTATGTATTAAAATATTATTTGAAAAACATGGTATTCTTGAAATATTAGGATTAGAATTTAATAATATTGTAACAAATGAAAGATATTATGTGTTTCCAATAATGATGGCATAGTACGTCGATGAATATTATGGTAATCATCAATATTCAAAACAAACATTTTTTCTATATTTTGTAAACAATAATTATCAACAGATTGTTTATGTTCATCTGAAACAATTTTTTTTTGTTGATTTACTGTCATTCTTGATACTGATAATCCAAGATTTGCAAGTGTATCAATAGAAGTAGCTGATGCTCCAGAAGTTTGTAAATATGATCCAATATCAGCCTTAATTCCATTAATGTATTTATTATTAATACTAGCTAAAAAATAGCATAAAGAAACTAATTTTTTCTTATTACTATTATTTGTTTATCAGATTTAGTTTTAGGATTAGTTCCTTGATATAATTCATCAAAAAAACCAATTAAATCTGCATCTTCTGTTTCTAACATATTATTAAATTCATCAGGATCATAAATTGTTTTTTGTTCTAATATTCTTTGATTTTTATAAAGAATATTAAACATTTTTTTAATTTTGTTACTTAAACTAATTTCATCTGTAATTGTTAATTGTGATATAATTTCTTGATAATCTGATTCAAATTGTTTTAATTCTTCACCATTATATAAAAATCTTTTCTAAATGAATAAGTATGATTTCCCATTGTTAAAATATTATCATCATCCTTTTTTTTGGAAATTGGTGCAGTATATTCTTCTAACATATTATAATCAGGATCATTATCTGTTTTTTTTCTGCACAAACTACAAATTTTAGCAGTTTCATCTAAATTTAAAATTGGTATTAATCTTTTTGGTATCTTTTCAAGATTAAGGTTTTTTGATCTCTTATTTGCATTTTTTGATTGGCTTTTATATTCATCATGCTTTAGATGAGAGCAAGTTTCATTATATTTTAGGCTATAAGCCTCATTAATAATAAATTTATTATAGTGAGTTTGACATAATTTCATGCCAACTAAAATAGTTTCTTTTTGTGTTATTAGAATTTTTGTATTATTAATCATTGTCCTAATTACTCCTTTGCAATCAGTTGAGTTAAAACTGCAGGACATTTTTTTTGAATAAAATTTCAGAAATTTAAAGTTAAAAAAGTGTTATTTTGTATTAAGTTAAAAAAAATAATATTTTTTATATTAAATTGAATAATAATATTTTATATTGAAAATGATGTTAATTTTATAAATATTTCTTGTGAATTTTTTAAAGGACTATTTATAAAAAAGTGAACCATATAAATTTTAATCATTTTACTTTATTTATTTATTTTATATTGTTAATAATGAATTAATTCTTAAAATAGTTCATAAGATGTGCCAAAAATTAACTTTATTAACCTTATAACAATTGCAAGTCTTTATTTAATAATAACTTCTTGGTTATTAAAAATTATTCTTAGTTATTTAAGCCATTAATTCTTGAATACCTAATTAATATATTGTAAAAGTTTCAAATTTCGCCCGAACATCTGTGGCTTCGCCCGAAGCTCCAAAGTCCGATTAGAAAATGATCAGCATATATATCAAATATTGAAAATTTTGGCCTAAAGCTAATTTTGGCGCCACATTTTATTTTGCTACAAAATTTTTATACTAAATTATTAATATATTATACTATTAAAAAAACAATTTAAAATAATTTTTTAGAATATTTATGGCCTGGAATAAAGTCTCAAAATTAGTGTGATATCACATATAATATGATCGGTAAATGATCGGCAAGGTGATATAAGCATGTTCGCTATGCTATATATGACTATATTTGCCCGATATACCATAGAAAAATTTTGATTTTTTTCTAGAACTTTTATATTTTATAGGAACTCATAGGAACATAAGGTCAAATAATAAAGAATTTAATAAATCAAGCTAAGAAGCCTAAAAATGATATCAAGATTATTCCTATAAGCATCCTCATAAATTTTTCTTATAGAGATAGAGAATTTTTATAAGGACGCTTAAAAAAATAGCATACTCATTGCCTCAACCTAGATTAAACTATAATTGAGCTTCAAAAGTGCTTATAACATCCCGCTAATATATCAGCAATGAATAGGCAATAGTTGGGTTGCGAAATAGTGCACTTCTGATAATCATATGGATCAGGCCAAGATAATACATATTGCACCTCCAATTCTCTAACCAACTGACCACCAGACTGGAGCTTGAGAGTGTTAGGAAGATTTTGGAAATATATAAATACAAAAAATATATAGCACAAATGCATATATATTGGATTTTAGAAATATTCCAGAACATTCTTGTCACTATTCTGTAACTATGAAAGGGTGTTCAGTACTGTTATTACTGTAACAGGATCATGTGACTGGCACAGTAAGGTGCAGTATAAAATTGGCCAGTATTATTCCACAATTTCGGCCAGCACATAAATTTGGCCAGATCCTTGAATATAATAACTCAGCATCCAAGCTGGCATATAGGTGGTTTGAAAGAACACTCTAGTTCTATAACAGTTCCATGACACTATCATAGTGCCATCGAGTTGTCATGTCCTAAAGATCAGCCAGAAATTATGCTATAGTGCCAACCAAATTTAGACGCAGATTTACATTAAATTATTGCGCTACCTAACATGATATTTTTTTACCACATTTTGGAATCTAGAAAGGCAACCAAATAGGTGTAAATAAAAGGTAAGCATTTCAATATATAATCTAGCACCCAATCAGGCGCAGGAAGTCAACACCTCAACATAAAATCAGGTATCTAAATAATTACAGAAGGTCAACAATAAGGTTGCTTGTCTAAACCTCTTCAAAATCCTACGATTAGTTTCATCAAAATTTTACCATAGATTTATTATAGTTTCGGCAGAGTTTCAGCAGTTTCGGCATTTATAATAGTTTCAGCAGTTTCGCCTTTCTTCAAAGTTTCGCCAGTTTTTTAATATAACTTTAATATAGTTTCGGCAGAATTTCACTTTTCGGTAAAACTCCATCTTGCTTAAACTCCTAGGTTTCGGCAAGCAACCTTAGTCAACAATTCCATTATAGAATTTAGTATATAAATGACTCAGAAATAAGAAGAAAAACGTGGTATTTAGATTATATGTGTGTAGTAATTAGATTATAATGTGGTAATAAAAAGTATATTAGCATAAAAAATACAAATATTAAGAAAGACTTAAAGACATAACTAGAATGTAAAAGTGATATACTAAGAAATAATAAAATGCTAGATTATATGAGGTATTTAGACCATATTATTTAGATTATATGTGGTAGTTAGACTACATCATTTAGATCATATGTAGTATTCAGATTATATGCGATATTTAGATCATATGTGATATTCAGATTATATGTGATATTTAGATCATATGTGTAAGGTTGCTTGCCAAAACCTAGGGGTTTAGGCAAGATGGCGTTTCGCCGAAAAGCGAAATTCTGCCGAAACTATATTAAAGTTATATTAAAAAACTGGCGAAACTTTGGAGAAAGGCGAAACTGCTGAAACTTATTATAAATGCCGAAACTGCTGAAACTCTGCCGAAACTATAATAAATCTATAGTAAAATTTTGACGAAACTAATCGTAGGATTTTGAGGAGGTTTAGACAAGCAACCTTACATATGTGATATTCAGATTATATGAACAGGGCAGACATCCCTATATTATTATGATATTACTGATTATTTTGCCGATCACTTGTCCAATATTATCACATAAAAAAATACCATTGAATTAATTTTTTCACAAATTCTACATAATAATGTATAAAATTTCAATTTTATTTACTTTATTTTATTTATTGTTAATAAATTAGTTCTTAAAATGATTCATAAAGATTTTGTCAAATATCAGACATATATTAATTTTACAATAATTGTAAACATTTATTTAAGTATAACTTTCGGGTTATCAAAAATTATTCAGGTTTATTTTAGCCACTAATTCTTAAATACCTAAATAGCATACTGTGAAAGTTTCAAGTTTGGCCTGAAGTTCTGTGGCTTGGCCTGAAGCTTCAAAGTCAAATTAGCAGATGATCAGCATATATATGAATTATTGAAAATTTCAGCCTAAAGCTAAATTTGGAACCACATTTTATTTTGCCACAATACTTTTATATTTAATTATTAATAACCTAATTATTAAACAAAACAGTTAAATATAATTTTTAGAACATTTATAGCTTGAGATAAGGCTTCAAAGTTAATGTGATATCACATTTATTATGATTGGCAAATGATCAACATGTGATATAGGGTATGTCCACCCTGTTTGATTATATGTGGTATTTAGATTATATGTGATATTCAGATTATATGTGATACTATAATCTAGGCCAAGTGGGATACCACATGCGATATAATTTATATCGCATGTGGTATCTCACTAGTTTGTTTGAGAAATGATCCATAATAATAACTTTGATATTTCGTTTGTCTGATATATAGTAATTGATTTTAATACAATGATTTCAGTCACATGATATGTGGATAGCACTAACAAAGTTTGAGATATCTCTTGTACAAAATCTTATCATTTAAAAATATCTTTTTTATCTTTTTACGTATTATTTAAAGATGCACATACCGATTGATCCTGCAATGGGAAAAAATTGATTAGAAAAAATTGATTATTATATACTTTATATATACATACTACTGTACACGCACTTTAATAACATGATTTATTTGACACATCATATGAAATTAAGAATGTGTACGAGGGCAAATCTGTTGATATAAAAAATATAAAATAAAATAAACCATTCAGCTTATAGTTAAATAATGTTTCACCGAGTTTATCATCGATGTTAATTTATGAGACTAGAACTCGGTATAAGGTAACATTAACCTTTAGTAATATTTATGTTATTTGCCTTATATAGAAAAAATAGATTAATTTGTTCAGAATATTTGTCCCAGGACTCATAACACAAAATCAGAAGATATGAAAAAAAAATAAAAAGAGGGATTATTCTGTCACATAATTTATATTTGCTGGATTGAGTGTGTAAACCTCAATTTCCTCTTAATAATATTATCATGCTAAGAAGACTATTTAGAAAATAGGTAAAGATTGTATGTAAAGATATTATTAAAGAGGGTACTGATCAAAGTTTTATTATGGTAATTCTCTAGGTTGGCAGAGATTGAGTCGTAAAAATAACCAATCGTATTTTATTTAATAAAATCGACTAACTTACCATTATGTCAAAATTCGAACTGCTAACAAAAATACATTTGATAACTTCGATTTTGCAAAGAAATCTCATAAAATGCTTGAGTCATTGACGTAAATGCAACGTGTGATAACGATTTTTCCTAACATAAACACTTTTATTAGTATCATATTTTCTAATCTTAAATCCCAAGAATACTAATCGAGTTTTATCACTTCTTTGATAAAATAGGGTTGATTATTAATTATTAATCCTACTTTTTTTATTATCTGTTACGACAAGAATGAGAGTTTTCGATTTATTTTAAGTATAAAGAAGTTTTTCAATTAATCTTTGATTAAAATGAAATGGGGTATTTTCTAAGATCTAGGGTATACGTCACGTGTCACTAGGAGAACATTAACGGGAGTATAAGTTATTTAACTATTCAATATGTAATAAAATAATGATCATTACGTTATGCATCTGGTGCATCTCCGACGTGACCAAAATCTTAATAGCGCCAGCTTGTTTTTTTGTCCGTTTCTTAAAAATAGAACTAAACTCATCTGTTCCGACAAGTGACCGTAGAATCCATTTTTTAGTTTCTTCAAACAACCGAAAAGAATATTCGAGAATAATTATAATTATTTTGATCATCAAATGAATATTATGCATGTACAGATGAATTTATTATGAACTATTTGCTTCTACAAAAAAAATGAATAACAAAGAAATTCCATCTACCAAAATTGAACCTATAATAAAACCAAAATGTAATCTTTTTGAATTGGTACAATATCAATGTATTATTAAGGATGATCGAGTTATTTGTTCACCATTTGTTAGGATTTTTAAGAGGTATTAATTTTAAAAATTTTTAAATTTTTACATTTCTAAATATGATTTTCAATATATTGTATAAGGTGTGCCGGTAAACCAACTGTTGAAATAACGCCTTATTACAATGATGAAGGATCTCCTATTGAGCCAAAGTAAGGCATATCATTGTTTCTATAATGACTATTTATTAACACAATTTATATTACATACCAAATTTAAAATCATAATTTTCGATTAGGATTTTCATCTAATAAATTTTATGTTTTTCATGACAAAGTATTAAAGAAATTGATCATGCTCTAGATGTTGATATTTATCTAAAAAAAAAAATGATTTTCTAATAGACAATACTACAAACTATTTAATTATGTATCTTAAACGAGTTTAAGTTGAGCAAGAATACCTTAAAGTTAATAGAGAAAAAGAATATTAGTGTTATCAAGACATTCATAAATAAAATTAGAAATTATCCCAAAATAATAATTACATTGTAACAAGCCGCTAATAGCAAGAACAACAATAATTATAAGGTTAACAAAATTCCCATATTTTTGCATACAAAATTTCTTTGCGTGGTGAAAAGTATTAAACCAAGAATAAATCTGTAAATTCGTCACAATTACTCTTTTTTAACAAACTAAATCTGAAACTTTAATTAAATGAAAAATGTACATATTTAATAATAATAATCCAACCGTTATTCCCTGAAAAATAAAATAAAAATTAAATTAATAGAAATGAAGGATTTATAGAATTATTAAATAAATAGACCTACAATTCTATTGTAGCCGGAGGCTTACTGGATATATCGTACACGACTCTATTTACGCCTATTTAAAAGGATTTATTGTTACGAAAGAACCCAATTAATAGATCTAATAAACACTAATTAACTTACCTTTAACTTCGTTAATAATTCGATTGCTAATTTTCTTCAATACATCATAAGGAAATGAATACCTATGCAGCGCGAAAAGAAAATATCTTAAACCTAACAAAATCAAGATAAATCTCTGACGAAAAGTACATAAATTTACCAATCTGCCGTCATAAAATCTACAGTTTCAACAGCTCTTAAAGTAATAACTTGTTCATAAGTTCTTTTATCACCCATAACGCCAACAGCTTTAACGGGTAATAAAGCAGCATAAGCTTGAGATATTTTACGATAAAGTCCTGCTTTCTTTATTTCATCAATGTAAATATGATCAGCTGCTCGGACTATTGCAACTTGACTAGGTGTAACTTCACCTAATATACGAATTGCAATACCGGGTCCAGGGAACGGATGACGCCAAATTAATTCATCATCTAATTTCAATGTTTTACCAAGTTCGCGTACTTCGTCTAAATGAATTTAAATGAATTTTTTTGGAAACTATAAGAAAATGTGAGATTAAGCTAAAATCAACAAGTTAATAACTAATTACCTTTGAATAATTCTCTTAAGGGCTCAATAAGTTTTAATTTCATATCCTCTAATAATCCACCAACATTCTAATTCAAGAAAATTTTAGTTATTTTTAAATCAAATCCTCTTTTTCATAAAAACACCTACTATAGCTTACTATAGCTTACATGATGAGTTTTAATAGTGGCACTTGGTCCTTTAAATGAAACACTTTCAATGACATCAGGATATAAAGTTCCTTGAAGAAGATATTCAATTCGACAATGTCCAGTCTCCTTTGTTTCTTGATCAATCTTCAAAGCTTCTGATTCAAACACTTCAATAAACGTGTTTCCAATAATCTTTCGTTTTTTTTCAGGATCAGTGACGCCTTTAAGGCGATCGAGAAATATTTCGGAAGCATCTACAACTTTTAAATTTATTCCGAGATGATCACCGAGATTTTTCTTAACAGTCTCACATTCGTTCAACCTCATCAAGCCATTATCAACAAGAATTGCATGAAACCTAACGAATTCACAAAAAAATTAGGTCTGAAGAAAAGAAAAAAAAAATTCTTAGACAACCTACCTATCCCCGATCGCTTCTTTCATCAATCGGGCGGCAACTGTGCTATCCACTCCACCACTTACGGCTCCAACAACTTGTCCATTAGGTCCTATAATCTGCTGAATTCGTGCTATCTCATTATCAATAAATGATTTCTAAAAAACAAATAAAATAAAATAGTGAATATTAAAAACTTTAGGAGATAAACACAATATTAGCATACTAACCATTGTCCAGTTCGTCTTGCACTCACAAATGTTTATAACAAAGTTTTTTAGAATCTCTTTTCCTAGAGGTGTATGTGTTACCTCAGGATGAAATTGAATACCAAATAAATGTTTCTCTTCATGAGCAATTGCTGAAAATGGCGCAGTTAATGTGTGTCCGATCACCTTAAAACCCTCGGGAGCTTTATCTAATTGATCACCATGGCTCATCCAAACCTATAATAATATATTTAACCATTCGACGCGAAGAAAAAAAGTTGAAATTATAAAATCATAAATTCATACTTGTATGGAATCTTCTATACCATCAAATAATCTGTCAACGAATGGATGACCTTGATGCTTATCAACCTTCATTAATGCGTGGCCATATTCTCTATTATTACAAGGTGCTACTGAACCACCATGATTCCATGCAATTTCCTAAATTTTAGAGTTAATTAGATGAGAGAGAATGATATTAAAGGCATTCAACATTACCTGAAGGCCATAGCAAATTCCTAATATGGGTATTCCTAAATTAAATATTTCAGGATCTACACGCGGTGCATCTTTGTCATAAACTGAATAAGGACTTCCCGAGAGAATAACACCTAGAAACAAAAAAAAGCTGTTAAATAATTCACGCATCATTTGGATACTTTTTATTTAATGCAAAATGAACGACACCTCTAGGTTCGAATTGTAACCCTTTGATTTTTTGGGTGCATGGTAGCATTTCACAATATACACCAAATTCTCTGATACGTCTTGCAATTAAATGCGAGTATTGGGAACCAAAATCCAGGATTAGAATTGTGTCGTAAAGAGAATGAACCTGTGTAACCTGTTCTTGTATCGACATTGCTTTTTACAAAAACTTAGAATTTGAAGTAATGAGGGTTTATTTGGGTTTTTTTGACGCGAAAATTATTGTTTTTAGTTTAAAAAGGAGAAAAAAAATTTCGAGATTTGATCAACACAATCTTTAAATGTCGATCAAATAGGGTCCGGATTATTTACTCGGTAACTCGGATCGGATCGTTTCATTGTATTTTTACAAAATTATGAATTTAAAATGTTCTTATTTGTACAACTTCCAATATCGATATTGGGGCGTTGGCCTAATGGATAAGGCATCAGACTTCGGATCTGGGGATTGTGGGTTCGAGTCCCATGCGCCTCGTTTCTAAAAAACAATTTATTTTTTAAAAAAAATTCATTATTTTTCAGTAAAAAATTTGTTCGATTTAAAAAAAATTTCATCCAATTTCCGACAAAAGTCCTCATCTTTTATATAACTTGTTTTGTCGATCATTATAACATACATTTTACTATTATGCTTAAAAAAAAAAAATCACATGACTCTAATAGTAATACTACATGATAACTATTGTAATATTTACAAAAGTTTTTTCAAAAAATCCGTCGTATTTTGGCTTAAGTCCTTTAATATTAATTACATTTTGATTAATATACTACATTTATTCGACTACTTTTTGTTTAAAAAAAATAAATAAATAATACTAATTATTATATAATAAGAATATTTTAATAAAATTAATTATATATGTGTTGTGTATATATCGCCCAACCAATCTATAAATTATTATTACCATTACCATTACCGCTAAAAAATTAGATTAATTAAGAAAAAAATATTATACATTATTTTGCATTGAATCGTTATTTGACATTTCTTGTAAAACATCTAAAAATAGAATTGAATATATTTCATTAATATTAAAGATATATTTGGTAAAATACTTTTAAATAAAGGACTTACCATGCCAATAGTTATTTTGTAAATTATTTAACAGTTGATTAGCAGTTTGATCATCCATTTCAGTATTAGCATCAATTAAATTCCAACTTTCTTCAAACGAATTTTCTCCTTCATTACTTACACTTGAAATAAACAAAAAGATTATGATTAACAATTATAGTAGAAACAAATTAAATTTTCTAATAACTTACATATCACTTGATATTCTTGAAGAATATTCTCCAGAAGAACGTCTGAATGAAGATCTCGAACTGAAATAGTCCAAGTAATCAGAAATATGATGATCGGAATTAACGGAATTAGGTGAACCAGGAGAAACAGGAGAAACAGGTGTTTGAGATGATATTGGTGTACCAGTCGAAGAAACCGGGCTTGGAGTGCCCCTTATATTACGTGTTTGCGAACCTCTACTTAAATTTGTATCGATTCTCAGAGTTTGTGCATCGGAATCATTAACCATAATGCGTGGAACTAAATTAAAAAAAAAATAATTAGTTTAAATGTATATAAAAATCAATGAATAGTTAATAATTAAACTTACCGCCAATACCATTTGCTGTTGTTTCACTATGTCTTTCAACTCTTAATCGTCGTTCTCTAATCATTTTGAATTTCTTACGCCAATAAATTGTTCGTAATAAAGATTTGACGAGGTCTTTATTAACATTGTCATTAACTCTTTCTAACTTTTCTTTACGTTTTATGTATTCGTGAATTCTATATATAATATGATGAGTAAAAACAATTTAGTAAACTTCTATTTTCTAAAGTAAAATTCACTTATACTTTAACTTACTCTAAACATTGGTCGTCGTTAATCAGTCTATAATGCGCAAACATTATGAGCATATTAGTAAACGAAATCCCCTTTTCATTTCCATCGGAATCCTTTTCAACTGATAGTAATGCTTCCTAAAAGATACGAATAAATAAACGAACATAAATAAAATAAATTTCCCAGATATAAACTATTTAAAATTCATACGTTCAATTTACCTGATATATTTGATTATAAATTTTTCTACGTTCATAAATTTGACTTGTATTAATTTTTGATAAATTTCGTTCTAATTTTCTGATGTCAAGATTTTCAACTTCGATTAAACTATTTTTTTGTTTATTAGTACCCCATATTTGTCCTAGTGGTCCTTCCTCATGTGTAACAATAACAGTGGAATTTTTTATAAGATATGGCACAAGAAATTCATCATCATAAATTCGAACTCGAAACGATCCATTAAGTTTCTGTTATAAAATACATCGACAATAAATACCAAATAATATTTCAAAAAAATATATAAATACAAATTAATAACCATGTAAAAAAAAAATTTTTTACCGAGAAAAATTTTGCGATTTCATTGCTTTTTATGTATCCAGTTCTGTCAACATCAACATCCTTCCAAGCTTTCTTGAACGTAAATAATAAACTTCGGTTAAGGAAATAAACCAAAAAAAAAAAAAAATTAAAAATAAAAAGCAATCCCATTGAAGAAAAGGATATCCTCTGATTTCATCACGAGTAACTAATGAAAAATCTGCAGCAATTTGATAACAATACGAGAAATTGTCCGAAACTACCACAATAAACATATTCGCAAAAATATACATCGACAATACATTCCAGCTTATGAATAATATATATGACCACACTTTACTTCCACAATCTGATCCAAATATGTTATTTTCATCATCTACACAATTTGGTGGTTCAACTGCAAAATCATGCATGATTGAATTCCAGCCCTCACTAAATAATTTTCAATAAAAAGTGGTAAGAATTATATGTCTCTCAAGTACATCAAATTTTTTACCTTTAGAAAATAGCTTACCCAGTTGACATTCTAACAAGGGTTGTAATTGCAGTTGGAAATTGCCTGAAATTTACATGTCTACCTTCATTAGTTCCAAATTTTGTTAATCCAAAAATTTCCATAAACATGATAGTGTACACGACAAATATAATAGACCAGACTGCAAATAAATTGAGAATTGAAGGTAAACTCCCGCTTAAAAATAGAACGTAAAATTATTAATACACATTAAACGATGCATTATTTGATAAAAATTTTCTTAATAAAACTTACATCATATTTTTAAATAATTGATTCATAACATCACTTTTTTGAAATAGTTTTAGACAAATCAACACTAAAAATATATTTTGAGCTTGAGTCATTATTCTACTATTTCTCAATGCTAGAACTGAAATTGTCGTAGCCGCTGCTCCAGTAATCACAATAAAATCAAATACATTCCACTTATTATGAAACACTTTCCATCCTAGACCAATAGCTTTAGCGGACAATTCGAGTACATAAATTACAATGAAAATTATAAATACGACATCTGTAAAAAATAAAAGAGTAAAATTGTTAAACAAAATTTTTATTCTCAAATTAATGAATAATAAATATAAATACCTCTAATATTATCCCAAAGATGTGAAGTACTTTTTATTTCAGTCATTAATAATAAAATATGCAAAATATAAATAATACTCATAATCTTTGAAAGGGTTCCACGCTTTTCTGTTGCATAATCAAAACATAAAGCTCTAAATCTATTACTAGGTCGTCTCTTTGGAATTTTTGAAGGCGTAATTTGTTTCAACAACTTCTTCAGATCGACCCATCGTTTTTGATCGGCAGTTAAATAAGCCATCCCAGATTTCAATTGATAATTGGAAATGATTACGCTTACAAATAATGTCAAAACAAATACAGATCCAGCTAAATTAAAAAAAATAAAAAATAACGCATTCCATTTGGAAACATTAGATTGTGGAGAAAAATCTCGTCCCACAATATTCATAGATGTTGCCATAACATCTATCCACCCTTCTCCAGAAATAATTTCAAATAATATAAGTAAAGCCGATTTAAAATCATCAAAATTATACCCAAAAGGGTTACTCCATACTCTTGGCATCAATACATTAAAATTATATATACTATTGTCAAATTCATCTATACATTGATCATTTGTTACTATGGAATCGTCATCGTCATTACAATAAAAGAATAACCCGGCAAAAATATTAACTCCATAAATCGCAAAAGGTATCACTAAGCTTATGGAAAGTAATGACGCATCAATAATACGGGGAGCTCCCGCAATCAAAATAGAATAAAATATATCTTTCATCGAACTGGAAAATTTGATCAATCTAAGCGCACGTAAAGCTTTAAATGCACGAACGGTTTTTGCAACACCTCCAGTGCTTGTTGCTGAGATTGAAATGTTGATATAAAGAGTGATAAGCACAAAGAAATCTAACTGATTCCAAACATCAAGTAAATATGCATTTGGAGTTAAAAGAAATCCGTCGGCAATAATTTTAATAATGAATTCTACAGTAAATATTCCTGTAAACATAGCATCCGTAATCCAAAACCATGGGTATTTTACATCACCATTTTTTTCAAAATACTCTTTTTGATATGACATATTTGCAAATGCAGCGAAAGCAACACTTGCAATAATGCATAAATAGATGAATGCATTAAATACAAAATTCCATGTTGGTGAAGGTGATGTGCCATATACACGGTCGCCATGACTAGGTTCAACAAGAAGTTGGCAAAATCTTCGAAATCGATTACGAGGAGATAAAAACCAAAGTGATGCATCGTAATTTGGGTGTGCTGCCAAGAAATCAGCTTTAATGGCTTGATGTTCTTGAAAATCATCCATAAATGCTTCTGTAGATCTATCAGTAATTGGTTCGCCAAAGTCAGTTGTTCTCTCAAGCAAAGGCACTTTATCTATTTCATCATGATATCCAAAATATTGTTTAAGACGAATCACAAAATTGGTTGAAGTCTTCTTATTCCCAGTGATATTCTTTTTTCCAGTAGAATTATCGTTATCAGTCAAAAAATCTCTTACTCGACTTTTTTGTGTATGCAAGATCAAATTATATGGAATATTTTCAACAGCCAAAGCTTTTGGTTTGGCTTGGAAGTATTTATAAAAATTCCATCTATAAATAACGTCATCTTTCTTTTCTTTTGGATCAACATCACGTTTAAATGTTTGTAGCTGTATTTTGTGTTTTTGTTCTTCCGCAATTTCAAAATTCTCTTGTAGAACAGCAATAAACATAGTCAACAGGATAACTATCAGGAACAAAAAAGTTATTATATATAAACATAAATCAAATAGCCTATTAAATTAAATAAATTTTATTTTTGACTTACAGTTTGATAGACTGACATATATTATTAAGAATATGACTGATATAATGGCTGTACCTTTACTCCCTTTTTCAGATTCAAACTGCATTGTATTATATAATACAACTGTCCAATCTTCACCCGAAAACAACTGATTATACCAAATAAATAACGAGAAATTAGTACACCAAAAAAAAAAGGAAAAGGAAAAGGAAAAAAAAAGAACAACCATAATAATTTAATGTTACCTGATACAGGGCCAAGAAACTGTTAAAAATATCACTAAATCTCATTGTGTTACCATCTGGAATAGATCCTCTCAACAATTGTACCCCCTACATATATTGACACCTATGTTAACCGAAAATTACCTGCTAAAACTTAATAAATCGTTCATATCATATACTTACGATTATAGCTGCAATGAAATTAACAATAAAAATGAATAAAACTAAATTTGCAAAACCTGCCACACTTCCTAAAACTCTAACCTAAAAATCAATTTATAAATAATCATTAGAAAAATGGGTTAAAATATATAATTTCATAAAATCAATTTTTTTAAAAGAATTTACCAATAAATCTCTCAATCTAGGAATTGCAACAATAACTCTATAAACTCTGAGAATTTGAAATAGAGTTAAGTAAGGATAGATTACAGATTCTTTAATAAAAGGTAATTGTATAATACATGTTACAATAGCCAATGTAAAATCAACAATATTTTTTGTGGACTGGAAAAATAAGTGGTATTTTGGCAAATATGAAAAAAATCTCAATATTATTTCTATTGCAAATACTATTGTAAATATTAATTCTACGCGATCTGAAAAAAATAAAAATATTTAAGTTTACGAATTAAAATAAAAAAAAGGGAAAATAAGCATAAATAATTACCTAAAATAAAACTCTTTTCAGCTGACATATTAGAAGTTCGAAATGCCATTATAAATAAATCAGCAAATATTAAAACGATCCAAACATAAACTGTCTCATCCATCCTACGAGCAAACCAACTAGTTTTAGTCATTTGTTTTCCATCTTGTAGTGTCCAACCTTCCGTATCGTCAGATAAAATCGGTGTTGATCTTAAAAAATACATTATATTTAATTATTAGTTTTTTTTATATAAAAAAAATAAAAACAAACTTCAAAAAAATTCTATATTACTTGGATAATGTAAAGGCAGAATGTGATGTATCTTCTCGAATTTTTGCAAACATTTTTGTAATCACAGCCACGAATAAATTAATTAACCAAAAATTTAAAATAACTACAGTTAAGATAAAGAATATGCTTGCAAAAGCAAAATCTGAATCCATCACACGATACATAAGTTCCGTCCAATTTTGAACTAAAAATGTTAAAATTTTTTGTGAGAAAAATTTGTTTAATATTAATAAATAAATAGATTATTAAATAGTACATACTTGTTGAAATTACAAAAACTAAAATCATGGAAAAAAACACATTATCAAAAGATGCCAATCCACCGGAAGGATTTCCCACTTCCTCGCAAATTTGACCAATAGGACAAATAAATCCTTTTCCGCCGAGAGAACCTGATACCCCAACTGATTTTATCGATCCATCTATATCCATCCATCCTCCACAATATTGGTCTTCATGAAGATAAACATTTGATGGATTATTTATATCTTTCCATACACATCTTCTAGAAAACGATCCTTTGAATGCCTGTACTCCAATTATACTTAACAATATAAAAAAAAATCCAATAAAAGATGTCACATTAACCAATAACGGGGCACTTTTTTTCAGTGATTGCAGGATAGTTGCACATCCACTTGTAATAGCCAATAATCTCAAACTTCTTAAAGTTGAAATTGCTTTAAATAAGAAGAAATGCTGCACTCCTACTAAAGTAATCAACAAATCAATCCAATAAGATACTACTGCAAGTAAATCAATTCTGTTAAAAGTATGCCTAAGGAACGCTGTATTCATTGCTGACTTATGTGCTATAACTCTTGAAACATATTGATTTGACATCTGCGAATATTGTGAATCCGTTGACGCTTCTCTAACATCATGTTTTGACATGATTTCATTTTGCACTGGACTTATTATTAAACCTGATACTATAATACGCGCAATAATTTCCAAACTAAAATATTATCATAAATAACATAAGTAAATAAAAGAAAAAAACCTAAAAAAAAGGGGGGGATCAAATTTCTCTTACGTGTATATTATAAAAATTACTAATAAAGCATAATCAATTCCTGATGATCCCCATTTAGTCCTACGTGGATTGCTATCCGTAACTGGAGTCCATGCATCGATAATTAATAACAAAATATGTGTTATTATAAGACCTAAGATAATTGATTCTGTCCATCTAAAAAAAAAAATTATTATGAAGATCAAATTTATCGTAGATAAAATAAAAAAAAATTTAAAAAGTATAATTAAGCATCTTACATAATCACAAAAATTATACTTACGGATGATTTATAACTTCATATAATAAGAGCCTAATTGGATTTGTTGGTCCGAATATATATAACGAACGTCCTTCCAAAGGAGACTGTGACTGTAAATTATAAATTGTCTGAGGGCTCCTATCGTTAAATTGACCCGATGGGAACCTTTTTGACTTATGTTGTGAAGAATTAAAATTGTTATTGAGGGTAGGGCTATTTTTATCAGAAAAACGATTACTTTTCCAACTTTTATGACTTGAAGTTCTGGAATGAACATTAGAATCCAACTCTTCTTTTTCAAGCTGTTCTTGTGAAGCATTAGCCATATTTACAACACGAGTGGAAGCTCTTGCAAGCATTTGACTCATTCTACCGAGACTTTTGGTATGTCTTAGAACATTTTTTTTATTATTCTTTCCGTTCGAAGGAGCGAATTCTTGACTTTCATTTGAGACTGGTAAATTTGTAGAGGAGCCTAATGAATGATCCACACGATTTTTTGTTAGTTTTGCCGTATCGCTCTCGTCAATATGATCGAATCCTTCATCATCATCATTATATCTAAAGCCTAACTCACTAGAAAAACTTTCACGTCTTGGTACATCTGACATCTCGACAATATCATCATCGGGTAACATGTTATTTCTTCTCATATTCAAAAATGATGGCATTCGAATTGGTTGGAAGGTTATCGAAGATTCATGAGCATGTAAATCAACGTCTTGATCTGACGAATCTATGAATGTCCTTGAAGTTGTCATCGAAGGCCTTGTTGTAGGTGAATTATAAGAATGACCTAATGTACGGCTCCGATATAAATTAATTTCTCTATTATTATTATTAAAATCATGTGAAGGTGATATTGATCTGGACCTTCTACGAAATCCGGGATCGAGTATTGTTACAGGATTTTGTGAAGTTGTATTTGAACGCCCACGCATGCGTATTTGCTCGCCATTGTTATTATTATTTGCGGTAAGGAACGTCGTTTGAGTGTTATTGGGTTCGTCAAAAGTAACTAATGGTACATCAGTTGGTGGGTCATTTCCCTCCATGTGAATAAATTAAACTTTTTTTTTCTTTGCTCTAAAAAAAAAGAAAAATATTTCGTATTCAATAATGTTTGGTGTAAAAAATGTGAAAATCTCCATATAAAAAAAAATCGAAAAAAAAAAAATTTTGCGGGTATTACTTTAAATTGTAGTAAGTTATTTTTGTTATAAAAACTTTTTTAATACTTACCTTAGAACAAAATTGGTTTCGACGAATCTAAAAATATCCAAGTAAGAATTGTTGGCATTTGGCAAGTACAATATGTTTATATATGAGAACTTGAACCACTAATGTGATATTATAAAAATTAAAGATTTTTTTTTACCCAGAATTAGATAAGAATCAAAATTTTATATTACACAAAATATAAACAGTATAAAAAAAGGTCTGATCGTTTTTTGACTGTGCCAAGATTTTTCCAGTTTCAAAATGCTTGGCAGGTTTAAATTTATTATGGATAAAATCGTATGTAACAAATAAAGTATATAAAATTAAATAATCATCTACAGTACATTTTAGCAGAGATTCTTATTTTATCACCTCAATCAATTAAGTATTTGACGATCCCTTCTTGAATTATCACATAATATATAACATAATACAATAATAATGAGAACAATCTCGTTTCAAATTTAAATTAATGGCAAAACAATTTAATAGTCGTTTAATTCAGATACAAAATAGTAATCTTGTGTACCATAAAATAATTAGGTCTATAGTGTTTGAATACCTAATCAAAAACGTGATTGAAATCAATTACTTTCCCCAAACTTTTTCACGCGAAGCTCCTAACAAAAAAAGGGG
Organism: Rhizophagus irregularis; assembly: GCF_026210795.1. Lineage (NCBI taxonomy): Eukaryota > Fungi > Glomeromycota > Glomeromycetes > Glomerales > Glomeraceae > Rhizophagus > Rhizophagus irregularis. The sequence continues at coordinate 1,902,459 of NC_089436.1, read as the reverse complement.
ATGTTTACGATCATTTAGACAAATATATATATATATATTTTTATTTTTAGGACAACGACAGATACAAAGACAAAAAAATATATATAATTTATCGGTAATTTGACTCGAATAAAAAGCGAACATATAAACACGTGATCAAATTTTATGTCGGGAATTACATTTTATCATTCAATCAAAGAAAATTATAATTTATAGGATTTTTGTTTAAATTAGTCACACTAATCAACAATTTTTTGACTAACGAACTTTAATATTACTACATTAAAATATCGTGTCCCACAGTTATTATTCGCGAGTTTAATTAAAACTTGCATATATGCATAACTTTTTGTGGTTTATTCGTAGTAACGTCATTACCATCCGAGTGTTTTCATATGCCAAAGTGCAACAGTAATTCTAATATAAATGGTAATAAATAGTTTATATAATTATAAAAGATAAATAATATTTACTTTTTGTTTCAAATTATAAATTTGTTAGATTAATAGATCACAAATCTGATAATGGTTACAAATGTCAGAATATAAATAGGATTATAAATCCCCCAAACTCGAAAAGATCAACATATAGTACAATGTCTTTGTGAATAAATAATAGGATAAGTTTCAATTTATTCAAAAATTTCTAACGAAACCTGGTTATATCAGATATAATTAATTAATTAATTATTACTAGAATTATAGAGACTACCAAATATATCAAACACCACTCAAAAAAAAGGCACAATACCGTCATAAATACGTTATTCATTATTTGGTTACACAATGCTGTTAAAAAGTGATATAAAAATTTTCAAAATCATCATAATTTATTTTTTAACAAAATAATGGTTTCGTCAAAAATGAAAAGGTGGTTTCCATTAGTAAAGTTACCAAACAGATATTATGATCCAAAACTTTTAAAATCACGTAAATGGTCACCATGGAATTTCCCATCAAGAAGAAAACACATTTATATCGGAATTTCTTTGGATTGGGCTCTCATCATTATTATATATGCTTTGACAGATTGGTAATTTTTTTATTAATTTTATTTTTTTAATCAAAAAAATTATTTATTTTCATTATTATTTTAGGCTCTTTAAAAATCCTCAACCACCTATTGCTTACTTTTCAGTAAATGATAATTCGTTGAAAGGTCCAGTTGTAGAAGAAATTGTTTCTTCAACATTAGCTACATTAATAAATACAGTTTTACCTGGTGTTATTATGATTTTGTTGGAATTGATTTTCTTTTATGATTTTTGGGATTTTTATCATATGATAATAGGTCATATCACAAGTTTTGGTAAAATCAAAACCATTTCTAACAAACTTTATTACTGCGCCACCGTATAATCTTAATGACAATTTTTTATTATTAGGACTAGGATTATTTACAACTGCGCTTGGATGGGTAACTGTTGGAAGTAAGTTTTTAGTATCTTTTTTATCTTTCAAATCAAATTAAAGTATCGTGTCTATTTTAGGCCATTTGGGACTTCGTCCGACATTCTTAACAAAGTGTCAACCAGACATGTCAAAAGTAGTAGCAATGAATATAACTCAAACTTACTTTACAAATGAAATTTGTACAAGTAAATTAAGTAAAGTAGAATATCAAGGGTGAGAATACATTTAAAAAATTAATTCTTTTATTTATTTTTATTTATTTATTTTTAATAACAATTTTTAGATTTCCAAGTGGACATTCATCTACAGCATTTGCTGGTTGGGTATTTTTTGTATTATATATTAATGGAAAATCAAAACCATGGACAGGGGGAGCTCATTTATGGAAAATTTTAGTACTTTTATTACCTTTATATTTTGCAACATGGATATCTTTAACAAGAATAATGGATTACAGACATTTTCCATTTCAAATAATAGTAGGAGCCTTAATAGGAATTGGTACAGCATTAATTTCATATAGATTACATTTTGGTAATAATGATTGGTTTCTTGGAGCAGGAGATGGAACTGATAATATACCTGGTCATTATAAGTATTTAGAAGATTGGGATGCTATTGATGATCAAGATGAAGTTCCAAATGTTAGTGATAATAATAGAGATTTAGAAATGGGATTAAATGAAGTAGGTAATAGAAATAATACTCATGAAAACAATGAAAGTAGTGAAGTGAATAATGGAAATACTGAAGAAGAAATGAATAATAGAAATAAATGAGAGTATAATAATCAATCTGAAGATAGATTATAATGTAAAGATTATTATTAATGTTTAATTTCAAATCCATGAAATTCAACTTTTTCAATTTCTTCTTCTTGTAAAGTGGTTTTATCAATTCTGGATGAAGGTGATCCTTCATATTGTAACCATTTTTTACTATATAATAATTAAATTTAATATTAAAATAATCCCCTTTTATTTATTTTTTTTTAAAAAAATAGTAGTATGTTTATATTAATTATCTTACAAAATTTCGATTTTTTCTCTTTCACCTTGTGCGATTCCGCTTACTGTACCTCTTTCTAAAAATAATAATTAAGCTAAATGAGTATTTTTTGTAAACATAATTAAAGAAACATATTATAAGATTATAATGAACCCGTATTTTTTACGTATCCAACAAGTTTTAATTCATTCACTTTGTCTTTTGTGTATTTTCGAAACCATACTCCTATTTAAAAAAGAAATTGATGAAAAGTCAATTTTAAAAAAAGAACAAATGACAAAATGGATGAATGGATTTACCTTGTACTTTACCGAATACTTCGTAATATAAACTAACAAATCTAGTCATTGCTAAAGAATTAAAGCAAAATTGTAAAACAATAAAGTTAACCCGATCTCTAATATTCAATAGTGCTACAAAAAGAATTTATTTATTTAGATGCAAATTTCATATGGGAATTTGCACCAATCAATAAAACTACTCCAACCGATTATAGTTAAGCAAAATTTCGATCTGCGATAATGCAGGAAGGGAAATTTCTAATTTCTGCCTATGAAGAATAAACACAAATTATTTTCTTTAAAAAGATTAACTATTATTACGACTTATTTACAAATATTGGGATTAATTTAATCTCACAAGAAACTCGCATAAATGTTCTTCCGTTTAAACTTTTCTTGATTTTCACGCTATGATATATGAATATTGACATTGTGACACCTTATTATTATATAATTATCATGAAAGGGTAACCATAAGTTAAATACGTCATTACCGATCTTTGAACATAATTAATCTCAAATATTTAAATTGAAAAAGTTCTTTAATCAATATAAATAAATATTATATAATTCTCCTAATGATTATGTTGTGCATGATGCATGTTTTTACACAAAAAAAAAAAGTGATTTGCATCGGCTTTCGAATGTCAATATACATTGTATTCATTAGTATTTAAACCACCTATTTAAATAATAAATTTTTATTCTTTTCTCTCCCTATCATTTAGGTTTCTTTTTAATTTTCATTCTTTTTCCTTACCACGAAAAAAAATCCCTTCATGGCACTTCCATCGGTTCAAAGAGTTTTTCTTGAATCAATAGCATCTTCATCAGACCCAGAAGGACGTTTTATTGAAGTCAATGGAATTCAAACATATTATAAAAAAGTAATCCCACAAAGTCATAAACATTTATTACAAAATCAACATTTTATTCCGAATGAAACAAATAAACCCGTAATTCTTTTACTACATCATATTCTTGGAAATCTATATACCTGGAGACATCATATGCAACCTTTAGCTGATGCTACGGGATGTCATGTTATAGCTTATGATAGACCAACTTTTGGTTTTACTGAGAGACCCACTAAATGGGAAGAAGGACAAAATCCTTATACTCAAGAAGCATCTGTAGATTTTGCGGTACAACTTGTGGCTAATTTGGGCTATAAAAATAGGAAAATCGCATTCGCTGGAGTATCTGGTGGTGGCGGAATAATTTGTGCCATCGCCATAAAATATCCAGATTTAGTCCATTCTTTAATTTTAATAGCTCCTTCCATAAGACCCGAAGACCAAGGTAAAAATATTATATATAATTTATATGTGTAAAAAATTTTTTTTTAAAAAAAAAGAAATTGAAATCTTTTTTTCTTTCTTTCTTAGGCCCACCGCCAATCGGTCGACATATATTAGGTTCAGCTCCGGGACGACTTTTCATAAAAATTGCATTATATCAATACCTACCACTCACATTATTTTATCACAATACAAACTCAATTCCTGATTGGGAAACTGTAGTAAAACCAACTTATCGAGTTCCATTAACTTTACCAAATTTTTATGAATCATTTTCATGGTTAATGAAGTATTTTGTACCATTAAATATTCTTCCTAACAAAGATATTTTAACGCAAAAACCAATATTATATATATCAGGTGATGATGATAGATATTTACATGTTGATAAACACAGGGAGGTATTTGATGAAATTGCTTCAACTCCGACTTCTTCAACTTCTCATCCAAATTTTAAAATGGAATTCAAAGTAATAAATGAATGTGGTCATTTACCTCAAGATGAAAAACCTCAAGAAGTTTTAAATTCTATTATTGACTTTTTGATTTCATTGCAAATTTAATTATTCTTGCTATTAATTTCAAATGTTTTTAAATTAATTTTTTTTTATTTATGATTTTTTTTATTAATAATATTTTTAAGTTTTTAATGTATTTATACGAAAAATTTTAATTATTAAAAATGCCACTACATGACATTTTTATACGTATGATATGTAGTAAAAAATATTTCATGCCGGTTAAAAATTGTTGCAAGTTTATGTTACGAGTAAACTTAATTAAAGTAATTAAAGTCAACTTCTTAAATAGCAGCAAAACAATCACCTATTGTTCTAAAGTTAGAAAACATCTACCTAAAAGTGATACCGTAATCGGATCACATGAATATCGCGTCCACAATACATAAATACACCAGTTACGCGTTTTTGGTGTATCCGTTTTCCGAAGGGTGGGATGTGCATTACTGATCATTTGATGAGCATTTTTAACCTTTGTACTTGTGTTTCTGTTATGACAGTTTGCCTGCCTTTCTTCCTTTCTTGAAATAATATTTTTGACGCGTTTTTTTATTACGCGTATTGTTATTTCGCATTCCTCTAAAAAAGAATTTTGTGATGAATGGAATATTATACATTTAGTAGGTACAATATATATTTTGTTCAAATAATTCATAATAATGCTTAAATTTGTCAATAAAATTATTCTAGTTTAAATATTATCTTTAATTAATTGAATTAATTAATATTATTATATCATACTGTATATTGTATTTTACTATTAATATAACATTAAAAAGAGAAAAAATATTAATATTATGTATATACGTAAATTTTACTACTAAATATAATATATAAATATACAAACTATACAATATGTATGCTAATTTATGATAAGAAGAAAGAGTTTGATATAATATACAAACTATACGATATAAAATGTATGCTAATTTTATGATAAGAAGAAAGAGGTTGTTTATAATTCTATTAATTCAAACTTAATATACACAGTATATCAGAACATATTAAATTAAAAATTTTCTCTCTTCTTACTAATTCTCCTTTTCATAATCTTCTTTTAATCCTTTTTATTTTCGGATTTCTTACTAAAACTACAAGAAATTTTGTGACTTTTCCAATCTCCCTTTTGACAACTCTTACCACAATATCTTGCATTCTTACAAGGACATTGCATTGTGGTGGATATTTGTCCACAATAATCACATTTATTACCAATAACTTGATTTTCTCCTTCACCACCCCTTGAAGCATTTGTTTTTGATTTATTATTTACATATCCTTTATATCCTTTCAGATTCTCAGGATCTAGTGTCATTATACGTGCATTATTAATCGGGGACACTTCTAATCTAGCTGTCTTTGATAACCCTTCCTGAGGAAGATCTCTAGTTAGATCTTGCACCTACAAAAAATAAAAAATTTGAATATTTAAATTTTTTTTAACAAAATAAGTAAAAATAAAAATAAAAATAAAAATATTTACCGGTTTTTTGACATTTTCAATCTCTGCGATTTGTACCCATATTCCTTGTTCTTCTAATTCTTCATTAAATTCATTTGCTTCACTAGCAGCTTCTCGGAATAAACTTATATCAAATTTATTTGGATGCATATCACTATCAGATCCAAATACAATACATGTTGCAGCTTTATATAAAGAACGAGCTGCCATTGGTCGGTTTGTTTCTCGATATTCTTTACCAACTTTTAAAAACAATTGTTTCGCTTGCTTGAATTTTCTTAAATCTAACATAACAGTAGCAAGATTGAATTGATATCTAAAAAGAATCAAATAATAATAATTTATTAAGTTAATTCAAAAAATATATATAAATGTTTATTTGTACTTACTTTGGATAATAAAGTTGATAGAATGGAAAAGTAAAGTGAAAAGGAATGTTGGGAGTTGACGAATCATCATCTTCAAGCGGTATATCTATAGGAAATGTTGGATTACTTTTGCTACATTCTAAAATATCTATAGCCCATTGAACGATATTACGAATAGATTCAGTATTTGTATTTGGAGATTGCACAAGAGTTTGAGCAAATCTAAAATAATATAGGGACAACATTTCTAAACTTAATAAAAAAGCCCATTTTGGAGAAGTTATGATCTTTGAATAAATTCTTGTTCTTGCATCTGATGTCAAAACAGTTTCTGCTGTCATTGAAGAATTATAACGTAAAGGTTTTACTTCCATTACTGAAGAAATTGGGATTCCATTTAAAGCTTGAATAGCGAAACCTTCAATAAAATCCAATAAATATAAACCCAATAATTTTCTCATACATGCGATATAAATTATACATCTTGTAAATAAGACAGTTTGAGCTTGATCTGGTACAAATTTTAACCAAACAAATGAGGACATTATTCCTTGTTGAAAAGAATCCAATGCTTTATCAATATCATTATGATCTTCACTTTGTAATTGATTTCTTAAAGATCTCATCATTGAAGTAAATTTTTTTTCAGAATATACTCCAAGAAAAGAACCTGAAGTTGTAACAGTTTTAACTATATTCCTAACTTCTGTTACAAAATCTTTTTGTCTAAATAATTCATGTAGTATATCCCTTGCTGCTGATATATAAGACCCAGCTTCATTTATTGCAAGAGCGTTAAAAAAATATGTAAGCGCTTCAGTGTAAGCCTCTCTGTCTTTTTGAGTTGTTATTATTCTTTTACCTCTATGTTGTGAATTTCTATGGTAAACTCTTAAACCTTCTAACCAAAGTTCACCACCTTGATAAACACACCATTCTGCAGAACCATATTCTGGTCTATAACCATGTCTAGAAACACGTTTATATATTCTTAAAAATGGTTGAACCAAACGAATTGGTTTTTGGTGTGTAGCACGATATTTATTCATAACGTAAAAGTTGTTTTATTTTTTAAATCGCAAAGTGAAAAAGTAAAATTTTAAGAGTAAATGATACTTAATTTTAAGTCAATACGCGAAGTTCCAATCGGAAAAATAATTTTTTAAATAACCAAGTATAATGCTGCTGTATTATGGTAAAAAAAAATGTGAACAGAAAATCTTCAAATCATGTGAATTTTGAACAACATTAATTTATTTATACATATGGAATTTGTGAATTTGTGAATTTTTAATAAATAATACTTAATAATACTTTTTTTTTCATTATTATTCGTTTTACATTTGTGAATTAATTGTAATTATATTTGGTAATCATATTAAAAGGTTCCCTTTGTTGTTTTTTTTCCTTTCATTTTGATATAAAAAGAATTTTTTTTAAAAAATTTCTTTTTTTTATTTTAAGAACAGAGCACAAAAATAATTTATAATTCTGACATAAAAAAAAAAGCTAATTATATATATATAATAAGTATTGTGTAAAAAAAAGAAAACAGCTTATTAAATTATTTATATAAATTATGTCAAATTCAAGGTATAGTTTGATAAGTAATTGTATATTCGGTATTATATCTTTTACGTTCAGAGAAGAAGCTAAATAATAAATAATTAAATGATTAATAATTGTATTTTTGTAATTAGAAATAGATAACTAAATTAAATTACTTACTAATAAAAAATCAATCCAAAGACTGGGAAAAAGAAGATAAGTAAAGTCCAGAGAAGTTTTCCTGCTGAAGTGCGTTCACTTTTGAAAACTTCATAGATGGCAAAAATATCGAGAATAAACTAAAAAAAACAAAAAATAAAAATAAAAATAAAAAATAAATGATCGAATATAAATAAAAATATATTTTTTTATTATTATAAATATAAATATTTATTTTTATTATTATTAATAATATAAATTACATACGATGAGGAAACCAAAAAATCCTCCACTGTAATGAAGTAAGTTTGCCATTATTATTGAAACTGAAATATTATTTTCTTATCGTTTAAAAAAAAAATGGTCGTAAAGAAAACAAAAGTACAGTTACCGGTTAAGGTCCGCTTAAAAAGCCTGCTCTTATATAATTAGTAAATTATGTAACAAGGTAACGTTAGTGATGTGATAGATAATCAACGATCGGGTTAACGGCTTATCAGTTATTCAGTTATTGAATGTAATTAATAATAACAGATACTGAATACATAATAATAATACTGAATACTATAGTAAGACATGGGCGTTTTTTTTTACGCCTTTGTTTTTATTATTATCACGTGGTAATTTCGATTAATCGAAATATGTTAATCAAAAGTTTAACCGAGGTACAAACTTTAACTTTATCGATAGGATAGCAAAAAGAAAAGTCGAGAACAAGCCAAATCAATAAAATTAAAAATAAAATTAAAAATATCTACAAATGATCAAATGATCTCGCATGAAAACTAAACCGCCAAAAAAAAAAAATTCTCGAAAATTTGGAAAAAAAAAAGAAAAATTTGATTGACTGTTGTTTCGAACTAAAAATTTTATACTTTACATTAATAAACCAGATAAATAATAAATACTAAAGAAGTGTATTAAATACTTACTAATAAGTAAATAAGTAAATACACGCGTTTGGTTAAAGGATCACATGATAAATGATTTATGGTTCAATTAGACTCTTACTAACATTGAATAATAATCTTCAAAAATTTTTTTATCCCCCAAATTTTTACTTTTATAACGAAGCGAAATTATCAAAACTTCATCTCCTATATTAATTCTCACGGAAAAAACTTTTTTCTTCTTAAAACGAGGAGGGGGAGATTTTATAGATGAATAAACATCTTTTAACATTACATGAAACGTTTCAAAATTATGTAAAGGTTCTTGTGCGATGAACATAAGTCGTTTATCCGTAAGAAATATTTTACCAGTCGCCGAATACTCTTTTATGGTGGTTCCTTCAATAACCACTTTAAACTTTACTGGTTGATGACGATGAAAATAGGATTCACCTGCCAATGGAACAGGTATTTTGGTATTTTCATGAAATTTTGTTTCGAGAGAATTTATATACGTACTCATATTTACATGTAAAATTACAATAAATAATTATAAAGAAATTATTTGTGAAAGAAGAGAAAGAGAAAAAAAAAAAGATTTAAAATGAAAAAGATTTATACAAATGTAAATAAAATATTCAATTCATTTCCATTTATATCTTTTCTATGTATGCTAGATAAATCTAAAATCTAAAAATTTAATATAAATCATAGGAACGTGGGTACATATTTTTATTCGTATTACTAAAAAGGTTTTCATCAGTCGAGTGTAGTAAAAAAATGTAAAAGTATATATCATCCGTTTTACGAAAATGATTGATTACGCGTTTTGTTTTCGTTTCCATAATCTACAATCACTTAACAATTACGAATCATTATAATTTAACATACAGCCTTTATTTATTGACTAATTTGATCATTTTAATCATCGTTTATTACTTTATTTGCAATACGAGGTATAAAATCGGTCTCTGTTTTCTTTATATAGAACTTTAGAATTCTAGAAAAAACATGGCAAATCTGTTCTTTAATAGACAGTGTAACAAGTACTTGCATTATACATAGCAAACTGCAAAAAAGTTGCCTATCGTGTTCTGTATCACCTTACTTTCTTTGAACCCGTATGTATACAGTAACACGAAAAGAGTCCAGCTGAATTCTTTTGCCTTTATACTAATGTTAGTTATGGCGTAGCCAAGTATAGAAATCTGATGTATAACGCTATATACAACTTCAGAGGTTTGGTTTGACCTGTTTGATCCCTGCATTACTTATATTAGAATTTTAGTAATTTAATATCAGGTCGTAATGAGATACTACCAAGTACCTAAATGATTCCGTGCAAAGGATTTATATAATATAAAAGGGAACGTTAACATTGGTTCATTTCATCATGTGATTTGACAATTAATACATCATTGAATTTGTACTCCTGGTACTAATGTGTTCTGATTGGTATAAATATGGCACTAATCAAAATCAACTATAATTTTTGGATTTTTTTTTTGATTCATTACTAATTTTAGGATTAGTGGTAATTATTTATGTCGGGTATTATTTTTTAAAGCAGCAGTGACAACAAGTTTTGGAATATATTAAAATTTTAAAATGTCCCAAAATCTGTCCAAAACTTGTACGAGACTTGACCAAATTTATTCATTTGATTCTTAAAAGTTATAATAGAATGGACCGAAAATATATTCCGATTGTTGATCGATGAATTGGCTTTGCTTAATGGCTTAGCAAGCTTACCTGTAACGATCATTTTATAAAATAGTTACACTTGTATGATTGACAATAACTTCTTTATCTGTCAAATCATCTTTTTGCATTAAAATATCTTGTCCCATCTAAAAAAAAAAAAATTTAAATTTTTTTTCTCTCTCTCTCTTTTTCAAATAAAAAAAAAGAAATGGATATAATAAATCAACTTCCGGATCGTTTATTATTCGCAATACCAAAAAAAGGACGACTTCATGAACAGTGTATATCTTTACTTAAAGGAGCTGATATAAATTTTCATCGTCATAATAGGTTAGATATCGCCTTAGTAAAAAATTTACCTCTCGCACTTATATTCCTTCCAGCAGCTGATATCGCAAAATTTGTTGGAGATGGAAATGTTGATCTGGGTATAACAGGTCAAGATATGGTAGAAGAATGTGAAGTTAGTGATAAAATTGATGAAATTATGGAATTAGGTTTTGGTCATTGTAAATTACAAGTACAAGTACCTATTAAAAGTGGTATAAATAAAGTTGAAGAATTAGTTGGTAAAAAAGTTGTAACTAGTTTTGATGTTTTATCTTCAAAATATTTTTCTCAATTAGATAAAGATAATTTAACTGATAAAGAAAAAGATGAAGGTAAAAAAACTAAAATTGAATATGTTAGTGGTAGCGTTGAAGCTGCTTGCGCTCTTGGATTGGCTGATGGTATCGGTAAGTTGATTTGATTAAATATAATTAAAAAGTATAGTATTATTATAAAAGAAATTTTATAATTTTAATTTTATTAATTTTATTAAAAAAAAAAAAATTTTTTTAAATTTTTAATTTAATTATTTAGTCGATTTAGTTGGTAAGTGTTGATTAGTTATTTAAAAACTTTTTCTCTACATATTTAAACTAAAAAATTAACATTCTCCTACTCATAGAAACCGGAGAAACAATGAAAGTAGCAGGTTTACATGCAATTTCAACAGTACTTGAAACACAAGCCATTTTAATTCGAAACAAAAACCCTGCCAATCCATATTTAGTTTCTAAAATAACTTCTCGACTTAAGGGTGTAATAGCAGCAAAAAAATATGTTTTATTAAATTATAATATTATAAGAGATAATCTTAGAGAAGCAACAAAAATTACACCAGGTCGTCAAGCTCCTACGATTAGTCCTTTAGATGATGGTAATTGGGTTGAAGTTCAAAGTATGGTAGTAAAAGAAGAAGTAGCTGAAATTATGGATAAATTGGAAGAAATTGGTGCAAGAGATATTATGTTGTTTAAGATTGATAATTGTAGAGTTTAAAAAAATTAATTTAATTTTTAATTTTCTTTTTTTTTGCTGTATTTTTCTGTATTCAAGTTCAGAATGTTTTTAAAGTTAGAGAAGGTGATGTTCTTAAAAAGTGTATATATTATAATAAATTCCAGTATCTATAAATATTTAATTTAATTCAATCTTTATCTTAATTAAAGTTTTCCTTTCGGTGATAAATCACCACATTCATCCATAATTTCTAATCCACGAATCATCGTGGGTTTAAACATTTTTGCGTAAGCTTTAGCTTGAGCGGAACTAGCTTGATTCCTAGCAATTCTAGCTGCAATGCCTTGAGTGATAACTGCCAACTTTATAAATTTCAATTAATCAGATTGAATAATAAATGAAAATTTATATAATTGAACTTACCCTAAAAAATGAAGATACAATACAAAATTCAAATTTATGTATAGGATAATCTCTTTTCGACTTATCACAATATAATTTAATTAATTCATTAGCCGAAGGAATTGGTAAATCAGGAATATCAAATAAACCTATCATTTTTTCTGAATAATTTTCTTTTGTATAAAAATTCATTAATAAATTTGCCAAATCTGATAAAGGATGTCCAATTGTTGATAATTCCCAATCTAAAACTCCAATAACTTTTGGTTCTGTTGGATGGAATATCAGATTATCTAACTAATAAAAAAAAAATTATTATTAATTATATGTGTGTGTATATATGTATGTTTATTATTATTATTATATAATTTTATCCAGTGTTGGCTAATTGGACTAAATTGGATTATAAAACTGGACTTGTAAATCGGATTTGTAAATTGGACTTGTAAAACTGGACTTGTAAAACTGGACATTCAAATCCAATCAAAAAATAACTGGACTTATAAAGTGACCAACATTGATTTTACCTTAAAATCTCCATGTACAATGGTAGTTTCATCATCAATTTCATTCTTTTTAAACCATCTAATCATATCATCAAGTCTAGGTAATGGACCAACTTCACTACCATTTTCATCTTTAATATTAGCTTGAATCGTTGATACTTTAACTAAAGAACGAAATTGACGTGAATAAAATCCCGAAGATTTTCCATAATTCTCTAATCCAATTGCTTTATAATCAACAGAATGAAGTTTAGCTAATGTATCAATAGCTGAATACCAGCTAAAAAAAAAATCCGAGTTAAAGAAAAATTATGATCTTATTTTTTATAAAATAAAATAAAATAAAATAAAAATACCATTTATATCGATCTTCTTGAGAAAGTGATAATAATCGAACATCTTCAAAAATTCTTCCTTCTAAAAATTCCATCACCTAAGGAAAAAAAAAATCTTTAATTAAATAATTATATATAAAAGAAAAACAATATGTTAAAAGGAATAATTACATAGAAAGGAGTTCCTAAGATTGAATTATCTTCACATAATAGATAAACTTTGGGAACAGGAACGTTGGTATTTTTGCCTAATGCATCCAAAACACGAAATTCTCGTTCAACAGCATGAGCAGTACTTGAAAGTAATGAACCTGGTGGTTTTTTTCGAAGTACATATCGTGTCTTACTGATATAAATTAAGGTAAGTAATTAGGAATAATTAGAGCAATTAAGTAATTTAGAGTAATTAAAGTATTTTCAGAATTATTAAAGTAATTAAGTAATAAGGGTAATTAAAGTATTTCAGAATAATTAAAGTAATTAAGAATCATTTAGTTATTAAAGTTCATCTTACTTTGAATCAAACAAGAGATAAGTTGGATTACTTTGTCCAAATTTAAATTGGCGAACTATTAAAGGAGGTTTGAAATTTGAAATTTTTGTTAACAAATATTTCTCAAGGGTTGAAACATTTATTTGCGATCTATAAAATTGTAATGAATATATATGTATATTAAAAAAAACAGTTCTAACAAAGCTCTCAAAAAATGAAGTTTATTCACCGAACTTCGGTCGTGCCTTGAGCGTTCGTCATTTTTTTTTTCTTTCCCAGAATAATCATCTGATTATCAATTTTTTTTTAAAAAAAAAATTTGTACGTATCACGATTGTGTTACACCGGGAATGCTACGAGCAGAAGATCAGAAGGTTCGGTTTTTAAACCCGAATTAATTAGACATTGAAAAGACAAAGACTTATTAGACTTATTTAAGATCTACTTGTCACACCAATGCAATATTAACATAATTTGTTAAAATTAATATTGTGTTTAATTAAGAAGGTGTGATCGTTAATGCAGTGATAAATTTTTTAAGTTAAAATTACTTTATTAAGGTTGATATTTTTATTTTATTTTTTTTTTCCATTCACACTATGAACTTGATCATAATTTTATAAATAAAATTTCCTATTTCAAATGATGGAAAATTTATCGGTTTACAATTGAAATCAGGTTCTACTTTGTTAGTTAAAATGGAAAATCTCGCCAAGACTTAATTCCTCGGACCGATTGAAACCGTAATTGTTTTTCTTTTAGAAAGTTATACGATTCAAATATATCCCGATCCAATCAACATTTCGAATTTGGGTTTATACAAATTCAAATATTCAAAATAAAAAAAAATAAAAAATTTTTCCTTAATAATCTCATCTCTCAAGAAACATTAGCGAAAAAAAAAACAATTAATAATAATAATAAATACGTCATGGATTCATTATGTAATTGTCGGATTTCTTGGCAGTCTACTTGACTGCTAATTAGTATACCCGGTCTCCAAAGTTGTCTAAAGTCTAAACTTTATTATTTACCATTATGACAATGATATACTAGACTTTTTTTGGAAGGGACCATTATATGTGTCAAATCTTATTTTCATGAAATATTATTTAAATATTTCAAAAGATTTCATAAGGATAAAGGAATGATGGGAGGGGTTTATTAAATTTAAATATTTTTTAAATATAACATATGAAAACGAAAGAAAAAAAAAAGATTTTTTTTTTATTATAAATCATTATCAAAATATCGGAATATCGGTATAAAATTTTATCAAATGAAACTAAACTAAAAAATTTTTAAGTTTTTTATATATATATATACAGTATATCTATGCGGAAAATCATGGTTACCAGTTTATTTCGTTTATTTCGGTTATTTCTTTTAAAATCCCCATATTTATATTAAACCCTTTTTCGAGAATTCTTTTTTTCTTTTTTAAATTAACGAATGAACTTATTAAAGAAAAATCCGCGGAAGAATTCAATGAAAAGACATTTTCGTGTAACAAAAATGAATATTTTTATCTATATTTCGGTATTTCCACGGAAAAGTCTTTTAAAGTAGAATTTACCAAGTTTGGTCTTTATGTTAAAAAATGGTAAGATATGGTTACTAATAATAGATACAAAAAAAAAGGGACGATTGGTGATCTACCCTAATTAATATTAAAAGGTGCATATAGATAAGTGCATATTGTACTCTTTAAATAGATTATGTTCGTCTAAAGTAAATAATAATATAAACAAATGTTTTTGGTTAAAAAAAAAAAAATTATATATAATCCAATTAATGTAAAAAAAAAGGGTTTTATTTTTTTCTTCAACCTTTTGTTTTTTTAAAAAAAAATTTTATTATTATTTTATTATTATTAATTTTTTTTGTTAATAGAGGATGATTGAATTTAAATTTAAATATTTGATTCTATCATGTATTCTTTTACATTATTTCATCGATATTTCTATTCAACAATCAGCATATGATGATGGTACTAGTGGATTAGACGAACCTCCTCCAATATGGACATGTAATGGAACAGATTTAACAGTTCGTTCATACGATGGTACCTGTAATAATATTTTACATAATAATTGGGGAGCACCAAATCGTGTATACGATCGTGGATTCTTCCCTGCATATTATCAAGATAATTTCTCTGGCGCTCCAAAATTAACTATTGATTGTAGACAACTAAGTAATGTGTTAGGTGATAATGGTTTACCTCCAACATTTACTGGTAATCCATTAGGTGATGATGTTCTTAGCACTACAAGAAAGAATATATTTGAAATTGTAAGTTAATTTCTTATTACCCTTTTTTTTAAAAAAAAAAACTTGAAAATTAACCTGAAATTAATTTGAAAATCATATAGTTCTTTGGACAATTAATTAATCATGACCTTGAAGATGCTGCTCTTCAAAGTTCAACACCTGGAATTTCTATTGCTGATGTAACCAATGATATTGTATATAATACTCAACCTGGTAATATATGGAATCCTAATGCAACTCAATGTAAGTAAAAAAAAAAAATTTTTTTTTTATGGCGCAGTATAATGTAAATTACGCAAATTGTAATAACAATCAATTTATTTTCTTCTAGATATGACAGCAACTCTTTCACTTGGAAGAGTATTAAATTCAACACTTTATCCTGCAAATAAGGCAAATTCATATCTTGATCTTTCTGCAGTTTACGGAAATAATCCTGATGATGGTGATGGTTTACGTGATAAGAAAGATGGAACATTGACTTTATCAAAATTTGTAGCAAATGGTGGTGTATATAATGCAAAAATATTAAATATTACCGTAGAAAATGTTGCTCCAAGTCCACAAGATACAAATGTATTCCCAAGTTTAAATGCTCCTCCAATTCCTGTTGAACAAGCAATGGTTAGTGGTGATTCTAGAGCTTCCGAAAATGTTCAATTGGCCATTATGCATACTATTTGGATAAGAGAACATAATTTTCAAGCAAAACAAGTTGTTGCAAAAAATCCGAAATTAGTTGGAAATGATGAAGCAATTTATCAACAAGCACGTAGAATGACAATTGCAGAATATCAACATATCGTATATGAAGAATTTTTACCAGCTGCACTTGGATTTAAAATGCCTCCTTATGGTGGTTACGATCAAAATATTTATGTTGATACTTCAGTTGTATTCGCCGCTGCTGCTTTCCGTTATGGTCACTCTCAAGTTCGTCCTTATAATATTGTTGACGGATGTACAGAAGAACTTATTCCTTTACATCCAGATTATCAAACTGCAGATTCTCATCCAAATAGATTCTTTTATATCGGTAGATCTATTTCTGTTGACCCACCACCAAATTCTCCGTTAACTCATGATCAACTTGATTATACTCCCGCTCGTATGATTGCTTTAGCTGGTGGAACTTCAAATGGTGTTGATAATATTGTTGTTAGTATGTTGAGAGAATTAGCCGCCGAATTTGATTTATTAATTACAACTCCTATAAGACATATGCCTGCTCTTATTGATTTATTCGCCGTAGACATTGCAAGAGGTAATAAAATAAAATTTTCAGATTTTTTTTTAAAAAAAAAAATTGTACGTGTTATTAAAATCAACTTTTTTTTAAATTAATTAGGTCGATTGTCTGGACTTCAACCTTATAATCAATATCGAGCAGTTTATCATCCAGCAGGAGATTTATACAGTAATCCAGTATGTGATATAAATGCAGCAGAAGATTCCATAGAATGTTTCTCATTAATAACCAGTAACTTAACGGTAGCAACAAATCTTAAAAGCTTTTATACAAAAGTTAATCTTATCGATGCTATAATTGGAATGTTTGCAGAAGATAAACAATCACCAACAGCTCCACTTCCACCAACAATTGCAAATATAATTAAAGAAGAATTTGAAAAGAAACGTTACGGTGATAGATTTTGGTATGAAGGAGATACTTTTACCGCAGAAGAAAAAGCTTTAATTAAAACTGTAACCATGAAAACAATTATTGAAAGAAATACAAATGTTATTAATGTACAAGCTAATGCTTTCAAAAATCCTGGTGTAAATGATCCAATGCGTAAGTAAAAATTATTTATTTATAGAAATTTTTATTTTATTTTATTTAAAAAAAAATATTAAAATTTTTTTTTTTTTTTTCGTTTATAGCCGTTGTAGGAAAATGTCCAAAAGGACCCGCCAAGGGCGCGAAAGCAAAAGGAACAGCCACTGATGATGGAGTACCAGCTAAAGCGGCAGCACCAGCACCAGCCAAAGGAGCACCTGCCAAAGGAGCACCTGCCAAAGCCAAAGCAGCACCTGCCAAAGCAGCACCAAAAGCTAAGGGAGCATAAATAATATTAATTTTGTAAATCTATAATGGCATAAAAAAAAAGGGTGTCAGTTATTTAGTTATAAAATAACAGATGAAATATGTATATATATCTTTTTAAATTGTATTTCTTTTCGAAATTTTTTCTTTTTTCTTTCTTTTTTTTCCTGGCGAATTTGGAGTTTTTTTTTTAATAATTAACTTATTATACATAGATTAATTCATATATATATAAATATATAAAAAGTATCGAAAAAACATTATAACAGATAATAATATTTTTTATATAGTCTGTGATTTATTTAAATGATGTTTTATATTGAACACGTCAATTTAATTAATAAAGTTTAAAATTAAATGATAGTCACATACAGTAGTGTATTTTTTTATTTTTTTATTTTTTATTTTTGTTTTTTGCGTCGTATTTTGCGTCGAATTTTACGTCGAATTTTACGTCAAAAAAAAAAAGTTTTTGACATTAAGTTTGGATTTGTCATTATCCGAAAAAAAACATTTATTTCATTTTGTTACAAAAAATTATCATAATGATGAATATGACATTTAAAAAAGTGTTTTTGACATTAAAGTTTGGATTTGTCCTTTATCTGAAAAAAAAAAACATTTGAATATGAAGTTTTCGACATTAAGTTTGGATTTGTCATTAACTATGGTGAATATGACATATTCATATGAAATAATCAAATAATCGATAATTAAAACAAATTTCTATAATCATAAAAAATTTTTCTATGACAAATTTTACGTGTGGTGGCGTCAACGAAACGAATCGCAGTTAACATATGATTACACTTTATGAAAAGCTTATCAAAAATACAAACATTTTTTTTTTTTTTTGTACACTGTATTGTGTATTGTAGGGTTGTTAGACTTGTGTAGGGTTTGTACGCAGATTATCTTTTTTTTTTATCATCTTTTTCTCATTTTTTTCATTGTAATAATAATGAAACGGGTTTATTGATACTCCGACCTACCCCCCCCTTTTTTTTATCATTGTAATGTTTTTTTTAAGTTCAATTTTAATATGACGGTATTGATATATATAGTATTCTCATTGCTTGTATGAGTTGCAGCTTGTTTCAGATTTTTTTTTGGATAATTTTGTTTCCTTTTACCGAACTTTCGGCCATTATAAAAATGATAGCGTAAAATGATTGCATAAAAATGATTGCATAAAAATGATTGCATAAAAATGATTGCATAAAAATGATTGGATTATAAATTTATAAACTTAAAAATAAATCAAAAGTATCCAAAAATAAATATAATTGATTCAAAAATTTTATTAATAATAAATATTTTATTATTATAATAATATTTTATTCATCCCAATTGTTACTATATTTATTATTATTGTTACTATATTTATTATTATTAAGTTAAAATCGAATCTAAAATATTATCATCACTATCATCTAATAAATCCTTATTATTATTATTATTATTATTATTATTATCATTTAAAATAGTATCTGAAGTTAAAGAAATCATACTTTTAATTTTTTCTACATAATCTTTAACAACATTTAAAGCTTCAACCCCTTTAATTTTTTCTTTAATAATTTCTTGTTGATAAATTGGTAAATTTTCAAATTTTTCTTTTAATTCATCATCTTTATAAAGATCAATTAAAGCATCTTCAAATAATAATAAAGTAACTTGATTAATCCTTTCATTTAATTTATTTTCAATATTCTCTTCTTGATTTTGTTTTATAATAGGACCAAATTTTGATACTACACTACAAACTCTATTTTCATTAATAAATGTTAAAAATTCATCATACATTTCATTCATTGGTTGAATTGATTTTTTTCTTGATTCTTCTTTATATTCGCGTTTTTTAGTTCGAACGCGTTCTACGAAATCTGTAGTTTTAATCTTTAAAATTACGCGTCTATCCTTATCTTTCGCACGAATTGTTAATACCGGTTTTATGATTACGCCTTCAGCTCTATTTTGGAATGGCAATGGCGGTAATCCCATTAAGTCCTATTATGGTAGTCGGATAAATTAAATAATTGGAAATAGGATAAAATTGGATAAATAGGATAATTGGATAAATAGGGTAAGTAGGATAAATAGGATTAAATGGGGTAAGTAGGATAAATAATAGGATTAAATAGGATAAATAGGGTAAGTAGATTAAAATTGGATTAAATAGAATTAAGCAGGATAAGATTAAGTAGGATTAAATAGGATAATAGAATTATTAGGATTAAATAGGATAGGATAAATAGAATAACGTTTAGAGTAAAAGTAAAAAAAAATAAATTAATTAAACTCTTTTTTCTTTATATGAAAATTGAAATAACATAACATTAATAATAAAAAATTTATAATTACCGGAATTGTAGTAATAAAATCAGGATTATAATTAAAAGCATCATTAAAAGAACCTCTAAATAAAGGTTTAAGATATGGTAATTCAGATTCTTTAAATAAATCAATCATAATATCATAATTTAAAAAATCTTTTCCATCATAAATATCAAAAGCCAAGAAATCATTTTGTGGACAATAATCTATACCAAATTGACACATTATAGCATTTTTTATAGGTTTTACATCAGGATGAGAATATCTACCACCAAATAATTCACCAAATATTATAATAACTTTTTCATCATCATCATTTAAATTATCATCATCATTATTATTTGATTTTGATTTTGATTTTGATTTAATTAAATTTTTTGTTAACATTATATCCCATAATTTTATAATATTTTTATAATATCTTTCTTTAACATTTTGAAATCCATAATATTCAGTTGAATCTGTTAAAAGTCCTAATCTACTAGCACATTTGATTTCTTTACCATTGGTAATAAAAGAGAAATTACTACCATGAACTTTTTCTGTTACGACCCACCTTTAAAAAATTTTTTTAAAAAAAAGAATGGATTAATAAAAAAAAGTTACAGTGTTACAATGTTATAGAGTTAATACGTGTTATACAATAATTCTTGTGATGTATAAGTATATACTTACTCGCATTTGTCTAAAAGATTTTCTTTTTTAAATATTTCTACCCTTTTAGAATTTGAAGTGGTTTCGATTGCATGATATTTAACATGTTTGTTAATATTCCACCATTCATTTGATGTTGATGAATCAATTGTAGTCATCTTTTAATGATTGAATGATTTATTGAATGATTTTGTTCGTAGTTAGAACGAAATCTCTCCCTAGTCTCTCCTCGACTTTATATAATTATTTTAACATTGCTGCGAATTGCTGCGAATTGCTGCGTGTGGCAAAGTAAAAATAAAATACGGAGTAAAATCACCGGAAATGTAAACTAACTATATTAAGTATTCCATTTATTTAGCCAGGAATATCAATAAAATGTTAATTAGAGTTAGTCACTTTTTCTAAAAAAGGAAATATTGTATCACATTGTAATGATTTCTCTTCGGGCTTATACCCTTGTGTTACGCTACGGTCAATCACGAAAAGTATTAAGTTACTTTGAAACAAGTTTAAAAGAAGACAAACAAAGAAAAAATACCTTTTTTCTTAAAAGAATTGAATGAAAAGGTTTTAAAGTTTTTAATTCATTATAATTTTTCTAATTTAATATTAGACCAATCTTTTTTATTACGACCCAACGGGAAAAACAACAAATAAATCTTTGACAATACGTAACGAATAATTCTAAAAAACTTTTTTTTTTTTGAAACTAATTACGAAAAAACTACGTATTTTAAAAAAAAATATTAACTATTATCCAAGTCGGGCAAAAAAAAAATAGTGTTAAATGTGTTAAATGTATAGTTGTTATAGTTGTTAAATGTATTGTGTTAAGATATACATATATATATATATATATATATTGTATATATACATATATACATATACGTATATTTATTTTCCGCCAAGTCGCCAATAAGTTGCCAATATGGCCTGATTTCATCACATTTTCAATTAAAAAAAGGAAACTTCCTTATAAATTACAAAATATTGCATATATATTTTGCATATATTTAAATTAAATACTACACACGTTGAAATACACAAATTCACCTTGTGATCTTTTATGAAATAAAGGGTTTTATTATTTATTGATCACATTAATCACATCCCTCGTGATCCATGAATATAATAACCTTCTAGCACGTACTTCCTTGTATTACACTCGTTTAATCCAATTAAAGTTAATGTTTATTACTTATTAGTGAAACATCCTACCAAAATTGCCTTTTAAACGTTTAAAAATTCGTTAAATAAACTTGAATTAAAATAAAAAAATAAAATAATTATAGTTCGACCAACCGTCAATCCTTTTTTTTTTCTCTTTCATATAATAATAAATAATAATAATAATAATAATAATGTATATATATGTGTGTGTTCTATTTCGGGGTTTTGCTTTTTTGTAAAAATAAAAAAAAAAAATCAATTTTTTTTTTTACTCATTTCTTTTCCTTTTTTTTATTTCATATAACCGAGATAATCTATAAATAATATTAACAAAATAATTATCTATCATTCTCCCCAAGTTCGGAAAATATTCATAGAGTTCATAGTATATTTAATAGTTAGTACACATAGTACACTTTTTTTTTTTTTTTTCAATAGTACAATATTATTTTTTTTTCTCCGATACAAATTATTTAATCAGAATCATTCACAAACACTCTTACAACTCCTAATAACTAACACAAAACTCTCATAAAACCCATTTTCGAAAATCGAAAAAAAGATTAAAACTTTCTTTTTAAAACCTTTTTCATTGTCCCTTTTTTAAAAAAAAAAAATTTTTTTTTTTTTTTTGTTTATATTTATTATTATTTATTATTATTTTATCATTTTCCTTTTTATATATTTATTATATACTTTCCTTTTTTTCTTTTGAATACGTTTCTATTAAACATTAAATTAATTAAAATTAAAAATCAATAACCATATATATTAATATATAATATATATATGCTTTCATAATTTTCAAACAAATTTAAATACTAACCGATTTTTCAAACCTTTTTTTTTCATTTCATTTTATTTATTTATTCTTTTTTTTTTTTAAAAAAAAAAACCTTTTTTTTTTTAAATCCTTCTTCAATAATAACAAACATGCGTCTCTTTCCAAAACGGTTGAGTCTTCATATTCAAACAGAATCAAGAAAACTTAAAAAATCCATAAGTAAAAGATATCATGAAGTTTCATCCGATTCTGAACATGAACCTGATTCAGAAGAAGCAATTACAAGTGATGATTATGAAGAAGCTATTACACCTAGAGAATCACCATCAACAGCAAAAGTTGAATTACCTTTGGATTTCGCTGATAATTCAGGAAATTTTGTTAAAACCATGAATATTATTAAACGAGAATCCAAACGTTTAAGTACCATGATGATTAATGATGGAAATACCAACGATATTAATTCTTACCTTGATGATTCGAATAATAATAATGAAAGTTTAAGTCCAACTTTTGATCATCAACAATTTCCTTCATCAAATTCATCATTAGAATATTCAACTGAAGATTTTTATTCAGAATATTTCTCTGAAAAGAATGCAAAAGATCGAGCTATTTATTTCGCTTGTAGAATAAAAAAACAATTACCAACAATTTTTTCTGGTATACAATTAAATATATCAAAAGAATGTCCTGAATCAATTCCTGAAATATCTCCTTTTGATATAACGAAAATGGTTGCGGATCGTTTATTTACTTTAACTTATATAAATGAAATGATGCCTTCATTTTCTCGTGAACGTACAAAAATTTTAGAAAAACTTGATATGAAATTATCAAAACAAGGAGATTCTAAATTATCTCAAAAAATTGGTGGACGAGAAGCTTTTTTTGCTTTTCGGTATACTTTGGATCATTATTTTAAACATAATATTTTACCTTCACAAAAAACATTAATGGTTGAAAGAGCAAGAAAGATTATACAACAATGTATTGAAAGTGAAGAAAAATTAAGTGATAGAGAACGTGAATGTATGTATTGTTTTCATCGTTTGATGAGTGGAATGAATTGGGATAATGATGATATGGATCCAAGTGTATGTGGTTTAAATGATTAAACGTAAACGTAATTTATTATTATTTATAAAGTATATATAAAGTTTATATAAAGTGTGTTGATAGTTTATTTTTTACTGTTTTATTTTTAGTGTTTAGTATTTTTTGTAGATAGTTAAATCATTTTCTTTCTTTTTTTAATAAATAATTATATAAAGTTTTTTACTTCAAATCACCGGGGGTGAGTATCACCGTTAGCCAGAATTATCAAATTTTACTGGCATTCTATTTTTTTAATGCTGGTCGATCATCATAATTTCAGTCATCGGTGATCATCACCCCCGGTGATAGTTAGAAAAATTCTTATATAAATATATAATTTGAATAATATATATATTGAACTTTTTCTTTTTTTTTCCTTTTCTTTTTCCTCCTCCCCTTCTTTTTTTCTTCTTTTTTCTTCTTCTTCTTCTTTTTCTCTTCTTTTAGATCTAAAAAAAAATTTTTTTTTTGATAAAAATCATAAATTCATGTATTATGACGACTTATTGACTATTTTGGTAATCAATAATATATAATTGTTCAAAAATCATCGGGACTATAAACCGAAAATAGAAAGAAAGAAAGTGTATCAAAACCAAAATTATTTAAAAAAATTTCATTTATGAATAAAATTGAAAAAAATAACTTATTTTCTCGGAAGATGATTATCATTAAAATTATTAATGTAATTTACCAAATTAAGGAGTGATTTGTAAAAACAACCTTTTTTATTATTACAATGAGAAGGAAAATTATTATTACCTAAATCAAATAATTCATTAACACAATGAAATTTTTTTTTTTTCTACGCAAAATAAATAAAATAAATAAAATAATTATACCGTATTGCCGAGACCTTACCTTAAAGTAAAGTGAGGTAACTGACCATGTGGAAATGGTAGTTACTTTCATTACATAAGCTTAAAAAAAAAAAAAAGTTTGTGACGCAGCAATTTCATACAAATAACTTAACATACAATTAACTTAACATACAAATAACATACAACATTTATCATAACATTTATCATAACTGACATTTATCATAAACATTTATCATAAACATTTATTATAACATTTATTATTATCATATCCTATATCAAGTTAGTAAACTTGAAAAAACGGGTAAAAAAATACTGATTTTAGGAATTTCATGTTTAGCCAAAATTGGTTAATAATGTATGTATAACATCGATGTATCGATTGATGTATGTATAAACAACCAAGATTTTTTCAGAACTACAAATTTCAAACGATCAACATTTCAAAGCAATGACTAAAAGAATACCGAAACAAGAAAAATCCCGACAACGTGTAATTGATTAACATATTGTGGCTTTTTCTTTTCTTTTCTTTTTTTTTTATCACTTTTTATCACTTTTTATCACTTTTACCTTTTTTATTATTTTAATGAGAGGAGGGACTTCAAATATCATTGACAATGAAAAAGTATGCTATCTGACTATGAAATTACTTGAATGAAAATATTCCAAACCAATCATGATCTATAAACTCTGATTCAACACGAAATAGGTGAAATATTCTCCCCTAGAATATGTTAAAAGGGGAAATTTACGTAATAATCATGTATGTTGTTGGTCTGTTTGGTCTTTGAAATATAGTTATACTCTTTTCAACTATTGGTTAAAATTATTGGCTGTAAAAAAAATGTAATGTCGATTATAAGGGGAGTGATTACTCAGTGATTACTCATTACGTAATGTATCCTTATTATAAATACTCTTTTTGGTTATTGGCTAAAAAATAATGATTGTAAATTTCCCCAGTTTTTTTACATTTTTCGATTTTGTAATTTTTTTGGCGTGAATCTATTTAGATAGAAACATAAACAAAAACTTTATTTATTTTTTATAGAAAAAAGTATTATTTTAAATGATGTCCAAATTTGGTAATAAAAACTTATCTATTATAATGAATTCTTTATAGAAAACCTTTCAATCATTTTTTAAATCATTTAGATTCATAGAAAGGAAACTACCGAAAGATTCTTGTACAGTTTATCGGAACCGTCGCCTCTTTTGGTTTTTCAAGTTAAGGTTCTTGTTTTTTTTTAAATAAAAGAGAAATGATTATCTTTACTTGAAATAATATCAATAATATCCTGAAACATATTTCACATGTAATTTATAAAACTTAAATAAATGAGAATATATTTAGTTTATCAAATAGTTATATAATTTGGTCGTTTCATTTGTCTTACAAGATGTTATATCTCAAAAGAATTTTCCCCCAAAAAAAGTGTTCAAAATAAACAAAAACTTATTTTTAATCTTTTTTAAGCCACTTTTATTGGTTTAAAACAGCCTGTATTGAAAAATTCAAATTTTGAAGTATCGATGCCTTTTTTTTCTATTAAAAACACTATATTAAGAAACATTACATGGAAACATGAAACATTACATGGCGGAAACATTACATGGTGGGAACATTACATGAGAACATTACAGTATTACAAGGTGAAAAGACTGTCATCATTTTTGAACACAATTTTGACAGTTCAAAGTACACATTACCGCACAAACCTTACAGTTACTATATGATTATATGATTTTACCTTATTTGCATCACAACATCACAAAGGTCAAAGCACATAGATTTTTTATTTGTTTAGCAAATATTTATTATTATTACAATATCCGATATATTCGGATGATCAGGTAAATTTTCAGGTAAATATTATATAAAAAATTGAAGTACCAATTGCTTTTTGATAATATAATTATTATTTACGAAATAAGTATACGTATATATACATAATTAAAATAGTAAATACCTTATAATAAAATATATTAGAATATTATTAGAATATTATTATAATATAAAACCTAATTAAAACATAATATAAAAGCTAGTTCTTAATTATTAAACCTAGTCCTTAATTTTTAAAATCTTAATTAATTAATAAAATCAAATGATTCTTCAGGATATAATCTTAAAAAAATTTCCGTATTTAACTTAAGAAAATTCGGATTATCCGAATAATTTGCTAATATATCTTTATAACCTTTTGAATTTCTAACATATTGAATATTTTCTACTATAAATCTTATAATATGTTCTTTTAAATCTGTCCATTTCCAAGCATATTTAAATAACATTTCTGCTGCATTGTTTATATTTAATCTATCAAAGATATGATATTTTACTACTCTTTTCAAATCATCTAAAAGATATTTATCAGATAATCTAAATAAATTCCATAAATTATTAAAATATTTAATAAAACTTTCTTTCTCATTAATAACAAGTTCTTCAGTATAAAAAAATAATATCATTGAAAGTACAGTATCATAATTAAAATCTGTAATTTCAATCACATATTTAATATTTGATTCTTTATCTTCTTCTTCTTGATCTTTTGTTTCTTTCCAATTACCATTAAACATCAATTTAAAATGATCCGATTTTAATATAAGAATTGAACTTTTTACGTATAACCTTTTACCTTGAATTATAAACATGACATCCGCTTGATTTTGATTAGGATTTTTTAATTCATTAATTAAATCAGAAATCAAATTCTTTGGAACATTTTTTGATCGAATAGATCTTTCAATATTTGTTGCACCAAGGTGAAAAGGATATAACTTTACACCAAAAATCATGTTATCAACTAAGGTTTTTCTTGGAGCTTTCATACTATAACCTCTATAACCTCTACCATCTAAGAGAAAATAAATTAGATTAGATATACTGTATAATATTTGTGCGACTGGACTGACTATACCCAGTATATAAAACACGAAAACACGTACAGACGGTACAGTAATAAAAGTGTAATCAATATTTACCTTCAATGATTTTAATATTTTTTGCGCCAAATCTAAGAATTTCATTACTATAAAGAGATTTTGTATACATAACAATGGAAGAAATATCGTAACAAAATAAGATATTTTCGTTATTTTCGTTACTATCGTTACTTCCAGATTTTGCAAGCAAATTCAAAACGAAAACGTTTTTATCATTATCATCATACTGTATTTAGAAATAATTATTAAAAAATTTAATAAGATTTTAAATATTATAATGGGACTTTCTTTTTTTAACTTACCGGGTGAAAAGTTAAATGCCATTCTATCGATGTTAAATAAGGTGGAAAATTAACAGGTTGCTTGATATGTAAAACATTATTCAAAGCAAAACCAAAAGAATGAAGGTTTTGATGATTTTGAAAATGATTTTGAAAATTCATTTTTTATGAAGTAGCTGGTGATTTTTTATGAAGTAGCTGGTGAATTTTTATGAAGTAGTTGGTGAATTTTTATGAAATAGCTGGTGATTTTTTATGAAGTAGCTGGTGAATTTTTATGAAGTAGTTGGTGAATTTTTATGAAATAGCTGGTGAAACGAGAGAGAGAGCAAGTAATTATATTAAAAAGAATGTGTAATTATATTAAAGAGAGAGAAGTAAAGAACGTAAAGATATAAAGAATATGTATATATGAGAAGATTTTTTAAAAAGATTTTCCTAATAATTTTTTATAAAATAGCTGGTGAAAAGAGAGAGAGAAAAGTAATTATATTAAAAAAGAACGTAAAAGTACAGTATTAGAACGTAAAGAACGTAAAGTGTAAAGATTAAAAGAATGTAAAGATATTATATGAGAAGATTTTTATGAGATACTTTTTTTGAAAAAGTCAAAATTTCAAAGGTATATATATACTTTTTGATTTTAGACTTTTTGTTATGATGACTATTACGAATTTTGAGTCAAATCTTCAAATAACAAAATATGAGTCAGAATCATTCAAATCATAAAGTTCAATAAATGTTCATAATTATATTTTATTAAAAATAATAATATAATGACAAAAAAAAAATAAAACCCCCCCAAATTATTAATTAGATAAAATTATTTTATGTAATAATATATATACGTAATTTTTTTTTTAAAAAAGAAATAAAAAGATAAAAGAAAATATAATATGATATATATATATATATATAAGATTATTAATATAGATTATATAGATTATAAAATTTTAACCCAACAATAATTCTTCAAGTAATTCATGATACATTGGATAATCCGATTTTGATGCAACTATTTGTCTAAAACCTTTTGTTTTTCTAATCTTTACAAAATGTTGAATATTATAATTTTTAATCAATTCTTTTAAATCGGGCCATTTCCAAGCATATTTAAATAACATTTCAGCTGCATTCCTTTCATTTAATAAATTATTAATAATATGAATTTTAATCCTATGTCTCAAATCATCCACAAAATATTTATCAGAAATACTAAATAAATTCCATATATTATCCAAACTATAATTTTTAAAATCCGCTTCATCAGTATATAAAAAATGTAACATTGCAATTACTGTCTCATAATTAAAATCCGTAATTTCAATCTCATATTTATATCGATTCTCATTAATTTCGTTTTTCGTGTTTGTTGTTGAAGATCTTTGAGATCTTTGTTTATTATTACATTCCATCCATTCACCTTCAAACATTGCCTCAAAATAATCTGATCTCATTGCAAGAATCGAACTATTTGCATAAATAGCTCGACCTTGAACTTTAAATTTAACATCTCCTCGATCAGGTTTATTCAATTCATTAGACCAAGCATTAACTAAATTTTCTGCTACTTGTTTGGTTCCAAAAGTAGTTTTTGGAGGAATTTTTGTGAATCTAACTTCACTAAATTGTACATTAATAATTATATTATTAAGTAGCGTGGATCTTGGACGGTTGTAAACAAGAACTATTACCAATAATAAGATAATATTAAAAGATCAAAAAAAAAATAAAAAAAAAATGTAAAAAAAAAATGAAAAAATAAAGAGTGAAAAATAATATAAAAAGGGTTCAATATAATTGATATTTAGGTTAAATTTATAATTTTAAATTACTTTTTTTTTTTTACTACTTACAGAGTCCGGATTTAACAAATATCTTATCATTTGTAGAGACTTCATGAATAATATCACCTGAAGGAGTTTTCAAAATAACTTTTAAAGGCAAGAAAGTGTCCGTAAAATGTTTTGATTCTTCGTCTTTGTTAAGTATTGTGCAAAGAAGAATTTGATAATTTTTTGGATCGCTCGTATACTATGATTAATTATTATCATGATATAAATATATATTTTTTTTTAAAAAAAAAAGAAAAAAAAGAAAAAAAAAGAAAAAAATTTTTTTCGTAAATTTTACAAATAATCTCTCAAGAAAATAAATCAAAAATAAAATAATTATCGATAGCATACTGGGTCAAAGATCAACATCCAATTTCTACAAGTTGATGTAGCAAAAGGTGGAGAGTATACTCTTTCTGTTAATTTTGATACATTCTCAAGTTTATATTCAAAAGAACAATAACCTGCTCGATAACTCATATTTAAAACCGAATTGTTAAAAAGGATTTAATTTATTTAATTTGTAAAAAAAAAATAATAATGAAAAAAAATAATGAAAAAAATAAAAAGTGAATTTAAAGGGACAATTAAAAAAAAAATTTTTTTTTTTCAACTTTTTTTCCTTTTTATTGATAAATTATTCTTGTTTATTATGTTTACAAATTATTTTTAAGAAAAACAGGTTAATTATAGAAAAAAATATAACAAAAGGTGGGTATTATTTATAAGAATTCTCACAATCCTCCGAGTTACACGGGGACAGAACCAATCTCAACTCCGGAACTTTATAAATTCAGGTATTTTTTAACAAAATATTATAAATTATACAATGTGATAAATAAATATTGTTTAAATTGTCTAAGCATTTTAATTTTTTATCTCGTGATAAAATCCTGAATGTAAACTTGATTGAATAATAATAATATTATTCAGGCACGAGTTTCAGGCACGATTTTGCGTGTCTTTTAAGGATCTTTCAATGAAATATTAACTAGGAAGTTGATTTAATAAAGCTAAAAAATCTTATCAATCAATCTAACTTTTTTTTTAATGACACGTACCTCAAAACATTTTTTGAAGTAAAATGTATCGATCTTATGAATCGGGTACAAACTTTACAAATGCAGCTTCGGTTTTGTTTATATTTTGAAAGTAATAAAAATAATAATTCATAATAACCTTTTATTTAAAATACCCAAAAGGTGAATTACCCAAAAAGTAAAATTATTCAAAAGGAATTGTTTAATTGACAAAGTTTGAGTGTTTTGACTCGTTTGACTGATTGACTCCCCCAAAATAATTTTTAAGTTTATTATGAAGTATTATTTATTTATATTTTTTATATATATAGTAAATCACATTAATCACATTGATCGAAATGACGATAAACAGGACTGACTCCTGATGACTCAGTCAAAGTTATTACTATATATATATTATGTATGATGTATTATATTATTATTTTTAAATCAAACTGAAATTTCTGAAATTCCTGAAAATCCTTTTTTTTATTATTTATATCATTTATTATTTATATCATTTATATAATTTTATATATATTTTAAAATATAATTAAAAAGTTTTTTTTTTTGTAATTAATAAATACGATACTATACTTATTATTAATTTACTTTCTACTATAATTAATTTTTTTTTTTTAAAAAAAAGATAATAATAATAATAACAATGTTCTAATTATTAATGTTTCACGATAAAAATGTATACACTTAATTTAATTTTGAAATTTCTTGTTCAATATGATCTTGATTTTCCTCAATATTTACTCTACAATAAATCAAAAGTTAATTATATTTATGACAAAAATGATAATTAATTAAAAAAAAAATTTTACCTTTGGGAAGTTACTTCATGACTTGATTGAGAACTATCCCCATGACTTGCTCTTACGGTAGATTCATCATCCCATTTGTTATTAAATTCATCATCATCATCATCATGTTCATCCCCAATATCGAATATAGCAGATCCACTATCATTATGTAACCTGTCGCTCTCAGATCTGAATTTCACATTATCATACCCCATATTTTCAGCTGCTCGGAGTGTGTTTTCTAATTCATAAGGATCTTCTTGTGTTAATTCCTCACTCATCGCAAATGTAAAAAAATGACGTTAAGGGATATTTTTTTTAAAAAAAAAAATTGTAAAAAACAACAATTATTAAACCATTGTTCAAATTTTAAAGGATATCTCTTATTATTTCGTGTGGGTCTCCAAATAATAAGTATTACGCAAAATACAATTAAATATAAAATATTTAACCATCCATCTAAAAGAAACCATCTCCAACGCCAATATGTCGGTATCCAATCAGGATCTTCTCGACGAAGGTAATTAATCATGTTTATGAAAAAGAAAACCCCAAGAACAGCGACTGAAAATACAAGTAATCTATATAATCGTTTATACATTAAAGATTTCACGGTTTGTTTACGGATTTCAAGCGTTTGAAGTGTGTTGGTTATTGATTGAAGTGTCCAAATATAGAATGCTGTCATTGTGAGGGCAAGAGGAAAAATGACTAGAAAAATAAGAGGGTTCGCATTTTCTGGATCTAAAAGCATTGTACCAGCTGAATAAATTATGCCAAATAAGAAATGTGTAGCTGCTAATGCACGACATTTATTCATCGTGCTTCCAAGTGTAGGTCTAAAAATTGTGTTTTGTTAGAAATATAAATAAAGAGATTTTAACCGATTTAAAGTTAAAATTCGCCTACTTTACAACTCCATAGCCCATGCATACAATCAATAGCATAAAAAATGAAATGGAATTTCTTCCAGCATTGAGAATAGCGACCACAATAATAAGGAATGTTGCTAGAAGAAATAAATCCATCATAATTAAAATATATATATATATATTTTTTAAAAATATCTTTCATTATATAAACCTACAAGAATGTCCATATGAATTATAATTTTCCCAATATCCCCAATTGAAAGCCATCTCCAACATGAGAAACAGGATGACTCCGGATATATAATTCTAATATAAAATCAAAACTTTAAAATAAACTTAAATATCAAATTTGTACTTTTGATTATATTAAATTCATTTAATACCTGAACAGGTAAAATATCATGCCGGTGAATTATACTCAAAGTCATCCATACGATACCGATTACCAAATATATTAATGATAAAGCTCCATAAAACTTGAATTTAAAAATAAAAAAAAAACTTTAAATTAGAAAACAAAAAAAAAACATTTCTTTGAATGATTTTGAAAATCGAAGACACTTGCTGGTAATTTTGGATATTCTGAAGCAGGTAATTCTCCATAAGGATTTTGCCAATCAATCGTAACAAAATATTGGGTATCATCATTATTAACAGGACTAGTAGCAACACAATAAAACGCTGTCTTGTTAATTGGATAATTAAATGTATATGTATCCTTTGATTTAAGGTTAAAGAAATGAGTAACAATGGATGTTGTTTCATTAATGGGGACAATAAAATTATTTTCCTGTGACTTTGAACAAAAATTCAAATCAATAGCAGCTTGATCACAAATGAGAATTTCCTGTATAATGTTATTGATATTTTTTGGATTAATAAATTATTATAAAAAAATTAAAATAATTTGAATGCGATACTAACCTTCCCATCTTCCAATTTATGACCTATTTTATAATAATCTTTCCATTCAGCTACAACTGCTGCGACATTTCCAGTTGTTACTTTATTATCTGGATTCAATTTTACTATGAAATTTTTTTTAAAATAAAATTTATATGTAAGTTATTATGACAGAATAATTTTGATTAATAGTATACATTACTCACGTGAAATAACGGAATTTTTCCCTCCAACAATTGCCGATTTTTCAAACATCAACGAGCATTTTTGATCTAAAGGATTAGTCTAATAAAGACATGGATAAAATATCTTATGAGAAAAAAAAATTCCGTCGTAAAAGGATAAAGATCATGATAAATATATCTAACCAAAGAATCTTCATTGGCACTTATACAAGTTATCCAGACCACAAAAAGGGTCAACAGTGACCACGATGTTAACCGGACCATTGAAAATTATTTTATTTGGTAAGGAAAAAAAAATTTTTTTTTTTTAAGTTAAAATAAGAATGTGCGTTTGAGAAATCAAACTACAAATTAATACTTCATTTTATATCTAATTCCGGATGTTCCGGTAAACATATCCGAAGATAGAAATCTGATACTCAGCCTGCATATTTATCACGTGATTCCTGGAACTTATTAGCTTATAAGTGGACTGGCAATAAATTTAAACACATAAATATTTACAATATACAGTGGCAATAATTGATTGGATCGCATAGTATAGTTTATCAATTATATATTATCAAATGAAGAATAATTAAGAATCAAAAAATTCACCAAATGTTAAATTCTGATTTACGTATAAAAAAAACATCAGCTGTAATAATAACCACAACAACAAATATTGCTATTTCAAATTTAGATTTTCTTCCAGTCCATTTTGCAATTTTCAATTTTTTCTTTTTCTTCCTCGTTTTATGACGATATTGTCGAGATATCAACAAATGTTTATCCTTAAGTCGTTTCAATGCTGCACGCAAATCTTTCAGGTCAGATGTGTAAACAATTCCAGTAATAGTAACCGTCACTTCTTTGTAAAAATTCATTTTAATCATCAATAATAAGATTCCATTATTATTATTATTATTATAGAATAACTTACCAGCAGATATAGGAAACTAATTATGATAAAGAAAATGAATATTAGTTAAATTATTTTTTAATTCGAAAATATATTATTTTAAAAAGAATTTACATTCACTGTTGGGTAGAGAATTATTTTGTATTTGTGATCTAAAAATTTTATTAATGATCTTTGACACTTTAATTTCCATATTCTCGGCTTTAAAACAATTCTAATAGGAATTGTAATTCGTTCAAATATAATCATTTTCAAATCTCAAAAAAAAAAGTGAATAATGGATAAAGGGAGAAATTGTACCCTTTTTACTTTTTATACTGTCGGTCTGCACAATATCAGAGACTAAAGAACTGCGTAGATTATGCAGATTGTAGATCAGAGAAGTAAAATGGAGGATTGATCAAAAAACTAGTCCCTTAAATTAATTATGATAAAAATACCCAGAGTTGTACCTTGGACATCTCTTGAAGAATTTCAACAAGTTCATCAATGGCTTTATGCAGAGTCTCCGAACCAACGTGAAATTGGAGTTAAAAGGGTACCATTATGTTTAGTATTTCTTAAATAAAGTAAATTTTTCTAAAATTATTATTTACAGGTTAAAGCTTGGTCAAGTCGCGGAAAAGTTCCTCATGCTGTTGTTAGCACAGCTGCATTTGTTGAAGTATCGTTAAGAGATGAATTTAGTTACGGAAATATTTCAAATCATGAATTGAGATTATTATATTCCATGGTATTTATCAGGTATGTATTAGTATTTTCGGTTTTTCGAATATTTTTCTTTTTTTGATCAAAATTTCATTTATTTTTTAGATTTGTGAACGGAATGGTCGATCCATTTCAACAAGGAACATTCGCCTTATCAATATCTTCCATCGCAGTTAAACTAAATATGCCATTATGGTTTGTTGAAATGCGTCATGCGGGAACTCACGAACATCTTCCAAGTCTACAAATTTTACGAAACGGATGTAAACAGGTATCATAAAATATAGTTATTGGATGGATAAAATATCGGTCACTCCGTAGGTGACTGATAGGTTACCCGCCCATTCAATAACTGAATTATTATTTGATTATATTATTTATAAGAGAACTAATTTATCATTTTATTTAGGCGTTGCAATGGTTAAACGAAAGTTATTGGTCAACTCAAAAGCCGTTACCATCAGCACAAGTTAATAAAATACGTTCTTTGATATTACAATACAAAGAACTTCGTAAGGAAGATATAAATGGAAATAATAATCGCGATTCTTCTAGAAAGATTATAGGGAAAATCATGGAATTAGTTAGCGAAGAATACATAAGTGAATCGATTATTCCTATTTTGTTGGAACCGGGATTATTGGTTCCCATGGCAAAAAAAAAACGTGCATTGGCTCAAGATTTAAGTTTGCTTCCAGAATCAAAAAAAATATGGGATGTGATGTTACAAACATTTGATAAAGAATGGCATACTTTTGGTAATGAATTAATATTGAAGATATTAGAAATCTTGAATAAAGATGATGTTAGTATTAAATCAGATATGAATAACCAAGAAGTACAATCAACACATACAAGTTCTAGCTATCTTATAACTTTATCCGCATGGGTTAAACATATTCTCTATATCTATTATAATGGAAAGTCATTTACTAATTTAGATGTTAATAATATATTGGAA
Organism: Rhizophagus irregularis; assembly: GCF_026210795.1. NCBI lineage: Eukaryota > Fungi > Glomeromycota > Glomeromycetes > Glomerales > Glomeraceae > Rhizophagus > Rhizophagus irregularis. Next base: position 1,866,192 of record NC_089436.1, on the reverse strand, counting down.
TTCTGTTTAAGGAAACCAAGTACAAATACTCAATTGATATTACAAACGATGATGGAATGTGATGAAGAATTAAAAACAAGTGTTAGTCCATTTGTAAATTATATAAACAAAAAGCTTCATTCTGAGGATATTATACATAATATTGATGAAATACCTAAAATTACTGATGATGATATGAATGTTGAAATAAATAAACTAAAATATGAATTGGATAAAATTAATAAATTGATTAAGGTAATTAATATTTTTCATCTGACTTTTACATATATATATATACATTTTTTAATAATTAAAACTCGCCTTCAAAGGAAGAAGTATCAGTAGTATCAGAAAATAATCGCGTATCATCTTCAAATGAGGATTCAGCTTGGAAAATGTATGATTATAATGAATGGAAACCTTGTGCTTTAGGTTGTTTACCTAATGGTCAAGTACCTTGTTTAGATTTACCATTGGAATTAGATGGTCCTAGCACCGTTATTAAAAGTTCTACGTGATTATAATACATGTCCTTATTTAAGAAAAACAATGCGGATATAATATTTGTGGGGGAACACTATATTGTGTGATATTATTATTATTTTATTGCCAATTAGAAGATATGTAGACCTTCCAAATAAATGAAAAAGTTTTTAAGTTTTAATATCATTTTAATAATAATGTTATTAGCAGATATAATTCGGAGGAGTACTTTAACTCTTAGTATTTATCATGGTGATTTATCTCTGTAAAATAAAAAAGAAACTCTGAACATAGAATTAAAGAAAACTTTATTTATATATAATGTAAATACAGATATTTTTATCTATGAAAAAGCTAATATCAAATTTCTATTTATTCTAATAATTTGAATACATTTTTTTTTTTACAAATGCGAAATTAATTAGATTCTATAAATGAATTTTTTTTTTAAATTCTTCTTCCTGCATGGTTATATACAGCAATAACATTTATTAATTTTTCAGCATTTTTTATTTCTTCAAGACTTATAACTTCACACCAACGTAATTCTAGGAAACTTAACGATTTCCTTTCATTGGCATATTCTGTAATAACTTTAAGATGTTCATCAGTTGCACTTCTATAAAAACCTAAACAACTTAGGTTATTTTTACAATTCTTAAGGAATTCACTTAAAGATTCTGCCGTAAATTTCCAATATGCAAAGATATTTAATTGATACAAAGGTTCAGGAATAATATTTCCCATTGAAGGAAAGAAATCATCAACATCATAATCATCATCACTTGCAGAATTAATAGTCAGACTTTCGAGTTTCTTACATGACTTCAACACATAATGTAAATTCGACACATCTTTTCTCACAATTGGAACATCAAGATATTCCAAATTTGGACAATTACTTGCTATAGTTCTAATAACACTATATTGATCAGATTGATTAATCTCCCAAGATAATGTAAGTTCTTGTAGACTAGAACCATTTATCAGGATCATCGGAATAATCATACCAACTGTTGGTTTACAATGTGTAAAGCTTAACTTTCGAAGTCTTGGAAAATAACAAGATGTCAATCCTTCAATATCATTTTCCGGAAATGATGCCCAATTATGAAATCTCAATATCTCCAAATTTGTAAATGACTTGAGCACACTTAAAGTACCTCCATTTTGCCTATGACAGTTATCTTTTAATACAACACATCTTAGTGATATACTCAAATTATCAATGCTAATCGCATCATTTAAATGTGGCCATCTTTTTGTGACTGTTAATTGTTTTAAATTCTTTTGAGCTTTTAGAAATTTTGATACTTCTCTATCATTAATCCAAGAACAATCAATATCTAATCGATTTAAATTAATACAAAATTCCGAAGCAAATAATAAATTTTTTGGTACACAATTATCACAAATTAAATATCTTAACTTTGGTAAACATTTTTTAGCAGCTGAACTATGTTTTATTAAACATACATAATCTCCTTTTCGATGTGTTACTGTTGGAATAGAAAGTTCTGAAAGACGTTTTGCTTTACTCATAATTCTTTCAATAAGCATATCCAAAATAGTAGATGTTGGATTTAAGTAAATTTCTTTTTCTTTATCAATATATACGATTAAATAATTTTCATCACACCAAGTTTTAACCGAATCATATAATGTTGGATATTGAAGTTCATGAATATAATGCATGTAATTAAAGGTTGGTTTCTTTAAAGCTTCCAAAGGAAAACCATCAAACAATCTTAACTTTCCTTTAGATGTTCTATCAAGACACCTAATAAAAGTAGTAATTAAACTTGATCTACTCTCTTTAAATGGTGCACGCCACAGGATTGGGGTTGTAAGACTACACCATGTTCGATTTACGAACATACAAGAATATAATGATTTTCTATCGTATCGAATATAATCAAGAATTGGACACATAGTTTCCGGTAACATGAAAATTAATGAAGTCATTTTTTTACTGATATGTTAAAAAATAGAAAAGGTAAAAAGTTGAAATAAAATAATATATATGTGTGTATATATATATATATTTTTTACTCGAAAATTTTGCAAAGAGACGAAAGAAGTTTAAAAAAGAGAGGAAAGTTTAAGAAAGTTTTAAAAAAGATAGGAAAGTAAAAAAAAAGACGGAAGCTTAGAAAAGAAACGGAAAGCTTACTCCTTACATTTTTATATATGTAAAATAACAAGCCTAGTGTCAAACTAAGTCACGAAACATACGAATTTATCAGGCTATGTTATTGCGATTGTACACCTAAAATGGTAATACCGATCGATAATCAAGAAAAAATTTTTTTTTTTATGATGATTTTTACAATTCCTATAAAGGGAATAAAAGCACGTTAAAAAAAAAAAATGGATACTTCAAAATCTAAACCAAATAGATCAAAAAATAAATCAAAATCCAAAAAAAAGCAGTCAACTATTGATAAAATTAATTCAATAACAACATCATCTAATTCTTCAAATAAATCATTAATTGATAAGAAAAAATCATCTCAAAATAAAAATATTCCTTCAAAAGAATTTATAACACAAACTTCCACCTCAATTTTATTAGGATTTCCTGATGGTAATATATCAACAAAAGAAGATAATGATCCTTATATAACAAAAATTGGTGGAAAACCGAATTGGTTAATCGAATCATATCCTTTATCACACGATTTTATTATTTGTAAAAATTGTGATAAAGATATGTTTTTATTGTTTCAAGGTTATGTACCTTTGGATGATTCCATTTATGATAGGGTGATATATATCTTTGGATGTAATCAGCAAAAATGCGTTAATAAAAGTGGAAGGTAAAGAAATTTTTATAAAATTTTGTCTTTTTTTTTTCTTTGAAAATTTTTAATATTTAAATTTATTTGAATCGATAAGTTTTCGTGTATTTCGAGCACATCGAAAAGATGAAGAATATGAAAGATATCAACAAGAACGGGCAAATAAACATCAATCAAGAGACAACAGTAATAATTCTTCAATCCGATCATCGAATGTTTGTTAATTTATTTTTATTTTATAATTTGTTTTATTATTTATTATAAAAAAAAATCCTAATTTATTACTTTAATCAGGTTATAAATGGAGGATTGGGTAACATGTTATTCGGAGTTGCAGATTTTGATAATATAGATGAAATGGATGATATGCAGGTTATTATTTAATGTGAAAAGGGGATAAATTAATTAATTTATTAAAGTCGAGAGAGATATATTATTATATTTAAATAATGTTTTGTCTTTTAATAACAAAGATTTCGGAGAATGATATTATATCAAGTAAAGAGGAACAAGTTGACGAAGACGAAGATGATCATGATGATGATCATGATGACGATGAATGGCCTGAACTAGGTATTAATAATAAAATGTCAAGTACTACAACGTGGCAATCTTCATGGAGTCAGATTATTTCTGATGCAGAAAAAGCACGAAATGAAAAGGATCAAATTAAAGATCAAGTTTCAAGTAAACATGATAATGATGATAATATGTCACAAATAAGTGTTGATATGTCTACGTTAACATTGAATAGTAAGTTATAATATATTCCAACGTAATTGATCATAGTTTAATTATAATATTAATTTTATTTATACACGGAATTTCAGCATGTTGGCCCGAGAATATTAAATCATTTCCAGCACAATACTTATATATTACTGAAGAAGTATTGAAAGAAAAAAATGATGATATTCCTGCAAATTATTTGTCATATGAAGAAGTCGAAGACAATTTTGATTGGATTGGAGAGAAATATGAAAAGCCAATCTTACCAAAAGGTTATGACAAAACCTTTAAAAAATTTTCTGATCGTGTAGCAGAATGGCCTGATCAGTGTGTGAGGTAAAAAATTTGGTGACTTTTTTTTTTAATCTATTTTTACTCTCGAATCTCATTACTCCCTATATCAATATTATTTAGGTATCAATTTGATGGACAACCGTTATTATATACACATAATGATGTAACTGCAAAACTCCTACTTGATAATTGTAATGATGAAATCACATCATCAAAATTACCAGTTTGTCATTGGTGTAAGTCAAGTCGAGTTTTTGAGTTACAATTAATGCCGAGTATGTTAACTACATTATCTACTAGTTCTTTTATTGAAGAAAATGAAATTAATTCTGATAAGAAAAATAAGAAAAATAAGAAAAATGATAATTCAATATTTAATCTTGGTATGGAATGGGGAACTATTATGGTATTTACTTGTAAGAATGATTGTGAGATGAATGATGTTGGATTTAATGAAGTTTCTTATTATGAAGAAGTTGTTTTGGTTCAAAATGAACAATAATTTCAAAGAGATTTTATGCAGTTAATTTTAAAGCATTACATTTATTATAAAAAAAATATATATATATAAGTTAAAACAAAAAAGTAACTTATAAATAAAATAATATTTATCACAAATTCGCAAATTTAGAAATTAACTCTTTTATTCAAAAAGCTAAAACTAATATATAAAGAAAATAAATATTATAATTTAGTCTAAATTATTACTATCTAGTATCAGAATTTGTAATACTACTTGTCTATTAAATTATAAATATTCCTTTAGTAAGAAAAAAAGAATCTATTAAGCTTTTATTTAAATGTTTATCAGAAATTTTTTAAAAAATAAATAAATAAATAAAATAAATAAATAAAATAAATAAATAAATAAAATAAATAAATAAATAAATAAATAAATATTAATATCTAATTTCTTGATTAATATTTCTTCTTTTTTCTTCCTCTCTAATTTCAAACATTACTTGTACAGCACAATATATACTGATAAAACTTAAGGAAAATTGGATAAGACCTTAAAGTATAAGAAAAATAAAATATTAGCAAAAAAAAAATAAAAATAAAAAAATATACATATATATAAAAAAATTTATTTATAAATAAATATATATATATATGTATATATAAATATTTATTTATACTAACCATGTAATGTTCCAAATAAATTACTTAATACTACTTTCATACCATCTAATCCGATAGCAAATCCAACTAAATTTGCAGCCCACATAAAAACTAAATTTAATGCGCCACCAATTGCACATACATGCCTATAATATGGTCTATCTCCAAACTGTTTTTATATCAAAAATATATATATATTAATAAAAGAATCTTTTTGAAAATAAATAAATATAAAAAGAAATTTTTATACTTACTTTCTTTTCAGTAAATATTTTAGTAGCTATAGTTTCGGGTAAAATAAATATCCAAATTAACCAGCCCCATGCTAATAATTTTAATGATATATCATGCCATAATGCAACAAATGTAAATACTATTAACATATTATATATTAAATATTTTGATCCTCCAAGTGGAATATAAATATATCTATAAAAATTGAAAAAGGTATTTAAAATAAATTTTAAACAAAAGATGAATTAAGTAATGTAAACTTACCTAATAATCCATCTATAAAAACTTCTGTGCCAACTTCTCCAAAATCCTGTTGTGGAGTAATTATTTAACATACATCTTAACATATTTTCTTGTACTTCAAATCCATCAGCCATTGCCCAAAATCTAAAAAATCTCCATATAATTAACAACTAGAAAGAAAAAAATAATAATTTAATATTTGGTTTATTATTAATTTCAATACTTAATATTTATTTTGCCTTACTTTTAACCAGATATATTCTAGATTGAAAACTCCAATCATCCCTAATTCCAAAGGTGACAAATCATCCCATGCTCTTGATTTACTCATAGCTACAACATAAATAAAATGTAACATTACTTCCATTAAAAGCATTACTCCTAATAATCTAACTCCATAAATAAATGTTGACTTTATATCAAATTCCTTCGGATACCTTAACTTCAATATGAAAATAAATATTGTTAATAAAATTTGTTTATGATGTATGGTTTTTTTTGTTGACCTCAAATGGTGGAATTATCAATAGTAAAAATATCTGATTGAGTATTTACCTGAGAGATAAAATTATTAAAAGTAATGATTGGTCCTGCAAGATATAACGGTGTATATAACACATAACTTAAATAATTAATATAATTATAATCTTCTTTAAAACACGGAGTTATGATTCTATCTTTTTCTGTTAATGGTGCTTGATCTCTATCATTTTTCTAAATGAAGAAATATATATATATATATTCAATATTTATAATTTTGTAATAAACCGAAAGGAGTTGCAATGTCTCCTCGAAAAGAAAGAAATAAATAAAATAAAATAAAATAAATAATAAAATTTTTTAAACATTATTACATATGATTCTCCCAAGATTACCTCAGTCGAATCTGGTGAAGGGTGAAATAACCAATAATAATCCATATTAAACGATATTATTCGTAACGTACATATGTTGAATGTAATAGTCCATCGAGTTAATAATCCTACATTTGAATCCTAAAATTATAACAAAGAGAATAATGAGTAAGAGAATTTTTTTCTTAATAATATAATCAAATCTCCAAAAATTAACTTACTAAAAATGCAAGGTTTTCGTTAAACCATTCAAATTTATATCCATCATAATTTTCATTAATAAATAAAACTGCCAAATTAAACAGCCAAGTAACAATAGGATTCAATTTTGATCCTTTTAATGTTATTGGAATTAAAAAATTGAAACTTAAAATAATCAATATTTTAATTAATCCATTTCCAAAAAGAACATAAAGGAATATTAATGAAAATGTTAAGAAAAAATAAGTTCTACGAAGTGGTTGGGATGGTAATTTTGCCGGAGGATTTGGTACAAGAAAAATTCGATATAAATGTGAAAGGATTAAATAAGCTATTGAAGCCATAAACAAGGCTCCGTAATGATCTCGAAAAGAAGCGAATTGTGCATCACTGTTATCCTACGAAATAAATTAAAGAAACATTTCATTAGAGAGATCGTTTATTAAATAAAGTATAAAAATTAACTTACCACTTTACGTCCAAATAACCAACCTGGCTCCAATCTTCTAGAATATCTCATATAATTTGGGTTTGTTTCTAAAAAATTAGATCAATTAGATCATGATTTCCACTTAGCATAAACTTTTCACAAATACATACCTTTACTAATATCATATGCCATGTAAAAAGCGTATGCAAGAGAAAATGATATAATTACATAATAAATATAAAATTCCAATGTATTCCATAATGGAGGTTTTAATTTTGTAGGCTCCTTAACTTTCGTCGTTAATATATCAGAAGACGAAGATTGTTCTGAAGTTCCTAATGCTGTATAAATATGGTCACCATCATCTTCCTTTCCTTTTCCTTTTAGATTATTTAACGCGTACATAAATAATAAAGATATGGTTTTTATATTGTGAGAAATTAGATTATTCGAAACCAACTTGTTGAAAAGAAAAGAAAAAAAAAGGTTTCAAAAAAAGATTTACAGATAATTGTACAAAATTGCGTAATAAGAAAATTTTTTTAATATCATCCCAAATTAGGAAAATTCGATATTATACATGGGGCAACGTGGCAAAACCAAAATAAAGATCTTCAATTAATCATATAATAGTTTAGTTCATTTACTAGATGAATGAGAGGATTCGAAGAATTTGAATATTAAAAAGATTCATATTTGATCATTTTATTATATAAATATTATTACAATACAAGTCAATAAGTAAGTAAAGTATCTTATGAAAGTAAATACAATTGTAAAACAAATCAAAAATATAATAATATAATATATTATGAGTTATGACTACTATGTATAAAATAAGAAAAAAAAAATTTGTGATTAAAATATTTACATTTTTGAGGATAAAAAATTTGAAATTTAAAATTTTTTGATTTGAAAAAAATACAGCATGTGGATGATAAATTGGGCTTCTAGTAAAGAAAAATAGGGATAAAAAAAAAAATAGTGTTCTTTTTTAATAAATATATATAATATATATATATACGCTGTATATATATATATGTGTGTGTGTGTACCAGAAACCCCAAAATTAACGAATATTCTTGCACTCCATTTCAATTAATTTATAACACTATTTCTGTAAGAAATGATGAGATAACAAAATACAAAACTAATAATGATCGCATTATAAATGCATCTTTGTCCCCATCGTCTAGTTTCCCGATCTTTCCCAAAGAAACAAAAAGGAATACCAATATACCATAAAGGCCATATTAAAAAACCAATAATATAAAGTTTTTTAGAGATAGGCCAAGGATTTTGAGGTTCAATTGGAACCAAATCATAAGGAGAGTCAAAAGTATCTAATTTTAAATTATCAATTGGATATGAAGGAGGCATATCAATGTTTACTTTATCGTAAGATGGAAGAGATTCTGATGATATATTAGCTGATAGATTTGGAAGCGGAGGAGAATTTGGGGAAAGGTATGCCGATGTTGGTAAAGAAATGTTTACTGAGGCTGTAGGATTATTATTATTATTATCTTCAGAATAAACTGGAGGTTCACCTCTAGTTGAATTAGTTGATTGATTATTAAGAGAAATTTGTTGGATTTGATCTTCAGGATTATTTATTGAATTAATTGTAATAGTAGTTGACATAATATTAAAATGTGCAGTGCGTAAAATAAATTTTTTAGAATAATATTTAAAATATTAAAATATTAAAATATTTCTTTCTTTTTTTTTTTTTTAAAAAAAAAAACTAAACAGAAACGAAAGATAAAATAAAATAAAAAAAAAGTTAAAAGATAGTGAGTTTATCTGTTTGTTTTTTTTTTAAAAATAATTTTTTAATTTTTGTTCTTCTCTTTTTTCGTAAATTAAAAAAAAAAAGAGTATTTAGGTAAAAAAGTAAATCACATTTTTATATATTTATAAGTGAACAATATTTTTTTATTAATAAAAACAATGTGGAAGAAATAAATTCCATAATATTATTCTTTTATAAATAATAATCTATCCAAGTAAGTAGATAAAATAATACCTACGGGTATTGTTAATAGTATTGTTCTCATTTAAACTGCCGATTAATGCTTTTTTTATACAGATAAACTAATAAAAATTATTAAAATTATAATGTTTATCCCATATTGTTCCAAGTTGATTGAAGATCTTTAGTTGTTACACAGAGCAATATTTCCTTTTTATTTGTTGATGGAAAAAAGAGAACAATGTAAAGAAATAAAATTTTCAATTATTCTTTTTAACTTATTAGATGCGTATTTAGTTGTAACTCATGAAATCATTACTTTTATATGGTTTACTTTTGTTTTACAAAAACATATAATGGTTTTGTGTTTTATTTATATAGTTCCATTGATTTATGATAATTTCATTCATTATAACATTAACATTCGCGTCATTCAGCATTGCTGCGTTTAGTGGTTAAATATTTTCCCAAATAAAACCAAATATTATGTACTTATATTTAGTTATTATTTATTACCAATCCGTATCATAATTTACTTCTCTTACGAGTTACGTCTCATATAATTTAAAACTTTCGCAGTTTATATTTCTCGCAATATTTGTTATTCATTTATGCAAAATTTGAGATGTAAGGAGGTTCTCTCTTTTTAAATACGAATAGAACTCAATCATACATACAGTAAATAAGCAGTGAACATTCACCTGCATGGTAAGATAATGGTTTGAAAGTCCATTGTATTCTCGGATATTTTTTTTTAATTAATTTTCCTTTTTTAAACATATTTGAATTATTATAAGGAATCATGAACTGCGTGGTTTTACGATGTTGAAATCACACAAACCTCCATTCTTGAATATATTTATTGAAACTAGACAAAAGTGGAAACCTACAAAATTAACTCGAAAAGAAGGTTCAAGTCTAAATGAGTGGTGTATAGTAGTACATTGTACTTATATACTGGCTTCTATTTTTAACTATTTTAACACGTGAAAGAAAACCTCAAAAACGAACGTCACTCTAAGTTGCGTAACAGTTATTATGATAATCTTTTGTTTTTTTGTTTTTTTTTCCATATTTTTTTCAATTCTATAATCCACCGATCAAGACAGAAAGACCTTTAAAGTATATATATATATATATCTCTCATTCTTTTAAACTTTCTGAGCTTTTTTAGTTTTTGTGAAGCTCAAAAACTAAAAAAAAAAGCTATTCTCTTTCACAGCAAAAAAATCCAAAAATTAACCGTGAGAAAAATGCACGAATCTTTATCATTATCAATCGCCCTAATTAAAAAATACCTAGTGTTGAAATTTTAAGAAACTTCTCCTTCTTAAAGAGCAACTTAAAGGAATAACTAATATGTATATTTGGCAAAGCCTTGAAGACAAAGCTTATAACTGACATTAAAAATCGTAGCACCATGTGTTTAGACTTAATGAATGTTTAATAGTGATGTCTTCACGTCATGTGAAAAGCTCATATGTTTTAGCGAAATTTGTGAACATTAAAACATCAATCTTACATCATTTGCGTGATAGTAGTAGTAATTACTTTTTCAAATGTTAACGATGGGATTCCTTTATGAGTTGAACGATCATCTTTCTTTGAATTCATGTAATAATTAATATGAATTAAATCGTGAAATCAAGAGGGAATATGGAAAGGTGCAGATTATGAATTTAATCAATGAATTTGGCTGATAATTATTTGCAAAGTTGTAAATATTTATGTTCTATTTGTTTATTTGTTTATACTCTATTTATTTATGCTGGCAGTCACTGTACTTGAAAATGTAACTCACAAACTAAACATAAAGAATATCACATTATATCCCACCATCACCATTAAATTCAGCCAAAATAATTCAGGCATCAGATTTTACTAGAAGTCAGCACTCGTTATTATTCAGTGATATTCAAAATATTAGTTTTTTAAACAGAAAAGGATGCAGTTATGGAATAGGGAATAGAACAGTTTATGAAAGAGTGAATAGCAAAAGGTGAAGAAATGATCTCTTAAATTAGTTAAATATAATTAATTATGTTATAATCGAATAGCTGAAAAGTGAATCCACCTTATCGGATTATAAAAACTTATGAGATGATATTTTTGACATCACTCGTAAAGCTTAATCATTCGGTAGTTGGTTCTAGGAAACCATATCATCAATGGATAAAGATTCTACGCGCACGATGTCCTGCCAATGAGATAACCGAATATGCGCTTTACAGAATCCAGGCGTAATCTAAAAGACCAAAGCAGTGAAAGGGCTTAACAAGCAAGAGAATTTTTCGATATATGGCAAAGAAAACTGATTCTGAGCGATTTATTTCATGGTGAATATGAGCATATTATTAGAAGAATCATAGTATCATAATAAAAAAATAATTCATAGTTTACTAATTTAACTTTCTCCTCTTCAATGTTCTTGTTATCCATATCTAATGATTCCCTTCATAACAATTATATCAAAGATGCAAGGAAACTTTGGAGCTTTTCTTACGATATGAGATTCTGTATTCATTAGCTATTGCTGAAGAAGATTCAAATGACATTATGCACTTGCGTCATAAAGGATATAGATAGCAATGGTAAAAAATATGGGTTCACATCTGATAATAAGGTGTCTGTCTACATACATAATATGTCTTTCGTGAAACTAGAATTTTTAATTTTGGAAAAATTGAGTTCTCTGGGTGATTAGTATGGACTGAACGCAAAATTAACAAAATTTATGCGTCAGATTGTCAAGGATGCGGCTGATCGGGTTATTGGGTGATTTTCTTAGAGAACTTATATATAATACATATAAATAATATAAATTATTTTTAAATTATAGCTTTATCAATAAGACTACTGTATAATAATATTTCACTCTGTTTTTTATTAAAATCTTATTTTAAGCATAATTTGAACTGATTATTAAACGTTAAAATGTAAATTAATAAACGAACTAAAAATTTAAATTATTTAAATTAAGGTATTTTATTTTCACGTGATTAACAAACTAAGATAAATTTACTTTGAAAAACGGTTCATATATATATTATGTTCTAAAATGCACAAATCTTTGCGTCATCTAATTAATCCATAAACAGAAAGGTTTCATATGAAAACAATAGTAAGTAAGAATTCTACAGAAAAGGACAAGACCGCATACCTTGGCTGGAATGATTACTTTTTTATGTAAACGCAAACAAACGAACTTACAATGTATAGTCTTTTAGTCTTTCTTTGAAGTACAAAAATGGAATAAAAATAATATTGCGCTATGTACTATATTTTCGATCATTTTATTTTTAGATGAATAATCAATACTATTACGGCATAAACATATAGATAATTTAAGCAAAACTTTTTCTTTATTATAAAAAATATTATTGGATGCTTTATTCTAGGCCATTAAATGCGAGTACCACAATTAAGTAAAATAACCAATAATTCATACTCTACCTTTTCTATGCTATTAAATTTCAAAACATGCAGACAGCATTAAAGATTTTAACAAATTTTCGAGGAGAAGTAATTTCGGATCACATATGGGAGGTGGTCAGTAGAAAAGGGGGAAATCCAAATTTTGGTCAAAATTTTTTTTATCAGTTTACTTTGCCAATCATGGTCATGGGAACAAAATTAGCTTAATAACCAAAAATCTTAAAATTTTTAAATTTCCCCCTTTTCTACTGACCGCCTCCCATATATTCACTCTTATTACAAAGGTCCAACGGTTAATGCTTGTGAAATTATGTAAGAGAATATCTAAAAGAGCAATTCAGCAAAATAGATATCCGGGAAACGAGGAGTTCGATAAAGAAATCAAAGTAGCAGCCACCATAGATTAGCCCAATTATACGTAATGAGAATACAAGTGTGTACTGACATTATGATTTCGCCACAGTACACAAATCTTGATCTACTGTGCACGTGGTTACTTTATGACATCAAAAATATGATCAGTCTCAAAAAATCATCATCATGACAAAATAGTTGAAATTGTTGCATCATCATCTAACGGGAAATCCAAGGAAAAAAATCTATAAATTGGAACAAAAAATTCTGTATCATTTAACTTAAAAAATTCTTTCTGAACTCTTAAATAATCTTCAATTGCATCATTTAACTTAAAAAATCCCTTCTGAACTCTTAAATAATCTTAAATTAAAAATTAAAAATGGTTAATGCCAGAACTTCTTATAAGACTTATAGAATGACTTCCTTACCACGTCGCTTATATTATAAGACAAAACGCGTTATTATGAAACCTGTAAGAAAAGCTAAAGGTCATCATACTACTGGTACTACCGCTACAGGCCCTACGAATACTCGCAAACATCCAAAGGTTCGTCATTCAAAATAATCAATATTTTTAATAAAAATTATTAATCTAATAATATTATATTTTTTAGTTATTCGGTGGATTTAAACGAGGTCGTACCAAACAAACCCAACCTGCTCATAACACAAAAACTCGTCGTTTTTTCGGATATACCCTAAGAAAAGATCCTAATCGCAACTACAATAATAATAATAATAATAATAATCGTAATAATCATGGTAATAATAATCATCATCATCGTACCATTAAGTCTAAACTTCGTTCTCTTTTACACTAAATTAAATTTTAATTAAATTATCAATAGCATCGACATCTCTTATTTTATTCATATAATTATGTAATATTACAATGTATTATATTTATCAATTATTTATAAATAAAAAAGATATTTTATATTTATTTATTATTCCAAAAAGGAAAACATGTACAGATGTACTGCTATTTATGGATTAGATCGATTTTTTTAAAAAATGTCAAAAACGTCACAATGATCATATTAATAATAACGTCAATATTAGATCATAATGATCCTAAGAAATTAATAAATAAGCGACAACTTCGTCTCCAAAAAAAAATTCATTTGAAAAATTCTGAAAAAACGAGAAAAAAAAACTTATTTATTCAGTAAAAAAATTATAATACAATTTAAAACATGGATCGTACTATTACCAAAGATAATAAAATAATTCCACATGATACAAAATATGAAAAACCATCACTTGAAAAAGTTGAAAAAAGAGAAGAGGAACGATTAAAAAATAAAAATGAAGAGGGGAAACCTAAAGAAGGTTTGTATGTTTGTAACTAATATATTTAGAAATTATCTTTTACTTACATTAAGAATTTTAACGTAGGTGGATCTGCTGGTAGAGCACAAGTTAATATCTCACATGTAACGGACCTTAATCCTAAACCACGTAGATCTAATACTTCATAAAATCATCATATCTCCTATTTTTCGTCAATAAATTATCTTAATATTTACAGTAGAATTAATCACTTTTATAACATTTTGCCATTAGTTAATTAAATAATATGCTAAATAATTCTCATTGTAGCAAATTATAAAATGAAATATGAACTATTTTCGAATAAAGTTACTGAAACATTAGGTAATATTAATACTATTGCTTTTAATAAATGAAATATAAATACATTTTATAATGGTAATAAGTGGTTTTTTTTACTTCAGATCTGAACAATTGCAATAAGTTAGAATTTTAAAGTTCCTTTATTTACTACTTTACTACTTAACTACTACTGTCTTAAAAGGATTTAACTGTCAGGTATAAAATGGTTTACATATTTACATACTTGGGATGTAAACCCAGGTAAAAACTTTTTCGATCTTTTATAATAAACATAAAATTGGCCTAATAAATAATAATTCTATACACTATTTTTTGAAATATAATATATATACATATTAAAGTGCTTTAAGAATGGCATCGGTAACTTGTTGAGTTGTTGAACTACCTCCCAAATCAGGGGTAAGAATATTACCTTTTCTCATTACACTATCTACCGCGTTATAAATTTTAGAAGCTTGTTCGGAATATCCCATATGTTCTAATAATAATCCTGCGCTACGAATTGCTGCGATTGGATTTGCTTTATTTTGGCCCGCGATATCTGGCGCTGATCCATGAACTATAAAAAGAACATTTGTTTAATATTAAATTCGAAAGTTTATAATGCATTTGATAGGTACCTGGTTCGCCAATTACGAAATTGTCACCGACATTTGCCCCCGGAACGACACCTAAACTTCCAACCAAAGCTGCCGCACCATCGCTATTTTTTAAAATTGAAACTGAATATACATGATATTCCATGTATTATTAAGAAATTAATGAAAGGATAGAAACCTGATAATATCACCATATAAATTTGGAGCAACAACGACGTCAAAAGCCTGGGGTTCCCGGAAAAGTCGATACCTATTGGGAAGTTTCTCATAAATACATTAATTATCTTCAATCTAAATCTCCGGATTATACATACACCATTGAATCAACAATCTGTTCATCCATATCTACGCCATCATATTTATGTTCGTTTTCTTTAACACTTCTGACACTTTCTCTCCATAATCCATCTGTAATACTTAATACATTAGATTTATGTATAATGGTAACTTTTGGTTTTGACTTCCAAATTCTTTGTTCCAATGGTACACTTTGACGAAGTTTGTCTCTTCCTAATGCCATTTCAAATGCCATTTTACCACATCGTTTGGATGCGTATTCAGATATTTTTCGATCTGCCCATGCTACTTTTAATCCAGTGGATTCATCAATTAGTTGTCTTTCTTGTTTAACATACTAACAGCAAATAATTGTGTTAAGAAAGTAAGTACAAAAATAAATAAATTATTTAATTTAAAGACAATTCCTACCAGACATTCAGTATTTTCTCTAACAATTAAAATATCTACGGGTTTTTGACTAGGATCTTTATCAGATATGACAGATTTTACGGGTCTCACATTCGCATATAGATCTAAATGTTTTCTCAAAGCCACGATAGGCGAAGAATAGCCGGCAACTTTATGAGATGGGGAACTGTAAATCTTTGTAAAATCAGATCGACAAAACCGCAACAAGCACGTGATTTGCATTTAAAATTTTTTTTTTTATTTTACCTAACGGCACCAAATAATGCACCATTACATTCATTTTTTAAAATATCCAAAGTTTTTTCAGGTAAAGCAGTTCCATGTTTTTGAAAATATTCGAAGCCTGCATCAATATATATAAAATTAAAACTTGGATTATCAGCTCCAGTTGGTAATGCCTCAAGAATTTGTTGTGCAGCCTATATTTTTTTTTGTATAGAAAATTTCAAATATTGAAAAATTTTATGTTTTAAAATTTTTTTAGTAAATATTTACGGGAATAACTTCTCTACCGATGCCATCTGCTGGTATTAGACCTATCGTTAATTTTTTTAAAGATTTCGTCGTTAATGACCGTCTTATTACATGAGTCATTTTTCAAGAATTTATTTTTCTCAAAAAAAAAAAAAGAAAAAAAAAACCAAAACATAAACAAAAAGCCAAAAAAATAAAAAAATTATCGCAAATTATCAATATCTTAAAAATCATGTGACTGCTATTACAGTATTTTGATTGTTAATTGGTCAAAAAATTCAATAATGAATCAATATAATGCTTGAAATTATCACTAGTATAAATTTACCACGTTTTCGAAACGAAAGATTCTTCCTTTTTTTTTTAAAAAAAAAATGGTTACTCCGGAATCGACAACCTCCTCAGAAACTGAAGAAAAACCTGCGATCCATACTTCACGCACACCAGTACTAACCATATACACAACATCAGAACAAAAATCATGGCCGAATTTTTCTTCACCTACAGAAAACACGAAAACTCCTTTACCATTTCCTTTGCCATTAAATAGAGAAATGTTCTCCACACCCGAATTTAATGCTGATAACTTTTTAGCTAGAAGACGTCATTTACCTTTAGATGAATTGAAGAAAGAGTTGATTATACATTTGAAAAGTTTGAAGAGCGACTTAGTAGAAATGATTAATAGGGATTATAGTAGTTTTGTTGATTTATCAACAAATTTAAAGGGGGTTGATAAAGTCATTGAAGAAGTTGCTAGGCCTTTGGGTAAAATGAGAGAAGAAGTTGAGGTATGATACGAAATTGGAAATTGTGAAGGATTCGAAGATGATTCACAATTTATTAACTTTATTTGTAGGGGGTTCGAATAACATTTCAAGGGGTTGTCGATTCATTGGAAAATCAACTGGCTCATCGAACATCTATACGTGAAAAGAAGGCTTCTTTGCAACTTCTTATTAATATTCATGAATCTGTGCGAAAAGTTGAAAGTTTATTGTTAATTAGTAGTGAGACTAGTTCTTCACTAGTATCAAAAGATGATAGGTATTTTTTTCTAATTCATTATTTCACATGTATTGTATTTAATTTTTTAATTCATTCTTATCGATAACAGTTATTTTTCTGTTTATTTGATTTATTAGTGGAAATAACGCGAAACAAATTGAACGTGTTGCCATCGAATATAATCAGATGCAATATTTGGTTAATAAAGGAAAAGGTTTACCCTTTGTAGAAAATATTGATTGGGTATGTAAGGAATTTATATTTATCATTTTTTTTTTAAATTTTATTAAAAAAAAAAAATTATTTTAGAGGATTACAAGGATCAAAAATACTCTTCGTACAAATCTTTCTTCAGCGCTTCGATCAGCTTTGCAGACTATAAAGGATCAATCAAATGCGTCCAAGGAGACATTAACTCAAATTCTTAGAACTTATGCTTTGATTGACCAAACAATGTCCGCAGAGGAAGTGATTAGAGAAGAGTTGGTTGCCCCTTTTATTCAAGAGGTATATATTATTTTTAATTCCTTTTTTTTACTATAAGCTATAATATTATTATTTATTCTTTTTATCGACTTAGACAGTTAAGCAGTCTGTACTTGAAAATCCACAACAAATTGCACCCTCTATTGTAATTGCATCACGTTCATCTGCTGGAAAATCAATGAAACCTCGTATGATGGCATCTTATTCAAAAGATTCTTTAGCTCTTATGTATACTAAGATATTGCAATTTATTAATAATGATTGTAACATTCTGCTTGAAATCACAAGAAAGGTTTTAAGGGGAACTAGTTTTGAAATTTTGGTGAATTCTATATGGACTGAAGTTGTAGATGCAGTGAATAAAAGGATATCATTTATATTTAATCTTGGAAATCCAAATATGTTTCATAAGGTAATTTTTCTAGCAAAAAAATTTATTTTCTTATAATACTAAATTTATTCATTATTCAAATATAGAATTATTCAATATCAATGAATTTTGTTTCAAGTATTGAAAATATATGTTATTCTAAGAAATCTTTATTATATTTGAGAAATCATTCTACGTACATGGAATTTATGAAAAGATGGCAGTTATCAGTATATTTTCAATTACGGTGAGTTTTTTGAGGTTTGTGGATGAAAAATTTGGTTTATTTTGATGTTTCATTTTTTTCCCCCTAATTTGAGTTTACTAAATAGTTATCTCCTTTAATCCAAAGGTTCAAGGAGATTTCAAATCAAATCGAGGGAACTCTAGCACTAAATGTATTGTCAATAGATAACAGCAATAATGACACACAATGTAAATAAGCAATATATTACTTTTCATTTATATTTTTAAATTTTATAATATATTTAATAAATTATGATGATAATATTAGATCCAACGTCCTTAAAATTACCGGCTAGTAAATCCACTATATTGGCAATAGAAAGATGTTGGTCTGAAGAAGTATTCATATATGGACTTTCACATAGGTTCTGGAAATTAACCTTACAGGTAAACATTGTATTTAGAATGATTTAAGGAATTTACTATTATAATATATAATACTCATTTTTTGCACAGTTAATAGAAAGATATAAGAAGTGGCTTACATCAACGTTAACGGAGTTAGTTGAAACAAATAATCATGTTCATGATAAATTAGTAAGTATTTAACTTATTTCTAATATTATGACTTTTTTATTTTAATTCATTATTTATCAAATATAGATGAATTCACCAGCATTAAGACCATCTAGCGGATCTGGAAATAGAAGATCTGGGAGCCCAGTGCAAAGCTCACCAAATAATGATGCATCAGATGAACAAGTATTAAGAAATTTGGTTATAGTGTCACATGATGTTGAGAATATAACTACTAAGGTAAACATGGTCTTATGAAGAGTTAAATGTATTTAGAAATTAGAAGTTTGAAATTATTAATAATTATTTTATGGTAAAGATTAAAGAGATATATCGTGAACATATTATAATCAAATTGCCCGAGTCCATGATAAATCAACCCATAATTGAAGGTAAATTATAATTTGATTCCCTTTCTTATCTATTACAACAAAACTAAATAGTATTTTTTTATAATAGAGAGTATTTCAAATTCACTTTCTTCTTTGCAATCTGATTTACCGGATTTAAGTCAAAAGATCTCAACAATTCTTACAAAGAGGTGTACAGAAGCATTACGACATGTTCGTAGTATTATAACACAATATCGACAACCTAATACAAAACCACCTACGGAATCTTCTTACTTTGTTCCGCATATTATGAAACCATTAGCTGCATTTTATGATTCTAATAAACTATACTTAAGTGATAAAAGACGAAAAGAGTGGAGCTCTATAGTGGGGGATGCTGTTGCAGTAAGGTAAATAATTTGATTTTTTTCTTTTACACAATATTTTACTTTATAAACTAATAAATTATTGTACATTAGATATTATACAATATTATATGAGTATCTTACAAATTTGAAAAAAACTGAGGAGAGTTCAAAAATTATGAAAATGAAAAGATTAAAAAAAGGACAAACAACGAGAGGAGGTCTTGTTTCTTTGTTTTCTGATTCAGGCGATAATGGAGTAGAAGATTCTACTGTTATGAGTGATGAAGATAAAATTCGATTACAATACTTATTGGATGTAAAGAAATTTGGAAAAGAGGTTTATACAATAATAAAATTTTGACAATATATTGTTAAGTTGATTTAATTAACGTAGTTATTATTTTTTTCTAGTTAACTAATATTGGAATTGATATTAAAGAGCTAAAAGGATATATTGACTTGTATAAAGTTGTTGAACCATATGGTAAGCTTGTTTTTCTAAATATTGTAAGAAATTTTTTTTCTTTTTGATTTATATTAATTAAAACTATAACTTTGTTACAGAATCAATTCAAAAATCATAACCATTTTCATAGATATATAATTATTATTTATTATAAAGTGATTTGTATAAAGTTGTTAAACTGTAAGTACGTTTTTAATATTGGTAAAAAAAATTTTGTTTTTTTAATTCATATTAATTTATAATTTTTAATTTAAAAATATAGAATCAAATTCAAAACATTATAAATAATTTATAGTTATAATTATTGTTTTATTAATCTTTTTATTTTTTTTTTATTAGGTATATTTAATTTATAAATATTTGGGTGGTAATAATGAAAATAATAATAATAATATAAAAATAATAATCAAAAAAAAAATAGAATTAAAAATTAAAGTAGTAGAAGTTTAAATAAAATAAAATAAAAATATTTTTTATTTTAATTTGTAATAATTAGTTTAATAATTCTGATCCAATAAAGTATATATTAAATTATATTAAATATTTTTAATTAGTTTTTAGTTACTAATTAAACATCTAATAAATTGAAAAAAAATATAGGTATAAAATGCTTTTATTATAATTAATAATTCATTATTGTTTTATTGCATTTTTTTTTTGGAAAAATCAGAATTAAAAAGTAAATAAGCTAAAAATAAGCTAAAAAATTATTTATTATATATAGTAAATGTAATTTAAAAAATATCACTTTTTCAAATTTTCATATAATGTAAATTAAAATCTCAAAGAAAATTAAGAAAATTATTATTATACAGTTAAATCTTCACTAAAAAAAATTTTTGACATAAAAGCTTCAAAGGTGCTACAATTATTATTTTTATATTTACTCATAATCATTTGAATATCAGCAGCCCTTTCCATATAAGAATGTTGATAAATAGTTGAATTAATACTATTAATATTATGCAAACTGTTTCTAAATGCTTGTATTGCTGTCATTCTAACCAATGGCCCTAATACATTACGTGATATTACCATACCATGCAATAAAGGTCCAAACGGTGGTATTTTTGAATCTCTATATATATCCACGCTATATAATTCATTGGGTAATGGTGATATTACTATTTGTACATTACCAAAATCTCCTCCTATTGTACTTTTACGATAATCTCTACGATTTTCATTCCATACGATATGTACATGATCATTTCCAATATGTCGTTTCTAAAAGAAATGAGAAAGGAAACATATTAAATTAAAGAACTAGCTACTTTTATAATAAAGGAATTGAAATACTTACTTTTCTTAATTGTTTTGGATCATTTGGATCAGTTGGCATTTTGGTTGCATCATGAAATATTACTTCGATGGTTGAAGTGCAATAATAAACGGCAGTTAACCCATTTGAACAATTTCTTTCTAATCCGCCAAGATATCCAGGATGTGTAGTTAAATCAATTTCCCACCCAAGACTCTGTACAAACTCATTATATTTTTCACTTCCACTTGTATTGTGTAAAATACTTTGTTCATCATCTTGTCCAGGCGCAACATATAATAAAGCAAATTTAAATACTTCTCTTGCATGTTTTTTGTCTAATAATCTTATATCTCTAAATAATGTACTTCCTTTATTTAATACACATATTGTACCATCATTTAATGATTCTGGTGTTAACCACCCAAAATGACTTAAAAATAATCTACATTGTTGATATGTTTCTGAAGGTTTTTCAGCTACTGGTGGTAAAACTGGTAAAAATGACTTTGATAATGAAAAATCTGCCCCAAGTGATGAATGTGATGTTGATCGCGAATATAATGGACTTCTCGATAGACTATTAAAACTTTTGTTATCGTCTCGTAATGTATTATTTCTTACTGAAACAACAGTGTCGTACCAAGATTGTCTAGATAAAAATGAAAGTTATTAGAATTTTAAAGCAATTGAAGAAATATTGTTTGGCTGAACTTACGCTTGAGTGTTTATAGCCTTATCATAAAGAATTTCTTCTTGAACATGACGATCTAATTCTTTTTCAAGCAACAATAAATCACCTGATGTTGAACTTGGCGGGTATGTTTGATTCAATGTTGCAGATGACGTTTGTTCATCAATACTTTTTCATAACAGAACCAGAAATTAATACTTTTTTTTTAAAAAAAAAGGGGGCAAATATAAATAAGAGTTTTCTTACTGTTGAAGTAAATTATCCAACATATTAACTTGGTCAGATCGACAATTTTGGGGCAATCCGTTTTCATCTTCGAACGAATCACTAGATTTTTTTCGAAACAATTATTTATCAATTCGACATGATAAAGAAGATTAAATATAAGTTTTAATATACTTACAAGGAAGAATTAGATTCCACTTTAATGTCTGATCTAAACATCATATTTTCACATATCATGTTATTAGATTTTATTAAATTATTTTCGGTGGAGTGCATATTTTCATAAAATAATTTAGAATCCCAAGAATATTTTCCTGTAAAATCTCGAATTATCATTCGTGATACTAAAACAATAAAATTTTTATTTATTATTTAATAATTATTAATTAATTAAGAGAAAATTTTTATTATTTTATTACCTGATGAATCTTTTCCTGGCATTTCAACTAATGTTATTATTGTTGTATCGTTAAATGAAAAATAATGATAATTATTTGAAGCCTCATCATCTTTTGTATCAGCTCCCATAGGTCCCACCAATGTGCTAAATTAAAGGATAAATAAATTTAGACTTACGGTAAGAATACTATAACATTTTGTTTAATATACCTATGCATCATAGCAGGCCCATGAATTGGTGAAAAATTGTCTAAGTGATGCGTTAAATGTAATAAAACAAATTCTGCAATTTCCTATTAAAAGAAATTTAATAAGTGGAGTGTTTCCGTGTTATAATCATAAATTGAAACTTCAAACGTTACATGTGTTTAAGAGATATGAATAGTAGTTACCTTGACGAAATTTACATCTTCAGCAGAGTTATCAAATCCAACATTAATACTATGATCATGTTCAAATACATTATCCAATGATACCTTTCTCTCTGCTTTTTTAAATTTTACCGGAAATTCATTATTTAAATGTTTTCCCTTATTCTTATAAAACGACATTGGATATTTTTTTTTCGGAATTTTATTTAATTCTAGCTATTGTATTAAATTAATACTATCAGTACTTATGTTTATAAACAAATAATGTTATAGTTACTTACATTTGAAAGTTCAAAAGCCATCTCGATCGCATCAAATACTAGTTGGCATAATTCTGTGTCTGTAAAGAGATTCGAAGGAATTATCATAAGCCAATCGAGTAGACAATAAAATATTTTGGCTATTATAAATCCTAAGTCAAGTAAGAATCGAAAGTTAATATAATTTTTTTTTAAAAAAAAAAAAGATACAAACCAAAAATTAAATTTCCTCACCTCTTCCGTTTTTATGTGATGCTTTTTGTAATGCAAGATGTTCATTCAATGATCCAATTAAATGTCCAAATACATCTTGTATAATCATGAAAAATACCTTGAAAACAAATAAAAAATATTTATTAATACAAAGTATTTAATTAATTGTATTATTATAAATAAATGACATACACTATCATTATCACTCCATAACGAAGAATTATGAGCAAAAGTTATTAAGCAATCTGCAGCAACAGTAACAACTGGTAAATGACTCCAATATAACTGTTCCAATAAAGCCTGGAGACAACTTTTAATAATTGTTTTGTCTGGCCTTATATACATGTATTCATAAAAAAAGTTAAGTTATAAATAATTTCATCATAAATGCTATAAATTTATACATTATTATATACCTACCAAGGAGTTGCCGTAAGTTCATCAAATGCGAGAGTACACAATCCATATAACAGCATATTATGTGTTTCATAATTGCTAATCGTCTCTTCATTTGAAAGTGCACTCAATAAAGTTTCTTGCAACATTAACCTTAACTATAAAGAAATTATAAGTTTCGGATCTATGTTTGTCATCTCTTTAGAGATCAACTTACCTCTGAATACTTTATACTATCTAATTTACTAAATTTTAATTCATTTAAATCTTCCACATTCATCTGGGCTAAATTCTTATAAGGTATGTCTGGAACCTGAAGAGAAGGCAACTGATTCACAATACAAATTAATGAACATAGTATAGTAATAGAATTATGTATTGTAATCTCCGAAGTATTACTATTATAATCATGTTTGGATAACAAATTCCGAATTGTCTCAATAAAGCTATAATAAAGAATATTACAACCAGGAAGGTTTTGAGAAAAGAGCTTTGTTGAATTATTAATAATTGCAAGGATTATTGAAGAATCTTGATCTGATAGCCCTTTTAACAGAGCACGATAAAAATGAGGATAATATTCCTCATCAAATTTTTCATGAGGACATGACATTATTTTGCATAATCCAGCATATGCTAATGCACGTCCTGGTGCGAATGCTCTGTTAGATAGTTACAATAATTAATAGCCTTGTTTGTAAATTCGTAACAACATATTAATAATTATAATTCTCTTACAAAGGTAAATTGCAAGCTTCAAATAGCCAGGGTGAAAAATCGAAGAGAAAAGGCGATGAAAATCTTCCATATTGGTGATTCCGAACCTATTATAAATAAATTAATCTTTAAATTTACTTAGATTCAAATTTTAACAGTAAAAGACTTACCAAACTAAGCATATCCACGATATCAACAATACATTTTATTGCTTCGGCGTGATTAGGTGAGATCTAATGAAAATTAAATTAATCTTTTTTTTCTTAAAATGTATAAATATGTATAACTTCATTTTTTACCTGAATGTAATTTAAATTGCCTAATGCAGTAAGTAAATTCTTCCATACTAACAGAGCATTTTCTGTACTCCATGATAACGCCTCAATGTGAATAAAATCTGGGCACCTAAAGTTAGCCAATGATACTGAAAGCTTATCCCCGCTAAAATTAGGTTGAGCAAAAAACACTGATGATGATGATGTTCGATTCGACTAACGTAAGAAAATATACATTGATTAATCAAAGTTCAACAATGAAAAATTCAATTTAGAATGATTACCTTCACTTCTGCTGCGTCGTCCGCAGCAACCTCACTACTGGCATCAAAGTAATCATCATCGTCGCCTTGGTCTTCATCATCAGATGCAATGCTTTCAGAATGTATGGATGATCCACCACTGAACACTGTTGTCCCAATATTTAATAATAGTGTTTGCGATTTTGATTCAAATGAGCCAATGTCTTGATGGATACTCATTGGTCTGCGACCTGATTTTCGGCTCTCATTTACATTCTTAATAGAAACTGAGAAATCAGTTCCCATTATTTCCTCACGCGATGAATTACTGCCTGAGGATTTATGTCGATATGCACCGCGTAAAGACAAATGTCGGGTGCGATTTTTTGAAGGACGTCGTCTATGGAAATGTCTCTCTGGAGTTGTCGAAATACGACGATTTAATTCAACAGCATCGAGGTCTACATGATAAATATTCTTGGATAGTACCTTTGTCATTCTTAACATAATTTTCTGAAAAATAAAATTTAGGATTTAGCGATAAAATTCACATACATAAATATAATTGAAATTATCAGCAACTAACCGCCCATTGTGAAACAGTTTGCGACCATCTCAAACTAATGCTCATTCGGTTTGTTAATGAACGCCATAATTCTGGTTGTTGAACTTTTGATCGAGCAAATGCATATAATACTGTCTATTAAAATAAATAGTTCCGACATAAATTTTGGATTCTTAATATGAATTCTAAAACACTTAAAATCACATACTTCAACTAAATAATCTGCAAGATCATCAGCCAACGTAACTGAAGATATTAGTACATATTTGTTAGATTGATTCATAATCCTCTCTTGTATGTCCAGAAGAGAAGAAAGCAACGTTTCCCTTAATTTTAAGATCAAATTAGCTAAATATTTTTACATTATATTAAAAAGAGAGAGAGAAAGAATCATTAATCTTATAGTTTACCATGTAGCTGGTTCTAATTCGATAGGGCCCTCCGCCATTATTGAGCGATACAATGCTAGCACATCTCGGTAAATAGAAACTTGTGCTTCTACCTCAACATTTACCATTCCACCATCATTTGTTAATAAAGAATGATCTTCAAAAACGAGTGTTAATAATACAATATATCTGCGAAGGTAAACATTCGCATTAGCATACGTTGAGTTGAAAGAAACAGTTGACGGAGTAGTAGCTGGTGAAAATGATGGCTCGCTTTGATATTCTGGTGATGGCAACGACGTGTAAGATGAAGATGCAAAGATAGAAGAAGAGAACGAAGAATATGCAGAATGTGACGGTTGAGGAGAAGACGGTGATTTACGAAGAAAAACCGGTCTCTCTTCTTCCTATGATATCAATTCACAAACAATATAACAACTAAAACTGAATTCTAATCACAAATTCTAAAATTTACGAAGAGCAAATTTGGAAAAATATGTTTTTTAAGTCGAAAATGTCACAATACTAACCCCACTTAATATCCAAATTCCCACAATATGAACAGCACCTCTAACTATATCTTTATACAGCGGACTGCCAGCTGGTAGCATAAGAGCTTGTCTTACAATTTCATGAGCGAATTCTCGATTTTCTGCACCTAATACAATCGACTTTAATATCGGTGTAGCGGGTGAGGGATGCGAGGATATTGCATCGGAAATAGCCTCATTGTTATCAAGACAATGATGTATCAAGAACGTAATAAATGCACGCAGTATTGAGGGCGGACATTTTTGAAATCCAATTTCTTTATGAAATATAAACATGTCAGTAAAAATAAATAATAAATAATTAATTCAACATTTTAAAAGAGACTCATAATATTGCCTTGATTTTCAGGTATTAAGTAAAGTTTCTTTGCACATTGAGGAAATAATTTTACTAAATATTGTTTTTTTGTAAGTTCAAAATGAAATTTTGCTGCAGCGAACGCGGCATCAATTCCCATTCCAATAGCTATTCCATTATCTGGTTCAATATTTTCATTAACAGGAAATTCATAATTTTCTGGAGGAGGAGTTGAACCTGCTGCAACATGAGCTAGTTTAACAAGACTACCAAGATCCATCTGAATCAATTGTAATATATCATGAAATGTTGGTGGATGAGGATTTGGGAACAAAGGACCTCTATCATCAGCTGTAAGTTAGTAGGTTTAGTTACTTAATCTTAGAACGAAAGCAAACATAATATATTAACGTTCTCCTATTATACTTGCCTTTAATTGATATTTGTCCAAACGAAATAGGCCTATTAAATTTCCTCCACGTACTTTCTTTCACTTGATAATCATCACTACCAATTCTTATTTGATCATGAAGGAATAAATCCAAAGAAATAGCATTTGCATATAAATTCACACATTCTGTAAGTTCTATTGTTTGATCGTTGATCCATAATAGCAAAAGTTGAAATCCTTGTATTCGAACTCGATGATGGTTTCCATGATCGAGAAGATGCTTTAACATTTCAGCTTTTAAAATTCATTAAAATAAATTAATATTTTGCAAACTTTCAGATAATTATAAAATTGATAAAATCGCTAAAATACCTATTTTTCCACGCTGCCATCCACTCCTTATTCGATCTGGTAAAAATAAGAAGACTTTTCGTAATAAAAGTAGCGTCTTATTTATATTTAAAAATTCTTTTGATGAAAATGACATTGGACGTTCCGATTTTTCTGTAAATACAATTTTCTAAAATAAATTTCTTAAAGCCTTTTTATAATTCAAACAATAAATTTTTTCTCACGTTTTATTTTATCGACTTGGCCCATAAATGACTTGTAAAGTACATCGAAAACATCTTCAGCATGTTGTTGAAAGAATTGAGCTTGATCCAATTCATTCGTAACATCTTAATTTACATTATTTAAAAAAGAAGTTACAAAAAAAATTATTAAATAATTAGAATTAAATAAAAGTAACTGTTGAAATAGAAGTCTAACAATTAGTATATATTAAAACAATAAATAAAAATAAAGTCCATCTTAAGATGTACTCACCGATAAAATTCCATAAAGAAGTAATTCTTGCTTTTGACCTTTGTTTATGATCTAGAAAGTTTTTTGCTTTCTTAAGCAATTTTTCCATTCGATCATCTTTAGGTACATTCTTATTATCTCTTGTAAATAACGATGAATTCATTTTCCTTTGTGAAGGAGGCTTATCACTATTATTAGTTGATTCACTAATAACATCAATAGACTTAACTACAGAAGAGTCTTCTTCATTAGTAACAGATAACGGAAAAGAAGGATGTGTAGGTGATACTGATATATTATGGGTACTATGCGAACTAAGTGGGCGAGGTGGTTTATTTCTTATTATATTAATAATTCCTTGTGACTGTCGTTGTTCTTGATCTTGTTGTTGAACCTGTTGTTGCTGTATTTGTTGTGACTTGTGTACTTGTGTTTGTAAATGCTGTGAAGTACTAGGGCTTGCTTGTGGTGTGTTTCGGGTTAATATTTCAGGACGGGGTATACTTATTCCAGCCAAATCTTTTGGTTGACTCGGAGTTGAAACTGAAGCACGTCTTTTTACTATCTGGTTGATAGCAGTTGCAATTTTTTTGGTAGTACTTGAAGTACCATCGCCACCACTTAATGTACCTCTCCTAGGTTTTCTAATGGATACACTACGCAGTATCGACGTTGAACTATCTTTGCTTTTTGTTGACGAATTCTCGTCAGCGTCCATTATCTTTTAATATGTGGAGGTGAAAGTTATGCTTGTGCTGCTTATACACGTTTAAATAGAAATCATTTATGCATGCTGATGTCAAAAAAAATCTTTTGCATATTTAGTTACAGTAACATGGTACACGATTTGTTGTGTCACGGATTCGATCAAGGCAAAATTTATGAACAAAAGTTTTTGAAGAAATTAATTGCTATTATAAGTTAAATTCAGATTTTTCTCCACGCCGCCATTTTTAGTCTGAAATCAGAGATAATAGTATATTAAATTAAATTTATTTATTTTTTATTTATTTATCTTTTTATCCGATCTTCAAATGATTTTAATTCCAACTTCTTAAATAATACAACAAATGATTTTATCACGACTGACCATGTTATACAAACTTTACGAATATATTAAATAAGATCAACTCTTTTTTTTTCTTAATTTGTCCATTCTCGTTACAGTTAATATTTTAATTTTAAATCCTGCTGCATTATGAACGATTAGAACAAAATGTTTATTTCTCATTATAAAACGGTTCGTTATTTCATTTAAAATTTTTGTTATTTATTAATATACGATCTTCTAATAAGTTTCAACTTATTTTATAATTTATACATATAATACATATATTAATTTTATGTCATTAAATTCAATATTTTCTTTAAAGGATGGGTAAATCAGACTAAAATCTAAACCTGCACTATTCCTTTTTTAGGAACAATGCAATTCCTAGCGCTTCTGGAAAAAAATTTATAACGTTTCTACGATATTCTGCAGTAAATCATATGATCTTATAACAAAACACAAAAAACGTTTATATTTAATGGTGAAAAAGAGGTCTACCACCTTTTATTTACTTGTACTGTATGACCTCGTGCAGAGAGATGAATTTGTGACGATCGACGATCAATTTCTTTTAAATAATAAATTGCGTTTGTACCCTATGACTGAAATATTCAGCACATTGATTTTCAATAACCAAACTTTATTTCTTATTGGTAAATTCATAGATCTGCTAACAAATTCTATGTACAAATCGTTAAAGGGTTATAATTATATAAATAACATTAAAAATTAGCAATATATTTGATTATTAAATAGTTAAAAAGTACTTTAATCAATAAGTTTTTTTAAAAAAAGTTAATATAAAGTCAAGTTTATTTTAACAATTTTAAAAGTTTCATTTTTCCATTCTTAACTAAAAATTTTTGATATATATTATCGGTAAATAATATTAAAATTAAACAAATTATACAATATTTACTTACAAATCATTATAAGTTTGCTCAAGTATTTATTGCATAAAACATGATTTCTTATTTATATAAATTAATTTTCGTTTAGAAAACGTATAAACGGAGTAACCACGTGATAATATGCCCATTTTATCTGTCACGCAATTATTTGTCGCCGATTAATTTCTTAATGTTATAATGTGGACCAAAAATCACCAATTCGGATTAGCTGAAATTAAAACTGGTAAATCTGTGGCCAAAAACGAATCTAAAACGTATTTCATAATTAAATTACATAATTATTTATGTATAACTGTAATGTTGTCAGTTATTTCTTGATTTAGTAATTACTCATTGGAATCACCTTATCAAGATGAAAATAATGGTAGTCAACAAAATGTTAAAATTTGGTATTTTAATTGCACCACTTAATGATTTGCTAAATAATTTGGTAAACAGTAGTTATAGAAAAATAAAATAAAGCTTATTCGAATAGTTTTATAAGATGAATTGAATAATAGTTACTTTATAAAAAAATAAACAACTAGAATTTATATTATATATATTATATAATAGAACTTTATTTAAAACTAAGAAATTATATTTAAAATAAGATTCAATTAAGTTTTTATTTATATTTAAAATTCAAATATTCATTTTAATTTATTTTATAATAAAGCCATTCTAATAAATAGTTTTATTTAACATCAATCCTCTTTCATTTTGCCAAAAATTGAATTTAAATAAATATTTTATATTAAATATTATTGGTTAATTAACTTTATTAGTTATATAATTTTATATATTTAAATTTTATTATAATTCTTTTTTTTTTACTATATAATATTAAATAAAACTATTTTGTGCTTGACTGTTGAAATAGTGCTTTGCCTTCTCACCCTTATCTTTAGTTGACTTGCAGTTTTATTCCTGCTACTTTGATTCCTTCTTAGCCAAATTTTCTCTTAGCAAGTGGTCTTTACAACTCTGACTTCTCTATTACATAAATTCCATTTCCATCTTTATGTGAATATTTGGATTTGCTGTTCAATTTTCTTTCATCACTAAGAACTTTCTCAAAGGATTACTCCTACTATCATAAAATCTTGTCCTGCTTCTTTACCATCTTTTCAAATCTTCTCTACTTTAATTGATCACTCTTCTTAGGTAACAGTCTTCTCAGATTTCTGGGTTTCTTAGGTTTTCTCTTCTATAATTCAGGATGGATTTTAAATCTTGCACTTGGATTCTGCACCACTTAACAGTTCAACCTTTTTGTCTTAAGATTTCTCTCTGACAGGTGGATTTGTGATATATATACTAGATAGTTGACTTATACTGGCCTTTAGGTAAAATTAGGGTATGTGATTCTGTAATAATTTAGTTTTTCTTTTCTTTAATTTTATTTTAGTTTAAATTTCTTTACTTGTATGAATCGTAAAGCTACTCTTTATTTTATTTTTTGTTTTATTTTCTTATTTTATAATATTGTTTAATCTTGCAAAATTTTTCAAAGTTAAAGTATAAATAAAAGTCATATAACTATTTGCAAAATTAAATAAAACTATTTGTTAGAATAACTGCAGATACTAATACTAATAATGTAAAAGTACAGGAATTAATATAAATTGAATTGCATCATAGTGAATTAGTATGTATAGTTAAGCAGAACCCCAAAAAATACATATGGAGGTCATAAATAATCGGCAAGATTTTGGCCTAAAATAAGCAACTTTTCAGGGTCGGAATTATGATAATGCTGGCCAGTATCAAAACAGACAATAAAATTTAGGCCAGCATTATCTAAAAAAGACAAGATTTTCATGAAAATTTAGGTTCTTTTTAAGCAAACTCAAATGTGACCTTTTTATGTATTTTTCGGGATCCTAGTTAAGCTGCATACTATTTCAATATTAGAAGTTTTAGTGCCTTATCCTTAAAGTTGCCTGCATATTTTAAATGGATGGTTTTGTTTTAATAATCACTTTATAATATCATTAAAATATGATATGTTTTATCGAAAAAGCATAACATACTAAATAATTTGAAAAGAATCAGAATAAAATGGATAAGTCTTTATTAATATTTGATATATAATAAATGGCAATATTAAGCAAAATGGAAATTAATCGTAAGAAAGGATTCAAGGATAACATAAAATCATGAATGGTAAATCTATTTCTATCTCTCTTTTTATATATAAGGTTTAGTATAACATTTTTACTATTAAGTATCAGTTAATTACTGAAGGAAATAAAACAACTAAATCAATAAAGAATTAATTATTATAAATAGTAGTGAAAATGAAAATGAATTTAATATAAATAAAATTATAACTAATATATCTTTTAAATTTTAATTAATTATTATAATTTACAAATAAAGTTATTAATAAAGAAATTTTATTAGCTTATTAATACTTCATTTTAAAATTATAAATTAATATTTATTATAATAATATGATATATTAATTTAAAATTTTTTTTTATTAATTTAATTAGTTTTACTAATTTTAGATTAATTTACCAGTTTCAAATTAGTTTTACCAATTTTGGATTAGTTTTATCAGTTTTGTAGTTTTGGAAAATAAAAAAATTTCAGAAAATAGTTTTACTAAGTTTTAGTTTTAATAGTTTTGGAAACTACTAAGTTTTGGGCAGTATTTTATCCATTGATATAAAGTATATTTTGTTAAAGTAGTTAATAAAAGTTTATTAATAAAAATATTATCATTTTAAACCTTTTCATATTATTGAACTTGTATTTTGCTTATTATTATTGACTTAAGCAAGGTATTTCACATTTTGTTTATACTGCTTATTCTAGGTAAAATATCTCTCCAGATTGTTTTTAATCTAGAAGATAAAAAATTACAAAAAAAAATAAGAATGAAAAAAATAAAATAAAACTATACTAATAACTGCATTAAGTTTTTTTATCAAGTTTAATTTGAAGTATAAGTATATATTTAAATAAAAAATAAAAGTTTTAAAGGTTTTAAAGAAAAGATTTTTTTAATACATAAAAAAAATATATTAACTTTTTTTTTTCTTTAGATTGCCAGATTTTTTAGACAAATCTAAACTTAAAATACATGCAAGATTTCCAGTAAATTAATAAAAGGTGAAGTTTTTTTAATATATAGAAAAAATATAATTAATGTATTAATGTTTCTTCTTTTTTTTTAAAAAGATTACTAAACTTTTTAAACAAACTTGAACTTAAAATATACAGTTAACTCTCCTATATAGTCAGTCACCTTCTGTATAATTACATTATATATATTTTGACTCAATATATTAATAAATATATTAGAAAAATCTTCTCTATAGTCACAATATATGGCTTTTTTTTATAATTACACCTTTTTTTTCAGTTTCGAGAGGTATGACTATAAAGAAAGTCAACTATATATAAGTTTAATAAAAGTAAAAAAAAAGTTTTTTTTTATATTTAAAGATTTAATATCTTTATTAATAAAAATTATTCTATTACAATAAAATAATTTAATATAATAAAATAATATTATAATAAACCATGTTGTAAAAAAATAATCTAAGTCAAAAAATTTTTCAGTATTACCAAATTGACCAAATTGTACCTAACTACTTTAATTATAATAAAGTTTTTACTACTCACATATTATTGACCAAATAATCAAATGTAAAAATTCTCTTATAAATCTTTTTATCAATAGTATGAAAATTGAAAAAAAATTTTGTATAATTGCAGTGCAGTAGATTTTATAGTTTACCAAACAAAAATGTTAAGGCAGTGTTAAGGCTATATATTAAGATAATGCATTTCATATGTTATCTATCTGATTAATCACTATAACACCTAATAGTATACATATAAGATTCCATAAAAGAATAAATTAATAATATAACATAATTTATAATTTTTTTATTTTTATATAATTACTAATATTATACTAATAAATTTGTGAAAAAAAAAATTACAATATTATAAATTATAATAAATTAATAATAAAAAAAACTGAAATTTTATTTCAACTTTTATAATTTATTTTGATTCTTGTAATTTATTTCAATTCTATAATTTATTTAATTTTTATAATTAAACAACTATTAAAATTCATTTCAATTTTATATTTTGACCTATAAAATTTTTGCTAACTATTTTAATTTTATTATTTTCATTTTAATTTCATCTATAGTGAGAAATATTATTCTATTTTTAGCAATATAATAGATCGACTGATAGGATTTCAAACAGATGCAAAAATAGAGTGCCAAGTATTTTAAGATAGAACTGAATTAATAGCAAATTGAATCTTATTTACTGAGCCTAAATTTATCTAATAGTATATATATAAAGTATTTTTACATAATAAGTAATTTAATTATTAGACTTATTACTGGATTATTAAATTAATTAATTTGTATTTTTTTTTTCTTTACAACTTTAATAAACTTCTAAATACTTATTAGAAATATTTGCTGATTAAGTAAAATATAACTTCCAAATATACTGCAACTATAAAAAATATATATATATACAGTATATAACAAAAAACTAGAATTTTAAATATATAACATAAATTAGTCTTACACAACCAATTTGTGTCTGATTTGAAAATCTAAAAGTGGAAGATTGATGTGATGATTATACTAATAAATTCTGACTTTTGATCAGGTATATGTTTATTTGTTTTTTTGAGTTACTGCATCAGAATCCCGAATAATACTAATATAATTTACAAGTAAACTTTAAGTACTGAAGTAAAAATATATTTTATGACATAACTCTGTCAATATTAAAGTTAGGAATTCAATTTTACTATCATTAGAATTCTCTCATCAAGACAAATCTAATGATATAAATTTTATTAAAATTGAATCACTGGTTGTATTAAAAACAGGGGTATATATGATAATAAACTTTTAAAAATACTTTGTAATATGCAACTTTTGAAAAATTTTAATATAAAACTCTATGCAAACTCAAATAATGTGAGTTATATCAGTACTGTATTGTTCAGGGTCTTACTGCATCATAAAATAGTAGTATTAAAGTAAAAAAAATAATGACAAATCATTTTACAACTGTGAAATAAAGAAATATGTAAAGGTACTAAAATTTATAAGGTTATAAATATCCCTTTTTTCATAATATATGATAATATTAAAAAGTTAAATAAAGATAAAACAATAAATCATAAAAAAAAAGTAGTCAGCTAAAAAAAATTACTGGTAAATTTTCAAATTCTCTTGAGCAAAGTAGTATTTGAAAAGACACTTTAATCTTAACAAGAAATTTAGTTAAAAAATTATGCCAATTGGGCTTTGAAGTATTTTATATAATAGTTTCAAAGTATTTAGCTATTTATGAATATAAAAAATCTCTTTCAAGGGTAACTTCAATGCTTATTGCTATTTACAAGCAAAAACGTATTAAATAGATGTAGTAATATATTAATAATAACTGGAACAAAATCCTATTTTTAGATGAAATTACCTTTTAACTTTTTCAGAATACTGTGAAGCATTAATATAAGCTGATACGTCTATGTTAAAAGATAGAGTAAAGATTTTTGCATAGAACAAATTTTGTGTAAATAAGCAAAACAAATTTGGTTTACTTCTGTTAAATAATAAATGCTGAATTTTATATTAAAATCCTTGAAAATCACATTTTAAAAATTGATATAATGCTTGATGATGATTGGTAACTTCAGCAGAATAATGACCCAAAATATACAAGCCATTTTACTAGAGAATTTCTCCAAAATAATACTCCAAATGTCATAAACTGATCTTTAAATAATTCTAATCTAAATCTAATAGATAAATTATAGGCAATTATTAAGGAAAATGTGAAATGCTAAATGCCAAAAAATCTCAATAAATTAGAAAGATTTATAGTGAAAAAATAAAGAGCAATTCCAGATACTATGTTAAAAATTTCACAAGTTCAATGAAAAGCTTATTATTGAGATTATTGAGAATAAAGGAAAACAAATCTTTTATTAGTTTATTTATATCAATCAAAATAGCTGGTTTTCAGTTTTCAAATAAAAAATTTTACACAATTTGGTATTATCATCATGAATTTAATTTTAGTTTTTTTTTATTACACACTGTAATTTAAAATATTATAATTTATTTAATTTATATATAATTTACTATATAAAATACTAAAATAATTTGAAATGTTATAATTAAATTTGGAATTTTATTTATAATTATAGCAGTTTAAAAATAATTTGAATAGCATATAGAAACTATTATAACAAAAGATAGTAATACTTATTTTGAATTTTTATTAATTTTTTACAATTATTTTATTATTCAATAATTCAATTTAAATGATTTTTTTTAATTTTATAACTTTTATCAAAGGTTATAAAAGAAAAATTTTATTAAAATTAAATTATTAAATAATTCATATATATTTAATTGTAAAACTACACCAGTTACTCTTCATATAAATAATTTATTTAATGCAAATAATACTATCATTTGGTATGTTAATGAGTTGCAAACTATGAATAATTGCAAAAATTAATGAAAATGCAAAATCAGTATACTTTTTACAATAATTTTTATATATAACTTATAGTATATTTTATATTAACTATTAATTCTAAAAGTATAAAATCATTATCATTAAATTTATCTTAATAAGACAAATTTAATGAATTTAAAATTAAATTATTATTTAAATTTTAAAAATTAGTGTACTTTACAAATTTTGCTAATTCATATAAAATTATATTTGTTAATCTTATATTGAATTTATAATCTAATGTAATAATATTAAATTATTTAATATTATCAAAAATAAAATACTTGAAAAGTATATTACAGTAATAACTAATAAGATTATTAATCAACTATATATTTTATAAATAAAATTAAAATTATTCTTATAGCAAATAAAAATGGAATTCATTAATAAATTTTTATTTTAATCAATACTGATTAAGTTGTAATAAATGTATTTAACTTAATTTTTTTATTTTAATAATATATATATATGTAAGTTTTTTTACTCTAAATGTGTTTAATAGTGTTTAATTACCTTCTATATAAATTATATATAATATATATATATTTCTTTTTATATTTTTTATTATACAAATTATATAATATCTTATTCAATAATATCTTTTTTTAAGTAAAATTAAACCATTATTTAACTGCAATTTTCAAATATTTACCTTATAGGATCTATTCTGATATTATATGCAATATACTATGTGGTATTATATTTGATAAATTTTTATTTAACATTGTTTTTTTTTAAAAAAAAAGTTTTTAACCTTGATTCAAACTTTATTGAGTAGTACCAAGCATCTATATTGTATATATTGTATATATTGAAAATACTAGTATTTATTCAAATTTTTAATTTTTTTAAAATATATTAATTTTACTTTACATCATAACAGATATTCTATAATTTGTAAAATCAGATCCTGCACCATCGGGGATACATTGTATTTAAAAATGATTTGTAAATTTCTTTCTACAATCATCAATATCCAATTGATCATATCAGAAAGAAAAAGTAAACAAATCGGTAAATGTGGAAATCAATAGCAAGATAATTGCGATTTATAGAGCCAGTAGCCTTATCTTGTGATGAGAACAGTTTCAATAAATTGATTTATTACGCGATGGATAAATAAAATCGAAGATCACAACTTTAAATAGGACTTTTAACTTATCAAAGCTTTGCTCATTATATTTACGTTAACGGTTTTTTTTTGGTGGGATCATCAAAAATTACATACATATATGATTCTCCATTATGTTAATAGGCATACTATATAGTAATAGTGCAATTCTTCAATGAGAATTTTTCGTAGTGATTATCAGTACTTTTGTTATAGAGGCTCTTTTAAAGGAGCAGTGACATTCTTTTTTTATTTGATATATGTTTTCGCGGAGTTCCGAGTTTCACGTTTCAATTTACTACTTTTGTACGACGATATCATTTGACTAAATTTGGTGTAAGATAGTCAGCTGAAATTTGGAAAAAAAATTACTTAATGTTTAGCAAATTAACAGTTAAACTTTTATTATCCGATAAGAAAATTGAAGGTTTTAACTAGATAATGCAAAGTCGGATAAGAAAAAATATGTAATTATGAACGAATCTTTGATGAAATTCCCTTCTTCGTACTTGTATACATCACGAGTCTATCAATCTATTTTCGATAGTTCAAAACTTCAGATATTCGTGCATTGTGTATATCTCCTGTGATACAATATCATGCAAGAATCTGTGAATATCAAATTTAGTAGTCAACAAAAAATAGATATAGGAATCTAAATAAAAAT
Source organism: Rhizophagus irregularis (assembly GCF_026210795.1). NCBI lineage: Eukaryota > Fungi > Glomeromycota > Glomeromycetes > Glomerales > Glomeraceae > Rhizophagus > Rhizophagus irregularis. The sequence continues at coordinate 1,827,540 of NC_089436.1, read as the reverse complement.
CTGTACTCCAGTACAAGTAAAATTGCATGTGCTGGTTGATGTGTTCTTGAAATTGCAGCTGGTCTTCATATTTCATTCCAAAAATCTTTGACGGTTCTTCGAAACTTTCATCTTTTTGTTCCTTTTGTTTGCTTTTATTACCGTAATGAGTACGTCAGAATTTTCGGTAGGTAAATTTTAATTGATCATTCATTGATTTAAAAGTCTGAACTTTAATTTTTTTTCTCCAAATTTCCAGCCTCCACACGTAGCGGTGGAAATTCCAATGGAAGGAATTGGAAGTGGAAGCCAAGCCGGCCCTAGCACTGGTGGTGGAGGTCAAAGTCTTGGCGAGTTTTTTAGAGAAGTAAGTATTAATTTTCATAATTTAGTTGAGACGAATTAATTTTGACTAACTCTTATTCATGTAGATATAATGACAAAATAAATTTATCGCATTCGAATTATTAGGTAAATGCTATTCAAGAAATGATTCGAAATATTAAAGAGAACATGTCAGGAATCGAAGCATTACACAAAAGAATGGTCACGGTAACAGATGATGAGAGTTCTCGTTGAGCACCGTTCCCAATTTCATGTTTTTTGCCTTAAACACTTTTTATATTATTACTCATAATACTATTATTTCCATTTCATAATAGGAATGTCTCGGCAACTGGATTTGCTAATATCAGAGACGAGCCGTATAGCAGGTCAAATAAGCAATAAGTTAGCGGGTAAGATAAATTTTATACGATTATTTTTTCAATGATTTGTAAAATTGATGAGTGTATTTAATGCTGTCTAAATTTAGTGATGGAACAAAATAATAAAACTTTAACAACTGGACAAGATCAGACACAAATGCGTTTAACACAGGTATTTAATTATTATAATAAATTAAATAAATCTTTATCATTTACTAATATTTTGTTTTTTAAAAAAACAAAGCACGCGACGTTAGCTAAATCATTTATTGACACAATGACAAATTATCTCCGGATGCAAAAGGAAAATGAGAAAAAATACAAGGAGAGGATTGTAAGGCAATTTCGTATAGGTGTGTGCGTTAACAAATATCTTTATGTGTAATTATAATTTTTATTTACTTTTGCTTAATTTAGTAAAACCTGATGTCACGCAACAAGAAATTGATCAGTTGTTGAGCGAAGAATCTGGGCAAATATTTACCTCACAAGTTGTTCTTTAATTTTGATATTCATTTTTTTTTTTGAATCTCGTAGAAATTCTTTTACGAATTTTAGTCAATTAAATTCAGGTTCTATCAAAAACACAATCAGAACAGTCGCGGTCGATTCTTACAGAAGTTCAGGATCGACAGAGAGATATTTTAAGAATTGAAAAATCAATTAATGTATGATTAAACAAAAATTATTTAGTATCTCATTTTTTTTTTACATTTCCTAATTATTGATATTTTCATAAAAGGAAATAAATAAAATGTTCGGCGAAGTAAAAGCGTTGGTGTTAGGAGATGATATTAAGGCAAAAAAGATATCAGATACAACAGATGTCATACAAGACAATACGAATCAAATAGAACAAGATACAACGCCAACAATAAAAATAGCAGGGAAAATAAAGAAGGTAAATGGTACTTAGAATTGTTTTTTTTGTATTGCTTTAATAATAATAGATTTACTGATACTTAATAAAATCATCATTTCAGAAAAAGTGGAAATTACTTGGTTTAATATTACTAATATTAATAATTGCCGCAATCGTTGTGCCGACAGTCTTACGCGTTAATACATGATAATAATTAATTATTTGCTTTATTCATTATTGGAGGTCTATCTGTTGGCTTAATTTGTATTATTTTAATAATGTATTGGATTTTTTTTTTCAATAATTGTAAAACTTACAATGAATAAATGTAAAATAATTAGATGATAAATTTAATACGTATAATGTATTTAAGTATTCGTTAGATTATCATTTATTAGAATAATAAAATAAAAATTTTATGTCAAAATATTATCAATATATAAAATATTGTGCATATATATATACATATTTTTTTTTTTTTAGATGCGCCAATCACTTCACGACAATCTTTCCCAGTTATATCATTGGAATTTTAATGAACGTAGATGCGATCTAAATGGAGCAATTTATTAAAGGCGTTTGGACAAAATAGTAACACGCATAGAATTATTACTCGTTTTATTTAAATTACTTACATTTATGCAATAAAAATCTTTTAAGGTTGTTTAGATGTGTTTAGATGTGGGGTTTAAAATGCAAACATTAAAAATCGGAAAATTTTGATATATTTCCGATTTCAACCCTGGGATGAGGCTATTCAGATTTACCATGTTTACTATATAAGGATTGAGTTTTGTTGATTTTAATTAGAGTGATACAATCTGCGTTAAGGGCCAATTGGTTCAAATTTATTACACACTTTTTTTTTTTAGTCTTATACCGTTAAACAAACAAATGAAAAAAAAAGTATAAAATAAATTTCTTCTTTTGTTCTTGATAACTATTTTTAATTAATCAATCGGAAGGTATACAATTTTTAGCCGGATATCAATGCGTTAGTTTAAATAGAAAGATAAAGTCATTTATCCAACAACATAATCAACATATCAATTAAGAATTCAAGCTATGAAATTGAATGATTTTGAGTTACATACGTAAAAAAATTTTCAAAAGAACGCTAGTTATGAGATGCAACTCGTGTATAACTGTTGGAATTTATAGAATTATAAATTATATTATTACCTTTGAAATGTGGAAAAAAAATTACGCGAGACGTTTGTGGGAAATCTCACGTGATAATCGACGCAGGATTATAATTTTGGCTAGTAATAGGAGCATAACTGCGTACTGCGTAACCCCTCCTCTGAACTCCAGCATAATATTAACTATTTGATTCAATTTAATGATATCATTATAAAGAATTGGTTTCAATGTTAATCCCAAAAAAGAGATGATTTTTTCTTGTAATTCCATATTTCTTTGAAAAGAAGTTTATTTTTTAATAAATCTGTAAAATAAATCTGTAAAAACGATAGTTAAATTTTTTTGTGCAGGATCGCGTAACATTGATAACAGGTAAAGCTTTAATAAACTAATTTAACTAATCAAAATATGATTTTAGTGTCTAAAAAAGATCAAATTAAAAAAAAAAGAAATCTGCTTAAAACAGAGGTTATTTAATTACGAAAAATAAATTATAAAAGAACATAAAATTCCATCTTCCAGAAAATTTCAACTTCGTGCATAAACAGAAAAAAAAACCAAATAATTAAATCTTTTCAACAATGAAACCAAAATATCTTTTTTTTTTACTATCGTTGTTTCCCTAATCCTTTTCTTTCTCTCTTCTTTCGCAATTGCTATTCCCACGACTGAAAATTCTTCTATTGGCTCCATTGTAAATTTCGAATCTAAAGCTCCAAAATCTGCGCTCTCACCAATCCTGTTGAAGACGATAATAAAGATGACGCTGAAGCTCAATTCGGGTACTAATTTACTATCAAGTTGGCAAAATCATTATTTCTTAACGATTTATACTAATGTTTAAATACGTACACATATACATAGATCTCATGGATACTATCCTTACTATCCTGGATATTACCTCAAGTACTACTCTGGATACTATCCTGGTTATAGATGGTCATAGCCTTATTCTTATTGTTCATAATGGACGCAGAATTATGGGATTCGGTATCCTGGTTTCCCATATTCCAGAAGGAATGAGGATTAATCGTGAAATTTACTCATGATCAGTGAATAAATAAAGATTTATATACATTTGAAATAATAAAAATAAGTTTATTTGAATGTTATTTGTCACGTATGATTTTTTTAATATCTGCCACAAAATAAAGTTTGGCGCAGTATTGCTGGTGACATCCGCTACGATATTTTTTAAAGTTTTTATTAGTTTAACTGACACCAGAATCTTTCGTTAAATATATTTTCACAATTAAAATAAGTAAATAATAAATAATCCATGATAAGTTTACTCTATATTAATTCACGCAGTACAAATATAACAACTTCTATTACAATCATAATTGTATTTACACCAGACTCATCATCTCAACTCTCAACTCTCATCAACTCTATTCATCCTCAATTATCAACTACAACTAAAATAGCTAACATATTCACCCAATTTAATCTCGATCAAAAAATAAGAAGAAGAAATATTAATATGATGAACCGATGAGAAAGAAGAGCGAAGCGGTCAAAATCTAATATACTTTACGTATGTATCCTAATAAAAAATTTTAATTAGTGCAGAATTCGCTGATTTTTTCGTTGAAATTATTATGTTATTAAATAAGTATCTTTATGCTATTTTTAGTTGTATTTTTATAATCGTTTTGATATTATTTCCCACACTTTTACCAAATTTATTTTTCACTAAAGCTGCTGTAATTTTTTACGTACCAATATATGCGCAGTACTTGATTATCGTACTTTTTTGGAACACCACTGATTACCTCGAAACCAATAAAATGATGATTCTAATTGGTCAAATCAATTTAAATCTTCCTTTTGGGATTATATCATTAATTACATATTACAATTGCAGATTTGTCTGATTAACATTTATTACATAAAGAAAATGACGGATTGCGTTCTGCAAAGACGAAAGATAATATGTAAAACAGGGTATTTAAATTTTATTTCGTATAATCATGTACATGATTAATATTGTTAAATAAAGAAGCTATTTATATATACTTGAAAAAAAAGGTAACCAACAGTTAAATTTTATTATTGGATGATTGGTCTAATAGCGGTTAATCTTCTGAACGCGATAAAATTTACAATTTTTATTATAGGATTAATAAAATTATCAGTTATCTTCATAAGTTCATACATAATTGTTATTTAGGTCGGTTATATTCTATGTATTAGCATAATAATAAAGTAAAGAGTTTATTATAAAAATTGCATGAACGGTCCCGTCAATAATAAATAATGCTTTAGAAAATACATTAAATTATATAAAATTTGCAAAAATTCAAAAAAAAAAATAACCTGCAGTTTCCTATTTTTTTTTTTACTTTATTCAAAAAAATCCCATCAGATTTCACGATGATGAAATGATTAAGCAAAGTTTCTGATTCACAAGATTTGTTTAAACAATCTCATGATTGTTCATTCAATTTCAATGGCATTAATCGTATTAGTTTATTTGCAATGATTACATAACAATTCGTTAGTATTCACTAATTGTATCTATTACATGAAAATTTTCAAATCAACAATTGAGGTCTGAAACGGATTATTCGGATTTCCTGTATATCGACTGAACGAAATCATGATTTAATTCTTATAATACAGTTTTATTTATATAGCTGTTATTCACATCCGCCATATCGAGAATCCGGTATAGTTACAGTAAGAGTTAGAAGTGCTGAGCCACATGATTTCACGACTTATTACAATTGTAGATTCATTCAATAAATACAAAACGGTCATTGAGAATGATATTTAAGGCTTCGATTGTAGTAAAATCTTGAACTTCCAACATTTGTATAGATGATAACATAATATGCATAATATGCATAGTTTGATATAATTTTTTCATCTAAGAATATTATATCCACATTTGGCATCAAAAAAATAAGCCCAAATAATATATCAATTCACCATTTAGTATTCATCATTTCGTATGCACCAAGTATTCCAAAGTTCGGCCGATGATGATGCAGAATTAGATTATTTTAATTCTTCTAATATTCGTAATATTTATTGGTAATAATATTATTTTATTATTTTTATTATATTAAATAAAGTATTTTTTGTAATGCTCTAATTTTATAATTATCTATACTTCTAATAAATTTAATTAAGATTTTTCTGAAAAATAATATTTTTGAATATACCAAACGAGAGTTTGAGAAAGATTATTACTGAAATTCTCTCGTAACCTCTTATTTCCAAGTCTTAAAAATCTAGGTAATCTAAAAAGTGAGCAAAAAAATCGTATAAATAAAATTACAAAGTTACTTTTACTTTCTTAAATTGTCACTTACTCTATTTGTATGGCATCTACAACTTGTTCATTATGTCTTGAGCCATATCTTTGTACAGAATAACCTCCATGAAAATATCTTTCATTCGGCATTGGAAATTTATGCGTATGCGAAGGGATTGTATCATATCCAAGACTTTGTAATTTTCCGCCAAGTGAAGTATATTCCCCTCTTAATAATTCTGAAAAACTAATCATGTTTTTCATACGAGTGTATAATGCTCTTATACTTGATTCTGAAGCAATTTCAATATTGTTATCTAATACAGTGGTGGAAAGTGATAAAATTTCTGATGATAATACATATCCCAATTCAATATAATTTTCCGGATGACCGTGACCTATAAAGAGAACATATCTACTTTATTATAATATTTTTTTTTCTTTTTTTTTTGGAGAAAATCAATTAATTATTACAAACCGTGAATGTCAATTAATAAACCACGTCCAAAACGCAAGTCAACCTCATCAATGGCATCTCTTATAAAGGAATGATAATCATTCCATACAATTTGTGTTTCGTTACTTGTTTCAATTTCAACACCTTCTTTCAAAGGACGATTAACGTCAATTTTACTCCTTCCCAAATGATTAATTACAATATATGGCCTTCTTCCATTCAATATTTGCATAATTCTTTTAGATAACGAGTGACCAATTTCCTGTGTATTTATATCATTAGATTTTACTATTCCTGGAATGTTTTGTTTTCTATCAGGAATTTCATCCGGAAACAAATGACCTCCGTGAGGTATTGAAAGTATTAACGGAATATGTCCTGGAATAAATTCAGTAAAGTTTTTGTAACCATATGACGATGGTGCCAATAAGTAAGATATATCATCAGAATTATTCGTGGTAATTATTGATTTTGATTGAAAATTTGAGGTTGATATATACAATATAAAGATTAAGAAGAATACTGTTATTAAAATTAAAATTCTAGGATTTTTTAGATGTCGCGGCATACTATCAAATATTTTTCAGGATCAAGATATTAAAATTTGTGCTTTATTCAGTAATAAAGAATGTTTATTATAATATTAAAGATTAATAATTAAGTTCTTTACTAAAAAGAAAAAGATAATTAATTTAAAAAAAGAGGAATTTCTTTAATTTCTTTTAAAAAAAAATGATTGTTTTTATATTTATAAAACCGGTTTAAAACATTCTGTGTAAATTAAAATGCTCCCGTTATGCAGTTTATTTAACGCTAATCCATTAAAAGATGCCTATTGTAACGGAGTACAAAAATTTTTCAATTTCTATAATTTCTATTAATAAATACATTTTATTACATTGCTTTTAAATTTGTTATACAAACTCAAAAATACTTATGATTATTTTAAAATATACTTTCATTCTAATATATGAAAAGGCATTTTTTCCTTTACTTTAAGTTCAAATGATTTCCCGCTTTTGAATATTTCAAATCCATATTATCAGAAGCGACGTGCTCTTTACAGTTTCATTGTAATACCAAACGGTGTCGTGTAATGTTACGTTGTTTATCAAATTAGAAATCCTTAACATAATTTTTTACATAACTAAATCATAAATTGTTAGTTAAAAAAAATTATTTAATTGTTTTATTTCTAATTACAGTAATTTTTAGCAAGATTATCAACTCTCCGCCTTAGTGTCAGTAAAATCTATTCAAATTTGTTCATATCAAAATTCTTGTGTATCGAAACACAATCAATCATTCTTTTGTAGCCACTTATTGTTTGTCATCAGATACTACCAAATCAGTGGATATAAAAGGGCAACACGGAACACACATAAGAGTTTCCGGTTTTTTTTCATAGACAGTGGAATTGAGAAAAGGACTATCCGTGATAGTAAATTCTATATTTATTCACAAAATAATGTTCCGTTATCTTTAAGAGAAAGTAATTTGGCATTTTGGACGGTTTTTTTTTTTATTAATTAATATTCAGAATAAAAAATGTTTAAATCATTAATGAGATTTAAACAAAAAAAAGACAGTGTTTGCGCGAGACCAGGTTGTAATAATCAAATTAAAAGAGAAAAAAATGGAACCGAATTTAATTATTGTAGTTCAAGTTGTCAAATGAACCACTATTCCCCTGGTTCAAGCGAATTTTATGATGAATTTTTGGATTCTCCGTCCCATACTCCAACTTCTTCAAATCAATGGGGAGTTTGGTCACCTAATCAAGAAGACTCACCTCCTTCATATTCCACTCTTAATAACGACAACGATCTTTTTGGTTCTATTGATAATGTTCAAGTTACACCGCTTTGGGAAGCTGAAGATGATCCTCCTTTAAATACTTCAAATTCTCGAAACTCTCGAAATTCTCGAAATTCTCATCGTTCTTCTTCCCCTAATCTGGTAGATGATTTTCCACTTTGGGTGGATTCTCAAGTCGACCCCTTATGGACTCCTCCAAATAGGAATACTTCAAGTAGGAATACTTCAACTAGGAATACTACTTCAAGAAAATTTTCACCACCCGCGACTCCTCGATCAAATAGTCCTTCGGATGAGGAAGAAATTCATTGCCCACGATGTACATTCTTTATTCGTCCAAATAAGACATCCTGTGAGATGTGTGGTACAAACATAACTAGACAGGAACCAAAAAGAAGTCATAATAAGAGCTCGTCAAAACCAAAATCTACTATAACATCTTATCGCGATTTGTACGAAGAGGATGAAGATGAGGACGAAGAAGAAGAAGAGGATGAAGATGAAGATCCATTTGCAGATCCAACACCAAGACGAAATAATCGATCTTCTTATTCGTCGCGGGATAACTATAGAAATTCATCATCATCTAAATCGCGTAATTCAGATGATTATGATGACTATATTTTCGATAATAATGAATATTCTCAATCGCGAAATCAATCTTCTTCGCGTAACCGTAGGTCGAGTGATAATAGGTCTTCTTTATATCAATCTCCAACGCCACCAAGTGACGAACTTTGGGTTGACGAAGATGAAAATTATTTTGAATCTATCCCACCTCGCAGAAGTACAAGACAAAGGGCTCCACCTAAACCTTACACCCCACCTTCCTTTTTCAAAGACACGGAGAGTCGTCCAAATAGAAATGTGCAAAAACCACCTACACCTCCTTTGAAGGAGAAACAGGAGAAACAAATTACATGTCCAGCGTGTAATTTCGACAATCATCTTTCGATGACTCATTGTGAAATTTGTTATACCCAATTAAATAAAACTCCTGAACAGGATAATAAGAAAAATCCAAATTTTAATCGAATAGAACAAACGCGAGCGAAAAAAGCATGTCCAAATTGTTCTTATTATAATGATGCTACCAGCGTTCAATGTGAAATGTGTTATCGTCCTATGGAAACTATCCGTAAATCAATTTTTACATTACCTTCCTTCTTCTCACATGATGTTAATATGACACAATGCCCAAATTGTACATTTATGAATCATCACACGATGGCACAATGTGAAATGTGTCGAGGCGAATTACCAGGTAGCAATCTCAAACAGCAACAACAACAATATCAACAATTTGTTGAAAATATGCCAGGACCCATAACTAAATTAATTAAATTGCCGGTGGATGACCACGATTACATGACTGTACAGTAAGTATGAATAATTCTTACTATTATAAAAAAATAATTTTAATGACAAAAGAAACTTTTTTTTAGGCAACATTTCAAGACCGGAGTTCAAAATTCAACCATTTTAGCAATTTTCAGAGTAATTATGCCGGAGAGAATAATTAAAGCACATGAAGCATACCAGAAGCAACTTGCCGGTAATAATCCGGTAGCCAAGGTTACTCATCGTATGTATCACGGCTCTCACGTTGCTTGTGATGCTAAACGATATTATGGACCTTCCGCTTGGAATTATTGTAACGCGGCTGATTGTGGTTTATGTGGCATTGCTCAAAATGGAAATATTTGCGCAAGATCAAAATATGGCGGAAGTAAGTGTAATAAATCAAAATTAATTTATTAATCGAGTAAATATCGTTAGAATGTATATTCATTTTCTTTTATCGTAATTTTAGGAATGTGGTTTGCAAGCAGTTCTGCAACTTCTTTAGGATATTGTAGAAACGATCCAATTAAAGCCATGTTTGTTCAAGAAATCATATCGCAAACTGGTGGAGATGTTATTATTGTTGATAAAGAAGCGGTGAGACATCAATATTTTTAATTTAATTTGATCAACTCGGTTAAGCATAATTAATAACTATATTTTTATTTTAATAGGCAACGCTTGTGAAATTCTTGATTATTTTCCAATAAAATACATTGTATAAAATTTATATGTACAGAATTTAGGATGATAAGCTTGTATTTCTTTCTTTGTATTTTATATTTTGAATATATTTTTCCAACTTTTTTTTATCGTTCATTAAAGTATTTCTCTTGATACAAATACAGTAAATAAATAGAAGATATAGGATATATTTTTATATAATTACAATTCGATTTTACGTTCATCGCATTTACATAAATCTTACTCTTAGCATTATAAATCTAAGTAATCTTAGTCTTCTGACAAATATTATATTACCCAGTGAGATCGAGGTTTAAAAGGTACAAGTAACTTTATAAATTTAAATTATATAATGGATGACGTATTAGCTACTCCAGCAAAATTCACTATTACGTGACAATTTGGCGTCAGTTGCACCCAAGTGACAAATAATGGGGTGACGAATAGTTTGTGTGGAATCATAAAATAAAAGAGTAATGTGACACATTTAAATTCTTTTTTTGCAATGCATGAACACATATTTGCTATACCATTATTTATCATAGAAATATTATATTTAATTCCATAATGTCAAATTTGTTACATATTAAAGATGTTAAATAGTTCTATTTACTCCTAGTATATGGTCTTTTTTGATCAGTTACCAGATAGACTGTGGTTTTGGATTATATGTAGTATAGAAGGATCAAAGTAAAGACTTCTATAATTTAATCTTAAATACTGTATCATTGGTTAGTTATTTTCTGATGTAACAATAATAGAAAAATGAAATACAATTTGTTAAAATCATCTTATTTAAATAAATCAAATGGTAATAGTTTACCTTTCTATCTTTTGGGTTTGTAGAACTTTACAGGTATATTTGCTTACTAAAATCATTTATTATTTAAAAATTTAATATGTAATGCAAATCATAATGAATTATATACTTTTAGATAGTTTTAGTTTCAAACTTTATATTTATAGCAATTTATTTTTTACTTAAATAACAAATAAAATTTACTATAGAGCATATAGGCTAAATAATTTCATTATTTCAAATTTTAAAATTTTACTTAAATTTGCAAATTACATAGCTCTTTTTTAATAAATATCCTTTTATCATAATTTAATGATATATTTCAGAATTTTATTTATTATTAAATACATTATGTTTTAAAGTTATGAGTGTATCAAATGATCAATTTCTGAAATATTTATAAAAGAGTATATTATATCCCTTACCATTTTCTCTAAAACCTATCTTAATATATATATTATATACTCTACTTATTTTTCAAAATTTGCATTTTTAAAATGTTAATTTCAACTGGTAAGTTGTAGCTTTTTTTGAAAGTGTATGAAAATTATTGAAATAGCAGGATTCTGGATATCATATATATAACTCATAACTAATCTGCATGAATTTAAGTACTTTTTGCTCCTGCTAAAATAGACCTAATTTGCTAAAAATCAAATTATCACATTTTAAATCTATACTAATTTGCTAAAACTTAAAATATGAGTTATAGTAAAATTCTAAATAATATAGATTTAAATTTGCTTAATAAAATATAATTTCAGTTTATTCAAATTATTTGTAAATCAGTAAATTTAATTGTTAATTTACCAAAATTAACAATCTTTTTTTTTTATTATCAATAAAAAAATAAATGATTAATATAAATTAAACTGCCAATTTTTATAATTAAAATATGTAGATTATAGATAAAATAATAATTATTAAAAACAATAAATTAAATATAAATAGTGCTCCGAAGCCGGTCTTCAAACCAGTTTCAAACCGGTTTGGCCTAAAGAAACCAAGACCGGTTTAACTAATTTTTCCTTTTTAGGTAGATTGAAACCGGTCTGACATGTCAAACCGGTTTAAAATCTTATTACAGAGAATTTTTTTCAAACCGGTCTCTGGTTAAAACGGTCTGAAACCGAAGACCGAAAACCGGTCTTGGAGCACTAAATATAAATAATTATTAAAAAATAAAATGTTACAAAACTAATCAAATGTTTTGGCCTACATTATGCTTAATTTTGGCCAGAATTATACTTAATTTTAGCCAAAATATAACCCAGATCCTGAAACTAATATTTTTAAAAATATTATTTATAAAGTTAAAAAAAAAGAATAAGTTAAATTTAAAAAAAAGTACCAATTTGCTCAAATATAAAATATGACTTTGTAAAATCAACACAATTTGCTAAAACTTATAATTATAACTATTAATTAATTTTCAATTAATTTGCTCTATCTAAAATTATGAGTTTAATCTAATTTTGATTGAATTTGCTAAAACTCAAATGTGAGTTTTATATGTGATATCTGGAATTTTGAAATAGTTATTATTTTTTTTTCTCTCTTTTTCTCTTTTTGGAGTAAAACTCCTATTATAAAATTTGCTTATTTTGAAGAAGGAATTAGCTATAAACCTTCCTTATAATAATTTTAAAAAGATTGAAAAGTTATCACTTACTCATTTACTTGCTTACTTGCTTACTTACTTATTTACTCATTCACTTGCTTATTCACTTACTCATTTGCTCACTTGTTCATTTACTTACTCATTCACTTATTTACTTACTAATTTTTTCACTTACTTATTACTTTATAACAATTATATATTAAGGTTGCAAAAACTATAAAGATATGGAAAGTAGTTATTTCTTAAACCTTATGTGTTTATACATATTATAAAAGTTTTTTTCAAATTATAAATAATATATATGACTTGTTAAAATTTATTAATTATCTTTTGTAATTTTATATAACTCTATAGCTTCAGGTACATATAATTCATTTTAATATTATTCAAAATATGAGTATTTTTTTTATGGAATAAATAGTAAAGTTTACAATAGACCACTCATTAATTATATTATCAAATTTTCAGAAACTTATAAATTTGGAATAAAGAAAAAAGTATCATACCCAAAATTTTTAAATTAATTAATGATAACATTAAATATTGATTTAACGGTAAAAAGAAATGTAAAATAATATTTAATTTTAATTATTGAATATTATTATTTTAATAATTTTAGGGTAAGCCTAAAATCTTTTATCTTTCTTTCCTCCCTATAACTCACAAATTTTTTTTTTTATTGATTTTATACTTATACTTTTATAATGTAAGTAATAATTTTTATTTCCATTTATATTTGAGAACAACCATCCATTGAGTTGATAATATTTTTATCATGAAAAATTTGAGAATGATTGATACAAAAAAAAAAATCTGGAAAAAAATTTATTTATTTCACTTTTGCTGTTTTTTCTTAATATTCTTTATTAAAGAAAATAAGAAAATGCAATTTTTAATAATAAATTATTCTAAATATAAGAGGAATTAAGATTAGCTTTACTTAAACAGAAGAATATTAAAATTATGATTTTTTAACAACTTTCAACTCTTTTATTAACAGTACAAAACATTTTAGTTAATACTAACTGATATTCTCCTCAAATCAATATTTTAAACAAAAGACAAAAAAATGCTTTACCAAATTAATGAGAACAAATATTTTTTTGATAGAGATGGAAAGTTAGTTTGTTATATTCTTTAGTACTAATAAAATAAAAAAATTATATTGGCTAAGTTCAAAATCTCAAAAGAGGAACTTACAAACAAATTAGATTTTTAAGAAATAGTAAAACAGTAATTAATTTAAATACCATAAATCAAATATTATTTATTTTATTTTAATTAAATATTTTTAATTACTCAAATTTCAAGAATTCAATTCATTATGGTTAAAGTAAAAATAATATTCTAGTTTTTTGGAAATATCTAAATGCAGTAAAATAAGAACATATTATAAGTTATTATAAAAATTCAGATAATATTAAATTAATTGAAAATTACATTTATAATAATTTAAACAAAATATTCACTATACTTTTATGATTTTTAATTTTAAACTATTATATTAAATCATCATTAACAGTATTTAATCTATAGCAATAGTTTTTACTATAGACCTATCAAAAATAATCTTTGAAAAATCCTATGGTTACAATAATGATTTATTTAGTATACTTATATTGCAATTTATTTTTAATATACAGTTTTTTGTAATAGATCTTATTAACAATATGTATAAAAAATTCTTCAATTCTGTAATTTTAGTAATGTCTTTTCTATTATTTTGATTAAGCCCAATTACTTAAAATGATATTTATAGGAAAATTTTGATTATTTCAATATGATAAAAATAAGAAATACTTATTCTTATTACCAATTTTCAGATATTAAAAAGGCTGATATTATTATTTTCCAATAATTATATTATTCCATATGGTACTAAGCTTAAATTTCTTTTACTTAATGAAGTATTTGCTAATACCAGAATTTTAAAGTTCAATTAACAGATAGATAAATTTTCAAAGTTTAGTGAGTAGGAAGATATTTTTCATATTAAAAACTATATTAGTAATTTGATAAAACTTAAAAATAATGAATATAAATATATTTATAATCATTTTTATAGCCAGTTTCATCTAATTGTTATTCTTATAAAAGAGATTATCATAGATAATATATTTGCTAATACTGTTAATAAATATTGGAAGTTGATAACTTAAAATAAAAACAATAGGTAATCATTATATAAATATCTAACTGATATTATTAATAGGAAGTGATTTAATTATATGTAAAAAACAAATATTCTTGAATTATATAAAAGTATAACTTTTGCTTATTATTATTCTAAAATACTATTATAAATGACAATAGTTAAAGTAATTTTATACATTTTTAATCAGTAAATCTATCAATTTCCTTTTAATTGGAAACAATATATGATATTAAAAATATATATACTGTAAGTGTAATTACAAACTTAATATTTTTTACATATTCAAAAGTGGATACTTTAATTGCTCTTATAGATAAATCCTTTACTTTTTAGATTACTTTTAACTTTTTTAATAACTATAATAGTCTACCACTGGTCAAAAATCAATATATCGGGTAGCAGATATGTATCAGATATGTACCCGATATGTGTAGTATTAATGCAGAAAATCGGGTACCCGATATGTGTAAGATATATGTAAATATATATATCATATACATATCGGGTACCGATATGTATATGATATGTAAATGATATGTAGACGATATATATATTTACACATATCTTACACATATCGGGTACCCGATTTTCTGCATTAATACTACACATATTGGGTACATATCTGATACATATCTGCTACCCGATATATTGGTTTTTGACCAGCCATTGTCGACGTACATACCTTACTCATCTTTACCACCTCCGACCCTACACGTTTCACATGACTCCGGAACCGATTGGTTGAAGAACTCGATGAAATATGGTTTGCCTTGGTTTAATCACTTTTCGGGTTTTATGGGTCGTCTAACGGTGCTACTTAATAACAGCTTTTGCAGGATGGAGTGTCGATTTTTATAGTGGGCGCGCTATTTGTTATTTTGTTAGCATAGTTGCTTCTACTTTGGTTGGAATATATCAAAGATCTGGGGAAATTTAGTGTAATGTGATTTTTCTTTTTTAGATTAATTTTTTACTTTATTTTTTCTTAGGAGACTATATAGCTTTGTTTTTAGTTAGTTTTATTTTTATATCTTTCTTTTTATTTTTGTAAATTGTATAAGTTCGAATAATTTTAATAAAGATAAAGGCTACTATGCCACGTTTGCCTGGTTTTTGACCAGTGTACTAAAAGAAATTCTTAATACAATAATATCTAAAGTAAATAATGCAAGTTCATATAGTTTTTTATAGGAAATATATATAATAATAGAATTTGAAAAATATTCAATGGCTTTACTAATATTAGAAACATGCCAATATTTATTAGTATTAATAATTTTTCTAAATATTTGTGAAATTACTTAACTTTTTTGTAAAATAAATGCCTTATAAAAAATTTTTTATGAAAATATTCTGAATTTTATCTGGTTTTTGTATTTTGAAAATGTTCTAATTTTTACTATTATAATTCTATTCCAAAAAGTAATTATTTTTCAGAATAATATTTTATGTTATTACCCAAAAACATTCAGTAAATTTATGAATTTAAATGGAATATTATTAGATGATTTACACAGATATTATCTGAAAGTATTCAGTAAATTTTATTAAATGCAATCAAGATACACTTCAATTATATTTGCAGGATATTATCTGAAAGTATTTATGAATATGAACTATATAGTTTTTAATAATATTAATACATTAATAGGATCCTCTATATTAATAAGATTCTCCATTATTTTTTCTAGTTTTCTTACAAGTGTTGTGTAATATTTATTGTTTTAGTTATTTTTTCTGAATTTGCATATTATTCATTCTAGTTGACCTTCTTTTTTTTTCTCATAAAGGTAATTGAGCATCATTAGTTTTTATTTTAGTAAGAACTATACTTGATGATCATTCAGAATTAGATGTAGATGAAATAGTGATATCAGTATGTGGAAATGATTTAGAAATTGAATACTAGCAAAGTATTTTCATCTATTTTTAGAGATATTGTTATATCAGATGATGTTCTTAAAATTGGAATAGGTAGTGATACCACTTTCTCAAGTTTTTTATTAGATATCCTATAAAGAGTATTTATATTTAAAATATAATTAAAAACTATTTAAAATATATTTAAAATAAAAAATTGCAAAATATTTATAATATACTTTAAATGTATTTAAAATTATCTTAAAATATATTTCTAATATATAATTTTTGCTCAAATACTTAAATTATATTTAAATTATCACAGGTCAAAAAACGATCTATCTCACACATATCGGGTACCTATATATCGGTGACTAATTAGGTACATATCGGGCATTTTTACATATTAACAACATATCGGGTACCCGATTTGTCACATAATGCGCAAATTTCAAATATGGTTAAAAAAATGTAAATTACCAAGTGTCCGATATCCAAACTATTAGTCACCGATCCGTTATCTAATATATATCGGTCACCGATATTTGTACGATCTTTAAAAAAATTTGTGTGTTTATTTAATATTATCGTAGTATAGAAAACAGCTACTGATTTCTGTCTATTTGGTATTGGCTTTGTACGCTTTGTACTTTGTAAAAATGTAATACAGTGTACGAAAAAAGATAATTGCTATGGAGTGCTTGATCCAAGTATCATTTATCTTCACAACTTCATACGGAGTTTTTCCAAATCATGAATACTTATAAATAGATGATGTTTATTTACTTTTTTAGGAAATATTGAATGATAAGATTATTATATAAGCCAACTCTCAGTGATCATAGTAATACAAGAGTGCGGCCAGAGAATACCTAAACTTCAAACCCGTTATCAAAAGCATATACAAATTATTCAAATTACCGCGATTTTCTGAAATCCACTTATTGTAATTAAATTTCTCATGGCAAAAAAATAAATACGTTCCCCTTTTTTTCTTTGTAAACTATTACACTGAATTTGCAAAATGGCGTATAAGGTGTATTGTACTATTACCATATTAGGAATCTTTCCATATAGCCAGGATACCTGAAAAAAAATAAATTTTAAGGAGATATTTTTTTTACCCAAATCGTAATAAAATTGTAATACAAACTAATTCCATATAAATGACGGATTTTATTTCTCTAACATCTTTAGTTCGATCGTTACTGATAAGGGTGATTATTGGTATCTTTGATTCTAGCGATCACTTCTGATGGAAGTTTGATAACCGGAGGCGATCGATTCAGTCATATTGAATTTGGATCCTATCTTTCAATTTAATTAATCTTTAAAGAGATACGTAAGCCAAAATGCCTGCGCCTGATCCCTGTCCTTTTGGAGTTTATAGGGTGACGATGAAGATCGGCTATTGCCCAAGTATACTCTTTATTGATTAATTTCTTTGAGAGACGTTTTCGTCGATGTGCTTTGTACGATAACAATGTTGCCTCTATAATTCCGGGCTGGATTAGAGGAAAAAGTCCTGATTGCACCTCACCCATTTTGTCGTCAGGCACAGTCTGAAACTTCCGTTTGTAAACTTTTGTTTGCATACCAAGCTGCATGGGTTTAGGATGTATTTTATTCCCTAACGCTTAGCCTACTTGTTAGGTTAGGTAGGTTGCATTGCACTCTGTAGCCTACCTTTTTAATGAGTTTTATGGCCACGTTTGCTCATTTAAAAATGAATTAAACAGGTTGCCATATCATTAAACACATCGCAGCCATTTGGTGATGAAGCTATAATTGTCTAATAAGGGTTCGCCCTGTCTGGCAATTTATGGTGGATTCAAATGGATCAAATTACAAACAATAATAATTTAGTCAAATGAGAATTCCAGGAAGGAACGAGGATGCTTTGTCTAATTGAAAATATTTTTTTTATTTTATTTTATTTTTTATATTTTTATTTTATTTTATTTTATTTTTTTATTTTTTATTTTTCTATTTGAGATTATTCATCGTATCCTATGTTTATTCATATCTGGTATTTTCGAATATACTTATCCTTATTATCATAGCGAGTTTTCTTAAAGCGTACCTGTGGCACCTCATCTGACTTGGGAAGTGTCGCTGAATCTAAAGCAAGGTATCCGGTTAATCCTCAACTTTGGGTTATGAGTTATGATTTAAGCATATAGTAATTTAATTTGACTTACATACCAAAAACAAAAATTTGTGTATATTTTCATTTTAATTTTTTTGAAAAAATAATATTATCGTATTTAGCTTATTAATCTAATTTATCGTATGTTAATATAGAAAATTTTATTAATCAGTTTTTGATATCTTATTAAATACCTTATCCGTAATTAAATTGTTACTGTAATAAAGTAATCAATACCGTAACTTGTTTATTAATAAAAATAAACTGTAATCTATAGCTTTATCAAACCATGATATTTTTAATTTAATCAATCAATTTTTAAAAAAATTAAATGAAAATGTTTGAATTCTGATTTTTATTAAAGTCTGATTAGTATTTTTGACGATAAACCTATTTAGGCAAAAGTGTAATAATTGTAAAATTTATTTTTTTGATTTTTTATTTTTTGATTTAGATTTATTTTTCTTTTTTTCCTTTTGTTGTTATTTTTGTTATTTACGACGTTATTATCAACATCATCATCGGCACCATTGTTGTCTTGAATGATGCTTTCATCAGTATCATAATCATAAACCGGGATATTTTTGGTTAAACGGTTGAATTTTTCAAGTGCTTCTCTATTCAAACACCAGCTTGGTGCGCCGGCAGGTGGCACACTAACTGTTTCTGTTTTGTCTAGAACTCTTTTACATTTTAAGTTTGGTGGTTTTTTCCTTAATAACTCTACCGTTAGATCAATACGATTATGTAATAAACGTTGAAGCTTAAATAAAGAAATTAAACTATAAATTAGTGTTTATACTTTGATAAAAAATAATAAAATATACATACAGCAGGAGATCTCCACCATCTTTCATAAATATATATCGAATTTTTTTTTGTGACTACTTCTTCTTCATCATTTTCATCATCTTCATCATCTTCGTCGGTTTCCTCCCATTCTTCGAATGGTAGCCTGAATCTTTTAAAATTTGAACTAGATCCTTTTCAGGATATCGGCAAATGTACTTATCTTTGTTTTGTATTAGGTAATTGGCCGCGTTTGTTCTTCTTTTTTTTTTCTAACAATGTTAATTATAAAGCACAATATAATTAATTTAAAAAAAAACTAAATTTAATAGCTTCTGTTAATTAAATAATTTACATCCTGCATCCTTGAATTCTTCATTGCTCTTCTTTTGTTACGTTTTATTTGGGCTTCCCCTTGCTTTCTAATATTACTAACGCGATGGCGAGATCGCCAACGTCCATATAACATCTTTAATAAATCACTATTTGAGACTTTATATTTTTTATTTACGAGTTTGTAAAGTGGTGGAAGGCAATTGGTAGAATGTTATCTTTTCTTTCAGCCCATGTGAAATCTCATAGTTAATACTGTATACGTCTTTTAGCTCGGAGTCGCTCCAAATAAACACTTCTTTCTGTAAAATAATAGATAAATGTAAATAGGATAAAAGCAGAAATAATATATAAAATAATCAAATACTTGCTTTTATCGTGTTATAAGAACTTTTAGAAAAGGAAGAAGAAGAAGAGGAGGAGGAGGAGGAGGAGGAGGAGGAGGATGATTCATCACTAGATGATACATTATCACTATTCATTGTTACGAAGTATAAAATCTTTTTGTTATTTTGTAAAATAAAAAAATCCCGTATAAAGTAGAGATTTCAGAACGCGAGAAAAGTTGTTTGTGTGCAAATTTATAATGATTTCAGAGATTTCAGGATGCAGATCAAGGGCTCAGAGGTAGCAACGCGTTTGCGCAATTCTCACCAGGTAAAAGTAACGCGCTCATAAAATTCTTGTGCAATTCTTATGTATGATAAGAATTATTAAAAGCTCGTTTCTGAACGTCTTCGATTACTAACTATTAAAAGTGATAGAATAAAAAATATATTTTATACATTTTAATAAAAATGAATAATAAAAAATGTAACTCTGTATCTGGATTAATAAAGAGTAATAAAAAACGTAAAGTTGAAACCTCTGAAACCTTTGTGGCTGATTTAATAAAGCCCAAAAAAAAGTATTTGTATATTTGCAATTGTGCTCGTTGCAAAGGTGCAGAAGTTGATTCTCGCACTCAAGAGAAACATACGTATGATGATAGTTTGTGGGAATCGAGATCAAAAGATTCTAGAAAAAATCAGGAAAATACCATCATGATAAGAAAGAAAAAAACATCATCTGTTAATAATACATATATAAATACAGAAATAAAATTGAATATATCAAAAAAGCGAGAAAGAAATAATTACTCCGGTACATCTAGTCCAGATCAGGACTCTTCCCATCCTGGTCCTTCTTTCCAATATATTGAAGAAAATATAACATTATTTTCATCAAAACCTTCATGTTTTCGTATTCCAGCACCTACAATTGATGAAAATAATGATGAAATCAATTATTTTGGTGAGAATTATAATGTAGATAATATAAATGAGGGGAAGAGAATGATGATGTAAATAATATGGATGAGGAAGAGAATGATGATGTGGATGAGGGAGAGGAGAATGATGATGTAAATAATATGGATGAGGAAGAGAATGATGATGTGAATGAAGGAGAGGAGAATGATGATGTAGATAATATGGATGAGGAAGAGAATGATGATGTGGATGAAGGAGAGGAGAATGATGATGTAGAAGATTTTTTCGCATCTCCTAAGATTGACAATGACAATGAAGAAGCATTTATAGTGGAAAGCTTAAGTGATTCTATTAATACTGAGATTATAATATGGCTATTTAAATTTCAACAAAGATTTCGATTGCCTGATATTGCACTTGAATCCTTAATAAAATTTTTTCATATAATTCTTATGCGCTTTGATAAGTTGCAATTTGAAAATTTTCCTACCTCATTATATATGGCAAAAATATGGTTAAACATTTTTCAACCGAAAATGCAATTAGCTGCATGTACCGATTGCCATAAATTGCATAATGTTAAAGATATTATTGCATATAAGGAAGAAGGAAAAGTTGCTATAATGAATTGCCCGTATAAAGAGTATCCAAATAATCCAATATCAAGTCGTAATCACCAATGCAATAATCCACTTTCCATTCTCAAAAAAAATAAAGATGCAACAATTGTCGTACCTCGCATGGTTTATCCTAAGCTCAAACATTCGTCAGCAATTGAGCATTTTATATCAACGACCAGATTTTGAGAACATGTTAAAATTATCGAGGGCTCGAAAAGAAACGAAAATAATATCTATTCAGATATTTACGATGGTAAGGTATGGAAAAATTTTCCATTTGATGGTAGTACCTTTTTTACAACGAGACTGCCACAACCCATCCAGGTCTTCTCCTTAATCTTGATTGGTTCCAACCATTCTCCTACACGCAGCATAGTACTGGCGCTATTTATGCGTCTATTTGCAATCTTCCAAGGTCAGAAAGGAATAAGCCCGAAAATATTATATATTTGGGTTTCTTACCAGGACCAAAAGAGAGGCGGAACGCATTAATCATTATCTAGCTCCTATTGTAGATGAGTTATTAGAACTTTGGAAGGGGTGGAAAGTACCAAAAACTCACCAATTTTCCAATGGTTTAGAAATAAAAGTTGCGTTAATTGTTGGATCATCTGATACTCCAGCTACACGAAAGTTATTTGGTCGTGGATCTGCAGTAATGAAATGCTATAGGTGTGATAAACGTACCACTTATAGCGAGGAATTTAGAAAAACTCATTACGGAGGAATGCGAAACTATAATGAATGGGTAAGCAAAGCCTGCAGATCTTTTATTACATAGACAATATGCTCGCGGAATGGTTGCAATGTAGCTCGAAGTCATCGAGAGGCAGCGTTTTGAAATTAAACATTTTCAGATGAATTTTAAGAAAGTGCTTGCCTCATATCTAATGGATGCATACGATTTGCTGTAGTGGATGCTATGCATTGTCTTTTTCTCGGTGTTGCAAAATGGATAATCAAATCCATTTTTGTAAACCAAAAAAAATTAACTATGGAAGTGTTCCGTGTAGCACAAAACAGAATGGATAATATTGATTTACCTTCGACATTGGTAGAATTCCTCCAAAGATTGCAATCGGAAATGATGGGTTTTAAGCTTAACTGCTGATCAATGGAAGACCTTTATTATGATTTATTCTACATCTATATTATGGGATATGCTAGATGATAATGATAGAAAGATCTTAGGGCATTTTGTTCGAGCTTGTAATCTTTTAGTAGCAAGATTTATTACAGATGATGATTTGAAGGAGGCGCAAGAGAGGTTAAAAGATATGGCCTACCTTATAGAATATACATATGGACCAGAATTTATAACAAGCAATATACATCTCGCACTTCATATCCCTGATTGCTGTCGTGATTATGGTCCTATATATAGTTTTTGGCTTTTCCCGTTTGAAAGACTTAATGGATATATAGGTAAATTTACTTCAGTGTCTTTCAATTGTCTTTAGTACCTTTATTAAAAAAATTCCTGTTATTTAGGATCATATCCTAATAGTAACCGACAAATAGAACCCGAATTAATGAAAATTGTTCTTAAAAACACTTTGGTGGATTATCACTTATCATGTAAATGGACATCTGGCCTTCTAGATGAATCTCTCCATCTTCTTGTACCAAAAAAAGCTGTAGGAAGTTTAGCAATCGCAGCAGAAAGGGAGGAACTGCAGCATTTTCTATTCATGAGACATAATACGTCTATGGTTTCCAAAATATATGGCACTGAACCATTACCTGGCCAAATGCTTAACCCATCATATATCAATGTCGTTATGCCTTTGGAGTTGCGAGGATTTCTATGTGAATGGTATGCAATATTATATGAAAAGGAAAAAGAAGATGTGTTAGGATTTATGGATTTGCATATGAATCAGCATGCAAGACTACAAATTGGCGCCGAAATATTTGGATCTATGATTTCTGGTCGCCAATGAAAAAAATGCGAATATATTTGCAAAATGGAAAGCAGCTAATGATGATTCAGTTGACACTTATCCGGGTGAAGTCCAATATTATTTCGAGCATGCCCTAGATTTCCAGAAGGAACGAAAACTCACCTCCTAGCATATGTCAAGTGGTATAAACCTGCACCTTCTTTTAGTATTCGGTTTAAACATAGTTTTATGGAGCCAGAAATATCAAATACCGAATTATGGAAAGCTGAATACTTTCAAGAAGGTTGTGATTCCCTGTTAGCGGTTCGTAGGATATTATGTCGAGCTACAAAATTTAGAAATATTACGGTAGGAAAACAAAAATATTTGTCGATTATACCTTTGAATAGAAGATTTAACTTGTAGTATGCCACACCAAATAAAGAAAATGATGACACATTTGATTTCCATTTCAAGCTTAGTGATAATCGTGTATAATATAAGCAAGAAGATAGTATGTCTCGTGACTTTCATCAAATGAAAAATTATTAATCGCGTATTACATAAGCATAATTTTTGCTCAACGAATTCGTTTAACGCGCTCAACATTAATTCAACTTTTGAAAATTAACATTAAATCAATCCAAGATGTAAAATTAATAAAATTAATTAATTTTTTTTCGCATTAGTAAGTCGTAATAAATAAATGTTAATTTTTACGTAAGAATAATACCGGACCTAATTTACAAAATTTTTAATCACTTTTAATGGCTAATTTTTTTTTTTTGTACGATGGAAAACAATGGAAGATCGACATTTTAATCACTTTTAATGGACAAGAGACGGAGTTTTACGAATTCTCTGTTTTGTGAATTTTATGATATAATATCATGAATCAACAAAATCATTTTGAAATGGTGTTACATTAAAAATTGTACTAATAATTAAAAAATGAAATGATGTAATATCATGATAATTGAATGGCATAATTAGAATTGTTACAAGAACTTTCTCGCATTTTTTTGATAATCAATACTAATTAATAATCAATACATATTTTTTTTTATAATCAATACATATTTTTTTTTATCAAATATGTTTCCAAATATTCTAAACAATTTTTTAACAAAATTTCAAACAATGTCCTCATCTTCAACCGATTCAACCACCGTCAATGATACCAATACCATCAATGTCAATACTACCTCCATTTTCGACACTATAACTTATTCTTCCGGCCGGGTGGAGTGGTCGGATGACCAAATCGCAGTTTTGATTGAGCAGCGGAGATCAAGAAACTTCGAGTACCATTATCAAATTGCAGGAAGAAGTAGAAAAAGATTCTGGAATTCCGTTGCGAATAAAGTAAATGAGAGGTGTGGAAGCAATTATTCGGGCAAACAGTGCCAAACAAAATTCAATGGATTAGTGACCAGTTATCACGTGAGTTAAATATTAATAAAAATTTGTTGTAATAGTAATTTTAATACTTATTTAACACTTAATACTTTAGGATCAATTATTAGTGATTGCAAACGATCCGAGAGGGGCAAGAAGCCGTGCTGGTGCCATTTATTTTGAAGTCGCTGAATACACGGTTTTGGGAAAAACCAGGTAAGAACTTTTAAATCTAACAACATTACATAATCAACAAAATGATTATATTAAAGAGGTAAATTGTTTTATTTAATATGATTTAATATGTTTCTAGACGATCAGTTTGTACAGGCTTCAATTGGTGTTAATAAAACTCAACACAGACGAAACAATAGAAGGAATGGTATGTAAAGTATAAAAGTTTAATCAAATTATAAATTTTTATTGATTTTCTTAATATTTTATAGCACGTGGGAGCCGGAATACTCAAAATACGAATACGAATACTCAAAATACAGAAGATCGAAATGGTAAGTACAAAATTTATTAATTTTTTTTTCTTTTTTAGTCGTAAATACAAAATTTATTAATTTCTTTTCCTTTTTTAGTCGATGATGATAATAATGAATGAGTTTTTATTTTCTATCATTTTTTCACAATTGTTTATTATCATTTATTATCATTATCATTTTATTATCATTTGTTAGCTTTTTGTTATACACCATTGATTATAATATCACTAATACACACACCACCCGATCAACCCTCAATCTATCATATCACTTATTATTGTTCACAATCGTTTATTATCGTTTATGAAAGTGGCGAGGAAAAGTTAAGGGGAGGGTATTACCAAATAAAAAGTCTTCAAATAATGCTAAACTTAATGCGGAATATTTTTAAAATGTATAATTATTAATAATTTGAGCTCTATTAGCAACTGTAACTTTGATAAGAATTACAAGCAAAAAATATTTGTGGTAATTCTAAAATTTTGAATATCTTGTATTTTGGTACTTACGTCCCATTCAAATGTTAATACATTAGCTTTAATAGGTACGCACCATTCCGGAGCTTCAAAATCTTCCCAACAAATCTCTGTAATTATATAAAATTAGTATGATTTGATGCAAGAATCAAATAATACTTAATAATTGATACATGACTATCATCAAAATTTTCAGCGCCGCTAAAAATTAAAGCCTTTTCTATAAGATCCTTAAATGATATCCAATGCTCTTAAAAATTGTTTTCGTTATGCTAATTAATTTATTGGTCCCTTTCAATTACTGATCATCTGGCAGACTGCCATACACCAATTTTTTTGTTCGTTCGTCCAGATCGCTAAAAAAAGAAAAGGGAACGTTAATTACGTTCCCTCAAGTAAAAACTAAAAAAGAACGAAACATACCTTTGTTTCGTTCAAGTTCCTGGGTGTTCGGCTTGTTCGTTCGTCAGGTCGCTAAAAAAAGAAAAGGGAACGTTAATTACGTTCGCAAGGAATAAAAACGAAAGAAAAAGAACGAACTTTATTTTGGTTCGTTCGTTTAAGAAGCCTGGTCGTTCAAATTACCAATCCAAAAAGCCGATATCTACAAAAAAAAAGAAGTAAAAAAGAAAAAAGTTAAAAAAGATTATCATTTGGCACACAAACCATAATTGACTAGTCCGATCAGCCGATTCTTCGTTACCGTTGGTCAATAGTGTGACGATTCATGACCAATATTAACAATATTCTTCAACCGGTATTATTGATAATATTTTTACAAAAAAATATCAAAATGATATTATTGTATAAATATATATATATTATTAAGATATAAAAATTTCTTATAAAAAACCTATTTCTCCTATAGAGAAACAAACCATTTGGTTAAATATTAAGCCGAGTATTTAGTAAGTTTTTTTTTAATTATATTTAAAAAAAAAGAAATTATCTTTAATATTTTGTGTATATTTCTTATTTGGTTTTTTTTATTATTTGAAATTTTTCTCATATAATATCTATTATTTTACTGTCTACTCCAATTTTACCAACAAATCTAAGTAGTGTTGATATCTTCCAATGTTTTACATGTAAAGGTTTAAATTAGCGTAATACAATAATACGTATATATAATATTTTTTGTAAAGATTTGTATAAACTCCCAAAAATGTTTATAAATGAATTCAAAAAAATATTGGTTTTTTTTCAAATTCATCACTTCACCAAAACCAGATCAAAAGCTGTTGCTGTAACTTGTACAGAAAGCCAGTTTTTTGCCACATTTGGCAGTAGCTGTGAATGAGTACTGGCCAAAAATATTATTATGAATTTAGAACAAGATTTTGGAAGAGGCCAGGTAATTATATTATAATAAAATTTTATAATTAATATTACATTCTATTTTACGTTCACATTTTAAATTTGATAAATTTGATCAATTTTAGTTACGCGTGACAATCGTAGGAGAAGGAGAAACTTACCTACGTATCGTAGAAGAAGATAATTATTTTTATTTTTTTATTTATTAAGTGAATAGCTAGGCCCAGTCCGTACCAAATATCGGCTGGAGACTTACGTTTTTTTGGGCTGTAACTGATACTGACGTTCATGCCGTACAGCCTGGATACTATTTTATAGTAAAATAGTAGCGAACAAGTATCAAATGTGTATTTTTTATTAAGTTATAATAAAAATTAGAATTTACTTTAATTTTTAACATAAAAATTGTAAATAATAAAAAAATCTGCTTTCCCAAACTTAAAAGAAAAGGTGTTAATATTATTTTTGATTATTCAATAGTATCGCATGCCCTTGTATACGTTCTACTGCATACGCAGCTTTAACGATCAAATAGTAATAATATTACGCAGGTTTACAGTCTCGTAAATTTTCAAAATATTTTAACCGTAATATTACGCAGGTTTACAGTTTCGTCACTAAAATCACATGACATTTATGCATGTATATTAATAACCAATTAAAATCGCTTTGATTACATGTGATATCTAAAATTAATGCGCGATTTTTTTTGTTTATTTTCAAAAATACACTTTTCTCTTCTTACTTATCTTTTATTAACGCTTTACGGTTCGTCTCTTCTTTTCTCTTTTATCCAAGTATACTTTACTTATCTTTTACAATATTAACAATACTTTGGCACTTTAGTTTATATATTTAATATAGTAAGACATACTCATCTACTATATACAAAAGAAAAGAATAAAAAAAGGAAAAAATGTACCCCTACCCGCATACAGAAAATTCTCTTTTAAATAAATAGTGGAACTGTTAAGCAAGGTATGAAAATAGGATATACGCGTATTTTTCATATTTTTCTTTACAATAGTGGTTTGAGTCTTTCTTTGTGGTATAAGTGTGAATATATTTTTCAACGGCCATGTATCTATTGCTTGTTAAATATATTTGCAATTTCTTGTCTTTCTTTGTTAGACTGTGGTATTACAATATGAAGTGTGAATATATTTTTCAACGGCCATGTATCTATTGCTTGTTAAATATATTTGCAATTTCTTTTGTAATATTTGCTTTAGCCTGGAGGAAAATGTTATGAAATAGGGCTGGATATTTTATGACATTTTCTGCCTTCCAATTACTTTGTCCGGGGGTAGCCTGACAATTTGTCGTTGTCCGTCAGTTGTAGCAACCAGCATTTTTTTACGATTTTAAGAAACAAAACTTTTTCAAAAATTTAATAAAGAAAGAACTAACTTAAAAATATTATTTTATTATTCTTTACAAAACGCTGGCGCTGGAGTATTTTTTCTCTCACTTATCAAATCCCAACATATCCAAAGACTAATCACGTAGTACGCTGTGGTCTGGAACCACCTGAGATTTTTGACTACCTAGGGATGAAGTTGTAGGGTACTTGTACCCGATAGGCTAGCCTCCTCTGACTTAGGGTCTCATTAATCGGGAGATGAGGTGGTTCCTAAGTACCTTCCACATCAAGGGCGGACATTTTTTGATACTGTGCGTCAAGGTGGTAATCCTATATCTGCGAATTCAAGAAAAAAAACTCTAAATCAAAAGAATTTGGAAGCAACACATATCAAGGTAATCTAAGCATTTTTTTTAAAAAAATTTAATCAAAAATTAATTTGGTTTATATATAGTAAACTCAAGAAAAAGAAGATCTAATCATATATCTTCAGAAGAATATGAGAGTAACGCACATCAAGGTAATTTAAATATTTATTTTTTTTATTTATTAAAGAAAAATAATTAACAAAATCTATTTTCTCTTTAAACAGCAAACTTCAAAAAAAGAGGTGAAATAAATACAAAGGTATATTTTTTTACTAATTTTTATTTATATTTTCTTTTTTTCTAACCTACTAACGTTTGTTTTTACTAATATATTTTACTACTAAACATACTAATAACATTTTCTATTACTAACCATTTTTTACTAACATTTTTTTAATACTATTCTTTTTCTTTTACGAATACATTATTCATACTAATATCTTTATTACTAAAATACTATTTCTTTCTTTTAAATATTAAACAGATAAAAATAAGCGCCATTTGTAGATAACAGATATCTAATTATTTATATAGCTATATAGAATAATATATTTTTTTGTAATCTTTTTTATTATTAATTAAAAAACAATAAAACTTTTAATTTAATTGAAAATAAGAATAAAATTTGTGTAATAAAATTTTACTTTAGCCCGAATTAAAATTAAAAATTAATCTGAAATTATAATTTTGCCCAGATTAAATTATAATATTATATGAAAAAATTATCTATCGTATTGTCAGATAAATGTACGATATGTATCCTATATTTACCCGATATCTATATAACATGTGTCCGATATTATACTGACCAATATCTATATGATATTTATACGACATGTATAAGATATGTGCCCGATATTATACTACCCGATATATGTGTAATATGTGCACGATATCTATAATATATATCACCGAACTTCTGCATAAACATTACAGATATCAGTAGTATTCGATATGCCGTGTGTAATTGTTGCATATCGTATACATATCATATACATATCCTACATATATCTGGTACCCGATATGCAACCGATAGCCTCGATTTTGACCTGTGTATACTTAAATTAAAATTTAAGTATATTATAGATATATTTTTTACATACTTAAAATATACTTATAATATATTTCATAATATATTTTAAGTATATTTTAAATATATAAAAAATATATTTATAATAGTTTTATAATATACTATAATTTAAATATATAAATATATTAGACATATATTTTAAGATAATTTTAAGTATATTTTAGATATATTAAAAATATATTATAAGTATTTTGCAATTTTTAAATTAAATATATTTTAAATATATTTTAAGTATAATACTTTTTATAGGAATGGTGTAATATTTTTGCATTTTAAGAGGTGGATTACTGAATTGATACCTTGGATAAAAGCTTTTTAATTTTTTTAAAGGGGTTCAGTTTAGAAAACTTATTAGGTTTTATTTATAGATCAAAAATAAAATGCCAAAACTTACTACAAAAAAAAAATAAACATGTCATACTTATGTTTTTTATTAAAGTTTCAGATTTTTTTCGAAAACTTAGATACTCCAAAGAACAAAAAAAAATGAAATGTTTTTTGTTAAAATACTTTATAATGTCCACTTCAGAGACCCAAAAGAGCCACTAAAAAAAAAAAAGAAATGAAGGCTGTTAGTACCGTTCGTTAATATAAATGAATTATAAAAAGAACAGGAAAATAGCTTACCAGATTTTTATATGTCCAAAAATCCTTCCTATCATTTAAAAGATTAATGATTTTATGCCAAATTTCTATATGTTTAAGACTAGTATATTAAAAAAAGAGAAAAGATGAAATATTAATAAAACATTTGTTAAATGAACAATTAAAAAGAAAAAAGACAAACTGCTAGTAAAGTTCATTGAAATAAAATAAAAAAAAATTGAAAGACTTATTAAAATTTCATATTCAAGGAGACTAAAAAAATGGCTTAAAAAGTTTCATTTAAGATTTTTTTTTAACAAAAAGTACAAGAAAGAAAAACGAAGAAGGGAATGGTAAAAAAAGAACAAAGAAAAGGAAAAGACAAAAAAAAGGATGAAGGGAAGAGAAAGAAAAATGAAGGAAAGTTTAAAAAGTTAAAAAAAAGTGTAAATTAATTGATTTAGAAACCTAATTGCTAATTATTACTATTACTAATTGAGGTCAAATATGGGATAAATTGTATTAAAGCCAAATATTTATTATTGATAGAGAAGGTTGCCTTATTGAAATATATTATTAATAAAAATATTTTAAATAATCGGGATATAATCAGAATATTTTCAATTTGAATACAAAATCAGAATATCTTCAAAATTTTTTCAAAGTATTTCCTAATACTTTTTAACATATTAAAACTTCTAAATTTTAACTTGAAATATAATTGAAATGTTATCAATATAATTAGAGTATTTTCAATAAATTCAGAAAAAAAATTGGAATGTATTTAACAAAAATTTTTTATAGGGGTGACAAGTTTAACTGCAAGTTTAAAGATTGATTTTAAGTTAGTAATTTTCTAATTACATAATAATAAATCAAGTACAAATTAAGTTACAAGTTAAGTCAAATTTAAATCTAATTAATACTTGACTCAATGTGTCAATTTGCTTAATCTACAATTACTTTTAATTTTTTACTATGAAGGAGATTTTAATAAGGCTAAACATTAAATAAAAACTAATTTTCTGATCATATGATATGTTTATTATTTTTTTATGTATGATATCTGCCTATAAAAAGAAAAAAAATTTTTTAATTACAATAAATATATCTACTGACCTGTACACACCTACTTTCTATTTATCTTTATATCTGAGTATTATTCTAAAAGAAAAGATTATTCTTAAAAAAATAAAAATAAAGTAAGTAAAAAACAATAATAAAATTAAAAAAGAAAAAAAAAATACTAACCTTTCTTATTTTTGGTAACCCATTTACCAAAATTACAGTTCCAAAAGAAGAGACCATTTTTAAAAAAATAAAATATTATAAATAAAAAAAATAATAATAAAATTAAAAAAGAAAAAAAAATACTAACTTTTTATATTTTTAGTATTCCACCTACCAAAATCACAATTTCAAAAGAAAAGACCGTTTCTAAAGAAATAAGAATATTGTAAATAAAGAAAAATAATAAAATTAAAAAATAAAATAAAAAAAAATATACTAACTTTTCGTATTCTTAGTAGCTTACTTACCAAAATCACAGTTCTAAAAGAAGAGATTATTTCTAAAAAATAAGAATAAAATAAGTAAAAAAAATAATAAAATTAAAAAAAAAATGAAAAAAATGAAAATATACTAACCTTCTATACTTCTTGCATTACTTATCTTTTTTTCTATATAAAATGTAATATTGGTATTGGGTTTTATACTAAAGGTGCTAAATCTAAATTAATTAGGAGTTTAAACAGGTCATCAAGATATCAACTGTATATGTTATTGAAGACTCAAAAGAAGATATTCCTGAAAGAAATAAAAAAAATAATTAAAAAATGATCAGAGAATCAAATCTAATCATTTGATTCTAATCAATTTGAATTAATCTTTTTCTAATTTAAGTTGATTATGAATCAATTTTTTTTGTGTTGATTTAAGTTGATTATAATATTAACTCAACTTAAATCAACCTGATTTTTCTGAGTTAAGTATAATTTACCTTTAACTTGACTCAAATCAACTTGTTCAGAATACTAAGTAATTCAAAATAAGTAAATTAGCAGATGGTTAGATAATAATACTAAATAGAAACATTCCATTTTTTACATTTATTTTCTTAGCCAGCTGGCTTTACAAAAATATAATAAAGAATTTTTTAAATATATGTACATTTTATAAGTAATATTCCATCTAATTCTAATTTGCTATTAATAATAAAGTTTGCCCACATTGGACTTATGATTTTTAACCAATATAAATACACAGCTTAGCAAGTTATTAGAGACTTATTATTATTAAGCTATAAATTTGTTTTACATAAATTTGAAGTGTTTTTTTCATTATTAGCAAGAAGAAATTTCCCTAAAGCCATTATTTAATGTTCTTAATTCTTTCATAATAAAACAAGTAACATTGGCCCTACATTTTTGTATAGGTTAATTTTTCATTTATCTTCAGTAAAGAATGACAAGTACAACAAGCATAACTAGCAGAATAAAGTTTTTTTTAAAAAAAAGATACAATCAATACAATCATGATTTTCTTTTTTTTTTCTTTTTCCCTTATTCTTTTTTTTTTAAAAAAATGATTAATAATACAACTGACCCAGAAATATACTGTATATATAGGAGTCAGGTGATGAAAAAAATTTTTTACTATGAGCTGTATGCATTTTTTCAGGGCCGGTGTCAGTCAGTTACTATAATAGAATTACAATAAAATTCTGTAATTGACACAAAATTATTCAATATGGCTCATAAATTCTTACCTCTAAATTAATACATGTTTACCATCGAATAATTTAATCTCTTTATTGATTTTATTGATGAGATTAAGTTTACCTTCAATGAGACCAATTTCGCCCTCATATATTTTGTTCATAACTGAAATCTCTTTATTGACGAGATCGAGTTGACATTCAAACATTTATTCATCCTGGCAATCTCTTCAAACCCTGAATTCATACTTTTTCTTATATCTTTGTTTATTGCGGTAATTTCCTAGAAAATCAAGATGTTATTATGTGAAACAGGTGGCATCATTTAAGGTTACTGTACATACGTTGTTTATTCAGATAGGGTAAATTAACAAGGATATAAAGGATATTAGTGATCCAATAAGTTGAATGGCTTTAACGAGAGTGCTAACGAAAACTAAAGATATATATAATAAATATACAGATTTATTGATATGTTGACTAGCAAAGAAATGGCGCAGAAAACTTTTTACCATTAATTTTTTTCGAAACTTCCCACAGTCTTGCGTACCAAGTTTATTGTAAAGCTGGGTTAGGTTGACCTTCTTGTTGTTGGTTAGGTTGTTGACCTTCCATCGGTACTTTTTTGATGAGAAAAAAATGTTATATTAAAATTATATCGGATCTTAAATCATGATAATTAAATTGGTAATTAATGAACTGCAGTATACAATACTTCAGAAAAATTATTGCCGATACTAGAAGTTCCTAAACAAGACTATAGTTGAAGCTGTTCGTCCTAAATGGGTTTTACTAAGGTTAATTTCATTCATTTATTTTTGACCTTGCATACATGTCTCGTATAAGTATAACTGATGACTATTTTACTTTACCCAGAATATTTCTCACTATTGAAATCTTAGCCGGTAAATCCTGTATTCTATGATTTTCTGTGTTGTTGATAATTTTCAAATTTTTCAATTATCGTAATTCTGGCTAACATTAAGTTTGGCCAGAATTTGCGAATCGTTGGCTGACTTTGCATAATTCTGGCCAAATTACAGAATTTTACAGAATTGACTTTTATCACATGCAGAATTCATCCTTAATCATCACCGAAAATTATTGTTTCTGATTGAAAGTGAAAAGAGTCTTCGTGATTTATATCATATAATATATTATGTATCATAAGCTAAAACTCCTGAACTTTTATATTTATTTTTATATGTATTTTTACACATATTTTCCCAATGATAAAAAAAAGATAATTTTTTTGCTAATTGCTTATTTAATAGGCTATATAAAAGTATATTACATATAGCACAGTAAATTAAATATTCATGTATATCACATTATTAGTTGTAGATTCTGCTTCTATTAATTGGAAATATAAAAACTCTTCAATTTAACATTAATAAGATTATACGACAGATTTGTTTTAATGACTTTAAATTATCTTTTTAATGAACTGTTATATAAATTATGAATATGTTGAATTTGTCACTCCTTATAGTAAAGAATTTACCTAGTCCATATATATGAACTATATGTTTCTATGTAAACATTTATCCTTACTTATTATTGGATTGTAATTATTTATAAATATTCAAAAAAAATAAGTTTTCCTTTAGATGTATTCATCATATAAATAATTATTTAATATTACTACACAATATGAAAATGGGGTTTAAGGACTGAAGGTTTACCCCCATTGAAATATTGTGTGCGTGGACTTTTCAAGCTTAGAAAGTATATTAATTTTTTAATTAATATTAAAAAAGCTTCTATTAACTCTAGATTTTTAATTTTAATATTATATTTTCAAATACTGTATGAGTTCTCCAACTTTAAAAAGCATATCAATTTTTATTATATATTAGAAAAAAGCTTTTAAAAGCTCTAAAATTTTAATTTCTATATCAACTTTTTGGTTATATTTATTAAGTTTAACAAATTAATATATATCAGGAATTGATTTTACATAAATTAACTCATTAAATATTATATTTATTACTTAAGTTTAATAAAAATAATCTAACTGTTTTTATTATTCCATAAATAAGTCTAATGAAACAATAAGTTTAACAAAATTTTAAAAAATAAGTCTAACTGCTCCAATTCACTTATCATAAATCTAACAAAAATTACATATCAAGAATTGCAGCCAACTTATTAACTAGCATCTTATTTATATAAATTTAACAAAAAAATTTAAGTTTAATAATTCTATTTTGCCAAAAAATTTATTTGTCTAATGAAAAATATATATCAGAAAAATGGTTTTATAAAAATTGGCTTATTAAATAATAGTATATTATTTATTTAAATTTAACAATTTCAACTATCAGAAAATTCATATATTTAATAAAAAATACAGTCAACTCCCTCTATA
This sequence comes from Rhizophagus irregularis, assembly GCF_026210795.1. Taxonomy (NCBI): domain Eukaryota; kingdom Fungi; phylum Glomeromycota; class Glomeromycetes; order Glomerales; family Glomeraceae; genus Rhizophagus; species Rhizophagus irregularis. The sequence goes on along the minus strand of NC_089436.1, from coordinate 1,791,650 downwards.
GTCACTCCCGTTATAGTCACATTCTACTATATAGTCACACCAGTTGAATGTTCAAAACACTTTATTATTAAAATCTATCCTATATAGTCACAATCTATCTATAGTCACTATCACACCTATCCTCAAAAATCTTATATTAAAAAAACCCGTTTATAATCACAGTTATATAAAGAATATATTAAATAACTTGGCATCTAATAATCGTACAAAGATGTATCATAGCTTGTTAGAATCGTCTCACTGAGACGAATCGAATGGTGGTAGTTTTATCCTTTTCTCGCTAATGTTTACGGCCGTTAGACCACCCCATTGCCTCTTATGAGACTAATCTCGGGTCTGTGTCCTATCATCTTCAATGGGCAACCATTATACCGAGTACTTAATTCCTCAGGTAACAGCACCACTATAGAAGACATCCCCCATCGGGCCATTATAGGCTGATCGAAGCTGTGTACACGCCGCCTACTCATCCTATACCCATTGTACGATACTGATACTCAATTTATTTAACGACCTTTAGAGAGCATCTACTTTCATGGAGGACTTTCGACAGGTAACATCAACCATCTAGTACCCTTCCATACCACCATTTTAGGTACTAAGTCTCACTCGAAAGCCCTTTTGCCTTTCTATCTGATTACGCGCCGATAGTACAGTTGTTTACCCCAAGTGGTATACTTTGTAGTGACCACTCGGACAGGAAGTAGCAGGCTTCTGTCCAGGATCACCCCGCGTGGGTATCAACCACCAGGGATCACCAACCAGGACCTATGGTAATCGAACCCCATAACCACGCTACCTGTTCGCGCGCACGAACACCTACGGCTTGCCAAGACCTAACAGAAGGTCAAACTACCACTAAGACATTGCACCCCTCAGCTTTACCATCTAGGACAACCATCTAGCCATTACTGACCCCAAGTGGTATCGTGGAGTGACCACCTGAACAGGAAGTCCCCAGGTATAGTAGTGACGCCGAGGACAGGGGACTGCGCGCCTGTGGCCTCATAGGGAACGTTAGAAGGACACCATGACCCTTAGTTGAAATGTGTGGCCTAACCGTACACACTAATTCACCATGATGCAGTCCAACTACACTAATCCCTGTACCTTCACGCTATTGGTTGTAGCGTTCGCAGTAAAATTCTTTTTATTTCCGTGGCATGGGAATCGAACCTGCGACCTCACCATACTCAGGCTTAATGAGAGTCTCAGTGACTAACCACCGAGATAGGGTGACCAACCCTAGTTTTATCCTTTTCTGATCACTGGCTGACGAGTTATTCAACAAAATGTTGAACATCGGCATTATAATATTTCTTGATTTACGTTTACTGCGCCATTTGACATTTTGCTAGATTTCTCGGTACCTAGTGATTGTAAAAAGACGATTTATAGCTCGTTGGAATCGCCTCATCGAGACGAATCGAATGGTGGTAAGCTCATCTCTCTGTGATCAATATTGACGGAGTTATTACTTAAAAACCATTTAATATTTTTTAATTTCGGAAATTGATCTAGTGATTGAATTTCGATGTATCTTATACCATTAGATTCGTCTCATCAAGAAGAATCGAATGGTAGTAAGATCGTCTTTCTAGGATCAATATTGGCAGAGTTATTACACAAAAACCATTAATATTTTTTTAATTTCGGAAATTAATCTAGTGATTGGATTTCGACGTATTTTTATACCATTAGAACCGTCTCATCAAGACGAATCGAATGGCGGTAAGATCATCTCTCTACGATTAATATTGGCAGAGTTATTACACAAAAACCATTAATATTTTTTTAATTTCGGAAATTAATCTAGTGATTGGATTTCGACGTATTTTATACCATTAGAACCGTCTCATCAAGACGAATCGAATGGCGGTAAGATCATCTCTCTACGATTAATATTGGCAGAGTTATTACACAAAAACCATTAATATTTTTTTAATTTCGGAAATTAATCTAGTGATTGGATTTCGACGTATTTTATACCATTAGAACCGTCTCATCAAGACGAATCGAATGGCGGTAAGATCATCTCTCTACGATTAATATTGGCGAAGTTACGATACAATAAAGTTTTAAGTATAATTCTAAATTTGAAAACTTAAAATTATGTTAATTTTTGGCCGGAATTATGATATACAAATATAAGAAATTTTTTATATAGTCACATCTCTTTATAATCACCAAATATGGACTGTCCCAAATGTGTGACTATAAAGAGAGTTGACTGTATATGTTTTCTTATCTATTTTCCATCTCTCCTGCAGTACTAAAAGTACAAGGTGGTAAATCAGGATTCCAGACATCTTTTATAGAACTCACAACTGATTTTTTGCCAAAAAAAACCCAATTTGCTTTTTTTTTATTTTCAGTTTTTTGTGATTATCTCAGCATTCAGTGATCTGATTCATATGGATTTTTTTTTATTTATAGAGTTCGATAAGGGCTACAAAACAAAAAAAAGTTCGCATAAATTGAACTACTGGATGCAGAGATAATCACAAAAAATGTGATTTTTTTTAAAAATTTAGACCAATTTGCTAAAAAGTTACTCTCTGAGTTGTATATATAATGTCTGGAGTTCTGGTAAATCTAATAAATAATTCTCTGTAAAAATATAGAAAAATCTGCAGAATGGTTTTAATTTTTCCTTAGTCAAGAAAGAATTCTGCACAAATTACTTTATTAAATAATATATTAATAATCATAAAACTTTAATAAAAAAAATATAAAAAGCAAATCTAATGAAAATTTAACAGATATTATATCCAAAATTCTAGCTAAAATTTAGATATAAAGTTGGCTGAAATAATCTTTTAATACTTATTCTAACTAACAATTATCACAATATTCTCTCTCTTCTAATTTTATTGAATAAAAGCATTCCATATAAAGAGTAATATTAAAATTTGCAAGTATATCTTTATAAGCGTCTATTATTTGCTTATAAGTTTTTTTTGCTTCTTTAATTAAAACCTGTTATAATATTAAATATATAATAACTTCTAATATGTAATGGACATCAATCACAAACTGAAGAAATTAGTTTATTACAATTAAAACATAGTATTAATTTTTTTAATTTTCAATAAAATTGACTAATAATACTTGGCTAAACTCTTTTTGCTAAAAATTTTGGTTTTACCACCAACTAGTTTTAATTTCATTATTGATTAAACTAAATAGTAATAATTTTTAATTTTAATTTTAATTATAGTTTTATTATAAAAATATATAAAATTATATGTTTTTTACTTTAAATTATTGGGAGTAATCATCATCATTGGCCAGAATTATCAATTTTTACTGGCACTATATTTTTTTAATGCTGGTTGATTATTATAATTTCAGTCATTGGTAATCATTACCCTTGATGATAATTAGAAAAATTCAAATTATATTATATATATAATAGTTTTATAAATTTTTTTAAAAAGTATTATATTTTAATATAAATTTAAATATAATATTTTTATAAATAATTATTATAATTAAAAATCCATGAAAATCTATAAAAAATCTACATAAATGCTATAAAATATTAAATTTTGCTATTTTGTTTTTCAATTTTAAATGACTAAACTATTTCAGTTTAGTCAAATAATTAAATATTTCAGTTTTGCTCAGAATCTTTAAAATTGATATCCTTCAGGTTTAATACAAACTTTATCTCTCATAAGCCTTTCCAAAGTTGCTAAAATATGAGTAGGAATATTAATTGATCATCCTATTTTTTATTACTAAATTTCAAAAGATTAATTAATAATTACTTAATACTTCAATTTCTTTTTGATCTATCAATCTGCAGGGTAAAAAAATATAATTCAAATTAATTTTGCAAAATATTAGCCAAGTAATTTTAAGTATCTGCTAAAACTTATTGCAATATTAAAATGCATGTGATATGGTCATATGGGTAACACTTTTACATTGTTTGATTTTAGAAGCTAATTATTTGAAAATTGCTAACTTTGTACTAAACTTAGATATGTTTAAGAAAAAGCAAAGGCTGATGAAGTGTTCAAAATAAGTTTTGGGCAGCAATACTATTTTATGTAAGAAAAATAAATATTATTTTTATTCTATTTTATTATTGTATATATATATATATATATATATAATTATTATATTATTTGAATTTTATCTGAATTTATTCCAAATTTTTATCAGAATTTATTTCAAATTTTATCTGAATTTTATAAAATTAATATGCCAAAGCTTTATTTATACACATATATTTTTTTTCAGATTTTCTTTATAATTATTCTGATTATAATTATAAAAATAGTTTAGAAAATGAAAATCACTAATTTTAAATATTATATAAAAGTTAATAAAGAACAAATATTACAAATTAGTAAAGAATTTAATTTATAAAAGAAAGTTAATAGATTTTTTTGATAAATATGTATTATTAAAAGGTTATGCTAAATATCAAGGAGATTGATTATATTACTTTTTAGATGATAATTAATTTATTCAGATAATTATAAACCAAATACTGAAAATAAATATAAAGTATTCACTTAAAGAATGAAAAATACAAGTGGAAATAAAAGAACTTGTGAATATAATGAATATAAATCGAATTAGTAAACGAAATGCAGAAACAAGTGTGGCCTGCCGCCTGCAGCCTGCAGTTAAAGTCAATCTTATTCATAGATAGCAATAATGATAATATGGGAAATTAAGTCATTATCTAATGATAACAGATAATGTATATTTTTGTAAAAATTTCATTGTAATAATATCATAATAATTAATGAAATAAAATTTATTAATGAATGCTATATTGATATAAATAATTGTTTCACTTCGTCTTACAAATCGTAAATAATATAAATCACGTGACAAATGACCTTATAATCATAATCTCTAATGAAAATTAAAAAAGGTGGTGAAACAACCGGGATGGTGATTGTAATCACGGTTAAGTTTAGCAACGGTAAAATTAAAAATATTAAAAAAGAAATATATATATTGAAATCAAAAAGCAAAAATTTTTGGTAAATTAATAAAAGTTAGTATGATTAGGAAAGAAAAGAATTTAAATAATAATCATATAGAAGGTAATTTTTTAAATAAAATATTCATTATATATTCAATAAATAAATAAAAAAGCAAAATAAAAGCACTAGATAAATTGGATGACAAATAATAATTTCAAGTATTAAAAATCGTATATACAGTATATCCTTGAGAATATAACTATTTTAAATAGGTAAATTTATTGTTTTTTACGGTTTATTGCCATTTTCAGTTCCATTGAATATATGAATACCAATATTTATTATCCTTTTGAACCGAGAAAATAATGATAAATTTTAATAAGTCAACGGAATTGATTGAATAACTCCGAATAATAAAAGAAATCTATTTATTTTTCCGTAATACACAAAAGTAGGAACACATAATAACGGTAATAACGGATGTTTCCAGGTGAAGTCACGTGATAGAATGTACTATTGACTGAGTCGAAATTTCCTCGGACTGTTTCGGATCACACAAACGTGGATATGTAACAAAAACATTACGCCAAAGTTTATAATTTTTATTCATTTGTAATAAAGTAGTTAACCAATTAATTAAATGAACCATCTATATTAGGAAAACCTCGTGAGGCTAAAATTTATTTTCAGCCAACGAATTTGTAATTACATAAATATAAATGTTAATCATATATGTAATCATGCATATTTTACAATTTAAGGAGGGAACGTCAATAAAAAATATGGGGAAATGATGATTATTAAGAAAAACTTTTTTGCTGGAATATCACTCGTGCCTTCTTCTCTTTCTTTACAACGAAAATGTCGTGATTAATGAAAATCTCGCATGATTTTATTAAATAACTTGTGATGATAATCTACTGCGCAAAAAGAAAGAAAGAAAGAAAAGAAAAAAAAAAACCATAAAAATTTGACATCTTTTATGTCAAACATAGTGTAGGCCCGGGCGCGGGAAATATTATGACCGTTGTTGATTAGAGTATTCTGAGAAATGTAGAGATATTCTATTTTGTGTCATCATAACGCCAAAGAATGGATTAAGATGTTTGGTCTCGTGGTGAAAATCGATAAGCCTCATTTGAAAAAGGTTCATTATAACGGCATGTGATTCCCTTTTTTAACCTAAGTAAAGTTGTACGAACAAATGAAAACATTAGAATTTAAAATCGTGTTGTCGCGTGCTGTCGTAATTTTCCTTTTTAAAAGATTTAATTTAATTTATTGGGTAGGGGGAATTTTTGTGTTTACGAAAGAATTTGAGGGATAAAATGGCGTAATGAATCAATCAAAAAAAGTTAAAGCAAAATAAAATTTTTGATGATCAGGGATAGTTTGCATCTTAATGTCATACGATAAATAATAAATTTAATTTAATAATGGCGCAAAATTATCGCGTGGGCGTTAAAAAATGTTACACAACAAATGGCCCCGCTCAATTAAACTACCTAAAAGGGAGGGAGTAATTCTTAAAGGAAATTCGTTTGTCAAAGGATTAGTAAATAATATTTTGTAGACAAAGAAAACAATGATTTTAATCTGGACAATCACTACATAATTTATGGCGGGAGAGACCGTAAAATGACATACCTGTCGTGTTACATCGTGTGATAGAAAGCTGCAAATTTTATTGGTTTTAAAAAGATAAGGTGGGCTGTAATAAGGTATGACACGTGAATTAAAAATTCAGATTTTAAACAAAGAAAAAAAAGATCTACAAATTACACGACTTATTGATATAGTGATAATAAAATCATTTAGGTGACATTTCCAACATTTCTATCGTACAAATTAATTTACTCCTTAACACAATAATATAACAATTTTTTTAATTAACTCAATTTCAAATTCTTGCATTTATAAAATATTAATAACTTTAATTAATATTAAATTTTTAACTAAAAAGATTATTATGCTCGGGTAGCTGAGTTACCTATAAATCGATAACTAAATTTAGCCAATTTTTAATCTAGAAATTCCGAGAACGCGAAAATATATGTTACAGAGTACGAATCGTTTATAATTATTCATTTTACTCGTTCATAAATAATTATTATTATCTTTTCGTGTTCTTTCGTGTTATATGTAAGTTTCAAAATTCCAAATTCCAAAATTCTAATGAAATACATACATCTTTGAGTGAAATCTAATTGGCCACATGCCATGTGGCATTTATATAATCAAGTCATTAATTTTTCCGAAACTAAAATCTAAACTTTTTTTACAAAACCTTTTTGAATTTTAATATTTATTTAAAATTTTTTTTTTTTTGTTTCATAAATAAATGATCATACCATTTTATTACCGTGATACAAACGTTCAAGATTAAATTTAATATGAATATTCATTTTTTAATAATATAATAATATAAAAGATATTAGCTTATTAATAGATAGATAGATAGATAGATAGATAGATAGAAGATGTTGGTTAGATTTTTCGGAGTTTCCATAAAGGTTTCTTAAATTATATGAAATATATTTATATTCTTATATTCTTATATATTTTTTATGGACTCTTCCATCTTTCCCTCGTATCCGAAATCTTAAAATTAAAGATCAACGGGAAACAATAAAACAATAAATAAGGCACGATATCACGAGATGTTACGATATTACTTATTTTAGCTATTTATGTTACTAAATATATTCGGGATCGAATTAGAATCAAATCCGTAAAGATAGACTTTTTTTTTTTGAAAAAAATCGGAGAAAGCATATATTAAATATATTAAAATATTTAAAAAACCTTTCATTACTAATATTTTAATAAGCTTTATCCGAAAGATCTTACAAATATAAATAAATTTCAATTGTAATTTAAAATTTTAAAAATTTTAAATAATAATAATATTACCATATTAATATATTGATAACTCATGTTAACGCAATCATATAAATTATATAATTCTCAAAGGACCTGTCATCAATCGGGTTTATTTACGCCATGCGCCAAAATTTGAATGGTCGCGTAACAAATTCATCCATTTTAAGTTCGAATCCTACTTCTTAAGTTACAGTTTATTTTAAAAAGAAAATGAGTAAATAAAACAAATAAATGCAAAAAAAAACAAAACAAATATCAATATAAACTATTACAGAATATTATATACGTCAGTATCATAAGTATATGTATCATAGAAATACTTATTATACTTATTATAATAATAATATAAACTCTAATATCTAACTTGATATAGTTTACTAAGGTACCCGCGTTTTCTCACAAAAAGTTATACAGAACACAAATTGAAAAAAAAAAGAACCATTTCACAGGAAAAGATTTTCAAGTATAAAAAGATTCAAACTTTTTATTAATAAATATTCATTAATAAATATTCATTACGAAACTTTTTCTCTTTTTTCTAAATTAAAGAAAATACAACTGAGTGAAAGTCAAAGTACCTGTATTTGATATATATATATATTTTTTTAATACATTTTAATTAATTATTATAAATATTTGTTATTATATTAAAGGGATCTCGTTTCATAAAAAGATTTATAATATCTTGTCCTTTAAATGAAAAAAAAAATTTTTTATATCGGATATCGATTATTTATTTATTTATTTATTAGCCTTATTATAAAAATTTTTTTTTTATATTGTTTACTGTATATATACATATTAAGTATACTGTCGATCACAGAATAATATATATTTATAAAAACATATATAAAGGGCTGTTAGAAACACAGTCCCAAAAAAATGATTATTAGGAGATCGGGGAATAATAAATTCAACTGTTAAAAAGTTTAGTAAATAGTACTCTCCCTCTCTCTTCTTAACAATTTAAATATAAATTTAAATAGAATCATTTTATAAATAATAATGAAAGTATCTTGTGACCAGTAATTTTCAATTACAGAGATACTTTATATAAATATAAAAAAAAAAATTTAAATATATATTTTTTCTTAGGAATTGATATATTTGATCATTTCCTCTCATTATTAACATTCAAAAACACAATTTATATCTTACATAAGAAAAACCTTTTACTTAATAATCCATTCCTAATTACGTAATTCATCTCACAAGTAAATATTTTCCTTTTATTCTCATTCGTTTAACCCAAATTTCTTTCTTCTTTATTAAATCAAATTTCTTCCAATTATAATTCAAAAGTAAATTCCAGAAAATTCTATTAAAGAATATGAGTTTGATCATATTAGACGATATGATTGTTGACGACTCAAACTGTGACTCTCAAGAAAATAAAAGAGTAAAAATAACGACGGCATGTGATACTTGTCGTAGGCGAAAGGTCAAATGTGATGGTGAATCACCTTGCGCAAATTGCCAACGTGGAAGTAAGTAAAAAATTATTCAATATATAAATAATAAATATACAATGGATTTTTAATTTTTGTATCTTATTTCTTTTAGATTATCAATGCACATTCAGTGATGCATCTGCGAAACGACCTAGGGGTCCTCCTAAAGGATTCGTTGCTTTAATTGAAGATAGACTACATACAATTGAATCTCTTTTGGTTAACCTCGTAAATAAAGATACCATTCCTGATATTTCCAATCTTTCAAAAGACATAAAACGTGAATTATTATATTTCTTCATAAATTAATATTTTATTTTTTTTAAAAAAAAAACAATGTTTTAATATTTTATAATATCTTTATAATTACTATTCATTTAGAATTTTCTGATATGTCACAAAATTATCCTGGTTACTCTGATGAATTAACTAATGATGATGATGAAATTCTTTTAAATAATTTGATTCATCCAAATGCATCAAATACTTTACAAAGTAATACATTATCTTACCTAATGCTTGATAATCAAAATTCGGATAACGCATTATCCGATTATGTCGACCCTCCATTGCCAAATTTACCTGTTAATTTAAAGCCAATTCCTGAAGATATATCATCATCATTATTCGAAAGATATTTTAAATATGTACATCCATATCTTCCTATTATTAATCATGGAAATTTCTATCGCTTGTTGAAAAATGTGAATGATGAAAATCAACCTTCAAAATTATTACTCCAAGTTATTATGGCTGTTGGTGCAATGTTTCCACCCACTGTAAAACAGAATAGCGAATATAGTTCTCAATTTTTTTATGACCGAGCGAGAAGTAAGTTAAAATAATAATAATAATAATGGTCACAATCAAAAATTACAATTTATCTAAAATAAAAATTTTTTTTTTTTTCAGGATTGTTGGATTATTTTATTGACGTTCCTAGATTATCAACAATTCAAGCGTTAATATTACTTTATATGGTTGATCAAGGCAAACCTTCTTCATATCGTTCCCAAACATATTCTTCCATTGCGATTAAAATGGCTCAAACTATTGAATTAAATCGTAAAAATGGCGCAGCATATCAAGGTGCAAAAGATCGTCAAACTAAAAAACTAGTTTGGTGGGGCTGTTTCATTCTTGATAGATTAAATTCACTTAACACTGGGGATCCATTAGTTATTAATGATAAAATGTGTGATATTGATCTTCCTTCTCCAGATGAAATTGATCAAGATGATATAAATTTTCAAAATAATGAGGGTAGCTCAAGTTCTACTTCTTATTCTAATAGTTCTAATTATAAACAACAAATAAATATTTTTATTAGTTATATTCGTATTGCGAAACTTACCGGACAAATTTTGGAACATCTACAAACAGTTTCTTGTGCTGGATTACAAGCTTCATGGAATCATCACGCTACTATAGATATTTTTGAATCTTTATTATCTGAATGGTCTAGAGAATTACCTCCATATTTAAATTATGCTCCTTCATCACAAAATATTCCTTCCCCACATAATTTACCTGGTCATGTCGCATCTTTACATATGCTTCATCAAACTTTATATTTATTATTGCATTATCCATACGTTGCCGAGTATGATAAATTAAGAAGAGGAGATCGAAATTTTAGAACTAGTAGAACTTTTATAAAGAGTATGAATATTTGTAATACTGCGGCGAATAAAATAACTAATATCGGAGGTAAATCATCAATTTTTTTTAACTTTTACTTTTTTTTTTTATACGTGTAAAATAAAAATTATACTAAATATAAAATTTTATATTTTATTTTATTAGTCGAAGCATTGGATGTTCATTCTTGCGTATCTTTCCCAGCAATGTTTTATTGTCTTTGCAAAGCAGCAAAAGTTCATTCGATAAATATAACATCTCCACAAAGAGGTTTAGCGATTAATTCATATAAAAATGTAATTAAAACCGTCAAAATTTGTCAATTCTATAGACAAAATAATATAATGAAAGAATTGGTACAAAAAACAACTTCTTTACTTGAAAGTACTTTGATAAAATATCAAGATAAATTTAGTCATGAAGAAATTTTTGGTATCACACCAAGTGGAGAAATCGTTAATCCTGATGGGTTGGATTTAACCTTAAGTTCTTTTGGTTTAAGTAATCTTGGTTTAGGAAATTCTTCCTCACTTCCTCAGATTAAAATAACTTCTGAACCTTGCTCGATTGAAAGTGTAAATAACATGAAATCAACCAATTCAGTTCAATCAATTGTACCACAAAAGAGAAATGAACCTTCTTCAAATCAAATTCAACAATCAAGTCCTTATATTCAAGGAGATAATGGAGGGAATCAACAATTCGTTCCCGTAAATATTACATCTGCCGAATCATTATTCACGGATCCATTTGCTGCGCAAATGCAACAATCTCAGATGAATACTTCAAGTGGACAAATTTGGGACATATTTAGTGATAATTCTTCATACGATCACATTACACCTACATCATCAGCCAATCAAACTCCTTCAATAGTTTCTTCTTCAGCAAGTTATTTACAACCTCAACGAACACAATCACTCCCTAGTTCCACATCTTCTATGAATCTAAATACCTTTAAATCACATTCTTTATCATCGCATTCTCGTTCAAATCAGTCACTTAAACCCATCACTCAAGAAATTTTTACCACCTCACCAAGTTCATCACCTATCTCTCCTACCTTACAGCAATCGCAAAGGTATGTTTTCACGGACATAAATGATAGCAATGTCAATTCATTTACTTCCGAAAATAACAATGATTGTGTTATTTTAGAAGAAAATGAATCGTCTTTAATATATGATGATGATAATAGCCGTATATCTTTTAATTATAGCAGTTCAACCACACCGATTGAAACCACTTTTAATTTTTTCAATAACATCCCCACAACTACTCCGACTTCTTCACGTTCAAGATCGAGAATGTCATCTCCATTTTCTTCTTCATCTTCGTCTTCATCATCTTCATTTTCGGAAAAAGAAAAAGAAATTAACGCATTATATTTTGATAATCAAAACGACGAATCATCGATTAATTTATTAGAAAAAATAAGAGTAACTTCACCTACCGATATTGATACTTCAATATACGATACCGATTATGATCAATTTGAATCAAATAACGTTACAATGATGGATATCGGTAGTTTTAGAAGTTTTGAGGAATATGAAATATGCTAAAAGAATATGAGAAATGACAATACAGGAATTGGCATAATTTTGTTAAAACTTTATTTTATGTATATATAGATTTAATATGATTACCTATGTTTATTTTCACATTTGTATAAACTTAGAATTGGCAAAAAAAATTGGCATTTTTTTTTTTTTTACGAACGAAATAATTTAAGAATTTATTCACATACATTTTTCTTTCTTGCACATACAATAGAATTTTTTTTTTCTTGTTTATAATATTTATTAACCATACACACACGCCATTAGTAAATACTCATTCGTTACAATGTAAAATTTTATCATTCATTTTTTTTCGTTACTTTTTCATTACGTATATATTACCGATATACTCAATAAATTATTTTTTTCGTTAGTTTATGAGAATTTTTAGTTAGCCGGGATAATTCTTTTCTTTTTAATAACATAATTAATTTAAATTAAGTTTTTACTGAAATATATGAAAATATAATTAATAAAAAAAATTTTAATCCTACTACTGTATATAATATTGTTTTTTTTTTACTTACAGTATCAAATATGTTTTTTTTTTAAAAAAAAAATTTGTTTATAAAGTTTATTTCGAAAGGGTTGATCGACTTTCCCTGATTTTCGTCTTATAAAAAAAAAAAAAAAAGTATCAGATAAGGAAATTTGTACATTTGTACCTTGACTTTAGATAGTTATCGCATAAACGAGACGAAATGTTATGAAATAAATACACGGCATTTTTAAAAGGTAAAATTTTTTCAATATAATTCATTGAAATTCTTGTTTTTGCTTTCGCGTTTATTATACATTCAAATGGTCTTGTAGACAGACGTTTTGATTGCTTTTTTTTTTTACCAATTTGAAAATCTGAATCACTAAAGCGCAAGGTTTAACAAGTTTTACTGAAAATATATATATATATATATATATATAATTCAACAGATAATATAATATGAACGCAATTGTTATAAACATACGCGGGGTATAAGGTATAAGGGGCCAAACTTTTGAAATTAAAAATATTATTTTTTACTTTAAAAAATTAAATAAAATTAAATCTAATTTGATAATGACATGTTTTTCTGTAATTTTAATATAAAGCAATATTTAGACTTTGAAATTAAAGGGTATAAAAATAAAAAAAAATATAAAAAATTCAAATTAAATAAAGCAATATTTGGAAATAACAAAACTTTGAAATTAAAGGGTATAAAAATAAAAAAATATAAAAAATTCAAATTAAATAAAGCAATATTTAGAAATAACAAAACTTTGAAATTAAAGGGTATAAAAATAAAAAAAAATATAAAAAATTCAAATTAAATAAAGCAATATTTAAAAATAACAAAACTTTGAAATTAAAGGGTATAAAAATAAAAAAATATAAAAAATTCAAATTAAATAAAGCAATATTTAGAAATAACAAAACTTTGAAATTAAAGGGTATAAAAATAAAAAAAATATAAAAAATTCAAATTAAATAAAGCAATATTTAAAAATAACAAAACTTTGAAATTAAAGGGTATAAAAATAAAAAAATATAAAAAATTCAAATTAAATAAAGCAATATTTAGAAATAACAAAACTTTGAAATTAAAGGGTATAAAAATAAAAAAAATATAAAAAATTCAAATTAAATAAAAAATTAAAAAAATTAAAAATTTTTTTTTGGGCTAATTAAAAAAAAATAAAGTAATTTTAAAAGAATAATATCAAATTAATAAAAATAATAGAGTTAATTTATTGCCATGGCGATGCATCGCCACTTATCATGTGATCATATTGATCACATAACTTATATATAATAAAAATAATCTTAACGTTACCATGCGATAATAATAAAAATACCCAATTCTTCAATAAAACAAAGATAAGTAATCTTAACGTTAAAAAATATATCCAATTAGTTCAATTGGTAAAACACTGAATAATTGTAGTTTTTTTTACTCTGAAATGCCAGTTTGATTCCTGCACTGGAAAAACTTTTTTTTTTAATGATATAGTGATTCGGATTTTTGGTGACATTGATGATTATAAATATGAAATAAAAATATGTTTAAAACACGTATACCATTAACTTTTTGATGCTTTTACTATTCAAAATTCTGGTGTCATCTACAATTAAAATTACAAAATCGTGAAAAAATAAACCGTAAAAGCAGTAAAACCAAAATCAATACAATCAACCTCCTTTATAGTCACACCTCTCAGAACTGAAAAAAAGGATGTGATTATAAAAAAAGTCATATGTTGTGACTATAGAAGAGGTTTTTCTAATATATTTATTAGTACATTGGGCCAAAATATGGTGTGCTTATAAAGGGAAATTTTATATGATGTGATTATATAAGGGGTGATTATATAGGGGGTCAACTGTACTTACTACTTTATTTACTAAAATAATCAATCAATGTACATATCAATTATCTAAACTAATTATTAAATTTAACCTATGCATTGCAATTCTTTTAATAATGTTCCAATTGCTCACATTTTTTACAACGCTATTGTTACTTTGTTTTACTATTCCCTTCTTTTTCATGTGATGCTTTATACTTTCTTGTACTAGCTGGCCTTCCTTTATCTCGCCTAATTTTTGGATTTTGTAATTGAAACACCTCTTCATTACTTTTATCACCTATATCATCTAATTCTTTTTCAGATTCATTATTTGATTCAACTTCATCTTTACTATTATTTTCATTAATAGTAAAATTTTCAAGAATTTCAATTAGTTGTAATGATCAGAATTTCTTTTGTAAAGCTTTTTGTAATGCTTTCTTGTATGTTTCATGAAGATTACCATATATTATTTTTTTGTCAAGAATGTTCATTTGCTGTTCAAGAAAGTTTTACTTTTCTTTATCAATGGCATATAAATAATTGTTAATAATATCACTTTTTATAGTTGCAGATGGGTTATTGAACTTATCAGTAACAATAAATGGTTTATTTGATGCATCTTTATTTTCTTGATACTATCTAGATGAAATAAGCCTAATATAAAATTTGGCTTCTTAAGTATTCAACATAACTTAAAAATAATGTCTACAAACTATTTCTTTTCAGATAATTATAAAATATAAATATAAGTGTGCTTTATTTTTTAAAAGAATGATATAATGTTTGGATTTTAATGAATTACTAACCTTTATCTTCCATGTTTCTTTGATATTATTCCAACCACCAACTTTTATCAACTAGTCTATAGTAGCTTAAAGATTATCATCATATTCTCCATCTTCTTCATAAGATTCATCAATTGTTGACTCCCATTGTTCAACTAAATTTGCAACATAATAGACTGATCATATGGGCTGATTTGTCTACTCTACATTAAAAAGAGTTATTGATTGATTTTCACAATTTTTGTTACTCAAAATTGTTTTGTAATACCAAAAAATCATCTGATTGATGATCACTTGACTAAATAATAAGTTGAACAAAAATTTACATTTGCGAAACTTAAATTATTAAATGTAAAAGAGCTGTGAAAAAACCCATTTCACTAATAAAAAACCCATTTCTCATATATATGGAATTTTTAACATATATTATTAAAAAGTAAGTATATTTTAATAAATATAAAGTAAAATAAAAATTTATATAGCCTTAGTAGCTATAAATGTTTATAAAAGTATAATAAAAATATCATATAAAAGATGGTATCATAATAAATATTTTCAAACAATAAAAATAATTATTTTATATCAGAGTTTGTATTACCATCTTTAAACGCAAATATATCAAGATTCACTGATCCGTTTTCTATAATTTTAGGCTCGTTGGAAAGCCCTTGTTCTGAGCTTTATAGGCGAAAAAAGAGCATGCCGATTGAATCATTAGATCCGGAGATATTTACGTTTAAAGTTGAGGTATGAACTTTTTAACATGCTTAAATGCAAATATCTTGGGATCCACTGATCCATTTTTTATAAATTTAGACTCTTTGAAAAGCCTTTGATCTGGTCTATATGAACGAAAAAAGAGCTTGCCAATTGGATCACTGGATCTGAAGATATTTACGTTTTAAGTTGAGATACAAATTTTTAACATATATAGTAAGTGCTAAGAATTATATTAATTTAAAAGAAATATTTACCAAATTATAGTATAATAACATTAAATAAAAATTTTTTAATACTCATTTCCAATTTACTGTATATTATATAGTATTTTGTATAATAAAAATGTAATAAAATTAATATTTTAATTAAAGGTAGACAAATCAGCCCATATGTTGGTTAATTTCATCTCTTTGTAATTTTGGAATAACTTAAGAAATCTTTGACAGCTTTTATCTACCCTTTTAAATAAAAAATTCACCTGTTCTTGATTTTTTACCGATGAAATTGCAAGTTTCTAATATTGGCATCTGTTTTTTTATCCTGCTCATTAAACAACTTATAAATTTCATTTATAAGTCTATAAAAAGAAACATCTGAGTTAAACAGCATTCTTTTGATATAGGAATTGATAAATTCAACCTGTAAATAAGCAATCATACCCCCAGTAAACTTGAAACTTGTATACGAATATGCTCAATAGTCTCTTGATTTATATAAACCTTCTAGATATTTTTTACTTTGTGGGTATTCTTCAATCAACTTTGCAAAATGATTTGAAAATGTTATATGAACAAAACTATTTCTATGATAATAAAAGTCTTAGATAAACTTTTCATATTGGTCTTCAAGAGGTTTTCAGAGGTTCTTATGAAGATTTTGGGTAATATGAAATGCATAATGAATTGGATAAGTGGATAAGTATTAGTGAATATTTCTTTTACTGTAGTATTAACTGTTGGATCTGAATCTGTCAATATTACAGTTGGTTAGATACCTGTAACCTCAAGGATCTAACTGAATAACCAAAAATAGAATTCCTTACTTTCATTTATAAGTAAATCCTACGCAAAAATAGGACTCCAGATATCACATATATAACTCACATTTGAGTTTTAGCAAATTCAATCAAAATTAGGTTAAACTAAAGCTTAGACTCGCACTCATGTAACTTGAGTTGACTCGAGTTGAACTTGCACTTGAGTTGGAAATTTCTTGACTCGAGTCAACCAGGATCACGTGGTTGATAGTGCTAGCTGAACCCTATTTGTAATTCCTGCCAGCACTATAACTATAACAGTCTGGGTAAAATTATGGATAAGTTTTTTGGCCTGCACTTTAACTTTGGCTCAAATTAACTTGAGTTAACTCAAGTCCTGACTCGAGTCCTGGACTCGAGTACTCTTCGAGTCAAAAAAATTCTTGACTCGTTTTACTCGAGTTGACTCATCCTAACTCGAGTCCGAGCTCTAGGTTAAACTCATAATTTTAGATAGAGCAAATTGATTGAAAATTAATTAATAGTCATAATTATGAATTTTAGCAAATTGTGTTGATTTTACAAAGTCATATTTTATATTTGAGCAAATTGGTACTTTTTTTTAAATTTGACTTATCCTTTTTTTTAACTTTTATAGATAATATTTTTAAAAATATTAGTTTCGGGGTCCGGGTTATATTTTGGCCAAAATTAAGTATAATTCCGGCCAAAATTAAGCATAATGCAGGCCAAAAACTGTCCAATTAGTTTCGCAACATTTTATTTTTTAATAATTATTTATATTTAATTTATTATTTTTATTAATTATTATTTTATCTATAATCTACATATTTTTAATTATAAATTATAAAAATTGACAGTTTAATTTATATAGGACCCCAGACATTACATATACAACTCAGAGAGTAACTTTTTAGCAAATTGGCCTAAATTTCAAAAAAAAAATCACATTTTTTGCGATTATCTCGGCATCTAGCAGTCCAATTTATATGAACTTTTTTTTGTTTTGTAGCCCTCATCGAGCTCTACAAAATAAAAAAAACTGCATGAATCAGATCACTGGATGCTAAAATAATTGTAAAAAACTGAGAATAAAAAAAAGGTCTTTTTTGGCAAAAAGTCAGTTGTTATTAATTATTTATTTTTTTATTGATAATAAAAAAAAAAGATTGTTAATTTTGGTAAATTGACAATTAAATTTACCAATTTACAAATAATTTTAATAAACTGAAATTATATTTTATTAAGCATATTTAAACCTATATTATTTAAATTTTACTATAACTCATATTTTGAGTTTTAGTAAATTAGTATAGATTTAAAATGTGATAATTTGATTTTTAGCAAATTAGGTCTATTTTAGCAGAAGCAAAAAGTGCTAAATTTATGCAGATCAGTTATAAGTTATATATGTGATGTCTGGGGTCCTGCGAAAATAATGTTTTTCATATTATCTACAAAAAATGATAATGCCATTTCATATCTATTTATTTTATAAGTAACATCATTAATAATGCAATTACTATAAAGAATCCAGCTTTCTACTTGAGCTGGTATTATCTATACTAAATATGTTAATGTGTTATCATCATCTTATCCCACTACTTATTTTGAATCTATCTCTTTTTGTTGATTAAGTCAATTTGACATCTTGGTTGTATCATTTGAAAGTGATTTTATTGTAAGATGAAACTTTTGAATTGCTACATATAAGTCTCTGCTATATAGTGAATAAGTAGAATATTTAGCTTCTAAATATCTTCTTTGTATAGTAGCTTTTATTTTACAGTGATTTGTCAAGAATTGTATATCCTTTAACATTTCATCACTAAATCTTTTACCTTTTCTAAATGCAATAGCTTTTATATTCAACTCATGATTATGTTCATCCACAATTTTGTTAATAAAAACTGAGAAATTTGAATTATTTTCTTTAGAATAAGAAGCATTTAAACACTATGAATATGATATCTTTTTGGTATTGGTGTCTTTATTAGAATTTGAAGTGTACTTATTCCTATATTTACAAATGTAGGTCCTTCTTCTGATATAATCTTTCTCTTTAGTTACTTTATTTTTTATTATACAAAAACCTTTATTTTTATTCCACTTATTTATAAATGAATCACATAACTCCCAACTTGAAAATACTTTACCTTTATATAAGTTTATAGTACTAGAATCACTTATATTAAGGTTGAGAACTGGAAGACTTAAAGAAAATAATGAAAAAATAAAGGAAGTATAAAAAAGACATAATGTAGTATAAAAGATATCATTGCAAAAGAGATGTAATATAAAAAAAATGTCATTGTAAAGGGATAAGAATTGTATAAAAATAAATAAAAGAGACACATATTATTTACTTCATAATACAAATGGCAAGAATCGGCAAAATAGAATAATGCAAAGAAAAAAGGAGTTGTATATTGCAATTATTGCAATTAAGAATTAAGAAAGAAACACATATTGTTTACATCATTAACAAACAGTATTAATATTCATTTTTTTTAATTTTTTTTAGGTTTTAAATGTTAAAAAATGGCTTCAGACTCTTATTTTAAAGGTAAAATCTTTATCTTTAAAATTCTTTTTTTATATTTTTTTATATTATTATTTAATAAACATCACTAATATTTATTTTTCATATTTTTAAGTTCTAGATGCTAAAGTATGGCTCTGGACTTTTATTTTGAAGATAAAAATTGAAATATTTTTTTTTATATTTTAATTTTAATGAACATAAGGCGACATAAAGTTAAAAAATTGGTTCTCATATCCCGGCCGACGATTGTGAGCGGGAATCTTAAATTTTTTTTTTTTTGTTAACCAATTAAATTGCTCTAAACTATGTCGCATGATAAATTAAATTTGTACGCATATCTGATATATCGTAATACTATCTGCTATGTAAATGCCTAACATTTAACGAACAATAAAAAAAAAAAATTTTTAAAAAACTACAATAAAACATGAGAAATAAACTTGTAATTAACTTGATATATAAAATCTGTCTGACTTTTTATTGAATTGTTATATTAATATAAATGTTACATATGAAATCTTCTGTATTACATGATCGGATGAAAAAAATTTTATTCTAAAAAAAATAAAAGGCCGTGCGGCCGGGTTAAATTGAAGCAAATTTTGATATGAGAACCAATTTTTTAACTTTATATCGCCTAACTAATGTTCAGTTTATTTTTTTTTTATGTCCTAAATGGCAATATATATAGCTTCAGACTTATCTTCAAAAGTAAAAATCTTCAAATTTTTTTTTTGTATCTTTTTTTAATGAATTTCAATTTTATGTATTGATATTGATTTTTAGGTTTAAATTGGTAAGTTTTAAAGTGAAGTTTTGAAACTTTTTTTCTAAATAATTGATTTTACTAAATCATACTACTGGTGCTTAATACCATAGTATATATTTTCATGAAAACTATAGTTTAAATGAAGAAGTCACTCTAATTAAAATTGTTCAGCACCCCTGAAAATAATCAGAAAAAGTTTACTTGGTATTATTTTTTTTATACCACAAATATTGCAAAATGAAAAATATATGTAAAGTAAATGCTATAGCATTAAATATTGCAATATGAATTATAATATTTTTATTAATGAAAACATCTTAATTAGACTATTAATAATATAGAATAAAAAAATAAATTAATACATATTACTGTAATTGAACACCAAAAATATAAATTTTTTTTACAAATTCCATTTCTAAAGATAAGAATACAAATATTATATAATAAGTAATAATAGAAATAAATAAATAACTTACTCCCTATATTATTAAATAATTTATAGTAATAATAATAAAAAAAAAAGTAAAATTTAATAAAGAAAATATTAATTTAATAGAATAGCATTATATTGCTGTCTCTTGTTCATGTGATTGTCATGCCATCGGTAGTAAGCTTCCATAAATTATAAAATTCATTTTCTTCCCAGGTGGTCAACCAATTCATCCTTACACCAAAGTGTGGGCATGCCTCAATGTATAGCTAAGGCGGTCATGTGGGAGCTCTGCAAGTGCATCCTCCCCTCGACACGCTGCAGTTGGCCCCAAATACCAAAAAATACCCACTGATGTAGGTGGTCCGGGATGGGTTTAGGGTGGCCCTAGTTGGGTCACCCTAAATCTCTACCGAAGAGGTCCCGTAGGGGATGAAGTTCTGGGTTCTATACACGCATATTAGTTATTTCGCGTGAAAATGCCAACTACTTTTATTTGTAATAGTCTTAGTTCTACTACTCTTTTAGAAATAAAATAAATAAATAAAATAAATTCATTTTCTTCCATCTGAGCTGGTCAACTACATATAGATTTGCTAATCCTCGGGCAGTCGGGCTTGAAACAATTCATAAACGCGCTTAGCCATCTTTTTGAAGTCACTAATTGAAGAACCTCATATTCCAGAGCTGCAAAGGGGATTTTTTCCTCGTGTATGTAGACAATAGATATTGGAAAACTTCAAGAAATAATCTTATCTATTAAATAAATTGTATCTATAGATTCTATTTTCCCAATATCAATTTAAGGTAATAATAAAATAGTAATTGCTAATTATGAATACTATTTTTTACATTATATTTGGTAGCTCCCGCCCGGAATCCTTTTTTCAGCTACTTTATATATGTTGAGACACAACAATTTCACATTGCAACTAGACACTCTTTTGTGTTGAAAATCTGTCAAGAGCAAGGCCACATTTCGTCAAGCGGCACTTTAACAAACAAAAACGCGTGACTTGTAACGGCATCAACAGCATTAATATTAACTATTAGTGCCCATTATATGATGACTATTATACAAGTAGTGAAGAATCTTGTCGAGTTTCTAGTTGGGAAAGGTTTTGTGAATAGTTGATTTTATATAAGAACGTTCCTTTTTTGTAGATTCTGGCTTAGAATTCGGAAATGGAGCGGGTAAGAGGGAGCGTTCTTTTTTATTTATTTATTTTTTATTTATATACAGTAGATAAATGGGGGAATACATTAAGGTAAATACAGTTACAACAGTGACAACTCTTACATAGAAATCTAACATAGACAAATCCGCTAAATAAGTGCAATGCCTCCCGTAGGCGAAAGCGGAAGGGAATATATAAAAGATAAGAAAAGAAAGGGTGAAAAAAAAACTCCGCCTCATATTCATTCACGATCACATGAGTATCACATGTACACATTATCTGTCACATCTGTCACACGGACTACATTAATTTTAATGCTGAACTTCAAATTTCTTGCTTTGATTCTTTTTAAACACCACAAGTTTTTTTTTTAATAAAGTTTCATGTCAAGCAATCTACGCAAGTAATACGACAGCCTGTTCTTTTTCAATTGTTATTCTATAAAATAAGTGAAATAAACTTTAATAATTTAATAATTTTTATATCATTTAATATCTCGTTAATATCAATTATTTAGGTTTAATCAAAAGAAGTATTAGAAAGAATGATGCACTTTAAAAGAATATACTGTAGATATATTATAAATATGTTTAAATAATATATATATATATATACAAAATTTTTGGTTAAATTATACACAAACCTCAGTTATATTTGCAGCTTACTCCACTATATAGATATCGAAACATGAAATCTTTTGTTCCCTAAGATTCATTTTAGCAATATTCCAATCTCCCTCATTTTCAACCATAATCATTTCTTCATCATTAATTTTATATTTAAAAGTATTTACATCACATTCTAATTTTCTATTTATTTCTTTCAATAAATCCGAAAATGTAATTTCAGCAGGCAAGCGAATGTCGCTTGTGAAATCCATGAAGTTGCATGTCATAAGGTACTAAAAATGAAAAGGATTTTATAAAAAAAAATGTATAATAATATTCTTGCAAACCAGTTATTTTATATATAAAGAATCTTTACCTCAGATGTAATACTATGTAGAGAAGGGTTTAGTGAAGGGTTGTCTTCGATTATCAGATCCTTTATGAATTTGTTAATATTAGAATCAATAGATACATATATTATATATGATAATTGAGTATAATTAATTATCATTCACCTCATGAATTTGTATTTCATCTTTGTCATCCTCACTTTCCTAAAAAAAAAAATTTTTCATGTACCAAATAAAATTTAAAAATAAAATTATTACAAAAATTAAAAAAAAAATGGTTATACTTACAATTAAACGAGGCGCCCACTTTTTGATTCCAATTTCAAACATAAAAATCGTCATAGGATGAACTTTATCACAAGGTGTAAACGATAACTTTGTAGCATCTTTAATACAACCGCTCGTTGGATCTTTTTGAGTCTTATGAACTGTATTTGAATTTTGATTATTTTTAAGATGAACAAAATACTTAAAAAAAAATTACCCAATAAATTAATCATCTTTATAAAGAATTTAAATAAAGACGACTGCAATGATAATATTTGAAATAACTTACAGCCCTTCTGAAATCCTTGCAAAACTCAAATTCTATATGTTTATTTTGAATAACTCTAAATTTAGTAATTTGTTCGAGAGGAATCCTTATCTCATGAACTTCCCGACCCTCGATAAAATTAATTGCTATACAATTATTTGTATATTTAAATAATAATTCTATTTGTCTACACTGGAATTTTCGAATGATATCTCTACTTGGATAAAACCGAATTTCCTTGAGATCAACTTTTATCCAAAGCTGTTGATCTCCATAATTATTATTATTATAGCCTTTTGTTCGATACATGGTTGTTATTATCTACAATATTTAGTATTAAACATATTAGAAAAAAAGTTAAAAAAAAAAAATTATTAAAGCCTTAGGATTTTTTTGAGGTTTTACCGCAGAAAATTCTTTGTCCGAAAATTTGCGACCGGGTACGAAAAGGTAAAATGTTTTTCAAAAAAAAAAGATAGAAAGATTTTCATGATACAAATATATGAAAATCATCTCATTTATGGCTTTATTTGAAGTTACGTAAAATCTTGGGGATACGTCATAATTCTACGTAATTTAATATTCATGAGTATTCGATGGAAGTCCATACGTGAGAAATAATAGTCTTTTGATAATTTAGACCTACAAATTATAGCATAATTACTAATTTAAAGTTTATGAAGATCAAATGCGCCTTATCCGGTCCGGGTATAGTTAATAAAAAGGTTTGATGGCAATACCTCCTTAAATCGTGTGCAAGACTACATACGATAGCATAATTATTAATTTAAGGTTTATGAAGGTCAAATGCGTCTTATTCGGTTCTGGTATAGTAAAAAGGTTCAGCAAAATTTTTGTTATCGGCTAAATGAAAATAATACTGTATATATTTTTTTTTCTTAAAAAAAAAGAAAGAAAAAAAAAGAGAAATACAGAATATTGATTTCATAAGAATGTCTTCAAGAAAAAAATTTTGTAATAAAATAATGATGCATTAACACGCGAAATTCGCTGAATTTGGAAGGACGAGCTTGATAACCAACCTTTTTATTGTCACTTTGAGAAATCTTGGCCGATTTTGCATTTTATTAAAAACGGAATATTAACAATTTGAGAATTTAGGCTATTTTCGAGCGTGATAATGTGCATTTATGCATTTCAAAGAATGTGACCGTTTCAAAATGTGCTTAGTTGTTTTAGTAAGTATGAGAAATTAAAAATAAGCAACATAAAGAAAAAAATTTTTTTTTTTACGGCACATATATAATTATATATATATTAAAAAAAAATCTATTCATAAAAGGTCATTACATTTGATGATCTATATGTATATTTATAATCTATGATTTTGTATCACTAACACTCAACAAATACAAAAAAAAAATTTTTTACGTATTTTATAAAGATTATTTCTTCATTAAAGAAAATATTTCACACTCTATCCATCTAAATCTTCCCTCAGTCTCCAAAATACTGCTTTCATAAGTACCCTTTCGTGCT
Source organism: Rhizophagus irregularis (assembly GCF_026210795.1). NCBI lineage: Eukaryota > Fungi > Glomeromycota > Glomeromycetes > Glomerales > Glomeraceae > Rhizophagus > Rhizophagus irregularis. Next base: position 1,766,413 of record NC_089436.1, on the reverse strand, counting down.
TCTCCACTTTGATCTGCATTCATCCGGACCCATAGATCCGGACCTTTGCCAAACTTTGGGCCGATCCATATTAAATCGTCAATTTCCGTATCACAATTATCATAAGCTATCCGAGAGATTCGTGCATCATAAGGTGAAGTCCCATCCCCAAGTGTAAAAATAAAACTTTCTTTTGTACCTCGTCCTCGACCAAATTTTACACTTTTCCATCCAATCGGATTATATCCTCCTATTAATTGTCCAGAGTCACGGAGTTTCAAAACTAAAATTGTTGGTCCTTTGCAAGCACATTGTTGTTTCAACGCGTTAATAGAATAACCATCACGACTTGCTCGAAAGAGAAGTGTAAAATTATATTGAATTCCATGTCTAATAGTAGGTTCATTATCTAACCATCTTGCAATAAGTGCTGTATGTTGTGGTCCAATAATAGTTGAATCAATTTTGATAGGTGACACTCTTGGAGGAAGAATATTAGCGGACTTTGGTTGATCATTGGCAAGGTAGTAACACAAAAGATCTTCTTGTAAGTTTTTTGGAAATAATTGCTTGTATGGTCTAACCTTATGACAATAATCAGCAGGGCTCATCTGAAAAAGTCTCAAAAGCGGAATTACTCTATGCATAGTCCTTTCCAAAAACATAAAATCTTCTTTATTCCAGCTAGTAACATTACCTTTAAGGTTTGAAGTGTTGGCAATACCCCATTGAATAACTTTATTCCATATTTCAACTTCTTGTAAACCAAGATCATCTCGCTGAAGTACAGAAACAAGAACATTTTCACTCACAGAATTAAAATCTTTTGCTTCAAATAATATTCGAGCATTTTCTGTAATTAATTTGTTACAAAAGTTTTGAAGTTTTTGATATGATTTTTGCTTCACAGCAGAATGTAAAATTTTTACAAGATTTCTTTTTATCCAATCAGTTCTATTTTGAATAATATAATCTTGCAAATATTCTAATAATTCATAAAGAAGAAATTGGTCAGCTGCTGCTAATATTTCAAAAAGATCATTTCCTTGGTGCTCATCTAATATTATCGTTCCACTGTATATATACCTAAAAGAAAAGGAGGTTAAAAATTTAGACTTAAGTTTCTTTCAACTCTACTAAATAAAAAAAAAAAATTTTGAATGGAAGATGATATTTACTTTATTAAAATTCTAAATATTGATGGTAACACTCCAAGTTGTTTAAAAACGATACATCCATTCTCTTTCCGTGACCATTCACTAGATAAGGCGCTATGAAAATATGGAGAGCGTGCACGAAGTATAACTGAATGTGCATGAAATTTCTTCATATTTGAACCTTCTCCAACTTCAATGATAACATTATAATCATCTGCATCTTTGAGTAACCGTGAAAAATCCTGTGAGAGTCCTGAAAAAAGCTGAGACATTATCCTTAAAAATCAAATAAAAAACCAAGGATAATCTCAATTAATTTTTTTTATATTCAAATAAGAAAAAAAAAAGGGAGAGAGAGAACTTGAATAAGAAACAGTGAAATGGGCACGGATTTATGTAAAGTATAAATCCGATCTTTCTAACCAAATTTAGGATATATGAGGCATATTTCTTCAATTGTTAAATCTGCTATTACTGCACTTCCTCGGGCACCATGCATGATGTTTCGGGAAAAAAAATTTTTTCTCGAAAATGATTTCTCATATCGGTTCTTTATGATTTGTAAATTGAATGGCCTCATGCATTGTTTTTTTTTCGTATGAAAGTTGTAATTTGTTAAAACAATGTCACGCCAATCATTTCTAACGGCAAGTTATTAAATTTGGATCGTTTTTGGCGTGGGAAAATTTTATAATAATGAAATTTATTATAAATTCATCCTCAAAAAGAAAAAAAAAAGTAGAAAAATGTAATCAATGTAATCGGATGATCACAATCGAACTTTTTTTTGTAATTGTTTTATATTCAATATGAAAATTATCACGTGCATTATATATTATATACTCCGATACCGAAAAATTAGTCTTAACTATATCGGCCAATTTCCGGTTTTCCTTTGACACATCGGAAATTTTTACTTTGTATGCTGCGCCAAGTTAATAATTGCGTATATCTGTAGTATGCAAAGAAACAATGTGCATTATATGTATAACTGATTCATTAGTTTAATTAAAAAAAAAAAAATCATTTAGAAATATTTAGAATGGATTTTCAATCAAATGAAAATGGAAATATTACCGTAAAAACTTATATAGTCATATAGTCATATATTAGTATCCTTTTAGTTTCATTCACTGACCATTTCAGTATATTGTCGCCAAAAAAACGGTTACTGGATTCTCATTATCTCCATGGGATGGATCATAATAACATATCAATATTATAATTGTTATTTAGGAAAAGATCAATAATGTTAATCGCTTTAATTAATTCATACCTACATGTGTTTATTTATTTGAAATACAGTCAGACCTCCATAATTACACACCCCTTGGGACCATATGCATAATTTTCAAAATAGTGCACTTAGAGAGGGTGTGCATTTATAGAGGTAAAATAATTAGAGATCATATAAGCTCAGGACCGAACCGGAGAGTGCATTTATAGAGGGTATACAAAATGGGTGTAAATTATGGAGAGTGCAATTATAGAGGTCTGGTTGTATTTATTTCATTAACATCAAGAAATATTTATTATATAAAAACATCATCTTTGTCCTCTTTAAATAATAATAAAAAAATATTTCCATCAACGCTTACATCAAAAATTAAATAATATTTTTTTTACGTGCAACAAATATAAGAATTTTGAAACTCAATGGTTGCATCGGGTTTAACTGTTTCATCTATAAATATACAAATCTCTGCGCCACGTGTGAAATTATTTTCATATGAAAAGGGAGAAAACGAATCATATAAAATATCATGAAAATTAGGGGGAAAATCATCTCAGAATACCAAATAACGTATGCTTTTTAATATATATATATATATATATCAGTCTAATACTCGAATTTTAGATTTATTGATGATAAATCATATGAACCATTATTTATCTCATTATTTGACAAATCTATAAAAAAAAGAAATATATGTTTTAGGATTAGACGGTTATCAAACTTTATTCTATTTCTGACTTAGTTAAACGTCACCTATCACCTAAGTTTATTCATAAATTTACAAACATTTCTCCGAAATTAAACTAAACAGAACATCCATAATGGAAATCCTTCTGTTTAAATATTAAATGCACTATAAGGTTCACATTGCATGAATGGAAATCCTGCGCAGCATATGTTTATTTAAATTACATAAATTTCGGAGCAAAAAAACTTTATTAAAACAAACTTTTAAATATAAGAAAACAGTTACGTAATACTTTATTTCATTTTTATATCTCTCTTTTTTTTTTTTTGATCTTTCAAATTTACACAGTTTTCAGAAATAAGATTATATTAAATTTAAACATATCTAATAAAATTCGATATCGCGGATATCGGTTCCATTTTTGTTCCATTTTCCGATTTAATATAATTTATATTTATTAACAAAATAGGTTGAATGACTTACTTTGTCAATGTCATTTCATAACCCTAAAAATAAAATCCAAACTACAAAAATAAATCTTCTAGCCTAATTTATCCTTTTTTTTACCGTTAAACAGTCATTAGGATTTGCATAGTTGTTTAAATATGTGTAATTTGTTGTTTAAATTTTTTTTACCTTTTTTTCCGCTTTCTCTCTTTTGTCTCATAAGCATTCGTTGCGGAATTGTTTTTCGACTCTTTTTTTCTTTACGTTTAATACATGAAAAAGGCCAACTTTTAAGTTTTTTTTTCTCGATTTTTCGGAAAAAAAATAAAATTTAACTCTCTTTTTTTAAGGAAAAAAAGAGTTGTTTTTAGTAAGGAATAAGAAAAATTTATTATCCCACGAAGGAACGAACAAACATATTCAAACATAACAAAAAAAATAAAAAAGAAAAAAAAAATACGAAATTTTATCAACTATTACTTTTTTACCACAAAATCTTCTTTTTAAAGAATTTTTTAAATCTAAAATAATAAATATATTTTTTTCTTCCTTACTATAAAGTTACTCTTTTTTTGTAAAAAAAAAAGCCTTTTTTATTAAACATATTCATGAAAAATGTTCCCATTTCAAGAAGAATTTGATGATTCTTCAGCAACTCGCTGTGCGAACGGTGTTTCTGCTATCAACAAATCGAATGATTCCTTGGAAGAACAAAAAAATAATAAGATTGATGATATGGAAAATAACATGACAACAAATTTACCCACTTCTACCGATGAAAAGGAAATTTCATCTAACGAAAAAATCCAGCAACAGAATGTTAAGGCCTCACATGGTAATAGAAGATTTTATTGAAAAAATATTTTATCGTCATCTTTTTTTTTTAAAAAAAATTATTTTCCTTTGTAGAATCGCAAGATGACGACGAAGCACGTGCTTTTAGATCACAATTTGATGGTAAGTAATTGATGAAATCTGCATTGAATTTAAATAAATATTTATTCTTATCTTGGATCTTATTATAAATAGAAATTAAATGTGTATCAAGAATGCTTGAATATTCCAAAAATAATGCTTATAATCGATTCCAAGGACCTGCTGGACGGGTGCCCTCTGCACCTTTACAGAAAAGGACTAATGGTACTCTATTTATTATTATTATTATTATTCTTCTTCTTCTTCTTTTTTTTGTATTAATAGATCAATTTTATCTTCAATTAAAGAAACAGTAATAAATACGTTTCATCAAAGATCGCATTCTCACTCAACGCATTCACAGCAGCCCAATAGGAATATGCTAAAACATCAACGAAGTATTTCATCTATTCAAGGATTATCATTTAACAGAAATCCATCTGCGATGAAATTTTATCCTACTCATGGTTTGCCTTCAACTCCCTCAACTCCCTCAACTCCATTTACTCCATATGGATCATATGGATCATATGGATTTGATAATACCGATGATGTGCTTTCTCCATTACGTCACCCATTGTATCACTTTGATGATTCAAGTCCTAATGATGATGCATTGATGAAATTTAGAGATATAGAGAATTGCGGCGGAAGATACGGTTTTAATAACAGCAGATTTTCCGGTAAAATTTAAAAGAAAAATGTCAGCAAATAAAAATGTTTGGCGCAGTAATATATAATTAATTGGTTTTTTTTTTAATATTTTAGACGAATGGGATGATTATTCACCAGGATATCCTTCAACACCACTTTCCAACGGTCCATTTACTCCTCATCCACTTACTCCTTCTTCTAACTTATCTCCAAGTACACCACTTTTTGCACAACCACATTCGTTGTTGGATGATGATGAACTCATTGAAAAAGCAAAGATCCTTGAAGAAGAACGCATTTTACTTCAAATTCAACAAAGAAAGTTAGATAATGCAATTGCCGCTCATAACCTTCGATATTTTAATAGCGATTCTTCATTGGATGAAACTGAAGCTAAATATAAGTCGAACATTAAAACTCCTCCACTTGTTCCCACACGAGCGAAGACAACTTCATTTCCTTTTGTTAACAAAATCACTGTTCCACCACCACGTTTCCAAAATTCTCAAGAACCTATCGGCACTCCAATTAGAAAGTCTGGATATGTTACTCCTCCATCAACTACTCCCACAGGAAGTAGCAATTTTTCTCTTTCAGCTTCTGCTCCCACGTTTTCACTTTTTTCAAATCCTCCAGCGCTATCCCTTAATCATAGTATAACAAGTCAACAACAACAACATCGAGCGATGTCATCTGATAATAATGTTAGCAATGGAAAGTTTAATAGTTATCCTTTAACCCCTTCAAATTCTCCACCGAGAACAAATAATAACGACGGATATTTTAGCTTTTGTTCTTACACAAACTCTTCTAGCGCTAACAATAACATTCGGGCTAATAATAATGAAAGCAATTATTACAAGCCTTTAACTCCCTCAAGCTACTTTCGTGCTCCGCTTTATACTACACCAGTTGATGAACGCGAAGAGGATTTTTTATTTGCCGATAAATTAAATAATAAAAATGATTATGAAAATTATTTTACAGATTATTCTTTATATTATTGATGATCTCCGTTGACTTGGAAGTTTCAATTTTTTTTCTTTTTGTCTTGAGTGCTTGGCTCACTCATAATGATAGATAAATTATAATTTATTGGATATGAAGAACATGAGAATTAGGTTGTGCAAAAAAAAAGAAAAATCAAAAAAAAATCAAAAAAAAAAATCTATTTAATGAATTATTCGTGTACTTAATACTTTAATCTGCTGTTATTTAATCTTAATTTATAATTTTTAGTATCTTATTATATATGCTTTGGTTATTATTTAATTTTTTTGAGCCTAGAATATACAAGTTTAGTAATTTATTATATACACTAGGTATGATTATGGGTTTTATTTCTTATTATTACATTTATTTATTGTTTTTTTGGGGTTGGGAATTTTTACAACAATCATTGTTTGATAACACCACAATTTTTTTTATTAATTTCGCATATTTGGGGATTCAATGTTTGTTTTTAACTGTTCGTATATAATATTGGATAGTATGACGTAACATTGATTTTTTTTTTAGTATTCTGGTAATTGCTGTTTTTTTTTGAAAATTTGTGTTTTTCTCTCTATTGATTTAGGGAACGGTCCTCTTTATCATAATCATTAAATTGTTTCTTTGAGCTACTAGTTGATATTTTTTATTAAATATAAAAAAATATCATTCTCAAAGGAAACTTGTTTTTGAGAATTTTATTATCCGTTTATAATATGCAAAATTGAACAATTAATATTCCGCTAATTATATAAAATTGTAATAATATGTCAGAATAATGATCGAGTAAATGTGAAATACTTCATAAACTAATCGGACATTTTATAATTTGTAAAATTACCAAAATAACGCAATTACATCCTATTCAAATACACAGTGAAATTCGATATACTGGAACCTTGATAAGTAAAATCTCATTACTTTTATTAATACTTAGTCCTAATTTGATATATCAGAAAAATTATTTTTCAACATCACAAATAATAATTTGCAATAAAACTTATATCAAAATATTTTGAAAATAACAAATTTTCATTAATTTTAATTAAAATTTTTTTTTATTTTCCAATTATAACTTTAATTTACTTAATCAATATTAATGCATTAAAACTATAAAATTTAAAATTTAATTATAACTAAAAAATTTGTAATAAAAAATGTATAACATTGAGTATTGACCTGAAAATTTAAATTTTTTTTAATATTATAATTTATAAATTTACTTAATCAATATTAATGCATTAAGACTATAAAATTTAAATTTAATTATAACTAAAAATTTAAAAAAAAATAAGATTTTTGATAAAATCTATAAAAATTCATTATAATGTAATACATTAAAATTAGATTAATTATTAAAAAAAAGTATTTTTATAATAAATATATATTTGCTAATCAGTTACATAATTTTTAAGATATCAGATATTAAGTACTAATTGTATATAAACTAAATATAATAATAAATAATAATTTTATTAATAAAGTTAAATAAAACCATTTTGTTTTTTATTAATTCAAATTTATTCTATTAATATTATTTATATTATAACCATTATTATTACTTATTTTTTTATAAAAAATAATAATTTTATATAGAAGTATTATAGCATACTCCTCTTTTTTGAAAATTATTATATAGTAAATTTGCTGAATATCATATTATAAATTTTATTTTAAATAAATATAATGCAAACTTTATATACTTATTATAAAATCTTTAACATATATATTTTATATATATTTACCTACTCTATAATTTTACTTATAAAATTAAAAAGAGTTTAAAATACTAACTTTAACTTTTATATATATTATAATTTTTAGTATAAATTCTAAATATTTTTTATAAAAATTATTTCATATATTTCAGTAAATATTAAAACTAAAAATATATAATTATTACTATTAAATTTCTATTATTAAACTAAATTTAATAATATAAATTTTATTAAATTTAAATAATTATTAGTTATTAATCTAAAATGTAATAAAAAACTATTAAATATTTATATAATATTCAGATATTTACTACCTGATAAAAATATTTTAATATACAGTATTTATAATAAAAACAAATATACCATATACATCTAAAATTATTAATATTTAGTTAAACTTTTTTTACTAAATTAGTATAAATAAATATTTATAAAAAAGTACTTTATTTTATATAAAAAATAATTTATAAAAAAAATATATTTACTATGAAAAATTTGATAAAAAATATATAAATTTTAAATTTATTAATATCCTTTAAACTGTAGGGACTTTAAAAATTTTTGAATTTTTAAAATATCTTAAAATCTAGTGATTATAGAAAAATGAAATTATATTTGTTAGATTCCTTTTATTAAAGTGTATTTAATGGTAATAAAATTATAACTTTAAAATTAATAAATAAAAAGTTATATTAATTTATATATTTTTAGATTTTATAAGTTATCCTGTTACATAATATTTGTAATTATATAATTATTAATAATATATTATTATTATGTATTCATATTATTAAATTTTAAAATTTTATTAGTTATAATATATATGTTACTAAAATAATTTTTTAATTTTCAGATTAATTTTAATTTTGTAATATAAATGTAATTATCTGAAATTTATTAAAATTTTACTGGATTTTAATAAATGTAAAAAAATTCTTAAATAATTTTGACCTTATAGCAATAATTTTAGTTAAATTTATATATATAATATATTAAATATATAAAGTTAATTATATTTTTTAGCAAAAAATTTTTTTTACAAAGTTTTAATTGATTACTTTTGTATACTTTAAAATTATACTAAACTAATATTGGTTTGAAATTAAAAAATTATTTCAGTAATATAATAATACCATAATTTAATTATTATGATTATTGTTATATATAATTTTAAAATTTCATTGAAAATTAAATTCTTTTAATGCTAATAATTTTTGTAAAAAGTAGTTAAAGAATATATAAAATTTTTTTAAATAATTTAACAATAATTTCAATATATTTTTTTTCTTTTTAAAATTTCAAAATTTCAAAATACTAGTAAATTTATAATATTGTGGAAATTTAGAATATGTGTTTATTTGTCGATTGGCAATATTAAGCTATAAATCATGATTGAACATTGCCATTCAAACATGCTTCTGCATGAACTTCCTGAAACTAATACTAGTTTATTTTCTGCTCTCAGTCTTTCTTAAAAAATCATTCATCAGAATATCTCATTAGGTTATTCTATAAACTATAAAATGATCAGCTGTACACTTATTTAGAACTTTCAAAGCTTTTTCATGATTTCTACTATCTTTTAAAAGATTATTTACAGTATTGTTTACTCCAAAGACTGGAATTGAATTATTTTCTTGAATTTAATAGCTTTAGAGAAGTAACTGGCAGATACATATAAAAAATCCAGAATCTGCAATAATTTAAAGGATATGTTAAAAGAATTCAAATTTAACTTATTATTATTTACTTAATGGATATATTATTTAAATTCAGTTGTAATAGTATTTGCCAGAAATTTGTCATTTCTTTTAAACAAGTTTAAATAACTTTAATTTTAGTAATAGTTTTGTATTTTTTTTTTAGTTAAAAAAATATAATCAATAAATGGAATGGGTACCATACTATTTAAATTTGCCATACGGAGATGTCTTCCTTTTAGATCAGCCAGAAAAACTGCAATATTAAACGATCTAGAGTAATTGGATTATTTGCTAGTAGAGTGTGCACAGGTCCGTTGTGGTCTTGTGGACCAATCTTTTGTGTCTATCTATTCCAAGGTAAACATCGGTACCACTTCTTTTGAACAGTTAATCAAATTGGCAAAAAATTAATCATGTAAACAAGACCATTTGAAAGTATAGAAGACGCAAGAGTAAAATGTAAAACTAGATTATCAATGAATATATTGAAGTATTTTACCTTCCAAAAATGCCATGCAATTTATACTATTTCTCGCATTTTGCCTCGATTTATGTGATTATAATTAACATACAAAAAAAAAATAGAAATTACTATTTAATTGTTTATAATAAGTTTACCGATATTTATTTGTATCATGATGTCGAAGAGATTGTTATTTTTTCCTAAAAAAAATGACCATCCATAACTACGCTATCATTTTTACATACAGCAAAAGAATTGTTTATACATGTTTATACTTTATACATATACAGATATACTGTATCTATTATACAATAAAAAAAAATTATAAATGTCTAGCAAAATTAGTAATATATCTAAGTGTTAAAAGTAGAAAAATTAAAATATGTACGATATTTACACTATAAATGAAGGTTCTAGCAACAAAAAGCAAAAAAAAAAAATTTAATGGTTAGAACGAAAATCGATCCGTTTTAACACACTATCTTTAAATGTCATAATATTCAGAATTTGATCGAGGAAGAAAATGTATCATTTTATCGTAATTATTATTCATAAATGGTTTATTAAAAGGAATTGGATTTGGAGCTCTTAATATGGGAGAAGTCGTTATCACTATTTATAGTTAAATAAATTAGTTAAAGTTTAATAAGAGACAAATTATAATTAGCCGGTTATTACCTCTTCGTTCATCATCAATATAATCTATCCCAATGGGAAAAACATAAGATAAATATCGTGAATTGGAAATAATCTCTTTTAATTCTGCAACAGCATCTTCAAATGCTGTATCTTCACTTTGATTATCTATACTTTTTCGTAAACTAAATTACAAGAATACAAGAAAATTAAATTACTCGAAAAATATAGAACCAATAAATTAAGATGATTTACCTATTGCAATCATTGAGAATTAGTCCTTTATGACCATCCTCTTCGTGTGCCACTTTGTCTCTAAACTCGTTTTCTAAACTTATAAGCCTCGAGGATGTATTACTTTGTATCGTGCCCGTATTAACTGGCAATAATGGCAAAATTTTCAAGTATCCCATATTTGTACATTGCAAAGAGCAATTTTTATCTCGTAAAACACCATTTGTATCTTTTACCGGAGAACTTTCTAATTGATGATGTATGATGGTAGTATTACTGTACATTATTTGTTTTTATTATAAATATGTTATTAATGGTTTGAGTAATAATACATTAAAATATTTACGAGGTTCCGCACAAATTTGATACACAAGTTAATTATTTAGAATAACACTTGGCGTTAAGTATTTATAATAATGTTTTTTTTTTATTAACTACTAGTGATGTGAAAATCAATATGGTAAACTATAATCAATGATGTTAGAATTGATTAATAATGTTATCATATATATCATATACTAGTTTAATTTGTCAATTTTGACATAGCATATGTGATATTTGATAAGAATGATGCAATAACACGAGATATATTTTTTGGTAAAAAATGAAAAAATGTGTAAAACTATTCATCAAAATTTAATAAGGTATTACGTCTAGGTGATCTATTGGGTGATCTATTAATTGCAGAATTATGTGTAATATTATCAATTCCCAAACTTCTCGAATATCTGGTCTGCCTTTTTATATTATTACCATTATTCCCTTCTTTATCTTTCTTTGTTATCTCAATGTCAATAATGTCATTATTCTCACTAATGGGAGATTCAACAATTTGAGTCATTGAAGGTGTATTAGAACCCAAAGAACCTTCCATATTTTGATGATAAGAAGAAGTGTGAGATCTGGAATAGATTCGTCCCCTATCATTAACATTATCGATAAAAGAATTTCTTTGCGTAGGAAGGGAATTTTCATATTCTTGATCGTTCAAAGTCAAGTCATCCTCAGGAGGTAATTGTTCTAATTCTTCATAATCTCTTATTTTCTTTCGATATTTCCGTTTAATCAATTTTAATTGATCAATATAATATGTATCTATATAGTAATCTTTCAAAAGTATCTAAAAAACATGGTTAGTAAAATTCACACTTTGACTTTACAGAAGAGTTATGACAAATACATTTATTTTAACTTACTTCTACTATTTGAAGCCTTTCCTCAATCGAAGAATTTGGAGGCATTTGTTTAACTTTTTCGCCAAATGGAATACCAGCACTCGAAACATAACGATTTGCAAGCTGTCTTTGAAAACTTCTCCTACAAGGCCAACAAACAAATATAACTTTTTGAGTTATACCCCAAGGAGATAACTTTGGGTTACCGAACAGATAAAAGAAAATTCCTGCACAAGCTGTATAAAAACCACCAAGATTCGCAATATTTCCCATCACTTTAGGAAAAATTTTTTTTTTTAAAATTTAATAATCTCACGAAAAAACATTTCAACTTCAATTTTGATACTACTTACTAGTTAACTGAAATTTTTCTATTTCATATCTAGTTGAATTTGATCTACCTTTAAGACCAACAACGATTCTATCTTTTTGTGGTAAATCGGGAAAATCAGTTTTATGCCACTCAATATTTAAAGTTTGTACATTTCTTTGAAATAAACCGACTAGACCCCAAAATTGATTATAATAAGATGATCTCACAATGATGGAATATTCTAATAATAACCACTGACCACCTGTTAAATATATTGTTGGAACATTTAGTGAGTTGACTTTAATAGAATCATTATTACGATCTTTCATAAATAAATCATTTTGTAAACTAAATTCATCAATATCAATTGTAAGAAGAGTGGTCATCAAATATGAAGAATCAGGTGTAACTTGGTTAAAAGAAGTATCAACACCATCGATAGTAAACCATAATGTATTATAAGAACTTCCAATTTGTTTATATATTTGGCATTGTCTCGACTCTTGTTCTAAATTATAACAAGAACAAGTTGAAATAGAATTTGGAGTTTGGCATTTACATTGTATCGGATTTAATATTTGAGTACTTTCAATATCTCCATATGGAACTTGTTTTCTTTTTAAACAAAATTTCATAGATGGAACACTATAATATAATTTTTGTTGAAATGTTAACACTTCGGGAGTATCAACTCTTATTAAAAATTCTCCAATTAGATTTACTGCATATATTACTAATATTGTTGCCAATATAAAACTAATTATAACTCTTATCGTTTTAAACCAAAATGGTTCTGTAGTTTTAGTATTAAATATTGAATCAAATACGAACATTATGAATGATTTCGATTTGAAAGGTGAGTGAATTGAAACGTTGAAATTTATTATGTTATGTAGTATGCAGGTTATGACCATAATACATATTTTAACAATGAGATGATTTGCAAAGGACTTTCCATTGTATAATGAATTTCTTATTATATAAATTGAGAACTTTCCACTTTAAAGGCCTTTTCTTTAGTTAAAAAAATTTTTACACGATGAAAAAGAAAATTAAGATTAATAATAATAATGAAATCGTTGAAATTATAAAATGGATAAATTCGTATAATTTATTAGAAAAGATATTTTTAATAACACTTTGTATATACATAATATTTTTATTATTCGGGGGAGTTACGATTTTAAGCGTACCAATTATTTTTCTTATTCCATTCGTCGTTTTATCTGGTTGTCTCACTGTAAGCAATTTATGATATATGTATATATACGATATTAATATTATTGATCCATAATTAATTATAAATATCGAATCAAAGTTTAGTGCGAGAACATTAATACGTGCTATTCTATTTTGTATCGTAACGGTGATACCAATATTATGTACTATTTTAAACATGGTATTTGATCATAATTTAAGCGAATATTGTGAAGAATTTAAAACTTTATATAATGATTGCATCAACGATTATCAAAGTAAATTCTCATTAATATCTCTCTTTTTTTTTATATAAAAAAAATAAAAAATTAATGTAATTTTTTTAAATTGATTAGATAATATTGGAATAAAGAATAATTATGATGTAAATGAGAATGAACTTATCGGACTTATCATTCTATGTATTTTTCAAGTTACATTCATGATTATTGTAGCTTTATTATGGCAAAAGAGGTAAGTTACCGTACTTTTAAAAATCATATAATCTCGCCGATCTAATGTGACATTAAATAGATATTGGAAATTTTTACCTAAATTCGCCCTAACAACACGTGAAGAAATAAAACGTATGATCATGATTTTACGCGTTTCAGTCTCATATCTCATATCTCATCTAATAATCCTCTTTTTATTTTAGGAATGTTTACACATTATATTTATGTAATATCATTAATTCATTCAAATGTAATAATAATCGGATATTGGATATCAATAAATTGGTTCTATAGAACAAGAAATACTTACATGAATTATCGAAATACATTGTTTACCAATCAATTTTTTGACATTATACCTTATTCTCTTATTCTCTTTATCGTAAAGATAATTATAATTAAAAAAGGTGTAAGTAAATAATGAACCTATGTTTTTCTTTAATAATATCAATAATCTTAAAATACTCACATAATATATTTAAAAAAACAAATATTCTTTTTTAACAGGTTCAAAAAGAATCTAGATTAAAGATTTCTGTTTACTACATTCTTAATATTGCTCTATGTGTAATAATATTTTTAAATACGGTTCCGACATGTTTAATCCCTTCAAATTATATCGGAACTGATTCTATTATAAAAAAGTGTGATTTCACAAATCAAATTCGTTGGTCACCTCTTTATCAATTATCCTTTATCATGGGAATGGTATCTATACTCATCCTATTGCTTTCAATTTTTAATGTTTACCTATGTCAAAGGAATTTTGGAAAGAAACTTAAAGTTTATTGCAAGTATTTTTGAGTCTTTAACTATTCTTTATATTACCATATTTCTTAATTTAATTTTTCTTTTTTTTATAGTGGATTATGAAGTCGAGCCAATTGAATTTGAATATAAAGATGATCCATTACTCGATCAAGATACTGATGATGAAAATGTATAAACAATAATTTATTTTTATTTATTACACTTTCAATAATTATCCTAATTAATAAAAATAAAAAAGTTTTTCGTAAAAAAAAATAAAAACCAAAAATTCTAAAGTTCCTAAAAATGACCAAATAAAATAAAATAAAATAAAAAATAGAAATAGAAATAGAAATAAAAAAACACATAAAATAAAATAAACTAACTTAAATTCATTATACATACCTGCAAAGGCTTGAAACATTCTTTGCTCTCTTTTTCTTGAGAAAACATCTTTATTTAATCTCTTTTAAAAACTTGTTATGGATGGGGAGAGTACATCATAGCAGTTACAGCAGCACCAATAATACCACCGTTTTTAACTGAAACTATTTTTACTTTTTTATCCTCTCCAGATTCTTGTATTTCTTTAAGAAGTTTGCTCATTGAAGAAGAATATTTATAATAACTATTATAAATTGATCCATCAATTGCTATTCTAACCTCTCTTTCTATGTTTTTATATGTTCCACATTGTAGTTTAATTAATGATGCGACAGCCGCCACTGCCAAATGTGCTGATCTACGTGAAAATTTTCTCACAAGTTCTTGAACTGTACGCATGTCTCCGACCGTTGGTGTATTATCTTCGGAAAATTTAAAATTTTGGGTTAGTGATTTTAAAATATTTGCTGAATTATAAGTACGGTCACTGAATAAAAAGAGAGAAAAAAAATGTTAATAAATTGTATTTAATATATTTAATGTGCAAACAATTTGTTTTTTTTTCGTTTTTGTTATACCTTTCAATTTCTGACATGTGGACAGTAGAAAAACTATAAGGAATTTCCATTTTTCCAGGTAATTTCCCGTCAAATAAATTACAATTTTTAACGTAATCGACAATGGCCAATCTAACTAATTCACCTATGTAACGCCCGCTGACCATTTTTTCAAAAGGTTGAAATCCCGGTATAGAACTTTGTGAATCAAGTATTTTATCATATTTTGTTTTTTTTGGTAAAAAATCTGCTCCCATTAAGCTTATCTCATTATTAACTATCATATACTGAGGAGAATCTGGAGGAAAATTTTGTTTCTTAATTTCACTTGTTTCGCAGATACACGCTGCATTTGTTCCTGTTCCTATGATCATAGATGCAATCGTATTTTGATCTCTGTAAGCATATGCTACAAGTGATCCAACTGTATCATTAACTATAGCCACAATGTGTATATTTATTTTCTATGAGCAATAAGAAAAGAATTAATATCTCTTTTTTTTTAAAAAAAAAAGTAATTAAAAGAATAACTATCTGTGAATCTACCTTACGAACGAAAGCATCATTTAAAAGTTCAACAACATCATTATTCACCAAGCCGGGAATATCAAATCCCTTACCCATCTTCATTGCCACACCTTTATTGATATCAGTTTGTCTTTATAATATTAGCGGTGAAAAATAAATTATACATAATTTGCGGATTCAAATTGCGAAAGAAACCATTTTTGACACTCACTTGATTGGAAAACTAAAAGACACCCCCATATACATCTCTTTTTCAAGAGATTTAATCTTAATCAATAAATCTTTAGCACAATCGGCGACCCAATCGAACAAAGTTTCAACAGGAACGGTTTTTAATTCCTCAGGAATGACGAACTGTTTTTGTTCAATATCAGTTTTACCATCACCAACTAATGTAACAGCTGCCACGCGCAAATTAGTCCCACCTAAGTCCAATGAAAGATATGTACCAGTTTCCATACCAGTTGGCAATCGACAAACATAGGAAGGTATCATCGTTGATTCATCTTCATCAAAACCATGACGATATGCGTCTGTAAAACCAGGAATTATTTTTTCTTCTATATACTCTTTAGTGATAAAAGTCTGCTCTTCAAGTTCCTCTAAACTTGGCGTTGGCTCGTCCATAATAACTTATTTTATCAAACTAAAATTTAATGTGAACTTATAAAAGCAGATTAAAAAAAATTATTCAAGGAAATTTTTTTGTTTTCTAAAAAAAAAAATCAATCATTTATGAGAGAGAGCAGTAAATACTAAAATTGGAGTTTTAAGGTGAGGGGGTGTGAATTAATAAACAAATCACATACCTAACAACGGTTTTTTCCCCTAAATGTCCCGAAAGATCATCACATGAAACATTAATATTTGTAAGTTATGTTGTCGTAACCTAATAATTAAACCTGTTTTTTACCATTATTTAAATTGTTTTAATCATAACAATAAATATTATGATAAAATTATGAAGCAATTCCATAATATAAAAAGTAATTTAAATTTCGGTATATGTTGCCAAATTTGTATCAACACTGACAATTAAACAACGGAGATAATCAGGGTAACTTTTTTTTTTTGAAAAAAAGGTAAACAAGATCATTTGTACAATATGCGAGTAGTGGAAAGATGGCGTTATTGCAAGACGCCATTCATTCAACACAAGAGTACCCGATTTCCCCTTTTTAAATTCGTACGTCATTTTATTTGAACTATTAGTACAAGCCATCTATCAAAGAACAATCTAAACTAGAAAAAACCTTTGTTATGTGATATTTCTGCGTCGGACAGACCTTTTTAAATCCAAAACTTGAATTTATAAAATTTTTAAAATTTTGATAATTTTTTTAGATTTATTTTTCTGAACACAACAGCTATATGATCGGCCCCAATAGCCTAATGGATATGGCGTCGCCCTCCTAAGGCGGAGGTTCTAGGTTCGAGTCCTAGTTGGGGCGAAAACTTTGCAATATAATAACATTATCCAATTTTTTTTCGTATCACTTTTATTTCTTTTATAGAGAGAGAGAATAGTAAACAATAAAGAAAGAAAAAAAATAAATAAAAAATAACAAATGATATAAATATAAGAGACTAATTAAGGCTAACTTGGAATTAACCTTTTATACTAAAATAATCGTATGATATTGTCGATCTAGAATGTATTTGGAACTCAGATATGAACCTTCTCCTTACGAATTATACTAATGATCAATGGAATATCAATTTTCCAAACTATTTCACCACCTCTCGTACCTCTTTCCAATCCAAACTTTTTCTTTTTACCTTCACCAACGGGAGTCATTGCGACTTCTTTAACTTGTTCCAAAATATTCTCCAACAATCTAATATCAAATTTTCTATCATCATTTTTGACTTTTGGCAATTGATCGATTAATAAAAGTACGGACATATCAGCTAAAGATTTTGAAAATAACGAGCTAGGTAATTTATATGAATTGAATTTTGGAATGGTCTTGATTTTACGTTTTCGAGAATTTTCCATCGTATCATCACTATCATAATCTACTTCACATACATTTAATTCTGAAGAATGAAGATGATCAATGATATTACCCTCATATAACAAGGAATTTCTTGCAGAAGTTATTTGTTGAATTTTTTGATAAGTTTCTGCATTGTAATCGTTATCTTCGTCGTCATCATTAAAATTAAATAAATTCAATACGTCTAAATGTGCAATATAAATTGCACCGCCTGGTTTCAAATGCGAATAAATGAATTTGCAAAAGGAAATGATATCATTTGATGGATCGATTTTTGGAGTAGTTATATCAACGCTTTATTTTATTTTATGCAAGAAGAGTGTATAAGTAAAAGAGGGGGGAAAGAAAACCGAAGTTCTTAAAAACTCTTACTTACAGATAATTAATCATATGTATACAATTAATAAGATCTAATGGAATGAGTGGTAAGGGTGCCTCCACTCTTAATTTGTTTGTTCCGTCGTTTGCGTTATCATCCATATCAAAATAATCCTGTACCGTTCCATTATAAACGATACCTTGACTTAAATGAGCATACTCACATAATTTTTGTTGATAAGTTTGTAATAAATTTGAATTTGGTTCAATTATATGAATTATATTTTGCCTATTCATTTGAACATTTTTCTCGAGTTCTTTAGCAAAGCACCAATCAATGATTTCACCTGAAGCTGCTCCAATATCTAATAAATGAAATTCTGATGAATCAGAAGTGTTAGATAATACAGTTTGAATTGTCTTGTGGAGAGATGGAAGAATAAGTTCACATGAATCGGTTCCTAGTATGTCGGATGGACAATGAATATTTGTGACATGTTGTTTTCGTAACATCATTCGGTGAATAAAAATGTGTTCATAAATTTGAGAATTTGTCAAATTTTTAAATTCTTTTAAAACTTTTCGTTCAGCTTCCTGTTCTTCTGGTGAGAAAACTGCAATCGATTCACTTAATACATTCATCTTTATTAAAAAAAAAAAAAGAAGAGAGATGTAAAAATAAAAAAAAACCACAAATGTATTACATTTATCATTGTTTTTAATTTATTCTCACGGGTCAACGAATAAAAAATGAATAAAAAACGAATAAATAACACGAATCTATAGATGGTATCTTATACGTCATAATGAAGTATATGGTTAGTGAGCATCTGAAAACAATAATTATTAAATAATTAAATCAAATCACACGACATAATAACGTGGTTATGATCCCATTTGACTGCAAGCACATGAACAAATTTATCTATGAATTACGAACTTTTTTCCCTTTGTTTCAACATTTTGGTAAGTAGTTTCGGAATTTTCGCCTAAAATTAGAACATTAAGGAAATCGGTATCATAGACATGAGATTGTTTATTTACAAATATCGTAAATCATCAAAATAGTTACATTAACATTTATCGGTAAAAATAGGATAAACAAAGTTAGAATTAGAACTCCGATTTGACCAATATTTATTTTTAACATTGTATACAACTTGCTTTATGCTTTTGTTATGTACTGTCATTAGTACTTCGACGATAAAGAATAATTTTAATCGACACCCTCGTATTTTTATAAATTCGAGTATTACGTCAATTATTTTTCTTAACAATGCATAATAATTTCAGGACAATATAGATTACATAAACAGTTAATTGCAATTCACATATGAAAATTAAAAGAATTTAAGTAGTTTTCACTATAAATTACTTAGATCCAAAATCCAAATCGCCCTAAATTTATTTTATTATGTATAAATAACAAATTTCAATAAAAATATAGCAAAAATAGATTTACAACTACAGTCCCCGGCGAAAAGAATGGCGGTGCGAATATCATTTGTTATTTGGATATGAGATCAGAATTTTCCTATTTAAATTAAAACTTGTAATGCCCAATGGATTTTTAAAATACTATTTTAAAAAGCAATAAAAAAAAATGAAATTTTATTATTGTTTTTACGCCTATTTTACCTTCTAAAAAACCAATGTTATAAATTTAATAAAAATCGGAGCATAATAATTTGCTATGAATTTTTTTTAAAATGCTCAAAATCCTATATAATAATAAATTCCAATTTTTTTTTAAAAAAAACCACTTACTTTTAACTGCCAAATATTATAATTGCATTTTGTTATATCACATTATCACAGAGAAATACTACTAATAATTTTTTGAATTTGGTATGAAAGTTTGAAATAAAAAGTTTAAACTTCATTTTCTCATCAACCAAAGCTTGTATTAAAACAAAATTACAACTATTAGATTTCTTGCAATTACGAGATTTAAATAATGGTCTTTTATTATATTATTAAGCTTTTATATTGCTTTTAGAAATGATTATCTTTATACAACATAAAAATTTATAATACTCACTATTATACTTGAACTATCACATTACACAGATGCTACACAGTAATTTTGAGACCACCATTCAAACCACATAGTCAAGAGGAATCCAATGGTGGTAAATTTGTCTCAATCTGACCTCTGGATGGCGAGAAAGTTAAGAAAATATTAAAATATCATAATAAAATAACACTGGTTAAGAGTGCAAATAGTATGCAATACTAAATTAAAGCATTTATTGACATGGGAAGATGATCATATCAAATATTATTTAAATAATGAAATATATGTATTTTCTGTTCCCCTTTCAGAAAATAAAAAAAAAATTCACATTTTACTATAAATTACATTCGTGATATCAAAAAAACTGACCGCTATTCTTTTCGCCAAGGTCTGTATTTCTCTTTTTGAAGTTGCAGACTGTTCTATATAGTGATAATTTTTTTCATTTCCTTCCATTAAAAAAGGATTTTTTCTATTATAGTTTTTAATGTGTAAGTCGAATCACATGAGTGACGATAAAAATTTGTGTCACAGAATCACTAAGCCATATTGAGGTATATACAGTGGTATAAAAGAAACAGCATTGGTTAAAGTCGGTAAGATTACTTTCTCTTATAAAAACATACTATTTTCTCTGAAAAAAAAATATTTTAATAAAAAAACTATTTCTACTTTCCTAAAAAAAATACTTTCTCTAAAAATTTATTATCAACTTTTTTTTATTTACTTATTTAACGTCAGAATGTTATCAGTTACAACACTATTTTATATTAAAAACTAAATGACAGAAAAATTGCATGAATACTTTGAGTAAAGAAGTATTACTAGTTTTCTAAACAAATGCAAAAAGGCTACCCATTTCTTGAAAGAAGCAGAAAGGCTGAATCTGAATCAGACTTTAAAAGAAGCATATTTTTTTAAGTGGAGTAACTCCTAAGTGCAAAGTTAAGAATGGATAATTCCTTAGTGAATCAGAAAATTCCTAATTTAACTTAAAAAATTACTTTTATATATATATATATTTTTTTCAATTATTGAAAGGAATTAGCTGAATGGAAAGCAAAAAAAATAAATCAAAGAGCTGATCTATACAAGTTAACAGTTACTAAAGGATGCAGTAAATCAGGAATGGATAATGAAAATTATAATGATTTTGTAAATTAAAGTTGTCTGTTTATATTTGATTATGAATTTATTTATCAAGTTTATAAAGATGGGTTTTCTTATTTTGCAAAGTGTGATAATAAAATCATAGATAATATTTTTTTTTTATTTTTTATTTCTTTAATTATTGAATTGTTTATTATAATTTGTAAATATGTATTTTTTATTTTGCAAAGTAGAGCAACTTTTAAACAAAATTAAGAAATAGATAACTTCTAAATAAGTTGGAAAATTTCTAATTTAACTTATTAAAAAGATAAAAAAAAATAAAAAAAGGTATATAAATAAATAAAAACAAATATTTAATTGATTATAACTAATTTTCACCCGGGGTGATTTAGCAATTTTTCACCTAGGGTGATTTAACCTGATAATTTTATATATTTTTATATAATTTACCCGGTGATATCACCTCATTTAAATTTTATTGGCTAATTAATGTGCTGATCATTTCTTATGTTTGTTTTTTTTTAAACGTACTCGTATAATCTTTTTTTTCTTTAGGCCTTTCGCTCCTTTCGCACGGCACTCAAGGTACATTTTCTTTCTTTTTTTTTTATTTGCTTCTTGCATTTTGTTTCCTACTAACTTTATTTCGTTTTTTTAGGTCCTTTAGCTCTTTCGGCTTTGCAATTAAGGTATATATGTCCAGCACTAGGCCGTTTCTTATTTTTTATTTCATTCTTATATTTCGTTTCTTACATTTTGTATTTCACTCTTTTTAGATCTTTCGGTTCTTCTCTGCAACTACTAAGGTATGTTTTTACTTTTTTGTTTTCGTTTATTTATTACATGTAATTTCCGTTCCCTACTAACTTTATTTCTTCTTTTATTTTATGGGTTTGGTTTTTACTTGGTCCCCTGTTTATCTCATTTTCGTTCCTTCTCCATTTTTTATTCTTTTTCGTCTCTTCATTTTTTTTTGCTTTTTTATTCTTCCCTTCTTTTGTTTTTTCCGTTGTTCTTTATTTTCTCTGCGTTCCTTTCATTTTTTTTTTTGTTCCACTTCGTCTCTTTCGTTCCTTTACACTACCCTTCATTCCTTTTGTTTTATTCCATTCCCGCTTCATCTTTTTTATTCCTTTACACTACCCTTTATTCTTTTTATTCCCCCTTTGCTCCATCTCGTCTCTCCTTCATTCTTTCATTTTTTTTCATTCCCACTTGATCTTTTTCGCCCCTTTCATTTTTTTCACTCCCCCCTTTGCTCCATTTCGTTCCTCCTTCAATCCCCCTTTGTTTCTTTCATTCCCATTCACCCTCATTTTTTTTCCTTTTTTTATTCACATATTCTCTTTTCTTTATCATTGTGACTCATTTTTTTTGTTATTCCTATCAAAAATCTAGTATTTTGGATAGTATGAGTTTGTTTTTTTCAATCAATGATTCATGTAATCTATTAAAAATTAATAAATTGCTATAAACTTTTAGTGCGAAAATATTTTAAGCATTGTTTATTATATATTTAAAAATTTAGCCAATCAAAAAATTTCTTTTGCAAAGTGAGAAATATTAAAATTTACACCAATCAAATTTAATAAATTTAATAAATTAATCGTGAGTGAAATCACCTAGGTGAAATCACCCTAGGTGATCTTCACCCGGAGAGAAAGTTAGCAACAGTCTATTTAATTAAATAAATTTAATTTAATATTTTTTATAATTTATAAAAATTAAAACATATATAATTAACTTTTTTTATAATAAATTTTAATTATAATATAATGAATTTTCTATAATTATAGTATTTTTAATATATAAAAAAATTTTCATTATATTAAACTGAATTTTATGTATATTTTTTAATAAAGTAAATTTTATAATCAATATAAAAATGATTTTTTTAATAACAAATTTTCTTTTATAATAATTTTTTTTATTATAACAAAGATATATATTTTATGTAATTTATATTTTTTTTTTTATTTTGCTGCAGCACATATAATTTTTTATTAAGATTTTATGAAAACCAGTTTTAATACAATATACGTAGAACTAGTTAGTATAAATCCTAAATAAACACTAAGAATTAAATTACCCGTTAACTCATGATGGAGTAACCATCATGTGTGCACTGTCAGTGAAAGACTTAGGTTAGGGAAGTAAGTATACTTTATAGGTCTCCTTTCTTAAAGAGATGCTTTCCTTCCAGTCTATACCATAAGTGCCCTTAAAGACTCACTACTACTGCAGATGAAACCCGAACTCAAACAAAAAAAAGAGAAAATAAAAAGAGCAACAACAGAAAGTCACTAAGTACCTAATCCAAACATACTAGTATTTATGATTTTATCTAAATTTGTCCAATTTTCGTAATATGTGATGAATTTGTGGGTACTTTTCACCTGAACCATCTTGAAAGCTTTGTATCCTAAATGGAATATGGGTGGAGTTCTTGTATAATTTATATTTACATTATATAAATATAATTATTATATAACAATATACTATAGAAGATTTCTTATTGTGTGAAATACATATTAAAATGCGTATTTCGCATACTAGTTTTATTTATTTTATATATATAAAACTAATATGCAAAATACTCATCATATGATTTATGCTAGATAAATGTATTACGCAAATATATTTATATAATTACTATGCGAATTACATATGTTATCATACTTGCTCGCTCTTCTTTTCTTCTAAATTCTCAGTCTTGTTATTTGTCTTATAAAAATACCAAAAAAAGCTTCACAAAGTTAAAAACCAATGTTGCAAGATATATCAAATCTATTAATATTTGATATTGATGAGGAACAAGAAATCTATGATAGAAATATAAACTACAGTCAACTCTGGATATAACAGCACTTTCAGATTCAGGAGGTTTAGTTCGGTATATAGTGAATTCGTTATATAATATACCGAACTAGTTTTCTTTATAGGCAATTTAAGCCAAATTTGTAATGCTGGCCAAAATTATAATTTCTTTTTAACATAAATTTTCGAAAAAATTACTAGTAATTCTAGCCAGCACTATAAAATTGGCCTGGACTACTATATAGTCACATGACCGTTCGTTATAGAAAGTATAAAGTTATTATATAGCTGATATATAGGGGCTGGTTAAGTTTGGTTCGGATGCGTTATATAGTGTTTTATAATAAAAGTTCGTTATATCCAGTGAAATTATTTATAAAAAATCGGTTCTGGAAATTATGATTCGGTATAACGAGGTTTCGGTACAAACAGGTTCGTTATAACCAGAGTCGACTGTATAAAACTTCTATTCCTCAAGTACTTTATTTTTCTTTAATATTTCTGTTTTTTAGTAACTCTGATCAACTTTAATCATATTTCTTTGCTTTTTGCCAACTATTACTTTTTTTTTATTTATTAGTTTTCCATTCAACATTTGTATAACTTTAACGAATTTAAAAATGATCATCAGCTTTACAATCAAATAAAAGATGTTAGTATAAATGCTTATTCAAAAGAACTAGAACAAGAAATTTGTGATGATATTAATATAAATTGTGATGCTTTTTTCTCTCAAGTACTTTGTTTCACTTTAATTTCTGTTTTTTTATTAGTATCTTTGTTTAGCTTAGTTGTTTCACTAATACTTTTATTTTGTTTGTAGTGGTCTTTGTATAACTTCAGTTCTAATGACAAATTTGGAGGTGATTATCATTAACTAAACAACATTCTTTAGATAATAGTTCTGATTCTGATTCAGAAGTAATAGACAATTTAGAGTTAAAGACTGGACTTACCTTTACAAATTAGCAAGAATTTAATATCTGGATTGATGATTTTGCTAAAAAAAAAAAATTTAACTATAAGATTAGGACTAGTCAAATGAAGGAAGAAATAATATGTCGTATTACTTATAAATGTTCAAGATCAGGTATCCACAATCTGCAAGTATCTTTTGATCTAACTAAAAGACAAAATTCACAGTACATATAATGCCTATGAAAAATTAATGTTACTTGTCCTAAGACAAGTAATAATATCATTAAAATTAATTCATTCATTGATAATTATAACATATTCTAACTCAGTTTCAAAAATTGACTTCAAAAATGTTATCTGACATAAAAAAATATGTCATACAAGGACGAATGGATTCTGGATCCATTTATCTATTACTCATACATGACTACCCTAACTATATTATATTTAAAAAAAATTTATATAATGCAGTATACCAATTTCAGTTAAAAAACAATCCAGGTGGTTCAAATGCATCTCAAGTGTTACAGATACTGTTAAATCAGAAAGATTTAGATCCATTATGGATTGTTAACCCACGCTTAGAACCTTCATCAAAAAAGTTGAATCATTTATTGTGGATGTCACCACAACAACGATCTTTATACAAAAATTTTCATGACATTATAATTTTGAATATCACATCAAATACCAATCAGTTCTGGATGATGCTTTGTATTATTATTGTCATTGATAATCATTTTAAAACAAGAATTGTAGCTTCTGTAATTATAAAAGATGAAATATTGGATACCTTTTGATGGATGTTAATGACATTATTTGAAGAAACAGGTGTTAACCCCAGAGTTATATTTATTGACTCAGATTCATCTTTGATCAGTACAATCAAGGAAATACATTTCAACACAAATCATTTGTTATGTATTTTTTATATTGACTTAAATTTTCACAAAAAGCTTAAAGGAAAATTGGAGGTTCGCTTTAAAGGCTTTTTTTACAAATTTTATACTTGTCAAAATTCCTTATATGAAAAGTTATTTGAGTACAATTACTTGATTAATATCCTGAATCGGTTAAATACATGATGTTTAATACTCTTTATATTAATAAAAAGTCATGAGCCATTCCATAGATACATAATCAATTTACAGCTGCCATGATGTACAAAGTACACAAAGAATCATATCCATTAACAAGCAAATTCATGATCATCATAATGTTTATCAAAGCATTTACTAAATATTTATAAATAGCACTTATTGAATACAAGATACATTGAAAAAGTATCTATAAATGTTAAATTAAAGTATTAAAAAAATGCTTAAAAAATTAAATAATTAATAAATAATAAAATAATGCAGTATTTAAGTATTTTATTTTTTTATTATTTAATAAATGCAAATTTTTAATACTTATCAAATACTGCTATTTGATAAATACAAGATTTCCATTTAGTTAAACTTCGTAATGATAGGGTTGATAAATCTACTTCTTTATGTGATTTAGTGACTAATATGAACGAATATGTTAAATATAAAGAGTATCTTGAAAAATTTGAATTTGCATGTAACAATTTACCAGCAGGACCCGCCTACTATTAAGATAGGTCACCCTGTGGCTTAAGGTAAGGTTTACATATAAAACTCTTTGAAGATCCTACTATAAAAGAAGGTCGTCTAAAGCAGGAGGCAAATCACGTGATTCAGTGTAATTTTAATTAGATTAATTTTTTATAAAGAAAGATTAATAGAAATTTTAAAATCATAATATAATCGTATTTTTATCTGCTTTGCAAGTTTACTTAAAGAAAAAATGTGGATTTTGAATATTGTTTTTGACCTTATATATGAATGAATGAAACTTTACCGATCATATCCAAAAATGAATAACGATATTGAAAAAGTCAAATAAATCAAAACCAGCATTCAAAACCCTATCCTGCGCTCTAAGTAAACTTGCAGAGCAGGCAAAAATGTATTTAAGATGTATGTTTAGAATGGTTGAATATATGATAAAAAGTTTTATTTTATGAAAACAATTTTTTTGAAGTCACGTGATTTGTCCCGCTTTAGATGACCTCTATAAAAGGAAATTTTATATTATATTATTATGATTTTTTTTCTTTTTAGTTAATTAACCAATAGAATTTAAGCAAATTATATGGTAAGGTTTCATATAAAAGTGAAATTTCTACTGGTAACATATCTTAGTAGTAAGTGGAGTCCTAATTTATCAACTGTTGGTTTACCAATGTTACATAATAGATTTTTTGGGTGGACAAACGATATTATCAAGCAATATTTATATTTTATTATGTTAGGAAAACAGAGAATGCAAATGGACCAATCTGTATGCTATGATTTGAATCGTATTGTGGATTGACTACAGTTATTAGAGGTAAAGTAATAATGAATGCTGTTTATTTTTTTTGTTTTAATATTGAAATCATATTGGTTTTTTAGACGAATATTAATAATTACGAAGAGATTTATATTAGACTTTGAGAATAAGAGCAAGATATTTGACAAGTTCTTTTTAAATCATTGATTAATGATGTAATTTAAGAAACAATATTAGAAGTGTGGCATGTTTGAACTACAGGAACATCAGGCATCAGTTATTATGTAGTATTATTAAATGATGGTATACATTTGTGTACATGTCTTTTATTAATGAATAAAGGCTTAATATGTCACTATTTATTTTGTATGGCAACTTATTCTCAATCAGCTACTTATTATATAACTCTTATATCATCTTACTGGTATCTTGAACCTAATGTTAATCAAAAAGTGCTTTTACAACAAATACCAGCCATTACATTATGTTTTATAACCAATTCAGAAAAAAATTTTCCTATTACTAATGGTACATTCAAGCATTTATTTTCAATTCAGTTTATATCAAACAATAATTTTAGTTCAACAATAACACCAAACAAAATTATATATGTGGAGTTGTTTGAATTATTAAAAAAAGTTATTAATTTAGCTATTAAAGCTGATATATACCAAGTATACTTGTATCTGAAATTATTTTAGTATTATGGAAATACGTAATTACGTAATTCTGTAATTATTAAGTAATTCATTAGAAAAACTCCGTATCCTATAATTAATTTTAAACTCCATAATTAATTTCGTATTACGAAAATATTTGGCCAGAATTAGCCTTAATTTTGGCCGATTTATATATAAAAACTTTAACAAATAATAACTCGGCACCCAATGATCCGTTTTGGATGATCTTACTACCATTTGATTCGTCTCGATAAGACGATTCTAATGGTAGTAAGACCATTTAAATCCAATTACTAGATCGCGCTCTGATACCAATAACTTTTAAATATTTATAGCATAATAGCTCTGCCAATTTCAATGCTAGAAAGATGATCTTACCGCCATTAGAATCATCTCATCATGATGAATCAAATGGTGGTAAATTCATTCAAATCTAATCACTAGATCATGCTCCGACACCAAAATTCAATAAATTTTTATAGTAATTTTACTCTATCCTATAGAAATAAAACACATATCATTAGATTCGTCTATAGTACCAAGATCTATCTAATATGTTAAAAATATTTTTTTGTGATATACAAAATAATTTTGCAAAAAGCAAATAGATTATATTCTTGATGCTAATAATTCTAACATTACTAATAAGTATAAAGAGCGTTCACCAAAAAGATTGCAATTAAATGTTAAACAATTCTCTTCTAAAGGAAAACATGTAGTATTCTTAACAAATCAGATCAGATCAGATTTTACTTAAATTCAATCTAATCTGAAATTAATTAAATCTAATTTGATTTAATTTGATCTGAATCAGATCGGTTTAAATTTAATCTAAATCAGATCAGATTTAATAAGATTCAAATCTGATCTGATCTGATTCGAAACTGATTAAATTTGATCTAATCTGAATCTAATTTGATCTGATTTGAATCTGATTTGAATCTAAATAAATGTTATAAATTCTAAAGCTATAATTTGTAAATATGTAATTCAGCCAGAATTATGCACTTAACTCTGGCAGGAATTATGGAATTTCTTAAAAAAGAAATTTAGGTCAATTTTTGTGGAATGGCTATCACCAAAAAAGAAATGATTGACATATCCGTTTTGGCTGGAGTTTAAAATTATGAATTAATTCCAGCTGGCATTATGAATTCAGCTAAAATTATTAATAAAATCAAATTTGAGATCTGAATCAAATCTATCGGATCCAATTTAATCAGATTTAGATTTTAAATAAAGCCTAATCTGAATCTGATTTGATTTGATTTGATTTGATCTAAAGCTAATCTGATTTGCTCAAATCAAATTTTTTTTGATCTGAATCTAAACTGCAGATTAAATTTATCTGATCTGATCTGAATCTGACAGATTAGATTTTTTTCAGAGCACTAAAAATATGTATCAAGAAATAACATACAGCAAATCAATATCTACAACAATGAAAATAATAAAGGATGTAAGTGCAGAAAATGCAAATAATACAGACATTATACTAAAACTTGCCAAATCTTGATATAATCATCTTGGGCTAGAATTTCATCAAGATTCGTAATTCATTGAAATTTTGAGTTTAAGTTATTAAAATTTGATAATGTTTGCTAATTTCATTATTTTTCATTAAGATTGTTAGAGTTATTAGATTATTATAATATTAGCATTAGGAACGTTAGGACTTAGTAGAAGCATTAGGAGCATTAGGAGTGTTAGGGGTATTAGAAATTAGGATTATTAATTGTTAGGAAGGAGCATTAGTGAAAATCACTAAAATTGTTAGCTGTTAAGTTATTAGGATTATTAAAATGATATTAGGATTGTTGGTTATAAAAAATGTTAGTTAGAATTGGTAAGTTGTTAAGTTGGTTTTTGGGTTATTACAAGCTTTAGAATTTGTAGAGAACAAACTTATATGTCACATGTAGTACAATTGATTTTATTAATGTGTTGTTAGTAGAACTTTATTAAAAATAAATTCATTAGTTTAAACATGAACTTTTGTTATCATATGACTTTTATTATAATCACGTGGCCTAACTGTGTTTATATATTTGCTTTTTTTCGCATTAAATGATCAGCATAAAAATTTGCTTTTTTGGAAATAGTGTTCAAACACATGGTATACAAATAAAAATCGTCTATACTATAATATAGCAAAATTTTTTAAGTTATATTAGATTTTTTCCATTACAGTTATCCTCCTATATAATCACACCCTTTGAGACCATAAAAAAATGGTGTGACTATAAAAATTATATATGATGTGATTAAAGAGAAGGTTTTTTTAATAAGTTTATTAGTAACTTAGGATTAATGTAAATGTCCTTATAAGGGAGTTGTGATTATACAGGGTGGGAGGATGACTGTATATTTATAAATATTTCTATAATAAAAATCTAATCAGTTTTTATTATATTAAAAATTAACCAAATATATTTTTTTAGTAATATAATAAAATTTATATAAAATTTTTAATTGCATTTTTTAATATATAATTTTTAGCGATCACCTGGTGTATTTCCTGAAGGTTCTAATATATATTAGTATCTTTACATAAAAATAATATCTATTGTAATTTTAAGGAGTGCATGTTAATCAATCTTTGTGATGGCGTAGTTTTCTTTAAAAATGCATTTTAAATTCAGTTCTTGGTCTCACTACAAATCCTATAAAATAGAGTGAGGTACTGGTTAGTAGTTCTTTTTTATCTGCCTTATACTGTACAAATAAAGCAAAAATCAAGCAAAATTAATAAAATATAAATCTTACCGCTTTATTAAATCATCATCAAAATATCATGAAATCATTGGAAATAACTCACAAATAAAAATTAATTTATCTTTATAAGCATCTTAATGTTTGGCGCAATATCATTTTGGTGATAAAAAAATAAGCGTCAAATTTCTTAAAAATCAAGGATACTTTTTCAGGCCATTTTTATGCTCAATGAGTAGATTTTGCTAATCATTACATTTTTCATTATTAATCTATGCAACAATAGATTTTATATAAATAGTTGCTAATTGATTTTTCGCCTGTAGTACATATAAGTGTCATACAGCATACTTTTTCTACAGTTTCTTTTATACCAAATTCGTCATGCATATTTCCATTGATCCTATGACTAAAAACTTTAAAAATGAGATTAATAAAGACAAGAATCCTTTAATAGTCATTTATCTCTTAATTGTTTTCTTGTTTATTCTATTACTTCCTTCTGTATTCTTTGTTTTTCTTTTTATAAATTGCTCAATTATTATGTTCACTTCCATTTGGCTCCCTTTTGCAGTCCTCTCGTTTGCTGGGTATAAATCTTTTCCAAATAAATATGTAAACACGTACTGTCAAAAGCATTTATACTATCAATTAACATCTCTTTAGATTTTTTATTTTATCTCGAATAATGGTATCTCTTCAGCCAGTTCAAAATCTACCTGAAACGTCTCAAACTCTCTTAAAGTATGAGAAAAAACCTGGTCAAGTGAAAACGTTTCTTGGTAATAAGGCTTTTATATTTTGAATAGCATTGTGGCAATGTGGCAATACATATAGTGTTTTGATGTTTATTTTCTTGATCTATTTATAGCTCATACGGACAATAACTTCATCTGGCCCTCTTCAATGCCAGAACATATGAGAAGACATTGTTTCTTCAAGATCACTGATTACCAGTCTAATATTGATGATGTTCAAATTGGGTGCAACACCATATTTTTTTACAACGTACTTGATAAAGGGGGATTTTTAGGACACGAAAATGATTGGGTGACGGTATACAACCAGAAAATAATAGAATATGGGGAAAAGTATAGTGATTATGAATTTATGCAAATTTTCGAAAAGATGCCTGGTGTCGTACAACTTCCGGTTAATCAGGAAAATCTCCCACGTAGTGAAAGAAGAAGAATGGTAACTACTAATAAGCGAATTAATAATAATGGGAATGACTATAAAGTTTGAATATGTACTTGATTGTAAATTAAAGAATTAGTTTTTAAAACTTTTATAAGTCTTAGTACATAAGAATTTATATGTTCTCAAAGTAGTTTAATTTTTTTCAAATAAAGGTCAAAGCTTGTGTCAAAAGACCTGGAGAACCTGGACTGTTTGCTCAAATTGATTATGACTTTTATGATATTGATAACAACAATAAAAGATATCAATGTGTAATAGATACTGGTGCGCCTTCAATGATCTTTCCATATCATGTTAAAAGAACATTTAGGAACATAAAAAATGAATGGATGAAGATGCTATAGCAAGCTCAGGTTATGGGGAAGGCGCATTGAAATACCATTCATATAAAATGTTTGAAATCTGGATTGGCGATGATCATAATTGGTCAAAATGGGTTCAGACGAAGATTGCAGTTTGGGAAGCAGATTCTGGCGATCAAGTAGAAGATATACTGATCGGCAACAATATTACCGATCAACTTGCATATGTTTATAAGCCTAAAAGTCCATTAAAATTTTTGGATGGTACAGATGAAGTTAGTCTCACCCAGTTTATAAATGAATATAGTTAAATGAAAATTATTGTTGTTTGTTAATTTATCAATGATAGCTAATATACATTCTTACATGCTTTGATAAATGATTATATTAGAAGCGTCAATTCAGCTTAACTTTGAGAACTAAAGCTTCTGAACAATTGAACTTTATAATTTACTAGTAATCAAAGAAATATGTACAATATTTTTGAAACAGATATTACTTATCATTTTTATTCCAAACTGCTAATCTTTTAATAATAAAATATTTGAGTGATGTGTACTTTTAAATTCAAATGGTATTTTTTTAAATCATGCAATGATAGTGTAATCGTAAAATTGTATTTAGCTTTTTATAAATTTAATATACTTTATTCTTTTTAAACCTAAATGTTATGAAAAATTCTTATATACCATAGTTTGAAGAGTTGTTAAAAGCTTCAAATGAGAATAATGAGATATGAGATGGATTTTATCATGGACCCAGTTGTGTGAGATTGATCATCTGAAAATGCTGGTAAAATTCTTGCTGACTGTGTAACATGTAAGGTGCATATATATATCTCATTATTTTTTTCTGCTTGTATAAAAGGTGTTATGAAATCTGAACTTGCCTTACTTAAAGAAAAAAATGCCAGATTTATGGCAAAAATAACTGGGTTCAAGTTTGATAAAACCGAGCTTATAAAAAGAGTCATAAAATTGGAAGAGAAGCAGTTGAAAAACGTAGTAATAAAAAACTTATTACATGCGTCATGCGTAAACACCTTTGGCTAAGTATCGCGAAAAACATAATCATATTAATAAAACAATAATCGGGTATAGATATTTTTTCTGATAATCCTTATTTCGCATATGGGGTTTGGAAGTATATATGCTAATCTTTCGTTGATTTGCAGAGGAATTATCATCATAACAAAATGCAGTGCGTAATTGCTGGTGAAAATCCAGGTATTGTTTTCTCCTGGATATATCTATACTATAAAAAATAGGTCAGTATATTTTTTTACTCAAAACTGTTCAGCTATAAACATAAGGCAGTATGCATATAAATCATATCGAAACTTTTGCAATTAATATTCTCAAAAGGATAAACATTCTTCCTGATAATACTATTTTTCCAAAAGTAGATTCATGTTCATTATGTGAAAAAAATTTTTATTTACCCTAGGAATTCCTACCATTTAAAGAATTTACTTTGGCTTCGTGTGGACACATCTATCATCAGTAGTGTCTTGAAAAGCATTTAGTGAATGGAAAGGCGATTTGTCTGAATAAGAAATATAACAAAATTATTAAAACTTTTTTTTCTCCAGAACTCCTTAAGGGATCGCAAGACAAATCTTCAACTGCTAATGAGAATATCACTACCAAGCCTGTAGATTTAGGAAATCAGACTCCCGTGAATGATGATGTAGCACTCATGAAACAACTTGAATTATTTAGCGGAGAGGAGTAAAGTTCGTTATAGACGACTGAGATCACTAAAGAAACTTCTGACCAGAAAACCAGCCCAATTGAGGTTATTAGTACTACACCTGGCAATTTTGGAAATGTAGATAACTCGATTTTAAAGGATACTAGCAGTCAAATTTAATGTCCTATATGTGAACAATGCTCTGAAGAAATCTTTCTAAAATTTATGAAATTAACCATTTTTTTACCCTGTAAACATGTTGTGCATTACAATTGCATTAAGGATTTTCTCAAGATGTGTTCTACCTGCCCTTTATCTGAAACGATATCAGAGATATCAACTCTATTAGAATCAGATCTGAGTGATTCACAGAAAAAACGTACTAGGGAATCATCTACCAAAAAATTCTCTAACAAGAAAGTAAAAAAGACTGGTGAAAAGAAAGTATCGAGCATGCTAAAAAAACTTATCAAAAAATTATTAACTGATGTGATATCAGATGTAGTTGAAGAGAACTTGAAAGAAGAAGCAAGTGAAAACAAAACTAGCAATTTTTTGCAACTATACTATAAGATTGATAGCGCTGAATCTAAAAATGAAGATACATCTCAAGGTCTTATTTACAGCTATTTTGATTTTGGGAAAGCTGTATTTAAACGGCTGATATAAGGAATTAAAACTCAATCATAGCATTAGTTAAAAGTGAGATTAAAAAAGCAATTCCTGAAGCAAAATATTCTGATGAAACTTTGCGAAAAAGGATGGAGAGATCTGAAAAGGTTTATAAGCTTTTTAATAGTATAGGCAAAGAAAAAATAGCACAGATAAAATCTACCTCTCCAGGTTTCATCTTAAATTTAACTAAGAATAAAAAAGATTATGTAATATCTGAAGTCTTAAAACAGAAACTTCGATAGTTTACTGTGCCATTTCTTTTGACGAGCTCAGACATCGTATCCAGACTCTGCCATCAGAAAAATAGTATTTTTTTATATGTGCATTTTTAAACATATATTAATAAAGTATTTCCCATATCGGATTTTATTTTAAAGTGCGTTTTAGTGTACTACCAAATATAATATAATGTACTTTTCTGAATTTGCTACTTCCAATAAGATTTCGAATAAAAAAACATGGCTAATCTGCTGACTACTACACTATGTGATTAATTCTTTTTTCTGCGCAATTAAGTTGAGTCCAGACATCGTGTTCATACTTTACCATCAAAAAAAAAATATAATTTTCTTAAATCAAAGGCTATCTGGCTAAAGAAAAAATCTGAAATCTAATTGGCTGATCATCTCATGATTTATAGAAACTCGCCAGTACCTGAAACTTTCCTAGAACTATTAAAAAACTGACAGGAAACTTATGTAATATAAATTTTAGTCAAATCAAAAAATTATGAATCTGTCTTCTGATTAGCCAATCATCTCGTAATTCAAGTTGTGAAAAGATTGTGAGGAAGTACCAGAAACTGCCTGAGAGCTAGGGTGGTACTTGTAGTACTTGTAATATGATATACGTCATAATACTTATTAATCACAAGAGATCTGCAATCAAATAAAAAATGAATTTGGGTTTAACAGTATGTAGTCTCACTAAATCGGCTACAAATCAATAAAATTGCTATAAATTTGAATCATGATATTATTTAGTATAGGTTGATAAAGAATCGATATAACACACTAAAATTATTATAATCCACTAAAATACTATCAGTTATAAAAGTAGTGCAGGTGCTAAACAATTTATAATATAGGTATAGTAATGAAACACCAGAAATGTGGTGTTCTCATATTCATTATTCATTTAATTAAGAAACTTCTTGAATATAACCCAAAATACCTTTCGATGAATGGGTTTATTTAGATGATTGAAAGAGTATATATAGATGGAGGATTCAAAGCTGAAAGGCGTTTATTTTATATTTATTGTACTGCATATGGCTCCTTAGTAATCATTTGTAAAAATACCATCAACTGTAGCAATGATTATCTGAAAAAATGTATTACTAAAACCGCTAAAATGCATTTTAATTCTGTACAAAAGAATATAAAAAAAGGAAAAAGTATATCATTACTCAGTTCGATGAAATTGATGAGATTTATCTAACATATTCCGATTAAAGCAGTATGTTTAGCATTATAAAGGTTTATTCTTCTATTATAATTATGACTTATTCTTAAACACATAAAGGTTGGAAAAAGATTGTAAATCGTTTAATCGATAATGTAAAAAGTTGTCCAACGGGCTTGGAGGACTTTCAAGTTAAGGCCTGAAATATGGGCGAAATGAGTTTGGAATATGATGAGAAATGATGGTACTCCTGACAAGAAGAAGTTTCTAGGTATAACTCCTTGTAAAATAAGAGTTCCTGATGATTGATATATAAACTATATATAGGATCCCAGTTATCTTTTGATGGAAATTAATTATGGAGATAGAATTCAAGCTAAAGATATGCCTGTACATTATCAGAATCTTTCTATATTATATGATCATTATTCTTCATAAAGCTGGATAGAAAAAAAAAGAGAATAGCTAAGTAATTAATTATGTCTTGTATCTTATATAGTTGCTTTTATAAAATTACATTGGCAAGGCTATAGAATCGTTAAATATTTAGGATGGACTGATATGTTAAAGTGGCTATCAAAACCTGAATATTATCATATTAATAAATACCTCAACAATGGTAATGTAAACTTTATTAGAAGTTCAGAATATATGCTAAAAAATGATTATTTTAAATCTGGATATTTTACTATTGAGGGAAAGTTTAGTATCATGGATTTCTCAGATCTGAATAATAATAATAATGAGTATGTATGCTGAATTTTCTGGAGCATAGATTTTTTATTAAAATAGTGTAATATATTTTATGTATAATTATTAGCTAAGTCTTTATGGCGCTTTGCAAAATAATACAATATAATATTTTTTTTGCACTATCCCTACTAAAATTCAGTATGTAATTTGTATGCATAACTGTCTAGTAAAATTGTGAATGCTCATACATACTGCGTGGATATGCATAATCTGCTTATTCTGGGTTAGATCTTTTAATATACTGTATACCTATTTTAGTGAAGTATTTCAGGAAGAATAATGAAGTAATCTTGGGAATTCTTGATTGTGAGATAAAGATGCTGCCCGAAACTTGGTAAAACTATTTCTGAAATTTTCTTATTTTTCAAAACTGGTAAAACTGGTAAAACTAATCTGAAACTGGTAAAACTAACCCGAAACTGGTATAACTAACCTGAAACTAGTAAAACTAATCTGAAACTGGTAAAATTAATCCAAAATTTATAATGCCAAAATTATTACTGAAAGTTCAAAATTTGGCCGAAATTATTGATATAATCCTGGCCATTTTTAGGACGTAATTCTGGCCAAGAAAATGATCGACGTTAAAATTTCCTTTTTTGGAATTTTGTGTAACCATTGTGTAACTAATTTTTCCAATTTTACTGGGAAACATAATTTCCTTTTTAGGAAATTAGTGTAACGTCACGTGATAAAAATGTCATAATTTCGGCCAAATTTTAATTTTGGCCAAAATTAGTGAGTTTCGGGCTAGTTTCGGGAGTTTCGGGCTAATTTCAGGAGTTTCGGCTAGTTTCGGGAGTTTCGGAATAGTTTCGGGTTTAGTTTCGGTTTCGGTTTCGGTTTCGGAAACTGAAAAATAGTTTCGGGCAGCATCTTATTGTGAGACAATATAACTATCAGTTTGAGAATTTCTATGCAGTAGTTATCTAGCGAGCTTATAGGAATTACAAAAAAAGACCTGAGTCTTTAGCAAAACAGGTTTGAGAGGTGGTGAGAAATGATGATACTTCTGACAATAAGAAATTTTTAGATATTATTCCTTATAGTAAAACATATCAATAGAATCTAATTATATGAGTGATCGATTTTATATAAAAAATAAACATAACATTTATTTTGCTACTACTTGGACAGATGCGAAGAGAAATCAGTTATATGGATGATTAGGTACTGTAGCATACATAGCTATTTCTAGAGTATTATATCAGTAAGGTTATATAATTGTTGGAAGTACAGGCTGGTCTGACTAAAGATGTAGTATGTAATTAATAATTACTACCTTATGTTGTAATAGTAAGGGTTGCAATCTATTACTACTTTTAAAGTTAAAGTGTTGTAATATTACAACACTTATGATTATTCAAAAATTTTCTTTTTGAAAAATAAAAATTACAAAAATAAGTTTTTATAGAATAAATATCATCATAAAAAGAAATAATTAATATATTATAATACATATTTGTATAATTAAAAATAATTACAACACTATATAATAATTACAATACTAATAGTATTATAATACTATATAATAATTATAATATTGTGTTGCAATTACAACAAAAGTGTTGTATGTATGTTGTAATAGTTGCAACCTTACAACCTTCTAAAAATAATTACATATCACATCTTTAGGTCTGACATGTTAAAATGATTATAGAATCACTAGTCAA
Source organism: Rhizophagus irregularis (assembly GCF_026210795.1). Taxonomy (NCBI): domain Eukaryota; kingdom Fungi; phylum Glomeromycota; class Glomeromycetes; order Glomerales; family Glomeraceae; genus Rhizophagus; species Rhizophagus irregularis. The sequence continues at coordinate 1,727,619 of NC_089436.1, read as the reverse complement.
AAAAAATATTCGGCCTTAATGCAATTTGGCTTATATTTGACTAAAATTAATAAAATTTGACTTCAATTAGTAAAGATCTATGATTAGACATATATTTAATCTAGTTAAATTATGTTAATCAAACGTTACGCATTATGTAATATGCGTATTAAAATAAAAGTTTAAAAAAGGATGATTCTTTTTTAAACTTTTTTAATTTTCTTCTTTCCCTTCCCGCCTGTTCCCTTCCTTCGTTCCTCTTTTCCTTCGTCCTAGTTTCTCTTCTTCCCTTTTCCTTCCTTCATTCTTCTTTTCCTTCCTTTTCTTTTCCTTTCCTTATCCTTTTCCTTTTCTTTCGTCACTTATCTCTTTTGAAGGTATACATATACCTTCAAATTTTTACTTTTTTTAACGAAACATTTCACTAACATTTTCATTTTTTTCTTTTTTAGATTCAAGATACCCATTTAAAAGGCTCAGATGGGTTTCTGAAGTACAGAAACCCTAAAGATTCATAAGTACGAATTCTTTGAAGTTTTATTTTATTTTTTAATATGAACGGTTAAAGTTGCTTGCCGAAATCTAGGGGTTTAGGCAAGATGGCGTTTCGCCAAAAAGCGAAATTATGCTGAAACTATATTAAAGTTATATTAAAAAACTGGCGAAACTTTGGAGAAAGGCGAAACTGCCAAAACTTATTATAAATGCCGAAACTGCTGAAATTCTGCCGAAACTATAATAAATCTATAGTAAAATTTTGACGAAACTAATCGTAGGATTTTGAAGAGGTTTAGACAAGCAACCTTATGAATGGTTACTAACTATTCTTTTTTTACTTTTTTTTAGATTAGCTGTTTGGGTGGGCTTTTGAAGTATGAAAAAACCAAGTTTCGTAAATATGAAACTTGGTTTATTTTATTTTTTAATTTAATATGAACAGTTACTAACTGTTTTTTTTTTTACTTTTTTTTAGATTCAGCCGTTCAGGTGGACTTCTGAAATATAGAAACCTCAAAGATTTATAAATACAAATTCTTTAAAGTTTTTTTTTATATTTTTAATATGAATGGTTATTAACTGTTCTTTTTTACTTTTTTTTTTAGATTTAGCCGCTCTGTTTGGGTGTCTTTTGAAGAATGGAAAAACCAAGTTTTGTAATTATGAAACTTGGTTTATTTATTTTTATTTTTTAATTTAATATGAATGGTTAGTAACTGTTCATTTTTTACTTTTTTTAAGTTCAGCCATTTGGATAGGCTTCTGAAGTATAAAAATTCTAAAGATTCGTAAATATGAATTCTTTGAAAACATCTATTATCGCTAGAACAGGTAAGTAGTATCCATTCTGAAGTGGAAGATTTGTTAAATAAGGCAGTTAAAAATTATATTAAGCAAAAAGAGCATCAGAAGATGAAGCCTACTATTATTAGTGACTGTAAAACTTTGTTAAGATAAAAAAATAAGAAATTGTGTATATCAAAGCAGATATTGGAAAAAAAGATTGAAGAGCTTCTCGATTTGTAAGAGCAATATAAGTCTCGTGAGGTAGCCATGACCAGGTCTTTAAAGGAAAGTGGTAGAAAAATCACCCAATTATCAGATTCGGTAGCTTTTTTCAAAGTATAATTCCTAATATAAAATAAGTTATTGCATCAACTGAAAAGTCTATTGACTTGTTAAAGAATTTGGCATCTGAAGAATATTATTTCTACTAAGGATAGAAAAATTGTTGCTCTTATTGATCAGATCCTTTCCAAAATGAAGCATAGTAATGTGACTATAGAATTAGAAATATATTCTAATATTTATGAAAATAAATTATGGGTGAAAAGACGTAATAAATCTGAATATGACCTAAAAACCTGAAAAAAATATACATTTTGTCTTACTCAATAGTTTTGAGGAAAATTCTATTCACTAAGAAATGATATATCCCATCCTTTTTGTATTCGGTAGGGATGGTTTGGGGTACTGTCAAATCGAAGACAACGAAATTCTGTTCACATAAATAGTTTTTAACATCTGCATATATGTTACGCCAGTCATTAGTATATAGGTGAAGAATATAAGCTAATTTATCTGAAGTGGATCAATTGAAAAGTACAAAATAGTTTAAGTTTTTTCTTATCAGTTTTGGGCAGTCAAAAAAACTTTGAAAGACGTAAATACTGCTAATATTACTGTATTGTTCTTTAGAGAAATAAGGTTTAATTTTCTCCTGAACTTTTTTTGAATCAGCATCCACATCTTCGAATATGGCCACTGTACCTCTCTCTGGAGAAAAGGAATCAGGATTTGGAATTTTATCAGGCTTCAGAACCCAAAATGTAATATTTTCATGATATGATTTTGGGCTATTTGCAATTATCTGATATGCTGATTTTAGATATAAATATTTTAGCTCTTTAAGATAGTAACCGATAAGGACCAAATCATCATTTTTTATATAGCATGTTTCTCCCTTTTTACTATTAAACATGCAATAAAACTTATTTCCTAATAATAGGTTCACGATTTTATTAGTTTTTCCTGAATTGGTACGACCACTGATTAGTAATGTAAAGGACCATTAAGGGATCGTTAAACTTTTTTGCATCTTTAATCTTATCAACATGGAGAATGATTTTTTCTACCAGATCAAGCTTTTCAACTTTCATATTATCGAGACTAAGTATTATTAATATTATATCAAGCAAAGTAAAATTTTTTAGTGAAATTTTAGCAAACCAAGTTCACTCAAAATCATGTGAGCTTTCTCGATTAATATATGTTTGATATAGGAAAAAAGATCAGCAGTATAGAGAACTTTAATAAGGCATATATCTTACTTCCCGCTTCTTCTGATTACGTATCTTTTGTATTTCTAAAATTTCATTCTTCCAATGATATAGACTATTGTGATGATAGTATTAGGAATCCTGAAATTTAAATGCAAGATGCAATTTCTCATTATATCCATCGAGTTGCTCAATACTTGCGCTCACCTCTTGCGTAATGACATAGTGGACACCATTCAAATTTTTTCATAATATATTTTAATGGATATTCCCACTGGTGTGCACCATTTTCACAAGACCAAAGATATACACCATGACCATTTATTCACCCAGTCCTTCCTAGGCATTGACCACCACGTAGTATTACGATCCAAATGAATTTGTGATCTATCAATCTGATTTAAAATGATCTGGATATCCGAAATAGATCTGCAGATCCATCCTTTACTTATCCAGATATTCGCTGGATGCATCCAAATGTATTGGATTGATTCAGATGCATCTGAATATATCGGATTGACCCCTTTTTTTTTATTTTTTTTATTAAATACGTTTTTTTCACAGAACTTATCTTTTCAGTCCTCCTTTCAGCTCTGGTTTACAAATAATTTAAAGTTTCAGAACTTTTGAAAGGTTTAAACAGATAATTACATAAAAAATAGGAAGACTTTTTTTTTAAGTACGTTTATTAAAGCCTTTTTTTTCTTGTAGATTTCAACTTTGAACCTTCTGGGAACAGCCTTGGAGGTAATTTCAATAGAAGGTTTCTTTATTATTTTATTTTAACAACGTTTATTAACATTTTTTTTTTGGTTTTTCTCGTAGATTTCAGCTTTAACCTTCCAAAATGGTAATTTCAATGGAGGGGAATTTATTTTTATTTAAAAACACTTATTAACGTTCTTTTTTGTTCTTTTTTGTAGATTTCAGCTTTGACCTTCCAGAACAGCTTTGCTATAGAAATGGTATCATTTTTTAATCAATAATTGATCATTATATTTAATAAAAATTAATTTTCTTATTTTTAGTTAAATGTAGCAAATTAGTGATTATAATAGTATTTATTTATTTATAAAGTAATAAAGTACAAATGTTTGAAATTAATAAGAAAATGTAATACTATTATTTAAACTATACATGCCACCCAAATTATTTTGGACTGCCGTAATTATAAGTAAAATCCCAAATTTAATTATGGCATCCCAAATTATTTTAGCACTTTACATAGTAAATTATATATAAACCGAATGAATTATGGCATCCCAAATTATAATTATGGCATCCCAAAATAATTTGGGCAGCATGTATAATTTAAACATTAGCAGAATTAGAAACAGGTGGATAAATTGAAGGTAACATCTTAGAGTTACGCTTTAAAAAATAAATCTATTAAACAACTCAGGATTCATTCTAGTTTTTTTGGTCTCATCAAATTCCCTGCATCTGAAAACATTCACTCTGAAGCTGTAAATGCAACAGGTATTGGCAAATACTTACGTGCTAAAATACTTAGATAATGAAAGTGTTTTTTTCCTATCTCCACTAAATAAAGGAATTATCCTTCCAATCAATTTCATCTATTTTTAAATATTCTAAAATTTCATTATCCAGAGTCTTTGGCCTTGATTTAAATTTTTAAAATTGAATTTTTATATTTATTTGATGATGATAATGATGATAATGTAGAATTAGAAGAAATTGATTCATGATTTAATTTTAATTCTTTAAGTTTATCATACAATAATGCTATTGTTTCTGTTTGAACTTGAGCAGGTATATTATTAAGATTCTTTGTACGTGAATTTAATAAAGAAGCTAAAAGAGTATTAGAATCTTGAAAATTCCAATATTTACATAAATTTTTATGAAGTCTTGTCTTGACTAAATTTAGCAAATTATCTGTTTGATTTACAGATAGATTTAAATCATTTTGAATTTCTAAATCTTCATTAGCAAATACGTCATCATCATTTATTTCTTGATTAATAATTTGTGTAGGATAGTATGACAAAAGATGATTGTGGCAAAGATTGTAAAGAATCAGAAGAGAAGGTTTTTATTAAATCAGCTTTAATTTGTTCAATAAAAAAATTAATAATACTATATGTACAATAAGTGCTGCTTCCTAAATAATCAGTGGCTTCTGCAAGTTGCTCTAACACATCAACTAAACTTCCTAGCAAATCCCACTCTTCAGTAGTAATCAAAATTTTCTTTAGTTGTTTGGAATCTTTAATTTAATTTTTATCTGTTTTTTACTCTAGTCGTATATTAAGAATATTTATTGCATTTTGAAGGGCTAATAATCTTTTCCAAGCAAAATATAAACTATTTCAACGAGTTTCACAATTTTGAATAGTACGTAAATATTTATCAGTTTTTTTGAATTTTTATTATATAATAAAAAAATAATTAAATTTAGGATTTATTTATATTATTAACTTAATACAATAAAAATTTATTATTTATATTTTCATTTATATCTCTTTGGACATCCTCTAATCTTTCAGCTTGCTTAGATTTTGAAAAAAAATTAATTAATCGTTTTACTCTTAAAATTACTATAACTAGTAATTTTTTAACTGGCATTAATCCCTTTCCAGTTTCCAACAACGAGCTGCAAGGTGTGTACAGCACATGAATGCCATTCTATTTCTTCCAATTTTTCTTTTACACAATTTTTAACATTACTTCCATTATCAGTAGTAATTAAGAATACCTTGGTCTGTAAATTCCATTTTTCAAGAACTTCATTAATAGCATCCTTGATATTTTCAGAAGTATGTGGATACCTGAGATGAGAAACAGTAAGAGTAATTTTTTAAGTTTATACTCTTGATTTAGAAAAGAGCATGTGATATCAAGATATCCATAGTTGCTTCTTGCAGTCCATAAATCCAGAGTTAGATAGACAGAAATAATTGATTGTAATAATTTAACTATAGCTTCAAAGATATAGTTATAAACACGATGTATGATAGCTTTAATACAGTTCACTTTCACTATAATGAACCTCTTAGGCTGAAAATTGAGATTCACTATAGTAAGAAAATTCACTAATCACGTATAGCGAATAATAAAGATAAGATTTTTGCTATATCAAAAGTCTTCTAATCACATGATGACGATAATTACGACTCGACTAAGCAATAATTTATATTTTAAAAAAACACATGCAATAAAATAAATTTTCTTTATTTTTTTTTAATAAATTTACGCATAAATACTTTTTATATTTGTGACATTCAAGGATTATTACTTTATTAAGTATGATAAATGCAATTATTATAAATCTGTAATACAATCATTTATAAAGACAATTCTGATCAATCTGGTACTCGATAGTAAAACCTTCATATTCTTCTTCATGATTATAAAAGTCCCTTTCATTAAAATATAAAGTTTCAAAATTAATATTATCAACATCCATAATATTATCTTTAACACCTTCTCTTATATTATTATTACCAATACTGTCAACACTGTTGTTAGATTTAACGAACAGGTCTAAACTCGTTTGCTTTTTTTAAAAAAAATTATTTCTATAAACCTCCTTCCTAGCTTTTTTTATAGCTTTAAGCGCACTTTTATCAATAATATCTTAACTATTATTTTGTTTTAAATAGATAAATATTTTATCAAATGCGGCTAAAACTTCAGAGCTAAATACTAAAGTAATTTCACTATCACTTTCATCGTCAGAAATGGAATTATTTTTTTTAAGAATGGCAACAATCTGCTCTTCAGTTGATATCTTACCATCAATTTCATTTTCTTGATCTATTCTAATATATTCTTCAGCAGTAAGAAGGTATGTATATTCAAGTTTATCAATTAAATCTTGAATTTCTCTACGTTCATTCTCTTCTGTCTCTTCATGTTTATTCTCTTCTATTTCATCTTGAGAATCTGTATCATCTAATGGCAAAATTCCTGCATCTTTCTAGCAGTTAAATATAGTTTTGAAAAGAACTTTATTCCAAGCTGATACCATATATTTAATAGTTTTTTTGATATTAATTAGTAACTTACTATTACCTGTTTTTTCAAAGGCTTTGATACGATTTTAAAGGAGCAATTTTCAATAGTATGCCTACAAATATACAAATACAGCATATGCGCTAATCTATACCCTAACCCTAATTTTTTTGAGATAACCCCAAATTTTATGGACCAATCATAATGATAGTCAAATCACCTGACATTATGTGATAATACTAATCATGCACTAATGACGCCAAAAAATTTTTATATATACGTTGTAAATTTTTCTGTTATTGTTACGAAAGTTAAGTGGTAAAGAAATATGGTGTTAAGACTCATATTGAATTTTTAATAACCAGAAATTTTTATACTTATTGCATTTTTATAGATCTGTTGTACAATTTTTTTATATGCTGCTATTTTTTAACGCGTAAAACTGAAAAACTGTTACTTTCAATGTCAAATTCTAAGCAGCAAAAATCTTTTGAAAAAGAAAATTACCCTATTTCATCTGAAATAATATACTATGATGACCGAAAATTTACTTATGTTGTTATTCAAGAAGGTACCTACTCACCAACTGTAAATCATATTGAAGCACCTAATTATTTTCCTATATCTGATAATTATATTATTAAAACTACCTTAGTAGAAGTCGTACTATTCAATGTTCTATTTATTACGCAGAAGAAAAACCTCATTACCTAATTTGTTTTGGAGATAATTTACAATATCAAGTTGTTTCAGCTCAATCACCATTTGATGCTTCTGTTGAACTGCACAAAGTAAGTTTTTATACATTTATTATTTTAAAAAAAAATCATAAAAGAATGTATTTTAATTTATACATATTTTATCAGATTATAACATCAGATAAGAAGACTGCTGTTTCCAGAGTTTATCTCTTTGGACTTCAATTAAAATGCATTGATAGAAATCGCAAAGGTAGACCACGTGAATTGAAACTATATGAAGAATTAAGCAAAACTACACAAATTAAACGTGCAAAAGGTCTTGCGAAAAAAGAACAAATACACTTTGAAAATTTAATTAAAGACTTTTACAATCCTAAAGATCGTGTAGTTTTAAGAACTTTAAATTTTACTATAGAAAATAAAGAATATAATATAACATTTGAAGATGATGATAGTGTTAAAAAAAAACAAAAATTACAATCAATGGCATATGTACAAGATATACTTCTTTGCTAATTAATTACGTCATATTTCGGTGAACGGACCAATTCACTATTTATTATAAAATTACTATAAATTAATTACATCTGTCAAAATACATTACGTATGTCAAAATAAATTTAATTAGTATTTTGTCATTTTGACGAAAAGTATAGTACAAGATATAGAAAATATACCTCGTAATGCATATCATCATCTTGCAGCTGTAGAATCAACATTACCACGAGAATATGCTATTTCTCAAACCCGTCAAGAGATTAATGCATGTATGGGAGAATTAATACCCATTAATTTTATTGATTTAAATTCTACTATTATACAAGAAGAACCTTTGGAAGAGCCTGATATAACTGATCCATTAATTATTGAACAAGTTGTTAGTGCAACAGGAAAGGGTGCTTACCGAAGTGTCAAAAAAATTTTTGAGTATATAATACCATCATATATTAAAAAAAAAGTATTAGATCCTGCAATACCAACTATTCATCTTCAAATATCTGGTGATGTAGAACGCGAACCGAAAAGTGGCTACGTGATGATTACCGTAGCACTATTGGATGATTCAATGAATCTTTTCAAGTCTGATTATCATTATACAACCGTTTTATTTTCAGGAACAGAAAATTATCCAACTTTAAAAGTTGCAGTAAATGCCTTAATTCAAGAATTGCAAAAATTAAGTAATAATGAAATGATTATCAACAATATTTTTTGGAATTTTGAGCTTTTTTTTAGCTCAGATTGGAAGATTCTCGCTACCTGTTTGGATTTTAATACTGCAAACTCCAATTATTTCTATCCATGATGCGAGATAACTAAAAACCAACGTGAAAATGGGCAAGTTGATTGGGTGTAGTGATACCTGGCTAAACTCTTTTTGCCAACTAGTTTCGGTTTCGTCATTGACTAAACTATATAGTAATATTTTTTAAGTTTAAATTTTATTTATATAAAATTATAATTTTATTATAAAAATATATTAAATTATATTATACATAAAATAGTTTTATAAATTTCTTTAAAAAATATTATATTTTAATATAAATTTATTATTTTTTTTTATAAGTAATTATTATAATTAAAAATCCATGGAAATCCATAAAAAATCCATGGAAATACTATGGAATATTGAATTTCGGCATTTCGTCTTTTAATTTTAAATGTCTAAACTATTTCGGTTTAGTCAAATGACTAAATATTTTGGTTTCGCCCAGGATCTCTAATTGGGTGATTAGTAAATCAATAAATATTTTAAATGAAAATTCAATAGCATACCCAGGTCATAAATTACCACCACTTTTCAATATGATTTTGCTTAAAAATCATGTTTCTGATAAGCTTCACATAATGTTATGTATAACTGACCACTTGTGAGAATTAGTTTTACAAGAAATCAAAAATGAAGGATTATTTAATGATATATCTCAGAATATTATAATCAAAGAGATGGAAAAATTAAAAATTTGATTTGAGTTTTGGAAAATTCATGGTACTGAGAGTTGGGATTACATCTCTTTAATGGAAGATGATAAGCTTCGTGTTCTTCAGAACTTTAATTTGGCAAAACTTTTTGATCCAGAACGTGCTACATTAATTAAAAATTTGTGGAATGGATTTGCTGAATTATATATTATGATCATTTAGGAGAAATAAAAACAGATCTACAATATTTTCGTTTAAAAGAAAAGTATGGTACGAATTATTTTTGAAAAAAACTGTGATAGATCCTGAAACTAATAATATTTTAGAACAAGAACTTTATTAATCATCAGATATAATCTCTTATATTCATGTTTTGGTATCACATGTTTGGGAATTTATGTTTATCCATAAAAGGTGAGGATTAATAAATGCATTTTCATGCAGTGCTGTCGAAAAAAAGAATCACAATCATGTTTATTATTTTTTTAAGAAAACTCTCAAGAATGGTGGAAAATTTCAAAATAAAACATCAGCAATCTGCGAAATTTTGGAACATGAAAATCGACTTCTATTTTATACTCAAAATAATGTCTCACTTTCCTATCCAAACCCTCAAAATATTCACATTTTATAAATTTATCTTTGGTTAATATTTAGATAGAAAAAAATATCAAAACACTTTATTATAAATGTATATAATTTTTTTTTTTCTATTACAATAAAATTTTAAATTTGTTTCACCCAAAAACGTATATATATAAATCCTGCTTCACAATAATTCTCCTTTGCATCTCTTTCACCCTTAATTTTCTATTCAACAACAACTTCTCCAGGATTATATTTAGATTTGTGCCTTTTAGTGTTTACACCTTCAATAATACAGTGAGTTGCAATGGCTAATAGATTATTTTTTAAATGCTGAAGTGGATCACTAAATAAAACAACATAAGTTTGTTGTTCATTGTCATAAAATTTTTGACCCCATAATGGATTATTCAAGATTTCACTTAATATTTGATATCCAGCAGATCTTCAAAAAATACACTTGTAGATGTTTCTATTACTATGATGATAATGAATATGTCCTTTAAAAATATTAAAAAACTGATGCTCAGTACAGGCAAGAGACACTAATTGGTGACCTCTCTTTTTAAATCCATGTGGAAGTTTGCGGTGAATTAAGTAAACAAGAATACTTCTAAACTTTTCATTGTTTGTTTCTGACAAATTATCCAAGTTATTACACGGAATATTATATTTTTTCACAATATTCAAATGCCGTAAAAGTCCACTTTGTTTTTTAAATCTTTTTTGACAAGTGGAACAGATAAATTCTGATGTAAATGTAGTAAAAGACGTTGTAAGTGAAGCAAAACTTGTATTAGTGTTTGACATATTAGTAGTAATTAAATCTGAAAAAGTATAAATATGTTTTTAATATTATTTAAAAAATAAAAAGTAATTTTGCAATAACTAACTTTATTTACAGTTAATAATTAGTAACATTTAAAAGCGTGAAATGCCAATTGCCAATTACTAGTCTTCCGCTACTCAAATTCATCAGTTTTAGGTTGTGCTCATTAGTTTGACGCGTGTTTTAATATGTTATTTTTTTTCAGGGTGCGTTTACTTAAATTGATTACAAAAAAATTTTTTTTACTATTTGTGATGGTATAACATTGATCAAAATTACTATATAAAATTAGGCCCAATCTTGATAGTTAGCTGATATGGTAAGTCAACTTTGTAATAAATAAAAAATTGCATTAAAATTTTAGAGTTATTTACCTTAAAGCTATTGATAATACCTTTATCACATGGTTGTAGGTGTGTGGTTGTGTTAGGAGGTAAAGACTTAATTTCTATATTAGTTAATTCCACACCTTCATATAAAGCATAAATGGAAGTATTATCTACAAGAAGGAGAATTTTTCTTCCTTTTAATCTCATTGTTGCATCAAGTTGACAAATCCAATCATTTCAAATTGAGACTTGCATCTAAGCTTTTATATTCCAGTAATATTCTACTGGTAAGGATAACTTTGGTAAGTTTTTTAAGGGACGGGAATTTTTGTATTTATGAATGAATACTGGTTTAAGCTTTTTTGTATTAGTTGCATTAGAACAAAAGAGAATTATCACCCGATCTTTTAATTGTTTTTGTCCAGATACAGGTTTATTAGAAATCGTTCTTTAGATTCCATTTTCCAATAAAGACCAGTTTCATCACAATTGAAAATATCATCAAGACTATATCCATGAATCAAATCTTGAAGCTTCTTCCTAAATTCATCAAGTTTTTCAAGTGGCGCACTTGCAGCTTCTCCTTGCTTTAAATAACAAAAAAGATTACATTTTTTTTTAAATCTGTTAATCCAACCATTACTTCCTTTAAAATTTTCGATCTTATATAGAGATGCAAACATCATGGCTTTTTTATGTAAAACTTGATTACTAATATCAACACCATTTTCCAAAACTTTTAATACTTATAATATAATGTAAGTGCTTCTTTAATTTCTGGAAAAATTGCTTTAACTTGTCTTTTTCCTTTAACTTCAGATGCTTGAAAATCAATTTCAAGCCACTTTTGTGAATTTTTTGACGTATTACTAATACATTCTTCACTAATATCAAATAATTTTGCTAGTTCTTTATTTTTTATAGAAGGTTCAGTAACTTTTTTAAGACATATTTCATGTTTTTGAGGAAGAGATAAGGAAGTTCTTTTTGGCAAAGTTTTTTCTTGGGATATTTTACCTTTGCCTATGGCTATTTGAGTACACGAAATTTTTATATTTTGAGTTTTAAGCATAGTAGCGTTAACGTGTGAAGAAAATAATTAACTGAATCAGAATTATTTTATTATCAATCAAAGATAAATATGATATTTTTCCTTTTTAGTTTAAATCACAAAATTTTTCTAGCTTCTAAAGGCAAATTGAATATTCAAATAAATTTCATATAATCAAAAATTCACTAATTAATAGTATAACATTTAAAAATTCGTTATAGTGAAAATCTTTATTATATCAAGGGTCATTTTATTAATACTGGTTCTAGAATTTAAATTCGAATTACGAGTTATAGAGAATTTATTATAAAAATTCACTATACCAAGAGTTATTATTTATAAAAAAAACTGTACCTGAACTTTTCTTTATTATAGCAAATTATTCACTATATAAAAATTCACTATAGAAAGGGTGAACTGTATTCTTAGCATTTGGGATGTTAAATGTTAAGTCCAATTGCTGAATGAGTTGACGAAAATACATATTTTCAACTACTCTTAAAGGTTGTGATATATTTAAAATAAAATCTACCAGATATTGACGTAATTCAAGTTGACGACTTCCTGATGTTTATTAATAATTTTAACAGTAATTGTTTGCTATAAAAAATATAATAAGATTATTTAATAAATATTTATGTATTATAATTAATTTAAAATAAATTAGTATCACTCTCTTTGAGTATAATAATAATAATAATAATAAAAAAAAATTATACCTGATCATCTTTTGATCCATCACTACAAAAATTATGTTTATTTAACAAATAATCAATGCAATTCTTAGTAGAGCCGTCTGTTTTATATTCTTTTTTACAGGGAATATCTGTACCAAATTTATCTAATTTGCATATTGCCCATTTATAATCATCACAAATTTCTGAGTCAAAGTATTTTCAGATCCAACTAGATTTTGGTCTTCTAATTGATCTTTTTCTATCAACTGGTGGGTTGGAATTTCCTACTGGTTCTTGTGAATTATCCATGATTAAAATTAAAATAAAGAAAAAAAAATGAAAATTGAAAAATTTTTCCTATTAGTTATTAAATATAATCTTATTTTTTGATAGCGCATCAGTTTCTCAATTCAGATAGTTGAATTTGATTATTGCCATGTGATTTCAAAATTATTTAAAATTTTCTTACGTATTTAAAATAGAAAATATTTTTTATTTTTAATCGAAAATTTATTAATCAAAAGTTAAATGAACTATCTCAAGTCTCTTCAAATAAACCCTGTAAAAAATCTGATCTGTGTTTTATCTTTCCATATTTTTTCCGTGAATGTATCATTTTAATGGAATTTATAGGCTTAAATCATAAAAATTTTCATCTCACTAACACGGATATCCGTGAATGTATCATTTTCACGGAATTTTTACGGAAGACACGGAGAAATAATGGAAATATTCAGATAAAAATTTTTTATAGGGAAATTATTTCTAAAAACAAAAGACAATTATTAGTACCATTCTACATCTAAAAGTTGAAGTAAACAATCAATAAAAAAGTATAAGCATTTACCTTAATTCCAACTATCAAAGCAAAAGAAATTATTTCTGATAAATAAAAAAAAAACTGTTCATGCGTTTCTTTTTTGTCAAGAAACTAAAAAATCAAGTATATAGAGCTAGCAATATTTCTTTTTTTTTTAAAAAAAAGAATCAACAAAATTTTAAGGACGCCTACATCAAAGCAATTTCACGGTGCAATCAGAAGAAATCTTTCCTAGAAAAAAAAATTAAAGAATGGTTAGTACTGTTCTTAAAAAAAAGAAAGAGGATGAAAAAAAGTAAACCCACCCACCATCTTATCAAGTAAAAGCTGAAACATTTCTAAAAAAAAAATTGAAGTTAATAACAATTTTAAAGAAAAAGAAAAGGAAAGAAGACAAAAAGTAAATAAATAAACCTACCTCAATGCTTAAGGTAATTCCACCAAGCAAGTCAATTCTAGAAAAAAAATAAAGAACGGTTAGTACCAATCTTAAAGAAAAAAAGACAGAAGGCGAAAAGAAAAAAAGAAAAAAATTTACTATCTACCAAATCAAAAAAATCTTTCTATAAGAAAATTAATGTTAGTATTTAGTAATAACATTTTTAAAGGAAAGGAAGAAGCAAAAGAAAATAAATAAACCTATCTCAATGCTCAAGATCATTTACCAAGCAAGTCAACCATAGGGAAAAAATAAAGAACGATTAGTACAGGACCCCGAAGAATATATATAATACTGGGATCCGATTTTGTATAGACTTATTAAGTAATTTTCCGATAAGTCATATCTCATATGTTTGATTTTGTATAGCCAACTGGAAAATATCTGGTAAATCAGATATTTATTTGTATAACGATGATGATCTTTAACACAAGTCACATTTTTATTTTGTATAATGATACTATATATGTATTATATATATATATTATATATATACTGAAATATTTTATCTTTGAAAACTTTCTGAAAAAATATCTTTTAATAAATTTAATTTTACTCAAAATGAAGCAAGACAAATTTTTATTTTATAATATTGCAAAAAAATGAAAAAATTCATAAATTTATTTAAAATTATAGATAGAGATTTGTTTATGACATGTAGGAGATTTGTTTATAACAGCAAATTCTCTTTTTTCAGAATACATCCACTATATATTCCTTAATTAGAATTCTACGATTAGTATAATTCCATCTTACCTCTTAATTGAAATTCTACAATTAGTATAATTAAAATAATAATCATTTGCTTTTTTAGTTTAGTTTATTTCTCTTTTGTATATACAGTCGACCCCCTTTATAGGCACCTCCCATATAAGAACTCCCCTTCTTAAGGCACACATTTTTTAGTCCGGATTTTTTTATATATAAAATACCCCTTTTATAATCACTTTATTAGTTATAAGTACAATCACACCAAACGTTGGTCCCATATTATAGTAAATATATGTAAAATTCCCCCTGCATAAGCACACAAATCACGTGATTTATAAAATAACTGTGCGTTTCATTTTATTATTTTGTTGTTTTACCATGAGGAAAAATTTAAGTTTTTTATTTTTCAAAAATTCAATGGTTTTAAGTATATTTTACATATAAACTTTTTTACTTAATTATTATTATATATATATATATATATATAATCACGTTTACTTAAAAATTTATATATGTGTGATTATATATTTAACCCTTACCAATAGGCACACCTCATTATAATCACACCATTGGATGGTCCCGAGGGGTGTGATTGTAGAGGGGGCTGACTGTAGAATGTGAATAAAAAAAATAGATCAGAAAAAAAATATCGTACTTTTTTTTTTTTTCTTAAAAAATGCCACTACTTTGAAAATATAGTAAAGAGAGACTTACAAAACATCCATATTGTGCCCATATAGTTCGAATAAAAAAGGTTATTTGTCATTGTGGCAAAGTTATCAAATTGGGTCATCGCTATGATGAAACTTTCTTAAATATTCATGTTAGTGGTAAAGGATGTTTGGCTAAGCAAGGAGTTCAGTCAATTCTAAATTTTTTTAAACCAATATTTAAATTTAAAAAAATTAAAATTGATAATGAAGTTAGTAGTGCTGAAGAATGGGAAAGTGGTGATGATGAAGGAATGGATGATGATAATTTGTTTAATGTTGATGCAATAAGTGATGTTAAAAATGATTGTGAGAATGAAGTTTTAAGCGATGATGATATGATAATCTCATCAAACAATAAACGAAAACCTTGCCCCAGTCTTAGATCTTATATTATCTCTGAATATATTAGTCGTACTCCTGCTCAATTTGGTGGGACCAGAAGAATTGAAGTTATTGCAAAGGAACTTTTTCCAAGTCTTTTTTCCAACAAATTTTTCATGTAAGAAGTTGGATTGTTCATAAAAACGTCGGTTGAATCGTCAATTATATGTAAAAGCAGTGTGGAAAATTGATCGTGATTGTAAGTCAATATTGCTTTTAATTATATAACTGATACAACCATGTGAAAAAAAATTGATTAATTATTTTTATTAATTCAATTAAAGGTAATTGTGTTCGATCTATGGAGTGTGAGGGATATACCAATCAAAATATTTGTAACCAATGTCTTAGTTTAAAATACAATAAAATTTTACAAAATCGAATTGCTATAGTGAAACCATCCGTTTCAAAACTGAAACATACTCCAAAACATTATTTTGAAAATGATCCTCTAAAAAATTATCTGAAATATTCTGACCTTGCCACCATTTGGTTAATGATCAAGATAATGAATCTAATACAGCATCTGATGTTTGGATAAAGTTGGCAGAAAAAGGCATCCAAGGTGTTTTTGATAAAAAGCCAGTTTTTGAGAGTCTTTGTAATGTTATGTTACAAGCTGTAATTTGAAAAGAAAAAAATATATCCACACGAAATTTGAAATATACTAAAGAATTCAAAAATTTTCTCATAATTCTTGGTACCTTTAGCCCACGTGTGTTAAATTTATTCCGACAAAATCTACAAGGGTTAACAATTCAAAGTATTAGGTATGAAAACATTTGTAATACATCAGGAAATTATATAGTGCGAAAAGTTGCGCAAGTTTACACATCATAATATTTCGTAAGCTTTCAGACCCGCCGCAAGTTTGCGTAAGCGTAATATTTTGTAACTTTTTAAAATATTTCGAAATATTACGATATGCAAAGCTTCGTAATTTTACGATTTGTAATATTCCGTAATTTTGCGGTTCGCAATATTTCGTAATTTTACATAATATTTTGTAAGTTTTCAGACCCGCCGCAAGTTTGCGTAAGTGTAATATTTTGTAACTTTTTAAAATATTTCGAAATATTACTGTATGCAAGGCTTCGTAATTTTACGATTTGTAATATTCCGTAATTTTACTGCGTAATACTTCGCAACTTTTTAAAATATTTCGAAATTCTATGATGCGTAATGTTCCATAATTTGACGATTCGTAATATTCTGTGATTTTACACAACTTAATATTTCGTAATATTTCAAAATATTTCGATAAATAATACTTCATTTTCTGTACTATAAGTTTATATAATGTATGTTTTATTAGATATAATCATAAAAAATTACAAGTATTTATTAATATATACAGAATACATAAAAGTAAAAAAAGAAAGAGTAGAGTAACAATATTATTAGACGTAAAAAGAAGAGAAACAGCTATAGTAACGTTAGTATTAGATATAAAGATAAAAGAAATATTGTTATTATTGTTAGTATTAAGGTAAAAAGAGTTAAAGAAACAGTAAAAGGAGTAAAAGAAACATGGATATTATCGTTAGTATTAAAGTACAAGTAAAAAGAAATAAAGGAAACGTAGATAGTATTGTTAGTATTACGACATAAAGTAACAAAGAAGTAAAAAAAAATGCGTTAATATTAAAATAATTAGTATTAATAAATAAATATTTCTATACCTGCAAAGTAATTGAACAAAAGAATAAAGAAATAAAGAGAAAGGAAAAAATAAACATGTTGTTAGTATTGTTAGTATCGTTAGTATTAAAGTACAAGTAAAAAGGAATAAAGGAAACATGGATATTATTGTTAGTATTACGATACAAAATAACAAAGAGGTAAAAAAAAATGAAAATAATTAGTATTAATAAACAAATATTTCTATACCTGCAAAGCAATAAATTATGAAATATATGTAAATATATTGTATATAATTAAAGAAATAATAGAAAGAAGAGACAAAAAAATTAAAAATATTGAACAAAAGAATAAAGAAATAAGAAACAAAAATAAATAAGACAAAAACACGTGCATGATTAAATGATTAAATGATTAAATCACATGCAAGGATCAGCCTAATTTGATTGGCCAGAAAATACGATATCGTAAAATTACGGAAATCCGCATTTTAAAAAATCACAGAAATTGTATATGCACAATTACTAAATATTATCCCCTCGTGATAAATTAAAAATTATCAACACAAATTCAACACAAATTTAACAAATTTAACGAAATTTGGCCAAAATTAACAAATTTTTACCAGAATTATCAACACAAATTGAACACAAATTGAACACAAATTTCAGCCACGATTTATTTATGTCACACCCGTGTTGTTAAGAATTAATAACCATTTTATTTATTAAAACTATATTAATTATGGTAAAAAAATGCTATTACGTGTGATATATATAAAAAATAATATTTATTTTTTATGCAACCCATAATTCTCTAATAAACTATTTACATACCGACCTTCCTCCTCTGTGTTATAAGAGTCAATAGAAAGTATATCATCGTCAGCTATGCCATCATTGGCCGCACCATCATTGGCCGCACCATCGTTGGCCGCACCATCGTTGGCCGCATCATCGTTAGCCGCACCATCGTTAGGCCTACCATCGTTAGTCACACCATCATCAGCCGCACCTGCTCTATCGTCAGCTGCTCTATCACCACCATCGTCTACATCATTACCATCATGAGAATCATCGTCCGAATGTGTAAATTTATCCCTATTTTCCAACTTTTGCTAAAAATCAATAAATAAATAAATAAACTGTAATTCAAATAATTCACATTTTGCAAATTGTAAATTAAAAACTTACTAAGTTGTTGATTATCTTCGACTTTATTATACTTTCGCTCATTTGAATGTTTTGATTATTAGGATTTAAGTACGTTTCACATATGCTAATCGCATACGCTATTTGTGTTTTTGAGGGATTTTTATTTTCTTTTCGCAACTTATCAATTATCAGCGACATATATGTCATAGGTTGCCCATCTTTAACCTTTTTAAATAGGTTATTGTAACATCTTTTCACCTCCGCCTTACTCTTCCATTCCTGAATCTTTGACGGACTAGCCTGAGTGTTAATAGACGGTAATTTATGCCCAGTCGCTTCGAAAACAGAATACATAACGTCTTTAACTCTAGACGTGAACGTCCCTCGTATGCTTCTATGTTGTTGTACTAACTATTAAAAAAAAATGTTAGTATGAAATTTAATAAAATTCATAATTGCTTTAACTTACAGTCGGGGCAATTTTTTTTTCGAAAAAAATAATCCATTGATTTTTTTGAACTGGCGCATAAATTCCGGATTTTTGTCTTTTAAATATTTTTCGGTAGCGAGTTTGTACTCGTCTTGCGAAGGATAAACAAAATTTTCAAATAAAATTTTCGACACCTTCTTAACGAGCTCCTAATCAAACGAGGTTAGCATTTCAGGTTTACATTAAATAATATTCATCTTTATTACCTTTACATACTCCGGATCTATTGTATTATTATTATTTTTGTTATTATCATTGAGCTTTTTTTCTATGCTCGAGAGACGGGTTTCGAGATTTTTTTGTCCGGTGATAAGAACTTCAAGCTTAGAAATTATCTGCGAATTGGTTCTTAATAGTTTTTCTATTGTTTTTTTTATTAACTTTAACAATAAAATATAATTTAACTATATATTATATAATTTCTTTTATAAAGAATATGATACATATTATGTCATATATACCATCAACACTATCATCGGATATTCTCACTCGCTTCTCAGCTTCGCTACCCTCAGTACTACGTTTTGAAAATCTTTCATTATTGTCAATTCTTCGTTTCTCGCCACGCTTTGTAGCCATTATGATAATAAATTTGAAATGAAAATATGAGAAAAAGGAGGAAATATATGAGAAAAAAGAGGAAATATATGAGAAAAAGGTGAACTAGAAAATTCGAAAAGGATGAGGAAAAAGGGGGAAATACATGAATCAGAAATTCAGAAAAAGGAGGCAAGCTGTCATAAGGTAATTTCCGCCATTCTATACTAAAAAAGAAAAAAAACTTGCGAAATATTGCGAAAAATGGATTAACTAATGCGAAATATTACGAAAAATGAATGTACTAATGCAAAAATTTTGCATCGTGATATTACGAAAAAATATTGTAACACTTTCATAAGAGAACTTTAAAAAAAAACTCTCGTAAAAGCACATAGTACAATCGAAATATTAATCAAATCCAATTTATAAAAAAATAATATGTTACACATGTTGGGGCTTTTATGCATGGAAAAAAAAAGTTGCAGCCAGTGAACTCATTTGGCTGATCAGATTGATAGTGATCTTGAGCGCTTATAACCTGATTATCGCATAAATTTGTGGCTGATCATCCGTCCATTATTGTAAAAGTGATTTGCCGTGTTAAGCCAATAAATTTGCGGCTAATTATCAGATGATTAGCCGATTGAATAAGCCATCTGAATTCTTACAGCCCGTTACAGCAAATTCAAAATATGCGAAACACTCAGCACTTTTGCTGTCAGATTCACTTGGCAGGTTGCCGGCAAATTGAAATAGTAAATAAAATAATAAACAATATTTATATGGTACATCATAGACTTGTTACATTTATTTTTAGATTTGCCAACCCACGAACTCGGCAAGTTCCCGACAGCAAAATTGCTGAGTGTTTCGCATATTTTAAATTTTGCTATAATGCGTAAAATTGTGAATGATTCCGCGATATTAGCCACCAGATTCTTACAGCCAGTTCCATTCATTAATGCGTAAATTTGCGTAGTCGTGTCTATTCAAATAACTCAATCAATTGTAATCCATTCAATTAATTCATTAAATTTTTACAATGAATTTGCAATATAATTTTATTAGCACACATAATCTCATATAAATTAAATAGCGAATTGATACTTTTCATCAAATTTGACGCGTTAATTTAGTAACATGAGTTTCAAATGCCCCCTTTGTATGCGAATATTCAGTCAACGCTTTGCATATACTCAACACGCCCAAAAATGCTTAAAAAATGTAAAAGTAGAAGTAGAAGATGATGATGATAATAATGATAGTGAAAAATATAGCAGTGAAATGGATACAAGAAGTAATCTAAGTAGTGAATATGAAAATGATAAAGTTGAGGTAATTATGTTATTCCAGATTATTCTTTTTAAAGAAAAAGCTCAAATTATACTAACTCATTTTGGTTTATAATTTTAGGTGGATGATGATAATAATGTACAAAATATGTCATTTGACAGTATTGGAAGTGCAATATCAGAGATGAGCCTTGAAGATAGTAACTTTGAAAATATATTAGATTCATCTGAAGAGCCTGAAATTTTTGAAGAACCCAAAAATCTCAATACCAAAACTTGCACAGAATTTCCTAATGATGCTTATAAAGATCTAATGTTATTAGTAACGAAATATAAAATAAACAATAAAGGTGGTAATGAAATAATACGTTTTTTTTATAAACATTCAAATCTTACAGAATCACCATTACCAAAAAATATTGAACAGGGACGAGCATTTATGAATAATATGAAGTTTTCTAATTTAGAATTTAGTAAAGTTCTTATAACAAAACATAAGGATAAAGATTATTTTCTTTATTATCAAAACTTAATACAGTGCATCAAAAATATCTTAACTGTTCCTGACATAACACAAAATTTTGCGCTATCTTACGAAAACTATGAGGTAAATAGTAAATATTAGTTAATTCAATAATTTAAATAATATTTATTTTAATTTATTTATATTATTTTATAGTATAATAGAAAAAGTATTTACAGTGAACAAAACACTGGAAAATGGTGGAAAACTACGCAAGAATCCTTACCTACTGGTTCCAAATTATTATCAATTATTTTATATTCAGATGCAACAACTACAGATACATTAGGAAAAAGTCAATTGCATCCAATATAT
This sequence comes from Rhizophagus irregularis, assembly GCF_026210795.1. Lineage (NCBI taxonomy): Eukaryota > Fungi > Glomeromycota > Glomeromycetes > Glomerales > Glomeraceae > Rhizophagus > Rhizophagus irregularis. The sequence continues at coordinate 1,705,771 of NC_089436.1, read as the reverse complement.
ATTTCATTAGGCAATATCCCAATATGGTGTCGTAATAAACAGGATGCAAAGCAACTTTTGGGATATTTACCAATTTTAGAAGCTGCAAATAAAGATCTGGTTCGTGATACCTTTCATAAATCTTTACATCATTTACTAGAACCAATTATTTTATTAAAAGATGGTATAGACCTTTTTATAAATAATGAAAATACCTGGTTTTATCCTAGAGTTTCAACTATTATTGCAGATTGGCCAGAAGCCGCAAGTTTTTGTTTAGTTTATAAATCCTCCAATTCAAGCCTTCCATGTCACTCCTGTTTAATTAAAAGGGACAATCTTGCAAATATAAACTTATCGGTTAATGATGTAATACTAAGAACTCATGATGAAATGCGTAAATATTTTGAAAATGATACACAAAAATCTGTTTGCATAGAATCTGTACCTAATTTTTTTTGGGATTTGCCGTAAGTATGCAAAAGTAGAAATAATTATAATAACATATATATATATTAATTATAAATATTTATATTATCAAGGAATATAAATATCTACTTGGCTACTGTTCCTGACAGAATGCATCATTTAGATTTGGGTTTATTTCGTTATCAAATTATCTTCACGTGCGATATCTTAAAATTGCAACATGTTAATAGTAATAAATTAGTTGAAGAAGTAGATCGCCGTCTAGCAGCAATTCCACGTTTTTCCGCCATTAAAATTTTTTCCAATGGACTGCAGTCAATTGCAAGATTAACTGCTAATGAATATCGAAGTTTGATGAAAGTCATGATATTTGTTATTGATAATTTATATGATGAAAATAATAACGAAGTAGATAATTTTGTAAATAATGATGATCTTGTGAAATTGTACAAATATTGGAATGAAATGTATATTTTAAGTAGATATGAAGAATTTAGTGAAAGTGACTTGGAGAAATTTAATGTATGTATTAAAATTTTAGTAAAATCGAAAATTTAAATTAAATAAATTAAATTAACATTTAAATTTTAGGATGCAATACATAGATGGGCGCGGATGTTTGTCAAGGCTTTTAAATTTGTTTCTCCTTCCAATTTGAAGTTGCCTAAATTGCATTCATGGGTTTATCACATTATTGACTCAATACGATCTTATGGCGCAATAAATGGCTATACCACAGAAACTTACGAAAGTCTCCACAAATATTTCGTTAAAATACCCTACCGAATTAGCAATAAAAAAGATGTCGAACCTCAGCTTTTACGAACTGTAAGTATTTGGAAATTTATTTATTGTATATATTTATTATATAACTTAAGATGGAAATTAAATTAATCGATAAAACGTCAAGCAATATCTATTAGAATGTCTCAACATTCAGTGAATCCGGCAAAAACACCTCGCACTTGTAAATTTTCTGCAAGACTCTTTGATTTCTCTTTACAAGATGCAAATACATTTTTTAATGAAAAAAAAGATTCCGTAGACAATAAAATGCAGACCGGTTTTGCTAGATTTATAAGTTGTCTGAATTCATATCTAGATTTACTTGATAAGTTCACAATTATTGGTGAAACCCGAATAAACATATACGGATCGGTAATACTGGAAAATGGTGCCATAATGCGTGCCACAAACAGGTATCATAATAAAGTATGGTTTAGCGACATAGCTATTTCAATGGATTCTGAAGAATCAAATGATTATATATCAGACAAAGGACTTTGTTATGGACAGGTATTTTTCCAATTTATGTAATAATTTATTATAAAGTATTAATAAATATTTATTATTTATAGGCCTTATTGTTAGCAGAAGTATTAACAGACCCACCGCTAAATCTCGCATTAATTCAATGGTACGATTTTAAATCTAAAAGGAACCCATATTTATATGGATGTCCTCCCTTAAAATTGATAGAATTATATAACTTTGTAGCTATAGAGTCTATACATGGTGTCGTTCACATAGTACCCCGATTTGATAAACAAAATGAATATTTCGTAAATAAATATATTTTTTAGTCACTTGATATAGGAGTTTTGATTTATTTTAATAAAATTATATTCTTAAAGAATTTATGGTCACGTTTCCCATATCATAAATAAAATGCAGATTTATTTATTTAATTATTAACAACACGGGTGTGACATAAATAAATCGTGACTGAAATTTGTGTTCAATTTGTGTTCAATTTGTGTTGATAATTCTGGTAAAAAATTATTAATTTTGGCCAAATTTCGTTAAATTTGTTAAATTTGTGTTGAGTTTGTGTTGAATTTGTGTTGCGTAATTTTTTATTTATCACAAAGGGATGATATTTAGTAATTGCATGTACGACGTACAAGATTTTTTTTTATGATTTTTTTAAGAAATGTATGCAAAATATTTAATCAGAATTAAAGATGTAGTATGTAATTGATAATTACTACCTTATGTTGTAATAGTAAGGGTTGCAATCTATTACTACTTTTAAAGTTAAAGTGTTGTAATATTACAACACTTATGATTATTCAAAAATTTTCTTTTTGAAAAATAAAAATTACAAAAATAAGTTTTTATAGAATAAATATCATTATAAAAAGAAATAATTAATATATTATAATACATATTTGTATAATTAAAAATAATTACAACACTATATAATAATTACAATTTTAATAGTATTATAATACTATATAATAATTATAATATTGTATTGCAATTACAACAAAAGTGTTGTATGTATGTTGTAATAGTTGCAACCTTACAACCTTTTAAAAATAATTACATATCACATCTTTAATCAGAATATAATTGTTTTATTTTTAAATATGATATATTGATGATTTTTTTTTTAAAAAAAAAAATTGATTTTTTTAAAATTCAATAGAATGTGCTAATAATAAATTGGTTTATTTTTAAATATAATATATTGATATTTATATTTAAATAACCAAAATATGTACATGATTTTTAATTATTTTTAATTGAAATCAAACTAAGATTTTTTTTTAAAAAAAATTAAAATAAATTAAGTGATTTATATTTATATTTAGAATCATGATATTTATATTTAGATAATCCATATCCGCATGAGATTTAATTAATATGTTTAATGATGAAAAGTCTAATAAATTAAATTTTAATTGAAACGAGAAATAAAATCAAACCAAAGAGGTATTGTTCAAATTTTATTTAAAGTGACATTTTATGACTTTCTTTCAAATTTTTACTCATCCCAAAATCAAATTACTAATAATACCTCGCCACACACGTCGTCATTCCCATTATAACGTCCATTGGAACTGGGCTATGATGGACGAAACATTGACGTACGCCGAGACGGCCGTCGTTTTCTGTACCAATATTAATGGTAGAAGCGCTTAAAGGAATTTTACAATTTCTGTTGCCAATAGGTTCATATGACTAATATCTATAATTTCTTTAAGAAAGAATTTAAATTCAAATTAACCAATCCATTTAATTGAATCAGAATAAATAGAATATTTCGAACGAGGGTTTCCGGGCAACAGTGCAGCCAAAAGTGGAGGAACCTCGTCAGGGGATTACCATGTAAGTAAATAAATAACATTACATTCATATAAATTAAATGTATTTACTGAATATTCAAACTGATTTTGATATTTAGAACTATGTCCTTTATCGTAATGGTAACCCTGGGCGGCGGCTGTGGACGCGTACCGGCGCAAGATATTATCGCGAATTTAGAACGAGATTTTGGGAGAGGCCGGGTAATTATACTATAATAAAATTTATAATTAATATTTACGTTCATGTTTTAAATTTGATAAATTTGATCAATTTTAGTCACGCGTGATGATCGTAGGGCAAGAAGAAACTTACCTACGTATCGTAGAAGAAGATAATTATTTTTATTTTTTTATTATTTATTAAGTGAGTAGCTAGGCCCAGTCCGTACCAAATATCGGCTGGAGACTCACGTTTTTTTTGGGCTGTGACTGATACTGACGTCCACGCCATACAGCCTGGATACTATTTTATAAAATAGTAGTGAACAAGTATCAAATGTGTATTTTTTTTATTAAGTTATAATAAAAATTAGAATTTACTTTAATTTTTAACATAAAAATTGTAAATAATAAAAAATTCGTAAATAAAAATAAATTTGCTTTCCCAAACTTAAAAAAAAAGGTGTTTATATAAAAAAAAGGTGTTTATATTATTTTTGATTATTCAATAGTATTACATGCCCCTTGTATACGTTCTACTGCATATGCAGTTTACAATCTCGTAAATTTTTGAAATATTTCAACCGTAATATTACGCAGGTTTACAGTTTCGTAAATTTGCAGAATATTTTGACCGTAATATTACGCAGGTTTACAGTTTCGTAAATTTTTGAAATATTTTAACCGTAATATTACGCAGGTTTACAGTTTCGTAAATTTTCGAAATATTTCAACCGTAATATTACGCAGGTTTACAGTTTCGTAAATTTTCAAAATATTTTAACCGTAATATTACGCAGGTTTACAGTTTCGTAAATTTTCGAAATATTTTAACCGTAATATTACGCAGGTTTACAGTTTCGTAAATTTTCGAAATATTTCAACCGTAATATTACGCAGGTTTACAGTTTCGTAAATTTTCGAAATATTTCAACCGTAATATTACGCAGGTTTACAGTTTCGTAAATTTGCAGAATATTTTGACCGTAATATTGCGTAAATCTTACGATATTGAAAACTTACGTAATATTTTAACCGTAATATCACATAAATCTTACGAAATTGTAAACTTACGTAATATTTTGAAATTTTTTGAAATATTATGCCATAAACTTTCGTAAACTTACAAAATCGTAAACTTACGCAATTTTTCGCGCTATAAAATTTCCTGATGTATACTTATTATATTAAATATATTATTATAACAATTTCTTACTTCTAGGCATTTGCGTTCTAATTCCAAAGATATGCTAACAGATCCAAATCTTTGTTTCGAAAATGTGGCTCAGTTCAAACGATTTTTGAACTCTATTGGTTATGATGGGCCAATCGCAGCCATGACAGACAATACCAAACTGAAACTCCGTCTTCGCTATTCTTCACAGATGGGATGCATTATTGGCTCTACATTCTCAAATAATGAAACAAATATTAAAACATATAATGATATTTCGATCACAATTGATAAAATCAAAAAAAATAATGCTGTTGCCAAATATGTAAGAGTATATATATTGCAAGTAAGTTAAAACTGTAATTAATACATTTGCATTAATATCGGTTATTGATGATTAAAATCATATATTAGGTTCCATTGCCAAAATTCCCTTCCGTTATTATTGCTCTTCTTTCTAATCTTGGATCTGATAAAACGGAATCAATATTGGACATACATACATTACTTCTAGATTTTGCGCAAGAACTTAAATTACATATAATTTCGATTGGATCTGATAGTGCTCAAGTTGAGTTTAATGCGCAAAATCAAGTTCAATAAATATCAACTTCCAGTAGACTTAGAATTAGTTATTCACCATACAATATTGATTTCAATTGTCCGATTTTTCCAAATATTGGACCAGTAATACAAGTTCAGGACCCTAAACATGCTAAAAAAATAGGATGTAATGCAGCAATATCAGGTGCTCGAGTTCTTTCACTTAATCATTCTACCGTGGGATTTGGCCATTTTACAAAATTGCTTACTCACCCTGAAAGTCCTATGTATAAATGTGATATATATATATAAACTTAACCGACAAGATGATGGTGCTGCTTATCGAATTTTCTGTCCTAAAAATCTGAAATGTTGTCTCGATCCTAATAATAAAATCAAACCTGAATTTGAAGAAACATTTGTATATCTATTTATAATTGGTATGTATTCCCGATTTTATAATAAAAAATATGAATTGAAATTGATTACCTTTTATTATTGATGTAGGCGAATTGGTTGATAGTTATTTGAATCGAAATATTACTTCTATTGAACGAATAAGAATGGTGATGATATCCTACTTTTTTTTACGAATTTGGTGATTTCATATAAATACATTAGCACGAAAATACCCTAAATTCATTTCCTCTAACCAGAATTTTATTGCATCTCAAATATTTGCAATACTTACTTTATTGGCTGAATCAATGGTTTTACTCGTAAAAGCTCATAGAGATTTCTATAATCAATATCCTCTTGTTTCTTGAATACATGACTCAGAAGCATGTGAGCATTTTTTTGGTGCAGCAAGACAAGTCAACGCCGATTTTGACTTTGCAGAGTTGTTAGATATGGTACCAAAAATAAAACATTATACTAAAGCATTAAATTCGAAGGAAATATCTTTTAATAAAGATAAATCTGTACGTGAAGGTAAGTAAAATGATTTTTGTATGTATTATAATTTATATCAGTACATTTAAAAATAAGTTATTTAATTTTAGGGTATCAGTTTGAATATAATCAAAATTTTATCAAAAATGATCAAATTAATCTATTACGAACCTGGCCAGATGATGATCAAATTCGTCATACATTTGATTAATCACGTCAAATAGCATGTAATCTTGCTGAATATTTGGAAATGTTAACACCTGATATTATACCTATTAATTCACTTTGGCCTTATGTCTTAATAACACCTAATGATATAGAAATTTCTGGTTCAAATGATAAATACATGCAGGATAGGGAGAATTCGAATGAAAACTTATCTAATTGTGGTCTTTCTCAAATAATTAGTCATGCTGCTAATGAAGTGGATCTTTTGAGGTAAAGAGAAAATGAAAGAAATAAAATGGATATAAATGATGAAAGTAAAAACTCATCATTAAATGAATGCAAAAAACAACTTTCTTTTATTGATATGGTTGAAATAGAAACTTCAAAAAACATGATTAGCACAGGTTACTATATTTTATTTACATATTTTAAACTTTTTTAAAAATATTTAAATTTTTTTTTAATTTTAAGATTTCGATAATGTGATATTTGTCACTAAAAATGGAATTGATATTCAAGAAATGGTTTATCAACGTGAAAAGCATAATGCTTATACTTCTCGAAATATTGAATGGACAATCAAGACAAATAATACAAGAATAATCAATTCAGATTTAATTAATCCAAATCAAGCAAATCATATTGTATCATTTTTTACTAAAAATGAAAATGCAGAAATGTGATTTGTTAAACAGCAAGAAAAAAGATGGAAAAATGAACGAAAACTTGTAAGTCAATCTATTGCTAATATTTACAAAAGTAAATTATCAGATAAAAAACAAAAAATTTTATCTAGTAATCAAAGTTTAAGTAAGTTTAAATTAAAATAATTTTATATTAATATTTATTAAAATTTTACTTTTGGACTAACTTTTAATTTAATTGTTTATAGTTAAAAACATAGAGTATGCAAATATTAATCATAATAATCCTCTTAATGAACAAAATTATGTTATAGCTTATTTTGGAGTACAACTTTGTATCGGACAAGTAATTTCTAGTTTTTATGAAGCTTATGGATATCATTCTTATAATCAGGAACCAATTACTGATATTGAAAATATATCATATTTAACTCTTAAAGTTTTTACTCCTATTATTCGTAATATTTTTTCAGCTAAAATAGAAGAAGGTCAAGTTTTAATTACACACCAATGTCCAAAGAATGTTCTTTATCATTTAGATATATAGGATATACAAAATTTTGATAATACTCTTCAATTATTAGGTAAAGCAAAAACTTATTATGATTTTTTTAAACAAAAAGAAATAATTCATATAATTACACAAAACTAATGTGATAATTAGATATTGAAGAAATTTTATTAGTATAAATAAAAAATAATTTTGATTATATATAAACTCACATCTGAAATTGTATAATTTATAATAAAATTTAAACTTATATGATGATTTTGTATAAAGCTTTTAATAAAATTAAGTGTATAAAGTTATATTAAAATTTTGAGTCTAGATCTGAGTTATATATGTATTCTTCGGGGTCCTATTAGTACCAACTTTAAAGAAAAAAGGAGAGAAAACGAAAAGAAAGAAGAAAAAACTTACATCAAGACCGTCTATCAAGTCAAAGAAATTAGTAGTTAACAGTCTATTAGACTGTTAACTACTTGCTATATAATGTTACCTACTTATGGGTATAATGTTACCTACTTTCTTGTTTTCGTGCTCTATGGCCTTTTTTATTGCTTTATTGCTATCTACTTGATTTTATTATTTTGTAGCTTTTTTATTGCTTTGTAGATATTTATTTGATTTTATTGCTCTATTTCTTTTTTATTACCTTCTAACTATCTGCTTATTTTCAATGGTCTGTGCTCATTTTATTAATAAAGAGCTATTTATTTGTTTACCTGCTTCTGGGTCTCTTTGGTTGCCTGTTAAGGTGTCGAGGCTTATTCTTTACTTATTTTGTTGTGCTAATGCCGAAATACGTAAAAAAATATCACGTCGGGCTAAGCAGTGGTTCGATCTAGATCCGCGATTAATTTCGGCCGGCACTATGCCATAATTTCGGCCGATCTTTTAGACACATGATTTGAGGTTCCAACTTGGTGCCATGGTAGTGACCTGGTAGCTACTGTGGAACTGCCATGGAACTGGTAGGGAACTGGTAGTTTGCCAGCTTGGATGCCGAAATATTATGTCTAAAGAACTGGCCGAATTTATGGAGCGATTTTTGACTGCGCCTTACTGCGCCGGTCACGTGATCCTGTTCGGCGTCCGAACACCCTCACATAGTTACGGGATAGTGACGGGAATGTTCTGGGAATGTTTCCGGAACCCAATATATATGCATTTGTGCCACATATTTTTTGTATCTAGAATTGGAGGTGCATATGTATTATCTTGGCCTGACCCATTTGATTGCCGGAAGTGCACCAACTATTGCCTATTAGTTGCCGGTATATTGGCGGGATGTTGTAAGCACTTCCGAGGTCCGATCATGGTTTAATCTGGGTCGGAGATAATGTGTATGCTACTTTTTTGAGTGTCCATAGGGAAATTTTTCTATGGACGCTTCTATGGACAATTATGGTATCGTTTTTGGGGATTTTAAGTTTATTGCTTCTTTTCTTCTATATTTGTCCCTAGTGTCCATAGTGTCCATAGTAAAAGTAAAGTTGTAGGGAAATTTTCGAAACTTTTCCTATGCTATAAATGTTCCATTATATGCGATCATTTTTTATGCTATATGGGTGGTATATGTGTAATATATGCTATGCTAAAAATAAAAAAAAAAGTTAAGAGATCCGATTTTTTCTATGGTCATTATGGTCGCTATGGTCACCCATCTGTAAAGCCTTCCAGAGATCTAAAAGCATCAAAAACCCTACTTCTGACGTCCATAGTCTGATTTTTTTCTATGGTCACTATCGGTCACCCATCTGGATGGCTTTCCAGGAATCTAAACTGCCCAAAACCTACTTCCGACGTCCATAGAAGCATTCATAGTCCGATTTTTTTCTATGGACAACTTTCTAAGGCCAGTTCTGTATTGTATCAAACCTTTTAATTTTATCGAGCCGAATTTATGAATAATGTCGCAAAATAATCTCTTGATTTGTAGCTCTATTTTTTTCTTCAGCTGAGGCAGTGTGTATGCTATTTTTTGAGCGTCACTAGTGTCATCAGTTAGTATACGGAACTAGTGACAGAACTAGTGACACGTTCGTTATACTTCTTGAGGTTATTATGCTATTTCATTTCTTTCTTGATTAGTGTCACTAGTGTCACTAGTAAAAGAGTAATAAATTCTGAAAAAAAAAACGAATTTTTTCTATGCTATCTTCTATGATGTATATATATTATGGTATGATATATGTATAGTGTATATATGCTATAAAAAAATAAAAAAAAGTTAAGGAACTCAGATTTTTCTAGTGACGCTAGTGACACTGGTGACACTCATCGAGAAAGATTTCTTTCAGCTTAGAATTCTTAAAGAGCCTATCGTCTGCGTCACTGGCTTCTGTCACCAGCTTTTTTTTCTAGTGACACGATCCCAAAGGGATCCACTAGTGATAAGTTGTATTATTTTTGTTTACCTCTAAATTACCTACCAGTATCTCCGCCGAAGCCAACTTAGCCTGCTTTTTCTGATGATAATGCTCCCTTGATCTATGTTTTTTTGCATGTGTATCGCAATAGTCATATTTGGATCTTGTATTCTCTTCACACCCGGGTTCTTTGCAAGGAACTTGCCTAGATTTTCGATGGACTTTACATCCCTTTGGATGATAGCATCTCCGATTGCACACTTCTCCAGTCCTAAGAATATATGGACAATAATAAAAATTCCAGAGTGTCACCTTTTTTCCGCCTCCCATTTGTATATATCAATTAATAATGTCGGGGAATTATTTTCATTTTAAACTTTTTTCTTGTGAATAATATACCTCGAGATTTGGTATAACTATAAATTATCGTAAATTGCTTGAGAAAAAATGACCGAACATTCTGAGCTTTCAGAGTTCCTCTCCGACGCCTCCGCCCCATGTGGGTTTAAAGCCTCCGATGTAGGTCAATACCAATATAAAATTCGTGATGATAGCGTCAGACCAAGACAATTCCTTGGCGCAGATAACGAGGACGAAATAGAGGCCATACTCGCAGAACGTGAAGGCCATTCCTTACACGAAATCATCGATGGTGATGAACCACTCCGCCCCATTATAGATTTTGACTTACTAGTAGAAGCATTAAATGCTATTACCCCCAAGCTTTCAAGCGGTCAGGCAAAAAATTTACTTTGTCGCGCCTTTAGAGATATTTGCCTAGAAATATTCCCAGAATGGGATAAAGAAACTATGTCTATTGCCGAAAGTAGTGATGAGAAAAAAATATCTCTACATGTCTTAACTTTCAGCATGAGACTTCCAAATATCGCTAAGGTTTCAGCTTTCACCGAACTTGTTCGCAAGAAACTTCCAGCAGGATTACAGAAAAAAAGGATAATTGATAATATAGCAAATATAGGTTCTTTCAAATCTTTCTCCTTGCGGATGCTTGGAACGCCCAAATATGATAAAAAAACAGACAAACATGTTCGTATAAAAAAAGCTATTCGTCCAAAAGATGGATCCATCTTTGACTTTATGATTCGTCCGCCCAATGATGATTCCAGAATCATTGATAGTCCTCTTTTGACTGTTTCAGAGCCAGAAGTTAAGAGATGCCCGATCAAAGGAAATGAAAATACTGATGCCAATATCGAAAATGATCAGGCTGAATTCGATTTCATAGAAACATTACTTAGAGATAATTCTATCGAAGGTTATACTCTCTCATTTCCTTCAGATAACATCCCTGACTTATTTCCATTAGTACGCAACTCCCCATCGCACTGTCCAATATGTGATCGGGAACATGAAAGTGATAATGCATATATCCTACGAAATAAAAAAACATATAGATTTTATTGCCATCGTGCAAACCATGAAAGAGAACCTGGAACTAGAAATCCCTCAGTAAGGCTTACTATTAGCGAGACAGCCTTAGATAGGGAAAAAAACTTCTGAGTCCAGTAAGATTAGAACAACCCAGAATTTCGAACCCAAATGATCGTTTTGTATGGTGGGACTTAATATGTATGTGTACTTCAGGTAGTAAATTCTCCCGCGCTGAAGTTTATAAAGCAATCCAATCAACCGTTGCCTATATTCAATTGGATAAGCCAGTCTGGATATTAAAACATAGGGATCCAGAAAATGGGCTTTACTTTGGTATGGGAGCCGAACTAAAACTTGCCAAGTTTGTGATTAAAATAATCGAATATGGAGGTGAAGCAGTGAAGTTAAAATCATTGATAGACCAGGCAGTTATTAAAGGTCTAATAGTTTACGCAAATTATGATTTCCTCCCATATCCCATAAGCGTTCCTCAACCAAACACAGAATTTTTTAACCTTTTCCTAGGATTTTTGGCTAAGCCAGCGATGGATATTAACAAAGAAATTATGGATCTGATCCTTTGGCATGTAAGAAATATAATTTGCGATGGGAATGAAGTCCTTAATGAGTATATCTGGAACTGGTGGGCCCTTTTAGTGCAGAAACCACAACAGAAGCCCCGATCAATCTTAGTACTAAAATCCACTCTACAACAGTGTGGAAAAAATATTATTACAGATTTTATTGGAGATAAAGTCTTAGGACCACATCTTCATTTCGCAACATCGGATTTAGAAAAAATTCTTGGGCGGTTTAATAGCGCCATTCAAGCTTGAAAACTTATCATTATGAATGAGACTGGAATGTCTAGTGGGGAATGGTATAAGTTTAACGAACATCTCAAATCTCTCATAACAGAAGGAAGAGTTGCTATAGAACGTAAAGGTCTTGAAACTAAACGATTAAAAGACTTCACCGGGTATATGATTACTAGTAATCAGGATGCGCCACTCAAAATAGACATAGGTGATTCTCGTGTAGTTTGTTTTAATGTCTCTACACGCTGTAGAGGAAATACAAAGTATTTCAAAAGACTAGGAAATATACTTGACCATTCTGATGCGCCTGGCATAGTTATGAAATATCTTCTTAGTCGTGACCTTTCAGATTTTGAGCCACAGGAAATTCCTAATACTAAAATGAAAAAAGATATAATGCGAGACCAACTTCCCAATCCCATTCGATTTATTATTGACCATATTGGATCCTGGGCTGAGAATAGTATAGTCAAGACAGGTCGAACATTATTATATCAAAAATATCTTGAATGGTGTGGGGATAATGGTGAAAAGCCATTTTCTAATAACATTTTCGGCAAGAAGCTATCAGAGAAAAATATTATTGAATGTAAACAGGGACGAGTGGGTGGTGGGAAAAGAGAATGGCAATACATTCTCGACCGCTCCAAGATCATAGCTAAGCTCCATGAATCTGGCCTAGGTGATATGGAAGAATTTTCCGATACACCTATCGAAGATACACCTCAACCTGTCTTACCCGAAAATGAGACAGCAGACATACCTATATTTAATGTGCCGGAAATTATCCCTCCCAAAATAATCTCACCTTTTCCAGAAAAGAATACGCCTCCACTTAGTACTAGTAAAGATAAGAAGGCGAATAAACAGGACGATTTGACCCAATCTCTTTTTGACTATATGGCAGAAGATACACGTGCTCCGGTCGCCTCAACATCTGGCACATCCGAGACTTCTAAAACAGCTGAGCCACTAATCGATGGTCCTGAGACTAGCAAGCATCCTGAGTCAGATGAGCCTATTTGTGAAGTAGTGTATACGCCTTCTAAAGAAACAAATGTCAAGCGCGATTCTTCTAAGCCTATCAATGAAGTATCGTCTGCCATACTTTTGGCCAGAGCTCAGCGAGATGAGCGTCTCAGAAAAAGGGCAGTCGAACTTGGTGAGGATCCAGATGTCTTCGTAACCATTACCGAAAAAGACAGGCTCGATTCCATTACATTTCGGGATAGGATGGAAACTGATTCACGAATGTGTGGTTGGGCAGAAGAGTTAGAAGAAGATCCCAAAGAATATATGGACATGAAAGTACGGGAAAGATTAATAGGAGAAGAAATTATCCGTCGTGGGCTCGAGGATGATGGAGTTACATCCTCCTGGCTTGATACTGACGAGAAATGGAAAAAAACAGTAAGCATACTCCAGGAGAATGGTATGCTTTGGTAAAAAGCGAATAAGAAGCCGGTTTATAGGTGAGGTGTTTGGGTAAGAGGGTCTATTTATTCTTTACAACTAGGCGATATAAAATTCCAAATTATTATTATTTTTTTTTCGCATATCATATCTACCCACAATTTTCAAATATATATAAAAGATATCCCGGCCGGAACTCGTGGCCTCATAGAGAGCCCGCAATAAGTTATAATATTCTTTTTGCCCACCGACCATGAGTGGGGGCCGTCGTTTACTAAAATAAACGCAATCATCGGAATATTTTTTTTCGAATTAAACTTTTTCTATGTATGTATAAGTAGATAACAAATATAACTACTTATTGTCAGCATGGCTACCAGAAAAACAATCCCGAAGACTCGAAAGCTGAAAACTAATAACTTTGTTACGATTTTAGAACAGCACCTAGATAAGTATAATTTGTCGGCCAACTCCACCTTAGAACAATTGAGAGAACATGCTCCAGAACTTAATGCTCAACTACATGATTGGACAGACCGCAAGAGCATTAAAAATCTCCTTGTCAGAGGTACTAAAAAAAGAAAAGCATTTAGCAAAGAGCAGATAGGGGTTCTCGTGCCGGACAAAAGAAAGGAAAAGCTCACCATAGAAGAAAGGGCAAAATACTGTGCTAAGGCCGGTACTGCTTTGGACATTTTCGCCCATCATTTGGAGTTAGGTCCGAAAAATAAAGATGAAAATGAAATCGTTGCTGGTGCCTCGCGTCAGTCAACATTCCGTGTGAAGTTAGCAGAAGGTGGGGTAGATACCGCAACTATTGATACCTTTGCTAAAGATCCAAAACTTATTCAAGAGTCTAATAAAATTCAGAAAGAACGAACTGATGAGACAATGGCTAACTCGGATGGAATCCCCCCACACTTCTCTTTAGCGAGGGTATGTGAAAGGCTTCAAAATATAGATACTTCTAAAATACCTAATCGAGAGAATCTCGCAGATGTGATTGTGATGTTGAGCATGAGACCTTCAGAAGTATCATCTCTTCAGATTATGCACTATGAACCAGAATCCGAGGATCCGCCCGCATGGTATAAAAGGGGTTATACTTGGTATTGCATAGGTTATAAAAAGGATAAGGGGAAGAAGGACCCACGACGATTTCTCTCTATGGAAAAGGATCCAGAACGTGCAAGGGAATTGCTTATCTGGATTCAAGAGGCAATTAAGGCTGGAAAGTTACGTGATCCCGTCAATACACGATAAAAATGGGAAACGTAATATTGGTAATGTTAGAAGCTTTAATGAATTCTTAAAACAAAAGCCTTATAAGTCTCTCCCAAAGGATTTAAGAAAAATAGGAGGTAAGCACGCTTGCAGGACTCATGGTGGACCCAAATCGACCCCTCAGCATCTTAGCAATCTTACAAAAATCGCATTAAGACATTATATAGGTCTCGATGCTGGAAATAATTATTCTAAAGGTGATACGGAAACAGAAGACTCAGAATCTGATCACAACCCAGAGCCAGAATCGGAGTCTGCAGAAAATGATGAAATATCTGATATTATCAATATGTATAGTTACTAGCAACGCGCCTTCGGCAAATTTTGTTAGGTCCCAAAATTTATGATTGAGGGGTATTTTTTTCACATATCCTATCTATCTGCAAATTTCAAATTGGCCGTAAGATATCGCATGGCTATTACAAAAGCAACCCCAAAGGCCCGAAAACCCAAAACAAATAACTTTAAATCGATCCTAGAGCAGTTTTCAGAAAAATATAACTTATCTGCCAAGTCCAGTCCAAAGCAACTGAGTAAACACAACAAAGAGCTTGGTGCTTCATTACAGGGTTGGGAGGCCCGCAAATGTGTCAAGATCTCCTAACCGGCGCAAATATAGTAAAAAAGAAGAAAGTCTCGTACCAGATAAAAGAAAGGAGAAGTTTACTATAGAGAAAAGGGCAGAATATTGTGCCAAGACTGGTAATAAGTGGGATATTCGCATATAGTATAAATTTAGGACCGAAAAATAATGATAAAAAAGAAGTCATAGCAGGCGCTTCACGTCAATATCGATTTCGTGAAAAATTAGTAAAAGCCGGAGTGAATCCCAAGATTATTAATAGCTATGCCAAAGATCCAGACCTTATCCGAAGATCTAACAGAATTCAAAAAGAGTATCGACAGCTACGTGAGCTCTTCGACGAAAACTAATCACAATAGGTGGGCTAGACATCATTTATTAATTTTATTTTTTCGTCCAGACAAGATATAGCATATTATAAAGTATCGTAAAATGGTAACCGATCAAAAGCATTCATCCGATAGTATAGCTAGCGAGCAGGGAGTTATCCCAAATACAGAAAAATTAGCCCGATTATTGGAGGCAGATAAGCAAAATGTAGAAGCATATAGTGCGCTTTCCAGTATAAGAGAGGCACTAAAGAAACAATTCGAAGATTGTCATTCCCAAAATAATACTTTAGAAAAGAGGGTAAAAAGACTGGAAAAAGACATAAGATCCTTAAAAATCGAATTTGGGGATCTGGACGAATGTGTGGATAGGGAAACTGTGGTCGACATAATACATGAAATAGTTCCCTCGCTTATTGGTAAAAAAGGGTCGAGAGGCGCCGTATGAGGAGCTTCCTCCTATTCGTCTGAATCTTCTGAAGGATCTGATTCGGTCGAGACAATTGTGATAAGAAAGAGCGAGGATATCCCTCATAAGCAACGAAGGAAGGCACGACTAAGAAAGGTTAAACGGTTAGTAGTTTGAAGTGGGTTGATGAGTCAAGCACTTTACATATTTTCGATCAAAGATATTAAGTTTAATTTATAAATAATCAAAATGGAAAGTGACCCAAAGCATTTGACGGCCTTAACTAATATCCCGCCCAATTCTACTTCGTCCAAGTCTAGTTCATCTGAATCAAGCTCATCCGAGACTAGTTCGTCTGAGTCTAGTTCGTCATCTGAGAGTAGTTCGTCTAAATCAAGTTCTTCATCCGAGAGTAGTTCATCTGAATCCAGCTCATCCGAATCCAGTTCATCCGATTCTGACATTGATGTAATAGTAAACATGATTAAGTATCAAAGGATTCGGGAGCGCCTAGCCCGAAAGAAAGATCAGGAGAAAAATGCATATAATAAAAAATCTTGATCTAAGCTAATTGATAGAAAGCAGTGATTATCGGCGGACTAGGCTCAGAATGTTTTTTTTTCTGATTAAAGATACAGTAACTATAAAAACTAACCCATTATGAAAATAGATAGCCTGTCACCTAAAGGATACGATACATTTAATTGGCTGGATCAAAATTGGCCTCCAACTTCACCAATATTGGAACCTGAAAAAGGTAAAGATAGCCCAGTACCGGTTCAAGATAACCAATTACTAAATGAATTTTTTGAGGCGTATAAGGAATATAAGGAATACACCTCATTATCAGGTCTGGATTTACGTAAAGCAGAGATGGAAAAAGGGTTCTTCAGAGGCCTCAATCAAGAGGCAAAGATCCGGTTTGCCCATAAGGAACCTTCGGATCCTCTAAATAGGTTATATGTAATTTTAGTTAAATTAGATGTTCCACTTTATCTGAAATTGCAGATACTAACCGGTAGTGATCCGAATTTGATTCGATCTGAAGTGATCCAATGTCTCGAGAACAGGCGAGGAGGAAATGAACACCTGTCTTAGTTTCCCATCCGGTAGATCCAGTTTTTTCGGACCACTACCAGCTCGGCTAATTTATTTTTTCGATTAAAGATACATCATATAATACAGACTATTTATGGCGCAAACAAGCATCTTTTATTTACCAGAAGTACTAGAACATATTTTACATTTCTTATTGATAGATAAATCTCTCTATCCCGCTCTATATGTTTCCCGATTGTGGTACAGATGCGGTGCTCCTATTCTATGGAGGCGTATTGAGCTAAAGGGAGGGGAAGCAGAGGATCGAACTCGATTAGAAAGATTTTTAAAAATAGTACCCGGAGGAGGAAGAAAGCCAGTTTATAGCTCAAAACTAACTCATCTTAAAATAACACGCTATCCTTCACTTTCAAATAAAAAAATCAAAGGCATTGTACACACATTCCCAAATATAATTCATTTAAATTTCGAAGGGAGTACAGACGACCGTTTTGGTAAAACTCTAAAGCTAATAGCAAAGTCATACCCAAATTTGGAGTATCTTAATATATCTACTTTACACGGATTTAAATCAGAAAGCGATATAGGTTTATCTGCAATCGCAAATTCATGCCACAAACTAGAATATCTAAATATTTCGGGTCATACAGGGTTTTCTGAAATAATAATTTGTAATGTTATTTGCTCCTGCCCGAGGCTCCAACAACTTGACCTTAGCTATTGTGAAATTACTGATATAACTATTGAAGAAATTGCTAGATCATGTCCCAATTTAAAATATCTTAATTTAGGGGGGTGTTATAAAATTAGCAAAGAAGCCGTAAATAAGCTAAATCCAAATGTCCACATAGAGAATTTCGAGGAAACTTTATCACCTCCCGATCTCATTAGAGCAGTTAGAAATCATCTTATACAGAACAACGTTTTTAGTAGACAGATTTTAGCTCAGGGACTTCAGCGCCTCTTAGATTTAAGTATGCGAGATAATTTGCAGTGGTATTCCGATCCAGGGTTGGCTAGATCAATAGTCCGGAGCAGTGATCTTCAGCTCGGATGAATTTGCTGGGCCACTCCTGTGCGACAAAAAATAAGTGGATCATCAGACAGGTCTTGTGCGACAGCCGTTAAGGCGCTAAAGCATATTAATTTTCGCATATACTGAAAAGAAGCTATGCACGCTACCAGTACTTTATTTTTTATTAAGTATAATTGATCTACAATATTAGCAAAATGTTTGATGAGGATATAGATGCTGAGAAGGAGAAAGCCTTCAATGAATTTACCAAAGAATATGGACAGAGAGAAGAGGATTGGACTATTTATGATGATTGGCACGACTGGGATGACCTTTTTTGTGAAATTAAGACCCATTGGAACACAAAAGTGGTCAAGTATTGGAGAGAGAAAATACTTAAGCGATTTGTATATAGTCTACCCAGTGTAAGTAATCCAACGTCATTATTCCATGTACTCTTACAATCCAATGTTATTTATCTCCCACAAATAATAAGTCTAATAGAATTACCATATTATCCACTTGAACTTCGATCAGAAATATGGGGTCCCTCCAGGACCTGGCCGGATGGTATATATTGGTCAGTCCGAGGTCAATGATCTGGTCCCTTTAAGACCTCTTCAGCTCGGAAGAATTTGCTGGGCCACAGATTGTGCTACAGAAAAATAAGTGGATCATCAGTTAGGTCTGTACGACATATTAATTTCGCATATATATTCGAAAAAAAAAATATATACTAACCAGTACCTCTATTTTTTCCCCAAACCAACATGAGAAAAATGTGAAAGGAGGTCTACATGCAACACAGGACCAACTCTAAAAGTAAATAGTGCTGACAAAAGCATATGTTATGAAAGGCTAGTGGAGTCGCAATTCCGAGATCAGCAGGCGTAAAGCCAACTATGTCTCTCCGGTAGATCTACATGTGAAAAGGTATGAGGGTTCCGTTTACATATGCTTTCATGGAACTCTTGGCATCAGACGACAATACTAATTACGCCTCATACCTCCTTATCTTTTTCCCAGCAAGATATAAAGCATGTAGAGGTATGTGGAAGTTCAGCCAACTTTCCGCAAAAATATTCCTGTAAAATAGTTTCACTAGCGTAGCTAACGCAAAATAAGGTATGTATATGCCAGAAGTTATGTATGTATGGGAATGAGTTTTTCTCACCATGGGTCTTGTATTTAGGAATCAAAAATGACCGATGAAAACATTACTCTCAATTGTCTTATTGTTCCTATAGGAGAACTTGTGAATATTCCATGCATTAAAGTAATGCAGGCAATTTCAATTCGCAAAAATGGAAGTTATATTGACCTTCAGACTGCAATTAGAAGCAGATTGGGGGCACCATTTAATAATATCATTCTCAAAAAAATTTGTATAATTCAAGCCGGTGGTATTGAAAAGGAAATGGATGGGTATGAGGACACTATTTCCGATTATTTTTCTGAGGAACCTAAAGCAGAGCACTTCCATATCACTGTATACCCCTAGTAGTAAGAATTTTTCATTCGTATCATGTAGCGATATATTCGCAATTTTATGTATTGTAGGCCGGCTTCCGGCAACTTTTTTTATTTCATAAATAAAATATTATTTACGTGGTCCTTTCAGGATCTGTTCTTCTTGAAAAATGTCACGTGTAATGATGTAACATAATCGCCTGACAATCCTGTACTACATCTTAATTGCATATATATTGGGCAAATGCATTATGAATCGATACAAAAAATCTATCATTTCTCTCCGAGCGCTTTACACCGGAAACCAAAATACTTTTATATCCATAAACCAGCTTTACCTGTAACTGCAGTCAAGTACATATTTTTTCGCAAGCACAAACACAAGCACATATATATAAACACTATGTCTTCACAAGCTTCTTCACCTGCTTCACCCGCCTCAATAACAGAAGAAATTCCCACTAGAACGATGTCAGACGTCGATTAAGGATTTTAATACAGAGGAGCTTATCGAATATTTGGGGAGGAAAGACCTGAAGCTCAAAGAGTCTCACTTTAAAATTTTACGAAAGGAAGAAATCACCGGTCTAGCCTTTCTCAAGTTAACTAAAGAGGACTTTCACAGTATTGGCCTCACATTAGGTCCAGCAACAGTTCTTGCAGAATTTATCGAAGGTCTCAGTCAGAAATTACGAAACTATTCCTCGCTTAAAACTCTCGACGACCTGAAGGAAATGTTACGTAGAAATAAGGTCAATGGGGAAGATATAACAAACATCAAGCAATTCACTCCTGGTAGGTGATTATTTTTCGAAGCTGACTAGATAGCTATATTAACTTTATTTTTCTCTGTAGTCTACGAGGAGATTAGTGATGAAGATAAGGCATTCGATCATTGTATGGAGGACATTATCTTAAAACTTTCGAACGTGGAGACCATGACCGATGCTAACGAGGCAACACGCTGTGAATTTATTTCAGCTATATTACATGCGTCAATTGCCATCGCTAAAAAACTCACCTCTCAAGATATATTCATAGTTTTACAAAAAGATATTTCTGGTGAAGATGCGACAGGCCGAGTAGATTATGCAATCAAAAGTCTAGAAGAACTTCTTTGCATCACCGAAGGGAAACCACGTAATATTAAGATTGGATATGCGCAGGTAGGACGGTTTGTCTTCTTAGTCTACTGGTTTTGAAACGACTAAAGAGTGATGTATTATATTTCTTAGAATCTGGCGCAACTTGAAAGTGCGTTCCAAACAAATAAGAAAAAACGAACAGCGGATCAAGCGTTTAATGAAGATTATTTCGACTATCTCTATGGCATTGTGACTACAGGTACGGAGTGGCATTTTATAATATATACTCCGGATGGTATATACTCTACGAGTGGAAGTGAATACCAAATTAATCTCACAAAGTCTGCAGTTAAAGATAATCCTGAATTACTTCGAAGCAATGTAAAAAGGGTAATCGGCATAATTGTAGGGTTATTGAAGGATCGGGTTAGTGGAGATAGTTCCCCAACTAGCAAGAGGGCTAGGATCAAAAAATTTATCAAAAAATAATATGTATTGCAGGCTACGTCCCGAATTTGTATTTATTTTTTACATGTATTAATAAAAATTTTTCTTCGTAAGGAAAAACGTGTGATTTTTATTATTTTGAATATATCGCATATTTTGTAAAAAAATAATGACAAATTCTCACTCCATTGATTCACTAAGAGAATTAAATGCTAAACTCTTAGTTGAGATTGCAGAGCTTAGAATGGCGAATGCCTGATCTTAAAAGAAAGTTAGCCAAATTTAAGTCCGAGAAAGTTGAGCTTAAGGCCGGACTTGCCGAAGCTCTAAGACAGGCTATGGAAGAGAGTAAGAAACGTGATGCTGAGAATGCAGAACTCAAGACTAGAATCGAGATTCTTGGCCAAGAATGTTAGGCGTGATTGATGAGTTTAAAGCCGAAGTGGTGAAACTAAGGGATGGCGATGAGGAAAGCAAACAGCCAACCAAAGATATTTCCGAAGTAGTTGTCAATGTGCCTAGTTCCATTACAGATCAGTGTAATAAGGCGCCATCTTGTTTGAGAGATCAGAAGTTATCGGAGGATAGGAAAATGGAAGCTTTCGCACATAAGAAAAGTGTTAGTGATGGGATAAGGCAACGCAATAGGGAGAAGAAAATTCAACGTGAGTCAACTGTCCCTTCCAACTTATTGCTTGTTACAGAAATTTCTCTAAGAAATGATGAAATCGAAAGTAGCACAAAAACCGTTTCCTTGGGAAACGATCAACAAAAAACTACAAGACTGGAACTTAAGCTATTCTGTTGACTATATGTAGTTTGTGAAATAACTTACGGGGAAAAGGGCTACTATAAAAAGTTTTTATTATGGATACAGTGATTCGAAATATAGTACAGTAAAGTTAATTAGCAGATGGTTAGATAATAATACTGAGTAGAAATATCCCGCTCTCTACCATTTTTTACATTCATTTTTCTTAGCCAGCCAGCTTTACAAAAATATAATAAAGATTTTACTTCGAATTTTTTAAGCGTGTGTGCATTTTATTAATAAAGTTTGCCCACATCGGGCTATATGAATAAAAAGAATGACCGGTTTATATACAGTATGTATTTCATGCAATCTACTGTTTATTTATTTATTTTTTATATGAAATTTATTACTTACAAAGGTTATGCTTTAACCAATATAAATACACAGCTTAGCAAGTTAGCAGAGACCTATTATTATTAAGCAATAATTTTTTTTCACATAAATTTGTAGTGATTTGCGAGAAGAAGTTTCCCTAAAGCCATACTCTTAATTCTTTCATAATAAAACGAGCGACATTGGCCCTACAGGTGAATTTTTCGTTTATCTTTTCAAAAGGACGACAAGTACAACAAGAATCACGAGAATTACAATAATATTCATATAATTCCAATTCTGTAATTGACATAATTTAGATTAATCAAACAACAAAATTATTCAATATGGCTCACAAATTCTTACCTCCGAATTTATAGCAGGTTCGCGTTTAATTGCAATCTCTTTATTTACGAGCTCAAGTCCGCCCTCGATCAGACCGAGTTTGCCCTCAAATATTTTATTTGTGACTGTAACCTCTTTGTTCATTACCGAGATTTCTTTATTAACGAAATCGAGTTTACGGTCAATGTCTTTAAAACCTGCATTCATAGTTTTTTCCAATTTTTCCACCGCCTAAAAAATCAAGATGTTATTATGTGAAACAGGTGGCATCATTTATAAATGAACTACTGATATAGTATGCTGATCAGATAAAGGTTACTGTACATACTCCCATTATTCGGAAAAAGTAAATTAAAAAAGATATAAACGATCCTATCACTCCAATAACTTTAACGAGAGCGTTAAAGTATTCTAAAGATATAATATACAGATTATTGATATGTTGACTAGCAAAGAAACGGCGCAGAAAACTTTTTTACCATAAATTCTTTTCGAGACTTCCCACGATTTCGCGTACCATGTTTGTAAAGCTGGGTTAGGTTGACCTCCCTGTTGTTGATTAGGTTGTTGACCTCCCTGTTGTTGATTAGGTTGTTGACCTTCCATCGGTTATCGGTACCAGTTTATTAATTTTGTAGAAAGGACAAGACATGATTTAATTTATTTATATTAAAATTATGTCGGATCTTAAAAATAATGGTATTTATAACCGTTGATTATAATGAACCGCAGTATACAGTACTTCGGAAAAATTATTGCCGATACTAGAAACCCAGACATGGTTGGAATTTGGAAATTTCTTTTTTGCTACTCTATAGTTAACACATTTTAAGTATATTATCGGATATATAAAGCTATGCCAAAACATACAATCCGAGATTTAGGAAATGAAACCATACGTTTCAAATGGATATTTACGTAATGACCTGTAAGGCAAGAAAAATAAATAAGTTATTTGGGTTTGAATATGACCCCATAACCCTAAAGAAGGTCCAGCGTATCACTTGTAATGCTGATAGTATTTCAAGACTCAAAAATCCCCAAATCCAATACATTATAGATCAAGTTAATTCGAAAACGATCACTAGTGATCACCAGAGTCGTGTGAACAAAACCTCTGATACCATGGCTACTACTTCAACTAACGATTCAGACGATATCTCTAGTGACACCTCAATGTTACAGTTTATTTTGATGAGGAGGTTTTTAAGGAAGAAGGAATGAATGAAGCGATTGAAAAAAAGTCTGAAGTAATCGCTAAGACACCAGAGGCGCAAGCGAAATCCTTAGTTTCAAATGAAGACTATTATGATGTGTATTTTGATGAGGAGGATTTAAAGGAGGAAGGATCGAACAAAGTTAAGTCAGAAGATGATAACGATTCTAGTGATTCTGAAGAGGAGATGCCAGACGATTCGGATGATGATGGATATAATGGATATGGCGGATTTAATGAATATGATGAACGTGATACGATAGAGGTTATTATTATCGTGATGGAGGTTACGAAAGGAAAACCTCCCCAATGATGAGTCCTATTATCTCTCCATTTCTTTTTTCGAATCACGTTGGTGGCTTAGATATTAACGTCATCTCTATATTCGTCATGTGGGCCGATCACCTGAAATGCGCAGAAGATATTCGGTAAAATTCTTGCCGAAGAATAGGGGCTGTGTGACGTGGATTCGCATATATATTCACATTATTTTTTTTTTTCTAATTCGATTTGCATTTATTTTTGCATGTCATGTCTCCGGCCACGCTACTATCATACTGACAAAACAATAATCGGGTATGGATATTTTTTCCAGCAATCATTATTTCGCATATGGGATCGGGATATCTATGCTAATCATGAAGTCATTTTTATCGATTTGCAGGGGATTAACGGAATGACGAAATGCAGTGCGTAATTGCTGGTGAAAATCCGGGGAATGTTTTCTCCTACGAAATTTACAAGTGATATAAAAACCCGTCTTTAGCTTTAGCCAGCAAGATAGCTATTTTTTTTCTGGCTACAAGCGTGGTAAGTGGGTAGGTATGGAGAACCAAGAGAGCTCAGTTAATTTGGAAGCGATCACTGCTGATGAAATCAATATGGACCCAATCGGCAACACACAAAGAAGAGATATTTACGAAGTGCAACCAAGACGCAACAAATCCCTTAAATCAATTGCGTTAAATATATTAAAGTATCTTCCAGAGGACATTCTTCGTGAAGAGCCAGATTTTTCATCGATTAAATCCAACAACACTATCCCGGATTATGGGCCGTGTGGAGAGTGTAGTACCCCCATTTTGGCAGAAGATCCACCTAGAGCGCTCGTTTTAAACGTTTGTGGCGATATGATCCATTGGACTTGTGCGAAAACAATGTATAAAGATGGAACATTACTTTGCTCATGTGGTAAGGCAGATAATAGTGATCCATTATTACCTTTCCAATACAGCATAGTCGATTATGGAGGTAGAGAAAAGAGCAGTATTTCGGAATCTGAGAGATCCTCTCTTATTAACCTTAGAAACCTTGGATATAATATCCTCAAAAGTCTCGAAGATAAGACTGTTAGAGATATTGATTTCCCAGAACTAGGTTCATGCTCTGAATGTGGCAATGACATTTTAATGTCCCCTCTCAAGGCGTTCACATACCTCAGTTGCGGACATATTTTTCACAGACTCTGTATCGAAAATAGACTTTTTATTGGCACTCCAAGCGCATGTCCAGCCCCCGACTGTGGAAAGAGTGTGGACATCTTAGATAAAGCTGGTATCATTTCCAATCCGGATCCCAGAATGACCTCCCAATCGAGTGGAATTTCACCTTCAATGGGAACGTTTGCCCTATCTTCACCGCCTATACGGATGTTAGGGATCGAGGGTCCAGTAACTCAGCAAGACAAAAGTACTTTGAGATGCGCTAAATGCTCTGAAGACCTTTCTTCGTCCCTCCCTCCTCTAGGCTTTCTTCGAATCGCCCCTCAACCTCAAGGTCCTTCGAAACCGCTCGTATATTTAACCTGCAAGCATATTGTCCATTACAACTGTATCGATAATCCACGAAAGCTATGCCCTATATGTCCATCAACTAATGATACGGAAACTGATGATATGGAAACTGACGACGATGAAACAGTAACCAACAATTTTGAAACCCAGGGCTCGAGTACCACGCAGAATAAACGTACTATGGAACCTGCTTCTACCGAAAAATCATCTAGCAAAAAGCAGAAGACCTTAACTAATGTCGGGGAATCACCTACTCTGAAAAGGCTTATCAAGGAGTTAGCAACACCAAGCTCTGCATCGAGTACCACTGATACACAACCCACAATCGCAGACCGAGGCAATCTTACTGATTTATATAATGCGATCCTTACAGCTGAAGAAAAAAATAGAGCTACAAATCAAGAGATTATTTTGCGATATTATTCGTTTGGGGAAGAACTTGAAAATATGTTTGATAGATTCAAAAGTCTCCATAGAGACCGTAAGGCTCAGAGAATGCTCGTCAAAGAAGTTACAAAGCAACTCCCAAGCGATCTATCGAAAAATACTATTGAGAAAAGGATAGAAAGAGCAAGAAAGATTTATGATTTATTTAGCACCATTGGGTTTGAAAAGATACAGCGGGTAAAGACCCCAGTGTCGCATATCTATGGATTAAGCTGGGAAGATATCGATACTCTTGGAGAGAAATTTAGATAGGCTACTGCGCCACAGTCACGTGATTTTCTGACGGGGCGTCAGAGAATTTGAAATCCAAAATATATATATTTGATAATCCTTCCCTTTAGATTATTTTCGCCTGTCAATTAATTAGCTTTGCATGTGCATATCAAATAAAGTTTTGTTCACATAGTGAACTTTTTCTCCTTTTTAATCTCCTAATGTTTTTTAATGTATGCTATATGCGGAATGATGTCTGTATAATTTTTTATAGGGCCGACCATCTCATGACTTATAGAAACTCATCAGCTCCTGGAACTCTCCTAGAACTATCGAGGAACTGGTGGGGATCTCATGTGATACGATATACAGTACATCATGCCACAAACTGATTTAGCCGAAGATGCTGTGCATATGCATGTAAATATAAAATCCGAAGGGATATGACCCTATATAAATCCCTATAATCGAATAAAAATGAATTTGAGTTTAGTAATATGTAGTCCCACCAAATCGGCTACAAATCGATAAAGTTGCTTATAAATTTGAATCCGATATTTATTATAGTATAATATTGCTAAATCATCTAAAATTGCTAAAATCGGCTAAAATCAATAAAATCGTTATATTCTGTTATTCTACCAAAACGCTAATATGGATTTAGATAGTAAAGCCTATTCTAAGCTAATTGATGCATGGAATACTCATGGAGGCTCTGAAGATTATAGAAGAATACTTGAAAGATTAAGCCCTTTAACAAAAAGACATGATCACGAAACACCAGAAATGTGGTGCTCTCGTATTCGTGATCCATTTAGGAAAATACTAGAAGATAACTATTCCAGGGAAATCCTTTCTAAGAATGGATATATTACGATGCATGGAAATTTAATTGAAAGAAGTGATAGAGTCCATGGTCTTCCATCAAATTACATATATTGTAGTGTATGTGACTCCTTAGTTTTCATATCTGAAAATGGCCTTGATGGTCTTGCCATAACCTATCGAGATAGCCACTTGAAAAGATGTATTTCTGGAAATACTATTTCGAATGAACATGCAAGAAGAAATGAAATTCTCAAATCTATTGATAGAAGGGAATTTCAGATCTGGCAATATAGACAATACATATTACAAGAAGAGGCTAAAATTAATCGTCTCCAATTGGAACTTGCATCCCAATCTCTTTCACACTCAGAGAAGGATAAATTGGCATCGATATCATATGATTATGATTCTCGTACAATTGGCTATGAAACATACACACAGGTTAAAACAACTATGGCAAAAAATACTATCCCAAGTGCTCTAAAATTCGAGCCAGTTTATATTACTAATACCGGGCAAGAAATGATTTCGCCAGTTTTACATCAATCATCAAATTGCAAAAGTAATACAAGTGAAATATTTATCTCATCTCGGTATGCTAAACAAAATAACTTATTACCATCTATAGACCATCTTAATCGAAACGGAGTACCCGCATTAAGATTGAGAGATGGTACAAAAATCACATTCGTTTAACTGGTTTAACTGACTGAGAAATATATTAATTATAGACTATTGAAGATTAATATCATTTAGCTAAAGGCGCAATGTATAACTTATACTTTATTTTTTTACGCTATATAATCTGCATACATGATCGCCTAGTATAATTGTGAAATGTATCACCTGCATTTTATGTGGAATATGCATGATCCATCTATTCTGGGTTAGATCCTCCAATATTGTATAACTATTTTAATAAAGTATTTCAGGAAGATCAATGAAGCGATCTTGGGGATCTTGATTCCTAAATACTATAATTACGGCTTTGAAAATTTATATGCAACAGTTATCCAGCGAGCTTACAGGAATTACAAGAAGAGACCTGAATCTTTGGCAAAACAGATTTGGGAGGCGGTGAGGAATGATAGTACTCCTGACATATGGAAGTATTTAGGTATTATTCATCCAGATGAGTATTATTATTATATTAATGGAAAACTAATAAGATATATCTGGAAAGAATGGCATTTTAACATGCAATATAATGGTTATACCCTTTATACTGCTAGAACTTGGGCAGAAGAGAAACGAGAACAATTAGCGTACTGGTTAAATTGGTCAAGCTTTGAACTTGTTAAAAAATTATTACAACAAGAAGGTTATGAACTTCTTTCTGGTGTATTTGAATGGCCTATCATGGTAAAATGGACACAGAATCCCAAATATTATCTTGATACTGAAGAAAATCGCATTTTTAGGTATTTTGTTAGAAAGGATATGTTGGGACCACGTGACATAGAATCCATAAAAACCTATAGTCGGCTAACTAGTGACTGGTGGTATAAATATAAAGTATGGTTAGAAGATTCTCAAAACAAAAAATGGGCATATAGACGGTGCTAATCAATGATGGGAAAAGATCGGCCAGACACAGTTTTCTTACAAGGCTTCAAGTATTCGAATCTGTATCATCTGTGCTATATAGGAAAATGTATTATATTAGCTTTTTTCAATAAAATAATAATATATTGTCCACCCATGAAATGTACCACCTGCAGGTTTATGCAGGAAGGGGTAAAATATTACGATCTGCCTATTCTAGATTAACTCCCGAATAATGTAATGCTAATCTTACTAAAATAGCAATATGCCAATCTGTATTAATTGCATTGTTACAAAACATAAGTATACGCGTCTCTTACCAAAAAACAAACTCTAGCGCGTCTCTTCTTATTTATAAAAGGCCATATATCATAGAGGGTAAGTTCGTTATACGTATTTCTTGCGAAGTGCCTTATCAGCTATTTTTGGGTTTTCTACCTCTAACAAATTAATAAAACATGTCTACTTCTACATCTTTTTCAAACCGCTCCACGTTGGCTGAAAACTGGGATACTGAGACCCTCATTAATTTTTTACGCGATCTGAACATAAATCTCGATGAGGACGATTTCAAGATCCTTCGTAAAGAGAAAATAGATGGTCAGATCTTCCCAGACATGACAGAAAGAAAGTTCATGAAGGATGGTATGAAGTGGGGACCTGCTATGAAGCTTGAAAAACAAGCTAAGATATTTAGAGAGAAATCAAGAGTCTCTGAAAAAGGCAAAATCGAATACTTTTGGCTCTTTCCGTGTGGAGTATGGTCTCTTCAGCATTTCATATCCTGGTCAACCAATATGTTTGGGCTTACCGAAAGAAATGAGGCACATACAGTATTTTACAATACCTTATATATTTTCCGTGATGATCCGATGGCCTCGCAGGAGATTCACGAAGTTGTTAGAAATCTCTTACTTAAGAAGAAGGTATGTGTTTCTATTTTGCAGGCCCGAATACACATTTTTCAGATAT
Source organism: Rhizophagus irregularis (assembly GCF_026210795.1). NCBI lineage: Eukaryota > Fungi > Glomeromycota > Glomeromycetes > Glomerales > Glomeraceae > Rhizophagus > Rhizophagus irregularis. Next base: position 1,676,026 of record NC_089436.1, on the reverse strand, counting down.
GGTATGTTAGGTACAAGAAGCTTTCGCTTGGGGATATATAAGCCCTCGGTTATTGCAGTGTTTTAGCATATTCATTCTGTTAGATGTTGTGAGATTATTTGGCGATACTTTTTATTAAAGGTCTACTGTTTCTGGAGGAGGATTCGGTTATGTACCTTCCTTTTGATAAAAGTATACTGAGTAATATTCCGTGTTTGGGCAGATGGGTTCATATAGGAGCATCCCATATGGTCGTTACTTCTAGTATCACCATTCTAAAAAATATTATTTTTTTTATTTCATTATCCCCCAATGATGATACTTATTACTGAGGGGGTTTACTTTTATATAGGTTAGTGGAAAAAAAGGTCGCAAACCTTTAGCTGATACTTCTAACCTGCAAGAAGAGATAATAGAGAAGCCGGTCTCCTCAAAGTCAGATTCATTAGTTTCTTCCACCCCTATCGCTAAAAAACGAAGTATTAGCAAAGTTTTGGATGCTTCTGCAGATATCCCATTACGGGATGATAAATCTATAGACATTTTGGAGATTTTAAAGACCGCAGTACGTGATTTCGACCAAGGTATAATAGCACTAGGATCCTCCCGCTCATACAAAAGTTCCAATCATTTCCACAGGGACAGAATTCGAACATTATATCAAAGTTCCAAGAAAGTACATACGATGCAGAGATGTACCGGGTCCTAGTGAATTGGTTAAGAAAGATCCATGGATATGAGATCACTGGTCAGTGGCACCTCGAACAAGTTTGTGATGATGGGGACTACTATCACCTCTATTGCGACCTAACCATAAAGAAGCCTGAAAATCCCCATCTGGAAGCTCTTCTTGAACTGTTAGCGACGGCTTCAATTTCAAAATTGGATGGGCATTTTGAGCAAGTGTTTAAGTATAAAGAGCAACTCCATCCCCGAGAGATCTGGATTGTACACTTCTCCCGTGAAGATTATGTTGTAACTAATCCGTATTGGCCATCTGAGAAGCTTCAAGAGAAGGGATTAAATGTCGTCCATTTTTGGCATGACAGGGACTTTAAAAATGTTCGGATGAGCGCTAGGTTTCGGGATACTACTGACCAGTACTGCGAAATTATAGATGAGATAATTCTTTAGCTTTAGCTCCTTCGATTATGGATGTACTATTATTTTGTATTATAATAAAAACTGACCCTGGTGGTCGATTTCACAAACATATATTCTCATGTACTATACAATATTTTTTCTTGGCAAATTTCGCTTACGGGCCGTGAGGGAAAATCACATGACCGATCGTTCCCTCAGGGAACTGTTTTTTATTTTTGAATATTAACATACTAATACTACATTACGCAAGCATGCAATCTGAAATAGATGAGACCGATTCATTGAAAATATGCATTGCCAGGCTCGAAGTCGAGAATGCCGAACTTAGAAAGAAGTTTGCTGAGATTGAAGCCAGGAATGCTGAGCTTAAGGCCAGAATTGCGAAATTGGAAGATAAGCAATTACAAAACGAAATAGTTAAAAACTTATTATCTGTATCACGAAAGACGTGATCATGTATTCTTGGCAGATTTCAGCCGGGACACCCCTGCCAAAATCACGTGAATTTTTTGCCAATCGGAGTTTTCTAGCAGATCCCCTATCTGATGTGACGCAATCCGTGATATTGGCGCGTAGCAAAGCACCTTTGGGGGAAATTCTCAAAATTTTCTTATAAAATTTCTGAATCTATAAAATTCTCAAAATTTTTTATTAGCTACGGCCAGTAACAACGACCGGTATACTAACACCATCTTTTCACGTATATTACTCAAAGCAACTTAACCAGCTCCCTCATTCCATCAAAATAGATGTATGGCGACGTCTTACTTCACGAAAACATCCATTATCAATAGAACAGGCAAGTAGTATCCATCCCGAAGTGGAAGATTTGTTAAATAAGGCGGTTGGAAATTATATTAAGCAAAAAGAGCATCAGAAGATGAAGCCCATTACTAGCGACTGTGAAACTTCGTTAAGGCAAGAAAATGAGGAATTGTGTATATCAAAGCAGGTATTGGAAAAAAAGATTGAAGAGCTTCTCGAATTGCAAGAGCAGTATAAGTCTCGTGAGGTAGCTATGACCAGGTCTTTGGAGGAGAGTGGCGAGAAAGTCACCCAATTATCAGATTCGATAGCTTTATTCAAAAGTATAATTCCTGATACGAAGAAAGCTATTGCATCGGCAGAAAAGTCCATTGACATGTTAGAGAATAAATGCCAGCATCAGGAGGATATTATTTCTGTTAAGGATAGGAAAATTATCGCTCTTGTTGATCAGATCCTTTCTAAAACGGAGCATAGTGATGTGACTATAGAACCGGAAATATATTCTAACACTCATGAAAGGAAATTATGGGCGAAGAGGCATAGTGAATCTGAACATGATCTAGAAATCCAGAAAAAATATACATTTCGTCTCACTTCATTAATAGCTTTGAGGGGGGATTCTATTCATTAGCTAGGGCACTTTTTTCAAGAATTTGGTCCCAGCCGAGGCGTATCCTATGTGGGTGTTCGCGGGGTACTGTTAAATCAAAAACAATGAATTTATGTTCACATAAAGCCTTGTCAATAATCTTAATCACACTACGCCAGTCATTGGCATATTGACGCACAATTCTAACTAGCTCGTCCGTAGTGCAGGACCCGTTAAATAGGCAGACATGTGTAAGATTTTTTCGTATTATCTTTGGGCAGTCAAAGTAACTCTGGGATACATATATCGAACTGACATTGTAATGGCGTCCTTCAATGAAATAAGGAATAATTTTCTTTTGCACTTCCTTTGGATCAGCACATACATCTTCGAATATAGCCACCGTACCAGTTTTTGGAAAAAATGAATTTATCTTAGGAATCTTATTAGGCTCCAAAGCCCGGAATGTGATATTTTCACGATATGGCCTTAGACTATTTGCAATTATCTGATACGCCGATTCGAGGTACATATATTTCGGCTCCTCAAGATTGTGGCCAATTAATAGCAAATCATCATTCTTGATATAACGCGTCCCTCCTTTCTTCCCATTAAACATTCGATAAAGCTTATTTCCAAGCATGAGATTGAGAACCTCATTAGTCTTCCCTGAATTAGTACGGCCTGAAATTAGTAATGTGAAAGGCCATTGGGGAACACTCGAATTGGCATTGTATTTTTGGGCATCTTTGATCTCGTTAATATGGTATACCAGCCTTTCAACTGGCTCAAGTTTCTTTATTTTCATGTTGAACTATCTTTTACTAATGATATTCTAAACCTATCAAGAAAATATTTCTCTCCGATCTAGCTTGGAGAATTACTCAAGAACCCTTTCTCGATTAGAGTATGCTTAATATAGGGAAAAAGATCACATGTATATGGCACTTCAATAAGACATATATCTTGCTTCTTGCATATATCCCGCTTCTTCTGATCACGCATATTTTGTGATTTTAGATTTTTATTATCCCGGTGGTAGAAGCTATTGTGATGATAGTGTTGAGGACCCTGGTATTCAAATGCAAGACGCAATTCCTCATTATATCCATCGAGTTGCATTCCATCCAAAAAATTTGGCCTGCATGATGGGAATTTTTTGCCTAGCAGATCCTCAAAAATGTATCGGCAATTCCTTTCGCTAGTATGATGGCATAGCAGACACCATTCAAATTTTTTCATGATATATTTTAGTGGATACTCCCACTGATGCGCACCATTTTCACAAGACCAAAGATATATACCATGACCATTTATTCGCCCAGTCCTTCCTAGACATTGACCACCACGTCTTCTGGCATATTCCTCAGCCTGATTTGTCTCATTATTAGAAGCATAAACAATATGCACAGATAATATGCTTTGGGGTGGATACCCGACCTTTTCTGGATCAACTATTAACATGAGCTCTTCGCACAAACCCGCGTGATGGTGTAAATTCATTACCTTCGAGATAATATAATACTGGCTCATTCTTTATAACAATAACTTTTCGGATTTTATGAATAGAAGGCGACCATATAGGGTCAGTTGCGCGTTTTTGATTCTCCATTCCACCCTCCCATTCTGCATTGGCAAGTAAGTAACGGACATTATCACCTTTCTTTAACGTTATTTCATCTTTTCCAACTGGGCGCTTATATTTTGTAGATGGTCTAGATTCGACTCGTTCTAAAGCAATTGCTTTCACAGGTTCAAGTCCCCATTTTTCTGATCCTGGTTCTCGAATAAGGCGTGTGGGATAGTTATTTAGATAATTAATAACTACCGGTAAAAATCTAACCCATGCTCTTATTAGTTTAGGGTCGGAAGATATTGATTCAATAGCATACTGGATCTTGTATAGAATCTTCGAGAGTGTTTGATTGAAACGCTCCACAAATGCAAGACCTCGATGGGAATATGGACCAATCACTTGAATTGTGACATTATGCTCTTGCAATAATCTGGAGGTTTCGCCCATCCATTCTCGCCCATTATCTGTTTGAAGTAATTTAGGATAGGTAAGAGGATTACTAGGATCATCATAAATTTTTCTGAATGCTCTAGCAACTTCTGAACTATTCTTCGATGTGAGTGGAATAGAAGCTTTATATCGGGAAGCGCAGTCTATTATATTAAGTACCGCTTTATAGGTCTTACCTCTGAAATGATCATGGGTAAGAAATAATATATCAGCTTGATGTACTTTGTTGGGATGTGAAATTCGGCCATAACTAACTCTAGGAATATGTTTGGGTGGGAATTTATAGATTTGGTAAGATTCCTGTCTTCCCAGCCATTCTTTCACATCTTTTAGGTGGAATCGATGACCTTCTTTTTTACATGCTTCTCTTAAGGATTTAGGATTAGAAAAATATCCAGTAGAGCGATAATAGATCCCTCGCAGGACCAGATTCCGTTCAATACTACGAGCCTCATCGGGATCAATTACAATCTGTGGTTGGCTCATTCTCAAGGTAGGATTATTATGATAGTACTATAAATTAGGATGAAATACCATGTTTGATCCGGCATATTCACAGCTTTTAGATACGAATCAGGAACTTCGTAGTGAGCTTCAAGATGAGATTTTTATTAATAAGAGCAATGAGAAAAAAGTTCGCTCTCTCGTGAAGGAGCTTGAGCAATGTTATCGAACTATCTCATTACAGGATAATACTATCATAGCCCACGAAAAAGAGATAGAGAAACTTAAATCAGAAATATCTGACTTGCGAAAACAGCTTAGGGTTTTACAACAGGATAAAAAATTCAAAGATGAGGTTGGGTCTATTCAAGATGGTCGAATCATAGAACTCGAAAATAAGGTTGGGAGTCTTAAAGCAAGAATCCGGATTCTCATAGATAAAAAAATCTCAATAAATGCTTTAGATATGGCAACGACTAATCTTATTGCAAACGTTAATAGAGGACTAGAGCGGATAGAAAATCATATTAGAGGTGTTGGTACGCCTATGCAGAATCCTGCTAATGTTATAGATGGTATTAGAGGTTCATTAAATACTATTCGGGTTACTTTGCAAAATATTACGGCTGAGCGTGATCAGTACCAGAACATATTAAATGATACGAATAACCGGGAACGGGATCTTGGAAATCAGTTAAGAGATAGTAGAAATCAGAATTTACGGTTACAACGTTTATTAGATGAATCCCGAGTTCGAGTTGAAAGAACTGTGAGAGAAAGGGACAATGCTCAAGGAGAGCGGAACTTGGCTATGCTGGCCTATAATAATGAAAGACAAGAATCCAGGCGCTGGATGTTTTCATATCGAGATAAAGATAGGCGTATCCAGGAACTATTGCGGGAAAAATTTGCTAAACAACTATTATATCGGCGAGATACTAACCGTCTTCAGCAAAATACCCAACAGTTACAGACTAATGCCCAAAATCAGGTAAATAGGATGTTAGTCATTATAGCGAGAAAGCAAACCCGTATCGGTGAATTACTACGTGAAAAGTTTGTTTTCCAGCTAGTGATTAGGCAAAGAGATCAGAATATTTTAAATTTGCAAGGACAAATTTTGGCGCTTCAGAATAACCCACCTAATATACAACATATAGGTATGGCAGGATATCCGCCTCCAAAATTTCATGGTTTAGCTGGTGAAGATCCAGCAGATTATATAAGAGATTTGCGTCAATGGTGTGAAGCTTCACCTAATCACGATCCGAATGCAGGTCATCAACACCGAATTCGTATTGATGGACTCTTTGAATCAGGTTTAAAAGATTATGCAAGAGATTGGTATGAAACTGAGATAAAGGGAAGAAACTGGGAATTGCAAAATATTAGCGATAATACTGGTCTTGCAAATATTGGTGCCATTAATGGTCTGGCTAATAATAATGCATTGCGTGCTATTAATGCTAATCAGTTTCGGGGTGGAGCTCTTCATATAAGAAATACTGTACCGGCTGATAATAATGCGATTGCCAATCCAATAGTACCTGGACATACTGTTTGGGAAGAGGACTGGTCTATATCAGGTGGTTGCCCGACACTTTTAGCTCCAAATGCACCAAATGCTAATGCGGGTGGTAATGTTATAGTTCTTGGAATGTTTGTTGGACAGAAGATACATACCTTTTTACATGACTTTCCAACGGTTACTGCTGAAAAATCTAAAGTTAAATTTCAGTCGCTTGTTCAAGGTAATGATCCTGTAGGGCGATTCTATGCTAACTTAAAGAGAATGGTTAAATTAGCATACCCTTTACTTCCTGCTATAAATCAAGATGAATTAGTTAAACAACAATTTTTTCATGGTCTTAAGCCTGATAACCAAATAGAAGTAAGACGAATCGGCTTAGAGACTCCTCTTCCTGCATTAATTAAGAAATTAGAGGAAATTGAGAGATATAGCGCCCAGCAAATTCTTGGAACGACTCTGCATCAACCGTCACATAAAACCAATTCTCAAGGATCTTCTTCGGCTGAGATTGATAAGTTAAAATCTGAAATAGCCTCCCTACGAACCCAACTAGCTCAACCGGCTCAAGTACACCCTCAGAATAATGAGGCCTTAGAAAAGATGTATATACGTGCAGTACGTTTGGGAATGTCACCTGATGCACCAAGAGATCTTACATCCTTAGATAATTATATTAATGACGAATTAATACGGAGATTGGGTGTTGCTAATGCCAACTATGCTAAGCTTTCCAAACAAATTAATGCGGTTAAAAAGTTACATAAAAGTGGCTGTAAACCTGCCTGTAAAACTTCTAAAACAAAGAAAAAGAAATCAAAAAATAAGTCTAAGAAGAAAAAATCCAAAAGTGGTCGAGTCCATACAGCTAGAGTAGACGAACAATCGGATTCAGATTCTTCCGATAATGATACTTCTTCGTCGGAGTCTGAGGATAGTTCTTCTAGCTCTGAGAGTTCATCTTCTGAATCAGAGTCTGAGGCTGAGGCTGATGCTGAAATTAATGTTAATATATCTCGGGTAAAAAAAAAGTGAAGAAAGGACATAGTCCTATTACCTCCTCACAGAAGAAGAAATCAAAAACTTGCAAGTCTCATAAGGTAAAAGATGCGGAAATAACCGGTCCCTTTGGGATCCCCCCTTTAGCAGATCCTTCTGGGATCGCATCAGTTCCTATTTCCAAGAAGGAAAAGCAAAGTTTAAAGTCCCCACCACAGGACGAACAATCCCGCTTAGAAAAAATCATTGAGAAAATTATTGAGAAGGTGCTTAATGAAAAGTTTGGTACTATCACGGCCCTCCTTCACTCACAGAACGATAATTCTAAAACACTGGCTGATTCTGAAGAGGATGAATTCATTGATGTTCCTATGGAGATAGATTTTGTACGGAGAAAAGATCCCGCCACAGATGTTGCCACTGTTAAATGTAGAATTAAGCGTCTAGTGATTCCGGCAGGTACAGTTGATCCTGGTGCTAATTTTCCAATCATGTTTAAGGATATAGCCAAACGATCAAAGCTAGAAATTGATACAAAAGAAAAACATGATCTCAGAGACATTGCTACTACTCCTACAGAGTCGCTTGGAATTGTTAGGAATGTTCCAGTAAATTTCACTCCTGGATGTACTATATACGCTGATTTTGCAGTCGTCAAGTATCCTAAGCCGATGCTTATTTTACCCAACACATTGCTTGATAAATATAACTATGATTTACTTGCATCGAAGTGAGAATTAAGACTAGAATGTAATGGTAAGGAATTTTTTATCCCAATTAATATGCATAAGGTCAAGAACAAGCTTGAGGTGAATTGTGCGACCACTATTCCCGAATGTGATGATTCCTCGACCCCAGACAAAATTTCGCAGGACTTAATCGAAGATGGTACATTTAAAAAAAAGTGAGTTATGAGGAGCTTGAAAAAATGCTATATAGCACTCTTAAGTCTAAAGAAAATCTTAACGGACTATGTGAGGAGTTGTTATCACGCTATATCGAACTAAATGAAAAACATCTTTTACATGGCTAGTATCCTATTTATTCCTTCTGTGACTTTTTCACCTCTCTTATCTTCTTTCTCATAAAATACTCCTAATTCCTCATTGCTTATATTTAAACCTTTTGAACTTATTGAAGCTAGTGGTGTCTGAATAACAGGTGACTCAAAGATGTGAACGGATTTAGACTTAGTTTTTTTTCCTCTGGTCTTTTTCACCTTATTCCCCAAAACAACATTGCATTCTACAGGATCTGCTTGCTGATACGTATCAGATTCTTCTGAAAATGGCTTTATATCTTTAGGATCTATTTGTGGATGGACTCCTCTCCAAATTTGATATACCCGTCGTGTTGATATTTTGTATTTATTAGCCATGGCTTCTGATGCCCGTTTCATTGAATTTTTGGCTTTAATAATATCCTGAATATCTTCAGAAGATAGACGGGTTGCATCTGAGCGCAAATACCTAATCATTTTACAAATGGATAGAAAAAATCTTTCGAAAAAATACCGATATATTTTCAGTATTCATTCGATTTTTGTTCGGTATTATCAATATATTTTCGGTAGATTCGATAAATTCGATTCATTCGATCCATCCGATTCATTCAGTATATTTGGTACTATCGATATATTTTCGGTAGATTCGATCCAGAAATTTTTAGTCATATTTTTTTTTTTACTATAGTAACAGTTAAGCCGAAAAAAAAAGGCTATGACCAATGTATATACTTTGAAAGATATCAATAATAAAAGTGATTGTTCCTTTAGGGGGGTCGGTCAACGACTTGGTGGTGCAAATGAGCAAGAGATTAAAGAAAAATTATATTCCGCTCTCAAATCTAAAGCCGAAATTAATGATCTCAGCGAAAAGCTGGTAGATAAGTACAATGAGCGAGAAAAGGAGTTTGAAAATAAAGCTAGCCAGTTAATTGCATCCACTACTAAAGTTAGATCCCAACTTATTTCTGAACGAAAGTCTCATACTGAGAGTCAACGTGAGCTTGAAGCCAAATATACTGCCGAAATCCAATCGCTCAAATCTAAGATTAAAACACTGAAAAGAGAGGGGACTTTAGCCCGGAAAGCTTCGTCCGCCGACAAGACCAAGATTCTTTCTCTTGAAACTAAAGTACGTGAATTGGAAGGTAAGTTGGATGACTTGAAACTAGAACAGGTGCTCCATGATTCGAATGCAGTGGGAGGGATGATAGAGGATCCAGCCCAATCTGATCGTAAAGAGATCGATTCTCTCTGGCTTGAATTGGAACGAGTGAAGGAAGACCTTAATTCGAAAGAATATAAAATAGAATGTATGGAAAAAGGGATAGAAGCGACACATGAGATAACCAGTCGGGAAATAGATGCTTTGTATTCGGCACGATCAAAATTAATGGAGAAAAATAGGTCTCTCAGGGACCAGTTAGAATTGGAAAAAAATAATAAAGTAGATCCTCAACCCCCGCCTATGAATGATTCATCGCAACTTGGTCCTGAAGGGACTCCTTCCACTCTTAATCCTTCTCAAATAATTTCTGTAGGTGGCGCAGAAGCGGTGCCTTTACTAGCAACTACTCCTATCGTCACAAGCTCCTCGATCCCGCCTATGTTAATATATTCTATACTTACCCTAGTACTTATTACGATTATATGCTTCATGGCTAGGAAATGGTGGAATTCGCGGAAAAAAGACGACCGACCAGGTAAGATTTTTTCGGGACAGACCATCTCGGAAATAATACCTAATCGACTACCGTATAAGTACTGGCGCTAGTGGGACTCCTTCGAATCTTTTTTGAATGCGGGCTAATACCTTTTTTGATAAATCTCTTTCGGCTTGGCGCTCGGGCGGATTTATTAAGACTTTTTTAGCTTGGGCCACCGTACATGCTAGTAACCATCCAATATGAATGAACTCACCTCCCTTACCATTATGTCCATATCGTAGTAAATATCGATAGTCATCCATTACAATATCTGCCATTCCTTCCTGATCTGCTATTATCTTACTAAATAGCCACCTATCCTCTTCTGTGATTGGGAGGCGAATTTCATTTAGTTCGAAGCCTATGTACTGGGAAACTTGGTCGCGTAGTTCGGCCATTATATCAATAAAGCTTATCTTTAAAATATGCAGATTTTCGGCTGATCGTAAACTTTGATATGCAAAATACTAATGATTATCTCCGGGCATATCTGAGGTCGGGATATATGATCGGAGGTCGGAGATGCGAACCCAGATCGATTATAGGAATTGAAGTTAACCGGTATTATTGTACGAAAAAATATGCAGTCATAAATAATATTATAAGTATTCTAGCCGAAATCGTCACACCTCCGCTAGAATACTTAATAATATAATCTGATGGTATCATCTATGGTTCACTTTGTGAACTGAATCATTGAAATACCTAGAAAGTTTATTGTAAGCCTTTTATATATTTTTTAAGCCATTTTTTTGCCTCGTCCTGGGAATAAGTGTCGATCTGCTTTTCTTTCTCATCCGAATCTTTGAGTTGCATAATTTTATGTGAAGGTGGTGGTTGGTATCTATCATCCTCGTTAATAAAGCGTGCGCACATTCCTACTGTTTTTTCTAAATAGTAGTTGATGTCTATTTCCATATTAAGCTCTTTTGCGATGTCTGCATATTCCATATAATCTCCAATTCTATGCGGTTCCTTTCGGCCTTTTTCATTATAGAGAGGTGGGCCTTTGACAACTACATAACTAAACCGTTCGCCGGGATCAGGAATTCTCTCATTTTTTTCTCTCATCCGTCTTATAAAGCGATGGATGCAAAGATTTTTTTTCTTAGGCTTCCATGTAGCCATTACGATAAAATCATCAAAATCCCATTGCTTATGTTTGGCCTCTCTGAGAATATTTTCAACAATTTTATGAATTGAGCGCGTGTTATTTATATCCATAGCTTCCCACATAATTTTTTCCCCAATGTATTTAAAAAGCTGGGACTGGCCTTGCTTTACAGTATCAATTCCTTTTCTAAAGAGTTCATCCGGCCTGAAATTGACAACCCCTTCATGTGGTACACCGAAGTATTTTTTCTTGCCGGTAAAGCAAACAGGGAATAATACTTCTTCATATGCCATCTTAAGATAAGATGTGCCGTTTTCTATCCTAAGATAAGCATTTACTTGATCGCGCAACTTTTTCATCACACCCATAGTAATATTAACCATTTCAGTCCAGTATTCTTCCTTGGAAAGCTTTCCTTCATTAAAAGCTCTATCGCATATTTCATAATACTTATCTGGGCAGGTGAGGTATAAAGAATCAGTATCACCATATTTTATTCCGAAACCTTTTCCAGATACGAATTTAGCGACAAGACCAATATTATATTGACCTGCAGAAGTGATCCCTCCAGCTAATTCACGAAGAAAGAATGGGGATATGCTATTTCCTGCCTCCCCGTAAAAAGTATTCATGTATACCTTCAAAGCAAACTGCTTGGAATTCAAACAGTTATAATCGAAACATACGGATGAGTATTCCGAATTTAAGCTTTCCGGAACTCTTTTACCTCTCTCTTTAGCTAAACTGATCATTTTCCCAAGGCGCTCCTTTTTCTTTCCTAATGAGGCAAGCTGAGCTTTAAGTTCTTTTCTCTTGTTGGACAAATCCTCTAACACAATAGGATATAAACCCTTCTTCTCGAATTGATTATCATGTCTTACACACCAAGCATGAATGATGCGGTCATTAAATGGAAACTCAATCTTATGTAAGATGTTTCCATTTTTTTGCGCATCATCAGCCTCTTCATAGGTTAATATCATTTTTTCTGGAGAGAGGTTGTAAGACATGATGAGGCTGGGATACAATGAGGCAAAATCCAATCCTGTTACAGGTCTTTTAATCTCGATCCCCTTTTTAGGTGAAAATACATATGCACCAGGATACTTGCCCTTTTCTATATTTTTACTCTGTCTCGTGCTAAATAGCATATCAAGTTTGGTGGCATAAGCACCTAGAAGGTTTCGCACCTTCATTCCATTTGCTCGATAATGAGAATCGAACAAAGATACGTAAGCTAAAGAAGCGACCTCCCTATATTCATTAATTATATTTCGCTTAACCATGAGCTCCTGGCAACGCAATGCATCTATAATACAATAATATGCTACTTCATGCATGTTTTGCATGGCAGAAGAATGCGATTCTCTTAGGGAGGTGCCCGCTTTCGCTTCTGAGTAGATTCTCCACATTTTATTATATGGCATATCTGCCTTACCATCAAGTCCACATTTTTTTAAGTAAAACGCAAGCGAGCTTTTCCTATCTACTTCTGCGCGAGGGTAGAGTTTCTTAAAACATACACGTACGTCAATTGGCACACAGCCTGGTATTTTAAGAAAAGTGGAAATGAAATTTTCCTCTGGACAAATTTTAACCTTGATTGGCTGTACCTTGAACTCTTCTTCCTCCTCATTATCAGTAGCACCTTTTTTCTTCTGAAAAGTATTTTTAGAGTTTACCCCTATCTTTCCATAATAATTCCATTTTTGAATTTCTTCAGATGATTTAAAGTCTCCCGTCATCTGCTTCCACATCCATTCGAGAAGATTAAGTCTAGAAGCTCTTTCCACAATGAATGGCCAATCATAATCAGAATCATTGAAACCGAGCTGGATATCAGGTTGAAAGGCTCTCCAACATAATGCAAATGCCTTTAATAAATTTGGCTGATTTCTACATACAACTGTTATCCAGCGTGGGTCTGGCGCAGTTTCAAGATCGACGAGACAGATTTGTTTTAGCGGTTTTGGATCGTCTTTCCAATGCAAGGTCATGCAAATCATAAATACATTATCCTCTTTATTATGTACTTCAGCAAATTCTCCCAGCTCTCGTGATTGCGTCTCTATATCCCACGTGAGGATAAGCGTACGATCTCTTATGAGTGCTGGAAGCGGAAAACGGTCACTTATCATTTTTAGGTCTTCTACTGCTCGAAAATGATTTACAGAAACGTGAAAATCGTATGTATATTGAGGATGTTTTCTGCAACAATACTTGCTCATCATGGACCAACCAGAAATTGCAATTCCATTCTCTCTAGCTATTTTACGGTGAAATGAGGATATATCATCTGATGCAGTTTCGAAATCATTATCTTGGATGGCTTGGAGGGCTTTCTTTCTATCTCCAGTACCATGCGTAAAAACTCGTAAATATAACTTTTTTTCTGTATGATAACCGCGGAAAGGGAATACCTCGATAGGCTCTAGCGTTTATAGTACTACATAGAATTTCGTCTATTTTTATCTTAAAGTCATCCACAGATTCCTTCTCAGGTACGCGAATATCAAAGAATACCCGGATTCCTATAAGGGTAACTACTGCTTTTTGGCCATTGATAAGAGAGCCATAAAGACGCAAAACATAACGGTTCTTTTCTCCTATTTTTTCTGACAACCCTCCAAAATCAACGGCCATGAAAGGGATCTCTTGGTAATTGGATAAAGCATTATCAAGAATTGCTGTTAAACCTCCATCATTTTCCGCAACTATATCATCTCGAGTTGGGATGCCATTCAAGTAATTTGCACCGGAATAGTGAATTACTTGGGCTTCCATTTTATCTTTTTCAGCCTCTGGGTGAAAAAGGGCGGAGGCGTCGGAGAGGAACTCTGAAAGCTCGGAATGTTCAGTCATTTTTTCTCAAGCAATTTACGATAATTTATAGTTATACCAAATCTCGAGGTATATTATTCACAAGAAAAAAGTTTAAAATGAAAATAATTCCCCGACATTATTAATTGATATATACAAATAGGAGGCGGAAAAAAGGTGACACTCTGGAATTTTTATTATTGTCCATATATTCTTAGGACTGGAGAAGTGTGCAATCGGAGATGCTATCATCCAAAGGGATGTAAAGTCCATCAAAAATCTAGGCAAGTTCCTTGCAAAGAACCCGGAGTGTGAAGAGAATACAAGATCCAAATATGACTATTGCGATACACATGCAAAAAAACATAGATCAAGGGAGCATTATCATCAGAAAAAGCAGGCTAAGTTGGCTTCGGCGGAGATACTGGTAGGTAATTTAGAGGTAAACAAAAATAATACAACTTATCACTAGTGGATCCCTTTGGGATCGTGTCGCTAGAAAAAAAGCTGGTGACGGAGCCAGTGACGCAGACGATAGGCTCTTTAAGAATTCTAAGCTGAAAGAAATCTTTCTCGATGAGTGTCGCCAGTGTCACTAGCGTCACTAGAAAAATCTGAGTTCCTTAACTTTTTTTTATTTTTTTATAGCATATATACACTATACATATATCATACCATAATATATATACATCATAGAAGATAGCATAGAAAAAATTCGTTTTTTTTTTCAGAATTTATTACTCTTTTACTAGTGACACTAGTGACACTAATCAAGAAAGAAATGAAATAGCATAATAACCTCAAGAAGTATAACGAACGTGTCACTAGTTCTGTCACTAGTTCCGTATACTAACTGGTGACACTAGTGACGCTCAAAAAATAGCATACACACTGCCTCAGCTGAAGAAAAAAATAGAGCTACAAATCAAGAGATTATTTTGCGACATTATTCATAAATTCGGCTCGATAAAATTAAAAGGTTTGATACAATACAGAACTGGCCTTAGAAAGTTGTCCATAGAAAAAAATCGGACTATGAATGCTTCTATGGACGTCGGAAGTAGGTTTTGGGCAGTTTAGATTCCTGGAAAGCCGTCCAGATGGGTGACCATAGTGACCATAGAAAAAAATCAGACTATGGACGTCAGAAGTAGGGTTTTTGATGCTTTTAGATCTCTGGAAGGCTTTACAGATGGGTGACCATAGCGACCATAGCGACCATAGAAAAAATCGGATCTCTTAACTTTTTTTTTATTTTTAGCATAGCATATATTACACATATACCACCCATATAGCATAAAAAATGATCGCATATAATGGAACATTTATAGCATAGGAAAAGTTTCGAAAATTTCCCTACAACTTAACTTTTACTATGGACACTATGGACACTAGGGACAAATATAGAAGAAAAGAAGCAATAAACTTAAAATCCCCAAAAACGATACCATAATTGTCCATAGCGTCCATATTTCCCTATGGACACTCAAAAAAAGTAGCATACACATTATCTCCGACCCAGATTAAACCATGATCGGACCTCGGAAGTGCTTACAACATCCCGCCAATATACCGGCAACTAATAGGCAATAGTTGGTGCACTTCCGGCAATCAAATGGGTCAGGCCAAGATAATACATATGCACCTCCAATTCTAGATACAAAAAATATGTGGCACAAATGCATATATATTGGTTCCTGGAAACATTCCCAGAACATTCCCGTCACTATCCCGTAACTATGTGAGGGTGTTCGGACGCCGAACAGGATCACGTGACCGGCGCAATAAGGCGCAGTCAAAAATCGCTCTATAAATTCGGCCAGTTCTTTAGACATAATATTTCGGCATCCAAGCTGGCAAACTACCAGTTCCCTACTGTTCGTTCCATGGCAGTTCGCAGTAGTACCAGGTCACTACCATGCGCGAAAGTTGGAACCTCAAATCGTGTGTCTAAAAGATCGGCCGAAATTATGGCATAGTGCCGGCCGAAATTAATCGCGGATCTAGATCGAATTACTGCGCCACCCGACGTGATATTTTTTTTACCATATTTCGGCATTCTGGCAGGCAACAAAATAGGTAAAGAAGGAAAGCACCCTCGACACCTTAACAGGCAACCAAAGAGACCCAGAAGCAGGTAAACAAATAAATAGCTCTTTATTAATAAAATGAGCACAGACCATTGAAAATAAGCAGATAGTTAGAAGGTAATAAAAAAGGAATAGAGCAATAAAATCAAATAAATATCTACAAAGCAATAAAAAAGCTACAAAATAATAAAATCAAGTAGATAGCAATAAAGCAATAAAAAAGGCCATAGAGCACGAAAACAAGAAAGTAGGTAACATTATACCCATAAGTAGGTAACATTATATAGCAAGTAGTTAACAGTCTATTAGACTGTTAACTACTAAATTTTTCCTATAAAAAAATTAGTTATTACCATTCTAAAGAAAAAAGAAAAAAGATGAAAGAAAAAGAAAAAACTTACTTCAAGGGAAGCTAAAACTTTCTTGAGAAAAAAATATTAAAGGACAGTTAGTACTGTTTAAAGAAAAAAAGTATGATAACGAAAAGAGAAGAAAAAAAGCCTTCCATCAAGTAAGATATAAACTTATTTAGAAAAAAAATTTTTAAAGTTTAGTACTGTTCATAAAGAAAAAAGAAAAGAAAGATGAGTAAAAAAAAATAACCCTACTTTAAGGCTATCTCACAAACCTAGGAAAAAAAATTAAAGAACAATTTTAATATCAATATAAAAAAAAAGAGATAAAAAAAAAACTTACTTCGAAAGGTTGTAAGTATCGAAACGTTATCCCAATTTTTTTTTCTGAAGTATTCAGTATAATAATTAAAAAAAAAAAGAATTATAAATTTAACGGATTATTTCAGATTTTATTGATTTTATTAATGAATTATCCAGATCATCTGTCAGATTATTCGTGATCTGACCGAAATTCATCTGGATCATCCAGATGGAATTCGAATTGGATAAATCTGCGGATTGATGAATTGATGGATTAACAGATCGCAACACTATCACCATGTCTTCTGGCATAATCAATAGCTTGATCTATCTCATTATTATTAGAAGAAACATAAACGAAATGTACAGATAATATGTTTTAAGGTAGATATTCAACCTTTTTTGGATCAGATATTAACATCAACTTCTCTCTTATAAATTCTTGCTTTGGAGTATATTCTTCATCATTAAGATATAAAATAATAGCAATATTGGTATTTTAAATAAATATTTAAAGTAAAAATATAAATATAAAATAATAATAAAAATAAAGGAAAATATAAAATAAATTAAAAAAATTAAATAAGTAATTTTTATAAAGAGTATGATATTATTAAAGTTTACTAATAATAATAATTTAATACTACTAGTATTATAATATACTTTTAGCTAAAATTAAAAATCTAATAAAATACTTGCTAGTATTATCATTATATTATAAATTTATTACTATAATTATAATAAATATATAATATTATATAAACTTTTTTTTTAAAAAAAGTATTTTTTATATAAAATATCATATTAAATATATAATAAATAAATTTTTTAATTTTTCTTTTAATTTATTTTATTAAAATAGTATTTTATTAAGAATTAAAACTTTATATAAATATAAAAATAATTCTAATATAATATTTTATTAATATTTTATTTAATTAATTAAAAGTATATAAAATTATATTATTGCTAATTTTCTTTTCAGATGAAGATCACCTATAAAGGTGATTTCACCTAGGTAATTTTATTTATGATTAATTTATTAAATTTATTAAATTTAATTGGTGTAAATTTTAATATTCTTATTTTATAATTTGCATATAAATCCTCTATAAATTTTTAAAATTTTTAATATTTTTACACTAAAAGTTTATAGCAATTTATTAATTTTTAATAGATTATATGAATTATTGATTAAAAAAAACATACTTATACTATCCAAAATACTAAATTTTTTGATAGAAATAACAAAAAAATGAGTCATAAGGCTTGAATTTAATATATAAAAATAATATCATATTATAAATTATGAAATATAATACAATTAATTTAAAAGTAAAATCACTGATAATTAAAAATTATTAAAATTACTATGTAGTAATTATTAAAATTCAATTTTACTAGTAAAGACTATACTTTTCGGTAAAATTAAAAGGATTTTGTCAAAAATATTATGTCATTAGCAAAATCAATTATATTAGTTATAATTATCATTAATAAAATATATAAATTACTATAAATTATGACATTATATTATGTTTATTAATAATTTAAAAAATCAATTCTGCTGATAAGTACAGTCAACCCTTGTTATAACGAACCCTAGGTTCCAGACCTCAACTTTGCTATAGGGCTATAGTGAAGATTTTAAGAGATTTGATTGGTTAATTCGTTATAGCAAGGGGAAATTTATTATAGTTGTCTGAAAAATTCACTATATCAAGGGTTTGCTATATCAAGGTTTGACTGTATAATAGAAATAATTAAATAAATCTTTATTTGCAATTTAAATTTATAATATTTAACAATTTATAAGTAATTTTTATATCCTTAATTATTTAAATTAATATTTATAAAATTAATGCACTTTCTCAAATTCATAATAAGAATGCAATTCATAGAGATTTACATGATTCTGAAAAATCAAGAATTTTTAAATATAAATAAATTCATGCTGGCAGAAGAAATTAATAATTTATAGATTTTTTGCACCAAAATTTTATATTATTTAACAACTTTAAAGCATAATTCCCTATAAAAAATTTTTTAGAAAAATGATTCAGTTATATATCTGAAATTCTTTGAAATAAAAATTAGAGAAAATAATTATTTATCAGAGTTTTTCCAGAATTTTGTTTTTTATAAGGATTTTGGTAATTTAATTAAATGAAATTATATTTAATAATCTAAGTAAAATTATTCATAAGATATATTTAATAATACTAATTACATAATTTTACTTTTTTTTCTATTTAAATGAATAGTTTAAAGATACTTTTTTTAAGATTTCTTTTTTATAGTATTTTTATAAATTAAAGTAACTTTCTTTATTAATAAAACTTAAATAACAATAAATAGAAAGTAATTATTATAATATCTTTTAAAATGATATATATAGATTATATAATTATGTAATATAATAGTACCTTTCGTCCTTTCGTAGTAAAAATATAGTAAATGAATAGTTATTACTTATTATATATTAAGAAAATTAAAGGATTAGGTTTTATTAACTTTTACATTTGCTTTAGTTTTAGTCAATATGTCGATAATCCATCGTTTGAGAATGATTTATAATATAGAAATATTATAGTCACGGTACTAAATTGATTTCTTAATCAAATGACATATTTTGTTATTCGCTTTACTTATAATGCTTTGATACCTAGAATCAATTACTTTAATTACTTTGAATTTATAATAACGTAACTTATGACCACATTTAATATAGTTTAAATAATTTCAAGACTTTTTTTAAACGTGATTTGATTCCTATTTTCCTTCATCAGTTAAAAAGTGTTACAGAAAACGAGAACTTTAAAGAAGATTATGTTATGTAATTTTATGTAAAATGCGGAATATTTCTGCTGTAAGTACCTTTAAAATCACCTAACGCAACTAAAAAAAACAGAGATCATTTGGTTCATCTTGCTAAATGATAATCAAGCAACGTTTAAAATCATGGGGAAAATTCCAAAAGGTCTTGGTGCAAATGGATTCAATTTTACTCAATTTCGTATAATAATGCTCATAATAAATATTCTTTGTTTATACTTTTTTTGATGAATAAAGAAAAATTGTTTAACATAATATTCTCTATGATCAGAGCTGGATTTAATCCATCTCACTTTATTATAATATTTATGGTTTAACCTTGAAAAATCATCTTGAATTATAAATTGAAACTAAAAATATAAATTAAATAAATAAATAAAATTATAACAGATAATATAATAAAGGGGCATAGAAAATTTCTTGATAGAAGATTTCTATTATATCATAGTTTACATCATAGTGAATATATTATAACTGAATATATGTTATACTTTATCAATTTATCAAATTATAACATAATCCCCATAATCCCCCTTTTTTATTTTGTTATTCGGAGAATCGGGAACGGAATCGGGAGCGGAATTATAAATCATGGCTATATTTACGCGTACTAATAAAAAATATTTGTCATCAGAATTACGATATCACCAATCGAAAAAAGATTTGATGGATGTTTTGAGACTTGAAAAGAAATTATTTCAGCAATATTATTATTATTATTGACAAATAAAATAAAAGTATAGTATTCAGTTTTAATTTTTTTAATTGAGAATAAAAAAAAAAAAAAGAAAAATCAATACCCCGAGTTTTCTATGAAGGATGAATGATTGACCGTAACTCGTAAAAGCCAATCATAATGATTGATTTACTTTGTCGGTATTATTCGACGATACTTTGAATAATACTAGACAAACACAAACTTTTTTTTCTCAACTTGATTTGTCGTCCCGATAACCATCCGCCTTTGGATATATATGTTTAAACTGATTAATAAAATCTATTGTAGTTTAGTATTATTTTCATTTTCTGCAAGCCTCAAAACGTACATTAACATATGATCTCATTGATCTAAGAACATAATTATATGAAAAATTTTTTTTTTTTTCAAACAATCGATTTTTTTACAATTAGAATGAAATATTGTTTTTGAAAAAAAAGAAAGATAAACTTCTATTTTTCTTTATTCAAAAAAAAAAATAAAATAAAAATAACGAGAAAAAAAATATATATATATACATATTCTATACTGTATATACTGTAAATACTGTATATATTTTATCGCATGATCTTACAGTAAGGTCTATCTATAACAATCCTATCATTTTACGATTGAGAAAAAAAAAAAAAAAAAAAATTTTTTCTTCAAATCCCGTAATTCCCCATTTTATTTCGTATATATAATTTTTTTTTTCATTCATATTATTACTATAAAAAAAAATATATTTTTAATGTTTGCATATGTAACAACATAACTTGGCATTATTTTGATTATTTATTCTTTTAAATAAAAGTTGACTTATTTAGTTAGTAGGACCCCAATAAAATTCAAATGAACAATCAAAATTCGGTAGAACAAAAAAGAGTTGGCAAAAAAAATTGGGTAGTAAGGAAATGATTTACATTAACTGTGCGAACACGTGTTGAGTTGACATTGGGAACTTTTTTTGAAAATTTCCCTTCGTTCATAACAACAATGGAAAATTCAGAAGAATTTCCAAAAGTAGAAATGCCAAGTAAGGACCTATTTTTCTAGAACGAAAACGTAAGTTTGTGTAAATGTGTACGTAATAACCGTGGTTACCGTGCGAAATTAAAAGAACAGACCATTTAATAGTGATAATAAATATAAATCAAGTTCCAGATCCTGTCGATAAACTTGCATGGCGGAATAAATTTTAAATGGGTAGTAAATATTGATCAGTGATCAGATATATGATTTAATGCGCCACTTTAATAATAATATAGTTATAATGGGTTCATTATACACTTTCTACAAACCGAATTTATAATGTATGGGTATCAAGGTAATAATACCTTTAAAGAATTTGGGATATTTGAACAATATCAAAGGCGTTTTCGGGTCTCACCGATTTTATTATGGCGTATTAACATAATAAAAAATTTTTTCGGATGATCCTTATACAAACTACTATGAATATCCAATTGTTTCACGAAAAAAAAAAAAAATAAAAATTTCTTAGCTTTTGTTCCTTTTTGATGATTGATTATCGAAAAAATCTATTACTGTAATTGGAAAAGGGTCACGGGTTAATTATATCTAGATATAGTACCTTTTATTTTACCGCGTTTGGATTGTCATTTTCGTGGCGCAGTAATTCATCAAAAAAAAAAATCTATTTTATTTTTTTTATCTGAATCTATTCATAATAAAACGAAAGAATTTAGCGAAATTTATTTAACATTCATAGGAATTTTATTAAAAGTAACAAATCTTAGAAGAAATCATAAAAACAAAATCTTATGTAAAATTTATGTAAAATAAAGAAAAAAAATTTCTCATCGTTCATAAAAAATAAAAAGAGGGAGGGGGTTAGGGGAATTTTTGTCGACAATATTAATTCGAAAATAATAAAGGAGAAAATTACTCTCGGGTAATTTCAAAGAAATCGAACTTTAAAAATAAAAAAAAAATACTTAATGAATAAGATAAAAAAAATATTTATCTATTATCTCTAATTTTCAATTGAAAAAAAAAACCTCAGATAATGATCTATTGTTGAGTCTCAAGTTTCAAGAATTGAGATCCTTCATCAAATTCCGATTTAATGATATTTAAATTAGAAGATTCTGTAGATGCCGTGGTCATGATCGTATTAGTTACAACCATTACCAAATTTTGTAAATCACTTATAGTCATTCTCGAGAAATCTAATGAATTAAAAGTTTTATTTCTAGTGGCTAATGATGAAGGATGACTATTCTAGAAGAAGAGAAGGAAGAAGAAACGTTAAAATATTTATAATATTTATAAAAAAATTGATTATTAATTAAAAAAAAATACTCACCTGACTGATTTCATCAGTAACTTTTTTTAGATTTCTAACCAATTCTTCAATTCTATCCATTTTAGAATTGATAATTTTCGCAATATTTGCTGATTCTTTACATTTGGAACAATGTTTCTTTCTTTCTGTTGTAGGAACTTGCGAATTTACCATATTAATATCATTAGTACTTTCTTCTGTTTCATTAATACTTACAATGGTTGAAGAGCTTGAAGTTTCTGTCACGGTAGAAGCTTGTTGACGAAGTTGTTGAGTTTGAGATCTCGTTGAATAAGGAATTGTATAAGGTTCATTTTTATTTGATGATTCTTTAACAATTTTATTACGTATAGGACGACCAGTTCTTCGAGAACGTTTTTTGGTTACTGGTGTAGTTTCATCACCAATTGAAGGATTATTCGTGGCTGTTAAAGGTATAGATTCATGATTATTATTAAGAAGGGAATTTATGGAAGAAGTGATATTTTCTTCTTTTCCATTATTATTAATAGAACCAGGAATTGAAATAGAAGGAAATGACTGTTGAATACTTTCTTGATTCATTTGGTCGGACATTATACGTAAATAATTACAAAAAAGGAATTTTTTTTTTATTTATTTATAAAAAAGGACTTTTTTTTAAATTATTAAATTTTTGAGAAAAAAGGAAGAATCATAAAAATAAAAAAAACTTGATTTTTTTCTTCTTTAAACCCGTATTTTTTTTTTATACTTGTATACTTGTAACTATAATTGACACATAATGAATGATTGATTAATAAAATAATTAATAATAAAGCATTTATAAAAAAAATATATATATATAATATATAATATATAATATATAATATATATATATATTTATATCACAACATTTATATTTTTTACAATAACAAAATAACAATATAATAATATATTTATTTCTTATTTTTTTTTACCTTGACAAAAAAAAAAAACTATATTTATAACATATAATAATTTATAACCAAAAGGTTATAAAAAAAAAAGAAATTTAAATTTTAATGAAAAAACTTTTTATTATATACTTGCCGGACTTGAAAGTCCGATCTGGGCGTCCACGTGTTGTTATTTTAAATTTACCATTTTACTAAAATTGACAATTTGGATGGTAATTATTTATCACTAATAGTAATTATAAAACCCATTTTCTTTCGTTAATTTAACTATTTTATTAAGTTCTTTGTTATTATACTTATTATACGTAAATTTTTTTTTTTTTGTTTTTTTTTTTTTCTGGGGCAACAAAAGACACTTTGCTCGTTATTGTTTACAATTATGGAAAAAAATCAAGTTCATCTTTTCAAATGGATTCCCGCAGTTAATCGTAATTTTTGTAAAAAAAAAAAAAAAAAGCTTTTTAAAAGAAATTTTTTTATAATATTATTTATTCTATTACATAAATTTGCATCTTTATTATTATTATTAACGAAAGAAAAAAGTAAACATACAACACCAGATTATTTTATTCTGTTCTTTTTTGGGTAATAAATCAAAGAGAATTGTGATCAACAAAGATAATTATATAAATAGTTATAATAATGTCAAATTAAGGATAAATGATGTACTACTACTTTTACTCTTATCTTAAAAAGTTTCTACGTAGAAAAATTAAAAATTTAAAAATAACATTTTTTTCTTTTATTAGGGGCATAAATATAATATAAATATAATTTTTTTTATGCGTACACAGTAAAAAGTACTGTATTATTGACAAAATCCTCGTGTTACAGCCGATCATTTCCGTATTTGTCTATGGCAATGAAATAAAGAGTTTTATTTTTAGAAGCAAGGTTTTCTTTTTAATTAGGCGTAAATAGAATGTACTTATGTCTAAATAAATCTAATGAAAGATATCAGAAAAGTTATAAACCAAGATTTAAACAGTAATTTATATAGGGATAAATATCCACTTGGCGTATTCTTTAATCACACCTAAATGATCATTTGAAACTCATTTAGTTTCATATTATAAAGCGCGTAAATTTCTAAGCCGGTAAAAATCATAAATATTAGTAAGATTATTTCAAAAAAATTTGCCACTTCCGATTTTGAACTACATAAACGTACAATACAATCAACGTTTCTTTTATGGGATACAATGATTAAAATGCCGATATTAGTTACGCAGTGATTTAATACTTTAATACGTAGTTTTGGCACGTGATTCTATTTTAAACTAAGTGCCTTTGTATTTATTTTTTTTTGTAAAAAAATAAAAATATTTAAATTGAAACTTAAAAGGATATAAACTTAAAATAAATCTTGTAAGTAGGTCATATGTTATTTAGACAAGAAAAAGAATTTTCTTAGAAAATAAAGGGAGAAAAGAGAAATTGCCATAAATTCTATGAACGAAGAGAAATTTAACGAAGGAAATAAATTCTTGGGAAAAAAAGCTATAAAAACAAAAAAGAAAAAGAAAAAATAAAGAAAGAAAAGAATATAACAAATGAAAATTTTTCGTTCGTACTTAATATCTAATAAAAAAAAATCGATTTCGAATTGTTCATATATATATATATATATATATATATATAAAAGGAATTAATAAAAGTTATAAAACCAAAATTTTTAAAATTTTTAACCGATTTTGCCAGCAAAACAAAAAGAATTTCTTAATTTTTTTGCATAATTTTTTTTTTCGATTTTTTTTTTTTACTTTTAATTGAACATATGAAGAGCGTTAGGTCTAACCACAGGTACACAACCTCCTTTGTTCGAAATCATAGTGTTTGTTATGATTGATACGATATTTTGTAAATCTTCCAAACTATGGTTTGAAAAATTATTAAACGATGTATTTGAAAAAGTTTGAATCGGAGAGGGAGCGGGAGTTAATAACTGTGAAGGTTGAGTTAAGAAAATTTGAGGAATTGGGGAAGGAGGTTGTTGAGGTTGTTGAGATTGCTGCTATTTTGAAGAAATTGTTAGAAAAATGTAAAATAACAAAAACAAACAACAAACAGTTAAAAAAAAATCTAAAATACCTCAATAATAATGTTATTATTTGTATCAATTACATTATCGGTAGATTTTGCGATACCTTTAACTAATTCTTCTATTCTATTAATCTTAGAATAAAGTAATTTAACACATCTATTCGATTCTTTACATCGTGCACAAGTTTTTTTAATAGTGGGCTTAATTTCAAATCCTTCATCATCATGAATTTTTTCTTCATTAGAATCAACGGCTTGAATTGAAGGAATATTGATTTGAGTAGAAGAAGGAAACGAATGATTCACTCTATAACTTGGAGTGATCTTTGTTCTTTGAGCTCCTAAATTCTTGCGAGTCGGATAAACGAGTTTTTGCGTATTTCTCGCATTATATTTAATAGGAATTGGTTTAGACATAATTCTATCAAAAATTTCGATTGTTTTTTTTACGTGTTTTTAATACAAAGAACGCGTATATATATATATTTTTTTTATTTCTAAAAAAAAATATTTTTTTTTTGTGTATTAAAAAAAAGGAAATTTGATTCTTTTTTTCTTAAAAAAAAAAAAACTAATTTATATATATATTTTTTTTACGGTTACTAAAATTGATTGTTCTTTGGTGAAACTCATCGGAGCTGCGAATCCGCCTTATTGTAAAGTTTAGCCACATTTGTGTTAACGCAGTCAATTACAATTGGATATCGGATTCACTTAAATAGGAATACGTATTTCCTTCTTCATAAAGATACACCTAAATTATTTGTTTATTATTAAATTTCTAATTATACTCCTTAATATACATATATATATATATAACGTCGTCTGTCACGTCGTCTCCTGATAATTTTTACCCCTTTAAGGAAAATGAACGAAACAAAGTACTTTTTGTCAACTAAGGAACGGTAACTTCATGATTTGATCGTTTCATTTAAAGAAAAAGACCTTTGTGTGGCTTTGTTTTAATTAAGTCGGAAACCTTATTCATGTCCCAAAATGGTGAATTTGTACCTAATTAACGAATTTGGAAATTGTGCACATGATCGATAAAGAAAGTAAATTCTAGATCAAAAATTCTTATTTCTTTTAAAAAGAGAATACTGAAGACTTACGGATAAATCCGCAATAAAAGCATACGAGGGGTAAAGAGTCCGAGATATTCCGGGTATTCCCGTTTATAAATTTCTCGAAATATTTAACAAAAGTACGGAAAGTTTCTAATTAAGTAAATCATTGGGAAATATAAACAGTTGTGTATGTGTATATATTATGTCTCATGACCAAATCTCTTTTTAATGAGACTTTTTTTATTATTCTAAATTAGTAGTAAAAGATTATCTGTTTACAAAAGAAAAGTATCTTTTTAAAAAATATATATATATAATGTTTATTATAATATCATTATTAAAATTCCTTTTTTGTTTATGTTCATTTTTTTTTTAAATAAGGCATTCTAATATCCTTTTATATAAATAAATAATGATCGTTTATAATTAAATTGTTATTTATTTAAAACTGGGAAAATCTTTACAATAAATTCTGGATAAACATTTCCTTTTTATTTGTTTATTCATATCTGGGAATAATATAATAAGAAACGGTTCTTTTCAATATGAATTACTAATATCTTTCTTTTGCTTGATGCAAAATTATATCATTATTTTTAATAAGAGAAACAAACAAAAAATTAAATAATATAATAATGCGAGTCAAATTAAAAATCATTTGAATATCAACTCCTCTTTCTATAAACCCTAAATTATTGTACAACATTTTTATTGATTTTTATTTTTTTTTATTTTTTTTTTATTTTAAAAAATGAATTTAAGAAATTTATCTATCAATAACTCCGAGAGAAGTGTCATGACAATCCTTTCTGACTATCATTGGACCGGAGTTCTGGGTTCTGTGCCATTGTTTAAAAAAATTTTTTGTCAATCTTACTAAAAAGCTTTGTAATGTTTGGTAGAATTATCGTATAACAAATAATTTTTAAAGAATGAGATCAAGTTACATTTAAAATAATTTATTACTCAATTTAATTAGTAAAAAAAAAAAAACTGGCATTGCTTGCATGTTTATTTATCATTACCTAATTTAATTAGGAATTAATTATTACGTAGACTTGATTTGATTTCTATTTTCTATTTTATTCTGATTCTGATTCTATTTAAAAATAATTGTTACTTTAAACAAATAAACTTAGTTTTCATTCATTAATATTAAAGGAAATAATGTAACTTATTGTCTATTGTTGTTCATCAATTGTAAAGAATTTTTTGACTAATAAAGATTTAATCACTTTGTATTAATTATTATTACTGTCGTTGCAAATAACAAATATAATAATAATTAACTAAAAATGGGGTTATAATTTTTTATCATCCGATGCTTTTTATTATTGTTGAAATTCCTGATAAAGTTATTTTCAAAAAAAACGAAATCATTTGAATTTAATGCTAAAATGTAATTATGTGGCGTGATTACAGAACGATATATGCAGATCCTTCATTCCTCTATTAATACGAAAAAAAATTATAATTATACGAATTTCGAATTGTCAAGTTTGCATTATTGATACTTATTGATTGTCATAAAAAAAAAAAAATGCGGGAAGGTTGCATAAATTTCATGTTTAATACAGATCAACTATTCCAAATTTTACATATAGAATCAAATTATCAATAAGTATAAGGCTAGGTTTTTTTTTTAAAAATCTAAAATTAATTCTTTTAATTTTTTAGCTTTAATTCCAATTTTACATTAAATTTTATACATTTTTAGTTAAAAATTTTTTTTTATTATTTTTTAAATAAATTTCAAAAACTTTACCTTTTTAAGATTAATATTATTATTAAAGTATTTTAACATTATAATTTATTTTATTAAAGTATTTTATATTATTAAATTTATTTTTAAATATAATCTTAATACTATAATTTATGATATTATTAAATTTATTTTTAAATATAATCTTAATACTATAATTTATGATATTTTTATAAATTAATTATTTTATAATAAAATTTATAAAATTTATATACTGTAAAAAAAGAGTAAATTAAAAATAAATTTTAAAAAATTAAAAAAATAATTCTTTATTTCTAATTATCAGTAATTTAACTTAAATAGTTTTTTTTAAAAAAAAAAAAATTATGAAATTCAATTTTTTTTATAAAAAAAGGTTAACAATTTGTATTGATTTTTAATAAAAATTAATTATAAAATGTTTGAAAAAATAAAAAATTCAGTTAAAGTTAAAATTTAAATATCTTTTATTTATATTTATCCTTATATTTCATATATTATATATTATATAGTTATTCATACTAGATAATTAAAAAAAAAAAAGGTAAAATTATTAATTATCATTAGATTCCTCTTATTAAAAGGAATTTAATAATATGAATCTTATTAAATTTAAATTATTTAATTAGTTTAAAAATAGGATTATATAATTTAAATTTTTAAAATATAATCAATAAGTAAATATAGATAGAATCCTAAGTAATATTTTAGATTGCATATTTAGTAAAGCTACTGGTTAAGTAATGACCATTGACCAATATAAAAATTTGGGTTAAAATTATAATAAATAAAATTATTATTTTAAATAAAGAAGCCTTAATTCAAACTGAATATTTGATCTTTTTATGGTGAATATATACTATATACAACCTTTGAGTATAAAAGGGTGGCAAATTGATTAATCTGTTAATGTTACTTTGCCCATAAAAAGTGTAATGCTTGAAAAGAATAAAGAAAACAGTGCATATCCAACTAATCAACTTAGAGTGAAGGTATGTTTTCTTTAGTATATTACAGTAAAGTTTTTTTTAGTAGGTGGTGATTAATATGACCCAAATAAAATTGGGCGAAGCTGAATAAAAGGGTAGCTAAATAAATTTAATCTTCATGCGTCTTCATCGTTATTTTAAGAAATTTCACGCGAAAAATACTACATCAAGTATCACTTATCGAAGTGCATCAACGGCAGGTTATTTTTATACGCGCAGAGCGCATATTATTCATAAAGTATTGTGCGCAACATATGAAGTCATATGCGCTCTTATATATAATAGTAAGCGCCATTATGATCACGCTTGTCTACTTTCAATCTCGTGCGCGGAAATTTAAAACGATGTACGCGCCCAGCGTACATCTTTTTAAAAACTCCGCACATAATCACGCACACAAAAACTTGCACTTATATTTTCCGCACATTGTACACAATGTTGCGCATAAAAATTTCAAATCACGTGCGCACTCCGCAACATGATTTTCCCCAACAACTACTGGTTGCGCCAACTGCGCGAATCCAATTTCCATCACTGAATTGCTATCAGAACATATATTTTAGGTAAATTTTAATAAATAATTTAAATACATATATTACATACATCTTATAATATATATACAAATAAGAAAACCAAAAAGCTTATTCTTTCATCACATTCTTTCATTGCATTACTTTTTAAAGTCAACCAGGTTCAATCAGCCCTGCCAAGAAATATTATTTCCGCTAGGACCTGCCGTAACAGGTTGAGTATCAAAATTAGTACCACTCGGCTCAATATAGTTACCACCCACTCCACTTCCTTCAGTAACATCCTGTTCCTCTTTATTCTTCCCTTTTCCTTTTTCTTTACCACTGCCAATATCCCACCATTTATTAAAAATTTCGTTGACTCCAATTAAATAGCTTCCCCTACTACTATGGCCCTGATAATCATCATCTGTCGAATCAGAAGAATAATGATCACGTATACTTCTATAACAATCATATGATCTACCGATTATATTAGTTGTTATTATTAATGAACAGGTTATTAATGTTAATAATGGCACAAATTTATAATCTATTACTAATTTTAAATAGAGTATCTACGAAATACGAGAAAAACATAATTAGTTTACATATACATAAGAGTTTGTAGTACATAAAAAGTGTACTTACTTGGATCACTAATTGAGGTAAATCTTCCACTAGTAAGATAGCCAAACTACCCAAATAAATGGTTCTATCGGCTAAATCATCAAAAGGTGCACTTAATTTTTGAAAATTTGCCAAATTAGAACTTAATAATTCCAGTGATACTAAATCAATATAACCAAGTACAAGAAGTATTGTTGTCGAAAATGAATTCTCACGTGCAAAATTAGCAAATAAAGGGTTACTATAATATTCTCTCAAAAATATGAACATTGTTATAAAAAAATTTATTGATAAAGGTGCTAATAATAAAATAATGCTATTGATATGAGGAATATAACAGTTAGTTTCAGTCGAATATTAGAAACATAAATGATTCATTTTAGTAGTATTAAATACCTTGGTAAATATAATGTTTGTACATCACGACCATTATAAAATAAAAAGATTATATCCATAATAAAATCTACAAATATCACAACAAATTTGAATAGTGACATACTAGGTATACCATTCTAAAAGATGAAGTTTAAATATAAGTATATTTTAGATTATTTTAAAGTTTATAAACTAATGGAGTTTATTACCTTAGGATCCGTAGGATTAATATTGTGAGCTAGGAATACCAGCACAAATAGTACAAATATAGCACAAATGATTCCCGCTATTTCATATCTATATGCAGGCCACACACTTACTAAATAATTTAAAAAGTAACAATTAGAATATAATTAATCGTTTCTACTAATATTTTCTCTTCTTACCTATTTCCTTCGCACCATAACTAGAATCTAAAAAACTAGTAGCATTTCTAGGACCATTTAATTTAGTAACAAATTTATTTCTAACTAAAGTATCAATATTATTAAGAATTTGTTCGGTATTCATGTCTTCTTTATTTCTAGTGGCTTTTAATTGAATTTTTATTAATATCGGTAAATCATCTCTTATGCCTTCAAATTGATATCGTTTTGATGTACGTAATCTTTCCAATGGTACTGGGATCGATTGTGAAAACGAAAGCAATAAATTATCAAAAAACCCATCCCTTTCTAACGATGTCAATTCTTGAAATAATCGTGTTCCCGTCGCATTCAACCGTAACAATACATTCTTATCATCCGTAAATTTTTGCTCTTCTGGCAAACCAGTTTTAACCGTCCAAACACCACTTTCAATACCCATTAAAGGTTCATTAAAATCTTGACTCCTAACAAAATTATCATCAACTATAATATAATAATTAGAATTTAATTGATTAAACGTTGATGATAATATTATTACTTCTACTTCTGTATTATTTGTATCGTTAACATATTGTACATATTGAGGTGATAATGCTGAAAATGTTTGTCTTAATAAATCGGTATTAATTGTTGTAGAATTAAGAGCAGATTGGTATACTGATATGAATCCTGTTGATAATATTACTGGATTTTTATATTTTATTATAATGTTTTTTGTGTCTGTTGGTATCGTTGCGTTAATTGGTGGCACAGTACTCGATATTTGTTTATTTTCATATCCATCTCCTATTACGCAAAGGAAATTAGTACTCTAGTTAAGACTTAATGAATTGTTTTAGATAAATAAATATTTATTTCTCTTACCATTATTGACTTCATTTTTATGTATATCATTACTTATAATGTACCAAAATGTACCCAAATTATCTTCTCCTGGTACAGCAGTCCATATTGTATTATTATTTAATACATCATATTTTGCTCTCAATATTTGCGGAATTCCCCAATCATCTCCTTTAACAACCGCCCCTTCCGTAATGTTATACAAACTCCCTTGCAAATTTGAGTTATCTTGTCTGACACCAATCATACAAAATCCATAATGAGTTAGTGGAAGTACATCATTGTAAATAATAGCGACATTTCTATTTGTTTCAAATCTAATTTCATAATTAGATAATTCTTTATAAGATAGTATAGATCCTACGCTTAAAAAATTTATAATTCTCCAAAAATATTGCAATTGCGGTTGCAATTGCCATGTTACAATAATAAAACATGTATAACCTGCTGATGATGTATCTATTGAAGAAGTGCATAATTTTATGGTTATATTTGCATTAGCTAATAATGTTTCATAAATTACTGTTGGTGGTGTCCAAGTAAGTGCTGATTCATGGAGGAATGTGATGTAGACCTGTGAATGTGAGGAGATTGATGTTGGTGTACTCTCTGGTTGAGAATCTATTGAGTGAATGGAATATGCTAATCCAAATCCACCATCTAATGTTCCAAATGTTTGAAATGAAACTATTCTATACTGTTCTGATGATGGCACCACAGGCGTAATAACCCCCTCTGACATATTAGACAATCTCCTTCTAAAGTATGTAAAAAAATTACTAAATAAAAAAAAAGTGATCATCAAAGAAAAATTTTAAAAGTAAGTTCCACATTACCCTATATGATCCCAATCAAATTTTCTCCAATTTATACTAAGATTATTATATGTTATTGTAAATAATAATGCCCCACTTTCCGTATCAGAGTTTGCTTGGTTTGTCTTAATTGTTATTTTTGATAAATATGGAAATGATGATATACTCTTTATATCCAAACTCATTATGTCGCTCAATTCCACTTCACTATATATTTTACATGAGAAAAGTGTGTCAAGTTTGTAAGAGTTTTTTTAACTATTAAAAAAAACTTCACAGGAAAGTGAAATAGATCACCATACTTACGGTTCAATTATTGTTCCATCTAACGTTGTAGTCATACCCATAAATCTTACTTGATTGATGGCTTCCTCCCTCAAATAACTTATAAACAGAATGTTATCTGGATATAGTCGAAATTAATGATATTAATCATTAATGAAACTCGATCAATAATCATTTAATTATTCACTCACCAGGTAAAGCAAATAAACTTATTCTATCAAGAGGACAAAAATTATATACTGAAAACGAATCACTATAAAATACAGTTGAACTTTGTATAGTTCCATTAGGGTACAATGATCTCAACGAGAACAAGTTCAATGAATTCGGACCTCCTCCTTGAGGACAATTGGTTGTTAAACGAGTGGTTAATATTGAAGATTTCTGAAAAGTTACTGTATCAACTGGATACAATGGTACACCTGATGAATTGTCATCTAGTTTTATCGTGCGAGCTGAATAAATGCTATTAGCGAAGAAGGTGAGAAGTACAGTTATAAATAGAAATGTTATTTTAATGTATGAAATTATTTGACGCGTCATTGATTTATTTAAATTGATTATTATTTATTCGTTTTTTCTACTTTTTTCATTAATAAATCATTAGCCTATTTACAAAGAAAGTATTTTGTCATAAATATAAACTATTAAAGTTCTATTGTCTATACACGAAGAGTTTCGACAAAAGAAAAGAAAATTATTGTAAAAGCCTCAACTATTTATAATTTACAAAAGTTACACTAAATATTTAAAAAAAAATGCCACCTGGGCGTGCCTCTCTTCATTTCATTTTTGTACAAATCCGTCTTTCAGCTTCTTCTTTACACTCCTTTTTATTATATTTAATGAGCTGTGGCTCATATTATCCGAATTTTTTTTTTTTAAAAAAAAGGATGAAATATCATGAAAACTTTATTAGGTTAAAAAGTGAATTGATCGGTCGAATATTTTAATGGTATACATATTGTGAGCATACATTAAATTCATTCAGGCTGTGTTTGTAATTATAAATTTTGAAGTTCGCTTGTTGACGGAAATGATGAAATAAAGAATAAACTGGTCTTGTAAATCGACAATTGTGTAATAATTTTATACTGTATATATTATACAGTAACGTGAAATAAAAATCTAATTGGCTGGATTTTACTCTTAAAAAATCGCCGCAGCTCTCTATCCGTGAATTACTATTGGTGCATCTAAGAAGGAAAAAGAAAGCGTTATTGGAATTTAAATTCTAAATTATTAGTTTCTCCATGATTATTTGGAGAGATGAAAAATGAAATATTAATGAAGCTTTAAAATGGTTAACGAAATCAGCAGAAAACGGAAATGTTAATATCCAAATACTTATGGGACAATTACAAAGAAAACAAGGAATCCATCAAATTATTTTTAACGAACAAGAAAATTCATGACTGAAAAAATATTTACTTTAGTAAATACTTATTAAAGTAAAGAATATTTCATTCTAAAGTAATAAGTAAAGTAGAATAATACTACCAAATTATGCTTACTACATGAACTAAAAGAGTAGAATTATATCAAATTATTCTTATTACGAATCTTGTAAAGGAACATACAGAAGCGTCTTAAAAGATTGGCACAAAAATGCTTTATGTTTAAGAATATCAGAAGACAACCTAAATATTATCCCTTAAATGGTTTCCAGGTAAATTTAACTGGAAATTTCAAAAGGCGATAAACATTACATGCTAACGCTCCTAGATGTTTTAATGTTCCTTAATTATCGTTTAAGGATACTCAAAGTAGAAATCGTAGAGTAAATGCAGAATAGTAACACGAAATTTATTGGTTCAATAGATAAGTACGAGGATAGTGAGGCAGTTGGGTATGTTAATATTGTATATTATTTATTAGAATGAAATTTACATTTACTGGCGCTATTCCTTTATGTATATTTGTATGAAAACACACCTACAACTATATGATTATTTTTAGTATCAAATTACTTATGCTGAACCTTGATATGAAAATATCGGATTACCCTATTACCCTTCAGATACGTGCTAATCAGAGTCTCACATCAACTACTAGTGAAGGAAATAGTTGTTTTTGTTGATGATTGGGTGATGATGGTCATTCATTTGTTTATACTTGGTATATTACTATTTTTTACTTTTTTTTGTTTATCTGGAACATTTGCGAAGAAATGTACAGAACACATTTCCTCCTTCAGGCGTTTTCCTTTAAGAGTGTAATGATTAACTACGTTTATAGAACTATTACTGGTGGCTATATCTAGGGTTAGGATTCATACACAAAAAGAACTGAAATCCAACCCACCCTGGCCAGATCACTACTGGAAACTTTACACTAAAACATTGTTACATAGAGAAAGCAGAAATTTCATTTGCTTGATCCATTCTCTTTATTGTGTAAAAAGTTAACTTTTAAGAATAACTATTTAACACGTCAAATATATGCATCCAGGTATACGCGATGAAATATTAGCGTATGTCTGTCTAGCTTATGGAATGCTAGCACTATAAGCATCAAAGGGTACAGTGCAGAAGATTTGTTGCCCGGTATGAGTCATATTCTCATATTAAGTTTGATACAGGCAATGCACATATTCAACGTTGCATAACATCTTGTTGGAAAAAGAGTATTAGACATGCATTCCTGTCACATAGATTTATGTATATACTTCGAATTAATCACAATCATTGATATAACACTATCGAAGCCAACAGAGTTCAAAAGTAATTGGTAAATGTTCTTCGGCTATTTTATCATTGGAACACAAAATTAAAAAAAATGACAAGAATATATTTTAATATATGTCCTGTCATAGATGTTTTAGCTGGTCACTCAAAGATGGACACTAGTATCTGTTGTTAATGTACAACAGACCTTTTACAGTATCAACGGAGGTGATTAAGGATTGGTTAATCCAGGATGTATATAATAAGAATAGTTATTCCAATCAGCTTATAAAATGAGATAATCAAAAAAAACTAATAAATAGGGGGATTAAAGGATTTTGTTATTTATATATTGGCATGTAAAAATAGTACCTTTACATTTTTTTACATGAAGTCATATTCATTAAAAAATGAATAAATAGAAATTACGTATTGTCAGTTTAATAAATAGAGATAGTTATATTAACATTCAATATTTCAATTACACTTGTATATTACACATATTAAACAAAACAAGTTAGTTTCATATCTTTTTAGTACTACTTAGTTTAGCACATTAACTTTTATATTATTACACAGCAATTTGTAGCTGAATATTTAAAGTATTATACATAGAATGCATCAATATAATTTAGTGGAACTTGATATTTCAAAGGAACTCTAGCAGGTTCAGTAAACTACCAAGAGTATAAAGTAAAAAGAAACCAACAGTTTTTATATACAAGTTAAATTTTTCGGATTAGCGAAGCAAATCCTTTTAGAATTCAATGAATTTCCTTTTAAAAGTCTTTATATATTACTGCTTTATAAATGTGAAATGTGTGCCAGCTTAATGGCGCAGGCAGCGCCACAGCCTCCTGTCATATAGTACAACAAATCGTATCATTCGTGTCGCAGACATTATAAATTTTTTTTTTCTCACGCGCTCTTCTCAAGTAGAACGACCTCTTTATCGTTTTTATTTCTTACATAGTTTCTCTTAACGTTTATATAATTAATGGAATTAATATATATGCTTTATATTAAAATCGAAGTATTTTATTCGTTATTTAAATTTTTTAGAAAATTACACAAATAATCATTATGAAAGGCGATATTACCGAAAAAACACCGGTTAGTTAATTATCTAGATTTTTAGAGTATTTATACTTTAGAAAAAATAAAAAAAAAACGCGATTTTTTGGTAAAAGTGATACAATTTATTTGTATTTATTATATTATGTACTGTAGCATGTTTGTGTTTATTTTATTATTAATTTATCATGTATCTTTATTTCGTTAATCATTTGTTGATTTGTCTATAGCGTTGCATTTATTTTTGTTAAAAATCCATTTTGTTATCTTTTTTTTTAAATAATGATACGTTTTTATCATCTTTTATTATTAAATAACATCGTAGAATATTAATTTGTTAAATTTTTATTAATTATCTGTTGTAAAACTTTAATTGTTAAATTTTTAATTGTTAAATTTATCGTGAAGCTTAATTTGTTAGATGATATTGAATTATTATTAAAGAATGACATTAATAAAAAAATTCATTTATAGATCATTTCTTGGGATACTTTAGGTCTATGCCCGAATTTCTAAAACAAATACTTCCCAAAATTATACATATTTAATAAAAACATTTAATGAATTACCATCATTTTGAACTGTTGAAGGTTTTGAAATTCCACAATTTGATTAGGCAAACGAATGGTTTAAAGATTTACGAATCTAGATCGAAACTACAATGCCAGAAACTAAACGCTACGAAATAAAAGAAAAGCGTGTACTTTTTCGAGAAAAACAGCGATATGGTTAAGAAGAAACAAGGAAATCAGGAAACGAAGCGTCCACAATCATCGCGAGCAAAAAATGTTGGATGCACTGCAACGATCCATCTTCGTTTAGAGAGTTGGCGAATTGAGTCACCCACTAGAGATAAATTTAATTCACGCATAATCACGTAGTTAACTCGGCGGAATCATTGAGCTTTTGACGTGTAGACGGAGCAGTTCGTGAAAAATAC
Source organism: Rhizophagus irregularis (assembly GCF_026210795.1). Classification (NCBI taxonomy): domain Eukaryota; kingdom Fungi; phylum Glomeromycota; class Glomeromycetes; order Glomerales; family Glomeraceae; genus Rhizophagus; species Rhizophagus irregularis. The sequence goes on along the minus strand of NC_089436.1, from coordinate 1,638,098 downwards.
TTGGACAATGTATGTTGAACTTCACTTTAGCACAACCAACGATCAAGAATTATTAGAACTACTTGCCGACCGAGCAAAAAACCCTGATTACGATTATATTGCGAAGTACAACTCAACTACACCTTTGACTACTACTTCAACCCAATAAATTAAAAACAATGATGACTACAAATTCGGGGAAAAGCAAGATCGCATAAAAACCCAAGGATATTTGTAACCCTCCCAACGAACCAAATAAAAACACAAATAACGCACTGGACGACATCCTATAAATCATCTATTAATTTACAGTATCGTCATAACAAAAACTCATTGCATACATTGCTTTATTCTAGTTAGAAAAATTAGAATGCACTTACAACCAGAAAACATAGACTCGTTAATCAGAAAGTTTGTGGTAATTCTACTACAAAGATTTTTTACGTGAAAATTCAGCCCCAAAAGATATGGTCAGTGTAGTTACCCTTATATTCTGATTTTTGCAACCGGTTCCTACGCAAGATATATTTTACTTAGAATTTATATAGAATTGGTTTTACTGATGGTTCTACAAAATATCGCATCAGATAATTACATGAAATAAACTGTCATGATTATTATTTATTAATTTTTCGTTAATAATTTCTTGGTGTGTTCTATAAAAATCAAAAGATTATCAAATAATCTTTTTTTCACATTAAAATGGATTCACTATTGCCTAACTAAACTAGATCAAGTGTTGAAGCATCAGGAGAACCAGTTGAACTAGTTGAACTAGAGCAACCAGCAATAGCAGAAGAATCAATTACATTAGAAAATAAAAAACTACTATTGACTACATGTGATCGATCATAACTAAGCTGCTAATATGGGTCAATTAATCGAGTTTGATTGACTCGATTAAGAACACTAATAAGAACATTTTCTTTTCAGCCGGATGTTTATACCATTCACAACCCATGCATTGTTTGCACCTCCGACTATCGTTTGTATTGCGTCAAATTCGTCTTAGTCGTCAAAGGTATTAAACCTTTTACCTAACTGCTAATCTTGTCATGGAGAACATCGCCTGAATTTGAACGTGATTGCAAACCATTTCGATTGCAATATCCTTATGAGGATGAACCACTACGATCACAATATTGCCAGGGTGTCCACATTTTGAAGAGGAGGACAGACAACAATCTCAAATACTATATCATCCTCATTTAAAGAGGAGAGAAACTTAAATTCGAATTTCTTATCAAGAATTTCGATTTTGTTATCAAATTTCTTATCGAATTTGTTATCAAGATTCTTGTTTTACTGTCAATTAGGTTGATCATTCCTTTTACGGTATCAATTCGATCTTTGAGTTCACCGTTCATTATTTCAATATCCTAAAAAATAAATTAATGTGAGAGAGATGTCAATCATTTTATACTGTACAAAATCACTTTTTACAAAAAACTATTCTTGCTGATAAATGTACATTCGCTTTTGATGGTGATTGTATAGTATAACGTAGAAAAACTCCAAATATTGCGATAAAATATTCAACTTAACCATAATATTTTACAGCTTTCTTCTAAGATACAAATTTGTTTAATATGTATATTATGGTGCCATGTTATCCACTGCGTTACAAATTCAGGTAGTAGTACACCAATTTATGAAAAACAAGAAAAACAATCAAGTCCAATTTCATTTTTAACGAATGGTAATGATGGTGGGGGTGGGTCACCATCATCCAAGTCAAAAATAAATGGATTGAATGTGTAAAAATATAACCATAATATTTTACAGCTTTCTTCTAAGATACAAATTTGTTTAATATGTATATTATGGTGCCATGTTATCCACTGCGTAAAAATATATCCTTTTCTTACCACCAATTCTTTCGCTACCTTCTTGTTTATCTTCTTTATTGATTTTTTCTTCATCTTCTTCAGTATTTTCTTGTTCATTACCAACCATTTTGATCGTTTATTAAATCAGTTTTTAAAAATGATATGATTTATATACTTATTGATTTACGTTATTAAAAAAGGAGTCTTATTTGTATCACCTAGGAGGTACATATACAGCTCCTTGAGTGATTTGTATGATATCATAATTACTTAAAAGGGCGAAATATTATTTTTAAGATAAGATGATGAAAATTATTGAATTAGAATATAGAATAGATTTTTTTATAACAGAAGAATTTATGTACACTGGTTTTAGTTTCTCCAAAGCACAGCTGGTTTACTCGAGCGGAAAAAACCCTCAGTGTTACTCGCTTGTATTCTGCGGACGTTTTTAAAACACAATCCCTGCACAAGCATCTGCTAGGTATTAAGTTGAAGGTCAGGAAAAAACCCTCATTGTTATTCATCTTGGATGGGCAGAGACGTTATTACCCTTCATTTGGAAGTCTGTCTGCTAATGACCCCCAGTGTCGACCAGGATGGTACGCTTCAACGCCAGCTGTACTTTCTCCCTGCGTCACATAGCATTTGAAGCTTCTATGTTTTTTAATAAAAGATTGACCTCCAGATGAAATTTTCAAGAAATAATAGTAGTCACTTGTATAGAAATATTGTGTATCCGGGCTGGAGTGACAATGTGCTAATATGGATAGTTTAGACGAAAAAAAAGTATAGCATAGAACTTTATCTCACTTTGTAAAACAAGTTTGTGTATAACTTATTTTTTACATCAATAAATCAGTAATTCCGATGAGGATATTACCTCGTTTTCTATCTATTACTATACTAACTCGAACTTTAGAATTATTCCATCTTGTATAAAAAATATTATCAAACATGCAATCTGATATTGATTCGTTGAGAGAAATAAACTCGAAGCTCCTAGCCGAGATTACTGACTTAAGAAGGAGAATGCTGAAGTTAAGGCTGAGAATGTGAAGTTAAAGCATGCTTTGGAAGAACACGAAGCCAGATTCACAAACCTAGAACAGAGAGATAAAGAAAAGACCACCCTTATTGCTAAATTAGATGATGATATCAAGGAAATCAAACAATCTTTAGCTAGTACTAGTTCTAGAACTCCGACATATGTCAACCTATTCGCACAGAAACTAAGACGTTGGAAGAAAGAGAGACGGATGCTTTCTTAAATGAGGTGCATAAGAAAAGACGAAAATAGGAAACGCAATAAAGAGAAGAAACTTCTGCGAGAATCAGCTATCCAGGAGACGCCCTCGATTTCCCAGAATACTACATCTAACTGCTATGAGCGAAAGAACGAGTAGGGCGCTTTGGCTTGTGAAGACTTGATTAAAGAAATATCTACTAGTATCAGCTGTAACGCATCTATCCAGAATCAGCCGAGAGGTACTTCGCATGACTCCATATCTCAAGTAACTGAAATTTCGTTGACCTCGGGTCAGGGAAAATCGGATATCCTACAAAATATAGCTAACTTATATGAAAAAGCTTGTGATGCAGAAGATGTATCGATAAAAGCTAATCAGTCGGAAATTTTATGCTGGAATAATTTTATTATAGCATTTGATAAAAGCATTAATGAAATCATGGCTAGAGATAGAGTAGGTATGAAAAAAGCCAAAGGACTAATTTATGATTTCATACTTGCGCAGAATCCCGACACTAAACGTCCCGCTCTATATAAGAAAATTGAAAGAGCTAGGAAGATTTACAAGTTAACTGAAAAAAATAGGATTAGATAAGATCAAACATATCAAATCATACAGTGCGAACAGTATTTCAAAATTTACCAATGAAGAAATTCAAAGAGTCATAGATCACTTTACCGAAAATCATTTCACTGATGATTCCGAGGACGTAGAACAAGATAACGAGGTCCTAGAGGAACCCGATCAGATTAATGTATTGGAGATCTTGCCTCCAAAGGAATCAACTGCACCTATCCCATTAGCCCATATCTTTAATTCTTCTGATGATTTCAAAGAAGTCAGCCCAAGCAATTCGCTCGAAGCTGAGGACGATTACTACAAAATGCTCTTGGAAGATTGTGCGAAGGATTGTGTATTTCGATTCTACACCTAAGTCGGTGAAAGAAACGAATGAAGAAGTTGTTTCGCAATCAGTTAAGACAGACGATGATAGTAACTGTAATCGCAACAGTGATTCTGAAGAAGAGATGCCAGACGATTCGGACGATGATGGATATAATGGATATGGTGGATATAATGAATATGATGAATGTGATAGAGGTTATTACTATCGTGACGGAAGATACGAAAGGAGAGGATCCCCAATGATGAGTTCTATTATCTCTCCGGTAACCGCCTGCTGAAAGCGCTAAAGGCAGGAGAATTATTGGGTGAATTGCATACTATTTTTATTTTTAATTTTTAAATCCACGTGAACTGGTGAATTGCATACTAGCATAGACTGAATTATCGTATAGGTTATTTTTTCGAATCACGTGGGTGGCTTATCCAAAAGAGACTGCGGTATTCCACCTGAAATGTTCCGGAAAAATTCTTGCCGAAGAATATGTCGAGTTCTGACAAATCATCATCTCTAACCAACCTCAGGATCTTTGCTTATAATGTCCTTAAAAGTCTCGAAGATAAGGCCGTTGGAGATAATGAATTTCCGGAACTAAGGAAATGCACTGAATGTGGTAACGAGATTCTTTCGTTTCCTTTTAAGGCGTTAACTTTACTCGGTTGCGGGCATGCGTTTCACAGGCTTTGTATCGAGAAAAAGCTTTTACATGCTGAAACGGGAGTATGTCCATTTCCCGATTGAAAGAGAGGTGTAGATATTATTGAAGGTGCGGATACTAGACGAGACTCTCAGTCAGGAGGAAGTAGAAACACAACCCGATCCACTCCCTCTAGTAGTAAAAACAAAAAGCGGGCTAACGAAATTACGGATTCTTCATCTAGCAAGAAATATAAGAAACATGTTCTACCAGAGGAACTCAACGTTTTAAAAAGGCTTATCCAGGAGCTACAGTATCTTCCGATACTACTCCACTTTCTAAAATCAAGGAAAAGAAAGGGCTCTATAGGGAATCCGCACGAGAAGTTGAAGGCGACCGAACTTTTTTTGAACTATATCTAAAAATTTCCAATGCTGAAGAGCGGAACGAAAACGCACGTCACGAACTGATTATTGCATACTACCTCTTGGGAGAAGAGTTAGAGAAGCGCCTTGTTCGCTATAGAAAACGGATGAAGACCACGAGGCCACAAAGAAAGTCTACAATGAAGTTAAAGATCAGCTTCCCAAAGAGGTTTCCAAGAATGCTATCTGAAAGAAGTCGGAAGGTCGAGGAAGGTTTATGATCTTTTTTTTCGTATTAGTGGTGATAAAATCCAACGGATGACGCTCATTCAACGAATAAAAACGTTTTCAGCAACATCTATTTCAAATTTAAGTGATGATAATATCAAATATGTTGCGACTCAGGTTAGGAAGAATAACAAAATTAAGTGGGAACACGTGATGACGAATTTCCTAGATCAAGCCATGATGACTGCTTCTCGGAATTCAGGACTTTTTTTATATATAGTATTGTAAAGCATGATTATCGTTACGCATATTAAAATAATTAATAAAGCTTCTTCGGCTGATTTTTTAACCAATGCAAATCACGAGTCCATCACTCAAAAAAAACTAATTATATTTTTCTCCCAAACCACGGCCATACATTAATTACATTCACATTTTGAGAGAACATAGGAGTCAATCTCTTCTTTTTTTCCAATTAATGATGGTGACTTAGTTACTGCGCGCACAAAATCTGATTGGCCGATCATCTCGTGATTTATAGAAACTCGCCAGCTCCTGGAACTCTCCTAGAACTTTCGAGGAACTAGGGATAACATTCAGAAAAAATTATGAATCTGCTTTTCACCCGAACAATCGAATAAAAATGAATTTGGGTTTAACAGTATGTAGTCTTACTAAATTGGCTACAAATCGATAAAATCGCTAATCAGTAAATCCGTAGCTCCTATGGAGCGCTCTGAAGGAGCTATAAATTTGAATGATGATATTATCTAGCAAAGTTGCTAAATAATTACTAGAATTCACTAAAAACGCTATAAATCAATAAAACCATTATAAATCACTATTTCGTTAGGGGATGGCCAGAAATGATGTAATTTAAATTTTAGGATTTTTGACCCCTATGTCATCATTCATTTTAGGAAATGTAAAATTAAAGCATAATTCTGGCTAGAATTATATTAACTACAAGTAAGGTTGCTTGCCGAAACCTTCTTAATAACTGCTGAAACCTATACGGAAAATGCCGAAACTATATTAAATCATATTAAAAATCCTGCCGAAACTTTGCCGAAATGCCGAAACCCCCATTTGCCGAAACTGCCGAAACCCTGCCGAAACTATAGTAAACATATAGTAAAATCTTGCCGAAATTTATCGCAGGATTTTGGAGAGGTTTTGGCAAGCAACCTTAACTGATCCAATCAAGACGATCTATAGCTCATTGGAATCAGCTTATCAAGACGAATCGAATGGTAGTAAAATCGCATTTCTACAGTTGATAGAACGCTCTATAGTATACAATAAAGTTTTAAATTAATAGAAAGCCATCTATCAAATGTAAAGATGCGATTTTACTACCATTTGATTCGTCTTGATGAGCTGATTCCAATGAGCTATAGATCGTCTTGATTGGATCAGTAGATAGTGAGATATTTTTAAATTACTATAATTATTTAAATTTAAGAGCGTAAACTTTGTAATATTACGTTTTAGTGTAATATTTCAAAATTTTACACCACCTTCGAAATATTACACTAAATTACGCCTAAACAAATTTCCTGATGAATAAATATAAGAAATATAAGAAATATAACTAATATAATAAATATAATAAATAAATTAAATATAATAAATAAAACAATTATATCGTTTATATTAAATATAATTAATATAATAAATATACAGTCAGCCCCCTTTATAGTCACACCCTCGGGACTGAAAAAAAAGGGTGTGATTATAAAAAAAGTCATATGTTGTGACTATAGAAAAGGTTTTTCTAATATATTTATTGGTACATTAGACCAAAATATGGTGTGCTTATAAAGGGGAATTTTATATGTTGTGATTATACAGGGGGTGACTATATAGGGGGTCGATTGTAATAGAAATAATAGGCTAAATAGGCTGCGGCTAGGTCGGCTTGGCACAGTTGGGCACAGTAGATCCTAATTTTTCACATGATCTTTTGGCGTAGTAAGTTGTAACTCTACACGTAACTAGGAATAACAGCGTGCAATTAGAAGTTTTTATTTAAGAAGGATATCATTTTAAATACATCTCATCAGAAAATTTTTATGATTTCAAAAGATGGTCAAATTATAAGAAGCGTCAATTAGCTGATAGATTATTCTAGCAAAAATTGGCTGAAAAATGTTTACAGATCAACAGATCAACAGATACTGAGCAAAAAATGGTTTTACCAATCTCTCATTATTGTCCAGAGCGTAGCGAAGAACTATTTATTGTACAGAACTAGATAAATTTGCAGTACTGGTTTAACTCATGTATTTTTCCTTCCTTCCACCTACGTCACTATAATTTAACCCCTGCTTATTTCCTTTTATGTTTTGTAACACATTTTTTGTAATGCTTTATTTTTAGCAACACATTTTGTGTAACTATTTATATATGTATGTAAACGTATTAAGCGACGGACCTTCAACAGTTTCCGTTTTTCTAGTGTATTGAACTATACTAAATGGATGCAAAATATTTATCTCATATTTGTATGCAAAATAAAATAACTTATTACTATTATTTTTAAATTATCTTAATTAACCAAAAGGTATTGTGTTAAGATTGAAAGATGGGACAAAAGTCACAATTGTTTAACTAGTTTAACTAAATGATTTTAAAAAAATATTTTATTTATTTTTTGCACTATATAATTTATATGGATGATTGCCTGTGAAAAATTGGCCAAAGATGCTATATATAATCTGCCTATTTTGGATTAAATCCTTTAATCTATAATGAACTATTTTTTTGAAGAGTTTAGAAAGATTAATGAAGCAATCTTGAGGATTTTTAATTCCTAAATACTACTATCAATATAGTTTTAAAAATTTTTATGCAACTGTTATCCAGCAAACTTATAGGAATTATAAGAAGAAATCTGAATTTTTGATAAATAAGTTTAAGAGGTGATGAGAAATGATGGTACTTCTGATAAAAAGAAATTTTAGGTATACTTAAAAAAAAATATGATATAGCTTGCGATAAGTTTTATGCTTTATTTAAAAAAAGTTACTCAGAATATATTGGAATAATTAATCCAATTAAAGTAATCTTACTATATAAGAAATATGTTTATTATTCTCCTAGTAAATGGATAGAAGTTAAGAAATATCATACAGAAGTATTTGAATTGCATTATAATATTAAATATTATTGTATAACTCAAAATTTATTATGATATATGTAGGTGTATGTGACATAAATTAGTATATTTTTGATTTTCATTAAAATATATATGATGTAATAAGTGATATCACCATCAAAACAGCTATAAATTTATGTAACTTGCTTGTACAACAATTAATTTTTATATATAAGAAATTGATCTCCAAAAATATTTCAAACTTTTTTTCTAATAATATTTAGCCAAATAATTTTAGTAAAATAGTATGTATATTTGATTGTCTCCAGCTAAAGGATGAAAAATTTTTATTATATTCTGAGTAGAATAATATCTATATATATATCAGATTTTATTAATAATAAGTAATCAAATAAGCAAAAAAAAGTATATGCATTATTTCCAATATCTTTTTAAATGTTAAGATCTTTAATGTATATTTCACAAGCTCTTATTCTCTAATACAAAATTTTGGTATAAACTGCCTTGCATATTTTTCCTATTTCTTCCCTTAACATTAATGCAAATTAGAAACATGAATAGAGACAGTATAACAAAAAGGTATTAAAATTTACTGTATATTATTTTTTTTTTACTTCACTTGGCAAAATTTTTACTAATATTTAACTTCTTATTCTATTAAAATATGGAAAAGTTTCTTTTAATAAGAGAATCTCTCAATATTATCAGAATTTCTATGGTATTATTTGTACGAGTAAAAGAAGGTAAATGAACAGATATTTTCAAAAAAGAGATGGAGAATTTTGAGAATATTTTGAAAGAATCTTAAAACAAGTTCCCTCAAAAAATATTAAGCAAAGAAAAACTTCAAAGTTTAAATAATTAGTTAAATGAGTAAGGCAATAAACTATTTTCATGGTAAATATATAGATATAATAATATGTTTTTTTTAGGTTTTCTAATATAGTATTATCACTAATAAAGGGTTGATGTTCGTTGTAATATTATTACTTCTTACACAGTACGGTTTGGGACACAACAATTCATCAAATAAAATTGTCTAAATTAGAAATTTAATAAAAATATTTTGGATGCATATATTTAAAATAACTCAACATAGTTTAATTGTTACTAACTTAAACTACAAAATGACGTTGAGATTATCCTGATTGGTGATCTAGATCAAAAGTTATTAGCCTGTAAAGTTTGGTATTTTCTTAATAAACGGTAGGATTTGAAACATCTAATTCTGGCCAGAATTTGACAAAATTCTATAATTTAGGCCAGAACTATGACTGGCTGAGAGGTAATGCAGATCATAAAATTTTTTCCCATGGTACGACTAAAGAGACAAGCACAACACTGTTAAAAAATAGCTAAAAAAAGAAAAAAAGCAGTGAAAAATTTGTTCCAGATTTTATTTTTGAAAATATTGATGATTAATAAAGTAAAACATTTCCCGATATGGTTTGATTTTTAACTAATCGCAAATTAGTATTATGTATATCACGTGATTTTTTAAAATCTCAATTTGAAACAACTTGATGATTTGTTGTGTCCCCAACTATAGTAACTAGTTTTATACTATATATTAATATATAGCTACATATCAAATATTTTTTGCTGACATTTAAGACTTTATAAAAATGGAAACCTAATCTAATTCTGTGATGTAAAATTAAATTAATTGTCAAATGAGTTCTGAAACTAATTTTAAATATATTTTAAATTACAATAGCATTCAAAGATTTTTATTCACTCTCAGAAATAGAAGCATTATTAATCAATACTAAAGTTTGATATGAAGATGCAAATACAAATTTACAGTTTTAAAGCATGATGTTGAATGGTGTATAACTGAAAGTGCTAATTATGAAAAAACCATATAGAAGAGAATAGAAACGGAACTTAAAGAAATACTATAAATGTGGAGAATCTTGAATTCAATTATTTGATTTGTTCAGGTTTCTAAATATCAAGTTAAAATCCTTTATAAATATGCCTAGGTCAGTTTCTGATATTTTTAAAAAACCATTTCAAAAATATAAGTTAGAACAGAATTATAATATAATGGAAACTTGTAAAGAATTTATCCAAAACAAAAAATTAAAAATTAATATAAACGAGATTTTGGATAATATTAATTATGGAGAATGGTTAGACAAGTCTGAAAAATTGCAAAATCTAACAAAACGAATGTTAGAATCAATGTAAGTAACTGGTAAGCAATTCTTGTGAAATTCATTTATATAATTTTTTACTTTACTCATTAACTAATAAATAATTATAAGTTCAAGATTTAAAAATCGCCAAAATACAAAACATATATAAAAAAGAAGAAATCAATAATAAAGGATCATATGTTTGTGAAATACTAGTACCATGATTAAATATAGTGATAAATGATTTACCAAAAAACATGATAGCATGCATGGATAAGAATGGTGCCGCAAATAGACAATTGCAGAATAATTACAATTTGCGGTATTGCAGAACATTACAGATTTTGAAGTTTAAATATCTGCATCTTGTTAAATTTCACTGATGGGCTGTAAGAAAAAATTACATGAATTTTTTATTTTTGATTATTAATATACTAATATTACTATATTATGTAAATATGCAATCTGGGATATATAGTTTTAAAGTGACTGATTCATTAAAAATATATATACTAGGCTTAAGTTCAAAAATGATAAAATTAAGGCTAAGAACAATAAAATTATGGTTAAAAATCTTGAACTTAAAACTAGAGTTATAAAATTAGAAAATAAGGCCGCTCAAATTCAAAGCTTTATTTAACATAACTCCTCCTTTCTATTAGATAAATAAAGGATAGTTGAATAATACATATTTTATTAATTTGATTGGTTAAATTTAATCATGTGATTTAAAAATAGATCATTAAAATTAACCATTAGATCAGCTGTATTTTACCAATAGATCAACCACAACTTTTTATTAATATATAAAATGATACTTTCCACTCAATTTTGTATTCAAATCATATTGTATAATAGGTTTCTTTATTGTATACATACTTAAAGAAGTAAAAATAATTGTTTCAGATAAAATTGTAAAGATATTACTTACAGATTGTTGCTAGTTTTACAATATAATTACATATTACCAGTTAGAGGAGATATTTAGGTATTATTAAGAAAACCTTCAGAAAAATGAGTTTATATAGAAAAAAAACTGCAAAGTGATATATCTATGTTAATTGAACTTAATTTTACACATATTAAGTTTATTTTATAAACAACTGAAATTACAGTTCAAGAAAGATGAAATGCGTTTGATTTAATTATAAATATTTTACAATATATTTGTCTTTCAGGATAGAAAAAAAAATACTTGCATGGATTAGGAATAGGAATTGATTCTAATTTTAAGAATCGATTATAGAATTAACTAATCTCGATTAATCAAATCTCAAGATTCAATTTAAAAATTCAATTTTTGGTTTCGATTAATCAATTCTAATCGATATTATATACATAAAAATCATGACATTTGGGATGTCACAATTTGGATAATCATAGTTTTTATGTAAAATTGAATTTTTTTTATTCTTTTAATATTACATCATGATTGTCACTCTTGAAAATGGTCAATTTGGCCTTGAAGTAGATAATAATTATGAATTTTCATTCAATAGGCCAAATCGACTACTTTCTAAGTCAAATTAACCACTTTTAACCATTAGAAATAGTTTTGCTTAAGCAAAAGCCTTTGTGCAGTAACATTATACAAATTTGGCTATATAGTTACTTATAGTGCTCTGAAAAATATCTGATCTGATCTGAATCTACAGATTTGATCTGAATCAGATCTGGTTTAATTTTCAAAATTCTGATCTGTTCAATTTCAGATCAGATCAGATTATAACACAAGAAAATCTGATTTGATTTGAACAGATTCAGATCAAATTTTTTTTTAAATAAAAAAAAAAATTTTTTTTTTAAAAAACCTTTTCCTGGACGAATGGACGAAACCAGATGACTAAGATTTAAAAGAACAAACTAGGTAAGTTCGTTTCTTTTTTTTTGTTATTTTTACTTGAAAGAATGTAATTAACGGTTACCTTCTTTTTTAGTAGGAAGCCTGAATGAACGAAGCCTAACAACACGATCAGAATTTAAAAAAATGAACGAACTATGGTAAGTTCGTTCCTTTTTTTTAAGTTTTTTTTTATTTTTTATTTAAGGGAACGTAATTAATGTTCCTTTTACTGGATAACACTCTTATAAGAGTGTTATCCAGTTCTGCTATAATGCTATCTAGTTATGAGTAAACTGTTAAAGTGTAAATCTGAACTGGAATACATAAAACTATCTAATGAAAATATTAGTTTAGAATTGGCAAATACAGAGTTAAAAGATATACTGGCCAAAAAAAAGGATGAATTAATGCGGGTGAGAGATGATTTACTTTCAGCACAAAAGGCAGTGATAGAGAAAGATTCCACCCTTCAAGAAACTAATTCTCTTTTATTAGAGCATATTTCAAAAACATCCAGCGAATCTAAGCAAAATGAAGCGATTGGAGGTGATAAAGGACTGGAGAAGGGTAACAAAATCTCTAGTCCTAAAATAACTTCAGAATCATCTTATTCCTCATTTTTTCAGCATGCAATCATCTTCACAATAGTATTACTAATCATATACTTTCTATGGTGTATATTCTCTTATCTATATTCTTTTATTTCACTTATTAATGAAGAAAAAAATCTTCTGAATTATAAAATACCCATAAATAGAAATTATAGTTATGGATTTTCAATCTGATACATAGAAGAACTAAAAGACAGAACTATCCCCTATGAAACTTTACCTTATAAATATGGATAAGGCCACAAAGCATGAATCTTTCCAAAATATTAGACATCCAGCAATGTCATGGCCATTTGCTATGTTAGTCACAGAGAGAAGTGGTACAGGTAAGACTAATTTACTTCCGAACCTTGTTCTTGGAGATAAAAGTGAGCATATACATAAAAGATAAAAGGGCAGATCCTGATATATTAAATGTAATAATCTAATAGTTTGTGGTTACCATCCTGACAAACTAAAATGGACATTTGTTAGATATATGTATGGATTGATTGCAAGTAATTCTAAAGCGCCCTATTATAAGAATATCAGATTCAGCTACATATCATCAGAAAGAATCCCTAATGTAAAATCCTTTTCACCAGAAAGGAGTACTGTAATTATTTTTGAGAATTTATGTATGGCTCCTAAGGTTGCAGGTTAAACTGGTTTTTGAATTTGGCAAAACGTCTAAACCTCAGTTTTGTCAATTTTTTTATAAGAGTTTATTATAGTTTTGTCATTTCATATGATTTTTATAGTTAAGTTTCGCCAAATTTTTATTAATATTTTAATATAGTTTTGTCAAGTTTCGCGTTTACTATGGGGTTTCGCCTGCAACCTTAGTGGCTCCAAAATATATCCAAAATCAAATTATTCCATTTTTTACACATGGACGTCATCAAAATATTTCTCTATGCTATGTCATTCAAAAGTACCATCATGTTCTAATAATTATTTGTGAAAATATCTCCTTTTTAGTAATATATAATGCAGGAAGCAACTCTTAAGATGTATCCAAAATCATTGGGCGATATACTGATGATGTGAAAGATGTATCTTTGGTTATTAATAGCTACCTTTACAAAGGTAAGTTTGTTGTATTTGATCTCACTAGGCCGGAAGATGATCCCCTTGCAATCTGTCTGCTAAGTTTTGATACTCCACTAAACCTGCAGAAGGAGTTAGAAGCTAGGCATAAGTGTAGGAAAAAAAATGTCCAAGCTAATGAGTAGAATCTGACTTAATAGATACCAGCTTTTTTTCGTAATTATAAAAATTGGAATGGAAAAGCACCAAGCCAAAAGACCAGTTATTTATATTGATTCTCAGAAAGTGCGAGAACTAGACCATATTATAGCAAAACAAACACCTACAATTAATATTGATTCTCAAAAAGCTCATGATTTAGACCGGCATCTTGCTTTACAAAAACTATATTATCATTCTGAGGGTTTTTATCAAAATACTAAGGGATTATAGGACACTTGTAAAAAAGCTGGCTACAGCTTTCCATTTACTGATGTAAAAAAATGGCTTGATAGGCAGGCAATATATCAAATTTTTCATCCTTCACTAAAGCATATACCTTATGCCAGTTACTCTAAAATCACGAAGCCAAATACTGTACACCAATGTCCAATATGATTTAATTGAAATACCATATAATGAAGATGTGAATACAAATTTACTAAATAATGGCCCAATATATTACTATGTACTATTGGTTATAGACTGCGCGACTAGATATAAAGATTTCATTTTTTTAACATCAAAGAGCAGTGAGGAAGTTGCGGAAGCATTTAAGAGTATATATGATAATCCTGATAAACCTTTTAACTGGCCTCAAAAAATACAATATGATAAGGGCACTGAGTTTATGGGATACGTAACTTTATTAATGGATAAACATGACATTAAGATCCAAAAAATTATAGCACGTTTCAGGCATACAAGTTTCACAATGATCGATCATTATGCTGGATTATTCAAATATAGAGTTTTTAAAAATCAGTATTCAATAGAGTTTTTCCTACCTACTGGCAAGTGCTGTAGAAAATGTGAGCAGTTTGCAAGAAAAATTGTTGATAATATAAATAATAGCCCAACTCAATTGATTGAGATGAGTCTTAATGACGCCACAAAACTTGAGCGGATATATTCCAAACCATCAGTAAAATATAATCACCCAATAGGTGTTAATAAATCACAACTACCAAAGAGTACTACTATTCGATTTTTGCTTGCTCCTGGAGAGTGAGAAAATGATCCTTTCAAATGACGCAAAATAACAGATCTGATATGGTCTCCCAACCTGCATAAAATCTAGAAAATTGTTGTTGGGAGAAATCCTCCAATACCTGTTTTATATTATTTAGATGATTCAGGACCTCAGTGTCCCTTTGTAAGAGAACAATTAATGCATATTAAAGAAGAGCCTATGTTGCCTCCTAGGTAGGTATTAGGAGATAACCAAATACGTATAAGCGCTCCTTATAAAAGTTTCTAAATCTACTATGCAGTAGGGTATAGTTATAAGAATTACTCCTTCCCTGTAGCATAGCGCTCTTTTTTTCCAATCACGCCAGATTTGTACGTCTAGATTCATCTGTCCTTGCAGGTGAAAAAAAGGAACAATTTGATAATGTTGGCTACCACTATATTCAAAGTCCAAACCTAGCTCTTCATTATACTTCCTCCAAGAATTTAGGTTTTCAGAGTGGAAATTTTTTATTTAATAAATCTTCAAAAATATACTGGCATGTTCTTTCTGATATATTAAGGCAAATATTACATCACCTATAATTTTGCTTCATATTTTATATGGCGCCTCCCATTGATAATTTTTCTTACATTTCTATAAATATGTATTAGGACTAACTTTAGCTAAGCATCTTCCTTCACGCCTCTGGGCATATGCCAGAGCTTTAGTATCAATTTCGTCTTGTATTTTATAGGCATAATAGAATATCATATACAGAAATTTGTGGTAGTGATCATCAGCTTCAAACTAGTTTAGTCAGAACTCAGAAGAATCGATCTGGATATATGCAAATTCAGAAAAGTTAAAATAAACGGGAGGGCACAGCCCAGACTTTTTTGCGCAAGAAGCATAGTATATATATGCAAGAAAGCAGTATAAAATTACATAAAAATCTGTAAATCTTCAAAATAAAAATTTTATATAATTTTAAGCGAATATGTTTGCTAGCAAAATACTGGGATAGTGGTAATATCTAGTGCTAAACCGAAAGAAAGTAATCGATGTGGTAGTATCCAAAAGTAATACCCAAAAGCAATCGATGCAGTAATACCTAAAGTATCCAAAAGTAGTAATTATATGAGAAAGAGTTCAAGGAATGCAGGGATAAAAACTAGGATATAGATTTGGTAGTATCCACGAGTAGAATAATATATAGGAAAGAAAATAGAAAGTAATGCTTATAGATACTACCGGCGATAGGCAGGAAAAAAGTCAGAAAGTCAGAAAAGTTCAGAAGGATACGTGAAAAAATGGTGACCCACTCAAGCAGAATTATATATAGGAAAGAAAAAAGAAGTTATACTCAAGTGGGTCACCAGGTAATAAGCGGGAAAGAGGTCAGTAAGGCAGAAAGGTTCAGAAGAATACATGAAAAAGGGTATAAAAGCTGTAAATTCTGAACCAATTCGGCACTTCATGCCTCATCCTTAGCAATCAAAATGGTCATAGACGGGATTGCAAGAATGGCACAATATCGGCACTTTGTGCCTCACCGGCAATCAAAAAGTAAGTGAATGGATTGCAACACATCTTTAACAAATAGATGGATTGCAAATTCGGCACTTCATATCTCATCCGGCAATCAAATAAGCCAGCCATAATAATAACTATCACACCTCCGATTCTTTAACCAACTGACCACTAAATCAGGCTCTCAAAAGTTACTCAAAAGTGACGGGAAAGTGCTTGGAATTGGCGAGAAACTGAACACGTGATTGGCGCAGTAAATTTTATTAATTTCAGCCAGCATTAATCCATATTTTTTTCCAAAACTTTGAAACTCAATAACTCGACATCCAGACATCCGATTTATGCGATCTTAGCATCATTGAAAAGCTCTCAATGCCCTTTTTTAAACGACTACAAAACCGCATGAAACCAATTACAGGAAGCCAAGATATTCCGTCCTAAAGATTGGCCAGAAATTATGCTATAGTGCCAGCTAAAATATGATTAGCAAATTAACTGCACCACACGATCACAACATGATTTTTTTGCAATCATTGCCGGCTTAGCATCTTGGCCACAAAAAGATCACAGAGCAATGAAAACAAGCAGATAGCTAGAAGGTAATAAAAAGAGGATAGAGTAATAAAATCAAGCAAATATCTACAAAGTAATAAAAAGGTTACAGAGCAATAAAAACAAGTGGATATCAATAAAGCAATAAAATAGCCACAGATCATGAAAACAAATAACTAGATAGCAATTTATTCGTAACTAGGTAACAGTTTACTCATAACTAGATAGCATTATAGCGGAACTGGATAATA
This sequence comes from Rhizophagus irregularis, assembly GCF_026210795.1. Taxonomy (NCBI): domain Eukaryota; kingdom Fungi; phylum Glomeromycota; class Glomeromycetes; order Glomerales; family Glomeraceae; genus Rhizophagus; species Rhizophagus irregularis. The sequence goes on along the minus strand of NC_089436.1, from coordinate 1,620,675 downwards.
CTCTTATAAAAGTGTTATCCAGTCCTTTCTTTTTTTTTTAGAAAACTTATACGTGAAATGAAGGAACGATCAGGATTTAAAAGAACGAACTATGGTAAGTTCGTTTCTTTTATTTTTATTTTATTTTTTTTTACTTAAAAGAACATAATTAACGTTCCCTTTCTTTTTTTTTAGGAAACCTGGACGTAAGACAAAGGAACAATTAGGATTTAAAAGAACGAACTATAGTAAGTTTGTTTCTTTTATTTTATTTTTTTTTTTTACTTAAGGGAACATAATTAACGTTCTCTTTTTTTAGGAAATCTGGACGTGAGACGAAGCTGAACAACTAGGATTTAAAAGAATGAACTATGATAAATTTGTTTTTTTTATTTTTATTTTTATTTTTACTTGAGAAATGTAATTAACATTCCCTTCCTTTTTTTTAGGATAAGTAGAGTTCTGAACAGGTTGTCTAAATTCAGGTAACCTGACAGGTTGTCCTGAATTTTTCATGCCAGGTTTAGCAATTCAGCATCAGTTCAGATTGTAACATCAGTATAACCTGAATGACTTGTTGATCTGAAACTATAATTTTATATAATAAGTGAGTTATGGTATTACAGTATAATTCACTTTTTATATTGATTTTATATAATAAAAGTGAATTGCAGTATCAGAATTCATTTTTTTATATTTATTTTATATTTAAAAAGTTTGCAGTATTGCAATTAACCTTTTTATACAATTTTAATATAAAAAACTGAATCACAATATTTCAAAAAAATGTTTTGCACCATTTTTTTTTTGATATTTTAATATAAATCCTAAAAATTTTCAGATTTCAGTTCAGGTCAGATCAAACAGATAATCTGATATAACCTGACCTGACCTGACCTAAAAAAAAATTTCAGGTTAGGTTTATCAATTAACCTGACTTGACCTGACTCATTCGGAACTCTAAAGATAAGAATCAGATCTGAACTAAATTCAGATTAGATTCAAATCAGATTCAAATGGATCTGAAAGGACCCCGAACAATATATATATAGGTCAGATAAAAAATTTAAAATTTACTAAGGTCAATAAGCAAATATTTTTCATGTCTACTATACTAAGCAAACTTTTATCTAATCCATAAATTTTTTACACTGCTAAGCAACTTATTTTATGACATATATATTTATATATAATTTTTTTTATAAAATATGTATATAAAAAAAACTAAAAAAATAAAAATTTTTGAAATAATGTATGGATAAAGCTATTATTATTTTTTTGTAATATTACAACTTATAAATGTTTCTTATTAATATTTCATATATCTGTTCTGTGACTTCGTAGCCGTAATTTAGTGCAGTTCAAAAGTAAAACATCCAAAACCTTCTTAAAAGAAAGTTGTTCTTCGGAGCAAAGGTTCAAATCGCTTACATATAAATTTATATCATGATTGAATAGATATTTATGGATTTATTCATGTTTTTTATAACGCCACCAATACACAGAATTTTTATTTTTAAAATTTACTGTAAAATTTGTCAAAAAAAATATTTTTCTAAGTAAAAATGAAATAACTTTTATTGATTATTACAAAAATTATAGTGTAAAATTATAAAAAAACAGAAAAACACTTATTTTTCCCTTCTCATCCACCCATTGCTCTCATTTTAAATATATATTTTTTAAATATTACACGAACGCGTATATGATTTATAATTTTAATGTTATGTGGACGCGTATTTATTTTATCAAAAACATGTTACATGATCCCATCTAAAAATGTTCTCTGTATTACGTATACAATTAACTTATTCTTTGTATTAAAAATAGTAAATTTTTTTTATACAAATATGTTTATAACTTTGTTTACATATTTTATTAGATTTTTTTAATGTGAAAATGTAAATATATATTATATTATATATATATATTAAAAAATTCTATCCTGCTACGCAAATATATATCTGACTATTAATAATTTAATACTCTGTTACGCATAATTATATCTGACTATTTAAAAATTATGTTATCAAATAAGTAATAATAAATCTCACATAGGAAAAAATTTTTATAGTTGCTTAGTTAAAACAAACTCAAAACCTACCTTTATATATATTGTTCGGGGGGCCCCTGATCTGAACCAGATTCAGATCAAATTGAACCAGATCTGGTCAGATTCAGATCAGATCAGATCAAATTTAAGCTGAATCCGATCTGAACTGATCTGTTAGAAGCACTAGCTACTTATAAACGCATGTATTCCCTATTAATTGGTATAAGCATATGGGCGCATTTTTGAAATAGGCTTATTAGTCTGTTGTAGATCAAATTGACATATATTTTAAAATTAGTATATGGTCTAAATTATCAGTTTATATTAATAATATTTTAAAACTGTATAATTGATACTTTTCTTATATAATTAATCATGCTAATTTGAGACATATGTTGATTTGGTTATAATAAATCTAACCAATTAATTCAGGTAAGAGGTGTGTCAATAATATATTAAATTGTTCGATGTAACCGGTTGTCCTCATATGAAGGGTATGTCAAATTCCAAAAATGCGCCCGTATGGCTTCAGTGCCATCTTATAACCAAAATCCCCTAAGTTACACTAAGTTAATTCCGGCCAAGAATTAATGCTGGCCAGAATTAAAATTTTATTTAATTGTTAAAACACAAATTTTTTATATTATTTTTAGGTCAAACATCAATGGAAACAATTGACTAAGATCATAAAAGGTCATAAGAATGAAAAAATTGTTTAAACGTCAGATTCAATTTTTTTATGCGATTTTTGATTAATCGATTCAGAAACAATTTTCGATTAATTCAACTATTGCAGAATTAATTCCAATCCCTAGCATGGATTTACTTTATAATAATATCATTAAATTATTTCAAAGTAAAATGGTTGAATGGAGAAACAAAACACAAAAATAATAAAATACTTTTGGAAAAAGGTTTGTTGAATATCTAATAGCAGCATTATGGTACATAGATCCACATTGTACAAAATTTATAGAATGACTACTTTTACTTGAAGAATTATTCAATAAATTAGATCAATATCAAAAAAACTAAAATTATAATCTTTATTATTTTACTGGAAACCATGCTAAATATAATCTTGAGCATAACAAACTTGAAAAATTAGCTTCTTCATTAGAATTATCAGCAGCATAACTATGAACAGCTAGTAAAAATTGGGAGAATATTATTGAAGAAGTCTTTATTTACATCTTCAATGTGAAAATATGCAAACAACTTAGAACAAATTAACAAATCTATGAAACAAATACAATTGAATGATATATCAGCATATCAGCCAGCTAATGATCTAAAGGTATATACAGTAGATTCCTGTCAAAAAATTTATGCACAATACCAATAACTTCAAAATCACCTATCCAATATAGCTAATTATACCAAAATTAATTTGGATAGCTTTTACCTGAAGATGCAATGCAACGGTACCATTATATTAAAGATCTTTTAAATACAGTTTCCTGTTACTTTATATCAGTATTATAATGTCAATTTATACAGCACGGTTTCCACATTTGCTTGACAAATTTGGCCAGAGTTATGCAGAGTTATGCATGAACACGTGATAAAACAGCTGGTGTTGGATACTTTATTAAAAAAGACGGTCTTGATGTAGAATCGTGGTCTTTCGGTCCAGTAACACGTACAATAAAACTGACGGTCTTTTTAAGGACTGCAGTCTTTTTAAGACTGATCAGTCTTTTTTCTTTTTTCTGCAAATAAAAAATTTTTTATTTATAGAACCATTCCAAACGTATATTATAAGCAAATAACATGTATAAAGATGGATTTATTATACTTTATTAACATTAATTTTCTTTTTTACCTTGGAGACAGGGAGACAGTCTTTTCTAGAAGTTTCAATATGCATGTAATAACTTATATATAAAGACCAATACAAAGACCAGGTCAGTCTCAGGACTGGTCCTACTGCGCTAAGAAAAAATGAAAGATCGCAGTCCGGTCCTACAAGTCCTGGGATTGACCGGTCCAGACTGAGTAGGACCGGTAGGACCGATGACCATTTACCCAATGTGAAAATTTATAAACGATTTTTATATTGCTTTACTGTGAATTCGTTATACATATTGAGTTCTAACCAGTATAACCGAGCGAAGCTCTCATGATGATAAAATTATTCTAAAAGACTAATGTCCAAAGGTTAAGAAAAAAATCAATATAGAGGATCAGTGTTGTAGACTTCCTACATTCTTATTGATTACCATAAACTATACTCCATACCATTTTCTTTGTATTCGAATACTTGTTATTGATATCTGTAGTCGAATTATTAATTGCTTCTCATTCTCCATAATTTCAAATAAACATTTCAAGGAACATAACTATCACTTACTGTTATAAAATGCGAAACGATATTCTGGAAGACGATTCTTCATATCAGAAATTTCTTTATATCTGTAGTCTAATTATAATATGCTAATTGTTCTCTTATTGTATGCCCGATTGTTGTGTGCTTGTTCCCGATTACTCTTCAAAGAAATGTTGTAAAAAACAAAACTATTACGCAAACTTTCATTGTCTATTTTTTACTATTATCTATTCTATATATGGTTTATCCAAGTTATCATTAGGTTTATTGTGAAATATACAAATTTTCAATTTCGAATTCGAGTTATCATTTTAAATTAGTTTTCGCTTTTGATTATAAAAAAAAAATTTATTAAAATTATATATAAATAAATTCTTAATATTCTTAATGTACATAAATATACAATAATAAAACGACTTGTTATATTCTATACGGATAGTTTACTATTTATCATATCCAAATATACTTTCTTAAACTTTTACTTCCTTTACTTCTTTTACACTATCCATCTGAACTACTGGTTCATCTCTTAATTTAACAAATCTTTCTCTGTATTTTCTTCTTGAAACTGCTAATAACACAGCTCCAAGACCAAGTAGTAATAAAGATCCTACCAAAGATACTGCAATAATAACACCAGGCTTCACTTTATTTTCCTTCTTATCGTTATTAATACTGTCACCATCTTTATTATGATTATCATCACCTTCATTTCTACCAACATCCATGATTTGAATTCCACTATTGTTTCTACCATCACCAAGGAATTTAGTTGGCACACAAGTTCCAAAATCAGTTTTTGGTAAACCGAAAGTAGCGTCATTACACTTATCTGCTGAAATAACGACTTCATCTCCAGTTTCAGCGAATTTATTAAACCAATTAACAACGTAATCTTTCTGATATGATGGATATTGTATAGCTATCAAATCTTGTAATATTAAATCAGGTCGAGATGCAGAACTTTCCGACCAATCGTCATTTCCATTAGAATTTAATAACTTGTGAGTACGGAATAAAAGTTTTTCTTTAAGAAATCTTGGAAGATCTGATGTTTGATTATATCCAAAGAGATTTTTCCATGCATCAAGTGTACTATATTGTGTAATAAGATCTGACATATCAATTACAATGTATGCTCCAGAAATGTATTGTTTTAAATCGTCAACCGAAAGATCAGTTGTTATCTGGGGATTCAAGAGAAAAGCGGCTAGAAAAAAAAATGATTATGTTATTTGCATGAACTAAAATATTTATAATTTATATCTCTTTTAACATACCTGCATCCGAAGTAACATTTGGATAAAATGAAGATGATTTAATGGTGAAAGTTTTATCACTTTCGAGGGACACCCAAGCAATTGACTTTTTTGTTTCATTTGGTACTTTAGAAAGATTATCCAAGTGACAAAAATAATTGCTTCTAATTTTATCGAAAGCTTCATTAGCAATAGCAGTTTTATTAAAAAAGAGTGACATGTATTTAATCCATTCGGCTTTCTAATTTTTTGTAACACAAGAATAAAAATAAATTAGTGACATACTCTGCATTACACAAAATATAAAAACTGATCAATTTACCTGTAACGCCGGAGTGTCTTCATCATAAGAAATTGTAACATATTTTCCTCCTGTATTTGAAGGTTTGTTCGTAAATATGACGTCGACACTTGAAACTAAAGATGTATTTGCATAATTGAAATTATCATATAAATAATTATATTTTTGTAAGCAGGGAGAGGTAATAGTTTTTTTATCATCAACATATTTTAATGATGTTTTTTCTTCCCCTAGAATCTTTTGTAGTAAAATAAAGACTAATTAATTTTTTTTTCATTTTAAACCGAAAAAAAAGAAAGGAATGAAAAATAATTTACCTCTAAAAATGAAATAAAACTTCGATCAGAAACTACAACATTTGTCACTGGAACTTGAATATAATTGGTGGCAGCAGCTACAGCAGGCTGAGTTGCGGTACAATATAGAACATATGTTTCAGAAGTATGTTTATTAGTGAGAATAACGTAATTATTGTGGTAAGTCACATTAAATCCGGAGTTGCTCGTTCCTATGTCTAAGTTTAAAATAATGAAAAAAACGGAAATTTAATATATAGGTAGTGCGTATCACCAGCATTAAATAAAAATAAAAAACACTTACCATTATCGAAATAAACTTTATCAGGAAAATAGTCGAAATTTACATCAAATGTAGCATCACGACAATCAGATAAAACAGGATGTGTTAAATAACACAATATCGAAAGTACCAAAAGGCATTTAAACCCATTAAAACGTAACATATTCATTATAATATATATATATATATATTTTAGCCTGGAGAGAAAAAATTGAAATAATTTGATCAAACCGAAGCTTAAGGGGTGAATGGGAGAAAGTGCATTTATTTATATAAACACAATGTTTGCACAGTAAGTGGGTGAAGATAAAAGATAAAATGATCTAATTCTATAAATAGAACTAATCTACTCTTCTGCATCAACATTTGACAAAAAGGTCTTTCAAATTTAAAGATGCATATATTATGTGTGACCATACAAAATGATGAATACAACATAGATCGCTAGAACAACTTTAAATATTTAAAGATATTTAAAATACTTTATTTGTGATCATTGCAAATTACCTTACTTGAAACTATAAATAATGCACGAAACCAGCTAATTTAAAAAAAAATAGATATTTTTTTTATTTAAATAGCTGGATATATACATCCCATTAAAATTGACATTTCTGGTCATAAGCCAGATTGTTTCAACCGGATTTTGATATGGTATTTTTCAATATGGTAAATATCATAGAACGTCAATTTTATCATTTTACTATGAAATCTTTCTTTCCTTTTGATGGTTCGAAAGAAGGTGCTTAGATAAGAAAGTTTGATTAAAAGCTTTCTAAGTGAAGTAAAGATTTTTTTTTTTTATCGGTAACTTTAAGAAAGGCACTGTTCGATGAAAAATGCCGTAACTATAATTTTTGTATATCCTTATTTTTATGGTTATATTATTAAAAAAATCGGGATAAACATAATGATAAGATAAGACATTTCTTGTTGTCTTGTTATTATTATTTTGGGAAGTGCAACAAAAATTATTTATAATTTATGTATAATATTTAAAGAAAATTAGATATTATCGTAGATCTCCTTTATACCTTAATCCGTTGTTTGGTAAATAATCAGGCGTTTACAAGTAATACGTTATCCTGTTTTACTAGTATGTAAATCTGCATAAAATCATCTATATTTGGTATTAACATGGTCTCATAACTGCTTATTATAATATTGCTTATTTTTAATCGGCATAAAATCACATTGACATCTATGTTTATGTAAAAATTAAAAGTATTGTCGCGCCAAAATTGCCAAATTAATACTCGTTTCAAAATAAGTATAGTTAGGATGAATTTTTAAATAAATCGGTATTAAAAATAAATTCATTAATATAAATATTACACGTTATTTGTGTCGCACTACTTGTTGACTTTTTTCATTTTTTCACAATTTTTCATATGGTAACAATCTTATCATTTTGGGCTTTAACATTTTCCATCTGTAGTTTTAAGAATTCTGATTCGAAAATAGATTTTAAATTTTTAATAGAACCCCCGTACATTTTTTTCCTAATATTTATTAGTACGCAACCTGAATTTTAATAATAAAATTAATAACTAGTATAATAATTTTTAAAGTAAAAAAAAGATTTATTTTACTAATTAAAATTTTAATTTTATTAATTCAATAATAATAGATCGCAAAACTTCTTTAAATATGTGATTTTTTTCCATACAAAATAAATATAATATAGTCTTATTATTTTGGCATATAAAAATTTATAAAAAAATATTAAGATATTATTACAAAATTAAAATTATAAATATATCTATAATATATAAACTGTATGTAGGACATCTCTTATTTATATTATATAAAAAATCACTTTGCATTGTATCTTAGTAAAGATTAAAATTAGAAAAATAAATTTATTACCATTAGATTTTTCTTATTAAGATTATACTTCTCCGCTAATTAATTACATTATATTTTGGCAAACAGATTAATTCACTATTTATTATAAAATTACTATGAATTAATTATGTCTTAAAATACAATTTAGTTAGTAATTCATCAATTTGATGAAAAGTATAATTAAGATGAATTTAATGGTATAAAATTATTGATTTTGAATTATTAATTAGTTAAAAAATAGGTGTATATCCTAAAATAAGCATTTATTTGATGATGTAATGTTTATTATAATGAATCTATATAATATAAATAAATTATAAAAATACAAATATAGAGTTGTTCTATATAGTAAAAAGAAATAAAAATTAGCAATAGTAAGGTTCTAGTTAATATATTTTCTTTACAATGAATATTTTCCTTAATATATTATGAAATAAGTTAAAAATTAAATAGATATTTCTAGGTTAAATAAATGATTAGTAATTGTCATATATAATATATACCATACAGTTTGCTTAATATTGGGTTATATTATTTTTGTCAAATGATCTGTATAATGTAATATAATATTGTGATCAATAAATTAATTGTGATCAATTAGTCATGTGCAATCTTATTTTTCCTAAAACTTTCTACACAATATGAAGGATTTTTTAAAAACTTTTATTAAATAAATTTTTAATTACTAATTATTAATTTTAATTTTAAATAATATTACATATTTACTTATAATTAATAAAGTGATATTTATTAAAAGTAAAATTTATTTACAAAAAATTCATTTTAATAATTAAAATGGTTTATTATATGTACTAATCTTACAATTGAATTAAAGAAAACTACATCATAATTATATATTTATAAATTTTAAGTATCAGTTCTTTTGTTCTTATTTTAAACTACAATGAAGTATTTCTTCTTTTTTTTTTGCATTGCATAGCAAATTTTCTGGTGAAATAATTGAAGATTTTTATTGAAAAATAGTTGGATATCATAAAAGAAACTTATCATAAATAAGTTTTTGAAGTTTATTTATTATTTAAGAATCATAAAAACTAAGCAGTAATTAAATTGTATTGTTTAATTCAAGGCTATATTTTTTTAATACAGTCCCCCTTCTCTATAGCAAATTTCAATATAACGATATAACAGATTTTCAGTATGGTATCGATTTTAAATATAAAAAAAATCTTGATATAACGAAATTTACTATTTATTTACTGTATAACATAGTATGAAGTAAAGTATGTGAATATATAAAAATATCTCTTGATATAACAGATTTTTTTATAACAAATTTTTTTTTCAGTATAACAAAGAATTTTGCAGTTTTTATTTGCATGTAATTAAATAATTCTATTAATAATTAGATTGATGCACTAAATATTATAGATCAGGATTATATCAGGATCGTATCAGGATTGATAATTCTGGCTATTTTATTTAATATTTAGGCAGAATTATGTTAATTTACATTAATTCAGTTGTATTAGGATTCAATATGAATTGTTATTAATTTATATTTATTACAGTAGTAATAGGATCCTAAAGAATACTTCTGGTTAAATTAACATATCATTAACAAACAATAATTATTGTCCGGAGCGTAGCGAAGGACTATTTATTGTACGGAACTAGATAAATTTGTAGTACCGGTTTAACCCATGTAATTTTTCCTTCCTTCCACCTACGTCGTCATCGCACAATTTCCTTTTTGAAACATAATGCCCCTGCTTATTTCCCTTTATACTTTTTATTTTTAGTAACATTGTATGCAATGTCATCGATTACTTGATAAAGCAAAATGTATCATGTTCATTATATAAAAAAAAAGACCCTGTATTTGAAAAAATTTTGTCGCGTCGCGTTACTCCGCGTATCACATCTGATAAGATCAATAATCAAACAAATAAGTCACATGAAAAAAAAAGTACTTTCCTATTTCCTTCGTCTTACCCTTCCCCTTACTTCTCTCACTTTTTCTGGTGTTTAGTTTTCCTCGAGCGTGATATTTCAGGTTTTCATTTTTTTTTCTTTAATTTTTTTATCTTGATAACCAGTTTTTAACATTTTTTTTCTTTTTTAGGCATTGTTTCTTAGCCCTTTGGATACATAGAAACTTGGTGAACATCTGCAAATGTATTTTTTCGAATTTATTTATTCTAACAAAGCATTGTTAACATTCAATTTTTCTCTTTTTTTAGATGGTTGATGTTTAAAACAAAATACTGAAAGTTACCAGCAGCACCAAGGAAAAATGGTTTTTTAGCGAATAAATTTTGCGTAAACTTCGGTCCCTTTCAGACTTTTTTTTTATTTTTCTTTTAATTTAAATGTTACTAATAGTTCTTTCTTTTTTTCTTTTCGTAGGCGATTCTTTGAGCCTCTTGACATATATTTTGGTAGTTTAAGTATTCTTTTTACTTAAATCAATTCTTTTAGCGAAATGTTTGCTAATATTTCATTCATCTTCACTTTTTTTAGAGTCATCTGGACGCGTTAGATTTAGGTAAGATATTTTTTTTACTTTGTTATTTGTTTCAACAAAATAACGAAACTTTTACTAGTAACAATTCGTTTTATTACTTTTTTTTAGACAGTTTCTTCAAATATCTATGGACATGAATTTCGGTAAGGTTGGAAATCTGGTTCTCCCTAGATGCATTACGGTATGTGTTTAAATATTTTTTCTTTGTCTTTTTTTTTTATTTTTAACAAAATGTAACGTCTGCTAATATTTTGTTTGTTTTTTTAGTTGCAGATTTTAGGCAGCTTTTGGGTGACGAAACGACTTATTGCTCCGGACTTACAACGGTTCCCGTTTTCCTAGTTTATTTATTATATAGTCAGTTATTGTAAACAACATTAAATTATTTTCTACAAAAAAAGGAATTATAATAAACATTTTTACATAAAAAAAATTAAAAACCTACTTTCAACTCTTTAAAAATATTCATCAGTTTCCATTTCCAAGTTCCAAGCTGAAATTTACAAAAAAAAGTAGAACACTTCAGAAAACATTTCCTACAATAAAAAAAATAAAAAAAGAAACATTAGTAAATAATGTTATATGAAATTAATAAAAAAAAATGAGTTTCCCACTTACTTCTTGTTTCAAACGCCTATTTCAAAATCCAGGAAGTTCACTATAATAAAAAAATAAAAAAAGAATATTAGTAAATGTTCTTAAATGAAATTAATAAAAAAAATGAGTTATTCCCACTTACTTCTCATTCTAAACACCCATTTCAAAGTCCAGGAAGTTCACTACAATAAAAAAAGTAAAAAAGTAATAAATATTTTTAAATGAAATTAATAAAAAAAGAGTTATCTCTACTTACTTCTCATTCTAGGTGTCCATTTCAAAGTCTGAAAAGTTTATTACAATAAAAAAAAATAAAAAAAACATTAGTAAATGTTCTTAAACAAAATTAATAAAAAAAAGAGTTATTCCCACTTACTTCTCATTCCAGGCGTTCATTTTGAAGTCCAGGAAGTTTACTACAATAAAAAAAATAAAAAAAAAACATTAGTAAATGTTCTTAAATAAAATTAATAAAAAAAATGAGTTGTTCCCACTTACTTCTCGTTTCAGATGACCATTTTAAAGTCTGGAAAATTCACTACAATAAAAAAAATAAAAAAAATGTTAGTAATTAAATTATCAGTAATCAGTTCTAAGGTTGCCTGCCGAAACTAAAAAGGAAATTCCAAAAGGTTTCGGCCAATCAAATCAAATGCCGAAAATGCTGAAATTAGGCCGAAACTCAGTCTTAATTTTGGCCAAAATTAAAATTCAGCCGAAATTATGATATTGTGTCACGTGCCATTACACCAATTTCCAAAAAAAGGAAATTTTGTTTCCCAGTAAAATTGGTGAAATCAGTTTCACAAAGGTTACATAACTTTCCAAAAAAGGAAATTTACAATGTCGATCATTTCTGGCCAGAATTACATCCTAAAAATGGCCAGAATTATACCAATAATTTCGGTCAAATTTCGGACTTTCGGCAATAATTTTGGCATTATAAATTTCGGCAAATTTATTTTTGATTGCCTAAACTTTCGGCTACAAAAAAGTTTCAGCCTTGGCCTAAATTACCTAATTTCGGCAAGCAACCTTAATCAGATCAACAAATCACATGATCTATATGAGTAATATGACTGATATACCTATACTAAAGAATTCATTATAGTGTTAATAAAGTTGTTTATAATGAAGTCCTGATCAATTAAGATGCAAGGTTCGTTATATCAAGAAGGAACTGTATACAGTGAAATGCAAGCTGTTTAATATCTTGAGCTTTTTTATTTATATAGGATGTATCCAAGTCAAACTTTTCCTATAAGAACAATAATTGATTATTTTTCTTTAAAATTGATAATTTAAACCATTTTTTGAAAAATAACATATTCAGATAATAATGGAATTAATGCCCATTTTTCTTCTTGATTGTGAAAAATAATATAATCAGAATTATAATTATATTCTTCATTATAGATATTATTTGTATTGAAATTAAATGCTTTTACTTTATTATATAAATCCAGAATATGAAGATCAGTAGAATAGTCAATAACTGATCAACAACTATTTGATCATTGTATAACATATTGATTATTAGGATCTTAAGCAATAAGTGTCATATACCAGATATAAGAAATGTTAAAAGGCATTACTATATCTATCATAATTATAACAAAACATACCATTTATTATTAATAGATTAGTATATTAGAAATATTTATTTATAAAGTGAATATAGTTCATATATATATTAGCAAAAATAAAGTGTTTTAACTTTTAAATAGTTTAGATATAGCTTCATCTTTTTATTAAATTATTTTCTTTTATGTAAAAAATTGGGATCATATGAGCATTACAACATTATATTTTTATTATTTTAAATATAAAATAACTAAATTATATAAACTTTTTTATTATACTTAAAAACTAGAAGTTCTTGAAAAGTAAACGTAAAAAAAATTTTATACTAAATTTTATCTCTAAAGAAATAAGATTTAATCAAAAAAAGTGTAACTTTTTAAATAACAATTTACTAATAAAAATAATTGATATATACTTTACCTTTAACTCTAATCTGATTTTATTTATCCTAACATTGATATTCTAAATAAAATAAAATAGTTGTCAAAAATAAATTAACAATTAATTTTATTGAAAGTCTATCTGATAAGGTCTTAAACAAGTGAAATTTATATGAAAATTTTATACAAAATATGTACTTGAATTTTATATGTATGTAATTAGTATATACAGTCAACTCTCTTTATAGTCACACATTTGGGACAATCCATATTTGGTGATTATTTTACAAGTGTATTGTACGTTTAGTGGCCACTACTTTCCGCACCCTCTATTGAAGGTTATGAAGGTAGGTCGTTCATTGCATCATCCTCACTAAATCATGATGTAAGGATTTAGTGATTCCCTAAGGATTTAATGATTCCGGCCAAAAATTAACATAATTTTAGCCAAAATTATACTTAAAACTTTATTGTATCGTAACTCGCCAATATTAATCGTAGAGAGATGATCTTACCGCCATTCGATTTGTCTTGATGAGACGGTTCTAATGGTATAAAATACGTCGAAATCCAACCACTAGATTAATTTCCGAAATTAAAAAAATATTAATGGTTTTTGTGTAATAACTCTGCCAATATTGATCTTAGAAAGACGATCTTACTACCATTCGATTCGTCTTGATGAGACGAATCTAATGGTATAAGATACATCGAAATCCAATCACTAGATCAATTTACGAAATTAAAAAATATTAAATTGTTTTTAAGTAATAACTCCGTCAATATTGAGCTTACCACCATTTGATTCATCTCGATGAGGTGATTCCAACGAGCTATAAATCGTCTTTTTACAATCACTAGGTACTGAGAAATCTAGCAAAATGTTAAATGGCGCAGTAAACATAAATCAAGAAATATTATAATGCCGATATTTAACATTTTGTTGAATAACTCGTCAGCCAGTGATCGGAAAAGGATAAAACTACCACCATTCGATTCGTCTCAGTGAGACGATTCTAACAAGCTATGATACATCTTTGTACGATTATTAGATGCCAAGTTATTTAATATATTTTTTATATAACTGTGATTATAAATGGTTCTTTTTAATATAAGATTTTTGAGGATAGGTGTGATAGTGACTATAGATAGATTGTGATATATAGGATAGATTTTAATAATAAAGTGTTTTGAACATTCAACTGGTGTGACTATATAGTAGAATGTGACTATAACGGAAGTGACTATAGAGGGAGTTGACTGTATTTGTATAATATTATTTATTTAATTATACAGACCCCTACACTAATTTACCAGATTTCATGAAATTTACTTAGTAATATATAGTAAAATTGATGATTTTCGGGCTGCATAAAAATTTACGAGTTCGCAATAAAATTTGGCCAAATTTTTTTTATTTGAAAGCCAATTGATTATAGTTTTTAAAAATGTAATCAGAAATATTCTATTTTAAAATGCAAAGAAATATTTATTTGTAAAGTAATGGATGAGATAATTTTATATGTAAAAATGAAAAAAACATATAGAAAAATTATTGCTTATACTTTGCAATGAGAAAATTTTTTTATATTTTAAAAATTTTTCTTTTTTGTTTTAATACTTAACAATTATAATTGATTGGCTTTTTAAAAAAAAAATTCTGGCTGAATTTTATTAAAAATTCATAAACTTTTATGCAGCGCAAAAATCATCAATTTTACTATATATTACTAAGTAAATTTCATGAAATCCGGTAAATTAGTGTAGGGGTCTATATATTATATATAAATTTATATTTAAATAATTCTATATTTAAGTAATTTTATTCAAAATATTTGTATAAATTTATTTGGCTATAATTATACATATATTTATATTTAAATAATTTTATATTTATATAGATTTTATATGAATTATTTATAATAATTTTATATTTATGTAAAAAATAAATAAATTATTTATATATATTATGGATTTATAAAAATTTATATAACAAATTTATATTGGATATATATAGGTTTATAGATGTTGCATAGATTTTATAAAAAATACAACTCCTGATGAAGTGATTATTTTATTTTTAAAAAGTTGTATAATCAAGCGAAAATTTGGCTGATGAACTCAAAGATCAATGATATTCTGATAAATTACATACACCTCATATCCATATATATATAAAAAATAAATGCCCAAACTATGAATGAAACTTTTACTGATAGAAGCGAAAAAAACTATATTAATTTTATTACATAGCTTATGATATTCTGTATGATTAAAAAATAATATAGTGACTATGGATATGATTATTTTCTGTATAACTTATACTAGTGTTTATTTACATTAATGAATACATAAATAATCACATAGAATTTCATTTAAAAAAAAAACTAATTTAAGCAATTACTATTATAATTATAACTGAAATTACTACTTTAACTAATCTTATGCAAGCTTTAAGAAATTTTTTGTAATTTTTCCTAATAAAAATTATCTTTAAAAAACCTGGAGAGGATATTTGTTTCTTTCAACAATTTTTTGAACATAATAGTTTTATTTTTTTTTGTAAAGACTATTAAAGTAATTCCTATAAAATTAAAATTTATTGGTTATAATACAAAATTAAAAAATGTAGGTAAAGTAACAATAAATAAATGGCTGTACATACCATTAAACTATTAAATGATACTATATCCATTCCAAGTACTTCATATGTCTGTGCTAAAAAGTTTTTGTAATGATATTTAAAATTTTTCAAAGTTATTAGAAAAGTATTGATTTAATATTTTTCTTGCTTTTGCTCTTTTCTACCATTTATAATGAAATATGTCATTACTATCCCTTTTCATTTTCATTAACAATACAGTCTTTGAAATTCAGATTAATTTTACTTAATACTTCATTTAATTTTATGACACATTCATATTAATTATTCACGTCAATTTTTTTGTAATAATAATCTTTAAGTGCTTTATTAATACCATCCTAATTGCCTCTCACTCTCTGGAACTTAGTATTTAGTTTATTAAAAAAAAATTCCAATCCAATTCTGAAAAGTCCTTAAAATTTCTGTTCAAACCTATTCATCTCTTAGAACATTAACAGTGCTGACTGTATTATTTAGCAAAGCATTCGTTTTGCTCAATCTAGTCTTTATGTTATTTAGATTAACTTTCATAACTTTTAATTTGAAATCCATATCATTTAGTTTATTTATTGCATATTCCATCAAAATAAAAGTATCACCTGTTAGATTAAACTGTTTCTCAATCATGTCTTTCAATTCATTATTAGATTTTATTTTCCATTTCTGTCTATTATAAGTTTCATGAAATTTGCAATATTTATTTCTTAAAGTTATAAATTGTAATTGAATTGTATTTACATTTATGCTTAAAAGATATTAAAAAGTTTGCCAAGAATAAGTTTATTTTTGACTCACTAGTCATATTTATATTAGTCTGATAACCAGTCAAATAAATGTCATCAAAATTGGTTTTGAAAAAAAATTGATCACATTAGATTATTTATAACTAATCACTAATCAGTGTAAACAGAAATAAATTAGAAAAGCGCAGTACATATTAGCAATTTTATTTAAATAGTCCTTTGGTAAGTTTTACCAAGATAAATATTGATTAATTTATTTAAGAATATTTTCAACATTTTTTTTTATTTTTTTGTAAAAATACATTTTTTAACATAAAATTTAAAGATAATTAAGGAAAAAAAAAAGATAATTAAGGAGGAAAAAGAAATTTTTTTAATATTTTAAAGAATAAAATATTTTTTTTTTATTTTTTGTAGAAATATATTCTTATACAATTGTAAATACTATGTAAGTATTAGAAGTTTATATAGATTTGCATAGTTTAAATTTTAAAAATTGAATTTATTATACTTGTCTTATTAAAGGATTTAAAGGATAATAATTTTATATTTATGGGATTAATATTTAGCATGTAATTATACTTTAAATTGTCTAGAAGTTTATTTTATAATATCTTTTGTTCTAGTAACTGGATTTTCATAATTTTTGCTTATTATTATTATTAAGACAATTTAAATAGTGTGGTATTTACATGTTATTACATCAACATGTGATGATCTGCATAATTTTGGCAAAACAAAGTGCCCAAATAATTTTGGCCGAGATAGAACATAAGCATTGAATCCATCAATTAAAGTATAGTTTCGTTTATACATAACATAAATTTAATAATCCTAATTTATTAATAATAGAAGTAATAAATTAAAAACCTGATCAATATCTAAAGATAAAACATAACATATTATTTATATTGTTAACAAAAAAAATTAAAATGACACAATATTTCTGCGTATTAGAGTTATTGATAGGCATCTCAGTTTCCACTTTAAGATAATTACATCCTAACGCAAAAGTCAAAGAAAAGGACTTGCCGAGTTATTGTATGACATCCACATCTGTATCCGTATAAGGGCGTTTTTCTGTAAGACCTTTCCACATAAATAATCGGTACGGCTTGATAATATAAATGACTCGATGACTTACTCTCTTGCAAATCTTGCACGTTATTTTTATTCTTTCTCCAATTCAAACCTTAATAATTTTTCGTCAAAACGTTTATATATTTCTATCTTTTCTTATTCTTTTTCAAGTCAAGCTAACTGTTACAATTCACCTTTTCATAAACTTGATCACCTTAGGCAGTCTAATAAATATCAAACATTTTTACTACGAGGAAAAATGTCGGACGAATTCATCAAACCATCTGAATTAGTTGAGATTATAAAAGATACTACTAAAGTTCCTGGAAAAGATTATTTGGTGGTTGATGTTAGAGATGATGATTACGAAGTAAATACTTGTCAGTTATTTAAAATTATATTTTTATATCAAAAATTCTTAACAACAAGATTCTTCTCAATCTATTTTCTTTGTAATCTTCCTTCAAAATAGGGAGGTAATATACCAAATAGCATTAACAGCCCTTCTACAAAATTTCTTGATGATGTTGATGGTCTTATTTCCAAATACAACCAAGGTAAACTATCAGAATATTTTTTATTTAATCAAATAAATCTTTATCTTCTTACTTTCTGTTATTTAGTACCTAGAATAGTTTTCACATGCGCTTTATCTCAAGTTCGTGGGCCAAAATGTGCAAGAATTTTCAAAGAAGTAACAGAAAACATGGGAACTAATCAAAAAGTTCAAGTGTTACAAGGTGGAATCAGTGAATGGCAGAGTCAAAATAAGGCTGATCCTAAACTAATTGAAAATTATGATCCTGATTATTGGGAATAAGATTATTAATATTATATTACTTGAATCGTGCTATTCCTGAGTCAGTAATTGACTTTTTCCATCAAGAGGTTTATTTATTCTACAATGTTAATAAAGTTTCGAATTTGAATTACTTTGCACAATATTTATTCAAGATCAAATTATGATTAAAAGATTATGATAAAGAATCATTGCTTATATATATGAACATAAGAAGAAAAATGAAATCATCCAAATTATACTACAAATAAAACATAGTAACTTTGATATTACTCCCTTCAAAGGCTTCGTTAATAGCACTTTTAACATAACTCAAAGATAACCCATCCAATCCAGTTCCAATCCGAGGAACACTTAAACCTCTAACACCAAGTTGTTCACACAACCTTCTCAATTCCACCAAACTTGTTTCAAATTCTTTACGATCAGGTTTATCGTAAACATAATATTTAGTAATTAAATAAAAAATATAACGATTATCACGTTGAAGATAAGCAACTTGACCGACTTTACATTGTTGAGCTTTCAATTCATTTAATCCTTCATATTTTTTCTTGAAAATATATGCGATACCTTTACCCATTCTAAGATCTTGAGATACGCAATGAGCTAACGCGTCAGTTGGTGGTGCATCAGTGAATAAGTCTCCTTGTCGTTCTGTAAAAGTAAATTTTTCAATTGATGTTGTCGATGATAATGGAGTTGCAGGAGTTGGCGGTGGAGCCGGGGTTTCTTGCGGCGGGGGAGTTGAGGGATAAGAATAAGTTGTATCAGACATCTAAATAATACAATTCAAATAAAAAATTTTTTAGAAGGTATCTCAATTATAATACAAACTTTACAATAAAAAAAAAAAATGACAAGGTGCGAAAATATCGTACATTAAAAAAAGTTATTTGGCCTGAATATTTTATATTAGTAATGAATTATTAATTTTTAATATCCAAATAGCTGAAAATTATTTTGAACAGAAAAGTGTATATATTTTACCTTTACGAATATAAAAGAAAAAAGAAAATTAGAATTTTGAGATCAAGTTAGATTATGAATCAACATCGATTTTTTTTAAAAAAACTAATTACCTTTATATGACACATACGAGAAAATCACGTGATTTTTTACAACGCGTCCAGAAGACGTTTATTTTATTGGTTCAAATCTGACATTAAGATTCGAGGATTCGATCAAAAAACTGCACTCCTTTTCGATCAAATCTGTAGAATCAAAAAATCATCGTGACTACAGTCCTTGACCAGAACGATTATCCTGTGCGTACCAGTAATTATAGATCATCCTGAAATTTACAAGGAAATTCCACTTTATTCGATCACGTTGAAATAATCATTTGAAATCACATGGTAGATATGGGTGGTCATTTTTCCGTTTTTCCGTATATAGTTAGATTATTGATACAATTTTTTTTTTTCTATTATGCTTAAGTGTAAGAAAATTTTGAATGTGAAAATTTATTACATGATTAGGTATCTTTCAACTACAAAATATACTAAAAGAAAAAATTTACAAAAAAAGTAGTATTTAAAACTGTAGTAATTACGTAGTTTTCATTTACATTTTAACCTCCAAAATAAATGAAGGACAGAAAATACTTTATTATTATTATCTTTTAATCTCGCCAACTCTAACGTCGTTCATCCCGATTTGATTGTAACCAGCGCCCAGCGCAGCATCAAATTTACTGCGTCAAATTCCTCCTCCTTAATTTTCGTCTATTTGTATTCAAGTTAATTATATCTACAGTATGTGCGCTTTTTGATGACGTTAACATTCGCCAGCGATGTAATTGTTTATGAAATATATTCACTCAGACGCTTGCATTTCCATTCCCAATCGACCCAATTGAAACAGTTTTAATGCTATCAACCAATTCAATATTCTCTTCCTCAAAAAACCATTCACCTAAAATAACACCCCCCAAAATAGCCAAAATTAAAACCTCTGGAAGTGACTCGAACAAATAAAAGACCCAACTATACTTATTAATCTTATCGGTAGGCGGAGAGAAAATCATAAAAGTTCCGTAAACCAGCTCAATCAATAATAAAGCTCCAACAATATATAATACCAAAACCTTTAATTGTTTGTGAATAGGTATATTACTATACTTTATTGCGAAATATGTGACAAGAAGCATATAAAGTGATACGCTAATTAAGAAACTTATCATGGAAAATTTTATTATGGTATCACCTTTTTCTATTGAAGTGTCCAATTCGTCAGACATATCTGTATTGAATTCTTTTATTGATCCTACTACGAATAATGCTGAAAATGCTGGAAGAAGGCATTCTGCCGTTTTTAAGGTGTAATGTTCATAATTTGTTAATTTTGAGCGCCTTTGTGAATTTGAATTACTATCCGTAATTTGAATTGCATTTGAGAGGGTAAGAATCCAATCCTCTAAAAGAATATATATTGCTAAAATTATTATGAAAAATGCGCCTGCAGTGAAAATTCCAGAAGATATCGCAAGTTCAAATGAATCTTGGTTTTTTGACCATGCAATCCGTATAATAAATAATACTGTTCTTAAAAAACTAAATATGAATAATAATTTGTAGACACGACGTCGGGTTTGTATTATACGAAAAAGGTGAAGGCTTGATGCAAGCAGGAAAAGGATACTAAAAATGATTGAAGGAAATAAAGTTGGTTTTGAAGTTATGAAAACAAATGGCGATGGTGACATAGCTTTACTAATATTAATGTGAAAAAATTTGAAATTTACGACTGAAAGAAAAGAAATTTTTTTTTTATTTAAATTGAATTATTATCCATTAAAGGTATAAGTGTACTAAAATAAACCATTTATATAATCGTGTTCTACCGAAAATCATTCAATAAAAAAACCATATATCTTAAAGAGTAAAATTATTTTGAAAGATATTATTATTTCACTGCTTCCTATTTCTTTTTTTAAAAAAAATTTTTAATCTGAATTTCAAGCGTCCAAAAAAAAAAAAAATATATATTTTTCCATTTGCGATTTATGGATTCTATAAGTACTTGTTCTTGGCATCACATGATTTAATAATGCCAAGCAAAAAAGTAGACCTATTAACGCCAATATTAAAAAAAGCAGGTTGTTCAATTAAGGAAACTAGTGTAAAGAAAAAAAGGACTCCAATATAAATAATTCGATGGTTTTTGCCAAGCTATTTCACGTGATTAACGCGATATAAAAGGACAAAGTTTTTTTTTTTGATGGTGATATTAATTGTGCAGATTCGAATTTCTTGGCAACAATTTTGTGTTCGTGGCGCAGAAAATTTAAATTTTCGTGGCGTAGCAAATAAAAGAAAAAAAATGATTGGCGAATTGTGATCATTTATCATATTCTTTTTATCACTGTTAAGTTTAACTCATATAAAATTTAATGAAAATAAATTAATCCAATTATACAATATGAATGACTAATTCATAAAATTGCCAAGAACTTTACAATAATCGTATAAAGATACGCGATTTTCTCTCCGAAAGATGAAAGGTTTAATGACGAAATTTAGTATCACAAATAATGTTTTCACGAGTAATCATCGCACATGTTATCATTTACAACCCTAAAAGGATGAAATAATTTATCCATGGGTAATTTAAAGGCTTATTTAGAGTATTAAAAATGAGTTATCTATTGGATCTACATAGAACGAATTGTGTAATTTAAAAAAATGATCAATTTAATGAGATGCTGATCTCATGCGCGTCCTATTCTTATTCTTCTGTAATTCGATATAACCCTCGGTACTCGATATAGTTTAGTTTTTTTTTGAATGAGAATACTTGTACGCATTTTATCAGACAAATAAACATTTATTTTTCTTTTTATTTTGGACGCCACTTTAAAGATGCACTTTAAAAAAAAAATGGTCATCAGATGATATAAATAATTAAAAAATGAGGAATAAAATATTAATTTTTTTTTTATTTTATTACTTTTAAAATTATAATTTTATACAAAAGTAGAATTAAATGAAAGGAAAGATATTTATGTTATACCAATTAAATAGCAAAATACATTTTTGCATATGCTGAAATATAATGATAAAATTATAATAGCCATGGTTATGTATTATTATAAAAAAAAACCAATTTCTGATATCAAATTAAAAACTCTTTTCCATTCCATCTAAAACTTGTAATATTGCTAGTATTCCTATATAGACTGAACTTATCTATTACTTTTCTTTTATTTTTATGTTAAATAACTTATTTGCTTTTATTTTTTTAAGTAGTTTGAGTCTAAGTAAGATAATAACTACCAGTAAAAATATTTATAACAATTACTTTTACAAAGAAAAATAATAATTTTTTATTATTATAGATGACATTTTTAATCATAATAATACTAAAATTATTAATAAATTACTCCTCTTATAATATAGAGTCTTTATATAAGAAAAAGCTAATTAATTATTAAGCTATATATAAATGGTACTAATGTAAAGTAATTTAGCATATTGAAATGTAGAAATAGCCAATTTTAATAATAAGTAATTTTGTTATATTAAAATGTAAAAATTAATTTTTATTTTTTAGCACCAACCTTTTTATTTTTAGTAAACAATTTTTAGTTATAAAAAATTTAACCAATATTTATTCCATTAGAATCATACTGATATAATTTTTATTATATTATCCATTTTAGTTAAAGATAATTTAAATATCTAAATTTAATAAATTATTTAATTTTTGATGACTGCATCCTTTTGGATGGATATAGCTTATGATAATTTGTTTGTATGGTATATAAACTTAATATCAATAAAGCATATATAAATCATTAAAAAAAAAATAAAAAATAAAAAAACAAATTATTTTAATTTTCTGATTAGTCAGAATTGTCTTTATGCAATAACTTGCCATTCAGTAATTATAGAAAGATGATTTATAACTTATTAGAATCCTTTCATTAAAAGCATCTGAATGATACCAAACTCATTTTTTTTAGTATTAATAAATAATAAATTGCTATAAAGTTTTTTTAAAAAATTATTTTACTATTTATTGATGCTAAAAAGATAATTTTAATATTATTTAAAAAAGTCCTAATAAAAGGATTTTAATGAATTATAAATTATCTTTTTATGATCATTGGATAGTAAATTATTGCATAAAAATGATTTCAACTAATTAGAAAAACTGAAAAATAAAACTAAATTAAAACTATTTAAAGTTTTATATTTATACTATTGTTAATTATTAAATATAATTATTTAAAATGTATTGGAAATCAGCTGATTTGATAAGGGTAAAAAATTAGATTTTGTAATCAGAATTTACAATATAATTTTTATAGAAATATTACATTTTTTATTAATAAATTATATATAATTTGCAATTATTTTAATATTTAGTAATCTAATTTTAATGAATTTTTTTTATTTTATTTAAAAAAAAACTATAAATTGAAAAAAATTATTTAAATTGAATAATTAAATATGAAAATAATTGTATAATTTTATATTTTATTATATATATATGGATTTTATAATTTATTATACTTGTGATATATTACACCCTTTTTTTGTTATCTGTATTACATCTTCTTTTTTATTTTTTATATGTATTTTGAGAATTTAAAATTTTTTTAGTTGTAAAAAATCTATTTTTCACATTTTAATTAAATATCATATGTTTTAATTTTGCCCAGCATTATATAATTTTACTAAAATGCAATGTATTATGTATTACAGATAAAATAAAAAATAAAATCCTTATATAATATATATAATAATTCATTAATACTGTAAAATTATAAAAATAAGTATCTTTTTGCGATAGTATTTATAAAAATTAAAAATAAGCATTCTATAAATACCTCTAAAAATCAAAAATTACACAATTACTATAAAATACTAAAATTATATTTTTTTATTAATTTTTTTTCTTATTAATATTATTATTTAAATTTTATATTAATAAATAGCTTTATAAAAAACAAATTTTAGCTTTAAAATAAAAATGTGGTAAGTATGGTAAGTATAAAAGAAACCTTTTGCATCTATTAAAGAAACAAATGGTATTAATGTAAAAATATTTTTTTTTAGCATAGTTATTTCTTTAAAAAATAAAAAATATTTTTTAAACACGTAAAAAAGATTATTATAAGGTTTGCAAAAATAAGCATTTTTATCAATTTTATTAATTATATAATTGCAAAAAAAGGTACTTACAATTATTTTAGAATAATCCAATTTTAATAAATTTTTTTATTTTATATAGTATAATAAGAACTATAAATTAAAAAAATTTATTAAATTGAATTATTAAATGTAAGGTTTTATATAGATCAAATTAATCTGATCTGAAATTTAAAAGAAATTTGATTTAATTCAAGTTAAATCAGATTAAATTAATTTGATTTGCATTTAAGTTAATGGGATTTCTTCAAGTTGGACCAATCACTACCCTGAATAATAGCATAAAACGACACCTGCCGATGCCACACGGCAAATCAACTGGCCGGAATTAACGTTAACGCTATCACGTGCAAGTGCATAACTCCTAAACTCGGGCCAGTAATATCGTACACCCTTACTGTACGCCCTTTTTTTTCGCAAATAAAAAATTTTTCCTCATATATGGCACTTTGCACCAATAGCATTTCATAAAAAAAACATATATAAGTTGCTATGTCTATCACTTTACTCTCGTCAAAGGTAATACAACCGCGAATGCTTTCGCTATCGATATTGATAGTGGAAAGTTAGTCAGTCACCTCAAGGAGGTAATTAAAGAGAACAAAAAGCCATTTTTCCGATAGCGTTCCAACCAAAATCATTAAGTCATGGAAGGTGGAAATTAGTGGATCCGCTGAGTAATCTTTCACTCCAAGACCAGGACGAACTCCTTGCAACAAAAAAGATTCGAAGTACTTTCGTCACTCCTCCAGAGGAGCATATCCATATATCGTAAAATTGCCACGTAAGTATCTGGTACAATATGAAATTTTTCGTCATTTGCTCTCGTAAAATTAACACGTATTCGGTTCCAGTTCTCAGCTTGGAAGAAGCGTTGTGTATTCCACCACCCATCACGTATTCTCCGTAATGTACTATATCAAAGTCCAATACGAAGGTTAATGGCGGCTCACCGACAAGTGTACTTGTTCCGCTTCGATCAATAGCTGAGATTCAAGAGACCACAATTTATCCAAGATAAGATGGTAATAAATGAGGAGGCTGTTCGTGTTGCTATTGACGTCAATATTTATATGATATTAAATAGGCTCATGGGACCAGACTGCATATATTCAAGACGACCAACTCATACCACTGACGTACCAGATTTCAACTGCCATCGTGCGGAATTATTGATCTTGGTGATCGGGGCTAAAAGAAAGCATGTTTTAAAAGAAAGCATGTTTTAGAAGATATGGGCGAACAGACATTTCCCGAGTTTTATCATACAAGTAAAGGCAAAGATGTAGTTTAACAAATCTATAATTATATGAGAGAAAACGAGTTTAGATATGGTATTCTTACCACCTATGATTGATCACTGGTTTCTACGCCGAGAGCATATCGGAGCTCTGGATCTCAAAAACTCTTCTATTCTCCATCGGTACTCAAAGCATATGCTTGTCTAACTCGCAAGGCAAAAGAGAATCCTAAATCCCCTCATCATCTAGTACTAGTACCGGCTCACGGAGACAATAATTCACGTACTCTTCGATCACACTCAAAGTTAACTTCCAGTTCCTCATTAAGTCAACAACAAACTTCCGGCAATCAACAATCATCTTCTAACGCCCCTGTAGACTAGCAAAATTTTAGCTTCACGGACTTCAAGTTTAAGAGAATACTAGGTAAAGGACGAAGTGGAAAAACGCTCCTATGCGAATTTCGTGGCGATACGATTGCTTTGAAGAGTGTAGACTTATCGAATGCCCACCGTATAGAAATGCAAAAAGAAGTCGAGATTTAAAAGCATAAAATAACGAAACGGCAAAGGTATTAGAAGCAATCCACAAGCATGGCATACTCCACAATGACATTTGGGAGGAAAACATCTTAATTAACGATAAGGTGACTGATTGACTTCGGAATGCAAGTCGGGCAGACGTAAAAAAGAAGAGAAACCTTTTCGACGAGGAACAGCTTAAATTATCGTAAGGATTTATTATTTCACAAATTCCCGTATTACGATTTCCTGTAATCCTAGTTTCTTATCATTAATAAATGTGTATTTAATAGACATTTCGTAAAGAAGGCGGGGTGAATTTCCAGGTCACGTAAATGTCAGGTGGTTAGTTAGATTGTAGGGTTATACATTAGACATTAGCATAGACGTCATGTATCTCGGGCAAGTCCTAAACCTTTATATTTATTTTTCGCATGTATTAATAAAATTTTTTATTACCAAAAGTGATTAATTTCAAATTACTACGACTATCAAGTTAAATCAAATAAAAAAAATCACGTGTGCGTGAACAACAAAATGTCACGATCAAGCTACTGTCCTTGGAACAGATACCAGAAAACAATTCGGCTGTACAAAGCGGATGTGTTACTGATATTTGCTGAGAAAATAAATACACGTGTTTCAGTTGCACATTCTACTGTTTTCTGCTTCTGCTTCATACGTCGAATTCTCGGTATCTGGCGCAATATCGTATCGAACTTTTATTACACAAATTCTTGGGTACAGGAGAAAGCGGGATTTTATATTCTTTTCTAGCCGGTTCCAAGTTCCGACCGACTTTCCTCCGCAAGTTCGTATCCATAAGACATCGCTCTGTTTACATTGAAAAGATTGAAATGTACTGGCACGAGTTCGTGGCCATTTTCGATCACAGGAGGAAAAAAGCAATAAATCTCCTACGCATCCTACGCAAATGAGATTGGCCTTAGTCTCGCCACAATATCGACACCAAAGGACACCAAGGAAGACATCGGTTTGTTTGCGATAATAATAGTAGCAGTAGTAGATAGTAATACGATTTAACATGGCGCAGGGACTCGTATTAAATGGTCTAGGATACGCGTACTCCCTCCCTTGAAAGCATGTCATATATTTCATTCAATTTTTCTTAAGGATCGCTGCTAATATGTATATTACATAAAATTTTCGCCATATTTAGCAAATGTAAGTTAAATTCGCATATATCTTTATTATTCTCAGATACATTAATTAAAAGAATTAATTAAAAGAAAACTAAATAAAGCGAACACTATAAACGACTATATAAAATAAATGGTAATAATTTCTGCATTAATGTTTCTTTTATTCTTGTTTTGCCGCTTCTTTTGTTTCTCGCCTTTTTTTGACCCTTTCTTTTTTATTTAATTTTATCGACTTTAGTAACTCATCGGTCACTAGTTTTTTCATTCTTTTCGTACCACTTATCAGCTTTTTTTTTCATTGTATAAGTTCATGGATGTAATCTTAAATGTAGCAAAGATTTTCTTGATGAAAAGATAATTTTCCAGAGCCTCTTTCAAATTATGTCCTCCAAATATCATCGATTCATCTGTACGAGACCACATGTAGATGGCACCATCAAGGCCTTTTAACCAGAAAAATTATATCATAACATGCCAGAACAGGATAAAAATCAGTAATATTATAAAAGTCAGCAAGTCTACGAATTTCATAATCATACAGAATATTTTGGTTTGTTTCTTCACGGAATGGATATTTACTTTTCAGCAAGTTAAGAAGCGTGTGTTCGCATTGTATTGCATCATCAGCCAACAATTCTTGCATGACTCCCTCATTTGTTGATTTCTGTTAAAATTGTGCGCATCCTTATGGGAAGATCTTCCTTCCACGGGAGTATCTGAAGTACCGCATTGATTTCTGCACAGTTGCCATAACCCAGGGTTCTACATTCATCAACAGATTCCTATTCAGAAATATGCGCTGGTTCTTTGAGTTGAACATCTGTCAGTTTCTCACTATCCCTTATTTGGTTGTTGTAAAACCTACCATTGATGCTTCAAACGAAACCTTTTTCACTCTCTGACGGTGTCTCTGGCACTCTGATTTCAATGAGATTGTTAATGCTGTAGGACGATATAGCCTCCACAGTGATAGGAGGAGCTACGCGTTCATTTCGACACAATTGCCGTGATCTCAGTCTTCCATTTTCATCAATAGATCCCTGTTCATATCCCGTGGAAGCATGCGCTGGTTGCCTGGTTCATCAAGTCGAACTTCTGTCGTAGATTCAATAATTTTACTTTGGTTGTCGTATAACCATTAATGTTGCTCCAAATGAAATTTTCTTTACCTCTCTGACGTTTTGATTTCCAAGCGATTGTTAGCACTCTGGGACGATTCTCCTCCCTTTTGACTCCATATTTTGTCCAGTTTTCAACCAATTTCAGTTTTCTTTTTTTTTATTCAAATTTAACTGTGTACATCATTTTGAAAACGGCGATAACTAGGAAACGGAAAACGTGGAGCGATAAAATTTTGTTGTAACATCTATTTTTAAATTTTTTATTTATCGATGTAGCACAAATTTCAGTGACGTAAGCATGGATTTCAATACTGTGAATAAATAATGTGATTAACGTTCATAAACGTATAGTTCCTTCGCTTTCGCTCCGGACAATAATTTATTAAATCTAAAGATTTTACTTATAATTTAGTTTTTTTCTTTAAATATAATTTCAATTTTCCTATTAAAAAGAATTCAGAAATCTGATTTTTTTTATATATTTATCATTACCAAATTTTTAAATTATCATTACAATTTTTAAATTAATATAATTGACAAATTTTTTAATAAATAAATATCAGTTCTGAGCCATCACTATATTATATTGTTTTACCATGTTTTGTTAATAGTTTCAATTCTTACGATTTTTATAATCAATTGATTTTTAATTTCTTTTCTTAATATTATATTAATGGTTAGAATATAAAATAATTGGCCCATCACTTTATGATAAATCATACTAATAAATCGTAAAAAAATAACATAAAACTGATCTATCATACCTGAACCTATTTTTTTTTATCTGAAATTATGCCTGCACTTATGTTGCAAATAACGCCTTGTGGAGCAACTTTGAAGACTTCACATTTTCGACTCTTGCATATATTTCTTGATTTATGTTATCAGTAACCAATTTTCCAATGACCTTTCTGCACGTGATAATAAAATCGCTAATGAGCTTTTCTTGAAATTAATGATAATCTTACCAAAAAAATAAGGCATGTGATTGTGGTGGCAAATTCCTTTCTTGAACTCTACTTCTATCATTTTTTTCGTTTTACTTAGTTTGCCCTTTATCAATGAAAATAAATAAAATTTCGCCTAATTGGCATGTATATGATATATATAATTTTTATTTATTTAAGTTGCAGATGTTAAATTACATTAAAAAATCAAATATAAATTATATTACATTAAAAAAAGAACATGATTATTTTTAAAGTCTACTGTGACAGATTGGATTAAAATTTAAGAAAAAGTTACTATTACAAACATGTAGATCTGCATTTAACATCAAAACTCCATCCTCATAACACCAATTTCCTTAAAGTGCGAATGCAACATCAAAATCATCACTCGTCTACTATTAATTTGAATTTGCTCTAATAATATGCCAAACACGTTTAATGCTTCCTCGCTGATATAGGTTATGTAGACCCAGTATCAACGAGGAAAATTACAACCTTGATCTTATTCTTGTATTTTACTGTAGTTGCACAAAAAAGCTGGTGATGGAGACCGTATACGATTCCGTTGATATCACCGTCAGACTCTTTTGACGAGTCTGAAAGATATTGAATTTGTAGTTCTTTTGGTATCTCTTCATGAATATCTTTATCGTTAATATCCGTTAATAAAATTTCAAAATGTAATTAGGTAATTCTACTTCCTTGATGTTGGATGGAAGCAAATATTTCTGGATCTACAATACATTGCTCCTTTGGAGAGTGAGGCGCCATCGCTAAAAAGGTGGATTACTTTAAGTACAAGATTCAGATGCAAAATAATAATATTAATGTTTCTTTTTTTTTTAGACATTGCAGCTTTTTGGCCAGTTTATTATCTTATCTCCAAAACCAAATTTCAACAATCCATCCTCTTAAAAAGCTCATCTTATTCTGGAACCATAATCTTTGTCATATATCATATTGAACTAAATTTTTTATGACTTAACAATGGGAAGTTGCATGGAGAATATGTACTGGTTGCTCATTATCGCTAATTTTGTAGGTTTTTCATTTCCAGACCAATAAGTATTATTAAGATCAGCTTGGATACAAAACAATATTCTCGTCTATGATATCTCCAAGGTGAATATTGACTTTGAATAGTTAAGATCCTTTGCTTTGTACAACCATTATAAGCTGGATCATTTGGTCCATAATGACTTTCCTCAATTAACTCGATTAATGCCTACGAATATAGACCATTGATGTTTACGCATTATTCTTGATAGTTGTCTTAAGGGTACCAATACCCTTGTAGAATCAATTTCAACTGGAAAAGCATTTACATAAAGATCCTCTCAATAAATCAACCAGTTTAGTGTTAAAAGTCATGATGGTTCGTTAAAAAAATAGTACGATTAGGTAGAAATCAAAATCAGACGATCGTTTACGCAACTGACTTATAGTTTCACCGGCACGTGATAATGTACAACAATATAAGCACTTCGGAGTTTGGACAATGAATTTTAATTTATTTTTAACTTAATTAGGAATTAAAAAGATATCGAATAAATTTAAAAATTTTTAAATCCCATTATTATACATACATGGGTTAATATGAATGTAAACTTTATTATTATTTAAATATATTACAAACTAATAATTTAAAACTATATTTCGATATTTACAATTTTTTTTTATTTATATATCTGATATATTTACTAATAACAAAAAAAAAAAAAAAAAAATAGTGACAAAAATATGTAAAATACCGTATAAATAATGTCCAATAATATTATTATACAATTTGATTATTCACATAAATTTTTTATATAACAAAAAAAAAAATATATAGATAATATTTACATATTTCTCTTCTCTTCCCTTGATCTTTTTTTTTTAAATTATTTTACTTAAAATCCAGGTTCAAATAATATCAAATATTTAGGTAAAGTAGCCTATTAAAAGTAACAAAAAATAAATTAAATTCATATAAAATTAAAATTCTTTTTTTTTTAAAAAAAAATATAAACTTACCGCATCTACATCAACAATAATAATATCACTAGTTTGAAGAGAAACAACATCAACAACAAACATAGCCATTAAAGAATTTTTAGAAGAAAAAGGAGTACAATTAAACATAGTTCTAGAAGTTGATAAACCACAATAACCCAATGATATGGCAGAATTATTAGCAAACCACATTCCTAAAATAAAAAATAATAATTAATTTTTTTCTAAAAAAGACTTTCAATTCCACTCTCTCTATTTAAAAAAGATCAGTACTTACTTCCGTTAAATCTACTATATTTTCCTTGATTACCATTTTGTATTATACCACACATACCACAACTAAATAAACAAAAATTACTATTCCCATTAATAAATCGTTGAGGATTACAACTAATTTTTGTACCATGGAACATTGTATTTGTATGTTTATCCAAATTGTTATTGCTTTTCATACTACTTATTAAATTATTTGTCGTCATATTAGAACCATATGAAGGATTATTTAATAATGTTTTTTTGTATTGTTCATGAGCTTCAACTAATTTAGTAGGCATTTGTAACTTAATTATAGTATGTATACGAGCATGTGGTAATCCTTTAAGGAAATATCTTTGTATTTGAATAAATTCATTATCATGTAAAGGAAGAACTTTTAATTGAGTTTTTGCTAATTTTGATTTATTTGTTGAAATAATTGCATTAGCAGAAGTATCCGAAGATGATGTATCGGATGAAGATGTAGGTGGCATACCATAATTATTATTATATATTGGTTGTGATTGATTAAGTTGTGTTTGTGTTACTTGAGCTTGTGCCATTTTTGCAGCTTGAATTTGAGCTTGAATTTGAGCTTGAAATTGGGATGGAAATTGTTGTGCTCTAGCTCTTTGAATTTGTTGAGATCTTAACATTTGTAATGCTCGAATTTGAACAGCCCGACTTTGTGCAGCTCTTGCTGCTTGAATTTGTGCGGCATGAAGTTGGGTTGCTTTTGCAGCTTGTACTGCTTTAACTGCTTGTGCCTGAATTCGTGAAGCCTGAACGTTATAATCATAATAATTATTGTTATTATCATTTGTATAAGGAGTAAATCCTTGTGAAGATAGTTGAGCTTGACATAATTCACATATCCCAGAGCTAGAATAACATATTAATGTACAAACTGAACATCTTGTCATTACAACCAATCTTGATGTTGGATTAAAATTTAACTGTTGTTGAGACTGTTGAAGTAATTGTTGCTGTTGCTGTGGTAATTGTTGTGTTGGTAATCGTTGGAATACTTGAGGTGGCATTTGTTGTAGTTGTTGTTGTTGCTGCAATTGTTGTGAAGCCAATTGTTGTGAAGCTAATTGCTGTGAAGCCAATTGCTGTGAGGCCAATTGTTGCGAGGCAAATTGTTGTGAGGCAAATTGTTGTGAGGCCAATTGCTGCGAGGCCAATTGCTGCGAGGCCAATTGTTGTGAGACCAATTGCTGTGTGGCCAATCGTTGTGAGGCCAATTGTTGTGAGGCCAATTGTTGTGAGGCAAATTGCTGTGAAGTCAATTGCTGTGAAGGTAATTGTCGTGAAGTAAATAATTGTGAAGTCAATTGCTGTGAAGTCAATTGCTGTGAAGGCGGTCGTTGCAATTGTTGTTGTAATTGTTGTGATGGCAATTGTTGCAATTGTTGTGAAGGCGGTTGTTGCAACTGTTGTGATAATTGTTGTAATTGTTGTGGTTGTAATTGTTGCAATTGTCGTTGTGACGGTGACTGTAATTGTTGTGGTTGTAATTGTTGCAATTGTCGTTGTGATGGTGACTGTAATTGTTGTGGTTGTAGTTGTTGCAACTGTTGTGGTTGATGCGATGGTTGTTGTGGAGGCGGTTGTTGTAATTGTTGTGGTTGTAATTGTTGTGGTTGTAATTGTTGTGATTGTAATTGTTGTGATTGTAATTGTCGTGATTGTAATTGTCGGGATAGTAATTGTTGTGATTGTAATTGTTGCGATGGTAGTTGTTGTGATTGTAATTGTTGCGATGATAGTTGTTGTGGAGGCAATTGTTGTAACTGTTGTTGTTGTCGTGATGATGGTGATTGTAATTGTTGTGATGGTAATTGTTGTAATTGAGGAGATTGTAATTGCTGTGAAGGTGGTTGTTGTAATTGTTGTGATTGTTGTGATTGTTGTGGTAGTTGTGATTGCTGTGGTAGCTGTGATGGTTGTGGCAGTTGTGATTGTGGTGGCTGTGGTAATTGAGATTGTTGTTGTGGTTGAGATTGTTGTGGTGGTTGTTGTAATGATTGTGGAGTTTGAGAATAATAAATAGAATTATCTTCAATTCCATCATTATTAAAATATAAATCATTTTCAGTAACATTATAATCAGTTGTAACATCATAATCCGAAAGATTATAAGAATCACCACAATAAACGTTACAATAATTATCATTATTGTTAATAGAATCAGTAAAATTTGAAGAAATATTTTCAACGATATTAACGTTATTATTAGAATTTAATGAGGTTTGATTTTGATCAATTTTTTGTTGTTGTTGTTGTTGTTGTTGAGTAGAATTTTGATTATCCAAAGTATATAAATTTTGATTATTATAAATTTTATGATCACAAGGATAATCCAAAGTACTAAATTGATTTGATGAGAAATCTTCCGTAGAAGAAGTAGAAGGAGGAGGAATAGGAGAAGAAGATAAGTTAAAATTTTCAGGTAAAGAATTTAATGATAAATTTGGCATAATGGATGAAGAAGAAGAAGGAGAAGAAGATATTGTAGTATCATTATTATTCATAATAATATTCCCATTTGATGTAGTATTCGTTGTTGTTATAGATGATGAAGAAGGAGATGGAGAAGAAGAAGAAGAAGAAGGAGAAGAAGAAGAAGAAGTAGTAGTTGTAGTAGAAGGTATTAAAGTATTTATACCGGATTTAAATAATTTTGTACGTTTAAATGGTTGTTGTTGTTGTTGTTGTTTAATTGGTTGCCTCTTTGTAATTCTTGAAGGATTTGATATATTTAATAAATTTGTTCCATTTCCACTTTGAGAATTTAAAAAATTTCCACATAATCTATTATTTAATCTAGAATTTAAACGAGTCTCACCATTTAATACAGTAATATTATTATGATTATTATTATAATTATTATTATTATTATTATTATTACTAGATTGAGTCCAATCATTTACTTGACACATCATACTACAATAACCCCCAATTTTATTACCATCATCATTAATAAATCTATTATTACAATCGGATTTTTTACATATTGAAAATTGATTATTTCTTCTTTGTTGTTGACTAATAGATTTAATTTTATTAAGAAATGATGAAGTGTTAGATAATGAAGATGATGATAAAGGATAAGGAGAATAAGTAGTATAATATGTAGGAGAAAATTGAGTTGACGGTGATGGTGAGAAAGAAGTTGTATTTGTAAATTGTGAAGAAGAAGAGGAAGAAGAATTTGATGGAAATTCTGTACAATCCATAACTTTTTTTTTTGAATTTTTTTATAAGCACTATAAAAAAAAAATAAAGTTAAAATTTGGTTAACGTTTTTATCTATCGAAAGAAATTTAAAAAAGTTTAAAAAAAAAAAAAAAAACACAAAAAGTATATATATATATATATGTTATGTATATATATATAAAAAATTAAACGAATACAAGAAAAGATCAAAAGAGAAATAAAAGAAGAAAAAAAAAAAAAATGATCCGACATACCTTAAAAGTAAGTTGGTCCTTACATTTTGGGGTTGTAAAAAAGTTTGTACTTTAAGTAAACTCTTGAAAGTTGTTTATCGTTCTACAAACGTTACACTTGAATAAAAAAAATTGACAAAGAAAAAAAAAAAGTGACCCATAAAATTTTTATAATGATGCATACATACATATAATGTTGAAAATGTTATTTTAAAAAAAATTTATTCTTTTTATTATTTTTAATTTTTTTTATTTTTATTTTTAATTTTTTTTTGTTCAAAAAAAAAAAAAAAAAATTATTTTAAAAAAAAAATTTAAATTATATTCTCTCTCTTTTTTTTTTTTTTTTTTTTTTTTTTTTTTTTTTTTTTTTTTTTTTTCTTTTTTTTTTTTAAGGTTTTTATTTAATATTTGAACGGGTAATCAAAAATGTGATATAAAATTTATCATAATTATCATTCAATCATTCATTGATTTTCAAAATATTTACCTGATTTGCAATTTTTTTTATCTCTAATTCGAATTCGGAATATTAATAATAAAAAGAAAATTGATTGGATCATTAATACATGAGGCGCAGTCCAATCCCCATTAAATTTTATTAAAGAAAGGGATGGGTGAACCGGTGAGTCATAGTTTGTTATATATGTTATATGACGGTAAATAATCCGAAAAAGGTATTTTATTAATGTGCATATTATTACGATAAAGGTATGTACCACGAAAAAAATTTTTTTTTTTTTTAAATTAAAATGAATAAAATATTTCAGTTTTAAATGAATAAAATAAAAATGGAGTTATGATAGTAAAAAAAAAAAAAGTTTTGATAAAATTTTAAATTCTGGTAAAAAAAAAAAAATTTCCATTTTGTTCCATTTGAATTTATTTTTTTTTCCCATTTGAATTATTTTTTTCTATTTGGGAATTATCCATTTTTTTTTTCGGGATTTATTTTTTTTTTATTTATTTTATTTATTTTATTTTATTTATTATTTCCATTACATTATCTTTTTATGAAAAAGGGTCGGTTGAAATTTTTTTTTTTTTTCCTTTATATATTTATATAAAAACAATAAAAAAGTTGAAATCCTATTTTACAAACTGCATCATTTATAACTTTGTAAATAAATAACAATGATGCATATTTCATGTGTAATTTTCCAAAAAATTATGAAGAGAGAAAAAAAAAGGAAGATTATTAAAAAAATATATGAAACTATGAAAAAAAAAAATAATGTTTTTTTTTTTATTTTTTTTTTTAATTAAAAAAAAATTAAAATTATTCATAATAATATGAATTATTCTAATTACAGATAAATAATAATAATAAATTTTATCATTCATTGATTATTTATTATCATTCGATTATTCGATTATAAATTATCGATATAAATTATCGATTATTATTCCAATCATTTATCGATTATTATCATTTATCACTTATCGATTATTTGATTATTATCCATCATATCATTTTATCGATTTATTATCCATCAATTTTGTTGTTTAAAATTAAAAAATGTTTCGTATAATCACGTGGGAACCATAAAAAAAGATCCGTACGTGAATTTTTCGAGTTGACCAACAGAATTAGAAACTAAATACAATAGACCAATAAACAAAATAAACAAATTAGACCAAATAGACCAACCAATTATTTTAAAAGTTCTAAATTGATGTAATTCCCGTTCGGGAAATATGCATTAATAAATTAATAAATTATAATGTAAAAAAAAAAATCATAAATTTTTTCTCAATCGGTATAAGTGTATAACGGCATTGTCCAAATGGGAATATCAGTAAATGATCACGTGATTTATTATTGTTTAATTGTTTTTGGGCAAAACAAGTCACCTTCCAAGCCTTCAACTACTGAACAATTATTGACGTAACTAAATCGCCATATATATTAAATAACTGAAACTTACCAGGGGTAAAAAAGTAATCAAATATGTAAGGGACATGTTTGGATCATTTATGGTTAAAGAGAGTTACCTAGTAAAGTAGTAAAGTATAATAGTATGGAGTATAATAACATTAAATAGTTTAATAAAATCGGATCTTTTTCTTCAATATTTTTTTTAAAAAGAAAAAGATTGTTCGGATTGTTGTCAATATCAGAAAGTAATGCAATGTTATTTTAAAGTTTTATTTTTGCGAACGGTTCTTTTTAATGAAAACTTTTGGAGAAAAATGCAATGCAATACATTCTTATCCCCTTATTCGAATTTAAAGGTTAAAATTCTTTTTTTTTTATTATCAACTACTCATTTACCACGCGATAATTGGTTTCTTAATGATAGTTTAGGTAAGTTAAAGTTTACATTCTATTTTTTGGCCATTGTTAATATTTAAGCCGGATACCCGTAGATATATATATATGTATGGCGTACATAACAAAAATTTTGTATAAAGGACAAAAAAAAAAAGAAAAAGAAAAAAATTATTTTAAATATGTATATTCATGTGTTGTTTATAATGTTTATAATAACATAATTCTTATTAAAAATATTATATATATATATATAGGTATAAATATCTATATAAGTATTTTTAAAATTTTTTTTTTTTTTATATTTTGTTAGTATGTACCAAATTTGGTTAATAATTAAATAAGATTTCCGTTTTTGAAATTGTAATCCCGTTTATTTACATAAATATACCTCTTGAAATTTTCCATTTTTTTTTTTTTTAAAAAAAAAAGTTCTCTCTTTTTTCTCTCTTTTTTTTTTATTCTTTCATGCATCTTTCTTTTTTTCCTTATCAACCCTTTTTTTTTGAGAAAAAAAAAAATTAAAAAATTTCTTTATATATATATTTAAGTAAAAAATATTCCCTTTTTTTTTTCGTTTTATTTATTTATTTATTTTGTTTTATTTTTATTTTTTTTTGTTTTATTTTTTGTTTATTATTTTTTTTTTCTTTATTTTTTTCCTTTTTTTTTTTCTCACATATGGATCAAAATTCACCTAAAAAGAAACAGAAACAAATACTAGTTAAATTAAAATCATGGACCAAAAAATTGGTTACTACAACAAAAAGTAATACACCAACTGATGATGATAATGAATCTACTAATGAACAAATAGTATGGAATGATAAAATACCAAAAATAACTCAAAATACATTGGATGATAATGGATTAAGTTCAAAAAGAAATAGTAGAAATTTAATATGGTTACCAGAAAATATTGAAGCTAGTGGTACTTTAAATAGTGAGAATACGAAATCTTTAACCATGTTATCAACTATCGAAGGTCATAAAACTTCAAAATTCAAATCATCAAAATATGAAAAATTAAATTCTTCTAGAAGAAATTCACTTTTTGGTATAACGACAAGATTAAGTTCTCGTTTATCACGAATAAGTATAACGACAAATTTTAATAATAATAATAATAATAATAATCATAATAATCATAATGATAAATATCATTATCATCAACCTAAAATTACTTTACCTGAATTAATTGAAGATTCTTTTAATTTTGATTTTATATTTGATGATTTTGATCAATTATGTAAAAATGATGATCAATCAACTAATGATTTGGAAGATTTGGAAGATTTAAATGAAATTAAAAATAATTGGAATGAATCAAATGATTTAACTGTTGATTTAGAAGAAAATGAAAATAAATTAGAATCTATACATGAAGAATTATATAATGCTTTTCCTATTATTGAAGAAAAATCTTTTGAAGAAATTGATGAAAATATTGATGAAAAAATAAAAATATTTCCTGAATCTATCTCTTCTACTTCTTCTTTAATATTTCAACCAATTTTATCATCTTCAATACATCTTTCTTCGAATTCTTCAAATCCTTCTCCTTCATCATCTACTGAAATTCAAATCCGTCGTATAAGTTTTATTGAAGTGGAATGTTTTAATTGTACTTTTATGAATCATCCAACAAGAACGATTTGTGACTCTTGTAATGTTCGTTTACCAGGTCCTTCAGGTCGTTCTTCACAATACAGTGTACCTAATAATAAATCTAAATCTATTATATCTGAGAGTAATTTTCCTCTTCTTACGAGAACTCAAATGATTTTGTTGAAAAAAAGTGATAATGATTATATTACTGTTAAAAAAATGTTTTATTCTGAAATACCTCGTGGTGTTATTAAGGGAATAATTAGATTGGATATGCCATCTAAATTAATAAAACTTCATGAAAAGTATAAAAATAAAGTTGCAAAACTTGCTGGAAAAAATGTTGATGATGTAACTTATAGCATGTTTCATGGAACTACTACTTCTACTGGTTGTGATCCTGATCGTTTTTTAGAAAGAAATTATCCTTTATCTGAAAAATCTTTTTGTAAAAAAGGTTGTGGAATGTGTGGTATTATTCAAAATGGTAATAGGAAGAAATTTTCAAAGCATAACAAAAGTAAGTATGAAAAGAATTCTGCTTCCCTTTAATTAATGTTAATTAATTTCTTTCTTTCTTTTTCTTAATAGAAATGTGGTTTGCTAATAGCGCTTTAATATCTCGTGATTATACTGATGGTAATCATCATACTAAAGTTATGTTTGTTGTTGATATTGTCGCTCAAGAACATAATTACATTCTCGTGGTTAACAAAAATAAGGTACGTATTTACGTCGTATTACATCTTATTACGTTAATATCTATAATTGATTAATTGATTAATTTATTAATTGATTAATTTCAAATTTAAATTTATAGGCCACACTTCCAAGATTCATGATATTATTTGACTCATAGCGTCAAGCAGCGTCACGCGTCATATCGTTCGTTATATCGTAATTTCGGTTATTCTTTATCGATTTTTTTTTAACGTGCTTAACTTTATTCGATAAGTTATAAAATTTTTTTTCGTACTTATTATTTATATATATATTTTTTTTTTATTATTTCGTATATTTTATCCTATATTCACAAACACGAACAAACACAAACAATTTATCTATTATTCTTTTTTTTTTGTAAGATATATTTTATTATACACATATATATACACATATATATATTGTAAGTAGTTATGTAATTATGTTAAAAGTAGATACTATGTAATGAAAACCCTTAATTTATTTTTCCATCTTTCGAATCAAAATATCTTTGATAGATATTAACCCCTTCTTAATTTATTGCATCGAGAAAATTTTTACCTTTTTTTTTTTTTAAAATAACTTACTTATTAAAATGTAAGTTGTGATGTAATGGATATCGAATCATAATATTTGAATATGTGATTTGTTATCTAATGAATTTGTCTTTTTTCCTTTTTTTTTTTTTTTATATATATAAACGTGAAAACGACGACAAAAGTTCAAATTATGGCACAGTAGTGTATCACATGTGATCTCGGGTCTCTTTTTATTTATGTAGTACTCATAAAAAAAAAAAGGCCTCTCTGGTCTCTCTTAAGAATCATGAAATCCATGCGAATCGATTACAATCATGCAAAGCAATCAATCACAGGGATACACCACAGATAATTTATTTTTTAATAGTTATTCTATTACCAAAAATATTTTTTTTTAAAAAAAAAATAAAAACTTTTACTTAAAAGGAGATTCGACAAAAAAATAAATGATTTGCTATTAATGAATGTTTCTTTGATCGACCAAAAAAGATAATCAAAAGAACATTTGACAAGGAAAATTGTTTGTTTATATATTTATATTATAAAACCTTATGCTCGGACGGTTGCCTAAACTTGTTTATGATTTCTCACGACAAACGTATTTGGTTTAGGTTACGAGATTTGTTTTTGTGATTTGTGATTGTGTCCCCTGTTCACAACATATTAAAAATAACCAGTTCAATCTATTATTATACTGAGTTATTCATCAATTATACATGCATCATGCGAAAAGGTTATATTTTATATATATATATTTTTTTTAATGAGAAAATTTTCTTTCTATCAACGAATGGAGAAAAAAAAAATTATTTGTTTCATCTTTGTGTATTTTTTTTTTTTTTTACTTTTTTTCAAAAAAAAATTAAAAATTCTTGATTGAAAGGAATCATTTAAATTCCTTCATTTAAATTCTTTGAAATGTTCCAATTAGAATATTTGATATTGTAATTTATTATAATATATAAATTAGGTAACAAAACTTCATAGGTATACCTTATACCAAATAATTAAATAATTAAAAGTATTTAACCAGTTTCAACCGGTTTTACCCGGAAATGTTACAATCCGATGCAACCGATAAACACCGATTTATCGGTTGATACCGAAAATGTGTTCGTCGATCAAATACAGTATAATACCCAAAGTATCCCTCATTTTAATTTATCATTTTTTGATAATCGGATAAAAGAATTAATTCTAAAGGGAATTTTTATTTTGAATTGATTATTATAAAAAAAAAAAGTTTGCTTATTATCATTACTTCTTATGATTTTTAAGGGGAATTTCCGTAAAGTTCATACTTTATTGTTGCACTAAATACCTTCGCATATCTAAAAGTTTTACTTTACGCCATACGACAGATCCGACAGTTTTAAAAATCAAACACAACTGAATGACGATCTTTTACGTGTTTTTGAATCATTTACTATATTTACTACATTTACTCATTTGTTATTTATAATTATTAAATTGATTATTTCTTGTAAATTTCTTTTGATCCTTTGTTAGAGATCCTAAAGTTGATGAAACTTCATCCCCCCCTACACCGAGATCATATGATTATTGCCTCAAATCCCATCGATCTCGCATTACTTTTACAGCTATTTAATTTTGGTTTAGGGTTGTCAACTATCCTTGTGTCAAAATCATCACGATGCACTTTCTATTTGATAAAAATAAAAATTCTTTTTAAAATTCCTTATAAATCTATTTAAATGATTACAATGATCATTGGTCATTTCCAAATTAATTTATTCGATATTCCTTCTTACAAAATTCTATAAATCCATTTAAAATGAATACAATAATAATATAATGATCATTGATCATTCCAAAATTAATTATGATTACTCGAAATTCCTTTTTTTTTTACAAATTCTAAAATTCCTTTGTAAATCTATTTTAAATAAATACAATAAAATCATTGGTCATTCCAAATTAATCATCATTTATCCCTTAAAAAATTATTTTTTTTTTTACATCTCATATCAAAAAAAAAGTGAATATTTAGAATGAAAAAAAAAAAAAACCCCTTTCTCCAACTTTTTTTTTAAAGTATTTTATTTTAATCACTTTATAGAAATTTGAAAAACTTTAATTTAGTTATAAACTTTTATTTTTACTAACAGATTTAATGAAAAGAATTATCTTTAATAATAGGTTTGTGAAACTATTTCATTATAAAAAAAAAACAAAAATTATGTTTCATATTATAGTGTTCAATACTTTAGTTATATGAACTTCATTATTCTATATTATTACTATTGATATTTTATATTATAGTTATTTAATGTTGCAGCTTATACTTTACTTATATTTTTCTGAGATTTTTTATATAGATAAACAGATTCAATGGTAGTTACATTAATTAGAATAATGATATTTATTACATAATATTTTAGGGGTAAGGAGGTAAAGAAAAGTCTTAATGTATATAGTGTAATATAAGATTTTATATATTATATATGTAAGAGGTAAGGGGTTATAATTTATAATAAATGAATAAATGTTACTGCCTTTACTATGAATCTATAATTATACCAAATTATTTAACACAAATATAAGATCAGAATTACTTTATCCTTATTTACACTTCCATAACTAGGCAGATCTAGGAGGTATACCAGTACAGTAGTATTCTACAAGTTGGACTTTATGAAAAAGAAAATAACATAAAAAGTTCTAAGCTATGATTATTATAGACATTTCAGAAATTTAAAATTATACTGTAGATTATAAAACATTTAATAATATATGATTTTTTTATTTTGCAATATAAAATAAGAATAGTATTAATTAAAATATTAAATCTTTTTTTTGATTATTTTATTTTTAAAGGTACTGAATAATTTCAATTAAAGCAATTTTTTGATTTATTGTAATATTTGAATTAGTGTGATTAGATGATTTATTAATCAATTATAATGAAAAAACTGGAAATTATAGATGTAAATTCTTTAATTAAAACAATTTAGCATTTCAATATATATCATAAATCATTCTGTAAATTGTAATAAAATGCTATATATTATAAATACCATAATGCCGTAATTTAATTTGACACTGTAATGTTATTTTTTAATTTAGTGCTATAATGCCATAAATATATATGCTGTAAATGAATAACTTTTTTTTTTAGGAAAAAAACTTTAATAAGAAGTTAATTATATTTGTTTTTAAAGTTAATATTAAAAAACTTTCCTTATCAGAAAGAACTATTCCTAAAAAAAAGTATATCATGAACTAATTAACTTCTTTTTCTTCTTTTTAGAAATATTTTCTTGTACTTTTCAAATTTTCTAAACCTTCTGATAAGTGAGGAAGAGTTTTTTAATATCTACTTTTAAGAAATAATATTAACTAACTTCATTTTTTTTAGAAATAGTTCTTGTGAACTTTTTGTACTTCCTAATAAATAGAAAAGGGTTTCAAACATTTACTTTAAAAAGCAATATTAAATTTGCTTTTCTTTTTTCTTTTTTTCCAATAAGCAGAAAAAATTTATTTTGATATTTAATGTAAAAAACAACACTAACTGTATTTTTCAATATATTTTTTGCAAAATCCAATTTAATAATATCACTTATTATTAGATTTACCGTATTCTTTCATTTTTAAGCACCATCCCGACTTTTGCCAAAAAAACTTGAAAAACAAAAATAAGCACCACCTCAAATTTGAAAATTTTTTTATATTTTATTCAAAATAAATTTTATTTTTATGATGCATCATTTTACAATTCATCTAATTCATCAGCTGAATTACTATCTATATCTACAATTTCCCTTTCATTTTCATCAATTTCCTCCTCTTTTTCATCTTGTCCAAACAAATCATTTTCTGACCCATCCATTACATTACAAATATGACTAAAAGTGCAAAAAAAAAGTGTAAAAAAAAAACTTCTGAATTTAAGCACCACCCTAAACTTTCACAAAAATTTTCTCCTAAAAAGGTGGTGCTTAAAAACGGAAGAATACAGTAAATAGTATGCTATATAACATATGTATAGATAAAATATAAACATCGGGAAATTTTTTGGGGAGCAGATCTGCGCAGATTTTCAGAAATTATATTTGCACAGATCTTATACCCTGACGCAAAACTAAAGCTCCGCATGAGCCGGTTTGGAGCCTTAAGCACAAGTCTGGTCGGCTCAGCTCGAAAAAAATTCTGGCCTGGAATGATGTCGTGCCATAAAAATTTCAGCTCAGCTAAAGCGGAATGAAACCAGATGATTTTCATGGCTCGAGCCAAGCCAGGCTCGAGCTTTATCTTCAGAAAAACGTTTTGCAACGTTTTTTTATT
Source organism: Rhizophagus irregularis (assembly GCF_026210795.1). Classification (NCBI taxonomy): domain Eukaryota; kingdom Fungi; phylum Glomeromycota; class Glomeromycetes; order Glomerales; family Glomeraceae; genus Rhizophagus; species Rhizophagus irregularis. Next base: position 1,575,724 of record NC_089436.1, on the reverse strand, counting down.
AAAGAATTAAAAAAAACGTTGCGAAACGTTTTTTTCTAAAATAATATAGTGAAAAAAACGTTTTCGCAACGTTTTTTTATTAAAGAACTTTAAAAAATGTTGCGAAATGTTTTTTTCTAATATAATATTGTGAAAAAACGTTTTCGCAATGTTTTTTTATTAAAGAATTTAAAAAAGCGTTGCGAAACGTTTTTTCTAAAATAATATAGTGAAAAAAGCGCGCAAGCGTTTTTTATTAAAAGAACTTAAAAAAATGTTGCGAAACATTTTTTTCTAATATTAGATAGTGAAAAAAACGTTTTCGCAACGTTTTTTTACTAAAGAATTTAAAAAAATGTTGCAAAACATTTTTTTCTAAAATAATATAGTGAAAAAACGTTTTTGCAACGTTTTTACTTAAAGAATTAAAAAAACGTGCGAAACGTTTTTTTCCAATATAATATAGTGAAAAACGTTTTTGCAACGTTTTTTATTAAAGAATTAAAAAAACGTTTTTGCAACGTTTTTTTATTAAAGAATTAAAAAAACGTTTTTGCAACGTTTTTTATTAAAGAATTAAAAAAACGTTGCGAAACGTTTTTTTTAATATAATATTATACAAAAAACGTTTTCGCAACGTTTTTTGTATGATAACTCAAGCCAGCTCGAGCTTTTTGAGCCGAGCCTATTACTTGGCTTGAGCTTTTGAGCCGAGCCTATCACCGCTCGAGCTCATTTCGCTTGGTCGCGAGCCACTGAGCCAATTTAATTGTGGCTCAGCTTTGGCCAGATTGAAAAGCTCGAGCCAGCTCGTGAGCCGGATCGGCTCATGCGGAGCTTTACGCAAAACATTAGAGGAAAATTCTAATAAAAAACTGCGCAGATTTTATAAATAATAATGTTCTGCGCGGATTTTTAAATAAAAACCTTTGAAATAAATCGAAATATAAAATACAATTAATATATGATAATTTATAGTCCATTTATATTAATTAATCATAATCAATTCTTTATTTCTACCAAAAAAAAACAACGTAAAATTCTGTGCAAAAATACGAATTATAAAAATTAAAGTATTTCAAAGAAATACAATTAAAAAATATAAAATTACGAATTATAAAAAAAATTAAAGTATTTCAAAGAAATACAATTAAAGAATATAAAATTACGAATTATAAAAAAAATTAAAGTATTTCAAAAAAATACAATTAAAGAATATAAAATTACGAATTATAAAAAAAATTAAAGTATTTCAAAGAAATACAATTAAAAAATATAAAATTACGAATTATAAAAAAATTAAAGTATTTCAAAGAAATACAATTAAAGAATATAAAATTACGAATTATAAAAAAAATTAAAGTATTTCAAAGAAATACAATTAAAAAATATAAATTACGAATTATAAAAAAAATTAAAGTATTTCAAAGAAATACAATTAAAGAATATAAAATTACAAATTATAAAAAAAATTAAAGTATTTCAAAGAAATACAATTAAAGAATATAAATTACGAATTATAAAAATTAAAGTATTTCAAAGAAATACAATTAAAGAATATAAAATTACAAATTATAAAAAAAATTAAAGTATTTCAAAGAAATACAATTAAAGAATATAAAATTACAAATTATAAAAAAAATTAAAGTATTTCAAAGAAATACAATTAAAAAATATAAAATTACAAATTATAAAAAATTAAAGTATTTCAAAGAAATACGATTAAAAAATATAAAAAAAATGATATAAAAAAATTAAAGTATTTCAAAGAAATACAATTAAAAAATATAAAAAAAATGATATAAAAAAATTAAAGTATTTCAAAGAAATACAATTAAAAAATATAAAAAAATAATATAAAAAAAATTAAAGTATTTTAAAGAAATACAATTAAAAAATATGAAAAAAATAATATAAAAAAATTAAAGTATTTCAAAGAAATACGATTAAAAAATATAAAATTACGAATTATAAAAAAAAATTAGTATTTCAAAGAAATATGATTAAAAAAAATAAAAAATATGAATTATAAAAAAATTAAAGTATTCCAAAGAAATACAATTAATCCTGAGGAAATTGCGAATCTAGATTATTAATCTAAAAAAAAATGATGATTTAGCTTAGTAAAATAATTCAATTAAGTGTATAATCGAACATAAATAATAACTTTAACTTACAAAATCATCATAATTTTCATTTTTAACTGAATCGCTGCTCTCTTCTGCGACTGCTGACTCGTATTAATTGGTTCTTTGACTAACTTCTTTTGCTTCTTTTTCAGCTAATTCCTCCATTATACGAGGAGTTATTTGCGTTTTATTTCTAAACGCTTGCTGTTAATTAATTATAGATTAATATCTGTAAAATATTAAAAGATTAAAAGAACTGCGAAAATTTGCGAAAATTATTTACTAGAAAAAATTTGACTCTTTTCATAACAGACTTGTCATTACACTTAATACTATAGCTATTGGGATTTAACAAGATGTCACATATTGATAGAATATACGCACAATGTGTAAAAGGAAGTTCTTTATCCCTATATTGTTTGAAAACTGAATGGCCAATTTTCGTTAGAATATCATGATTTTTGAAAAGTTCATAAAATGCATTACGCGTTTTTTGATTCTGTTTCCATTCAGCGATCTTCATAGAAGGAGAATTGTTATCTATGCGTTTCAATCGCTGTTCTCCAAAGACGGAAAACATGGCACTCCTGATACTTGCGGCAAAATCATTTCTCCTGCTTCTGCATTTAGTTTTTATCTAAAAAAAAAGTTAAATAAATATAAAAAAATACTTTTTTTTAACGATTATTAATATTTCACATACCTCTGCCAATAATTTATCTGAAAATAAAGAAATCCATGCGTTTTGCCCAATATTTTTAATGTAATATTCTGCATATTTAGATAAATATGTTTCTAAAGCCTTTCGGTACTCTATATCTGAATGATATAAAGACGTTGGAATAAGTTCTTTAGCTACATTTTTATATTTGGTTATTATAAGTATCTTTAGATTAAAATCAAGTTGATAATTTTTAATTAACTTACATTCCAGAAATCATCGCTTAATACATCACTTTTTGCAACATTTTGCGTATCTTGAATACTTTTTTGTTGCTGATCTCCAATATATCAACACAGTTTGTAGATGGCGTTTACCTTTCCATCTAATACATTCATGGCATAATTAAACTCTTTCACAATTAGGTAACGTTCACCCTCTACAATATGTGGTTTTGGTAAAGGCTCACGGGTATCACTTTTATCGCGGTTATCATTATATTCTTCGTTATCATCGTCATCGACGTTATAATAATCAATTTCTTTATCAAGGTCAATTTGCATTGGACTAAGTATGGGAGTTGGCATTTTCAAAGTTCTTTCATAACTTATAGAAGTTACAGATGGTGTCAATGTAGTTGAAACGGAAGTTTCAGTATGCGCAGTCCTGACTAAAAAATTCTCGCGATTTGTTGAGGATTTCTCACGATTTGCTGGAGTAAAAGAAACAGATTTAACTAAAAATCTTTCACGATCTACATCAAAATGGAGTAATGAGTACGAAAGGACCAGTAGGTGATTTTTCACAATCTCTGCGTGGATCTTTAGGAATTTTCTGAAGATTCTACTGTTGGCGTTCAGCAAAAGTTAATTATAATGTTAAATTGCAAAATATCAGCATCTTGACGACTAACTACCTGATAACATTTGTGCAAATATATTTTGTTGGCTTTCATTCTGTCCTTCAGGAACGTCAAGTGCTTGTTTTCTTCTTTATCCTTCAAGAACGTCAAGTGCTTGCTTTCTTTTTTTTGAGTTTTTTTGCATTTTTTGACCTTTTAGACGCCATAATCACTTAAATTCTAAATTTGTAAAATTTGTATAGGAAAAATATTGCAGAGAAAAATTCAAATAACAATTAATTCGAAAATTGAAAAAAAAATGTTAATATGCGACGATTCAGCCAACCGAAAAAAATGAAAAAATTCTTACATTATAAATAATTGAAAAATTGTGTAAGGTTAAAAGTTTTGCTGGAATTTTTTTAAAAAATCAGTTACTCCTGAATTAAAATATATTTAAGGATCAGTAAATTAAATAAATTAATTATTGCGACGATTCAGCCAACCGAAAAAAAATAAAAAAATTCTTACATTATAAATAATTGAAAAATTGTGTAAAGTTAAAAGTTTTGCCAGAATTTTTTAAAAAAATCAGTTAATCCTGAATTAAAATATATTTAAGGATCAGTAAATTAAATAAATTAATTGTTAATGAATTGGTAAAAAAATCAGTTACTCCTGAATTAAAAATATCAGTAAATGAAAAAAATTAATTACTAATCAGTAAATAAATTAATTATCTTTTAGTAAACAAAAATAATCAATTATCAGTAATAAAATTTATATTCGCTTGATAATCAGTAAAAAAAAAATATACCAAAAGTAAATCTTCATAAATATTTCTCGCGTGAAACTAATTGAAAAAATTTTCCTGCATTAATTTCTAAACTCGCATTGATTTTTAAAGAAAAATGGTCAGATATAAATGTTAAATTTGCAAAAGATATTTTTCAACTCCCAGCGGTTTGAGACAGCACGCTAATGCCAAATACCATAAAAGAACAACAACTTCTCAACCAAGTGAACCAAGTGAACACGTTCAAAGATTCTCGCGACAATTATCAAGAACAGCGGTTATGCTAGAACATGATGTTCAGTTATGGAACACACCTATTACAATGCCAGATACATTTACTTTGCATGAAAAATCCACATACCAAAATGATAATATTGGTGAGATGTAGGATATAATAATCAATGAAATTCCAACTCAAGATGCAGACAATTTAGAATCTAAACCACATTATAATCTGCGAAAAAGATCAAAAACAGAAAATATAGAAGAGAGAGCTGAAGAAATTTTTGAAGAAAATTTTGAGGAGTTGGGAACAGAAATACCAGTAAATCTCGACAATATTGATCTAGATCCTGAAGATCTTCAAGGAGCATCGTTAGATGATGCTTTAGATGCTATTGAAGGAAAAAATTTACCAGAATGCGTAGCAAAGTGGCCAAATGATGCATACAGAGATTTCATGAGATTAATTGTAGAGGGTAATATATCTAATAAAATTGGAGATCAAATAATTAAATTCTTTAATAAATATAGCAATCTGGAAGAATCTCCATTACCGAAATCAACCAAAAATGGCAAAGACCATCTCAATCAAATAACTTCACTTCATTAGACTTCAAAGAAAAAGTTGTTTCAACCTACAGCAGTATTGACATTACATTCTACTATTGTCCCATATTTCGCGCTATTCAAGCTCTTCTGCAACGACCAGAAGTAGCTAATAATTTTGTCTATAAGGGAATTCTAAAGAAAAAAAGGGTAAATTTAATAATTATGAATGACTAAAAAAAACTAAAGATCATCACTCAGATTTTTGGTTGTTTATATTCTTAGGATGATGGAAGCGAAATAAGAGTGTTTGGTGAGCCATATGAAGGTGACTGGTGGCTGGAAACGGAAAAGATTCTTCCGCTATTAAATCACCTATTGTCTATCATCTTATATTTGAATAGAACCACTTTCGATGGACTGGGCAAGACATCAGGCCATCCAGTATTTTTAACGCTTAGAAATGTTCCAAATTGGGTTTGAAACCTACTAGAATCTAAAATACTTTTAGGTTTTTTGCCTAAAGTTCAAGATTCAGGCATTAAAATTACCGAAGTCTTTTGAAGTTTGCAGCGTGAAATATTTCACAAATGCTTTAATATCATGCTTTGGCCTTTACTGGAGAAACCTAATACGTTATGTTTTGGGATTAATGGACAAGCAAAAACATTTGCTGCACAAATTTCTTTTTTTCTTGCGGATATGCTCAAAGCAGATGATGTGACTGTTACATATAAAGGAGCGCGATGTAAAATGCCATGCTATCATCAGTAATATTTTTTGGAACAGGATCCACAAGGATTCCATAATTTTCTATAGAATCCCTAAAGATTCGCAAATTCATGGAATCCTAAAAATTCTTTACTAATTTTTAAGGATCTTTTAGGAATTTATTAATTGTCAGATTCTTTAAAGATCCTTAAAAAAAAAACTCTAAGGATTTTTTTAAAAATTTTTCAATTAATTTAATATGAATATTATTGTTAATATTATTAATATTATAATTACTTTATTATTAAATGTTATATATTATATTGGATACTACTATTTACTATATATATTTTCAAAAAATAAACTTATTTACGAAAAATTCATTATTAAAATCAAACCGGTTTACCATATGCACTAAACCTGCAATGGATTCAAATGGTATTAAATCATAATAATTTACAAATTTCATATGGGGACATTCATACATTATGGGATATCATTTAGAATAGTAATTATACCAATGTACTAAAGCAAGAGATAAATAAGGATGATTAGGAAGGAACGAAACTTCAATTAACATTAATACCTGTAAAATAAATAAAAATATTAAATAGTGTTTAGTTTTAGTTAAAATAAATTATATAAATACTTGCCTTGCCATAACATAATCCACCGTCAGTTAAGTAATCTGTATCACCCATTGCAATTGCAACGTCACTAAATCTTGCGTAACCATGAAATTTACTTGTTGCATATACGATTTCTCCATTTGACAGTGTTCCGTTAGCATAAATCTTCAAATAAATTTCTTCATTTGCTGATGCATTAGATATATCATCTAAGTATATATCTAAACAAGCAATTAAATGTTCCATTCCTTCAATACACAATTCATTTATATTTTCTTCATGCTTAAGCTTTTCTTGAAAAGTATATATTTCACTTATTGGCAATTCCCAAAGGAGTGATTTCATAGAATTTAGTTTCAAACTTATAGTTTTTTTCGTAATGGTATTTGTAATTATTTGTCGTCGAATCTAATAATATATTTAAATTGTTAAAAAAATCTTTTACATTTATTTGGCTGAAAATTGCATTATAACATACCGTCTTTAACATTTGATTATGTGTATTCTTTTTATTAGACATTCTATATGGATTTTTAATCCAATTTTTGTGAAGCGTTTTGTACGTCTCAGTTGTCAGCCCATTTAATGCACCATATCGCCGAATGGTATGAATAGTATGATATCTCCACATATGAAGCTTTGGTAACTGAAGTCCACTAGAGGAGAATTGCGCAAATATATTTACAAAATCATTAGACCAATCTATTATTTCACGCTATATTAAAAAGCAAATTAGTAAAAAAATTATTTGTAATATTATACTATTATTATGTAAAGAAATAATCATACTTCAAAGATTTTTAAATCATCTTCATTAAATTTCTTTTTTCGTGACGTAATATACATCTTAATAAATTTAATGTAACATATAATAAGATTTTTACATGAAGCAATAGTATATAAATTACTATCTGTTTAGTTATTGATTTTATTATCTGTTGTGTACAGCTCATCAAGAACAAATACAATAATCTTCATAACATCTCGCATTTCACCTCCCGTAAATTTTGTACCTTGTTGATAACCTTTTTTTAATATTCTTAAATTATTAAATCGTGTAATAGTAGCCAGTCGATTGTCCATTTTACTGATTATTTGTTTTCCATACTGATGCATGAGCATACCTCTTGTATAATCAAGCATATATGGAAATAATCCGATTTCTTGTAAATGCATATGATCTAGTGCTGCTGCATCATATATGTTCATTATTCTAAAAAAATTAAAAAAATTATAATTTTAAATTAAATCAAAAAAAAAGGAATCGTCAAATAAATTCAAATAAATTAATACCTAAAATTCCAGAAAAAATTATCATATTCGTGAATGGAATAATTTTCTGCATTGTGAGAAGCAATAGCTTCTTGCATGTTTTCATGATTACGTAAATCTATCATATCCTGTTTAATATTCATATTATTTAATTGATCACCGGGCATAAGACATTTATAGCAAGGACATCGTGTACGATATGACTTGTAAGTACAACAAATATCCTGTGCTTCTAGCATATCTGCAATTATACTAGACAAATAAATGGTAAAGTGCTCAACTTTTCCATTTACTGCTAAGTATATACCATCCTCCTTAAGAAGTGGACCTAATAAATATTTCAAAGCACGATGCTTCAAATCCCGTTGCTTCTGCTTAAATTCCTTTGAATTTCGCAATTTATTATCTCGCGTAGTTAAATGAGGTAAAAATCCGATAAAAACTTTTGCATCAGGTAAGTTGCAATGTAAATTTGGAATATTTCCAAGGGTTAAGAAAATAGGATACTCAGATTTTCGCCCAAGAGTATCAAGAGTAGTTCCATCAATATAAATCATAACTGATAAAATTTTGCTAAATGAATTATATCTTTCACGCCATCAGTCTGCTGTATTCTGTTCAGAATAAACACGTACGAGTGATCCATTCTAGAATAAAATTATTATTAATCTTTTAAAATATAATACATCAATATATACATTATAAAAATACTTACAAGACCATATTCCCATTGTTCATCATAATCGAAAAGAAAATCTTTAGTCAAATCAGAATTCGAAACCAAACTTTTTATTGCATCATAAATTGGCCTATAATGTAATTTATAAATTTCTTCTTCAAATATAATGAGTTCTTTTTCTTTAAATTGTAAACCTTTAACATCCATATTGTCAATAAATGTACGCCCTTTCCTAGTAGATCCAGGAAGTTGATCAGTACAATGTTTTTTTAGTATACGTAACATAGAATCAGCGGCTGCGTCAGAAAGACGATATTGTGTTACAGCCATCATAAATTCTTTGTACGTTTCACTAGGCCATAATGTTTGTTCTGGATTGTTATTCAAGTCTTTATACGCATCAGCTAAACTCACACCACAAAAATCTTCGCTTGATGCTGTAGAAGAGATGCTTTTACTTTCTCGCGATCGGGTAATTTCATGATATTCATCATCTGTATAATCATCATTTTCATATTTATTGAAGGCCATAGGTGCATCTGCTGTATTGTTCAAATCTGATTTCTTAACAAATCAGTTAATAATTAGCAATTAATTTACAATGATTTGAAAGAATTATGAAAATTACCTCATTATTTTGTTTGTCGTCAGCACTTGTTATTTGTAAAAAAATATCTAAACCTTCAATTTCATTCCAAACATTATTATCAATAGTTTTTTGCCGTATATTATTATTAGAACTTGATTGTTGATCCTGAACCCAATTTAATGTACGAGAATAGTTGGTATATGTGTGAAGCTGGTGACAATATTGGGTCAGGTCTTGTTTTCGTGAAAAACAACGTTTACAAAAGTTACATTGATACATAATTATAATAATTACACGTTAAAAAAATAATTATATAACTTTGGTAACAGTTTAAAAAAAAATATTTTTTGATCCATTTTTGATCAGATCTTAATCACCATATGGGTAATTACCATTTTTGATAATAATTTGTTCGTATTATATTTGGAGTTTAAAGTAACTTAAACTTCTACTTTTTAAGTTTCAATAAATTCGCTTAGAATTTTCTGACATGCCTAAAGAAAAAGGTAAATATTTTTTTATTTAGCATGGCACTATGGTTAAGCCTTAATATTACCGTTATTAAGAAAACATTTTTGTTTGTTTTTATTTAATATAGTTAATCAAAGAATCTCGAGACGCAAAAATTCTTCTAATATAACTAATTCTAAGACAGCAACGAGTGAAGCAGATAAAATTGCTGCTCGTTTAGCTGCAGCAAGGTCTATTAAATCCTCAACTCAACGAAAACGACAAGATGCAAATGTTGAACTTGTTGCGTCAAGTTCACAATCCAGAGGAGTGCGTAATTTTGAAGATTCTTGTAATCTTTCACAAATACAAGAACAGGAGATGCGTGATGAGGACAGAGAAGAAGCATTAGCTGCACTAGCTGATGCATCATCTAATATGAATACTTTGAGATCGATGGAAAATGCTCCAAGTATTCGAATTTATGATATTAATTATTAATTATTTATCATATAATATTGATTTGGTCTTTTTTCAGCCGATACTACTAAGACATTTTATTCGCACATGATTGAGGGTCTAAAGAGGAGTTTGGGCCAAAATAAGCATATATATGAAGCAATATATGAAATGAAGGCTTCGCAAGACGCGTTCCAAAAAGAAACAAATGAAAAATTAAATATTATTTCAGAGAAAATTAACCAATTAATTACTCCTGAAGATTCCTATTGGAAGGTAAACTTGAGCAATTATTAAATAATAATTTTTAGCAAAGGATTTGATATACAAACTCATTTTATTTTTGTAGAGCTTGGCGTCAAAAACTTGCAAAACTCAACTACCTATTCTTGGTCTTTATCCTGATGATTCAGAATTCAAGAAAGGCTTCGAAAGTATACTTGAACAAGAAAAGCCAGGTTATATTGAACAACTTGGCCTACAGTGGAATCATTTTTATTTGGAACGTGTCAGACCTCTAGTAAGTTATAATATTAATATTTTTGGTATAAATTATTATACTTTAACTAATATATTAAATGTTCTCTTTAGTGCCGTGATGTAATTAAAAGCAGAAGATGTGATAAGGCCAAAGATGTTCGATCTGCAATGTTTGACATCTTTGGTGAAAATCTTTTAACTCGAATTAATACTTCTGCAGGAGCTGGAGATATTGCAACTTTTAAAAATTCAAATAATACCAAAAATGCGTTTAAATGTTTATTTATAAGTGATGATGATGGTACCCTTCCGTATATTGAAGCAATTAAGAAAAAGGCATGGGAGAGAAAGAAGACTACATTGATGGATACTGCTTTTACATTGGCAGTTTGTGAAATTGTTTTAAATCTGAGACATCCACGAATATCTGTTAGTGATAATGCTCTCCATAAACGATTTGACTTATATCTGGTATGTAAGAGATTGATAGCAATATGCATTAGTTAAGCAGATATTGATAATATTATTTATAAGATTGTATCCATAATTTTAAAGAAATAACATCCGAGATTACCAAACAAGTTAGACAAGATGAATTAGGTAAAACATGTGATAATTCAGATGATACTAGCGAGAGTGATGACCACCGTTATGATGATCGTGATGAAGATCAAGAGAATGATCAAGTCGATAAAGAACTTGGCGAAAATTACAATATCGATCAAGATCAAACAATTGATGAATAAAGGTAGTCTTCTATTTTAATTTATAATAATGATAATAATCTTATAACATTTATAAATACTAATTGTAATTATACTATTGTTTATAGTGAATTTAAAGCATATTTCAAGATTTGTGCATCGTACAAGTATTTGTAATCATATGATCGAAAAATCAAACAAATTTAAATTAATAATAACAGAATATATTTTTAATTTTCTAAATAATAGAAAATATGAATAGTACAGCTTAATTTCGGTAATTTCAGTGTAAAAAGAATTTGTACATAAAAAAAAGTCAATATAGCGCGTTAAAAATGTATTATCATAACCTATAATTTAATAATATATAATAATTTACAATAAAGCATTAATGTAAAATAATAACTAATATAGTGATATTAAGTGAAAAATTCGATTATATTAAATCCTTAAAGATCTTTGAATTAAAACTTCAAACCCTTTAGGATCCCTTGAACTTTTTAATTCCAAAGATCCGCTGAGGTGGGGAAGGATCCATACGAATCCTTACTATTTATGGAAAATAAGGATTTCACGTGGATCCCGACTCTCAAAATATTACCGATGATACTTGTATGGTTCTGCAAAATAACTTAAACAATATGAAACTTACACAAGAAGATATACTTTCCAGAACTCATGAAAATATGAAAAAAATGGTTAGCGCTGAACAAGGAAAGGAGTATTCTGTACATTACGTCAAAAATGCCTTCTGGAAATTTCCGTAAATATTACTAAATTTTATAAGTAATGACGACGTTGTAAAAATTTTTTTACATATATAAATTTTTTTACAGAAATCTGAATATTTACGAAGCATGCATTTCCGACCGTATGCATTATATCGACCTTAGACTTTTTAAATATCAACTGGAGTTTACGCAGGAAATCTTAAAAAAGGTCAGAGGGTTGGAATTACAGAAGATTTTTGATGAACGCCTTCGACAAATTCCATGTTTTTCAGGCCTTAAATTGTTAAGTAAAGTAAGTCAACTAAAAGTAATGACAGCATCAGACTATCGTCATATTATGAAGATAGTGATTTTTGCTTTAGATGAAATTTTCAGCGAAGAAAATGAAATAACTTGTAAAGAACTTTGTGAACTTTACACGAAGTTTAATAAAATGTATACTATGAGCAGACAAGAATCATATACCGAAAATGAACTGAATATCTTTGAAGTAAGAAGAAAAAATTTAAAAAAATTAACTTTCTTTAAAGTTAATAGATGATCTAACACAGGTCGAAAAGTGAAAAATCAGGCATCAATCAGTCACCAATCGGTCACCAATCAGGTACCTGATTGGTGACCGATTGGTGCCTGATTTTTCACTTTTCGACCTGTGTAACTACTAACTAAAATAGGAAGCAATCATTGATTGGTGCATAGAGTTTAAAAGGATATTCTCCCTATTATCTACTACGGATTACAGTTTTCCAAAGCTGCATAGTTGGCGTTATCATGCAGATAATATAATTTGAAGATGGCTATTAATTTATACAAATTTTAATTTAATTTAATTATTTCAGTACCTGCCATTATATTGTCAAATATAATGTACTGAATAGCCTATTAACGGAGACTTACGAAATGCTCCATAAATTATATATTAAAATTCCATATCGAGCAACAAATAGAAAACACGTGATGCAACAACTGGTGAACGCTGTTAGTAAAAGTTTTATAAGATTTTTTTAACTTTTCTCCAACCATAAATACTAAACTATTAATATTTTTGCAGGTAAAGCGTAAAGAATTAACTCCAACTACCAGCGGCATGAAAGTCATTCGTTGTAAAACTGAAGGGTTTGAAAAATTCTTTGGGAATTAAATCTAGACTCCATTGATGAAAAAATAAAATCTTTAAAAAAATCTGAAAATCTGCCACATCCAAATTATATTGAAGAATTGGCACAAATAATTACAGCGTTGGATACTTTTTTAGACACATCCTCGCAAGATTCAGAAAATGATTTTTTTATCAAAATTTATGATTCAGTTCATCTAGAAAGTGGAGAAATTCTAAGATCAACGGGTGAATTTCAAGGAAAAGAATGGTTTAGCAATGTCACAGTAACTCATGCGGAGGATCAAGGACAAGACGAAGGTGCTTGGTACGGAAAAGTAAGTGAACTTTAAAAATTTGTAAGTACAGTCAACTCTCTTTATAGTCACACATTTGGGACAGTCCATATTTGGTGATTATAAAGAGATGTGACTATATAAAAAATTTCTTATATTTGTATGTCATAATTCCGGCCAAAAATTAACATAATTTTAGCCAGAATTATACTTAAAACTTTATTGTATCGTAACTTCGCCAATATTAATCGCAGAGAGATGATCTTACCGCCATTCGATTCGTCTTGATGAGACGGTTCTAATGGTATAAAATACGTCGAAATCCAATCACTAGATTAATTTCCGAAATTAAAAAAATATTAATGGTTTTTGTGTAATAACTCTGCCAATATTGATCCTAGAGAGACGATCTTACTACCATTCGATTCGTCTTAATGCGACGAATCTAATGGTATAAAATACATCGAAATCCAATCACTAGATCAATTTCCGAAATTAAAAAATATTAAATGGTTTTTAAGTAGGAACTCCGTCAATATTGATCACAGAGAGATGAGCTTACCACCATTCGATTCGTCTCGATGAGGCGATTCCAACGAGCTATAAATCGTCTTTTTACAATCACTAGGTACTGAGAAATCTAGCAAAATGTTAAATGGCGCAGTAAACGTAAATCAAGAAATATTATAATGCCGATGTTTAACATTTTGTTGAATAACTCGTCCGCCAGTGATCGGAAAAGGATAAAACTACCACCATTCGATTCGTCTCAGTGAGACGATTCTAACAAGCTATGATACATCTTTGTACGATTATTAGATGCCAAGTTATTTAATATATTCTTTATATAACTGTGATTATAAACGGTTCTTTTTAATATAAGATTTTTGAGGATAGGTGTGATAGTGACTATAGATAGATTGTGACTATATAGGATAGATTTTAATAATAAAGTGTTTTGAACATACAACTGGTGTGACTATATAGTAGAATGTGACTATAACGGGAGTGACTATAAAGGGAGTTGACTGTACGATTTTACTTTGTAGTTCTTTACAAATTATTTCTTTTCAAGGTATTGCTATTTTTAAAATTCTTTCGAGGATCATATAAAGAGCCATACGAACTTGCTCTTGTTCGTTGGTTTGACATTCATCCAATAGAGCCTATAGTCTATGGTTACTTCCAATTATACTATACTGAAGAATATAACATTATTCCAGTTAAATCTATCAATCAGGAGGTTCATATAATTCTAAGGTTTAACAAAGAAAATTGCTTTCTATTAAATAAATATATGTTCTAAATCTTCAAAATAAAAAAGAAAAATGATGTTTCATCATCCATACAGTATATTTAAAACGCCACTTTAGCTTTTTTCGCTAGTTTTATGAAAAGCCTTTCAGATCGACAAAAAGAGGGAGTCTTTAATAGTAGGATATCATAGATATTTTACGGGTTGCTAGTAAATTAAAGCAATTAAACAAACTGTAAAAAATAGCAATTTATCTCATAATTTTCGTCAGTTAGTATTAGTACAGAGTTTTCTTCAGTTAGTAATATAGTGGTTATAAAAGCGGAAATCTGTAAAATCGCAGATTACCGCAGAAATACATACATAAAAAATCAGAAACTTGCAAAATTGCAGATTATTGCATAATTTTGTAAAAAATAAAAGCAGAAATCTGCAAAATCGCAGATTACCGCAGAAATGCATACATAAAAAATCAGAAACTTGCAAAATTGCAGATTATTGCATAATTTTGTAAAAAATAAAAGCAGAAATCTGCAAAATCGCAGATTACCGCAGAAATGCATACATAAAAAATCAGAAACTTGCAAAATTGCAGATTATTGCATAATTTTGTAATAAATAAAAAGCAGAAATCTGCAAAATCGCAGACTTCAGCATAAATTCACAAAAAAAATGCGGAGATCTGCTAATTTTACAGATCTCTGCAGTTCTGCATCTTAAAAAATTTCCCGATGTATAAAATAAAAAAATAAATATAATGTATACTAATACAGAATCCCATCTATTATTAAGATATATTATCAGTAAAAATTTCACTTTTATATGAAATCCTACTTTAGGATTTGCTTAAATTTTATTGGTTAATTAATTAAAAAGGAAAAAATCATAACAATGTAATATAAAATTTTCTTTTATAATAGGATTTTTAAAGAGTTTTATATGTAAACTTTACCTTAGATCATAAAATACCTTATCTTAATAATAGGTAAGATCTTTATAATATAGTAATATGCTTATTATCAATTTTACATTTATATATAAATTTTTTTATTATTTAACAAATATTTTACAAAGAAAAAGAAAAGAAAAAAATGGGTAAGAAAAATCAGAAGTAAGTAAGTAAATAATAAATAAATAATCAGTAATTCAGTATCATGCAAAAATCTTATAACCATAAATTTTAGGTAATAATCATAAAATAATATAATATTTATATATTCATTAATAGCAGTATTTATTTATATTTATCAAATAGTTAGTATCAAATAGTTAGAATACAAATAATTTATTTTGTAAGAAAGAGAATAATTCTATACTTTTATTAAGGTTGCTTGCCGAAACTAGAGGGTTTCGGCAGAATGGCGTACGCGAAACTGCCGAAACTAGTTTCGCGAAATCATCAAGAAATGCCGAAACTGCGAAACCTATCAAAATCGCGAAACTGCCGTAACTTGCCGAAACTGTTTCGGCGTTTCGGCAATACTTTCTATATGATTTAATTAGAGTTTCGGCATTTAAACAATTTATAAGAATAAAGATTAAAGACAATATGATTTTTTGTATGTAAATATTTATTTTATAATATTTAATATTAAACTAATAAAATATACGATTAAAAATATAATAAAAATTAAAATTTAATAATATCTTTATCTTCTATGTGGGGACCTGCTTCTACCTCTTCTTCTATCTCTACTTCTGTCCCGTCTTCTATCTCTACTTCTATCTCGTCTTCTATCTCTACTTCTATCTCGTCTTCTATCTCTACTTCTTGATCTACTTCTTGATCGAGACCTAGATCGCGACCTTCTTCTTTCCCTTCGCAATCTATATTCATATCGACGTCGATCACGCGCAGCATGCTGCCGTCGATACTCTCGTCTAAACAGATCTAAAATCCAATAAAAATATTAATGAATTGAATGAATTGCCTAAATAAAATTAATTTAAAATAATAATTAATAATAATTACCGGTTTGTAACCAGAATTCATCGTTCATATCAGCAAAACACGCTCTATCGAAACTATTTGGGCTTATAATAGGAATCTTTACAGAAACTTACCATTTTTAATCAATATAGAATCGATATCGTTAAGTTTATCTTAACGGCATCATTTCGATATCATTTCGATATCATTTTAATATCGATTTAATATCAATATGATATCGAAATAAAGTATTATCACTTCGATATCATTTCGATATTAGATTGATATTGAAATGATATCGAAATGATAATTAAAATGATATCGAAATGATATCTTTAAATTAAACTTAAAGATGTTGTTTCGATATCATTTCTATTATCATTTTGATATCATTTCAATATCGATTTAATATCGAAATGATATCGAAGTGATAATACTTTATTTCGATATCATATCGATATTAAATCGATATTGAAATAATATTGAAATGATATCGAAATAATATCACTTGAAAACTTAAAGTTTCTGTAAAGATGTCGTCATCATTATTATTTATTATCCTACTGAGGTTTTCATAACCTCGTTTGAGGGCATTCCATTTTGTTTGGCATTGCCTGGGTGTCGCTGCAAATCCCGTTGCAATGAACACCCTATTTGCTATTATTGTCCATGCATTTACATGATGACGGTTTGCAATTCTTTCGAATTGCTGATGTAAGTTTCTCCGCTCCGCGATTAATTGCCTAGTTGCGTTAATCGTCCATTGGAATACTGGTGGTGGCGGTAGGACAAAAGGTACTAATGCTGCCATTTTTTATTTTTATGATTTTTTCGTAACTTGAAATTTGAAAATTAAATACAATTTGAAAATTAAAATACAATTTGGTTTTGAATTGCAAAAAAAAAATTCAAATTTCATAATATTTATAATAATTTTAAAATTCGTTATAATGTTTAAAACATGAACTGATGAACATAATAACATTCTACATAATTAAAGTATTTGTAACAAAATAAACACAGTTTTGATTCTAATGTAATAAATTTAATTAACGCAGTTCTAAATTTTTTTTTGTAACGCAGTTCTTAAAATTTATTAATCTAATGTAATAAATTTAATTAACGAAGTCCTTAAAACTTATTGATTCTAATATAATATGCTTATCCTTATTCCTTAATTAAATTGCACTATTTTTAAAATATAATATGCTTATCCTTATTTCTTAATTAAATTGCACTATTTTTAAAATATAATATGCTTATCCTTATTCCTTAATTAAATTGCAATGTTTTAAAATATAATATAAAATTACAATTGCCTGCATTGCCTGCATAATTATATGTTAACTGGACTTTGATCGCGAATATTTTGCCCTGCATAATTACATCATTTATTTCCTAAATAGTATCATTATTTAAATCACATGATATTAGAATTAATTCTCATTGGATTAACTATTGTAATTATTTCTCATTATTATTATTCCTCATTATCATCATAATTATCGTCATTATTATCACCGTCATCCATACCTAATACATCATCTATATCATAATCATAGTCACCTTCTCCAGGTCTCTTGTTATTACCACTATCATCAACTTCATCATCTTCCGCATTATTTTCATCTGAATCATCCAATATATCTCTTGGAATATCGCCGATTTCACTAGTAATTGAATCATGCGATAAATTAACAAATTGATCAATCCATAGACTTTCGATTACTACACGGCAATTGTCTTCAGGTATTGTTTCGCCGCTTGTAGTTAATCTCTGAGTAGAAGCTTGCTCCTCATTATATTCCTCATCGTCATCTTCTGCAAAAGCTTCTGCAATACGTATATTGATCTCATCATCATAAGACGAGTATTCTTTTTTTGATCAATTCCATAAAATCCAAGTTCAGTTTTTGAATTGGATTTCCAATACAAAATTAATTTGCACATGGATTCTAGTTTATCCACATTAAGATTTAAGCGACGTTTATGAAATAGCCATCCTAAAGTCGAAAATCCACGTTCGCAAGTTGCTGAGTTAGGACGTATTGCAAATAGATAACTTGCAATTCTTAGGCGGGGCATCTGTTCTGTTCAGTATTAATATATTTCCACCAATTCATGGGATTATCTTTAGCAAAACCGATATCTAGGTCAAATGGCTCTTGCTCATTAATATATTTCTGTATTTGATCACATAAAGTTTCAGCTTCGTAACGGTCGAAACCTAAATTTTTCCCGATTGAAGCTGCACATTTGATAATTCTCATGAGGGCGCATTTTTTAAGTGGCGCGTTTCTAAATCTGGGATCCATAAAAAAACAAGTAATATACTTATCATCATCGAATTCATCAAATCTTTCATTTATTACTTTGATACAATGACTTCGAAATGCAGGATTTAATGATTTGGGTAACTTTTTTAATGTAGCTGCAAGTCTTGCCAAGCTCAGGAAACAATCTGCAAGTGTAGCTCTTCTCGATTCTAATGAAAGTACCGCTTTTCTTAGAGGATCCAGAACAAATCCAAGAACTCGTAAATTTGAAAAAAAATTTCTCGATTGAATAATCGGTTTTATTTTATCATTTGTTAGCACTTTATCGTGATCGCTGGCCATTTCTTCTAGTGCTGATTCCAAATTTATTACTGAATTTACGGATTCACTAGCAGTAGTCCAGCGTGTCTTGCAATATAATTTTAATCCTCCTCCACTAATTCCTTTTTCTTTAATTATTTGAGCAAGTTTTGCATTAGCCTGATGAGAACTTCTAAAAAAGGTTGTCAAAATATTAACACGTTTTAATAAACGTTCCGCAAACTTCTCCTTGACGATGTCGTATGCAGCCATTTATGACTAAATAATATAATTATATTATTTAGTCATAAACGGCTTAGACTAGATTATTTAGTAATAAAATAATCTAAGTATGACTATAAATAATCTAAATATAACTAAATAATCTAAATATAACTAATTAATCTAAATATATCTAAATAAATTAAATATATCTAAATAATCTAAAGTTAATAACCTAAATATGATTAAATAATCTAACTAAATAACCTGTTTGTGACAATTTTCTGTATCTAGTTATTTTTCTTACTATATTCCTTTCCTTTGAATTCGCTTTTCTTTAGCTTTTTTCATTTATTATTTGTGATCATGTGATTAAATAACCTAAATATTACTATTACTAAATAATCGAAATGTACCTATTTTTATTTAATCCTATACACGAATAATCAGCTTCCAATATAATTTATGATATTGGGATTACAGGTTGATTGGTTGTTAAACTTTATGTTGAAGGTCCGGCTTGTTTGCAATTGTTTGGATCCCAAGTTTTATGATGAAGTTTCTGCCATTCTGTACCTCTTTGGTTACCTGTTAAGGATTCGAGGGTGCTTTCCTTCTTCACCTATTTTGTTATCCATCAAAATGCCAAAATATGGTAAAAAATATCATGTCGGGTGGCGCAGTAGATCTGCGATTAATTTCGGCCGGCACTATACCATAATTTCGGCCGATCTTTTGGGCATGTGATTCGAGGATCCAGCTTGGCACCATGATGGTGACTTGATAGTGTCCTGGAACTTCTGTGGAGCTGTCATGGAACTGGCAGGGAGCTAGAAAGGTTCTATTATTTTGCCAGTTTTAGGCCAGCTTGGGTACCGAGTTATTATGTTCAAAGATCTGGCCGAAATTGTGGAATAGTACTGGCCGAAATTATGGAGCGAATTTTGACTGCGCCTACTGCGCCATGGTCACGTGATCCTGTTACGGCACCGAACACCCTTTCATAGTTGCGGACTAGTAACGGGAATGTTCTGGGAATGTTTCCAGAACCCAATGTATATGCATTTGTGCAAAAAAAAAAATGTCTAAACAAGTACAAATCATAAATCCTGAAACTGGACAACAAATCACACTAGATGGCTTACACAATATTGCTGGCTAAGTTCAATTCTACTTTCGTCTACCTATTTGTCTCCAAGAGTGAGGCCGGAGGTATTATGCTTCTGAGGTTTTCGAGGTATATCGGCGGGATGTTGTAAGCACTTCTGAGGCCCGATCATAGTTTATTCTGGGTCGAAGCAGTGTGTATGCCGATTTTTAGCGTCCCTAGTGTCCCTAGTAAAAGTAAAGTTATAGGAAAAAAAAATATCGAATCCATCCTGTATGTATGCCGTCACCAAGAAAATTTGTTAGTGACTCTCTTAGTGACGCTCTTAGTGACACCCTTGTATGCCTTTTTCGGTGTTTGGGGACGCTCGGTTCTCTTCTTTTATATTTGTCACTAAGTCACTAAGAGTCACTAAGAAAAAGTAAAGTTCTAGGAAAAAAAATTGAATTTTTTCTATGCTACTCCTATGGCTTATATGCGATATAGTATGATACATATATAACATATGCGTGATACATATATGCTAAAAAAAAAAATGAAAAAAAGTTATGGAACTCGGATTTTTCTTAGTGACTCTTAGTGTCATAGTGACACCTATCTAGAAACCTTCTGATGGCTCTAAAAATGTGAAATAGCTATAAATTTTGTCACCGAGAGCATCACCAAGAGTGTCACCAAGAAATTCTACAATTTATTGTAGGTTCGTCCAAAAGGCCATAGGGATAGTGACAACTTCTTATTCTTGTTTAAGTTCTCTCGATTAGCCTAAAATTACTTGAGCGGAATCTCTTTGGGACCATCAGCTTGCTTAGCCAGCTTTTTCCGATGGTAATGTTCCTTCGATCTATGTTTTTTTGCATGCGTATCGCAATAGTCATATTTGGATCTTGTCGGGTCACTACATTCTTTGCAAAGAACTTGCCTAGAATTCCGATGGACTTTACATCCCTTTGGATCAAAGCATCTCCGATTACATACTTCTCCAGTTCTAAGAATATATGGACAATAATAAAAATTCCAGGATGGTGGTTCTTTTTTGAGAACTCGTGTCTCCTTTTTTTCGCCTTCCATTTATATATATCAATTAATAATCTTGGGGAATTATTTTCATTTTGAACTTTTTTCTTGCGAATAATATACCCTGAGTTTTGGTATAGCTATAAATTATCTTAACTTGCTTGAGAAAAAAAAATGACCCAATCCGACTTCTTCGAAGACGCCCCGCCCCGTACTATTGTGGGTTTAAAGCCTCCGATATAGGACAATGCCAATATAAAATTCGTGATAATAATGTTAGACCAAGGCATTTTCTAGGGGCAGACAATGAGGATGGAATAGAAGCCATACTCTTAGAACGTGAAGGCCATTCATTGCACGAAATTATTGATGGAGATGAGCCACTCCGGCCTATTATCGACTTTGATTTGCGACGAGAAGTATATGACAGTCTTGACCCTAAACTCTCGGGCAAAGAGATATTAGAATCACTTATTCTTGCTTTTACAAAGACGTGTCATGAGATATTTCCGGAATGGGAGAATAAAACTAGAACTATTGCTAGTAGTAGTGATACCCAAAAAATGTCATACCATATCTTGACTTTCGGCATGAGGCTTAAAAATATTGCTCAGGTTTCAGTTTTCACCGAACTTGTTCGTAAAAAACTTCCAGTGGGATTACAGAAAAAAGGGATAATTGATAATATAGCAAATATAGGTTCTTTCAAATCTTTCTCCTTGCGGATGCTTGGAACGCCCAAATACGATAAAAAAAAAGAGGAGCATGTTCGTATAAAAAAGGCTATATACCCAAAAGATGGAACTATCTTTGACTTCATGATTCGTCCGCCTAACGATGATTCTAGAATCATTGATAGTCCTCTTTTGACTATTTCGGAGCCAGAAGTTAAGAGATACCCGACCAAAGGAAATGAAATTACTAATGCTGATATCGAAAATGACCAGGCTGAATTCGATTTCATAGAAACATTACTTAGAGATAATTCTATTGAAGGTTACACTCTCTCATTTCCTTCAGATAACATCCCTGACTTATTTCCATTAGTACGCAACTCTCCATCACACTGCCCAATATGTAATCGGGAACATGAAAGTGATAATGCATATATCCTACGAAATAAAAAAACATATAGATTTTATTGCCATCGTGGAAACCATGAAAGAGAACCTGGAACTAGGAATCCCTCAGTAAAGCTTACCATTAGCGAAACGGTTTTGGAGCGAGAAAAGAAACTCCCAGTTCCAGTAAGATTAGAGCAATCTAGAATTTCAAACCCAAAAGACCATTTCGTATGGTGGGATTTAATACATATGTGTACTTCAGGTAAGAAATTCTCCCGCGCTGAAGTTTATGAAGCAATCCAATCAACCATTGCCTATATTCAAAAGAAAATACCGATCTGGATATTAAAACATAAGGATCCAGAAAATGGGCTTTACTTCGATATGGGAGCCGAGCTAAAGCTTGCCAAGTTTGAGATTAAAATAATCGAATATGGGGGTGAAGCAGTGAAGTTAAAATCATTGATAGACCAGGCAGTTATTAAAGGTCTAATAGTTTATGAAGATTATAATTTCCTTCCATACCCCATAAATGTTTCTCAGCCAGTTACGGATTTCTTTAACCTTTTCTTAGGATTTTTGGCTAAACCAGCGCCAGAAATTAATAAAGAAATTATGAATCCGATTCTCTGGCATGTATTAAACATAATTTGTGATGGAAACGAAGAACTCAATGAGTATATCTGGAACTGGTGGGCATATTTAGTACAGAAGCCACAGAAGAAGCCTCGAACCATCTTAGTACTAAAATCCACACTACAACAGTGCGGAAAAAATATTATTACTGACTTTATTGGGGACAAAGTCTTGGGGCAACATCTTCATTATGCAACATCGGATTTAGAAAAAATTCTTGGGCGTTTTAATAGCGCCATTCAAGCTCGAAAGCTTATTGTCATGAATGAAACAGGTATGTCTAATGGTGATTGGCATAGATTTAATGGACATCTTAAATCTCTCATAACAGAAGGAAAAGTATCTATAGAGCGAAAGGGTCTTGAACTTAAGCGATTAAATGATTTTGCTGGGTATATGGTTACAAGCAATCAGGATGCTCCGCTCAAAATAGATATAGGAGATTCTCGTATAGTTTGTTTTGATGTCTCGGCACGCTGTAGAGGTAATATACCATATTTTGATCAGCTGGGGGAAATTTTAGACCACCCTGATGCGCCAGGAGTAGTCATGTCATACCTTCTTAGCCGTGATTTATCGAAATTCAAACCAGGAAAAATTCCTTCTACAAAAATGAAAGTAGATACAATGCGTGATCAGCTTCCTAGTCCCATTCGATTTATAATTGACTATATTACATCTAGGGCTGAGGGTGGAACATCCACGCAAAGTCGTACATCATTATATCAAAAGTATCTTGAATGGTGTGGAGAGAATGGTGAAAAACTATTGACTAGTAAAGTTGCTGGAAAAAAGTTTTCTGAAATTGGTATTGAAAGCAAACAAGTGCAAACAGGTGGTGGGAAAAGAGAATGGCAATACATTCTTGACCGCTCCAAGATCATAGCTAAGCTCCGTGAATCTGGCTTAGGTGATATCGAAGAATTTTCTGACATACCTCAACCTGACTTACCCACAAACGAGGCCACAGACATACCCATATTCAATATGCCAGAAATAATTCCTCCAAAAATAATCCCGCCCCAGCCAGAAGAGAATCTCCTTCCAAGAGATAAGAAAGCTGAACCCCCAATCGCCTCAACATCTGGGACATCCGAGAGTACTAAGACTTCCGAATCACCTGAGTCACTAATAGATAAACCCGAACCTAGCAATAAAAAAGCTTCTTCCACATCCCCGGCTAGACAAGAGCGAGAAGAGCGCCTCAGGAAATGGGCTATCGATCATGGTGAAGACCCAGACGTATTCGTGACCATCACAGAAAAAGATATCAGACTATTCCATGAATATCGAGACAGGATGATGTCGGACGCAGATGCCGTCGATTTTGCGAAAGCAGACGGTATGGACGTAAACGATATATTTTGGATGTCTAGAAGGGAAAGATTAATAAGTGAAGAAATATATCTCCGCAACTTCGAGAATGTGGGAAAGCCCCGGACATATGTTTATGATGATGAGGAGTGGCAAAAAGGTATTAGCATACTCCAAGAGAACGGTTACTTATGGTAGGTTTGACCAATAGTGGCAAAAAATATAAGCATATTCAGCGCAAGCGCAGAGAATGGTATGCTTTGGTAAAGAGCGAATAAGAGTGGGTTATGAAATATTAGTAGGGATGGGACTTTCGTTCTTTACAATTAGGCGATATAAAATCCCAAATTATTATTATTTTTTCGCATATCCTATCTACCCGCAATTTTCAAATATATATAAAAGCTATTCCGGCTGGAGTTCGTGGCCTCATAGAGAGCCCGCAGAAGTTATAATATTCTTTTTTTGTTCATCCGAAACCCCTCCGACCCTCTCCCGCAGTCCTTAGATAGGGAGAATTATTTATTTTTTTTCGAATTGAACTTTCTCCGCATAGTATATACCAAACAACCTAGGTATAACCAAATATCTTACATATTACCAAATAATAACATGGCTGGCATCGCTACTAGATATATAACAGAAAACGAGCTCAATACCGAGATGAGTATCGAAGAGCTAAGTAAGCACGCACCGGCGTTGGATATTCTTTTAACGGACAAAGTTAAGAGGGATCAGGCACGACGACGTCTCAAAAAAGGATACAACTTTAGCGAAGAACAGGTATTTACATTAATTCCTAAGCTAACAGCTGGTCGGAAAAAAGGAGGAGCCTTACCCAATGCTCCTGATACTCCCGATATCACCCAAGAAGTAGAACCGGACACAGTGAATACATGTCAAATTTCACCGAAAGAGACTATTAGAGATTTGGCCCAGCGTATCATTCGGGATAATCTTAGTGAAGTAGAAGTTAAAGTATAGCAAAAGCCTTAGCTGAATCTGCTTCTAATGCTAGCGCTGGCTTATCACGAATCTCTAGGCTTCGAAGAGAGTTGCGAAACCTCAAAGCCTCAGAAAAAATTATCTCAGCTACATTGATTCCAGACATAACCCGCTCAGCTAATAAAATCCAAAAGGAGCGTAGTAAACAATGTGAAGATGAAGGGATCGATTTTCCGGACCACTTCTCGTTAGAATCAGTTAAGGAGAGATTGGATATATATGATGTATCCAGAGCCCCTGGCTTACAAGCCCTTGCCGATGTAACGATAATGCTCTGCATCCGTCCTGCTGAAATAAAAACCTTGCGTATATCTAATGGAGGTGTAACTGGATATGCAAAAAATCGAGGACAACAAGACATTCCTCGAGTATTTAGATCACTAGAGAAGAACGAGGAGCGAGCTAGAGAATTGCTTGTATGGATTCAGGATGCGATTTCTTCTGGACAGTTATGAGACCCTGGAAAGCCCGGAGTGTTGTAGTTCAATACATTTCTGAAAAAAGATGAGTTCCTTCCTGAAACCGGCAAACCACTACTTCCTAGTTCTTTGCGTAAATTAGAGGCAGTATTTGCAGTTGTATCTCATGGTGCAAAGAATTTATCAGAAGCTATGACTATTGCCAGTGAAGGATTAAGACATTCGCCAGATAACCATGCCTCCCCAGCAAAAAACTATACAATAGTGAATTATCGAAAAAGAGGACAACCTTATGATCAGGCGAAGGCAATCAAGATCTTTGATGAAAACTAATCACATATAAAGGTTAGAGGGTCGGGATATCAATGTGCGTAATTTTATTTTTCGCTCGAGGCAAGATCTAGCATATATAAATATCACGAAAATGGTAACCGATCAAAAGCATTCATCTGATAGTGCACAGTTCCAAAGGGACCAGGTTATCAGACGTACAGAGAAAACAGCCCGAATATTTGGACTAGACAAGCAGAATGCAGAAGTATATAGTACGCTTTCTGGAGAAATAAAAGCGCTAACAAATAGGCTGGATCATTATTGTTCTCAGCATAAAAAGCTTAAAAAGAGGGTTAAACCACTAGAAGAACGTGTAAAGTGGCTGGATGATAATGTAGACGAACTATTTACTATAGAATATTGCAATTGTAGTAAAGAATCCATAAATACTTCGTCCGAGTCCAGTTCATCTGAGGAATTCGATTCCGATCATGCGCCACCAGAAAGAGAAAATCTGACAATAAGGCGAAGCCAAGAAGGTATCCGATCTGAATAGTCTGATTTAACTAGTTATCACTTCGTGCTATAACTAACCATATTTTCCGATTGAAAATTCTTCTATCATATAAAAATGCATGAATCGAATTTACTTGAGCTTCTTCCGCCAGAGTTGATATCATTATTTTAAAGTATCTTCCAGATCTAAAACATGCTAGCGGTATAAATGACATATGGGAAAGAGAGGTGAATCTTGAACGGCCCAAAAGGGTAATTCTCACAGATTTTCGATTTAGGATTGACATAGGCGCTAATGCAAATTTCATTAGTGAAAAAAATTGTGAAAATAGCATACGCAAAAGACAATAGTATTCCTAGAGTATACGGGTTTCTAGATGAGTCTTATTCCACACTAGGAAAGGTTAATCTACGTATTATCTTAAATGATGGTGAGAAGCATAAAATCATACCCACTGAATTTATAGTTACTGGACCAGATTGGCCTGATCAATTTCCTGAAATACTTTTGGGCTCACCATGGATGCGAGAAAATAGTGTACGCTTAAATATGTGTAATTCGACACTAACAATAGATGATAATTTTGTGATCCTCCCATATCGAAGTCAAATCCGGTCCTACCAATAGTCCGGAGCAGTGATCATTGGTGTAGAATCACATTTTTTTCGATTAAAGATACAGCATATATTATTTATGGCGCATTTAGGTGTTATAAATTTACCGGAACTATTGGAGCGGATTCTATATTTCCTAGTGGTAGATAAGACACTTTATCCCGCTCTATTTGTTTCCCGATTATGGTACAGATGCGGTGCCCCTATTCTATGGAAACGCATCGAGCTAAAGTGGAAGAATAAATGCCACTCTCGATTGAAAAAATTCATAAAACTAGTACGTAGGAAGCAAAAGCCAGTTTATTGCTTAAATGTAATTCATCTCGAAATATCATACTACCATTCACTTTCAGATAAAAAAATCATAAGCATTGTACATTCATGCCCAAATATAATCCATTTGAGTTTCAAAAATAGCGTAGGATTTAGTAATAGAGCATTAGAACTGATAGCAGGTTCATACCCGAATTTGAAGTATCTCAATCTGTGTGATGATAGGAGTTTTCGTACTCGAGAAGTAGATGACGAGGGTCTATGGAAAATCGTGAAGTCATGCCATAAATTAGAATATTTAAATATTGACTATCTCACAGAGATTACCGAACATTCAATTTGTGGTATTATTCGCTCCAATCCAAAGCTCCAGCATCTTGACCTTAGCTATTGTAAAATTACCGATGTGACTATCGAAGAAATTGCTAGATCATGTCTCAAATTAAAATATCTTAATCTGAGGGGGTGTGTTAATATTAGCAAAAAAGCTATAGATCAGCTAAATCCAAATACCCATGTTGAGAATTACCGGGATCCGATTGATATTCGAGCTGAGATGGAGCGAGTGATAGAGCTAATATCAAGACAGCCTAGAGTTGTTAATATTAGAAGTCGGCTTCACCAGATATTACGACAACCTAATTCCAATATATTCATGACAGTTGACTCTGGTGCCGATCACTCCACTATAGATATCAGACAAGCACCAAGGAATTATTCGATAGTATTATTCGACGATCTAGCTAGTCCGGAGAGATGATCATTAGCTCGGAAGAATTTGCTGGGCCACAGATTGTGCGACAAAAAATAAGTGGATCATCAGTCAGGTCTTGTGCGACATATTAATTTTGCATATAAAAACATTAATCTTTATTCTTTATTTTTTTCCCCAAACAATCATGAGAAAATGTGAAAGAATGTCTACAAGCAACACAGGACCAGCTCTAAAAGTAAATATTAACGTCAAAAGTATATGTTATGAAGGGCTGAGGGACTCGCAATTTTGAGATCGCCAGGCGTAAAACCAATATGTGTCTTCCGGTAGATCTACATGTGAAAAGGTTTGAAAATTCCGTTAGCATGCGCTTTCATAGAACTCTTGGCATCATACGACATTGTTAATCATGACTCATATCTCCTTAACTTTTTCCCAGCAAGATATAAAGCATGTAGAGATATGTGGAAGTTCAGCCAACTTTCCGCAAAAATTTTAAGGTATGTATATGTCAGAAGTTATGTATCTATGGGAACGAGCGTCAAGCCGAAAGAAATTTCTCACTATAGCCTTATTACCGATAGATAACAAGAAGCAAGATGTCTACCACCGATAATAGCGACATTATAAGCCTTAACCTCCGTTTCCGTAATAGTCAAAATAGAAATGTAATTTTCGTGATCGAGGTTTCCAAGAACGACCTTGTCTCTGTTATTGCGGATAGAGTTAGGGCTATATTAGCACCTCATCTTCCAGTCCGTCCGCATAACTTTCATCTTCAACAAATTTATCCAACCAACAAAGAAGACGTATGCAACCAGAGAATATGATTTCGGCTTATTTTCCTGAGAATCCGGATGAAGATATGATTCATATTTTTGTCTACCCTCCCCTTTCCCCCGAATAATAATTTCTATGTCATGTAATAGCGATATATTCGCATTTTTTATGTAATAGTTGCTCCGGCAACGATTTATTCATAAATAATAAAGTATCATTTTACCAGTACATCGAGAAAGCGGGTCACGTGTAATGATGCAATGCCTGTACTACATAAAAACCTATATTAATGGCCAGTATTCTCTTTCCCGAATAGAAATATTTTTTTATCTTACTCCGGAAAGTAACACTATTTTTTGTCCGAGCCCAATATCCCTATAAAAACTTAACGCTATGTCTGAAACTAGTACACCTTATACTCCAGCTTCCACCTCCACTACTGTTGCTGGAAATGAGACGGTCTCGTTGGCGGACGAAATTAAGAAATATGACACAGAGAAACTTATTTCTTTTTTGCAGGAACGTGGCTTAGGGCTAGACTTGGACGATGAAAATATTATTCGCAAGGAGAAGATTACGGGCCAGGACTTCTTTGACTTGACCGAAGAGAAATTTCGCAGTGTTGGTTTAGGCTTGGGTCCTGCATCAAGACTCGTGAAGTTCGCCAAGGAGTGTAAGGATAAGAAGTTGAGGGCTTTTTCGACATACCGTAGCTTAAAGGAAGTATTAGAAAAATATGACCTCGCTTCTGAGGGCACAGAGATTATACCTCTTTTCACACCACGAATCCATGAAATCCCAGACGAAAATAAGCATCTCGAACTGTGTATGGCAGATATCAAGTTACGACTTAAAAGCTATGGGACATTGGTAATAACAAGTTTGGAGTCCATGCGCAATGAGTACGTTTCAACTATACTACATACCGCCCTTCGTATCGCAGAAGATATCACGAAAAAGAAATTTAGTATGAGGCCTGAGTACGAAATAATTGGAGATGAAAGTAGCGGGCGGGTCGATTATGCAATCAAGGTAAGCCTTCCTTGGATTCTTACCGTTCCTCCTAAATCCTATGTGGTCCTAGAGAGACCTATTAACTTATCGCAAAATATAAACTTATAGGAATCCGAAGAGCTTATTTGCATCACAGAGGATAAGGTCCAGCAAAAATTAACAGAAGGCTTTGCTCAGAATATCAAGCAACTCGAAAGTTCGTTTCAAACGAACAAGAGAAAACGAAAGCGTGATGAGGACTATTTTGACTATCTGTACGGGGTTGTGACGTCTGCTAGGGATTGGCATTTTCTCCTCTATTCTCCAGGTGAAATATTACAGGCGAGTAAGGCCCCCTTTAGCATCGAATTTGTCGAAGAGGCTCTGGTTGAGAACTCCGAAGAATATAAAACATTGCGTAAGGGTGTTAAGAAGGTTTTGGGCATAATCATTGGCTTGTTGGAAGATAGGGCATGTGTGGAGGATAAATCGGATAGAAAGAGAGCTAGGATAGAGGGGTATCGCTTGAAAAAATAATCATACATATTAGCCTAGATGTTATGTATCATGGGCAAAGTCCCGAACATTTGTATTTATTTTAGCATGTATTAATAAAAAATTTTCTTGGCAAATTTCAGCGACGGCCCGTCGCCCAAAACATGTGATATATTTTTTATTTTGAATGCTTATATACATTTTAGTTATATATAGATCATGTCATCCGAGCTTGAATCATTGAAACAGCGTATCATTGAATAATGAAAGAATAGCTGAACTTAAACCGGAAATCGTTATTCCTAATAGGATACAAAAAATTAAGGAGTTCGATCTCCTATATCCACAGGTATAAGTAATTGCGTCACAGGCATGCATAATCTTCCGGGGAATTATCCATTCAATAATTATTAAGATCCCAACCTTTCACGGGATCGGCTAACGCATCCAAGAGTACATTATGTTCTTTCACTCCAAATGCATTAGACCTAGAGAATGCGTCGAATAATCTATTTTTTTCTTGATCAGATATATCTGGAAGACGTCTGGTAAATTCCATGAGTACAATGTTCCGATGACGAGCTTCCCGGGTTTGATAAAGTTTTTTCAAAGCATCTTCACCAAAACGTCTTTATCCAGTATATCTTTTCCTAGGGTCCCAATAATTATCCTGATCATCATCACTATCTTCTTCGTCGATGTCAGATTCGTTATTGTCATCATCATCCATGTTGACGGGCGAGACTTCATTATCTAATAATCCCAAAGCCTCCAAGAATTCGTATACCTCAATTTTATCACCAGCACTAGTGTCAGAATAGGTTTGTTCCATGACGATAATATACCAAAATATCTTATCTTCAATTTAGGTTATTTACCTTTCCTCGTCTATGGTCGCTCCGCATACCAGCATCGGGCGAAAATATGTTACGTCACTAAACACATGACGATTTGATAAAATACTCACGAGAACCATGATATATATATATATATATTGATGATCCCGCACCTCAGTCAATTATGAGTCCTATTATCTCTCCGGTAACCGCCTAGAAGAATTATTGGGCGAATCAATTACTCGCATGTACGCCACTGACATCCAGTGTTGGGCCGAACATAACTTCCTTGCAGTGTCCGAGTTAAAAAATCCCAACACTGCCGGCATCTGTAGTCATCATTTTTAGAGGATCTATTAATAAATTCAGCAAGAGCAATATTTTTGTGTTGCTACTTTCCTCAAAGTTCTGGTATGTTCTATCTCACTCATACGCAGTTCTGAATTACTAATAAAAAAACCACATCCGCGTTGATAAAAAGAAATAAATAGAGCCGATTAGAATATATGATTTTCAGATCTTCGGATAAACGGTATATTTTTATTATCTTACTGACGTTAGTGCATTCAGATTACGTATATAGGCTAATCATACATTGATCCGTTTTTGAATAGGAATTAGTAATGCATGTGTGATTCGTCATCTACAGATCTCGATCCATGATGAACCGATTTTTATTCTTTTTTTGTGATTACAATTGAAATAGGGGGTAGGGTAATAATAACTATTCTACATAACGAACTTCAATAAGAATTAGTAATACCAACGTGTACAGATTAATCACACATTAATCCGTTTTTGAATAAGAATTAGCGTTAGTAATACCAACGTGTATAGGCTAATCACACATTAATCCGTTTATATACAATTCATATCTCGAACCCGCCCACAAGGGGCCTCAAATATTCCGATTTTTATAACAATCGAAATAAGGAGTGCATCAATTGCGAAGCATAAAACGGATTTTCTTTGTCCTTAACAATCAGGCTCTGGTAACCGACGTAATTATGAAGATAAAGGGCTTCACAGATCTCTGGATAAACGATACATTTAGCTTATTTTGACTAGTGCAATGACGAAATAAGGTGCGTAATTACTGATGAAAAGATATTATTGTTGAAGTCTGGTTGAAGTCGGGTTGAAACTGCGCTTCAGCAAAAAACTCTCAATAACCGCACTTTTTTTCTCATATTCATCCGAAAAAGAAAAGCTATCAGGGTAAATAAGTTGGATAGGTTATCTTCCGCAGACTGATAGTCGTAAAAATGAAAAAAATAACGAAAAATGTAATGTCTGGTTGAAGTCTGGTTGAACTATGGTTGATGTACAGCTGATGTCCAGTTGTACAAAAAGGAAATAAAACCCCCTTATTACGTAACAATGCTCTAGGGCATATAAACAACATATCAACGAAAAACTTACCCAAAGTTCTAGCGCTCCAACACCCTGTCTCATAAAACTCTGTTATTGAACAAATTCGTACTCTTATTGATGAACGTAGAAATAGAAACGTGGAGGTAGTTAGCTTTGCTAACAAGGAATCGGCAAAGATTCTGGAATAGTATTGCGGATAGAATCAATCGAGAGTATGGAACGGTTACCAATGTAAAGAAAAATTTTCGAATCTTGTTCGGGATTATAATGTAAGTAAGTTACCACTGTTATTTGAGAAGATACCTCTGGTATCGAATCATGTTTTTTTCTCACATTATCATTTTGAAGGGGGGAGGTTCTAACTGTTGCCTTTGGTAACTAGGGTATGTGTGATTTTATAGCCGGTAGTCGTAGAGCTAGAAGAAGTCGAACGGGTGCACAATATTTTGATGAATTTCGTTCGCATTTTTGGGAGAGACCTGAAGATGAATTCGATAGAATCCGCAGTATTAATACTTTAAACCGAAGGCGAAGTAGGGGTAATGGAAATATTACACTCGCACCATCTACCAGGGAAGTCGAACGCGAATTGAAATCCTCTGAAAGACGGATAAGCCGAAGTCCACGAAGACAATTACCATCCGTTAGTCAAAGACGAACAGCATCTCGACCTTCAAACAACGATAATATGGACATTGTTTGCTTAAGCAAACGTATGAAAGACGAAATGGCGAGACTTCAGCACCTCAACCGCGGTACCTTTGGTACCCTGCTACTGCATTGGAAAATTTAAATGTAGAAGTGATCATCCCCAAACCTTTTATTAGTTTTATCCTTTTCTTAGCCTGTCAGCCCTTTCTCATGTAATACTTTACAGAGTTATAATAAAGAATTCGTTTGATTTTTTAGCTCCTCTAGAGCGCCCCATCGGGGCAAAAAAATGTGTTTATTTTGCTAGTATCAATAATTACATTTGCTTTTGACAACTAGATCGTTAAAAATTATTCTACAGCTAGCTCCTTCGGGGCGCTCCATAGGAGCTAATAAAAAAAAAATCTCTATTTGTTATTGTTCTTCTGAACTGCCTAGAGACTACGGGAGTCTCAATGGAAGGCGTTATGGGTCTTGAATATTCTGTTTGTTTATAGGAAAGGGAAGAAGTGTCAGAACCTGTTTCGCGTACAGTAATTTTCATCAAACGTATTCTTAAAAAATATAATAAAAAGAAATTTAAAATATGATATTCTGTTATAATTTGCATTGTTTTGCTAGTACATTAAAAACTTGTCTATTAGAATCTGTTTTAGAAAGGTAGATCTGCATTCTTTGTGATTTTTATGAAATAGAAATGATGGTATTCGTTAGTACCTCAAATAAGATTAGTTTAAGGATAGTAAAATTAACAAAAACTTAGATAGCAATACAAAGTAGTGGGAAGAAACTGCCATTGTATGGATTATGCTCAGCTAATCCCCTTTAGACCCACTACTCCAACTTCATATTAAAGATTTGTTTCGCCTGATTTTAAAACTTTTATTAGTAAAAATATAATATACATGTATGATATCCGAGCAATAGTTAAAACTAAATTCGTTATCACAGCTACAACTGAGCCTATGCTAAACAATAAATTTCGTTCTATTTCTGCTTTTACATTTGTTATGGTTTGCGTTTCTTAGATTTCTTTGTCATCTTGGTATCAGAACTGTGTTTCTTTGAAGATGAGGACGAGGGTGGGGATGAAGGCGGATCTGGTAAATCTAGGATTCTATTATTGGAGCAAAAGCGTTCAATTTTGCCAGCAGTTGACAACTCTCCAGCAAATTCGAGATCATTTGATTGTTCAGGAGTTTTCAACAGGGAAATTGTGCGAGCTATTCGTAGCTTTATTTGGAATAAAAACAACACTAGATCAGTAAAGATTCGTACATGATCATAAATAAGCAAACCAAATTATACCTTGCTTGATAACACAGCCGTCATCAGCTTCAACAGATTGTCAATTTCCACCGGTTCCTTGGGAACTTCTAATAGGGCTCCTTTTCGTAGGCGTATCATATACCCTTCTGCATAGTCAAGGGCGAATATCTGCAACATTCTCTCTGATAATAAAAAGTCGTTTGTGTTATAAATATAAAAGTCATGCTTGTAGACAGTTAAACCTACCCGAATGCAAATATCCAACCATCTCGATTTGCTTAAATACTTCTGTACTTAACTCCGCTGAAAATCTTCCCAACATGTCTCGTAGCATTCTAGTCAACTTGAAACCATCTGACATAAATTTCTTATCCTTTTCACCCTTAAAAAGATGTCCATGCTCCGCAGCACCATATTCACAAAGACCTTTTTCCATGCGGAACACTCCATCACCACGGCGACCGAACGGTTTACGTTCTTGCATAATTCTATTCTTTGCTTTGCGCTCACTACTAGCAATAGAACAAGATTCTCCCCTAAATGTTCAAACGTTATGAATTTAAACAGGAATAATTATTAAGCTATTTAAGCTATTCTTCAGATTACCTGATGAGCTCCACGTCCTTCAAGTTCCACATACATTGATCGATAATTGATGACCAGATGTTTGTGTCATACCACCGCTCAAGATGCGATTTCTCAAAAACACGCGGTTTTATTTCATACAGAGTCAACCTATCATATCCAATTCGAACAAGTTCTAGTTAAAGACTCCATAAAAGCATTAATGTGATATTGTGATGAATTAAACTTACAAATTACTTATGCAGTTCCTAATCCATATATAGTCGAACTGTTCTTCCACATCATAAACAGTTTTTTCACACAGTTTGCTGACCGTTTTTCGAAGATCTTTTACATTCGTCTATAAAATAGAAAAATATTAGCATTGAGCAAACAAATAACTTTTTCGAAATACGTGCTTTTCTGTACTGCGTTATGTAACATAGAAGATCAGGCTCGATTTTTGGCGATTTTTTAGAATTTTTCTCGAGAATCTCGTTCCATTCATTTGCAGAGAAGAGGTCACGAATCTTTTTATCATCAGTGTCTAGAACAAATGAATGAACCAAACTGAAGCACATGCGTAAAATCAATTAGTAATTGCATATGATGAAGTGTGAATTTGGATTGATAATGCCAAACTTACTTTTCGTATTTGAGCTTTGATCCATATTTGTAGATGATGTCTTCAACCTTGTTTCCAGATCCCAGTATCCACTTTTTTTCGTCATCAAGTCCTTTGTATGAAGATTCAAACTGCTCAATGAAACTTCTAGTGTTCTCATTACTAATAGGATAGAGGACTGTAATAAGTAACGCGATGTTTATTATAAAGGAAATAGAAATAGTTTAGCACTATAGCAACCTCTGTTCCTTAGTTATTTCATTTTCCATTTCTCTTATTTCATTCTTCCGATGAAGGATTATTGATGTCCAAAACATCCGAAAGTACTCAATATCTTTAAATTCACGTTTAATCTGTCGAGAAAAATACTGTTAGTGATAAATAATTTCTAGGCAATAATTTTTAGGCTAAGGAAAGTGTGGGACTGAGGTTGATTACCCATACTCTATTCAGGATTTACCCGTCAAGAGCTGTCCACACATATACACAATATACCGTAACTTAAACTGAGGTTTATTACCCGTACTCTGTTCAGGATTTACCCGTCGAGAGCTGTCCACACATATATACAGTATACCGCAACTTGGACTGAGGTTTATTACCCGTACTCTGTTCAGGATTTACCCGTCGAGAGCTGTCCACACATATATATAGTATACCACAACTCGGACTGAGGTTTATTACCCGTACTCTTTTCAGGATTTACCCGTCGAGAGCTGTCCACACATA
The DNA here is from genome assembly GCF_026210795.1 of Rhizophagus irregularis. Taxonomy (NCBI): domain Eukaryota; kingdom Fungi; phylum Glomeromycota; class Glomeromycetes; order Glomerales; family Glomeraceae; genus Rhizophagus; species Rhizophagus irregularis. Next base: position 1,539,200 of record NC_089436.1, on the reverse strand, counting down.
TATACAGTATACCACAACTTGGACCGAGGTTTATTACCCGTACTCTTTTCAGGATTTACCCGTCGAGAGCTGTCCACATACAAATATCTAATGCTACTTAAACTGAGTTTTTTTTACCTTCTCTTTCACGTTAGTTTCCAAATGTGCAATCTCTTCTAGGAAGCGTTTGCACCATACGCTTTGCAAATTATCCCAGGTCTTTGAAAAGGGTGGGAGATGACAATAAGGGGCCGGCTGACGTTTAAAAACTGTACATATGATAATTCCTCTGGAGAGACATCAGCAACATAACTCCGAAGAGCTGTCAAGTAAAAATTGATTAATATAAAACTGACAATCCTTAAAATAAGAATAGTTTGACTACCGGAATGACCAAGGAACTTTTCTTTGAAGGATAAGAGTGATGGAAGATCCATGGTGCGAACTTCAGAAAAGACTAAAAAACGGAAACCGGTTAAACATTTATTTTACGCGTTTACGCGTTTCATTTAATAGTCATATGACATGTTGATTGATCATCGTATGTCAGCATATTTTTTCTGCGGATATAATTCACGTGAACCAATGACTTACTGCGTATGATATATAGAAAAAGACTCAGGTGGATCTGGAAAATTTTGATCGTAACGGTTTTAATAATTCAAACATCTTTTTATTTTCCAATGCACAATATGTCATCATGAAAATCATCCTGCAGAAGATTTTCTATACTAAAACATCCCTAATAATACTAACTTTTCGAGGACACTCCCGGCACGGTCTATCTCTATACCAGTAGTCACTGCTATCAGGTAGGGAAGAGATCAAGCCAGGGCGCCCCAACATAATGTTACTTCTTTTCTGACTAACTGACTATTATTGAGATCTACAATTTCATAATAATAATATTCGGGATTTTGTGCCCATTTTATTAAGGTATACCAATTTACACTATAAAAAGCACATATATAACCTACTTTGTATCACCGAAGGGAAGCCACGCAATATTATGTTCAGGTAAATCTGTTCGTCTTCTTAGTCTATTGGCTTCGAGATAAGAAGGCTAAAGAGGGATGTATTTTATTTATTAGAATCTAGCACAGCTTGAAAGCGCGTTTCAGACGAATAAAAAGAAACGAACTGCGGTCAAACGTTTGGGAACGACTATTTTGACTATATTTATGGTATCGTGACCACGGGCACGGAGTGGTACTTTATCATATATACTCCAGACGGTATTTTCTGTACAAGCGGTAGTGAATACCAAATTAATCTTACGAAGTCCGCCATTAAAGAAAATCCTGAGCTACTTCGAAGCAATGTGAAAAGGGTAATAGGTATTATTGTTGGGTTATTAAAAGATAGGGTTAGTGTTGATAGTTCCCCAACTAGCAAGAGGGCCAGAATCAAAAAAATTATCAAAAAATAATACCATAAATGTTATGTATCGTGGGCGCAGTCCCGAACATTTGTATTTATTTTTTAGCATGTAATAATAAAAAAATTTTCTTGGCAAATTTCAGCGACGGCCCGTCGCCCAAAAACATGTGATATATTTTTTATTTTGAATGCTTATATACAGTGTATTAGTTTTATATAGATCATGTCGTCCGAGCTTGAAGTATTGAAACAGCGTATCATTGAACTTGAGGCAGAGAATGCCGAGATTCCTGAACTTAGAAAGAAACTTGCCGAGATTCCTGAACTTAGAAAGAAGCTTGCTGAGGTTGAAGCCAGGAATGTCGAGATTGAGGCCAGAAATGCGGAGCTTATGAAGCAGATGATAGAAGAGAATAACCGACGTGATGCCAGAATTGACAAATTGGAAGAAAAACAGTTGCAAAATGATAATACTCCTAATAAAATCTTATCTAACTTCAATTCGGGTGTGGTCCATCATGAAAAACCGTTAGAGGAGAAAGAGATGGATAATTTCTTGCTTGAGGCTCATAAGAAAATCGTTAGTAGTGAAATAAAGCAACGCAATAAGGAAAAGAAGCTTCTTACTGAAAGCATGACATCTTCGGAACAAGAGGTTGCGAAGCAATCAGGCCAAAATAGTCATAAGAAAAAGGGTACTGAGAAAATTGTTCAGGTGATAACTGATGGTATGATGGCAGAGCCATCCATTCAGGATAATATGACTGAAATTTCAGCGACGGCCCGTCGCCCAAATTGTTCTTCATCTCTGCTCGATTTAGCGAAGCTATTTGATAAAGCAACAGATGCCGAATATCGCACTAAAAAAGCCAACGAGGAAGAAATCTTATGCTGGGTTAACTTTGGGAAAGAATTCATGGTTCACTTTAGTGAACTCGTGGAAAATAGCAATGGCAAAATTGGAGAGAAAAAAGCAAAAGGTATAATTTATGATGAGATGTTAGAACACCTTGTCACCATTCGTGAGAAGAGATCAAAAGAAATGGGTATACAGCTTCCAAAAATCTCCCGTAGTTCTCTAACTAGAAGGACTCAAAGGTCTATGAAGCTTGTTAGAATAATCGAGAAAATAGGTATAGATAAAGTTAAGTATCTTAGTGAATATAGTCCCAATTCCATTTCAGAGTTGACTAACGATCAAATTCAAGAGATCATAGAGGCCTCAGAGAGGCGGGATAATTCTGCAGAGCAGGATGATTTTCCAACTCCTGAAATTTCAGCCGGAAATCTTGAGACTAGCGAAAAAATCTTGCCTGAAGAAAATACATCCTTATCAGCCGATTTGAAGGATTATATAAAAACGCTCACGGGGGCTTTTGTCGATGAGACCGCTTATTGGGGTACACCATACGAGAATGAAGCTAGGGTAGCGGAAGAAATGAATGAAGAGGTTGCTTCACAATCAAGGGAAGAAACAGACGAAAGTAGGTCAGACAATGACTCCGATTCTAATGATTCTGAAGAAGAGATGCCGGACGATTCGGATGATGATGGATATAGTGGATATGGTGGATATAATGAATATGGTGAACGTGATAGAGGTTATTATTATCGTGATGGAGGTTATGAAAGGAAAACCTCACCAATGATGAGTCCTATTATCTCACCGGTAACCGCCTAGAAGAATTATTGGGCGAATCAATTACTCACTTAGACTGAATTAAGCGAAATCGTATATTTCTTTTTTTTTGATCACGTGGGTGGCTTAGATAGCATGCAAACGTCATCTATATTTCTTTTGGCGCCCCGCAGTAAGACGTCACTGGTCCATGTAAATCCGCAGAATATAATAGGCGCAGTAGTAGGTCCCGGCGTCATTTTTGCCGAAGGCGAGGATCTATTAATAAACCCAATATTTTTGTTGTTATAGTGATGAACTTTCCCCAAAGTTCTGGTATGTTCTATCTCGCTCATTACGCAGTTCTGAATTACTAATAAAAAAAACACATCCCTGATTTTCATGCGGATCGTAAGACAGGGCGTTGTTAAGAAGAAAATCAAAAATGGAAATCGAGCCGATTAGAATCTATGATTTACAGATTCTCAGATAAACGGTAAATTTTATTATCCTATTTGTGTTAGCGCATTTAAATTACGTGTATAGTCTAATCGTATATTAATCCGTTTTTGAATAGGAATTAGCAGTACGTAATCCAGCATGTGTGATTTATCATCTACTGTTTTTACAGATCTCGATCCATGATAGGTTCTTTATTCCGATTTTTTTTGCAATAGGGGGTATATCAGCCAATCTAGATAATAAACGGTAGATATACCATTACTCCGTTTACAACATATCAGTTTAGCATGTTCATCGGATTTTACTTTTAGCGCAATTTTTTCACCTGAAAAGAAGGGGTCATATTAAATAAGCAGTATATTTTATTAGATAAGCTGTGCATATTTGCAAATCGTGGGGTACAAGGAGTGTAAAATTTACGCCAATGCTTCCGACGATTTTATTGGCAAAATAGTCAACTGAAAATTTTCATAAATACCCTGCCTATTTCCTCCCAACAGACTTTATGTTTTTGATCTGCATTTACCTACGATAATGAAGGTTTTTTATACTAAACTGCGCCACGAACGAAAGAAGAACTCCAATCTTCCTATATAATCGAAGCGAGAAAAAATCTAGTTGGATATTTAGTTCTTCCTTTGATCTTTCTTTAGTCAAAAATGAAATAAGAGAATAGGACTTTACAATATAGCTTATTCACATTCTGTATATACATAATAGCAAAGCTACCTAATGAATATTTGTTATATTTTTATTAATAAAAAACTTTACTCTTGCGTAAGGCCTCACGGCCAAGCATTTACGAAAAAATATTATTATTATTTCATTGCTTGAATATGTTGTGGGGATTAGGGGGGGTATGGGGATACGGGAATGCACTAACTTTTTTCGTCTTTAAGTACAGGCGCCGGACAGGATCTTGATAATTTTCTTTTTCAGAAATAGGGGTAAAAATTATGACAACATTTCACGATTATTCCAGATCCATATTTCGATGCGGGTTCTCTATGCTAGTATATATGGGCATTTAATTTTGCCAGGCGATTGTAAAACATTATAAAAGGATATTTCTAGAGAAGCGCTTTGGTATTTCTTTTCCTCCAACAAGTAAAAAATATCAATTTCACATAAAACTAATAAAGCAAAATCTATCTATCTATCTATCTATCTAAAAAATGTTCTCAAACTCAGATATTTTCTTGATCGCAGTCTTCGGCATCACAATTGTATTTTACGAGATGTTGAGCCGTGGTGTCCTAACTATGGAAATGATCCAGGATATTTTTTCGGGAAATATAAGCATTTATTTAATCTTTGCCATTACTATCTTCTTTTTTCGCAAATATCTAATGGGATCGCGAGATAATAATCTTGAAAGAACCGTCTTAACATTAAGTAATGAGCTTCAAAGAATGCGTACAGAAGCTGAATGGAGAAATGATACAGCATCTCAAGGTAGGTCGTCAATTAGAAAAAATATAACGTCATGCATATATACTTATCTGCGCCCTACTGCGCTTTCTTCTAGCAGGATCAAATCGATTCTCTTCCACAAGTCACGTTTCCATGGGACAATATTCCGAATATACGGATGAATATGAAACATACTGGGTCGAATTTACGGCCCTTTTTAATAATAGGAGGAAAAGAGAAGGTCGTTCTCCAACGCAATTGTACAATATTTTATCAATCGAAATCGGTCTTAGCGCTAGCACATTAGCTAGTTTTTATCGACATCAAAAATCACCAAGAAGAACTTCTATAGATAAAATCATCGAATGGGTTGAAAAGGAGGGAAATAAGAAATCAGTTAGTTTTTCTGATAGTAGCAGTAGTAACAACAGTAGCAGTAGCGGTAGTGTTAGAGGAAGTATCGGTGGAGGTAATATTGCGAAATAACTTGATGCTGGGACTCTCATTTATGGCTTAGGATCCGAGAACTCCCTCCCTCTTTGATAGCATCATTTATTTCAATCATTACTTTCTTCTGGTCTTTCGATCTATTATTCTACTTTTTTTTTATTCATTTTTTACTTAACGGATCGGCCATATTACATACTAACGAAAAAATACAAAATTTACTAAACTAACATAGCTATTTACAGATATGAAAATCCCGCTTTAATATAGAATAGCAAAGTAAAATAAATGATCTTCTTTGTTATTAAGAAATCACTCTTGGTAGTCCGGCTCAATGTAATTAATAAAAACATTAATAGTTTCAGCGCTTTGAGAGAATGAGGGCGTCACGGGTCTCGAACCAGAAGAAGGTGTTGTTGGACGCGATGTATTAGAAGGAATTGCTCGAGGAATTTTTGAAGCAGTTCCGGTTCTTGAAGCAATACTGGATCCCAAGGCAGATGATGACATTGATCTGGGGATTCTTGACGGTTGTAATCTATTCGGTGTATTAGATGATGATGATGGATTTCTTAAGTTACGTTGTGATCCTAGAAACAGTAAATATTTTAGGGGGAATATCCTGGATTTACCAAAGTAAATACGAATATCAGAAAAACAAATACCAGGTTCTTTCCAAAATTCCGTGGAGAACTCTTCGTAATAATGTTCTCCTATAAGACTTCTCTTCTTCTTTTTAGTTACTACAGTAGTTGGTGGACCCTCCACCCCAGATCCCTCATTAGTTGATAGTAAGAGACTCTCAGCTTCCGCCTTAGCTTTCTTATAGGCCACGGTCGTCTATATTTACCAAAAATATCAGATTAGAGTCGGGATAAGTATAAGCATAGTGTCTCCAACTGCTCGATTATAATGTTACTTACATAGTATGCCCGAGTTAGAGCTAAGAATTTCTTATTACAATCTTCCCCGGTGAAGTAGTTAGTATTATTTACTCGGTTGATTTCATTCGCAATATCTTCCCAAAAGTTTCTCTTATTACGAATAGAGGTTCGGTGGTATTCTTCATTCCCATTTTTACGTTCATCAATAAGCATTCGGGTTTGTTCTTCGCTCCACTGTGCAGACATTATTACGTTCAAGAAAAGCTTTATGGAAAGCAAAGAAGAAGTGAGGTAATAGGGTAAACCAGCTTCCTGCTTTTATGTATCATGATCTATGAGCTGGTCCCTTTCGTGTACAGTCAGCGCTTTAATTTTCGTAATGATTAATATAATGATTTATTAAAAAAATAAGGGTGGCTTAGTTACATGAATTCGAAGATCTGATTAGCCGATCATCCCGTGATTTGAGTTGCGGGAAGGTTGCGAGGAAGTGCCGGGAACTGTCTGGGAGCCAGGTGATACGCTGGATACAATATACGTCATACTACAAAGTACATAATAAAGGAGCGATCACATATTCTCCATGCATAAAACGTTTCATGTCCATATGCAAATAGCCTGTCACGCATCCACCAGAAATCTATATAAACTACGGCTTCCATGTAAAAAATTGAATTATAGCTCATACCTAATAAATGAAATGGTACGAAAATTAATATTACGTGGTCTTCCAGAGGCAGATTTTACTGTATATTTAGCTCCGGAGGATCAATCAGGCTGTTATTACCGTTATACAGAATTGGCACTAGGACATTTCATAGATAAGCTCCCACAATCGCGTTATATACGAGTTTCAGATAAATATGTTGCCATATGCCATCTTTGCAATGAAACTGATAGAAACTGGATAAGTTTGATTGATCAAGCAACATACCAAACTTTGCGGACATCGGATATGGTAATCATGTAAGGATGGTCAGTCGGTCTTTCGGTCCTGGACGGTCCTGCCCGGTCTTTGGGAAAGTTATAAGGAATGCACCCTTGAATTTTTAAGGCGCAGCAAGTATGGCTAAAGACCAATAAATGTCAAAATTTGGCCTTTATACTTCTTTTTTTAAGACCAGCAGAGGCGAAATTGGAAAAAGACCGAAAAAAGCAAAAAATACTGGTTTTGGCAAAATAAAAACCTGCCTAGCTCTAAATTGGGTGATTAGATCGAGACCAAAATTTACCACTTTTTGGTCTTTAATCAGTTCTGTTGTGCTACAAAAAATTGGAAGCACAGCCTTATTACTTTTCCAAAAATTTCCTAAAGACCGATCAGGACCGATCAAAGACCGCAGGACCGACTGACCATCTCTATAATCATGTCTAGTGATGGAACAGATATACCTATCAATCTCCATGAGGATTTACATAAAATAATACGGGAATGGTATTACAATGAATACGAATCCCCTTCAGCATTAATTAGGCGATGTTTGAGAAATAATTAGGTCTATTTATGTATTGAGTTTTTTTTTTCTATAGCACAGAAAAAATGTATTTGGGTTTAACAGTGTGTAGTCTCTCAAATCGGCTACAAATCATCTAATCGCTAATCAGTAAATCTGTATAAATTTGAATGATGATATTATCTAGTTATAAGTTGCTAAATAATTGCTAGAATTTGCTAAAAACGCTATAAATCACTAAAAATCAATATACAGTAATCTACTAAAACACTATTATGGATTTAGATAGTAAAACATATTCTAAGCTAATTGATGCAAACAATACTTATGGAGGCTCTGCAGAATATATAAGAATACTTGATGCGTTATTGCCTTTAACAAAAAGACATGATTACGAAACACCAGAAATGTGGTGTTCTCGTATCCGTGATCCATTTAAGAAAATACTTGAAGAGAATCCAAGAATCCTTTCTAAGAATGGATATATTATAATGTATGGAAAGATGTATGAAAATGATAAAGTTTACAGACAACATCCAACCGATTATATATATTGTAGTGTATGTGACTCCTTAGTTTTCATACCTAGAGGGTATGTATTTAATCGTCGCAATCAAGATAACCACTTGAAGAGATGTATTTCTGGAAATACTATTTCGAATGAACATGCAAGAAGAAATGAAATTCTCAAATCTATTGATGCAAGGGAATTTCAGATCTGGCAATATAAACAATATATATTACAAGAAGAGGCTAAAATTAATCGTCTTCGCCTAGAGCTTTTCTCCCAATCTACTTCACATTCAGAAAAGGATAAGTTGGCATTGGTATCATATGATTATGATAGTGATTCAATTACCTATGAAACATACAAGCAGATTAAAATGACTATGGCAGAAAATACTATGCCAAGTGCTGAGCCAGCTTGTATTTCGCCTGCCAGGCAAGAAATAGTTTCACCTAATTCTTATCAATCATCAAATTATAAAAGTGATACAGGCGAATTATTTATCTCATCTCAGTATGTAAAACAGCCAAAAGGCACTATGTTGAGATTGAGGGATGGGAGAGTACTCACGGTTGTCTAACTGGCTTGACTGATTTGGGCAATCTTAGTGAAGCATATTTCGATTCTGTGCGAAAAAATGCAGGAAGAAAATAGACTTAGCCATTAAGGCGCTTTGCAATATCTTTCAACCGAATATTAACATTATGTATCTCTCGACTATGTTGAGGCCAAACATTTATTATACTTTATTTTTTTGCGAAATGAATTCTGCATACATGATCGCCTAGTATAATAGTGAAATGTATCACCTGCATAAATTTATGCGGGATAAAAATATGCTATGCATGATCTGCCTATTCTAGGTTAGATCTTCTAATATATAACTATTTATCATGAAACGCTCTTGGGGATTCTTGATTGCGAGACAATATAACTATCAGTTTGAGAATTTCTATGCAACAGTTATCCAGCAAGCTTACAGGAATTACAAGAAGAGACCTGAATCTTTGGCAAAAAAAGTTTGGGAGATAGTAAGGAATGATGCTACTCCTAACGATAAGAAGTTTTTAGGTATGAAAAATGAATGGGGATATCATCCTTCAGGACAAATTTGGTATGATGATTATTGCTTTTCAGTGAAAAATGATTGGATATACGAGAAGAGAGTCCAATTATGGTATCGATTAGGTTTTGTAACATTAATACTTGTTAATAAATTATTATATCAGCAAGGCTATATAGTTGTTAGAGGTACATATTGGCCTGACATGTTAAAATGGCCACGGAATCCCAAATATTATAGTATTCATAAAAAATATAATTATGAATACTTCATCAGAATTTCGGATTGTGAGAAATATAGGAGTAAATCGGTAGAAATACAAAACATATGTGATTCATCAACGTTAAGAACATATTATCTTCTAGGAAAGTATTTTACTGTAAATTTCTCGGATTTAGATATAATTGTGAGTTTGTGCGCCGAATTTTCCAGATCAGTCCTTGACCCAGATTCCGAATATTATCAATAAAATAATATATTGTCCAGCCATGCGAAGCGCCTCAAGGCCAATGCATGTTGGCATGTGCGACATAATTTAGCACGTTTTGTTAAAGTGTATATGATGTAATGGGTGATACACCGCAAATCATCTGTAACTCTGTGTGACTGCTTGTGCGACAAATTAATTTTCACACATAAGAAATCGACCCCAAGAATATTTCGAATTTTTCCCTATCTATCTGAATAGCATTTATTTATGAGTTTATTTTCTTCGATGCTAGAGGCTATTTCTACTAGATTTCGATCGGAGTATATTTATATAATGTTACTAGGGGCTTTATTACTGAGCGGTCGGGCGAGCGAAAAAAAAGTTCGTATATGCATTATCCCCAACGCCTTTGAAAATGTCAAGATCTTCAATGCACATTCCACATGCCCTTATTCTCGAACACAAAATTTTGGCGTAAAGGTTTGTTGCATATTCTCCCGCTTCGACCCCAACATAAACTCGGGCTCAGAGAAGACGTGAATGGGGAAATTGCAAACCATTTAAAAGGAGAGTATATGAAATTTGAAATTATAGTTGCTTATTTTTTACCAGGCATATACTAACAAAAACTCTTATATCTTAAATTAGTAAATTATGTCTAGCTCATCAGCCGAAATTTTCGCTCCATTATACAACTTTTTAAAAACCTCTTCCTTGGATAAAATAACCACTTCTAGCGTAATTACCCAACAATGGAATTGTTTCAAAATCCAATCGGAAAACGAAGATTTCGATTGTCTTATGAAAATATTAAAGGATATGGAAAATGAGATCAATGATGATAAGCGTAAACAGCATCTTAAATCGTTGCAGAATATTAACCAAGTAATTTACATTATTTTTGTTCTTCACACAATAGGAATAACATGATGAATATGTTGTCTAGACAAAAATAAGTGTAGTGCGATTGAAAAAGCGACATATTGTCAGCGAGAATCTCTTTCATTATACTTACGATGATTTTTAAGGACAATAATGCCGGCTAATTCTGATTAGGATGGGATTTTGCGCAAAAATAAAATAATGATGTCTTCCTGAATTTATTAACCCATCTATTTATTTTTAGATGCGATTCGTTAGAAACGAGCTAATTTCATTAAAAGATATGGGGTTCTTACGAGGAAAATTCGAAGAAGAAGTAAATTGGAAAACTTTAGCCTTAAATAATATAACGCTTTTGAAAGATAAAATTAAGGTAATCAATCTATGTATTTCTTGTCTCAGAAATTTCGATCCCATGTTATTTTTTGAACTTTTCTCATAAAATAAATATTTTCGATTGGATTAGAAAAAAGATACACCAGCGCACAAACATATTCTTACGACAATAAGTAATATTGATATTAATAAAATATCAAACGATGATCCGTTGTGTATTGGAGTAATAGACCTTAGTTCAGAAAAATATAATATACCAGAAAGTAATTACGAATCCCTTGTTGTATGTATACCTTTATTTTTTTCCTTGATGAATTAGCTACTAAATTACATTTCATGTATTAATTACTTCTTATATTTATAGGGAGAGAAGGCTAATATAAGAAACTTAAGCAAAGATGCGGGAGTAAAGAAAATATGTAACGAATTTATATCAAAGAGAAATGAAGTTCATAAATTACGAAAATTTGTGTTGCCTTCGAGAGACATTGTAACGCATGATCAATGGATTGAAGATGATCATATCAAGGAACGTATAGCTGGTGGGATTACTGATATTCTTTTACAGGAGATTAAGTTGAACGCACTTCAAAGAGTTTCTGGAGGATCTGAAAATACGTTAGTAGAAATCATTGCTCGCTTAATAGACATGGCTATGTATCATTTACCTGTAGACTACGAGGTTGAAGTTACTAGGGCTGAGCGTCAAAGTAAAGCCAGCAAAAACCGCAAAGTTCAGCAAAAAACTGGATCAAGAGGAGATAAACCTGATCTCATGTTCCGTGCTTATCTTCGTCAAAAGTGGGAGGAAATCGTTTTCTTTGAAAGTGGAAAATGGGATACCGATGAGGATAAAATCTGCCATGACCATAATAAATTAGTTCAACTCTGTTTGGATGGCACTAAAGAACTTGTAAAGAAATGCACGAAAGAAACATTCTATCGAAATTATATAGGATTCGGGATTAATATTGCAGGTAAGTATCTGGAGATCCATGGTTTAATAATGGAAAAAGAGGTAAAATACCACCTTCCAGTCATTAAAGCAAAAATACCCCTTGATAAAGAGTCAGTTGAGGAAATCGAAGAGTTCGTTCATGCTCTATTAGTTTTGCGAGTAAGTGTTTTCCTTATTTCTAAATAAATACTTAGTTATATAATGATACTTATACAAAAATCTCTAATTCCAGAATGGGGTTATCGTAAATTTACAGAGTATTGTAAATAGTTTTCAAAAAAGATCAAGGAAGACGAGTGATATAAGTCCTCCTCCACGTGAAGCTGGAAGATTAAGCAAGAAAAATAGTGCGAATTTCTAAAAACATTTCTTTAGATTAGCTATGCTAACATAACATATTTGTATTTTATTTTTCCTATATCAATAAAGTGCCCTGGTGGCCGATTATTTTTACATATTCTCTGTATTTTTTCGTGTGGGATATGCACCAGATAATAAAAAATTTCTTGGCAAATTTCACTTACGGGCCGTGAGGGAAAATCACATGATTTTTTATTTTTGAATATTAACATACTAATACTACATTACGCAAGCATGTAATCTGAAATAAATTATCCCAGTGAGATCGATTCATTAAAACAATACATTGGCGAGCTTGAGGCCGAGTACAATAAAATTAAGGCCGAAAATGCTGAGCTTAAGGCTAGAGTTGCGAAATTGGAAGATAAGCGCTTTTTTCTCATAAATTCGAAAAAATGTTAGTCAGGCACTTCACAAAGCATATCCTATCATGAGATCTATCACCCAAAAATCTATGATTTGAGGGGTGAACGAATTAATAAAAAATTTGCTATCTGTATCTCGAAAGACATGATCATGTATTAATTTCAGCGACGGCCTGTCGCCCAAAATGATTTTTTTCTTGTTGACCAATGATCGGATGTCATGTGGATTTTTGATCGTGTCACGGTTTTCAAGCAGATCTCTCGCGACATTGACGCGTATGACTATATCCTGGTAGACTTCGTCTATGTGGGTGCAGAATGCTCTAAATTCACCGAATGCTCAGAATTCTTAGAATTTCTAAATACGTAAAATTCTTGAATTTTCAAAATTTTTTTATTATCTATAAGAAATGACTAATATGCTAAACCCATCTTTTCATGTATATTACTCAAAGCAACTTAACCAGCTTCCTCGTTCCATCAAGATAGATATATGGCGCCGTCTTATATCCCGAAAACACCCATTATCGTTAGAACAGGCAAGTAGTATCCATCCCGAAGTGGAAGATTTGTTAAATAAGGCGGTTGGAAATTATATTAAGCAAAAAGAGCGTCAGAAGATGAAGCCTATTACCAGCGACTGTGAAACTTCGTTAAGGCAAGAAAATGAGGAGTTGTGTATATCAAAACGGGCATTGGAAAAAAAGATTGAAGAGCTTCTCGACTTGCAAGAGCAATATAAGTCTCGTGAGGTAGCCATGACCAGGTCTTTGGAGGAGAGTGGTGGGAAAGTCACCCAATTATCAGATTCGGTAGCTATCTTCAAAAGTATAATTCCTGATACGAAAAAAGCTATTGCGTCTGCCGAAAAATCCATTGACCTGTTAGAGAATAGATGCCGGAATCTGGAGGATATTATTTCCGCTAAGGACGGGAAAATTGTCGCTCTTGTTGATCAGATCCTTTCCAATACGAAGCATAGTGATGTGACTATAGAACCGGAAATATATTCTAGTACTCATGAAAGGAAATTATGGGCGAAGAGGCGTGATGAATCTGAATATGATCTAGAAACCAGGAAAAAATATACATTTCGTCCTTAGTACCTAAGAAAATTCTACTCATTAGTGAGAGGTACATCCCAGCCAATACGTATCCTATGTGGATGCTCTCGAGGTACAGTTAGATCGAAAACAATGAATTCTTTCTCACATAATGCCTTATCAATAATCTTAATTACACTGCGCCAGTCATTAGCATATTGACACACGATTCTGCTAAGCTCGTCCGTAGTGCAGGAGCCGTTAAATAGGCAGATGTGTGAGAGATTTTTTCGTATTATCTTCGGGCAATCAAAGTAACTCTGGGATACATATATCGAACTGACATTGTAATGGCGCCCTTCAATGAAATAAGGAATAATTTTCTTCTGCACTTCCTTTGGATCAGCGCATAGATCTTCGAATATAGCTAACGTAGCCCTGTCCGGAGAAAATGAATCTATCTTGGGAATTTTATCAGGCTTCAAAGCTCGGAATGAAATATTTTCACGATATGGCTTTGGATTATTAGCAATTGTCTGATACACTGTTTTAAGGATCATATATTTTTTCTCATTAAGATTGTGACCGATGAGTAGCAAATCATCACACTTGATATAACGTGTCCCTCCTTTCTTTCCTTTAGACATTCGATAAGGCTTAGTTCTGAGCGTGAGATTAATAACCTCATTAGTTTTTCCCGTATTAGTACGGCCAAAGATTCCAAGGGTGAAAGGCCATTGGGGAACACTTGAGTGTCCATTATATTTTTTGGCATCTTTAATCTCATCGATATGGTATACAAACCTTTCAACTGGCTCAAGTTTCTTTATTTTCATGTCGAACTATTACTAATATTATTCTAAAAATAATCTTGCAAATTACCAAGAAGATAATTCTCTCCGACCTAACTTGAAGAATTACTCAAGAATCCTTTCTCGATTAGTGTATGCTTAATGTATGGAAAAAGATCCGCAGTATAAGGCACTTCGATAAGACATATACCTTGCTCCTTGCAAGTATCCTGCTTCTTCTGATCGCGTATTCTCTGTTCATCCAAATCTATCTGGCCTCTTCTATGAAACATTGAATTAAGACTATAGTGTTGCTTGCCATGAAATTCGAATCCTAGTTGCAACTCTTCGTTATATCCATCAAGTTGCATTCCATGCAAAAAATTCGGCCTACATGATGGAAATTTCTTGCCTAGTAGATCCTCAAAAATATATCGGCATTGGCGTTCACCGCTTCTATGATGGCAAAGAGGACACCATTCGAATTTTTTCATAATATATTTTAGTGGATACTCCCACTGGTGTGCACCATTCTTGCAAGACCAAAGATACACATCATGACCATTTATTTGCCCGGTCTTTCTAAGGCATTGCCCATCACGCTTCATGGCATAATCCACGGCCTGAACTGACTTACTACTGGAAGCATTAACATAATGGATGAATCCAGTAAGGTGGTATTTTTGCATAAATTCATCTGGTGGATACTCGATTTTATCAGATTCTTCAATCACTTGAAGTTCCTCATATTTGAAGGGTCACTTGGGGTTCCGTCCTATCAAGTGAGCAGTGGATTCAATGGGCTCATTCTCGAGATAATATAAGACTGGTTGTGGTGGATTCCTTCCGACAACAACTCTTTTGATCTTGTATACACGTAATGACCAGTACGGATCAGTTGCTCGATGCCTGTGATCACCTTCCAGCTCACCCGGTTTCAATAGATATCTAACCGCTGTACCCTTTTTTAACTTTATCTCTTCGTGTCTCCTAATTGCCCGTTTAGCTTTACTAGAAGGTTTCGATTCGACCTCTTCCAAAGTCATAGCATGAGCTGGTGACATTCCGATAAGGCGAGTCTTGCTATTGTTCATAAAATCAATGTATTTCTCAAGAATTTTATTCCATAGTCTTGATCGTTCTCCTTCGGCCAATCGCCCCTCTATAGCATATTGGACCTTATATATTAATTTTGCTAGATTTTTCTTGAATGCTTTGATCAAAGCCAGGCTCTCGAAACTATAAAGGTCGACAACACGTATTGGAACATTATGCTGTTCCATCCCTCGTAAAAATGCACCTCGGAACGAAGCATCACCATCAGTCATCAATAATCCTGGCCATGTAAGAGGATTAGAGGGGTCCTCATATATTTCTTCGACCGCATTCCAGATTTTCAAACTATTTCTTGATGTTAATGAACGTCCAGCCTTAAAACGTGTTGCCACATCTATGACTAGAAAACTACAAACGAATACCCTTCTTCCATCCTGGTCATCATGAGTATGGAGCAAAATATCACACTGGTGCACCTTATTTGGAATTTTGATTTTTGAGAAACTCGCCTCAGCTTTGCATGGCAATGGCTGTTGATAGATTTGGTAGCTATATTGGTATTTTACCCATTTTGCGATATCCTGTAATCGAAAAGAATATCCTTCCTCCTGACATGCTTTATGTAATTTTTTTGCATTGGGATGAAAACCGGGTATATTATAAAATAGAAGTCTACAGACTATACGGAGCTCTTCATCGGGATCTATCACAATTTGCGGTTGACTCATTCTCAAAGTAGGATTATTATGATAGTACTATAAATCAGGGCTGAATAATACCATGTTTGATCTGACATATTCACAGCTTTTAGATACGAATCAAGAGCTTCGTGGTGAGCTTCAAGATGAGATTTTCATTAATAAGAGCAATGAGAAAAAAATTCGATCTCTGGTAAAAGAGCTTGAGCAATGTTATCGAACTATCTCAATACAGGATAATACTATCATAGCACATGAGAAAGAGATAGAGAAACTTAAATCAGAAATATCCGATTTGCGAAAACAGCTTAGGGTTTTACAACAGGATAAGAAATTCAAAGATGAGGTTAGGTCTATTCAAGATGGACGAATCATAGAGCTTGAAAATAAGGTTGGGAGTCTTAAAGCAAGAATCTGGATTCTCATAGATAAAAAAATCTCAATAAATGCTTTAGATATGGCAACGACCAATCTTATCGCAAATGTTAATAGAGGGTTAGATCGAATTGAAAATCACATTAGGGGAGTTGGTACTCCTATGCAGAATCCTGCTAATGTTATAGATGGTATCAGAGGCTCATTAAATACTATTCGGGTTACTTTGCAAAATATTACAGCCGAGCGTGATCAGTATCAGAACATATTAAATGATACAAATAACCGGGAACGGGATCTTGGGAATCAGTTAAGAGATATTAGAAACTAGAATTTACGATTTCAACGTTTATTAGATGAATCCCGAGTTCGAGTTGAAAGAACTGTGAGAGAAAGGGACAATGCTCAAGGAGAGCGGGACTTGGCTATGTTGGCCTATAATAATGAGAGGCAAGAATCCTGTCGCTGGATGTTTTCATATCAGGATAAAGATAGACGTATTCAGGAACTATTACGAGAAAAATTTGCTAAACAGCTATTGTATCAGCGAAATACTAACCGTCTTCAGCAAAATACCCGACAGTTGCAGACCAATGCCCAAAACCAGGTAAATAGGATGTTAGTTATTATAGCAAGAAAACAAACCCGCATTGGTAAATTGCTACGTGAAAAGTTTGTTTTCCAACTAGTGATTAGGCAAAGAGACCAGAATATTTTAAATTTGCAGGGACAAATTTTGGCGCTTCAGAATAATCCATTAGGAAATATGGCTGACGCTAGACGTTTACCAGTATTAAATTTGATTGCACCTATTCTTGCTAAAAATAAGCCGTATACAGGCCAAGAACCTCCTGACGATTATTTGGATAGGCTTATTCAATCAATATCATTCGCGCAAGGACATATGACTGTTCTTGAAAATGCAAATGCCGGAGATTTTGATGATGCTGTCAAGTGTGATATTTATAAAGCTCAGATGGGAGGAAAATATTTACCAGTTCCTGCCCAAGACCCATATAACGGAAATGCTAATATTAATACTCCAGCTACTTTACGCGCTTGGATGAGATCACATTATCAACGAGAAACAGTAGGTAGTCGGCAGTCGGCACTTCAAAGATTAACTCAAGAAAAATTTCTACCCACAGACTCACCAGATACTTGATAAAAGAAAAGAATCCGACCTTTATTATTAGGTGTAGCAGATGGTGATGCCCAAACTGTAGGATTTCTTAAGAATCACTTGTCGGGTGATCTTTATACATGGATGCGAGCTGTCACTCCTGCCGGTATTAATGCATTTTTTACAAATCTAAAAGACATGTGGCTGGAGCGTGCTCCCAATTTAAATGGGGTCAAAATTATCAGAGTAATTCTTCAGCTGAGATTGATAAGTTAAATTCCAAAATAGCCTCCCTTGAAGCACAGTTAGTTCAACCGATTCAGGCACAACCCCAAAATAATGATGCCTTAGAAAAGATGTATATACGCGCAGTGCGGTTGGGAATGCCAGTTGATGCACCAAAAGATCTTACATCCTTAGATAATTATATTAATGACGAATTAATAAGGAGATTGGGTGTTAATAATACCAATTACACCAAGCTTTCCAAAAAATACTCTCAAATGGTTAATGTGGTCAAAAAGTTAGCCAAGCATAAATGCTCTAATTGTGGTAAAACTGGTCACAATTCTCGTAAGTGTCCCAGAAAAAAGAAGAGTAAGTCTAAAAAAGGTAAAGTAAATCTTGCCACTTTAGATTCAGATTCGGGTTCGGACACTAACTCTGATATGTTGTCTGATGACTCTTCTGATTCTGGTTCGAGTTCTTCATCCGAATCTGAGTCCGAAGCTGATATTAATATTAATATTACTAAGGCAAAAAAAAAGTGAAGAAAGAATCGAGTAATCCTTCCTCTTCACTAAAAAAGAAATCAAAGAGTCGCCTTACGGCTAAGTCTCAAGAGGTAACAGATATAGAGACAGCTTTTTTCTCTAAAAAGAAAAAGCGAAGTTCAGAATCCCTGTCACAGGATAATCAATCCCGCTTGGAAAATATTATTGAGAAAATTATTGAGAAGGTGCTTAATGAAAAGTTTGGCGACATCATAGCCTTTTTTCAATCGCAGAATTCTGCTTCCAGAATACTGATTGATGGTAAAGATGACTCCACTTCGGATACTCCTGAAACTCCAGACTCAGGTGGGGAAGACGAAATTCTAAATGAGCCTATGGAAATCGATTTCGTTCAGAAAAAAGATCCCGCCACAGATGTTGTTACTACTAAGTGCAAAATCAAGCATCTAGTCATTCCGGGTGCCATAGTTGATCCTGGTGCTAATTTTCTGATTATGACAGATGATATCTCTAAACGATCAAAGCTAGAAATTGATACAAAAGAAAAACATGATCTCAGAGGCATTGCTACTACTCCCACAGAATCCCTTGGAATTGTCAGAAATGTCCCAGTAAATTTCGCTCCCGGATGTACTATATATGCTGATTTTGCTGTAGTCAAATACCCTAAGCCGATGCTAATCTTACCCAACACGCTTCTTGATAAATATAATTATGATTTACTTGCATCAAAGCGGGAATTGAGACTAGAGTGTAATGGTAAGGAATTTTTTATCCCAATTAATATGCATAAGGTCAAGAATAAGCTCGAGGTGAATTGTGCGACCACTACTTCCAAATGTGATGAATCCTCGACTCCGGACTGTATTTTGCAGGATTTAAGTGAGGATGATGATGTATTAAAAAAAAAGTGAGTTATAAGGAACTTGAAAAAATGCTATATAGCACTCTTAAATATAATGCAGAAATCAATGAGTATTGTGAAAGATTACAGGCGCGCTATGATGAACTTCTTGCCGA
Source organism: Rhizophagus irregularis (assembly GCF_026210795.1). Lineage (NCBI taxonomy): Eukaryota > Fungi > Glomeromycota > Glomeromycetes > Glomerales > Glomeraceae > Rhizophagus > Rhizophagus irregularis. Next base: position 1,519,821 of record NC_089436.1, on the reverse strand, counting down.
AGGCGCTTAAGGCAGAGAATAGGCGAGTTATTTTTCTAATATATTCTTCATATTTGCTATATTTTTTACGTTTCTTTCAACTATCTTCTCATGCGACGTGGGAATTGGTTGAGACTGGATAGGAGATGGTATTAGCGGTGGTATCCCATCCTTGGACTTCAATTTCTTCCCTCCGGCCTTTTTTGCCTTCCCACCTTCTTCCAAAACTGAATCAATAGATTTGCTAGGCTCTATCTTAGCATCACGTATTTGTTTTTCCAGTTCTGTAAATGGAGAAACGTCTTGGCCTTGGATCTTTGGCTCGATCTGCCCGTCCACAACATTTATATTAGAAAGCGAAGCAGTCCCTCCAGGACCAGCTGTTGACATATGAATTGGTTGATTCCACGCAACCCTATTTTTTTCTTCACCTCTCCAGATCTGATAAATACGTTTTTGTGATGTGCGATATTTATTTGTTAAATCCTTTAAAACTTTATCTCTAGGCTTTTTTTCAGCACATTGCATAATATGATCATAATCGGCTGGTGAAAAAGGAGGGGACTCACATCTCATGCGTTGTCTGAGCATGGTAGCAATATTTTTTTATATCTAATATAATACTCCAAAATAATTTATTAAATAGGATATATAGAAAGTATGTATTATTCCGAAAATATGGGATATACAGGATATATAGGAAGATAATATTCTGGACGTATAAGATATACGGGATAAATAGGATATTTAGAAAGAATGTATTATTCTGAATAAACAGATTATGTCTATTATCTCAGAAATTTATTCGTGCATTTTTTTTCTAATATATAACCATGCTAATATTATGTCCAAAGTGCATACATTGAATGATATAAAAGATAGAGAAGGTGGTTCTTATAAAAAACCTGGTCATCGGCTGGGTAGTGCATATGAGCAAGAGCTCGAAAAAAAATTAAGATCCGTTACTGAATTTAACTCTGAGATTAATGATCTCAGTGAAAAACTGGTAGATAAGTACAATGAGCGAGAAAAGGAGTATCAGCGAAGCTATAGTGATATTGGGAATAAGATTGGCCAGTTAAATGCGTCTAGCGTTAAAGTTAGATCCCAACTTATTTCTGAACGAAAGTCTCATTCTGAGAGCCAACGTGAGCTTGAAGCCAAATATACTGCTGAAATCCAATCGCTCAAATCTTCTATTAAAACACTAAAAAGAGAGGCAACTTTGACCCAGAAAGCTTCGTCCGCTGACAAGATCAAGATTCTCTCTCTTGAAGTTAAAATACGTGAATTGGAAGGTAAGTTGGAGGACATAGATCTAGAGCGTACATATCATGGTTTGGATGTAATAGGAGGGATGATAGAGAATCTGGCCCAAATAAACGGTCCCTTTGGGACCAACCCATCTGACCCTGACCCCAAAGAGATCGATTCTCTCAGACTTGAATTAGAACAAGTAAAGGAAGATCGAAATTCAAAAAAATATGAAATAGAATGTATGGAAAAGGGGATAGAGGCGTCGAATAACATATACAAACGGGAGCTAGATATTCGGTCTTCAGAACGATTAAAAATGATGGAGGAAAATTCTCGTCTCCAAGAGATAATCTCAAAGAAAGATAATGAAATAGCAGATCTAAGGTTGCTTGCCGAAACCTAGAGGTTTAGGCAAGATGGCGTTTCGCCGAAAAGCGAAATTCTGCCGAAACTATATTAAAGTTATATTAAAAAACTGGTGAAACTTTGGAGAAAGGCGAAACTGCCGAAACTTATTATAAATGCCGAAACTGCTGAAACTCTGCCGAAACTATAATAAATCTATAGTAAAATTTTGACGAAACTAATCGTAGGATTTTGAAGAGGTTTAGACAAGCAACCTTAAGCAGATCTCTCTAATACTCCACCTCCGCCTATGAATGATTCATCGCAAAAGATTCCAGGTTGGGTCAGTGATGATCTAAGACCCCTCGTCTATAATCATGGTCTTGAAAATAAAGTTATGGAACTCGATAAAAGTTTTGCCAGAGAAAATATATTAGAGGCTTTGCAAGAGCTATTACCCCGGGATGAGATGGTTTCTCGAAACCAGGCAGTTACCCTATCTAATCAATCCGTTCATAGTCTACCAGCACATTCCGAAAATTTCATTTCGAGAAAAGGGATTGCGAAGCATTCAGGTGGCGCAGAAGTAGTACCATTGTCCCAAGAAATGCCTCTAGCATCAGTGACTGTTCCTGTCGTTATTAACTCTCTAATGTCGCCGATGGTATTATATTCCATACTTGCTTTTCTACTGATTGCGGTTATATGGTTTGTGGTCAGGAAATACTGGAATTCATCGAAAAAAAGTAATACTGACTATTCTCCTAACCGGAACTATTTTTATCCTCTCTGGGCATATCCGAGGTCGGGATGTATGATCGGAGGCCGGAAGATCGAAGATTGAAATTGAAGTTAGCCGGTATTATTGCACGAGAAAAAATATATAAATAATATTATAAGTTTTCTTAGCTGAAATTGCCATACCTCCGCTAGAATACTTAATAATATAATTTATTTAAGTGCTTTGCTTTACTGCCTCCGGCTCGGTCACATCCTCAAGATGGAAATACCATAAATTACTAATCTCATCTAGTACCCCAATTTCTGATATGTGAGGTAAGGAAGGTAGGTCAGCAATTATCTCATTTTTTCGCATGGATGCAACTGGTCTGATTTCTTCTGGAATTGACACATGCTCTTTGTAACGCATATGATAGACCAATTTGTGAAAGAATAAATTATACTCTTCAATACACTTTGCAAGCTCGCTAGGATATCGAGCAAAATCAGAGCATATTTTTTCCTTCATTTCGTCATCTACCGAGAGGTTTTTATCTTTTGAAATTTTCCTAGCGCATTTCATAAATTTCTCCCATAATACCTCGATAGGGTTACTTATCATGAAAATCTCGTAGCTAAGCCATTCGCCATGAAATATTTCGTATAAGTACCCTATCTTTTGATACAACATTTCTTGTGCCTTTTTGACCGCAGTTCTGTAAGCACGCTTATAAGCAATCCCACGAGATTCCATCATCTTGGAAGTAACACCATTGACTATGATATTTTCTTTTACGAATCCCTCAAGCCATGACTTGGCCTTGTTTTGAGCATAGTCATCAATTTGCTTATATTTCTCATCCGGGTCTTCGATTCGCATGATTCGACTTGAGGGTTCTGGCTCATACTTCTTATCATACATGATAAATCGGGCACAGAGGCCAATAATAGTTTTTTCGAAATAATGGTATAAATCTAATTCCTTCCCCAATTCCTTAGCTACATCGGCGAATTCCATTTTTTCGCCTTTAGTTGGTTTTAACTTTCTACCATGTAAATCGAAGGTAGTATCGGGATGGGTTACTACATAACTAAAGCGCTCACCTGGTATCGGAATTTTACTATCATACTTTCCTCTCATTCTTCCTATAAAACGCTGAACAGCTTTGTTATCTTTATCGGGTTTCCAAGCGTCAGTCTCTATAAATTGTTCAAAATTCCACTGCTCATGATTAATTATAGCATCCCTGAGAATGTCTTCAACAATCTCATGGAGTGATTGGACGTTATTAATATCCATAGCCCTTCGCATAATACGATCCCCTATAGTTTTGAAAACTTGGGATTTACCCTGCTTCACAGTATCTATTCCCCTTATAAAAGGCTCTCTTGGTTCGAAGTTGGGGGTCTCTTCATGGTCAATGCCAAAATATTTTTTCTTTCTGGTAAACGCTACTGGAAATAGTACTTCCTCGTAGGCCATTTTAAGATAATCCGATCTAGTCTTGAGCCTGAGGAAAGTGTTCACATCATTGCGCAATTTTTCTATTACACCCATAGTAGTCTTGACCATCTCGGTCCAATACTCTAGTTTAGAGATTTCTCCCTTCCCATCATTATAAGCCAGATCGTATTTCTCAAAATAGGAATCTGGACAAGTGAGATATAAGGAATCGGTATCACCGTATTTTATCCCAAAGCCTTTCTTTCTAACGTACTCTGTGACACGTTTGATAATTTCTTGCCCAGCCGAAGTAACACCTCCAGCAAGTTCGAGTATGTAGAATGGGGAGCCACTTCTACCCGTCACACCATAGAATGAATTCATATACAATTTAATGGCTTTCTGCTTAGAATTTAAAGATTCATAGGCAAAGCAGACAGAACTGTATTCTTTTATAAAATTATCATACGATAAATCAATAAAAGGATCTAAGATTTTAACCATCTCAGCACGCTTCTTCATATTCTTCGTCGAGGACAAAACATCTTTGAATGCGTCCGCTATTGAGATAGATCCGCTGGCATCCATTCTACTTTTGACCTTTCCCATATATTCCTTTTTCTTTCCAATGGGCTTTAGCTGGGCTTTTATTTCATTTCGCATTCTCCCCAATCTCTCCAATATCTTTGGGAAAAGACCTTTCTGATCAGGCTTATTCCCATGCCGTATAGTCCAGGCTCGTATAGGATTACCATTATACTTGAACTTGATATTGTGGAGCACTTTATTCTCTCTCCCTAACTCATCGGCCTCCAAAAGTGTTGAGACCATCTTCTCGGATGAGAGGTTATAAGTCATAATTATGCTAGGGTACAAGGAAGCGAAGTCCAAACCCGTGACCGGTCGCTTATTTTCAAGACCTTTCTCAGGTGGGAATACATATGCTCCCGGAAACTTCCCAGATGCTTTCTGATCAGAAGTTTTCATGCTGAATAGAATGTCCTCCGCCCACGCTTCAGCGCCCAAGAGATTACCTACTTTCATTCCTATGGCATAATAATGTGTGTCAAATAATGATATGTGGGCGATCGAGGCAACTTCTCTATAATCATTTATGACATTATTTTTAACCATGAGCTCCTGACAACGTAAAGCATCTATAACACAATAATTTACGATTTCATGCATATTTTTGACGGAAGAGTCGGAAGTCCCATTCCTTGCTTCCGAATAATACTCCCATAATTTGCTCATGGGCATATCAGCTTTGCCATCGAGACCACATTTTTCTAAGAAGAATTTAAGTGATGTTTTTTCAGAGTGAGGGTGGAGTTGCATAAAACTTGCACGAACATCAATCGGCACACACCCGGGAAGTTTAAGAAAGGAGGATTCGAAGTCTAAAGTTGGATGGATTTTGATATTAATGGAATCTCGGCCTAATATTTTTTTGGGACTCCTGTCCGTTTTCTTTACCCACTGGCTCTTTTGGAAGAAACCATTAGTTAGTGGCTTTCCAGTTCCACTGAAATAATTCCAAGTGAGAATAGATTGAGCATTAGCTTTCTTATGTGGGTTCGCAGAGATTTGCTGAATCATCCATCCGAGGACTTCTAACTTAGTGGCCTTCTCCACTATAAATGGCCAATCATAACCAGAGTCATTAAAACCGAGCTGGATGTCTGGAGCAAAAGATTTCCAGCATAAAGCGAAAGCTTTTAATAAATTGACTTAGTTCCCACATATGATGGTTGTCCAGCGCGGATTTGGTGCCGTCTCAACATCAACAAGGCATATCTGTTCTAGTGGCTTTGAGTCGTCCTTCCAGTGTAGGGTCATACAGATCGTAAAAACCTGGGACGTGTCATTTTTCGCTTCTGGGAAGTTGCCTAATCCACGTGAATCGTATGTTTCTATGTCCCATGTTAGAACTAATGCTCGGTCACGAGTAAATAGAAAAGATAGATAGATTCCGTAAAGTAGTCCGAAATCGTCTATGGGGCGGAAGTTTTTGATATGGACATAAAACGCATGTGGACAAAGGTGGGAACGAGCATAATATGGTGCTCCGAAATTATATTTGTAGTCTCTTATTAACCCCCATCCGGAAAGTGGTATCCTATACTCTCTCGCAACTTTACGATAATATGTACCTGTATCATCAGAAGCTGTCTCTATTTTACATTCGGGATCAGCCTCCGAATTATAGTTTGAAATGATATCGAGAGCAGTGAACCTTATATCTTTATTAGGTGCAATGATGCGAAGATATGACTTTTTTTCCGCATGGTAGCCACGAATAGGGTATGCCTTTATGCACTCCCTTCGGATCAGATTCATGTCTACTCTATTCCCCTGGTTGTCTTTTCCAGTAGTAAGTATACCCTTAATTTTGGACCAGAATTTAGGAATACTCGAATTTTCGGGAACGCGAATATCGAAGAAAACCTTAATACCAGTGATAGTTACGACTGCCTTCTGACCATTAATGAGATGTCCATAGATTCGAAGAACATAATGGGGGATTTTATTAATATACTCTTTAGCTTCTTCTATGTCGTATGACACGAATGGAATATCTCGATGATTCGCTATCTCAACTTTGAGAGTTAAAGTCGAACTCTCGTCATTTCTCATAGCTAATTTATCACGGGCTGAGATACCCGCCAAGTAACTTTCACCCCATATCTGATTACCCGACCACTCCATTTTGATGATGTTTTTTCTTTTTCAGCCTCTGGGTGAAAAAGGGCGGGGGCGTCTTCGAAGAAGTCGGATTGGGTCATTTTTTTTTCTCAAGCAAATTAAGATAATTTATAGCTATACCAAAACTCAGGGTATATTATTCGCAAGAAAAAAGTTCAAAATGAAAATAATTCCCCAAGATTATTAATTGATATATATAAATGGAAGGCGAAAAAAAGGAGACACGAGTTCTCAAAAGAGAACCACCATCCTGGAATTTTTATTATTGTCCATATATTCTTAGAACTGGAGAAGTATGTAATCGGAGATGCTTTGATCCAAAGGGATGTAAAGTCCATCGGAATTCTAGGCAAGTTCTTTGCAAAGAATGTGGTGACCCGACAAGATCCAAATATGACTATTGCGATACGCATGCAAAAAACATAGATCGAAGGAACATTACCATCGAAAAAAGCTGGCTAAGCAAGCTGATGGTCCCAAAGAGATTCCGCTCAAGTAATTTTAGGCTAATCGAGAGAACTTAAACAAGAATAAGAAGTTGTCACTATCCCTATGGCCTTTTGGACGAACCTACAATAAATTGTAGAATTTCTTGGTGACACTCTTGGTAACGCTCTCGGTGACAAAATTTATAGCTATTTCACATTTTTAGAGCCATCAGAAGGTTTCTAGATAGGTGTCACTATGACACTAAGAGTCACTAAGAAAAATCCGAGTTCCATAACTTTTTTTCATTTTTTTTTTAGCATATATGTATCACGCATATGTCATATATGTATCATACTATATCGCATATAAGCCATAGGAGTAGCATAGAAAAAATTCGATTTTTTTTCCTAGAACTTTACTTTTTCTTAGTGACTCTTAGTGACTTAGTGACAAATATAAAAGAAGAGAACCGAGCGTCCCCAAACACCGAAAAAGGCATACAAGGGTGTCACTAAGAGCGTCACTAAGAGAGTCACTAACAAATTTTCTTGGTGACGGCATACATACAGGATGGATTCGATATTTTTTTTTTCCTATAACTTTACTTTTACTAGGGACACTAGGGACGCTCAAAAATCGGCATACACACTGCTTCGACCCAGAATAAACTATGATTGGGCCTCGGAAGTGCTTACAACATCCCGCCGATATACCTCGAAAACCTCAGAAGCATAATACCTCCGGCCTCACTCTTGGAGACAAATAGGTAGACGAAAGTAGAATTAAACTTAGCCGGCAATATTGTGTAAGCCATCTAGTGTGATTTGTTGTCCAGTTTCAGGATTTATGATTTGTACTTGTTTAGACATTTTTTTTTTTGCACAAATGCATATACATTGGGTTCCGGAAACATTCCCAGAACATTCCCGTTACTAGCCCGCAACTATGAAAGGGTGTTCGGTGCCGTAACAGGATCACGTGACCATGGCGCAGTAGGCGCAGTCAAAATTCGCTCCATAATTTCAGCCAGTACTATTCCACAATTTCGGCCAGATCTTTGAACATAATAACTCAGCACCCAAGCTGGCCTAAAACTGGCAAAATAATAGAACCTTTCTAGCTCCCTGCCAGTTCCATGACAGCTCCACAGAAGTTCCAGGACACTATCAAGTCACCATCATGGTGCCAAGCTGGATCCTCGAATCACATGCCCAAAAGATCGGCTGAAATTATGGTATAGTGCTGGCCGAAATTAATCGCAGATCTACTGCGCCACCTGACACGATATTTTTTACCATATTTTGGCATTTTGATGGATAACAAAATAGGTGAAGAAGGAAAGCACCCTCGAATCCTTAACAGGTAACCAAAGAGGTACAGAATGGCAGAAACTTCATCATAAAACTTGGGATCCAAACAATTGCAGACAAGCCAGACCTTCAACATAAAGTTTAACAACCAATCAACCGTAGAATCCCAATATCATAAATTATATTGGAAGCTGATTATTCGTGTATAGGATTAAATAAAAATAGGTACATTTCGATTATTTAGTAATAGTAATATTTAGGTTATTTAATCACATGATCACAAATAATAAATGAAAAAAGCTAAAGAAAAGCGAATTCAAAGGGAAGGAATATAGTAAGAAAAATAACTAGGTACAGAAAATTGTCACAAACAGGTTATTTAGTTAGATTATTTAATCATATTTAGGTTATTAACTTTAGATTATTTAGATATATTTAATTTATTTAGATATACTGTATTTAGATTAATTAGTTATATTTAGATTATTTAGTTATATTTAGATTATTTATAGTCATACTTAGATTATTTTATTACTAAATAATCTAGTCTAAGCCGTTTATGACTAAATAATATAATTATATTATTTAGTCATAAATGGCTCATGCAATTAAATTGATAGAATGTGCAACGCATCGCACATTCTCAATCTTTGGATGATTCTCATGTATAATTTTTCGTGCATTACGAACATTGGCCGCATTATCGGAAACTACAGCACATATTCGATCTTCTCCAATACCTTCTATAACCTTTTCAATTACCGTAACTAGATATTCTGCAGTGTGCGAATTTTCAGACAAATCAGAAAGTTGATAAAGATATTCTTTACGCGACGGAGTCATTACAATGAAGTTCCAAATTGAACGATGTGTACCAGACGTCCAACCATCAAAGGCTAAATTATAAATTAATATTATATAGTAAGTAAGACTAGGAAATGGGAACCGTTGTAAGTCTGGAGCGAGGTATAATAATAAAGATGTAGCGATATTCTATTAATTAGCAGCATAACGCCTTGGAATTCTGGTAATTTTCTGCTGATTAGCAGCATAACGCCTTGGAATTCCTGGACAGAGAAACTCACGTGATTGAAAATTTACACGTTATTTCCATAGATCATCATAGTGCGTAAACATATATAGTCCTTCGCTTCGCTCCGGACAATTAAATAAAAATGACGTATGATAGCCTATTTAATTTAACAAACCTAACGTTAAATTCGTTTCCTTTTCAAGCTCAGAATTAACTTTGAAGTTCACTTGAGCTAATTCACGTTCAAGTAGTTGATTTACTAATACTTCCGTTGTTGGTGTATTGTACCCGGCATTAAGCTCTTTTATAAAATTGATGAAAAAGAGATGTTCCACTACTCTAAACGCAATTCCGCACGCAATAAAAAATTTAACTAATGCACGATTAATTCGTGTACATCTTTGTTCGTTAAGCTCTGTTGAATCATGGTAATCATCCATGTTACTTTGACCTTCAGAGTATTTTCTTTTTTTGGATGACTTGGACTTATCTTGCCGTTCCATTACTTTAGTCATATACCTTCTAACAACTGCTGCTGGCGCATCTGGACAATGGTTTGAAAGATGCTCTTTGAGCTTTGAAACTTCACCGCGTGACCATGTATTCTTACAGTACTTGCAGGAGGCGGCAAATTTGCCAGAACCAACAGCTTCTCCTTTATTAATATCTTCCCAAATGCTATTAGGTGGCCGACCTCCTCTATTTTTCATTTTAATGGGTGAATCTTCTATGTGATCAGTCATTTGAAACAGTTTATTATTAATATTATTATTAAGAAAACGGAAGAAAGTAAAAGAAACTTTAGTTCAGTGTTAAGGAGATGACGGAATTGGGTTTATTAAATGCATGTTACGCATTTTTTTTTAATGAATATAAGCCCCTTAAAAAAAAACTGTAAAAACGTGTAATATCATAATATTAATATGGGAGTTAGAAATGAAAATTCTAACACTAGATAAAGCTTAAAAGAAGCCCTAAGACGACGGTAAAATATTGAAGTTTAATCTTTTATCTGTAGATTATTTGATCATCTAAATTATATTATTAATTGGTGTAACTTGGCGTAATTATATGCAAATCTTATGATCAACTATGCCAAAACTACGGAGAAACCTATTATAGAGGTTTCGGCATGTTTTGGCACTATATAAGAGGTTTCACCTTTCGGCATTAGGCCAAACAGGTTTCGGCAAGCAACCTTAACTTTTATATATATTTTATTATATTTTATTATATAATAAGTAATATAAGTGATACAATATATATAATACAGTAGTATAAATGAATCCCATATATATCATTCACTATGTATTAATTAAAAAAAAGCATAGAAAAGTATTGGTATATGTTACATTGTAAAATTATATATAATCTATACTATATAATAATTGTTTTTGTGTGTAACCGTAATGTTTAGACTACCCTGTATAAATAAATTTGAATTGTGTAACATCGCTCCTATTGGGCACTTTATCACGTGACGTTATACTAACTTCCAAAAAAGGAAATTTTGCTTCCCACAAAAATAGGGAATTTTGGTTTCACAAATACTTCATAAAAGGAAATTTCTGCACTGATTACATAATTCTGGCCAGAATTAATTGTTACATACAGGTCACGCTTTTTTTATATGTATGTATACCATTGCAAAGCAACAGGTTAATGGCTAGTATCAGTACAACAAGATTTTTTTATTAATTATGAAATGGAACATAGAAAATTTATCGATACAGGTAATTATCGGTACATAAAATATCAGTACATAGAAGTCTGACTGTATATTTAAGTAGATTTAAGGGTTTGATTAGCATAGTTTACTAGTTTCAGTTTGAGTCATACTAAAATTGAAACTAAATTTCAGTATTAGTAATTGGTAATGTTTTACAAAAGATTTGGACAAATCAAGTTGATTCAAATTCGATTTGGATTTAATTCAATTTGATTTGATATTTTTGATTCATAAATTAAATCTGAATTTTAAATTCAAATTTGAATCAAATTTGAATCAAATTTCAAAGTAATTTGATTTGATCAAATCAAATCAAATCAAATCAAATCAAATTAAATTCAAATTGAATTAAATCAAATTAAATCAAATTGAATCTAAATCAAATCTAAAGCTCTATATAAGCTAGCTTGTAAACCAAAAGTACTTTAAAAGTATATTAGCTTGTGAGTTAGCTTGTGAGCCTTGAAGTACTTTTGGCTCGTAAACTGGCTTATATAGAGCTTTAATCAAATTTGAATCAAATTTGAATCAAATTACTAAATCAAATCAAATTAATTTGAATTATCCAATTTATATTTAAATCAAATTTGGATTGAATCAAATTAAATCAAATCAAATCACAAATCAAATCAAATTAATTTGAATTATTCAAATCAAATTTGAATCAAATTTAAATCAGATCAAATCAAATCACTGAATATTCAAATCAAATTTAAATTAAATCAAATCAAATCAAATCAAATCTGAATTTAACTAAATTCAATTTGATTTGATTTATGCAAAACACTAGTGATTGGTAATTTACCAAATTTTTGATATTAGTAAACTGTATAATTAAACCGGCTGGTAATTACCAATTACTAATACTAATTTACTGAAATTTACTACACTTCAATGTTTATTACAAAACTATATTAAAAAATAAAACTGTATATATATATAGACTAAAAAAGATTATCAGTTGGCCAATCATAAAATAAAAAGTCAGACTGTTTGAAAAATGATAAAACTAATACTGAAAACTGAAAACTGATCAGTTCAGTTTAGTAATTACTGGAACTCCAAGTAGATTTCTAAAAAAAAGGAGGAATTTCTTTCTAAACCTGATAAACCACTATTTTCTAGTGATTTGTGTAGAATAGGATTAGTATTTGCTAGCATAATATATAGTGCAAAGAATTTATCAAAGGCTGACACTTTTACTAGAAAAGCCTTTTAATACAATTTCAATAACTATGTCTTTTCATCTAAGAAATTTACTATAGTCAATTTAATGTGAATACAAGATAATAATCTTAAAAGAACAGTCTAAGAATGTGTACAGAAGCTAAATGGAAAAATGATATGATATCTCAAAGTAGGTCATACAGAGGAAGAAAAAATTATCACATCATGCAAATATACTTATCTGTGCTTTACTACGCCTTATTTTTTTCTAGTAGAATCTAATTAATTCTCTTCCATAAGTCACATTTACATAAGTCAATATTCCGATTTCCATATATACAGATGAATATGAAACATATTAGGTCAAATTTACAGCCCTTTTTAATAATAGAAGGAAAAGGAAAGTTGTTCTCCAACACAAATGTACAACATTTTATCAATTGAAATTGGTCTTAATGCTAGTAAATTAGCTAGTTCATTAAAAATCGCCAAAAAGAACTTCTATAGATAAAATCATCAAATGGGTTGAAAAGAAGTGAAATAAGAAATCAGTTAATTTTTCTGATAGTAGCAGTAGTAATAACAGTAGCAGTAGCAGTAGCATTAGAGGAAGTATTAGTAGAGGTAATATTACAAAATAACTTGATGCTGGGATTCTCATTTATGACTTAGGATCTGAGAACTCCTTCCCTTTTTGATAGCATCATATATTTCTATTGTTACATTCCTCCAGCCAGCCCTTTCTCATATATTACATTACAAAAAAATATAATAAAGATTTTACTTCCAATTTTTAAACATGTGTACTTGTTTTATATGTATATACATTCTCAATATAAATTTTGTGTTCGATTATCAATGAACCTTGCATCAAAAATAACATGTATACAGTCAGACCTCAATATACCGATGCTGTTGGTTTGGGTAAAATATATCGTTACATCAAATTATCATTACATAGTGAATCATAATGTAGGCCAAAGTCTAATTCTTGAAGGCATTATGCAAACTCTCGAGTTTATTTAAAGATTAAATTATAGCTTCTCATTAACATACATTTCATGAAACAAAAGTTGTTCACATTTTGTGTTGAAACAAGATCTAAAAAATCTAATTACTTGGATGGAATGATGGAAATCCTCTTGTTAATTCAGGCCAAGTTTATAGTGCCGACCTGAATTAAATCAGTGTAACCTAAAATATCGGTATACCTTACTATACATCGCGAAATTATATATAATATCGGTACAACGAGGTTTTTTTATTAATTGTGAAATGGGACAACAAAAATTTATCGGTACAGGCAATTTATATCGGTACATAGAATATCGGTACCGACGCAAATATATCGTTTTTGATTAAGGAGGTGATGCTTTTTGATTATAGAAGTTAGTTGTACAAACTGTTGTATCGTTTTTGATTATTGAAAAAATAAATGTATCATTTTTGATTATTGAAAAAAAAATTCTATCATTTTTGATTATTGAAAAAAAATGTATCATTTTTGATTATTCGATAGTATCACGTTTTATTTATTTAATTTATACTTAACAAGTTAATGTATCATTGTATAACATTTAACGCGTTCACATAATACTTTTCACACGACAAATGGTTCAATTCTTTTTCTTTTCCAAAAATTTTGATTTCTCTTTTGATATTTTTTTCTTTATTATATAATAGTTTTTATAATATATTTTGCGTTTTATAACCTTGTTTATATTTTTTACGTGATAATTATTTGTAATAATTTTCTTTCTATAAATTTGTGTAACGTTACTATATATTATAATATGGAAACTTACGAAAATCAAATCAAATACAACGATGATGGCTCAGTAAATGTACCATTTGGTCGTGCTGCAGAATGGTATATATCAAATGCAAATCTTTTAAAAAATTATCGCTTAAAAAATCAAAGTAGACAAGTTACTCCTAAACTTGTTAAAGCTGGAATCTTAACGGTAGAACGTGTACAAGGGGCAATAGATTACTTAGCATGGAAAACTAAAACTGGAACGGTAAAATCAACAAATCGTATTGATGATGTTTTAGTTTTAACCAGTTTAGGAAGAGATCTGGTTTCTCAAATTGAATTAGGATTAGCCAAAAACCAACAATGTTGGTATTGGGTTATGTATTGTTCAGGTGATGGAGGCAACTGTCAAAGATTATGCGGTAGTGTTGGAAAATGTAATGAAAATTGTGAAAATTATAATTTACGAAATAATTTGAAAAATGGAAATGATATGCACCATTGTAGTGTCGAGTTATTTCTGAATGTCGGTTATCTTGGCTATCATTAGAAAATCCATTGCGAATTACCATTCAAGGAACTCATCGTACATTTTACAATAATAATATTCCTAAAATTTCAAGAATAAATTTAACTTATTCTGTCAGAGATTCGATAGCATTAAGCAGAAGAGCAGACCACAGGACAGCCAAAGGGATAAAAGCGAAATTATTAACATCACTTAATGGTGCATCAGAAGAAGTAATTAACAATGCATTAGCAAGCCAACGTATAATATGTAATAATGACAAACTCCGGCAATTTGTTGCCAGAGATGATAAGAAATTAAAGGATGATACTGGTCCTCGGACTCAGCTTGATAGTTTAGTAAATAATATATTAAAATCTCAAGGTTTTATATTATATTATCAAATAGCAGACATTAATCAACCAGCTGATTCACCTGACCGATATTATCAACTTACAATTTCTGATGAGTTTTGGTTAAAAAATGCTCGTGATTACGGTAAAATCTGTATCGGAATAGATGGTAAATATGATTTAAATTTGGACCGTGCACCGGTATTATCAATTGTTACTGAGAATAGTGCTGGTTGCGGATTGCCTGTTGCATTTGGTAAGTAAAATTTGACATATATTAAATTATTTAGTATATAATTTATTGTAATTTATTAAATTGTAAATAAAATATATATATTAGCGCTATTTAATAAGGAAAATCATCATACTATAAAATTGGCTATTGACGCTATTAAAAAAAATATCCCATGTGATAACGAGTTCTGTGAACACAAGTGGTACTATGAAAATCTTTTATCTGGAAACGGATTTCAACGAGTTCGTGAATGTCGAAAACAATAATTGGAAGCCATATATCTTAATTGATAAGCATAGACCATCTAAACTTGCTATCCAAAATGCTTCACATAAACCAATTTTATGTTGGTTTCATATTATGAAAACTTTTAGTGAAAATTTAAATAAATGGCAGATACCTGCAAAATTCAGGTAAGTTATATATTATATTAATTTTTTTTTATTAAAATTGATAACTAATTAATTATTTATTGTTTAGATATCCAATAGCATTAGCGTTTAAAATTGTAGGTCGTAGTCGAACTGAAGAAACTGCCATTGAAATGGCTAAGAAATATATCGAATTTATTAACACTCTTCCATTGGAAAAAACTAAAAAAGATAAATTAATAGATGATTTATCTAAAAATTGGATGTGCACGGAGTGGAAATTAAGTTTTATTGATGCTGGTCGTATTTCCAAAAACATTACAAACAGATTTCCATGGACTACGAACAATTTTACAGAACGGATCAATAGGACAATTGAAGCAGTATATAGTGGTAAACAAACACCATTGACATTTGTTGAACGAATGTATGGAATAAAATTTCAAAGTGAAACTATTGTAAGTCATGAAGATTTAAATAAGTTTGAATCTGGTTTAGTTACTTTATTCAATACTCAAACGATTGAACAGGTAAGAATTTTTTCGTTATCATTTTTAAATAATATTATTAAATTAATTTATTTTAAATTATTTATAGCAAACTAAAGATGATATGATATGTTGTGATAAACTTCGAAGATTAAATCAAGGAAGATTAGATTTTCTTCTTAATATGGTTAAGATATCATCAGACCAAAATACTTTTCTTGTTAAAAAAAAATCTGATGATTTATTCGTATCTTCTTATGATGATAAGCCTTTGCGTCTAGATGAGGAAATTGTACGAAAATTAAATGATATGATCAATTTTCTTATGAAATCTTTATTATCCGAAAATGTAATATTAGAACAAGGATTTCATATATGTAATGTTATTACTGGTGAATGTACATGCTGGGAATACATATGGAATAGTTCATTACGTGATAAATGTAGGCACTGTCATGCAGCCACTTTGCTTATAGAAACACAACAAAAAGGACATCTAGAAGTTGTAAACGAAGCAAAGAAAAATCTTGTTCTCTATTTTCGTAATAAGGAACGAGTAGTTCCCGCGTCTATAAAAAATAATGTAATATATCAAGGTGACATGGAAGATTCTTATCAAGAAATTATTAGATTATATAATATGCAAGGTAAGATGTTTGAAATAATTTTTTAAAAATTATTATTGTTATTTATTATATTAATCTTACTTTTGCTCATTAGGTAATAAAATATTTTATCCACTTAAACGGTCATCTCAGGAGATTAAAGATCCATTTCGGCCAGCAGAATTAAGTGAAAGAACAAAATCAAATTTAGGCGCACCTCCTAAATTATCTGCTAAACCTCGATCGTCCCATAGAATAAATTTACCAAACCAATCACAATCTGGTAATACGTTTTCTATACAACAAAGGAAAACAAAACAAATTCGAAATCTTAAACGAAAACGAGAAGATAATTTATCTTCAATTAGTACTGGTAAAGATATATATTTAACGTAATAACATTAATATCTGTATTATTAATTTCTTTACCTATATTTATTTAATAGATAGAAGAAGTACATCTTCATTTGCATCATCATCATCGTTTATAATGCCAAGCCCACCCCGCAATGTATTTCAATATCTTCCAGAACTGCCATCTAATGATGATTTAAACTTGGATTTAGAATTTGATTTAGTACCTAATTCTCACAATTTATGCCCCTATTGTGATAATATCCTACCAGATATTTTACCAGAAAAGATAAAAGACCAGTTACAAAATCTACAAAACAAGCCAATCACAGAAGAAGAACGTTGGTCTTTTTGTATAATGCATCATGGTGAATTGAATATTGTTCCACATGGATTATCAAAAGGATATCCTGAATATATCGATTTTAATGTACTTCCATCACGCATAATCAAATTTGAAAAAGATCTCATTGAAATTATTAACGGAAATATTTCAAGTTACTATTGGGATATTGCATCTTCAATATATAAAGAAGTCGGATATAATAAAGCCAAGGCGCCAATGATGCTCATGAATCGATTTGAAGTTTTTCAGGTTGGTAATTATCTGTTTGAATATAAATTTTGTTTATATTTTATTAATTAGCTTTACTAATTTACAGCCAGGTTATTATGGGTTTAATGGGTTATATACTATTGTTAATACTTTAATAGAATTGTTTGTTAACTCTAATAATCTCACAAAAGACAAAACGTACCCATTAGACCCTATGGATTTTATTTACGAAGTTCTAGTACCAGAAGTAACATTACGTCTGATTCAAGAGGACCGTAATAATAGTATAACACTTGAAGATGCGAAAGAAATTTTAAATGATAGTATTGAATTTGGAGTTTATATGCATAGCAATGAAATAGATGATTGATTAATACTATTGTCTTTTAGTTGTAATAAAGACAAATTTTGAGAAAATAAGGATTAAATTTATGACATATGAATGTTGGCAATTCTTTGTTTTAAATGGCTTAATAAAAATATACAAGAAACAGTAAATAGTAAGGAAACAAAAATAACGATTAATAAGTTTAGTAATTTGAAATTATTTAGTGAATAAAGTCTCCGATATGTACAGTATGTCGAATCTATGCATGTGACCATGTGATACTATCGAATAATCAAAAATGATACATTTTTTTTCAATAATCAAAAACGATAGAATTTTTTTTTCAATAATCAAAAATGATACATTTATTTTTTCAATAATCAAAAACGATACAACAGTTTGTACAACTAACTTCTATAATCAAAAAGCATCACCTCCTTAATCAAAAACGATATATTTGCGGTACCGACTGTAATACAGACATATCAATTTTTTTTTCTGAGGAAACGATCAGAATTGGGTAATTTGCACGTGTTTATAGATTTACGCGTGATCTTATTTTTTCGTGTTTTAGTTTTTAATCCTAAAGAATGGGGCGAAACCCAATTCTTAGAAAGAGGGGAAACCCAGATCCGAAGACTTTACGCAATCGTCTACTCGTGGAAATTATAAAAGAAAAAAATTAAATACAGAAGGTTTGATTTCCATCAATGAAAAGTCCGGAAGTCGCAATGTTATTTTTTGAAGAGCTTAAATTCAAGCACGACCAACGAATCCAAGCAGAACAAGCTCTTAAAGATGTGGTCGAAGGCCTATTAAATTAGAAAAGGAAATGAGGCAGTATGCAAAACATCTGAAGATTGTCATCAATACTGGAGTAAGCTTACTGAACATTCTGCAGAGGTATAAATATATTTAAATATTGCATAACTTTGAGAAATTTTGGAGTGGTTCCGTGTTTATTTATGATATATTTTTTAACTCTCAGCATAGGGCAAATGCAGAAAAAAGAGTTATGGAGTTTGACACTATCATCGGACAAAAATGGGTAGATGATCTTGCCCGTGAAAGCAAGAGAAGACGCCGTGAAACTAGTCCACTGGAAAAATATTCAAATTGTGATAATGTCGAAAGGTCAGTGGTAGTATAAATCAATACGATTATTTATTTATTAACTATCCATCTTATGTCTAGCTTAATAGAAGATGATGTAGGAGACGAAAACGACTATGACAAAACTGACGATGAATTTGACGAGAGGTTCTACCCGTTGTTTATAATAAATCATGTATTTATACGGTGAAATTGCTACGTGGATTGCTCCGGATTTTGAAGTATTGAAAAACAAAGAACCTAGCCTATTCATAAGTTCGTGGTGCGAAATGATATACCCATCGTCAAAATGAAGACGAAACGTATACAAATCTAATAAGAAGACCGGTCGAAAATGCGATGGGATACTTTTTGATAATAATAGCAAGATCGAAAGATTGGTGTTTGAGAATGTGTGCTCGCCAGGAAAAACAAAACCTCCAAAATATCACAGGTATGTTAAGAGATTAGATTCTTTAAAAAAGCTAAATTACTTTCTAACAAGTCGTATCTTGAAAAATTTCAGAGATCATTTCGTAACGCGGTTGATACTCTTTGTAAGAGATTCTGGACTAACAGACAAGGGGATGCAGAAATATCTAGGAAATATATCGTATTAACATATATAGTACATAGTTTAGTTTTTAGAATTGTATTGCCTTCAAAAATAAACATTTGGTGCTGACTTTCAAACAATAAACTAGAAAATCAAAGTGAATCCTGGCGAGTATGCTTGGCCGATAAAGATAAATGTCTTGCCGAAAAAATTTTCGAGCTAGAGGTGCCTCAGAAATTTGAGGACGACTGGGTAAAGTTAGCGGATATTTACAAGATGATGCTATTGATAGAAGTATGTATTATTACTTATTGTTACACAGATTTAATGAGGCTTTTCTAATTACATTATTTCAGAGAATTTTCAGACATAATGATGATGTCTATCATGATTACACGAAATCTGCCAAAAAAAAAGAATATCGTACGTGTAGCAAAAAAAATTTCAGAGGAAATGAGATATATTGCATGGGAATGTAGTTTGCTATTGCGACTTTTATTTTTTTTTCTTTACCATTGTAATCAAACTTGCTAGACAAGGATCAGTGTTTGGAATAGACTGAGAGCCTATGTGCCGGTCTCATAATGCGGTCCCCTAGCCTGGTTGTTAGATAAGGATCAGTGTTTGGAAAAGACCGAGAGCCTATGTGCCGGTCTCATAACGCGGTCCCCTAGCATTCATTGATTACTTTCATTTTTTCTTATCAGTACTTCAAATAAAAGAAAAATTTAGTTTAGTAACTAAAAATAAAATCTAGAGGTGGGTGTGTTGGAATAAATTTTATTTTTATTTTTGCTATTTTGTGATCAGTTTTGAAATTTCACGGTACAAAAACCGGGAATGATCAACTGATATAACCTAATTATTTTTATTTTTTCTGAAATTTATGATTGAGGGGCTATGGATCAGAAAAACTCATTACTCGTTTTTTTATCTACTGTTCAATCAAATTAATAAAGTTTCGCCAAGCCTTATTTTTAACTTGTGTATGTTATGTAAAATGCTATCGATAAATATGTATTATACGTCAAAAGAATTGCTAAAAACAAAGTTCGTTGGGTCCTTTTTTTTTTTATTTAATTAAATATTAGTCAATCACTGAAACTGATGAATTTCCTCTTTATACAAAAGGATTTCGTTGAGTAATAAAAACATTCAAATATTTTAAAGTAAAATGTGTAGTATGATCTCGGGAAAATAAAAATATAATAATATAATATTGCTCTACGAGTATATATATCATTGTCTATTTTTTTCTTGAAAAAATTTATCTATTATTTTTAGTGTGGATAGGATTCAGTTTTACGTAAACACTACACTGCTGCATGCAAATTCTACTGCGCCGCTGTGACAAGATGTCACAGCTAAACTGAACTGAGATAAGATAATGAACTGGTAGTAAAGATGAATTAGACAATAATAAAGATGTAGAAATTTATTAATATTTATTTGATAATACATTAAACGATAATCAATTTACATTTACTAAATATATTATACTATAAATATATTTTGTCATTTCAGATATACATTTAGGTTTCAGAATAAATTTAAGTTTAGAAATAAATTTATCAAATAGTTTTGCCTAGTATTACTATATCTAATATTAGTTTTATAAGGAAGTTTATTCTCCTAGTATTTTTAGGTAAGATTGAAATTTAATATACAATTTTAATCTTACTAACATATTAAGATTGAAAATTCTATCAATCTCAATCTCAATTACGTTTTTTGTGAAGACCCCCAACATTCAATTATAATACTAATTTTAACCAATAAAAATGCTTGATTTTGTATCATATAAGATTAGTTTATTTGTTTAATTATTTACTTTTTGCAAAATAGTATGATCTGAATTACTTATTTATAATTATATAGCTATAAGAAAAATTCTTTATATAGGTAAAGTGATCTAACTATATAAATAAATAATTCATTAATAAAACATATATAAATAGTATTGGCCATAACTAAGAATTCCAGTTTACCACAAATAGTCAATAACTAATAATGGATAGTACAGGACTTTTTAATAAATGAATTGGTAAATATAAAGATATTTTATATTTACTAAGTCTAATAAAATATGGGCAAGTACCTGCATATTTTGCAAATTTGAAAAAAAATTTGCTAATAATAGTTATTATTATATTAATATTAGGACAATATATATTTCAGTTTTTACTCTAATTTTAAAACTAAAAAACAGAAACCATTATATATAAAGTTTAAAATATTATTTAAAATTAGAGTAAATTTATTCATCGCACGTGCGATGCATCGCCACTTTCCTTTTTTGTAAATTATTTATGTTGATCAACCTGCTTATACATCGCCACCCCCCTTAAAATGGCAATGATAAACATAAAAATTTGCATCGCACGTGCGATAAATAAATTATTTCTTAAAATTAAACATAAATATTTATATTATTTAGTATAAAAAAATATAATTCTTTATATATATTAAAATATATTTTATTAATATACTTTAAATTAGATAATTTTTATAAACTTTGATTTTACTTCAAACATTAATCTATTAAGAATAAATATTTGGTACTTTATACATTTTTGAAATTTGCTCTGGTGTTGGCATTGGCACTTCACCTAAAATTTTTTATTAAAAAAAATACATATTAACAAAAATATAATATTATTAATTTAAAAAAATCATATATACATACCATAAATATCTGGAACTCCATACATCTTTATATTTTTTGTAACATCCTTATCAATAACAGGAAAAGCAGTACCAGAAACTGTATTGGTAGTAATCATTTCTTTAATTTCTTTATTCTTTTCTTTCTTTTTTCCTTGTTTTCCAGCATTTTCTGCTTCATCAGCTTTAGATGCCAAACTGCTAGCTTTACCATCAGGAATATAAATAAAACGAAGAGCTGATTCAAAAGCATCATTATCCAAAATGTAATATCCACGACGCTCAAATTGAATTATATCTCCTTTTAAAAAATAAGAATTTTTACCATTAAACCTATTTTTAGGAATAACTAATAATCAAAATAACATTTTTACTCGCTTACCTTTTTTTAACTCCTTAACATTACTATCAGCTAAAGCATTCGTTAAGAACTCACTTTTTTTAGTAACGAACTCTTCAACATTATCATCTTCTTCTAATTTTTTTTTGGTTATTAAATAATCATAGTCAATTAATACTACTTCAGAAACATTCGCAGTATTAGCTAACCAAGAAATTTTCTTTTTTGTTTTTTTGAAGTCTCCCTCTAAATGAAGTTGTAACTCAAGTTCCGTTACAATATCTGAATTTGTTTCAGATTTATGGATGGTTTTAACAATTGCATTACCCCAATCCATAAGTGTGATCTAAGTAAAAAAATTTGATCTATTAAATTCATATATATGACTTATTATAATTCTTTTTACCATACCTCTTCTTCATTCTCAAATGTTTTTGCATCCTCCTGTTCAATCCAAATGCTGGAAGCAAACCAAGTTTGTTTTTTTCCAACATTAGGATTCTTCTTGTGCTTGGCTATCTCTTTAGAATAAGGAATTTCAGGTCCCTCCAATATGCTTGTTTTAACTCTAAATTATAAGGATGAAAACAAAGTAAGATTGAGTGAATAGCATAAATTATAGTATTTAAATAATTACATACATATTTTGCTTGGTAATTGATATGTGTCTAGGAGCAACAGGATCAATAACTTTTTTATTTAATGCCCATAATTTATCCCATTCTAATGTTACATCATTTTGCGATGCCCCTTGAGTATATATATACTGTTTCAAGGCCTCAACTGTCATTCCACGACGCCGAATGCCTAAAATAAAAGTAAATGAATCAATATTATGATTAGAAAAAAAAAATAATTTATTTTTTACAGCACTTACCACGAATAGTTGGAAATCTTGGATCATCCCATCCACTAACAAGACCTTGATTAACAAACCATTGTAATTTACGTTTTGATAGCAATGTATAAACAAAATTCAGTCTACTAAAATCCCAAACATGAACTTTTCTTAAATCTAGAGATTGAAGAAACCAATCATATTGAGCATTTCTATCTCGATATTCATTTGTTCTTAAAGCATGTGTTACTCCTTCAATTGAATCAACAATTGGACATGCAAAATCATATGTTGGATAAAGCTTCCACTTATTTCTGTCAGAGAATGTTTAAAATAGGTTATCATATATATATGTCAAAATACATACATATAATTGAAAATTAACTATATACCCTGTATGGTGATGGGGATTTAGGTCACATCTGTAAATTACTGGATCACGTAAAGCTTTATTTGGATTTGACATATCTATTTTTGCTCGAAGACAGCAACTTAATCCCTTGAAATTTAAATTTTTTAATAATCAAAAAAAATGCCCATCAAAAATTAATATTGCCAAACTGCTAATTATAACATACAAACACAGTTCCTTCGGTCATCTCTTTAAATCTTTCAAGATTTTTTTCAACAGACAAATCCCGACTTTTTGAAGGAATACCGTCCATACGTTGTTCTCTCATCTATCAAATATCATGTTTTATTATTTTTAATTTTTTGCATATAATGTTAACATTACTTACAGTAGAGACATCAGTATCATCAACATAAGCTAATCCTTTTTCAATAATCTTAATCGCATACTGATACAATTGATCAAAATAATCAGATGTATATGTTATTTTATCTGGAATAATTTCGAGTAATGTCAAATCCTCCTTAATACTCTCCTCGAACTCTTCCTATGAATAATGCAAAATTATTAAATTTTTTTTTCTTTTAAAAAATAAAATATAATAAAAAAATAAATCATTCTTCAACAACTCACCTTTTCCTTTGTGGGATTAGTATCATCAAATCTAACAATCAATTTTCCTTTATATTTTTGGGCAAAATATTGATTTAACATGACAGCTTTAGCATGTCCAATATGTAAATATCCAGAAGGTTCCGGTGGAAACCTAGTAACTACTTTTCCAACTTCGGCATCCACCAATCCAATATTCATATTTGGTTGATCTTTCCCCACTTTGGACTTGCAATATGAGTATTGTTAGCTCAAAGTTGCTATATTATATTTAATAAATTATTTTATACATACTGATGATTTTGCATTTTGGGCGATCCAATTTGTTCCTTGTTGAATAAAATCCAACGAATTAATATAATTAAACCATCTTATTAAATGAGGACCTCCTGCTTCCTTTCCAGTTTTAATCTGGCGATTGAAAGCTGCCGAATCTTTAAGAATTTATGTTATAAATTGCATTTTAATTTTTTTTTTTAAAAAAAAAACCCCCCAAAAAAGAAAAAAAGGCACATACTTTTAAGAGCTCCCCATACAATAATATCGGCCAAAGATAATTTATAGCCAACAAGAAAAGTTCTAAGGGTAAGATGATGATTAATCTCATCAAATGCTGCTTCAAGAATTTTGAAATCACTGGTTTCCAATTTATCTGTAGCAAAATCTATCCAATGATCAATCTTAAGAAAAAGATATATAATTTTACTTATTAATGATCTTTATAAAATAAGTGACATTAAGAATAAAATATACCATAGTTTTAGATGCAGAATTATTTCCATACAAATCCAAATCCTTATAGTTATTAGCTAAATATCTTGAAACATTATTTGATCCGGTAATGTCATTACTGTATATATACAATTATTTATTAAAAAAAAGGAATTACATAAACAGAACATTTAAAAGCAAAAACTTACTTATCAACTTTTAAAACTACAAAAGTATTGTTGATGCCTTCAATCGTTTCATACCAATGAATGTCAAGTTTTTGCTCTGAAGCTTTTGATAAACCATTAATATATTGAGCTAATGCTATTATACCTATTAAATTAAAAGAAAAAGGGTTAAGTTTTACAACAAATATGAAAAAGAAAAGAAAAAGCGTTAAGGAAAATATCATATACCATAAGGAACATTTGTTCCCTGTTTACAAACATTAATAGCTATCGTCATATTTACAAAAAAAAAATTTAAATATCAAAGGTATTTTTTTAAGATTATCATCAAATGAGGCTAACGTAACATTTTTACGTTGTTACTCAAGACGACGTTTGGGATGTCATAATTTTATAGTAATTAGTAATTAATAATTATACTAAGGGTAAACCAATAGGAAAATTTTTGGGTTTCGTAAGTAGTAACGTGATAGTGAAATTTTTTTGATGGGGAAGATTACGTCCCCAGTCGTAATACTTAACTAACTACCGTACAACCGACCGATTAACAATGGTTTGAAATTACTTTTGGCGCACTTTGTTATTGTAGTTCCCACACTAAAGTTTTTCCAGGTCTTGTGATAAATAAACACCATTCAAATTTAAATACAGCAATAAATAGGGCAATTATCTACAGAATTTTTACTTTTACTCTTTCGTTATTTTTTTCTAGTAATTTTTTCTAGTAATAATGGGTCAAACTTGGAGTGTCGAAAGTTCTCCTCCACAAACTGAAAATAATTTAAATCAATCATCATTACATAATTATAATATTTCAAATAATTTATTAAGGAAAAATTTTTCGAATTTGGAAAGTTATTCCTTACAGAGTACTTTTGAAAATTTGGCAAGTATAAAAAATGGTAGAGAAGTCATCGAAGAAGAAGTTTTAATTGTGAGTACATAAAATATATATAATATTATATTTATTAAGTATAAAATACTATATCAATTATGCCATTTTCTTTTTAATTTTAGCAATATTTGGGATTCCCTGATGAAATAGGAATTGGGCCAATTATTTATCGTTCATTCACATATCTAGCCAGTTACCCATCACCAGCTCACAAAGAGAATCTATTGACATATGATGGCCTTATAAAGGCCATTGCGATATACTGTGATAAAGTTCATGATGTTATATTAGAGGATCGTATTAAGCTTATATTTGAATCTTTTGCTATACATGAAGAACACTCAACTCTTGGGATAACACCTAAAATGGGAGTGTCTTACGAAAAACAGCCTCCTTATACTGAATATCCTGAAAGCAAGGTTTCTGGTGTGCAGGAAGATGAAACATCAGAAGTTGGAACATTGAAAATTGATTCCATTGACCTCGACGATGATGCCGCATTTTTAAAAGCTCTTGGACTTGGAAAACAAGAAAATGAAGAAACTTATATTGTTTCCAAAGTATCTTGTACTGAAATGATAAAAATATTAACAGGCATAATTTGGCTAATGACCAATGAAATTACTTTCACAAAAGATGTATTCGAACATTCAACGAACGCTGAACAAATTCTTAAAGTTATAACTCCAATTGTTGAACATATGGCAAGATATGATACAGATCTTCGCAATCTTCCTTATTCACAGATTATTTCTCCTCAAACTTATATAAAATGGCCAATTTTCAAAGATTTCATGCAGCGTAATATTCCAAATGAGTTTGATATATTTAAACCCTTCTTTTATGGACAATTTTTGATTGGACAGACATTGTCACAACATCGTAAAAAATCTGTTATGATCGGTCCTCATGTACAACTTTTGCCAAAATTAGATGAGACGTCAGAATACTTGAATCCAATTAATCTGGCTTTATTGAGTTTGATGTTACCAGAAAAAGTTTTAAGAAAGAAAGAATGGAATTATCTATATTCGGGAAGTAAACATGGATTTAGTATGAATCGATTTAATACTCACGTCTTTAAGTATACTGGACCCACGCTTATGATAATTCGGGCTGAGTTGACATCAGATAGACATAGCGAGCAAGCTTCATCTTCAAAGAAAGAAATCTTAATTGGTGCTTATATACCAGAACAATGGCGTTCCACATCCTCTCCACGAACATGTTTTGGTTCTGCAGAATGTTTTTTATTTGAATTATATCCTAATTTTGAAGTATTCCCTGCATCCAATCACAACAAGAATTACATCTATTATAATCCTACATTTGGAATAGGATTTGGAGGAATCGCTACATCAGGTCCAACTTCAAGTAAAATTGTATCAACGGATGCAAATTCATTTGTTATTCAATTGGATAATACTTTGCAACATGGAAGATATAGAAATGATGCTCTTCGAAATTTGGCAAATACTTTTAAACTAAGTGCAACAAGATCATTTTTTGATACGAGGTTTGAAGTGTTAGAAATTGAAGTGGTGGGAATGGGCGGTGAAGGTGCTAGAGAGAAACAAATGAGAGACTGGAAATGGGAAGATAATGAATCTTCAAAGCGATTAAATAACCGAAAAGATAAAGTTGATAAAGAAATTCTCAAGGTGAGGTTCAACTAGGAAAAATTGTAAATTGCTAATTATATTTATATTAAAAATTCCGATTTTTTTTTTCTTTTTTTTAGATTGCGGGAATTATTGATGAAAGTCAACGTTCAGAAATTATTAAGGAACCATGATTTTTAAACTAAATCAAGAAATTTTTATTTATTTATTTATTGTTTAATTGTTTAACAGAACAAATAGTAAATCGATGTCATAAATTTAAAAATTTGAAAATCCTGTGTAAAATTACGAAATTGTATTACAAAACAAATTAGTTCATTGATCACATTGTGCACTCCTCAGTCACTCCACGTTTACATGTTATAATATCATGATGTAACGCTGAAAATCATTAATAAAATAAAAGGGGTTTAAATCATTAAATTATGATTTGCTTTTGATTATCATATATCATGGCGTATATAAATAAATGGGAGACTGGAATCATTTGACTGCATGTTGTGAAACTAATGCATCTAAAAATTTTTTTTATATATAATACTCTTCTTTTTATTCTTTAACTCTTTTGCCTAACATATTCTTATTAGAAAATAATTCAATTTTTTTTTTAAAAAAAAAAGAAAAGTATGTCGACAAAATTCTGGGCTTCGTTATCTAGTGATATCCTACATATTTTAACAGATGGACTAGAAGAATACAATGTAGTAATAGAAGTAGGCGAAGCTCCAAATACTAAAATTTTTCAGGCACACTCTATAATATTAAGAGCAAGGTCACCATATTTTCGTCAAGCACTTTCAAAAAACTGGGCTAAAAAAGAAGGAGATATTATAAAGTTCTCCAAACCTAATATAAGTCCAAAAGTTTTTGAAGTAATCTTAAAGTAAGTTAGTTCGTCCCTTTTGGAAATGGATTACATTTTTTTTACCTAACTTTTTTTTTTTTAATAATTACTAGGTTTATGTACAGTGGTAACGTGGATATGATGAATAAGTCGATGATGGAAGCATTAGAATTATTAATTGCAACTGATGAACTCTTATTAACAGAACTTTCGGAATATGTTCAAGAATATTTATTACATTATGAAGTTGGGTGGTTGGAAGATAATTTAATAACGCTTTGGAAAAGGATAAATAATTATGATTCATGTAGAAAATTACAAGAATATTGTTTATCAATAATTTGTAAAGACCCGACATATTTATTTAAATCTCCCGACTTCCTCTTACTCGATTCTTCATTATTAGTTTCATTTTTAAAGTTGGATAATTTACAAATTGAAGAAGTTCAAATTTGGGATTATTTGATTAAGTGGGGAGTGGCACAAAATGAGAATTTAAATATCGAAAATATTTCACAATGGAATAAAGAAAATTTTGAACAGCTGGGTACGACATTAAAAGAATGTATTCCGTTGATCGGATTTTTGCAAATAAGTTCATCAGATTTTTATGATAAAGTTTGGCCGTTTAGAGATATTTTACCAAAAAGTACATTGGAAGAAGTGATGAAATATCATTTGAAGCCAACAACTCCACCAAAACCCGTTGAAAAATTAGCAAAGAGATTGCAATTTGACTCATGTTTATTGAGACCGTATCACGTGGCATTATTATCGAGTTGGATTGATAGAATTGATAGTTTGGGACAAAAACGTTATTTGTACGAAGAAAACCCATACAGGTTCCAGTTATTACTTAGGGGAACACGTGATGGATTTGATTCCAGTACATTTCATGAAAAATGTGATGAGAAAGGTCGTACAATCGTGGTAATGAAAATTCATTGTACAAATGAAATTATAGGAGGATATTCGCCTGTAGTATGGTCATCTAAAGAAGGTTACTGGAATACCGAAGATAGTTTCTTATTTACACTCGGAAACAGGGGAATGATTGAAGATAATAAACTATGTAGGGTGAGCAGACATAGAAGTTGTTATGCCATTAGATTTAGTGGAAAAGAATATGGTCCTTGTTTTGGTGATAAAGATTTATCTATGAAAGGAAAGTTTGATCAAGAGGGAAGTTGTAGTTGTCAAAAAGATGATTATATCGACAAAGTTACTGATGCAGGAAGCTTTAAAATTGATGAATATGAAGTATTTAGAATTATTAAAAAGTGAAACTAAATTTGAAACATATATACATACATAAATATATACTGTATCTTTATTTTAATACTTGTTAAAACATTCTTAATAATTAAAATACATTAGAATCATGCTAATAAATAATTATATACTATATTAATTTAGAAAGATATTATTTTAATAAAATATTACTATTATACCTATTATTGAACATTTTATTGCATTTATGATTCACGATTGTGTTTTAAAAATTGTATTATTTATAATATGCATGTGATAATTTAGTATATAGTTAAACTGTTCTTTTTTTACATGATTTTTATGAGTTTTTATACAGCCAATCCACCTTCTTTCTCCATATTTTCCGCGATAATTCTCTTTCCAATTGCACTTTCAGTAATAAGTTTATCTAGATTAATTATACTACCTAAATCTCCACTCCATTCTTTCACCATAATTGGATTATTGATATTAAGATCTATATCACTATTATTATCACTATTATCACCAATACTAAAGTTACTATTATTTTCACTACTATAATAACTATTATATTCACTATTATAACCATCACTTTTAACGGATCCATTATGATAAAATCCTTTAAACCCTTTAAACCCTTTAAATCCTACAAATATACTACTAGAATTCTTTTCTTCATAATCATCATTTAACTCTAGTTTTTCAAATTTTCCTCTTCTTCCTTTATGATTTTTCATTTTTGATATATTATTATTATTATCTTTTTTAAAGAAATCTTTAATACCACCACTCCATCTTTTATTTTTCGCATTCTTCTTTTTATCAAACAAGGTATCACTACTCCATGTTGAACTAAGACCACTAAATGATTTATCATCATCATCTTTATGAATCGAATTTAAATCTTCATCTTCAATATCTGAAGTCGATACATCATCTTTTATATGAGATAATAATACCACTCCATAAGTGAGACCTATTATACCAACGAATACTGATACTAATGCCCATACTGGATATGATGAAAATTCATCAAGGTAAATCATGGTATTTATCAAGCCCATTGTAGTATATAAGCCAAGGAATATTGGCATTACTAGTACTGAATCACAAAGTTTAACCGCTTCATTTAAACAGACAATCTAAAGAAGTATTATAATTATTTTTTAATCGAAATACTTTTTTTTACGCGTGAAACACAAAAGAATTTACCTGAAGAATCGCAGTTATTATAAGAAATATAAGAACAAACCATCCAATCAGGTCAGTAAATTGATTGACTTGAGTTTTTATTGAAACATAAGCCAATTTCACCCTGTATTTATATATATATATATATATATTAATTTGAGAAAAAAAAATTGTTTTTCGTAATAACGAAATTTTTTTTCATATTTTGGATAATTACCCAGATTTAGCCAAGAGAAGAGTTTGACTGGCAAATAATCCAGCAACTATTGCTATATCGATACCAGTCAATTTCTTTAAGTTTGGTGTTCCAATGTTTTTAAAACATCCACTGCGTTCCTTACGTTTTTCATTTAATAGGATCCATTTACAATATATTCCTCCAAAAAGCAATATCAATGTTATAAAATTTAATATTGAGAAAAATATAATGAATACTGGTCGTATTATTAGTGACTTTAAAGAATTCATTGTTAATGATGATTCTAATACATTATTAAGACAGAAAGAAAATAGTGAGAAAAAAATGAAAAAAAAGTGAGAATTGTATATTAGGCCGTACCAATTAAAAAATTATGTTTAACAAAAAAAAAGGATGGGAGACCTTATTTATATAAAAATTTATTTTGGTATCTATATGAAAGGGATGGATTTGTTAAACATAAAATTAAATTGGCTAGGTCTTTACTGTGACTTACCCTCATGGCTGTTACTCTGACCTCCAGAGAAAACAATCCAGCATACTGATATTAATACAATAAATGTTCCTATAACATCCTTATTTGTAATTTCTGTTCCAACAAGTAATTTAGCGAAAATGAAATTAAATATCAATGATATAGACCCAAGTGGCGCTACCCATTGAGTCTTTAAATAATCTATTATTTTGAAGTTAATGTATGATAAATATAAGGAGCAAATTCGTCGACATAAAAAAAATATCGTAAAAAAAAAAACTTACTTAATGCTACTGTACTTCCAACGGCCTGACTAACGACATATAAGTATAAACCTAGATGCCATTTTGGTCTACTACAATCAACACGTTGGTTTTCTTTGGGTAATTTTTCGTTTGCTACATGATCCGCTTTTAATAAATTCAGTCCTGCTGCGTACATTATTGAAGCAAATACTGATACTAAGAATCCTATAAAGAATTCTAATGTAGTTGTTTCTCCATTTGAATCAGGCATGATGAATGATATCTTTTTAAAAAGAGAAAGTACGAGGGAAAAAGAAGCTTTATATGTTTATTAAGACTTTTTCTTTGAACTTTTCGTTTATCCTATCTTACGGTACGTGACTTTTTGATATCAAATAAAAATAAAAATGGTTTTTTTAAATTCAATTACAAAATTTTAAAGAATTTTATAATCATAAATGTTCACGGGATCAAAATTGGGGTTTTTTTATGTTCTTTATTATTCTAATCAATAAGAAATCTTTCGAATTCATAAAATCATACTACATAATTTTTTTTTTCTTTTTAAAATGGACCATCTCAGATATTTACTAACACATTAACGGGTTAACCGTAAAGTAAACGTGGCTCTTGATAACTATAACAATTCAATTCCGCAATATGTTGAAGATAAATAGAAAGATTTAGAGGAGGCTGTGTGTAGATTTTTTTTTTATATTATTGTGACTTATGAGGCTTAGTATTTAACAAAGCGAAAGTCAACGAATTTTAGCCGTGATCATGTGATTAAATATCTATTAGCCTAAAAAGTATGTAGTTAAAAGTAGTTGAAGGCTGTTAAAACCGCAGTCAATTTTTTTCAAATTTATTCATGATTCAAATCTTGTTTGCGTGATATTATTATTTTTATTATTGTTATTAGGAATGTGAAGATTAAAGTAGAATAAATATTTGTTCGATTCCATAGAGAAAAGGAGAGAACAAATAAACAACCGATATTGTCAATATATAATATTATTTACTTCAGTTAATATATTATTAATTCAAAATTTATTACAAAAAGTGATTCAAAAACAATTATTCGAATTCCAGATCCGAACCAATTACTGTACAGTATATATTAAGTAAATACATATCTATAGTTGTAATTTATAAAATTAAAATCTTCTAAGCTATTAAAAATTAAAAAAAGAAAAGATTTGTACATATTATGAATAATTTAAAAGAGCACATTTTTGTCCATTTGGTAATGTACCATTGGATACTACAACACTAGTGAATGGATCTCTATTATCCAAGAACTCATAATTAGATTCTTTAACGACAAACCAATCAATATGTTTTCCCCCGAATCCGTGACCATTATCATCAACTTTAACGCAACCATTGTGAACTTTAGAGTTCGGCAATTTCATTCCGTCAAGTTTTTTAATGTAGAGTAATGTTCCTGCACGAATATCATTGGCCGCTACAGTAATGTAAGGAATCAATGGTGTTTCATTCGATGAACTGCCGAAAGGAAATTTTGTTTTATCAAGTTCTTCAAAACAAGAAAATGAATTTGAACCACAGCTACAATCTATTTTATAATAAAAAACGAATTTATTAACGAAAGAAAGAAAGTTTACTTTATTTTTCATTAAAAAAAAGATTCACTTACCACCAAGATTAATGACTCTACCGGACTTAGTTATACCAGTTCCTTCCGTTTTCATATCAATAGCAAAATCCAAATTTACCGTTGCAATTAATTTACCTTTGCATGTTTTAACATCAGCTGTTTTGGTACTTTTGAAATCATTTTCGAATGAAACCCAGTAATAAGTGAATTCCGATTTACTTGATATATTTTTAGCTGGGGTAAATGATTGACGTTTATCAAAAGTTGTTGGAAACGATGAAATAAAAGTGAAAAAAATTGTGAAAACCGTTAATAAGATAATGAGTTTGTTCATTTTTATCTGATGTATATTTACTAAAATTTAAAGGAAATGTTCTGATTTTTTTTTTCCTGAAGAAAAAAATTCTAGGCTTATGAATGCCTCCATTTTATACTTGTTGAAAAGTGATAGGATATCGTAAAAAATCTGTTCCTACGCGTAGAAATCAAATGATAAACACAACGAAAACACGACATTTTGCGTCTATGTATCAAAATATGAAAAGTGTACAATGGCAAAAAAAAAAAATGTAATTAGACTTAAATAGTTAAAGATTTTAATATTATATCGTAACGTTTTTGTCGTAGCCGACAAGATTTTTGTTTCATATAATTTTTTTTTAGAAAAATTTGAACTTAGATTTTATTAATAACTACGATTTTATTAAGTAACCAATCAAGTGAAAATCTTATGTATGAACATTTTTGAATTCTGGATTCAATTTCCTAATCTAACTGTATTTATGCACTACTTAATGTTTCAAGAAAAATAGAATAAAATTTAGCCTTTATTATAATAATATCAATCTTTTCATTGAAAGTTTTATTTGCGTAACATCTTATCTTTTTTTGAACATTTATATTAATATCCTTATTTAGGAATTTCTCCTTTTGGAGCTGTCAATCATGTAATTTTGGTCAAAAAATATTTTATTTTTGTAGAAATTTTAAATTTCTTTGTTTTCCCTTTTTTTCATGTTTTTGAAATGGTTTGAATTCGAATAATTTGAATGGAGAATTAATAATATTAGTATTTCATAACAACCGATCCGTGGTTGGTTCATTCAAATTGTATTGTTATATATCTAAGTTTGGTTGGCTGATTCAAGTTGCATTAAAGATACGGATAGTCGGGAACAATCTTATTTGCATAATAAAAAAATATAAATTTTTATTTACTGTATTTATTATTATTATTGTTTTTCTTTATTTGAATCCCTTTCAAATTTTTATGATATTCTTTAATGCAAGTTATAATTAAAATAAAGTTTATTACAATCCTCTTTCATATTAAGGAAATCAAATCGGAGTAAGAATTTATTTTTAGCGTACAGAAAAAATAAGAAGTATTATAACTAAAAACTTCTAAATATGTTTAAGTGCTAAATTAGATGCATAATGCATAATATTTGACATATGAACCTATAATTCGGTAACCAATTTCATCAATTCTTTTCAACATAAAGTGGCGAGGGTTTTTCAATAGATATTTTAACCAAATATAATAATCACTATATTAAATTTTTGAATTGTTTAATAATAATAACGATTCTAAAAAATCTTCTTAAAGTCAGGTGACTTATTAAATTTTGAGAGAGAAGTTAATTATTATAAAATTTCTTTTTATCATCTGTTATTTTATAAATTGAACTTACTTAAGCCATTCTTTCCGTTATTATTATAATGCATTATCAATTATTATCAATTTATCACTTTATCAATTATCATAAATTGAATAATGATGCGAATTTGTCGGATAAATTTAATTTAATTGACAAAGCCATCATTTTAAAATGCATATAATATCTTACAAGAGGAATTTGTTTTTCTTTTGTACCAAGTAAACACGAAATCAAAGAATACATGTGGATACACGGAAAACTTTTGTGTTAATATTTTTTTTTTCATATTTCATATTTCTCCGATTTTTTTATCTCGAAAAAAAAACATATAAAATCATAGGCTCATGTCTTAGGTCAACTTCATGTCCTTCACGTAAAAAAAAAATATTTTTTTTTCTAATTTTTTTAATTTTTTTACATTCATTTCCTTTGAAGAAAGAGAACTCCTTCATTTTGAAAATATTTCTCACGTACATTTTATTATATAGTAAATAATTTCTTGTAACAATTTCTTGTAACATAATTACTGTAAATTTACATAATATCAATATATTTTCAAAATGTTCAAATCCCTCGCCTTCCTCTTAATTCTTACTTTCACTTTGATGATCGCAACCTTATCTCTTTCTTTTCCAACATCCCAACTTTCTGCTGATGAGTTGATTTCATCAACAATTGAAAGACGCGCCACCTCTCCTTTTACAAAACTTATTTCAAATAAGTCAGTATTTACTTATTATTGGGTTGCAAATGAAGTGGATCACAAATCAAATAGTGTGGTCACACTTAAAGATTGTAAAAAAAGAACGGTTGCGACCGTAAATCGTGACTTCGCTATCGAAATGAAAACGGAAGGATCTGGCCGTGGCAAATCTGGAGATGTGTTTAATTTTGATGGTAAATATAAATTTATGGATAAAAAAAAAAAATTCTTGTATTATTTTAGTATTAATTCTTCTTTACTTATTAATTAATTAGATTGTTCATGTGGATCTTCTTTTAACTGTTTTGTGAGACTTGACAAGAAAAAATTCCCGTTCGGTCTTGCAGCAAATGGAAATGCTCTCAGACCTTTTATTACTGTAGCAGCTAATGACCTTCGTCCAGGCCAATTATTATTTATCCCAGCTCTTGTAGATTTGGCCTTACCCGGTGGAAAACGTCATAACGGATGTGTAATTGTCGAAGATAGAGGTCACGGTTTTGGTGGAAAACATATTGATTTTTTTGTTGCTTCTGAATCCACTTACAAAACTTTGGATAAACAAAAAAGTATTACTAATGTCCAAGTTTTTGATGGAACTGCTTCAGATGGAAAAAAATGCACCCTTCAGAATTATACTGTATAATTTTAGAAATCTAGAACTAGATAATCAATATAATATAAATGATTGTTATTTATGTATAGTCTTTTATTAATTAATGTATCGAATGATATTATTTTTTCTTTTTTTTTTAAATGAATAAACGAATAAATGATCTTAATTTAATGAAATAATCTAAATATTATTGGTTCCGGAAAAAAAATTCCTTTCAATCAGTCGTATGCATGCACTGCTAAAATTGTACGATTATAAAATCGGCAATAATAAAGATAGGAGATAACTTTTATTAACTTTTTTTATTTATAAATAAATAATTAGTATTATATCATTTTTCACCGGAATCGTGATTTTTTTATAAATTTTGTATTTGTATGGCGAAATAAATTTTATAACATAAATAGTTAACAAAGATTTTTACGTAGTACGTAATACATTCACGATGATCATTTACACATCTAAACGTTATTAGTGAATTTTAGAATAATAATAATAACTATAACAAATAAAGAAGTTAATAAAGCGATCGTTAACCCATAATCAGGACTACCTTCCTCTTTTATCATTTCACCAAAAAATGCTTCAATCTGCGCAGAAGAAGAAGCTAATAATGTACCAGTTTGATAAACTAATCCAGGAAAAGTTCCGCGTAATTCAACTGGTGCTATTTCGTTCAAATAAGCTGGAATAGAACCCCAACTACCCTAGTAAAGTGAGAGATACATTAACATCATTTTTTTTTTAATGTTATACTTGTTATACTACTGATCACTGATGTAATATCACAAATAAATGAATATATGTATATTTTTTACTTACACCGATACAAAGATATACGGCAAAAGCACCAATCGTTAACACAATATAATTTCTTGGCAAAACGTACAAAGGTAAAAAACATCCTGCCAAAAATGTAAAGGTTATCATCGCATTTTTTCTTCCAAGAAAATGGCAAATGTAACCATTTATAAATCCTCCTATTATTGATCCTATATTTGCAATTATTGTTATAAATGTTATTTGACCTGGTGTAAAATCAAGTTGAACATTTAAGAATGTTGGGTACAAATCTTTCGAACCTTAAAAAAAAAGAAAAAAAGATATTATTAATTTACAAATTGTATACATTTTGCAATATATTTATAAATTATCATACCATGAACTATAAAATTTAACGCCGTCATTAGTAATATAGAGAAAAGAAATATTTTCCAATGATTTATTATGATTGACCGAGTTTTTTCACGTGGATTAATTTTAGTTGTTTTACGTTCTGCATGCAGTCTTTTCCATTCTTCTGATTCTGGTACTAAAAAATATATTATTAAAACTAGGAGAATTGGGAACGATCCTATGTAATATGTAGTGCGCCATCCCCAATTTGTAATAACAGCATAATATACTACCGCTGCAAGGAGAAATCCAAGAGCATAACCCTCTTGTAAAATACCCGATAATAACCTGAAATAGAGATCGATATTTGACAACCAATTTTAACTTTTAACGATGATAGACAAAAAATTAATAAATAAATACCCACGACTTTCAAGTGGTAAAGCTTCCATCGCAAGAGCAGCTCCTAATCCCCATTCACCTCCCATAGCCATTCCGAATATTGCTCTTGTAATGGAATACGTTAAAAAATTTGGTGCAAATCCAGAAGCTAATTGTAATCCACTAAATATGAAAATATTCGCCATTAACGGATACTTTCTACCATATTTGTCTGATAATAAACCAAATATTAATGCACCTAATGGACGAAACGTTAACATAAGAGTAATGCTAATATAAAACAATTAAAATTTAATTTTAATTTACGTGCTCCCGCAATTTTTGTATTTATTAAGTATGAATATTATAATTACCTTACAGCAACGTCAGATGGTTTCAACTTAAAATCTTTAGCGATATAAGGTAAAGTAAATGTTACTATGAAATAGTCAAATGAAACAAACGTCCAACTAAGATATGTTACGAAAAATGTTATAAATTGTGTTTTATTAATTGACTTTAATAATTTTAGAGGATTTTCTCGTTCGGATAATGAAGGATCAGATTTATTATCTTGCCATTCTTTTGAAAGGGATTCTTCCATTTTTTTTTCCTCAAAGTTGTTCGGTATGATGATAGAAATATCTTATAATATGAATTGAGGCTTATGATCACTATGTTTATGGCTTAAATAACACCAGGCTTAAAATATCAGATCCGATCGGCTTTATCGCCGTTTTCAGAAATATGTGTAATCCAAGCCACACGGTGATCACTTACATTTTAATTTTCCCGAATATAAAACTTTTACACTTTACTAAGACAAACCGCGATTTTTTTTTTCCATATGAACATACTGCTCTATATAAAGCTTTGACATAAGTTTTATAATATATGAAAAGTTCTTTTGCCGCGAAACTTGCTAATATTTACGAGAATTTTTGCGATTTTTTTGCGAATTTATAGCGTTAAAACTTTACGAATATATTACAAGACAGTAAGTTGTTATAATAATACGCGATTTTTTCCTTTCCATATAAATATATTACTTTATACAAGATTTTAATATAAATTTTATGATATATAGATAGTTACTTTATCACGAAACTCACGGTACTTTGTTGAGATTCTTATAATTCTTGCTTACTGAGGTATATTGCATGATTTTTTTTTCTGAAACATTTTTTTGAAAATTTAAAACTATTATAGACTATTCTGGTTCTTATTGTGATTTAATTTCGTTTTAAATTTTACTTATTTATCATCTTTTAAAATATTTAGCATTAACATGGTAGACTTTAAGTAATGATATAAGATGGTGTATCATTTGGTTTTGGTACGAAATCTCAAAAATCATTTGAGCGACTGATACAAGACCGACAACAAAATCTCGACAATCCAATATCTTGACAAGTCAAAATCCTGATAAGTCAAAATCCCGACAAAATTATAACACATTTAAACTAAATATTACATATTGCAAAAATTATTTTATTAGAACACACATCACAAAATTGTCGATATAATGACTTGTCGGGATTTTGGATTGCCGAGATTTTGGATTGTCGAGATTTTGTTGTCGATCTTGTGTTAGTCGTGCAAGTGACTGTCGAGATTTTGATCGGATACCGTATCATTTACCATCAACTTGATGGGTTTTCAGCAATAGAAACTGCTCTTAGTCTTTACATTGGCGTTTCTACTGTGTATGAGATCAGAAGAATTTATGATCATTGGGATTGTGTGTAATTCATCCATTTAAAGGTCGTCAAGGAAGAAGAAAAACTGAATCTTGTTGTTTTAAATGTATTTATTTTGATTTATTATTATTGTAAAATTACTTTATTGATTAAGATAAATATTAATAATTAAAAGTAATATGGTTCGCCCTAACTATTACTAATGTTTAATTTATTAATTGATAAATTATTTATTGATTAAACATTTGATATTACAGATTTTAGATTCACTTGTAAAAGATAAGAAAAGTTTGTTGCATTGTTGGTTTAATAGTATTACAGTAAAGGCACTTTTGACATGTATATAACAGGTTCCTATTTAATATTATACATTTATACTAAAGGTTTCTGGTTTTTCAACTTCGCAATTACTCATTGTAATTGTTTTTTGTACGCGAAGGTGTGATAATTAATTATTAATAGTTAGCACGTGAAATCTGGATAAATATTATTGGATAATTTTTAATTGTTACACAAAATTTCGAGTTTCGAATTTTGCACGTGAACTACTTTTACAAAATAACAAATACACATATTTCTGAAAACGGCGATAAACACCATTTTAATTTACCATTCGAATAAGCTGTAATTTGATGCGATCATCATGGCGTTACGACACGCGGGTTTACTCCGTACCTTAATAAATGCTATTCTGCTAAAGTATTTATGAAAAAAAATTAAAATTGTATCACGTAATTTATAAATCTATATTAGTATCTATCACATGATATACCCAAATTACTTTTATAAAATGAGTAAATTTTCAATCAAACCATGTTCCACTGGCCTAAATCATCATTGATTAGAATGGGCCGATAATTTAATTGGTCTAATTTTTTCCAATCTCACAATATGTCAAAAATGTCAAATAATGAAATAAACAAATGTACTACATTTTCGGCATAGCGAATTCGTTGTAATTACTAAAATAGGTTTATTTTCATTTGTGGTAAGAAGTACACTCCATTTTTGTGCCCTGTAAAAAAAGTCGATCCGTTTTTTATATTTAATCTTTTTTCCGTAAAAGGCTCATATTTCCGGAATTAATAACGGAATTTATCGTTATTCATTTTACGGAGTTATTACAGAAATAACGGATAAAATTTTTTATAGAGGTGTTATTGTTATTTAATTGAGATATACCATTTTCACACTAAGAATGAAGCAAAGATTCATGCATATTTCAATTTTTCA
Organism: Rhizophagus irregularis; assembly: GCF_026210795.1. Lineage (NCBI taxonomy): Eukaryota > Fungi > Glomeromycota > Glomeromycetes > Glomerales > Glomeraceae > Rhizophagus > Rhizophagus irregularis. The sequence continues at coordinate 1,479,060 of NC_089436.1, read as the reverse complement.
TTTCAATAGATTTAATAGATTTAGTACGAAAATGAAAAAGTATAACTATGATTTCTTTTTCACTAAAAAATTATATATATATGCACATACCTTTCTCAATGGAACTTGAGATAAATTGTTATTACATCTTGAAGAAAATTAAAACATCATTAATATATCAATAGCAATTTCCATCATGCAACATCTAACTTTTTTCATTCTTACCATTATCTTCTGTCTAATGGGTATCACACCTTTTGTACCAGGCACTGAAGGTAATGTTTTTTAAATATATATTAAATCGATTCTTTATAACAATTTAATTTATTTATTTGATATATAATAGCATTCGAGGTTCTAGTCTTGCCACTCTTTGGAAATAGTAAGAAAGTCTTAAATTTAATGATTAAATTTATAAAAAATTGTATATTAATTATTCTTATTTTTTTTTTTTACAGACTATGATGTTTGTAGTCTTTGGATGGAAGATTCGAATCATAATTTCATAACCTATATACCTGGTGGTCTAAGTCATCATGATGAATATATTAATTTCTATTGTGGAGGTCATATGCCCCAAAATGGTGATTCAGGAGTAGTTCCGAAAAATGACATTATAACTTTGCAAACTTTAGATAGTACTACACCATATCGAATTAATTTTCGTACGCAACAAGATACTCCTTATTGGTATTATATTGATCACGATTATACAAGTGATACGTGTATAGTATTTTTTGGTTCCGACCACAATTCTTGGGAAATTGAAGAATTAGGTTACGGAGAATGTAGATTCCTAAGAGATGGACCTGGTCTAAGTGCTGATACAAGTGGTCAAAGTGCTGATACAAGTGGTTCAAAAAGTGCTGTAACTAATGTTGTTGTAAAAAGTGTTGGAAAAAAATGATTAGTTTTTTACCCCAATAACAATTACAGCTGAGATAATAGGTAATATATATTAATATACATTATTATACCATTCACCAAATAGGTATACTTATAAATAATCATTAATGAGCATCGTTATTACAAAATACTAAAAAAAACAATCAATCTTTTGTAATGCTATAATTTTCTCTTTGCATAATTAATTAATTATTGCATCATTCTCAAATAAAGTGCATAAGTTTATTTTTAAAATAGAATCAATTCTTTATAATTCCGAATTCTTTCCTTAATTTTGCAGAAATTAACTAATAACAAAAAAGGTTTGGTACGAAATCTCGAAAATCATTTGAGCGACTGACACAAGACCGACATCAAAATCTCGACAATCCAATATCTTTGACAAGTCAAAATCCTGACAAGTCAAAATCCCGACAAAATTATAACATATTTAAACTAAATATTATACATATTGCAACAAATTTTTTTATTAGAATACACATTACAAAATTGTCGATATAATGACTTGTAGGGATTTTGGATTGCCGAGATTTTGGATTGTCGAGATTTTGTTGTCGATCTTGTGTTAGTCGTGCAAGTGACTGTCGAGATTTTGATCGGATACCCAAAAAAGTATGAAAGTAATTGTTTTTCTTATTTTATAGAAAGTACTTGTAATACTATTACTGATAATTCTATTAATATTAAAACTTTAGTTAAGTTTTATTAAAATATAATCTTTTTTTCTACTTAATTATTAACTTTTAAAACAAATGTTAAGGATAATAAAGATAATAGTTTTGATAAAAATAACAGTAATGATATAAATAATGATAATGAAGATAAAAAAAAAGAAAAATAAAGAAAATAAATATTAATGATACAGTATTAACTTATATAGAAAGAATAAAGATAAACTTGATAAAAAGTCAGAATATCAGATATTTAAAATATTTAAAGAGAAGTTTTTATAAAGAAAATCTAGAATTATTATCTATTGGAAAGATCTAAAATTACCTAAGAAACTAACTAAAGAGGTATTTGATAAAAAAAATTTGAGATTATATAAAAAATTACCAGCTTGAGAGGCTATCTGATGAAAAAAATTTAAAATTAATCTGAAAACTAATTGAAGGGCTACCTGATAAAAAAATCCGAGATTATTATGATAAAAAAAAATCTAAAATTATCTGAAAAACTATTTAAAGAAAAAAATCTAAATTTAAAAAATTTGAAAAAAAATCATCAAATAAAAAATTATATGAAAATTATTATAAAAAAAATAATAATAAAACTATAAAATTTAGTAAAAATTTACACAAAATATTATATTTTATTTATAAATTGCCAGCTTCAATTTATAATAAAAAGATTTTTTTTAAAAGTGAATTATTAACAAATTGATAACTTTGTAAAACTTTGTAAATAATTTAATTGTAATAAATATTACTTCATTTACTTATACTAAAAGTTCCATTTATAACTAATGATGAAAAAGATATTAAATATATATTATATAAATTAATAGGATATATTTTTAGTTTTATTACAGAAAATATAAAAATAAAGTTGCAAAAGATATTTTATAATATAAAAAATTGCAATTCTATATTGAAATTTAAAAATCATATATTTGCTTATATAAAGAAAAGATAATCCAATTATAAGTCAAGAAAAAAATTATGGAAAAATATTTTGATTAGATTTTGAAGATTTGAATTTAATTTTTCAAATCTTATCATTAAAAATATATAGATTATTGCAAGTTTTTAATGGTAATTAATCCTTTTAGATGTATTTGAAAAAATTATTTTATATTCTTTAAAAATATAAAATAAAAATTATAATTAATTTTAATTTATAAATTAACTTTATAGGAAATAATTACATTTCACCAGAGGTAAATTTTCTTCTTTTACATGATACTGATTCCATATGATTTGTATAAATCATATAAAAAGCTTGCTTTACATATTACAATAAACTTTACAATTGTAAACTTTTTTTGTTACTTGTTATACAATTTCTCATTATAGAAATGACTGAAAAAATTTTTAATTTTTCTTTGAATGAAACTTTAACAAATGTTGAATTATTACATGATAAACAACATCAAAATTTTCTAATTGTCAATTTTTTATCTAAAAAGATATTGAAAATCCAATTTCAAACTTAACTTTAGAATAAACTTTTCAAATTTGGAATAAAGCAGAGAAATTTTTAAATGATTATATGTTAAAGAAAGGTTTTAGTATTTAGCAGAAAAGAACTGAAAATAATGATAATAAAATCCTATGAAAAATTAATTAGAAATATTATTATGCAAGTAACTATAAACAAATAATCAAAGAAATCACCAGTCTAAAGTTACAGAATATAAATGGAGAGTTAATGGAAATCTTTTAAAAAACTCTTTAAGAATTTTGTTCATTACTGTGTTGATAAATACAATCATCAAATGATACTTTTTTCTTCAACTAATATTACTAAATATCGTAAGCTTGGTAAAGATATGATTCAATTTATAGATTTTTGTATACAAAATAAAATAATTGGCATATAAACCATTAATTGGCTTTTAAGAGAAAAGTTTCTTAAAAGAAAAATCTAATAGAAAAATTTATATAATGCCATCTAAATTTTAAAAAAGAAATTATTATCAAGAATTGAATTTGATACTTCAAATTTAATAAAATTTTATATTTACAACAAATAAATGACTCATATTGGTTTATAAAAACTAAATTTAATGGAATTGAATGATAATTATGTGGATTATTATAGATGACATCAGATCAACAATTTTTATGAATGTATTATTATGATATTCTATTTTTTGATATTACATCTCAAACTAACAAATATAATATAATGACTTATTTTTTTGCAATTATAAATAATTGTAATTATACATGACTTATTGCAACTGCATTACTTGAAGATAAAACAAATGAAAGTTTAAATTGACAATTAAATTTACTGATTTACAAATAATTTTAATAAACTAAAATTATATTTTATTAAGCAAATTTAAACTTATATTATTTAGAATTTTACTATAACTCATATTTTGAGTTTTAGAAAATTAGTATAGATTTAAAATGTGATAATTTGATTTTTAGTAAATTAGGTTTATTTTAGCAGGAGCAAAAAATGCTAAATTTATGCAGATCAGTTATGAGTTATATATGTGATATCCAGGGTCTTTACTAATTATATGACTAGAGAGGAATTTTTTTTCCAATTAAAATTAGAAATTTTGAACTTTATATATATTAGAATATTTAAAAATTATAAAAATAAAGCAAATTTTATAATAAAGCAAAAAAATAAATAAAGGATTTGAAAATTTAAATAATTAAATCTTATTTTAATAAAGAAAAATTAAATAATTTTTTTATTAATAACAATTATTTTTTCTTATTAATCTATTTTATAATTAAATATAACTATGTTTATAACTATTAATTCGTGATCCGTCTCCAAACCAGTGAAATCTACCAATACATTTTGGGGAATTATTTTGCAAATTAATTTAGTGAGAAATTCAGATAAGAGTAATAGATATAGCACGCAGAAAATGTGAAATGAACTTACAAATTATTAGAGTAGAAGAACTGACATTCCAAAAGTATTAACTATTCAAAATTACTAGATACACCGACAACCTGTGTTTAATAGAAATAAATAATTTTAATACTTTTTTTTGTTTTTTCTTGTTTATAACCTTTAAATAAATTATTTACCAGCATATAAATAATATTTTAATAAAAAAATATTAATTTTGTGATTGTCCTACCTCTTGTATTGAATAATTATGGCATTTTTAAAGGCAGGAATCTAGCGTCGCTAAAGAAAAAATTTTTTAACTAATCGTTCAATGTAAAAATTTTTGATGGATCTTTGATTCCCTCAGTTTTAAGCAATTGGTTACACTATTTTTCAGCTGGGTTGTAATACAAATTTAGCTGGTTACTTTTTAGGCAATATCGCCAATTTGTATAACAACGTAACCTTAAATGGCAGTATATGTTGATCAAACTTGTAATATTAATATTTGACGATGCAAATTTATCATTCAATATACTCAGAACATTATTATATAACACTTAAAAAAAAAAAATTCTGGGCAAATCAGCTCAAAAGCCATTTAAGGGATAATTAATTTGTAAAACCAGTTTCCCAAAATTTATTAGTAGTTTTTACTGGTTCGGAGACAGATCACGAATTAAATAATAAGTTAAAATTAAGTCAAATATATAATGATAATTTATAAAATTATAAATTAAATCTAATTTATATAGTAGCAGATATTCTAAAATAAGCTGTAATGTTAATATCAACAGAATGCTAGTATCAAATAAAATTTTACTGATGAATATAAAAATTATTAAAAATAACAAATATCAATTAGATGATATGCAACTGATTTCTTTAATAAAGAATTCTGTTAAGAGTTTCACAAAATTAAATGCTAAAGCCATATTCTATATTCTAAAAGAAAAAAGACAGATTTTTACTTTTATAGAAATAGCCTTTAGAAATTTAAATATAAGTAGTAATTATAATACTCCCTTAATTCCTTCCAATAGTAGAACAAAATTAAATACAAATAAATATATGATATTAGATAATAAGACTTAGTTAACTAAGAAAAAATAATAGTATGCTTTACCAAAATAAATCATATTAGTTATGACTGAATATGAACCAGTATTTTAGGATAATGTTTGTAAAATAACTTTATACAACATCCTTTTCATCTGGTTCCAATTCAACATTTTTTCATGTCTTAAGAAATAGGATCATATGATTATTATAAAGATCAAGAATTAGAAAAAATACAATAGTTATTATATTAATCAATTTTAATAAATAGGTAGTAGAACTATGAAATCAAAGAATTTGAATTGCTTCTTTAGAAGGTTTTCCTATCTGATAGTACAGAATTTTGCTTACTTATAATAAAGGTTATTATAGAAAATTGGTTCTTTACTAATAATTTTTACCTTACTTTTTTTTTTAAATTTTATTGGTTAATTAGCTAAAAAAGAAAAAAATCATAATAATGTAAGGACAATGACAAATATTACCTAATATCAGTTTATTATAAGAGCTTATTCCCCCTCCCCCAAGTAAAATATATTATATATGTAATTTTCTTATATAGTATATATGTAACCTAAGATTTTCAACTACCTCCTCTCCTTCTAGAATATTAGGTAATATCTGTCATTGCCTTAATATAAAATTTCCTTTTATAATAGAATCTGTAAAGAATTTTATATATGAATTTAGAGCTCCGAACGAGTTGAGTTGAGTCGAGTTATATGTAAACTCGATTCGACTTGAGTTAAATCGAGTCGAATTAAATCACGTGATTTTAATTCGGCTATGCCGATCATTTCCTTTTCTGGCGATAGCCGTTCCACAAAATTCCATTTTTGTAATTTTCAAAAATTTTTCGTCTCGGATTTTGTGTAACATAATTTCCAAAAAAGGAAATTCCATAAATTTGGCCGGAATTATGTTTAATTCGGCTTAACTCAACTCGACTCGATTTTATTAAATCATTAACTCGACTCGAATCGATTCGATTTGATTGTAATTTTCAACTCGACTCGACTCGACTCGACCAACTCGCACGTCAACTCGACTCGTTTTGGAGCACTAATTTTTGAAATTAAAATATTAAAATAATATCAAAGTTAATTATATTATAATAATAAAATAATAATAAAAGCATTAAAAAATTATTGTGATATTATTTTGAGATATTTTTATAGACCTAGATACAATACAATTACAAAATAATAACTAAAGTATAATAAAAACATTTTAATATATTAAATGTATTTTAGTAGTATTTTAAAATTATTACAAAATCATTTCAAAAAATTGGCCATTTTTAGTAAAGTATGGTGCTGAAAGTTTATATTTGACAATAAAAATGCAATAATTAAAAATCTTTCAATTTCTTAAAAAAAATATAATTTACTGGTAAGGGGATGGCCAGAAATGACATCATTTCCTAAGGGGGGAAGGGGGGTTAAGACCATAATGATGTTATACGCCTCCATTTTTAGACACTTATAGTTAATATAATTTTAGTCAGAATTGTGTTTTAATTTTACATTTTCTAAATGAATGATGATATAGGGAAGGGATCAAAAATCCTAAAATTTAAATTACGTCATTTCTGGCCATTCTTTAACTTTATCCTTTGAGATAAGTTCTATCAAATTACTGGTCAAAGAAGGTCTATGTAAAAAGTTATAAGCATTTGAAATTGCATGATTTTCATATAATCAGCCCAAAATATGTTGGCCAGAACTTATGATAATTTGGGTTGACTCCATGCATTGTGATAATGCTAGCCCAAATTATCATAATATGAATCAAATGTAATTTTTAAATTTTTTCCATATCTATAGTATTAAAAACTCTATAAAAAAAAAATAAAGAAAAATATATTTTGTTTTTTTTAATTTTTTAAATAAAATTGAATTTAAAAATAAGGAATGGAAAATTTAATTATATTAAAGAAATATGAAAAGTTTTTCACTTCAAATCACCAGAAGGTAATTATCACCATTGGCCAGAATTATTAATTTTTATTGGTACTATATATTTTTAATGCTGGTTGATCATCATAATTTCAGTCACCACCTCTTGGTGATAGTTAGAAAAATTCATATGAAAATATATTAATATTTTTTTTTTTATTTTTATTAAAATATTAAAATATAAAGAATTTAAAAGTAAAAAAAATATAGAATATTAATTAATAGAAAACTTACTATCAGTATAAAAGTATTATATAATATCAAATTTTTTATATTTATTTTGTATAATATATACTATTTTATAAAATATAAATTATTATTAAATATTTTATTATTATTAAGAAATATTTTGTTAAATTTAATAAAAAAAACAATACATTATATAATTTAATAAATAAAATTTAACTTAATAAATTTTTTATTCACATATTTATATTATATAAAATAATAAATTATTTAATTAGTTAATTTATTAAAATTTTTTTCAATCTACTTTTTTTAAGCCAACATTTCAGACCATATAAAAGGAAATATAACCAAACAAGCAGTATAAAGTATTAAAATACTTTTTGGAATATTTTGAGGAAAATCTGTTAATTTTCCATTAATAAATAATTTGTAAGTTCCATAAATAGCAACAGCAAAAAAATGACCAACTAAAACTGTTGGATTTGGAATTAATCTAAAAACAATGATTAAAATTGTAATTAGTTGATAAATAAATTTCAGTTAAGTATTTAGTTAGCTACTCACCCTCCTAATAAACCACATGGATCAGAAGCACAAATTCCTCCTAATCTCAAATAATTGAAAGTAGCTTCTCTCAAAATTCTTAAATACTCATCTCCATCACCAGCAAATAAAGCATATAAAGCTTGAGCAAGTATATTAATAACGGTACTTGAATAAAATTTTCTTTTCCAATGAAAAACTTGCATTTGAGCCAAAATTAAGTTCGAATCATCAAAATCTGGAACATTATCACGTGATAATAAATCTGATAAAATAGCTACATCATTAAATGCCACGGTCATGCCACCTGTCACATTAATGAGAGTTTGTCATTGATATATATTAAATACAAGTCAATTGATAATAAATTTGCTTACCTCCAGTTAATGGATGTCTCATATTCATAGCATCACCCAAAAGAATTAAACCTTCATTAATATTAATGGAAGGAGGTAAAAAGTTATTTGGCATACTTCTTAATCTTTCACTTTGAAGAGCATCATAAAAAGAAGATTGTACACTTTTTGGTATAATAGGTAACACTTCATTTTCAATATATTTTTTTAAGGACCCATTGCCGTTGCTTGGTAATTTGCCAGGTATATCAATTAATACGCGAGTTTCTCTTGTATCAATTTGATACATTAAGATTGGGGATCTACCTAATATGACATGTCCATGATTAGGTAATGGTAATTTAGCATCTTTCAATATAAATCCTACAAAATTGGATTTTACTGCAACTTGTTTCGAAATAAAGTTTTTTCTAAATTTAGAAAAACATCCATCTGCTATAATTGTCAATGACGCAAAAAACTAAGAAGAAAAAAGAAAAAATTAAAACTTTAATTCGAAGTGTATAAAACAACATGTGCGATATACCATTTTTGTAATGCCAGATTGTCCTTTAGGAGTGCACATGACTCCTAATACACGATCAGTCATTGGACATTTAAGGATCTCATTCGCCGTTCCCTCAAATATCGTAACACTGTATTAACAACAATCAATTACTTATACTTATTAATCTTTTTAAACTTCTCATCAAATCATATTTACTTGGGAGTCTCTGCAGCAGCTTTTCTTAGGTTCATAATAAATCTACCATGATGAAATGATTTACCAATAGAAGGTTTACCACCAGAAGGTGGATACAAAACATGCACATTTTCTCCTTTATAAAATATTCCATAACCATGGCATGGAATTGCATCGATATTTTCCAAACAATCTAATATATAAATAAAAATAATTTTTATTATAAGAATTGTAATTAAAATAAGCATTATTGACTTACTTGATAAACCTAATTTAGTTAGTGCAGCTACTCCACCCGGTTGTAATAATTCTCCAACTATCCTATCTGGTTCACTTAAATCTCTTTCTAAGTACAATTTTTATGTTAGACATGTCAAATTCCACGTGATTATAATAATTTAATTAAATAATTACCAATAAGTAAAACCTTTCTTCCTTGTTTACCAAAGGTTGCTGCGCAAACACTTCCTGCGATTCCTGCTCCGACGATAATTAATTCATGATCATCATTCAATAGGGGAGTTGTTTTATTACTCTAAAAAAAAAGTATTTATTGTGTTAAAAGAAAATTAAATGGATTTATTTAAAGGATTATTTTGGATAGGTTTACATAAAAATATCCTAATATTGAATTTAAAATTTTTTTTTTTAGTTTAAAAAAATTAAATGATAAGATCCCTCACCATATTTTATTTTATATTTATATTAAATTAAAAAAAAAAAAAATCGTAAAATTGGTAAGTTAAAATATGGTGGATTTTATATATAAAAAATTTTTTGTCCATTGTAACCAAGTCGAGACGTAGATCAGCCGAGTAGCCAATAGATAACAGACAATAAAACTTTAATCTATTTAAGAAATATCCCCCGAAAAGTATTTTTTTCCTTCTACTTTATGAATGTAAATATAAAATAAAGTAAAGGATTTTCTCAAATTATTATTGATAATTGGAATTTCTTTAAGGTAAATCTTTACTGAAAGTAGTAGGTAAATTTTTGACAAGAGACGTGGCAGTCGAGTTTTTTGGCGATCATCATAAGATGATTATCAGAAATTAATTTATTTTCAAAACATGTAATGTAACAATAAGTAAAGATGATTTTTTTTTTATTAATATATATATGTTTATGTACTAGTGTATACTGTATATAAAGTTTTGTTTCTAATTAATACAATAAATAAAATAAAAAATTATACAAAGAATATGCTAATAAAATATATTTTGATCGCCTAACACTATTCCCTCCCTCTCTTATTCAGCCGTCACCTGCGATGTAGGTCTAGGAGTGTTAATAGGAGTGTTAATGGGAGAAATAATGGGAGAAATAATCGAAGTATTTATTCGAATATTTGGATGAGGTGAATGAGGCGAGTTAGGTCTGTGAGGTGAATGAGGCGATTGAGATCTGTGAGGTGACTGAGGTCTATGAGGTGAATGAGATGTGTGAGATGTAAGAGGCGCGTGAGGTGCGTGAGGTGAGTGAGGTGAGTGAGGTGAGTGAATTGAGCGAGGTAAATTGGCTGAGTGAGGTAAATTGACCGAGTGAGAATAGTTGGATGAGTGAGACATGTTGGACATGTTGGACATGTTGGATAAGTTGGATAAGTTGGATGTATGAGCTAATTGAGGCATCATATATTTGGAATTATCAATTATAATTGGTTTTTTGTGCATTTCAATTCTGACTTTAGCAGGTTTCTTAAGAGATACTGCAGGATAAAGTTCAGCAGGTAAAGTATTCCAAGCTTCACCGTGTCTAATACCATTAATAGAATAAGCTAAAGATCTACTACCCATATTAAGGTGTACAGTAACTCTATCACCCTTACCAAATTTAACACCATATCCTTTAGAATATGACTGATTCAATTGATTATTATGATAAAGTAATCCATTTGAACCTAATACCCAACCGTAATTGGTCCCTCCCAAATAAGAAGAATAATTTACTTTATCTCTTCTTTCGGTACAAACGCCAATCCAAAGATGTTTACAAGATTCTTCAATATAAATATCCCATTCATAAATTTCGTGGCCTCGAATAGGTAGCGACGCTCTAGCCCATTCGTATTTTCTCGTATTTGATTTTAATGCAACATCGTTTTCCAATAAAACACATTGTTTACCATGAGCTTGTTGACTCCACTGAAATCTCAAATTTTCGGGTTTAGCTGCTATAGTACCACGATTACGTCCTGGACCTGAACCTGCAGGTAATTGAGCTTGATATTTAAAAGCTTCATTTAACATATCATTTGGCACTATAATATCCAACGGTTCAATTATATTCGCTAATACTGAAGGATGAATTAATTTAAAATCTACAAATGGTAATAATGGATTTAATAATGCCATAATCATATCTTTGATTTCTTTGGATTTTGATTTTTTTTTATTTTTTTCATGCGATTTTCTTAATTGTTCTATCTCATTCGCATCTAAATGTTCAGCATGATCCGATGGCGGTAATAATGGTTCAAAGTATGATACGACTAAATTATTGTTATTACAATGATGTGCTGCCCATAAAACAATATAACGAAATACACCATATTCTGGTGTAACAAATTCTTCATAAGTTGTATCCATATTAGTGGGCGATAATATAAATGATAACCCCTCAGCTGTTAAATTATGATATTCAATAGTTTCCAAAGGTGTTACAACCAAACTATTATGTAACGTACGAAAAAATAGGTCATCTGACGATGGTAACATGAATTCTGATGCCTGTGTTAATAACTTGGCTGCTAAATTATTATCTGCGCTACATTTTAATGCGTTATCCAAAAATGTTATGATAATTTCTTCCAGTCCTGCTAATAAAAAATATTCCGCTCCTAAATATGCTTCTACTATATTATTTAATGTTAATGATTCTATCATTATATCTCCCATATATAAAAATTCTAATATTATTAATAATGTTGATGAACTAAATTCTGTAAATGTTATATGATTATCATTACTACTGAAAGTATTTCTACTTTCTCTATTATTATTCCTATTGTTATTTTCTTCGTTATTTAATATCAATCGAGCAAATACATCTGATCTTGCCGCTAATAATAATTTACTCCCATATACTACTCCTCCATCTTTACATGTAATTATAATGTCACTATACACCGGATTATTAAACATTGCTCTTAAATCTGCTCCCAAAAATTCTCCTCTATAGAGCAATATTTCCCTCATGTTATTATTATCATTACTTTTATTATTCCGAGACAAACACGCTCCCATTTTTCTATAATTCGCTTGGTAATATAATTTTATATAATGAGAAAAGAAAAAAGAAAACAATTTTTTTTTTAAAAAAAAAATAAAATAACGAGAAAAAATTTTTGGAAAAAAAAATGAAAAATGTTGACCTATTTTCTTCTTGTTTACTATTTTATTTTTCTCGCCTGCACATGGATTGCATTATGCATTATGTAGTGTAACTACTAATGACATACTAACCATACTAACTTGAATTAAACTCGATAGCTGTATAAATGTGTGATAGATACATAGGACTTTTTATTTGAGTATACCATTTCCAAATTTTTCGCATAAGAATGATCCCCTAAAACTTTGTTTATTTAATTAACAATGATGTAATTAGACAATGATGTAATTTAACTTCTCAAGCGGGCGTTTTTTGTGTTAGTATAAGTTATTATAATGTTCGAAAATAAAAAAAGTATGCTTCGATCTTCGTACACATCTACTTACGAAAATAAACATTTAATTAATTAATATATGTATACCAATCAACCCTCTGAGAGTCTGAAAGTAACGAAATATTTTTTTTATTTCTTGCGACTTTACACAATATGCCATATTACGTATAAAATAATGCACGACAATATACAAGATTTTGACAAGATTTATATTTATCGTACAATAAATGAAACTTGTTTTTTACTTGTTTTAGCAAGTCTTCTGGACTAAAAATGGTACTCCCAAATGGTACTCCCAAATGGTTCTAATCTTGTGAATAATTACATCATAATAAATAACTTAAATATACTATGTAACTTAAATATAATAATTATTAAAATATAATAATTATATAACTTAAATATAATATACAATGTACCTAGAAATATAAATTAATAAATTTACTATTATATTAAATTTCGGTGATATATAATTAAAGATCTATACAAGAATCTATTACAGAAAAATATATTAGATTTAACAAGACTCGCGGTCTATACATATCCTCCACCTCCTGGCACACTATGCATCATATTCGTATTAGAAGAACCCATACTATTTTCACCACTAGCATTATGTTGTATTATGGGAGTAGAACTTGATTTACTGCCATCATTTTCGATCAAATCCAATACAACTCTTCTTTTTTCGCTCCAATTTGCGAGTGTTTTCTGTACTGCCAATTCATGTTGTTCATTAAACGCCGCTCGGTTTGTATAATTAAGTTGATTATGTTGAAATCTGTAAATGTCTAATGATAAATAAATTTCAATTAATATATATAATGTGTAAAATACATAATATAAGAACTTTTTCCCTTTGTGACTTATTTACTATATATACCTTTTAAAAGTCGACCTGAAACAAGACATCCCAAGTCATTATTGGCATCCTTTGATAACTGATATGCGGCACTTAACATTTTTTCCGCTTGTTCATTATGTTCAGCACAAAATATTTCACCAAGATATGAAAGCGTTAAAGATTTAAGCTGATTATTAAATAATGTTGTTGACAATTTTAAAGTTTCTGCCAAATGTTCCCTGAAAATATTTTTAAAAAAATTAATGATAAAATACGAAACTTCTAGAAAATAAAAGAATATTTTCGTCCTTACTTTGTTCGTGAGAAATCACCATATGATAACGCTTCCAAGAAGTGTAATGCTGCTCTTAAATTATCTATATTATGTGTTTGGTATACCAATTCTTGTTTTATTTCCTTTATTATTGTTCCAATCTATCACCAAATAAAGAATAATTTGAGTGCTGAATTAATCTAAAAAAAACTTCTTTAATATACTTACATCTTGATGGTGATTGTTACCGCTTCCAACCATTATTAATGCACGGTTAACCTTAGATAATATTCTAATTTCTCTATTATCAGCAATCTTAATCGAAACAAAATAATTTAGTGAAACCAACTTAATATAATTCTGATTAAAAAAAAATTACCTTTTCCACTTGTTTATAATGTTCTATAGCTTCATAAGTTTTACCTACGCATTGGTTTATCATCCCTAATGCAAGTGTTACTGAAACATGGAATTGTGCCCATAAGTTATATTCAGTTATCCAATTTATCAATTGTGCAATAGTCTTTAAGAAAATATAGAGATGTAAGTTATATAATACAATTTTTCATGTCAATAAAATCACCATGGTTCTTTTAAACAAATATAACTCACTTTTTCGGCATCATCGAAATCTGATCTCATCAAATAAGAGTCAACTAGATGCTGAAGCATATATGCCTTTAATGTAACGTAAAATTTTTTAGATTTGATGACATCATGGATCGGAAATTGGTTGTCTAATAAAAATTAAAATATGTTATACATCCATAATGATAGATAAATGATAACATATTAATGCTTACCATCATTCGAATATATTTCCCCTGTAAATTAAAAAAGGATTAGTAAGTTAAATAGACTAAACTAAATCATGAACTAATTTATTTGGATGAATTACTCTCAACAATCTTTAATCCTTCTGTCAAGAATATAATAGACTTTATTGTTGAAGTATCTCCACGATTACATATCCCTGATATCAAAAATGTAAGAGTATAAATCTCGGCTTTTGATAGCCAACGGATTGTGACCGGTAGACTTTGTGCTGCTGTTGTTGCATTCGCATATGTGGTCATTGAGGTCGTTGGTGCAGCTGATATATGTATCTAAAATAACAATTAATAAATTACATATAATCATTGAATTATAAGTTATAAGTTGCTCGATGAAATAAATCGTTTTTACCGTGGTGTATCCTTTTAATTCATCCAATGTAACTTCATCCTGTTTCTGATCTAAAATTTGATGCACCTCTGTTAACTTTTCAGTTGCTGCTTTCATATTTCCAGTATGCATATGATACGTAATGAATAATAATGAAAAATGTAAATAAAGGAGCTGATTGGATATTGGGAATATATGATATGTTGGTGGAGGACGACTTGAAGGCGGTGGAAAATAAACCGTTGAGAGCTCAGCAAGAGCATGTTGTGCTTCTGGATAATTTTGACTTGAGAATGCATATTGAGCCATTGAAATTAGAAGGCAAGCCTATAAAATATAAACTAAAATTAATTTCCAAATTCATTTTACTTTTTAAATTCGTGTTGATATTAATATATACCTTCATTTCAACATCTCCTTTCTGATCAGCCATTGACTCTGCCTGCTTTAATATTTTCGAACATCCATTAAAATCTCCTTCGATATAGTGAAATTCTGCACATTGCAATAAAAAGTGATATGTCCAATTAGGTGTATTATTCCTATATTCGAATTTTTAAAGTGAGTATATATTTTTATACGAATGAGTTATATATAAATAACAAGAAAAAAGAAAAACCAATTCACACACTCTATTGCTTCAACTATACATGATTTCATAAGATTTTTCGCTGCTTTAAAGTTTTTTGTGCTTTTGAGAATATTACATTGAAAATCAATCATTCTGAACTTGAGCTCCGTAACTTTATCCAGCTGTTCAAAACACAAAAAATGTATATACATTAAAGAATGAATTTATTAATCTATTTAGTTATCCATATCTTATTTACCTCTTGAGAAAGCAAAATCGCTTTCTGTATATGATTTTCTGCTTCTCGAATATTATCAGTAAACCAAAAAAGAATTTGACTTAACCTAAAGCGCGTTTTCAACTCAATTAATGTCATATAATTTTTCCCATTCGTTATACTTTTAAGAACTGCCTCCAAACAATTAATCGCTGCCAATATTTGCCGTTGGTGTTGTGGAGATAGTGTTGGAAAATTGGCTAGTGATGAAGTGGGCAAAGCGGATGCTTTTGTTAAATAATGTTCTGCTAGATACCATAACAATTGATATGGAAGTAATTGAGGTTCTTGTAATGACTTCTGTGAAAATTGAGACGATGGTGTTTGTTGATACACATTAATTTGTGTAGGAGCTTGTGGAAGAGCTTGAGTAGGTACTATAGGTTGCGACAATTGACGTGCTGGAGCCAAATGTTCTGAGAGTGTTATTTGTTGAGGAACTGGCTGTTGAGACTGCTGAATCAATTGCTGTTGTGCAAATTGTTGTTGTAATTGATGTTGATAAAGTTGCTGTTGACTTTGTTGTTGTGAAATTTGAGGTTGAGCGTATTGATTTACTGGAGGAAGTTGTTGAGTCATATGATAAGAATTTTGTGACAAAGGAGCGGACATTGAGTTTTGGGGGCTCACAAAAGGAATTGATTCGTAACTCCTGTTATAAGGTGAAGGAGAATACTCCATATATCCATATTGAGCTTGCGGTTGTTGATAATAGTTTTGTTGCTGACCGTGAATTCGGGCTTGTTGCTGAGTTTGATATATGAACTGTTGTTGTAAATACTCTGGTTGCTGCTGTTGCTGTTGCTGTTGTTGGTATTGCCATTGGGCCGATTGCGGTTGTTGATTAGGCCATGCCTGATAATTTGAAGGATAATGATTTCGTGACATAAAAAAATTTTTTATCTTTGTAACTATTAAATTCTTTGTTTTGTATTTAACTCAAAATCTTTTAAAATTTATATAGCAAGTGTAGCACATACAAAGATTTCAACCAATAAGATTGACCATTAAAATGCTCGCGTAAAAATCGCGCGTATCAGATGCAATAAGCAAATACTTATAGTAATTATAAAAAATTATATAAATATA
Source organism: Rhizophagus irregularis (assembly GCF_026210795.1). Taxonomy (NCBI): domain Eukaryota; kingdom Fungi; phylum Glomeromycota; class Glomeromycetes; order Glomerales; family Glomeraceae; genus Rhizophagus; species Rhizophagus irregularis. The sequence continues at coordinate 1,461,971 of NC_089436.1, read as the reverse complement.
TTTTAAAAATGTGAAACGAGGTTTTCTTAAATTCTTTAAGGAGAGACCATTTCATTGGCTCAATTTCACGTGATGATCATGTTGATCAAGAATAAAATAAAGGTGATAGATTCAAATAACTGATAATTCGTTAAGAGGATTTATTCATTAAAAAATGGTAATTATTCCTGAATTTAAAAATATTGAAGTAAAACAACAAATTAAATTTGATTATTTAATGCTTTAAATTAGCCGCAAAACGAATATATTGAAGAATCCATTAAAAAACATGGACGAAGATTGGATTACGAAGAGCGCAAGTAATGTAATTTTTTTTTTTTTTGATAATTCTTGAATTTTTGAATTTTTAAGTAATAAAACGGTTGATTATATTTAATGAATTAAGGCGAAAGAGGGAGGCACGTGAAGCTCATAGCACTTCAGCTTTTGCACAAAAAGTTCATGGTATAAGAGCAAAATTATATAATAAGAAGCGACATGCAGAAAAGATAGAAATGAAGAAGAAGTAAGTTTATTTGTAATCAATTAATTTTTTATCTAAGATTTAAAAGATTTACGTTTAATAATTTTTTTTTTTTGATTATAAATTAAGGATAAAACAACATCAAGAGAAATCAACTAAACAAAAAGATGATCAAGCAGTACCTGAAGGAGCAATACCAGCATATTTATTAGATCGTGAAGGACAAAAAAGAGCCAAAATATTGTCAAATATGATAAAACAAAAACGTAAAGAAAAAGCTGGCAAATGGAATGTACCCTTACCTAAAGTTAGGGGCATCGCTGAAGATGAAATGTTTAAAGTTGTTAAAACTGGAAAAAATAGAAGTAAGTTATTCTTTTTTTATAAATTGTTTAAATTAAGATAAGATTATTTTATTGATTTAAAATTTTGTTTTATTGACATATAGCCAAACAATGGAAACGTATGATCACAAAAGCGACTTTTGTTGGAGATGGTTTTACTCGTAAACCACCAAAATATGAGAGATTTATTAGACCCATGGCATTACGTTATAAAAAAGCTCATGTTACACATCCAGAGCTGGGAGCCACTTTTTGTTTACCAATCATTGGTGTAAAGAAAAATCCTCAAAGTCCTCTTTATACTCAGTTGGGTGTACTTACTAAAGGTACCGTCATTGAAGTTAATGTTTCCGAATTAGGTCTTGTTACAACTTCTGGTAAAGTTGTTTGGGGTAAATATGCACAAGGTACGTAGCATATAAAAATTATATATATATTTTTTCCTATATTTATACTAACTTTTTACTTAATTAAAAGTGACAAATAATCCCGAAAATGATGGGTGTGTTAATGCAGTTTTGCTTGTTTAAGAATTTGAAATAAAAATTTATGAATATAATCAATAATATTATAATAAATAAATAAATTTTTTAATGTGTTTAAATCTCAAAATAATAATTCATTTATTTTTTATCCAGTACTAATCGTATTATTTATATTATTTATATCCTCTTCAAAATCTTCATTTTCTTTAACAGATTTATTTTTATCACCATACTTTTCTTTAGTTCTTTTCTTTTTTTTCGATTGTTTTTTTCTAACTTTTTCTTTTTTTAAATTATATTTACTCAATTCACCATTAAAATAATTATCTAATTTTTCTATTAAAATTTTTCTTGCTATATTTCTATTTTGTTGTAATGATCTTGTTTTTTGACACTGTACAAAAGAACAATTATCAAATTAGTACCTACATAAACTAAATATAAGGAGTATTAAAAAAATTTTTTTTAACCTGAACTCTTATTCCCGTTGGAATATGTTTTAAATCCACACAATTTGAAGTAGTATTTATTTTTTGACCACCATTACCTGAACCCTTTACAAATGATTCTATCAAATCTTGTTCGTTTAATTCAATTTCAATTCTTTGTTTTTTACTTTTGTTATTTTCTTTGATAACATTTGTTGGCTCTACTATAGAATTATCAATAATTGATTCATCAGAAAATAATGAATTACTTGTAAATAAACTCTTTTTTAAAATTAATTGATTTTGTAATTTTGTTGTATTAAATTCTTGAAATAATTTATAACGAAATATATGAGTTTTATATCTTAAATTATAAATAATAATGGGTTGACGTAGTTGTAAATTGTGAAGAAGAGAACGCGTTATTAATGACATTATTAAAATTGAAATTATCGGGCTCGATTGGCTAGCCTCAAATGTTACTACTTTGTGATAGTTTCGTGTCACATTTTGACCAATGGAATTTCCAATGATTTGATTGGCCAAAGGGTTTGAGCTTTATTTGCATTAATATTTATTGTACGATGTTAAAAGTGGTTCATAATAAAAAAAAAAAGAAGTATAGAAAACTGTCTTTTGACATGCGAATTATGCGTATCTGTTGATTTACTTAGTCATATCAAAGTCTCGATACTTAATTTCGTCGAATCTAATTCCACAAATCATAATTCTACAGATCATTTACGTCTTTCGAGACCGCTTTTCGGTTGACTTATTATCGCCAACCGTGATAATCTTGCGTTTTTGACGTATTAGCTTTTTGGGGTTAACAAATAAGGAATAGATGTTATGCATAAGTAACGTAATCAGTAAATGATAAATTGAAACATGAGTATAAAAGTAAACTTACTGTACTAGTAGAAGCATGTAAACGCGAATTTGCTGTACCTTCAGGTAACTTTTGTACACTCGATACAATAGCGGTAGTTCTACCACCTACGGTTTCAAATATGATTTGTTCTCCATTCGGCATAAATGCCCCATTCTTATTTCTCTTATTCCATCTATAATGAAATAGCCAACTGTTAGGAAATAATCGCGCTTCAGCATTTACATCAACAGCTGTCTTACAAACATAAACTAATTTCTCATGCAGCGTTTCAATTTGTTCTTTGCTGAGAGTATTTGCGTGCTGATTGGGATGAATATGTGATTGGAACAATACTTCGTCCGCAACCCAATTACCAACCCCTGCAGAAAATTGTTGATCTAACAATAAAGCTTTGATCGGGCATTTTCGCTTCAAAATCAATTCACTGAATTTCTGAATATTAGGCATGCTCTGCAGAGGATCAAATCCTAATTTTGATATAGGAACATCTTGTAATGGTGAGTTGATAGTAAGAAATACTCTTGCTAATCTACGTACATCAGAAAATGCCATCATAATTTTTTCAGTATATACATTAGACGAGTCTTCGAATGTAAGAATGAATTTCCAAAATTTAGGAGGCCATTCATTTGGATCATTTTTGGATCGTTTACTACGATAAGAAAATGTCTCTTGATCCTTAAACTATGAGGAAAATTTATACTATAATAAATAAATTAGGCCAATATGATTAAAAATAAAACAATACATACATAGATATCTCCAGTCATTCCGAAATGAAAGACGGGGTTTGGACTTTCATTCATTTCTAATAATTGACAAAATATAAATCAAGATACGCGCCATTAATCAAAACGAACAAATTTTACTTACCAAAATAGAAATATTTTCCCCAGCGACCAGTATTTACAACAAACTTATTTAATAAACTACGTTCGAATTCACCCTTCGAAATATTGCCAAAAATTAACTTGTCTTCTTGCTTAAAAGTATTAAAAAAAAGAGTTTGAAAATATTTGTTACATCAATAAATAAATAAAATAAACTTGATCATACCGCTTCAACTTTAACAATTTTTTTTCCAACTACATTTGCGTTACAAGCCCTCTCGGCACGGTGAACTTCTGGAAGCTCAGGCATTTTTGTTATAAAATAAAGAATAAAAGATGCATCACAGATACTCATGTGATTATGATAAAATTTCCGAACCATCACATGACTTTTATATGAAGAATTAATTACAGTATTTATTATACAGCTTTCAAGCTTTCACATATTATTAATTCATTTATATAAATGGTCCACATTAAATTATTGTACTGATTTTAATATAAAAAATTGGTTTTATAGATATTTTTTTTTTTTTTTAAAAAAAAAACCTATAATTTCTATATTATACTAATATTTTAACAATTCGGGAAAATTAATTTGATACACAACAGTACGAAATATAAAGTATACAAATATATGAAAATAAAAAAGAACATAAAGGTTTTATATCTCACCCAAACTAACATTCACATTGTTAGATGATTCATTATTTTGTTCTTTTAAAAGTTACCCCAATTTTTTTTAAAAAAAAAAAATAAAGTTAGTTTTGAATATTGATTATAATGTATACTCTATTATTGTGATATATAAAATAAAATAAATGGTGTATTAATACATGAATCAAAGTTTTATTTGATTCATTGAATTATAACACTCATTTTTGGTTATTTTTTACCATTATATGCCTTTTTACCAATATCAAATGGAACATAACTATTTAGAAAACAAACAAACAAAAAAGTTAATAAAATATAAAATTTTCTCTTTGTAAACTCTTAAATAAAAAAAACTTACTTGTATTTCCTCATATGCTTTATCTGTCGTTTCATTGTAATAGCAAAAAGAATACAGAAATATATAAGAAGAATCGGCCAAAAAACTGGTATGTCAAAGAATGGGAAAAAGGTGCAAAATAAAGATATAACAATAGCTTTCGTTGAGGAATACCTATAAAAATTCAATTAAAAAGGAATTAAGACAATTGAAAATATTTTCTCACGTATAAATATTTCATATCATAAAAATAATAATTTATACCAAAATTTGAATTCGGGTAATCTTCGAATAAAAGGCTTAAATTCTTCGTCAGCCTGAGTGGGTAGTGAGGGTCCCTCTTCTCCCTCGTTTTCTGTAATATCCATTTCTAATGACGGATCAAATTTAGGTTGTAGAAAAGCGAGGAAAAGATTAAGAAGATAAATCCCCAACGCCTAATAAATTGAATAAAATGATTTAATATAATTCGGTTTCAAATTTACATTTATCAAAAGATCACTTTAAGAGCAACACAATGAAAGTGTAAAACTTACATAAGTTACTATGTAAAAACCTTGTAATATGAAAATGCGTAGCATGAATAATCCCAATATGACAACAGTGCCAATCCATCTATACGCATAATATGGAGTTACTTCATCTAAAAATTTTTGATACCGCTATTTCAGGGAAAAAAAGAGTTAAAATAAGTATTAATAATTTATTTTTAAAAAGAAAATTCATAGTATACATACTTTATCAAAAGCTGCTTTATAAGCCCAAACATTAGATCCATTTGATTCTGCTGAATCAAGAGAGCTTGACGTTGACATCATTGAAGTCTTATTTTTTTCAATATAGTAAATCAAAGTCGTTTTATATCAATTTATCCGTAGATCGTGTCACGTAGATGTCAAGTGATTTTTATATAAATTTCGGTCAATGTAAAAAGTTAAAGTCCGTGATCAAGCCGTGACACATGTCTAACTAATTCATGTGCTTGCGTGTCTGCCATGTTTTTTTTCTTCACTTTCACTTATTAGTAAATGATTTAATGTAAACATAAATATTTATTATATATATAAATAAAGTAAAATCTATTTATAAATAAATCCGCAGCGAAATTATCAGTGCGGAGGATTATTTTTAGGGAAATAAAATGCTATGGGAATTCTCAACTAAATAGGCTAGTGCTTTTCTAGAATTTGTTTAGTTAAGATTTTACATAATTGATAATCGTGTATGATTGGGCGTTAACTTTTTATATTTAATGAAAAGTGGGGAAAATCGAGTTTTTTCCAAACATTATTAGCATATTATATTTTAGGATTATAAGTTTATAATAAATATTTATGGTAAATCAAAGTAATTTTTTTTTTTAAGAAAAAGATTTTTTTTTATATTTCCTTTTATAATTTCCAAATGGGATGCTTTAACTTGACATTTTTATTTATAAAATATCAATATTTTGTAACTAATTGTAGTTTCTTTTTTGGATGTATTTTTGGTAATGCTTTGCGTATTGATAGGTATTTGCATAAATTAACATTATATACATTATCTACAATATATATTAATCAAGCTTAATTCCGATGTCAATCCAATTTTATTTCCCGATGTCCAATAACTCGTCCGTAATGTATTATGGCTTAGGATTATAAAAAAAAAAATCATTTATATCAAAATAAACCGTGTTTGGAAAATTTCCGAATAGGTACACGAATAATCCATTTCTTACTGGTTTTCAATCTCTTTTTTTCTTTTTGTAGAAGTCTGTGAAACAATCAAGTTGCATTGTGTCGCGAAGATTAACTAGTTTGACGGTTTTTCAAAAATGAATCTTATTTTGATTGTGTAATGCAATTCACTGAAAAAAAAAACTACTAATTTTTAATTTATATTAAATTCCAGTCCACCAAAATAGAATTCTCCTGACTCATCATAATTAAAAGGTTAAAAAAAACTTAACACCATTCACATATACCAGTTAAAGAATTTAAGTTTTAATCTATATAAATTAAAGATTAAATTTTATAGCCGGAAAATTTTTCCGATTTCAAAAAAAAAAATATTCCGGAAGATTTACTAGACACCGGAAATCTATCTATACGCCAAAAAGTATTTTGCGCCCTGATGGCCACATACATATTTTAATCTTCTTTCACTACATATTTCGCTTTTTTTTTTCGTGTGAGACCATAAGAGTTTAAGTAACCTTCATGGTACACACAAAATTCTGAATTCACCACTCATCGCTTATTTTTGAAGTTTTTGTTTATTAAAAAAAAAAGGATCTCCTTTAGTCATCTCAGTTTATTTATCAAAATGAAAGCGGATTCTTCAATTAAACAACGTTGCAAACAACGTTACAGACTACGTCAATTCCAAGGAACACCTCGTTCACAGCATAATAATAACAATAGTAATAGTAGTAGGAATATTTCACGAGACTTGTCCACGTCGACTGATGTCATTTTATCTCCAATAGGTTCTTCAGTATCACAATTAACTCCCTTATCACAAAAAGAAAATACAACTTTATTATCTCTTCCAGCTGAATTAATTACTCGAATTTCATATAACCTTACTTTACCAGAATATTCACGTTTTTCACGAACATGTAAATACCTTGGCAATCATTTTCAAAAAGAACTTATCTTATTTCTTAGATATGTCTATGGGCTTTCTGTTAAGTCGGGCTCCTTAGTTCTATATGCATATGGAGCTCATTTACAATATCGTGCACCAAAATTACTCGATCGAATTTTAGATGAGTTTTTTGTTGATGCTAATGATGCTCCAAACTCTGGACCTAATAATAATAAAGTTTCACCGACTTCGCGTCAAACAAACTCACGATGGCCTACATATTGGTCAGTTTTATATTCACTTGATAAAGCACCTAATATAGATCCACCTGTTATTAATACTAATACTTCAGGAATAGGTTCTTGTTGTAATGAATGTTATTTTCAACCAAATCAGAACATGCCATGTTATAAGTGTGCTTCAACTCAATATCAAGGTTCAGAGTTAATGACGAATCCAAATCCGAAATTGCAATTCCTTCAAAAATATGCTGCAAGAATGAATGCAAAATTTGCGGGTCGTTCTGGAAGATCTGTACCGGGTGAAAGATCACATAATAATAGTCGTCGAAATGAATGGCTCATCACTGACGTGAGACTTAAAAAAACATATAATATGTTGATAATGCAAAACATTCGTTATGGTGATGTCACTCTTTTAAGATTTTATCTTGACAAATATGGTGCACCTATCAATGCACAAGTGACATTTTCACAAGAGGTTGGCTATTGATTTTAATATTATAATTTCACGAAAGAAATAATTTTTTATCTTTATTTTTGCATGTTCAATCATCCTTAACATATCATTAATAATTCTCGTTATCATATTTAGGAACAAGTATACCTTGGAGCTGACAGTGAATTAATGAAATTATTAGATGAATACCGCATACGCGTTGTTCTAACCCCTTGATTCTAATAGGGTATCGAATACTTATTATTTTATTATTATTATTATCATTATTATTATCATTATTATATCATTATTTACTTTTTATTGTTTATTTGCATTATCTTTATTTTATTTTAAAAACTTGAACTTTATTAACAATTTATTTTTATTTTATTTGGTTCGCTTTACTTATCTCAGCATTAAGTATTTATCTATAGAACCTTCCTCTCTTGATATCTATTTCTTTATATTACCACATAGAACTTTATAACCTATTCAAGTTTCTTTCCTTTTGACAAATTGTACAAAACCCAAAAAAAAATTTTAATTCAAAGAGATATTTTTTCTCTGCTTACAATATGAAGATTTATTTTAATATTAAATAGTTATTAGCTGATTAAATATAAAATCCATAGTATTATATAATATTTCAAAAATTATTTATTATTATTAATGAATGTATATAGGATTGGTTTCTTTTTAACAATTTTAACAATTTCCTTAATAAATATATTTTAATGCCATATTTATTTTCGAAATCATTCAATTAATAAAATAAAAAGAAAAAAATAAAAGAAAAAAAAAAAGTTTTTTAATATACTTTCTTTCTTTACGAATTTGTACGTAAATTTCGTAACTATCTCAATCTTCAATTTTTTCTTACAGTTCGGAGCGTAGCGAAGGTATGACGTGCTTTGCTGGTCATTGAATTGCTGCGTTGCTGCGTTGCTGCGTGAAAAATCTATTATCCAATCAAGTTGATAATTACAAATTAATTTTGGGCGGGCGTTATAACGTTAGATCAAATTAAGGCATAGTTATACCATATTTGTCATATTATAGTGATGAATAGACACCGGATTTTAAAAAATTTTGTATTATTCCGACATTTTACTATATAAGGCTCCCAAAATTCCACAAAACTAAAATAAAAAACTTTCTTTCATAAAGGTACTACTTTTTTGCAAGCAAGCGCGAAAAAACAAATTTTTTGTCAACATGCCCAAAAATAAAGGAAAAGTGAGTGAATAACTTTGGAAATTATATCCATTAAAACTTGATTTAACAAATTTGATCGCTTTTTAGGGAGGAAAAAATAGACGAAGGGGTAAGAACGAAAACGAATCTGAAAAAAGAGAATTGATCTTTAAGGAGGATGGTCAAGGTAATTTTAAATACTAGTAATTTTTATTATTTGGAGGAAATTAATTACTTTTCTAATTTAATACCTTTCAATTTTTCTAATCTCAATAATAGAATATGCACAAGTGGTAAAAATGTTAGGTAATGGTCGTTTAGAAGCTCAATGCTTTGATGGCGAGAAACGCTTAGCACATATCCGTGGAAAACTACGGAAAAAGGTAAAGGAGTTTACCAATATGATATTTTTTTTATCTAATATCTTTTTATTAATACTTTTATCTCAAGGTATGGATCAATCAAGGAGATATTATTTTGATTTCTCTTCGTGATTATCAAGACGCCAAAGCCGACGTTATTTTAAAATATACAACTGAAGAAGCCAGAAATTTAAAAACATATGGCGAATTACCGGAAAATGGTATAATGATTATCTTTTCGGAATCTTTGAGTTCTTACTTATATAATTATTTACAACCTTTTTTGTTTTTATTAGCTAAAATTAATGAAACCGACACTTTTGGTCAAGAAGATGGTGATGTCGATTTCGATATTGATGAGGTATTTCCCTTAACTTTTTTTAGTTAAAATTTACGCATTTTTTGTTAAATTGCTAATTTTTGAATCTCTCTTTTTTTTTAGATCTGAAAAGTTTATAATTAAATACATTTAAAAAAATAATATAAAAAATTTCATGTCAAATTAGATAATTAAAAAACAATTTTTTTATTGTATCAGTAATAATATAAATAAATTTCTCATTATAATTAAGAATTCCAATTATTATGGTATTATGTGATTAATACAATGTTAGATAAAATAATTTACTGACTTTTTCCATTTCATTATTCAACTTCACATGTATTATAGAGAAAATATATATATATTTTTTAGGAAATGAATAATAAAAAATGATACTTTTTGTTAACTTTACCAGTAATGCAAAAGAAAAAATATAAAAATTTTAAAATGAACTACTAAATTATTAATTAAAACTGCTGAATTTACTAATACATTTTTTAACCACTAATATTTATATTCAAATAATTGTAAAATATCGATAATCTCTTTATCTCTTTATTGCTAAACAAATAATTGCAAATCTTTTTAACTTTATTTTTTTTTTATTCTAATTTAATTGAAAGTTCTAGGTTCTAATCTATTAAATTACTATAGTATATATTACTAAATATTGTGCAAAGCGTTTTTATTTTTTTAAAATTACAAACATATTGCTATTAACTAATGTTATTATTAATCAAATTCCAGTGGTAAATATCTTAGAAATTAATTATATTGTTAGATAAATGTGAATTATCCATTTATTTCAATGAATATAATAAACCATTAATTATTCATTATAATTTATTTTTATGTGAAATTATGTGCATTGTATATCTATTTTTTTCAATAAAAGTGAAAATAATTAAGAAAGTTAAACATTATTCTAAAAATACAATAAAAAAAATATTTAAAAAAAAAAATTTTAATGTCTAATTTACAAATTTGAGAGATTAATGTAATTAGTATTCTAATTATGAATGAGAAAATGAAATGTTCATAAATCTAAAATAGTTATAAATAAAATTGTCCGGAAATGTTCAAGGAAAATAAATTAATCAAATACGAAACTTTAGTATTTTAAATTGGTTCTTCCCTTATTAATTCCATATTTGTTATCTTTTTGTAAGATTTTTTTTTTTTTTTCCAAAAGAAAGAAATTAAAGTTAAATAAAAGAAATTAACTCAACAAATGTTCAATAATTCACAAATAAAGCCCACCCCTGATCATTATGAAACTTACTATAAGATAAAAGTTATAATACACAGTAATTACAGGTTAGTCCAGTTTCATAAATTATAACCAACTACAACTTTGAAATTAATCTGTGCCTTCTTTGAAGTCTTCCTCACTGTAAGTTGGATTTGTTAGGAGCAATTTTCGAAGGTATTTAAGCCATTTCTTGAACAAAGTTTCATTGATATTTAGTTACAGTATTATCATCATCACTAGAAATTCCAGAAATCGAATGAATTTGATCTTTAGAATCACTGGTGCTATCGTAAAGATTTCGAGGTTTTGGTAAATCGGGAAAGTTCAAAAGACGGCTTTTATAAAAAGATTCTGGATGCGGTTTCTTGAAGGGTTCTAGCTGAGAACCGAGGTGTTCTAATAATCGCAATCTTTCTTTCTCAGCAGAAATAAATTGATCAGATACGCTATGTTTCTGTGACATTCCCATATGCCAGCCCCATGACATCAAGGATTTTTCCAACTCTCTAATATCTGGACGTTCTTTAGGGTCTGCATTCCAGCATTTTTCCATAAGCTCGACATAGCATTGTGGAGTTTCCATTATTATTGATGGTCGAAGCCCATTACATATTTCCCGTGCGAGTTCCGCATTATGTGGACGATCATAAAATGGCTTCTGCCCTGATGCAATTTCCCACATAATTATACTAAAACTATATACGTCAGAGGCCTCAGTATATTCTTCACCACGTAAAACTTCGGGGGCCACATAAGCTAAAACTCCATATACGTCATCGTAATTTTGTTTGTTTGCAGGTCTATATTGTCCCAAATCTGTAATATAAGTTAAGAATTGTGATCCATTAAAATGTCTTAGTATATTACCGGTGTGAAAGTTTCTATGAATTAAACCAGCGTTATGAATTGTCATTAGTCCGTGTGCAATGTTATAAACAATCCCCAGCTTTTTTTCCCATGTAATATCTATGAAATTTTTCTTGAGATGATGCCTCAAATCTCCATCCACTAATTCGAGCACTAATACATAATCTTTTGTAGATGGGCATCTACTAAATCCATAACAACGAGGAATATACTTATTTTGTTTGTATCGATGACGGTCGAGCTAAAAATAAAAATATTTATAATTTTTTTCTTATTCAAAATTATTTAAGGATATAATTTAACATACCTCATTCCAAAATTCTGCATTCGCATTATTAGAATTATGCAAACGTTTAAGAACAACCTGTTTTTCACCCTCACGCACCCAATAACGTCTTGAATCATCCCAATACAATTTAGGCCCAAGATCCCAAGTTGCCTTGTATACAACACCGAAACCACCTCGATCTATTTCTTTGATATTTTCAAATTTATCATAAGGTATCCATTCTAAAAACATTAGAGGACCTGTTGTATTTAATTGAGAATGTCTAATTATATTATCAAGGTCATTGTTTCCACTTGTCCAATTATGAAAATCTTCTTTAAATCGTTTTATTTCGCATGGCTGACACCATCCACGTTGTGTATGTTGTTGTTTACATGCTGGACAAATTTTAGTAGGTAAAGGATCTATTTCTGTTAATTCACGGGGTAAATGTTTGCTGGAATGGCAACCCATTTAAACAAACAATTTTCAATAATTGGAAAAATAAACTTTATATTTATTATTATTAAAGAGCTAGCCCGGCTTACTAGCGTTTGAAAAGGCGGAACGAACAGATTAAATACAAGAATTATAATAAAAATGAAACATTAATGAAGGGAAATTTACAAAAAAAAAATAATTGAAAGGAACATTAAATTGAGATAGACAATTTATACTTGGTTCAGACTAGCCAAAATACCAAATAGAGAAAGATTCACAGCAGGATATTTCCATACATATTCAAATATTTCATATATTTCACAACATTTATTTTTGGATATTTTTCTAACCTTATATTAGTGTTTTTTCATTTAGAGCTTTATACGAATAAAACTATAAATATTTAAATTTTAAACTAAAGTATTTGCGGTAAAGTCATAACCATTAACCTATTGTTGGACAAAGAACCATTTTTTTCTTATAACGTTGATTTTCTTTTTCTTTTTTTTTTCAATAAGGAGTTGTCGGAGTTAACCAGGATACTTTTGTCCAAATTTAGTAGAATAAAATAATTGTTCATTATTTGATTAAATGCGGGTTTGCCGACGAAACATAAATGAGTATCTCAATTTAAGTAAAAGTGGCAAAAAAATTTTCATCTATTAAAATAAACCATGCGTTGAATGCGTATATTTACATCTCGCAGCAAATTATAAGAAAGTAGAAATAAATTTTTTACGCCGCAAAAAAATCACCCTTAATAATATAATACAGTGAAACTTTAAATTAATAATTTATCAATTCCGCCCAATTTTGTGATATTCAATTGATAAGCCTATTTTGGGTACAATCATTAACATATCTAGCTACTACAATTAACGTCAGTTATAAATTCTAATAATTATTAGGTATTTGATTTTTGATATTTAGGTATGTACAACGAAAAAATCACGTGATAATATTGTGTAAGACTCGTGTTGCTTGGAGTTGACGGAAAAATTTCCTTTTCCGGTGAGGAGCAATTTTACAATTCCTTATTTAGAAACAGATAAAATATTTTATCTAAATCAGAAACACGAATTAATTATAAATTTCTCACGAGAGCAAAAAAGATTTTACATATTTTCTTTTTCTTTTTTAAAAGTTGAATATAGTTTGTAATTTCATAATGGATATCCGTAATTATTTCTCCGCACCAAACGCGAATAAAAAGCTAGGAAAAAAGACTACTACAAAAAAGGGGAGTTCCAAGCGTAGGATCCAGGATTCTGACGACGAACTCGGTGATCATAAGGCCTCTAGAACTTCTACTTCACAAGAAAATTCTGCTTCAAAATCTAATACTTCTACTCCAACACGTCAATCAACTCGGCTTAACCGAAAAAACACCAAAGTTGATGAGCCAACAACTAAGAAAGAACGGGAGCGTTCTGATACACCAAAATCTAATAAGGAAGATGATTTTGTGACGATGAAAATTGACGATGAAACATCTCCTCCTCAAAGCACCTCAGAAAACCCAGAAATATTTACTACTCCTAGGCGATCAAGAAAAACCACAGAAGTAACGCCAAAAGCAGTAACCAAAAAACGCTCAAAAAAGATTGATGATGATGACGATTTTGTATTAGAAGAAGAATCAAAATCACAGTCACCCCCCAAGAAAACGAAACGTGAACAAAAAGAAGCAGCATATAAACCTTCTAGTAATCGTGCTATTAAAACGCCCCGATCAAAAAGATTGAATATGGAAGATGAAGATGATGAAAAGGGTATCGTTCAAGATAACTCGGAGATCGGTACCACATCGATAAAAGTTGAAGACAATGATTCACCTGATATCATAGTAGATCGGTCTAATTTGAATAAAGCTGATCCAACGACTCCAGAATCAAAAGAAATACCTCAAGGTGAAGAAATGTGCTTATATGGTAAAACCTTTGTTTTTACTGGCGATTTATCTATGGACCGTGAAGAAGCTCAAGATCTTGTTAAACGTCATGGAGGGCGTGTTACTTCACAGCCTAGTTCTAAAACTTCATATGTTATAGTCGGACAAGATCCAGGACCGAAGAAAATGGAAAAAGTTAAACAATTTAAAATTAAAACTTTAAACGAGGATCAGCTTTTAGAGTTGATTAGAACTTCTCCCAGGAAATCTGATGTTGATATAAATAAATCTCAAAAATCAAAAACTTCTAAGTCCAAAGCTCCTATTACAAAAATTTCTGATGCAATTACTGCAGTCGCTTCACCTGCCTCATCTAAGGCCTCCGAAACTGTCGCACAATTGTGGACAGAAAAGTATCGACCTAAACTTTTCAGGGATTTTTGTGGTAATCAAAATCTCGTAAAAGATATGGAAAAATGGCTTGGCGTATGGGATAAAAAAGGTTTCAAATTTAAGAACAAAGAATGGATGGCTGCATTGTTAATTGCTGGTTCTCCCGGAATCGGAAAGACATCATCTGTTCATCTTGTTGCAAATACTCAAGGGTACGATGTGATTGAGCTTAATGCTAGTGACACTCGAAGCAAAAAACAATTGGATACTGTTATCAAAGTAGCAACAAAAAATACGTCTATTACTGGTTTTTTCCAACCATTCAATGATAAATCTTCAAGTAAGGAGCATGCAAATGAGGCACAAAAAAAGAAAACACTTATCTTAATGGATGAAATCGATGGTATGTCTGCTGGTGACAAGGGTGGTATCGCTGAACTAATTCAATTAATCAAGAAAACAAAAGTACCCATAATTTGCATCTGCAATGACATTAATGCTCAAAAACTCAAATCATTAAGGCCTTATTGTCATGAGTTGAAGTTCAGCAAACCTCGGGTTGAACAAGTCAGATCAAGAATTATGACAATTGCAACGAGGGAGAATTTACAGATTCAATCAACGGACGTAGACGAACTCATTAGAGGAGCTAATTCCGATATTCGTCAAATTTTAAACTTGCTATCCACATGGAAGATTAATCATGATAGTATTAATTATGATGAAATAAAGGGTTTAAACAAAAATAATGAGAAACATCTTAAAAAAAATATCTTTGAAATAGCTAAAGATTTTTTGGGCAATGATATCTGGAAATCTCGTAAGAATACTTTTAATGATAAAATGAAACTTTATTTCCAAGAACACGATCTAGCTCCTTTAATGATTTTTGAAAATTATATAAAAATGAAACCTCACACTATTCCTAAGTTTGTTAAAGAATATGATAATGGAGATATAAAACCAGATACTTTAGAAAAACTTGCATCTCTGGAAGCTTTTGTAAAAGCCGCTGATGCCATGTCTTGCGGAGATATGGTTAATAAAAGAATTCATGGACCACAACAAGAATGGAATCTTATGCCAATCCATGGATTCTTTTCTACTATTGCGCCTGCATATTACGTTCATGGTTATAGTAAAGGAGGTCAATTTGGTCAATATAAATTTCCAAGCTGGCTAGGACAAAATTCTAAAGCAATCAAGATTCACCGTCAATTGAAAGAAATTCAAAGTCACATGCGAACTAAAATTTCCGCTGATAGAAGTGAAGTTCGCGAAAGTTACATTCCTACTCTTCGAAAAGCTCTCATTAAACCTTTGGTTGACCAAAAAACTGAAGGTGTGAATGATACCATTAAAATTATGGATCAATACATGATAACCAAAGAACAATTCGATGTTATCATGGAATTTAAGGATGATCAAACACACTATAAACCTTCTGAAATCGCCAGCGGCTTAAAGTCTACCTTTACAAAGAAGTAAGTATTGGGATTATTATACAAATCTCAAACATTTTATCCTATATTAATAATTGATATACTCCTTTTTTTTTTGTTAAAACAGATATAATGCCAGTTCACACCCTCTTCCCTTCTTAAATATATCGAGCGTGATTACAACTAAGTCCAGGCCTGTTATAACTGCTGATATGGATGATTTTATTGAAGAGGAAGTAGTTCCTGATGACGACGACGTAATTGATGATGATGATGATCTTGCAAAGGATCGCCTCATTATCCAACCTTCCGTAGGTCGTGGAGGTGGTCGTGGAGGTGGTCGAGGTGGTCGTGGAGGTAATCGTGGAGGTAATCGTGGAGGTAATCGTGGAGAACGTGGTGCGAGTCGTAGAAGTCGTGGCCGCGGCGGCCGCAAATAAGCCAGCAATTTACATTTTGATTTTTTCCGGTTAAAAACTTTTTGTAAATACTAATTATTGAATAATGGATAATGGATTAGTGGACACGTGATTTAAGAGTATAAATTGGATAATTCACTTTTACGAAATAAAAACTTTTAACCAAATTTATAACACTATCTTACTCGTTATATTAAATTGATTAATAACATAACCGCGACTAATAAAAATTTACAATAATTGTATCAAAGGAATTTACTTAATGCAAGCTCGTTAGGGTGTAAAAGTTTATTGTCATTTTGGCTTGTAAATAAATTGGATTCAATATAAGTGAAGATTTGAATGTACTATCGATAACTGATGCCTTTTTTTATTCGAAATTAAAACACTAGGTGGTTTGTTCTTTCTGCTTTGAAAATTGAGTTTAATTTCTATTATTGCGCTCTGTAATAGCAAATACAAAATACAGCAAGTATAAATAAAATAAAAAGTTATATCGTACGTAAATCAATCAGATGTTATTTACCAATTATTTAGCTCTGATCTTCGAATTTTTGATGTATTTTCACAATATTCGCTTTACAAAGCGAATCTTAGTGGCTAAATTATCATTCGACAATAGCAAAATTAGTCTGTTGTTATTGCGTGTCCAGAAAAGAAGCTTTTTTTATATTAACCTGGATCGAACCTCGCCTACGGAAGTTATGGAAAGTTCCGATATTATAGAAGATACTACGCTCGTATCAAAAAAACCATTAGACAGTGTAATTCCAGAATCAGTAAAGCCTGAAGATGGAACTCAGTATAGGCTGCGAATTAAAAATGTACCGAAATTCGCATCATCTAAAATGATGAAAGAATTATTGGCGAAGAATGGATGTGAACAGGTTAAAATACAAAAAGCTCCAAAATGGGATTATTGTTTTGCAACTTTAAAAACGGAAGAACAACAATATTATGTATTGAATAAATTAAAAGGAATTAAATTCAAAAATAGAGAATTATCTATACAAGTAGATAATGTTACGGAAAAAGATAGACAGGCATTATTTGATAGACGAAAAAATGAAAAACAGCAAAATATCGAACAATCTGGTATACAAAAATCACCGGAAGAAATGCTAGCGGATCAAGTAACACCTTTACATATTTATGAGTATCAAGCTCAATTGGAAATTAAACAAAGAGGGATTATAAAATCCCTTGAGACATTCCGCGATAAAATGGATGAGTTATATAATAAAAGTCAATATCATTCTTCATGGCTACAAGAAGAGTTTGATTTCAAGCTTCCTTTAGATCTTAAACCAATGATACATTCGCCAGTATTGAAAGGGTATAGAAATAAATGTGAGTTCACCGCAGGATTAAATCTGAAAGGAGAAAAAACAGTCGGATTTTTATTAGGAGCCTATAAAGATGGTCATAATTCTGTTCTTGAACCAGATAATTCAATCCATGTTAGTGATATAGCAAAAAAGATCGCGAAAGCCATGCAAAATTATATACGACAATCTTTATATGACGTATATGATCGTAAGACAAAACAGGGCAATTGGCGCCAAATAACTGTTAGGTCACAAAACTGTGGCAATATAATGATTATAATACAAATACATCCTCAAGGTTTAAGTAAAGAACAAATTGACCAAGAAAAGAGTGCTCTTGCTGAATATTTCAAAATGTTTGCTAAAGAAGAAAATTTTGATTTAACGTCTTTGTTAGTACAAATATACAGTGGTGTAAGCAATGGTATGTCAGAAGATCCACTTGATTGCATATTTGGCACGCCATTTATTCATGAAGAGATGATGAATTGTAGATTTCGAATTTCTCCCAGAGCATTTTTTCAAACGAACACTGCAGCAGCAGAGTTGTTATATCAACAATGTGGAGATATCATTAAAGAAATATATGATCCAAAAGATTTCTCGGAGTCACCAACATTGATAGATGTGTGCTGTGGAACAGGAACTATCGGAATTGCTCTATCAAAAAGTCTTGGAACTACAATTAAAGAGGTTGTTGGAATAGAGCTTTGTGAGGAGGCTGTAGAGGACGCTAAAATAAATGCCTCTCTGAATGAGATAAATAATGCCGAATACATTCTTGGACCTGTTGAGAAGAATTTATTTGCATTACATAATTTCAGTAACAAAACTTCTGGAACTGCTGTAGCAATCATAGATCCTCCACGTGCGGGAGTTCACAAGAATGTTATTAAAGCACTTCGTAAATGTCGTGCAATTGATCATTTTATTTATATTTCATGCGATCATAACGCAGCTATTCAGAATTTTGTAGACATTTGTCGCCCCATAAATAAGGATTTTCATGGAGTACCATTTAAACCTGTTAAAGCTATTGGGGTGGATCTCTTTCCACATGCCAAACACGTAGAATTAATAATCGAGTTTCGTAGAAATAGAGAGGACTCTGAAAAAATTAAATCAGATCAATTAACAGATGTACCTAGTACATCAGCATTAAAGGATGGGTCCGGTACATCCGTATCTCGAGATATCGAAACAAAAGAGTAATTTTCAGTTGGTTAACTTGTAAAATTTATCAATATATATATATGTTATAATTATTTACCAAGGATTGATTATTTTAATTTGTATTAATTTAATTAATACTAGTATTAATTATAATTTTAATTAAACAACTAATTTTTACAAATCTCTCTTATACAATAATTAATATAAAGATTTTATTCTATATTAAATTAACTAACAAAGGCGAACAAATAAAATATGAATTATATTAAATATTAAAGAACTGTAATACTATCTGCAGTTAAACCATCAATTATACCTAGACCCCAATTCGTTATTATTCTAGCACATTGTTGTTTAACATGATTTGCTTTGGGTGTATTCCATTCGCCCATTGAATCTAATATTTTTGCGTAATGAATACATGCCTCTCGAAAGAATTTAGTATACATTCGATCTTTAATGGTTTTCTATAAAAGGCAAAATAATGAATCACAAAAACTATATAAATAATAATCACAAATTTAATATACGAACCTCCCATTTAGATTCTATAGGTTTAAGAAGATATGAATGTCGATTATAATGATATTCTATTAAAAACGCTTCAGGTATTACCCATAATTCTGACCCACTTATATACATTTGGAGCAAGCATGCCGCTTTGCTGTTCTCAAAATTATCAAATCTTTCGGTACACCTAAAAAGAGATCACCGTTATTATTTAATAATTAAGTTACAAAAAATGAATATTTTCTAAATTTACCATGGAAGCTCTCTTCCTCGCCTTACAACAAAATTCGGTTGATAATGCATTTCGTAATCGGATACATTATATACCTTTTTTTTCAACCAATTTTCATAACTTGTTGGACCTTTATTAAGCGACCAACCACTATCTTTTAATCCCATATATTTCCGTTTAGCTAATTTTGTTAATTCTTCAATTGAACGCGGAAAATCATTACTTGTATGGCTTGTGGAAAGCTCAGTAAAAACAAATGTAGGTAAAACAAGAATATCATTTTGCAAAAGAATTTCTTTATGCTTTCTAAGTATTTTTCGTGCACGTTGTGTTGGCCATGTATCTTGATCTAAAAATAATACAAATTCTGAACGAGCAAAAAATCTTGCAATATTGAAATGAAAATTAGTAGGCCGTGGTAATATTGTAACATTATTGATAGATACTGGACCCGCTAAAAGATGAATATCAACATTTTGTTTAAGAATTGCATTTCTTTTATATAGATCGTTATATGTTGCGAGAATATTTACAATTCTCGGATCCTTGTCATCAAGTGTTTCCGTTGGCACATGAAGAACCGCTGACACAGGACCTATAAAATATATCATTTAATTAATTTAAGAATAATTGGTAAGGGCACTGTCAGATATTACCTAATATTAATATAAGAGCTTACCCCCCCCAGGTAAGATATGTTATATATATAATTCCTCATATAGTATTGTATATAACCTAAGATCTTTAGTTACCCCCCCTCCCCTTAAAATATTAGGTAATATCTGACAGCACCCTAATTGTATTTACAATCGAAGATAATTACCTTGCCAAGCTTCGGCTAGTCTTATTAAATCGTCAAAACCTTGTTGAGATACAAAAGTAGTGACAGTTATGTCGTCTAATTCAGGTGTACGCTCTGCACGATAATAATAAGGGTATAGACTATCGGTAAATAACTTTGAAGTTTTAGAATGCATTTTAGAAAATCTATATAAATTATTCATTTCAGATAACGGAGAAATCTGATTTGTGTCTATCGATTTAGAGAAAAGAGTTAGTTATTTTGATATTTGGATCACATCAATAATTTCAATATTTAACTACTTACCATATGTTCTCGATATGGGATGTAAAATTTTAGATCTTCCAAAATAAAATCCTCTAAATAAATGTGTGAAGGAGAAAATCGCAGAGAATGTGATAAAAGATATCACAATTATTCTGACGAGCCTTGTTGTTATTAGCCATGATAAAAATGTTTTCGGTGTAAGCCTTGGCGAGTTGGTTGAACTAAAAATTGGCAACATCGCAATAGGCTGGTCTAAGCACTAAAATAAAACCGAAGCTTTTAAATAGCATTCATGATTTAACTTCTTCTGCGTCATCTGATTATTTGCCGAGTAAATGTTGTGGAACAAAATTCAAATTAACCTTACCAACTAAGTGTAAATTCGGAAAATTTCTCTGTAAATTCAAATTAATGATATTTAAAACAGTTGATTTAGAATTTACGTAGGCAACTTTCTTTTGCTTGGAAAGCCACATTCTTTGTGAGCCGGTTTTTTTGTAAACTGTTCACATAACGATTTTCGAGTCTCTTAATTAAAAAAGCAATATATCTCCTTTTTTAAAAAAACTTGTTCTTTCTTAATTAGATTTTTTAAATCATGTCTTCTTACAGAGTGAACGCGAGCTCCTCACGTACGATTTGCAGGTTTTTTGCTAACGGACATTGTAGAAATGGGCCAAATTGCCATTACTTGCACACACGAGAAGGAAACAGTCCACGCAATAGAAATAGCGATGGCGATGAACAAAACAGCTATAATACTGGAGGAAGTTCTTCTTCGACGTTACACAAGTCGAATTCTAATTCGAACTATCGTAGATCAAATAATAGTAATAATAGAGTTCCACCCGAAAGTTTACTTGTTTGCAAGTATTTCTTGGAAGATCGTTGTATGTTTGGAGATTCATGCTGGTATAAACATGAAAAATCTAATAACACTAAAGGAATTGATACCGTTGATAGTAATGAAAATGACTTAAAAAGTCAAAAAGACAAACAAAAAGCAAAGGAGGTTGTTGTCGAAGACGAATATACGTGCGCTATTTGTTATGATACTCCTAAAACGTTTGGGTTGCTTATACATTGCGATCATATATTTTGTCGAGATTGTATACAAGTATGGCGTAAAACAAGCAACGTTTCAAGCCCTTTTCAAGATGTTGATACCACTAAAACATGTCCCGTATGCAGAAAAAATTCTCCATATGTTGTTCCATCTAGTCGTTTTGCTAAAGCTGGGCCTCAAAAAGAGCAAATCATTTCAACATACAAGGAAAAAATATCTCAAATCCCTTGTAAATATTTTGAAGGGAGTGGAAAATGTCCTTTCGCTGATGAGTGTTTTTACCAGCATGCTAATCCTGATGGATCAAGATGTAAGTTAGGACCTCCTAAAAAAAAAAAGCCAAGATCATTTATTAGATATTTTTCCGCTGACGGAGATTTAGATTTATCCGCTATCTCTGAAATTATCGATGGATTTCAGTTTAATATTGCTGATTGGGACGATGAAGATGAAGGTTCTTGGGACGATGACGACGATGATGAGGAAATCTATTTCCAACATCATGGTTCAACAGATTGGGCTTCAAATTCAAATGGGTGGAGTTGGGGGATTGAAACAAACAATGTAATAGAACACGATGAAGATTGCCCACCGGATTGGCGCAACATTTATTGAACTCTGCAAGAGTCAACAAATGTTTATTATCTTGCACTAATCTTAAGATTATATAAACCGTATAAACCGGCAATATGCGGGTATAGTTTTATCTTTTTTTTCTTCTTTTCTTCTTATATAGTATAAATAAATTATTATGAATAAAATTCTTTCTTTTCATTGTTAATAAAAATGGATATTTATTATATTTAATATTTTCTAAATAAATTAAATTAATTCTCACTTATATAATGCATATAATAATTTTCATTGGTTGTTGACGCTTGATAATCATAATGACACGAACTACAGTATTATCATATACACTCAAAATTGGGCATTTGTTAGTTAAATATGACAACAAAAAAGAGGAGAAGAAGGAGAAAAAGTTCTACAAATAATGTACAGCATGTTGAAGAGCCAGCCACAAAAAAACCAAGATTGAACTCACAAGAGGAGGATCCAACTTCACAACTATGCACGAAAGCACAAGTGGAATTGACGTCGAATTCAAAAGGAATAATAAATGACACACGCGTATTAGAAATAAGCGGTCAAGAAAGCTTTCACTTAGGTTCGCATTTTGATACGCAAACCGTTTCTGATAGGGTTAAAGCAACAACTGTATCCTCTTCATTATATACAAATGGAAACACGAGAAGTCATTCTGCTAAAAAATATACGATTACAGAAAAAGATTTAATCTATTTGGCTCAGATTAAGGAAAATAAGATAGATGAAAATAAGCGTACGAGTGGTCGTCCTGTTATTACCTTTTCAATTTCTGATAACAATCTTACTAATTTGGAATTAATTCAAAGTAAAGAGAATGGTGAAATCACTGAGAATTTCAGTAAAGAACAAATCGATAATTTAAAAGGAAACGGACAGGTTGAGAATTTCCGATTTGAGGATTCAGTTATTGAAATAATACCCGAGAATATTAAAGTAGAAAATGAAAGTTCCATTCAAATTGGAAATAATGAAGTAAATGAAGTAAATGGAGGAATTGAGAGCAAAACAGGCTGTGTTGAGAATTTCAAAGAGCATGATCAAAATATACAAAATAGCTATATTGAGAATTCCGATGAGCATGAGGATTCTATAAATAATGAACATTTCGAAATTTCTAAAAAAGACAACAATTTATCTAAACAATTCCTCAGGCACACAAATTCAAAACATCTTCGACCTGGATTGGAAAAGTATAAACATTTAATCTTCTCTTTATGAGGTGAATTTTTAATCATTTCTTTCTCCATACTATTCTTTATAGATATTGGCATCAACGTTACTTATTTTTTTCATTATATGATGAAGGTATTATGATGGATGAAGGTATGAAGAATTCCAATAATTAATTTTTTAGTGAATCTGTGTAGAAATTAATACATAATTTATATGTATAGAGGGATGGTATTCAGTCACACCGGAATATTTAGCAGCATATATTGCCAAAAGATGTGCTTGTGATACAATAATTGATGCTATGTGCGGTGTAGGAGGGAATGCAATTCAATTTGCGATGACATGTAAAAAAGGTAAGCTCAAGTTTGTCAATGAAATAGAATATATGTTTACTTCTTTATATTAATTTTAATTTGTGTATAGTAATTGCGATTGATATAGACGAGACTAAGTTATATTGTGCTAAAAATAATGCCAGGATATATGGAGTAGAGGATAAGATAGAATTCATACTGGGAGATTTTTATAATTTAGTACCTCGCCTAAAGGTTCATATTTTTTTATGTTATATTATTTTATGTTATAAAAAATTTAATCTCTTTATTTTCTTTTAATAGGCTGATGTGGTGTTTCTGAGTCCACCTTGGGGAGGTCCATCTTATCGTAGGTCAAAAGTTTATGATATTAAAACAATGATATCAGTAGACGGGTAAATAAACATATTAATTTTCCATTATAGTTTTTGATAATTAATATTTAAAATTAAAATTATTTAGAGAAAGATTGTTCCGAGAATCTAGTAAGATCACAAAAAACATTGTATATTACGTACCCAAATCTATAAATTTCAATCAGGTAAGATAAAGTGATTAAAACATCTTGGTTTCTATTTAAAATTGTATTTATTAACTACATATATTATAAAAAGATGCAAATGTTATGCGAGCCTGATAAAATTTGCGAATTTCAAAAAGTAATTGTTTGGGATAAAACTAAGTCGTATTTAGTATATTATGGAGACTTAGTAGGTAATTATTTCAGTGAGGTGATCAAACTTCCAAGATATTGGGTTAATGATACTTCTGCTGATTATAATCAATCTGAAGAAACTGAATATTAGGAATATAAATAAGGAATGAGAAAATTGAAAATTAATTATTGCATCTGATTGATGCTTTATTAATAAAAATATCTTAAAGACAGAATAAATCAGAAATAGTTTAGCTAAGATTAAAATGTTATAGTTTTTATTAAAAAAATGTCACAGGTATGCTTTAGATGACTTTGTTTTGACTCCTATAGTCCTATTAAATAAACAACTAACTTACATTTTAATGTCTTATTTAAAATAGTAATGGTATTTCTGTTATATATAGAACAATAAATTTTGGATTTAATCTTGACAGAAAATTAAATTTTCTAATGTAATTTTTTTAAAATCCAATGTACATTTATTTAACTTTATTTCTTTTATTAATTTATTAATTTTCAAAAGTAAGCCATTTAGATTTTTTTTAAAAACCATTTAAATATTTTTAATAATAATTATATATTAAAATCATTGAAAATTATTACTTTAATAATATCAGTAAATTAATTAACTATATTATACTATATAAATTTTCAAATAATTAATTTAAAAGATATTAAAGATTAATGAAAGAATATTTAAAATTGCAAAAACACACCTATTAGGAAATGTGTTAAAATGATTTGAGAATGAAGGAATGTGCATTGCAGATTGGAATAAAAATGAAATCAAAGAGTTGAGGTTAAAATATAAAATAATTGAAAAATATTTGTTAACAGAAGGAATTAAAGATGATGAAAATGAAATAAAAGAAACAGTAGAAAAGATAAGAAAGATATTAAATAAATTGAATATTGTGATAAAAGAAAATGATATAATTAGAATAATAAATTTTGGATTCACAAAGCATGTACTAGGGATAAAATTTATGAATATCAGGGATCAAGATTGTGAACCGTTAAGTCAACTAATGGAAATTATACAAGATATTAAAAAAAGAAATAACAAATGCAAAGTTTGTGGTAAAAAGGGTCATTATTATATTGAAGAATATTCAGATAATCGAAGTGAAGAGAATATGAATAAGCATATGTAGAAATAATCAGAATATATAAACGAATAGAATATAGAAGTTTGAATAATAGGAATTAAAGGACAAATAATTGTCTGAAAAGATGTTAAACTAATCGTAAAAGAATAAATGAAGTTAAAGAATATTAAGTTATAAATAATAAAACATCATGTAATAGTAGGATGTAATAATAAGATATAATAGAATGTTATAAAACATAATGAGATGCAATAAAAAGAAATAATATAATAAAAGGATTAATAAAAAAAATTATGAAATTGTGTTAATAAATAAAAATTAATATGAGTATTAAATATAAATAAAGTGAAAATACAAAATGCGACCATTTTTCGCAAAATAAATAAATAAAATAATTTAAAAATGGCTGATATATATGATGAATTAGAAGAGGTTAAAAATAGATATGAAATAGAAAAATATGATGAGCTAAGAGAAGAATATCAAATAGATCTTTCATATCTAAAGTGTTATAATACTAATAAAATGGAGATAAATGATTGGTTTAAGAAATTTTGGAAGATTTTCCAGAAAGTAATATTGGAGGCAATGGGTTATAATCGAAATACATATATAAAATTATTAAAGTATATAACACTAATAAGAAAAGATAGAGAAGAGAAATATTCATTTAGTAAAAAGAAAAGAAATAAAGAGCTGAGTTTGAGAAAATAAAAAAGGAATGAGAAAAATTATTAGACGTAATTGTAGTATCAATCAGATATAGGAATAAATCAGATTATAGAAAAATAGGAATTATATCAGTAATACAGTCCGGGATATTTCCAAAATTGGATTGTGTAACAGATCACGTTCTGGAATGATTCTAGAATGATCGGCAATTATAATTCCATCATATTAACATGATTTGGTGAAAGAATTTCTCACGACATATTCTTTGAAACTGCAAAACGTAATTATAAAAATACGTCATAAAAGGTATGTATTTTCATAATCAGTGAATATTTTTTCATAATCAACTCTCTTTCAAAAAAGTATGAAGACCATAAAATGACTATAAAATGACATATTTTCAATTTAAATTAATTTTTTTTGAGTTTCATTGCCATTTTTTTTTTTTTTTTTATTTTAACTTTTTTCTTAATTTTATTGTAGTGACAATGTGCAAAAAAGCATACGATAAAGAGCTGCCTTGTCTTTTCACAATTTAGTAATCACATATGAGTGAAAAGGTTTGAAAATATGTGAGACAAAACCATCGACATGCTGATACTAAGGCAGTAGTTAGCCGTCTCCTTCTTCATCATACTTTTATCTCAGAACTTATACCTTCAAACATCTTTGGAATAATATTCTTTATGTGAAAAACATTATAATTAAATTATTTTTTTAAAGTAATTGGATATAATGACATTAAGAAGTCTCGAAGCTCATCCTAAATCAATTACAGAATGTCGAAAGATTTTGGGGTTATTTAAGAAAGCTTAATTTTCTTAATCCAATGAAGACAAAAACAGATTTTAAAAATATAGGTGGAGAGAGTAAATTGAGTGACCAGTTGAAAAATTTTAGTAATTTGGCAAAAAAGGCATGACAAGAATATATTATTGATTTATTGAAGTGTTTTACAAAAAGTTCAGTTCCTTCATTTCGGCCTATTCCAATCAACAAGAAGCAATGGTGCAGGCAGATGAATCCAACATGACACGAATAGAGATTTTGCGTAAAGTAGAATCTCTTTTAGAACAAATGAGTGAATGGAATAGGATTTAAAAAGAAAAGTGAATTGCTAACCATATTACAAGAGGTACGAAATTTGCAGAATGTATGAATTAGATGATATAGATGTAGTTTAGGCGAAAAAAATATATTTTTCAAATACAGAAATAAATTAGAAAAAAATAATAAAATTATTTAAGTTTTATCATTTCGAACGATCAAAGTATCAAATATACGATGCTAAAATTAATCAATAAAATTGCGTCAGTCATAGAATATTCTGATCAACATTCTTTGATCGGCATATACAAAAATGGTAAGATCGCTACCAATCAAAATGCTTAAAAATGATTCCATTTATGGTAAAATCCCAGACTGTAATAAATAAAAGTAATTTGTGAACATTATATATTTGATTGGGATGATAATTTAATATTAAATAATAAAATAGAAGAGAATTTACTAGGAAATAGAGAATTGTTAGAGTACAAGTACATTATAGAAGACGATGAACAAGATATAAGGTTTGCAAAATTTGAAGAATAGTTAGAAAAAATAGAATCAGTAACTATTGAAAAGAAAAGATATAATACTATGAGATATTTTAAAGAAATATTACATTTAAAAAAAAGTGTAGTAAAAGAGGAAAATAGAAAGAAAATTAGAAAATTTCAGAAAAGTATAACATACAAATGGTGGAATAAGAATAAATATTCAAAACCATAGATAGATAACGATTTAACAAATAAAATAGTAGAAAAAATTGTTGACACAAAAGGTTTTGTTAAAAAATATAGTGATATAGGAAAACTGAAAAGTTCAGATGATGTAAAAGAATCAAGTTCGAATGATGGAGATAAACACATAAAAAAAATATATATAAATTATTGGTTGGAAAATGGTTATGAAATTGATACTGAAGAAATAAGATGAATAACAAATCTTGGAGTAGAATATGAAATAATGAAAACTAAAGATTTTATGAAAAAATATTTGACCATCAAAAAATAATGAAGAAATAATTGAACAATTTAAAGTTTGGTATAGTTGAAATGTAATAGAATATCCACTATGCAATAAAATAACCTTAACAAAAGAAGCAGTAGAATATGATAAAGAATTTGAAGGAACAGTATGTAAAAGTTATTTTAAAAGAGAAGAAAGGAACGATAGTAAAACAAAATCAAGAATAGAGAAAATACAAAAAATATGTAAAATAGTAGAAATTAAAATAACAGAAGAAGAATATTAAATATGAAATATACAGATAAAGAAATTTTAAGTTGAGGATTTATAAAGTTATTTCAGAAAAATAAAAATGAATTAGAAGGAGTTATAAAAGAAATATTAGATGAATATTTAAGAAAACAAACGAAAATAGAAGAAAATGATGGAGAAGAGGATAATACAGATGATTCAGAAAAGATTGGAGAAATATTAAGCTCAAGAGAATATGAAATGTGGGATAAAAATGATGTCAAGGATATTGATGAAGATGAACTTGAAAACAAAATTGAAAATATTATAAATACAGAAAGTTTTAACTTAAGTCAAGATTCAGATTCGAATAATTTATTAAATATTAAAGACTCTAATAATGAAAAAGATTCTAATAGTGAAAGTGAAAAATCTGATTCTAATAATGAAAGTGAAGTATCTGATTACAATTTACAAGAATTATTTTAAAAAAATATAATAAATATAATAACTGAAGGTCAAGTAAAAAAGTTAATGAAAAACGCTTTAGAATTAGCACTCAATGCATTAAATAATCTGTTAGGAGCAGAAGTTAATATAGTAGCAAGAATAGAAACACAGGAAATATCGCAGGAGGAACTATTAGTTTACCGTTATTTTATGAAAAAGAAGAAAAAGATGTAAGTGATTGGGTTGGACAATTTAAAGTAGCATTTACTGCAATAGGAAAAGCACCAGAAGCGAATTGTACAAGACAGGTAGTATATGCAGTAACATGTTTAAGAGGAGCAGCAGCATAATGGTATAATGAAATGAAGGAACTGAATACCGGTAATGGAGTTCCAAACAGGTTGATCAAATTCAGGTAACCTGACAGGTTGACCTGAAATTTTCAGGTCAGGTTTAGCAATTGCAATTCAGCATCAGTTCAGGTTGCAACATCAGTATAACCTGAATGACCTGTTGACCTGAAACTATGATTTTATATAATAAGTAAGTTATGGTATTATAATTCACTTTTTATATTGATTTTATATAATAAAAGTGAATTGCGATATTGGGATTCACTTTTTTATATTGATTTTATATATAAAAAGTGAATTGCGGTATCAGAATTCACTTTATTATATCAATTTTATATATAAAAAGTGAATTGCGGTATCAGAATTCACTTTTTATATCGATTTTATATATAAAAAGTGAATTGCGGTATCAGAATTCACTTTTTATATCGATTTTATATATAAAAAGTGAATTGCGGTGTCAGATTCACTTTTTTATATCGATTTTATATATAAAAAATGAATTGCGGTATCGGTATTCACTTTTTTATATCAATTTTATATATAAACAATGAATTGCGGTATCGGTATTCACTTTTTTATATTGATTTTATATATAAAAAGTGAATTGCGGTATCGGTATTCACTTTTTTATATTGATTTTATATTTAAAAAGTTAGTTGCAGTATTGCGATTCACCTTTTTATACGATTTTAATATAAACAATATTTCAAAAAAAATGTTTTGCACCATTTTTTTTTCATATTTTAATATAAATCCTAAAAATTTTCAGGTTTCAGTTCAGGTCGGTTAAACAGATAATCTGATATAACCTGACCTGACCTGACCTGAAAAAAAATTTCAGGTCAGGTTTATCAATTAACCTGACCTGACAACCTGATCCATTCAGAACTCTAACCAGTAATTTAGTAAATTGGGCAAATGTAGATGTTAATAATGATTTAAAACATAGAATTAAATAAAGATTCACAAAAGAAGATATTAGAAGAAGAAAAATGTTGGAATTGAGAAAAACTAAATAGGAAATAAATGAAAAAGTAGAAGAATATACAAGAAGATTTAGATGCACCAATCGGTCACCAATCAGGTAGCTAATTGGTGACTGATTGGCATTTTTGCCAAATACCGTCACCAATCAGGCAGTTTGCTAACTTTTGATTCAGTGATCAGAAAAGAATGAAATATAGCTCATTGGAATCGTCTCAACAAGACGAATCTAATGGTAGTAAAATCGCATTTCTAGGATTAATACTTGATGAGAAATTAAGTAAAATATAAAAATAAAAATGTATCATTTATATTTTATTTAATTTTTTATTAACTATTAATTCTAGAGATGCGATTTTACTACCATTAGATTCGTCTTGTTGAGACAATTCCAATGAGCTATATTTCATTCTTTTCTGATCACTGGATCAAAAGTTAGTAAACTGCCTGATTAGTAACGGTATTTGGCGAAAATGCCAATCAGGCACCAATCGGTCACCAATCAGGTATCTGATTGGTGACCGATTGGTGCCTGATTGATGCCTGATTTTTCACTTTTCGACCTGTGTAATAAACTATAAACTAATGAATATATTATGGCTTGAATTAAAATCTGAAAAAAAAAATTCAGTATAATAATAAAAAATTATTGGATTAAACGGATTCAATCCCAATTTTTGGATGGATGACTGGATATCCAGATTGATGGATTTCAGGGCATACCTATACCGTACTGTATGTCATATATATGATATACTATGCCAAAATATTTCACTTTTCACTGATATATAGATGCCCGATATATAACTGATAGCATAGATTTTGACCAGTATATATCGGTGATTAGAGATCCTGAGCGAAACTGAAATATTTAGTTATTTGACTAAACCAAAATAGTTTAGACATTTAAAATTAAAAGACGAAATGCCAAAATTCAATATTCCGTAGTATTTCCATGGATTTTTTATAGATTTCCATAGATTTTTAATTATAATAATTACTTATAAAAAAAATCAATAAATTTATATTAAAATATAATATTTTTTAAAGGAATTTATAAAACTATTTTATGTATAATATAATTTAATATATTTTTTATAATAAAATTATAATTTTATATAATGTATTACAAGATATATTAGAAGTTACAGCAAAATCAGAAAAATTCCAAAAGTTCCAATACTTGGCATTGGAAGTGAAAGATGAAACTTATTTAACAACAAAATTACAAAAAGATTTTAAAATAACTTTTAATGAGCGCAGATACTTAGTGCCAATATTTTAATAAGGTTCATTTTAACATTTAAATAATTATTATGAAACCAAAATGTGAACAAGTTATTTTATGGGAAAAAAAAAAAGGCATTACTCGAACAGATAAAATTACTTCAGAACCCAAAATAAAAAATAACTTAAATCAACTTTCAGATAAAGCAAAAGATATACAAACAAGAAAAGCAGATTGAGTACAAAAGTCAATTCCTATGGTAAAGAAATCAATGGATACCTTTATAAAGAAATACATATGTGAGGATTGGATCCCAATAAAGAAGAAGTTTGATAAGGTTACATTATACATAAGCAAAAAATTATTGGAGTAATAATATAAAAAAAAAAAAAATTTTATTTTATTTTACTTTACTTTCATTTTTCTTTTATTTTTCTTTCTAGTTTAATTTTGGTTTATAATATAGTATGTTGGTTTAATTATTTTGGTTTACTTTTACTATTTAATTTTATTCTTAATTTATTTGTGATATAATAGTTAATGTTTGATCAGACTGGCCAGGTGCTGGGAGTGTCATTTACAGAATAATTGTGATTATTATGTAATCCAAATATATTCTAATAAAATGATACATAATTCAACATTTAAAAAAAAAAAAAAAAAATTATAATTTTATATAAATAAAATTTAAACTTAAAAAATATTACTATATAGTTTAATCAATGACAAAACTGAAACTAGTTGGTGACGAAACCGAAATTTTTGGCAAAAAGAGTTTAGCCAGATATCACTATCGGTGATATAAAACCCCAGACAATTATAATAGAGATCATATCCGTGATACTAATAAAAATTCAACATAAATTTAGTCATTTTATTATACATTTTTATTCTATAACCTTTATATAATACTAAAATATACTTTTTTATCATATGACATTAATATATATTTTTGTTAAAATTTTATTTTTTTATTTATGGTATATTAATATCATATATGTTAAAATAGGGTAAATTTAGATATCACCTCTATATAATGTTTAAAATCTAGCAAATCAATAAAATACACACAATTTTATCAGGTAAAATTTATGCTGTATGATAAAATTTTATGATAACTATGTTATTTACAAGATCAAAATAAACATCAATTTTACAACAAAAAAACTATGTGTAAAAATCCCAAAATTTCCAAAGATTAAAATAAAAATTACCAAATTTATTACTAGAGATCAAAAGCAAAAATTGTCATCAAAGATCAAAAATAAGTTTGCTAAAAGATTAAGAATGAAAGTTATACCATCAAAGAAGTACAAAATTATTACCAAGATATGAAATCTAAATACTTTCCAAGCTGAAACTTGGATTTTCCTAAAAAAAAGAAAGAAAGGAATATTAATAATTATTCAAAATCAAAAAAAAATAAAACAAAAAAAAAGTAATTACCAAAGTAAATTAATAATGTTTTAAAATCAAAAAAATGCTAAAATAAAAGACATTTATTGCAATTTTAAAATCAATACCAAAGTTTAAGTTAAAATATCCCTAAATAAAAGAAAGAAAATCCATTAATAATGTCCTTAAATAAAAAATAACGCTAAAACAAAAAAGAGAAAAGAACTCAAATTCACTTGTAACTTTAAGGTTTCTTGAAGTTCAAGTTAACTCTAAAAAAAAAAGAACATTAGTAAGATTTATAGACAAAAAAACACAAAATAGTAAAAAAAAATTGAGAAATAATACCTTCATACATTCTCCATACTTATAATTTCAAAAATCCGTACCAATATCCAGAATGTTTTGTCATAAAAAAGAAAAAAAGAATATTATATATTTCAAGTAACAAACGTAAAAATAATGAAACTTCCACTATTTCTATTTATGATTTTAGACTTTATGCTATTAATACTGTTCTAAAGAGAGGAGAAGAGGAAAAAAAAATTTCAAAATAAAATTTTTTTTTTTAAATGCGTCATAAATCAAGATGCCCACCAATAAAAACCTGTAATGTAACAAGTGATATTATCACAAATACGATAAAAAGTAAAATACTAACTGTTAAAATATACATTTTTATAATAAATCTATATATGACCTTAAATTTTTATTTGAAATTTTATACTTTTTTTACTATAACCTATTTTTGTAATATACTATTTTTGCATATAACATTTTCTTAAAATATACATTTTTTTCATATAACCTGCTCATTAAAAATACAAAATTTTATACTTATTTTACATATGCCCACCCCTATTATAATTATCAAGATTCCATATGATATATTAGTGTACGATGTGTCTGTAATATATGTAACTGCCCTATATATATCTGATTTATTACCAATATATAGGTGTCCGATATATACCTGATAGCATAGATTTTGACCAGTGTATGGAACAAATACCTTTAATATTACATTCATCATCATCTTTAGATATGATGCAAAACTTAGTTCATTTATTCCAGAATGCAATATAAGCTGAACATAAGGTGATCTTATCTTGGCTCTATTATTCAAATAGTTTTGAAAATAAAGTTGATGAGATTTGTCATGACACTGAAGCTTCAAATAAAACAGCTAGATTACAAATATACAAAGAAATGCTAGAACATCTACCTGGTATCACATTGGGAAACTTACGTATGAAAACCCTATGAGCTAAAAAAATCCATATGTTATTTAGGAAAGGTGGAGTGGAAATAGATAAAATTAAGCAAATTACTTTCAGTATTTATGACATATCAAGCCTTACTATTAATTAAATTCAAAGTGTTATCAAGAATGTGGCTTCAGCAGAAAGAATACTGGAGGCAGTGTTGTCATAGGATAATGTTCGGGATATATTACACAAAAAAGAAATGATAACCTCTCAAAATTTTTCTATGATAACCTTGTTTAATACTTAGCAAAAATGTTTAGCATCCAATTATACTTAAATATATATAATTTTTGTAGAGAATTTTAAGTTACAGAAGAGTATAGACAGAGCGTAAGCATGTTCAGAACAACCAAAAAAAGTTGTGGACATCAAAAATGTACAATACTGACCAGAGGTATCAAATTGTAATCATGTGACTTTCATCATGAATTATGATGATTAGATTAATGTTTCAGCTAAGGTAACTATAACTTATAACCACTCTTATTTTTACAACAAGATATTAGATCAATATCCTACTTTGTATAAAGAATTTAGTAGCAAAAATTTTGATTATTATGACATTACTGACGAGACATCATGCCCATTATGCAAGTTAGATCATAATGATGAAAAAAGCATAGAAGGTAGGTATAAATTCAGATTTTACTTTATTAAATGTGAACAGCGTGAAATTGAGATAACTGTATAATAATCTCATTAATCATTACCCTTTCTTATCATAGCACTAGTCGAAAAAAGAATATTCAGCCTTAGTAAAATTCGGCTTATATTCGACTAAAATTAAAAAATTCGACCTCAATTAGCAATGATCTACGATTAGACATTGGTCGAACCAACATGCTGGTGAAATGGTCACGTCATGCGTTACGCATATCAAAAGTTTAAATAAGAATCATGCATTCTTTTTTAAACTTTTATTCGTCTTTTAGCTCTATAGGCGCAGAAAAAAAAAAATTTTTTTTTTATTATTTTTTTTTAAAAATTCTAGTGTCATCTTTCCCTTCCCAGAATGCTGGTCAAAACTACGCACCAGGGATAATAAGGTAAATGGGAGGGGGAAGTCAGTTTTTTTATTTTATTTTAGTATTATGAACGGTTTACTAACTGTTCATATTTTCCATATAGGTTTCGCAGGAAAATGAATGGGCAAGAGAAAATGAAAGGGGAAGTAAAAACGAAAGGGTAAAACGAAACTGAAAGGGAAGGGTAAAATGAAAGGAAAAGGGTAAAACGAAAAGGATAGGATAAAAATGAAAAGGAAAAGGAAAACAAAAAGAAAGGGGGAAAAAAGAAAGGGGAAAACGAAAGGTAAAACGAAACTGAAGGGGAAAGGTAAAATGAAAGGGGAAGAGTAAAACGAAAAAGAAAGGAGAAAGGTAAAACGAAAGGGGAAGAGTAAAACGAAAAAGAAAGGGGAAAGGTAAAACGAAAGGGAAGGTAAAACGAAAAAGAAAGGGGAAAGGTAAAACGAAAGGAGAAGAGTAAAACGAAAAAGAAAGGGGAAGGGTAAAACGAAAGTGAAAGGGAAAATGAAAGTGAAGATTCATAAGTAGTATTATATTACGAATCTTAAATTTTTTTTCTTTTTTATTATTATGGAACGGTTTACTAACCGTTTCTTTCTTTTTTTTATAGGTTCGGGTGAACTTCCGATAAACGGAAAACCAAGATTCGTAAGTATGAGTACGAATCTTAGTTTCTTTTTTTGGTTTTTTTTATGAATGGTTACTAATAACTGTTCTTTCTTTTTTTTAGGATCGGGCGGGCTTCTGACCTTTGGGAAAAAAGGAACCAAGATTCGTAAATACGAATCTTGGTTTATTTTTTATATATTTATTTTTTAATATTAATGAACGGTTACTAATGACTGTTCTTTCTTTTTTATAGGTTCAGGTGGGTTTTCGACTTTCGGGAAAAGAGGAGCACGAGATTCGTAAATACGAATCTTGGTTTATTTTATATATTTTTTTTTAATATTAATGAATGGTTACTAATAACCATTCTTTCTTTTTTTTATAGGTTCAGTAGGCTTCCGACCTTCGGGAAAAAAGGAACCAAGATTCGTAAGTACGAATCTTGGCGGTTTAATTTTTTTAATTTTAATTTTTTTAATATTATGAACAGTTACTAACCGTTCTTTTCTTTTTTTTTATAGGTTTGGTGTCTCGGGTGGGCTTCTGAAAAATGGAGGAACCAAGATTCGTAAGTAAGTATAAATCTTGGTTCTATTTATTATTATTATTATTATTACGAACGGTTTATTAACCGTTCTTGTATATTTTTTTATAGGTTTGGTGGGCTTCTGAAGAACGAAAACCCAAAGATTCAACGTATAAATCTTTATTTTTTTTATTTTTTTAATATTATGAACGGTTATTAATAACCGTTCTTTTCTTCTTTTTTAGAATCGGGTGGGTTCTGAGTTCCAAAGAATGGAAAACCAAGATTCGTAAGTACAAAACTTGGTTTTTTTTTGTATTTTTTGTAATATTAACGAACAGTTACTAATAACCGTTCTTTCTTTTTTTTTTAAGTTCGGATGGAGTGGGCTTCTAACCTTTGGGAAAAGAGGAACCAAGATTCGTAAGTACGAATCTTGGTTTATTTTTTTTATATTTTTTTTAATATTACGAACAGTTACTAATAACCGTTCTTTCTTTTTTTTATAGGTTCAGGTGGGCTTTTGAAGAACGAAAACCCAAAGATAAAGATTCGTAAGTACGAGTACGAATCTTTTAATTAATTATTTATTTATTATTATTACGAATGGTTTACTAACCATTCTTTCTTTTTTTTTTATAGGTTCAGGTGGGCTTCTGAAGAACGAAAATCCAAAGATAAAGATTCGTAAGTACGAATCTTTTAATTTTTTTTATTTATTATTATTACGAATGGTTTACTAACTATTCTTTCTTTTTTTATAGGTTCGGGTGGGCTTCCAAAGAATGAAAACCCAAAGATTAAGATTCGTAAGTACAAGTACGAATCTTTTAATTTTTTTTTTATTTGTTATTATTACGAATGGTTTACTAACCATTCTTTCTTTTTTTTATAGGTTCGGGTGGGCTTCCGAAGAACGAAAACCTAAAGATTAAGATTTGTAAGTACAAGTACGAATCTTTTAATTTTTTATTTATTTATTATTATTATGAATGGTTTACTAACCATTCTTTCTTTTTTTTTAGGTTCGGGTGGGTTTCCAAAAAATGAAAACCCAAAGATAAAGATTCGTAAGTACGAATCTTTATATATTTTTTTATATATATATTTTTTAATATTATGAACGGTTACTAATAACCGTTCTTTACTTTTTTTTAGGTTCAGGCGAGCTTCCGTGTAGAAAAACCAAGATTCGTAAGTAAGTACGAATCTTGGTTTGATTTAATATTAATGAACAGTTACTAATAACCATTCTTTCTTTTTTTTGATGTCATCTTGACTTTCAGGGAAAAGAGGAACCAAAATTTGTAAGTACGAATCTTGGTTTATTTTATTATTATAAACGGTTACTAACCGTTCTTTTCTTTTCTTTTTATAGGTTTGGTGTCTCAGGTGGGCTTCTAAAGAACAGAAAAAACAAAGATTCGTAAGTAGAATCTTGATTTTTTTCTGCTTTTTTTAATAGTATAGAACGGTTACTAACCATTATTCTTTTCTTTTTTTTATAGTTTTGGTGGATTTCCAAAAGATCAAGATTCGTAAGTATATACGAATACACGAATCATGTGATTGTGAAATTGTAGATTAGCAATAATTATTTGTAATTTAGATAGATGCTAATAATAATAATAATATAATTAAGCATTTAATAAATACTTTAATAAATTTGATATATGATTATATGATAAAATTAAAATAAATTCAGAAATAAAATAGGTGGTTGTTAGACTATAATTCAACTTAAGTTTTAATGTCAAATATAGGTCTAATTTTAGCCAAATATTCTTTCCGAATTTGAGACGATTGGCACCCTAAATGCGCCCAAAAATTTGACCTCAATTTGACACAGGTTAGATCATCATTTGACCTATATTCGACCTGGTCAAATTTAGGCCGAATTGTCCTTTTTTGACTAGTGTAGATAATTTAAAAGATGATCTAATTATTTTTTT
This sequence comes from Rhizophagus irregularis, assembly GCF_026210795.1. Lineage (NCBI taxonomy): Eukaryota > Fungi > Glomeromycota > Glomeromycetes > Glomerales > Glomeraceae > Rhizophagus > Rhizophagus irregularis. The sequence continues at coordinate 1,423,482 of NC_089436.1, read as the reverse complement.
GGAAATATAATAAGAAATATTAGACAGCTTTCTATCCAGGAATTTAAATTGATCTGTAATCATAGAAAAAAGAAAACATAACTAAGTCCGATAAAGTATTAAGTCCCTGTAAAAAGTCTGATCCGTGTTTTATCTTTCCATGTTTTTTCCATGAATGTATCATTTTCATGGAATTAATAGCTTTAAATCATGAAAATTTTCATCTTGCTAACATGGATATCCGTGAATGTACCATTTTCACAGAATTTTTACGGAAGACACAGAGAAATAATGGAAATATTTGGATAAAAAGTTTTTATAGGGAGTGGGTTACCAAGTGTTTTGATGGATAAGATTTGGTCCAACTTATACAAAAAATATAAAAAAGAAACTGGGCATGAGCCATGGCAATTATCAGAAGATCACCTTCTCATAAATTCAAAGCCAGAAAACAAAGTATCCTATTTATCTTCTTCTGAGCCTATAACTTTTGAAGTCAGACCTGATCCAGAATTAATTATCAAATCCATCTTAGAGCACTTCCCATACTTGAAATTTGGAAATAGTTTCAGAGGGATTGATAATTATGATTTTACATCACCTCTGCCGTGGAATTCACCATGTCCTATTTGCGATGGAAAACATGGGAATTATGGATTACATGACGAACGGTACCACAAAAATGGGAATCAGTTCCCTTATGATCCTGAATTAGCGAAATTGTATTCCCAAGTTAAGTTGGAATATTATCTTACTTGCTTCACTCCAAGCAATAAATTCAAATTCGCGATCGTAGCATAGAAATTCCGTCATGTGAGACCGATCACCTGAAATGCGCAGTATGATATTCTTGTCATTTCTTCTGAAGTCTTGCAAATACAAAAACAGGGCATCGTACCGCAATATGAAAAAAGTGTCAGTGAAAAAAAAATTCGTACGAAACATTGCGCATTTAAGGTGGGAGTGGTTGTGACTATGCATTTCAATAAAGCAACTCAGGATTACAAGCTAATGGTATTTTTCGTTCCGGGATTTTTTGAGGATCACAAAGGCACAAATGAAACGGACTATGGAATTAATGATAGGATATTGTATTAGTACAATGTATAGGACAGTCCTTGTCATATATCACAAATTAGCTCTCGATTCTTGTAATTTATTTTTGTATAGATCTATTAGTTATAACTTATTTATAACCGTAGTATAGCATTTGTTCTCGAACTTTACCGCATGTACTCAATGAAATTTATTAATAAAAGCTCTCCCTGACAATCTTGATATACTATTGTTAAATTAAGGAGAGGCCGTTGATCAGATTTTCGTGATGTAATCATATTAACGTAATTTGCACCAAAAGCGTATTCTAAAATCGATCCTGTGAATCATATAAAAAGGTGATGTCCCGGTTAGTGAACTCTTTTATCTGTCTTGCGCAACTAAAGCAAAAATCAAACGAAAAATAAAACTTACCATTATTAACATCATCGAAATCAACAATCAAAATGAACTCGCATATTCCGCAAAGTTATAATAAGGTAGGTTGGTTTTATTGCTCGGCTAGCTTCTTGAAACATACCATCACAATGTTTAATCAAATTTCCCGCTTCTTAGATGTTCCAAACTAAACCAGACATATTACTTCCACCGGTCTTCTTATTATATATCGGCATTTTGATCTTTGCCGAGAAAATCCTTACGCATATAATAGGCGCAGTGAAATAATTAGCAGTATCACGAAAAATAATATTATCTAATCTAATCGACTTCACGTGTCTCATCAACATCAACAAAATTTGGCACAGTATGTCAAATAAATTTATCGAACAATAAAAAATTCGAAATATTATGAGGCGGGTGTGGAATAATTATTATTAAAATGAATTATAGCAGTAAGTGTGAATCGGAAGCCCTCAACTTGTTTTATTTTTTTTTTATCTCATTGTAATCTCAAGAATTCTTCCTATAGATTCGAAATCATTTCATCTTGGAGAAATTCTCTTATGGGAAATAATCTATTACATAGTTTGTGCGAGTGGGAGTGATATAGATAGACGAAAATTATGTAGATATAAGTGGTGTAATTTATTTCGGAATTCTAGTGTAGAGAAAGATTGTTGGGGTGTAGTTAGTAATAGATGTAAAAATAAATTATCTGTAGAAATTATTCCGAGAGCAAAGAATAATTTGATGCTGGGACTCGCATTTAATGGCCTAGGATCCGCGTACTCCCTTCCTCTTTGATAGTATCATATATTTTTTTCGCTTCGAAAAATAATTTCGTAATACATCAAAAATAAATAAATGCGTTTTTATTTTTTTTAACTATTTACATGTACTTCGGAAAAATTTAATCAAGAAAAGCTGTAGACTAAGAGTCCAGCTTTCGCTAAGCTGTAGACTAGGAGTCCAGCTAGCGCTAACGTCAAATTAAGAGAGTCCTTATTAGACTAAGAGTCCCAGCTTGCGGAACTAGGAGTTCATGACTGGAGACTAAGAGTCCCAGCTTGCACTGCTGTTCAGACATTAATATCGACGTTATTATAAATTCTAAAACTAGGAAATGGAAATCATTGTGAGTCTGGAGCGAAATACGTTCTTTGTTAAATAATCAATTAATAACGGGTGACGCAGTTTATTTAACCGCGATGATTTTCTGTGTTTCACAGAATTTCAGATAATTTAGATTCAAATCATACAGTCATCCCGCGAACGCGTTTTACGTATAAACGGAAAAATTCGTGTCCATATTAGTTCTGCAGAATAAAATCAGACTGACTCAATTATCGACAATATAAACTTAAGAAAATTTTTCAACTCGCACCATTTAAAGAAATGACATCCAATTTAATGGCTTTTTATCATGTCGTTAAGGTCGAAGACTGGTCTTGCATTAGGCTGGTGCAGTATTATCGCTCAAAAATGGAGCAAGGAGAATGTATTGGATTCAATTAAAAAAGATCTCATAAAGGTGGCAAATTCCGTTTCTGAGTTCGACATAATACGTAGAAGAAAAGCGCAAGAAATCTTGGATAGATGGAAGGTAACTCATTGGATTTAACGAAATAAGAGCTAGTTTTTTTGCTCAAGTATAATAATTTAAATTTTGATTTTCAAGGATTGGACTGCATCGTACAACGATTTTATAAAAAATTTGAGTTGCGCTCGCATGAATATTGATAATTTCCAGGTAGGCTTCTAGTCTGAAAATCTGTATGATAATGGATAAATTAATATTTTGTCAATTAGGTAAAGACTATAAGTCAACTCAACAATCTGACTGGAGACTCATCTTATTCAACACAAAACATCGACAATCGTCGTACAACTTCGGGAAAACGCCATCGAGATAGAAAAGAAACGGAAGAGAACCTCAACTCGAGTAAAAAAGTGAGATCGTCACAATCTATGAAATGCAACATCATGATTTATTTACAAACATTGGTTCTATTTGATCTTCTTGTAAGCTAGCAGAAACTTATCATCTTGTATTTCAATACTTAGAGTGGTCATAAACAGAAAAAAAAACGTACCAAAATTGAGCAATACTTCCCTGTGTGTAACGATATTTGCGAAATTCAACATGAGCAACGATCATTTGATAACGTGGATGATGAGGAACTGTCCGGCATCACTTTGGTGCCACCGGATGAACTTCTTCGAGATGCCCCATTTGTGCAGACTCAAGATAAAGATGAAACCAATTTAAACCTGTTTGACCTCGAAAAAGATGTGGAAAATTCATATCTCCAAGAGTTGTCTGTTGAGGTTCGATATCTTTGTTCTACACTTCATTGCTGTTCATAATAACAAAATCTTTTTTGCATTAAAGACTTTGAACCCGACTATTGAGAGACTTCTCGGCATTGAAAAAGGAATCGCAAGATACAGAATTACATTTTTGCCTGAATTTCACCTCAATGATCCAGTTAAACGGTTGTTTACTGATAAGGAATGGATAGTGATGGAATCGAAATGGAGAAAGGTGGTGTTTCCTGCTGATTTTAATTTCTTTTAACTTTAATTACTAACAGTGAATTATATGTTCTAGATAGAGGAGGAGATTGTAAATTCCCTTCTACCAATTGAGAGTAACCTCCAATCACTTTTAAAGAGATATGAAAATGTAATTTCACAAAATACTATTGGATGTTACATTGATTTGAACAAAGTTGAGTCCGCTATCGGTCAGGTCCCATTCGAAAATGATTATTTATTTGCGAGAGATTGGACTTTGAGATGGATTCAACAAGTGTATACAGCTTTGTAAGAATACTTCTGATCATAATTTATAATTATTCTAATTATCCTCTGTAATTAATAATGTAATAATACTACCTATAATCGGTAGTTTGATGTGTTTTCAAACACCAATAAACCCTTTAATAGATGCCAATGCGTCGGAATATGCATATAGAAGTCGGATCATAAATAGACTGTGGGAGGAAGTTTTTTTGGACGTCAATGGAGTAATCTATATGAAAACGTAAGTAATTTATTCTTGTCTAAAATAAAATTTCATCTCATACATTTTATCTCCAATTAGAGGTGAGGTTGAGAATACAGATCGAAAGTTTCAGTTGGAAATAAAAAGATATAAGGACAAACGTAATACAAATTCTGGTAGTTGGTTCCACGACGCGATCTTATCGATGAATGTTAGCCAAAGTGAAATTCAAGTAGCTTTTGGGGAAGTTGTTGGGAACGCATATTATCACGATGATGTAAAAATGAACGGTGATCGCGAAAAGATCCTTAAAGGTAAAGTGAAATCAAAGCTTTTATTGTGTCATCATGAAAACCACTAACAATATAATCTAACTTCCAGCCATGCAACTGGCTCTCTTTAAGATTCGGCAATTATTTCCTGGAGACAGTCCAAATCTAAAAAATTTGGAAACGTACGGAATTCTTGTGTACAGTAAGTAACAATACGACTTATCAAATATTACGTTTGTCGTACTTGCTAACATAAAATTATACATTTACAGAGAGGGATGTGTTTTTCTACTCTATGCATTGGATCGATGGGGTTTATCTGGTTGACCAATTCGACAAGTTTTTGATTCCCAATGCGTCTACACAATTAAAGAATTTGTCTGATATAATACGAACAATGATCACATTTAAGGTGAGGTAGCAAATCTTATTCATTTTGCAGATCACTGTAATTTGTAACTAACATCCTTTTTATTAATGTATTTGGCCAGAACCGTGTCATAAGCCTACAACAGAATATAGAATCTGCATTGAAGTCTAGAAAGAAACTTAATCGTGGTGGTACTCAACACATAAACGATTCTATTGTTTACGCGTCGCCTCCACAGAAAAAAATTTAAATGTTACTTTTCTATTTTGCAACTTGTCATGAATTTCTATAATTTGTTCTGTTGTGATGCGTGTAATAAATAAAGCTGGCTGATATAATTTTTAGTGATCTGCGTGACAAATTGTCACGAGCATGTGATTTTCCATCGTGATTAACTAATGATTATGTGCCTCTACAGTCCATATCGGGCTAGTGATTTTTAACAACGTAAATCACAAGTCCATCAGCCGATAGGCGTTTCGCATGACGTGTAACTGTATCACATTTTATTTTACAAGCAATCTGATTAGCCGATCATCTCGTGATTTGAGAAACATCGAGTGATACCTGTGGTACGAATTTTATGCTCAGAGACAGAGTGCCGAAAATAATTTAGCCATTGTATTGACTCAGATTTAATTTAACCGAATCATGACTCTTGAGAAAAATTATTCACCCCGAAGTTCTTTGATAACCGAATAAAAATGAATCTGATATTTATTAGAGTATAATATTGCTAAATCAGCTAAATCCACTAAAAAGACTATAAATCAATAAAATCGTTATAAATGCTAATATGAATTTAGATAGTAGAGCCCAATATAAGCTAGTTTCTGTAGGCTATAGTGATGTAAACTTCAAAGAATATAGAAGAATATTAGAAGCATTATGTCCTTTAAGTGAACGATATGATCATAAAACACCAGAAATGTGGTACTCTCGTATTTATGATCCATTTAGAAAAATACTTGAAGAGAATCCAAGAATCCTTTCTAAGAATGGATATATTATAATGTGTGAAAAGCTTTATGAAAATGATAAAGTCCATGGTCATCCAACAAATTATATATATTGTAGTGTATGTGATTCCTTAGTTTTCATATCTGCAACTTTTTATAGTGACCATCACTATTATGATAGCCACTTGATTCTGAAAATACTATTTCAAATGAACATGCAAGAAGAAATGAAATTCTCCAATCTATTGATAGTAGGGAATTTCAAGGCAATATAAACAATACATATTACAAGAAGAGGCTAAAATTAATCATCTTTATCTAGAGCTTTTCTCCCAACCAACTTCACATTCAAAAAAGGATAAGTTGGCATCAGTATTATATGATCATGATGGAAATTTTATGGCTAGCTATGAAAATTATGCACAATTTAAAGCAAAAGATACTATGCCAAGTGCTCCAAATTTTGAATCAACTTGTATTTCTGTTACTTCTGGTAATCAAAAAAAGGTTTCGCCAATTTACTGCTCCCTCAATCATAGATTTCAGGATGTATGTACCAGTCAACTTTTTTTCACCCCAAAGTTCTTTGAACAAAGGAGTAGGCCTACTTCTCCTCCATTGCCACAAAAGCCTATTAAATTAATGGGTAGTCTTGAGAGATACCCCATGCAATATAGTGCAAGTGCATCTGAGTTTAGAAATCTTTGAAATGATTGATCAATTATGTCTAATATTTCTAGCAGGACTACTTTGGATAATCTTGCTAAAGCATATTTCGATTCTATATGAAGAAAATAGACTTAGCCATTAAAGTGCTTCACAATATCTTTCAACCGAATATTAATATTATGTAATATGTATCTTAATTATATTTAGCCAAACATAACATACTTTATTTTTTTGCGAAATGAATAGCTATATAATCTGCATGTATGATCACCTAGTATAATTGTGAAATGTACCTTTCTTAAAGATGGTTAAGGTATGTCTTAAAGACTAGGTGGCCTCTCCAGTTTTACGTGCAAAGACCAGGCCAGCTTGGGACGCGGTCTCCAATCGTCTTATAAATTTTGAAATTTACGATAATTCCAGCTAAAATTAAATAATCATTGCAAAAATATCCTTTTTTGGATTCTTATGTAACCATTTTTCCATTTTGGAAGGAAATAAAATTTCCTTTTTTTGGACTTATATAATGTCACGTGATTATATTTGACCAATTGCAGTAATCGGTCTTTATTAGGACTGTGGATTCGAAGATTATGGTCGGATTATTCCAAAGACTGGAAGCATTTGGACCGGATTGAGACAAACCGAGTAGGATCGTTGACCATCTTTACTGGCTTACGGATAAAAAACCTGATTTGCCTATTTTGAATTAGATCCTCCAATATACTGTATAACTATTTTAATAAAGTATTTCAGGAAGGTCAATAAAGTGATCTTGGGGATTCTTGATTCCTAAATACTACTATCAATATGGCTTTAAAAATTTCTATGCAACAGTTATCTAGTGAGCTTACAGGAATTACAAAAAGAGAGCTGAATCTTTGGCAAAAAGAGTTTGAAAGGTGGTGAGGAATGATGGTACTTTTGTTAGAAAGAAATTCTTAGGTATACTTACAATTTCTCAAATGAAAATAAATCCTGAGACTCAAAAAGAGTATATTATAATTTGCGATGAGTTTCATGCTCTATTTAAAAAAAGTTACTCAGAATATATTGGAATAATTAATCCAGCCAAAATAATCCCACCATATAAGGAATATATTTATTATTTTCCTAGTAGATGGATAGAAATTAAGAAATATCAGTTAAGATGACGATTGGATAAGGTAATATATGGACCCATTCCTAATTTTTCAGGAAAATTTTTGTTTGAATTGCATTGCATTATTAATTATTATTGTATGATTTGTAATAAATATATATATATAGAATAAATGAAATAATTACTATACATTAATTACCATATATATATTAATTACTATATAATAAATACAAATAAATTTGTTTTTTTAGTTTTAGTGTAGAAGTTACTATATTATTAAATAGATAAAAAAAAAATTTACTTTCATACTTTAGGATTTCTTTTATTATTAATTTATACTTATTATCATTACCTTTAATAGTTTGCCTAAAAAATAAGTAATTTAATAAATTTTTTTTTTCACAAATATATAAGAAAATGCTTTTATATCCCATTGCTTATGAATTTTCATAAACTTGAGTATGTGATATACAAAAATAGAATAATTGCACTTGAATTATACAATTCTTTTTCAATGTAATTAAAATAACTCTATTTAAAATTAAAAATAATTTCAATTAATCTTCTATTTCAAATTAAACCTGATATAGATTATAATCTTCTAGTTTAAGATTGAAGCAAATTAAATTGAATCTATTATACAATTTTCAAATTTTTTTTAACTTATAAAGATAGTAATATTTGACCTAAATTAAAATCTTTTAGAATTTTTAATTTATTACTATCTATTAATAATATTATTGTTTTACTACAATGTTCAATTAGTTTTATTTATTTAAGTTGAATATTACTATTACTTTTTCTTTTACTTTTTCTAGTTTGTTTTAATAAGGTTGCAGATAAAACTTAGCAGTTTAGACAATTATTAAAATTGAAATTGTTTAAACTGTTTTACTGTCGTTGGCCAGAATTATCAATTTTTACTGGCACTATATTTTTTTAATGCTAATCAATCATCATTATTTCAATCACTGGTAATTATCACCTTCAGAACAATTCTTTAAATTATATAATTTATATAATTTAGCAAATAGCAAATTTAAATATATATAAATTAAATTTTATATTAAAATATCAATTTATATAAAATCTTAATTATATTTAATACTTCTAATTCCCAATTGATTTACTTTGCTAATAAAAAAAAAATTAATTACATTTAATAAAAAATATTAATTTTGATTTTAATTTAAATTATATTATTTAATAATAGTAATAGATATATTAAAAGTTTAAACAATTATTGAATTTAGATAATATTAAAATATTTTGTTAATAGTTTAGACAATTTCAATAAAGGTTTAGACTTTTATCAAATTTTAAAATAAATTTAACCTGCAATCTTATACTTTAATATTTCTAAGTAAATTTCAAAAAAATGTATTTTTAATATTAATATTTTTTTATTATTAGAAAATAGTTTCTAAAATAAAAATTTAATAATACTTATGTATTAGAAGTATTAAAAATATATCAAATGAATGTCTTGATGAATAAAAAATTAATATATAATAATATACTAAATATATATTCTATTTACTCAAATTTGAAGATCACAAAAAAAAATCTTTTTGTATTGGTATCATTAACATCTATAACTCTGGTTATACAAAATTTTTATCTAATAATTTTAAACATTTTATTGCTAATTAACTATGAAACCTTAAAATTAAAGCTGTCAAATTTACTAATAAGTATTTTTAAGTTTGTGGTTGATTGTAAAGAGGAAGTGATACAATTCTTCTAATATAGTAAATTTGAGATTTTTAGTAAAAGTTTTTAATGAAAATCTGATTGATATGTTTATTATATCAAATGACCTCACTTTTTGTAAATTTTTTTTAAACATTTTTTCTTTTTATATAAAAATAACATTTTTTTACAAATTATGTTTGAAATTAAATTAAATATATATATCTGGACTCCATTAATTAGAAATATATTTCTTAGAAATGATGATATAAAATTAAGTTATAGAGAATTGGCTTTCAATTAATATAACAAATTAAAAAAAATCTTGAATATTGGTGGAAAATCCTGAATAATACTAATATAACTCACAAATAAACTTTAAATACTGAAGTAAAAATATATTTTATGATATAACTTTGTCAATATTGCTGCTAAAAATGTGATTTTACTATCATTAGAATTCTCTCATCAAGATGAATCTAATAATATAAATTTTATTAAAATTAAGTTACTAATTGTATTAAAAATAAAGATATGTAAAATAACAAAATTTTAAAATATTACACAACATTTGAAAAATTTTAATATAAACTCTAAGCAAACTTAAATGTAAGTTATATCAGTATTGTTTAGGATTCTATTGATGGTTGCAATACTTCAAAATTATCAAATAATAAGGGATTTTTCAAATCTTTAGGTACTAAAATTCTTGTTCAAGAAAATGATATCTTAAGTATTCATAATAAAAAAAAAAGGTTACTTTAAAAAACTGAAGTATTATTTAAAAATAATACTCACAATACTTTTTTTTGCAAAAGCTAAAGCTAATATCATAAAAATTAAGTTATATATCATTCAATCTAATGGACTTTATCTTACAATTTCCATATCAAAGTATTTATTTCAAAATACTATTATTACAATAAACTTTCAAAATATAGAAATTCTCAGAATCATGGAAGACTTTTAAAATTAATAATGGCTATGAAAGTAATCCTTTCTTGAAAACTCAAATAAGAAAAAATACACAAAATTTTATAAAATATTGAAAAATGATTACAAATATTTTAGGACTATTTATTTTTCATTTAAAAAGATAATTATATAAATTAGAAATAGTGTGGTTTTGATATACAATAAAAAGGAGTAAAAAGTATAATAATAATATTTTTTCTAATTTTTATATATAATAAAATAATAATAATAAATTTTTAATAATTATAAAATATAATAGTAAATTTAAACAGTATGATATAAATTATGTTTTATCTTAACCTTACCTTTGTCATTATTTTATAAATTTTATCATAAATACTATTAAAATAAGTGATTCAGAATCAATTTTAAGTGATGATTCTAATGATGCAATTTTTTTAATGATTTTATTAAAAGTATTCCAGATGATAGTGATTCTAGTAAAAGTGAAAATGATTATAATATGAATGTTTTACCTTTGATGTTAGAAGTTAGTTTATTTTTTCTTATTTGAAAGGCTGCTTTTAAATATATTAAACTTTAAATTTAACTTAATTTTATAAGTAAAAATATAATACTTATAAAAAAATATTTCTTATAGTTAATTACATATAAATATATTATTTTTTGAACTTTATTATAGTTTTTGTATTAATAAAATACTAATCAAAAATATTTTCAATTACTTTTTACTAATAATTTATTTAATTAAATTAGTAAGTAAATATTAAATCTAGCAGTATTTTTGCATTATATTTAAGTTTTAAATACAAGTTATAAATCCAATTTTTAAAAATAATAGAAAATTAATAAAAAATATATTTTGTATTTAAAATTTGACAGTAGTATTATCTACTTTACAAAAAATCACTATATATAAATATATATATATATATGTATTTATTATTGTAAATCTAAATACAGTAACTTTTCAATTATTTTATAAAATTTTTAAATATATTTAATATATTTGAAGTATTTTGAAATTAATATATTAAAATAATATTAAAGTTAATTACATTACAATAATAAAATAATTATAAAAAATTATTGTGATATTATTTTGAATTATTTTTATAGAACTAGATACAATACAATTATAAAATAATAACAAAAGTATATTTAATATATTTTAAAAATGTATTTTAAAATTATTATAAACCTAATTCAAAAAAAAAAATAACATATAAATTAAGATTACTTGTAATATCTATAATGCAAAATTTTTTTAGTATTATTATAAGTGAGAAATTAGGAATACTGTTAATAAATTAAATAAATAAACTTTAATATATTTAGTTTGCAATTAGTTATAATAGGATTTTTATAATATGATGCATTTAAATTTTAAAAGTCTTTTAAATTAGATAATATTTTTAAAATATTAGATATAGATTAGTAATTATTAATAATATCTTCTAAGATACCTATGATTTTAAAAAAAAAAAATTCTCCGGAGTCTAATACAGGTGTGTTTCTTAAATTTCTCTTTTAATTGAGTTGACATGTTTATTAGGGAAGGAGTTAACTTTTGGAGTTTAATTAGAGTAACCAGATTTATAGAAGTGTCCGAGTAGGCATGTAGTACATAATTTATTGTTTGAATAAAAATTTTGTACAGGATGAACATTATTTAGGGTTATCATTACACTTGTTCCAAGTACAATGGTATAATTTTTGTTCTATTTTATTTTATTTTTTTTTAATTCACGATTGACTTTTCCTATGGTAGTACCGGTCCATCATGTACTCAGAGAGCATAGTTTTATAGTTTTTGTTTTATTCTGAGCTATACCGAATATTTACCGATTACCATATCTCTCGATGACTAAGAGTCTCGTAGCATTACGTAAACATCGTTATATCGGGAAATTTTAGGAAATCTTTATCCAATTTAGTTGAGCATAAAATAAACCAAATTTCCCATATTTTTTACTTACTTTCTTGTCCTCTAGTCTTCCTTTTCTTATAATAAATAAACATGTTTCGAAGTATAACAATTCTCGTTTTAATCTTTGCAATTATTACAGCACTTTCTTATAATTGGATATATGAATTTTATACTGTTTTTGGATATAATAGACCGCATATTAAACCTTATGAAAATGGAAAGTGTAGAAAAATCGAAGGTGAACAAATTTCTTTTGAATTTTTTTTTACATACATATATATATATAGCTTCATAATTGTGAAAAAAAAAATAATCATATTGTACAATATAAAGGTGTTGAGGCGTGTGAAGATATTCATATTCATCATCGTACTGGTTACGCTTTTATGGCTTGCGGAAAAGAAATTGAAAGAATTAGAGGTTATTGGCCTCCAATTGGTACTTATAATTCCAGTATTCAGTCAATAGATACGCCTTATATCTACGATATCAATGTAAGTTAGAATTATATTATTAATTTTTCATTACAAATATATACTTATTATTAATTATTAATATATATATATATATATATGAACGTTTTTTCTTAGAATGATAAACTCATTCCACTTGTCTTGAAAAATTTCCCCCCTGAAGAAGATTTTGCAACTCATGGATTAGGAATTTATGAAGATCCTGAAAATGAAAATAAATTATATTTATTTTTCGTAAATCATAAAAGATCTGGAAGTTGTTTTGAAATATTTGAACATACTTTACATACAAATGAATTAATTCATTTAGAAACAATTCAACATGAATTAATAAATACTCCAAATGATGTTTTCCCAGTTTCAAGACATGAATTTTATTTTACTAATGATCATTATTTTAGCAACCCCATAAATAAACTGTTAGAATGTGAGTTTTTCTATTATATAAATTTCGTATTTCATGATTTTTTTTTTTAAAAAAAAAATTAATTATCTATTTTTTACTATTATTACAAGATATTTTCCCTCTTCCATGGGCGAATGTAGTATTCCATTCATCAATCACGAATGAAACTAAAATTGTTGCTGAAATGCGAACTCCTAATGGAATTACCGCGAATTTTGATCATTCTCTATTATATGTTGCCACAACATCTGGTCATGTTTTAATATATGAAAGAAACAAGAATAATAACGAACTTAAATTAAAGGATAAAATGTTCACAGGATATGCTACCGATAATCTTAGTGTTGATGAAGAAACTGGTGAAATTTATGGTGCTAGTAAGTAATATTTTATTAGAAACTAATCTTGTTTATAAATTTATATAACTTATTATTATTATTTTAATAGTTTTTCAAGACCTATACCAGATTATGATTTATGGCAACGATCTAGAACTTCCTCTTATGGCAACTGGAATATTTAAAATTAGTAATAATACTAAAGGGGGTGATGAAAAATACTCTCTTGAAACTATTTTTGAAGATGATGGATCTTTATATAAATTAACAACGATAGCCGCTGTAGATAGAAAAAGAAATACTTTACTTCTTGGTTCTTATCGTTCTAAAGGTATTGTAAGATGTGATAGTTTAGAACCATAAATTTAAAAATTATGAATATTATTAGAATTGTTGTGTATTAAATAATTTATATAGTTATAAAATATATTACAATTTAAAAATTTCTGCTAAAACTGTGTATGTTATGTATGATATGTATGAAATGATGACATGATGACAAACTTGATCATAAAATACAATTTCATCAAATTCTCGTTTAAAGGATTTAACAGAGTCTCTTCCTAAGTCAATGTTAAACACTTGCTTCCAATCTGAGAAAATAATGTGTAAACAATCTAAACTCTAAAGCGATAATCCTAATGGTTTAGATGTTCGCAATATAGAGGCGTTTTGGAACTTGAATTCGAGTCACTAATAACAGAAAATTCCTGAAAAAGTTTACTTAACCATCGAGAGATCAAAACTGAAAGAATACGTAGAGACTCTAAATATTTTTTTCGTACTAATACTTCACGTGGCAGTTGCAGTGATTTTGGTTGTCACGTCATTATTATTATAAGTTATAGCTAACATAATATGATTAATAATGTACTAGACTAGTGAGTAGTGAAATTTATTTAGTATTTTATACAATTTCAAAAAAAAAAACATTACAGCAAATTAATAAACACTATTAGGGAAACTTTATTAAATTTATTTAATAAAAAGCTGAATTAAGTAGCTTAAGTAGCACGTTTGTAAGCCGTAAAAGACGATTTTTCTGGTAATAATAATAACAAGATATTGATGGTTAATATCACAGTGAAAGATTAAATACCAGCTAAATAATTTAAGTTATTATATTATAACCTGCTGATAAGTAATTTATAAAAATTGAAATTATAATTAACTGTAGTTAAAAAGCTGATATTATGTACGAACATATTATATAATGGTTTAACTTAAATAAATGTTGTTAACAAATAATTAATTCTCGACAGGTGGTTACTGCAGTAAATTTCGTTTTTAATGGCGCATTCATATAAAGTAATCCCACGTCATACTTTCTATAAATCAATGCAGTTAAAAGTTTTAATTCAATCATTGCAAATTTTCGTCCTGTATAATATTTATTTAATTTGAGAGCAGCGTCACATTTTGTATCCTTAATTAACCACTCTCTATCATCCATGCTTTTCATTCATCATTAGGTGATAAATGTGGGGCAAGTCTCATACGAATATTAGGTATCTGCGTCCCCTATGCCATGAAAACATTATTACAACACCAAACCGTATCTACGATTTCACACATGTAAACCACGTGATAACATGAACATTTTATTAACTGTTTCTTTTTAAACTACATAATAAATTAAAATAATTAAAATATATTTCTATCTAAATTAACCTAAAAAGTGTTCGTTTTAGACGCATTATTTAGTGAATTACAAGCTATTTGTCTATAATTACGTCTAAAATTCTGTATAATAACAAAATGACTTGCCGATTCGATCTTATTTGATTCAAAAGATATTTCTCTAATCTTTTTGAAAATCTTTGTTCCTTGATGACGAGATTTAAAAATAACTTTATTAGAGATATCTTGTGTAATATTATTCCAATTATGACAAGATTCACCTGATACCAAAATATATTTCATATTATATATATTTGATTTATTATAAGTAAAATATAAAAAACCAGATAATTCGAATTTATTATTCTCCTCTTTTGAAGAAGAAATTCTTATTGATCCAATAACTGTATTATTTGATATGTTTATAGTATATAAAGGAATTTTTCTAGAAATTTGTTGTAAATTTTGATTTGAAATTATAATTCCATCATTATAATTTGGTTCTGTTTTAAGGTTATCTGAAGGAATGTAATACAATAATATGATAACTGATATAAAATAAATGAATGAAAAGAATAAAGCGTATTGTCGAAATGACGATAATAATATTTTCTTATCAAAAATTTTTTCAAGTTTTTGTGTAAGTATGTACATTGTTTTTATTTGTAAAAATGAAGTTTTTGAAAATGTAAAGTGTCTAAGAGATAATTTTATAATTTTTTTGAATAAAAATAAATATATATGATATTGACCTCAACCAGCGAGATTTGAAGAATTAATAAATTTATTTTATAAGGAAATTCAAAGATGAATTTATATGAAGAGGAGGACCGCAGTAACAATTAGTGTTTAAACTAATTCTGTCTCATAATCGGCTAAAACTTGAAACATTTATATTGTATGCATGTAACAAAATTGGTTCTTTTTTTCTTGCTTTTCTTTTTTTGAATAAAAGGACTCACTTTGTTATAATAATTGCTAAAATTGTACCAAGATAAGGTAAAAGACGAAACAGCTAACAAAGAAATGTGTTAAACTTTAAACTTTGTATTTCCAAATTCGGGTAAAAAGTTCCCTCAGCCCAGCCCATTTAAACTATGATAATAAATGACAAGCGAAGTCCTTCCGATTATTTTAGCCCACTAATACCCTTTATTATAATTAAAAGGATAAATTGTCTCTTAAGAGTTTTCTCTATTATTTTACAGATTAAGAAAACCTAGTTCAAAAATTTATTTTTATTTTCCTCACTTTTCTCTTTTAAGTAGAGTCAATCGGTCTTACTTCGGTCCGGATCCAGAATTGCCAGAATTGTAGATCATATTATCGGATATCAATTTCTGGACGTTGGTTTCTCCGTAATTGGGAAGTATATAATTGTTGAATTTTTTTTGTGCTACAACGCTAACAAACAAGGTTAGTAAATTTTGATCCCCAATCCAATTAATCAGTTCATTCAGTTCAGGGCCTTGGAACCTTTTATTCGGTATCTATGATCTATCACAGAGAAACCAAACTTTATTTTCGTCATTTCATCTTTACTTAATCTTGTTAACGTCGCAAAAAAAAAAAAATTCAAAGCGCTTCATTATTACTTTTCAAAAGACCGTCGTCCAGGATCAATTGATCGATAACTTTTTGCTATAATTTTAATTATATCTGATATGATTAATAATTCAATGTTTCATTCAATTTTGAGATTCTTCTATCTATAATTTTTTTAAAAACAATAAAAATCATCCAAATAATGTAATGATCGACGTATCCCCCTCAAATAATAAAAAAACAATGAAAAAAAATTTCATTTTTAAATAATTTTCATTACTATTTATGGTTAAATTAATGCTTCTTTTAAATAACAGATTTTGGGTTTTGAATGTGAAAATTGATAGATTACCAAAAAAATTTGCTCTTATCTTATTATGTTTTTTTTAATTAATAAATATTTACAGTAAGATGGACGAATAATATCTAAAATTTCTAAAATTCTTTTTTATAAAAAAATCAATTAATATAAATTAATGGTATTACGAATTTTATTTCGTAGTACATTGAGAATTATCATCATATCAGTTATTAAAATTTTTTGTTAATGACATTAATATTTAAGAGGTAGAATTTCTTTCACTTGGAAGGATTCAAGCTTTTTTTTTTAAAAAAAAAATCGTCAAATTGGCCTCGCAGAAATCGGAATTAAAGTTTTTTTCGTATATATTCTTACGGAAATTTGTTATCATTCCGTTAAGTGACTTTATTTTTTTTTCTTTTCAAGATAAAACTCCATAGACCATAATTAATGTCAGTTAATACAGAAGAGATTGACGAATTTCCTAAAGGTGATTCCTGTCCAGTCTGTAAGAAAGTTTATAATAACGCACTTTTTTGGTGTACCGTATGCGATTCAAAACGTCTTCAAGATGATTTTCCAAATTGGACGAGTGAATTTCATGAATTAGATTTATGTATAAGAAATACTCAATTAAATGCTGATGCACATACAGAATATCTTGAATGGATCCCTTTTGAAAAATTTGAGAATATTGAGAAGATTAAAGAAGGAGGATTTGGAATTGTTTATTCTGCTACTTGGATTGAAGGTCCAAGATGGAAATGGGATAATGAACTAATGAAATGGGTTGCATCTGGTCCAAGAAAGATTACTTTTAAAACTCTTAAACGTGATGGTATTGATGAAAGACGTAAAGAATTCCTCAAAGAAGTATGAATAAAATTTACTTAAAAAATATAAACAAAAAAAATAAATAAATAAATAAAATAAATGCTTACCTTATCTATATCTGTATAAATCTGTTATACAAGGTTGAGCATCATTCTATTTGCATTGGTGTAAAAAGAATAGTTCATTGCTTTGGTGTAACTCGTCATCCGGATACAGGACGTTATATGATGGTTACTAACTTTGCAAATCAAGGTCAGTTTTAAGTTTTAACGATGTGCACATAAAAGTATAATGTATATATATATATATATTAATTCAGTTTTTTACTTCAGGTGATTTAACTTCTTATATTAAAAAGAATCATCAAGAATTGTCATGGGAACGTATCATTCACTTATCACATGATATCGCTAAAGCTCTTCGAGAACTTCATAGAAAGGTGAACTACAATTTATTATACCTCTTATGTTTCAAATAATATATGAATAAATTAATTTAATATTATACTCTTCGTATATTATCCAGAAACTTATTCATTGCGATCTTCATAGCGGTAACATCCTGAATCATATTACATGCTACGGAATTTTGTGGACCTGGATTGCTGATTTAGGACTATGTTTGAAAGAGGATGATATTGCGAATCAAAAGACGAATAATAGCATTTTTGGAAAAATTGGGTATATGGCACCTGAAGTGCTTCGTCGAAATTCATATTCAAAAGCTGCAGATGTATATTCTTTTGGGATAATACTTTGGGAATTAACATCTTGTCGTATGCCATTCTCTGATGTGAGACAAGACATTCACCTCGTTTATGAAATTATTGAAGGTAGAAGACCCAAAATAGTTGAAGGTACACCACCTGCATTTGCTAAACTTATTCAAGATTGTTGGAATCCGGATCCAAATTTGCGGCCAACCATGGAAGAAGTTCGTAATAGAATTTGGAAATTTTCAAATTCAATGATTAAAGGAAATCGCAAAGATGTATTTGGATTTAAAGCTGCAGAAGAAAAAAGATGTTTAAGTTTATTAACCATATCAAAACAAATATATCCACAAGTCATTCATAGTCAACGGATTTGGAATGAAAGTCATATTCTAAGGTTACCATTTCTCGTTAAAAATGGTACAGTATTTAAGAATTTATAAATGTTGTTTTATTGATATTTGATATTAACTCGTTAAATAAAATTTTTTTTTTTAGATTTAATTAAATTCAATGATGATGATTGTATTACTGGTAGGTTTTTTTTTTAATCCAATGATGATTAGAATAATATTCATAATATTAATATTATATATATATACTATATGTATATATTTTTTAGATACTCATGGATATAGCTGCGCAATTTCAATTGGTAAATTTGTATTTATTATAATAAAAGGTTTATACAAAATGATATTTATTTTTACTTATATTTTTTTACTTATGATTTATTATTTTATAGATCCTTCAATTCCATCAATTTCAATCACCTATCCGAATAGTGGTCTTATGAATGGCCGTTGTATTCCAAAATTTAATGACTCAAACATTGGTCATATTGTTTATTAGTATCGTTATATTTAACACACACATCTATAATGTGTGACAAGTTAGGTCGATCATACTATAATACGTGCTGGCGAGAGTTCGAAAACACTTGGATTTTTTGAAAGATATTATTTGTCACCTGCACGTGACCTAACCTGTCACACATTACATATGTGCATAAGTGCATTTATCACATAATTCAATCAGTTCGCAATAAAGCTTATTTGTACTAGTTAATAACCGAAAAATGTATATTATTAAAACAGTATTTGACTATCTAAAATTCCGCAGCCAATAACTATAGCACGTGACTTTAAGATCCGTGTTTAAAATTTAAATCCGGTTAATCCGACGATAATTTATCCGGATATTAATAGTAAACGGATATCCGGATAAATTGATGCACTACTTCTGGGTATTCGTCTTACCTACGCGTAATCACATGTCATTTTTTTGATTATATTATGGAAATGAGAATTCAGCTGATATGGGCTGATATGATCCGAATGTAACATAAAAAAATCAGGCGATATATATATCGGATGTAATTTAACCGTTTTAACCATTGGTGATATTTAGCAGTGTGTAACATATAATGGAGTGAAACAAACGTACGTGATAAATAACACCCCGGCCGGCATTATGATAATTTTGGCTAGGTTATGTTATTTATCACATGTGTATAGTATCACGCGGGGGCTTATACACTACACAACACCTCCTACCCTACACCGTATTACTCAAGAACTTCTCACGAGAAAATTAGATATAATAAAGTATTAAATACAGTGGTCTCTCACCTACTCTTTTTATTGCCCACTCAATCTTTTTAATTAACAGGATGAAGATGAATTATCTAACGATGTGTTTCGAATCATTTAAAAAAACCGACATATTAATTGTTTTATTAACTACAATACTTATTTATGTAACACATTTTTATTATAAATATTTTACCAGAATAAATCCTCTTCCAGGACCAATACCACTTCCAATTATTGGAAATCTTTTAAATAAATCTGGAGATTTAGATGAATGGTTTTTAAAATTACATAAAAAATATGGCGATATATTTGAAGTTGTATTATTAGGACGAAGAAGAATAATTCTTTGTCGTGGGGATTATATTGAAAATATGTTAAACCATTCAAAAAATACTAAATATTTTCTTCGATTTCCTCATTTAAAAGAATTAGATGATTTAAAATATTTTGGTACTGGAATTATAACTAATTATAATTATAATTCTTGGAAATATAATAGAACATTTTTTTCTCAAGCTATACTTACACCTAGTTTTGCTAATGAAGCTTTAAATCAAGGTCATCAATTATTTTATGAAATGGAAAATTATTGGAAAGATATTGGTCCTGATACTCCAACAGATTATTCAGCTTGGATGCAACGTTTTACAAATGATATGATTATAGTTTTAACTACAGGAAAAAGAATTTATTCTTTACCTTCTTATTTTAATACAATAAGTGAAAAAAAATCTGATGTTCCTCCTGCTTCAATTGAAGATTCTGAAGCATTTATTAAATCTCTTCGAATGTTAATTTTAGGAAATGCCTTCTTTATTATTATACCGACTATTATTAGACGTTATTTTCCTTTCTTTAAACAACATCAAGATAAATTATTGAAAAATCGGGATTATTTTTATAGTAAACTTGAACAAATTATTGAAAATAGAAGAAAAGAAATTGAAGAAACTCCATTAGATGTATCTCTCAGACATGATATGTTGACTTCTTTTATTACAGCAAATACACCCCGTGATATCAATAAAACTAGAAATGTTGATGAAGAATTCTTGAGACCTATGACAGATGAAGAAATTCTTGGAAGTATGGGAGATGCTATAGCTGGTGGTACTGACACGGTATTAAAAAAATTTTTTTTTTTATTATTATCTGTAAAATTGGAAACCCCGATTTAACGATAATTTTTATTATTTATCACAATAGACCGCGAATTCTTTAAGTTTTATTGCTTATTATCTTCAACATAATCCGGAAATAAAAGAAAAATTACGACAAGAACTTTATCAAGTCCTTGGAGATGATACGACGCGCCCAGTAACAAATGGAGATCTTGATAAACTTAAATATACTGAAGCTGTTATCTATGAAATAGCTCGCATAAAACCTGTTATCAACATGATGATGAGATATAGTAGTGAACCTGACGAAATCGCTGGTTATAAATGGCCAGCAAGGACTATGTTTCATATGAATTTTGCAGCTATCAATAAAAATAAAGCTCATTGGGAAGATCCTGAGAAGGTAGATCCAGAGAGATTTATGAAAAAAGATGAAAAGAGGCATAAATGTGCTTTTAACATGTGGGGTGGGGGTCTAAGGATTTGTCCAGGTAATTATTATTATTTA
Source organism: Rhizophagus irregularis (assembly GCF_026210795.1). NCBI lineage: Eukaryota > Fungi > Glomeromycota > Glomeromycetes > Glomerales > Glomeraceae > Rhizophagus > Rhizophagus irregularis. Next base: position 1,401,676 of record NC_089436.1, on the reverse strand, counting down.
TATCTTTTTTTTCTTAATTTAAGATGTCGTTATTAAAAGATTTATTTCTTAAATTACACACTTTTCTAAATAAATATTATACAGGACGAAAACTTGCAATGATTGAATTGAAACTTTTAACTGCATTGATTTATAGAAAGTATGATGTAGAATTAGTTGATAAGAATGCGCCATTAAAAACGAAATCTACTGCATTAACTACCTGTCAAGAATTAATGGTTAAAATTAAACCTCTAAATCCTAACTAATATAAATTAAGTTTACTTTAATTGAAGATTAAATATATTAATTATGTATTCAATACCATTATTTGTTAAAGTAACATTTACTTGTATTTATTTATTACATATTAAAATTAAAACATTATGTTCGTACATACATATATAACTTTTTAACTACAGTTTAATTTTTGATATCAATTAGGGCAGTGACATTTATTACGTAATATTTTAGGGGGTGGGAGGGTATTTAAAGGTCATATAACATATAAGTGTAACGTAAGATTTTTCATATTACATGGGGGTGAGGGAGTATGGGCTTATAGTAAATGGATATTATGTAATAAATGTCACTGCCCTTACCGATACTCGTAAATTTATTTGTAATAACCTAATTATTTTTTTTTTACTTTACATGAACTATTTAACCGGTATTTAAATAGTATTCAATTTGAGTTTGTTTTTTACTGTGATATAGAGCACAAGTTCAAATAGTCACTAACTTTGTCAATATCTTTTTCAACATATTTATCATTATTGCAGTAAAAAAAATTTTGTTTATAACTATTCTACGAGTGGTGGGTCGCATTCATTTCTATCTCACCGCCGACAGACGTTTCACCGACGGTCATTTCGCAGACAAATGTTTCCCCGACAATTATCTCGCCGACAAGTGAATTTAGGATTAGAATTAGGGTTAAGTAAGAAATTAGGGTTAGGATTAGAGTTTGGATAAGGTTAGAGTAAGTGGATTAGGATTTCAAAACTGTCGGGTGTCGGTGAAATGAGCCAGACCCGTCGGCCATCACTGCAATGCAACTGCCAATCAAGTATATCCGTGAAGTGGTTACGCAGCATTATCAGGCCAAAGAAGTATTGGTTCTGATCTCTTTTCATGAATATGTAAGAATTTGATTGGTTCGTACTTTTTTCAAAGTTCCTTTGATCCTTCTTTTTGATCCGCTATTAACGATTCGAATTCAAGTTCCTTATTGCGAATTTGTCTGAAACTATTGGGATAATTTTATGAGTATTTTATCTGTTCACAATCTAGGTTGTTTACACAAGTTTTTAACTTTGGCTTAGGGAGAGACTGTGGTAAATCCTTTAAATCCTTTATTGTATTTTATGATCAAAGTTTGTCATCATGTTATACAAATCATACATACACAGAATTTTTTAAAATTGTAATTAAAATTATAAATTATAAATTATATAAAATTATCTAATAATTGATTTACAGAAATTCTAATAATATTCTAGTATTTAAATTAATGGTTCTAAACTATTACATCTTACAATACCTTTAGAACGAAAAGAACCAAGGAGTAAAGTGTTTCTTTTTCTATCTACAGCGGCTATCGTTGTTAATTGAAATAAAGATCCATCATCTTCAAAAATAGGTTTAAGAGAGTATTTTTCATTATCCCTTTCAGTATTATTACTAATTTTTAATATTCCAGTCGGTACAAAAGGAGCATATCCTAGTTCCTTGCCATGAGCTGCTACAACCATGTATGGTTTTGGAAAGACTATTAAAAATAATAATAATAATAATAATAAATAAATAAGTTATTTTAAATTTAATAAACAAGATTAGTTTCTAATAAAATATAACTTACTAGCACAATAAATTTCACCAGTTTCTTCATCAACACTAAGATTATCGGTAGCATATCCTGTGAATATTTTATCCTTTAATTCAAGTTCGTTATTATACTTGTTTCTTTCATATACTAAAACATAACCAAATGTTGTGGCAACATAGATAAGAGAATTATCCAAATTCGAAGTAATTCCATTAGGAAGCCGCATTTCAGCAACGATTTTAGTTTCATTCGTGATTGATGAATGGAATACTACATTTGCCCATGAAAGAGGCAAAATATCTTGTAATAAAAAAAATAATAATAATAGATAAATATAATTGTTTTTTTTTTAAAAAAAAAATCATGAAAATATGAAATTTATATAATAGAAAAAACTCACGTTCTAAATGTTTATATGTAGGATTGTTATTATAATGATCATTAGTAAAATAAAATTCGTGTCTTGAAACTGGAACAACATCATTTGGAGTATTTATTAACTTATGTTGAATTGTTTCTAAATGAATTAATTCATTTGTATGTAAAGTATGTTCAAATATTTCAAAACAACTTCCAGATCTTTTATGATTTACGAAAAATAAATATAATTTATTTTCATTTTCAGGATCTTCATAAATTCCTAATCCATGAGTTGCAAAATCTTCTTCAAGAGGAAAATTTTTCAAGACAAGTGGAATGAGTTTATCATTCTAAGAAAAAAACGTGTATATATATATGTATATATTAATAAGATAAATATATTTGTAATAAAAAAATTAATAACATAATTTTAACTTACATTGATATCGTAAATATAAGGCGTATCTTTTGTCTGAATATTGGAATTATAAGTACTAAGTGGCGGCCAATAACCTTTAGTTCTTTTAATTTCGTTTCCGCAAGTCATAAAAGCATACCCAGTACGATGATGAATATGAATATCTTCACAAGCTTCAACACCTTTATATTGTACAATATGATTATCATGAAGTTATATATATAAAAAAAACAAAATAAAGTTTAGAAGAAATTTGTTCACCTCTGATTATTCTGCATTTTCCATTTTCATAAGGTTTAATATTTGGTCTATTATATCCAAGAACAGTATAAAATTCATATAGCCAATTATAAGAAACTGCTATAATGATTACGAAGATTGTAATGAGAATTATTATACTTCGAAACATTTTTATCTATTGATAGAAAAAGAAAACTAGAGGAAAGAAAACGAAAGCATGGGAAATTTTGTTTATTTATGCTCTTGTCATAATCGAATCTTTTAAAGATTGGAAGTTTCGGAAATAGAAAATTCCGAAATCTAAAATTTACCAGTATATCGCAATGTATGAGATACCGAATAATTTTCAGACACTCGTTAATATTCGGTATAGCTCAAAGTAAAAAATGACAAGGCGTCTCTGTAATACACAATTAAAATAAATAATATGAATTGCATATTTTACACATATTGTTTGAATACTATAATTGATATCCGACAAGTTCAGATTTTAGAATAGATTTTATACGCTGGTAGAGGTTTAACGTTGCGCTAAAGCTCATTGCGCACGCATTTGGCATGACAATTTCATGCAGGCCGATCAATTATTTCGTCTTTTCATAAAACTTTATTGTGAGTACAAAATATCTAGATGGAGCTTAATTTTTTACATTCATAAATTATACGATATACATTTTTTTTTTAGATCAAAAAAATAATGTTATTAAGAAGTCAAGAACATTATTTTATTATAAATTTGTCAACATTTTTAAAATGAAAAAAAAACAAAAAAGACTTTTTTTTAATAATATACTTAATATACTAGGTATTCAAAAGTCCGTTGCACTATTTAACAACAAAATTATCGTATCACGAAATTTATTAATGTTATTAGTGTTACAAGTCCGATCTATACTAAATTTGTCGCATTCTCCGAAAAATTTCTTGTAAAACCGGGAAAGTTTTCACGATTCTGTTACTCAGTTATGTTAGATTTTCGGGGAATTTTACAAATACCGATGTTTTTCCGGATTTTTTCCGAAGGCTGGTTACAAATTACCCAAAAAAAAATATGATTAAAAAAGGAATAGGGTGTACAGTCGCCTCTGGATACAACGAACCTGGATATACCGAAAACTCGTTTTATCGAACCAAATAGTGCGGAACCGATTTTTTTATAATTAATAACACTGGATATAACGAAATTATATGGTAAAATGCTATATACCGCGTGTTTATTGATCAAATATATTAGCCACATGAATTAAAATTGGTATAATTTTAATCATGTGACTTGATTTTATTGGTAGAATCTATATACGGTATGTTGATTAAAGTATTATAAATGATTCCAGCGTAGTTGTAGAAGAGTTTTAATTGGAACAAACATGATCCCGCCTTAACTCCTGAAGACCGTCTCAATCGCGCTCATCAACACCGATTCTTATTTGATGAATCGCAATCTATAGATAAACCTATACAACACTTGAAATATCTTTGACTCCCATCACATATTTCTCCAAAAGACACTTTTTCGAACCCTAGATTTATTAGAAAAAGAAAATTTCGAACGACTACCATCACTGTTCCAGATGATAAGGAAACTATTGATGGTCAAATAATCACTTATAATTTCGTAATCTCTAAGGACTTAATTCCTTTCGTACCGAATATACCGGTATATGCATCCGATCAGGATAAACGTGAAAACATACCTATACGACCAGGAAGTAAAACTTGGTTGCAGCTGCTGGAAGATCGTAAAGCTTTACATAATAAACAAGAGCAAGAACGCCGAAAAACATTGGCCGCCATCCGTAAACGACAAGACATACTAATCCGGCAGCAAGAACAGGTGGCTTCTCATGCTCGAAAATTAAACAAGATAATGGAGGAACATCGTAAAAAGATTTCTCCCAATGAACCTATTTTAAACAATAACAAGCGATTGATTGAAGCTAAAAGTTTATACACGCTAGCTGCGGCCCAGGATGCGAAACTCCTTGGCACCACCATCGAATATCTACCTATCAAAGAATTGTTAACCGAGGAATTTACACAGCGATCACATAAATTCCACAACAAGGTTAGCGAATGGATCAAATTTTTACAACAAGACCCTCTCGAACTATTCAATGAGATTTACGTCGATATGAAAGTATGAAACTCTTCGACGCTAGCAAATTCTTCGACATACCTCTATACAAAGCTTCCTTGGAACTTACATCACCTTTTGAATTACGGACTAACAAACGTAATACTGATAACATTTTCTTTTCAGACTCTTTGGAGCTTAAACACATAGATAAAAGACCTAGATACACGTCCATTTCTGACATGGATTGTGACATTTATCCACTCATTTAATATGAGTTTTACCCTATGATATCTCAGAGGAGATATTTCTTTTTCTAAATAATCGTTTTAACCCGACTCCCGGTTGTTTAGTTTGGCAATTTAAAAATTCCCTTTTTACATTTAGGAGTCTAAAAACTTTTTTTTAGTCGTAGCTTTTTTATGAAATCACTCCAAGCTACCGCTAATTAATTTTTTACAACACCAACAATATCAAATAGTGTGAATCACTCCACCTATGACAGTATTTACAGGGGTGGCGACCTTCGGGTCGAAAGAAAAATACGGATCATTAAATTTTTTATTTATTTTTCTTGATTGTTTCTTTCCGGGTTGGCGGGTGAGTTCTGGGGGTGATCGTGGATCCTTCCCGTTGCTCGCTTTTCTTCAAGGTCAGATGTCACTGCCTGTTGTGGCGGTTTTTTCGTTAGTGATAGAATTACTTTCGGCTCAATTTATTTGTTGTCCTTGTAATTTGTACTTCGAATTGGTTCGTCTGAAACATAAAAATAAAAAATAAAATAAAATTAAAGTATTATATAACGAATTCACCCTATACCGAACCAAACTCTCTGGAACGGAGGGTTCGTTATACCCAGTGGCGACTGCTGTAGTTGGTGGGTTAATTATACCGCAATTGTATTATCAGCTCTCGATATAACGAACCCTTTGGTTTACAACTCAAAGATTATATAGCGAAGAATGGGAACCATTCAAAAAACCCGACGATTAGATAATACTGACAAATCATAATCTCGAAAATTCCGACACTGACACTTATTTTTTATACGTTATTATTTTTTTTATTAGGCGCAAGAATTAATGTTTTTATTGTAAAAATTAGCTGTTGTTAACATGTCGCAAAAATTAAGTAACAATTTAAGTAACAATTATATATTTTTATTAATATGTAAAGATTTTTAATTTATTTTAAAAATTAATAGGTTTATTAATATTTAATAATTTAATAATATTTCAATTTAATGAATTATTATTAATGTTATTAGTTAGAAAAAATAACTTTCAGTATTTTAATATAATGTAATTTATAACATTAACCTCTTTGAAAAGATGCTGTCCGGATACTTTTGGCAGGTGAGAGTACATGTGAATCATACATAAAACATTTATAAATATTCTATAGTATATGCAGATAAAATATTTATGTAATGTCGCATTATACTTAATGTTGTTTCTATACTGATCCTATAGAATGAATCAGCGTATGATAAGATTTGGACTGAGAGAATTGGACGAAGCAGTATTCATTCTAGAATAACGAAGGTCATGTGCACATCGAGTCATTATCTATTTATACATCAATAAATACCATAGAAAGACTAAGAAACAATAATCTGTGACACAATAAAACGAAAAATCTAAAAAGAACAATAAATGAAAGTGATCTATAATTGATGTGATTTAAATCGCAATCTTCGTCACAATTTGACAAATCAAAATTTTCATACTCTTTTGCAGTTGATACTTTATTCTCAGTTTGTTCTCCTTTTGCTTTCTTTGAAATCAAAATCAGTTGATACTTCATTTTTTTTTCAGACATAATAGGAACAATACTTTTGAGTTTTGAAATCACTTCGCAAATACCCGGCTTTTCATCTGATTCGTGTTGCCAACTTAACTGTTAAAATTGTAATATTAAATAATATTAGTAGTTTTACTCACTTTCATAAAGAGCAACGAATTTACCATTTGTGTTTTGGATAGGTAAGAATTTCTAACATTTTCGTCTTTTTTTTGTTTCATAATCAAAAGGCGATGAACAGCTTGTTAATTTCCCAGAAGATGTATATGTCAGATTTTTCTGTTATTTTGTAACTTGTATAAAATATTTGGGATCCACGTAGGATATTGAGTCACGCGGTTTAGTAGACACTTTTTCTCCCTCTAAACATGAACACCAAAAATCAGGATGCATTAAGATATTTTTGGGATTCTAAAAAAAAAATGTGTTAATTACGTGATAAAGTGAAACATTTCTTTGAAAGAATGAAATATGATTATATTTACTAGATCTCCGTGTATAATTTTATTATGATAACCAGAAAACTGCAACCGCAATTTCTTTGGCAAACTTTAATTGTCTTTTCCATTCAATTAAAGCTCTAGCATTGTCTCTTAAGTGTTTTTCTAATGTTCCGTCTTCCACATATTCAAGAACGAACGAATAATTCGCATTGTCTAATAATAAAAAATATGTAAACAAGATACTTAAAGTAATATATGATAATTACATAATTAGGTATTTACTCTACTTTGTAACTTCGTAACCCAAAAAAACCTAATTATACTTGGATGAGAACTGAGAAGCTATTTTCATAATCTTGATCTATAAAGAAAAAGAATATAAGTAACCATATCGAAGAGGAGGAAAATATTCAAGATATACTGTAGTTCGTTATATAGGTTAAATAAATTAATCAGAATTTCAAGATGGTTAAATAACGCACTTCATTAATTATTTCCTCTTTCTTAGAACTTTCGTTAAATTTCTTAATCGCAAACATTGTTAGTGTATTCTTTCAGTATGCGGCCTGATCTAAAGAGGATCCTCCAAAGCCGATAATCTTAGGAAGAATCTTGAGGTCTTTAGAGTCATAATATTTAAGGCGTGTCTATATATAACGAAAGTCGAATTATTGGGACTAAAATCAAGATAATTTTTATGTATTTATAAAATGGTACATATAAAAAAGTATCAACAATGAGTTATTTATTATGATTGTAATCATGGTTTAAGATTACGATCGAGTAAGACGAAAATAATATCGAATTAATTGCATGATTTTAGAAAATCATTAATTTAACAAAGTTCCTAATTAAAAATTCTTATTGCTTCAATATTATTTATCAGAATTGTGCAATCATACCGTACATAGTATTCTGAAACGGATCCTTTTTCAGTTCTAATAAATAATATGAAACAAAAGAGACAATGAATTATGAAACAGTAATTATGCAAAAATGATTCAAATTAAATGCAATAAGTATATAACATATAGCAATCATGTGCGGTATGGTTTGTATGGCTTATTTGGAAATTGGTGCTTAGTTATAAATAACCTAATTTTAGTAGAATTACTAATTAATAATTTGATTATCCATTTAATTAAATCTTTCTTATTCAATAAGCAATATCAGTTAAGTAAACGTGTATTATTTGCTTGTTACTAGAAAATTAATTTTTATTGATAATAATAAATAGTAATATCATTTTGCTAAATTATGATTTATTACGGAATAAATAGCAAATGTTATAACAAACAGTATGCATTCTGATGACTATTCGTCAAAATCGTAAATTTTCTTTCTCTTTTGTCATTTTAAATATGTGTACTTTGAATCAAACACGCCAATTTATATTATTCATTAAATCGATCAATCTTTCTCAACTACACGATACGAAAATAACCGATAATGATGATACGGGTACCATTAATTAGCAAAAGGTTGTTATATAATTTTTTAAAGATAACTTTTTCTGTATGTAGTACACGCTTTAAAAATTAGTTTGTAATAAGTAATAAAGACGTTTGGTTTAGAAAGCTTTGCTTACAGTAAAAAAATAAAGTAAACTGTTACCACTTCCTCATCGATTTGCACTTTTCTCATAAATTTAGATAACTGTTAATTTTTGTACTTGATTTAATTCTTTATAATTATTTTTATCTATTCACGATATTGGTAAATAAAATATATTAATTATGCCGCTCTGAAATGATGTCTCGTAATTCTAATTTAAACACGTTGATTTAACAATGAATTATTTCTCCGCGCAATTTCTACGTATTACTAGTGATAATTTTACCAGTACCAGATATAATTTTTTATTTTTAATATACTGATTAAAATTTAATTTAAAATGTCTGTATTCATGAAAATATTAAATTTCGGGATAATGAGTTTCAGGATTTTGAATTTTCAGGATTACGATTTGTGAACGTCGGGTAAGGGATGCTAATTGTCAGTAAATCCGTGAGAACTTAATTGGCCGATTTTTTTATAACGAGTGATACGGTATTTAGCGTACATGATTGGTTAAATGCCATGTGATAGAAAATTCGAGCTTTCATAAGATCGATATTTTGCGTAATTTTAATTGAACTAAATACATCAGTTATTGCCGCAATATGAATGTAAATCAAGAGAAATTATCTGTTATATACCTATTGTCTTATTTCAATATAGAATTATGGATGCTGCACCACAAGACCACAAGATAGAATAATAATGTTTTGATATTGAATCACGAAATCACGAATGTATAACTGATAATTTTAATAAATAAAATGACACTTAAAGTAATACCTTTACAATAGCTGGATGTTTTAGAAATGTCGTACAAGTTGATCTGTCAGCTGATCTGTCCGACCTGATAGGTTTAACTACATATCTGTATGTCTATAGTATGTATACATTTTAAATCTCTCTCTTTCGGAATTAAAGGGACGTTATTCTTTGAAATAATTTATGCAGATATTAATGTAAGATAACATCCATTATCTTCAAAATTCGATGATGCTTTTTAATCGATTCGAAAAGTACCGAATGGAAAATTTTTCCTAGCATGACAGGAATATTTATTTTTAGACTGAGATTTTTTCATTATTGTAAAATTAAAAATTGATTGGGACAAGTTTATAATTTGATATTAACTTATTTTATTTTTGATCCTAATTGGTAAAGCTTGAAATATAAATATGATATAAAGTTAAGTTTATTTATTGAGATATTTTTTGATTTTCTAATAATCTAATCACAATTTTTTTTTTTATTTATACATCAATTTTCTAAGACAAATTTTGGGAAATTTGAGCTCGGTGAGAATCTTCTTATTTATTTACTCATTCGTATCATTTGTCTATGATGGAGCATCATTTTAATAATATGCTCAAGAAAATTTAATGACGCCAATTCAAAAACGTGATTATTTTTGTGGTATTCTGAGACATAATCATGAGCGATACTAACGAATTTAAATAAACGAATTTTAATTAATATTCTTATTCTCGTGAATGTAGGTGCAATAAGCGAAGCATTAAATATTAAATTTAATATTATTAATAAAATTACATTAATGAAAATCGCGTAATAACGTTAAGTAAAAACTTTTATCAAAAATGTAAGTAAAATAAAAAATATTAGAATTTTGAGAATTAAATCAAAAAATATATATTAACATTTGTAATCCCTAACCCTTTACTTTAAACAAAAGCTTTTTTTAACAATTTTTTCATTCGTTCTTAATAACGTGACGTGATCGTATCGGGAGATCGCGGATCGGAATAATTTGATTTAAAATTCCATCCATCTTTTTTTACATATTACAATAATGTCTGGACAAAAAGGCCAAAAGAGAAATATATTCGCTTCAACTTTAGCCGGTACTGGAGCAGGGTAAGATTATATTTTCATTTGTTAAATAATTACCTACTAGATTTTTTAATTGATGAATTTGATGATTTTAGCTTGGTTGAAGTATCGTTAATGCAGGTTAATTGTTTTTTTTTGTTTAAATCGGGTTAAAAACTTTTTTTTAATTCATTTATTTTAACAATTTTTAATAAATTTTTAGCCTACAGACGTATTGAAAACAAGGTGAGTTTGATTTCAATCTATTTATTTAATTTCATCAAATATCTAACATTACCAATTTTTTATGAAAGATATCAGGTAATCAGAATACCATTATTAAACCTACTTGCCATTTTATTCGTTAATTTCTTATTGGAAACAATGATTACTTTTTAGTCAATTCGAGTTGCATCAAATTATAATGATATTAGTATATTAAGATCATTTGCTAAAATTGTTAAACAAGAGGGATTTTTTGGTAATTTCAATTTTATTGCATATATATAAATGTATTTATGAATAAATTAATTAACTTTATATATTTTAGCTTTGTATAGAGGAACATTACCTGTAATGTGTATCGTTACTCCAAGGTATGAATTAAAAGGAAAAAATTTTTTTTTTTTAAAAAAAAATTAAAAAAAAAAAATTATAATTTTAACGTTAAATCTTAATTACTTTTTACTTAGAGTATCATTACAGTATACAGGATTAGCAATGTTTAAACCAATATTTGAAAGAATGGAAGGAAAATTTATACCATCTGGAAGGTTTGTCTATTACTAACTTATGTATCATTATCACGCTCTGATTAATTTTTAACTTGATTTTTATTAATATAGTGCATCTGCATTTACCGGGGTAAGTATATGATTTCTTAGATCTAAATGTTTTAAAAATATTTAAATAAAATTTTGTTTTTAATGATATTAGGTATGTACAGGAATAATGCAAGCAATAACTTTAGTAACCCCATTAGAATTAATTAAAATAAGACAACAAACTGATATAAATCGATTTAAATATCATGGAATGTTTTCCACTATTGCATTAATTGTAAAAGAGGAAGGGTAAGTATGTATTAAACCTACATATATTTTTATACTTTATATATTTGTATATTAATAAATTAATTTATAATTATAGGATAACAGCACTTTATAAAGGATTGGTACCTACGATATTTAGACAATCGTGGGGATTGGCTGTAAAAGTAAGTTAATTATTTAAAATTTTTAAATGTTTTTTAATAGAATTTTTCTTAATTCTTTAAATTTTATATTTCTAGTTCACTGGATTTGCACTGTTTTTAGATTTATTTCGTATGCAAAGTAATGATAATTTGAAACCTCACCATTTTGTTGCATCAGGATTCTTATCAAATGTATTAGTAGGAATTCTTAATTCACCTCCTGATGTAGTTAAAACGAGAATGCAAGATCAATCTGCTTCATATAAAAGTTCTTGGGATTGTGTGAAGATTATGATGAAATATGAAGGTCCCCTCTCTTTATTTAAAGGTTCTTTATTAAGAATCATTAGAATTGCTCCTGGTGGTGGTATACAATTTGCAACTTTTGAATACTTATATAGATTATTAGAAAATAAAGTTTGATAAATGAACGAAATTTTTTTTTTAAAAAAAAAAAGACAGAAATGTTTAATAAAATAAAAAAAAGAGGATAAAATGCTTGATAATGTTTAATTTGTTTTATTCTAAAAATTGTGTTTATATATATAAATGTTTGAAAGAACTATTTTAATTTCGAATTTATATTGAAAAAGATAAAAACTATAATGAATAAAATAATGTTGTTAATATTTTTGTTATCACTAAAATAATTAAAATGAAAATAACTAAATTTTCTAATAAAATTAATATAGAGATAACTAAAATATTGTATCTATCGTTCTTAATTTTAATTTTCAAGTTGAAAATAAAAAATCATCATCACCATTTCACTACTTCAGCTTCACCAAATAAACTTTCTTTAGTAGCTTTAATTTTCCCATCATCATCTTGTTTATCACCCTCAAATCCTTCAACGTCTTTAATATTACATAATTCTTTCTCTGAAATTTCAGGAAGAAATTTATTAATAAAACGAACTAAATGTCTATTTATTTGATCAAATTCTAATAAAAATCCATCATGCCCATCCGGTGACTGAATCGTAACCATCTCTGAATTTGGAATAAATTCCGCTAATTTATATTGTTCTGATATTGTAAATAATCCATCCGATTCAATTCCTAAAATAAAATAAAAGTAAATAAAAATGAAAACAAAATAAATATATATTCATATAATAAATTTCACGTTAAACTTACCAATAACCAAGGTTTGTTGTTGAATGCTATTTAAGACATCCTCCAATTTACCACGATCTTTTCCTATATCGTGACTATCCATTTTTCTAGTAAGATTAATATAACAATTAGCATCAAATCTATTAACAAATTTATCACCTTGATAACGAAGATAAGATTGTGCTGAAAAAACATGAGGGACAGATTTTGTTGAATGTTCATTATCATTATTTTCTGCATCAGTTGTTTTGTTATTATTATTTGTTATAGAAAAATTTTCACTTTTATGTCCATCATTATGTATGAGTAAAGCTTTTTCTGCAGGTGATAATGATGTTTTTTTTTGTGAATTTGATACTGTTGGATGTTTTTTTGGATCTTGAAACTTTCGACCAAATCTTGATTCAAAAGAATCTCGTGATCTATAAGTTAATAATGCCGACATCCTAGCAGCAGAAAGTCCGGAAGCGGGAGGCTAGAATAAATTATTAGATTAATAAATTATATTTGCCATTATTATTATTATTATTATTATTAAAAAAGTTAATCTTACATCATTTTGATCATAATATCCATCGCCTGAAAAAAAAAAAAGAAATTTATTATTTAATTTTAATTTAAAACAAATCTTTATAAAAATAATAACTTACGATATTTAATATCACTATAAATAGATTGTCTTTGGGCTTCATTCCAACTGATACACCAGGCCGAATTACGAGCAGATGTAGCAATTGGAACGAGAGTTTTAACATATTCTGGTCCAAAAAAAGACCATTCAAGTATTTGCATACCACCCATCGAACCTCCAATACAAATAGCAACTTGATTAATTCCTAATGAATCAAGAATCAATTTATGAAGTCTAAAAATGTAGGAAAAAATAAATTTATTATTTTTAGTTAAATGTTTCAAATAAGCTAAAACAAACTATAAATTGCTACATATTTTAATTACCTAACATCATCCTGCGGTGTTGTCAAAGGAAACTCTGGTCCATAATACTTTCCAGTTTCCGGATTAATAGTAACGGGTGAAGCAGTTCCATAAGGTGAACCAAGCACATTACCACAAAATATGAAAAATTTTGTGGGATCAAATGCCCTTCCTTTCCCAATCAGTGGTCCCCACCTACGAAAAAAAAAAAATTTCAATATTCATTAAATGCTAAAATATTTATTGACAAGTCATTTCTTACCAGTCTTGTACGTCAGAACTTCCACTAAGTGCATGACAAATTACCATAACATTATCTTTATTGTCGTTAAGAGCTCCCCATGTTTTGTACGCTACGGGTACTTTATATAAAGTATGTCCAGAACAAAGTGTGAATTCTGGTATGATTACAATGTTTTGACCGTGAACAAGCTGAGAGAATTTATTTTCAGTCTGTATTTCTATTTTTTCTAAATAATAGGTAAATGGAAGATACGATTTAATAAAAGTAAAAAAAAAACCTTCTAATTTGTTTAATTATACTAACCGTACATGTTGAAGAAAGAGAGTTTTTTTGATGATGTTGGATCAACTTTTTTTTTGCACTTATATCTTATTAGATGATCGACATACGTTTGTGTAAAATAATTTACATAATCTTGTAGCACGTTGCTACGATTTGCGAACTATAATTATTAATAAAATAGTTTAGTCTAAATTTAAAGTAAATTGGGTAATTTCAACCAGTTTACTTCAAATAGATGACGGATAAATGACCATAAACAAAGGTTTATGTATAAATAGGTTTTAAGTCAACCACGAGCTTGATTGTTATAATGATAACTTAATATCTCGTCATTTTTAACAATTTATTAACTAATTTTCTAGAAAAAATGCTGTTCTTCAATCGGTAGACTGTATATAGCTTTTTCAATACGGTTTATATATAAATAGCTGAGTCATGTACCACAGGCTTGATTGTTAAATGATAAATTAATATCTCGCCATTTATCAATTTATTGATTCATTTTCGGAATTATTCTAACCATTAATATAGTATTTATCCTTACATAATATAATAATTCATCCGTATGCCTTTAATGTTAATCGTGATGGGTGTGCATGTTCACAAACAAATTATTAAAGTACAGTATAATACATTCCATTCTTGTAGGAGATAACTGATATTTATTATCCACAAGAAAAAATGCGGTATTTATTATTGGAATAATGATACCACACATATTACGGAAATTATTTAAATAAAAAAATAATTTTTTTTTTGTTATCCTATATTTTGATTGCATAAGTCTTTCGAGTTGATTCTGTATTAAGATTCATATTTTATTATAAAGTGAATTACAATCAAATTCAAAGTACTACTTAACGGACAGTCGATATCTCAGGAACATAATTGAACAAGTTTTTTTTGTGATAATTAATTCGTTAAAATCAAATTTTTGTTAAAAATAATAAAAAAAAATTTATTTTGTGATTTGTTTTTAAAGAATTTGATTTTTTTAGTGCTAAAACCTTTCGATTTTTTCTTTATTTCCTGAGGTAGAAAATATAAAGAAAGTATACGACGATGTACTTATTGTATTCGATTAATATCCAATCAATCAAGTTTAGAAAATTTAATTATGCCATCCGTAATCCAATTTAGGTTTCAAGTCATTCGTTTCAAAAACGTTTTTCCAAATGAAGTATAACTACATCAAGTTAAATATCGAATAGATCGATATTATAACATTATATTTAGATTGATATTAGGGCGATTGATATTTATTTATGATATGAGCTGAATAAATTATTGTGAATATTATATTCGGTATTATGAGTATTCAGTTTACCTTTCAACTGAAAAATCTAAGATTTTCGATTTTTATTACTAATAAAAGAGATGCAGTTTGAACGTATAAGTTCTTCAATTTTACTAAAAATAAATATTAATTTTAAATAAAAAATATAATAATTGTGTAATATGATTTGTAAAGAATGATTTATAATTCTTTTCTATTTGTATATTTGTAATTGCAGATTAAAGACATATATATATATACCATATTATAATTAGAAATAAACAAACAATATGCATGTCAGTCCAGTGCGCAGTAGGCGCAGCGTACATTACTTTTATTTCCCGCGTATTTCGTTGAAAATATTAGGCGGCATTTTTCTTAGTAGCGCCTATTCTAATATATAAAGCGCATATGAAATTAGTAGGTTGCGCATATGAATTTTATTAATGATATGCGCTTTGCGCGTATAAGAATTTTTTGAATTTATAACACTGCCGGATGTCACTATTTTAGCGCAAAATAAAAATATATATTTAGATACACTTGGAATAAAATTGTATTAATAAGGTCATTCATTCGATTTTGAATAAGAACAATAATAACGTAAAAAGTTTAGTTTCATAATGATGTAACATACAAAAATGCTCCCAAGTACGACTAAATTAATTATCCCTTGTAAAAGTGATGCACGAATTTAAGCTAATGCTTATCAACACTGCTCGTCTCATTTCCATTTTGTCCTGCAAGATTGTAAATCAGCCGGCCATTTTTTGAATTTTAACTGACTGCTCTTGCGGTAGGCCGTTTTCAAGTTCCTTCAAATACTCTGCATGGAATCTCTGTTTTATAAATTATAAATGTAAAATATGTAGAGATTACACGAATGACCAAAAGTTTTTGATCTGTATGTTTCCGTTTGCCAAAGGAACATATATTCTCACTAACCCAGACGAGAATCTCTGGAGCGACCTGTGTTTCTCCAAGTCTATTGCTTGATATAATATTATTCAGGCTTTCGTTCTTTTAAAAAAGTTTCTTATGTCAAAAACAATAATAACCTATCAAATGGTAAACATAATAAAAAAGTCTTCCACATTCGCGTCTTCAATATTTATGACAAATTCGGGATCTAATGACACGTAATGATTCTGTTCAAGCAATAGTTTGCATAGGGATGATTGCTGAGTTTTGAAATATAACTTAACAACTTCTGTTCATGATAAATAAGTACAATTGAGGCTAAAGGGTCACTTATTCAGTCCAACAATACGTAGTAAACACAACTTATGTAACTTAAAGAATGTTTGAACTTTATTATCTGTGAGCCCTTCTACATTTGCAACACAAAATTTTAGATTTCGTTAAAGCATTTCGCTATTGATATTAGGTTGAACATACGAGTTTGGAATGGTGAGTAAAATTATTAAGTACTGCTGGGTTTTCTGAGAACACTACTGATACAAAATAACTCGTACCTTCAATGTCTGGTATAACAGTATTCGAAGCTTCAAGTTGCATATCTCTCTTTTTTTCGGAAATAAACAGATTTGGTTATCTAAGCCACTGAAACTTGAATTAGCCAAGACTGTAATACAACAAATTCAGTTAGTGATAATTATTCGTAGAACGCGTGATGTAAGTAAAGAATTGATTTTAAGAGAGTAAATTTTATTTTGAAAAGTCAAGATTTCTGTGGGATTTCACTTGGTATGCGATGAGATTTTTTTTTTCTAGGTTTTCTTTTTATTTTGGAGAGAACAAAAAAACAATATACCTATAAATATTAAATACGATCAGAACTCGATATAACGAACTCTCTGGTTAAAACAATTTATATTGTATTAATATAGAAGTAGATGTCAGGTGGCCTGTTGCTTTGCATAGTCTGGACAAGACGAAGTTAATTCCCGGTCGGAGCAAGGTGGTATGAACAATCATTTATCGTACAATAACATATTTCTGAGATTTTTGCCTTTTTAAAGATGGGAATCTTAACCTGTTCCAGGAGGTTTATCCCGTTCACCACATGACAGTGGCGCGATATCATAGTCTCGCTGATTTGTTCTTTCACTCTCTCACTTAATTTCTCTTTAGCCCTTTTATTTTAAAAAAAACTTCGACTTTTTCTTTGAGATACATTTTAAAGCACCTCTCTCTCTCTTTTTAGGGACATTTGGACACTTTAATTTAGTATTTTCTTTGAGAAGTGGTTACATTGATTTAATAAATTGTAATTTATATAAAAAATAAAGATCATTATGATAAGTTTTTTTTTATTTGCAAAATTTAAATTTTATTAAAATATATTAGAGTCTTTAGTATTAAATATAGCATAGCAAATTTTAACCACGTGACTTAATAAATATAATTACTCATATGATTTATAATACAGTAGCTACTTACGCGAAAAAAAAAAAAATTAATAATTCCTTAATCCTTATGACGTGTAACACGTACCGTAATCTTGATGTGGGTTTTGTCATGACTCATTGACTCATGACTCATGAGTATATATTTAAATAATATAAATATGTCTTTTTTTTCTTTTTTCTTTGTCTTCTTTTTTTTAGGTCTGTCTTTTCTCTGTCTAGGTCTTCTCTTTATTCTTAGCCCCCTTTTCTTTGCGTCTTCCTTTAGGTATATGGGTTGTTTTGTGTGTAGGTTTGTATGTGGGTTTGTATGTGGGTGGTGTATATGTTTGTGTATTTCCTTGCTCTTTCCCCTTTCCCTTCGTTCTCCCTTTCCCCTTCCCTTTCGTTCTCCCCTTTCCCTTTCGTATCTCCCCTTTCCCTTTCGTATCTCCCCTTTCCCTTCGTTCTCCCCTTTCCCTTCGTTCTCCCCTTCCCTTTCGTATCTCCCCTTTCCCTTTCGTATCTCCCCTTTCCCTTTCATATCTCCCCTTTCCCTTTCGTATCTCCCCTTTCCCTTTCGTATCTCCCCTTTCCCTTTCGTATCTCCCCTTTCCCTTCCCTTTCGTATCTCCCCTTTCCCTTCGTTCTCCCCTTCCCTTTCGTATCTCCCCCTTTCCTTTTCGTATCTCCCCTTTCCCTTTCGTATCTCCCCTTTCCTTTTCGTATCTCCCCTTTCCCTTTCGTTCTCCCCTTTCCCTTTCGTTCTCCCCTTTCCCTTTCGTATCTCCCCTTTTCCTTCGTTCTCCCCTTCCCTTTCGTATCTCCTCCTTTCCCTTTCGTATCTCCCCTTTCTCTCCCCTTTCGTATCTCCCCTTTCCCTTTCGTATCTCCCCTTTCCCTTTCGTATCTCCCTTTCCCTTTCGTATTTCCCCTTTCCCCTTTCGTATCTCCCCTTTCCCTTTCGTATCTCCCCTTTCCCCTTTCGTATCTCCCCTTTCCCTTTCGTATCTCCCCTTTCCCCTTTCGTATCTCCCCTTTCCCTTTCGTATCTCCCCTTTCCCTTCCCTTTCGTATCTCCCCTTTCCCTTCGTTCTCCCCTTCTCTTTCGTATCTCCCCTTTCCCTTTCGTATCTCCTTCCCTTTCGTATCTCCCTTTCCCTTTCGTATCTCCCCTTTCCCTTTCGTATCTCCTTCCCTTTCGTATCTCCCCCTTTCCTTTTCGTATCTCCCCTTTCCCTTTCGTATCTCCCCTTTCCTTTTCGTATCTCCCCTTTCCCTTTCGTTCTCCCCTTTCCCTTTCGTATCTCCCCTTTCCCTTTCGTATCTCCCCTTTCCCTTTCGTATCTCCCCTTTCCCTTTCGTTCTCCCCTTTCCCTTTCGTATCTCCCCTTTCCCTTCGTTCTCCCCTTCCCTTTCGTATCTCCCCTTTCCCTTTCGTATCTCCCCTTTCCCCCCTGATCAATGTTGCTGCACCTCAACGTGGTGATCAGGTGACAACAAGTTTTTTAAAAAACTTGGCTAAGTCAGCAACAAATAGTAATTACATACTACGTAAGTCACAAATCGATTCGTTATTTATTAAATTGATTTTATAACTAAATAAATAATTTGGTATATCTAATTTTTAGACTATTTGATTTTGAATTATTGTTCTTAGGGTTAGCACGTTGAAGAAATTTTTTAACATCCAAATTTAAACGATGATTTTCTATATGTTTTATTCAATCATATTCCTTTTTTTGTAACACTGATAATTTGCTATTGTCGTAATCAATTTTTTTTATTTAATGTTGTAATAAAAAAAGTTCATGAGTGACAGATTTTAACGGTTACCGTTTTCCTAGTTTTAAAAATAATTCATTACTGTAGCACTATTTATAAACATTTGTCGAATTTTACTTGGATTGAAAACCTGATCGTTTCCTAATTCTTTTAACGCTAATTCATCAAATCATTACAATTTCCATTTTATGAATATAAATATGTACAGTACAGTGTATTCACCATTTTACGCTCAAAACATTTATTCCGCTCCGAATGAAAACAATCATATGATGACGATCTATTACTACGGAGAGTTTTTGTTTTTCTGTTTTTCTAAATATGGAATTCAACAGAGAATCAAATTCTAGTAATACAATGATAGGAATTAAATACTGGATTTGCCTTCTAATATTGGCAATAAGAGAAAGTATGCTAAAATTATAATATTTATTTATTTGTATTACAAGAGGGATTATACCAAGTACCTTTTTTATTTAAAATTTTAAAAATATTATTAAGAATATTTATTTTTGTTATTTTTCTGCTATATAATTAGAAATATGAAGTAAATTAATTTTTTCTTCTATAATTGTAAACATTAATATGTGCTCTTCCAATCAATGTATTCATTCCATTAGCGGAATGCCTCAACTATATTTGTATTCTGGGATAATCAAGTTTCAACAAGTTCATGCATAAACCAGATAAACCAGGAGTTCTGATGGAAATATGTAGTCCAAGTGTGGATTGATTTCTGAACTGTTGTGGATTCTTCCATACATTGTTTTCTGGTACAATCGCCACTAGATATAATGAACTCTCCGTATAGAGTGAGTTCACTACATAATGTTATTATATAAACCGAACTGTTAGGTAAGCACAAATAAAATTTTATTCACATGATCATAGGTGACACTAAGAAATTCGTCTCAGAATACTTAAACGTGCACAGGGCGATAAATTATGCAAGTCACGTGGGTGAAAAACTTTGGGAAAGCAGGTATATCAAAATGATAGGATACGGAGTGTTTTACTATAAAAGTTCGCTATATCTAGTGTAATAAAAAAAAACTCTGATGAAAACATAAAAATGTGATCCGATCCTTATAAATTTGATTCAGATCCCGATTTGAATCCCAATTTTGTTATTAATCTGGAACCGCGAATCATATTGATAATCAGATCTGCGGATCGGATAATTTGCGCATATAATGGTGGTAATGTTCACATGCGATACCTCGTGACAATATCAATTCCCGATGCAATTAACAATTAACAAATCAACAGGATACCGATCTGTCTTCTAGTTATTGTATTTTTCAATAATAACTAAAGAAAGCGCTTTTTTGATTCTTGAAATTCAAATGACTCGGATCATTTTCATATAATTAAAATTCATTTTTATTTCATTAAAAAAATTAATTTTCGTATTTTGATAAAATATTCCTCCAGTAAAATGGATTTTGGCAAATTGGCATTTCGATCAAGTAACTTTCGGTAATATGACATTTCGATCAAGTAGTTTTGTAATACGAGTTAAACAAAATGGACTTCGGTAACTAATACCTATAGTGTAAATTTTATTGATTTGAAAAAACTACAAAGTTCTGAAATATTCCAGTTCTTAATTGCAGTAAATGAACTTAATATCCAATCTCACTCTAATCTCTTGTATTATTCATAGATACTTTGAAAGAATAAGTCTATTAATAATAAACAAAATAAAGCATGATCTGCATTAGCCGTACGATAATATGGATATTGTACATTAAAAAAGGTGTGATTGTGAGTTTTTTGCAACAGAATAGAAATTCTTGAACAACTTATCAACATAAGTAATTTACTTATGGATTTGTGGAATTATTTTAATTAATGTTTGAGAAAATTTTTCAAGAAGCTAAAATTGTATTTTATTCTGGAGTTGCTTTTAAAACGGGATAATTTGGATTTGGATGAAATTATTATTTGGAATAGGTTATTAAGACGGAGTTTCGCATAAAATACTTCTATTTCACAAGATGTCATAAAATTGGACAAAGATGAATTTCAATCGCCTAGACTATCGAAGGTTTATTATTAACTTCAGTTAAAACTCAAGATCACTACAAATGATAGTTTTTATTCATATTTACAAATAGAACAAAGTTCAAGTTGTTGAAAAGTAAATTAATACATCATTTTATATACATAATATAAAACATCGGCGTTGGATACGTAATTCTTTATTGTTAAATTAAGGGATGCCGTTGATCAGATTTTCGTGATGCGATCATATTAATGTAATTTTTCCCAAAAGGTCGATCCTCCAAATTGTATAAAAAGGTGATGTCCCGGTTAACGAATCCTTTTGTCTACCTCATGCAAGTAAAATAAAAATCAAACAAAACTAACTAATTAAACCAATCTAGCTTACCATTATTTACTGTACATCATCAATATCATTAATCAAATGAACTCGTATATTCTGCAAAGTAATAATAAGGTAAGATGGTTTATTGTTCGGCTAGCTTCTTGAAACTTGTCATCACGATGTTAATCAATCTTCCTATAGATGTTCCAAAATAAAAACGGACATTTTACCTTCTTGTTATATATCGGCATGCCGAGAAAATCTCAGACTATCATCACGCGCAGTGAAATTATTCACATGAAACTCGTCACATGCAACGGCACAGCAAAAGTCTTCACGTGCAGAATTCTGCGCAGTGTCGTAGTGCAGAAGAAATTAAGTAATCGATTCCTTGTATATGAGGTGGATTGGAATATTATGAAAATTAAGTAAATTGGTAAGTTTAATCGAGAAATATTGCATCGCTTATTTTCTTTAACTCATTGCTAATCTCCAGAATTTACGCAGTAGTTTTGAAATTACTTAATCTCTGGGAAGTTCTCTTGCGGAAATTGGCTAAAATCGATAGTTTCTTTATAATTTATGCGAGTGATATAAATGGGCAAACATTCTGTATATATGGGTGGATTATTTATTTCGAATATCTATTGTTGAAAAGGCCGAGAATCTCGTAGTTAGCTATAGAGAAATAAATTAGTTATAGATATTTTTCGAAAATGTGAGAGAGCAAAGAAATAAATATGATGCTGGGACTCGCATTTCATATGTTTCTCTTATTTCTCTAGCACTTGTTCAAAAAAAAATTCAATATCAGATATCTGTTGATGCAATAATTCAACAAAAAAGTTAATTCATATTAGTCATATTGTGTATTGGATCGATATTTCTGCTATGCATTTTTTTAA
The DNA here is from genome assembly GCF_026210795.1 of Rhizophagus irregularis. Classification (NCBI taxonomy): domain Eukaryota; kingdom Fungi; phylum Glomeromycota; class Glomeromycetes; order Glomerales; family Glomeraceae; genus Rhizophagus; species Rhizophagus irregularis. The sequence goes on along the minus strand of NC_089436.1, from coordinate 1,378,726 downwards.
CCAAAAAGACGCAAATAAAGTAGAGAAAGTTCTTTCAACAATAACAGAAAATAAAGAAAAAGTTGACTACTTGAGGGGATATATCGGATATGTCAAATCAAGAGGTAAGCCAATTTCTTTTTGACGTGAACATTGTCTCATAGAAAACGAAAGAGACTTGTAATGGAATTAAATACGAAAAAGAAAAAATAAGAGATGTCATTTTCAAACTCTTTTTGATGCAACTACCTACAGCCTTTCTCGCTTGTGGAAAGTATATAACCCGACACGTGTTAGAGTATTATGGTTAACTCTCCAGACGTGACCTTTCAATTGATACACCGCCGACCGCTGGCCGATGATAAAGAGTGTGAAAAATTACAAACTTAAGGGTATTATCAAAGGGTATGCCTGAAATATCAAATGTCAATAGTGTCCCACTTACGCAATTAGATAATAACTATGTCATAGCTGGGAAAAAATTTCTTGATGGAAAAGCTCCATATATTTGTGCTAACATCACATACAGTAGAAGTTATAGGAGAAATAAAACCTTTAGGTTCTTGCTTCAATTCTACTTATCGGGACAAGTTTTACATTATGCTACTCTAACACTGAAGCAATAAAGGAAATTACAGGGTTCCTAACTGATTGTAGTGAAGAAAGTAAAACACCATACAAGATATCATTTTCTGACCAAATAAGCCTTAGCAACCAAATAACTACAAAGTATTTACAAGCACTTCTCAGTTTGATATATTGCCATCCCATGTCAGGTATTTTGATGACCTAATATCATCTCTGCAGTATGCACTTTTTAATTTTGTAATTTTATGACTTTCAGGACTGGGTGCACAATTAGAGACTTGATTGCATCTACATCAAATTCTACCACATTTGTGTCATTGGTGATATAAACTCCATTGTCAAAGTTATTAGAAATGTGAAAATGAAATATAAATATTAAATAAGCTTCAAAGCCATACTACTGACGAGAGAATTATAAAGCTCGTCAAATCATCAAACACTGCGTTAATGTTACAACCACAAGCAATTGGATTGTTCAAACTTCAAAGAATCTCACGAGCCTGTGTCAAAACTGGGGGATGTTGTGGATATGTCATCAAAATAATATAGTACATGGCGATGTACGATTGAATAATATTCTTATTTACAATGGCAGGCTTATCTTAGCTGATTTTAGGTGTAGTTTGTGTGCAGGAAATGTAAGTGTTCTTCTGGAAGTCAGTTATGATTTATATTATTACTAATTTGTTTATAAATTTCAGAATTGGAATTTCTGTGGTCTGGCATTGCCATTTCACTCATTACAATTGATGGAAGCTATAAAAGCTGAGCGACCAATTGTTAAGTTTTAAGATGACTTATTTACGCTTGTTCAATCCATTTACATTCGCTTAAATGAGAATCAAGTACTTGAAGCTAATATAAATACTTCAAATAAAGTAGATGAAGCTATTGAATTCTGGAGGGGAGTGTTTGCGGATGGGATTTGGAAGAACATATGTAATTGCTGTATAAATTTGAATTATAATAATTTGAAGGGATATATCAAGCAGCTTGCTTGAAATACTTATTTAAAAATACTAACTACTAGCTTATAAGTTAAGGAAAAGGAAGTGTAGTAAAAATATATAAAATATATAGCTAATAATGTAAAAATTCAATAATTTTCACATTAAATAATATTCCCGCTATATTGCATTATAAAATATTTATTGATTTTCGCTAAAATTAATGGTAATTTTTACAAAAAAGTCATTCAGGATGGGTGGATGATAAAATGGGTACAGAATCCCAAATATTATTTTAATAGTAAAGTAAATCTCAACCATAGATTTTTTTGTCAAATTTTTGGTAATATTTTTTGTCCTAGTGCTTATGTTATTTAAATGGTTTTAGAGTGTCTTCTTGCATTACATAAAATCTTTGGTATACTAGAATAAGAGCTATACTTTTTTTACTTAATTGGTGATATATAAAAAGTCTTACCAAAGCTGATTTTCGGTGACTTTTTGACCTTTGCTAGATGGAAATGAATCACTTTTAAGAATTAATTCTAGGATATCATGAAAATATGGTATGCTTTTTAGGCTTGAATAAGTCGAAAATTGAATATAATCTCACTTCGTTTGATTATATTCAATGTTTCTTTCAGAGGCAACCAGTATGACATACATTTTTCGATTTATTATTTGGAATTAAAATTGGGCTAGAAAGGCTATAATAGATGGTTTTATTCTTGGTATCCTATGCTTATTTCTAAGCCAATTTGATACCAGAAATTTTCGTATAGCAAAATTTGAGCCTGGCACAATTTTAAGCATTGAATTATATATTATGGATTCTTATTAGCTAGAAAGCTTCGGAAATATTATTGGAAGCTTTTCTGGATACCTTCGGAAAATTTTGTCCTAGAACTCACATTTTGCCCCTACTATTGGCGTATAATAGATATAAATCATACCAAAAGGTGAAAAAGCTCTGTTAACTTTGCAACCGAACTCCGAATGACAACAATCATATGATGACGATCTATTACTACAGAGAGTTTCTTTTTGTTTTTCTAAATATGGAATTCAACAGAGAATCAAATTCTAGTAATACAATGATAGGAATTAAATACTGAATTTAAAAAACTGTCCGTTGCCTTCTAATATTGGCAATAAGAGAAAGTATGCTAAATTTGTTTGAAAAATGACTTGAAATGACACAATTGACACATGATTACAAATGATGTGTCATTTTAATACTCGAATGACGAACTATGATGAGTCATTTGCAAGACGTATCATGTGAGTTTATACACGTGATACCGCAAATCAGAACTCATTTTGCCCCTACCACTATAAAGATGACAGTTGAAGACTTTTTCCTTCGAATTTTTTTTTAAAAAAAAGAAAATTTAAATCCTCTTTTTATACGATATTTAAAAATCGTTCATTATTATTTTTTTATTAAAATTTTCGTGTTAAATCTTTCTTTGTATACTTTGTATGTCCTTTCTTGTAAGAATAAATTCAATTAATTATTACAACCAGATTTTATTGTAATATTATTAATTGTGAAATATATAATTTTTTCATTGTTCTAATAATAACGTTTATACAGCATTATGGATAGTACTTGTTCATTTTATGATCAACAATCATCTACTATAAATTATTCTCAACCTGTCTCCGCTCGTCCCAATCAAAACGCGCCAACACGTGATTTTTATTATGAAATTCAACAACAAAAAAATCTAATCTGCTTCTTAAAGTTTTATCATTTTTCATCAAATGATGATAATTTTTATCTTGTTAATTGTAAAATCATTTCACAAGAAGACACTCTCGATAGTCATGATCGCCATAGTCACGAATTCTTTTACCAGCATCCAAGCGATCCCTCAACAAGATATCATGTTACTTGTAAATTACTCTCAAGTTCTTTAGTAGAAAACGTTTTGAACGATGAAATTTGTGAAATGGATTTTGATATGCGAGTATTATCCATACATCAAAAGTTACATCTCGAACAAAGCTTGAAGCAAAAACTTTACTATCGAGTGTATTGTAGAAATACATACTCACTTGATATTGGGAATCATGTAATAGTAACACCAATGGCAGATATTCAAAACTATAGTTACAATGATTTGCCAGGCAGTGACCATTTTATAAATGGATCGGAGAGCACTTACATTCAACCGCAGCAACAAGTTGATTTCAATAATTTCACAAATTATCAAAATCATCAAAATAGTTTCAACCCCTCTTTAATCTAAGTTTAATTACAATTTTATATGTTTATATAGAAAATTTAAAAACGTATACTAATGCGAATAAATTATTGAATATAAATTTGTGTTAATTAATATTATATATTTTGTTTCTAGAATCTAGAAAAATCACTTATAACTATATTTATTTATAGAATTATAGCTTTTGAAAAAAAAATGGTTTAACGCTAATTGTTACAACCGAATATTTCTTCTAAATTGGGGTTCATTTTTTATAGGGAATCATAAAATTAAGTTTCTATGAGTTATATTTACATTTATGGTAAAATGTTATTATGTAATTGATTATGAATACTTATTTATTTATTTTTTTAAGATTTAACATAACAATTCATTTATATCAATAAAATTATGATTATGCATTATGATTTAAATTTTCCGCATTTGATAATATTATAATTATTTTTTAGTATATTAAAAAAAAATAGAGTAATTCTCATATAGCAATAAGTTTGGATATTAGCATATTAATGATTCAATAACATACTTTATATTGACCAATTACAAAATTTTATTTAATGACAAATTCTGCCTTTCACTGGTGTTGATTTAGCTTTCTTTCTATATATTTTTGAGCTTTCAAAGTCGTGGGACTTGGCACTGGCAAAATCCGGTAGTGAATTTCACTAAATATCCTGAATCGACAAAATTAAAACACCGAAATTAGTTGTGAATAAATTCATTCGTAGTTGATATGTGAGATTGAGGCAAAGTAGCGACTATTACTCAAATGTGGCAAAATGATTCGTACATTTTTAAGATCGATTCACGGGATATTTACTTTTTATTTGAGCGTGCTCCCCAAAATTTCGAATAAATAAATGAATTATATGAATATTATTTAACAATTATCTACCGATACAATTTCGATGCAGACAAAGGTAGTCCGATTTGGAATTTGAACGCTGAATAATGAATAGTCTCACAAAAAATAATAAATTGATCTACTTACCCTATAAAAAAAATGTCAGAAAAATGTCCAGAAAATGTCCGGGCGTCCGGAAAATGTCCGGAAAATTGCAATATTCCGGACGCAGAGACATTGTGAATTCCGGAAAATGCCCGGAAAATGTCTAGGAGGGTTCGGGCCTGGTTCCAGAAAGTGACCGGAATATTACAATTTTCCATAGGGGCTTAGAGGCTTGTCAAATATAATATGGAGAAGTTCATTTTAATTTTATTTTAATTCGTACATTCGCATTTTCATATGAATAAATAATGTTAGCAAAAAGAATGTATAATACTAAAATTGTCTATCATTCTAGTATAACTCATTTGCTGTTTATTAAGACTAACCAGCCAATAATTTAATAGAAAAAAAATCTATACTAAAAAGATAGCCACACTTGTATAAAATAAATTAATTTCGAAAGAACCATTTTTCGAATTTGGAATGTGTCATATCTCTGTATGGCGTGGGAAGATCTTGGTAAGTTTTTTGTTTATGTTTTACATGCAAATGATTATATAATGGATGTATTTCCGATAAATATTAAAATCCAAAAAAAAAACATTTCTTTCACTTTTTTGTCAATATGAATGCATGATGTTTTAATAGATTTAACTTTATTGAGATGAATTTTTTTATGAATGATTGATTGTACAGAAAAACAATTAGATACTAATTTAATGGATATTCGGGGTACTGGGTAATGAATTAGCAGATAATATAGATCCTCAGTGCGATACAATATTAATTTAGACATAATTTTACATTTATGATACAATCAGATTATTGATAAAAACATCGGAAAATTTATTGATCACATTTGTGCCTGTCATAGAAGCAAACTGGAGATATAATAGGATTAGGATTAATAGAGATATCTTCAACTGTTTCAAATTGATTGAAGATACATGATTCAACTGCACGTCAAGCAACTGAAGCAAGGATAACAGCATATTCATTAACTGAAGCTTTTAAATTGAATCAGAAGTTCCTACAGTCCTATCTACATTAGAAATTATGAAAAAATGATATTATCACTTATGCGGAGACGTCAAATGCAAATACTGTGACAGTTAAATGAATTCTTTGATCACTTTTTTAGTTGTACTAATCTCACAAACGCATGTGGCAAGTTAACAACAAACACGGCCAGAATGCTTCAATATAACTTAAACAATCAACAAATTCGATCTTTATTAAAATATTTATTTGACATTTGGAGATAATTGTAATATATATGTATATAGATGAAAATATTGGCTACACTCTCCAATCTGCAAACATTATTTGGTTGACGCTTGACACAATTTATTGTAAATTATTAATCGAAAACTTTTTCCTGATCTCATAATTTTAATATAATCAACAAGAAACTTGTCAAAGTAACTATAAATTATATAAAAAAGGAACACAAAAATATTTTACCAACAAATAATAATGACTTGATAGGTTAACTTTTTAAAAAACAAGTTACAAAATAATGTTACAAATATAAAAGGAAATAGACAGGGGTAGTTTAATTCAAGAAAAGAAACCCTATAAAAAAAGAAAATTCGGAATTTGTCCTGAAAAGTATGGAAAATGTCCGGAAATTTTCCGTGTATCCGGAAAACATTCGGAAACGGTCATGTTTTGGAACATTTTCCGGACGCTCGATTCTGGACAAATTCCGGACAAATTCTGGAGTGTCAAGAAAATGTCTGGAATTTGTGCGTCTGGAAAATGTTCCAAAACGTGACTGTTTCCGAATGTTTTCCGGACGCACGGAAAATTTCCGGACATTTTCCATACTTTTCAGGACAAATTCCGAATTTTCTTTTTTTATAGGGAAATTATCGTAGTGACGTAAGTGGATGAGGAATTTCATGGGTTAATGTACAATGTACAGTAAATTGTCCTTATCCAGAAATACAGAATATTCCGGTTTTTGTGACGGCAATAAAAAACCGTCAATAGCACGTCACTGACAAAGATCATATGGGGATAAGCACAGCAAAACAAGGGGATAGCCTCAAAAAAAAATTTCTTAAGTTTATATGATAATTATGCTCCAATTTATCCAAAAATTACAGTTGTAATGAAGTCTCAAAAAAAAATTTTTAAATCCTATCCCCTTGTTTTGCTGTGCGTGTCCCCATATGTAAAGTCAACAAATATTTTTTACAGCCAAAGTCTGCCGAAATTAGCAGAATTACAAAACAAATGAGCAGAATATGCACCGAAATAATAATTCAGGGCCGCAGAAGCAGGACAGAAACTGTCGGCAGATCATAAAATTTCACCGCAAAATTCATCATCTCTGCGTCTAACGATGATGTTATATAGTCTATATTATTAGTCATCATATATAAACTTTTAAAACTTTTTTTTTTAAAAAAAAAATTTTATCCTTTTTCTTTTAAAAAAAATTTTATCTTTTTCTTTAAAACAAATTTTTATCCTTTTTCTTTAAAATAATTTCAGTATGAATAGTGATAATAACCAAAAGTCTAGTATTGATGCGAATAATATGTGTTTGCGAGTTTTAGTTTTTTGTTACTTTCTGTAAAAAATGGTCAAAAGGGCCTTTACTGTTCAACATGCTTGAATAATCCATTATATTTAATTATATAGATAAACCTTGGAAGTAATTTTTGAAAAAATATGTTCTATGGATAAAAATGTTGCCAAAAGGTTCGATGGTATTGACAAAAAGATTGATGATAAGATTAATGATGTTTACAAAAATATGAGAGGAGAATTTGGAAAAATATATGAAATTATTGCCCGAAATGAAATAGGCAAAAAATACAGGCAACATTATTCTGAAGAATTTAATGTTTACGATTTAAATGGTCTTGTACGTATAATTGCACCAAAGGACCAAATTCTGCCTCAAGAGAATATGGATTACGATAGTCAGGCTTACATTATGGACCACAGAGCTGATAAAATAGCGAGATATATTTACATGAGTGATAAAGAAAAAATACCAAAGAATTTTTATCTTAAGAAATTAATTGCTATTTTTATTTTTGTAACAGAATAATGGTTTAATTGAAAACTTTAAAGATTATGTCAACAAGGCAGAAAAATTATATAACTCTGACAACCATATCGAGCTTTTTTCTTTTGCTAAAGAATCTATAAATATTGCATTAAAGAAAAAAGATAAGAGTCATCAGATTTACTTGGATCAAAAATGGGATGGAGTTTTTCTAAAAGCAAATGTATGTGTTATTATTCCCAAAATATGAATGGGTAAGGTAAAAAGACAAATGAGTTTAGGAATTCAAGATCGTTATATTCTAGAAACATAAGAGACAAACAAACTCTGTTCTTTACATACCTAAACTTACTGGCTATAGTTCTTGATCTTTGTAGTACAACACTCACACATATTTTTTTAAACAATATAGGAAGCAAGGTTGGTGACTCATCCAAACAATCTTTTTTAATACACCAATAAAGTATCACTATAATGATATTAACCGCCCAAGTAACAGATCTGAATAAGGCATCGAAGAAAGGGTATACCCCTTTTTTAAAGATGATCAATATCGATGTGCGTGGAAAAATTGAAGTAATCGTTACGGGAATTAATGTTATACTTAACCTAGAAATAGGAGAAATTAAAAGATCAGAATCTAATGATATCATTAAGCATGGATTTGTTCAGTTGTGCTGGCGTCTCGCTGTTATTGGTTACGCTTTAGATATTTTATTTCCCAACATAAAATGCACTCTGGTGGGTAATCTCTTTTCTCCAAGAACCGATAAGAAATTCACTCCTGAGTGTGATGATGCTTTCATTTATACGAATAAAGATAAGGGCTTTAATTATTTTATTAGACACATTTTTATATAAGAATGAAAGAAGAGTTGAAACTAAAAAATGGACAAAAGCATTTGAATAGCAAGAAGGACGTTTTTAATACTAGACATTTTTTTTTTATTAATTTGTAGACTATGCTAATTATATTGTTTATTTAATATTATTTTAATAAAAAGATTTGACTTATGCATTGCAATATATACACAATACATCGTAGAAATTTAAGCTACATCAAATTTTTTTTTTTTAATAAAAAAAGACAACTCAGATTACATTATTTTGCATTATCACGTGATCTATCAGTAAAAAATAATTTTTAAGGATGATACTCTATCGGAAGCTATAGAAGATTCTTTGGTAACCCCAAGAAGATAACGTCTGAGCCTGTTTATTATTTGTTAACAACGGTTTGCGTTTTTGTATTGTTGATTATTATCGAGATATTTCTTTCAAAAACGAATCATATACTATATTAATTATTAGAAGCTACCCCAGAGTCCCAGACCTTTTTACACCTTATTAGTCACAAATATATAGTTATTATTGTCACATTGTGTTTTGTTTCTCTGTGTATATGGTTGCAAAACTGATTGTATATATTTATCACGCATTATTTTTTTTTGAGTAATTGCTTACATCTTTAGATATCAATTAACAACAGCTAGTGCTACTATTTTGTTCTTAAAGAATATTTGTCGATAGATCACTTTTATAATAATTGTGACATCATCAAATCAAGAAAAAACGAAATCGACAATAAAATTCATATTTTTTATCAACGAATGCGCTAATTTCAATAGTGTTTTCGATATAGAAACTTTCTTAGGCGATTTTTAATGGATAAGAATACTACTAGTGAGTAAAATAATATTTGGAAAAGATAATAGATAACGAATGATAAGTCATTTTTACTGTATTGTATATGAGTTGGATGTCATCTAACCATGTTCTTATATACCCGAAGATATAATATATCGATCACATCCTCCAGGCATCAATATTATATCATCGTTTTTAATCAGAATTATCATTACTGAGTATTAAGAATTCCGCAGATAAGACCAATTGCTAACAAGGTAAAAGAGAACGTAATTTTTGACATCGCATTTGTCCTACGAAAAAGGAAACAACTGCTCATACTCATGTGGGCGATGTTTTTGAAAGATATATTCTACAGGAATTAGTATCCGCAGATGTTGAAAATTTACTTCGTAAGCTTCTCTTATATTGTCATGTGATAGTTTCATTAATTAATGGTCTAGATGAGTAATTATCCACGAGCACAAAGGAGGGCACATGTTAGTACATTACACGTGTAGTATTAATGATAAGAAATCGAATGAATAAGGAAACAGTAATAGTTTTTTAGTAATCGAAAACTTAAGAAATTATTACTCCAAAGGATACGTATTAGATAGAGGCTGAATTTTGTGGTATTCCATTGTGCAATGATTGCAGTGCACTCTCCAACTATGGTGGTTTCTGATGAAGTGTCCGACAGATTCTGATCATCTCCTCCGGAAATTGTTTTTGGTGCGGAGAATATTTTTCTGGGACGGGCCTCTCGGAAATTACAGTCACGTGATTTAACACTAGTTCATTAATTACTTATTTGTCGCGTACCGTAGTCAACAAAAATTAGTTCTAAGGCGCAGTAGACAATTAAGCAAAGTGATATGTGAAGAATATCCGGAAAGAGCGACAGTGTGACCCACGGGTCACGATCTCAAATAAATACAAAAAACAAATGAGGTTGTGCGATTACTGTACAGACATTAATGAAATCGTGTTTTACTCGCATATGTGTTCTGTACTATTATTATTTTCGTAACATGAGGTACAACGATTTATGAGAAAAAACTTTTACTTGTAATTTGTGAAATAAAAATGTTCCCATGTATTAACTGACATAAGAGTATTATTGGCGATGATTTCAAGTGTTAATCTTTAGTGAAAACATACGCTAAAAAAATATTACGAAAAATATAGGGATACATTACATTTGTCGAAAGTGTGCGACTGCTTACTACCCCAGAACTCACCAATCCAATTCTTAGAATCATTGTTAACAATTTCTGATGAACGAAGAAATATTTGCTGTGGTCGATAAATATTACGATAACAGGTAATGAATATTATAATAGGTAACAATTAGTATATAATGAGAAAACATCGAACATATAGTAAGAATAAAAATCGGAAAGGAACGCACAGAAAAAAGAACAACTATACTTCGTCGATATCCAGATTGCATTGTCGATCCCCAATTTCGAATATTGCCCAAGGGATGACCTCCACACACCTACTATGATCAAATTACTTTTTTTCTCCCGAATCTTCCCGAGTGTTATTATGTTAATGTACGTAGAACTTTAAAAAAAGAATCAAAATCTTGTGAATTCGTTGGTTAAAATTTAAGCCATGTAATAAAGAAATTTTTTTGCTATCTGTATACGTAGAAGTATGCAAAAATAAAATAATAAAATAAAATAATATCGAGAGTTTTAATTGTAAATATGCACAATTTCTTTGCCATACTTTTAATTATAATTAAAATTGTCCAGGTTCCGTGTATACGTACTGTACTATGTACAGTGTAACGAGAATAAAGAAATACGCCACATATGTATCTCAAACTTTATTCCTTATCGCTCAATCAACGTTACACACCATTATTATCTTCGTTATTGACGCACATTATGTTGCATTTTCATTTTTTTTTATTATTTTTTTCAAGATTGAATCAGGCTATATACACACAGCATGATGCAATATTTTCATTTGATCTTTTTTTCAGTTTGTCTTTTAATTTGAATAAAAAAAATATTTCAAATATGTATTGTTACGAGATGAAAAACAATACAAAGTAGAAATATATTGTCATTTTGTATCAGTAATAGTTAATAATGCGTCTGATCATAAGAATGCAGCGTGTTAAAAGCAAAAGTAAAAAAATATAATGTTGTGCATCACAACCTGACTTACGAGCTTAATATTGTTTCATACAATAAATTTTTATTATTTGGTAACTATCTAGGTTGCGAAGAACAATGAACTATCATTGCTGTATAGTTCAAAATTTCGAATTGCAAATTTGAATAAAATTTACTGATCCGAAATCTCTTAACGACGGCACGACGCATACCGTATATTTCCGTCGCTAATTGTATATGAATTCTAGTCAAAATCGGAATAATGCGGGTCAGGAAACAGTCAGATAGTAATATCCACGTGATCATAAGCAGGAATAAGCATTTATATTGTAATGTATAGATTTTAACATCAACAGACCATTGAAATTATTAACCATCTTAAAGAATTCGACAAGTCGTTCGTTTTTTAAGAAACTCTTCGATTTTGTAATTTAGTTTCTTTATACAAGTAGTCCCAAGGTATTCAGTTTACAATACAATTTATGAGTGATAGATTTAAGTTACTATTATCTGTATAAATGAAGAATTTAAATTCTTAAATTAAGAACAATTATCAATAAAAAGCTATTTATATTTCTCTGTGGAAAAAATGTAAAAATGGCTTATAGAACTACGAAATAAAAGTTACGGGCAAGAAATGGCTTTGTCATCGAGTCACGAGCTGAATATTTTTGGTAATTCATTCTCATAATTATGTTGATTAGTAATTAATTATGGTTTTTCCCTCAAAAATTAATTTCGTATATATCAAAATAAAATAAAAATACAATTTCTATCTATACGAATTTCAAAAACAATAGTTTAGGAGAAGTTCCGTGCTCTATTTTTCATTTTTATCAAAATAACAATTTAAGTATTCTAAATAATAAGTATATAAGCTACTAGTATTGTATATGTGGCTTAGTATATTCAAGTAATACATCATTATTATGTACATTTATAGATTTATTTTTTATCGGGTGCTCCAGTTAGGGAAATAAAATAATGAGATGAGGGTAATCCGACAATATAGTTGGGGTCTGTTATGCAGATATCATAAGATTTGCTCTATTACGCCGAAAAAAAAACAAATAAATATAATTGGCCCAATTATTTGCATGAATCAAAAACGTGATGATTTTAAGTGCTATTTCATATGGGTTCATTTTATGGGACACGTAAAAGGTTCATAATATCTTTAAATACTGTTGCATCATTTTATTTTCCTTTTAGATAAATATAAAAAAGATCCTCGTTCAAATGTTTATAAAAATAGCATCTTATTAGAAATATAGCCCGTTCTCATTCTTGTTAAAAAAAATTTTTTAAAGCATAAAAAAGCAAATAAAAGAAACAAAACACCCCGACTGACCTCCGGGTCTCGGGATCTCATCATAATAATAAGACTTTTACATACGGTAATTGTTCAGATTGTAAATTAGTCAACGAACTGCCGTTGCGTGATGCAAAATTGCGATATTGTAAATTTGTAATAGCACAGACTACTTTGAGTGGATTGATTTCGACTTATTGAATATACTAATAAACGAGGCACTTTCGACTATAAAGGTTCAAATTAGCTCGTAATGTCACATTAAGATCATCCTAAAGCGATTTTAGATACACTCAGAATATAAATCAAAAATTCGTAAATCAAGTAAGTATGAAATAAAAACGCCACCACTTCAAATTTTTTATGAATTAATTTTATTAATACTTTTTAACAAAAATGTTACATAGTTATTTCAATTTACGCATAACTAAATTGTGTTGAGTCTTAGAGATATTATGAATATGGATCTTGGTCGCTCGGGGTAATCTGGTCCGATCGCGTAAATGTTATACTTGATTGACTTATATAATGTTGCAATGTTATATGCTAACTCATTCAATGTTAATTGTAAATTTTCCTGGTTAAAAATTTCTTCAAAAATTATTTTACACCAATGTAAAGATTTCGGAAAGGACGGTTCGAATTCCTCTTAAAAAAATTTTTCGTAGTTACGTAGATTCGAAGTATTTACAATGATATTAGCCTCTTATCTTTACGAATGTTAGGGTCTAATCAATTTGACTTGCCGAAGAGATTAGTTTTCGCTCTACTATGTTATGTACTAATATTATAAATATCTATTTGATTACAAATTTTTGGTTTATATTCTGAGAATTATCTAATCGTTTTAGGATAACCTTTAATGAAACCGTTATGAGTTCTTTGATGCATGACCGAATTGGCCGATGTTTTCACTTTTTAGTAGTATTTCTGCAATGTTTGGGATATTTGAGCCGAAACAGTATGTAATAGATCCGTTGGATTTGTTGGATTTATAAATCAATTTTTGATATTGTCGAAGAAATTAAATTCTGGATCTTGAAGCGTTAGATTTAAAAATTTCATTCCTTTATTCCTTTTCCAAATTCTTTTTTTTTAAATCTTAATTAATATTTAATCCAACATATATAATAAATACAATAATATATCTTTTGCGTATTGATATGTAATTAATTATGCATGACTTCAATTCTCAACACTTTAAGAATTTTCGTTTACTTCAAAAATTTATTACATTATATATTTCTAAGACTGATTTAACGGAAGGTTCAGCACTAATATTATTTAAAAAACGGAAGATAATTATTAATACAAATAAATCAGTTTGTCTCATCTATTTTTTGTATCAATATTGACAAAGATTATATAAACTCTAATCTATTTTATTAAAATAGGAACGGCTAAACTTTATTTTGAAATGATACATAGTACAAACTTAAAGGTTTGTTGATGTATTCATGTAACAAACCTCCTAATAATATTATTCTTTTTATAATACATTTATTCATGTTGATATAATAATATATAATATAGATTGTCTAATGTAATTACAAACTATAATAATTTACAACCTTGTCGGACCTTTTCCTAAATGGCGTTTTCCTGAATATACCATTTCTCAGTCAATTTTCCGAGAATCCCCAATATTCGAATCCTTTATAAAAAGAAATATTCAAGTTCTTCTGATGCAAATTCTTCAGATAAGAGAAAGCAAATTAATTTCGGCAATAATAAGAGGACCCCGGAAAAGTCTCATGTAGGTAACGATTGGTAACGTGTAGAAGTTCGTAGAATAATCACGTAGATCCTTCCTTATATGGATAATTTTTGATAATTCTAGTCAGGAAATTATTTCCTTCTTTAGACACCAGCCGGAATTATTGTAATTTCGGCCCTGAACGAGATCTTAGAGCTAATAATAAATTTTTTTTTTGCCCATTCCTGGGTCCTGCAATAAGTAATTCTACACCAAATTTTTAATTATCAACTCATCCGTTTACTTTGCTTTAGGTGGATGGGTTGAAAAATTTCTTTATTAACTAATTTTCTACACATGACGTAAATATTTCAGTTTTTGTGATACGTCTATTGATAGAATTAATTCGCGAAACGTTATAGCTAATTTCATAATATACGGGGAAAAATTAGCTGAAAATTATAAACACGTGACATAGAATCTTAAAAAAAAACTATTCAAACGGAAATTTCGGAAAAATCACCATTCGCGCTATTAGGAAACCTTCGATAAAATTTCGGTTAGCTAAAATAATAGGAAGTTCACTTAGTAGTTAGTGTTACGCGCATGTTATAAAATGAATAGTGTGTCAATCCGTTAACCATTTTATCGGATATCCGTTAGGACAGTGACATATATTAACTAATATTAGTTCTATAAGAAGCTTTATCCCCCACCAGATCTTTTTTAACCAATTATTCAATTTATACATATACTAATTTTAACCAATAAAAATGTTAAATTTTGTGTTACGTAAGATTCTGCTTAATCCCACCCCCTAAAATATTATCCAATCCGAATTTATCCGGATATTCGTTTACTATTGATATCGGCGGATTATCCGGATATCCGATCTGATTATCCGATCTGAATTTATCCGGATCCCGGATTGAAACATTCACAACCATTTTTCAAATTAGTCAGTTTCAACGAAGCTTCTTCAATTTATAATTATGAACCAATAAACTTTGTCACAATCATGGTCATAAACGTACTATTTAATGCTGTTGAAATTTAAATTGAGATATATCACTCAATACAGTGTTGGACTATCCGTTCAATTTGACATTTGGGACGATGCGGACATTATCTAATTGGATTTGGACGTGCATATATCCAATTATCCAATTGGATGTCTAATGTTCAATTATATAAATTGATATTATTCAAATGATAACCAATTATCTGTTTACTTCAATTTCTTATTTTGTTAATCATAATACGAAATTATCAAATTATCATTAATATCAAGGAAAAATTTTCTTTCCTTTTTATGATGGTATATGACAAATTTTGATGAGAAAAACAATATAATATCCCGTATTTATTTAAGATATTACTTATGCCACTTTATTTTTTATATAAAAAAAAAATGCAATATTTAAATAAAATGAATAATATATATATATATTTAATTTAATCTGAGATAATAAATCACACTATTTGATTATTGCGAAATAAATAAGTTGTATCAAATTTGGATATAAAAACAATTTTTCGCATTTTACACAAAAAAAAAGTCAATAGCTTATCATCGGTGAGCTTTAATAATTTCCAATTGTAAAAAAAAAAAAAAATTTTAAGTACTATTATCTATAAAAAAAAATATGACGAGATTATGTTAAAATTATGTTTGTTACACCATCTACGTATAAAATAAAAAAATTATAAATTAAATGTTTATCAAATTTTATAATATAGGATAAAGCCCAGCATAAGGACCAAATATAAGAGGTATCTTATTTTGAGCGAAATTGCTAAATTGCTGTAAATGTATAAAATTAAAAATTACATGTATGGCAGATATTTCTTTAAATTAACGTGAATACGCGATATGTAATATGTATTTTCACAAACTTTTTATTTTCTTTACTCATGAATCATGGAAAAAATAGTTCGAGAAAAGGTAAAAGACCAGTTTCTGATGAAAACGAGGAAATTATGGTTTCCTCAGACAAACAATTGATAAAAAGATAATCCTATCAAAAATTCAAAAAATACAAAACCCTTTTCAGAAATCTGAGAATATTATGAAAAAGGAGCGCAAAAGAATATTTTTATTGCAAGACTAATGGTCAAGAGGAAAACCACGAAAAATGGAAGTGCAACTGGCTAACCGGCAAACAATCTATACTACCACTTAATTCACCCAAATGTGTTGTTAACTGAAGGAGATTTGCATAATTTGAATTAGATAATTTAAGTTAGTTTATTTTTTTAATCGAAAGTATTATAAAAAAAAATATTACACAAAGTTTGATCTATCAAAGAACGATGTACGGCATACGACATATTGCGGCATACAATATGGTATACAACACATGATACAGCATATGTCATATAATAACGTCAAATAATAACGTCAAATACGATTATTACATTACTACCCCATACATATAAGCGGCAAAAACATCTAAAAGTAACCTACATGATGTAATGACGTATTAGGTACTACAACCCCAGCTACAAGGTGTACTCATTACTCTCAAAATTATATACATAATTGGATTAATAAATTCCTGTAACAAATGACGGAAATTTCGGCTTTTTTATTGACAGGTCTGTCAAATGTCTGCAATTTTAGTATCGATTGAATCAATGTAAACCCCTGAGAAAATGTCTATGTATAGAATTAAAATCTGTTTATATTGTTCATGACATATTCGTAATTCCTCTCCAACAAAGAACCATAATTTATGCACCACTTGTAATACAAATCGGCTAAATTTTTTTTAAGTAGCCTAACTAAAATAGGATTATCTGTTTGACTTACTCAAGTCCGGGTAAAATTAATAAAATTAACGAATGATTTTTGGCCCGCATCAACTAAAGAATTCTTGACTCAACCTGACTCATTCAACTATTTCCATTTTTATCTCCATTTAACTATGTCTTTGTTGCAATCACTGTCTCAGCTCAATTTTACAAAGGTTTTTTAAGACAAAGAATTTTTTATTTTTTTTTTGTTGTGTTTTGTATTGTAGTCAATATCATTACTTTTTTGTCACAAGTGAACAAATGCATGTTGAAAGATCTCATTGTTTAGAGCAAATACTTTTCAATGCAAACCGTTCATGTGTTTATTTGGCAGAATTAATTTAATAAAAGAAAAATATATATACTTATTAGGTTATATTTTTAGAAAAAATTAACGTATATATATATATATACAGTATATATTAATACATAAAAATAAAAATAAATTTGATATTAAAAATAATCCCGACTAAGCCTCATTATTATAATTTAAATTCAACCGGATATTTCAAAGTCATTAATTAGTTTGCAACTGTCATGTATATTACAACTAGTTTACTTGATATCACGTCATCAAATAAATCAACTTTAGGCAACACCTTATATTTTGTATATTATGTATTATGTATTATGTATGTTATTTTTCCATTCATTATGTTTGCTTAGGATACCAGAGGAAAGTCTTGAATATAATGTACATTTTTTTTTTAAAACAAAATAATAGATTTGCTAAAAATAACAAATCTAAGCTTTATGAAAAATAATAAATAAATAAATAAATATACTGTACATATTTTTCGATCGACCTATTTAGCGAAATTTCTTGTTGATGTTACACCAACCATTATTAAGCATTTCTAATTATAAAATCCTGAGCGATAATAAAAAACGATGAAAGTAAAACAAAGAAAATAATTTTTGTATTATAATTTGAAACTGAATAACTCCAACGCGGTCTTATTTCTTTTAAAATTGGTATAATTAATTAATTTATTATACGTAATTTTATGCATTAATCTAATTTAGTTTATATCATTTACCATATACGCATTAAACCAATTTAGTTAAAGTACATTATTTTAAAGTTTGTCATTTAACAATGTCCAAATATGATTACATTTAATTATAAGCCATAAATTACGCAAAAAGTCTCATATCAGCTATAAAAAAATAATAAATAATACACCGATATTTCAAAAAAAAAAAATAAGTCTGAAAAAAATTTAATGACAGAAAAAATTTTCTAATTTCGTTTAGTTCTTTCAAATGATACAATTCTACGTTTCTGATCTAATTAAACTTTAATTTTTAGTTAATGACTAACACTACCATGAACCCTCATGACGTTATGTCCCGCGAATCACGTGATCCCTTTAACGTTGCTCAGCTGTCAATTTTAAGCTACTTAAAGTTTTATCATTTCTCACCAAATGATAACAATTTTTATCTTGTAACTTGTACAATCATCCCGCAAGATTCTTCTTTTGATGATCAAGGTCGTCATAATCACGAATTCTTTTACCAGCATCCAAATGATTCTTCTACAGAATATTACGTCACGTGTAACTTACTTTCACACTCTTTAGTAGAAAATATTTTAAATGGATTTCGTGGATTAGAATTTGATTTCGAATCATTATCTATATATCAAAAACTCAATCTTGAACAAACCCTGAAACAAAAACTAAAAAAGCTTTTCTGTCAACACTATGATAGAAACGCAACATTTCATGATAATATTGGGAATCATTTAATTACAACACAACCCGTTCCAATGGCAAATATTCAAAATTATAATAATGATAGTATTACTCAACATGGGTTGGGTGATACTTATTATAATACCACTAATACCACTGCTGCTCATCCACAGCAACAAATTGATTTTAATAATTTTTCGTATAATTTCACAAATCGTTCAATTTAAAGTTTATATAAGAAAAATTCGGCAAAATTTCACGTATATCATTCGCAATCAATTTAAATTTTTTTAGGCAAAATCAGTTTTATTAGAGTTTTTATCATTTCGGTTTAGCATTCAATTCATAAATATAGAATATATAGAATCGTAGTAAATTAAGAAAAAAATTGGCATTGAATAACGCTTAATTCCATTTTAACGCCGGTCGTCACAATCGGAAATTTATTTATTCCCTTAATTCGTTTTTTTTTTTATATTATCATTCGTTCGCGAGGAAATCACAAACTTTATCTTTTTTTTATAATTATCATTGATCGAGTGTTGTTATGAACTTATCATTTAAGAATTTTTATCGCAAAATGATCTTTTTTAATAATTAACATTAATCGAGTGTTGTTATAAGCTTGTCATTTAAGAATTTTTATCGCAAAATAAATAACTCAATCGTTTTATCATAACTGAACGAATAAAAATAAAAATAAAATATATTTAAATCTCCTATTAATTTAAATTATATTTCGGTAAAATCACGCGTTTTGATGTTATTAATAGATCCTTTTTTTAAATGAACTAAAAGTTGAGTATTATGGCTTGATATATTTATTAAACGTAAATTAGAATTAAAATTGTAAAACCTATTTCTATTACTCTATTTACAAAGTGTGCATTTAAAATTACGCGTTTTCTACATCTGAAAATGAAAATCGGTGTGATATTCTAATAGTGAGTATGTTCTAGCCTAAGCTTCAAATTTAAAAGGCTTCGATGAAAATCCGTTTTCATTTTCTGTATTAATTTTAACTATCACATGATGCATAAGTGAGAATTTCATGATTAAAAGAAAGTTTAAACCGATAATAAATTTTGTGAAGTAAATTAATTAGGAAAACGGGAGTCCGTCGCAACTTAGGAGCCGCAGCATGTGACTGTGGGGTGCGCAGTCAACTAATTAAATCAAAACTATGTATAGTCCTATAATAAAATTTACTATTGAAGATTTTTACGTATTAAGCTATTTTATAGTATAATTTAAACTATTTTATAATAAATTTATTATTAATAAAACTATATTTTCTTTCTTTAGTAACTCTGGATCTTTCTTAACGTTTTCATTTCAAACTTTGCGAAATTACTCCAAATTATCTGTCTCTTTCACGAAATAGATCTTTTTTTTTTAAAAAAAAGTCATTAAATCTTCGAAATTAATAAATTAAATCTTCTAACCATAATAAAACTTTTTTATCGTAAGTTTTGAAAAAAAGAGGTATTTTATGTTTCTTGAAGATATCATGTATCTATTTAACTTTACGGTGTTTAAAATTTAATAACTTACGCTTTATTAGCATTTAAGTAAAGATTTCGGATAATTTAGTGGGAAAATGACTCGCCCTTCAAAACAAGCCCGCCACTTGAAAAAAGCACGAGAAATAGAAGCCCAAAAATTAAATATGAAGAGAAATGACAAAAAAAGAAAAATTGATGAGATTATAAACAAAATGGATGAACAAAACTTGATAATACTTTAGATCTAATAACAAAACTGACAGAATCAAGCAAAGAACGAATTAACTTAATTTCTTCGATTCAAGAATTATCTGAAGAAGAGGTTCCAACAGCAAATCATCTCATTAAAACCATGCGTTATCCTAAAGGTCCAAATGAAGGAAAACTTATTTCTCCCTACCTTCAAAATAAGGCATATGAATATATGTCACAAAGTCTTTACAAGCGGCAATTTTCAGTTAGTAATTCATTACAAGAAATAAATAACGCGATGAAACCAAAATTAAGCAACTCCAGCGACAAAATGATAATCTTATTAATAAAGAAAAAAGTTTTTCATTAGCATAGGGGTTTAACGAGTTAGATAATACAGGTACACGGGATAACCCATCTTCTTAAATTCTTAATTGCTCTTATCTGAGTTCGCATAGTCCTAATAATCTGAACATTAATAAACTTCTAACTATTACTTAAGGGTTACATTATTAGATTAAATTTATAAAATATACGCGGTTAAAAAATGTATAATAAGTTAAAAGAATAATAAATCGGTTTAATCAGCTTGTACAAAAATTATAAACAAATTATTTATAAAAAAAAAATTTTCTTAATCAGTTACAAATATTAAAAACAAATTATATAAAAAAATAATAATTCGATAATTTTTTCCAAAAGTATCATGATTAAAAGAAAGTTCACGCGGTAATACTCATAATTGACTAATAATTGCATGATAGTACAATTTGTTTGGTAGAAATCAACGCTTTGGGCGAAGTAAAAAAATATAATAATATAGTATATACCGTATTTAAAAAGAACATTTCCAAGAAAGATAAATTATTTTTTTTTTATAATTTGCTAAAAATTGTATTGAATATTGAATAAATTCATACTATACTGTTTGTAATGTGATTATTACCACGCAATATGACTAACATAATGTTTTCTACAAATTTTATAATTAGGTTTGGTTATGCAACAATGATTTTTGTGATTAGAATTTTCACATGTTTTTCTGGTTTTTTTTTCCAGAAAACTATTAATGAATTCAATGATAAATTCGGAGTATTTGCATAGTTTTGAGTGGGATGAGTGGGATCTGTTGAATTTATTGGCGTTATCGTTCTACATTGTGACAATTGCTATAGGACGTTCAATAATTTGTTATCGTTGGTATACGTTAAACGGTTTTCGAAGAGTGGGATACTATGGATTATACATTTGGTAGTTTTAAGAACTATGTTTATTTTTCTTACCTACATATGTTAGGGAGTTGAAGTATGTCCCATCAGTATCCTATCCATATCATATTATCATATCCACTCATATCACATACACACACATCATATCCACATATATATAAACTGTAAAAAAAAATATCCAGATCAAATTTCTAAATTTACTTCTGTATCACGAGATCATTGTCATAGATATTGCGATCGTTAATTTTTTTTTTAAAAAAAAATATTTAATAAAAAAAAACTTTCAAATCCTGTAAATAATAAATAAATAAAATCCCTTTTAGTTAAAATTATTTTTACTGAATTATCCGAATAAAAAACAATTAATTTTTTTTTATTTATATTATTAATAAGATTTTTTAAAAAAAATTGACAACCTGATAAATTTTCATCATTTAAAAATTTTTAATTTTAATCATATGAAAAAGATTATTAATTTTTTATGTTAGGGTAAATTTCTTAAGATTGTAAATTGCTGTGATACATTAATATCTTGCTTCTCTAAATTATGAAGAAGAATATGCAATTACAAGCTCAATAACTAGCCCACGTGACATTTTTTCTACCCAAGATATGAAATTATACGTTATACATACGTTTAAATACTATGTGGGGATTGGAAATTTAATAGTAAAATTCAATCCATTGGATCAACTCAATCTATTCCAAATCGGATTTTTAATTTGTGAATCTGATTGAGACGTCAACTCAATCCAATCCCAAGAATGCACCCATAGGATTGAATTTATTATTTAATTTCTAATCAAGGCTATACCTCACAATTGGCAGCGCAATACTGTATGTTTATCACACTCTACCACCATAATCATCATTTCACATGTTGCATATATAATTATGAATACTTTCGTGTGATTACTCAGCAAATCCAACTGATAATATCACGTGACCGAGAAATTAACAACATGGAATTCACAACCACTGTATAGTATTAATTTTATTATACATTCAAATAGAAAAGAAACATACATCTAGCTATGTATTAAAAAATTTTAACCATTATTAACATTTCTGAAATAGTATTATGGATAAAACCTTATGAAACTACCTTCTTTTATCGATGCATTAAAGTTAATTAACTCTACAAATGCCGAACATATAAATATAATTTTGGATTATTAAAATTAATTTATTTGCCCCTTCATTTCATTATAAATTATAACATTCCAATTATTACTTCACAAAAATATGAGATATTTTGTATTTAGATTAAAAGGAAAAAAAAATAAAATGGTTTTAGTAAAAATTTTTTTGAATAAATAATGCTTAAGAATTTTTTGATATAACTTAGAATTTGCAATTAGTTTTTCTGAATAAACTTTATTTTTATTATGCTTCTTTATTTAAAGACAGAAGCTCTGGCTTTCTAATAGACATTTTTAAGCAGATTTTTGAAAAATATTGAAAGATTTTTCTAGTAACGAATTAAAAACACAATTTTTTTTGCCATATGCGAGATGACGTACTAATTATACTGGACCCTTAACTGTCGGTAAGTTTGTTTGTCGAGGCGATTTTCGGTGAAATAAATGCATCCCTGGATAAGCTTAGAGTTGATTTTAATATATAAAAATATATTATTGGATGGGGAGTATTTGAGCTTCATGTTTTTTATTTCTTATAGTTTTCGTAATTAGTACGAAATTAAAATTCTGTCCAATATCAACAGCAATGCACAAAATACTATTATGTATTTTTCCACGAGCCTTTTTTAGAAAGCACTCCGTCAGTTAAACTTCATTGGATGTAATCTTAGATAATGATTATTAAACATTTATGTCAGTTTAGTGTAGCGAAGTAGGTAAATCTTACCACATGATTTTGTCACAAGATCACGTGATGGAAGTGGTCGCATTGTTTATATTTATCTCTGCGACTTTTTTTTGTGGTCTGATCTCTATTTGTCGCTTGCATAAAATGTCACATACTTTATGTGGCGTGATAATGATAATCCTGAGATGTCAAACCGAATTGACATTTTTAAGCCCCCATTGAAAATCTATACTTAAATAGTACTATAATAAGGAATTATTTTTGAATTAATTTACATATAGAGACTCATTTTTAATGTAGGATAATATTAAAGTAATAATACATTAATTAAATGAAAATTTTCAAATTTAGTAATGATATAGGTTTTAATTAATAATTTTTACGTTTGTATTATTACATGTATTGTTTAAAAAGTACTTTAATATTTAGAAAAAATTTGATTTGTTATATTTGCTTGAAAAGTATTTTTTCTTTGTTTCTTTTACTCAAAGAAAAAAAAAGGAACACCCAATTATACAACAATACTAATAGCGTTGCTGATTTGGAAGTGATAACTTACGTAATATGCAATGACTAAAAAAAAAATTCTAAACTTACTAGTATTTGATATCCGTTTTATTTTGTTTCTTAATATGTAAGTAATAATAATGCAATTATTACAAATAAAGTTTCCTATTTGGAGTTGAAATTCCAATAATATAAATACTAATTAAATAGCGTATCACATAAAACAATGAAAAACAAGACAGGGAGGGTCCCTCAAAAAATTAATTCACTATAAAAAATTGGTGACTCTTTTTGACCAATTCGACAAAAAAAGGGTGAAAGTCAAGAAGGGCGAAGATAATATTCAGTTTGCATAACAGAATATTTATAAGTGGGCTTAAAAATCATGCCCTCTTGTTAGCTGTCGGATCTATGCAAACTAACCCTTACACTACCCAAAGACAAGCACCATTTTTTATAGCACGAATTCGTTTCTTATCAATCACTGTGCATGATGTAACATGCAGAGCATTTTCATTTTATAATTAACCATTGATCCTTTTAAAAGTATGGACAAATAAATAATTCTAACAACGAAAATACATGTAATTTTCACGGGGAGAAAATTTTCTAAGGTTGTAAAGGCGGGTTTTAAGTAGGTTTCGTATAAACACGAAAAAACTGGTTTTTTGGTAAAAAAGAGCTTTTTTGCATCAATAAAACTTTAAAGAGAAATATTTAACTAATAGTAAATATATCGTTTTTAGTCATAATTTTTTTTAAAAAAAAACACTTTTACTAAGGTAATAAAGCCGGTTATCCAACTGGATTTTTAGTTATTATTGAATCTACCAAAATTTTTCTGTTTTTCAATATGAAATAATGACAAAATTTCATTTATTATAGAAAACAAGAATGAAATAATGTTACTATAGTTATTTTTGAATAATTAATTTATTTTAACTAAATAAAACTACGAAATATTTATTTTTAACTTTATTTCTATTTTAATATTTTTTTATTCTTCATATTTAATAAATAGGTTATTTAACAATTAAAAACTACCAAAATAGTTAAAATTTTACAATACAATTATACAAATAAAATAAAAAAAAGGGATTTTTGAATTGTATTTGAAAATTTGCTTAAATTTGTATGTTTTATTTTGTTTTTTATTATACAATGTCATAAAATATTTTTTTTTTTAATTTAAAAACTTATATTGCTCACTATATTTGACAAATTTTAAGTTTTTCACATTACTTTTTATTTTAATGGGGAAAAAAAACACCAACTTCTAATTAAGTTCTAACTTAAAAAAAAAAGCATTTGAAAAATTTTTATATAAATACTTAGAGGCCAACAAGAAGTTTTATTTTCCATATTTAGTTTGAGGATTATTTTGTACAAATGCGTCATTACATTTGACCTAAAATTTTCAATTTTAACCGATTTTAGGCCTGCATTACGAATTTGGCCAGAATTAAGAAAATTTTGGCCGGAATTATAATTCAAAGATCGTTAATTTTAACCAGTTAATTCATTTTAACCAAACGTGCTGGTGATTCTTGGGGTAAGGTTAACCTTTTGGTAAGATGATCCTGCACCCTCTGCTGTCTTCCTGTCCTAGTAGTCACTCGCATGATGGTACGATCATTTGATGCAGATTCACTTGCCATACTACTGGGGGATAATACAACTGTAGCTCTGGTGTGTAAGAATCGTGGGCTGTAATGGCCTTTAAGTGAGCTTACATACCTAATATCGGGTTATGGAAGGGTATCTAGATGGTAGTCCGTTGCATCATGTAATCCTCTATTTAAGTAATCTGTAATGGCTGGGTGGGGTTTCAAAATATAGAAGCCTGGTTTAACCTTATGTAGTTACTTTAGGGAAGAGTTCGTCAAGTCTGTGACGGTATGAAATAAGACCTACCTGAGCTTTGTTAGGGGTTGCTTGAGTGTTGTGAATTGTCTTAAATTGGATGGTGGTTCCAACTTACGTACTCGTAAGTCTTCAGCCTAAACATGACTATACTGCAATAAAAAAAAAATCATTTAAATTTTGATATACATATATATACTATATGTTCAATGCTCAATTTATTATATCGATCATAGTAAAAAAAATTGGGTGTTATATGCATGGTGATTGTTATATATATTTTTAAACGGGTTTGTTTTTTATCGCACCCGTGAAATATCGCATCCCATATCAAAGTCAAAAACAGTATTTAAACCCTTTTTGATATACTAAATAAAATTGTAAAGCAGGCAAAAATACGCATACTATGTGGTTTTTAAAAGTCCTACAATAGGTACATAAAGGTTTGCGCCAAAAATGTAAAAAAATAAAAAAAAAATTGAGAATTAGAAAATTTATATAAAACTTGCCAAAAGGGGGGCGATATATCGCACATACGAAAAAATATTATATCCATTTTTTAAATATTATTTTAAACATAATTTATTATCATATATATCATATATTTTGCATAAATAAAAAAAAACTTATAAAATCTTAGTAAAATGGCACCAAAGGGATAGTTACTATATAAACAAATTTGTGATTTCGAAAAAAAAGAGTTTGGTAACGAATCGAATTTAAAACTAATGAATTTGACGAATTCACATATCATATTAATTTTTAAATTTTCAATGCTACGTGAAATATACGAAATTAAATTATTACTTATTATTAAATGAATAAATGGGTATACTCGATTAAAATTAGTGACAACATTTATGCATTTACATTTTTCCACTGAAAAATTGCGTAGAAGATTCACTATTAATAGTAGAATCTAATGGGCGACTAAAATAAATAGCATTTTCATGACATGGTGCAATATTAAACTTTAACTTATCTAAATCTGCGAATTTAATTTCTTCTGCAAGATCAAATTGATTAGATAAATCTGATGGATCAGTATCGTCACAGATTGCTGTCCAATTTCCTAAATACTCACAAAGTTGAGATGCTGTTGGTCTATTCGATGGATCAGCATCTAAACATTGTAACATTAATCTAGCGAAAACGGGTGGAGTTCCACTAATAACATTTGGTCTTAATCCTGAGTAGATTTCTTGTATAAGTTGTGAATCATGAGATTTATCGTGATAAGGACGTACGCCAGCTGATAACATCCACATGATCATGCCAAAGCTATAGATATCAGATTCTTTAGTTAGTGTATTTCCATTAAAGACCTCTGGCGCAACAAAAGGTATCACGCCATACACGTGTTGTAGTGGTATTTGTTTATCAAAAGGCCCGTGTAATCCAGTATCCGTGATTTTAGTATCAATTGAGTCCATTTCGTTTTCAACTAATACATTTCCTCCATGTAAATGCCCATGAACGAGATTATACTCATGAATAACATGAAGTCCCTCAGAGATTGACCACAACATATCTACAATATCTCTCCAGCGGAGAATTCCCATAGTTTCATCGAGATACGAATATAAATTTCCATTTTTGTAATATCTTATAACGAACATATAACACGAAGTTGGATCTTTTGTTATACCAAAACAATCCGCAAGTGCTCCATTTTGTAAACATTTGTGGTATTTGCATAACTTTTTTTGAGTAAATTATAAATTTTTTTTTAAAAAAAAGCAGAGAAAAAAAACAAAAAAAAACATAATATTAATATATATTCTATTGTTTGTAATATAAATAGATTAATTAAATGCATCTAGGTTTTAACGTCGCATTACTCGCATAATTGTTTATATTTGATCTACTGAAGATCCGGAGTAATGTTTATATCCAGTGTTTGTTATTCTGGCTATACCAATTATGCATTAATAATTTATACATTCTATGAAAGGACTTAATCATCTAATTTTATTAAGTTCATTCACCAATGGTGGGATATCAATTTAATTCATGAGCTTATCATAGTTTATTAAACAATAATGATAAGCTTCAAAGGATAAAATTAATATCCCATCCAGGTAGAATTTTATGGGGCAATTAATGCATAATTTATAATTTATTTCTAGACATTTGAATATATAATCAATTTGAGATTGATAGCAGAACAATCTCAAAATTCGTTAATAAGATACTTTTATTTTATGTACTTACTTGATTTATAAATTCTTGACTCATATTTTGAGAATTATCCAAACGTTTCAATATAACCTTAATTGGGCCATTACGATTCCATACTTCGGCTTCTTCATCTAAATTCCATCTTGGACCTTCCATCTAAACTGCCGAATAAATTGAACTAAAGGCACCTCGCTTATTAATATTCTCAACTAAATCAAATTGATCAAATTCAATCCATTCGAGGTGGTCTATATTTTCATTAGCACTTAATTGAGTATCCCTTATAAATTTATCAATTATAGAATTTCCGCTGGTCCAGTTACAAAAATTTTCTTTCAAAATCGCTATATCGCAATTTTTACACCATGCTACTGCAGTTCGTTTTTGTTTACATTCTGAACAATTACCATAAGAATGAGATTCATCTTGAGACCTAGAAGGGCTCAGTGAACGAAACGAAGATTCGGGATTATAATCCATTTAAAAAAAACACTATGATTTAAAAATCAGTGTTTTTTTTAAAAAATCAATGGGTTCTTATAAAAAAAACCATTTCTTGGCGATCACATTACGTAATTTGCTTATAATAGGGTAAAAACAAATCCCTTTAATTTATTTAGGGGGGGAGCCGGAAAAATCATCCGATCAACAAGCAAATATACAGGTTTTTAAAAAAAGGGTGAAGTAATGCAAAATAATAAATAATTTGTTGCACATGATAAAGAATAGTTGCCAATTTGTTTCTAAAAAAAAATCAATATGTAAATAAAATTTCAAACAAATATTAAATAATATTCGCGTCAAACTATCGTTTTAAAAAATAGGAAACGAAAATTGTGTCGGGTTATATACAGTATGATAAATGTAAAAAAGAAGTGGGAAATAATGTTTCTTATGATTTATTTGACACTATATACAGATCGCACTATATAGTTAACGATATCAGGTGATCTTCATTTTAATAGTGATATTTCTTGTGATTGGTTGTTATACTAATTGGCTATCCCGGAAAGGAAGGAGAAATTGGTTAGCTCTTATGCGCTAAGTATGAGGAGCATATTACGAACAATGGTTTGATCAAAAAACTCTTTCCTCTTGCCCTCGTTACCCTTAGTATGGCGCAGTACCTGTTAAACATCTTTCAGCTCTTGACTGTTTATTAATTTGAAATACAGAAAGGAAACACTTACTACTCCTTGGACTCGTCACCCAAGGTGTAGGCAGTCACTAGTGCCCGAAGATAAATGGAGTTACTCTGCCTTCATACTATTATTTGTTGAAAAATTTCTTCGAAAACCTAAAAGGCCTTTTAATGAGTTTTATGGAAAGAAAACCTTTGTTATGAATAGATATTTGGTTATCTATTTGTTTTTGCTATTTTATAGCGATATTAGAAATTTTTTTTTAATATTTTGAATATACCGTATCTCTCACCTTCACCTTTTTTCTTCGTTGCTTTCGTTCTTGAAAATTGGATATTTTACATGTCCCGTTATAACACGGATTAACACCAACAATTTTATTATTAAAATTCCACCCCACGTGACCGGTGACATTTAAAGGATGTGAAAAAAATAATTTTGTGAGGCAAAAAAAAAATTGTCCCTCAGATAAATATAAACAGTGAAAACGCGGTGGGTGTGCTGCCGGTGATGAATATTACAAAATCACGTGGGGGTGGAAAAAATGTCGGTGATACTGGGGAAGATTATTTTACATAACGTCATCACGTGATCAACTGAAATTGGAAATCGAAAGCAAGAACTTGTATGCAGATTGATTGCGGATTGAAAAAATCAATAAATGTTGGCCGAACTGCCTTTTTTTTTTTTACTTTTTTGATATTTCGCAACTATTCAATGGTTAAAAGTATTAAGACTTGGGGACGTCTACGCTTGACCTATGGAAAGTTTAATAACCGAAGGGCTTATACTGGTTGGGTGGGATTATGACCTTGTTTATAGACTTTTTAGTGTATCAAATAATTATGATGTGAAATTATGTAATTTAGTTTTTAACGTGAATTAGTATAGGAATTTTAGATATAATTTTCTTTTTTAGATGATTTATATTTAATTATTTTCCAATTTTTAGAATACAGTATTTTATTAAAATTTTTTTTCTCTCATTCCTTTTTAGTTATAGTCTTCTTCCTTGTTTCGCCCTTTGGGTGAGTTTTTCCCTCTATATTACTAACCTCCGTAGAAATTGAGCAGGCGGTCTTCTAGGTTTATTAACTTCTATAGGCTAGCTTTTTTAACTAAGCATTTTTGCAGTAGGTATTTATACTGAACGCGCATATACAATCTAGTTAATTAATTGTTTGTATTCCATTAACTGTTATCAATAAAGTTTCTTAATTAGCTCAATAAAAAAAAAAGAACAATGGTTTGATCATGATCTACGAATTGGTTGATCAAAAGGTCAAAGCTATCCATATTAATATCAAGGAAATATTTATTATTCGTATACATTGTTCAGGAGGCTAATTTTTGTGATTACTAGTAATTATAATAGGAATTGAAGGAAGTTAAATATATAAAAGCAGTTGAAATAATTTAAACGTTCTTAAATGAACCCAAATCAAAAATATATATATATATATATATCCAAATTTAAAAAAAAATATTGTGAATTCAGGAATACAAATGGTAGGTAAATCACTAGTTTATGTTCGTACTTTGACTATAGATATTCATTCGGGCAATATCAGCTATTCTCGTTTACGAACGTTTACATAGAGGAAACTTACTGGACCTGTTGTATCACCTCAACAAATTTCGGCATAATATCTTTTGTTGTTCCTGAATCTGCCATATATTATTTATTCAAAAAAAATTATATTGAATATGTATCACAAGTAGATTATTTCTAGTAATACTCATAGGCAAAGCTCCAATCTGATCGTAAGATTTTTGGAATCATCATTTGATCGAAATACAATCTTAAAAATAAGAACAATAACTTTAGGATATCAATTTGTCATGATTCGGAAATTTTTATGAATTTGACTAAGGTCCAGTTTTCGCAAGATTAATGTAGATGATGACCTATCTAATAGACAAACAGCAGCAACTCTATGAATTAATCTATATATATCCGAATTTTATTAAAAAAAATATATATATCCAAATTTTATTAAAAATATATATATATATATCCAAATTTTATTAAAATATTATATGAATTTTTTTAAAAAAAGCATTATATGAATTTATTTATTTATAAACAAAAAAGCATTATATATTAAAAAAATTATAATTAAAAAACATTATACAAACTTAATTATTAAAAAACATTATATGAATTTAATTATTAAAAATAAAAATATATGAATTTATTTATTAAAATATATATTACATGAATTGATTTATTAAAAAAAAATATTATATATTACACGAATTGATTTATTAGTGGACACCAAATTTGATTTGAAATATCCTTACAATATTAATCATGTGAAATAAATTTTATTGAATTTTATTTTGGTTAGAAACGAAAATTTTTTTTTAAAAAAATTGTTAAATGTTGTTTTTTATAAATTCAAAAAGAATTTTTCTTTTAAGACCAATTACAAGATAAATTAAATTATTTTAGATGAAAAATATATATCATACTCTTACTAGTAAGGGCCGGCCACCGGCCCTAGGGTATGACTATAATTATTTATTTTAAAGGTTCAGTTATCTATTGAACAGCAGAGAGCTCAAGCCATCATGATGCTTGAAAAGGGACATACAACAAGAGAAATTGCCGCTAAGGTTGGCTGTAAAGTCATACAACTATTATGAGACTTAAAAAACAGTATGAAAAACAGGTGAAGTCCTAATTCAGGCCGTCCACGTAAGCTGAATGACGTATTCTTTGATATTTTCTTTATTGTTCACTAATTTTTTTAATTCTCCACATGCAAATACATGAATTACTGTAATTTAATTTGCAGAAAATCTAAAAAAATTTTGTGCACATCACATCTTTGGTCAAATTGTTGTATTGTGTCGTATCACCTGATAATCGTGTCGCTTAATTTAAAAAACAAATAAACATACAATTACTGATATTGGAAATTATAATAATAATATCACTTTTTATATTCCTGTTAAATGAAAATAAAAATAATTAAAAATGATCATATTATCACTCACGTCATGACAGTTATTTGACGAATAAATTAAAGCATTGTTTATATATTGCATTTTTAACAAGAACATTCTTAAATAAATATCGATAAGAAATTATCTAGAGCGGGTTGATTGGCCAATTTAACTTATTTATATTAGTGAAAGTAAAGAAAACTCAGCTAATACACACTTTCCGATAGACAAATATCGCCTGGAGAGGCCTATTATATACCTAAACTGTTAAAATTTGATCAACTCAATTTATGATTTTTATAGCATTTTATATGATCGTGTGGATATTATGTCGACTCATGGTAACCAAGTATTACTGTATAATGTATTATAGTGTAACTTTAGTCCAAATTTGTCAACCATCAAATCTAATCGAAAACGTGTGGTAAATTTCAATTTTCTTTTTATTGACAGTTATTAAAATGTAACATTACATATAAAGTTGCCTGTCGAAATTAGTGAATTTCACCATTGTAGAAATTATTTAATTACATACATATATCTTTTTCATGGGTCATTAAATATGGATCAGGATATTTATTTGTTCACGTGAAGTTATTCTTGGGATGATTGGTAACACAATATGCAAAAATAATCATGGAAACCTGACACGAATCAAATTATTTCCGTAGAAAGTTTAAGTGGGATAACGAAATTTATTTATTTTATTTTATTTTACGTTCATTCTCTATTCTAAGCCTTGTGGCCGCAAAATCAAATTACGTGCAACATATAATATGAAACACATTTTCTTGCTATGCAGATAATAGATTGGATCTAATTTTAGCTTGATTCAGAATTTCACGTCTAGCCATCACATGTATATTATATGTATAGGCTTACGTAATTAATTATTTATCTTGATGCCGAAGTGAAAAATTCAATAATATAATTTTGATGCACTTATTTCAAATTCATTCTTTTCACCCTTTTTGATCAACAAAAGAAAAAAAGTAAACAAAGAAAACTTGTAATGTGACAGTTGAAAAATCATAAAAAAGCTTATAATATTATATCCGATATTCCATAGGATCATGTAAAGCAAAATTTTATAGTTATCCGATAGTATTTTATATGCAATATCAAATATGAAATTTATTTCATTATTATTTATACACGCAATAAAATTATATTTATATACATTATCAATTCTATAAGCTAGTGATAAGATTATACTTTGTTAGACTATTAATAAACTATTTATACATGATCATTGAGGCCTCTCGGATATAAAATTTATCCGATAGAAAATGATTACATTATTTTTACTTATTACAGGAAAATGATTGGCTGAATAAGCCACTTCGTGGCTTATTTTCAGCCAATCATTTACCCTCCATAAGTAAAAATAATGTTATTCACTCTTTTCCATCGGATAATAATATAATATTGCATTTTGCTATTTACGAAACGTGTGTAATAAATTTTAAACTTTGTGCTGCAATAATATTTATGATATGAAACGAAACTTTAAGATATGATCAAGATTAGATGGCAATGATTATTATCAAGAAAAAAAAATAGATCTTGGATATTAATTAAAACGTTCCGAATTTAAATATTTTGCTACTAAAAAAGGGTAAAGTATTAAATAAACATCAAAGAACAATTATTAATTATAAACTAAATAATTTTAGTCATTTTTGACAATTGAAATAGTCAAATTTGGAAATTTTTGGAAATCGATTAAAAATTATTTGAGTATCGTTTAAAAAACCTTGTTCATTCAATATTCACATGCGATTTCAGTTACCTCGTGGACATTTTGATATTAAAAAAATGTGTAATTTCACATGGTTCAAAGTTAATTAGTTAATATGTAATTAATAATGCAAAAATGTATAGTCTAACGTAAATATTATTAATATGCATGTAGTTAATGTTATCGGTTTCAGAATATGTCATGTAAGAGGTAAAAATTTGCAACGTTACACATTTTAAGATTTTTTTTTTATTACATCTTTTTGAGATTTTTATTTGGTCCTATGATTATCAAAATTTCATTTAAACAGGCGCGATAAAACAATATGAATGGAAATTTACAACAAGTAATGTACATTTTAATTGGATTTAATTGAAATTACTTGTAAATCAATATGAATTGTGACATATGTATAAAATTTCTTTCGTGTAAATGTAATGTATGGCACATTTCTTCACTTCGACCAGTGTAATAGCCTAATCAATATTCAATAGGATGGGATTTCGATATTTTTACCCATCCAATAATTATAGTAGGACTTATTGTATTCTATGACAGACATTTCTATGTCAAAAGTCCGCTATCTTCAGCGGGAGATCTTAGAAAAGCAGACTAAAAAAAGGGAAAACAAAAGCGATAATATTCTTTTTTCGTCAAATTATTATTAATCTTTAGCATGAATAAATAGTAACTTATACTAAAATCGATAATAAAATTACGGGTAAGTAAATAATCCGTTAACACCGGTTCGTTACACCGAAAATATGTCACCTTTTTTTTCATAAATATTTTTTTTCAAATTATTGTATATATAAACACCAAAAAAAATCGTATCCCGGAGAACTAATAGTGATATTTTTTTTCTTTATTCTCCATTTAATTTTTACATAATAGATTACTACTCTTCGAGTAGTAATTCTGTATTTATAATTTAAGAGTAACTGATTCGCTGTTTCACATAAATATAATATGAATAATATGGATGAAAATTTACAACAATCGTTTATTTATAATAATAACGGCATTGAAACCGGTGAATCATTTGATTTTTCTACTGCAATTCAACAAACTACGCAAAGTCAAGAATCTTTAATGACGTCCCATGGAAATATGACTGATATGTCTAATACATCATGTAACTTTGCTACTTTCGACATAGCAACGCATACTATGCAACAACGAGTATTAAATTATTTAAAGTTTTATTATTTTTTGCCAAATGATGTCAATTTTTATCTTGTAATTTGTAAAATCATTTTACAAGATTCTTTTAATGATCATAATCATTATGATCATGAATTTTTTTACCAGCATCCAAGTTATCCCTCTATAAGATATCATGTTACTTGTAAATTACTTTCATACCCATTGGTGGAAAACATTTTGAATAATGAAGTGTGTGGAATGAATTTTGATACAAAATCATTGTCTTTAGATCAAAAATTCAATCTTGAACATAACTTGAAACAAAAACTTTTCTATCGAATGATCTGTGATAGAAACACAAATGACGTCGGGAATAATGAAATGATAACACAAACCGTTTCATCAATGGCAGCAGACAATCAAAATTATAATGATAGTGATTTTTCAAGCAATGAACATATTACTCACCAAGATACAAATGGGCTGGCAACAAGAAGATTTCAATAATTTAGAGCTTCGACAAAATAATTTCATATAAATTCGTATTACGTAGTATTATAAACACAATATATAATTGGCTTTGCTATAAAATTATGGTAAAAAAAATTGGCATAGATTAAAAAGAAAAGAATTTTCCAATCCTTTTAACCTATTATAACACTAATTATTATAACCGAATTTTTTTTTCTAACTTCGTTTTTTTTTCGTTGTCATCATATATGAGGAATCACAAACTTAATTTCATCGTAATGTACTAGTAAATATTTCAGTTCTAGTGTGTTGTTATGTAACTAATTATGAATTTCTAAGATTTTAACACAAAATTCAATTAAGCTTTAACAAATTTATTTTTTATTAGTTTAGTAAAGAGAAATCCTTATTTACTTTTTTTTTATTAATATTTTTACTAAAAGTTTTTGAATATTATTAAATATAAATAAAGATATTCAATTAAATCAAATGGCATACTTTAAATTAATACAAGGGTCATGAGACCAAAATGAAGTCACCACTATCCTATCAATAAAGTTTCACATATCTAAGATGCGTTCTTTTGTAAATAATGATAATATTATCAAAGTTTTATACATTTTTTTATTCATCCCAGGTTTTTCAAACCGGGTTTCAAATCAGGTTTAACTTCTGGTTAGAGTTAAACCATTTAACATCCCTAATTAAGGTTTAAAGAAATTTCAGCAGAACTCATGCACTTATATATGTGTACGACTTGTTTACATTTAATTATAAAGAAAATATATTTTTTTTTGTTTGTATTTATTTTTTTTAAAAAAATTCGGTCTTTTAAACCGAAATTTGTTTGTTTGTTTGTTTTTTTTTAGTTTTGTGAACTGAAATATTTTTTTTTTAAATTTTATTTTTGTTTTTTTTTTAAAAAAAATATTTATTTACTTTTTATTTGCGGAATTTTGAACTATTTAGTCTCTAAAAATTTAAATTTTTATAATTGAAGTCTTGAAAATCTATATAAGAAATTTAGCATTGGCAAAAAAAATCTTCATTTTTGTATATTATTTTACTAAATACTTTGTTTGTTTGTTTACGCTTTAAATATATTTGAAATAAATTACATTTAAAATATTTAAAATGATTTGTCCAAATCCTAAAAATGTCTGTAAGCCTATGACATTGAGACTGAACCAATTAAAGGTAATGTGTTACTCATTCTCCTTACCTTGTAAGTTTAAATAAATAACTTATGTTCCCTAACTAGTAGTAGTATTTTATCGGGGCTTTTCCGCTATTCCTTTGTACTACTGGGATACCTTCGTTTATTCAAACATTATTATTTATAAGGCCATAATTTTCAATAATCAAATATGAAAGAAATTTATGCTCAGTAATGTAGTTGAGAGAATAACCATGCATCGATACTTAACAGCAGAAGAACAAGTTTATTAGTCGATAAAGCTACTAATACTGGATCAATCGGTGTGAAGAGTATTGTTTATGCAAAGAATGTAAGTAGCCTAAAGGATTCACCTTTTCGGTATCAATGTAAACATAAATAGATGGAGAAGACATTTACCTAAAAACTCAAATATCACAACAAATTTATTTTATTACAATTGAAATAAAATAAAAGTTTGATTAGTCTTGCATAAATATGGTATTATCAAAATGGGTATATATGGGTGGTTTATCTCAATTTTGCAAAAAATAATAAAAGATGAATAATCTTAGTAGTTAAGAATAAAAAGAATAAAATACTTGAAATTTATTATTGTCCAATCTATCAAACGTGACTATGGATATTTTAATATTAAAACATAAACCAACTATGATTATTGGTTATTCGACTATTCGTTGGGATATTACAAAAATAATGGAATTTATATTCGTATTTCGATGAACTTATGGGAATACTGATGTTATTGTCAAGCCTTCATGTTATTTAAATCTTAGGTTAATACATACCGACAGTTATTTTGGTCATATTTAACACTAAACTTCTTTCCTTTTATAATTATTATGTATCTGTTTTATATTTTAATTGATTTTCGTTTTCTCGTCATTCATGGTCGTATGGAAAAATTAATTTTCACTTATCTAATTATTATTATTATTATCGAGTGCTTTCATGCAACAGTACTTTTCGTTTTCCATTTTTTAAAATGATTTATTTAACATTATAATGCAAAAATTTTTATATTTTGTTGTTGACGCAGGTTGGTCAGAATTACTGATAATTTCCTTATTTATTTAAAATTAAAATTTAACGCACATAATTTTAGTTTAATTTAGTTCATATAAATTCATAATAACATTAATTAAATTCAAAAGTACCATTATACTATAATGAGTAATACAAGTACTGTAAATGGTAATGAATTTGTTTTTTGAAGTTCCATTTTGGGCGTAACGTAAAAATATTTCATGCAATAATTAAAAATCCAAATATGAATTTTTAAAATTTTAATACCTTCGGTATTTCCTTTCTTTTAGTGGATAGAAGTTCCTGTTGGAATTTTATATTGCTTTCTTTAGATCAGTGAAATGATATCGAGATAGTACTAAATCAAAAATATCTAAATAAATAAAATAATCCGTTATTCTATTAATAATACGAGTTATCACTTATCGATTTATCGAGCCACAAAAAACTTCAGTTCCATAAAGACAATAATGTTTCAGCATAAGATTCTTTGCAAGTAAATATAAATAAATGAATTTTTCGTCGGTAACTTTTGTTAGAATTATATACAAAAGGGTAACTTTTAATACAGAAAGTAATACAGCAATAACTTATAGGTCGAAATTAGGAAGATTACTATAGAGTTAAAAAGTATTATATAACTACTATCTCATTGTAATCGCTAATTACAATCGGATGATTCCGTGATCGGGATAATCCGGGATACAATGCACGTTTCTTTTCTTGGCGTCCAATCATTATATATCAGTACCGTGCGTAGAATGAACCAAAATACGTAGAGCCAATAGAAATATGCGTGCCGATCGATTTTTTAACCAAATATTTGGAAATTACCGAAATATTACCGAATTAGTAGAAAGTTTAAGCGGGATAACGAAATTTATTTATTTTATTTTTTTTACGTTCATTCTCTATTCTAAGCCTTGTGGCTACAAAATCAAATTACGTGCAACATATACTATAAACCACTTTTTCCTGCTATGCATGGATCCCATGTGTACAACATTAATAGTACTAGTAGCTTTGATTCAGTTTTATGTCTGTAATATTTGTTTATTATTTATTTAACAAAATTCTTTATAACACAGAAAAATATGGATCTTATATTTATTTAACAAAATTCTTTTTCTGGAATTCCCCCGAAACATTAAATTAAGGATGTTCATAGAACACAGAAAAATACGGATCTTACGATATATATTGTATCGATTTTATTTGATCGGCAAACCGGGTATAACATTTTTACAGAGCTTACGTAATTAAATGATTTCCTTCAGCAATATATAATTTTGTCGTACTTTATTTAAATTCATTTTTTCACCTTTCTTGATAAAAACGCAAAAAACAGCCACGTAAATTTTCCAAACTATTCGAAATATTAATTTGAACTCAATTGTGTGTGTGAACAAAAAAAAAATAATAAATTAAATAATAAAGCGTTTCTAGCTTATATTGTAACAGTTGAAAATCAAAAAAAAAAAAATTTATAATTTCGTATCTCGCTTATCGTATCTTACTATTTCCGAGACGCGTGTAATAAATTTTTTAAATTTTGTGCTGCGATAAATTCATGAAAATGAAGCACGACATCTTAGATACAATATTCTTTTCGCTGCTCATGTAATGTGATGCGGATTTCTGTGAAACTTTTAGATATCAAGATAAGATGGATTAAATAGATCAACATAGATATTAGCTAAAACGTAGTATTTGCTACTAAAAAAGGGTAAGTATAAAGTATAAAATAAATATCAAAGTACAAGAATTAATCAAAAACTGAGTAATTTTAGTCGCATTTTCGGAAAATCTTATTTTTGACAAATGAAATAATCGAATTTGGAAATCTTTGGAAATTATTAATCATTATTTGCGTATTGTTTATTCATTCAATATTCACATGTAAAAAAATGCGATCAAAATGCGATTACTTCGTGGGCATTCTTGACGTTAAAAAAAATCTATTATTTCAATGGTTTCATGGGCATTATTCCTAAAGATTGTTTTTTTCAAAGTTAA
The DNA here is from genome assembly GCF_026210795.1 of Rhizophagus irregularis. NCBI lineage: Eukaryota > Fungi > Glomeromycota > Glomeromycetes > Glomerales > Glomeraceae > Rhizophagus > Rhizophagus irregularis. Next base: position 1,338,764 of record NC_089436.1, on the reverse strand, counting down.
TATAGTTAATGTAGTTTAATGTAAATATTTTCAGAGATAATTACGTAATTTCGCATTTTATACATTATGTATTAAGATTATCCCTATTACTGGTTTCAGAAATTTTCGTGCACTACTACTTGTGTGTCATGCAAGAGGCAAATCTTATTAAATAATCGTTGCAATGTTACACCTTTTTTAATATCACACCAGATTTATTTGTCCTATAAACGGCGATAAAACAATATGAAGTACGAACTTATTGTATTCAAATAAACTAATTAAATTGATTAAACCTTTTTTTTTTTCCTGACAAAGCTGATATAAATAAATGCTTTATGATAGAAAAAAAAATAATAAAAATAATAATAAAAGCAAACTTTTACCAAAAACTAATAAAAGAAAAAAATAAAGCTGGAGGTCATGCGTTTGTTCGATCCGACCCTCGAGTCTCAGGATTTCACTATAAATAGTGCACCATATGGAAATTGTCCAGAATGTAAAAGGCAACGAACTTCCGCTGCATGGTGCAAAAATTGCGATATTGCAAATTTGAAAGGAAAATTTAATAGTTGGACCAGCGGAAACTCTATGATAGATGAATTCATCCAGTACACTCAATTAAATACAAACGATAATACGTACCTTGAGTGGATTGATTTTAATCAATTCAATTTAGTTAAGAATACTAATAAACGAGGTGTTTTTAGCTCAATTTATTCCGCAATATGGATGGAAGGCCCAAGCTGGATTCTGGACGAAGAAGCTGAAGTATGGACTCGTAACGGTCCAGTCAAAGTCATCCTAAAACGATTAGATAATTCTCAGAACATAAATCAAGAGTTCGTAAATCAAGTAAGTGTGTAAATAAAAACGCCAAATGGCTGAAAATTTTCATTATTGGTCAAACTTAATTATAAATTTAATTGGCTAAGAATTTGTTTAACCAAAAGTTATATAGATATTATAAATGCCTGCAAAGTAGATCACTTGCAGATTATTTTGGCATGACTAAAGATCCGACATCGTGTTACATGTTCGTCATGAGATATTATGAAAATGGGAATTTATATTCGTATCTTGATGAATCCACAAGAGTCCTTTGCTGGAGAGATATTATAGATCTATTATGGACCATATCAGCTGGTCTTAATTTTATTCATGAACGCGATCTTACTCATGGAAATTTACACGGAGGGAACATACTGGTTGAGGATAGCGAAATGGATTCAATAGATGCTAAAATTGCAGACACAGGATTACACGGTCGGGTTGATAAACAAATATCTAAACAAATTTACGGCGTAATACCTTTTGTTGCTCCTGAAATCTTTAATGGATACACATTAACTAAAGAGTCTGACATATACAGCTTCGGCATGATCATGTGGATGTTATCAGCTGGTGTACGCCCTTATTGTGATAGACCTCATGATTCACAACTTATACAAGAGATTTGTTCAGGAACCAGACCGAATATAGTTAGTGGAACTCCACCTGTTTTCACCAAATTAATGTTACAATGTTTAGATGCTGATCCATCCAATAGACCGACAGCATCTCAACTTTGCGAATGTTTAGGAAATTGGGTCACAACAATATGCGACGATCCTGATCCATCGGATTTATCCAATCAATTTAACGTTGCCGAAGAAATTAAATTCTCAAGCTTAGAACAATTGCACTTTAACACTTTACCATGTCATGAAAGAGCTATCTATTATAGTCGACTGTTAAATATTTCGGAACTTTAAAAAGGAATACATCGTAGTACAAATTTATCTTTAGCATAAATAGAATATTAAAATCGTTAATAAATTGAGGAGGAAAAGAATATGCCTTGATTGAAAAATATTATTTCGTAATCCGTTCAACCGCCGATTCGTTACACCAGAGATTCCTTTTCTAAAATTCGTTTTATTCTTTTTTTTTCGTTTTATCATTATTCATAAAAATCACAAAGTCACAACTTAAATCGTAATTTTAACATTTATGGTAAATCTTATTTTGGGTGTTGTTATGAAATTAATTATGTATTTCTCACCTTTAAGGATCTTTAACACAAAAATTAAGATTAATTTGATAATTTTCGGTCTCATCAATTAAAACTTTAAGTTAATTATCCCTATAAAAAATTTTTATTCAGCACACTCCGATTTTTTTCCGAATGTTTTGAAAATGTTCCGAATATTACTGAAAATATTCTGATTATATTGCGAATGTTGTTTTAGTCAAATTTTAGGAATTTAACATAAATGAAAATTTCTAGAAATATTCCGAAAATAATCCAGTTTTATATTTAAATTGAAAATACTTCGGAAAACAATTTCATGTAGATCACTTAATAAATTAGTTAAATTAAAAAGTTTATCAATATAAGTGGACGCGTTTAAAAACATGTATATAAGTTTAAAAAACGCGTTTAGTTTTAATCTATAGAAAAAATAAGCTCGCAATAAATGATCATTGAAGTATAAAAGTATAAATAAAAGCGTATCTTTGCTTTTTAGAACTTAATTCTTATTATTTTTTTTTAATATTACTACTACAATAATATTTATAAAATATTCAAAAAAATAAAAAAATTAACATATTAACAGTAAATATAAAATTATAACAGTAAGCAATATTATTTGAGTAGTAGTTCGAGGATAAAGATTTATTGAAATTTTTAAATATTCTGAATTTACCATAATATTACTTTTATTTAGATATTATAACAAATTTAGAATAAGCTGCTATGATATGATGATCGCCAACTCCAACGCCTATTTCTACTGTTATACCATCAAATACTCCTACAGCAGACATTATAATTAAATACAAAAAATGTTTCAAATATAAGATTAGTGATAAAATTATATTAGTAATATTAATAATACGGTAATTGTTAGTTTCCACGTGGTTTAATACAAAATCCTATTACCAAAGAAGAATGAAAAAATGAAATGACCAAAAGAGGACTGGAAAGATTTTCTCTATTTATCATATGATACATATTGGACTTATCGGGCAAGTATTAATTTTACATTTTGAGAAGTCTTCGTGATAACTGAAGCTAAGTGCTATTTGTGAAAAAGGAAAATATGCATCAGAACAAACTTTGGGTAAAATTCAAAATGTCATTAATAATGTAAGTTATATATTTATATCATCCATATTCTTAAACCTAACTAACTTTCTAAACTGTTATTTAGTTTAAAACCAATTTTCCAACATTTCCTATTGACTTTGTTTTGCAAAAAATGACTGAAATATCATTGGAAATTAGGGTAATTATTTAGTAATACGTTATTATTATGTACAATTTTATCTGATATTAATATAAATTTTATAGCTGAAACTGATGAACGCAAGAGAAAAGTTAAAGAAGCTCATTTACAAGGTATTGATCCACCTTCCAAACGAAAAAATATCACTCCCCTAATCTAAAACTCAAGAAAACAAGGCCAAATTCACGAGCACCAATTCCTGATAAATCATCATCAAGTATTGATATTAATGTCCAATTGTCCTCACCCGAAGTTATTAAGGAGAAATCTGCATCAATTCCTTCTAAACAATTATTGAAGCATCTTCAAATGTAATTCTTACTGAAAGAAGAGCTGATGTTCAATTAGTAACTTCACAAATACAAGGATTCAAGAAATTCCGGTAAATTTATTTTTTGTTAGTGTTTATAATATTTATAATATTACAATTTATAATTTAATAAATATAGGAGGCAATAAAAGTTCAACTATAATGACGAGATCAAGTTCAACAAAAGAAAAAAACAACTAATAACCAAATTGCTACTCGCAAAAATCAAAGAAAGCAAAAAGATAGAATATTATTATTCATATACTCATAGATAAGTACTTTCAGATAATATCTAGAAAATATAAATATAAATAAAAAGTACTTGTAATCTGTAATATTCAATAAATTTTTTTTCTGAGTACTTTCGGATAATATATATTGTAAAACATCTGACAATATTCCGGTTACATTCATAAAATTTACCGAGCAATTTCGGGTAAAATCTGTAATTATCATTCCGAAAAGTGATCACTTTCCGTAGTAAAATCGGAAAATAAAAATCGGAAAATTTTCGGAATACATAAACCAGATAAAAATCGGAATACATCCAAAAAAAATTTTTTATAGGGTATTTAACGAAAAACGGAAAAGTTCCGCGTTATAATATGAATAACAGATGTATGAAATAAACATTTTTATGTCCTATATATCATATGTCAAAAATTTAAATATAAAAAATATAAAAAAAAATAAGTCGATAACAAATTTAATTTATTCAGTTACCATACCCTATAAAAAATTTTTCAGAGAAATGATCACATGCCTAAGTTTCTTCGGAATAAAAACTAGGAAAATGATCATTTATCGGAGTTTTTCCAGAAGATTTTTATAGGGACAACTGAAGTCTAGAACAGAAGTTTATAGACTGGGAACGGGTCAGTTTGAGAAAATTAATGAAAATTAATTTCGATCATAATGATTTTTTTATTTTTATTTTTATTTTTAAAATATAGACACGACGGGAACTTTACAAAATAAAGGTAAAACATAAACTAAAAGTCTAATAAAACCTAAACTACATGGAAAGTCCAACCACCCGAGAGTGATCGTCCTGCTCGTTATTTATGAACTAAATAACATTAAGCATGACCAATGTCGTGACGAACTAAAGAAAAATAAGACAACCCTAAAAAAAAAAATTAATAAGATCCATATTTTACTTTCGGCATTTAAGCCGCCACCTGTCAATAGTACTGTTATAAGTGGAGTGATTCACACTATTCTAAATTGTTTTGAAAGTATGCATGTAAATACACATTAACATAGAAATTTGAGGTAGATGTATAATGTGTAGATGCATGAAAATATAAAAGGAACTATCCTAATAAAAAGTGACTCATTATAAAAATAATAAAAAAAAGAAAAAAATAAAAGACTAAAAAAATTATTTAGTACTAGGACCAGCGACCGGGGAGTCAAATGAGGAACCGTTTGCATGCCAAGGTCTTTTGATATATGTATGTTGTAAGGAAGGTCTGATATGACTGTAAGTATAATAAAAGGATTGCAATATACTATCAAAAAAACAGGCATTGATAGTAAAGCATCTAGATATATACAGAAAATATCTAAGTATAAACAGTAAATATACCAAATTTTGAAATAGCAGTTATTTTAAAATCTAGTATATTTTCTATTACATCTGAATATTTTCAGTCATACCTGTATATTTTCTGGATTTTTTTTCTATAAAGACATATAGGAATGTTATGACACATGATATCATATAGTAATTTATATTTCATGCTAATATAATTAAAGGTATCACCAGTGGTAATTATCACTACCAGTAATCTTACCACTTTAATTTTGGCGAAAAATTACAAATTGGTTAAATACTGGTTTATAATTTTGGCTAAAGTTAAAAATACTAATCAACAAATAGTATATTAACAAGAATTTTGCTAACTTTCTCTCTGGGAGATGTCACCTAGGTGACATCACCTGTACTAAAAAATAACTATTATAACTGGAAATTTTATTTTTAAAATGACATCATCAAATTTAATAACTCCAGCGAACCCAAACCTTATCCTAATCCTAACACCTAACCATAATCCTAATCCTAACCCTAATCCTAACCCTAACCCTAACCCTAACCCAATCCCTAACCCTAACTCTAACCCTAACTAATCTACATGATTTAATTTTACGTAGGTGATGTTACCTGGGTTAAATCACATGGGGAGAAAACTAGTCTTATACTATTAACAAATATTGATTTTAATGTTAACTATAATAACAAAAAACAAAGTAAAAAAATTAAAAATTAAAATTCTGGCATTTTTCTAAAAATGATAAAATTATCTGAAAAACAGCTTTCTAATTTAATATTCATCTTATAAAATTCAAAAAATTAGACTGGTGAAAACACTAGTGGTAATATTTTGATATTCTCTAAAATTAATACTTATTTTGTACGTTAAAAAAAAAATAAAGTTAATATTGGTTAACTTATTGAAAAAACAGAAATTTAAAAATTATTATCAAACTTGCTTTCTAATATGGTTCTCATAAAATTTACATATATTTAAATATTTAAATTTAACTTATCTTTTATTAATAAGTTACATCTTGATGTTATAATTAAAAAAATAAAAAAAGTTGGCTCAATGAAATTTTTTTATATTAAAAAAAAAAATATTAAAATAAATAGAATAAAGCTTAAAAAATAAAAGTTTACAAAGTGGGTTTAAAAATCTCATATACTATTGATTCAAATTTTAAAGATACGATTGAAGATAAAGAATCATACGAATAATTACTTATAATTAATGAACATCTAAAAGAAACGAAATATTCTATAATCTTTTTTGAAACGAGAATAATCTATATACATATTATAATCTTTTTATATATTATATCATAAAACAAATTTTTTATCATAACCTTATATATTCATGAAGAAAACGAAAAAGTTTGAATATAATCATTGTCGTCGAATTAGATTTTCTTTTTGCAAGGAATTTCAAATCGTCATTATGACGAAATGTTAATTAATTCAGGAAAATACAAGAGTCTGCTCGTATAAAAAGCTTGGGGATGGATTTTTTGTTGTTGAAATTTATTTTGCTCTGAATCTGAGAATTTTTTCTCTTCAGCAATATTAAATTGGTCAGATAATTCAGATGGTTCTGGGTCATCACAAATAGCAATTGTCCAGCTTCCTAATAATTCAGACAATTTAGATGCAGTAGGACGTTTTGTAGGATCAGGATGCCAACATTGTGTCATTAATTGAATATAAACTTTTGGAGTTCCATCAATAATTTCAGGGCGAAGACCAAAGCAAATTTCATTAGCTAATCTGAGATCATGCGGTCTATCGCACCATGGACGAGTACCCGCGGAAAGAGTCCACATAATAATTCCAAAACTATAAATATCCGAAGCCATCGTTGGTAGATTTCCCTTCAAGACTTCAGGAGCAACATAAGGAAGAACTCCATATATTTTATTGGTACCTTTTTTGTCAATTGGACCATGTAATCCTACATCCGCGATACATATATTGACTGAGCCTAGTTCATTTTCAACCAATAAATTACCTCCATGAAGATACCCATGAATTAATCCATTTTCGTGAATATTTTCAATCCCACCCGATATCCCCCAAAGCATATCTACAATATCTCTCCAACACAGCATTCCTTGTGCTTTATCAAGATATGAATGCAAATCTCCATTCTCATAATATCTCATTACGAACATGTAGTTTGAAGTAAGATCTTTTGTAATTCCATAACAATCTGCAGTATTTCCGCTTTGTAAGCTTCGATGAGATTCATAAAGCTATAAAAAATTATGTAAATTAAAATAAACTCATAAAATTCAAATATTCAATGATAAATAAAACACTTTAAAACTATATATTACTTGTTTAAAATATTCTTCACTAATATTTTGTGAATTGTTAAGTCTCTTAAGAGCAACTTTTACAGGTCCATTACGTGTCCATTTTTCAGCTTCTTCATCCCATACCCATCTAGGACCTTCCATCCAAACTGCTGAAAAAATTGTGCTAAATGCGCCTCCTTTATTTGTGTCTTCCATGAGATCAAATTGGTCGAAATTAACATATTCCAAGTAATCCACACTTTCATTCGCGTGCAACTGTGTGTGTTTAATAAAATTATCCATATTAATATTTCCACTCGTCCAGTTTTTAAAATTATTTTTTAGAGCATTAATTTCACAATCTTTACACCATCCAACGCTACTTCGTTCCTTCCCACAATCTAAACATTTTCCAAAGTCAATATTCGACTTTGTTTTTGACTCATTCTTAATAAAATCCATATAATCTTCCCCATTTTCATTTTGTCGAGAAGACATATTTAGGCATTCTAAAAAAAAAAAAAATTTGGTAAGTTACACAAGCCATTAAAAAATTGATTTATAAATGGTTTGTTTGTATATTCAATTCGCGTCCGCTTCACACTCATATGTATATTTATAGTGAAATATTACTCCTGAGAGGATCTACAGATCCATCTTATCTATATGACCAAGTTATTGGGTGAATATTATATCATCCGAGATTGCTTTGCATCTCAGCCCTTACCAAATAACTAAAATATACAGTGTACATCGGGTGTGTCACCAAATATCACGTGGTGCTGCGAGAGCGGACAAAGTACAGACTTGACTTAATATCGTATTAAACATATGAGGGGTTAAGTCAATCACATTTACGTTATGCACGGAAGTTATTTCCATCACGCAAGATGAAAATACAAACAAACCAATTTTATTTCTTAAACACAAACTTATCGGAAATTAAATGGAAAACTTACAATTAACAAAAATGTTTAGTTTTTTTTTTTAATGGAAGAGGACAGAGGAGTTCAGCTCTGAGCTTAATGGATAATTTTTAGCTACTTTTATATGTTTTTTAAGCCTTCACTGTTAGTGACACATGCAAGTTTAATTAAATTAATCACGCTGTTGTTTTGTTGATCATACGTGCGTAACAAAGATCGATAAATTTCTTCTAAATTTTGTTCCAAAATTTGTCTCTTTAACTTTCCAAAAAAAAAGAAAAAATTTACGTTTAATTAATAGTGGTAATGGTATAATAAATACTTTTGCTGTTTTCAATGTTTTCAATAAAAAAAAATTATCAAAAATTTTTTTTTTTTAAGTTGTAGACTATTAAAACGAAATCTGTAGGATTTAAAATCATATATTAATATGATCAGCATCCGTAATAGTGCATTTCATATGAGTGAAGCATTCTAGCGAAGGTTGTAATGGGGTGAGTGCTTAAAAATTGTTATGTGCAGGAATCTTCAAACTGTCAAAAAATCATCACCATAGAATTAACTACTTTTTTTTAAACAGGTATATAAATTGTATTATTTTGTGTTACTAACTTTAAAATAATCTATCAACTATCACGCGATTACGTCAAAAAATTCTCATGAAGTTCACGTGAACTTAACTAATTGATGAACGAATGATATTTTTAAATTGGCACATGCAAAGAAAAAAAAAATTCTTTTTTCGATATTCATTCTAATTAATTAAATGCAAGAGTTTATTGGTGAAAGAATCATTGTAATAAAATTTAGAACGATAAACAAGATTAATTAGCATGTTATAATTGAAAAATTAGATTAGATGATTTTTGTTTCATGAATGAATACGAAGGTAACTATTTCTGACAAATATTGCATTAAAATTAACGTTATGTCGCGTAATAGAAATTAAGTGATAAGTAAATATATAAATATTTTTCATTCATACTTTCAATAAATAGGTCAAATAGTTGACCTGTTTGTCGTTTCGAATATTTTCGACCTATTAATAGAATCTTTCAAATAATAAACTTTGTGAAAATTATCTGAGGACAGCATTTCAAGCAACGGAAGTGAATCTTTGATTAGAATCACGACAAATTTGATTCATTCGCTTTAAATGCTAGACTTAATGAAACTCAGTCTTCACATTTTCATACTGAAAACAACGAAATCTGTATTAGATAATCTGTAAAATTATTTAGGAATACTTAAACTTTATTATATGAAAAAACATTTGAATCTATTTTTCATATGACATCAGGCATGGAAAATTGTATTCATTACATGAAACAATTATCTTATTATCTTCATTTTTAATGAAATACCGTAAAGCCCTTCATAAAGCTAAAACAAAATATATGCGTTGTTTCATAATAATATAAATCGATAAAAGATTCATAAATTAATCTTATATTTTTATCCAAATTAATTTAATTTGTATATGTGTTACTATTTATGGTTATAATGATTTTCCAAAAAAAGTTACACCATAAGAACAAAGAAAAATTATTTCTTTGTTTAATAAAGAATTTAAATATGTAATTAATTTATCAGTAATTAATTATTCATCATTTGACCTACCCATTTCGTTTAACAACACTATAATTAAATTCGAGATTATTCTTATTCAGCATGTAATTTATATAGATGTATCATTCAAGTAGATAATATTAAATGAGTAAAAAACCAACAATAATAATCAGCTTAATTGTTTTATTTATGGTAAGTTATAATTGGAAATCAAAGGAATTTTCTTGAATTTTTTGATTCTTTTTTTTCTATATTTGAAAGTCAAATATCAATTGGTATATTATTAATACACCATTCACGTATTGTACAATTTGATTTTGATTCAGCCACATAAGCCGTATGAATAAACAGGCCGGTTAAATAAATTAGCCGTATATTTAATCAAATTAATACTTTTTTGAATAAATGAATTGTTTTAAAAATTTTCTTACAAATGTTTGGCGTAGAGGTTGGAACCGATTAACGTTAATCGATTAATTAATCGGTTAAGGCGGTTAATCGGTTAGAAGTATCAAAAAACGGTTAATCGACTAAATTAACCGACTAAATTAACCGATTAATTAACCGATTAATTTAGTCGGTTAAAATACTATGCAGATCATTTTCTCAAATTAAATGATTTTTTATCCCGAAATTTATAGATCGGGATATTTATTTGTTCACGTGAAGATATTCTGTATAGATGATTGGGATGATTGGTAACACAATATGCAAAATATTATGGAACCTGAAACGGAACAAATTATAATAGTTTCAAATTTTAATTGGTTTCATAATTCTATCAATTATTAATTTTAAAAATAATAAATATAAAAAATATAGCAATGGATTATTAAAATAATCAAATCAATATTGCTTAACTATATATAGTATAATCGAAAACGTTTGATTCACGATTTTATTAAAAGGGTATGTCGATCATTATTTATTTGATAAACGCAATGTTATTGATTAGATTCACATTTTTTTGTAAAAAAAAAAATTATCTGCAAAAGAAAATTCTAAATATTTCATTTTAATTAATTACAGTCACATTAAACTTATAGTTATGATGAATAATCTAATTTGAAAAAAGATACGATTATAGAAAATTTGATCTCCAAACAAAATTAATAATACTTGGATGAAGAAATTGTTTAAGTGTAGAAGTTTTTTATATTTACGATCAACATATTGCTGCTATGCTTCTAGCTTCCCCTATAAATTTATTTCTTGTTATGTAATAACTTACGCAATTGTGGACATGTGTTCCGCAAGTTCGAAGTTTTTTTGTAAATTTTTTTTTTAAAAAAACACTATTCATGAAATATAATCTCCCATCTACAAATCTGTGAATTCGCAGCCCAAAGAAATTTTAGAATTTTTTATATTAACCGGCCGGTTAATTAACCTATGTCCCTTGGCTAACCGGTTAAGGTTTTTACCAACTTCTAATTTGAACTCAGCTAAGTTGCCAAATGTTGGGTAAATAAATAAATAAATCAGTAAGTAAATAAAGCAAATCATAGCCTTTTCGTGCTTATTATGTAAAAGACAAAATTTATAAGCTTATCGATTTATCTCCGAGCCGTATTGAGATATGCACGCCATTTTTTTGTTTATCTGATGTGCATTGTACAACAAAATTCAGTTTTTTACTTTTTTTTACTTTCACTGAAACGTAATACCTTTGTTTACAGAATTTTTTTTATATAAACTCTGATGTTTCTTAAAAATTGCTTCCATCTAAGTACAATATGGATAATATGGATAATAATTTATGTTATGATAGACAACTATTTACCATGAATTATTCTCAACCTACCTCAACCCATTCTTACAACTCTTTCAATATGACAACTAACGAATCACTTGATTTTTCTATCGATATTGCCGCAGCTCAACCAATTACGCAACATCAAGTATCTTCGTTAGGAAATGTGATGAATATTTCTGATTCATCATGTAATACTTATAATGCAACAAATCAAGTTACTATGCAATATCAACAGACTTTGCCAGTTATGAGTTATTTAAAATTTTATCATTTCTATGTTAATATTTTTTATCTCGTAACTTGTAAAATTATTTTACAAGAAGATTCTTCTTTTAACAATCATGATCGTTACAGTCACGAGTTCTTTTATAAACATCCAAACTATCCTTCCACAAGATATCATGTTACTTGCAAATCACTTCCAAACTGTTTAGTAGAAAATATTTTAAATGATGAAATTTGTGGAATGAATTTTGATGTCGAATTATTATCATTAAATCAAAAGTTCAATCTTGAACAAAGCTTGAAACTAAAACTCTTCCATCGAATGCATTGTAATAGAAATACAAATTCATTTTATAATGGCGTTGTGGATCATGAAATGATAACACAACTCGTTTCAGTAGCAGACATGTAAGATTACAATGATAGTAATTGTTCAAGCAAAGATCATACTCACCAAGATACAATTGGGTTGAAAGATAATGTCATTCATTCACAACAAGACGATTTCAATACTTTTGCACTTCAGCAAAATAATTTCGAAACCACTCATTAATTTAAATTTTATTATACTTGTATATTTACTTAGAAATATGCTATCCACCCCTAAAAAATTACGTAATAAATGTCATGATCTTTATTGCAATACAAATTATTTGCTTTACTAAAACCATCGGTAAATTATGGTAAGAAAAATTGGCCTAGATTAAAAAATGTTCCTAATTCTTTTAATTCATTTTAACACCGGTTATTATAACTTTCTAATTTCGTTTTTTCGTTTCGTCATATATATGAGGAATCACAAACTTAGTTTTATCGTAATATTGTTATTTAGAGTGTCGTTTATATGTAATTAATTATGGATTTATAAGATTTTAACATAAAAATCAATTAAGCTTTAACATACTGTATTTATACAAAATTTATTACATTAAAAGTTAAATCTATTATTTTATATTACAGTATTAGATTTTGGCGAATCCTTATTTGCTTTTTTTTGAACTTTGTATTAACTTAATTCATGCAAATTTAATAAAGATATTCAAATGACATCAATTTACAAGGGGCAAGGTTACACATGTTAAGAGTCATGAGATTGAACTGAAGTCTCATATACAACATATCAAACTGCGTACAGCAAAAATTATTTTTTTTATCTCTTAATTTCCCCTTTTTTTATTTAGTAACAACAGCCAGAAATATACGCATTTTTTATTTTTGTAATAAAATTAGTGATAAAAATTTTGTAACTTTTAAGGTATTTTAAAGAGCAGATACAGTTTATTTAAAAAAAAATTATTTACCAATCACTTATAGGAGACCTTACTTTCCTTTCGATTTATATTACTAATCAATTATATAATTGTGTTCAACCAAGAAATGGTTTTTATTTACTATAAAGAGACTCTTTTTTTAAAAAAAAATGATTCTTAAAAAAATAAATTAAAGGCTTACGCAAAAAAAATCAAGTTAAAAAACTGGATTATAATCCTGAATTTTCGTCTCGTTCACTGAGCCCTTCTGGGTCTCAAGATGAATCTCAATCTTATGGTAATTGTTCAGAATGTAAACAAAAACGAACTGCAGTAGCATGATGTAAAAATTGCGATATAGCAATTTTTAAAGAAAATCTTTGTAGCTGGACCAGCGGAAATTCTATAATTGATGAATTTATAAGGGATACTCAATTAAATGCTAATGAAAAGACGAACTATCTCGAATGGATTGAATTTGATCAATTTGATTTAGTTGAGAATATTAATAAACGAGGTGCCTTCAGTTCAATTTATTCGGCCGTTTGGATGGAAGGTCCAAGGTGGAATTTAGATGAAGAAGCCGAAACATGGAATCGTTATGGCCCAATTAAGGTTATATTGAAACGTTTATGAGCCTTAAATTTATAAATCAAGTAAGTACATATAACATTAATTAACGAATTTTGAGGTTTCCGCAACAGACCGCAAGCCAATCACGAAATTGATTATATTCATAAGTCCGGATATAGCCTTTTATATCTAAGAATAAATTTTAAATTATGCCCAGATAGTAATTAAATTGTAATTGGTGTACTCCGGATCTGTAGAGATCGGCACGCATATACTATAATATATATTAGCTAATATTTTGGGGGGTTAAGCAAAATCTTACGAAACACAAAATTAAACATTTTTATTGGTTAAAATTATATTTATAATTGGATATTATTGGTTAAAAAAAAGATCTTACTTGGGTGGGGGTATGAAACTAATATTAGCTAATATATGACGCTGCCCTTTGCACTACGTATCTTTTCAGGGCCAAAATTACTACGTAATTCTACGCAAACTCGGATTTGACTCACTTAGTGATCGACATTCTGATCATTTAAGTGCCGTATGCATTATGAACGCCTCCGAATTATCCGGAATCATCCGATTGTAAAGGTCTTCTCATTTCTACTTACAATAAGATAAAGTTATTATTTATTATAAATTAATTACGGTTAATTACTTTTTAACGTAATCCTCCTGTTTACTAATGTGACTATATAGGTTATTGCTGTATTACTTTATTACCCTTTTGCATATAATTCCGGCAAAAGTCATAATAATTGCCGAACGAATAATCTGACGAAAATTCATTCATAAATATTTACTTGCAAAAGAATCTTGTGCTAAAATTTATCTTGTCTTTATTGGAACTGAGGGTTGTTATGGCTCGATAAATTGATAAGTGATAACTCGTATTATTAATAAATATACGAAAACGTAACGGATTATCTTATTTATTTTAATTTCTTTAGATATTTTTGATTTAGTACTATCTCGATATCATTTCACTGACGGACTGACCGTATTGATGGAAATATAAATATATGAGAATTCCAATAGGAACTTCTATCTCACTAAGAAGAAATGAGATATCAAAGATATTAAGAATTATATTTGAATTTGTAATTGTTGCATGAAATGTTTTCCGTTACACCAACTCTAACTGAAACTTCCAAAAACAAATTCATTACCATTTACAGTATGCATCAATGGTACTTTTGAATTTATTATGAACCAGATTAAACTCAAATTAAATTTCCAAGCTCAATAGTTTTTATAGTTGAACAATTAATGTATGATATCTACAATAAGGGACTCCCAAGATAAATTCTTATTTCATAACTTATAATGAACATGCAACATGATGTCGAATCTTTAGTTATGTCAAAACAATCTGCAAAGAAATTATTGACAAAATTTTTATAACCAAAATAAAAATTCTCAACCATTAGTGTTTATTTAAAATTAGGCGGCTGTTATTCGTCACGTAATGTTATACCGGAGAAAAATTACGTTATTTATTAATACCGGATTTATTAGAAATTTACCAGAAAATCCAGTAAAATTAGAATAGATTTTTCACGCTGTAATTTACAGTATCCGAAGCACGTGTATACAGTCCAACTCGCTTTACAACGAATTTTGATTTAACGAATTTCTTAATATAGCGAACCTTCGGTGTTGTACCAATTTTATCATATAAAAAAATCATGTTATACCGAAGATTATTAGTAAAATGCTGTATACCGATTAACGAAGTCTATAACCAGTATATAATTTAATATAACGAAGATATTTTGTGTGACATGCGTTATCCATAATACAAGTATTATACAATTTACCGCAATATACAAAATTTTCCTGAGTTATACCAGATTTTTATATCATGTTAACGAATTTTCTTATAACGAAGGCCTGATTTGCTAAACCACTCACTTCGTTATAAAGCGAGTAGACTGTACTCCGTTGCAACTTGCGTTCACTAAAAACTACGATAATGGTTACAATTTTCGTACAAGTATAGTGCTGATCGTCTGTAACAGGTAAACATTATTAATTGAAGTAATTTGTAACTGAAAACTTTACCAACTTGAGTATAGAACCATGCTTCTCTTTGTCATTTATTAAAGTTGAAGTTTTACTTATTATTTATATATATATATATATATATATTTTCTTTTCTCTCAAATATAAAATGAACCAAGAGAAATACGCACTTCTTTCTCGTCCTACACAAAATCATAATACATTGAATTCATCAGAAATTGATATAAGTCCTGAAACTCCACTTCTACCACAAAACCAGCGTCATCATGGTACTGGACCAGTTTTAAGTGAAATAAAGATACCGTTAGAAATTTCGATTATATTTACGTGATGTACTATTACGTTTTTTTACAGTTTATCTTTATCCTTGTATTTCTTTTCCCTTTTTTGACTATTTTTAAATATAAAGCTATACCCGATTCAAATGATTAAATTTGATCCTAGATCTTATATGACTCCAATAGATAATGATTTTGGTGAATTCAATGTATTATTAGATGGTCACTTACATACAAAATTTTCTGATGGTCGAATGAACCCCGAGCAATTATTAAAATGGGCAATAGGTAAAAATATATTTATTTAATGGATTTCTTTCTTTTAAAAATTTAAAAAAATTACAAAATATTTTCTATTTCGATAATTAATAAATAGCTAATGGATATAATGCTATAATTGTAAGTGATCACAATAATATTGAAGGTGTTTCAGAAGCCCCCAAAAAAAATAAATTTAATTCTTAATTATATTAAAATAAATTCGTTTAACTAATTATTAATAACATTAACCTTTTTTTTATTAGAATAGTTCCTGTCAGCTCCATATGCAGTTTATTGGTATAAATGAACGGTAGATGTTTCTCCAGATTTTCCTTCAGATGAAAGGTTAGAAGAAATAATAAATCATGTTCATAAATTAGGTGGTTTGGTATCTGTAAATCATATTCCATGGAGTAACAGTACTGAATGGGGACAAGTTGGAGATCATCCTTCAAGAGAGAAACTTCGAGATATGATACTCGTTATTTAATTAGAATCTGGATTTGTGTAATAATTGTAGTAATTTTATTAATTTAAAAATATGATATTCTTTATAATAGGGAGTTGATGGACTCGAAGTAGTAATCAATGGATATACATTTTAACTGGCAAACATCATATTTGTTCGTATAATAAAATAATATGTTAATACTTACAGGATCAGATAGTATACATTCTCCAGCAAAGAGAACAAGTTTTTTTTATTTGATGCAACAGGAATAAGACCCAAAGAAGAACTCAGCTTATTATAATTTGTTGCCAATCACTTTACTAGCAGATTATTGGACATCATTTTATTCTAAAAGTAAAGAAATGTATTGTTTCAATATACTTTTTGTCATCAAAGAAAATTTCTCTGGTGTCTACATGTTATGAAATTGGAAGAATTTTGTTTATTAAAGGATATGAATAATTTCTATGTGGAAATTAAAAATGGTAATATAGGGAGAAATGAAAATGAAGAAGAAAGGCAAGTCGATTTAGTTGATATCTAGATTTTTTTTTAATTATAGTTGTCTAATTTTTATGTATCTTAAAATAATTTACTAAAAAAAAATCTTTTTTTTTTTTCATCGTAATCAATTACGATGAGATAAGCGTCGCTGTACTTATGCTTTTTTTAATGCCGAATGGTAAGTTTAGAAATTATGTAATGATTACTCATTTTATTTTTAATATTATTTTATAAACAGTATGTATATAGCCAAATTTATAGTCACCTTATCGTTAGTTCTTTTTTATATTTTAAATAAACTGAAACTGCAATTTAAAATATTTAAAAGATAAAAAAATTTTATTAATCTTGAAATAGTAATAAAATGAAAACCTAAATAACAAACTGTAAGATTCATTATGATAAAAAAAAGAATATTTTCTTTCTTAATATATAAAAATAATTAATATCCTCAATTATAAATAATTTAATTTCTCATTCAAAATAGCAATTTTTTTTAATTTTAAGAAAATTTATCTTAGCATTAAAAAATCAATAATATTTTCATATGATTTAAAATTAAAATGTTTTTAAAAAATAAATAAAAATAGTAATAAAATTATTTATTTTTTTTTAATAATTCTATTTTATTATTTGTTTACAGGATTTTATTTTTAATTTTTAATTATTTTTTTTTACTATAAACTTTACGATTTTGGGGGGTATATTTGTATCTTATAATAAATAATATGATTCAAATAAACTATTAGAGAAATTTCATCCCTAAAAAATTTATCATGAACAGTTAAGAAAAATAGGTATAAGTTTAATATAACTAAATTTAGATAAATAACCTAAAATTATTTGTTAAATTTGATTTACCCCTGGCTCAGGGGAGGTACACAATCTTTCTTCAATGATTCTAAAATTCATTGTTTTATTACTATCGGGGCAATTCCTATACATGCGGTTTAAAAAAGTGAATTAATTATTAATTATGATTCTTTTTAATGGGAAGCCAAAGAATTATCTATAAAAAAAATTACTAAAAATATGACACGTATTTCAAAGATCCAGATTTCGGCCGATCATTAAATACGATCTCGATTTTTTCATATTCTTTACGGAAAACTAATTGATTTCAATGATTTCAATGTCAAATTACTTTTAGTTTAAACTTCATAAGTTAAAATAAGTCTTACATAAATGTAAATGAAAACTAATATTACTGCGATATAAGAATGAGCTTTTACCTAAAATGTTATTTCTAACTTTTTAACTACTAAATAAAATAAATCTATTATAATTAATTTAAAGCAATGATTGCAATTCTGTGCATGGCAGTAAAATTCTGTAAAAGGAAAAATTATAACGAATCAAAATTTTACCTTCCATATACCAACAAATTTATTGTTATATAACAAATTACGGCATCAATTATTAATTGTTAAGCCCGATATTAATAATATTAATAATGTTAGTTACATAATAATCCTTTTACTACTTGTTGATTTATCAGAATTCTCTTAAATTATAATTATGTATGAAGCAAATTTTTTTATTTAAACACTCGTTTTTCAAAAATAATTTGGTAAGTACAAATTTTTAGAAAATTTGAGCCGACCAATCGTGTTTTACTCCGCAGTAGATTAGAATTTATTTTTTACATAGATTTTTTAATTTTAAAACATAAAATAAGTATGATTATTCGTATCTTGACGAATTTATGGGAATACTTTTCTGAAGGGATATTGTAGAGATTTTAATGTACAATTATTTTGTTCACAATTAACGCTAAACTTTCCTTTAATATTTATAATATACTTGTTTATATTTAAATTAATTTGCGTTTTCTCGTCATTCATGTTTGTATGGAAAATTATTTTTCACTTATCGTTATTATTACTTTTATCGAATACTACTTATATGTAACATTAAAATTGATTTATATACTGTATATAAGCCGACACAATTTTCGTTTCCTATTTTTTAAAACGATACTTTGACGCAAATATTATTTAATATTCGTTTGAAATTTTATTTACATATTGATTTTTTTTTAGAAACAAATTGGCAACTATTCTTTATCATGTGCAACAAATTATTTATTATTTTGCATTACTCCTTGGTTTCTCACCCTTTTTTTAAAAACCTGTATATTTGCTTGTTGATCGGATGATTTTTCCGGCTCCCCCCCCCCTAAATAAATTAAAGGGATTTGTTTTTACCCTATTATTAAGCAAATTACGTAATGTGATCGCCAAGAAATGGTTTTTTAAATGGATTATAATCCCGAATCTTCGTTTCGTTCACTGAACCCTTCTGGGTCTCAAGATGAATCTCAATCTTATGGTAATTGTTCAGAATGTAAACAAAAACGAACCGCAGTAGCATGGTGTAAAAATTGCGATATAGCAATTTTTAAAGAAAATTTTTGTAGCTGGACTAGCGGAAATTCTATAATATGTAATAATACAAATGTAAAAATTACTGATTAAACCTATATCATTACTAAATTTGAAATAATTCATATAAATTTAATTCTTCATTTAACTACTTTAATATTATCGTACATTAAAAATAAATATTATTTGCGTATTGTTTAAAAAACAACCTTGTTCATTCAATATTCACATGTAAAAATGCGATAAAAATGCGATTACTTCGTGCAGTTCGTGGCATTCTTGATGTTAAAAAAAATCTATTATTCCACATGGTTTCACGGGCATTATTCCTAAAGATAGTTTTTTCAAAGTTAATGTAGTTAATGTAGTTTAATGTAAAATATTTTCAGAGGTAATTACGTAATTCCGCATGTCTACATTATGTACTAAGATAATCCCGTTCACAGAAATTTCGGCACATACGTACATGTAAAAGGTAAATCTTGTTAATAATGTGTCCAACCATTAAAATTTTTGTTTGATCCGAATTTTACTTAATCCGGCTTGAACAATAGAGAATAGATACTCATTGTTAGTCCAAGGAATGATTTTTGATTATTTGTTTTACGTATAAATTCTATACGATTGAGGATGTTGGGCTTTTAGAGCCTTCTTTTATATTTTTTTTTTTCGAAGAAAAAAAAAATATCTGTAAGAGCAATTTTTACCGAAAAAAGAAAATAAAAGAAAAAAACAAAGCTGGAGGTCGTGCGTTTGTTTGACTCGACCTCTGGGTCTCGGGATTCTGCTATAAATAGTGCAAATAATAAAGCTCTATCATACGGAAGTTGTTCGGATTGTAAAAGGCAGCGAACTTCTGCTTCTTGGTGCAAAAATTGTGATATTGCAAATTTGAAAGAAAAATTTCATAGTTGGACCAGTGGAAACTCTATGATAGATGAATTCATCCAATATACTCAATTAAAAGCAAACGACAGCACAGACTACCTTGAATGGATTGAATTTGATCAATTCGATCTGATTGAGAATACTAATAAACGAGGCGCTTTTAGTTCGATTTATTCTGCAATATGGATGGAAGGACCTACTTGGAATTTGGACGAAGAAGCTAAAGTATGGACTAGTAATGGTCCAATTAAGGTCATATTAAAACGATTGGATAATTCCCAGAACATAAATCAAGATTTCGTAAATCAAGTAAGTATGTAAATAAAAAACGCCAAATGGCTGAAAATTTAAATTAAAGTTTATTAGTTTTATTGGGCTAAATATTTTTTTAATCAAAAAAGTTATACAGATATTGTAAGTGTTTGCAAAGCGGTTCACTTGCAGATTATTTCGGTATTACTAAAGATCTGACATCGTGTTACATGTTCGTTATGAGATATTATGAAAAAGGAAATTTATATTCGTATCTTGACGAATCCATGGGAATCCTTTGCTGGAGAGATATTGTAGATATTTTATGGGCTATATCAGCTGGTCTTAATTTTATTCATGAACGTGGTCTCATCCACGGGCATTTACATGGAGGGAACGTACTGGTTGAGAATGAAATGTATTCGATAGATACTAAAATTACAGACACAGGATTACACGGTCCTGTTGATAAACAAATATCTTCTAAACAAATTTACGGCGTAATACCTTTCATTGCTCCCGAAATCTTTAATGGATACACATTAACCAAAGAGTCTGACATATATAGCTTCGGCATGATCATGTGGATGTTATCAGCTGGTGTACGCCCTTATTGTAATAGACCTCATGATTCACAACTTATACAAGAGATTTGCTCAGGAACCAGACCGAGTATAGTCAGTGGAACTCCACCTGTTTTCGCTAGATTAATGTTACAATGTTTAGATGCTGATCCGTTCAATAGACCAACAGCATCTCAACTTTACGAACGTTTAGGAAATTGGGTCACAGCAATATGCGACGATCCTGATCCGTCGGATTTATCTAATCAATTTGACATTGCTGAAAAAATTAAATTCTCAAATTTAGAACAGTTACATTTTAGCATTTTACCGTGTCATGAGAGAGCCATCTATTACAGTCGACCATTAAATTTTTCGGAACCATTTCTTTACGAAAAAATATAAAAAAGGAACATATTGTATATCGCAACATGAATCGCTATTATCGTTTATTTTTTTTTGCATAAATGGAAATACTAAAATCGTTAGTAAAATCGCGGGTAAGAAAAAAATTGGCTTAGATTGACATCCTAATTCGGTTTTACGCCGATTCGTTACACTATAAATTCCTTTCCCAAAATTCGTTTTATTCTTTTCATCATCGTTCATGAAGAATCACACACAAACTTAAATCGTAATTTCAACATTTATAGCAAATGTTTATTTATATCGAGTGTTGTTATGTAATTAACTATGTAATTTCTCACCATTTTTTTAAGATTTTTAACACAACCAACAATTAAGATTAATTTGACAATTTTTATTCACGTTAAATAAAATAACAATACATTCTCTAAACCGAATTGTTTGAAAAGTTTCCGCGAATAACAGTTGTGTGAAATAAATATTCTTGTGTCCTATATATGTCAAAATTTTAAATATGAAAATGTAAAATACGTGTCCTACAAAAAGTTTTTTATGCTAAAACGGGCTCATTGGCTGTTATAGGAGTGGGAATATTAACACAAAGTTAATCTGTCAAAAATTATTTATCTCAAACAAAAACAATGGTATTTTAAACCTATTGTTATATTGAATGCACTATCTTGCTTTATTGCTTTAATAAAAATAGATTAATGTTTCGATAATCTTTGCTAATCTTGCTACTTTAAATAGTTATGGTTAACGTTTTTATATATGGATAAATCTAATTGTAACAACCTGTTACGCGTCTTATTTGTAACAACCCAATTTTATCCAATTAAAATTTAAGATCAGGTGTAATTGTAAACAAAAACAAAAGATCAGTCGTGTAACTAAGACAAAAGAATTTTTTAAAAAATTTCAAGAAACTGCTTATAACTTAAAATTTTGTCTATGAAACTGTCTTAAGTACATTAAGTAAAAGTTTTCCAAATTAAATTTTGCATATAAAAATTTTATTTGTGAAACACATATTAAATTTATTATTAAAAAAAAATAAAAAAAGGATGTTACAAATAAAATATGTAACAGGCTGTTACAAATACATTTTTTCTTTATATATTTATAGTATTCTATCAAAGTTATAGTTAATAGGTGCTCTTATTGTATATTTAGTATGTTATTTAAAAATAATAATAACAAGATGATGAGATAATCATGCGCGTAATTTAATAAATATGATGTTAAAAAGTTATTTTGTATGCTATCATTTAAACTTATTTTGATCATATTCGTACTAAAACTTTAGTACTAATGGACACCGACACGTTTACTATAAGATTAATATGCAAATAAGTTGTTTAGAATATGGTTTTTGCAAATAACTACACGCTACATTAATGCGTAAGAATATGTGTAAATAAAAAATCTACTTAAATTATATTATTTATCTTTACAAAATTTTTTAAGGGCGGGTGTTGAATGTGCACGAGTTATTAATGACATTTTCAAGGCGCTTCCTAAGTTTTAAGATAGTTGTTTACTAATGAATAATAGTGAAATATATTCTCGTTTCAACACTTTTTACGAGGGGAGACATAAATAGACGGTATTTTTAACCCGAATGTCAACAGAGGCATCCATACCAAATCTACGCGAGGCCATCAAATATAGTCCATACCGAGACGGGTTGTTTATTTTGGAATTATTTGGATTAGAAAATTATTAAAATTAAAAACACAGTATAATATATAAAATCAAACAAAAATGTCATAAAATTATTGTTAGTAGTTATAGTTTTAGCATAGTATATTAGTTTAGTATTAGTATAGTTTAAGTATTAATTTTTATTAGTACTTCCATAAATAATATGGAGTTAGTAGATATATTTATACTATGTATTCCTTTTAATTTATAATATGAACCTGTTTACATTGAGATAAATAAAAGAATGCGCGTTACTAACATTACTAACAAAAAAAAAAATTATATTTATATATTATATAATCCAGTTGCTTACAGCTACTAACTAATCTTAACATTCTGCAGGTTAACTAGTACAAGCTTCAGGGGTTATTTGATGTGCATGCGCTTAACAGCTATTAATAAGCAATTTCTTATTGCTTATTCACGAAATCCGAAGCATTATAATCACATGATTATCTATAATCAACGTGTTACACCTGATCCTAATAAAATTGGCCATAAACGTGAGTTTGCCTTATAGTCCAATCACAAAAAAATTTGCCTTTAAATAAGCGACGTCAAACTATTTTATTGTCCGGATTCCGAAATGTTAGCGAAGGACATTCTGCTTAGACGATTTTGTCTACCATCCGCTGACGTCGCTTTTTCCTATTTTTGACTCCTTTTTTTTTGTATTTTATTGTGTTACATATCATCATATCTATTTTTCATAATTTCTTTTTTGAAATAAAAAATTTTATTCCGTGTTTTTTTTATTACATGTTAATTCCGAAAATGTATCATATTCACGGAGTTTTTACAGAAATTATGGTTAAAAGAATAAAGAATAAAGGAATACGCTCCCCAAAAAGAAGTCCATCATTAACTAGCATTCCCTTTAAACAACCAATTATAATATCAAAAAATTGTAAGAAACCAGAAATGAGTTTCATAGGGACGACCATATACTATAGCGAAATAACGATGTTCTTGAAAGACATATTCGTACTTTGATTAGAAAATTTTCGCAGTATAATTGTGACTACAAAGCTGTGGGAAGGCGGCTAGATGAGCTTGGTTATAAAGTAGTTTACCAAAACATAATGCTTACTGGGAAGATGGAAATTTTAGTAAGAAAATGACTCAAGCGGCTTGTAAAGAATTCCTTCAAGAAAATGTAGTCATTAAATAGCCTAAAAAACTATGGTATTTTAAACATAATATAGAAAAAACGATTACCACGAAATCCTGATGAATTGCAATAGTATATGATCGAAAAATGGAAGAGTTTTTTGGTTGATCAATGAAAAACGTATCAGCTTTTGATTGAAAGGATTCTTTATTAATCTATTATACATCATCAACAGTTCTCAACAAAATCAAGCTTCGGTCCTCCTACATTCTCAAATTATTTTTCATCCGCTAACGGAAAGTCTACTTGTAGGAATTTTCTCAAGAAACAGCATATATCGAATAAGCATTTAATTCACCATACCTTCGGATAAATATAAGTTAAAGGATGATGAAAGTAAGTGAAATCTATTTTTCATATTGAAGTAAATATTTATAATTATTAGATAAAAGTTTGACGAAATTATAATAAATGAATGTGATGCAATCATTGCTAAAAAAAAAGAATTTTCAATTACATTAAAGAAACAAAGAAAACAACACAAGGAATATTTATATCTTTAGGTAGCAGTACGTCGTACTGTAAACTTAAGTATGATTAAGATAAGATAGTAATACGTTCTACTGTAAAGTCTAACTATTTCACTAGTAGGATGAGTAAATCTGACGCGTGTTCTCTTTAAAAAAGATGATGAAGTCATGACAGTTGGGGTGTACCATCGACTAATTAGTAAATCAAAACTTACAGTATGTAAAGTATCATAAAAGTTTATTATTAGAGATTTTTTTTTGCGATCATTATAATTTATAGTAATCCCTGTTAAATTCACACGTCCATAACTCTATATTCTACTTATTGTTTCATTCCAAATTCTGTAAGAACGCTCCAAATAGCTGTTTTTTTTTCATATGATACTTCCCTTTTCAAGAAAAAATAATTAATTCAAGCCTTTTTAGCTTTTTTTAGATACTTCTCAATAAGAAAAAAAATGTTTTTCTTTAGTATTTTCAAAAAAAAAGCGAGGTATTACGTTGTTCTGTGTATTTGTCTAGGTCCAATTAACGTACGGATCAGGATCGTCACAAATTAGTTCGTAGATCCAGAGAAAACAAGTTGAAATTCCACTGACCGATCCTGACCGATCTCTTCTATAAGTTTCGACTTATGAGGTTTATTACATTAAAGGCTGATAACATCTCAAAGCTGTGAATATCAGATTCTTTGGTTAATACATGTCCGTTAAAGAATTGAAAAATACCGTATAACACTGACTATAGTATCCCGCGGGTCTTTTACAATTTATCCGATCTAAAATTGAATAATACCCGTGGGTACCTTGAAATTATTAGCAAATTTATATTTGAATCTTGACGAATCTACGGGAATCCTTCGTTGAAGATATTATAGACATATTATTGCTAATATCGACTGATCTTAATTTTATTCCGTCTCGTTTACGAACATTTCAATGATATTTCATTGTACCATCTAGCCATTACATGGAAGAAACATATTAGTTAAGGAAACTGGATTGCATGAGTCTGGACAAATTTTGACGTATTACCGTATACCCCATATCAATTGTTAGTTAAAAGATTAAATTTTTATTATCCATCAAATGAAATTTTGTCATATTTTTATTTAGGAAACAAAATAACAAAAAGGTTGTAAAACGTAATCACTAATTGTTTTATAATTTTATAATTTATTTTTATTTTTTTCACAGACTTCAAATTTAAAAAAACGCCTAGTTATACAATAACAAGGTAAGACGTTTAAAACTTACCAATTTGAGTATAGAACCTTTCGTTTATTAAAATGAAGTTTATACAGTCAAATGTACTAAGAAACTCAAATTTATAGTTACTAGCTTTTTTATCGTTATTTCCTTTATTTAAATAAACTCGATCATCTTTAAAATGGTAACAAAAAGAAAAACTCTAAAATTTTTACGACTTTTTTTTTATTAAATAATAATAATAATAATAATAATATGCGCGTAATTCTAACTTATTTAAATAAATTAAAGTAACCACTGCTGACCAGTGGTTCATTTAGTAAAATTATTCCATATATTGGAACTTTCTTGATAATCTTAACTTTTACTTTTCTACATGTATGTTGAAAAAAAAAAAATACAATTTCTACGCAGTTTAATATGGAGTATGAGGCTTACTATTTATTTTCTTCTTGATATTTAAGTAAAATGATTTACAGTATCATTTGATTTTGAATAACTTTATATAAATTTCAAAACTTAAAGCAATCATAAAATGTTAAATAAAATTACAATCTTAATTCATAATTAATTACGTAATAACATTCGAGAAACATAACTTATAACTAATATATTACGATGAAATTAAGTTTGTGATTCCTCATATATTATGATAACGAAAAAAACGAAGTTAGAAAAAGAAAATTCAGTAATAATAATCAGCGTTAAAAATGGATTAAAAGAATAGAAACCTAATTTTTTTTTTAAATCTAGACCAATTTTTTCTTGTCATAATTTTACTACCGATTTTAGTAAAAGTAGTATATATTGTATTTTTTTTAAAAGCGAATACGAATATAGATAATAATCAAATTGT
This sequence comes from Rhizophagus irregularis, assembly GCF_026210795.1. Classification (NCBI taxonomy): domain Eukaryota; kingdom Fungi; phylum Glomeromycota; class Glomeromycetes; order Glomerales; family Glomeraceae; genus Rhizophagus; species Rhizophagus irregularis. The sequence goes on along the minus strand of NC_089436.1, from coordinate 1,311,680 downwards.
TCTCTGCATTCGAGATCAATCTAATATCTATATCTATATAATAATTGTTTTGTGCGTAACCGTAACGTGTTACCTGTGTCACTTGTTACATAGCGTGTTATTAATTGGCTTAGCTACGTCTCGCTTTTTTTTTACATGTAACGAAATTAGGCATTTGAGTAATTGAGTTATATGTATATATACCGTTGCAAAAGCAACGGGTTAACGGCTAGTATAAATATAATAAAATTTTGAATTAATGAGTGGTTTCGAAATTATTTTGCTGAAGTACAAAAGTATTGAAATCATCTTGTTGTGAATGAATGACATTATCCTTCAAGTCTTCAACCCAATTGTATCTTGGTGAGTATGATCATTGAATGAAAAAATGGATCTAAAATAAATTACGCGAGAATTTATATTTTATTTAGTAAAATTACTTTGTAAACATTAATAAAAGCGGAGAAAATGTACTCTTTAGACATGATTCTCACAATTGCTAATTAGAGAAATTAGAAATGTTTAATTTATTTCATAACAATACATGTATTCTTTAATATTTCATTTTCTGGATTTGTAAAAATAAAATTTTAGGTATGTTTAATTCTAGATATCATTTTCGTAAGTGTAACGTGATTTAGTTCGTCACATGGTTTACTACAAGGGATTCTGGTTCTGTACTGCGATCCTATAAAAAAAATTCCCAAAAAATTTTTAGTTGTAATAAAAATTCCTTTAAGAATGTTCACTAATTTGTCTAGATTTAAACAGAAAAAATTGTTTCTTGTTTATTTTACTGTAAACAAAAAAAAATTTTTTGTTCATCATAAATTCGTTAGTTCGCTCTTAAGTTAAACAAAAAAATCATGTCATTGTTGACAAATCAGTTAATCATATATAGTATATCATACCAGCTTACTAATTTACCAAAAAGAGAATTTTTTTTGATCGGTCTTATTAGACCGATCGGTTCTAATCGGTCCGGTCGGTCCGGACCGGTCCGTTAACACCGGCTACAAAAACGTAATGTATATAAAACACTAGAAATTGTAATTTTTCTTTAATTTTAATTACCATGCAATTAATAGATTTGATTCATTTGTTTACAAAATTAATCATTTTAGCTTAATTCAGAATTTTACGTCCGTAAAATTTAAGTTTATTATATATTTAATAAAATTCTTTTTCTGGATTTCCCAAAACCTTCTTTGTGATTTAAGGTTGTTCAGAACACAGAAAAATACGGACTTATGACATATACACTGATTACTGTACTTCATTTTATATTCATTTTTCATCTTTTTTGATAAAAACACAATAAACAGCCACGTAATCTTCTAAAAAAAAATCGAAATATTAATTTGAACTTAATTGCGTTGTATAAACAAAATAAATAAATAAATAAAGCATTGCCTTTTCATGATAGCTTGTAATATAACTATAACAGCTGTAAGATCATAAAGAAGAATAAATCCTATAATAATATTATTATTATATGCGTGTAATAAATTTTAAATTTTATGCTACGATAAATTTACACATCTTAGATAAAATATTCTTTTTTTTTTTCCACTGCTCATATAATGTGATGATATAATGTGATGCGAATTTCTGTGAAATTTTAAGATACCAAGATAAGATGGCGATGATTATCAAGAACAAAAAAAAAATAGATTTTTAGATATTGCTACTAAAAAGGCTAGGCTAGGGGTAAATATAAATTAAATAGACATCAAAGAACAAGAGTTAATCATAAACTAAATTATTTTAGTCGTATTTTTAATCATCAAATTTGGGAAATCGATTAAAAGAAAGGCTTTTAAAAGTTTATTAATATAGTTAATGTAAAATATTTTCAGAAGTAATTACGTAATTTAGCATTTATACATTATTAACTCATGCACTTATATATAATACAAGAAGTTAACGCAGCAGTAACACAAATAGATCAGCAGAATAGTTTCCTTTATTAAAACGCGCCTTATTTTATTTCGGTTTTGTAAAAAGTTTATTTCAAAAATTTATGATAGAAAAGCAGAATAAAAAAAAAAGGAAAACAAAACCGATAATATATTTCATTTTTTTTTGATCAATAACTGTTCTGATCTGAAAATGCAAACTGTAATTCGTTAAATTTTTTTCAAATTATTATCAATCTTTAGCATGAATAAGTAGTAACTTATACTAAAATCGATAAGGTTAGGCAAATGACACGGATCGTTACACCGAAAATATGTCTCCTTGTTTTTTTCTTAGTGTATTTTTCTTTTTTCAAATTATTCATATGATATCTGTAATTTTTTCTTTTTTATATATATAATGATAAAACCAAAAATCGTATCCTGAGAGAATATATACAAATATTTTTTTTTCTTTATTCTCCATTTCATTTTTACATAATAGATAAATCTTCGAGTAGTAATACTGTATTTATATTTTAAGTAACTATTCTCGTATGGATGAAAATTTACAACAATCGTTTATTTATAATAATTCCGGCATTGAAACTGATGAATCATTTGATTTTTCTACCGCAATTCAACAAACTACGCAAAGTCAAGAATCTTCAATAACGTCTCATAGAAATATGACCGGCATGTCAAATACATCATATAACTTTGCTACTTTCGATGTAGCAGCACATACTATGCAGTATCAGCAGATTTTACCGAGTTTAAATTATTTAAAGTTTTATTATTTTTTGCCAAGTGATGTCAATTTTTATCTTGTAATTTGTAAAATCATTTTACAAGATTCTTTTAATGATCATAGTAATCATTATGATCATGAATTTTTTTACCAGCATCCAAGTAATCCCTCTATAGGATATCATGTTACTTGTAAATTACTTTCATACCCATTGGTAGAAAACATTTTGAATAATGAAGTTTGTGGAATGAATTTTGATACAAAACCATTGTCTTTAGATCAAAAATTCAATCTTGAACAAAACTTGAAACAAAAACTTTTCTATCGAATGATCTGTGATAGAAACACAAATGATGTTGGGAATAATGAAATGATAACACAAACCGTTTCATCAATGGCAGACAATCAAAATTATAATGATAGTGATTTTTCAAGCAATGAACATATTACTCACCAAGATACAAATGGACTGCCAACAAGAAGATTTCAATAATTTTAAGCTTCAACAAAATAATTTCATATAAATTCGTATTACGTATTATAAGCACAATATATAATTGGCTTTTAAGTAAAATTATGGTAAGAAAAAATTGGCATAGATTAAAAAGAAAAGAATTTTCCAATCCTTTTAACCTAATTATAACGTTAATTATTATAACCGAGTTTTTTTTTTCTAACTTCGTTTTTTTTCGTTGAGGAATCACAAACTTAATTCATCGTAATGTACTAGTAAATATTTTTTAGAGTGCTGTTATGTAACTAATTATGAATTTCTAAAATTTTAACACAAAATTCAATTAAGCTTTAACAAATTTTATTATTTTATTAGTTTAACAAGAAATCCTTATTTATCTTTTTTTTTTATTAATATTTTTACTAAGATTAAGTTTTAAATATTACTAATTATCCATACAAATTTAAATAAAGATATTCAATGACATACTATGAATCATTATCTAGGGGGTAAATGATCATAACATATCAATAAAAGTTTCACAAAATATTCCATCCCATTTTATAAGATGCAAAAAAATGAATATTGCGTTGAACGCTTGAAGGAGATAGCAAGATGTGGTAAGAGAGAACGGAATTATAAATATATTTTCTTTCAACTGTTATGTTACAGGCACGAAAAAGAAATGCTTTATTTTTTTTATCCAATTGTTTCAAATTTTTTTTTTAGAACTAGATGTAGCAGGCATGTTTTATCTTACCGATTGTTTTGTTTTATCAAATGTTCTAATATCTAATAATAAAATTTTTTTTGTAAATAATCACAGGTTGATCCCAAACAAAACCGAACTAGTTTAATTATATCCCAAGTTTCAGAATTTCATTGTTCATACATTTACGTGTAACATTGCTATAATTTATAAAGAAAATATTAAATTGATTTTTTTTTCCTTTGGAAAGTTTATTGTTTTTTTTTCATTTTTGTGAGTTGAAATGTTTTTTTTTCGGTTTTTTGAGCCGAAGAATATTTTGAAAAGTTTCTTAATATTTTATTTTCTAGGCGGATGCATCATAATATATTCAAATCATTTTATTTACAAAAACCTTAGAGATGATTGTCTAAATGTTCACGCCTGAAAAATACAATCAATTTTTATATTTTTAAATTTACAAAAAGAGAATTTTTTTTATTTTTTTATTTGTGGAATTATCCATATAAGGAATTTATTTAAAATGACTAAATGACAACTTCAAATGGCATTTGATCGAATGTGAAATGCCTTTACCTTATAAGTTTAAATGTTCTATAAATAGTATTTTATCGGAGTTATTTTTTTGTACTATTGGAGTACTACATCGATGGATTATGCATAAATTTTCAATAATCAAATATGTAATGTAGATGAGAAAATAACCATGCATAGATACTTGACGGAAGAACAAGTTTACAATCAAAATTAAAGAACGATGTGAAGAGTATTGTGATGTAAAGAATGTAAGCAGCTTAAAGCATGATTAAATACATAATTATTATGTTAGTACAATAAACTACTAAGTTTTATAAATAAATAACTCATACGGTGTCCCAAGTACTTTTATAACTATTCTAGTTAGTTCATAACTTCATATGATAAATAAGATAAATTACTGTAAATGGGTTTTTTAAGGGTTTGTTGTGCCGATGAGCGTTTCTTGTTGGAATTCTTTATCGAGATAGTACTAAATCAAAAATATCTAAAGAAAATAATCCGTTACGTTTTCGTATATTTAATAATATGAGTTATCATCAATTTATCGAGCCATAACTCAGTTTCATATAGACAAGATATATTTCAGCACAAGATTCTTTGAAAGTAAATATAAATAAATGAATTTTTCGTCTGTGACTTTTGTTAGAATTATATGCAAAAGGGTAATTTTTAATACAGAAAGTAATACAGCAATAACCCATATACAGTAGTCACACTGATAAACGGGTTGGAATAGGGCCCCTGAATACGCCACAGTTTTATTAATGAACTTCCGCGGACAAAGGTCATTTCCGTACAAATCCGTACGTTAAACTTCAGGCCTTATATTTATCTGTACACTGAACTTTTTTTTAATAATCATATTTCAGAAACTTCATAAAAATTTTTTATATTACTTTGAATATTTGAAATTTCTTGACTATTTTTTTTTTTTGATTTCATCAATGCTTCATTTCTAACTATGTTAGCATTTTTGAACGAATTTGAATTACTTCATTTGCCGAGATTCATATTTATGATTAAATTAATTGACAAAAAAACGATAAAAAGTATATTTATATGTACGTCAAACCCCTAATTCGGGAGTAAATCTGTACGCGGAGGTAAAAATTTATTGTAAATTTGTACGTGGAGGCAATTTTTATTGTAAATCATTGTTTACTAAACTTCGGCAATCAGATGATTCCGTAATCGGGATAATCCGGGATACACTGCACGTTCATTATGTCCAATCATTATATAGATCACTAATATCAGTACCCGAGCAATATCGTAACATTATAGAATGAACCAAAATATGTGTAGATCCTTCATTTTTTGATAATTCCAGGCGGAATTACGTGATTTTTGCCCTGAAAAGATGCGTAGAGCTAATATTAATATGCGTGCTGATCTTTTTTTACCTATTGTTCGGAGTCTTGGGACCAAATATTTGGAAATTACCAAAATATTACCGAATTTTTCTGTAGAAGCGGGATAAGATTTTATTTTTTTTTACGTTCATTCTCTATTCTAGGCCTTGTGGCTAATTACGTGCAACATATACTATAAAACACATTTTCTTGCTATGCAGATAATATATTGGATCCCACTCATGTGTACAACATTAATAATTTTAGCTTGATACGTTAAGTTTATTATGTATTTAATAAAATTCTTTATCTGGAATTCCCCAAAACCTTTTCTAATTTAAATTAAGGTTGTTCATAGAACACAGAAAAATACGACATACATTATATATGTATCGGTCGGCAAACCTGGAATATGTTAACATTTTTAGAGTTTACGCAATTCATTATTTTCCCGATAACAACTAAGGCTCCGAACTCCGAAGTATTATCCTTAAGTAAAATTCAATAATATAATTTTGACGTACTTTATTTTAAATTCATTTTTTCACCTTTTTGATAAAAACACAAATAACAGCCACTTAAAATTCCCAAAAATTCGAAATATTAATTTTAACTCAATTGTGTTGTGCAAACAAAAAAAAAATAAACGATAAATCAGTGATGCGAATTTATGTGAAACTTTTAGACATCAAGATAAGATGGAAAAAAAATAGATTTAACATAGATATTAGTTAAAACGTACTAAAAGAAGGGTAAGTACTATAAAGTATAAAATAAACATCAAAGTACAAGAATTAATCAAAAACTGAATAATTTTAGTCACATATTTTCGGAAAATCTTATTTTTGACAACTGAAATAATCGAATTTGGAAATCTTTGGAAATTATTAATCATTATTTGCGTTATTGTTTAAAAAAACCTTCAGTTGTTCATTCAATATAACGTAATGCGTAATGTAAAATATTTTCAGAGGTAATTACGTAATTTCGCATTTTATACATTATGTATTAAGATTATCCCTATTACTGGTTTCAGAAATTTTCGTGCACTACTACTTGTGTGTCATGCAAGAGGCAAATCTTATTAAATAATCGTTGCAATGTTACACCTTTTTTAATATCACACCAGATTTATTTGTCCTATAAACGGCGATAAAACAATATGAAGTACGAACTTATTGTATTCAAATAAACTAATTAAATTGATTAAACCTTTTTTTTTCTGGCAAAGCAACTAATAAATCTGATATAAATGCTATATGATTGAAGCAAGATGTCGCGGCTTTCAGAGCCTCTCTTATATATATACATATATATTTCGAAAGAAAAAAAAATAATTGTATAAAGCAATTTTTTTTAAAAAAAAAGAAAATAAAATAAAAAAACAAAGCTGAAGGTCATGCATTTATTCGATCCGACCCTCGAATCTCAGGATTTCACTATAAATAGTGCACCATATGGAAATTGTCCAGATTGTAGAAGGCAACGAACTTCCGCTGCATGGTGTAAAAATTGCAATATTGCAAATTTGAAAGGAAAATTTAATAGTTGGACCAGCGGAAACTCTATGATAGATGAATTCATTCAGTACACTCAATTAAATGCAAACGATAATACGTACCTTGAGTGGATTGATTTTAATCAATTCAATTTAGTTAAGAATACTAATAAACGAGGTGTTTTTAGCTCAATTTATTCCGCAATATGGATGGAAGGCCCAATCTGGATTCTGGACGAAGAAGCTGAAGTATGGACTCGTGATGGTCCAGTCAAAGTCATCCTAAAACGATTAGATAATTCTCAGAACATAAATCAAGATTTCGTAAATCAAGTAAGTGTGTAAATAAAAACGCCAAATGGCTGAAAATTTTTATTATTGGTCAAACTTAATTATAAATTTAATTGGCTAAAAATTTGTTTAACCAAAAGTTATATAGATATTATAAATGCCTGCAAAGTAGATCACTTGCAGATTATTTTGGCATGACTAAAGATCCGACATCGTGTTACATGTTCGTCATGAGATATTATGAAAATGGGAATTTATATTCGTATCTTGATGAATCCACGAGAATCCTTTACTGGAGAGATATTGTAGATCTATTATGGGCCATATCAGCTGGTCTTAATTTTATTCATGAACGCGATCTTACTCATGGAAATTTACACGGGGGGAACATACTGGTTGAGGATAGCGAAATGGATTCAATAGATGCTAAAATTGCGGACACAGGATTACACGGTCCTGTTGATGAACAAATATCTTCTATACAAATTTACGGCGTAATACCTTTTGTTGCTCCTGAAGTCTTTAATGGATATACATTAACTAAAGAGTCTGACATATACAGTTTCGGCATGATCATGTGGATGCTATCAGCTGGTATACGCCCTTATTGTGATAGACCTCATGATTCACAACTTATACAAGAGATTTGTTCAGGAACCAGACCGAATATAGTCAGTGGAACTCCACCTGTTTTCACTAGATTAATGTTACAATGTTTAGATACTGATCCATCCAATAGACCGACAGCATCTCAACTTTGCGAATGTTTAGGAAATTGGGTCACAACAATATGCGACGATCCTTATCCATCGGATTTATCCAATCAATTTAACGTTGCCGAAGAAATTAAATTCTCAAGCTTAGAACAATTGCATTTTAACACTTTACCATGTCATGAAAGAGCTATCTATTATAGTCGACTGTTAAATATTTCGGAACTTTAAGAAGGAATACATCGTAGTACAAATTTAAATAGAATATTAAAATCGTTAATAAAATTGAGGGTAGGAAAAGAATATGCCTTGATCGAAAAATATTATTTCGTAATCCGTTTAACCGCCGATTCGTTATACCAGAAATTTCTTTCTAAAATTCGTTTTATTATTTTTTTTCGTTTTATCATTATACTCAGCTCAACAATGCGCAAGTTGCTTTGAGATGAAGAATATAAGAATTTTGGTTATTTTTAGTTAAATATAAACGTTTTGAGTAGAAAATGTATTAAGATTTTTTGACTTTTTTTTGACAAAATAATTATGGACAAAGTGTTTGCCTCGCGGGTGCGTCATTAAAAATCTTTGCAGAATCACAAAGTCACAACTTAAATCGTAATTTTAACATTTATGGTAAATATTATATTGGGTGTTGTTATGAAATTAATTATGTATTTCTCACCTCTAAGGATCTTTAACACAAAGATTAAGATTAATTTGACAATTTTCGGTCACATCAATTAAAACTTAAGTTAAATTGTTAACATTTCTATGTCCTATATATCATATGTCAAAAATTTAAATATAAAAAATATAAAAAAAAAAATAAGTCGACATAACAAATTTAATTTATTCAGAAAAATGATCATATTTCTGAGTTTCTTCAGAAGGAAAATTATCATTTATCAGAGTTTTTTCCAGAATTTTTTTATAGGGATAAGTTCTTTTGATAATATTGAATGAACTATCTTGCTTTTATTGTTTTAATAAAAATAGATTGAAGTTTCGATTATCTTTGTTAATCTTTACTATTTTTAAATAGTTAAAGAGTTTAACGTTTTTTATATATTCATAGTATTTATCAAAGTTATAATTGAGAGGTGTTCTTTATTAATATATATTTAGCATGATATTTAATAATATCAAGATGATGAATGAGATGATGAGATAATAATGCGTGTAATTTTTAGACATGATGTTAAATGATGATACAGCCGTTTGGCATTTTATATATTTCCGTTAAACATATTTTAATCACATCCGTACTAAAACTTAAATGGCTACATTAAATGTGCATAATCGATAAGAATAGATTTTCATGTGTAAATAATGTATAGTTATCTACTTATATTATATTATTTATATTATATTATTTATATTATATAATCATTTTGTTTATACAGTCAACTAATCTTAATTTATCATCTGATGATTTGACAGGTTATGTAGTACAAACTGTAGGGTTAGGGAATATGCAGCTAATAAGTCGTCTAACGTGTAAATTATCCAATCAATTTTAAAATGACGGTTGTTAAAAATCCTTGTTTACAAAATAAGCGATTCCAAGCTATTTTTTTTTAAAAGAAATTCATCATTAACTGTTATAATATCAAGACATGATGCACAGAAGAGGCAATAGTCGGCCAAACAAAATATGAATCATTAACATGTTCTTAAACGGCATATTTGTTAAAATAATTTCAATATATTTACGTACTTTGGCTAGAAAATTGTCAAATGTACCTTACAAAGCTGTGAGAAGGCGACTAAATTAATGAGCTTGGTTATAAAATGTTTTACCAATTGGGACACTAATGTTTATTATGGCAGTTCAGATGGGTTCAAAAATCAATTAAATAACTGTTAGAAAATTACATTAGTTGTCATGAAATAGCGTTCCAGTTATTTGAGAATACAATTAAACAATGATATAAGGGTTTTAAACCAATTCGGCCTCTTCCTAAAATCGACAAAAAATCTTGACATGGGAAAAAATATTTGTTTTGCCTTACACAAATTATAGATTCAAAATATTAAGTCGAAATTTGCAGAATGTTTTGGATAAGATAGAAATTTCAATATATAAATCCTGTCGAGATGTTAAACATAATGTAGAAAAACGATCATTATGAAATACTAATGAATTACAACAATATATGTGAGAGACAATCCTAGAGTTTTTTGAAAACTGATATCAGTTTTAATTGGAGTAAAAGGATTCCTTATTAATTTTATAAAATTATATCAATGAAAGGTAAGTTTTCGAGTTTTATTGCCCGCATTGTATATGAAAACTTTTATTCAGTTCATATTAAATATTAATTTTATAGATTTAAAAGATGGTATAGACATCAATAATATACTAGTAGGATTTTCTCAGTAAGAAACAACATACTATGTCAAAAAGTAAAAATTTTTTATCGTATTGAATTAATTAATGATACGATACGATAAACGTTGTGGAACTTTGCAGCTATGCTTTTTAATGCTAAATGTTAAGCTTAAAGAGATTACGTAATGTTTACTCATTTCTTTCTTCTTTCTCAAATTGGTCTAAAAAATAATTTTTATATATATCATATAAGTTATAACATTGCGGCGGATTTATGAAATTTGGCAAAAACCCTGCGCCCTCGGGAATTAAAATTGATTTACAGAAACATTAACTGGAAAAATTGGTTAGATAATGGGAAAATTGGTTAGACGCAAGATTTGGGATACAAAAAAATTTTTTAGAGCTCATTTTTGACTGTTCACTAACTTGAATAGAAATTTGGTGACTAAAATACTGTTAAATATTTATTTAATTTGACATGACGGACAAATTTTGGGGTATTTCATAAATCCGCTATGATGATACGGTTAAATGTACTAAGAAACTCAAATTTATAATTACGTAAACTTTTTATCGATAGTTTCTTTATTTTAAATAAACTCAATCAGCTATTTAAGTTAAAGTCTTCCAAAAACTTTTACGACTTTTTATTAAAAATAAAACAATATAATAATCACAAATTTTAAAAATTTTTTTATGGGGGTGTTACGCTATGATCACACTAAATTGAAACCAGCGATAATATTTTCTATTTCTTTATTTTTAATAGAATCTATTTAATATTTTATTGATAGTGTACTTACTGTATTGGATTCATTTTGATAGTAAAGGTCCATATGAAAAAGATGATCAACGCTACATATTATTTATCTAATATTGTTTGGATCCTGAATAAATCATTTAAAGCTATATACTAACAATACGCTCAATGTTTATCATGATCATCAAATCGATCTTTAGATCAGCTACTTTATTTTTTTGATCGGCGGAGGCATCAATATAAATAATATATATGTACTGATCTCATCATATCATATCCACATACATACGTGTCGCATTTAGTAATAATGCATTGTATTTAAATTAAATTTTCAAGACGTCATCTCGTAGATGATTATCGTTTTTTTTTATGATCGTTGATTTTTTCCTAAAAAAAAAAATAATTAAAATTAAAAATAAAATCCTGTAAATAAATAATAAAATAGAATTATTATATTTGAATAAAAAAAAAATAAATAATTTTATTACTATTTTTATTTATTTTAAAAATTTTAATTTTAATCATATGAAATATTATTGATTTTTTACTGTTAAGATAAATTTCTTAAGATTAAAAAAAATTGCTATTTTGGATGAGAAATTAAATTATTTATAATTGAGGATATTAATTATTTTATATATTAAGAAAGAAAATATTCTTTTTTTTATCATAATGAAACTTACAGTTTGTTATTTGGGGGTTTTCATTTTATTACTATTTCAAGACTAATAAATTTTTTTATCCTTTATTAAATATTTTAAATTGCTGATTCAGTTTATTTAAAAATATGAAAAAGAACTAACGCACGAAAAGGCGACTATGAATTTGGCTGTATACTGTCTATAAAATAATATTAAAAATAAAAATGAGTAATCATTACATAATTTCTAAACTTATCATTCGACATTAAAAAAGCATAATCTCATCGTATCACTAATCAATTGATTATGATTAAAAAAAAAAGATTTCTCTTTAGTATGAAATTATTTTAAGATACATAAAAATTAGACAACTATAATTAAAAAAAAATCTAGATATCAACTAAATCGACTTGCCTTTCTTCTTCATTTTCATTTCTCCCTATATTACCATTTTTAATTTCCGCATAGAAATTATTCATATCCTTTAATAAACAAAATTCTTCCAATTTCATAACATGTAGACACCAGAGAAATTTTCTTTGATGACAAAAAGTATATTGAAACAATACATTTCTTTACTTCAGAATAAAATGATGTCCAATAATCTGCTAGTAAAGTGATTGGCAACAAATTATAATAAACTTTGGATAAACTCTTGATCTCATTCCTGTTGCATCAAATAAAAAAAACTTGTTCTCTTTGCTGGAGAATGTATATCCATTGATTACTACTTCGAGTCCATCAACTCCCTATTATAATAAATATCATATTTTTAAATTAATAAATTTACTACAATTATTACACAAATCCAGATTCTAATTAAATAACGAGTAACATATCTCGAAGTTTCTTTCATGAAGGATGATCTGTCAACGTTCCAACTTGATATCCCCATTCAGTACTATTACTCCATGGAATATGATTTATAGATACCAACCCACCTAATTTATGAACATAATTTATTATTCTTCTAACCTTTCATCTGAAGAAAAATCTGGAAAATCATCTAGTACCGTTTCATTTATACCAATAAACTGCATATTGGAGTCGACAGGAACTATTTAAATAAAAAAAAGGTTAATGTTATTAATAATTAGTTAAATGAATTTATTTTAATATAATTAAAATTAATTAAGAATTAATTTTATTCTTTTTTTACCTATATTCCATTACTGGCATTACAGTGACCGAATCATTAATTATATTTTGCACGTGAAATTCTTTGGGCTACTAAAGCACCTTCAATGTTATTATGATCACTTACAATTATAGCATTACATTCATTAGCTATTTATTAATTATCGAAGTAGAAAATATTTAAAATTTTTTTTTTAAATTTAAGAATTAAATAAATATATTTTTACCTATTGCCCATTTTAATAATGTACTCGGAGTTCATTCGACTATCAGAAAATTTTGAAAATCATTATCTATTGGAGTCATATAAGATCTAGGATCAAATCTCCGATTAAATTCAATATCAGAATAATCATTTGAATCGGGTATAGCTTTATATTTAAAAATAGTCAAAAAAGTGAAAAGAAATACAAGGATAAGGATAAACTGTGAAAAACGTAATAGTACATCACGTAAATATAATCGAATTTTTAACGGTATCTTCATTTCACTTAAAACTGGTCCAATACCACCACTCAACCGATGACGCTGGTTTTGTGGAGGTGAAGAAGTTGTTGGTAGAAGTGGAGTTTCAGGACTTATGTCAATTCCTGATGAGTCCAATGTATTATAATTTTGTGTAGGACGAGAAAGAAGTGCATTTTCCTCCTGGTCCATTTATATTTGAGAGAAAAAATAAGTAAAACTTCACCTTTACGAAAATAAAGCCATTATCGTAGTTTTAAAATATAATAGTGAACTAGTTACTGCCCGTTGCAGTTACACGTGACTTCTGATACTCTATTCTAATTTTACTGGATTTTCTGGTAAATTCTAATAATCCGGTATTAAATTTTTTTCCGGACGAATAACAGCTGCCTAATTTTAAATAAACACTAATGGCCGAGAATTTTTATTTTGGTTATAAAATTTTGTCAATAATTTCTTTGCAAATTGTTTTGGCTTAACTAAAGATTCGACATCATGTTGCATGCTTATTATAAGATATGAAATGGGATTTATCTTGGGGAGTCCCGTATTGTAGATATCATGCATTAATTGTTCAAAATTTAATTTGAGTATTTGAGTTTAAATCTGGTTCATATAAATTTGTTATAGCATTATTTAAATTGAAAAGTACCATTGATGCATACTGTAAATGGTAATGAATTTGTTTTTTTGGAAGGTTCAGTTAGAGTTGGCGTAACGGAAAATATTTCATGCGACAATTACAAATTCAAATATAATTTTTAATATCTTTGATACTTCATCTCTTTTTAGTGGAATAGAAGTCCTTTTGGAATTCTCATATATTTATATTTCTATCAATACAGCCAGTGAAATGATATCGAGATAGTACTAAATCAAAAATATCTAAAGAAGTTAAAATAAATAAGATAATCCGTTACGTTTTCGTATACATATTTATTAATAATACGAGTTATCACTTATCAATTTATCGAGCCACAACAAACTTCGTTCCGTAAAGACAAGATAAATTTCAGCACAAGATTCTTTTGCAAGTAAATATTTATGAATGAATTTTCGTCAGATTATTCGGCGGAATTAGCGGAATTATATGCAAAAGGGTAAATAATGTAATACAGCAATAACCTATAGTCACATTAGTAAACGGGAGGATTACCATTATAGAGTTAAGTATTTAACCGTAATTAATTTACATTAAATAATAACTTTATCTTATTGTAAGCAGAAACGATGATTCGGGATAATTCGGAATACATTGCACGTCTCTTGGCATGATCGACATTCCGTGGTCGTGTAGATCATTCCTTTTTTGATAATTCCGGGCGGCATTACGTAATTTTGGCCCTGAAAAGGTACGTAGATCTCTTGTTACTCGGGTAAATATTACCAAATTTCGGTAAGTTTAAGCAGGATAACAAATTATTTTTTTTTCCTCGAAAGCGGATACTGGATACAAAATCAAATTACGTGCAACATATACTATAAAACACATGTTTTCTTAACTATGCAGATAATAAATTGGCATTTGTGTACAGCATTAATAATTTTAGCTGTGATCCCTGTCGCACTAAGTGTCACCCATGATCACCTTCATACTAATTTTTAAAAATTGCAAGTGATTAGCTGTTTATAAATGACCGGGAATCTTCGTTTACTTATTTCCCGGGCCCCATATAGATAGCCGGGAAATTACTAATTTTAGTTTATATTTAATGAGTGACACGCTCCAAGGAATTACCCATTTATTTCATGTGAAGGGGCCTATTATTCCCCCATGAAATAAAAATACTAATATTTAAGTTTTTTATGTATCTAATAAATTCTTTTTTCGGAGTTCCCCGAAAACCTTTATAAGTTAAATTAAGGTTGTTCATAGAACACAGAAAAATACGACATATAACTTCGATCGGCAAACCGGAATATATTAACATTTTTAGGGAGAGTTTACGCAATTCACCGATAACAATTAAGGCTCCGAAGTATTATCCTTAAGTAAAATTCAATCATATAATTTTGACGTACTTTATTTTTTCACCTTTTTGATAAAAACACAAAAAACAGCCACGTAAAATTGCCAAAAATTCGAAACATTAATTTTAACTCAATTGTGTTGTGTAAACAAAAAAAAAAGAAAAAATAAATAAATAATAAATCATTGCCTTTTCATGCTAGCTTGTAATGTAACAGTTGAAAAATCAAAAGAAAAAAATTATAATTCGTATCTCTTATCGCTATTTCCGAGACGCGTGTAATAAATTTTTAAATTTTGTGCTGCGATAAATTACTCGACATTTTAAATACAATATTCTTTTTTCTCTCGTTGCTCATGTAATGTGATGCGGATTTCTGTGAAACTTCAAGATATCAAGATAAGATGGCGATGATTATCAAGAAAAAAAAATAGATTTAGATATAATAAAACGTTTCGAATTTTAAGTGTTTTGCTACCTAAAAAAATGGTAAACATAAAGTATTAAATAAACAACAACAAGAATTAATCATAAGCTAAATAATTTTAGTAACGTATTTTCGGAAATCTTTTATTTTTGACAACTAAAATAGTCGAATTTGGAGATCTTTGGAAATTGATTAATCATTATTTGCGTTATTGTTTAAAAAACCTTGTTCATTCAATATTCGCATGTAAAAAGTGCGATCAAAATGCGATTACCTCGTGGCATTCTTGACGTTAAAAAAATGTTGCTATTTCACATGGTTTCATGGGCATTATTCCTAAAGATAGTTTTTTCGTAGTTAAAGTAGTTAATGTAAAATATTTTCAGAGGCAATTACGTAATTTCGCATTTATACATTATGTATTAAGATTATCCCAATTACAGGTTTCAGAAATTTCGCCAGCACTCATGCACTTATATGTCATGCAAGAAGCAAATCTCGTTGCAATGTTACACCTTTAAAGATTTTTTTTTATTATTATTACATACACCCTTTAGATTTATTTGTCATAATTATAGAAATCTTATTTAAACTGCGATAAAAAACAATATGAAATACAGACTTATTGTACTCAAATAAACTAATTAAATTGATCAAACTTTTTTTTTCTGGCAAAGCAGCTAACATATCTAATATAAATGCTTTATGATAGAATGTCGCGGCTTCCAGAGCCACCCTTTTATTATTTTTTTTTTCGGAGAAAAAAAAATAATAAAAGCAAATTTTCCAAAAAAGCAAATAAAAGAAAAAGCAAATAAGCTGGAGGTCGTGCGTTTGTCAGAACCGGCCTCCGGGTCTCGGGATTTCGCTATAAATAGTGCAAATAATAAAGCTCTATCATATGGAAATTGTCCAGATTGTAAAAGCCAACGAACTTCCACTGCATGGTGTAAAATTTGCGATATTTCAAATTTGAAAGGAAAATTTTATAGTTGGACCAGCGGAAACTCTATGATAGATGAATTCATCCAGTACACTCAATTAAATGCAAATGACAGTACGGACTACCTTGAGTGGATTGATTTTAATCAATTCGACTTAGTTGAGAATACTAATAAACGAGGTGCTTTTAGCTCAATTTATTCTGCAATATGGATGGAAGGCCCAAGTTGGAATTTGGACGAAGAAACCGAAGTATGGACTCGTAATGGTCTAACTAAAGTCATCCTAAAGCGATTTGATAATTCCCAGAACATAAATCAAGAGTTCGTAAATCAAGTAAGTATATAAATAAAAACGCCAAATGGCTGAAAATTTTTATTATTGGTCAAACTTAACTGTAAATCTAATTGGCACAATTTGGGCTAAAAATTTGTTTAACCAAAAAGTTATATAGATATTATAAATGTTTACAAAGTGGATCACTTGCAGATTATTTTGGCATGACTAAAGATCTGACATCGGGTTACATGTTCGTTATGAGATATTATGAAAATGGAAATTTATATTCGTATCTTGACGAATCCATGGGAGTCCTTTGCTGGAGAGATATCGTAGATATGTTATGGGCAATATCAGCTGGTCTTAATTTTATTCATGAACGTGATCTCATTCATGGAAATTTGCACGGAGGGAATATACTAGTTGAGAACGAAATGGATTCAATAGATACTAAAATTGCAGACACAGGATTACACGGTCATGTTGATAATCAAATATCTTCTAAACAAATTTACGGCGTAATACCATTCGTTGCTCCCGAAATCTTAAATGGATATACACTAACCAAAGAGTCTGATATATACAGCTTCGGTATGATTATGTGGATGCTATCAGCTGGTGTACGCCCTTATTGTGATAGACCTCATGATTCACAACTTATACAAGAGATTTGTTCAGGAACCAGACCGAACATAGTCAGTGGAACTCCACCTATTTTCACTAAATTAATGTTGCAGTGTTTGGATGCTGATCCATCCAATAGACCAGCAGCATCACAGCTTTGCGAATATTTAGGAAATTGGTTTATAGCAATTTGTGATGACCCTGATCCATCCGAATTATCAAATCAATTCAATGCCGCAGAAGAAGCTAAATTCGCAAATAGAGATAAATTAAGATTTAATATTATACTGCGTCATGAAAATGCCATTTATTTTAGTCGCCCGTTATTACATTCCATATATTAATATTATATACTGGAAAATATATTAAAATCATTGTCTAATTTTATTCGAGTAGTTGTTCAGGAACCGGACCAAATATAGTTAGCGGAACTCTACCTGTTTTCGCTAGATTAATGTTACAATATTTGATGCTGATTCATCCAATAGACCAACAGCATCTCAACTTTACGAATGCTTAGGAAATTGGGTCACAGCAATATGCGACGATCCTGATCCATCCGAATTATCAAATCAATTTGATATTGCTGAAGAAATTAAATTCTCAAATTTAGAACAATTACATTTTAACATTTTACCATGTCATGAAAAAGCTATATACTACTGTCGACCATTAAGTTTTTCGGAACTTTTTTATATGGAAAAATGTAAAAGGGGATCGTTTATCGTATCGCGAATTCGTTATCATTCATCTTTTGCATGAATACAGATACTGTCGTTAGTAAAATTACGGTAAGAGAAAATTGGCCTTTATCGAAAATACCTTTATTTCCGTTTAACACCGGTTCGTTATATGTAAATTCCTTTTCTTTGTTCCTCCAAATTTCGTTTTATTCGTTTCTTTTTTCGTTTTGTCATCATTCGTGAAAATCACAAAATCACAAACTAAATCGTAATATTAATATTAACATTTATGGTAAATTCTCTTCGAACGTTTTTATGTAATTAATTATGTAATCCACACAATTTTTTAAGAATCTTCAACAAAAATTTAATTAAGATTAATTTGACAACTTTTCGTTCACGCCGAATAAAAATCAAAATTTAAATCTATTTTTAACTGAAAATGGAAAAGGTCCGCGTTTTACTAAAAACTATATCAATTTACTCATTTTTATCAAGAGTATCAATCTAAGCTAATTGTAGGAATATACGTATTATCTGTGATACAATAAGATTAACATAATCTGTTTATATCTCAAAAGACAATGTTATCTTATCCCATATTGTTATCATTGATAATATTTAATGAGCTATCCTGCTTTTATTATTTTAATAAAAATATATTAAAGTTTCGATTATCTTTGTTAATCTTTACTATTTTAAATAGTTAAAAAGTTTAGTTATAATTAGCATGATATTACTAATAATAACAAGATGATAATTAAGATGAGATAATAATGCGCGTAATTTTTATAGATATGATGTTAAATGGTGTTAAATGATGATACAGCAGTTTGGTCTTGATAATTTATATATTCCCATTAGACGTATTTTAATCACAACCGTACTAAACTTTAACGGCATATTAAATATTTATATTATTTATGTTATATAATCATTTGTAGTATAAACTTCAGGGTTATCTGATATGCATGTGTCAGTCACGGGATATATTTTTTTCTTTTTTTTATTTTTATTTATTATTTATTATTAGTTTATTTTTAGTTATGTTACATAGAGATATTTTTAGTTATTTAACGATTAGATAAAATCGGAAGCTTAGCGGTGGGAAAGTGGCTGACGGAATTAAAGGTGGCTTAATAGACAAATACGACCAATCGCCACATTTGGCCGGGAGGTGCGTGAGATTGGCCGGGTGGCAAATCTGTTCGATAGTCAGATTCGCACCAGATTTTTAACGATTTAAAAAGGACCGATGGGTGAGGAGTAGTTTTGAGCAGTTCGTGTAGGTTGTATTTTCAAAAGATAGATATACAGATATCACAGAGCGCCGATAGAGGCAGTAATATCGTATTTTGTTCAAGTGTTAATAAACCCGCCTGTTTGTTTCCGATTTATTACAACTCGTTTGTTTCTTTAAAGTGTTTATTATCTTTTATTGACCTTTTGTTACATATTGTTTTATTACTTATACACCATTTAAGTCCGATTATAAACAGATTAATATATACACGTTTCACTTCGTTATCATTTATTTATCAATTGCTTATTGTTTGCACATGCATTAACCGATTTGCTTTAACGCCTGATATCTAATGAACGTCATATTACCCTGTCATTTGTTAACCGATCCTTATATTTCTTTCTGTTACCTGACCGAACGCCAAAAACCGGTGGTAACACATGCGCAGTTTTTTTTTTAAAAGTTCAACTCATAAATTTTTATAATAAAAAAGATATAAAAACGCGAGTTACAACAATAAAGATCTAGCTAACTAGTTACTAAATAGTTGTGGGGGGAAGATTTAATTGCTCTACGAGGCTATCTAAGTCCCACTGCCGACCCATAACAACTTTCACCCACCTATCCGATGGACTACCGGAAGACATATCAACCTTAATAGCGTTATAACTAACAACTACTACTCCTTAAAATAACTACACTACTACTAATAAATTAAATTCTATAAATTTACCATAAGAAAAATAACAAAGCTGATATGCATGCGCATAACAGATAACAGTAATAAGTAGTAAGTTTTCTAAAATTTATCTTATTATCCCTTAATCATGACAAATACAGTAAATGGTATGAGGTTGGGGACGCATTTATTTCACCGAAAATCGTCTCACCGACAATCAACTTACCGACAGTCATTTCACCGACAGGGTCGTTTCACCTACAGTTGTTTTACCGACGATCATTTCACCGACAGGATCATTTCACTGACAACTAAAAATATCAGTAAAAAATACAAAAAAAAATAGCATTATAAACAATTTATTTATTTATTTTATTTTATTTTATGGATAGTAAGGAGAATTACAATGAAAATCACATCACTATTCTAACGAATAACTTCAGTTTGTCCAAATCAATATGGAGCGGACCCTTACTAGAAAAAAGAAAAAAGAAAAAAACTATTCAGGGCTCCGACCAAGCCTGAATAGACAAGAACAAGAAAGGTTCAGGATAATCTAGTAGTAGGTTGTGACAACGATTTGTAAAAAACTACTATACATAAAACAATCACGTAAATGATCCGTATTTTTCTTTCAAACCTAATGGTTGCCACCTGTAAATACTGTCAGAGGTGGAGTGGTTCACTCTATTCTAAATTGTTAAAAGGTTTAATTTAATCTACTATAAAAGGTATAAAATGACTCCTATGGATGAAATATAAAAAATATTACGTTAATAACGAAATATCTAAAAAAAAAAATAAACATGATTAACCATTGTTAATCCTTATTGCTAGAACCAGACTCCCCATTTTTTTACAATAAAAAACCATTGAATATTAAATTAATAATTGTGGCTATGTTATCGAATTACGGTAAAAGATTAAAATTCGGTGAAATGATTTTCGGTGAAATATACCGAACCCATGAGGTTGTGCCATCGTAGGCGTAATGGAAAAATATGCAAAGTTCAAATATAAATTTTTAATACCTTTGATATATCTATTCTTTTTAGTGGATAGAAGTTCTTGTTAGAATTCTTGTATTTTTAATATTCCAATTAATACTTTTTTTAGGTCAGCGAAATGATATCGAGATGGTACTAAAACAAAAATATTTAAAGGAATTTAAATAAAAAAAAGATAATCCGTTACGTTTTCGTATATTTGTTAATAATACGAGAGTCACATTAAATTCAGTTCCATAAAAACAGGATAAATTTTATAAATTTAAATTTCATAATATACTAACACAAGATTCTTATATAAGTAATGATGAATTTGTCGGAATTATATGAATAGGGTGCTTAATTATAACTTTTAATACAGTAAAGTAATGCATTGGTAAAACAGGCTGGAAAAATATTTAACCGTAATTAGTAATTTATAATCTAATATAACTTTATCTTATTGTAAGTAACAATGAGTCATGAGAGAAACTTTACAATTGGATGATTCCGTAACGGGATAATCCGAGATATACTGCACCGTTTTCTTTGTTACGAAGTTCTCAGAACTTCGATCGAAGCAATGTAGGGACCATTACGTTGCATGATTTGCTAAATCATTGCCACCGGATGGTATGCGAAGGGTAAATTGTATTAATTAGTAGTTAAAAATATATTTCCCAAATTCAAAATAATAATAATAAAATAAAAATTTTAGGAAAGAAATTAAATTTTAGGTAAATAAATTCAAAACCTATTTATGTGAAAACAAAATTATAATCGAACCAATAAAAATCAAATAGAATTAATTAAAATAAGAAGAACGAATTAAATTAATTCTTTCCAAAAGAATAATAGAACCAATTAAATTAAAAATCAGATGGATTAATAAAATAAAATTTCCCCAAAAATTGGATTTAGGTCTTCCTGACCGCTTCGTTGTCAGAATAACCTTTTGTACACATGTGATCTACATTACTAAAATAAGAAAGTAATTCCTTAGTAGTTAACATCATCCCGGAAAAAGAATCTTATTACTAAAATAAATTCTCCAATAGTTTAAGGTCATTTCGGATCGCAGTAAATTTAAAAATTAAATATAATACTGCGCCAAAATTAATCAAATAACGTGTAGATCCTCCCTTTTTTGATGATAGCAAGTGATATGTATAATTCGGGCCTTTGTAGCCACAAGACTTATTTCCGAGGTGAACGTAAAAAAGAATAAAATTAAATTTCGTTATCCCGTTTAAACTTTCTACATATTTAATTTGGAATCATTTCTTTAATTTTAATTATTATGCAATTAATAGATTGGAATGTGATAATTTTAGCTTGATTCAGAATTTTACGTCTGTAATACTATTTAATTAATAAAATTCTTTTTCTGGAATTCCCGAAATCTTTTTGTGACTTAAGGTTGTCCATTTTTTACAGGGCTAATTATTTTCCAGAGAACAATCCTGAATCCTGCCTGATCTACTGCAAGAAAATTTAATCATATAATTTTGACATACTTCACTTTATCATATCAATTTTTCATCTCTTTTGATAAATTGCCATGTAAAATTCCCCCCAAAAATTCTAAATATTAATCTGAACTCAATCGTATTGTGTAAACAAAAATAAATAAATAAATAAATATACTGTATTGCCTTTCGTGCTAGCTTTTAATGTAACAGTTGATAATCATAAAGAAAAAAAAGCTTATAATATTATATCTCACTTATCGCATTTGCTATCTGCAATGTGATGCGAATCTACTCTGTGAAACTTTAAATAATTTTAGTCATGTATTTTCGGAAAGTCTTATATTTTTGACTATTGAAATAGTCGAATTTGGAAATCTTTGGAAATTGATTAATCATTATTTGCGTTATTGTTTAAAAAACCTTGTTCATTCAATATTCACATGCAAAAAATGCGATCAAAATGCGATTACCTCGTGGGCATTCTTGACGTTAAAAAAATCTATTATTTCACATGGTTTCATGGGCATTATTCCTAAAGATAGTTTTTTTCAAAGTTAATGTAGTTAATGTAGTTTAATGTAAAATATTTTCAGAAGTAATTACGTAATTTCGTGTATTAAGACTATCCTAATTACAGAAATTTTCGCCAAAACTCATGCACTTATGTGTATGCACAAATGTACATCTTTAAATAATCATTGCAATGTTACCTTTTAAGATTTTTTTATTCCACCTTTTTAAGATTTTTATTTGGTCCTATAATTATCGAAATTTTATTTAATAAAACAATATGAAGTAGGACTTATTGTATTCTATGAGCAGATATTTTTATGCCAGAAGTCCACTATCTTCAGCGGGGGATCTGCTGTTTTTTGGCAGGTCCTCCGCTATTTTGCAGCAGTGACACAAATAGATCAGCAAAAAAGTTTCCTTTAATACAACTAATTAAGAATAAATATCTAATTTAATAAAAAAAAACGCCAAATGGCTTGTCGGTTGATATTTGCTCGAGATATAAGAAATAAAGTTTAAAAGTTTATTCCAAAATTTAAAAATCTTATGATAAAAAAGCAGACTGAAAAAAAAGGAAAACAAAAACGATAATATAATTTCTTTTTTTTTGATCAGTGATCTGAAAATGCAAACTGCAATTCGTCGGATTAATTTCAAATTATTATCAATCTTTATCATGAATAAGTAGTAACTTATACTAAAATCGATAAGGTTAGGCAAATGACACCCGGAAATGATTTTTCTTTTTCAAATTATTCATATCTATAAATTTTTCTTTTTTATATATATAACGATAAAACCAAAAAATCGTATCCTGGAGGATATATACAAATATTTTTTTTCTTTATTCTCCATTTCATTTTTACATAAGGCCACACAAATTCGAATTTTCGGTTCACTTCACCCGGCCGGGTCACTTTTTCAAATTTCAATAAAAAAAAGTTTATATATAAAAAATTTATCATGTGATCAGAACGTAATTTTATTGGCGGGTAAGTTTATCACGCGGCTGAGAACTTCTAGAGCGAAAATAAATTCCTCCCTTTTAAAAGTCAACCAATCAAATGTCACAATTTTATATATAAACTTTTTTTACTAATAAACAATAAACCCCGGGTCCCCGGGTCGATTTTAAATTTCAATGTTACGTGAACCGAAAAATTGAATTTGTGTGGCCTAATAGATAAATCTTCGAGTAGTAATACTGTATTTATATTTAAGAGATATAATTAACTGTTCTCATTATTTCATATAAAGACAATATGAATAATATGGATGAAAATTTACGACAATCGTTTATTTATAATAATTCCATTGAAACTGATGAATCATTTGATTTTTCTACCGCAATTCAACAAACTACGCAAAGTCAAGAATCTTCAATAACGTCTCATGGAAATATGACTGATATATCATGTAACTTTACTACTTTCGATATAGCAACGCATACTATGCAACAACAAGTATTAAACTATTTAAAGTTTTATTATTTTTCGCCAAATGATGTCAATTTTTATCTTGTAATTTGTAAAATCATTTTACAAGATACTTTTAATGACCATAATCATTATGATCATGAATTTTTTTACCAGCATCCAAGTTATCCCTCTATAAGATATCATGTTACTTGTAAATTACTTTCATACTCATTAGTAGAAACCATTTTGAATAATGAAGTGTGTGGAATGAATTTTGATACAAACCCGTTGTCTTTAGATCAAAAATTCAATCTTGAACATAACTTGAAACAAAAACTTTTCTATCGAATGATCTGTGATAGAAACACAAATGACGTCGGGAATAATGAAATGATAACACAAACCGTTTCATCAATGGCAGACAATCAAAATTATAATGATAGTGATTTTTCAAGCAATGAACATATTACTCACCAAGATACAAATGGACTGCCAACAAGAAGATTTCAATAATTTTAAGCTTCAACAAAATAATTTCATATAAATTCGTATTACGTCGGTATTATAAGCACAATATATAATTGGCTTTTGCTAAAATCATTAAGTAAAATTATGGTAGGAAAAAATTGGCATAGATTAAAAGAAAAATATTTTCCAATTCTTTTAACCCATTTTAACGCTGATTATTATAACCGAATTTCTTTTTTTAACTACGTTTTTTTTCGTTGTCATCATACATGAGGAATCACAAACTGAATTTCATCGTAATGTACTAGTAAATATTTCTCGAGTGTTGTTATATAACTAATTATGAATTTCTAAAATTTTAACACAAAATTCAATTAAGCTTTAACAAATTTTATTATTTTATTAGTTTAACAAGAAATCCTTATTCACTTTTTTTTTTTATTAATATTTTTACTAAGATTGCTTTAAGTTTTTGAATATTATTAAATATACATACAAATTTTAAATATATATTCAATTAAAATAATTACAATCAAATGAACTGTAAACCAATATCTAGGACTCCCATAAAAATATTTTTTAATTGAATAATAGACTAACAAAATAACCGTGTTTATACGTTGCACGTGATTAGATTTTAAACAATATCTACTTTTGAGAGTAAACGCAAAAAAAATAAAAAAAAAAAGAATTTGTTTGAACTTCTTAATCCATGAAATACAAATTAAAAATGATATATCGGCAATTTCCGAATTGTGAAACTAAACCTACTAGAAACATCTAAAATGTTCTATTCATAGAACTTCATAACGTAAACAAAATAATTAAAATGTGTATAATCGTAGTTCCGATGAAATTTCTGAACCCTGAGATAATCCTAATTAGGGATGTGTAAATAGGTTAACTACCGATTAACTGTTCAATGCTCAAATTTATGTCTAACCAGAAGCTAAAACCTGGATTGAAACTGGTTTGAAAATTAACTTTTTTATTTGAGGACGAATTAAAATTTAAAACGTGACCGTCCATATGATCAACAATAATTATGATAGACCAATTAAAATAACAATTTTAGATCACATGACATGATTTATTATATGTGTAACGTAAGATTTTTGTCACTAGCTACATGTCTATTAAACTGACGTTACGTAATATGTCATATATGTCACCGCACTAATAAATCCATTAACTGATTAAGTATTAACATTGATAACGTGGTGTAACGACACGATTTCTGATTTTCTTTATATTCATGTATATTCTTACTAAATCATTGACATTTATGTTAATAATATAAAGTAAAAGAATAAAAAAAAGTTATAAGCTGAATGTTTCGCAAATTCTCCCTCTCTACAGTTCACCCTCGCTATGGTGAATCTCATGGGCTGAAGATTAAAATTCGTTATAATGAGAAATTCACTATACTGGGGATCATTTTATTATATATAAAAAAAATCTGTACCTGAACTTTTCTTCATTATAGCAAGTTATTCACTATATAAAAATTCGCTATAGAGAAAGTGATCATATTTGAGTAAGGAAAATTTTTCTCCAGAGTTGCCAGAGTTGCATGGCCAAAACTTTTTAATTATAGAAACTAATATATAAAACCTTAACATAATTTATTTGAATATTTAAGATCTGTGAATATAACAATCATTTACAATATAATTGGTAATATTGAATTTAAATTGCCAGCAATTTATATTTTATAATTTTACTTACCAATTATGATATGTTAATATAATTTATATAATATATTTACAAAGTTAATCAAAAAGCTGACTATGAATAATTATAGGCGGTAAACTCAAAATACTACTACTTCCTACAACTATTTCCATTCCACGTCCTGAGTTAACCTTAAACAGCAATTTCTGATTTTCTGTTGCTTTGCTTTCCTTCTTGATATTATTGGTTGAATCCTTAATACAACAACTGTCCATAATACTTCTAATCGTTGATGGTATTGGAGTATCTATAAGGAATCGCAATTAAAGACATACGATTAATATTTTAATAATTTATTATTTAACCTTATTTTTATTTTATAATTTTTGCTTACAAATTATAATCTTTGTACTTAAATAGTTAACATCTAGAAAATTAAATATATAAAAATATTAATGAATTTATTATTTTCCTGAAAAACTCTTCTACAAAGTTTTCGAAAATTTACCAGATAAAATTCGACCATAGGTAAATTTCGGATTTATTTGTTTTGTCATAGATTGTAATCTAAAAGATCTGTCCTCTTCTGCAGCCTTAAATCCATATCTATCTTTACGATTTCCTTTAATTATTGAATTTGAAAAACTCCAAATTCTTTTATATACATCTTCCATATTAGGCCGTAAATTCGGATCTTCGTGCCAGCAATCTTGCATAAGTTTAGCAAAGGCTGGTGGTGTACCTTCAACTATATTTGGTCTCTTTCCTTTAATAATTTCAAGTTCAAGAGCTATATCTCGTATCATGTCAGAGAATGGTGTACGACAAGATGTTAATTCCCAAAGTATAATTCCAAAAGAATATACATCTGCAGCTTTTGAATATAATTTTTGTCGATGCACTTCAGGTGCAATATATTCGAATCTTCCGTAAACTTGATTCCTCGTTTGACTTGCTTCCTCTTTCAAACATAATCCTAAGTCCGCAATCCAAGTCCATGTGATTCCATAACATGTCACGTGATTCAGGATATTACCACTATGAAGGTCACAATGAATAAGCTCCTAGCAAAAATAAAATAAAATGCTCATTGGTAAATTTAGCAGTTAAAAATAATGAACAATATCTTTACAATTTATCTAAAACTTACTTTTCTATGGAGTTCTCTAAGAGCTTTAGCGATATCACGGGATAAACGAAGGATACGTTCCCATGTCAATTCTTGTTGATGCTTTTTAATATAAGAAGCCAAATCACCTGGAGATGAAAGAAAAGTTCGAATCAAATTGATGCAATATATAGATCACTTTAAATCGGGATAAGTTACCTTCATTTGCAAAGTTAGTAACCATCATATAATTTCCCGTATCCGGATTGCGAGTGACACCAAAGCAATGAACTATTCTCTTTATACCAACGCAAATTGAATGATACTCAACCTAAAAATTTTTTTATTGATAAAGTTAACAAAAATTAACTTTTTATTTTAATATTAAATAAATTTTATTCATACTTCTTTGAAGAATTCTTCACGTCTTTTAGTGATAATATCACACTTAAGAGTTTTAAGCGCAATCTTTCTTGGACCATAAGCAACCCATTGCATTTTCTCATCATCCCATTTCCATCTTGGACCTTCAATCCATGTGGCAGAATATACAATTCCGAATCCACCTTCACTAATTTTCTTAATATCTGTAAATTTTTCGTAAGGGATCCATTCAATATAATTCGTATGACTATCAGCATTTAATTGATTTTTCCTTATAATCTTATCTAATTCTTGATGTCCGCTACTCCAATTTGGAAAATCATCTTGAAGTCGTTTTATATCACATACAACACACCAATTAAAAGTGGATTCATACTTCTTTTTACAAACTTTGCACGAGTCACCTTTAGGATATTCATAAATTTCTTCTGTATTTGTATTTTCGTTACTAATAACTTTAATATCGTCGGGATTTAATTGAGAAGATAATGTTTTATCAAGGTACATTTCTTCAGAAGTAAGAGCGTGAAATAAAGCAAAAGCAAGCTCTCTCGTAAATCCGATTCTCATCAGTACAGCAAGTTGAATAAATAAAGGAAGAATTAACCGATTTTGACGAAAAACAAATCTCCATCTAACTAATTTCGTCAGGAATTTCACATTTTTAAGTATTTTAAAAATACTTAACAAAATTAGAGGATTATGATAATTGCAAGCCGGCATTTAGAATTAACGATTGTCTTTGTTAGTTCTCGCTTGTTTTCAAGCCATTTAAGAAATTGAAAAAGAAAAAAATAATTAGCAGGTGAATAAAATTCTCATGAAAAAAAAAAATAAAGTAAAATTACTAACCTTTATATATATATTAGATTGTCAACTATACTACGTGATACATGAAAAAATGGGAGTTACGTGTGACAAATGAATAAGTTAACCTGAAAATCATTAATTTCTAATTTGGTAAGTTATGAAAGTAATTTCTTTTGATTCGTTCATTTTTGTCTTACCATCACGCCAGAAATTTCTATTAAATAATTTTTAGTAAACCAAGATTTACATGGAAAATAACCTAAATTTACGTACAATATGAACAAAAATGGGTGAATATTAACTAACTGGGCTTAGTTAACTCAAGGAATTTTAAAAAAGAAAACATAATAAGAAACAATACAAAAAAAAAATATGAAGAATTAGAAAAATAATTAGAGAAAAATAATCGAAGGATATGGAACGATGTACGGGTAAAGTTTATTGTAACTTATATTATCTGTTATATAATAAAAAAAATTAAGTGTTTAATAATGAAATCTGATATGTATTTATTAAGAAAAATAGGGAGTAACCGTTAAGATATAAATTACATAATCAATAAAAACATGAAGTCTAGAAAATAAGAAAAACACAGATTATCATTCTAGATTTCAACTATACTAATTAAGGTTTAATTTTGGTGATCATTATTTTCAAAAAAGTAAAATTCGTAAAATTTCCACTTCTTTTTTTTTTTGACAAGCGCCACTTCTACGATAATGATACGATGAATAATTTACGAATTTATTATATAAATGCCATTTAAATTACAATTCTGGAAGTCACACAATTATAATCCGAAAAAAATATGCCATTTATGAAATTACTTAGTATTTTTTTGGATAAAAAATTCCACGTGAGTGATACCGTTGTACCATCTAAATAGGAAGGGTTGGGGAAAGCATTTGTGACACTGGGATTTTTAAGAAATCTATTCGTCCTATCAAAAATTCTTTTTCCGCCAAATTTAAAAAGGTTTAGATTGAAATATTTTCAAGCTTAAAAAGTTTATAATCATTTATATGAGTACGATTGCTACGATACACTCACCTGATGTCACGATAATATAAACAAACTTTCATCGGGATATTTCATCTATATAACATATGACCGGTAGTGATAACATTTGGTCATTATTGGTCATTTAAAACATAATAATATGATATTATACAAGATTGAGTTATTAAATGAAAAAAGTTTTTAGAATGGTGACCGGTGACTTCTTTATTATTCCTTGTTAGATTGTTAAACAAGTAGGTCGTCGATTATTTTTTTGGATACCAAATGTAAATCAACAAATATGTAAAATCGCCAAATTTATAATATAAATTTTCTTTTTTGGATTGTGTTGAATAGATTGAATAAAGAGAATAAACCGAAAAATACTTCAGAATAATCATATTTTTTTCTTATGTACAATAATTAAAAGTGAGAATGTCCAAATGATATTCGGGACGTCCACATATTCTCAAGTTTACCGCGACATTATCTTTTAGTGCTACATACTGTAGATTCTCGGTCCTATAGGGTCTTACAAATAAGTTATATTAAATATGTGCCACTAAAAAAATTCGAATAATCAGTGTCAGTATGTGTAACATTACAAACAATTCGCTTAATCCTTAGAATAAAGTTTCATTATTTTGTTTTTTTGTCATTAATATGTTAATTACAAAGTATTCCGGTCCTAGCTATCACAAAGGGACTTCCTAAGAAGTGCACCCTGTAGAAACTTTTATTATTCATCGTTCCACACCAACCCGCAGCAATAACTAGTATTCACGAGCTACACTATATGCTCCAACCCTCGTATAGCCCTATAAAAAATTTTTATCCGAATATTTCCATATTTCTCCGTAGCTTTCGTAAAAATTCCGTGAAAATGATACATTCACGGATATCCGTTGAAAATTTCCATGATTTAAGGCTGTAAATTCCATGAAAATGATACATTCACGGAAAAAACATGGAAATATAAACACGGATCAACATTTTTACAGGGCACCAAAAAAAAAATTACCAACCAGTTCCACTATGAGACTGCAACAAAGCTGGTACCCACAGGCTTACAAGGTAAGTATACTATGCTCCTGCCCATGCATAGCATCATGCTTCTCCAACGTACCAAAAATAAGGGAAATGTTTACATCTACATATTTCTTTAGATAGTTAAGCGTGATGACAAAAAAAGAATATAATAAATGAGTATTAGGGAGAGAAGTAGGAAAGGAGAAAAGGAGGGAGAGAAAGGATAAGGGAAGTGAAAAAGGGAGAAGAGGAAGCGAGAGTGGGAACAAAAGGAAGAAAAGAAGAGCGAGAAGAGCGAAAAAGAGAGAGAGGGAATAAAGGGAAGGGAAAGTAGAGAGAAAGAGAGAGGAAGAAAGGGAGGTAAAAAAGTCAGTTTTTCATTCCCGATTTCCTACATCAATAGGCTGCTTATTAGCGATTTCCGGAGAATTCTTGCAGAAATCTCAATTACTTAAGTAGATTCCTTATAAAAAAAGCATTACACAAACCTTTCATAGAACAATTAATAATAATTATTTTTATCTAATAATGCAGGAAAATCTCCGGTGATCAATGTCAATTTTCTTTTTTTAAGGGGTGGTTAGTTGTGTAAACGGTGGCGATCAGGAGATAATTATAATTTTTCACAGGAGTTAGCTGAACGTTTACAATTGAATATAAAGTAACAAAGGATAAATGAGATAATGAAGGATCGAATCATTAGAACGGTTATTTATTAAAGGTATTTTTAAATTTCAAAAAATTGAATCGTAAATGACAAAATACTCTACAAATATGGTAGGCCATTAGGTACATTAGAAAATAAATAAAAAAAGTAATAGAAAATTGGAATTTTTATAAAAAAATCTCTTTTTGATATTAGACAATAAACTCGCTTTTATTTTATAATTTTTATACTATAGCACAGGTTCTATTTCATTCGATTAGATATTTTATTTTTTGTGATTTTGTCTATAATTGAAACAGCGTTAAAAGCTATTTAAAATTCTATCACCATATTACTCATTGATCGATCTTTTACATGTAAGTGAAAAATACCCGCCTAATAATTCAAATTTCAAACGATTTAAGATCTGGTCAATTTGCATAAATTGTTATGGGAGCTTTTGCAAATAATCCTCCTTTTCAAATGCATGACAGCTAATACATAATTCCCTCGACTTTTCCCATTATTTTCTATCATTTGATCAAATTTTTTGCGATGATCCCAGAGTTACCAAAAAACAAACTTCTCAATTTTGGAAATACCTTCTCGGCTAATTCTGATGCAGAAGCTTGATCTCGTCGATTGGGATCTTCCCTATAATCTTCCTGGAAGGATATTCAAGATTCCATTCGGTAAATTCTAATAAATTTAAATTCGTTAGCACTCCTAATATACCAAGTGATGAAGTTTTACATCTTCTCTCTCTGATAAAGTTACACAAGTTAACGTTCTCGCCTGTTCTTTAAGAACTATTATAATGGACTTCCAGGCTTTTTTAACATTAAGACATTCTAATCCTTTTTGAACATCATTTAGCCTGTTAGCATAACCCTCGTCCACAATCAATTTCAAGAATTTTTATTTTCTTGCAGAGTTTTGCGAGCAACTTGATATTTCCTTTATATAAATCATCATCATCAACTAACACTTTTATATTAATTATTCCTTTAACACCTTTTAGATTTTTTCTTTTAAATCAGATCTGATGAAGTCGATTGTTCATCAATTGAAGTTTAAATGAGTTAAATTACCGCACACTTTTATAACGAACCAATACTTATTTTATCTTTAATTTTACGTAGCACTCACTGGCCAACTACAATATCTAATTAATTATAATATGTACTCAATTCTCTTAATCCATTATTGTTCTTCGAAGAAAAATAATAATCTATCAATCAAAATCCATTTTTTTTTTGTGGACATCAAGTTCCAGTTCAATTGAAATTTTCCATAAGACTCGGACACCAAATATAAGACCACCCTTACAAATAAGAATGAATATAGATATTTTATACCATTATTAAGATATTCAAAAACTTCCTTAGGTATTTCAGGAGAAGGTCTAGTTTTTTTCAGTTCAATGATAATCTGCTATTTATAATTATTATTGCGATTATCATGATAGGCTGAGGCGCTGCGTGAATTTCACATTCACGCGACGAATAGATTTCAACAACAATAACATGTGGTACGTTTGTCTTACATCGGCAAAATTAGGATGTTATCAGTTTATCGATTTTTAATAGAATGATCGTCTTAACTAAATTTATACGATAAAATTCATCTATATAAAGTAAAATGGAAATTACTCCGAAACTCGAACCTTTTTTTGAGGGTTGGTAGACTTGTTCTCCTCTCCTTGTCGAATTCCAAACTTTCTTTTTTTTTGTCCTTACGGTTTTTTAAGGTATTTTTAATAAAAAAATTTCTTTATACAATGAAACACTCAGAAATATGCATGTTTTATGCAAAACAAATTATTTGCATTTGATTATAAATTATTTTTCTAACTAACGTATTTATTGCATTGCATATTAATTTTACTTAGGAATCGACAAGTTTGTTAAAAAAAAATAATTTTTTTTATAAATAAATAAATAATAAGATATATTTATAAAGGACATTTCGTTTTTCTTTACCGATTCGACTAATCACCTTTAACTCAAAAAATGCCGCTTTCCCAACGTAAATTATCATCAACCAACCATCCTTTACCCGAAAAAAATTTTGCCGAAGAAATAGTTTCTTTGGTAGCTAACCTTGATCCCGAAAAATCTGATGACGAATTTGATCCAAACGAATCATTATTCTTTCCAAAAACTTGGGTTACAAATACCAAGGTTTCTTTAACTTGTACTTTTTGGGAACTTCCCAGTTGGTTACAAGATAATAAAGATATCATTCGAGGTTATCGTCGTCCAACATTTTCGTATTTAAAGTGTGCACAATCCTTATTTTATCTTCACAATGAAAGTGGTAAGTCGAAGTTAAAACTCGAGTGTTGACTTATTGCTAAAGAAACATACTAAATTTCATTTCTTGCGTTTTTAATCAAGTTAATATTTGGTCTCACCTTATTGGTGCATTGCTTTTTGCTACCTATTCATTCGCTACATATTTTTATTTTGTAAATTATACAACTTTGAATCAGGTGGATTTAATTGCATTTTATTGTTTTATGGCTGGCGCAATGATTTGTCTCGGATTGTCGTCAGCTTTTCATACCCTTTGTTGCCATTCGGAAAAGGTAATGTTTGCTCACATTCACTAATAATTATTCAATAAGTTAATATTAAAAATAGAATTTTTTTGTTTCTCATAGGTTTGTGCGAATTGGAATAGATGCGATTATGTTGGTATTGTTGCCTTGATTTTGTAAGTCAAGATTCGTTTAAAGTCTTTAAAAATGGTTGACTCAGAATTTTTATGTTAATAACAAGTATATTTTATTTTTTAGTGGATCTATTTGCCCAATAATATATTATGGTACGTTCTTGTTTTAATATTCTTATTTTATTTCCTTATCTTTAGATTAAATGATTTTCTTTTAAAAAAAAATCTAGGATTTTATTGTCATAAAATCTGGAAAATCGTTTACTTTTCAATGATATTTATATTTGGAACTGCAACGGTATGTACTTTGCATATATGTGTGAATGTGTATGTTTATTAGTATGGTATAAAAAATTCTTCTAAAATTATATTTGTATTATCATATAGATTTCTGTAGCAGTTGCTCTTAGGTTTAGAAAACCAGAATTTAGGTGGTTTAGGACCGGGTTATTTATCGCATTAGGCGGAAGTACATTTTTCCCAGTCCTGCATGCCATTATATTATATGGGGTGAATAATTATATATTATATGTTTTTGATTTATTAACTTTGTGGATTTGCAAAAATATTTACGTTTTATGAATTATTCTTGTAGGTTCATTTAAGTTTTGATGTTATTGCTCTTAAGTCGTTATTGATAACAGGCGTACTATACGTTGTTGGTGCATTAATTTACGGTGCAAGGTATGTGAATAATTTTTTTATCAAAGAATTTAAATAAAGATTTTTCATTAAAAATCTCAATTCTTTTTATTAGAATACCTGAAAGATTGTTTCCTGGAACATTTGACATATGGGTTAGTATTATTTATTGAATTTAATCGTTTATTTTTTTTACAAGTGATTAATAATTTATGCCTATTTTTATTTTTTATTTTTTTTTAGGGATCATCTCATCAAATTTTTCATTTCTTTGTTGTAACAGCAGCATTAAATCATTATTATGGAATTATTCATGTTATGTCATATTGGCATAGCGAAAATTATGAATGTAAATTAAAAATTGATGAGATGAAACCCACTACGGCCGGGTTATCAGGGTTATTTATTTTTAGTAATTAGGTAGTATTTTTTTTTTTAAAAAAAAGAATTAATTAATTTAAAAAAATTAAAATGTATTGTATTACAAAAAAAGATAGAATAATATTTTATAGAAAAAAAAAACAAAATAAAATGGTTTTATTCCATTAATATTTAATTAGAGAAAAAATAAAAATTTGAAAATTTTCATTTACTTTTATTCTTTTATATATACAGGTGATGAAAAGTTTCTTATCAATAAATTAAAAATAACGAGATATAATTAACCATCATGTACTTTTTTCAAGATACTTAATCCACTTATTTTAAGATAGATCGAGTTTGCTAGCTAGCCAAGAAAAAATTAAATTTAAGGAAGGGATATGTAGTTGATGTTGATACTCGTATCACTGAAAACCAAAGCTCGGAAGCTCGCTACTAAGTAAATACTTATGAACGGAGAATCGTAAATTTATTAACGACACAAACGTATGATCTTTCATAAGAAGGACGATGATTAATTATTGACCATTTTAAAGGAATTTACCAGAGGGCATCATGTATATTACGAACTTAAGATTATGTACGAATGATTTATAAAAAAAAATTCTTGAGAGAAAAAAAGGACACTTTATTATTACAATACGTTTATTAATTTCAATGAAAGGTCGTTTTATTTATACAACAATCTAAGTAAAAATTATTTACAGTATATATAGACCTATAGACCTAGAAATTCTACTCAAGATTAAGGGCGAGTGTTGTCAGTGGAACTCCACCTGTTTTCGTTAGATCAATATTATCATGTTGAAATCTACCAAGCAACGAACGATATTACGTGGTAAAATACGAAATAGAAGATGAAGATCATGCAGGCAAATTTTTTTTTCTTAATTCTACTATTTGCTTTGTTTCTTTGTTAATTATGTAATTATGTTATAATCCTTGTAAATCAATATCAAATAGTGTGTAATGAGTCGACGGATTTAGTAAAGGAAACAAATAGACAAAGAATTAAATCCATTAATATTACTAACAATCTTCAAGAAAGAAATATCACTTCGAGTATTTTACATTGAATTCGTTAAATTAAATTCAGATGAATCATGTTTGTAATGATGGTCTGCAAGTGGATTAACACATAATAGCATTAATGTGACAAAAACAGATGAGTTTCATCGACAATACTTGATCTTGATCCCGAGCAGATCTTTGAATTACAATAAAATAAACCAGTATTGATAATTTGATTTCTTATACAAAGCTATGATCAACTTATTTATTTTCGAGATAATTGTTTATCACCAGGTCCATGTAATCCAATATCTTCGATTAGATCTCGTTCATGAATAAAGTTAAGACCATTCACAACAAATGAGCTATATCACATTCCTATAATACTTCTCAAAACAAAGATTCGTCAGGATACGAATATGAATTTTCAAATTCATCCAGTATATCGCGTAAAATTGAGTTGAAAAGCATTTAGTTGAATATATATCAATTCAAAACTTCATCATGTTACGCTATTCTTTTCATTTTCCATTTATCAGTCATTTCTTCCGGGATCCGGAGAAATCCGGAGATCGGTTTAGTGAAAGGGACAGAATATCCCAAAAATTTTTTTTTTGGAAAAAAAAAATAATGATGATATTTTATGAAGAGAGCGCGAACGCGCTAGATTATCGGTTTAAATAAATGTTTTAACAATAGAATAAATTTAATCATATTGTATTTTACAAAAAAAAAAAAGTTTAGATAATTTTTTTGTTCATTAACAAATATACTGAAGTAGTTTTTTAGAGTAGAGGCACTACAGCCATTACCGAAATTAAGTAATTTCATAAGACTATCTTTCAGTAATCACAAGTCGATGTACATCTTAACAAAATTATCGAAAGATAAATTCATGTGAAATAATATGGATTTATATTTTTTTTTGCAACATATTTTTCATGTGAATATTCGTGATAAATATTCATACAAGTTTTGACGAAACGTTCTTTGTATTTCGAATAATTTTATAAATAACAGAATAGTCATTCATTTTATGTAACAACTTAAGTAGCTTATTAATTCACATCTACTTTACGTGTTTAAAGCGAAATGATGTTATTCTGATCATATTTTTGCTTATAAAAAAAAATATTTAACGTGCTGATCAAACTGGAGTAACATGTAGCAATGTAACATGTCTATCCACTATATTTTACAATAAAGAACGAATTGTCTTTTTTACATTAATTTGATCTAGATCTTTTTGATCATTTCCTGGAGCTGTTGGCCGAATTGATCAACAAACTGGGTCTGATGACTCATCCAATCAGTATACTTATACACGCGCAGAGCACAAGATTTGATGCTTAATTGAAGTGTGATGAACGCATAGTACATTTATTAAAATATCATGCGCTCGCCCACTTACCTAATTACTATTATTCATTATTTTAAGAGAAATATTTCTCATGCTATTTTAGTTAGAAGTTAGTTATCTATATGAATGCGTATCACCCCTAAAAAAAAGAAATGATTTTGGTCCCCCGAGATTTCCTGCATTATTAGATAAAATTAAGCGAATTCTGGAGAAATTGTTCTTCTATGAAAGATTTGTGTAACGCTTTTTTTATAAGAAATCTACTTAAATAATTGAGATTTCTGCAAGAATCCCCGGAAATTGCCTATTAATGCAGGAAAATCTCCGGGGATCTCAAAATTTGAAAAGAACTGGGGTGATATGCGCTACGCAGGAGTTCATACTATTTTGATAAAAGCGATAAAAGCGATAAATTCACGATAAATTATAATTATAAATTAAAAGTGATTTAGAGTATGGTGTATATACAGTATATAAATTGAATGATTTATTTCATATAACGCGACAGACGTCCCATGGGAATATGACTGATATGTCTAATACGTGATGTAACTTTGCTACTTTTGATGTAGCAACACATACTATGCAATACCAGCAAATTTTACAAGTTTTAAATCATTTAAAGTTTTACTACTTTTTACCAAATGATATCAATTTTTATCTAGCAATTCGTCATTTTCAAGATTCTTTTAATGATTATAATCATTATGTTCATGAATTTCTTTACCAGCATCCAAGTGAAGTGTGTAAAATATAAAATTATTGTCTTTAGCCCAAAAGTTCAATCTTAAACAAAGCTTGAAATAAAAACTTCATAATGACGTTGGAAATCATGAATGATAACACAAACTGCAAACAATCAAAATTATAATAATTATAATGATAGTGATTTGCCAAGAAATGATCAATCACCATAATTTCGTATAGATCGATTAGAGATACAATTTGATTATTATTTGTATAAATTCGTATTGCGTATTATCCGACCTTAGTGTAAAAAAAAAACAAAATATTTATTCGGCTTTTACTAAAATCATTAGTAAATTATGGTAAGAAAAAATTGGCCTAGATTAAAAAGAAAAATATTTTCCAATTCTTTTAACCCATCTTAACGCTGATTATTATGCTACGATTCGAATTTGTTTGAAATTTTTAGTACCTTTAATAAATAATAAATAATTTATTATAGAAAACCTCCTTTCATATCGCTTATATCTATCACCACTTGGGTATCAGGACATTTTGCCGAAAGCCATTTCGCCGAAGCCATTTCGCCGAAAGGACGTTTTGCCGAAACCTTGGGAAATCTTCGTTTCTTACATAGGTAGTATTAATTGCAACATTTGTAAATCCTACAATTTCACAAATAATTCTTAAAAGTTGATAATTGGAAAAATTTAAAAAATTTAGAAATTTTTTTTTACAAAATAAACTGTTAGCCTTAAAATAGGAATAATTTTTATTTTTTTATATCATTAATATATGTTAAATTGTATATAAATATAAATTTTGAGCCTTCTGGTTCACACTTTATTAATAAGAAATCGCAAGACATTTTTACTAAAATTTTGTTAATTAACATAATTAACAATTACTTTTCCAGAATTATGAATATCCAGAAGTCCACTTGCAATTTGTTGTAATTTATCAATTTTTGAATAATAATCTAATTTTTTATTCATATATATAGTAATTTCTCAAATTTCCATCTTCACAGTATTGTAAAACCATCATATAATCTTACATGAATTACGAATTAAGGTTCATGATGAGATTAATAAATAAATAAAAAAAAAATTTTATTTTTATGATTACACGATTTAATAATTTTATAAAATTGATATTTCTCATTTTCGGCGAAATGTCTTTCGGCGAAATGGATGATTCGGCGAAATAGCTTCGGTGAAACATCCCTTCGGCGAAACGTCTCTTCGGCGAAACATCCCTTCGGCGAAATATACCTTCGGCGAAATGGCTTCGGCAAAGTGGGTTTCGGCGAAATGGCTTTCGGCAAAACGTACCGTAACCCCTGTACGGTTACTGTACTTGTGTTCCCTAATTTTCGTCATCATTCTCCTCTTCATCTCCTTAATCATTATTTCCATTATGATTATGATTCCATTTATCCTTTGTTATTACTTCATTTCTCAATTGTAGATGTTCATGTGAAAAATTTATATTAAGTAGAATTTAACCTAATAATTAATTGCCCGGAGGTAAAACTAAAATTTGCGATTTCATTGTATAACGTCACGTGAGGAGACGAGAAATTCACGTGATTGGTCATTTTTCATAGTAGACATATATAGTCCTCCGGATAATAAACGGTACTACAACTTAACGAACTTTAGATATAGGTTCTTTTTTGAAATAAACATACTAATGTTTTACTCTTTTCCGAAGAATATTATATGTAACCCGAGTAAAATTGACTTTGATTAATATTTGATGAAACAAAAAAAAAAATTTTTGATGTAATTAGTAGATTAGTAATTATTATCGGATTTTTTTGCTATTGTTACTCTATATCTAAAAAGAAAATTTATTACAGCAGTATGTAAGTATATATATCAGCACGCGACGAGACAAAATTATTATCACAACGAAATTACATTTAATCTGAGTAAATGATTATTATCATGATATAAATACTAAATCATGTTTATAACCCTAGATTTTTTGTTTAGAACTAAATGCATTTTTGAAACCTCCAATGATTCTGATATGCCCTTTGTAACTTCCATAATTTTTCTACTAAAATATAAGCATCAGACCCTAAATCAGTATCCAATTTTTGATAGCTTTGTTGTGGAAGAAAAAAAATTTTTCATTTATTACGTAAAATTATCGTAATGTTAATATAAGATTAAGTTTCTCAATAACGACTGAATGTGTATCTTTGCGTTCCCACATTTTTCTTTTTGTATTAATAATTTAATGGACGTCTGAATAAATGATTTTCTATTCGTGACATTGCTATGCGTCTTGGTTATGCAGAGATATGTTTGGGATTCGAGATATGCTAAAATATAGCTTGGAAAAATAATAATCCAACAGAGTTAGCAAATATTTTACTAAATAATCTTGAGTATTGCTAAATATCACCGTTGGTGATTGTCACCTTACCAGGATTAGGAGATTTAGCTTTCAAATTAATGATTTAATGATTAATGAACTAAACCTTTGAATTATAATTTAATAATTGTATTTATATCCCTGTAAAAACTCCGTAAAAATGAGCCTTTCACGGATCCATTCACAGAAAATGTAAATAAATCGATAAATTCCGTGATATAAGGTTATTAATTTCGGAAACATGGAATATAAAAAACGGATCGACTTTTTTACAGGGTACTATATATATATATTAATTGTCTGATCTTAATTAAGGATAACTTTCGAAGTTAATGTAAATAATGTAGTTGATGTCTATAATTGGCGATTAAGAATAATGCTCATGAAACCCGTGAAATGAAATAGTATTTATTCTATAAAATATTTTCATGAGTCAATTATGTAATTTCGCATATATATATTATCTGTGTTGCGTTAAGATTACCTCTAATTACAAGTTGCACCATACAGTAACTGAAGATATTTATTTTTCTATAATTAACAAGAAATAGTATTCAAATAGGTTACTATGGAATGACAACACAATATAGCTATGATTGTATTGTTTCAAAGAAACTACTGATATAAATGTTGTGTTTACAATACATGGACACGGCAAGCGTTCTCTTTTAAATATTTTTTCCAAAAATTTGATATATATAATACGTTGCAATTTTCAAAAAATAAAAAGCAAATAAAAGAAAATAATCTGGAGGTCTGTAAAATATTTATCCGTAATTTCTGTAAAATCTCCGTGAATACATTTACGGAAAATAACTAAAAATCTAAGCAACTTGAATAATTTTCATGTTTCGAGAATATATTTACGGAAATACGGAATAAAAAAAACCACGGAATAAACTTGTCCAACCCGGCTTCCGGGTCTCGGAATTCCGTTATAAATAATACAAATATGTACAAATAATGAAGTTCTATAATATGGAAGTTTTCGGATTGACAAGAGACTACTGACTGCATGGTGCAAAAATCGAGATATTGCAAATTTAAAAGGAAAATTTCATAATTGGACTAATATAATAGCATGTTATTCAACAAAATCAAACAATTAATTATTAATGTTGATTTAATTGAGAGCATTAATAATAAACAATAATAATGGTGCTTATTCCGCAGTAACGCTGGTCATTTGAAACTACCCGACAAAAATTTAGCTATCACGTGACCAATTTTGTAGATCATTCCCAAAAATGGCAAGCAGATTTAACAAAAAAATAAAAAAATAAGAATAAAACACAATATAAACGCCATAAATTTTTTAAACTTACATAGTATGTGTATTTTTGAACGCTCTACAAATTTACCTAGACGATAAAAATACGTTTTAAATATAAAATTTTGACTTTTTATGTGATAATTCGTAAAATAATTAATTTTACAAATTTCTGTATTCAAAACCTACCTTTATTGCCTAAGTAAACTTGCGATCAAGCAAATTTAGGCATAGTTTACGAATTTTAAAATTAGAAAATGTCTGTAGTAAGTTTTATTCAAAAAAAATAATAACAATAAATTTTTTCGTTAAATCTGCTTACCATTTTTGGGAAAGATCGACAAATAAATTGGTCACGTGATCGCTAAATTTTTGTCGGTGCCACTGGGGTAGTTGGTCATTTGATCACGTATTCGCGCATAACTCTGCCGTCGGTGTCTAAGAAATATCAATATGCTTGATTCCTTTATTATTTTATTGATCTTCGTAATATATTGGTTTTTTCCACACTTAAATAAAATAAAACAAATAGAATAAAAAGTTTTTTACTTATTTTAACGACATTTAATTCAATAAATTTATTAAATTCTGATGGTTAATTCGTGATCCGCAAATTAAGTAGATCGAAAATCGGGGTAATTATATAATAGCGCAGAATCTGACGTCATGGCAACCCAAAGTACTAATCGTTAAAATATAATATAAAAACTAAGTTTATTGCCATCAAATTATGTTATTTGGCTTACTTTTTGTTGAAAGTCCGGTAAATTTTTTGAGCACTATAAATGACTTACTTATAGGCTTAAAGGTAAAAAATGCCTTATTTTTAACGTTGCGAATAGAAAAGTTATTTCTAATTATTGAAAATTTTACCGGACTTCTAGTAAAAAGTTAGTCAAATGGTATAATTTTATGCTAATGGTTTTAGTTTTTACATCATATTTAAAAAATTCATACTTTAATTTGCCGCGTCTTCAGATTCCGCGCTATTATATATTACTATATATAACTTAACCCCGGTTTTTAATAATTAAATTCTCTACTTTTTACGCGGATCACGAATTAAGTATTATTATCGTTTAGCTTTTTTGGTTCATATTGAGAGTTAAAAAGTTTATGTATTAGTTTTAAAAAAAATTATATGTAAAAGTTTATTATATAAAAGTTTAAAAAGTTTATATAAAATGTATAAATAAGTTAAATAAGTTTATTTTAAGAGATTGTTTTATTTTTTTATTCTACTAACTTAAATTATCGTATGATCATATATGGATTATTGTATGTCTGCATAAAATAAATGGATAAGATGTTCAATATGAACCTATGTGGCTAAATGATAATTACATATTATAAAACATATAAAAAGAATAAAAGTAAAATTACATGCTGCAGAGTTAATATTGTTAAGAAAAATCTCACTAGGGTGTATGCCGAAACGCTTCCATTTGTCGTAATGCCGGAAGTTTATCCAATACCAAAAGTATACAGAATAGAACCCAAGGTAATTAGTAGTATTAAGGTCCCGCATTATTGCTTGTTCAAAACATTCAAATGCGGTTGAAAGACTAGTAAAGATTTAAATTAAGGAATATTCTCATATAAATTTAAGATATAGAAATACCAAAATTCACCCTTACCCGATCGATCGGCAAAATGATTGGATTAAATGTTTGACATATTTGCTAGTTTATTCATCACTAAATTATCAGGCAGTCTGATGACTATCACTCAATCACTGATCAAATTCGTTAAAGATTTTTACGTAATACAG
Source organism: Rhizophagus irregularis (assembly GCF_026210795.1). NCBI lineage: Eukaryota > Fungi > Glomeromycota > Glomeromycetes > Glomerales > Glomeraceae > Rhizophagus > Rhizophagus irregularis. Next base: position 1,267,614 of record NC_089436.1, on the reverse strand, counting down.
TATACGTTCATTAACGCTAATTGACTATTCATTCATTAATCGTTATAATTATCATGTTTGTGGATCAGACAATACTGCTTTATATAACAGCAGTTGTATGGCAAAAAATAATTGATTATGATTTCTATATTGTTATTAATATTGAGTTCATATATACATGCATAATCATATGTTCGCTACAATAAGAAAATAAATCTCGATATAATAATAAGTGTATTGCTAAATATCACCAGTGGTGATGTTCACCAATGGTGAATTTATGATGTAATGCCGGCCAGTGTTTTATTAGATTTGTAATTCCGGCCAAAAGCATATCATAATGCTGGTATAATAATACCTATTGATATTATAATTTGGAAGTTGGAATAGAGAAGAATTTTATGACATTTCCACCACAACTGTCCAATTCAGGTCGTAATAATATTTTTTTTTTTTCTTGATCAGATTTAAAATCTCTGCCAAAATGAATTCGATCTCCGTTTTTTATTTTATAATGTCAAAATCCACAGTATTCTAATATTATTACGTAATAGTGTAATAGACTTTTTCACAGAGAGCAACCTAATTAAGATTGTCCCAGGTTTCAGAAATTTCATCAGGACTCGGGACTCATGCACTTGTATGTGTAACATTACATTATAATGCAGTCGTTATGAAGTTCTATTAATAGAACATTTTTGATGTAATGAATTAAAGTTTCACAATTCGGAAATTGCCGATTAGTGTTTGGAATCGAATATATTCGAATACACTCGAGTATTCATTTAAATTTATAAAGTGTATTCGAATAATATTCGAATAAGTTAAATTTCCTTTTATAGTAATGATTTACATAATTTTTAGCCTGAATTATGATTTTAACTCAGTTAAATTTAAGGATTTAATGCCCAATTAGAATTTTAACTATACTATATCTGGCTAAATGAATACTCGAATAACCACTATGCTTATTCGAATACTCGAATATACTCGAGTTATTCGAATAACTGTTACATGATTCCAAACACTATTGCCGATATATCATTTTTAATTTGTATTCCATGGAAAATAATGATTAAGAAGTTTATTTTTTATTTTTTTTTTGCGTTTACCCTCTTTGCCAATTGTTTTGTTTTAAAATCTAATCATGTGCAACGTATAAACACATGTTAGTCTATTATTCAATAAAAAATATTTTTATGGGAATTTCATCAGAGCATAAATATTTAATAAATGTCCATAAATTCCCACGTAGATTCATTTTTTTTTATTAACTTTTCATAATAAAAAAGTTTTTTTTTCTCTGCAAGAGGCTGGAATTTTACATATTTACGCAACCAGCCACATTCGAAATATTAATTTGAACTGGATAAAAAAAAATAAAACATTTATTTTTCGTGCATGTAATGCAATATCCTAGATATTGATTTACAGTTCATTTGATTTTAATTATTAGTTGAATATCTATTTAAATTTTGTATGTATATTTAATAATATTCAAAACTTAAAGCAATCTTAGTAAAAATATTAATAAGAAAGATGTAAATAAGAATTTCTCGTTAAACTAATAAAATAATAAAGTTTGTTAAAGCTTAATTGAATTTTGTGTTAAAATCTTAGAAATTCATAATTAGTTATATAACAACACTCGAGAAATATTTACTAGTACATTACGATGAAATTCAGTTTGTGATTCCTCATGTATGATGACAACGAAAAAAAACGTAGTTAGAAAAAGAAATTCGGTTATAATAATCAGCGTTAAAATGGGTTAAAGGAATTGGAAAATATTTTTCTTTTAATCTATGCAAATTTTTTCTTACCATAATTTTACTTAATGATTTTAGCAAAAGCCAATTATATTGTGTTTATAATACGTATACGAATTTATATGAAATTATTTTGTCGAAGCTCAAAATTATTGAAATATTCTTGTTGCCAGCCCATTTGTATCTTGGTGAGTAATATGTTCATTACTTGAAAAATCACTATCATTATAATTTTGATTGCCTGCCATTGATGAAACGGTTTGTGTTATCATTTCATTATTCCCAACGTCATTTGTGCTTCTATCACAGATCATTCGGTAGAAAAGTTTATGTTTCAAGTTATGTTCAAGATTGAATTTTTTTGGTCTAAAGACAATAATTCTGTATCAAAATTTATTCCACACATTTCATTATTCAAAATGTTTTCTACTAGTGAGTATGAAAGTAACTTACAAGAAACATGATATCTTATAGTGGGATAACTTGGATGCTGGTAAAAAAATTCATGATCATAATGATTATGATCATTAAAAGAATCTTGTAAAATGATTTTACAAATTACAAGATAAAAATTGACATCATTAGGTGAAAAGTAATAAAATTTTAAATAATTTAAAACTTGTAAAATCTGCTGATGTTGCATAGTATGTGCTGCTACATCGATCACATTTCCATGGGACGTTATTGAAGATTCTTGACTTTGCGTAGTTTGTTGAATTGTGGTAGAAAAATCAAATGATTCACCAGTTTCAATGCTGGTATTATTATAAATAAGCGATTGCTGTAAATTTTCATCCATATTATTCATATTATTTTTATGTGAAATAGTGAGAACAGTTAAATGGAGAATAAAGAAAAAAAATTTTTTTTGGAAAAAAAAAATCCAGATATAAATAATTTGAAAAAATATTTTATACACTTTAATTGAAAAAAAAAACAAGGAGAAATATTTCCGGTGTAACGAACCGGCGTTAAGCGGAATTAAATAATTGGGAAATGATGTTTTCTACCTAGACTAATTATTTACTTACCCGTAATTCTATTATCGATTTTAGTATAGGTTACTATATATTCATACGAAAAATTAATAATAATTGAAATAAACCCGACGAATTGCAGCTTGCCTTTTCAAATCAAAAAAAGGAATATTTATCGCTTGTTTTCCTTTTTTTTTTAGTCTGCTTTTCTATCATAAGATTTTTAAATTTTTAAACTTTATTTCTTAGATCACGAGAGATATTAGAAGGGATACGTCATATGTAATAGTCATCCGCTTTGTAAAAGTTATTGGCCGACCGAAATAAAATAAACAAGCCATTTGGCGTTTTTTTTTATTAAAATTTGATATAATTAAACTTTAGATATTTATTTTACGTCATTTGGCACGTTTGCCAAAGGAAACATTTTGCTGATCTAATTGTATAATAATCACCTAAGTATAGAAATGTCTATCATAGAATACAATAAGTCCTACTTCATATTGTTTTATCGCTCCGGTTTAAATAAAATTTCGATAATTATAGGACCAAATAAAAATCTTAAAAAGGTGAAATAAAAAAAATCTTAAAAGGTGTAAATTTTAAAAAGATATACCTATTACATAAGCGTGAAATTTCTGAAACCTGTAATTTGGATATATCTCTAGTACTTATTCTCCACGACTCCGCGTGCACAAAGTCGATCTTTAACAGTTCACCTGCATATTAATAATCTTAATACATAATGTAAAAATGCGAAGTTACGTAATTACTCTGAAAATATTAACTTTGAAAAACCCTATCTTTAGAATGAATGCCCATGAAACCATGTGAAAAAACCATCGCATTTTGATCACGTGAATATTGAATTATGCAAATCGATTTCCAAATTCGATTATAAAAATTTGACTAGTTTACGATTAATTCTTCTTTGATGTTACTTTATATTTACCCTTTTTTTAGTAGCAAAACACTTAAAATTCGGACGTTTTAATTAATCTATCTAAAATCTATTTTTTTTCTTGATAATCATCGCCATTAAAGTTTCACAGAGCAATGTCAAATTTAAAAATTCATTTCACGCGTCTTGGAGATAGCATGCTAGCACGAAAAGGCAATGTATTTATTTATTTATTTATTTATTTTTGTTTACACAATACGATTGAGTTCAAATTAATATTTAGAATTTTTTTGGGAATTTTACATAAAAGTTTATCAAAAAAGATGAAAAATTGATATAAAATGAAGTACGTCAAAATTATACTTTAGGTCCGGACGAAAATCTGATCTTAAAAAGTCCTATCCAATAGAATTTCAGAAATGATAAGATTTATAACAAATATGCCGATATGCTACTGAATATACCAATATTTATTAAAAATTCTAAAATGTACCATGTAACAATGAGTGGTATTTTAACAGCTCAGATGGCACGTTTGTTCTGTATTTATTCTGTATTTACTAATTTACAGCATTATTTAAAATTTTTGTAAATATACAGTATTAAGTCTTTAGTATATAGTTTTGAATTGATGCAACACTAATAAGATAATTTTATATTATTTGACAATAAAAGAATTAATGAAAAAAAGCATTAAGAATTCTTCTAAAATTTCATTTGGGTACAAAAAAAAACATACTCTTGTTATTATTAAATTATAAAAATAAATGAAATTTCATTTTTATGCAACAAAATTTATAAATAATTTAGCCCAAGACCAGATCCTGGGATCAGGTCCAGGTCTGGACTTAATAAAACCTAAATTCTAGGACTCATTCTCTTAGGACCTGGTCCTCCATTCAATAGGACTTATCACACGACTTAGTATATTTTTCGTCCTGAGCATTTTAAAGTAAAATTTTAATCTATTTGATCGATTTAATTAATAAGACAACTAGACTTTTTAAAAAAGAATTATTGAGCATTCTTTTTATCAAAAACTGTAAAATGATCAACGTTCGTATCTTTTTCAACTGGTAAGACCTTTCTTTCTAAATACAATTTAAATGATTTAATTATTTGTTGTCATGTTTATGAAAATACAAAAAAGATTACTTTGTTTCGTGGTAATACTAAAAAGGAAAAAATATTATAGGTACTATATTTTATTAGGTGATTTCGTACCGTAATTGGAGAAAGCAATACCGGCTAAAGTTTCATACCTAAAAAACAACAAAGCACAATATCGTAACAAAATACACAAGAACAAATAAATAACACCTCAAAGCACAATACCGTAACAAATACACAAGAACATACCGTAACCAAATAAATAACACCTGCACGCGATTATAGTGAAATATTTGTCATAATGTATCGTATGTGAAACCTATTTGTCACGCCCTTATATAGTCTTTTTCGAGTATTCAGTCGGTTTATGATAGTCGAGTCAATTGACTTGGTCGATCAAGAACGAGGTTTTTTTTATTGGTAACTTAATTTGTAGCAGTCGATCCAAAAAGTTAAGTTCGTCCATATTAGCTTTATGTAGACGTTGTTTTTTTATCTAAATTGGACCACTGGTTGCTTTGTTCTTAGTTTTATATGTTTTTACTAGTACTTGACAATAGAAAGTTAAAAATTACACTTTTTTTTTGAGATCTCAATAAAAATTTTAAATATTTTTATTTAAACTGTCTAAAAATAGCATTTTCTTCTTTTATTGTATATTATTTTTATGTATTTAATAAAATTTCATATAGTTTTGAGGTATTTCAAAGCCGATCAAGTTTTTTAAAGATAGCTTTGACAAATATTGTATTTTCACATGATTATTGCCGATCTTTCATCTTAAACATGGGTTATTAGTTATTGTTGATCAGCCTGTGTAACCTATGAGCAGTGATGTGCATTTGTACTTCCAATGACATAAAAATTTGGTTGGAAGCTTCCAATCCAAATGGTTTTATTAGAAAATTATGCTTCCAATCTTTCCAAAGGTGCTTCCAATAGTGCTTCCAATATTCCAAGAGCACATCACTGCCTATGAGTTGGCCCCCGTTTATTTATCTAACCCCTAGTTACGAGACAAATTTGAAAGGAAGATTTCATAATTGAACTAATATCATGGTATTCAACAAAATCAAATGATTAATACCGATGAGTGTATTAATGTTGATTAGTTGAGACTTGAGAGCACTTAATAATAAACAATAATAATAATAAACGAGGTGCTATCAGGTCTATTTGTTCTACAGTAACGCTGGCCGTTTGATCACGTGTTCGTGCATAACTCTGCATAACTCCGGCCAAATCTGTCCGGCAAATGTCCTAACCAATAATATTTGTGTAATAATGCTAAGAAATATCAATCAATATGCTTGATTTGATACCCCTTTATTCTTCGTAATATATTGATTTTTTTCACACTTAAATAAAATGAAACGCAATTTAAAAAATTAGGATTAAATTTAATAAATTTGTTAAATTCTGATAGTTTAAGTATTATTATAAACATATAAAAGAATAAAAAGTAAAAATAGAGTTACCTTCAAAACATTCAAATGCAGTTGAAAGGCTAGTAAAGCTTTAGCCATGAAAAAAAAATTAATATAGTACTAGTAGCATAAACGGTTAAGATTTTACGTAATACAATATACGTTCATTAACCGTTAATTGACTTAATTGTTATAATTACCATGTTGTGGATCAGAACAATACTGCTGTTGTATGGCAAAATTTTAAAGGACCGTCCAAACTGGCCACTAATTATAAAGTAAATAATTAATTATGATTTCTATATTGTTATTAATATTGAGTTCATATATGCATGCATAATCGTAATGTTCGCTAATAAAATCTCGATATAAACTTTTATAATAATACCTATAGATATTACTTTACTATCAATATATGTTTTTTTGATAGTATATTACCCTATAAAAAAAGAAAATTCAGAATTTGTCCTGAAAAGTATGGAAAATATCCAGAAATTTTCGGAAACAGTCATGTTTTGGAACACTTTCCAGATGTACAAATTCCAGACATTTTCTTGACACTCCAGAATTTGTCCAGAATTTGTCCAGAATTGAGCGTCCAGAAAATGTTCCAAAATATGACTGTTTCCAAATATTTTCCGGATGCACGGAAAATTTCTGGACATTTTCCATACTTTTCAGGACAAATTCTGAATTTTCTTTTTTATAGGGTTACAATTCTTTTATTATATTATTATCATGGATTTTGATATGGTTGTGAAGATATCATGCATAAGGTTGCTTGCCGAAACCTAGGGGTTTAGGCAAGATGGCATTTCGCCGAAAAGCGAAATTCTGCCGAAACTATATTAAAGTTATATTAAAAAACTGGCGAAACTTTGGAGAAAGATGAAACTGCCGAAACTTATTATAAATGCTGAAACTGCCGAAACTCTGCCAAAACTATAATAAATCTATAGTAACTAATCGAAGGATTTTGAAGAGGTTTAGACAAGCAACCTTAATCATACATAACAATATGGTTATTGACGCAGTATTTTACATGGCTAACTCATAATATTAATATATTTCATTACAAAAGAATATTTGTCATACATTACATAATTATTGATTTTTTCATTTTAAATTAAATTAATTAATTAGTCATTTTAATATATATGTTAATATTATATTAAGCATATCAAATATTATTACAATATTCATATTAAATTTACATCAAATAAAGCATTACATAAAGCATTACACTAAGTATACTATATTCATTACTTTATCTTAAAAATTAGTCTATGAAATTTGAGATGCAATAACTCATGAACAATCTGCCTATTCTATACGAAACTCTATAGTTACCTAGTTTGCGATCAGTGCTTCTATACAAGCCTAAAATCGCAAAAAATGGATAATTAGATCCTGAGATATTTGTATTCATAGTCGGCCAAAAAAGTGCTAATTTCCAAAATCAACTACCCCAGCGTACCCTACAAAAATGTCATGAAACGGCCAGCATTAAGAAATTAATAAATTAACTATGTGACAAATAATGAGTGACAAATAGGATTTTACATCTCGAAAAAAATTCAGTCCCCAAATACTTATGAAAAATGGAAATAAGGAAGGGTGTGACGTATGTGACAAAAACAGTCACGTAATTTTTTCATGACATTTTTGTAGGATTATTTATTTATTTATTTATTTAATTTCTTAAAAAGTAGCTAGTAAACTAAGTCTATTACAAATAAAAGTAAAAGGTATTTACATATTAGAAAAAACTAATATTGTATAGATCTCAGGCTTCATCCCATATAGGACCTACTCTTTGAACGAGAGTATTCAAAAAATTAGAACTATGCTAATTAATCAAATAGGGAAGGGGAAAATAAAAAAAATAATAATTTGCATATTCTAAAACTTAATTCGTGATCCGTCTCCGAACCAGTGAAAACTACTAATAAATTTCGGGGAACTAGTTTTACAAATTAATTATAACTTAAATGGCTTTTGAGCTGATTCGCGCAGAATTTTTTTTTTTTTAAGTGTTATATAATAATGTTCTGGGTATATTGAATGATAAATTTGCATCGTCAAATATTAATATCACAAGTTTGATCAACATATACTTGCCATTTAAGGCTACGTTATTATACAAATTGGCGATATTGCCTAAAAAGTAACCAGCCAAATTTGTATTACAACCCGGCTGAAAAATAGTGTAACCAATTGCTTAAAACCGAGGGAATCAGGATCCATCAAAAATTTTTACATTGAACGATTAGTTAAAAAATTTTTTCTTTAGCGACGCTGGATTCCGGCCTTTAAAAATGCCATAATTATTCAATACAAGAGGTGTGACAATCACAAAATTGATATTTTTTTATTAAAATGTTATTTATTTGCTGGTAAATAATTTATTTAAAGGTTATAAATAAGAAAAAACAAAAAAAAAGTATTAAAATTATTTATTTCTATTAAACACAGGTCGTACTATATTGAGTGGTGTATCTAGTAATTTTGCAGTTCTTCTAAACTACTTTTCTCTAATAATTTGTAAGTTCATTTCACATTTCCTGTGTGCTATATCTATTGCTCTTATCTGAATTTCCCACTAAATTAATTAGCAAAATAATTTCCCAAAATGTATTAGTAGATTTCACTGGTTTGGAGACGGATCACGAATTAAGTTAACTAAATTAGATTAATTTACGCAAAACATCTATAATTTCCACCAAGACTTTAGATCACAATGCTTTATGGGACTTGTTTTTCTTATGCTTTTTCAGCTTGTCAGACTTTATCTCTTCTGGTTTCTTTTTTGAATTCTTAGAATTCTGTTAATTTTTGTTAGTTGATTGACTTCCTGAAGTTCATTGGTTCTTGTTGATATCATTTATCACATGACTTTGTCAGTTACATCAGAGGTTCATATCAATTCTAAGATAGCTGATCCCAAATGAATTGATTATCTAATGCGTTCTATATATCAACCCATTTTCAAAATAACCAATAAGTTTATGTTTACCCTGAACTGTTTGAATGATTTTAAAATTTTTCAATCCTTTAATTGTAGAAATGAAAGTGTGTGGATGATGATTTATCCATAAGGCTGCTAGTGTCATAAAATCTAAAATTTTTCTAATCATAGCTTAGAATTTCTCACATTGTTTTCATTCTTTGAAAGTCCACCTTGCTGGAAACTATCTTACTGGTATCCCCCTAAATCTGTTATTTACGCTGGGTTTTCATTAACTTTGAACTGCCGTGTGAACTAAATGAAGGTATTTAATTCTATCTTCAAACGAACCATCTGATATTTTCTTTGTTATTTCATTTGAATTAAAATAGGTTTTTCTTACAGAGTTAACTGTTGCAAAATATGTTCTGCTATTCAGAATACTGGGATATCATATACCAATATGTCTCTGACTCGCAATATATCATTATTGGCTGATATATGACTTGTAAATTTAGTGTTCTGCAAAAGATTTGGTCAAATTAAATTGATTTGGATTTGATTTGATTTAATAATTTTTGATTCACAAATCAAATCTGAATCAAATCCAAATCAAATTCAAATCAAATTTGAGTCAAATTACTAAATCAAATTGAATTAATTTGAATTATTTAAATTAAATTCAAATCAAATTCAGATTGAATCAAATCAAATTGAATCAAATTTCAAATCAAATCAAATTAATTCAAATTATTCAAATTGGATTTAAATCAAGTTTGAATCAAATCAAATCAAATTAAATCAAATCACAAATTAGATTTGAATGATTTGATCAAGTTTAGATTCAATTTGATTCAAATTTGATTCAAATTGAATCAATTCCAAACCTAACTAAATTCGATTTGATTCAATCTATGTGGAACACTACCTGTAATAACTTAATTAATGAGATTTTTATTTGACTTCTTATTTTTATTCAAAGACTTTGTCAAATTGGTTGTACTTTCTCCAGTATTTATTTAGCCTGCAACTGAAGCTTAGCAATTTCTGATTATACAATTATTTCAATTGGTGTGATTTCCATATCAGAAAAATTGATATATGATTGAGATTCAGAGGCTTTCATAATCAGCTAATTCATATTAAAATCTTGATCTTCAGAAGAATGATTGTCATCATCAAATGTTTTCATTATTTCATCAATTTCATCTGAATCTACATCAGAAGTAATTATAGAATCACATTGGGGTTTTTTAGACTTTTTTTTTTTTATTTTTTTTAAACTTTTTGCTTGATTTTTCTGATAGTTTTACCATATGATCATCTAGTGCTTCTCACCTTCATTATGTCTGTAAAGTAGTTTTTGTCATATCAAAACCATCTATAGCAGGACACATAGCAATATGAAGAAAAAATGTAAAACTTTCTGAAGATATTTCATAATGCAGAGCCCTTTTTTTCAACTGTTTATATCTGTATCCTTTAGACTAAAATTAGCATGTAATATATTATGTTAAACTTCTATATCTTGGTTGGTAAAGAATAAAGTATATAGACTTTTACAATACTGCATAAAGTGGTAATATACAGTATATCAAAAAATGAGGAGGGAACTCTTCCCGCTGATCATTCGGACCAAAAATTTCAGGACGAAAAAATGGCAGAAGAGTTCAAAAGTGCTTATGGAAATTTATTAATTTACGCATTTCAACATCACCAACTGTATATTCAGTCTTTTCTGAGCATTTTGATATGGAGTTTAGACGAAGTTTGCTAGAAGGTCTCAAATTTTTTCAACCAAAAATTTATTTCTCACTGTCAACTTAATGGTAATGATCCAAAAATGCCAAGGAGGGCTGGGTGTTGCTCCAAATAAAATTTTGCCAGTGGGCGATAATAGAGGCTTGGAAAAATAAAAAGAAGTAGGCCTTTGGATATTGAAGAAGTTTTTGGATAGCTCTTGGAAATATTGGTTTCTTGGGAATTTTTCATCGCAAAATTTTTCGTCGGCGCAGCAAAAATTTTAGCACGTGGATGGATATAAAAGTAGTAACAGAAGATTCAGTGAGAAACCAATTGGATTGCAAGGAAATGAGGTGATTTACTTGGGAACAAATTGCGGCAACAAATTTAGCCGAGGAAGAGATCAGCCATATCTGCAGTAATCACGTGAGAGAAGAGATGATGATTCTAGTTTTGACTTGGACGGTAGCAATGTAAATAAATGTAGACAAACACTTGTTTTGTTCAAAGAAATACAAAAAGCTAACGTTAGGCAAGTCATGTGAATGGAAAAGGGAACTATGGAGAATGGGAAAGGTAAAAGGTAACTATGGAGAACACGCTTTTCGGGAAGAAGGACGCTCCACTGCGGGGCCTAGCCAACTCTACGGGGGAAAATGCTCTTTTTGGGAAGATGAACGTTTCATTGTGGGGTCTAGCCAACTCTGCGGTGACTGCTTGTATGTTTTGAAAGAGTGAGTCAGATTAGATAGGGTGTTAGGAAGACGTTTTAGTTTGGTTTTGAATCAGAGTAGTTTTTGTCATTTTGTTTTTCTTTTGAGAAGTGTGAAATGCGTAAGGAAGGAGGTTGTTATTAATAAAGTATCTATATGTGGGGAGTTCGATGAAGTTTAACATTGGCGCAAACTCTTGGTTAAAAATTTGTCAAACCAGGCGTAAAAATAGCTAGTGTTAAATTTTACATGTTCTTTTGTTTTATTGAGTTTAGTTTTAGTGTTTCTTGTTGTATGTTTTTGTTTTGTTTGTGTTTTTGTAGATAGATACTTTATTAGCAGATGCATCGTCGTAACGAACATGATGCACTGTTTCAGCGATCATCATGTTATTAATAAAGTTAAACGTTTAAAAAAAAAAAAAAAAAAGTAATATACAGTATATATATATCTATATATCTTATATCTTATCTTATATATTAAAAAACACTGCAATCACGTGGGCGTTATGTTTAGATTAACCATATAAATAAGTCATTTGAATTGTGTAACCCTACTCCTATTCGTCGCTACTGTTACACAAGACCAAAAAAGGGAAATTTTATTTCTGGCAAAAAACTGAAATTTTGGGTTACACAGAATTCCATAAAAGGAAATTTACAGTTACGCGGATTTCCAAAAAAGGAAATTTTATCTTCTGTTACTTTTCAGAGAAATTAAAAAAATTGTGTTGCTCAAATTTCCCAAAAAGGAAATTCTTTGCAGATCTTTTAATTCTGGCCGGAATTATGCCATTTTAATACATATTAACCGTTGTCGTAGACAACGGGTATTTCTAAAAAATTCAGATTTATCGCCTGATCCAATAGGAATCTTATTTTTGGCTATTTGTATTTTTCTACTATTTTCCATATATATATATATATATAGATAAAAAACTTGAGTAAAAAATTTTTATTTTTACTGCGGAATTGTTATGTTTTTTAGGAATTTGGTTCTTTTTTTTTTACATTTTTGTGCATTTAAACAATTTGCATACACTTTATCACATGTATATTTTATTTTTTATTTTTAGAAAACAGAAAAGCGAAACGGTAGATTCAATTACGCGGACAACATAAAATGAGTCTATAAGTAATTCTATCACTACACGTCAAGCCACCCCGAAGCGTGACGAATTCTGTCCTTTATGGATATAGGTGAACACGAGTCAGAACCAAGAACTTTCCCAAGAACACCCGCCTAATAGCACTAACAAAACCGTAAAAAAATAAAAATAAACTATCTAATGTCAAAGACATATTTAAGAAAACTATTTTGTAAAATAGAAAATAAATCTATATTATTGAACCCTATATTATCCCTATAAGTAGTCCAATATCCTGAATGTAGATAATTACTTGTCGTCCAGCGAATATGGGCGTGATTATTATAAAAGCCACCGTCCCTATAATAAGGAGTTGTGGCAACGTGTCGATGGTTATAGTGTCGACGTGGAGATGAATTGTGAGCAGAAACGTCTGGAGCAGGAGGAGGAGGAGCTCTTTTCTTTTGTCGTTGTCTATAAAATCTCTTTTTGTTTTTGGTAATGAATAGAGTACTTTCCCATTGTTTAATTAAGGAAGTACGACGTGTCCAAATAAGTATATCAATTGAAGACATCAAGGTCGAAAAAAATTTCAAAAATAAAGAAAATCGTAATTTTTTATCTTTAATATAAATATAAAAAATTTTTGTGAGGTCACTCGGGACCAAATGGTGTATAAGTAAATATCCTGGATGTGATTGTGGTAAAACACCATCAAAGGTCGCATTAAAAAGAGAAGAACTACGTATAGTATCATCCAAATCAAAATTTTCATCTTTGGTATTCGTTATAATAAGTTCATGTAAATCATGAGCAGCTTGTATTAATATACTATTGATTTGACTTGAGTGTTCCTTGCACAAGCCCATGTGTATATTATCATCGTGAGCATTAGCGCATTCAATATATGGTATACTGCCAAGAGGGTATAGACGAGGGTAATTATGTTGTTATATATCAATCGTTGGATATATGAAATTACATTTTTTAATTCTGTTTCCTTGTTGTTTAGAAAGTTTGGTGCTACACGGAGCATCCTGATCATTAGAATTTAACCATTCTTTGGTGAAAGTCCAATCTATATCACCATCTATAATTTGTTGCTTGATAGGAGATAGTGCTTTATTATTGACCATCGAATTGAATATTAAAGGTTGAATAACATTATCCGCCTATTTTCTAACGTTGCGATCAACAACATGTAAGCGATTCCAAGAAATAAAACCTAAGCTCTGTTTAGAAAAAAATTTATGATTAACAATAATAGGCTCAATAATATGAGCACCAGCTTTTGCTAGTAGGTCTGCTTCATCATTATAAGGGTTGTTACTATGGTCGGAAACTTTATGTAAGGTGACCAAAAGGTGTTTTTCACTAATTAAGAGAAAAATTAAATCCCATACTAAAAAATTTGGTTGCTTCAATTTTTGTCGTGGACTAACAATGCCTGATTGCATGCGCGTGTTAAAAATATTAATACAGTTGGCTGAATCAGTGTAAATATTGATTCTATAATTAAAAGGAGATACAATAAGTGCCGTGAGTATACCCATACTTTCACTTTTGGAAGAGGAAGGGAAAAAGACAGTAGATCCTTTGAAATTGACTCGCGGTATAAAAGGTTGAACCTGGGTCCATCCATATCCACTAATACTATGGGTTGTACCAATATGCTGGACGGAACCATCTGTATAAAATGTTAATAAATTTTCTAATTCTAGTTTTTTGGCACAAGATTTTAATTCTATTTTAAGATCTGGGTGACAAATTAAAGCGTGGTCAATATGGTTATCTATATTATTCGAAGGTAAAGAAGTATATGGTGTAAGAGTAACGTCCAAAGGACGTTGTGAAGGATTATTTAAAGGAGATTTATCTATTTTTGTAAAATGTTCATACGCAATATGTCTAAGAGTATGGAAAGGTTTCGTAGCTACGACGAAAATTTGATGATTATAAAATTCTAAAAGCGATTTATATTCAGAAGAGGATTTTTTAAAAATATTAAACAACAATAATTTTTGTGTTCTTATTGCAATAACGCATGTTGGACGAGTGTCGTGTGGATAATAGGAGTGTAAGAGGCAGCCCTTGCACGCAACAAGTCCAAGTAGTTGTTTTTTAGGTGTTAAATTATTATCATAATGGGTTTGTTGGGGTATAAAATGTTGTAAATAAGAAATAGAAGTTGAATGATCTGTGTCTTGTGATAAAGTTTTACCAAAAATTACTTGTTTTTGTACATTATTCCAATGTATTGACCATTGTGATTTAGGTGTCGTAATAGCTGGCATAGTTGGAGGGGATTTGTGTGTTCTACTAATGTCGCACACAACATCGTTAAGAGGGTGGATTAAACGTAAATTATTACTAAGTACATAATTGTCCGTTAATTTCTTATACCACGCCGAGATTGGACCGCTGTAATTGTTGTTATTATTTCTTTTTACATCAGGCCATGAAAGTAAGTAATTTCCATCTGATGAAACGACTTGATCCATATAAATAATATTTTTGGCTTTTAGAGATTGGATGTCAGCGATAGAAAGATCTGACATATAATCTCGTATAGGGGTATTACCTCCTAAAATGTTAATATCAAATGTGAAATTAATTGAAAATCCATAATGATTAAGCAAACCTAACGCTTTAGTTAGGTAGGTAGGCTTTGCGATATGGTCTATATATGTGTTAATGTTGGACGGAATAGTAGGATACCAGATCTCTGACAGCGTGTTGTATACTTTCTGAATCGCTATTTCTCGAAGAACCGGTGTATTAAAAAGTGCACCTAAAATGTTAAGTTGTGATTTCATTTGTATATCAAAAAAATTATTAATAGATTGAAACATATGATTATAAATAATATTATCCGCCGTATTCGACGGAAGGTTCAAACGTTGTTTGAATAATCTTTTTAATGGTCCCATTAAAGACTGACATTGTTTTAAATTAAGGATCGTATGTTGGAAAATATATTCCAATTTTGGTATAACTATTTTGTTAATAATATATTGTATATGGTGATGTGTCAATTTTTTGTTTTTCATAATATTGTAATGAGCCATCACTATTTGTTTGCCCTTTTGTATCATTTGTGTGTGTTTATCTAATGCATTGATATATAAGCCTAAAATACGTTCGCCTTTATTGCGAAACGTGATGGGCGCTTCATATGGTCGGTTGTTGATTGTAAGGATGATATTCGATTGTTTGATGGAGCGGTCATTTGTTAAAATTTTATATTTGTCCATATTAACTTTAATATTATTAAGATCGTAAAAGGAATTGGCTATTGATAATTTTTCTTCAATTTGTGATTGTGAAGAGCCAAACCACGTAGTGTCGTCTAAATAGCCCACTACAGAGATATCAAAAGTATGAATGATATCATTATCTTTGTGTTGACAATTTTTCTTTTGTGTCGCAAAGGTAGAGTAATGCAAATGGGTCAATTGATTGATACGATGAAATATCGGATCGTAATATATGTTCCATAGGAGTGGTGAAATAACTTCACCTTGGTCGATGCCTTGGAGAACTGTATAAGATGGCAACAAACCATTCGTGGTTATGATTTCATTATATCTGTCTGTGAACAAATTAAGAAAAAAAGTAGTGATTATATCAGGAATTTTTAGACGTTCTAGCGCCAACTTCAATAATCGTAAATCAACGCGATCGTATGCTTTTGATAAATCTTGTAATACGATCCAGATGGGTTTTTTCTTAATACGAGCGTGTTCTATTAGATGTTGTATAATCATGAGTGATTCTAAAGTTGATTGCCCCAAGACGCCCGCTTTATTGTTAAATTGTAAAATTGGGTGTTTAGAAAGCGTATGGTTTAACCTTGTTGAAATAATGTTGACTAATAATTTCCTGGGGGTTTCCAAGAGAGTGATAGGCCTTGTATTGGTTAATTTGCAATTCCAATCGTGTGGTTTTAGTATCAGAAAAAGTAAAGCGTGTTTCCAGTTATCTGGAATCACTTTAAGTGTTATACAGGCGTTAAATATTGTAACGAGGATCTTTAAAGTATCCTCATATAAATGTATGATGTCTTCGTATGTGATTTTGGAAGGACCTGGTGCTTTGTTGTTATTCAATTTTTTGAAAATGGAGGAAAGGTCCATTAAAGTGATCGGTTCAACTAAATTATTCCACCATTCTTCTTTGATGTTCTGTAAAGTAGGATCATAATGATCTTTCCAATCTTGTGGTAGGGAATCTAAATTCCTAATATCCTTTTCATTTGGAGGCCCCGCTTGATGTTGGAAATGTTTGACGGCTTCTTTTTCTATAATTTCTGGGTTGTTAGTAAATATATAGTCACCTTTGTCGTCAACAAATGAAAGTCTATCAAGCACAATGCGACGTGGTTTACGATTTAAAATGGAATTAATCATTTTGGTTTGATCATGTTGTAAGTTGTCATTACGTTCTATAACATAAGAACTTATTTTGTCTGAAAGATATTTATCATACACAGATTTGTAAGCGGTCTTCATTGTATGATATAATCGGTAAATTTCATCCTTTGTTGATACAAAATTATCAGGAGTGACAGTTGATGGTAAAATAATTGATAAATTGTTGAAGTCTAATAAGACTTTAAGGCGAGGGAGGTATTTCATCCATCCTTCGTAATAGGTGTCTCATATATATTGTGGAATGTTGTGTATAGTTGTTAATGTGGGTGTGAAATTTAATTTAAAACGGATTTTGATATGTTTCAAATTTAAGAACTGTTTCACTTGATATAAAAGAATCACGTGATTATTCATCTGTCGTAATTCAAGGGGCAAATCTGGGTTTGATGATGTGTTTGAGTTGATAGATTTTTGTGGTATAATATCCTCTTTGAGTTCGATTAATGTCTTCTCGAAGAGATCCCATTGCTTTATCACATGTATATGTATGAATAAATGTTAATCCTATTCTATGGCCATCCTTAACCTGATCCACCGGTCCAGATGCTTATTCTGGACCAGTCAACTTTTGATTGGCTAATCAGCCCTTTTATTACATAACTCCGGCATAATTTATTTTATCTCTTACTCTTTCTATCTTTCACTCTTTCTCTATTCTTTTTTGTGGTATGTTGGTACTTAGTATTTCATATTTCATTTCAGTTTGTATATTTTAATTTTAATTGTATTTATTGTAGTTTTATGATAATACTAAATGTTTTTTATTTTCTTTTTGAAGAGTTTTATGATATATTGATATTATTCTGGAAATCAAGTGTTTTTTTTTTAAGTTTTGGGGTTAAGCAAAGTTGTTCAAAAAAGGTTGTAAATTACACATTTATAACAAAACTTTTAAAGCTAATATAATACTATTACTTTGTACTTTTGTTTTGATATTAACGTTAAAATAATTTTAATAATAAAATTACAGTAAAAAATAATGTAAAGACCTTTTTTATAAAGTTATATATGCAATTTTACTTATTTATTAATAAAGTTTAATAAAATGCATACCAAAATACAAATTTTAAATAACATATTACTTTAAAACGGTAGTATTAAATGCTTTAAAAAAAGGCATTTCGTAACTTTTTTTTTAAAAAAAACGCGAATTGTTTTTTTTTCCAAGACAAATGTTACACAAAACAATCTCATCCAATTAGATTTGCTGGTCCAGGATAAGCATCTGGACCGTGGCCCAGGATAAGGATGCTCCTATTCTATATACACTAACACGTGATCACTTTACAATTGTGTTACATTTGAAAGTGTGTGCAAATTGTTTTGAATGCCATTTTTGTAGGATATGCTTGAGTAAATCTCCAAATCAAACTACGCCACAAATCACGTGATTTTTTGATATGCGAATTTTAAGCTTTAAATGCATGAAGTCAAAGAAACTTTAATTCAATTCTTCTTTTTTTTCATCTTCCTTCTTCCTTTTACTTTTTTTTCTGTCTCCCTTTCTTCCAGGACCCAGAAATATATATAAAAGGGTCAGGTTTGAGTTTGCGTATTTTGAACTAAAAAATCATGAAAATCTTTCCTTTTTTAGATAATTTTTGATAATTCCAGTCAGAATATTATTTCCTATTATAGTAACCGACTGACATTATCATAATTCCGGCCCTGAAAAAATGCGTACAGCTCATAGTAAAAAATTTTTTCATCACCTGACCCCTATATATATATTTCTGGGTCCTTTTCTTCCCTTTCTTTACCCTACTAGTCAAAATAAGAATATTCGACCTTTTAGCAATTTGGCCTATATTCAGCCAAAATTAAAATTATTCAATCTCAATTAGTAATATTCTGTTTGTGTATTATTATTTTTTTGTTACACATACCAGATACAGATAATCCTATCTATTATCTGATCTTTTTTTAAAAAAACTTTTTTCTCTCGTTCCCCTTTCCTTTTCGCTTCCTCTTTCCTTTCCCTTTTCCCTTTCCTTCGCCTTCGTCTTTCTTTTAAAAATCTGAATATTTTATATTTTTTAGGCAGTTCTTTCATTCTCTCTTTCAATCTGGGACGCAAAATCTTGGTAAGTTTTTCAGTTTTTTTTCTTTAATTGTTACAAACAGCTAATAGTTCGTTCTCTTTTTTTTTCAGGTGGTTCTTTCAAATATGGGATTTTGGTAAGGAAATTTTAGTTTTTTCTTTTCTTTATTTTAATTCTTTTTGTGAAATGTTCACTAACGTTTCATTTTCTTTCATTTAAATGGCCAGAAGATGCTTAGAAATTTGGTGGAAAACAAACTTCTCTTTAATTTCTCTAATGAAACGTTCACCACCAACATTTCATTTTTTTTTAGGCGGCCAGAAGTCTCTTTGGATCGGCAAGTAAAAACGAAGGTTTTGTCTTTATTTTCATTTTATTATTTTTTTTAATGAACTTTAATAACAATTCGTTTTTCCGTTTTTAGGCAGTATGGCTCTTATGGACGCAGGATTTTGGTGAGTGTATTGTTTTTTAATTTCTTTATTATATCTTTAAAGGTTACTAATTTCTTTTTTTTTCTTTTTTTTTAGACGACCTGAATGTGTTGTACAGGTAAGTTTCTAGAAAATACATTTTTTAACTTTTTTTTGTTTTTTTTTTGTAGGGAAATCAACTCCAATATGAGTACCGGAATCCAGTTAAATTTCGAAAAAAAAAATTGAAACTTGAAAATGAAAGTTTTTTTAAACTTTTTTTCTTGTTTTTTGTAGGGACTTCGACTCAGAGACTGGCAGTTCACTGAGAAATGGATAAACATTATACACTACTATGCCTCAAACATCAAGCGTCAATCCGAGATATTTTACTTAAACACGCCAACCATTCTAGCTAATTTATTAATTGATAACGCTTCAAATACTCTTACTTTTGACTTAGTTGAACGTGTCAACAAATTAGATTTATTCTCCGGTTACACTTACCGTTGACTCAAGCACATTCTTGATTTCTATTAATCTTCAATTTGATCCCAGTAGAACTCACGTCTATTTTTACAATTACATTGGACAAGAACGTACGCGTACTCCATTGATATTACAATTATTTCATCATTTCAAACGTTGGGGAAAATCAATTGGAGTTAATAAACGAAAAAAACGCAACTATCATTAAATTTACCGCTCGTCACACGATAGATAACCGGGATCTCTCAATCACGCTCAAGCCAACACAATTGACCAAGGCACATTTCGCACGCCAGAAAGCACACTCCATATTATAAAATTAATCCTCGTTTGGACCAAACTGCTCATATCCGATGGACCTCTTCTAATTTCTTAGGTGCATGACAATCTCATAAGGATATATTAGTACTTTTTGAAAATATAGATTTAATAGATATTTCCTTTTAATTCTGTTTTAGTTCTTTTATTATTAGATAGTTTCTTTTTTTCTTGATGTTTATAATGGCTTTTAAACCTATAAAAATTAACATTGCTTAAACGAACTAAATAAATTCTTATCTATAAAATAATATACAGATAGTGTGAAACAAAAAAAATTGACTCGTCAATAATGAATTAATTCTGATTATTCGAAAGCTTAAAACAGAGCTTTTTACTAATATAATATTTAATAAATTAATAGGAATCCTTTACCATTTCTCTCAATTAAGCTGATATGAGTGATATCGTTTTCTCATTGATCGAGTTTAACCAAAAAACTCTTTAAGAAGTTTCTCCTACCCTTTAATCATATAATCTTTTTCTACGTTATGTTTGACGAAAAGATCTGAAACAAACATTTTCTTGAAAAATTTTTTTTGCAAGCCGACTCGTAGCTAGTTGTTGTCTTATTGAAATTTCCATCTTCTCCCAATCATTCTTCAAACTACTACAGAATTCAACATAAAATTTTGCATCTGTCATTTGTATAAAACGAAGCAAACATGTTGTTACATTAAAAAAAAAATACACTCCATGTCAAGATTTTTTTGTCGATTTTCAGTTGATCTAAAATCCTTATATAAATATTTAATTGTTTTCCTAAATAACTGAAACGCTGTTTCAACGTAATTCTCTCACGGTTAATTAAATGATTTTTATACCATTCGATACGTTTTGCTTTGAAATACTGTAAGCATTGGTGTCCCAATTTTATAGCCAAGCTCCTTTAGCCGCCTTCTCACAACTTTGTAAGGCACATTTGACAATTTTCTAGCCAAAGTACGTAAATATAGTGAATTATTTTAACGAATATGCCGTTTAAGGACATGTTAATGATTCGTATTTTGTTTGGCCGACTATTTCCTCTTCTGTGCATCATGCCTTAATATTATAACAGTTATGATGAATTTCTTTTTTTTTAAAAAAAATAGCTTGGAGTCGCTTATTTTGTAAACAAGAATTTTAAACAAACGAAACGACAGAAAACAATAGTATGATGATCAATGATTGGATAATTTACACTTTACTACAATTTAGACGACATTAGCTTGTTATGCATATCAGATAACCCCTGAAGTTTGTACTACATATACTAACATAACCTGTCAATGTTAAATTAAGATTAGTTGTAGTGAACAACTATATAAACAAAATGATTATATAATATAAATAATATCAGATATAATATAAATAATATAATATAAGTAGATAACTCCTACATTATTTACACATGAAAATCTATTCTTATCGATTATGCACATTTAATGTAGCCATTAAAGTTTTAGTACGTATATGATTAAAATATGCTTAACGGAAATATAAAAAGGCCAAACGGCTGTATCATCATTTAACATCATTTAACATCATATCTATAAAATTACGCGCATTATTATCTCATCATCTTATTCATCATATTGATATTATTAAATATTATGCTAAATATATATTATATATTAAGAACACCTCTTAATTATAACTTTGATTGATACTATGATACTATGAATATATAAAAAACGTTAAACTTTTTAAGTATTTAAAAATAGTAAAGATTAACAGATAATCGAAACTTTAATCTATTTTTATTAAAACAATAAAGCAAGATAGTTCATTCAATATTATCAATGATAACAATATGGGCTAAGATAACATTGTCTTTTGAAGATATAAAATAAACAGATTATGTTATTGTATCACAGATAATATTCCCACGTTTTTATTTTGA
Source organism: Rhizophagus irregularis (assembly GCF_026210795.1). Classification (NCBI taxonomy): domain Eukaryota; kingdom Fungi; phylum Glomeromycota; class Glomeromycetes; order Glomerales; family Glomeraceae; genus Rhizophagus; species Rhizophagus irregularis. The sequence goes on along the minus strand of NC_089436.1, from coordinate 1,245,381 downwards.
CGTATATTCATACAATTTAGCATAGATTGATACTCTTGATAAAAATGAGTAAATTGATATAGTTTTTAGTAAAACGCGGAACTTTTCCATTTTCAGTTAAAAATAGATTTAAATTTTGATTTTTATTCGGCGTGAACGAAAAGTTGTCAAATTAATCTTAATTAATTTTTGTTGAAAATTCTTAAAAAATTGTGTGGAATACATAATTAATTACATAACAACACCCGAAGAGAATTTACCATAAATGTTAATATTAATATTACGATTTTAGTTTGTGATTTTGTGATATTTCACGAACGAAAAAATAAACGAATAAAACGAAATTCGGAGGAACAAAGGAAAGGAATTTCCGGTATAACGAACCGGCGTTAAACGGAAATAAAGGTATTTTCGATAAAGGCCAATTTTCTCTTACCGTAATTTTACTAACGACAGTATTTGTATTCATGCAAAAGATGAATGATAAACGAATTTGCGATACGATAAACGATCTCTTTTTACATTTTTCCATATAGAAAAGGTTCCGAAAAATTTAATGGTCGACTGTAGTATATAGCTTTTTCATGACATGGTAAAATGTTAAAATGTAATTGTTCTAAATTTGAAAATTTAATTTCTTCAGCAATGTCAAATTGATTTGATAATTCGGATGGATCAGGATCGTCGCATATTGCCGTGACCCAATTTCCTAAGCATTCGTAAAGTTGAGATGCTGTTGGTCTATTGGATGAATCAGCATCTAAACATTGTAACATTAATCTAGCGAAAACAGGCGGAGTTCCACTGACTATATTCGGTCTGGTTCCTGAACAAATCTCTTGTATAAGTTGTGAATCATGAGGTCTATCACAATAAGGGCGTACACCAGCTGATAACATCCACATGATCATGCCGAAGCTATATATGTCAGACTCTTTAGTTAATGTATACCCATTAAATATTTCAGGAGCAACGAAAGGTATAACTCCGTAAATTTGTTTATAAGATGTTTGTTTGTCAACATGACCGTGTATTCCCGTGTCTGCAATTTTAGTATCTATTGAATCCATTTCGTTCTCAACTAGTATATTCCCTCCGTGCAAATTTCCATGAATGAGATCACGTTCATGAATAAAATTAAGACCAGCTGATATTGCCCATAACATATCTACGATATCTCTCCAGCAAAGGACTCCCATGGATTCGTCAAGATACGAATATAAATTTCCATTTTCATAATATCTCATAACGAACATGTAACACGATGTCGGATCTTTAGTCATGCCAAAATAATCTGCAAGTGATCCACTTTGTAAACATTTATAATATCTATATAACTTTTTGGTTAAACAAATTTTTAGCCCAAATTATGCCAATTAGATTTATAATTAAGTTTGACCAATAATAAAAATTTTCAGCCATTTGGCGTTTTTATTTACATACTTACTTGATTTACGAACTCTTGATTTATGTTCTGGGAATTATCTAATCGCTTTAGGATGACTTTAATTGGACCATTACGAGTCCATACTTCAGCTTCTTCGTCCAGATTCCAACTTGGGCCTTCCATCCATATTGCAGAATAAATTGAGCTAGAAGCACCTCGTTTATTAGTATTCTCAACTAAATCGAATTGATTAAAATCAATCCACTCAAGGTAGTCCGTACTGTCATTTGCATTTAATTGAGTATACTGAATGAATTCATCTATCATAGAGTTTCCGCTGGTCCAACTATAAAATTTTCCTTTCAAATTTGAAATATCGCAAATTTTACACCATGCAGCGGAAGTTCGTTGACTTCTACAATCTGGACAATTCCCATATGATAGAGCTTTATTATTTGCACTATTTATAGCGAAATCCCGAGACCCGGAGGCCGGGTCTGACAAACGCACGACCTCCAGCTTATTTGCTTTTTCTTTTATTTGCTTTTTTGGAAAATTTGCTTTTATTATTTTTTTTTCTCCGAAAAAAAAATAATAAAAGGGGGGCTCTGGAAGCCGCGACATTCTATCATAAAGCATTTATATTAGATATGTTAGCAGAAAAAAAAAAGTTTGATTAGTTTATTTGAGTACAATAAGTCTGTATTTCATATTGTTTTTTATCGCAGTTTAAATAAGATTTCTATAATTATGACAAATAAATCTAAAGGGTGTATGTAATAATAATAAAAAAAATCTTTAAAGGTGTAACATTGCAACGAGATTTGCTTCTTGCATGACATATAAGTGCATGAGTTCTGGCGAAATTTCTGAAACCTGTAATTGGGATAATCTTAATACATAATGTATAAATGCGAAATTACGTAATTGCCTCTGAAAATATTTTACATTAACTACTTTAACTACGAAAAAACTATCTTTAGGAATAATGCCCATGAAACCATGTGAAATAGCAACATTTTTTTAACGTCAAGAATGCCACGAGGTAATCGCATTTTGATCGCATTTTTACATGTGAATATTGAATGAACAAGGTTTTTTAAACAATAACGCAATTAATGATTAATCAATTTCCAAAGATTTCCAAATTCGACTATTTCAGTTGTCAAAAATAAAAGATTTTCCGAAAATACGTAACTAAAATTATTTAGCTTATGATTAATTCTTGTTCTTTATTGTTTATTTAATACTTTATGTTTACCATTTTTTAGGTAGCAAAAGCACTTAAAATTCGAAACGTTTTTAATTTATTATATCAATCTATTTTTTTTTTTTGATAATCATCGCCATCTTGATATCTTGAAGTTTCACAGAAATTCGCATCACATTACATGAGCAGCGAGAAAAAAAAGAATATTGTATCTAAGATGTCGTGTAAATTTATCGCAGCACAAAATTTTAAAAATTTATTACACGCGTCTCGGAAATAGCGATAAGCGAGATACGAAATTATAATTTTTTCTTTTGATTTTTCAACTGTTACATTACAAGCTAGCACGAAAGGCAATTATTTATTATTTATTTATTTATTTATTTTTTTTTGTTTACATAACACAATTGAGTTAAAATTAATGTTTCGAATTTTTGGGAATTTTACGTGGCTGTTTTTTGTGTTTTTATCAAAAAGGTGAAAAAATAAAGTATGTCAAAATTATATTATTGAATTTTACTTAAGGATAATACTTCGGAGCATTAATTGTTATCAGTGAATTGCGTAAACCTTATATGTCGTATTTTTCTGTGTTCTATGAACAACCTTAATTTAATTTATAAAGGTTTCGGGAAATTCCAGAAAAAGAATTTTATTAGATACATAATAAACTTAAATATTAGTATTATTTATTTCATGGGGGAATAATAGGGTTTTTCCCCCTTCCCATGAAAAAAATGGGTAATCCCCTGGAGCGTGTCACTCATTAACTATTTTACGGCTGATTTCATAATGTACGGGACACTTAGCAAATTTTAAAGAACTCGGAAATATTCGGTAAAGCTCACAATAGGATAAAATTATACCACCATTCTCGGAATAGTACTCCAAAATTAGCGTATAATTTTTATTTTATATATCAAGCTTTACCGAATACTTCCGAGTTCTTTAAAATTTGTTAAGTGTCCCGTACATTATGAAATCAGCTGTAAACTAAAAGTAGTAATTTCCCGGCTATCTATATGGGGCCCGGGAAATAAGTAAACGAAGATTCCCGGTCATTTACAAACTCAGCTAATCACTCGCAATTTTTAAAAATTAGTATGAGGTGATCATGGGTGACACTTAGTGCGACAGGGGATTACAGACGAATCAAGCTAAAATTATTAATGCTGTACACAAATGCCAATTTATTATCTGCATAGTTAAGAAACATGTGTTTTATAGTATATGTTGCACGTAATTTGATTTTGTATCCACAAGATTTAGAGTATCCGCTTTCGAGGAAAAAAAAAATAATTTGTTATCCTGCTTAAGCATACCGAAATTTGGTAATATTCCAAATATTTGATATCGGGACCCACGCATACACTATTAGCTCTATGTATCTTTTCAGGGCCAAAATTTCGTAATGCCGCCTGGAATTATCAAAAAAGGAATGATCTACACGACTCACTTGATCGAATTTCGATCATTTTGGCCAAAATTAACGCCAAAATGATCGACACTCCGATCATCAAGTGAGCTAAATCCGTGAACGCCAAGGAACGTGCAATGCATTCCGAATCATCCCGAATCATCGTTTCTACTTACAATAAGATAAAGTTATTATTTGATATAAATTAATTAAGGTTAAATACTTTTTAACTCTATGATGATAATCCTCCCGTTTACTAATGTGACTATATAGGTTTAATATTGCTGTATTCCCTTTTACATATAATTCGGCAAAAGTCATCATAATTGCCGAATAATCTGACGAAAATTCATTCATAAATATTTACTTGCAAAAGAATCTTGTGCTGAAATTTATCTTGTCTTTACGGAATGAAGGTTGTTGTGGTTCGATAAATTGATAAAGTGATAACTCGTATTATTAATAATATGTATACGAAAACGTAACGGATTATCTTATTTATTTTAATTTCTTTAGATATTCTTGATTTAGTACTATCTCGATATCATTTCACTGACTGTATTGTTGGAAATATAAATATATGAGAATTCCAATAGGAACTTCTATTCCACTAAAAAGGAATGAAATATCAGAGAAATTAAAAATTATATTTAAATTTGTAATTATTGCATGAAATATTTTCCGTTACGCCAACCTTCCAAAAAACAAATTCATTATCATTTACAGTATGCATCAATGGTACTTTTGTAAATAATGTTATTATAAATTTATATGAGCCAAATTAAACTCAAATTAAATTTCCAAGCTTAATAGTTTTTATAGTTGAACAATTAATGCATGATATCTACAATACGGGACTCCCCAAGATAAATTCTCATTTCATATCTTATAATGAGCATGCAACATGATGTCAAATCTTTAGTTATGCTAAAACAATCTGCAAAGAAATTATTGACAAAATTTTTATAACCAAAATAAAAATTCTCAGCCCATTAGTGTTGGACTTGTAATAAACCATGTGATTGATGATCTACAATCACGTTATATTTTGCTGCGCCATTCGTTAAGCTAATTTCATTCAAGCCACTGAACTATTATCAGTAGCGTAGTTTTACTGTTAAAATAGTGCTAAGGGTGAGGTCCTCATATTGGGATGAAAATCTAGTTCTTGATACCAGATAGTTCACTTTGTTCATTCATATAACTATAATTGTATTAGGCATGATTTACCACTCTTTAGAATAAAATAAAATAAAGCCACTGAACTAGTATTATATAAATATCCTTTAATCCAATCAAAGCTTCTCAGCATTATTCCTTAAAAAATACTTCCATCACATCCTGCTGAATATAGAAATGCTGACGAACTTTTCAAATATGTTCAACATTTGCAAAATCTCAAAGCTACGTACTGTATTAGTCGACATGATGAATTGCTTTCATCATCAGATTTGATAGGGTATAGATCTGTGAAATTATACATATCGTATAGTTCCGAAATTAAGCAACCTTTTTTTATTATAGAGTTGCTTAATTTCGGGGTAGTTTTTTTTTTGAATAAAAATCCGAAAAATCCGAAAAATCCGAAGAAAACTGTGCATTTAAATGATCAAATATATGATCTGTACAATATTGTGATCTATAAATCAGCCGCGCATTCTTGTTTCTCATGTTTCAGTTAAAATTTACTACACAGTATGCCACAAAAAAAGAGAAGACATATTAGCACCATTAGAGAAATAGTTGTTAAGAATTACTGTAATTTGGAACAATTTGCATAATTAATGTTTATAATACTTAATAAAATTGTCCATCATTTTGAAGTGTTAAGTGATTTTAGCAATATTAAATGTTTCTTTATTACGTTTATTACCTTTTTATTACAGAAGTTCGTGAGTTGCTTATTTTCGGAACTATAATAATTGGAAGGTTGCTTATTTTCGGGGGTTGCTTAATTTCGGAACTATACGGTATATGAAAAACCACGCTAATCTACAGGGATCTCGCATTTTTTTAATATCGAAAAATTACAAAATTAATTTCAATTTATTTTACATACCTTGAGAACCGAACTGAATACCTTAGTTATATCACTAATTTTTACATATTATATTATATACATAACATCGTGTATTTTTTATTGCTAAAATTTTCTATTTATATAAAATACATGTAATTTTTTAAAATACAAAATACTAAGAATATTTTGACCAATATATTTATATGTAAATTACTTAAAATTGCGTATTTACACCTTTTTTTAAAATTGCTAAATACTGAAAATACCTGTTTATGTGATTTTATGTAAACTTTAAGATGAAGATTACTGAAACTATGTAATTGCTTATTCACAAGGTGTAGATTTTCAGGTATTACACATATTTGATAAATCTACGCATATAATCGCACAATTTAATTTCTTGATGACTTATCGTTTGTATTTGGTTTCTTGAAACAATACAATCATGATGGCTATATTCTCATTCTATATTAACCTGTATAAATACTATTTTTTTCTGCTAATTATAGAACAAAATAAATATCTTATTGTATGGTGCATATTAATGTCAACTTGTAATTAGAGATAATCTTAACGCAACTCAGACAATATATAAATGCGAAATTACATCATTGACTCCTGAAAATATTTTATAGAAAAGTAAATAACTAAATGTTATTTTGTCATTCTTAAAAGTAACTTTCAAGTTAATGTAATCAATTAATGTAGTTGATATCTATATATCTATAATTGACTGACGACTAAGATCAGTTACAATCAAGTCTTACATTGCTTCGTTTTTTACGAAAGCACTGAAGTTGGGTATTTGAAACATTTCGGCCTTCTGCATATATTGGTTTCCTAATCACAAATTCCAAATCTCTGCAAAATCCTAAATTATTTAAACACTACATGTTTATATTAAACTGCAATTTATTATAATTCATATATTATTATAGTATTATATCAATTGTTTATATACTAATTACCAATAACATTATTATAATTATTTATATGATATACAATCATTAAATTATATTACTAAAGAATTCAAAAGATTAACCATTAAATTTTAATTCGAATTCAGCCCATGCAGATTTTCATAGACCGATATTTTTATTAGGCATAGCAATAATACATTATTGATATAATAAAGTGGAGTAAAAAAATATGAGGGAGATGAAATTTTTATAGGAAAAGTTTAAATAAAGCTTATATAAAGTGGATTAGAAATAGCATAAAAATGAAAGTTAATTATTAAATACATGATCAAAACCGTCAGAACGATATCATTTTTATTGGATGTGGGGCTATATCGGTCCTGTGACCTAAAATATAATATCAAAGTAAATGAATATGTTTTACAACCCTTTGCCTAAATGTATATATATATATCACAAACATTTCATTTTGATGGATAAAAAATTTCATCTTTTAAATATGAAAGAGTAATTGTTTTAAATACCAGCAGCTTTGATCGATTGTAATATTTCTCTGGATGAAATCGTGATATTCCAGGTTATTTTTTTATTGCTGAATAAATATATCATAGAGAATTGGTAATCTTATAGAACCATATTAATTGATAGACGATAATATCGAATTAGCGACTGTGATTAAAAAGAACTTAGACGCCGGCCTATCTAATAGACAAACATTCTGAATTAGTTTTAATCTTGATTCGTACAGACCTTAATTGGGCCACTTCGGGTTCATAGGTTCATACTTCAGCTTTTTCATCCAGATTAAAACTTAGACATTACAGAATAAATTGGGTTTAAGATGTGTATTTTTTAAATAAATTTATCTACTAAGGATTGATATCGACGAAATTGATTAGGTCCAACGAACGTGATGAATATCTGAAATCCATCTTTTTTAAAAGAAAAAAGAGAGAAACACGTTTCGTTAAATCGAACTACGAAGCAGTTTGTAATATCTAACCAATAACTATGTTATTATACAGACGCCAAAGATCATGCACCATATATATATATGTAATACATGTAATACATGTATAAGAATAAATAAATAAATTTCTATAAAATTTATATTCTAATTTAATAATGTAATGTATCAAAAAAAAATACATTCAGATCTGATGTTCGATATACTGATATATATTTAAAAAACGATTTAACGATAAAATTTTGTTTTCCCACTAATATAAATATCGGTATAATTTTGATATTATTTTTCAACATATCGTCACCAGTCACCTAGTACAAATTAATACAATTACAGACTTTACAGACTTTAAAAACTATAATATAATAATTAAATTTTATTACGTATTTAATGCATGACCAGGATAAATTCTTTTACTTTAGATAAACCAGGACCCAGAAATATATATATAAGGGTCAGGTGGAGAGACTTTTTATATGAGTAGTACGCATAATTGACCCCTGATATTGAAAATCCTGCAAAAATACGCAAATAAAATTCAGACATTAAGTTATAAATTATTTTATCATGACTTTCATATTATTTATAAAACCAAATACTAATGTGAAAAAATAGGATTTACCATTTTTTCAATAATATTTTTCTAAAATTTCACTTTTTAACTCTTAGAAATTTTTTTCAATTAATACTAAATATTACAATAAATGCGATTAATGTACAGTAAATATATTATATGGATGAAAAATTCTTAATTGTACGCAAATCAAAACTTTACTCCGTCTAATTCGACGCATCTGTGTACCCTACCCCGTACAGTATATATATTTCTGGGTCCTGATAAACCAATAACCGGTCACAAGAGCAATAAGACTTGTTCCAATGATAGTTATTGCGCAAATATTAAACTTCTATTTTTATTATTAACATGTCATTTATGGTACGTGTGTGTGTAAAGTTGATCCCAAGTTGAATTTCACTGCGAAATGTCATAAAATTTTTTAAGAAAAATTATCATTATATTTTATTTATTGTGACGCCAAAATAATTTGTGTTATTATACTAAATATAAAACTATTTGCTAATGTATAACGTGTTATTATAAGTTAATTAAGTTATCTTTTACAAGTTACATACGTTAAAGAAAAATATTTAATTCGTAATCTGTCTAAAAAGTAGAGAATTTTTTGGGGGAAAGTATAAAATCATAAAATAGATCTTACATGAATTTTCTTTATCAAAAGTTGGTTTAACACCAATTTCTACATTAGTATAGAGTAAATTTTAATTTTTTGACCTTTGTATAATATCATTTAATGATGCATACACGCAAGTTAAAAGTCATATATATGGTTACACAGGAATTTGCGATTGTTACACAGGAATCTGTGAGTGTCGTACAAAAACTTCACCACATACAAAACATTTTTCATTTCTTTAGAAAAGGCACCAAACCTTAAGTAAGTATAGCCAACTAATGCATTTATATATATTTAGCTTTATATTTGAAATTATATTTAAGAAATGCATACTTGTCTATAAAGAAAAAATAACAAAGTTCACCCGATTTTTAATAGCTACTTTGCAGATTATTTCCCGCTTAATAATTTATTACATTTAATTCGTAAAGCCAATCAAAATGCGCATCACTAAATTATCAGTTAGTCAATCACTTCGAAGATTAATCAGACAATATTGCTTTATAATAGTTGACCACTAATTTGATTTCTATATTTTATTAATATTGGGTCATTATAGAAAATATGAAGTGGAAATACTCAATCAATAAATCAAGAATTTGTATATTATTATTATAAGTGTAGGTGATGAAATCACGAAAAATAAGTTAAATTAAATTAATAAATATATTAAATATATCAAATAAATCGCGTCAGTTGTAATCATGAGACTTACAATCGTCTAAACTTACAGTTTATGAACGTACATAATGTAACATCCAACCTGCGGAGGGTCTGCTAATATGGAAAAATTTAAAAGATTCGCCCAAAATTAATTATAATTTTTCCATATACGTCAAAATTGCCTCAAAAAAAATTAGAGACCAGTAGCGGGTACCTGCTGTTTACTTTGGGCAGATACCGCTGTTTACTATAGCAGGCATCCATTGTTTACTACTGCGGTCAGTACAAGGGTAACCCGCCGCATAACCCACCGATATTAACAGTATCTACCAGATTCTACCCGCTGTAAAATATGACAGACTTTTCACCAGAGTGGCTTGCCATACAAATGTCGAGTTACAATAGAGTTAACATAAATGTACAGTACATGCAATATGTCAATCAGTTTCTAAAAATATTTCCAACCCATTTTTCAAAATCGATAGGTTTCAGCAAAGAAAATCTTTGCAAACATCATTACACGTTCCATACTTTTTCCTTTTATATTAAATGATTTTTTATTCGTGACATGAATTTTTGATTAATCGGATAATTGGTGCAAAACTTAGTAATATGTTTGAGATTCGATATATGCCAAATTATAGCTTGTCAATTTGCCGAAATCCATAATCCAAACTCTTGCCAAAATCCCTACTAATACCTACGGACATATATTAAATTCCAAAAAATGCAATACAAAAAAAAACTAATTGGAGAAATGATTATAATCCAAGTATCCAACAGAATTAGCCAATAGTTTACTGGAATTCTTGCAATAGAAGAGATATTTTCTTCATCCATTACAAAATTAATTTTTCTTCCAGATTTAACATGATTATTTGTAAAATAATATACTATATATATGTTGTGCGTCAGGTGTCGATTTGCGTCAGATGACAGTCAGATACCAATTTTGAATAGTTTCTTATAAGTAAACATTTTTATTTATTAATTAAATTGTCTTTTACTTTATAAGTAAATCTGTGCATCATAATTATTTGCGTATATCCTGAAAATTTCAAGTAAATACCATTAATGCTGAATTATATATCGCAGATAATGTTATTCAAAATTTTAGCTATAATTAAACATAAAATTTTTCAGTCTTAATGTGCTTTTATTGCCTAAGTAAGTTAGTTCATCACATTTTTAATATATAATGCTAAAATTTCAACACGTTCGGATTCATATTGGTGGAAATTTCCTTCTTTAAAATATGCGTACAACGGAAACATGTCATGTATAGAGGCCTATGTATGTCTGTATAGTGATCAACGTACGGTATGTATGGTCATTTTTACCATACTGTAGGGTGGGGTGATGTGATGTATACCGGACGTTGCCATACATTGCTATACGTACATACATAGGCCTCTATACATGACATGTTTTCTATATAATCTATATTTTATGGTTTTCGATGTATTTTTATTTTCGTACAAGTTGTACAATTATAGTGCTGATCGTCTGTAACAGGTAAACATTATTAATTGTAACTGAAAACCTTACCAATTTGAGTATAGAACCATGCTTCTCTCTCTCATTTATTAAAGTTGAAGTTCACTTATTTTTATTATTTTATATTTTTTTTTCCTTTTCTCTCAAATATAAAATGGACCAGGAGGAAAATGCACTTCTTTCTCGTCCTACACAAAATTATAATACATTGAACTCATCAGAATTTGATATAAGTCCTGAAACTCCACTTCTACCAACAACTTCTTCACCTCCACAAAACCAGCGTCATCGGTTGAATGGTGGTACTGGACCAGTTTTAAGTGAAATAAAGATACCGTTAAAATTTCGATTATATTTACATGATGTACTATTACGTTTTTTACAGTTTATCCTTATCCTTGTATTTCTTTTCACTTTTTTGACTATTTTTAAATATAAAGCTATACCCGATTCAAATGATTATTCTGATATTGAATTTAATTGGAGATTTGATCCTAGATCTTATATGACTCCAATAGATAATGATTTTGGTGAATTCAATGTATTATTAGATGGTCACTCACATACAAAATTTTCTGATGGTCGAATGAACCCCGAGCAATTATTAAAATGGGCAATAGGTAAAAATATATTTTATTTAATGGATTTCTTTCTTAAATTTAAAAAAAAATTCTAAAATATTTTCTATTTCGTTCTATTTCGATACTTAATAAATAGCTAATGGATATAATGCTATAATTGTAAGTGATCACAATAATATTGAAGGTGCTTTAGAAGCCCAAAGAATTGCACGTGAAAAATATAATGATTCGATCACTGTAATACCGGCAATGGAATATAGGTAAAAAAAAAAAAAATTTAACTCTTAATTAACCTTAATTATATAAAATAAATTCATTTAACTAATTATTAATAACATTAACCTTTTTTTATTTGAATAGTTCCTGTCGACTCCATATGCAGTTTATTGGTATAAATGAAACGGTAGATGTTTTTCCAGATTTTCCTTCAGATGAAAGGTTAGAAGAAATAATAGATCATGTTCATAAATTAGGTGGTTTAGTATCTGTAAATCATATTCCATGGAGTAACAGTACTGAATGGGGATATCAAGTTGGAACGTTGCCAGAGCATCCTTCAAGAGAGAAACTTCGAGATATGGTATTCGTTATTAATTAGAATCTGAATATGTGTAATAATTGTAGTAATTTTATTAATTTTAAAAATGATATTTATCATAATAGGGAGTTGATGGATTCGAAGTAATCAATGGAGATACATTTGACTGGCAAACATATTTGTTCGTACAACAAAATAATATGTTAATGCTTACAGGATCAGATGTACATTTTCCTTCAACAGGCGCATATGCATGGACAGTTCTTAATGTTCCTAACATCACATACGAAGGAATTATGACAGAACTAAGGGCGAAGAGAACAAGTTTTTTATTTGATGCAACAGGAACGAGACCAAGAGTTTATCCAAAGAAGAACCCAGCTTATTATAATTTGTTGCCAATGACTTTACTAGCAAATTATTGGACATCATTTTATTCTGAAAGTAAAGGGATGTATAGTTTTCAATCTACTTTTTGTCATCAAAGAAAATTTGTTATGCATTGGGAAAGTTATTTTTGGTTTAGTCTCTGGTGTTTGATATTTTTTACATGTTATGAAATTGGAAGAATTTTGCTTATTAAAGGGTATGAATATTTTTCTATATGGAAATTGAAAATTGGTAATAGAAGGAGAAATGAAAATGAAGAAGAAAGGCAAGTCGATTTAGTTGATATCTAGATTTTTTTTTTAATTGTCTTATTTTTGTGTATCTTAAAATAATTAAATAAAAAAAAATGATCTTTATGACATAATACGATGAGATAAGCGTTGTGGAACTTTGTGGCTTGCTTTTTAATGCCGAATGATAAGCTGATAAGCTCAGAGATTACGTAATGGCGGTAATACATATCTCTTTTTTCTTTTAAAATATTATACAGTATATCATTCAATATGCCATGAAACAGGCAAGTGGGCTAGAACTATGCATCGACCAATTATCGATAAGGCGTCATCTTTTTTTTTTTTTAATAAAAAAAAGTGCTTAATTTTGATACGGCCCTTCTGATGGTCTGATAGTACTCTTAAGGAAATGAAAAAATTAAGAATAGGTAAGATTATATACAAACATGAGATTAATAATTAAGCAAATAAAAAAATGTATACTTTTTATTTGCACTTAATCTTACTTGAAAACAAAAAAAAGATCATCTATTAATTATGCGTAATGATATCGATTCTGATGGCCTGGGTATTTGATCAGGTCGCTACTATCAATTAATTAGAAGGGATAATATTTAAAAGATTTATCAGCGACAAAATTAAATGATCAAAGATAAGATGAATGCCAATATCATTTAACATTTGTAATATGATGTAAAATCAAGAAAATTTTTTTATATATTTCAACAATATCAGGTACATAAAAATATATATATTTTTATTTTAATTATTCTAAATCAATTTAAAATATACGAACTCACTATATCTTTTAGAACTTCTAGTATCACACGGGATACTTAATGAATATGAAGATGATTCAGGTGTATATGGCATCGGAAGGAGTCGTTTAAGAATCTGGTATTCAATCAATATTCGATGCTGGAAGAGCAATAAGTTATCTAAAGTATGTAATTATCTTAAAGTAACAATTCCTTACTTTATATTGGTATTAAAAAATCAGATCTTTCCAGAGATTAGGGAAAAATAACTTGGATGTGTTTTATAAACATCTTATATTCTTACTAACAAATGATACTTTTTAATTATTAGAAAAGTTAGCAAAATTAATAATACTGCACAACGATGTTGATTAGGTATCAGAAAACGAATCATTTGCGCAAATTCTATGAAAAGTGATAAAAAGTGAGTACGTTTTGCCATAAAACAATCTAATGTTTATGAATTAATTTTGCAATTGATACAGAACACCTTTCATTAATTAATTTACGATTTATATTTATCGCAAATTTCTATATTCCAACCATTGACCGCAAATATACCATTATATACAGAATCTCAGAAACGATTAACAGATCAGTCGAGTATTGTGGAACGATATGTTGCAATATTTTAGTTACTCATATTAGCGTCTCGATACCTTGAATTCAGATTCGTTATCATCTATAAGTTGTAATTTCGGTATATGTCCTATTATCAAGATGAATAATCAAATTTATATGATCAATTTTTAGAGATTCTAATAACAATAATATTAATTTCATATCTTTCATGCAAATTTATGTTATACCACCACTCATGTGAATATCACGGTTGCAGCCATGAAAACAATATTACTTTATGGAACGGCTAGAATAGTACGTAAGATAAACATTTGCGAAAAGGATTTAATAATTAGATCAATGGAAGGGTTACGAAACGTTTGTATAGTTAACTTTTAGCTTAAGTAATAGTTTTGCTTAGCCATTTTAATTGAATCATTTAGGCCTTTTTTCTTTTTCTAATTAGTAGTTTAATTTTAATTTAGATGAAACTAATTGTATATTTGTATTCGTATCTTAACTGTAATTTTACTAATGATTTAGTCTAAGTCAAATAAAATGTCTTTATAGCTTGTTATCTAAGCAAAAAGATGAAATAGGCTTGTTGCTACGGGTGATAAGTATCATCCAATCTATTTATATTGTGGCGAGTGATAATATTCGTTGCTTGGCAAGCCACTAACTATCATTATGATTTTGCACTATTATTGTATATCAAAATCCAATACGCACATTTCATCACTCAAAATATTTTTTATTAAATGTAGCATTAAATCTTATGGAGGGATGGTCATCAAAAGAAGAATAACGTGTAAAATTTAAAAATGAGACTTTTAAATAAAATAATTGATGTGTACCAGAAATATTCATCATATTTTAGTGAACGATAGATAAATTCATTATCATGGGTGGAGAGTTAATTCGGGATGAATACATATATATATTATTTATATGAAAGTAATAATTAGTAATAATGCAAGAACTTAATGCACGAAAGAAAATATTTTGTAAGTAAAATCAAAAGTTTTATTACTGTATTTAATTTAAAAAAATGAAAATTAAAATAAATATCTGATACATTCTTCATTTATATGTTACTATTATAGATATAAAAAATGGTTAGTTTAATTGAACTACCTCCAATTGTGTTTTATCGTTCGATTAAAAACATGAAATATGTACGTGAATATTTTTAATGACAGTTTTTTGATATTTTTAATCGATTTCAAATAAAGGATTAAAATTTCCTAAAATGAGAGATTAAAATTATTAGTTTGTTTGTTAATTCTTTTCTTTAACATTTATTATTTACCTTTTTTTTAATGACGTAGTCGATTAAAAATATTCAGGATCATCGATCTTTAGTTATAGAAAAAATATTTATAATACGGAGATATAAATAAATATTGATTTTTAATCAAACAAGAGACGACTGAGACGTCATTGCAAGGAACTTCCTAGAAAGAAATAAGAATACGTAAGCCTTTCGTTAGTATAAATTTTACGATTTTGGGGGGTATATTTGTATCTTATAATAAATAATATGATTCAAATAAACTATTAGAGAAATTTCATCCCTAAAAAATTTATCATGAACAGTTAAGAAAAATAGGTATAAGTTTAATATAACTAAATTTAGATAAATAACCTAAAATTATTTGTTAAATTTGATTTTACCCCTTTTCAGGCTCAGGGGAGGTACACAATCTTTCTTCAATGATTCTAAAATTCATTGTTTTATTACTATCGGGGCAATTCCTATACATGCGGTTTAAAAAAGTGAATTAATTATTAATTATGATTCTTCTTAATGGGAAGCCAAAGAATTATTTATAAAAAAATTTACTAAAAATATGACACGTATTTCAAAGATCCAGATTTCGGCCGATCATTAAATACGATCTCGATTTTTTCATATTCTTTACGGAAAACTAATTGATTTCAATGATTTCAATGTCAAACTACTTTTAGTTTAAACTTCATAAGTTAAATAAGTCTTACATAAATGTAAATGAAAACTACTGCGATATAAGAATGAGCTTTTACCTAAAATGTTATTTCTAATTCTTTAACTACTAAATAAAATAAATCTATTATAATTTAAAGCAATGATTGCAATTCTGTGCATGGCAGTAAAATTCTGTAAAAGGAAAAATTATAACGAATCAAAATTTCACCTTCCATATACTGATATACCAACAAATTTATTGTTATATAACAAATTACGGCATCAATTATTAATTGTTAAGCCCGATATAATAATATTAATAATGTTAGTTACATAATAATTCTTTTACTACTTGTTGATTTATCAGAATTCTCTTAAATTATAATTATGTATGAAGCAAATTTTTTTATTTAAACACTCGTTTTTCAAAAATAATTTGGTAAGTACAAATTTTTAGAAAATTTGAGCCGACCAATCGTGTTTTACTCCGCAGTAGATTAGAATTTATTTTTTACATAGATTTTTTAATTTTAAAACATAAAATAAGTATGATTATTCGTATCTTGACGAATTTATGGGAATACTTTTCTGAAGGGATATTGTAGAGATTTTAATGTACAATTATTTTGTTCACAATTAACGCTAAACTTTCCTTTAATATTTATAATATATTTGTTTATATTTAAATTAATTTGCGTTTTCTCGTCATTCATGTTTGTATGGAAAAATTATTTTTCACTTATCGTTATTATTACTTTTATCGAATACTACTTATATGTAACATTAAAATTGATTTATATACTGTATATAAGCCGACACAATTTTCGTTTCCTATTTTTTAAAACGATACTTTGACGCAAATATTATTTAATATTCGTTTGAAATTTTATTTACATATTGATTTTTTTTTAGAAACAAATTGGCAACTATTCTTTATCATGTGCAACAAATTATTTATTATTTTGCATTACTCCTTGGTTTCTCACCCTTTTTTTATATTTGCTTGTTGATCGGATGATTTTTCCGGCTCCCCCCCCCCTAAATAAATTAAAGGGATTTGTTTTTACCCTATTATTAAGCAAATTACGTAATGTGATCGTCAAGAAGGGGTTTTTTTTTTATAAAGAGAACCCATTAATTTTTTTAAAAAAACACTATGATTTTTAAATCATAGTGTTTTTTTAAATGGATTATAATACTGAATCTTCGTTTCGTTCACTGAGCCCTTCTAGATCTCAAAATGAATCTCAATCTTACGGTAATTGTTCAGAATGTAAACAAAAACGAACTGCAGTAGCATGGTGTAAAAATTGCGATATAGCGATTTTGAAAGAAAATTTTTGTAGCTGGACCAGCGGAAATTCTATAATTGATAAATTTATAAGGGATACTCAATTAAGTGCTAATGAAAATATAGACCACCTCGAATGGATTGAATTTGATCAATTTGATTTAGTTGAGAATATTAATAAGCGAGGTGCCTTTAGTTCAATTTATTCGGCAGTTTGGATGGAAGGTCCAAGATGGAATTTAGATGAAGAAGCCGAAGTATGGAATCGTAATGGCCCAATTAAGGTTGTATTGAAACGTTTGGATAATTCTCAAAATATGAGTCAAGAATTTATAAATCAAGTAAGTACATAAAATAAAAGTATCTTATTAACGAATTTTGAGATTGATCTGCTGTCAATCTCAAAATTGATTATATATTCAAATGTCCTTTTATATCTAGAAATAAATTATAAATTATGCATTAATTGCCCCATAAAATTCTACCTGGATGGGATATTAATTTTATCCTTTGAAGCTTATCATTATAGTTTAATAAACTATGATAAGCTCGCGAATTAAATTGATATCCCACCATTGGTGAATGAACTTAATAAAATTAGATGATTAAGTCCTTTCATAGAATGTATAAATTATTAATGCATAATTGGTATAGCCAGAATAACAAACACTGGATATAAACATTTCTCCGGATCTTCAGTAGATCAAATATAAACAATTATGCTACGTTAAAACCTAGATGCATTTAATTAATCTATTTATATTACAAACAATAGAATATATATTAATATTATGTTTTTCTTTGTTTTTTTCTCTGCTTTTTTTTAAAAAAATTTATAATTTACTCAAAAAAAGTTATACAAATACCACAAATGTTTACAAAATGGAGCACTTGCGGATTGTTTTGGTATAACAAAAGATCCAACTTCGTGTTATATGTTCGTTATAAGATATTACAAAAATGGAAATTTATATTCGTATCTCGATGAAACTATGGGAATTCTCTGCTGGAGAGATATTGTAGATATGTTGTGGTCAATCTCTGCGGGCCTCCATGTTATTCATGAGCATAATCTCGTTCATGGACATTTACATGGAGGAAATGTATTAGTTGAAAACGAAATGGACTCAATTGATACTAAAATCACGGATACTGGATTACACGGACCTTTTGATAAACAAATGCCATCACAACACGTGTATGGCGTGATACCTTTTGTTGCACCAGAGGTCTTTAATGGAAATACACCGACCAAAGAATCTGATATCTATAGCCTTGGTATGATCATGTGGATGTTATCAGCTGGTGTACGTCCTTATCACGATAAACCTCATGATTCACAACTTATACAAGAAATCTGCTCAGGATTAAGACCAAATGTTATTAGTGGAACTCCACCTGTTTTCGCTAGATTAATGTTACAATGTTTAGATGCTGATCCATCGAAGAGACCGACAGCATCCCAACTTTACGAATGGTTAGGCAATTGGGTTACAGCAATTTGTGACGACCCCGATCCGTCCGATTTATCTAATCAATTTGATGTCGCAGAAGAAACTAAATTCGCAAATTTAGATAAATTAAAGTTTAATAATACACCGTGTCATGAAAATGCTATTTATTTTAGTCGTCCATTAGATTCTATTATCAATAATGAGTCTTCCTCTACGCCATTTTTCTTTGGGAAAATGTGAATGCATAAATATCGTCATCTAATCCTAATCGAATTAAAATAGAGAGTATCTATTTATCGTACAATAAGTTTGTTTACCAAACAATTTTAATTTCGTATCGTGTTTATAAGCATTAAAAATTTAAATTAACGTTCAAAAACTCCATTAATTTTAAATTCAATTCGTTACCAACCTCTTTTTTTTTCGAAATCGCAAATTTGTTTTTATAGTAACTATCCCTTTTCTTTTGTGCCTTTTTACTAAGATTTTATAAGTTTTTTTTTACTTATGCAAAATATATGATATATATGATAATAAATTATGTTTAAAATAAGAAAATACCTACCGGAGGGAAATTCCCTCCCCTAATATTTATTAGAGTTAGGGTTCATTTTTGTTAATTAATCTGGAGACAGAGAAATTTTTTGTTATTAAAAATCCTATTCGTCACCCCATTATTCGTCACGGGAGGAATTTCCCTCCGGTTAAAATTAGGAATTTTCTTAAAATAATATTAAGAAACAAATTCGTGCTATAAAAAATGGGGCTTGTCTTTGGGGTGGCGTGATGTCATATAAAGTGTTAGTTTGCATAGATTCGACAGCTAACAAGAGTAGGCCCACTTATAAATATTCTGTTATGCAAACTGAATTTCTTTATCTTCGCCCTTTCTTGACTTTCATAAAAAGTGCCCTTTTTTTATCGATTTGGTTACATTGTAGAAAGAAAAAGAGTCACCAATTTTTTATTGTAAATTGATTTTTTGAGGGACTCTCCCTTTGATTTTCATTGTTAATTAATTTTATGTGATACACTATTTAATTAGTATTTATATTATCGGAATTATTCAACTCCAAATAGGAAACTTTATTTGTAATCATTGCATAATTATTACTTACATATTAAGAAACAATGTAAAACGGATATTAAATACTAAAATGTTTAGAATTTTCTTTTAGTCATTGCATATTACGTAAGTTATCCTATACAATGGACTTCCAAATCAGCGCTATAGTTATTGTATAATTGGGTGTTCCTTTTTTTTTCTTTGTGAAAAAGAAACAAAGAAAATATTTTTCAAACAAATATAACAAATCAAATTTTTTTCTAAATATTAAATTTCTTTTTAAACAATACATGTGATAATACGAACATAAAAAGTACTAATTAAAACCTATATCATTACTAAATTTGAAACAATCCATAAATTTAATTCTTCATTTAATTAATGTATTATTACTTTAATATTATCCTACATTAAAAATGAGTCTCTATATGTAAATTAATTCAAAAATAATTCCTTATCTGTTATTATAGTACTATTTAAGTATAGATTTTCAATGGATCATTGGATATGTAGCAATTTAGGGGCTTAAAAATGTCAATTCGGTTTGACATCTCGGGATTATCATTATCACGCCACATAAAGTATGTGACATTTTATGCAAGCGACAAATAGAGATCAGACCACAAAAAAATATTCTAAGTCGCAGAGATATTAAAATATAAACAACGCGACCACCTCTATCACGTGACCTTGTGACAAATCATCACCTGCACTACTTGAGATGGTAAGATGGTGCGTTACATACGTCGCCTATCTGTGGTAAGATTTACCTACTTCGTTACACAAAACTGACATAATTGTTTAATAATCATTATCTAAGATTACATCCAATGAAGTTTAACGGACGGCAGTGCTTTCTAAAAAAGGCTCGTGGAAAAAACGCATAATAGTATTTGTGCATTGCTGATTGATATTGGACAGAATTTTAATTTCGTACTAATTACAAAAACTATAAGAAAAAGCTCAAATAAAAGAGTGCGTTAAGCAATGAAAATTTTCATTTAGAAAAAAATTAATTCGTGATCCAACGAGTCAACTGCAAGCGATCGGAAAATATATAAATATTATGCATTAAAATATGTTGGTATTGAATGGGTTTACATAAAGAGCATTACTTAAGAAATGAAAATCGAGTATTACCAATGATCGACATAATTTTGTACCGTTGACTTACGGATCACGAATTAAAATATATTCTGAATTTGTGCTCGAATATATTATTTAATACATATTTAATGCATATAAATTTATCAATATTATCTAAATAATATCGGCTTTTTTTATCAATTGATATATCGTACACGGAATTGCATATGCTTATTGGTGTGTTTTTTGAAGCACCAAAAAATTTTAAATCAATTATGATAATCTTTTTTTGATATTATTTATCAAACACTTAACTCAATAGCTTGTGATGTTAATTAATTTTCATTTTTTTTTAATTATCCTTATTGGAAGCAGTAGCTTTATTAGGAAAACATTTCTATACTAACACCAGCAGAATCCAGTGAGTATGTAGGTAGTAACCCCTGAAACAAGAACCCCATTTCCGGTATTGAATAATTATAATATAATATAAAAAATAAAAATAAAAATAACAAAATTAAATAAACTATGAATATAACATAAAATTATAACCAATATAATCTATAAATTAAAATCTAAAATCAGAATTAATAAACAACAATTTAAACTAATATCAAACTCAAAATAAAAATTAGATCTGCTTAAATCGTTCCTTCGTGTTATAGGAGGAGGTTTATCTGTAGAGTAAGTTCCGACGCATTGTCCAGGGTGGCGATTCATCATTATCATTTCCTATATATGGATCAGCTCTGGTTACTGACGTTTTGACGTTTGGATTTGTGTGTAATGAATGTTGTTAGCCTTATCCCATTCGAAGTGCGATTACATCTAGTGACCTAAAGTTGAGATCGGGTCAGCTGTATTAATTTCAAGAGGAAGTCTAGAACAGAAGTTTATAGACTGGGAACGGGTCAGTTTGAGAAAATTAATTTTCATTAATTTCGATCATAATAATCTTTACTTACGTATCGTTCACGTTGCACCAACAAATAAAATACGTGATCAAATGCTCGATCAATCAGAAATAAACAACTAAATTGCGAATGAGAGTGTATAAACAAGCATAATCTTACACCAATCTTAAGCAAAATAGCAATAGTTCATTTATCTGCTTTTCTTTTCGACATCATTTAATGAGGTGTGGTTCATTACTTCATTTCACTGACTATGTATAAACATAATGGCCGGAGTTATGCCGTAATGTGGGCCAGGTGTTTAGTAATTGTCACATATCGTGTGTCGGTGAAACGAATGCGTCCCCACACCATTTACTATATTACAATATTTGGCAAAAAATCTAATACTCTAATTACTGTATAAATGTATACTTAAGACCTGATTATTCTTATTTATCGTCAAATAAACGAATCATCATCATGAACGTATTTATAAAGTCCAATAAAATGATCCTTTTCCTTTGGTAAACAATTACTAATTTATTCAATAATTTATTAATCCGATATCCAAATTCTTTTTATCGTTTTAAAACTATGTGCTGAAGACTAAGGAAGCTTATAGCAATATAGCATGAAAAAGCACGTAAATACACGTCTATGAATTATAATTTATTTATGAAAGAAAATTAAATTACTTTCACTAACACTTTAGAAGTAAAATATGAAAATTGAAACAACATATATTTATTAAGCAGTTATTGTTTTATGCGCACGGAAATAATATTATAATCTTGCATACATCATGAAACTTAAGAAGCAGGAATTATTGAAAGAAATAAGTTAGAACAAGTGGAATTATTGCTTTTAAATGTGTTGTCATTTATCAACAAGATATTGAACGAGAGGAAAGATGCAATACTAACGAAACTTAGCGAAACCTTTCAAAATTTTTTTTATAATTATTAGTATAAAATATTAGTTTTTAATTAAATTATATAACCTCGAACATAATGAGAAGATGAGATTTATTTAAAATATCTAAATATGAATGCAATGTTGTGTCTGGCGAAGCGTGACTGTACGGTCATATACTAATTGTGTTAACCCTGCAATTTCCTACCTTCCTTTCTTCCGATTTCTTTTTTTGAATAAGCTAGTTGTACCCCGTTTCCTTTTTTTCGATTATTGATTATACACTTTTTATATGTATCACCTTTCTATTCTTCGATTTTATTTGTATCACTTTGATTTTATCAATATATTTTCCCCCTTTTATTTTTTTCACTATTAAGCAATGAGACAGACTTTAACCAGTGATAGCAAAGTGACCCAAATGACATCAAATGATCTAAGTCATTAGTCATGTGTCATTTGGGTCATTTCGAGGTTAAATGTCAAATGACCTTAGCCATTTGAAAATTAAATCATAATTTGGGCCGAAATTATTTACACAATTTCAATTTTCGTCAGATGCAATATATCACGTGACATTATAAATTTGTAATTCTGGCCGGCTTCATAAGTTTGGCCTAAATCACAACATTATATTTGAATGACTCAAATGGCAAATGACCTCAGATGACCAGGTCATTCAAAGGTCCATTTGTCATTTGATCAAATGATCTGGTCATTTGCCATCACTGCTTTTAACAGTTCTCGTTTTCCTATCAAACGTACAGTGAAGGTGTACGATATTAACGTACGAATTGGCCCGAGTTTAGGAGTTATGCACTTGCACGTGATAGCGTTAAAGTTAATTCCCGCCAGTTCGTACTTTAATATCGTACACCCTCACTGTACATTAAGGAACCCCATCATACACTAACTCGTAAAATTTTACAAGCAACTTTCTAGATCCAAATCATTTGCTGTATCAGCATCAATATAGAAGTTATTTTGATGAATGTGGTCGTATTGCTCAAGTGCCAGTCAATATTGGATATTAGTAAATTGAATAACGACTTTAAACTTAGTTTAAACAATTTGTAAGTTATGTAATATCATTGATATGCAATGAATTTATATTAAAAAGTAACGCAGTAAACAGGTTGAAATAAAAAAAAATATCAGCCGATGTTTGATATTTGAATTTTATTCTTAAAAATTCCCGATTATTAAATAATAAATCATAACTGATAATGTCATCGTAAAGTAAATTATTACCACCTCAAAAATTTTTTAAATAAAAAGTGTTTGTGATTTCAATTTTCCGATTATATGTCTTTTCATAAAAATCTTAAGATTGTCGGCATAATTACATAAAAAAAAATAATAATAATAGCTTAAAATGTTACTATCAAATGGTGTTCGAATTTTGGTTCTAGGAAAAAAAAATCCGATTTATACAATAAAATAAACGAGTATTGATAAATAAATGAAATTCCCGATTGTGTGAATATACGTTAAATGAAATAAATCAATTTACGAAATTGTAATTTCTCTAAATATAAATAAAGAATTGTTTAACGTAATTAATGTATGTGTAAATTTACGAAAAAAATAGTAATATGGTAATTTTATAGCTTAAAAAATTCAATACTGAATAATGATGGAATCTAACGGACGGCTAAAATAGATGGCTTTTTTATGACATAATAAAGACCGAAGACTTAACTTTTCCAAATTTGCGAATGGAACTTCGGTATCATCAAACTGATTTGATAAACCGGAAACCCAATCTCCTAAACATTTGAAAATTTGGGATACCGTAGGTCTACTTGATGGACTAGCAATTAAACATTGTAGCATTAATTTAGAGAAAGCTGAGGGGGTTCCACAAACAACGCTTGGTCTTAAGCCTGAGCAAATTTGTTGTATGAGTTGTGAATCATGAGGTCTGTCACAATAAGGACGTACCCCAGCTGATAGCATCCACATGATCATACCAAAACTATAGATATCAGATTCTTTGGTTGGTATATTTCCATCAAATATTTCTGGAGAAACGAAGGGTATTACACCATAAATTTGCGCTATTTGTTTGTTAACAGGTCCGTGTAATCCAGTATCAGCGATTTTAGCATGAATTGAATTCATTTTTCTTTCAATTAATATATTTCCTCCGTGTAAGTGTCCATGAATAAGACCAGATTCATGAATAACATTGAGACCTGCGGATATTGACAATAACATATCTACAATATCTCTCCAGCAAAGGGCTCCCATGGATTCGTCAAGATACGAATATAAATTCCCACTTTCATAATATCTCATAACGAACATGTAACATGATGTCGGATCTTTAGTTACGCCAAAGTAATCTGCGAGTGCTCCATTTTGCACACATTTGTAATATCTATATAACTTTTTTTTGATTGAAAAGTTAGGAGATGCTGACCAATATTGACTTATTGACTTCCACAGTATAAACAACCTGAATTTCGCTTGGTGACAGATTTATACTTACTTGGTTTACAAATTCTTGACTGATATTCTGAGAATTGTCTAATCGTTTTAGGATGACCTTAATGGGACCATTGTGAGTCCAAACTTCGGCCTCTTCATCCAGATTCCATCTGGGCCCTTCCATCCATATTGCGGAATAAATTGAACTGAAAGCACCTCGTTTATTAATATTTTCGATCAATTCAAATTGGTCAAAATCAATCCATTCAAGATAGTCCATACTCTCATTAGCGTTTAGTTGAGTATGCCTAATAAATTCATCTATATTTGGATTTTCGCTGGTCCAACTGCGGAAATTTTCTTTTAAGAATGCAATATCGCAATTTTTACACCATAATACCGCAGTTCGTTGTCGTTTGCAATTAGTACAATTGTCATATAAACCTTCTAAAGTCATAATTTATCTCGATTAAAAAGCGTGTCAGGTTAAAAGAAACGGTTATAAATTTTTTAAAATTTTTTATTTTAATAAATGAAAGGAAAATTCTAATTATTTAAATACTTTTCAACTTATAAATAAGTAATATATATACTTCTGTTAACTATTTTTGGCAATTAGTAATCATATGCATATGTTAATTGTATTTTTTATAGGGAACATTTTTTTGATAAGTAAATTATTTATATTACACAAAATAATTATTCTGAAAATGTATATTACTCCAGTAAAAGCATATGTGAGAGTTTATCTAATTAAATAACATTCGTGTTACCAAGCAGCTTTTCGAGTCTAACTTACTTTAAGCTTAAAACTGAATTTAAATTATTTCAATTCAAAAAGAATTATCAATTTTTAAAAAAGGAATGAATTTTTTTTTATAAATATAAAAATTTGAACATCAATTTCACTGTAAATACAGTATTACCTAAGGTTATAAATACAAAAAAATTTATTTCATATATAATTTTCTCTTAAGTTCAAAATAATAAATCAGGAATCCGTCTCGTGGATTGTAAAAATATAAATAAATAAATAAATAAATAAATAATAAATATTTATAGACTACAAAATTATAGATATCACAAAAATAATACTTGAAATTACTTTGGTATATATGGTTAAAACTTACTGTTCTGGAGAAAAAGTTACTCAAAGAGTATTTTTTGCCCAAAGAAATATTGCGTGGGCCTTAATGTAATTCACATATACACATTATAATAATTCCGAAAGGGCTGCAAGCTGTACAAATTTAGATCGATCGGCAATTGTAGAATGTAACCCAATTACTATATTTGTATTAAAATAAAGGGTTACTCTATACATATTAATTTATCAAACATTACCGAATACATGTAAATAAATAGTCTTGTTTTAGGTAAGCTAATTGATCAAAAAGAAAGTATGATAATAAATATTTAAAATTCAAGCATCGCATCTCGGAAAAATGATCGATATTTAATTTCCGGCAACGTAAATCCGTAGAGTTTATATTATGTAAGATAAACAAAACAATACTATGATATAAATATTTATCATAACTTTAGCGAAAATTTAGATTATCAAATAGAATTTCATCTAGAATTTCATTGGTCGTATAAATTGCAGTATATGATTTATTAAAAAAAAGAAAACGATTTTTAATTAAAATTATTATTAGATCAAAATATGAATTTAATAAAGCCCTGTTGGAAAAGTTATAGTGAATTAAAAATTTATTGTGTTACGAAAAAAAAAATTTCATGCTTTTTGAATCATATGAATTGGCAAATTTTATCAATCTATGAATTATTATGTGCTAAAAATATCTTGACGAATATGTTATTAAATGAATTTACTTTCTTTTTTAAAAACGGGAGCATAATTCCTTTTAATCTTTTATATCTTTATATCTTTATATATTTCTTTATTTGTTGTCATTGATTTCATTGATTGATTATTGATTGATAATCTTAAAAGTAAATATTTGTATTTACAATGAAAAAAAAGTAAGTTACACAAATACGTCATATTTGATAGATGATCTCATTGTCGAGCTGTGATTATCTAATGATTAAAGTACTCTTATGTAAAATTAAAAGTATTATATAATTTATAATATATTTATTACTTATAAATAGGTAGTAATTTTTATAATGTAAAAATTCAAAATTCAAAATTTTGAATTTTTACAAGTAATTCTCAAACTGGAGCACCCTTTGGACCCGTGTTTTAGGTCTCAAAAAATTATCTCAAACGCTGATTATGGTGAATGTCAAGATTGTCAAAAACAACGAACTGCGGTATCATGGTGTAAAAATTGCGATATTGCATTTTTGAAAGAAAATTTCCATAATTGGACTAGTGGAAATTTCTTAATAGATAAATTTATTAGAGATACCCAACTAAATGCAAATGAGAGTATGGACTATCTTGAATGGATTGATTTTGACCAATTTGAATTGATCGAAAATATTAATAAACGAGGTGCTTTCAGTTCAATTTATTCCGCAATATGGATGGAAGGGCCTAGATGGAATCTAGATGAAGAGGCCGAAGTTTGGACTCGCAATGGTCCCATTAAGGTCATCCTAAAACGATTAGACAATTCTCAGAACATCAGTCAAGAATTTGTAAACCAAGTAAGTAATATCTCTTATTCGTCAACTTGTCAATGAAGTAATAAGTGATATTTAATTATTGGTTGGTTTGTTAGGATGACGTATCTTTTGTTGTACCGATTTTTTTTCTGTAATACAACAATTTATACATGGGGGAAGTGATTATTTCAAATAGTTCGGCATTAAGGCGGCGTAATGGAGAAATATATTACCGAATTTTTGTTCGAAGATTCATATGAAAATAGTACTACACCAGCATTACACCGGTGTAATGCCGAATTGGTGTAATGTCGTAATATTTCGGTATGACTTGAACCTAATTCACCCCATGTATAAAATTACAGCATTAAAATATCCTTTCAACCAATGTGTTTGTTACTTTATTAAATATGGGGCACAAATTAATGCAATAGAACTATAGACTTAAAATAGTTTTTTATAGTACCAAAATTAATTTCAAAATTTATATTGCTATTTTTATGATCACGCACTTTTTACTTATTCTTTTTTCTTTTATTTTATAGTTATACAGATATCACAAATGTTTACAAAGTGGAGCACTAACAGATTGTTTTGGTATGACAAAAGATCCAACATCAAGTTACATGTTCGTTATAAGATATTACAAAAATGGAAATTTATATTCGTATCTCGATGAAACTATGGGAATTCTATGCTGGAAAGATATCGTAGAAATGCTATGGTCAATATCAGCTGGTCTTAATTTTATTCATGAATATAATCTCGTTCATGGTCATTTACATGGAGGAAATATTTTAGTTGAAAATGAGCTGGATTCAATTGATGCTAAAATCACAGATACGGGATTACACGGACATGCTAATGGAAAAATATCACAAAATTACGGTGTAATTCCATTTGTTGCTCCAGAGATCTTTGATGGAAATACACCAACCAAAGAATCTGATATCTATAGTTTTGGCATGATTATGTGGATGTTATCAGCTTGTGTGCGTCCTTATTGTGATAGACCTCATGATTCACAACTTATACAAGAGATTTGTTCGGGAACCAGACCGAATATAGTCAATGGAACTCCACCTGTTTTCTCCAGTTTAATGTTAAAATGTTTAGATGCGAATCCATCAATTAGACCAACAGCATCTCAACTTTACGAATGGTTAGGAAATTGGGTTACAGCAATATGCGACGATCCCGAACAATCAGATTTATCTGATCAATTTGATGTCGCAGAAGAAACTAAATTCGCAAATTTAGATAAATTAAAGTTTAATATTACACCATGTCACGAAAATGCCATCTATATTAGTCGTCCATTAGATTCCATTGGTGTATATTACTGATAAAACAACCTTAACATCATAAACGTGAATCGAATCAAATACATTATAGTACACTTTTATAATTCTTTAATGTCAATCTTCTTATTTATAATTCGTTTTGATCCATATACATCACAACTGTATGTATGGACGGAAAAGACATTCATCACGACGTCCGTCACCTTCGACATAATTTTTCTTTAACGCAATTTTTCTTCGTTTTTGTCACGCGATTTGACTTTAATTGTTTTTTAAAATTTTTCGTACAAAATCACAAACACAAATTAACCAATTTTAATAAAAATTTCACCATATATGATAATTGACGTCACATTAATTTTAATTTCTCAAAAATCAGATAATTCTTTATAATAATAAATAAATAAAATATAAAGAATTTTATTGATGATATTTTAGAAATTAGGAATTTTCTTATTAAACTGTAGGAAAAAAAATCCATCAAATTTTCGTTATTCAACACAAATGGTAACTGGTAAGTAAAACTAGTTCCGGATTTCCGTTCTGGACGCGTTGCCCATCAAATAAGTCAAAATCGAAATTATTCTTTCCAATACTTTCTTCACGTGAATTTATAGATTTATCACTAACATGTCTCATTATTGTTTCACTCATATTTAATAAATCATGTGAAGTTTACATTTTAAAGCCGAAGATCAGATAACTATTAAAAAAATTTAATATGGTATATGTTCTCTGTTATTTTCAATAATTAACTTGCGATCTTGTCTCTTAATTTTAAAAATTGCTAGAACAGTTTTGGGAATATTTCACCATAAATTCTTCCAGATCAAGATTTTTTTGATATCTCTCATTCTTATGATTGCTCATAGTAGGTTTCAATAGAGTTTAAATGATCACTCTAGGGAATTCCAGAGAAAGGCCTTTGGCAAGATTGCTGGAGTCACAGTCTTGTTGGAAGCGCCACGATCACCAAGTATCTGGAAGATCTCTGAACATACGTATGAAAAAAATTCCACGTAAAATTCAGGCATTCATGATTTATTTGCATGTGTGATCTTTATGCATGTGACGAACTGATCTTTCCCATTTATACCAAGTATTTATAAAAGTTGAAAGGAATAGGCTATTTTCATTAGTCATTAATGCTCATTCAATGAGAATTTGCCTGTGTGCTTTGGTGTCACTTTTGGAAGTTTTTTTTAAAAATCAATACCTTCCAATGAATGATGCTTCTACATCTAGTATACTTTTCAATGTTCTTGCAAAGTTCTTGCAAAAAGAGATATGTCATGTCTTACCATGCCTTACGTATAGTTTAAGTACGTAAAAGGCACTTTCAGTAATTTCTTTGGTTGATATTTTTCTCCGGCATGTTTAACGAACCATTTCTTTCAATTTTTTTTTTATAAGTTTTACAATGAAATATTAATGAGCTTCAGTTATGTAACTTCTGCAAGCAGCATTGCGAACAAACACGAAGTTCAGTTTGTCAAGCAATATTTATTATATATTTTGTTGGGGGTTCAGCAGCTAACAAGCGCCATAAAAAAACACGAACACTTTTGGCTGTGGTGCATTTCGCCATTAAGAGTGGCGAATTATGTGGCAAAATCTCCAGTCGTGTCTACATCTTAAAAATAAAATAAAAATAAAATTATGTGGCAAAATAAAATTGACCCTCGACTGCCTGATTTTTATACTATTACGTGACAGTGAATTTATGTCTGCAATTGAATTTATTACGTACGATTACTTTGTAAGCAATGCCACTGAAAAATTTAATTATATAGAGCAGCTTCAGTATAAGTTTGTCAGATAATTTTTTTTTTCCCAACCCGATAGGTGACTTTTGAGAGTTTTTACAAAATATACTCAATTTAATAGATATATCGGATGTCCCTTAATATTGAATTTGGCTTTATAAAGTCTATTTGTTTATTTATTAACGGAATTCATAACGATTTTCATTCATTATCATGTACAGTAAACTTCATAAAAGTATATCAACCATAGCGCTGCCGCGCTATTCATAAATTTCATATACTATGGCAAGCCGCTCTGGTCAAAAGTGTGCCGCACTTAGCGCATCAGGCGCCTAAAAACAGGCGCACCTGCCGCAAAATGCGGCACACTTTTGACCAGTGCGGCTTGCCATAATATAATGTATATTTTATTTAATTGTGTAAGTTGTAAATAAAATATCCAGACTTTTATTATATCTTCTTTTGGTAAGGAATTTTTAAAGTGTTAAATTAAATAAAATGTCGCAGTATTGCGCCAAAAGAGTCAGAATTTTCAAAAAAAAAAAAACTGATTGAAGCAATTTTAAAATTGTATTAATTTATTGTAATTCTTGATCGTTTTAATTTGAAGATATTTAATTTTTCAAACCTTAGACCAAAAATATTAAATTTTTAGTATGCATAATTTTTATAGTACGTAAGGAAATAACTAAGCTTAAAAAATTCTTAAAAAACTCAACGGAACAAAGTGCGGCGAGTTAGAAAAGAAAGTACGATATGAAAATGATGAGAATAGCATAAAGAATTGTAAAAAACTGTATCCCAGAAAACTGCAAAAACTGTAAGTATTCTATATGGTAAACTAAATTTGTGAAACTAATTGATGACTGAAATAAATGGCATTTTCATGGCATGGTAAATTCCTAAGGTTTAACTTTTCTAAATTTACAAATTTAGTTTCAGGATCGTCACAGATTGCTGTAACCCAGTTTCCTAACCATTCGTAAAGTTGGGATGCTGTAGGTCTCTTCGATGGATCAGCATCCAAACATTGTAACATTAATCTAGCGAAAGCAGGTGGAGTCCCACTAATAACACTTGGTCTTAATCCCGAGCAGATTTCTTGTATAAGTTGTGAATCATGAGATTTATTATTATAAGGACGTACACCAGCTGATAACATCCACATGATCATGCCAAAGCTGTATATATCGGATTCTTTGGTTGATGTATTTCAATCAAAGACCTCTGGTGCAACAAAAGGTATCACGCCGTAAATATGTTTGGATGATATTTGTTTATTGACAGGTCCATGTAATCCAGTGTCAGAAATTTTGGCATCAATTGAATTTGCTTTACTTTCAACTAATACATTTCCTCCATGCAAATGTCCATGAACGAGATTATGCTCATGAATAACATTAAGACCCGTAGATATTGACCGTAACATATCTATGATATCTCTCCAGCAAAGAACTCCTATAGATTCATCGAGATACGAATATAAATTTTCATTTTTATAATATCTTAAAACGAACATGTAACACGATGTCGGATCTTTTGTTATACCAAAACAATCCGCAAGTGCTCCATTTTGTAAGCATTTATAATATCTGAACAACTGTTTTTTTTGGGTAAGTGAGAAATAAAGAAAAAGAAATTGAGATTAAAATTTATTCTATTGTCTGATATATGATTAGATAAATTTTTTAATAGGTGTTTTATTTAGAGCAAATGTTATTATGGTCATTTATTACTCAAATTTCGCTATGGGAGGACATTAATTTGATTCCCATCCGAAGCTTACAATTTAAACCACGATGATAAATTGAGCTTCATCCAAGTAAAATTTATGGTTCTTAAAACTCGTCAATAAGATGCTTTTTATTTTGTATACTTATTATTACTTACTTGATTTATAAATTCTTGACTCATATTTTGAGAATTATCTAAGCGTTTTAATGCAACCTTAATTGGGCCTTTACGATTCCATACTTCAGCTTCTTCATCTACGCTCCATCTTGGACCTTCCATCCATATTGCAGAATAAATTGAAATAAAAGCACCTTGTTTATTAATATTCTCAACTAAATCAAATTGATCGAATTCAATGCACTCGAGATAATCCATATTTTCACTAGCATTTAATTGAGTATGTCTTATAAATTCATCAATTTTAGAATTTCCGCTGGTCCATCTACAAAAATTTTCTTTAAAAAATGCTATATCGCAATTTTTACACCATGCTACTGCAGTTCGTTTTTGTTTACATTCTGAACAATTACCATAAGATTGAGACTCATCTTGAGACCCAGAAGGGCTCAGTGAACGAAACGAAGATTCAAGATTATAATCCAGTTTTTTTGAATTTTTTTAAAAAACACTATGGTTTAAAAATCATAGTGTTTTTTAAAAATAATAATGGGTTCTCTATCTTTATAAAAAACAAATTTCTTGACGATCACATTACATAATTGCTTAATAATAGGGTAAGAAACAAATCCCTATATTTTAAGTAGGGTTCACCCCTTTAAAATCAACCGAGGTTTTTTAAAAGAAGCCTGTGAAATGTGTAACTTTATCGTCTTAAATTAATTTGATGATCGTACTAACCATGAAATTCAATATATGGTTCCACTCTATTGAAAAAAAAGGGGATTATAAAAAAACGATATGCAAAAAACAAATGGTAAAAATGACTATGAAAATTATAAAAAGTGGAAAAAAAATGGAAATAATGATTTGATTAATTTAGTTAAATACTGAATGTTGTGTAATAATTACCGTTTACCTTTAATTTTTATGAAAAAGAAAAGAAAATATCTAATATTTCTCAGTAATTAATGGGTTTTCTTTTTCATTATGGGAGTTTGTTTTTCTTTTATTAATTTACCTTTATTTTTTTTTCTTTTAAAAGATTATCTGAATTAAATGAATTAAACCACTGACTATCTTACAATAATCTCTAATAATAATTTAAATTATTTTTTTTAAAAATAATTTTGGAATTTTTTCAGTATTGTTATGCAAAGTATATAGTGATCAGATGATAATCACGCAAAAGTTTTTTCATTTAAAGTTAAAATAAATTATTTTAATAAGTAAAAAATATGTAATCGTCTAGACACCAATAAAAAATTGTTATAATAATTACGTCAACATAATTCTTTACAAAAAGAAATGGATTTTATGTATGTAATATTATTTTCATTTTAATTTAATAACGCTCATACAATTTTTTTTTATAAAATTGGTTAAAACAGTAGATTAGATATCTCGTAAATTATTAAATAAAAAAAGCAGACTTTTTGTTATGTATTCGTATGTTAGTAAAATTATAATTATTCCTACTTTTTACAAGATATTTTTTAATATTTATAAATTATGAATCGATAAAATCAATTTCCCATCACAATTAAAATATTTTAAATAGTTATTGGATGGAATAGAGATATCGGTCGAATAGTCGAATAGTAAGGATCAACAAGGTTTATACGCGCGCGTAAGTTTCTGACTATCATCAATGAGGTATGCTTAAGTTAGATCCTTAATCAGCGAATCACTTTCGACTCGTATTCACCCATCTTATCGACATCTATTTCATTAACATAAAGTTAGCCAACTTCGTTTTACCGACTTACCATTTCGCTAACATAACATTTCTTTGACTCCATTCAACGAATCCCATTTCACCGATAGATGATCGACACCATCGTTTTATTTATATTCTGAATATCATTAAAAATTATTTATTTTTATTTGATACTGTATATCTTTCCTATAAATAATATTAAAATAGAGATGTAATAATCTTATGTAAATTTAATATTAAAAGAAAAAAAAATTACAAAAAAAAACAAAAAAAAATTTGAGATTTACCTGATTCACCAGAATCATATTTCTTTGTATACATTATTATGTTTATTCAAATGAAATATCATGTCGGTGAAATGACAATGATATGAAGTCGAGCAATTTTTCGTGTTGATGAAATGAAAGTTTCATATAGTAATGCACATGAATTATATCATACTTATGAATAAATCGGTTCAAGGCTTGTTAATATTGATCATGGCATATCTACGATATGTCTCTAGTAAAAAGTTCTTAAATACACAAATACGAATTCCCGGTTTCGTAATATCTTATAACGAATACTGTATGTAACAGGATGTTGAAAGTATGTTGAATCTTACCAAAACAAACTGTAAGTGCTTCCTTTCGTTAAGGCTGCTCAAATCCAATACTTTGTTTAACATAACCCTCCCCCCACTTTTTCAATTTTTGAAGGGTTTTTTCAATATATAATGTAGGTTAAAATTAGAAGAAATTTCCTAATTAGGCCATAATTTTTTAAGTATTAAATTAAACATTTAATTCGCGCCAAAATTAACAATAATTCTGGCTATTTTTTTTTTGTTAAATTCCTCCCCGGTAAATCACGGTAAGACGAATACCAGTGGTGTAGGGTCGACCACTGTGTGGTGTATGGTGATATTTAACAGTGTGTAACAGTGTGTAAAATAAGGGGTGTGAACCATACACAGGTGATTAACAGCATTTCGGCCCACTCCTAATCACGTGTTTGGCCCGTCGCGTTATTTATCACCTGTGTAAACTGTCACATAGGAGACCATACACTACACATCTCCTTGACCCCACTCATCTCCGTAGCACTCGGTAAAGAGTGTCATCTCGATCTTGTTATGTTAAACAATATACTGGATTAACATTTGTGATCCTATCTACATAACTTTTCAAGAATTAAAAAGATAACTATAAAATACATCAAAGCGCGATCGGCGATCGGCACTTATTAAGCAATTTATTTTACTAGAGAATTTTACTAAACTTACAATGAAGGTGTGATGTGGCACAATGACGTTAAGCACCTTAATTAATGATTGTACGCACGGTAATTTCCGTAAATATTGAGTAAATAAATGATACAAATTCAAAGCAATCAGTTAACTAACAATTGCAAGTTAGCTAGCAAATAGCTACATCGCATCTCATAGATTCTTTTGTGCTTAAATGTAGCGCCTATTATTTGCTTTTTTTTTATTTGTGTAATTCATCATATTAAGTTTATAAATAAAAAATTCTCTTTACAACTGAAATGGTAATAGATGATAAAATTTAAGGAATCGTTAATAAAAGATAAAAAAATGAAATATTATTCGTAACAGCTCTGATATTGAACCTTTTTTTAAATAACATGTGGAACTTACTCAGATAATTTTTGACATTGTTACGGTATTTAACTCGTGATTCGTATAATTAATTAATTAAAATCGTTAGGGAGGAAACACGAATAAATCGTTTAGTTGAATACTCTATTGATGTACATTGGAAGCTTTCAATGCTTTTTTATTGGAATTGAACCATTCAATTCCTTCTAATTCCATTAATCCTTCCGATATTCATTATGTATTACTTTATACATACGTATTTTTTTTTTTATCGGAGGTTTCCAATAATTTTATTGAATTTTGAAGATTTGGAAGTCCAAATACACTTCCAACTTCCAGTACATCGCTGCTTCAGTTAGACCAAAAGAGACTTAAACTGCATAAGAACAAAAAAGGGAAAATCTTGTACGGAATGATTAGGTGGTATGGTCATAAACAAAAGAGATCCATGATTATCATCCACCAGCCAATATAAGATGATCAATTGACTATATCAAGATAGATTAATTTATGATGTTGTGTTAGGTTCCATAATAGATGGAGAAACCGTATTCGTTTTGTCACAGTTATCAAATAAAAAGAATTTAGATTTAAATTTTTAAACAAAAATAAGATCAATTTTTTGCGTTTGAATTACCAACAACAAGTTATTCGGCTATTTCTTATAATTTAGGCCATTTCAACTTGATTGTTTGTTTGATCCAGATTTTTGATAAATTATCGTATTTATCAGAATTAAAAAAAATAGATGTTAAGCAATCAAGTTGGAACGGCCTTATTCGTCAACTTTTTCAAATAAATTTGTTACTTATTAATGAAAAATTTTAAAAATATATTTCAAAAGAATAATAAAATTTCGTAATTATTTTGAAAAAAATATTAAGGAAAATTCTATTTTTTTAAAAAAAAACTTACCGTCATATATTCTTGACTATTATACAGAACTATTTATTGTATATGTATATAGTAACTTATTATAAAAACTCGAAAAAAAAAGAATCATAAGAATAATTTTGTGTTTGTAATTATAATATTTGCTTATTTTAACCAAAATAGGGATGAGCTTAATTAATTTATGAAAAAAAATCTTAAATATATAAATATTAAATGTTAATGAGTTTGCCATGTTTGTGATTTTGGAAAAACGAATAAATAATAATGATAATCTCTTTCTAATTGAAATCTATAATAAATCTACCGATCCTCCAGTTCGATGAAAAAAATCGTTATATCATAATAATAATTTATAAGTTTGATATAACGATTTTGTTCATAAATAAAGATAAAATCTTAAAGTTAAAAATCGCTTTTCATTATATGTATATTTGTTATATCGAGTCCTGACTGTATAATAAATATTATTAAAAACTAAAGAAATCGAAAAAATATATTTAACGTACGAGAATTAAAAAAAAAAAATAAAGAAGCGCCATTCTTTAAACATCTAATAACGGACGACTGAAATAAAAAGCTTCTTCGTGAATTGCGAAAGTATTGAAATTAGACTTTTCTAAATTTGAGAATTTAATCTCTTCAGCAGAGTCAAATTGATCTGATAAATCGGATTGATTGGGATCGTCACAGATTGCTATGACCCAATTTCCAAGACATTCGTAAAGTTGAGATACTGTTGGTCTATTTGATGGATTCGTATCTAAACATTGTAACATTAAACTGGAGAAAACAGGTGGAGTTCCATTTACGATGCTTGGTCTTAATCCTAAACAGATTTCCTGAATTAGTTGTTTATTATGAGGTCTATCATAATAAGGACGTACACCAGCTGATAACATCCACATGACCATACCAAAACTATAGATATCAGATTCTTTAGTTGGCGTATTTCCATCAAAGATCTCTGGAGCAACAAAAGGTATTACGCCATATATTTGTTGTGATGATATTTGTTTATCAACAAGCCCGTGTAATCCAGTGTCCGTAATTTTAGTGTCGATTGAGCCCGTTTCATTTTCAACTAATACATTTCCTCCATGTAAATGTCCATGGACGCGATCGTGTTTGTGAATAAAATTTAGACCCGTGGATATTGACCATAACATATCTACAATATCTCTCCAGCAAAGAATCCCCCTAGTTTCTTCAAGGTACGAGTATAAATTCCCATTTTTATAATATCTCATAACGAACATGTAGCATGATGTTGGGTCTTTAGTTATACCAAAACAATCTGCAAGTGCTCCACTTTGCAAGCACTTATTATATCTATATAACTTGATTAGATTAATTTTAAGAAAGAAAAAAAGAAAAAAAATTAATATCAATACCTTTCAGTTATAATATGTAGTCATTCTAATGCGAATTGGAATTTTAAATTTAATAATTTATTATTCAAGTTGTTCATGTGTCATTTTAAAATCAAATGGCAAACTATAGTCATTTAATGTGATCGTGTAATCCTGGTCAAATTATTAATGATCCATTTGCGTTAATTTAAAAACTTGGCCAGAGCGATGAAAAATTTTATAAAATAATTCTCATAGAAAAATTATAATATTAACCGGAGACATTAATAAAACTGATAACATGTCTGTGTTTTCGGAAATTTTGTAACATTTATCAAAACGTATTATTGTATAATTTTAAATTATGATTTTTTATTTTTTTTTACTTATACACGAATTGCCTGATCGATTTAATATATCTATGTTTACTTGCCTGATTTACAAATTCTCGATCTATGTTCTGAGAATTATCTAATCGTTTTAGAATCACCTTAATTGGACCAGTACGAGACCATATTTCGGTTTCTTCATCAAGATTCCATCTTGGGCCTTCCATCCATACTGCTGAATAAATCGAACTGAAAGCGCCTCGTTTATTAATATTTTCGATCAAGTCGAATTGATCAAAATCAATCCACTCAAGATAATCCATATTCTCTTTAGCGCTTAACTGAGTATATTTAATAAGTTCGTCTATTTTAGAATTTCCACTAGTCCAATTACGAAAATTATCTTTGAAAAATGCAATATCGCAATTCTCACACCACGCTATCGCTGTTCGTTGCCGTTCACAATCAAAACACTTACCAAAATTTTTTCTGGATCCAGCGTGTTGAGACATCTTGAAGCGTTTCCCTTTAAAAATTTTATCCGTTATTTCTGTAAAAACTCCGTAAAACTTAGCTTTTCACGGATCTATTCACGGAAAATGTAAATAAGATGGAATATAAAAGCGGATTGACTTTTTTACAGGGGCCGCAATTCTTAAAATGAAAAACTCGCCCAATTTATAAGTTTTTTTTATTTATATCTAATATTTTTAGATACGGAGATATCGGTTAATACCCGATCGAAATGGCTTGTCCCGGTATTACAATGTTCCGTGTCGATCCTTTTTTAAATTTCTTGGCATCTGCTCATTTATATGT
This sequence comes from Rhizophagus irregularis, assembly GCF_026210795.1. Classification (NCBI taxonomy): domain Eukaryota; kingdom Fungi; phylum Glomeromycota; class Glomeromycetes; order Glomerales; family Glomeraceae; genus Rhizophagus; species Rhizophagus irregularis. The sequence goes on along the minus strand of NC_089436.1, from coordinate 1,205,769 downwards.
TTTAATAATAAAAACTCGGTATTATACTATATATCCTTTGCCTTGTAAAAAAAGTCGATCCGTTTTTTATATTCCGTCTTTTTTCCGTAAAAGGCTCATATTTCCGGAATTAATAGCCTTATACCCCCGGAATTTGTCGAATTATTTACATTTTGCGTGAATGGATCCGTGAAAGGCTCATTTTTACGGAGTTTTTACAGGAATAACGGATAAAATTTTTTATAGGGTTGTAGTATAAATCACGCCTTTTTTATAAAAAAAAAATACAATAAATCATAATAAAACCACATGGAAGAAATAGCAATCACAATGAAGTTTCCGTAATAAAAATTACTCTACAATTAACCTATTTGTAAGTGATAAAGTAAGTACAGTCAAATTATGATGTAACGATATGTTGGGAATATGAAAATCATTGAAAAAATACGAATTATACCGATATGTTCTCTCATATAGTAGTGAAAACAAAATTTTATCGTTATGTCGAGTTTTTAATTAGTCCTAGTAAGTGTAACGAAGAATTATATATTATTACCGCTGTAAAGCAAAACTCCGTGAATATGATACATTTACGGAAATAATATGTAATAAATCTTTTTATTGAAAGGTGATGCAAAAGTTACGTTATTGATGCATTGTTAAATAAAATATCAACTCATGCAGTCATATGCGATATCTGTTTGTCCTGCATATTTTACAAAAGTTACGCTATTGATACATTTCTAAATAAATGGACTTCACGAATCAGAAACGGCACTTCAACGGTTCCCGTTTTCTAGTATATATCGGTATATCGAGGTTTGAAAAAACTTATTACATATTTCTTTAAAAAAATTGACATATTAGAGTAAATTTTATTATATAAAATAATAAAAAAATTTTGTTTTGTTATTGTCTAGTAATTATTTTTTTATTTGCGTTAATATAAACTATATGTTTTAAAAAAATCATGATTAAAGATCACAGGATTCAATTCTTTTTTTATTTTATTTATGCTGGTATGTTTAATTTTTATTCGTCGTTCGATTCTATATTGAAAAAATTACACATTGTCGATAATTTTGTTTTGATGTCAATGTGCACCATGCAGCCAAGCGTGCATTAAACCAATTTTATAACATCTTATGACAAATGATTAGTAAGGCACTGACGAGTATTTTGTAGAGGTAAATTAGTAAAATACCCAAAGTACTATTGTGTATTGATTGCTCTATTACGTATTATTCTCAAGATTCTTTTAAGATTATATTTGAATTTTTTTTTATTTTTTATAATTGTGTATTTTAAAAGCCGATTCAATTTTTTAAAAAATATAAAAAGAAAGTAATGTACTGTTTATAACTATTAGGCTAAAGTCAAATCCGGTAGATTTTTACTCATAAAATGTTTATCTCCCCACATTAATAATTCATTTAATAAAAATAGTAAACAGAATGTTTGATATCATAGTTTCTATATATTGTATTTAAGCAATATTGTTTTGATTCAATATACTGTATGTTCTATATACAGTATATCTTTTTGCGTGGGTATTTGTTTTCTATTTGTACCTTTGAAAAATTAATAATCTACAGAATTAATTCTGAAGACCAATTAGAAATTTGAAACTAATTGTTTACGTCAGGTACCCTATGATTATTGATCCATTGGTAACACAACAACATGCAAATGAATAACCTTTAAGGTCTTCATTTTAATAAGCAATATATTTGGAAATTTCCTTAATCATTTTTTTTTAAATTAATTTTACGTCTGATTACTTAGTCATTTACTCATTTGATTTAGATATAAGTTACCTATCATGTGCAGTATAGCATAAATATTATTAAAAATTCAAACCTTTTAATATATACCCTATAAAAAAAACATTTATTCCGTATTTTTTTTCTTTATTCCGTGCTAATTCCGTAAATGTCGGAGTTTTTACAGATATTACGGATAAAATTTTTTACAGAGTTAGTAATATATCACTCATTTTTTCAATATCAAACATGGATAAATATAAAATGTATTAATATAATAATATTTATATATTATCGGTTTGACAGGGCAATTTTTATAATAAAATTATTGGATAGCAACGGGAGTTTATCATTATGGTAATACATAGTAATATGAGATAACGGACCTGAATAACAATTATGTAAAATCTGCATGAACTTATGAGGATAATAAATAGTTATCGTTCAGCCCACATAGACCGATATTTTTATTAGGCATAGCAATAAGACATGATTGATATAATAATAAAGCGGAGTAAAAAGATATGGTGTAAATGAATATTTTGTGGGAAAAGTTTAAATAAAGCTTATGAAGTGGATTAAAAATAGCATAAAAATGAAATTTATAGAAAGTTTAAATAAAACTTATTTATGATCATGTTATTAATTAATGCATGATCAAAACGTCGGAACGATAACACACTTATTGGATGTGGGACTATATCGGTCAATGGATAAATAAGCTACCTTGGGTCAGATTACCTACCGATCATTTAATTTTATTAAAATTAACAACAGAAATATTTTAACGTATAACAATTATACTATCACCAAAAATTATACGTTAGTATATCGTACATGACTTATTATATTATATAAGTATTATTAAAACCAAGTGTTTAATACTAATGATTTCTTATCCGTTTATTGGGTTAACTTAAAATTCGGATATCCGTCTTAAATATTTTGTTTATGTTTATTTGTGTATTAGCTGGAATGCTGGATTCTCTTTATTTATTTGTTCTACATAACATAAAAAGGAAAAAGATTTTAATCAAGTGCAATATTGGGCAAAGCAATTAAGTATATATATACTTACTTGATAATATACTATATCGTAATAAGCTGGTTATTAGTAATAAGTCAAATTATTTACTCTAGATAAGAATGTTCTTGCTAAAAATGTAATTCAATTCGTTCAATATTAGCCATTTATATTATTATAGTTCCCAATTAGTTTATTTGTCTTCTAAAGTTAAGCAATTGCATCAGGATAATAAAAAAAAAGCTACAATACAACAATTTGTTGATTATTGTTTAGAATTTAGATACCGAGAAATAATTTATTTAAACTCGATCTTTTTTAAAAAATAAAAGTGCAAGGCACTTCAGTTTCAGAAAAAAAGCGTTAAAACATCAATTAAATAGCACTCACATCACTCTTACAATCAATACATAGAGCGGATTACGATCGAGTTAAGAAATGACTCTTTCATTAGAAACTTCTGTTTTATTGAAACGCTTTGGATCAAGAGAAACTTATGGTACATGCTTATGTAAGCGACAACGAACGGCGACGATATGGTGTGAAAAATGTGATATCGTGAACCTGAAAACATGCTTTCCAAATTGGGACTAGTGGAAATTCTAAAATAGATGAATTTATCAGATTTACTCAATTAAACGCTAAGGAAAGTATGGACTACCTCGAATGATCGAAGGTCCAAGGTGGAATTTGGATGAAGAAGTCGAAGTATGGGCTCGTACTGGTCCAATTAAGGTTATTCTAAAAAGTTTGGATAATTCTCATAATATAAGTCAAGAATTTATAGATCAAGTAAGTAAACATGTAGATTAATTCGTAGTCTCCAATTATGTGCAGAATTTTATATAAACTGGTCAACTGCACGATTTATGTACAACCGGAAATTAATAAAGTGTGAACACGAGTTGAAGTTAAACTCGCATATAAGGATTGGAGTCAAATCAGTCAATTCTATTTTGAATTTATCGTGATAATTTTTATGGACCAATATGTAAAAATGATTTAGATTTACATATACTGATATACTGTATGTTAAAAACTTTATATAACGGTAAAATTTTACTTTCCACTATAGGAGAGAAATGTAAATTTCGACATGACGATATTTTTCAATATTTTAAATTGTGGATCTATGTCACGTGACATCACGCTAGCCAATCTATTTGTAATTCTGGCCAGCACTATATTCTCGTGAATCCTATCGTGATTTGTTTTACTTAAGTGTTTGGGTGACTTCAGTATATTTGGAAAATGCCATTCAGGAAAAGGTCCGACAAGGTTTTGATGTATTAAACCGATATTTTTCGCAATATCGTTATATTGGAATTTGTCTATCGAAAAAATTTTTGATGTGGTTTTAGTACTGTAATGCCGTAGTATACCTAGTAAATTTATTAATTGTGGGGCGCAGTATTATATTTAATCTTAGTATATAAAATTTTAATTTATTTTTAGTTTTATTTTTAATTGGTCCGAAATGACGTTAAACTATTGGTTATTAATTTTGAGGATAATTTAATGTCCGAAGTGACGTTAAACTATGAATCAGGTGATTTAAGGACAATTGGAGATCTTTAGGTCAGGTGAATCAGAATATCAGATGATTAATTTGTAGATCATTACGTTGAAATTAAAAATCATTACAAATCATAATTAAGGTAGTAGAGAATGATCATTATGGATGAAAATAATTAAGGATTAAGAATTCATGGATCTTAAAATTTATAAAGATAATCTAATGAAAAGGTCAGATTTGCGAAGATAATCTTCATGGAAACTTTCGAGGTTAAAATCCATAAAATTAAATTAACAATTTGGTGAAACATAAACAAATATAAATAGGGACAATAATGTGACTTCTCCAAAAACGAGTTACACTTTTAGAGTAATAAATTTAGAAGCTATGAATTTTGATATAATTATTTGATTTATTATTTAACGTTATTAAACCAAGCATATTATTGTATTAATTTATATTTTTAATAAAGAGTTATTTTGTTAATATCTAAGGTGGCAACGTGATTTATCACGGGCTTAGGTGTTACAGTACTTAAGTGTTTGTTTAAGTCGATCCGTTCCAAGCTTTTACATAATAAGATCGAAAAATAAAATTTTGTGAAATTTACCGGAATTACAAATTAATCATTTATTGGAACACTTCAGAAATTAATTATATAAATAGATGTTCGGACTGTATGTTTGAAAGAAAATTTTCGTAGTTGGACTAGTGAAAATACTAAAATTGATGAATTCATAAGACATGCTCAATTAATGCTAACGAAATAAGAATTATCCTGAATGAATTGATTTTGATATTAGACATGAACAAAAATATCGATGAGAAAGTGCTGCCAGCACTAGTAATTTCATTAGTATGAAAGAATTATCAAAATCTAAATAAATTTAATTGTAATGTTGCGTTAGAAATTGATAGTAATAGATGAGATTGGCTTTTCTGTCCAGTACAGTTTCGTAATGTTATAACTAATACGAATAAAAAGAATTTAAAATAATTACATTTATAAAAATCTATCTTATTTTAGAATTTATTTCAGTAAGAATAATAATTTTTACTTGAAGATTCCAACGTCTAGTAGCTATTCCTTTCAGTCGATTTAACATAGTTGATATAATTAGTAGGACATTTTAACTTGTCCATATTTTCCGATAAGTTTGAAAGGTATTAAGGGGGTTTAAGTTAATAAATAAACTAAATATATAAGTTTATTGAAATTTAAAATTAAATAGGGATAAACAGCGATTAAATTAGGACAATCTTATTGTTAATTGAGATGATTTTCAAGATTTCATAATCATTCTATGTTAGATAAAAATTTTAAAAACTTACCATCATAGCTTCTTAACTTATTAGAACGATGTTTTTTTATAAAATCTCGAAAAAAAAACCGAAAAAAAAGAAAAAAGAAAATAAGAAAATAATAATTTGTGTTTGCGATATAATCATGTTAATTTAAACGAAATGAAAGCTTAATTAATTTGTGAATGAAATTTTAAAAAGTCTAAGAAATATTTCTAATATTAAGTTTGAGTTTGTGATGTTTGTGTTTACGATAAAGCGAATAAATAATGATAAAAAAGGATTTATAAATTAATTAGAATCGAAAATAAAAAAGTAAAAAATGCGATTTTAAGCATGATCTAATAATGGGCGACTACAATAAATAGCCATTTCATGACATTGTGCTATGTTAAAATCAAAATTTTTTAAATTTGAAAATTTGATTTCTTCGGCAGCATCAAATTGATTAGATAAATCGGATGGATCAGGACTATCACAAATTTCTGAGATCCAATTTCCAAAGCATTCATGAAGTTGAGATGCTGCTGGCCTGTTTAATGGATTAACATCTAAGCACTGAAACATTAATCTAGAATAAACAGCTGGAGTCCCATTGACAATACTTGGTCTTAAACCCGAACAGATTTCTTTAATAAGTTGTTTATCATGAGGTCTATCATAATAAGGACGTACACCAGCTGACAACATCCACATGATCATGCCAAAGCTATAAATATCGGAGGCTTTAGTTAGCAAATTTTTGTTAAAAATCTCCGGAGCAACGAAAGGTATTACGCCATAAATTTGTTGAAATGACATCAATTTATCAGCAGGCAAGTGCAATCCGGTATCTGTGATTTTAGTATCAATCGAGTTCACGTCACACTCGACTAGTATATTTCCTCCGTGTAAATTTCCATGAACAAGACCATGTCCATGAATAAAATTTAGACCTGCGGATATTGACCATAACATATCTACAATATCTCTCCAACAAAGAATTCCCATAGTTTCTTCAAGATACATGTATAAATTCCCGTTTTTGTAATACCTCATAACGAACATGTAACATGCCGTTGGATCTTTGGTTACACCAAAACATTCTGCAAGTGCTCCACTTTGCAAGCATTTATAATATCTGTACAACTATTAATTTTATTTTTTTTAAAAAAAGATAAGATGGTTAATAATAAATAATATATATAGTCATTTCATGTGAGTCAAAATATTGTTGGTCCGATTCTATCACCACCCAAAATTTAATTTAATAATTCGTGATTATTATCTCGTTAGTTTTACGATCAAATTTGTTTATAATTCTATTTTTTCTTTCATAATATGGCCATAAATCAGTGATATACCGTATAAGGGGGGGCATAGTACCTGGGGTATGGGTACAGGAATTTATATTGCGTAATTTATTTTACAATACAGTTCCTAGTATTATACCACGAGTATATTACAAATTTTAAAGGTTAAAAATCGAATATCCATGCAAAATAATATCCGGGTACTTTAAAAAACCAAAAAAAATTTCATGTGGCCGTAGTGTTCAGACCCGTAACCCGTTATTAACAGGCTATAACGGATATCCGTTTAAATTATCGGATACAACCGATTTAAACCCGATAAATGATATCGGATATCAGTTTTTAACGGATTATCGGGTTATCGGTTTAAACGGTTAGCTAAACGGGTTGGAGAACTTTTGATGCGTTTGATCTGATTAAACCATCATTAACCCGTTAACACCCGCTATCCAACCGTTAAAACCCTTTATCAAACCGTTTATCGACCTGCTGTTAACCAACCTGGGTTAACCCAATAAGAAACCGGGTCAAACTTTCCTTAGCAGGTGCCAACCCGGGTTTGTATTAGTACCTTAATGGGTCAACCCATTTACCCGTCAAGAATTCGGGTCTGAAACGGGTACTGTGCATAGGGGGTACTGTGGCCCGCAAAATACGGTAAATAGACGCAACTTAGAGTTGGGCGCCGAAACTCTTTGCCGAAATCCCAAATCAAATTTTAAAGTTGAATTTCGGTAATAATTTGAAATTTGGCATAAGTTTTTGATTTTCAGCAGCAGTTTGGGATTTTGGCAACTTTGGGATTTGGGATTTCAATTTGATTACTAACTATTGTCAAAATTTCAAACCATTGCTGAAATCTAGAATTTAGTTTGGGATTTCGGCAAAGAGTTTCGGCATTTGCATCCAACTCTAGACGCAACGCACATTAAATTGTAATTGCGCTTATTATTATTTTATTCTTACATATAGTGCGCATATAATTAAACAAACTTTTTCAAGGCGCGTATAAAAATTTTTTGATGTTGGTCCAACATTAAAAATTTTTCAGGATTGATTGTTGAGCATTTTGATCACATGTTTATTGGTTTGCGAAACCTGATCAGAACATGTACCTGATATGTTATTGAATAAATTAAATACTTGCCTGATTCACAAATTCTTGACTCATATTCTGAGAATTATTTAATCGTTTTAAAATAACCTTGATGGGGCCACTTCGAGTCCATATTTCTGCCTCTTCATCTAAATTCCACCTTGGACCTTCCATCCATACTGCGGAATAAATTGAGCTGAAGGCTCCTCGTTTATTTATATTCTCTATCAAGTCAAAATGGTCAAATTCAATCCATTCAAGACAGTCCATACAACTTTTAGCATTTAACTGAGTATATTTTATAAATTCATCAATTTTAGTATTTTCACTAGTCCAATTATGAAAATTTTCTTTCAAATTTATAACATCGCAATTCTTACACCATGCAACCGCAATTCGCTGCCTTTTACAATCTGAACACTCCCCGTAAGTCTTTCTGGATCCGGAATGTTGAGACATTTCTTGAATTTAAAAAATGAAACTCTCATTTTTCGGCTTTTCTCATGAATCAATATTTAACAGTTTTGATTTCGGCAATCAATATTTGCCGAAAGGCTAAATGTTTCGGAATAGTCACTTTCTATTAGTTCTCTATTAATAGATTTGCAGAAATTTATCCACATGAATCCGAATATGTACATGTGATGATCAGGTGGGTTAGGGTTGTGCATAATTGTCACATGGAATGATTTTCAGTCTATTTTTATTACGAAAACTATTTGAACATTTGACTGTTAACTCTCTATTATGTGATTGTGGCTATGCTCTTATAATATAACATAAACAATACGTTGAAAAAAATGCCAAATATATAAGAAATATATAAAACAACAATTTGTTATTCTATACTGTATCTAATATAAAATAATATAACATATTGGCCTATTATCAACCAAAAATAGAATTATTATTAATCTTTCTATCTAATAAAAATATTCAATAAAAGTATTTTATTCTTAAAAATTGATAAATTTGAACATAATATTAATTTAAAAAGTTTTTTGTATGAATTGTATTGGTAACCGGACACTTTCGCCGAAGCCCATTTCACCGAAGTGAAATTTCGCTGAAGTATCATTTCATCGAATAGCCATTTCGCTGTCGTGAATGGACATTTTGCCGAAGAACTCTTTGCTGAAGCGAATTCAACATTTCGCCAAGAATGGTATCTACATTTTTATAAAAATATTTAATGCGCGCGATGCATATAATTAAAAAATTTTTGAAGAACAAAATTCATTTAACTATATTTATTTAAAATACCTTCTTTCAAAATATCATCACTTTAATATCCAAGTAGCTTATCACTTCTGTACCTCCGATCAGTTCCATATATAGATTCTTTATTTATTTTTGTTTCAATTTCTTGAGACATTCTGTAACCATAATTACCCGAATTATTTATTAATTACGTAATCAAATGAAACTTGTTTTTTGGAAACTTTGGAAACTTCGAATACTTAAGGAAACTTCGAATACTTATGGAAACTATGGAAACTATGGAAACTTTGGAAACTTTGGAAACTTGCAATTATACTCGTTCTAATTTTACTTATTATTTTTATTTTATCATTATCGTTATTGAAGTTGAATTTCTAGACCATAATTTTCAATTGGAAACATTCGTTATTTATATAAAAGCTTTAATTAACAATTATACAAAATTAAATGTCTTAATATTTAAAAATTGGAAATGGAATAATATAACAATACCGTTTTTAGTTTATATAACAATTATAATCTCAAGAAAATCGAATTAATTAATAATAGGATATCTATTGACAAATTTTGGAGTATTTCTAATCTAGATATTATAAATTTTAAAAACTGTACTATTGAAAGTTGGGTTATGGCAAAGGTTACAAAAAATTTTTATGACAAGTTGATATGGAATCCTAAAGAAAAAAATTACTCCACCAAAAATTAATGACTGCTGTCATGTATAATCACATGATCCTTAGCCAATCATAATGAATGCCCGAGTCGGTTTTAAAGGACGCTTGTAGCCAGCGCTGAAGTGCCCAATCTCACCTTATTGATCTTATTGAGATCCTTTAAAGAGTACTTTTCGACGTTTCGTATATTTGTTGTATTTATTGTATTTATACAAATTTAAAAACGATTTTTAGAAGTCACGTGATTGAACACGACGTCAAACAAATTTACAGCATTAATATCATCAAAAATAAAAAATAATATATACTTTTTCCACTTGGTCAAGTTTATCTAATATCAACATAACATCATAATCCACAAAATCTAAAAACAATATTTCATGGGACCTGGAAAGTTTTCCTGTGAATTTTTACTCAATCTGCTTTTCTTTACAAATAAAAAAATATGAGACATGTTATTAAGATTTTAGTTTCACATGTATTCTTGAGATTCAAGAAGAGTAAAAAACGAATTATTTGCCATTAAAAGTAATGATCGTACGGATTTTCGATCAATTAATTTATTATATAATAAGCTCATTCTCATTTATTAATTTCTTTCATTGAATATGATACAATATTATTCCTATTAAAATATGCCTTGCGACAGGATTACTCGACGCGAAAGTCTAAAAATTCGAAATATTATTAATAATTCTCAAGGAGAATTGGTATCTTCAATACAAAACAATCGAAGAAAGTCGCGTAAAAGTAAAAAAAATTCGTTTTACTTAAAAAAATATAAAAGGAAGTTAAAATATTCACAGAAAAATAAGTAAGGAGTAGGATATGGTCGAGGGCTCTCGTTATGCGATTTGAGTTCACTAGCTTCATACTCTGAAACTTACAATTTTTTTTTTAGAGACAATTTGGAGGAAACGAAGGAAACGAAGTATGTACAGACTGAATTATCGAATAACGACCTTATTCATTATAACGATTACGGTATCAACACCGACCTTACTATCGCTCCTGTTTCCGAAATAAGGTCAATTTCAGTCTGGAACGGTGACAGCGACGACCGTTATGATTATTTTGATAGAATCTCTTATAATCGTAACGGTTCGATCCAAAATATACAACGAAATTTTAAGCAAAGTAGATAATAATTCCTTTGTACATTCATAGTTGTCTTTTAAATTTGGGACTTCAAATAAAAATAATATAAATTCTTACTCGTTTGGTTCGAACGCAAACGGAAAATTCTGTACTTTTCTTGAATTTTAAAATATTTTAAACTAAGTATATAGTTAATTACAAGTATAATATTATAAATATCGATTTTTCTTTTTATTTTTTTATTCCGTTTAATACAATTTTAACCAATCTTTTTATTGTAATAATTTTTAAATTTAACGTTAATAAAGTTATAATTAAGTATACTCGAAAAGCTATTTTTGATCTCGTTGAATGTATGAGACCTCTGATCAAATAATTTCAATTCATAAAGATCGAGAATTCATTTAAAATGGAAATTCTACTAGATATTTGTTACTATATTAATGCAAAATAGTTTTCTTTGTTTGAGCTTTCTAATTAGATTGAAATTCAGTATATTAAAATACTCTATGATCAGATCGTTTTAGCCCTGCGAAATTTAACGATGGAGAATATTCAACGAATTATGTAAATATTTTTCAAATAACGAATAAAGATTAATTTAATAAATTAATTAATTATTAATCTTCCATTTAACGCGTGCTGATAACGAAATTCTAAAAAGGGAATTAACTTCGGCTCAATTTATAAAGTTTGTAATTTCTTTCTCTATTTAATATTATTTTCATAATAATAAAATAATTTTTTACTGTAGCCAACAATACTTAAATATGCTTTATAACGAAAAATACACGTAAGTAGTAATAAATAGAGTAATATTAAATTTTGAATCAATATTAACTATTTCAGTTCAGTTCTCATATAAAATCAGAAAAAAATATGATACTATATGCATCATTGACAGCAAAAGAAAACCAAATCTCATCTCTTAAGAAAAATCTGGAGGAAATGACTTTTAAAGTTAATAAGGAATCACAAGAAAAAGATAATTGTATCTTTTTTCTAAGGAAGAGGCTAGAAGAAATGACTAATAAAGCTAATGAAGAAACGCGAAATAATTTCAACCTATCTACGTTATTAAAGGAAAATGAAAAAAACTTGAAATTCTTGAAAAGAAAGATAACAAAGTCGATTACAGCACTCTTCTTAACAATATGGAAAATATTATTTATATTCAGAAAATTCTTAATAATCTCGATGATTGTTCAGACGAATATATATGAGAGTCATGAGAATTGCATTAATTATCTTAAGGCTGAGTATGAAAAATTAACGTGTATTATCAATATTGAGATTGAAAAAAAACTTGATATTCTTGAAGAAAGAGTTGATTATCTTGAAAAAGTTAATTTTACTAATTTTAGACAGTAAAATAAAGCGCTTTATAAAAATTATTCTTTAACTAGAATTAAAGATTATTATCATACTAGAAAACCAACTAAAGCTTTATTAAATAAAAAACAAATCTTCCCAGGGGAAATAACCTTGTGAAATACCAAATAACCTTATAGGATGGTTCAAGCGTAACATGTTAGACACGATATGATTATTATACAAACATATTTTAATGTTTTCTTTTAATAGATCAAAACATTATCATTACATTTACGTCAATAACTTCATAAAATATCAATTATGACCCGGAAAAACTTTTAAATATTTCTTAATCAACTAGTATTAACTAATACGAAGTTCTTTTTTGCATAAAAAAATTAAATATATCAAAAAATGAAACTTTTCTAATTTCTGTAAGCTTATCAAGAGCTGCACCCGCCATGTAATAATTAATTTTTGAAATTACATTGAAATTTTAGAACAAATAAAACTATAAAGAATAAAATTATAACAAAATTTAATCCAAAGACAAAACATAAAGAATTGATAAATCTGTCTTGTCTATTAATTATTTGAAATTGTAAATCAATGAGTTTTTCTAAAGCATGAATTGTAGTTTGATAATAATAAGTACGCATTCTTTCTAACCGAGTATTCTCTTTATGTTTATTGAAATTTTGCTTATCATTTTGCCGAGATTGCTCAGTATAAAAATCTTGCTCAATGCTAGTCAAAGGAACTTGAGCGTTAGGATAATTTCGATTTCGAGAGTAAAAATGTTCAATTTCTTGAGACATATTTCTTTAATTTTATAATTTATTAGAGTGATGAGAATGAACTATGGACTTTTTATACCTGCATTATTTATAAGGAAAGTTAAAATACTTTGTTTAGTAATGCTAATAAATAATAAATTTTCTATTAACAAAGAACTTGTTCTTTAACAGGAATCGATTGAAGGAAATTTAAATAGTACATCGATAAATCATAAATTATAAATATGACGGCTAAAAATTTGATAAAATAAATGCTAATCTTTATTAAAATGAATGCTTCAATCAAAAACTCAACTAAAGCTTTATTAAATAAACTACATATCTTCCCTGAGGAAATGACCTTATGCATGGGATGGTTCAAGCGTAACAAGTTGGACACGATACGATTATTATTATAACATATATTACACTTTTTTTTTAATAGATCAGAACATTATCATGATCTTTTACGTCAATACCTTCATAATAATATCAATTATGACCCGGAAGAACTTTTTCAATTATTTTTAACAATCGGTTCATTGACGTTAAAAATTTATATTTTACATTATGGGACGGTTCAGAAGTAATACACTACAAAAAAATGGATGAAACTCGTGATATTTTTTATCACCGTTTTTATGTAGTCAAAAATGAGATTTTATCTTTATGGAACAATAACAATTTCGAAAAAGAAAATAGTACATATTTTATTCAACCAATATCAGAAGATAGATGCCTAAGTAGTATCGTGGTTGGTGGCGAAAACGTATTTGAAGATGATCACGTTTAAAAAGCCAATTATATGATAGAAAATTTGATTGGAGTAGTGGATTTTAATAATTTCGTTTGTCAGTTTGAAATATAATATTTATCTCACAAAATCGACCAATTTTTAAAATGAATCAAAACTCAAAATCGGCTGTACTAGTAAATAGTATTGAACAGCTAATTGTCCTTTCGAAAATTTCAAATGTTATTTCTTTTATAACTCTCTGATATTTTAATAACGATACTCTTCAAAACTGAATTTGGAAACTTTGGAAACTTTGGTGGTTGTGTAACATTATAGATTTTTCCAATATTTTTTCTTTTCTTTTTATTTCTCTATTCCTTATTGTAATAATTTTGAATTTAATAAAGTTATAGTTTCAAAAGTTTATTTTGATCTCGTTGTTTTTATTTAATTTATAAGAATTACCTAATTTTTAAAAACAAACTTTATGAACTAATCAAAGAATATGCGTAGTATGGTTTTTACGCGCAAAAGAATCATAATATGAGATCGGGAAATTGGAAATTATAGAAACTATGGAAACTTTGGGAACTTTGGGAACTCATGCGATTATACTCGTTCTAAAACTTTGTTTTGATTGGTATAGTATCACGTGACTTCCAAAAATTGTTTTTTCCAAATAAAACTAAGAAACTATGCATAAATGCTGTTGTTCTTATCAAGTTGCCCGAAAAAACGTGTAAACTTACTTTAGTGGGAATCTGAGTTTCTCTCTTTCTTTTTTTTCGTAAATCAATTGAAATATTGATTTTGTATAAATACAACCAATATACGAAAATTACTCTCAATCTAAATTCATAAAGGACTGATCAATAAGGTGAGATTGGGCTTAACGGCACACTCATGCCCACCACTTGCTATTATTTCTCTTGTTTATTTTATTTTATTTTGTTTTCGTATTCAGGAGTAATAGTAATTCGTTCTTTTTGTACTATCCCATTTTTTTTTCCTATTTTTTTTCCTTACAATTACCTTGCGCGCACAATATTCGTTATTCTCTATCTTTCAGATGACCCGATACAATAAACGCGAGAAAAGTTACACAAAATCAAAAGAAAAAAGAAGAACCTTAAGTTTCAAAAAGAAATTTTGGTCAGGAATGTTTGATATTGCTCAGCATAAAAATATTGGATTAGTATTGGAAATTGCAAGAAATAAAAGAACGATAAAAGAACTAAATATGAAATTTAAAAATGTTACTAATAATTACCAAAAAAATATGGAAATAGTAAATGAATGGAAAGAATTATTTTATACCCAAATAGAAGTTGCTGAAGAATGGAAAAAAAAATATTATGTAGAATTTATTAAAAAGTAAGTGGTCGAAATTAAATTTTTCGAATGATAAAATAAATTTAAATTTCATATTGATAGAATGTATTTTTTTAAGTAATTGTCAATTAGATAACGATAATGATCAATTTGACGTAAAATGATAATTTTATTGGAAGCTTGAACTAATTACGATGATAAGTATATTATGTATTTTTATCGTTGTTTGTTTGTCTTGCTTGTTAAAGCGGGAGATTTTTATAAATAACGATAATAATACTTGATATAGCGAATAAATTTGACTTGATAAAGCTATAACCAATTTCAGCCGGAATTAAAGTTTAAAATTCAATAATTCTCATTATATATATTATTATTCATAACTCCTTGTGTTTCATTTCTAAATGATATAAAACTTGATTCAATCAGGAATTGAAATTTTTTGAAAGTATTGTTGTTACGTAGATTAAATTTATTAATAAGTAAGTTTCTCCAATTATTATAATCATTATAAATTTCATATTGATGGAATATTTTTTTAAAAAAAAATTGGTAAGGTACTGCTAGAAATTGAGCATAAAGAATTACATTACTTTAGGTTATCATACAACCATAATAAAAAAAGTTGCGGCGAAGTAGTAATTCTCGTTTTACTAGACCTAAAAAAATAATTGTTATTGTATTGTGATTCCTGTAACCAAAAAAGTTTTAAAAAACCATATGTTGAATTTTTTTGGTACTGATGTAAGCATGTAGCCTTCAAGCAAAAAACTCCTTACAGTTTTAAATTTACATTGACCTTTAATTCAAACTATTTCATAATAATCATGATTGGTATTTTTATTTTATTTTTAAAGTACGTAAATGATATTCTATGTTTAATAAAATAATGAACTATTAAATGAAGCCTTAACAAAAGCTTTTTTTCTTAAAAAAAAAAATATATAATAATTTTATAATTTATAAACAAATCGCTTCTCATAATGATCAAGTTAATAATGATTTCAATTCAAAAAACTCGCCAGAAAAGTTATGATAATTAAATTCAAGAATGGATAAAACATCATCTAGAAAAAAAAGAACTTAAAAACTAACCATTTAATTCCCTTAACACCAGCAACTTTTATAATAAATGCTGCCCAAAAATTCAGAAATAGCCTTTCCGCTTTCCATCACTGCTTCAACATATGAACAAGGATACTTTAATTTCCAAGTCATGTGCCATCGGCATTTATAAATTCATTGGTTGGGCTGAAAGAAAAATCACATGAAATTAACTAATAAGCATTTATCCTATCAAATGAGCATTCAATGTATCTTTGGCGAGCTTTTCTCAATTAAGCATACTTTTAATTCTCTTTGGTTCTAAGGTTTCCACGAAAGCAATTATAAGCAGATTGGATTGTAAGATTCTGTGTTAAGACTTATTGGCCTATCTATTATTTGTTACCAGAAAAAAGTATACTGAAAAATTGACAGTCTTAAAACTAAAACTTTTTTTTTCTTTTGTTTTAAAGAAAGATATTCTCACTTCATATTTATTTGACTTATCATTTTTTTCCCCTAAAATTTTTTTTTAATACCAGTTGGTGTTTGTGACTTTAACAATAGATATTGTGATTGTTATCCATATTCAAATTATCAAAAAACATATCAATTAATGCATTGTTCATTTTCTAATTTTATTCTTTTACGATACAGTAAACGCATTAGTACGTGCACTTTATGAAGTCACGTAGAAAGCACAAAGGATAATATTCAAGTGAAAGAATTAATTGAGAAAGAGAATAACATTCAGCAGAAAATAAAAGATACTGTATTAAGTTCTTTTTAATAATAATGGAGTAATATTATACTTTTATTTATTTTTTTGACCATTTTAATAAATTAAAAAGAAAATTTCTAATTTTAACCGGAGGGGAAATTCCTTCCGTGACGAATAATGGGTGACAAATAGGTTTTATTAACAAAAAATTTCTCTGTCCCCAGATTAATTAACAAAAATGAAGACCGTGGGAGTGTGATACGTTGTGATAAATAAACCTGACCCCTAATCTTAACCTCTAACTCTAATAAGTATTAGGGAGAGAATTTCCCCTCCGGTTAAACGTAGTTATTTTCAATTAACAATATATATCTAATATCTTATGTGTCATCTTCATTATCTTGTATGATATCTTGTTGATTATTAAATTTGTTTTCTCGGAAATTATTATTAGGGTATTGCTAAACATCACCGGTGGTGAAATTATAATGTAATGCCGGCCAGTATTTTATTAGATTTTTAATTCTGGTCGAAAGTATATTATAATGCTGGTACGGTTCACCGTCGGTGAGCTCTTATTATTATATATAATCAACAATTAATTTTAAGTCATTTACTTTATTTATGTTACAATATTAGCGAAGCGACGAAGCGTTTATGTCTTATACCGCAGGACCAATTACATTTAACAAGTATAGTTCATTTTATTTAATATATACAAAATATAGTTAATATACAAAAATATACATAAGCAGTATATAATTTGAATACAAAACATAGCTTATATACAAAAATATACATAAGTACTATACTGGAATTATTGAAAACGTGTCATTGGCATATTCAATTCTACATTTACCATTATCTTCTCTAATACAATCATCTGCATCTTCAGCTTCGAACATTAACCATTCAATAGATATTTGAGGTATTGTACGTCCTCCCATTTCTCTGTATTTTATGAATAACCAACCAACAACTCCTAAAAAGCATAAAATATTCATTATAAGTATAGTAATCCAATATCCTCCCCCGATTTCTAATCTCACTCCAGTTTCTCCTTTAATTAAAAGCTGGACTGGTATTTCTATGCCTTTATCTGACAATAAGATTCGTCTAGCAATGACTCCAGAGGCAGTAATGCCACGTAATAATTCGATAAATTTAGCTCTTACCAGATCCACATTATTTGTGTCAGGAGCCAAACATCCTCCAAAATTAACTGTGTCTTTGCATTGAGGCATCAGGATATGACCATCATATGATGCTAATGATTTATGCATAAATTCACCATATACTGGCTTTGGGCTAGAGTAATCTACTCTATTGTTACTAATTCCTCTAGTACCACAGGTATCACATCCTGCTGTTATATATTCAACATAATCAACATGTGCATTCATTAAGCAGCTAATTTGTAAACCTTTTGTAGGACGACATATCTGTAAGTTTCCAGCTATATCAAACTTTCCGACACATGATGAGTTGACGGGTAATATTTGTACGAAATTTAGGGTTATTCGAGTAGTTTCATTAAGATTATCTTGCTCAAGTTTAACAATTTCTCCCATCCACCGACCCTCTAATCCAGAATTTGCTTGTATGGTTTGTATTAAATCAAATAATGGGGTTGGTTGTGTTATATTTAGATCACGAAAAGAATTTGATCCTAGAATTGGATAAGTTTCAGGAGTATTGTAACACATAGTACTCAAACTAAAAGCTGGAATAGTCTCATTCTTAGCTTGTACCAACTTATAATTTATATTTGAATTGTTATCGGTTGTTGCTACCATCACTATTCTTTCATCATCAACTAAATCTCCCCAGTGCATAGATAACTGCTTAGAAATTCCATTTACCATCAAATCTGAAGCACCTTGTAACCACTGAAACCTAAATTTAGATTGCAATAATGCCGGACATCCCCCGTCCTCTTCCACACATGGTTTTAAAGGATCAGCGTTAAACGCTCCACCCTTAATTGATAAAGATCCTGGTATTGTAGTTGTGCTTATTGCAAATCCAATAACTATTTCGAGTGTTCCAACTAAAGCAATTATAAAAATAATAATTCTTAGTACTAGTGGAACTTTTCTCTCTGTTAATAATAGTTTAACAGACTGTAACATTCCGGTATCTTGATTATTGGCTACTGCCATTAAAGCGCGTGGTTCAATTTCTCTTTCGTTATATATTATTAAATAACTCATCACCCAATTAAGCAGATTACTAATAATCCGCATAATTAGATGCAACGATACGTATGTTAGAATCATCGGTATTGCTGTTATAAAAGCGCTACCGACCGGAAACACCAATTCTATACGTCCGACTCCAACTGACGTAATAAATCCGGTTAGACATATTAAAATAAACAATCCAAAGTATGTCACAAAACTATTATAATATAAATTCATGATACTATTATAATATTTCTTGATATAGTTAATCAAGATAATCAAGATACGATGTTTCTCTAAATCGTTATTATACGAGAAATATTTGAAGTTTAGTAAGAAGTTTCTTAATTCTCCTTTTAAAGAAGGATGTATATTTATATATAATTTAAAAAATCTAGATTTTATTATTTATAGTAGTCAATCTTTAAAATAATTTTATTTTGTCACGCATTAAAATGGATTTATAAAGTATATGAAATCTTTTGCTGCGATTATCTCGCGATCTAATCAGTAAATCAGTGTTGTGCTCACGCTGCCGCATATACCGTATTTTGCGGTAAATAAGCACCCCTGACCAGAATTATGGCAATTTTGGCCAGAATTATGAGGATCTTGGCCGGCATCAAATGCAAAAAAGGGGTGCTTATATACCGCAAAATACAGTACGTGTAAAACATAAACATAGTCATACTGTATATTTAAAACAGCAGAGAATTCTTCGATCGAATTCTTTTTCACTATTTATAGAATTTCCAGAACTTTTACAACCATAGTGTATCACTGGGGTGGTCAATGGACTAATAAAATCAATTGATCAATTTTTTTGTCATCATATATACTAAAAATTGCCTTTTATTATAAATTTTCCTATTAAAATTGATTGATTTATTTTTAAACTTCCATAAATCGAAACTCTTCTCATTATTCACATTGTATATTTCTGCAGGAACATTCCAAACAATAATCTCTTTCACATAACGCCTTTCCTTTTCTCTCCAATGATATTCCCGCTCTGAAATAACCTTTTAGCAATAAAAAAAAAAAAATTTCTTAAAAAGCGAGGTGTTACATTGCTTTTAAAGTTATTGTGTATGTTTTGACTTTTAGTATTACATAAAAACAAATAAGGCACAGTTTATCGAGTTTTTATGATTCGGTTTTTTTAATGGGAAAATGCCTCCTATTTCAAGGCGTTCTCGACAATTAAAAAAACACGTGAAATACAAGCTCAAAATTAAAAGAAAGAAAGATGATAAAAATGATATAATGAATCTGACTAGCCTTAAAATAAATAAAATGATATAATGAATTTATTACTTAATTATAAATATAAATAAAAGTAACCGGTATTTTCCGAAATTAATGTGTTAAATATTGATTGGTATCAAATTTACAAAAAATTTGTAATAGCGAAAATTGCATGAGACTTTGATTTTATTAGTCCCCAACGTATCACGCGCTTGTTTATATGCGAACCCGTTGTTCTGTCAACATACTGTAGTTTCACAAAACTAAGTCAAGTCCTATAGTAAAATCTACTATTGTATAATATGTTACTGGTTTTATTTCCTGAAGTTAATTCTATATACAGTATATATATATATCTATCTTTCACTGCGGAACTCGGCAGCATCAACTTACGCTAAAAATCAATTCACGTGATGCTGGCTACGCCTCTGAGGCGCAGAAATTTTATCATGACCAGACTTCAGGTCGATTTTGATCAGCTGAGCGTGGCCAATCAATCCGAGACTTCAAAGTCATACCTCTCGAAAGTTCTTCTAGTCGATTATCCGATTCATCTCTTGAAGAAAATAGTAAACGTTTTAAGCGAGGTTTGCAGTAAATTTTTTATTTTTATGAGAAATCTGTGTAATAAAGCTTAGCACATAGTGCCGTGTATGCAATATGCAAATATGCAATAAAGTAACACTAGCGCTAAAGAAATTTTTTATATAACTCTGGCAACCCCCCGGGTCCTATTACACCGCATAAAATTCTGCGTAGTATAACAGCAGATTAAAAAACTTCCACACATCACTGAAATAAACTCTGGAATAAAATCTCATTGAGCTTGAAAAAACATATTTAGCCTCACGTAATATTCCAAGATTTTAAAAGCTGATCATTTTAATGAATTATTTGAATCAAGTAACTGATTCAGACCGGCTGAGCTGATATCGAACTAACCAATTTTATATTTATTATTTCTAAAAGCATTTTTTTAATGTTATTGTCGTATAAAACTTTTTATTCCCCTTTACGAATATCCTCATATAAAACTCATTCTATATATCGAAATGTGATTTCTATATTTATAAATATATAAATTTTTTTTTTTCGATATCAAGATCTCTTACCATTTTTTGGATATCTATGTGAAATTTTACTCCGACTTTATATAAAAGAATACTTATGATTCGCTCAAATGATTTTTGTCGATTTTAGTACTTAATAGCTTGCTCATCTAAGGAAAGTCATTCTACAAAATCAAAACAACAATAACATTACCGGATCGGTCATAACCGAGTAAAAATTCTAATTTACCTTTTGATTAGTGCATAAGGTTCATCCAGTAATTTTCGCGATAAAATAAAAAAAAAATCTTACATAAACAGTATATATAAGAAAGTTTTCTTTTCTTCCCATAAACAAACCTTAGATTAATCGAAACAAAAAAAAAAATGTCCGAAAAAAACAATTTAAATGAAAATATGTTAAGTGAAAAAGAAAAAGCCCTTGCCGGACTTCCATATTCAGGATTTTCCGAAGAATTAATTAATGATCGGTTTAAAGCTAGAGAAATACTTTATAAATTTAATAATTCTAAACCAATTCGTTTTAAAACTGATGAATATCGTGAAAGAGAAAACATTTTTCGTCAATAATTTGGTAGTGTTGGTAAGGATGTTGAAATTGAACCACCATTCTATTGTGATTATGTGAGTTTTTATCATATTCAATTATATTTGTGACGAAATTAATATTTTTATTACGGTAATTTCGTAGGGATATAATATTCATATTGGGGATAATTTTTTTTGTAATTTTAATTGTACAATATTGGACTGTAATAAAGTTGAAATTGGAGATCGTGTTCTATTTGGACCAAATGTTTCACTTTACCCCGTATCTCATCCTATACAACCTGAAGAAAGAGTAAATGGTCCTGAACTTGCGTTCCCCATAAAGGTATTAACCATAATAAAATTACTTTGATAATTTTTTAAACAAAGTTTGATTTTTTATTTTATATTAGATTGGAAATGACTGGAAAAAAACCCTATTATTCCCAACTCCCCATGAAATACTAAATAATAATGATTATTTTCGTTATTAATAATAACCAATATGTTTAGATTGCGAAACTTTTTTTTTTTTTAATAACATTTTAATTTCTTTATGTGTCACGATAAATGGACTCTTTGCATACTGTATACTCTGAACTCGAAGTCTTTTTACTAGAAAAAATTCAATATATTTACTGCTTAACTTTGAGATCACACTTTAGATCACAGAAAACACTTCGATCACACTTTCTTTGGGTTATTGAATAATGCTAAAATGTTGTTGGTACTGTAAGTATTAATAAAAAATACCTTTTGTCGTATTTAGAGACAATAACTAATATTTTTAAAGCTATTATATATTTATTTGTAAAAAATTATTTTTAGGCGCTTAATACACTAATAATATGTATTTTTAACTATTTGCCCTATAAAATTTTTATCCGTTATTTCTGTAAAAACTCCGTTTTCACGGATCCATTCATGGAAAATGTAAACAATTCGATAAATTCCGTGATTAATTCCGGAAATACGAGCCTTTTACGGAAAACGATAAAAACAAGTCAAGAAAGTATTAGTAGTTTTATAGGTTTAGTATATGGATTATTTACTTGCTAATACTTTATTAGCATGCAATATTTATGTATTTTTGTATAGAAACTTTTTTAATTAATCTATTTATTTAAGGTAATAAAATGTTTTATACTTAAATAATCTTTAATTAATTTATAATTTATTTTTTTTTATATTTGAATAAATATATACAAATAATTAATGATTAATATTTTAATTAAATAATAGGTTTTAACAATCAACCTAAAAATTGCAATATGCCCAAATTCATTGGTCTAGCAAACGGCATATGTCTTGTAAAAATGGAAGTGAAAGTACGGCATGCGCTATAATTAATAGCTTATAAGTCGGTAGCGTCTATTAGCAATTACTTTTTTTATTTGTGTAATTCATCCCATTAAGTTTTATGAAAAAAATTCGCCTTACAAAAATATCTATTCATTGGTAATAGGTGACAAAGTTTATAAGATTTATTAATAGAAAGATAAAAAGTATCGCAAACGAAATATTATTATCCGTAACAGCTCTGATATTATTATAAATTTAAAAGAATAACGACTAAAATATTGACTTACTCAGATGGGTTTTAAGCTTTTAACTAATTAAACACGTCTTAAATCGTTAGTAGAGGAATCACGAATCAATCGTTAGTTGAACATTCTAGATTAGTGATATGCATTGGAAGCTTTCTATTTATAATTCAACACGTATTACCTTATACATGCGTATTTTTTATAACGGAGGCTTCCAATCATTTTTATTAGATTTGGAAGATTTGGAATATGCTTCCAACTTACAGAACATATCGCTGCTTAGACCAAGAGTTGAGACTTGAATTGCAGAACAACAAAATAAGGAAAATCTTGTACCGTTGTACGGAATGATTCTGAACGCAATTTACGAATTGAAGGACAATCATAATTTGGAAACCATATTCGTTTTGTTACAGTTATCGAATAAAAAGAATTTATTATATCTTTACACATAATAAGATACATCTTTTTTTTTTCAATAAGAATGAAATTTGCTCTTGAAAATTACCAACAGCGAGTTATTATTTCTTATAATTTAGTCCATTTCAACTTAATTATTGTTTTTGAGTATTACTAAACATATTATCGTATTTATTAGAACTAAAAAATAGGTAGTTAAGCATACAATTAATTTGAACGGACTTTAAATATACCTAAAATTTCTAAAAGTAAAAAATTATTTGAAAGTTGACGAATAAGATTTCGTAATAAGGAAATTCTACGCTAGATAAATTCATATATGAGATAGACTATTTTAAAACCTTATTACCGCCATATATTCTTAGTACTTATTATAACGATATAAATATAAAGAAACTATTTTATTTTACGAGAAAAAAAAATTTCTGTGTTTGTGTATAAATATTTGCTTATCTTAAACGAAATATATAGGGACGTATAATATTTGCTTTTAAACGAAATAGTAGTTAATTTGTGAAACATTACTTAGTTTGTGGTGTTTGTGATATCGAAAAAAACGAATAAATAATACCGATAAAAGGAATTAAATTTCTGATTGAAATCTATGATAAACTATAATAAAATTAAAAGTTAAATAAATTGAAAAATATGAGAATTAAACAAAGAAGAAACGCCAACCTCTAAGCATCTAATAATGGATGACTGAAATAAAAAGCTTTTTCGTGAATCGCAAAAGTGTTGAAATTAGAATTTTCTAAATTTGAGAATTTAATTTCTTCAGCAGCGTCAAATTGTTCTGATAAATCGGATGGGTTAGGGTCATCACAAATTGCAGTGATCCAATTTCCTAAGCATTCGTAAAGTTGAGATGCTGTTGGTCTATTTGATGGATTCGCATCTAAACATTGTAACATTAAATTGGAGAAAACAGATGGAGTTCCATCTACGACGCTTGGTCTTAATCCTAAGCAGATTTCTTGAATTAGTTGTTTATCATGAGGTCTATCACAATAAGGACGCACACCAGCTGATAACATCCACATGACCATACCAAAACTATATACATCAGATTCTTTAGTTGGCGTCTTTCCATCAAAGATCTCTGGAGCAACAAAGGGAACTACACCGTAAATTTGTTTGAATGGTATTTGTTTATCAACTGGTCCGTGTAATCCAGTATCCGTAATTTTAGTGTCAATAGAGTTCACATCACTTTCGACCAATATATTTCCTCCATGTAGATGTCCATGAACGAGGTCATGTTTGTGAATCAAATCTAGACCTGCGGATATTGACCATAACATGTCTACAATATCTCTCCAGCAAAGAATCCCCATAGTTTCTTCGAGGTACGAGTATAAATTTCCATTTTTATAATATCTCATAACGAACATGTAGCATGATGTTGGGTCTTTAGTTATACCAAAACAATCTGCAAGTGCTCCACTTTGCAAGCATTTATGATATCTATATAACTATTAGATAAAAAAGACTAAATGGTTAATATCAGTTATCATACGTAATCATACTCATGCGAATTAAAATTTTAAGAATTTATTGTTGACATCAATCTATTTTTTATGAAATTCACAATTAAAATGTACTACCAGGTTGAAATGCTACGAATAGTTGAGTCCGGTGTGATAATGATGAGTGGAGTACCATCAATTTAATTAAATTATGTGTATCATATAAAGTTTATTATTAGAATTTTTTTTTGACGATCATGATAACTTATAGTATTGTAGTAATTCCTATTATAATTCACACGTTCATAACTCTAGATTCTTATTGTTTTCATCCCAATTCCCAAATTCTGCAAATAGTTGTCTTTTTCATGACACCTTCCTTTTCAAATAAAAATTAATAATTCAAGCTTTTTTAGCTTTTTTTTGGATACTTCTCAATAAGAAAAAAATTTTTTCTTTAGTATTTTTCAAAAAAGCGAGGTGTCATGTTTTTTTAGGGTTTGTGTACTTCTTTAATCTTGTAGTATTGCACAAAGACTAATACGATTTATCGAAATTAGTTTCGGAAATTTAATGGCTTCTGTTTCAAGGCGTGCACGGATAAATTACTTTCCGAGAAACACTTGTTATGTTAATTTAACACTGTGAAATTCGATATACCGGAACCTTGATATATCGAATTGGGGTCTGGAACGGATTTATCATTAATTTACTATTGATGAAATGGATTTCTCGATATAACAGATCTTTGACAAACTTTACTAATTGAACGGATGGTTCCATTATATCGAATTTCACTGTGTATATGTTAATTTATAATATTTTTTAAAATGAGAAATTATAAATTAAAAAATCCGAATTAATCTAAAATACCGGTATTTAATTTATAACCGGCATAAATTAAGCCATTTCAAAAAAATTCTCTACTAATAATAAACTTCTATATGATACTTTACAATAAATAGTTTACATAAGTTTAATTTAATTAATTGATGGTTCACGTACTCAAGTGATAAATAAAATGAGCTGGTCAAAATCATCATCATAATATGGGAGGTATTATTTATCACTTGAGTACATTTCACATATTTATAAGTTACTTCTAAATATCACCGTACTCCACTCAACACTTCCACCGTACTCCACTACTATCGTCATAACCTGTTATCTATAACGAATCCACTGAAGAAACGGATCTAAATTTGTTTAAAAATTATATAAAATTTAAAGATCAGATCTTATTACTTATATACTATACAACGAATTATGGCTACCCTATAAAAAAATTCTAGAAAAATCTCCGATAAATGATCATTTTTCTAGTTTTATTCCGAAAGAAACCCAGTCACGTGATCATTTTCTGAAAAAAAATTTTATAAGGATAGATCAGATAAAAACTTTCACCTGCCTGATTAATAAATTCATGGTCCATGTTCTGAGAATTATCTAATCGTTTTAGAATCACCTTAATTGGACCAGTACGAGTCCATAATTCGGCCTCCTCGTCAAGATTCCATTTTGGGCCTTCCATCCATACTGCTGAATAAATCGAGCTGAAAGCGCCTCGTTTATTAATATTTTCGATCAAGTCGAATTGATCAAAATTAATCCATTCAAGATAATCCATACTCTCTTTAGCGTTTAACTGAGTATACTTAATAAAATCATCTATTTTAGAATTTCTACTAGTCCAATTATGAAAATTATCTTTTAAAAATGCAATATCGCAATTCTTACACCATGCTACTGCTGTTCGTTGTCGTGCACATTCGAAACATTCATTATATGTCTTTCTGGATCCAACGTGTTGAGACATCTTGAAGCGTTTGTAATTTTTTTAAAAAAATTATGAAGAGTAAGAAGAGTAAGTAAAACGCTTTTATTTATAGTTTTTAAGCAGCAGCTTATAAATACTTGTAGTCTGGAACATTCTAGCATCTGACCAATATTAAATTGAGGTTAAAGATTAAACTGAACATTTGTCAACCGGGTAAAAAACAATTTTTAACCGAACCGGTTAAATTAGTAATTGGTTACCGTTAAAATGCTGATCATTGTCATATTTGATACAAAATTTTTTCTGATACACAATATATCGGACTTAGTGCTCCGTACGGGTCGGATCAAACCCGAGTGATCGACCTGACCCGAGATCCGCAACGCTTTGACCCAGCAGCAGATCAACCCGGGTGACGTGACCCGGATGACGCATTTTTTTTCATCACTCGAAATGATTAAAAACTTTACTAATAAATAAAATATAATGTCTGAGACTATTGATATTGATGAACTGACAACTCAACTCGAAAAACGAAAAATTTTACGTAGTAAGCTTTTTGTTAAAAATCTCTCCGGAACAAAAATCGCATCGCGAAGTTACCTGTCTTAGCTGTCCATAAGTAAAAAATTTTAAAGTATAATATTTAATTTAAAATATACATTTAATATTAACTACTTATATTATTATTTAATAATTCTTTTTAACTCTAGGTTACAAAAAATTGGTGACTCCAATACGACCAATCTTTGGCATCATTAGAGAAATACCATCCAGATAAAGATCCAAATCAAAAAAAGCAAAAATCTTAATAGCAGAAGGCCAAAGTACATTAGATGGCATTATTATAATTAAAATTGTGAAATGGTTGAAAAAACAAATCATGTAACTTGATGATTAATTTTGCTGATCATAAAAAAATTTAATATTTGAGTTTGACCTGGTTTATCCGGGTTAAGCTATAATCGGGAGTCAAGTTCGGGTTATACAGTTGATCGACGAGTGAATATTCAAGTCGAATCTCAATTCAAATAACCATATAGAATTTTTTTTCTTTGTTTAGCCTTTTATCTAAAATTTGCTGAAGTTGTTAAAATGTCTCGTTTTGTTCGTTCTTCGAAATTCAGGTATATTTTTATTGTTCATTCTGGCATAATACGGTTTTGGTTTTAAACAGTATTATTTACAGTGTTAATAAATAAATACTACCTGTTTTTCTTAAAAACTGATTAAGCGAAAGTATAAACAACTTTTGCACATACTGTATACTAGTTTAATTTTTCTAATTTTGTAGACACGTTTTTACATACTTTTTTTAATATTATCATTATCAATAACAACTAATAGAGCCTATAGAATTCTCTTTTTCCACCCGGAACACTATATCGGAGAATTTCTTGCAACTTTTAAATACATCTATTTTTATGTTAACGAAAAAATTCTTTTTTTTTATCTTAAAATTAATAAAAAAAATTATACATTTATTTAACATTAATAAAATTCACTTTAAGATATTTTTTTTAAGTTTATTTAAGATTTTATTTCATTTATTTTAAAATTTACAATTATGTCTGAGTATGACAACCTTTCGGAATTTTTATATTATAGAGATGTAGAAGAAACTCCTTCTGAACAATCAGCAGCACTATCTACCTCAACATCTAAAAGGTCTTCTTTTTCAACATTTGCAGACCAAAGTAACAAAAAATTAAAAACCAGGAAAAAATGAAAAAAGTTTTGTGGAGGTTCTTCATAAAACTTGAAAATAAAAAAGTTCAATGTGAAATAAGGTAAATAATTTTATTATATATTACTTTATATTAATAAATAATAAACTAACTGATTTTATTTTATAAAATTTAGAAATGAAATCACATCAAATTATTAATTATTTTTATTTATAAGTTACAGTATTATTTAGTTTTTATATATTATGTATTAAAATTAAAAATGATTTTTTGAAATGAAAAATAAGAATGTATTTGATTAAATAAATAAAAGAAATATATCATAAATTTTATAGTTGGGTTTATATTTTGGCCAAAATTAAACATAATCCTGGACAAAATTAAGCATAATGTGGGCTAAATCCGTTCATTTATAATTAAGCACTAATCCAATATATTATTTAACATAACAAGATTGAGATTTACCGGGGAGAGGAATTTAACAAAAAAAATGGCCAGAATTAAATGTTATAATTTATTAATTGAACACTTAAAAAATTATGGCTTAATTAGGATATTTCTTCTAATTTTAACCTAAATTTATAAATCCTCCAAAAATTGAAAAAGAGGGGGTTAATATGTTAAACAAAATATTGGATTTGAACAGCCTAACCGGTTAATTAACCGGTTAAGGTTTTTTAGGACGGTTCCAAACTCTAAAACTGACGACTGAAATATAGAAGGTGACAATTTTGTGCCACAATAAATTTCTAAGTTTAACTTCTCTATATTTAAGAAAGTTTAAGAAAGTAGTTTAACATTCATGAATCAATTGAGTTTTATTTATGACATATGATCACAGTGTCATGTGATCATGTGCGGATCAACTAATCGGCTAAACAATTTATCATCTACTTCAGATTTAATGAGATTCATACGAAATTTTTCAAAAATTTTTTTTAATAAATGTTAAAAAAAATTAAAGAGAACAGTTTTAGAACTGTGGCTTACTAGTTATATGGATTGATCCTTTATGTCAAGTATTACAGTCAGAACTCGATATAACGAACCCTCCGGTTAGGCAATTTTGGATCGTTATATCGGATATTCGATAAATCAAATATTCTTAATATACCGATTATATAGTAAAAAATATAAAAATTCGGTATACCAAATTTTTATTAATAAAAAAAATGATTTTAATTGTATTACATGCTGTGCTAATTTGTTTATTATTAATATCATATTCTTACAGGAATTATTAAATTCCAAAATTAAGGCATAAATGTCAGGTGATCTGCTGCGCTGCATAGTGCCAGCCGGGAATAAGTTAATTCTGACCGGAGTTAGGTGGTAATCGGCTTATCGCGAATAAATACATATGACTGGTTTATGATCAGACTTCGTTATATATAATATCGCGAAATTTATAATAAAATCGGTATATAGTGATAAAATTTAATATAGACGGTTTTGGTTTGAGAAAAAAGTTCGTTATAGGCTAAAATCGGTTTATCACGAATCGTTATATCGAGTTCTGATTGTATGTCTAACTAATATTTTCTCCATTAATTATTAAACTCTTAATAGTTTTTTTATTTTTTTTCGATACACATACGTAGAAAAGTAAGCTTATTTTAAAAGTTAAGGTCAATAAGTTAAGTTCTATTGGAAACTATTTATCTCTTAGATTCTCTTATGTTCATTTTTTGGTATCAAGTCAGAAATTTTTATTTTCAAAGATTAGATATTAAATTGTCTTATTGTCTTTTATAAATAATGATCCTAATCACAGTGTTGTAATATTTTATATTAGCCAAGCCATTGCTACGTCATTTTACTAATCTTTAACCAATGTATGATAAGTTGATAACACGATTTCAATCATATTATAGTTAAACAATATTGTTTTGATTATTTTAATAATGGATTTATCTAATATTGTATATTCTATTTAGTTTTACAACATTTTAACTTGTTTGAGATTTACAAATATATTATCGTATTTATTAGAACTAAATAAATAGATGGTTAAGCAAACAATTAAGTTGGAATGACCTTTTAAATTTTAAAATTTTATTTTGAAAAAAAAATATCAAGGAAATTCTACGCTAGACAAAATTCATATACGACCATTTAAAACTTACCGTCATATATTCTTGACTTATAATGATATCATGATATATCGTAACTATTATATTTTACGTACAGTATAACTATTCAAAAAAAATAATTATGTGTTTGTGTATAATATCTTATTTTAAACGAAATAGGAGTTTGGTTTAGCTTAATTTATTTGTGAAAGAAAAATCTTAAAAACTATGGAACATATTATTTTAAACGTTTAGTATGAGTTTGCGGTGTTTATGATTTCAGAAAAACGAATAAATAATGACGATGAAAGGAATTAAATCTCTGATTGAAATCTACGATAAATTAATAAATTATAATAAAATTAAAAACTAAAAAAATCGAAAAATATATTTAACGTATGAGAATTAAAAAAAAAGGAGCGCCAATCTTTAGCAATCTAATAATGGACGACTAAAATAAAAAGCTTTTTCGTGACTCGCGAAAGTATTGAACTTAGAATTTTTTAAATTTGAGAAATTAGTTTCCTCAGCAGCGTCAAATTGATTTGATAAATCAGATACTAGATCAGGATCATCACAAATTGCTACCCAGTTTCCTAAACATTCGTCAAGCTGAGATGCTGTAGGTCTATTTGATGGATTCGCATCTAAACATTGTAACATTAAACTGGAGAAAACAGGTGGTGTACCACTTACGACACCTGGTTTTAATCCTAAGCAGATTTCCTGAATTAGTTGTTTATTATGAGGTCTATCACAATAAGGACGCACACCAGCTGATAACATCCACATGACCATTCCGAAACTATAGACATCGGATTCTTTAGTTGGCGTCTTTCCATCAAAGATCTCTGGAGCAACAAAGGGAACTACACCGTAAATTTGTTTGGATAATATCTGTTTATCGGAAGGTCCGTGTAATCCAGTATCCGCAATTTTAGTATCAATAGAGTTCACATTACTTTCGACTAATATGTTTCCTCCATGTAGATGTCCATGAACAAGACTATTTTTGTGAATGAAATTTAGACCTGCGGATACTGACCATAACATATCTATAATATCTCTCCAGCAAAGAATACCCCTAGTTTCTTCAAGATACGAGTATAAATTCCCATTTTTATAATATCTCATAACGAACATGTAGCATGATGTTGGGTCTTTAGTTATACCAAAACAATCTGCAAGTGCTCCACTTTGCAAGCAATTATGATATCTATATAACTTTATTGGATTAAATTTAAAGGAAAAAAAAAATAAAGAGTTAATATTAATACTTTTCAGTTATCATACGTAATCATTCTCATGCGAATTATTTACTGTTAACATAAATCATTAAGAATCCGGATACTAATATCGGGATTTTCCGGAATTTTTTTGAGTCTTTTTTTTACTACTTATTACATAATATCTCCTAAAATTTTACGTAATAAATATCACGGCCCTTATAATATCTCTAATTTTATTACTTGAATTCTCTGATCTATAAAATTCTAGTATACAAGCTACTAAGATAGATAAAATTTACTTGCCTGATTTACAAATTCACGATCTATGTTCTGAGAATCATCTAATCGTTTTAGAATCACTTTAATTGGACCAGTACGAGACCATATTTTGGTTTCTTCATCAAGATTCCATTTGGGGCCTTCCATCCATACTGCTGAATAAATCGAACTGAAAGCGCCACGTTTATTAATATCTTCGACCAAGTCGAATTGATCAAAATCGATCCATTCAAGATAATCCATACTATCTTTAGCATTTAATTGAGTATATTTAATAAGTTCATCTATTTTAGAATTTCCACTAGTCCAATTATGAAAATTATCTTTTAAAAATGCAATATCGCAATTCTTACACCATGCTAATGCTATTCGTTGTCGTGTGCAATTGATACATTTACCATATATCTTTTTGGATCCAGACATCTTGAAGCATTCGCAATTTTTTTAAAAAAATGAAGAGCAAACTTATCATTTTTATAAGTTATTTACGTTTGACATACACATCTGTACGTTAAATTATGTTGACATCATATTTGATAGTTTAACAAGCAA
This sequence comes from Rhizophagus irregularis, assembly GCF_026210795.1. Lineage (NCBI taxonomy): Eukaryota > Fungi > Glomeromycota > Glomeromycetes > Glomerales > Glomeraceae > Rhizophagus > Rhizophagus irregularis. The sequence goes on along the minus strand of NC_089436.1, from coordinate 1,172,819 downwards.
TTATTAAATAACTACGAAGAAAGATATTCCCATCCAATAACTGATCATTCTGATAATTAGGAATACTGCAGTGATCAACTAATAGGGGTAAAATTGATCAATGTCGGACAACTTCCCGACAACCTTTTTCCCGACATACCCTTTGCCCGACAATGATTACCCGACAAGACATATTCCCGAATGTATATTTTACCGACATGACACATTCCCTAATGGACATTATACCTACATGTTAGTTTTCCCGACATGACATTATCCTGACAACACATATCCCGACAGAAATTTCCCGACATGTTGAGATGATTTACAAAAAGTAATTTATTATAATGTATCATGTTTATAAATATAAATATAAATGACTGTTATTAACAGTTCTTTATTTTCCTTTTTTTTCAATGTGATTTTTCACGACCAGCATGGTTTTTATATATATATATATTTATTTATTTAATAATTATTTCATTTTTTTTAATAATTTTTTAAAACCGTTTTAATTTACTTTTTTATCTAAATTTATTTTTAATTTATTATCATTTTTTTTTAAAAAATAACTATTTTATAACAATTTTTTTTTTAAAAAAGGTTTCTTAAACCGTTGTACTTTATAAGACATGGATATATTTAATAAGACAATTGTCTTATGGCAAATTCTTTTTTAAAAAGTTGTAAAAAAAATAACTGGAAATAAATAAATGCAACTAAAATAAATTTTTGTAGGGACACAACGGGTTGCTGCAAGTTATTTTATTAAAAATTTGCACTATTAAAATGAAATATACAGTGTACATGAAATTGCGAATTTTTACTAAAATAAATATATGAATAAACAAATAAAAAAATTTTCTCCATATGTTTTATTTTAAATAATTGGGAAATTCGGGAAATCGCTTTTTTTAATGTATATGTCATGTCGAGAAATGTCTGTCGGGAAATGTGTTGTCGGGATAATGTCATGTCGGGAGAACTAACATGTCGGTATAATGTCCATTAGGGAATGTGTTATGTCGGTAAAATATACATTCGGGAATATGTCTTGTCGGGTGATCGTTGTCGGGCAAAGGGTATGTCAGAAAAAAGGTTGTCGGGAAATCGTGGTGTAACCAAATTGATTTGTCTCATTATTAAAACTCCCATGTTTCTAAATTGAGCAACACGATTATCAGTTGATACTTATTATCCAAAAGCGGAAAGCCGGTCCTATAAATATTCAGACATTATGATTGGCTTATGATCACGTGAACTAACATGACAAAATGACAACAAAGAAAATCATGCTGTAGCACATAATTCATGCTGACGTGGAAAGAATTGAACAGGTTTATGCAAACTTGAAGACTTTTACACGCGGTAATTAATATCGCATGTTTAGAATTTGTTATTTAAACACGTTCTTTATTTAAAAATAAAAATGCAAGGCACTTCAATTTCATATAAATCAAGCGAAAAAGAGCGTTAAAATCTTCTGGAAATAGGCATTCAGAAAATTGGATTCGGGAAAAGGTATATTCAGGAAAATGTTATTCAGAAAATGGTCTGACAAGGCTTTGCTTTGGAGCGAAATGCGGTCGAAATTGAAAAAACTTTCGACAACATGTAAACTTTGACTCTTGTGAATCCTGTCGAATGAACACTTGATTTGTTCTATTCAAGTATGTTTCGTAAAATTAATTTTAAAATTTACCGAATATAGTCAAATACATACTGTATATCGTTAATTTGTATCACAATCTGATCCGTATCTTCGGATGACGATTCTGCATACGTAATACTATAGTTAATTTAGGCCAAATATAGGCTGGCCAAATTAGTAACCCGAACTTGGATTATCCGGATCGAGCTTGAGAGGATGTTTGATTCCCGAATTAACAAATTCCCTATAAAAATGAAATGTGTTAAATTTGTTTTATATTTGTACTCATGTGTAATAGTTTGTTTAATTTTTGTTACGGTGTAATTCCTTTTGTTGCACCAGAGATTTTTAATGGAAATACCCCAACTAAAGAATCTGATATCTGTAGTTTTGGAATTGTCATGTGGATGTTATTAGCTGGTGTGCGTCCTTATTGTGATAGACCTAACAAACAACTAATTCAGGAAATCTGCTTAGGATTGAGACCGAGCGTTGTAAATGGAACTCCGCCAGTTTTCTTCAGCTTAATGATACAATGTCTAGATGCAAATCCATCCAATAGACCAACAGCATCTCAGCTTAACGAATGTTTGGGAAATTGGGTCATAGCAATTTGTAATAACCCTGACCCATCTGATTTATCAAATCAATTTGACGCTGCTGAAGAAACAAAATTCTCAAATTTGGAAAATTCTAATTTCAATACTTTCTCAAATCACTCAAAAGCTATTTATTTCAGTCGCCCATTATGGTTGATTGATTAATTAGGATTGGCACTTTTTCTTATTCTCATGCGTTAAATAGTATATTTCGATTCTCATTACAATCAAAAAATGAATTTCTCTTATTATATCATTTATTCGTTTTCAAAATCACAAACTCAAACTTAACATTTTTAAGGCTTTTCGCTTAAATATTAATTAAGATAAGTATTATATTACAAACGCAATTTTTTTTTCGTATTTTTTTTCGAAGTTTTGTTTATTACTAGTTGTTATAATTCGTTTTCAATATCACAAACTCAAACTTAACATTTTTAAGGCTTTTCGCTCGAAAATTAATTAAGATAAGTATTATATCACAAACGTAATTTTTTTTTTCGTTTTTTTTTTCGAAGTTTCGTTTCTTACTAGTTGCTATATATGCAGAGAATATGACATATATATAGAATAATATATTTCTTTTTAATAACAATAAGCTAGTAATAAGATAACTATAATGGCAAATCTTAACAGATTTTCTCGTAATGAAATTTTATCTGGAATAAAATTGTTCTTTTCATTCGTCGGCTTTTAATAATTTTTTAAACAAGTAGTAGTAAACGTTTAACAAAACGGGATCTTCTGATTAAATAATCATTGTATAATTACAAATCTATTCTTGTATAGCTATTGAATAATATCGTTTATTAATTTATTAATTAAAGCAATAAAATAAAAGAAAATATAGGTAAATAGATCAATTCATTGATTTTATTTGAAGCACGTCATTGCTGGTCAATTAAATCTAACTAATTTTAAATGATTGTTTATTGAAATCTATTTTAATGTTAACAATCCGATCTAAATTACCATTTCGTTAATTAACGTCTAAATTAGAATAGAAATAATAGAAATCAAATACTGATTATCCATCATAGTAATTTTATAATTTAACAGGAGAATCAGTGGTACTGCACCATCACATAAGTGTTACATGAGCACATATAGTAGTATTCACGTGACTTATTAAATTTGTTAAATTTTTATCGCTCTTTGCATTTAATTTTATTTAAATTTATTAACTTTTATATAAATGAGAAAAATACATAAAGTATTCCAATAGTATAATATACAATACATAAAGTATTCCAATAGTATCATATACCCTAAGATCAAGAATACAATACATCAAAGATCAAGAGCCTGATACACATCAAAATCAAGAATATATACACTAAAGATCAAGAACTAAAAATCAAACATACATTACATACATACGCACCAAGGATCAAAGGCCAATACACACCAAAGATCAAGATAAACCAATAAAAATCAAGACACGCATATAAAGAACCATATCATAGATCAAGATCGAAACCAACACACACCAAAATCAAAAATAGATAAATATCGGGAATACAGAATCCAAAAGTTAGCAGCCTAATAACAGAAAAATAAGGAACGAGGATAAATGAAAAAAAAATAAAGAAGGAGCTAATACTTGTCGATTAGCAAAAGAAACACATTAATACCAAATAAATCAACTTATGCAAATGGTTTGATTAAATTGATCCCTGGCTTAACTTATTTAAGAAGCCGGAGTTCTAAAAAAAGAAGATAAATGTTTTATTAGAAACGGTTCTTAATAAAAAAATGTTTCTATTTATTTCAAAGACGTTTAACACCTCTACTTACAAAAAGAAACAAAAATCAGTTTCATTTGAAACGTTTTAAGTTACGGTATTATTCCTTTCTATCTACTGTCTTCGTTTAAAAAGCCACCGTCTCTACAAAAAGAAAAAAAAAGCAAAAAAAAGTAACATTAGTAAATAAACAAAGAAATAATTTTAACACTTCTCTACTGAAACTTACCAGATTCCAAGTTCAATTTAAAGGAAATTGCCACCCCTGCAAAGAATACCATAGTAATGAAAATAAAAAAAATATGAAGTACAGTAGTGATAAGCGTGCATCTTCAAATTCACAAGTCCCCAATTCTAAAAGATGAAAAGAAAAAATTAAAAAAAAAATAATTAGTAAAAACCAAATAAAAAAAGGGTTGAAACGAAGGGCAAGCGAATCTCCCGATCTGTGAGTTTCTAACCCTAAAGAAAATAAGCTATGAAATGAAAAAAAAATATGAAATCGATTCTTGCCGTCGTAATACTGAGCCGGAACTAAAAAGACGAAAAAAAAATTGAAAAATAATTAAATAAAAAAAAATGACGAAACTAAAACTTTGCGTTTACTGTGTCGAGCTGGACCTAAAAAGCAAAAAAAAAAATGACGAAACGATTATGATCTAAAAAAAGATCCAATGATCCAATGATCCAGGAGAAAAAAGAATGAAAAATAAAAAAAAATTCCAATTTTAAGAAACCGGGAAGAAGGAGAAAGGGGAAGAAAATAATAATTAGTAATCCGGTCTTAAGAAAACCGTAAAACCGGAAAGAAGAGAAAAAAGAATAAGGAAAAAATATTAATGAAAAAAATAAAGTAAAATAAAATAAAATAGTAAATAGAAAAAAGAAACCGTGATAGTGCAGTACTGCGCCGCTTAAACTCATCAAAAAGTCTAAAAAAGGACTCAACAAAATCCCACAATTCTTCAGAATGTTAGGAACATAAAGTAACCTGTTGCGTGCAGGGTCGGTGGCCGCGGGTGTATCGTTAGCCTGAATGGATGCGAACGAAACGTTAACGTTAACGTTAACAATAAACTAAATTTCTAGGCGGGTTCCTTTTTTAAAAAGCTAACCAACCACTTTTAGCGGCAATTGATTGATTTACAAAAACTTTTCCATTTACAATAAAAATTTTATAGCGGTGTTACTGGTGTAATAAATATATGAGGGAGCCAGTAGTTCTGTAATTTTTGCATCAATGGTTGACTAATTGTTTTGATATAACTAAAGATCATTGTTTTTTTTTAATCTTATATAGCTTCTTGTTAAATCTTAATACATATTAAAAACGAAATGTTTATGATAAATCGTCGAATAAATTTAGAAAAAATTTTCTAATCTCCCGAAAGCGTTCGTCAATTTTGCCTTTATAAAATTGTAAATATTAAAAGTACTGTATTAGTGATTATTTATCATCACTTTTGTTTATAATATTTTCATTACAATAGACGGAAGACAGAAGTCTTATTATTATTGCAATTTTGGTCCGTAAAATTACGAATTGTAAATTTTCTAAAATTTTTACAGGGTTCCAATCACTGGAACAGGTTATAATTTGACAATCATTTCCTTCTCGGAGCATGCACCAAATTGTCAACACACAGTTTATTATTACACTTGGTTTAGATTTTAACAATTTTTTATTCGTCTCTTTGAAAATTATTTACTCTACTTATTGCTTATTTCATTTAACAAACTTATAGTAAATTTCTACCGATACTGATAAATATTATATTTTACTTTCGCCTTGTATTTAGAAAGTTATATATGTATATTATACCCTCAAAACTTTCTCAGACTTCTTTTTAAAAATTAGTGCTTTAATTAATTATTTTTTTTTTAATATTTACGATTACCATTTACCACCCAAAAATTTTTTTGATATTTTCGCAAAAAAAAACTAAATAACATAAGACAAACTATAACGATGACTCGTTTTGCATTTAAATTATAAAATATTTTTATTTTTTTATTTGGTAATTTATCTTTACTAGGATAAAATTAAAAAATTGAGATGTAATATTATTATATTAAGTATTTGTTAAATAAATTTAATATTTGCAATTTTGATGTAAATTAAAATGATTTAAAAAATAATTTAACAAAAAAAACATGGTGGTGACAAATTTTCATGTTGGCAAAATGGAAGTTCTATGTAAATGCACATGAATTATATATATTGATGAATAAATGGAGTCTAGACTCGGACCATAACATGATAATGCATCTACAATATGTCTCTAAATTCTTAAAGACAAATACAAATTCTTGGTTTCAATAACTTTAATGATGAACATGTTTTCAAGAATAAAAATACATAAAGCGATGATCGGTTTTTGAACATTGTAATGCGAATCAAAAAAATTGTCTCTTTTAAAATAAAATAAAATAAAATAAAAAAAGTACTAAGTAATTTTTACTAAGAAACCTTTTTTTGATTATAATAATAAAAAGGTAACAATATGGTAAAACATGTGGCACAATTATATACTAAATTAAGCGACTTATAATAATTAGAATGCATGTACGCACGGGTAATTCGGATTTTCCCGATAAACAATAACAATCGAGTTGTAATCCACTTTACAAATTCATTGGTCAAGGTTTGTTAGCAGGTTTTTGAGGAAATGGAAGTGAAAGTACAGCATGCATCAGTTGCATCACAAATTCTTTTGTGTCTATAATTAATTAGCGCTTATTAATTATCTAATTTTTTTATGTAATTTATCATATTTAAGTTATACGAAAAAGAAATTCGCTTACAAATGGTAATAGTGACAAAGTTTATAGTAATTATTAATATTAAGATAAAATGTATTGAACAAATAAAGTATTGTCCGTAACAGTATTATAGGTTTTGGCATTGTTTATTAATCCGTGGTCCGTACAGTAATCAGTACTATAAAAGAACGTTACGTCTTAAAATCGTTAGAGAAATCGTTTGTAAAATACTCTAGACTAGCGATATGCGTTGGAAACTTTCAATGATTTTTTATTGGACCTTAATAATTCAATACATATTATTTTAAAGTAGTATGTATTTCTTTATCAGAAGCTTCAGTTTAATTGGTTTCGAAATATTTGGAGGTCCAAATAATATGTTTTCAACTTCAGTTCCAGTACACATCGCTGCCTAGCCCGAGATAGATTTAAATTGCAGAACAAGATAGACAGAGAATACGGAATGATTCTGATCCATATGACTTTGATCAAAAATATCAAAGATCGAGCGCTTTAAACGCAATTTTAATCAGAACTTTGCAGAAACTCGAAATTTTTTAAGGTATCATTAAGCTACCTTAATTATACTGTCTATGAATCTTAAAAGTAACGTGACGGTCGAATTTTCTTAGTATATCATCCTAATAATGAAATGACATTTGGATGATATTGATATGGTCATGTAACGTTAATTTGCATGACATTTTAACTATACTAGGCAGATATTTTTTACAATATTGTGAAATTGTTAAGAAGACATCTTTTTAGCATATTCACGGTATTCTAAATACATTTTTTATAATATACAATTATTTTTTAAAAGATAAAATACTTATGCGTTGCTTATTGTCATACAATTAGAAAAAAATATTTTTTTGCAATTATTTATTAATAAATATCAATATAATGCAGCTTTTAATTACAAATACATATTTATTGCATAAAAAATTTTTTTAAAGCGAAATAAATCAGAGCCAGAAACACTTCTAGCATGTGACTATCATGTGATTATAGGGTCGATTGCTAGTGGAATCATAAACTTCGTAGCCACGCTCAATTAAGGCAATGTATTACTAGACCTACACTAAAGATGACTTTAGCAAGGCTTTCTTTGTGATGAATTAAAAGAAATTTCATACACTTTGCCAGCTGGTGGGATAGCTTATGACCTCTAACAAGTCTGTTTATACTAATAAATCCAGAAGTTTGTACTGCTAATAAAAGTATCCTAAAAAGAAAAAATAAATAAATGAGCAATTAGTATCAATTAAATAAATAAAAATAAATACTTTCATTTTTGTTTATAATCATATGATATAAATTGATATATACCAACCAAATTTTATGCGTCTAGATTCATCTAAAGAAAAGAAAAGTGGAAAGCTACCCGTAGCCAAATATGATATAAATAGATATTTATTTTTAGACTAATAAAAAATAAAATGGGTAAGATAATATAACAACAATACATGGGAGTACAAAACTAAACTAAATATTGAACCTACAACTATTTGCTAATTTAGAAATATCAGCCACAACTATTTCTCGTCAATCAGATCATTTTTTATTTCAACTCACAATATAAAATATGGGCCATTTTCCGATAAAAGATTTATTTTATATTTTTTTTTTAGTAGTAAAACGTAATACTTTATTAAAAAAAATAATAGTAAACTGGAGTTAGAAGAAAACCAAAATTTTCATGTACTACATAATACTTTCTGGTTCCTCTATAAACGTTCTTCCATTGAAAAAAAGCTTTTACTAAAATAATAATATTTCTATAGGAGAGAAAAAAGTTTTTAGATTATAGATAGTTGTAAAAAAGCGTGAAAAAAAGTTTATATAAATATTATAAGTGGGAAAAAAAGTTTAAATAAATAAGTATTTTAAATGGGGAAAAAAAGTCCATATTTTCGGTTATACAAACTTTTTGTAATAAATTAAGTATTACGCGCATCATGTGATTTAATATTAACAATATAACAATCACTTTTTTTAAACTTTAGAAAAAGTCTAGTTTAAAAAAAAAGTCTAAAAATGTTTAAACTTTTTCGGAATAAACTTTTTTTTGGTAAACTTTCCTCTCTCATTTTTTCCCCTTTCCTCTCTTTCATAATTTCCCTTTCCCTCTTTTCATTTTTCCCCTATCTCTCTTTCTCGTACTTCCCTTTCCCTCACTTTTTTTTTTTTTTAGATGGATGTAAATTTTGATATTTTTTGAATATTTTTGGACAAAGATTTTGGTAAGGAGGAATGTTTTTGGCCTAACTCTTTAATGAAATAATTATTAATATTTTGTTTCTTTTCTCTTTTAGGCGACTTTTTGGTTCTTTGGACATAGGATTTTGGTGAGTATATTACTTTTTTAAAAAATTTCTTTATTTTGTTTTTTAAAATGATTACTAATTTCTTTTTTTTTCTTTTTTTTTTAGACGGCCTGGACATATAGAATCTCAGTGAGAAAATGGCCTTGGTTTTTTCATATTTTTAGACAAGTCTGGACGCGTAGGATAGGTAAGTTTCGAAAACAGAAATTTGAAACTTTAAAGAAAAGTTTTTAACTTTTTTTTTTCACTTTTGTAGGAAATCAGCTCTGACTTGGAAACTGAAATCCTAGATAATGGCAAGTTTCAAAAAAAGGAATTCAAAACTTTTTAAAAAAAACTTTTTATCGAAAAAAATTTTTTGTAATTGATTAAAAAACAGTTTTTATTAACCTTTTTTATTTCTTTTGTAGGACTCTGTCTTCAGAACCCTTGTGAAAAGACATTTAATTACAGGACTTCTTTTATTTTGTAGTTTTCCTTTGACTTAATTATCAGAACTCTCAGTATGATAACGGTTTTATATTGTTCAGGTTGTACGAAATTAGTAGGTTGAAGGTAATTTTTGGGAAAAAAATTCGAAAATGATAAAAAATTTTGATTAACATTTTTTCTTTTTTTTTATAGGACAGATTTCCAATTTACGAATGGGATCGGATGGTGAGTTTCAAAATTTTGAAATTAAATTATTTCAATATTGAATTTTTTTAAAGGAAATATTAATATTTACTTTTCCTCTCTTTTTTATAGGAAATGGATTTCTGGTTCTTGGGTGGATTGGATGGTAAGTTTAATTTTAGAAACTTTAAAATTTATTTAGCCATTTTTATTAATGAAATGATACCAATATTTTATTTTATTTTTATTTTACAGAAGCCTAAAGAATTACTACGGTGGTTTCAAAATTTTCCAATTACGTTTATTGATCGGAATCCATGTGTATTCTTTATTGTATGAATACATGTAATACTGAGCATGATGAAGCAAATCAAAGTTAGATTTTAAACAGATATTATTATAATGCAGTATAGATAGAAATATAGTTTATTTATGGCGTTATTATATTACTAACATAATAAACATATTTTATTATATTACTTTATTATTCATCAAAAACAGAAATGAAGTTGCCGGTTTACAGGCTTTAACGGCATTTTTAATTCCATACCACAAGAAATTTGGTCAAGAGTAATTTATTCTTGGTCTTTATTTACCACAAATTACGGTAAAATCAAGTTCGTGAATTTTATTGGAGGAAATCTTGTTTTTCGAAAAAATGAATCATTTTGAGATTTTGAGATATTTTCAACGTATTATAATTATTTATATTACTATTACATTATTTTATATATTGTTGTTATATTATCACTATATGATTGCTATATAAATCAAGACATATTGTTGTCATATTTTCGTTATATGATTGTTATATAAACCAAGACATATTGTTGTCATATTTGTAAGTTTCTGCAAAGTACTACTTTAATGTTATTTAACAACATAGTTTAAATAATTTAAATGCACTGTTACGATATTTTTACAATAGTTAAAGTGATGTATCTGCAATACATTTAAAATGATTTACCATGCATAGTAACGGACATGGTAGTATATCATAATTTTTTCCATTACTTAATGTTAACTTACTCGTGAATTCAATTGGCACAGTACCGTCCCGATTCTAATTAAACATCTTAATGACATTGGATAAAAATTGAAGTTTCTGCAAAGAAGTATGAATGAAAGGACAATCATAATCTAGAGTATGATGCTGTGTTAGAAATTAGAAGTTTCGTAATAGACGGGGAAATCGTATTCATTTGTTTTGGTTATCGGGTAAAAAGATTTATTACATTTTTTTCTTTAATAAAAATAAAATTCGCGCTTGAAGATTACCAACAGCAGCAGATTATTATTTATTGTGATTTAGTCCATTCTAACTTAATTGTTTGTTTATGAGATTTACAAATAATATATTATCGTTTTTATTAGTCTTATTTATCAACTTTTCAAATAAATTTGTTACTTTCGAATTTTGATACCGAATTTCACAATACAACGAATCTTCAGTGTGGTACATGAAAAAATTCTCGTTAAACCGAATATCATGATTATCCGAATTTTTTTTTTAAAGCGAATTTATTTTTTAATATAACGTTAATCTAGTTTATCAAAAGATAGTTGAATTATATATATCTCGCAGTTTTCTTTGCATAATGAGCATGCTATATTTTACCGCATTATACCAAATTTTCCTACTACACCGTCGAATTTTCTCATAACGAAGCCTGATCGGCCCGGACGCCTAATTCGTTACGACTGTAATAAGATTCAAAAATATTAAGGAAATTCTACGCTAGACAAATTCATATACGAAACTATTTTATATTCTTGATTTGTTATAACGATATAACAGAACTATTTTATTTTACGTACAGTATGTATATAGTAACTATTCGAAAAAATAATTGTGTTTGTGTATAATATTTACTTATTTTAAACGAAATAAAGGCTTAAAAGAAAATCTTAAAAACTATAAAACATATTATTTTAAACGTTAAGTAAGTATGAGTTTGCGGAGTGCCGGTGTTTGTGATTTCGGAAAAAACGAATAAGTAATGACGATAAAAGGAATTAAATTTCTGATTGAAATCTACGATAAATTATAATAAATTATAATAAAATTAAAAACTAAAGAAATCGAAAAATATATTAACGTATGAGAATTAAAAAAAAAAATGGAGCGCCAATCTTTAAGAGTCTAATAATGGACGACTGAAATAAAAAGCTTTTTCATGGTTTGCGAAAGTATTGAAATTAGAATTTTCTAAATTTGAGAATTTAATTTCTTCAGCAGCGTCAAATTGATCTGATAAATCGGATGGATTAGGGTCATCACAAATTGCAGTAATCCAATTTCTTAAGCATTCGTAAAGTTGAGATGCTGTTGGTCTATTTGATGGATTCGCATCTAAGCATTGTAACATTAAACTGGTGAAAACAGGTGGAGTTCCATCTACAACGCTTGGTCTTAATCCTAAGCAGATTTCCTGAATTAATTCTTTATTATGAGGTCTATCACAATAAGGACGCATACCAGCTGATAACATCCACATGATCATACCAAAACTATATACATCGGATTCTTTAGTTGGCGTAATTCCATCGAAGATCTCTGGAGCAACAAAGGGAATTACACCGTAAATTTGTTTGGATGATATTTGTTTACTATCAACAGGTCCGTGTAATCCAGTATCTGTAATTTTAGTATCGATAGAGTTCACATTATTTTCGACTAATATGTTCCCTCCATGTAGATTTCCATGAACAAGACCATATTTGTGAATAAAATTTAGACCCGCGGATATTGACCATAACATGTCTACAATATCTCTCCAGCAAAGAATTCCCATCGTTTCTTCAAGGTACGAGTATAAATTCCCGTTTTTATAATATCTCATAACGAACATGTAGCATGATGTTGGGTCTTTGGTTATACCAAAACAATCTGCAAGTGCTCCACTTTGCAAGCAATTATGATATCTATATAACTTTATAAGATTAAATTTTAAAGAAAAGATAAATAGTTAATATTAATACTTTTCAGTTATCATACGTAATCATTCTCATACGAATTAGAAATTTAAGGTTTACTGTTAACATAAATCCATCTCGCAACATTGAGAGTTACGGCTAAAATGTATTTCCGGGTCGAAGTCATAACCTTCGTTATCTATAAAGAATCTACTATTTAAGAAATGATAACTGTTATCTAAATTCGTTTAGAATTTATTTGAAGTTTATCGATCTTTCCAGAAATAATATCACTCAGTTTTCGACCCTTCTCGTTCAAACTGGTCATGTGTCATTGTCCGGAGCGAAGCGAAGGGCCATATCACTGGCCGAAGCGGTATGGTTTCCACCTTAGTGTACGTGATTGAAACTTGTCCAATTTGCATAATATTTCCATAACATTTCCACAAAACTGGAAATTTCATTGAAATCTGTGGAAATTGGACAAGTTTCCACCAAATTTTAATAGTATAAACTTCGTGTAAACCATATCTCGTATATAGCTACGCATTATCGATCACGTGAGTTCTCATCACGTGATGTCGTACAATGAATCGCAAATCTGAGTTTTATCTTATTTTTGCTCCGGGACTTATAAGAATCCGGATGTTAATATCGGGGTTTTCCGGAATTTTTTTATGGAGTCTTTTTTTTTTACTATTTATCACATTATACTTAAGGCCGTGACATACTATTACATAATATCTCCTAAAATATTACGTAATAAATGTCATGGCCCATATAATGTCTCTATTTTCTTTACTTGAATTCTCTGATCTATAAAGTTCTACACGAGCTACTAAGATCAGATAAAATTTACTTGCCTGATTTACAAATTCTCGATCTATGTTCTGAGAATCATCTAATCGTTTTAGAATCACCTTAATTGGACCAGTACGAGACCATATTTCAGTTTCTTCATCAAGATTCCATCTTGGGCCTTCCATCCATACTGCTGAATAAATCGAGCTGAAAGCGCCACGTTTATTAATATTTTCGACCAAGTCGAATTGATCAAAATCGATCCATTCAAGATAATCCATACTATCTTTAGCATTTAATTGAGTATATTTAATAAGTTCATCAATTTTAGGATTTTTACTAGTCCAATTATGAAAATTATCTTTTAAAAATGCAATATCGCAATTTTTACACCATGCTAGGGCTATTCGTTGCCGTGTACAATCGATACATTTACCATATATCTTTCTGGATCCAGACATCTTGAAGCATTCGCAATTTTTTTTAAAAAATGAAGAGCAAACTTATCATTTTTATGTTACTTTACGTTTGACACATCTGTACGTTAAATTATATTGACATCATATGGCAAAATGTTGATAATTACTCTGCGACAAAGCAATTAATTACGAAGAAAGCCAATAACTGATCATTCTGATCATTAAGAATACTGCAGTGATCAACGGATTTCAATATTAAGTGTCTCAAAATATCAGTCATTAAAAAGTTTGAAAAGCTCGCATATTCCTAATCGACTGAACTATAACTAATATTAACAGAGTCTAATTGAAGTCTGAAATATAGGTGACAATTTCGTGGCATAATAAACTTCCAAGTTTAACTTCTCTAAATTTACGAAAGTAGTTTCAGCTTCGTCGAATCTCAGATATTCCGAATGGTGACATGCAAATGTGAGTAAAAAATAAAGACTCATTAATTGTGTTTGTAATGAACTACTTATAAATTATTAAGTACAGCCAAAAGACAACCAGAGAAATTGCGTTTAAACTACTTGAAACGTCCGAAAGCTGATGAGATTCACTTTTGCAGAATTTGTAACAGCAGGCGTACATTAATTTAAAGTACAGTGTATGAATTAATTGAGGTTTATTATTATAAGAACGAACACCAATTATAGAACTACACTTTAACATCAAAGTTGATATGATGAAATTATGTATGTGCGAATTAACCAATCAATTTTATCGGAATATTTCCCCATCAAGGAATATTGTGTAACATCACGGACTTAGCGAAATAAAGATAAATTAGTAATTAGTAATATCTTAACTTATATAGATTACTATATGAAGAAATAAGATCTATGCTTTAATAGTCGACTAATAATAAGACAAAATTGTTTGCTATTTCGGATTTAATAGGGATTCGGGAGATTCATATGATAATAAGAAAATAGTTAAAAAAATTCGATTAATAAGCTAATTCAACTTTTTAATCGAACGAAATTTAAACTTTACATATTTTGAAGTATTCGACAAAATATTTGGAATATTTCGTATAATTTGAAGTCTTGAAGAACGGAAGTGTAGCTTTCTACCTTCCCCATGCAACTTAAACTCTATAAAAACTATTATTTTATCGATACATACACGTAGAAAAGTTTAAAAAGTTAAGATCAATAAGTTAAGGTTTATTAGTATATGTATAATTTTATTGAACTTGGAACTCTGGTTACTTTTCTCTTAAATCTTTCTTATTTTCGTTTTTTGGTATTAACAAGTCAGAAAATTTTAAAGATTTTTAATAAAAAAAGTTATATTTTTAAAAATTATATTTCTTTTTCTTTCTAAAATTATATTAAAATCATTTACAATTGAGTACAGTATTTTAAAATCTGAGTCAGTTTTTAAAAGTATAAAAAGGAAAAATATTGCGCTGTTTTACTGTTTTTTTTTGTTTGATTTATAACAACAAATAAATTTATTGGGGAAGCTAGAAGCCTTTTTATCATAGCAATCATAATTATCTCTAAAGTATTATTAATATTGTTTGGAGATCAAACTACTCTTTCCGCTACTAAAATTATTGCTTTTTCAAAATTAAAATTATTCATCAATAACTATAAATTTAATGCGACTGTAATTAATTAAAATGAAATATTAAGAATTTTCTTTGCATATAAAATTTTTTTTTTTTACAAAGAGAGAGAAAGGATAAATCAAAATGGAAAGTAATATGATTAGATAAAATATGAAATCTAATAAATCTAATCAATAATAGTGATCGACCCCATTTTAATAAAATCGTGAACCAACGTTTTCAATTATACTATAGTTAAGCAATATTGTTTTGATCACTTTAATAATGAATTTGCATATGCTATATTTCTTATATTTATATTTTAAAATTAAATGGAAATTCTGTGAAACCAATTAAAATTGAAACTATTTATAATTTGTTTCGTGTCAGGTTCCTATGATCATTTTTGCATATTGTGTTACCAATCATCCCAATCATCTATACAGAATAACTTCACGTGAACAAATAAATATCCCGATTCATATTACCCATGAAAAAAAAAAGATTTTATGTCCATAATAATAATTGATATATGTATGTAATTAAAGTTGCTTGCAAATAATAAAAAGGCCATTGCCGAAATGGTAATACAATTTCGACCACACGTTTTCGATTATGTTATGATATATGTTAATTAGTTGTACACAACAAGAAGTTATATACTAATTGTTTATTTAGTTCTCTAATATAATTTTTAGTGTACAGCCAAAAATACGAACTTAATTTATATATTGTAAAATGGTATCGTTAGAATATGAATACTAAGGTTTAATTTACGAATTTAATTCAAATTGATTTGATGGTTGACGAATTTGGGACTAAAGTTACACTATAATACTTGGTTACCATGAGGCGACATAATATCCACATGATCATTACTAAAAGCTATAAAATCATAAATTGAGTTGATCAAATTTTCCTTTTTCATTCCAGTTTTATGTGAGCATGTTTTTTTTTATATTTTCATTAAAGGCCTCCGGAGAAATTTTTTAGGCGATATTTGTCTATCGGAAAGTCCATGTCATTTAATGTGATTTGTGTATTAGCTGAGTTTTCTTTACTTTCACTAATAAGTTTCCTCCATGTGCGAATATCAAATTCCCATTTTTATAATATCTCATGACTAACATGTAAAAGATGTTGGATCTTTGGTCAATTTCATTTTGTAAATATTTGTGATTTTTCATATTTAAAAAGGAAAAAAATTTTATTAATTCGTGGTCTATAAGTCAACTAAATCTGGCGTGGCGTTAAATAAAAGTAAAAAATTATGCTGAAAATCATTTTAAGAAATAAACTATTTGATATGATACTTTGGGATAAATATTATATGTTATTGTTGAATAGGTTCACATAAAGTAAGGAATGAAAATCGGGTATCAGCGCCGAAATCATATATGAATTTTTTTGCACTTGACTCACGGATCTCGAATTAAAATTTTATCAAGCGCAATATTAGTAAAACAATAAAGTATATACTTACTCGATATACTATACCGGAAATTGTTTATATAATAAGTTAAATTGGCTAATCAACCGCTCTAGATAATTTCTTATCGATTTATTTGGGAATGTTCTAATATAACAATGCGTTAATTTATTCGTCAAATAACTGTCATAACGTGAGTGATACTATGATTATTTAGGAATATACTATTATTATAATTTCCAATCATATTAGTAATTGTATGTTTATTGTTTCTAAATTATGCGACACGATTATCACATGATACATATAGCAGACAAATCTGTGCTTATTTCAACATGATAACCGCTTATTTCACACCTATTTAAGCATATAATTATAATATATTTATACATCAAATTTTTTATTCCCTTTTTCTGTATTACCAAACAAGAATTTTACTTATTTCTTGTGTTATGTAATAGTCCAGATTTCTTAAAATAGTAAATATTATGTGATACAATATATTATGCGTCTTATTAAATGTAAATCATGCTGAAAATAGGCGGCTCTGGCTTGCCATAAATACAACAATCCGTTGATAATTGTCCAAAGATGTGTGCAATGTGAGCACATTTTTTCTTTGGAAATTCCAAAAATAGTAAATACAAATTAAATTACAGTAATTCATATGATATTAATTACGCATGTGAAAATTACATTATGCCTTCTTTCTTTATAATAAAAAAAGAATTTTATGATAACATTTATTCTTTGTCATTATTTGTTCGCTAATTTTTAATTCTTATCCACACATGTCTCGAATTTGTTATTTAAACACGTTCTTTTTTAAAAATAAAAATAAGGCATTTCAATTTCATATAAATCAGCGAAAAAAAGCGTTAAAACATTAATTAAATCGCACTCAAATCACTTTCACAATCGATACTTAGAGCGAATTAAGAAATGTCTCTTTCATTAGAAACGTCTGTTTCATTGGAACACTCTGAACTCAGAGAGACTTATGGTAAGTGTTCTCTTTGTAAACGACAACGAATTGCGACGATGTGGTGTGAAAAATGTGATATTATGAACTTGAAAGAATGCTTTCCAAATTGGACTAGTAGAAATTCTATAATAGATGAGTTTATTAGATTTACTCAATTAAATGCTAAGGAGAGTATGGACTACCTCGAATGGATTGATTTTAATCAATTTGATTTGATCAAAAATATTAATGATAAAGGAGCTTTCAGCTCGATTTATTCAGCAGTATGGATGGAAGGCCCGAGGTGGAATTTAGATGAAGAAGCCGAAATATGGAATCGTACTGGTCCAATTAATGTCATTCTAAAAAGATTAGATAATTCTCATAATATAAGTCAAGAATTTGTAGATCAAGTAAGTTATAGATTAATTTGTAGTCCGATCATGTGCAGTATTTATATAAACTGGTCAACTGCGTGATTTATGTACGAACCGGAGAATTCTCGTTAATAAAATCGGCGATAAGTAATTAATAAAGTGTGGACACGAGTTAAAGTCAAACTCGCACTGATAAGGGTTGGAATCGATTCAATCGACTCTAAATTTTTTCATAGATGTCTTATAAAAAAATTTTTATAAATCGATCATATGTCTGAATTTTTTGAATAAAAACTAGAAAAATGATCATTTATCGTAATTCTTTTATAGAAATACGGCCAACTTGACCTAATTCTAACAAGATGATCACACTTTAGAGTCAGATCGGCCAATATGTAAATATGATTTAGAATCTACTCGAATCGATTCGATTTACAGTCAGACCTTGATATACCTTTACTTTCTACTATAGGAGAGATGTAAATTTCGGTATAATTTGATATAACGATATTTTTCAATATTTTAAATATCGGGTTTGACTGTGATTTTCAATTTTAGATCTTGCACTCACAGACCAAAACTATTAGTAATTCTGGCATATTCTGGTCCAGGTAAGGTTTTTTTTGGCCCGCGCTTTGACTTATACATGTAATATTTCGGCTATTTCAGCCACGTGATAAATCATTTAATGACATCGTCTGAAGAACCCATGCAAAACTTTTGAGAAGTTTCGACCACTTGTAGAATTTCGACAGACTCTAAATTTCGACAACTTGTATTTAATATATGGTCGAAACTTTAAATTCCTGACCGAAACTATTGCGGTTTTGGCCGAAACTTTCTAAAAATAATGGGCACGACGTTTATTATAAGATCTATAAGCAACTTTGCTTTGGAGCTGAAATGCGGTCGAAATTGAAAAAACTTTCGGCAACATGTATACTTTGACTCTCGTGAATCCTGTCGAATGAATACTTGATTTGTTCTATTTTAATTTTAACGAATATGATAAAGTAGTCAAAATATCGTTAATTTGTGTTACAATCCGCCGATAGTCAATCCTCGAATGACGTAATACTGTCGTGCCCAAGTTGACGACATGCCCCAAATCAGCGATCGACCTAAATTTTCGGCCCACCTTTATAATGCCTTAAGAATTTATTAGCATTACTTTTCACATATAGTAATCATCGCAATTTGGGGCATATTGAGATTTGGGCATAACAATACTATCGTTAATTTAGGTCAAATATAGGCTGGCCAAATTAGTAACCCGAGCTTGGATTATCCGGATCGAACTCAAGCTTGAGAGGATGTTTGATTCCTCAAAGATTTATAAATTGTAAACTGAATAAATTCTAAACATACTTTATTATAAAGCCATTAACGAGATAATGACCAGTTCTTAAATAAATCACGTTTGATCGAAAAAAATTCAGATAATACTTATTTGCTAATTATTAATTAATTTAAAAGTTATATAGATACCATAAATGTTTGAAAAGTGGAGCACTTGCAGATTGTTTTGGTATAACCAAAGATCCAACATCATGTTACATGCTTGTTATGAGATATTACAAAAACGGGAGTTTATACTCGTATCTTAAAGAAACCTTGGGAGTACTTTGTTGGAGAGATATTGTAGATATGTTATGGTCAATATCCGTAGGCCTTAAATATATTCATGAACATGATCTTGTTCATGGACATTTACACGGTGGGAATATATTAGTCGAAAGTGATGTGAATTCGGTTGATACTAAAATCACGGATACTGGATTACACGGACCCGTCGATAAACAATTATCTCCAAAACAAATTTACGGTGTAATTCCTTTTGTTGCACCAGAGATTTTTAATGGAAATACGCCAACTAAAGAATCCGATATCTATAGCTTTGGAATGGTCATGTGGATGTTATCAGCTGGTGTGCGTCCTTATTATGATAGACCTCATAATAAACAACTAATTCAGGAAATCTGTTTAGGATTAAGACCAAGCGTCGTAAATGGAACTCCACCTGTTTTCTCCAGTTTAATGTTACAATGTTTAGATGCAAATCCATCAAATAGACCAACAGCGTCTCAGCTTGACGAATGTTTAGGAGATTGGGTCACAGCAATTTGTGATAACCCTGACCCATCTGAATTGTCTGATCAATTTGACGCTGCTGAAGAAATAAAATTCTCAAATTTGGAAAATTTCAATACTTTCTCGAATGACGAAAAAGCTATTTATTTCAGTCGCCCATTGTGGTTGATTGATTAATTGGTTAGGATTGGCACTTTCATGCGTTAAATAGTATATTTCGATTCTCATTACAATCAAAAAATCAATTTCTCTTATTATATCATTTATTCGTTTTTCACAAACCCAAACTTAACATTTTGTTACTTCATTATAATCAAAAAATCAATTTCTATTATTATATCATTTATTCGTTTTCGAAATCACAAATCCAAACTTAACATTTTGTTACTTAATTACAATCAAAAAATCAATTTCTCTTATTATATCATTTATTCGTTTTCGAAATCACTAACTCAAACTTAACATTTTATTACTTTATTTATGCAGAAGTTTCTAAGGCTCTTCGTTCAAAAATTAATTATGTACTCGTTTCATATAAAATAAGTATTATAATTATATCACAAGCACAATTTTTTTTTCGTATTTTATTCAGAATTTTTTTATTATTATATATAGACAGAATATGACATTTGTATATTTAATAATAATACGGTTTCGCCATGATATTTATTGAATCGCTCTAATAACTAAGTTAATTAGAATCTATGTCGGCAAATCTTCTAAAATAACAATAGATTTTCACGTATTAAATTTTATCTAGCATAAAATTGTTCTTTTTCATTTAACACATAACAACAAAGTTTATTGACGTATAAACTTATTTTCAAGTACCGGGATTTCGCCCTTGATATGTAGGGGTGGGTAATCTTAAGGTATTACGCCTAAATTTATATCGATCGTATATATTTACGTATAAATATTTACGGTATCCGGACTTTTCGCCGAAGTCCATTTCGCCGAAGCCATTTTATCGAATGGACATTTCGCCGAAAAATTATTTATTCCATTTTGGTTATTTTATTGTTTTTATATTAAATACATAAAAGAAATGTTTTCTAGAAAAATTTTTAAATTAGCTGATTTTTATTAAATTTACTCGTTGTTTATAATATACTGTATTAATAGTCTTTTTTTACTTACTTTTTCGTGAATAAATGTCTTCGGGAAAATAAAGTTATTTATTTACTATTTCTTGAATGTTAAAGTGATAATATCCTGGAAAAAAAAAAATCTCTAAAAATAATTTGATTTTTATTTTCATTGCACGATGAATATTTTTATTAAAATGTTAATCGCTACCATTTACGGCGAAATGGACGATTCGGTGAAATGGCTTCGGCGAAATGGGTTTCGGTGAGATGAATTTCGGCGAAATGTACTGTAACCGTATTACGAAAATTAAGAAAATGTATATTTACAATACAGTACCTTTTTTTACATTTTCTTAATTTTCAGTTCGTAATACAGTATATGTAAACATACGACTCTCCGGTTAGAACTTCGTGATATCAACTTCTATCAATAAAACGGTTTACATCGAGGTTTACTATAAATATAATTGTATTTGGTTAAATTGTATTTATTTATTTATCGTATTAACGTTACTAATATAATGTTATCCAATAGAAATTAATAAATTTTGACCATTTCGAGGCCAAAATCGAAGTATAGATAAATGTCAGGTGATCATTGCATAGTGCTGGCCGAAAATAGTTAATATTTGGCCGATGTCAGGTAATATCTTGTTGAGAAATTTATATAAAATTTGTTTATAGCGATAAAATTATTTATAGACAGTTTTTACTCAGAAAAAATTCTTTCGCGAATCGTTATATCGAGTTCTGACTGTAGCCATCGACCAGTTATTGCAGTGTTCATTAAAGCGATTGGAGGTCTTTTAAAGCAAATTAAGTAAATTTAGAACGTAAATATTCAAAGATATTTAATAAGGAATGCAAGAGGATGTCAGATGACTTCCAATATATAGTGTACTTGACTTATAGGAGAATTAATCAAAGAATTTGTCTATTTAATTAACAGTGATGGAAAATGACCAGATCATTTGGCCATTTTGTAATGACCCCTGAATGACCTTCGAATGACCTGGCTAGATAAAATAATCATTTATAATAAAAATTTTAAATTTTATATAAACTTTTTTTGCAAAAAGTTAAAACGATAATAATATAAAATTTAAATTGGATCAAAACAAAATTACATTACTTTCAGCCTATTACTGTCTAAATTATACTCTATAAAAAAATTTCTGGAAAAATTCCGATAAATAAGTAAAATGACGATAAATGATCATTTTTCTAGTTTTAATTCCGAAGAATCTCGGTCACGTGATCATTTTTCTGAAAATAGGGATAATCCGCAGGAACTACTGTCAAAAAATGAGACCCTATAAAAAATTTATTCCGTGTTTTTTTTTATTCCATGTTTTTACAGAAATTACGGATAAAATTTTTAAGAAAGATACAAACAAATTTAACTTAATCTTGTTAATACAGTTAGCTTCATTGTTAAAAAAGTAGGGATGTTATTTGAGTTCGAAAAACCTGATTTAAGCTAAAAACTACTTGAACCGAGTTTAGGGATTGGAACCGTCAAAAAAAAGCTTAACCGGTTAATAACCGGTTAATTAGAGCGTCTAACCGGTTAATAGTCGGTTAATTAGTCGGTTAATTAACCGGTTAATTTGTAATGAAGCTAACCGGTAATAACCGGTTAATATATAAATTTTATATTTTAACGTGTGTTTAGAGGCCTATTTTTTGTATTTTAACGCGCGTTTAAAGATAAATTTTTGTGTTTTTAACTAAATAGTATTATTTTTAAAGAGTAATTTCTGGTAAATATTTATATTAAAATGTATACATTAGTAAAAAATTACATACAGTATATTGTAATTACTTACTACCCAGTCATGCAGTGGTCACCGGTATCAGCACTAAGTTGAAAAGTTTTTTAATTATATTTTTAGTTCTATCCGAAATTCCATTCCAATTCTGATGGCCACTGTAGTATTCAAATTTTTGCATTTTTTCTTATTTAAAATACTATACCCGATCATATGCTGATTTCTGCATAAATCAAGGTTATAACTTTAGAATATTTTAACATAAACAATGTTAAATTATAAATATCATATGCAATATATTATATTAAAATATAAGATTGCAGGTTTATCATCGAATCTATTAGGGTGGGCAAAATTAAAGTTAATGCTAGTAAAGTTAAAGTTAGAAGTTGGCTAGGAATTACTAATTTAGGATGATCTGTATTTTAACCGGTTAAGTTAGCCGGTTAATTAGTCGGTTAATTTAACCGGTTAAATTAACCGGTTAACCGTTTTTTGAGAGGTCTTAACCGGTTAACCGCCTTAACCGGTTCCAATCCCTAACCGAGTTTTAGGGTCATGTGACTCCACTAATAATATTTAAAACTCAATATGCTTCAAATCGGATTTAAAATCAGTTTTTGAGCATAAAGCATAATACAGTAGTATAATTAAGCATAATTTCAATAGAGCATAAACTATAATATAATTTAGTATAATTTTAGTATTGTATAAATATTTAGCTTTTTTATTTTTAAGATTAATTCACATTTGAACTTAAATTGTTTAATTATTCAAATAATTTATTTTTCATCAAACTTTATACTGGAAAATGGAAGCATTATCAGAAATAACAAATCATTTACCAAAACGACGAAAGACTGATCCTCTTTGGAATTTTCTTGATGAAATTGACAACAAGCGATATTGTCAACTTTGTCATAAGGGTTATTCTATTGAGACAGGACTTACTACTATTAAGGCACATTTTAAACATGAAAATCAAAGCAAATTTAATGAAATATTCACAAATAATACACAAATAATTGAACCCTATGATGAAAAAAATGAAATTAAAATTCAAATTATGAACTATCTGATCAAATGGATAATTACGGATCAACAAGCATTTTTCCTTGTTGAAAATAGTGATTTTCAACTATTTGTTAATTCATTAAATCCACGATTTCAACTTCCAACAAGACAATTAATTTCCGAAAGTATTATAAAATTGTATAATCATAAACGAGAAATGCTTTATAATTTTTTTGAAAAGACCCAGCATAAGTTCTCAATCACAACTGATGCATGGACCTCCTGTACGAATCTTGGATATCTAGCCATTACACTTCATTGGATCAATGAAAACTGGACCATGACACGAGTTTTACTGGATATGGTACCACTTCATGAACGACATACAGGGAGTTATATTACTGAAAAAGTGCTAGAAACAATTACTTATTACAATATTGGTGCACGAATTCTTTCTGTAACTACAGACAATGCAGCAAACATGAATGTGTTTGGACGCACACTCAGTGAAGTACTTCAGTCTAAATATAACAATCTTGATTTTGAACATGTTCACTGTGCAGCACATGTTCTAAATCTTGCTGTTAGTGATGGCATGAAAATTATTGCCAATTCTATTACAAAGTTGCGTAACTTTGCCCCTATAAAAACGAAATGTGTTAAATTTATTTTAAATTCGTGCTCATGTGTAATAAATGTCTAAAAAAGCACCATTTTGTTTAATTTTTGTTTTTTTGTAATAAGACATAAATTGGACAAAATGGTACTTTTTTAGACATTTATTACACATGAGCACAAATATAAAACAAATTTAACACATTTCGTTTTTATAGGGTGCTAGTTACATTCGTAAATCACAGCCTTTATTTGAGGATCTTAAGAAAATCTTTGAATTAAAAGGAAAACCTTTTCTTATACCTGATTTGGATGTACCAACACGTTGGAATAGCACATATATTATGATAGACAAAATGTGTCGAATACGTGATATGACTGATATTCTTGTTGATAGTAATATTATACTAAAGGATCGTTACTTGAATGAGAAAGACTGGAACGAAATTAATGTAAATATTTTTTTAATAATTTACATAATTTTTTTATTTATTATTAATTTATTAATATATAAATACTTCCTTTAATAAGACAATTGCTACATTACTTGAACCTATGGCTAAAGCTACAAATCTTTTATCCTCCTCATCATATCCAACAATGGGTGATTTACACATAATATTTCCAGTTATTCTAAAAATTTTAAATGATGCAAGTGAAAATGGTAATATAATGCCATCAATAAAGGGTCAAATTGCGCGAAGAATGTATAAAAAACTTAATGACTATTGGGCTATCCTCCAAGATTGTTGCTATTTATCAGTTGTCCTGGATCCAAACACAAAATTATCATCTTTTGATAATGAAACAACTGAAAGGATACGTACACTAATGTATAATACTTATGCAAGATATGCAAAAGAATCAGAAGAATCTAATTCTGATAACACAAGTAATTCTTCAAGAAACTATTTCAAAAAACATCTCAAATCCATGTCATTGACCACTGGAAATTACATGCATAATATGCATAACATTCTTGAAGAATATTTCTTATCAATTGAAGAAGATTGTAATGTATTGGAATTCTGGAAAGTACGATCAACTGATATTCGTTACGCTGGGCTTGCACAAATGGCACGGGATTACTTGATTGTACAAGCAACAAGTGTGCCTAGTGAACAAATATTTTCCGTTGCTAAACATACAATTAGCCCAACACGAAATAGATTGTCAGAAGAGAATATTCGTGCAAGCCTTTGTTTAAAGTCATGGTATGATGCAAATATTATTGAATAAATAAAAAAATAAATATATTTGTATAGTAAATAAAATTTCAATAAATATTGCATATTTTATACTATATATGCTACAAATAAAATAATACTTTGTGTATTTTATTAATAACAAATAGCGTAATAAATCAGATTTAAACTAACTGCTTGAGTAAGCAAGCTTTACTAATATATTCGTAAGCATAGTTCCAAACATGATTTGAAATCTGACTTATGTAGATCAGTTTGAAATCGGATTCAAACTAGTTTAATCGAGTTTAGAACCTGAACTGAATTGCTTGACATCCCTATAAATAAGGTTGTATGTAAGGAGATTCGAGTTTGGATATTGTGTTCAACTTGTTCAACTTTTTTGTCAATTATACGGAAATAAAATAAATTTTAGTATTGATGCATTTTATTAAATTTAGTAATAATAGAAAAAAAAGAATTAAATATTACGACCCTGTATTTTCCATAAAAGGCTGATATTTCCGGAATAAAAAACCTTATATCACGGAATTTATCATTTTTACGGAGTTTTTACAGAAATAACGGATAAAATTGCGAATTGTACCATCTTTTCATCAAATGATATAAACTTTAATGTAATTCCCTGCAGCAATGACTCTTATTATGTCTTACAACTTTATTCTGATATTAATTTTTTGTTTCAAAAACCCGTTTTAAAACAAATATTTGTTTATGTTGCCGAAATCGATTGTGATGATCACGTTTGATTGGCGTTACACGAATTATACAAAAAAAAAAAGAACTTTTTGTTAGAATTTTTGCACTATTTGTATATATGAGAAAAGTCTTATCCGTTTCTTTTCTGGAATAGCTTACATAACAAAACCTTAATTACTTATGCTTATAAAGCACTTCAATTTTTTTTTTTTTAAAAAAAAATAAATAAATAAATAAAAACAAATTCGTATGGATTTTGCAGATCAGTCACGCTCTTCCGATCAGGAGATCATTTTGAACATTAAATCTCAATTATACGGCAACTGTTCAAATTGCAAACGACAACGAACAGCGGCAGCATGGTGTGAAACTTGCGATATTGCAATTTTGAAAGAAAATTTCCGCAATTGGACCAGCGGAAATCCTAACATAGATGAACTTATTAGATTTACTCAACTAAATGCAAATGGTAATACAGACTACCTTGAATGGATTGAATTTGATCAATTCGATCTGGTTGAGAATACAAATAAACGAGGCGCTTTCAGTTCAATTTATTCTGCAATATGGATGAAAGGGCCAACTTGGAATCTGGACGAAGAAGCTGGAGTATGGTCCCGTAATGGTCCGATTAAGGTTATATTGAAACGTTTAGATAATTCTCATAATATGAGTCAAGAATTTATAAATCAAGTTAGTATTCAATCGTTACACAGTCTTGTTATTAGTTAATTTATCCGAAAGTATTTAGCTATAATTTAAGAATTTTTCAATAAATTCCGAATATAAAGACTTAATGAATTATGAAATATGTCCTCAATTTTTTATCTAACAAATTTTCTTTCTTTTCTTTTTTTTTTTAAGTTACGCAAATATCATAAGTGCTTGCAAAGTGGATCACTTGCAGATTATTTTGGCATGACTAAAGATATCCCTATAAAAAATTTTTATCCGGATATTTCCATTATTTCTCCGTGTCTTCCGTAAAAATTCCGTGAAAATGATACATTCACGGATATCCGTGTTAGCGAGATGAAAATTTCCATGATTTAAGGCTATAAATTCCATTAAAATGATACATTCACGGAAAAAACATGGAAAGATAAAACAGATTTTTTACAGGGATATGACATCGTGTTACATGTTCGTCATGAGATATTATGAAAATGGGAATTTATATTCGTATCTTGACGAATCCATGGGAGTCCTTTATTTACTGGAGAGATATTGTAGATATGTTATGGGCAATATCAACTGGTCTTGATTTTATTCATGAACGTGACCTCATTCACGGACATTTACACGGAGGGAACATACTAGTTGAGAAGGAAATAAATTCAATAGATACTAAAATTGCAGACACAGGATTACACGGTCCTGTTGATAAACAAATATCTTCTAAACAAGTTTACGGCGTAATACCTTTCATTGATCCCGAAATCTTTAATGGATATACATTAACCAAAGAATCTGACATATACAGTTTCGGCATGATTATGTGGATGTTATCAGCTGGTGTACGCCCTTACTGTGATAGACCTCATGATTCACAACTTATACAACAAATTTGCTCTAGATTAAGACCAATTATTGTCAGTGAAACTCCACATATATTCAGTAAATTAATGTTACAATGTTTAGATGCTGACCCATCCAATAGGCCAACAGCATCACAACTTTGCGAGTATTTAGGAAATTGGACTATAGCAATATGCGACGATCCTGAACCGTCGGATTTATCCAATCAATTTAGCGTTGCTGAAGAAATTAGATTCTCAAACTTAAAACAATTACAATTTAACATTTTACCATGTCATGAAAGAGCTATATATTCTAGTCGATCATTATCGCAACATGACATAACTGAAATAGATTACTAAAATCGTTAGTAAAATTGCGATAAGAAAAAAATTGGCCTTTATTGAAAAACAATACTTCCTAATTCTTTTATTTTCATTTAACACCATGTTCGTTATCGTTATCATTCGTTATGACGGAAATTTATTTCCTTTGTTCTATCGAATTTCGATTTATTCGTTTCTTTTTTCGGGTTGTGAAGAATCAAATTAAAATAGTAATATTAACATTTATGGTAAATTCTCTTCGGACGTTGTTATGTAATTATGATTATGTACTGCATTTCACACAATTTTTTAAGAATTTTTAACAAAAAATTAAGATTAATTTGATGATTTTTCGATCACATCGAATGACATATTATGATAAATAAAATCAAAATTTAAATCTATTTTTAACTGAAAATGGAAAATTCCGCGTTTTACTAAAAATTATATCAAGAGGTAACTCTGTACTATAGGGGGTTAGAATATCACCGAACTGCGAAACAGTTCGGATGATATTTTAACCATAACTGTATTATCCTGCAGCCGCCGATGATCATGCTTATACGATAAACTATTGATTAAACTATTAACGTGACGCGTCCTTTTACTTTTTACATGTTATTTAGTTAGATGACAAATAAAGATGATGAGATAAAAGTAATCTTTAATTAAAAAAGGATTTCTGGCGAAATTTCTGAAATCTGTAATCAGGAGAATATTACAGAGTAATTTTATTAAATAAAAATTTCGATCAGAGACATGTTACAATTTCTACTATTGATTCATTATTTCAAGTACGTTGGATAACAAAGGAAAAATAAATAAAAATAAAGCATTGCTGTTTCGTGCCTGTAATAATATAACAGTAGAAAATATCTTGCTTACCGCATCTTGCTATCTCCTTCAAACGTATAATAAATTTTAGATATTTAAATTTACCAAAATTCATATAATCCTTATGATATAATTAACACACGAATAAATTATGGAATAAGCCCTATAAAAAATGGTTGTTTCGTGATATCGATTTCAATAAGTAAACAATTTTTATATTTAAATATAATGAACTAAGATTCAAAACCTATTATTTACACGAGATTTCATTGTTTACTTTTATTTATTAACATTTTTGTTTCACTAGTAATGGATTAATTGACTACGAGAAAAAAAACATTTTTTTTTTTTACTTATAAAACACGAAAAATAACGTAAATTAAAATATTCTAAACATATTTGTCTTTTTTTCTTCATGCTCATCACTCTCTCTATTAGAAAATATTCATACCTCTAATTCTTCCATAGCTTAGAGCAATTTCATCAAATTTCCATCAATTATAAAATAATCTTAAGATCATTGATATATTAATAGAAACTTATTTTATGAATATAGTACTTCTACCTAGTGAAGATATGGTGAATTAAATGCTTTTTAGGAATATGTTGTTCTTATTGAGAAAATCTCTAATAGCATATTATTGACGTCTATAAACCTATAAAATTAGTATTTATATGAACTGACGGAATAAAAGCTTTTTATTGTTAATAAGGAATCTATTTTACTTTCAATCAATTAAAGCTGATATCGTTTTTCGTGATTGAATCAGATTATCGTTAGGATTTTCTTGTTGAATTTTTCATGATACAGCCAGTAACGATCGGGATAAACTGATTTTGACACATAACGAACTTTTTTCTTAAACCAAATCCACTTATAATTAATTTCCCTATAAAAAATTTTTTAGAAAATTGATCACATGTCTGAGTTTTTTTGAGTAAAAACTAGAAAAATGATCATTAATCGGAGTTATTTTTTCTAAAGGATTTTATTATAAATTTCGCGATATTAATGTTTATAAACCAGCCATATCACACTTGAATTAGAAATTTTGTAATTGAAATAAAAGTGCGCGAAAAATGAATTTTTTACGTGCCCATAATACCGTTCACTTGTTCACTTTGTCCTGCTAATTTCCAAAAACTTTTTCGTCTAAGAATTTCCTTTCTATTCATGAAAGAAATGCTCACCCAAACAGTAAAATAATACCTCACTCACGCTGCTTAACTTCTCCCTCATTATATGATATTTGCCAGTTTAAGAATTCTTTTATTATACAATTAAAAGCACGCTTGCAATTTCATAGAAGTGAACTTAGAGTAAAAACCTTAAAAATGGAGCTTTTTTCTGAAGGACTTTTTATTATTTTGTTCTATAATGAATCAACCTTCGATATTCCCCTGCTCAAAGAAAGTATACGTGTAAGTTTGAGGGTGGTCGAGAATACGAACAATTGGGTATTAGTTCTTTTAGGAAATAAAAATTGGGGCAGTAAAAAGCGTCGGACAGGGACATGTGCATATGTTTTGATGCAGAATGCGCAGCAAACATATCATGTCACTTTTTGCTGGAAAGAACGTGTATATAAAGAATTTGAAATGTCATTGCGGTGTGGTTCAATGCATTTTGAATTTAATATAGATGTAAGAGATTTTGTGGAAGGTAACGTAAAAATTTTATTTTTATTTTATGAAATATTTATTTAGGTTTTAATATTAATGTAATATATAGAAAATCATGACGAGAATCAAGCAAGAAATTTAAATTGATAAATTAGAAGGATGCCGTGGTTTTTTTTTATGAGATAGAATAGAATTTTAATATAGAATTAAAAACAATTAAAAAAATGTACAATAAAAAAATCATCTTGTTTTGTATTGATTTTATTAAAAATATACACAAAATTATTCTACCAAAATATATACAAAATTTGAATATACAGTACATAAGTTTATTATTAAGTTTTAATTTCTAATGATTTTCGAGTATATTTAATTGGCGTATCATGAATTTGATAATAGTTTTCATAATAAAAAATATCATGAATTACAGGTCTCTTTGATTTTCTGCCGCCCATTGTTGTTCCTCCAAAAAATAATCGTACCTAAATAATAATTAAAATATCATTTGCAAATTATTTTATAATTCCTTTTTATTTATTATTATTAATCATTAATAAAACTTTACCTGTTGATGATTTTTTTTTCTATACTTGATGTTAAAAAGTGTCACAATACCATTCCTTTTTGTTTTAAATCTCGCATAAACTGAGGTACATGTTGAACAAATACATGCATATATGGTGAACTTCTGTGCGCAAATACATTCCTTGTTGTTGATTAGCGCTATTCACAGTACCGGCAAAAATCATGGATCCATTAACTTCAAATTGATTGATTTCTTCATTTGTTATTGACTTTTGATGCATTATTTTATAAAGCCGATAAAATTCACGCCAAATTTTTTCAATATTTTGTCCTCTTGTAGCTTCTTGTCCTTCAAAAAGATTTGCCACCTGAAAATCCTTTAATATTTTCTTTTTATGACCCATAAGTGATGCCCAATCCCATTTTCCATTTTTTTGTGGATGGAGGGTAAAATTTCAAAATGAACATGAAGCTTCTTCATTTCTTCAATTATTAAAGCTTGTGTTTTATTTGTAAATTCATTTTGTTTGACAAGTTCATAAAATAAACATTGAAAAAGCATTGTAGCATAAGATGTAACTCATCAGGGATCCAATTATTTTGATTAATTTCACAAAAAGCATAGGATTTTTGCATTCTATAATTTTTAATTAAATTTTATTAAATAAATACATAAAATCATAATAAAAAAAATAAGTATTATATATACCATGTGTGTTTTTGAATTTAACCATACTTTATCCATATTATGACGCTCATCTTTGTGACAATTACAATACAAACAAAAATAATTGGACATTGCAGCATTAATTCCTAAAATTAATGCTACAAACTTCCAATCACCCGAAAAAATAATTCAATTGGCCAAATTGTACCATCTGAAGCTCTATATCCTTCTTTTAGTAACTGTTCAAGTTCATGTGAAAATTTGGCTGATACAGTAGATAAAGAATTATAAGACTCTTTTTCTATATATAGTAAACAAATACTATGATAATAAACAAATTAATAATAATACATATAGAGTTAAAATACATGGATATATTATATTACCTGTATTGGTGAGAAGGATTCAAAACAGCTTCGCCTTCATTAAGAATACACATAATAAGCATTACATACTTTTGCTTATGACCTACATTTCTTCCATCTCCACTTAATTTTATATTAATTTTATCACCAAGGGTGATTCTGATTTAATCAAAATAGGAACTACAATATCTAATAAAGATAGGATAGATCGATATGCACCATTGCCTACTTCATCATCATTAAATTCAGTTTCAATAATATTTTGCTGATTTTCATCATCATCACCATCAAAAATAGAAATATCAATATTAAAGTTTTAATTGGAACAAGTGCTTTCATTATTAGTGTAATTGCATGTTCCCTTATTAAATTTGGAACTGCTTGAGCTAATTTTCGATAACCATCACGTGAAATCAATGTTTCATCACAAGCACGAACAATTGAATCTAAATGTTGTATATTATCAGCAGTTGTATCTCCGGAATCAAAATGTAATTCTACTAGTATTATAGACTCAATTGTTGCAATAATTTCTTCAGATGGTGAAATAAATTTATTTTTATTAAGAATTGTCAAAGTCTGTGTTGCAATGTCCTTCCCAACCATTGAAATACGTTTATTCTTTTGTGATCGTGATGTAAGATCAGTATAAGATCTTTTATGATTAACAGCAGGTATAATAGGTTGTTATAACTGGTGCGCAATAGTTTCATGAAGCTGTTGCAAGAAACTTATATCAAAACCAAAAAGTATTGTTCCAGAAACACGCGAATTTGGCTTGTTACAAATTTCCTACAAAATAAATTTACATTTTTTTAAATTATTTTTCATATTTTTTAATAATCAAATACAAAAAAATTATTAAACTTACTTTTAAAAATAAGGAAATTACAGCTCCAGCAGATGATAAACTATATCTTGAATTTACTTGGCCATTTTCATCTGTCCACTCAACAGTATTGTATGACTGTGAATAATTTTTACCACCAAATATTCTAACAGCGTGAATATATGAGTTGGAAGGATAATTATGAAAAAAAGCACGATTTGTATCTTCATGAATAATAAGTTCTTCATTTTCGTCACGAGTAAATGGAGTTTCACACTCATTAAACGGGGTTTGAAACATAATAAACTGTATTAAAGTTTGACTTTATTAGTTTAAGACGCATAGAAACAATTTAATTTTTTTTGAAAAAAACATTTTCTTCCTTTTTTAGAACACGCCCACCTTCCTTTTTAGAACGTGTTTAGAGGGAAACGAATTTGAGATTAGAAAAATAATCGGAACTTGATTAATTTTAGGAAGAGAATAGTCAAAATAAGAAGGAAGATTAGATTATTAATTGAGGGGGTGTTGAAGTGTTTATTTTGATATGCTTATCACGAAATTATCACATAGGACACATATAAAATTTTTAATATCACATCAGAAGACATTTTGTCGATCCGCCAATAATCCCCATATGTATCGATTTTATCCTAATTCTGGCCAGCATTAAATTAGGTTGGCCAGCATTAAAGTGCACAGCAAATCACTTGATGAATTTTGATAAATTTTAAATTATTAGTAGAGAAGTTTGCAAGCATATATACAATCTACATAAATATACTTCTTTTATTAATAATTTTTTGATAAAAATACATTTTAAAAATTGCCGTATTATTCGGCGCATTAAGGACACAAGATCAACTGAACGGAGAGGAGGGTTCGTTATATCGAGTAGCTATGATGACCAATCAATAACTTTGGAAACAGTTTTTTGAAGGATTCTAACTTGTAGCTTAAGGTTGTTGTCTTACTGAAATTCCCATCTTCTCTAAAGCATTCTTCTAATTTCTGGAATATACTGCAATATTTCAATATAAACTGAACTTTACATGTAAAGCAAAACAAATACTATGTTTTTCCATTAACACAAGTTCCATCCCATGCCAAGATTTTGTCGATTTGAAGGAAGAGGCCGAATTGGTCTAAAACCTTTAATATCAATATTTAATTGTATTAATAACTAGTATTAATAACTGGAAGCTTATAAAAAAATTCTGGAAAAACTCCGATAAATGATCATTTTTCTAGTTTTTAATCCGAAGAAACGCAGACACGTGATCATTTTTCTGAAAAAATTTTTTATAGGGGAACGCTGTTTCGTGACAATTTGTGCCCATTTGATACGTTATGCTTTTAAACTGTCGAAAGCATCGGTGCTACAATTGGTAAACTATTTTCTCCTTTAGCCGGTTATAAGGTAAATTTATATTATCTTGTGCCAATTTTTAGTTAAATTACGTATTATTTTAACAAATATGCCCATTTAATAATATGTCAATGATTCGTATTTTGTTTTGGTTCCTTGATAATTGATTGTTGAAAAGGGAATGCAGTTGACGATGAATTTTTTTTTATGCCAAGAACAAGCGAAACCGTAATCCTATAAAAATGAAATGTAAAAAAGTCTAAAAAAGCACCATCTTGTTCGATTTATGTCATATTACAAAAAACAAAAATTAAACAAAATGGTACTTTTTAAGCATTTATTACACGAGCACTAAACAGTACGTATGATGATAAACATGTGTTTTTACCTCTGAAATTCGTTAACTATATTAACTTTGAAGAAAACTATCTTTAAGAATAATGCTCATAAAACCATGCCCACAATGTAATTGTATCTTGATCACATTTTTACATGTGAATATTAAATGATTTTTTAACGATACGAACGTGATTGATGTACTGTACAAACGTAACAACCAGAAATTAATATCCGAAGTCGTGACTCTGCAAATAAATCCTGCTATAGACTATCACTTGACTATAAAATCTACATTTTGCGAAACTAAAATTATTCAAACGCAAAAAAAAACCATTCCTATAAAAAATTTTCTGGAAAAACTCCGATGAATGATCATTTTACTCCAGAAAACTCAGACATATGATCAATTTTCTAAAAAATTTTTTATAGAGATTTCGCTAACAAAAAATCCATTTGTCACCTGTATAAGTAATTTTAATGTGTATTATTAGAAAGTAAGTATGCTTTAATCAAACAAAAGTTAAATAAAAATTTATAAAAATATTTTAAGACTCAATTATATTATAAAAAAATAGACAATTTTATAAAATTATCATAAAAAAAATTTTAATAATTATTTATTAATTTACATTTATCTAATTGTACGTAATGTAGGAACGGAACTTTTACACTCAAACTGATTGTAAACACATGTACTTTTAACTTTTACACGAAAAAAGTCCAGAAGTTATTGTATATAGTGAGAACCCATAAAGAAGATATTATCAATATTACTATTAAAAGAAGTATTTATCAAATGATTGTATAATAAAACCATATAAATGTTCGTTACTGTGTTTTGTGTATTACTTCGTGTAACAAAAATACCATATCCATATGTCGATCATTAGGGTAATCAAATCTGCCGATATGTATGTGTTTGTTACGGAACATTCTTTAATTCTTTGACATTATTTTTCTATATATATATAAATAGTAAAGTTTCGATTTTCTTTGAAAATAGACAAATACAAAAGCTTGTCAAACGTACTATGATATTTTATCATGTATATTTGGTTGTAGTTGGTACAAATTTAATCTGTTTGTAATTTTATACTTGATATCATGTTGTTGGAATTGAATAATTTTAACTTCCACATAATCTAAATTTATTATTATTTGCGAAAAAGATAATAAATATTATAAATAGACTTCTTTATATGCAAGAATTAAAAAAAAAGAAAGACCTACACGATTATTTAAATGTCGGAATTATTATTGTGCATTTTATTTTCAAATATAAGATGTGAATGAGAATTTATTTTGACATTAATCACATTAATCTTTTTCATAACATAATAAATCCCCAAAAATGGCATTGTGGTGTTTATGAACGCTTCTTTTTTTCTTGCGTACTTTACGTTTATGTGGGCTTTTTTTCGACGTTTCGATGCGATATAGAAATGAGAACAGTGGTTTAATTATTAATTATTAAGATCTTGTGTTTAATAATCTATGTTATGGAATTTAAGGCAAAATAATTTGTCAAGTGTTTTTATGGAAATATTTAAAGAATTTATACTGAAGAATTTATAATTTATTTACCATTCGTCTTTTCCATGAAATATAGTTTGTATATCGTTACTCGTTAGAAAAACATTAATAATAGTCTATGGTTGAAAAACCAATACTTTAAATTCTATTTGTTACAATCGGAAATTCCTTCTTTTCTAAATTCGGTTTCTTTATTTCGAGGAATCACAAATTTAACTTTGTATATATTAACATTTATTGTGTGTACTTCTTTTTTTCTTATTTAACACAAATAATAATCGGATTCGGAGGATGGCGGAATATCAATGAAAAATGTGAGATACAAACAAATTAACTTAATCTTGTTAATACAGCTAGCATCATTGTTAAAAAAAGTTTATAAGAAAATTCGAGTTTGAGTGTTGCGTTCAACTTGTTTAACCTTTATTAGTAACGAAACGTTGAAGTTTCTTGTAATTATACAAAGACGAATAGCATTAGTATTAAGACATTTTATTAAATAAATTTAGGAATAATAATAGAAAAAAAATGAATTAAATACTAAAAATTGTACATTTGTACTATCTTTTTTCCTAATAACATCAAATGATATCAACTTTAATGTTTGGAATTCAAAATAATCCCTGCAGCAATGACCCTTATTATGTCTCACAACTTTATTCTGATTATTAATTTTTTTTTTTCAAACCCGTTTTAAAACAAATATTTGTTTATGTTATTGGAAATCGATGTGATGATCACGTTTGATTGGCGTTACACGAATGAAACAAAAAAAAAAAAAAGAACTTTCTGTTAGAATATTTACCCTATTTGTATAGAGACCTGTTTCTTCTCTGGAAAGGATTACATAACAAAACTTTAATTACTTATGCTTATAAAGCACTTCAATTTTTTTTTTTTAAAAAAAAAATAAATAAAGCAAATTTATATGGATTTTGGAGATCAGTCACGCTCATTAGATTCATCTTCCGATCGGGAGATCATTTTGAACATCAAATCTCAATTATACGGCAACTGTTCAGATTGCAAACAACAACGAACTGCGGCAGCATGGTGTGAAAATTGCGATATTGCAATTTTGAAAGAAAATTTCCGCAATTGGACCAGCGGAAATCCTAGTATAGATGAATTTATTAGATATACCCAATTAACTGCCAATGAGAATATGGACTATCTCGAATGGATTGATTTCAATCAATTTGACTTAGTAAAAAATACTAATAAAAGAGGCGCTTTCAGCTCAATATATTCTGCCATATGGATGGAAGGTCCACGGTGGAATCTGGACGAAGAAGCTGAAGTATGGTCCCGTAATGGTCCGATTAAGGTTATATTGAAACGTTTAGATAATTCTCATAATATGAGTCAAGAATTTATAAATCAAGTTAGTATTCAATCGTTACACAATCTTGTTATTAGTTAAAGTATTTAGCTATAATTTATAGGATTTTTCTGTTTGATATAATAAATTCCGAATATAAAGTGTTTAATATGAAATATGTCCTCATTTTTTTTTATCTAACAAATTTTCTTTTTTTTAAAAAAAAAAAGTTACGCAAATATCATAAATGTTTACAAAGTGGAGCACTAGCAGATTGCTTTGGTATAACCAAAGATCCGACGTCATGTTATATGTTTGTTCTAAGGTATTACAAAAATGGAAATTTGTACTCATATCTTGAAGAATCTATGGGGATTATTTGCTGGAGAGATATTGTGGATATGTTGTGGTCAATATCTGCGGGTCTTAATGTCATTCATGAACTAGGTCTTGTACATGGTCATTTGCATGGAGGTAATATACTAGTTGAAAATGAAATGGATTCAGTTGATGCTAAAATCGCCGACACTGGACTCCACGGACCTGTTGACAAATCAGTGTCATCTCAACAAATTTATGGCGTATTACCTTTTGTTGCTCCAGAAATATTGGATGGGAATAGTACACCAACCAAAGAATCTGATATCTATAGCTTCGGTATGATCATGTGGATGTTATCAGCTGCTACTCGTCCTTATTACGATAAACCTCACGATAAACAACTTATTCAGGAAATCTATTCAGGGCTAAGACCAAGCGTTGTTGGTGGTACTCCGTCTGTTTATTCTAGATTAATGTTACAATGTTTAGATGGTAATCCATCAAATAGACCAACAGCATCTCAACTTTATGATTGCTTCGGAAACTGGATCTCGGAAATTTGTGATAATCCTGATCCATCCGATTTATCTAATCAATTTGATGCTGCTGAAGAAGTAAAATTTTCAAATTTGGAAAATTTAGATTTTGATAAATCACAATGTCATGAAAAAGCCATTTATTTCAGCCGTCCATTAGAATTTTCAGACTCCAATAATCCATTTTTTTGTGGAAAAATGTAAATAAATTATTCAAATTTAAAAGCATTCCGCATTAAGCACTTAACTTTACTAAAATCGTTAATAAAGTTAATATTAATCTTAGGTAAGAAAAATTAGTTTTTTCGTTTTTAATTTCGTTCTTAAATACTGATCTATCAAAGATTTTTGCTTAATTTTTCGTCAAATTTTGTTTGGTTATTTTTAAGATTTTTTTTTTTAAGAAAAATACGCACGGTATATGTATTAGTAGTAATAAGTAACTGTCGATTCTTTCAAATTAAGCTTAATATATGAATTATAAAAAAAAATATTGATAATTCTTGTATGATGATAAACCGCATAAGATAGTAATAAATTAAGTATATAGTAAATGTTTCAAACATATACAGAATGAAAGGCTCTGGTACCATTGTTAAAATTTCAAGAGTTTTAAATTATCCATATGGTCAAGGTTTCAGAAAAGAATACAAAGTTGAGGAAGCGACAAAAAATCAAACTGATAAACCTAATAATTTAAAGTCATATGATAGAATGAGATATTTTAGTGGAATATTGAATTATTGATAAATAGAAGAGGTAGTAATTAAAGGGATTATGCTAGGGAATACTATTTTTTTGGTTTATCTCCTTTTTTGTAAGAGGCAATAGGGAGCACAAAGGATACAAAGCCATTTTTACAGGACCTTATATAGAAGTTACTCATCCTGGTCCTGTAAAGAGAGGTGGAAACCTTTAGGGCTTTGTATTGATTATAAAAGTATATGATTTATTCTTATCTCTTAGATATCTTTATAGTATATAGAACCAGAGTTAAACTCAATCCAAATTTAAATCTGGTTTGAATAGCGTTCGTGCGACAGTTCCTTAGTAGCACATATTAAGCAGCAATAGCGTAATTTTGGATTATAAAATAACCTTAGATGACTCATATGACGAAAACGAAAACGAAATCGTCACGTCATTTTGTCATTTTGAAATGACTGGTCATTCAAAATTCACTTAACAAATGACCTGATCATTTACCTGAAACTCTTTAATCTTACATAGCTGCAGGTTTGCATGCTGTGGTAAATCAGTATACAGTATATAAACTCCAGTTTGATAAACAAACTGCGTGTTAAAAATACTGTGCAAAAAAAAATTTGCCTTGCCAAAACGTCCAAACAAATATACAGCGTAATATTGCAATTTAGAAAAATTATGAGATCCTTAATGTAAATTCTTATTATTGCGCGACTATTTTTTTATAATTTATTTTGATTCTTCATCACTAAAAAAAAGTTCCCGAGAAAGAATGAAATCGAGAAATAATAGTAAGTTGACACAAATATTTAATTCGCTCGTAGAAATCCTTATTTATACTGTACCTTTTCTTTATATATTATTATAGCATCCGACGATATGATATATAAATACATTACACTTTTCTGCCCCACGTGATCATAGTAAAAAGGTTTGTCACGGGTCCTATCCAAAATCCCGAAATTGAAAATCCCGACACTTGATATTTTACAAAAACAAATAAATTAATATTCAAATTCAGTGTTGCTATTACTTTTTTAAAATTATTTAATTTTGTGTCACTTTCGCAAGATATCAATTATTTCAAATCACTTAAAATTTGCAAAATATTAAAATATAATTTTAGTATTTATAAATTCGTAATTTATACAAATATGTAACTTTCAAACAAATAAATATACTAATATTCATTTTTTGTATGCCCATTTGTGTTTTAAACACGTTAATGGTTGCTTCACTTTAATAAGTATTAAATTGGTATAATAGTGGCTTTTTTGTGAAGTGAGAAATTTACTTTTTAGTATAAATCTAATATGAAGTCAGGACTTTGAGGAAAAAGTAATATGAGGCGGGTTAAAAATTAAATTTCGGGACTCTCGGGATTTTGTATAAGTCGGGATTTTCAATTTTGGGATTTTGACAGTCGGGATTATATGGTGTCGGGATTTTGACATTCGGGATTTCGTACCATACCATTTGTCATGGTACCACACCCACTGCGTTTCCCCTTTTTCATAAGTATTCTGGGAACTTGGATTTTTTTCGATTATTTTTCAGGTAAAAAATGCTTAATCACGTGAAATTTGTGATACCGAATGATAAATAGAGCCTTTGTCCCCAAATTTCTGTGAAACATTTATTTTATTCATAACGTAACACTACTGAAACTTAAATCATTTTTTAAAAAAAATTTGATCAACTTTCAAACTTTGTTACAAATATCAATCTAAAATTTTCGGTTACAACCAACCATTAACTGAACTAATATATTTAAAGAATATTTACAATATTATATTTCCGGCAATTGCCGTGCGTCTAGTTATTTTTCGAACTTTAATATATCTAAATTCGGAATTATGGTCTTTCCGAAATATACTTAATACATGATCATCTGTCTTATTTGTATCCAAAAATTTACAACATAGATAAAATATACCGTACCGGCGTACCGTACTAAAAAAACGGTGAATTTTGTATTCATATTTCGACGAATATATAGAAATTTTTGCTGTCGAGGTATTCAAGCAATATAATCAGCTTTAATGTGATTATTTATGAACTAGGTTTTGTTCATGGACATTTACACGGAGAAAATACAAGCTTCTCGCAAAGTTTCATTATATACAGTATAAACAAATTACTATGCTGATTATTCTCATTCCATAATTCTCAGTATCTTATATTTTCTTATAAATTATTATTACAATATCATAAACAGTTTGCTTAAGTAGCCCCATTTTTAAAAAAAACAAAAGCTTAGATTGTACATATATACTATAACATACATAAAATTTTAACAATGTGATCTGCTACGACACGCATTTTACAAGTGCACGATCATGGTCTTCGTCTCTTAGATAATGGTGAGAATGTCGGAATTCTTTTTTTTTTCCCATGAACTTGGGTTATTATGAATTCTTTCACATAATGTTTTATTTCATATCTATAGAAGGAAACTTACACAATTGCTAACGTTCCTCCACACATTTAATTAATTATTAATAGCAATGGTAAACCAAATGGAGTAGAATATTATTGCCAATTTATGCTATGCAATTCTAAAAGATGGCTTAAATAATGTAAACTTACACTTCCAATACTTCTACTACAAAATCCCGGAAATATAAGACATAATATCGACATCCGCGATCACGAAAATTCACGATCACGAAAATTTTCAATCCCACAGTCCGTTATCCCAAATTATTATTACTTAAAATATTTTATAATAAATTGCTCGGTAATAAAATTATGTATTATTATTTTATTCTTGTATTAAAATTTCGGAATTTGTGAACTATCGGATAGTGAATTTTTAAGAAAGTGCCGAGATGACAAAATCTTAAAATGGATCGTTTATGAAAAGAATATTACTTATGAAGAGGACCTTAATGATGAAGAGGTATTATAAACCGCTCACAATTTATTTGTTTATATTTATGTGTATTTATGAAATATGAGTTAGAATATCAAGAAAGGACTTAATCTAAAAGAACGTGAATTTAAGGGAGAGGGAAGCTAAGATCCGCATAATGAAGGTGAATTGAATTGGCTAATCATTAATTAACAGAATTTATGAATAGAATATTTTGAATATTTTTAACACAATAGATATGAATAAATAAAACCAAATGTAGTATTATGAGGCGCAAGAGTCGTAGAATTATTAGTATTAATATGCAAGGTGTTTACATTCGTATTAGATACTCCAGCTTTTTTTTAAAAAAAAAATTATTTCAATTTGACAAGCTAAGTAAATACTTATATTGCGTACCCTACATATTTAAAAGGCCTCTATACGTACTATTGAGTACAGTATATTATTAGTGTAACGTACTCAACACATTGCACTCCACGCAACGACTCCACAACTATTCGCTCTCACCTTTTGCATTGAGTGATACATTTGCATTCAGAATTATGGATGTATCTTATTGAGATTTTTTATTTTCGAGATTTTTGAGTGTCTTAATCTCTTATCAAAAATTTTAGTGTATCCGTAAATTATTAAACCTCTTACTAATATAATTTAATTAATTGGCATTTTCCTTTCATTAATAAAGTAGAGTGTTGTTCGTTGTTCCAGTCAAATGAGATAATTACGAAATATTCGTTAGTTTCAATTTGCCGGATAAACAATAATATTTACTAAAAAGCAATGATTAATGAAATGCTTACGTTTGATACTGATTAACTATATAACATCCTTCATGGTAACAGTCAACAACAAAACTATTATCAGCTTCACAACGATACCTTCCTTAGTTAGCAGTGTACGAATTATTTGCAAATAAAGACTTAATTATGAGATTAGTAAATTAAAAGAGTAGTTTTCATTGGACATTATCCTAGCAAAGAAGGACGCTAAAATCAACAGCAGCAAAAAAATTCAAATTCACAAATCTTAGTATTACCACAATTGCAAATGTACAGGGTCGATAAATTCCGCCGTTATTCAAATAAAGATCATGATATCTTATAAAATTGCTTAGAAGCACCAGAAAACAGGTATAGCAAGTGATCTGATGTTGGATCATTAGTCCCGCGTCATTTGGGTCATTTCGATGTTAATTAAAAATTATATCATGTGGTAACATAAATTCTGGCCAAAATTATTTATAAAATATCACGTGTTATTATAATTCTGGCTGGCATCATAAATTTGGCCTGAATTTTAAATGACTCGAATGACTAGGTGTAGAATCAATGGTAATTCGGATCTGATATTTAAGAAATGTGGTTTTATAGATCGAGGCTTGGGATCTTATTTACAATGTTGACTGAGTTATATACTTAATGTCATCTGTTATTATTTAATTTTCAATGGTCTTTATTGAATTAGCAGCAGTAAATATAAACTTTACATCAACAATAACTTTGACTTATTATTATTAAATTATTCCTTGTAGTTGACGGAAAATTATGTAAGTATATTGTACGAACTTTATTAATATAAAATATTGATTTATTCTTCAATTTGTAAGTCTAAAATATAAATCATTTTCAATAATTGCAAATGAATTTTTGCATGTTAACAATATACTTAAATCATATGTTCAGTGGTTAACAGTTAGTATTTTGAAAGATAAAGCTTCTGTATGGATGAAAATCATCGTTCATATATAAATAGGGCATGAATAATAGGTAATTTTCATCTCATAAATTTCGGTGGTTGTGAGGATATTTTATCTCTTTTTTCTAACTGAAAACAATTTACTTTTGCCCGGTATCCAAGTCATATAGGAAGATTCTTGTTTTTTTCACTTGTTTTCGTATAGTGAGATCTGCGGGTATTTTACATTATAATTTTAAAACTATCCAATAAACCAGAATAAATTTAATAATCTGCCGAAGGAACCAA
This sequence comes from Rhizophagus irregularis, assembly GCF_026210795.1. Lineage (NCBI taxonomy): Eukaryota > Fungi > Glomeromycota > Glomeromycetes > Glomerales > Glomeraceae > Rhizophagus > Rhizophagus irregularis. The sequence continues at coordinate 1,128,472 of NC_089436.1, read as the reverse complement.
AATAATTTATATAAATTACCGTATTTTTTCAATATTAAGTCCCGCCGGAAATTAAGCACCCCCCTACTTTTATACGACTTCATGAGTAAAACGAAAATAAGCATCCCTAAAATAAGCTTCCTAAAAAAATTATGATTTATTTATTATTTTATCAATACAAATAAACAAAACTACAAAATTAACTATCTATATAATTTTCTTTGTCTTCATTTATATCAATAATTTCAATTATTTCTATTCCTCCTCCAATATCTTCGCAAATAGCATCATCGCCCTTTTCGCACTTCCATTTTTTCAATGACTCACGAACATTTACTTTTCCAAAACCAATAATCCATTCTCCATTTCTAGCAAGGCTTTCTTTGGTCAAGGTTTTAAATGTTTCATTAATTATTGTGGCCTGCCATATAAGTACAAAAGATATTAAAACATACATCTTCATCAAGACTTCTAAAAATTATATCAATATCTTGAGTATTTATGATATTCCATATTTTTTATTAGAACAAATAATGATCCCTTCCCATGAACGTTTAATCTACCCACACATATCACTTATCTTTGCACGGTTAAGGTTGCGTCCATTAGTATACTCAGTACCGCCCCTATCTACTCATCCATTGATGCCATTCTTGACGAAGATGATCCTCAACAGGTTTGTTAATCGCAACATCAAGCGGTTGGCAAATGCTTGTTAACACCCGGGATAACTACCAGATCCACTTGATGTTCTTTAAATTATCATATACCATCATAGCTGGATATTTAGGCTGTTAGTTATTTAACCTTCTTATATTATGAAAGTAAACAATATAACATTTCATTTAAATTTGCATTCATCCAGCCACTTTCTTGGAACCAATCAATCACGCCAGAATGAACTTTTTCTCTTTCCTTTAAAATGTAGTTTTGTTCCATCTATAATCAAAAATATCTAATGTTTAATGATTTTTTTTAAAAAAGATTTATTATAAATCTTTACCTGCAGCACATGTTAAAACGACAGTAAAACGATCTTTTTATCACCTGTCCCACGACATGGACTGTTTTTTCTCATTTTGGATTGATAGTGATATTTCCAGCCATATCAAACCAGACTGGAGCTTCGTCCATAAAAATATTACACAATTCAGTAGAATTTTTATTCTAAGACGAATGACAAGCCGATGAAAATTTGCCAATAATTCTTCTGTTTGCTAAGGAAGTTTTTGAGAGATTCTTGTATGTAGTCGTAAAGCTAAATTGTATTTTCTGATAAACCAGTTAGCCAACGAAATGCAGCAACAAAATTTGTTGTTTGATCACGTACCATATTGAGCTACCATATCCGGCTCTTTTAAAATTTCAAACATTGTAAGACGTATAGTTACAAATTTTACAACTAATTTTTTCTTCTTTTGTTCTATAGCCCAAATGTATAACTTCTCAGCCTAAGGATAAAAAGCTATTCAGCCAGAACCAACTCGTTTACTATCACTTTTTGTTTCGTTTGATCAGTTTTTACTTGCCTTAATCTAGCGTCCAACCATGGTACTATCAAGTTCAAAATGTCTAGCCGCTTCGTTGAAAAGCATAATTAACAACAATTCTTTCTTGTTCGATAGAATATGAAGCACGTTGACGTTTAATAACTTTTGGTCAAAATGGATAATAAAACGCGTTAAAAAGTTTTTTAGAACTACATGAAATTCGCGTAATTATTTAAACCCCTTAATTGAGGTTACGCGAAATTTCAGGTGACTTCGATCTTGTTCATCTTACATCTTACGTGATACTTAGTGTCGATTATACTTATTATATAGTATTTATGCAATAACGTGATCGCGGCCATTTGGCACAATATAGCCGCCAAATTTCTGAAATCGAAAACGGCAGAGTATTGCCTAAAGACCTATACAATAAGTATTTTATTATATAGACTCTCAAGATCACACTATTAAATCATTCACGAGTTTATTTATAAGTTTTATTGTAATAAAGCAGAGTGTTCATTATTATATATTTCATCAATAAAGCTCTTCAATAAATGTAAATAATTCTAAAGATACTTAAGACCAATACTGTTCTGTTTATAAGCAATAATAATAAATCAAAATGATCAATAATAAAATTAATTTACAATTATTAATACAATTAGTAAATAGGACTAAATTTGTAATCTCATATATGTTAAGCCGAAAACGGAAAAGAATCTAGAATTAGAACGATTATTAATATGTTCTTATCCTAAGACGTTCTTACTGAAATTAATAATGACGTTCCGACTTTTAATACGTTAACTATATAATATTATTGAAATATGCGAAAAACATGAATTGATGTTCTCCTTTTACATTTTTCCATAAAAAAGTGACGATCAGATATCTGAAAAACTTAATAAACGACTGAAATAAATGGCACCTTCATGACACGATAAAACATTATAATTTAATTTTTCTAAATTTGCAAATTTAAATTCTTCAGCAGCGTCGAATTGGTCTGATAAATCGGATCTATTAGGGTCATCACAAATTGCCGTGATCCAATTTCCTAAACATTCGTAAATTTGGGATGCTGTTGGTCTATTTAACGGATTAGCGTCTAAGCACTGTAACATTAATCTAGAATAAGCAGGTGGAGTTCCATTTATAACATTTGGCCTTAATCCCGACCTAATTTCTTGAATAAGTTGCTTATCATGGGATTTGTCAAAGTAAGGACGCACACCAGCTGATAACATCCACATGATCATACCAAAGCTGTAAATATCAGATGCTTTGGTTAACACGTTTTCGTCAAAGATCTCTGGTGCAACAAAAGGTATTACACCGTAAATTTGCTGAGATGGCATTGATGTCACTGAATTATCAACAGGTCCATGTAATCCAGTATCCGTTATTTTTGCATCAATTGAATTTATTTCGTTCTCAACTAATATATTTCCTCCATGTAAATGTCCATGAACAAGATTGTGTTCATGAATAAAATTAAGACCTGCAGATATTGACCATAACATCTCTACAATATCTCTCCAGCAAAGAATTCCCATAGTTTCTTCAATATATGAAAATAAATTATCATTCTCGTAATATTTCATAACGAACATAAAACAAGATGTTGGATCTTTAGTCACACCAAAACAATCTGCAAGTGCATCACTTTGTAAGCATTTGTGATATCTGTATAACTAAAATGAAAATGTAACATATTAACCTTTTTTTCAGTTATTAGAATAGGAAAAAATATTTGCAAATATTTTACACAAATAAATAAAATCTATCGTTACAAGAAATCTAAAAATTTATTTTGCAGACTTATAATGAATGGTTAGTAATATAACTTTTCAAAACATATGACAATTAATCTTTTTTTCTTAATTTAACCTTTGATCAAAAACAGTTAAGGCGAATTAGTATATTGACGTTATTATTTATTATAATATTCACCTGGTTTACAAATTCTTGGCTCATGTTATGAGAATTATCTAAGCGCTTTAATATAACTTTAATTGGACCATTACGACTCCATAATTCAGATTCTTCATCAAGATTCCATCTTGGACCTTCCATCCATACTGCAGAATAGATTGAACTGTGAGCACCTCGTTTATTAATATTTTTTATTAAGTCGAATTGATCGAATTCAATCCATTCGAGAAAGTCCATATTCCCTTTAGCATTTAATTGCGTATATCTTATAAGTTCATCAATTTTAGAATTACCACTAGTCCAGTTGGAAAATTTTTCTTTAAAAAATGCTATATCGCAATTTTTACACCATGCTACAGCAGTTCGTTGACTTTTACAATCTAGACATTTTCCGAATCGTTGAGATTTAATGTCTAAAACAGTCCCTTGAGGCTCAAAGGACAGGTCCAATGAACGAGATTGGTCTATAAAGAATAAATGATCCAGCTTTAAAATTTCAATTTTTTTAAAGGGAACATAGCAACGAAACTGCCATTCATACATATTTTATAATATCATAATCCTTATCCGCTACACCGACGTATTAGTAATTAAAAATTACAAATACCAATAACCAAACCGGCAAAAACCGGTTATAATCCGGTGTAGCTTCAAGCAACTAGACGCCAGTAAATATTGGGACAGATATTTTTAATTATTACGTACTGTAATAATAAGGGATGTATGTAAATATGTTTAAATGGTGCTCCCAATAATCGAATTTAAAAATTATTCAACCCATTTCCATTTCCTTTTTGATACTGTAATTAGTAATATTTTTTATAGTTACGGTACGTGAAATTTACCGCCAGCCGATCCGATATTAATAATTCATTGTGACCATGTCGATCCTCGTGAACACTTTTTATCTTAAGTGAGAATCACTTATGTGCAAATTGAGAGATTTCCACCCGTCCTTATAAACAATTTTTCAGAAAATGGTCACGTGTCTGAGTTTCTTCGAAATAAAATCTAGAAAAATGATCATTTATCGAGGTTTTTTCCAAATTTTTTTTTACAGGGCGTGCTATTTAACCATTTGGTACCTATAGTTCTTACCATCATAAAAACCTCTTGTCACCTCAGCTCTTCTGAGGGAAAGTGAAAGAGTGAAAGGAACACATCTCCTTCAAACATCCACACTCACACGGACATAAAGGACGAAAGGAAAGGGAAAGGCCGGGAGAAAGAAAAGCGGGATATAAAAGACTGAGGTAATGACTATATAATTCGTGGACCATGTAGCCGCATAATTGCTCAGAGAAGTCCTAAAAAGAATCTTAAAGAATCTTGGTGAATTGAAGATGTATTCATTTTTTTAATACTATATATATATAAACACGTACCAAGGTCTTGTTACATATCGTGAGTAATTTTTTTGCATGATTAATATGAATAATTTCTTCATGATGTTACATACAGTACATTGCTCTTTAGTACATCTTTCCTTTCTTTCCTAATATTAGAAATTAATCAAATTATATTCATCACAGCTATGAAAACAGGATTTAGCACAATCTCTATTCATCCAAATGTGAATGACAAAGAAGATTTTGCTTGGACAATTATAAAGAGAATTTAAAACTAAATCTAGTAACTCACCTCCTAGGATCGAATTTGAAGATGAACACAAAATGCTTGACGCAAAGTTTAGCTATTTACAGACTTAGCTTTCTTTATAACTCCGCTCCAGCGCCTGTGATATAAGTCACATAACCCAAATATTTTATTATGAAGTCCTCGTATGCTATGCAGTATGCTAAAAAAAAAATCAGCTGCTAAACTTAGCCATGATTACAATAATCACCTATTTATTTATATTTATATTGTACAACGCGGAAATTTGGTAAAGTAACAAAATTATAAGTATTAGTTATATTAGTTATTTACTGATCTAGTAGTATATATTCGGATGATGACCCATTTATATACTACTAGATCAGTAAGATCAGTAAATAATAACTAATATCTGATATATACAGTATATACTTACATAAATTTAAGATTAAATGATTAAAGAAAATCATGTGTTTTATTATTTTATTTGATCTGTCTGTGTTTCATCTCCTAAACGACTTACGGGACCCTATAAAAAATTTTATCCGTAATTTTTGTAAAAACTCCGTGAATATGATACGTTTACGGAAAAATAACTAAAAATCTAAGCAATTTGGATAATCTCATGTTTTGAGGCTATAAATTCCGGGAATAAATTTCTTTATAGGGAATAGTTTACATATTCAAAACATTTTGCCAACGTCGTTCCACGATTTATCAAATTTTTCAATCCTCACCCTCACTTTCACTGAACTATCAAAAGACGTTTTGATAAATGTAAAGAAAAATCTAAAAAAAAATGATAGAAATAGCTTAGTCATTGAGTATAAATTCGAAAATTTAAATTTATTTGAAAATTTTAAATAAATTTTTAACATTTTTATGAAAAAAACACATGTATAATAGTAAATTACATAATACTAAATACTCAGCGAATTATTAAATAACTTTCGGTCCGTGATTTAAATAAATACGTTAGCTAATTAATAACCGGATTTTGTTAGTCCAGTTAACGAAAACGATAATTAACGAATTATTATTTTTAAAAAAAATGTTCGTGATGTAAAGAAATAAAAAAAAAGAAACGGTGTTTACGGCTGTAATGAATAAACGTCATCGAATTAATAAAATTAATGAATTTCGTATTGTATGGCAAACACATATTTTAAATCTACGAAAAAAATAATATCACGTTTTTCTAGAAAAGTTATGTTGAAGATTCGATATTAATAATGGGATCTAATGGACGGCTAAAATATATGGCTTTTTCGTGACACGGTAAAATATTATAATTTAATCTCTCTAAATTTGTGAATTTAATTTCTTCAGCAGCATCAAATTGTTCTAATAAATCGGATGAATTAGGATTATCGCAAACTGCTGAGACCCAATCTTCTAAACACTCGCAAATTTTGGATGCTGTTGGTCTATTTGATGGATTGGCATCTAAACATTGTAACATTAAACTGGAGAAAACAGGTGGAGTTCCACTTACAACATTTGGTCTTAATCCTGAGCATATTTCTCGAATAAGTTGCTTATCATGGGGTTTGTCAAAGTAAGGACGTACACCAGACGATAACATCCACATGATCATACCAAAGCTATAAATATCAGATGCTTTGGTTAACTTATTTCCACCAAGGACCTCTGGAGCAATAAAAGGTACTACACCATAAATTTGTTGAAACGATATTTGTTTATCAACAGGCCCGTATAATCCGGTATCTGCGATTTTAGCAACAATCGAACCCATTTCACTTTCAACCAATATGTTCCCTCCATGCAAATTTCTATGAACGAGATCATACTCATGGATAAATTTAAGACCAATCGATATTGACCACAATATATCTATGATATCTCTCCAACAAATGATTCCCATGGATTCTTCAAGGAACGAATATAAATTACCGTTATCATAATATCTCATAACAAGCATATAATGCGATGTTTGGCCTTTGGTTATACCAAAACAATCTGCAAGTGCTCCACTTTGTAAGCATTTATGATATCTAAATAACTTTTCAAATTAAATTAGGAAATATATTAATGTGAATATTACAATAATAAAAAACAAATATTAGGATATGACTTTTAACAAGTTAATAAGTTATAGCCGCCGTCGAAATTTAATTATATTGCATTAATGTACCGTAATATCGTAACTTCGACGGTGACAATATCTGAAATAAAACATTATTGTAAGCGACTGAAATCGAATTTTGACTGCTCACTTGATTTAAAAATTCTTGACTCATATTATGAGAATTATTCAAACGTTTCAGTATGACCTTAATTGGGCCACTGCGATTCCATACCTCGGCTTCCTCATCTAGGTTCCATACTGGACCTTCCATCCATATTGCAGAATAAATTGAGCTATAAGCACCTTGTTTTCTAGTATTCTCAACTAAATCAAATTGATCAAAATCAATCCACTCTAGGTAATCCATACTCTCGTTTGCATTTAGTTGAGTATACCTAATTAATTCATCTATCTTATAATGTCCACTAGTCCAATTGCGGAAATTTTCTTTCAAAGTTGCAATATCACATGTTTTGCACCATGCTGCAGTAGTTCGTTGCCTCTTGCAATCTGGACAGTTGCCGTATAATGACAGTTGGCCCGTAATTCCAAGCATGTTAGCTAGACAATTAGAAGGTGAAGAAAAATTCGGAAATTCAGGCACTATATAAGTTTCTTTTTTGCTACCTGGTGGCGTGATGTAAATATATAGCGTGATCGCCGGGAAAAATTGAAGAAATTCCATGCAGATCGATAGCCGCCTATAAAAGCCGATATACCTTGAGTGAGAAATCGTACGATTATTATTGCTAATTTTGAGTAATTCCGAATTCTCCCGAACAATCCGTTGCAATTCTTCTTACCAAAATAATTGGTAGCAATTGGTGCCTTTTACAAGAAACGAACCCAAAACTGGAATTCATTAGATTAAAATTAAATCATAATTTTCCTTAGAAAAGTAGTAAATCAGATAGTATGTGATGTTTACTAGGTGATGTCAATTTCTATAAACTTCCACTAATCCAATTATGGAAATTTCTTTCTTTGTCATGAGACCAAAAAACAATAGGCCATTTTTTTTTTGTAAGATTTAAATAAACTTTCATTTTATAGAAGCAAGCACATTTACCATTGTTAAGAATAATACGGATATTAATTGTTATTGTTTTTAGAAAAAAGAAAATTTCTTTCAATTCTATGGAGTATGTCAAATTCTGCAGTAAGTTGCATAAATAATAAGCATATTCACTTTCCAGAAGCATATATTTTTGGAAAATTTTTATGATTACGTAAAGTTCTAAATTTTATATGAATGCGGAAATTAATATGAACATATCACCAATTTAGAAACTTGTAACCAACAAATCGTGTCCGAATGATCGACAAAATACTTTTTTTCAGCTTATACTGCAGAATAACATCGGTCACGACACAATAGTAGGAAATTTTACATTTTCTAATTGTTAATAAATAGGAAGAAAGATAAGATAACGCGAATTTTATTACGTGAGAAAATGTCAAAAAAGTCTTTCCTTTCTTTTTGCGTGCATCCTACATGATCAGATGTACCAAATGTCGCTTATACATCCTATTAAAAAATAGCAAAATCGGCAAGATTATTTAATTTTAAAAACTTAATCTTATTTTATGAAATCTAATTAAGACATTGTACTATCTTATAATACTCTAGGAAAATAATGCGGACTTCGCCATTCAAACAATAGGACATTCTTTTTTTTCTAGTTTTAAAATAATCGTAAATGTATTCATTTTATTGATTTAAAGGAAAATTTCTAATAAAATTATTGTGCGTTAAAAAAAAAACATAAAATAAAGCTGATAAATATTATAAATGTTTAAACTAATTCGACAACAAAAGAGAAACCGATTGTAAAATTGTAATAATTAACCGGTGTCATAACAGAAAATATTAGAAAACAATTATTTTCAATATAGATCAATTGTTTCTTTAGATACTAAAACATTCAGTTGTAATCCCTTTCACAATCAAACCATCCGACATTAATAGAATCAAATTAGACGACTGATTTTCATGGTAAACATTTCTAAATTTGATCATTACAAATTCTTCGTAAGAGTTATATGCTATTTATGCTCGAATATTGATTAAATTTGACCACACGCACTTCCTCCATGTAAATATTGAATGAGATAGACTATGTTCATGATGTAATTAAAACCAATTGATATGGTTTATAACATAACTAAAGTATCCCTAGTAAAGAACTCCCATAGATTTATCAAGATATTCCTAGAGTCAAGATATTGTCTATTTGATCAAGAGTAAACGGACGAAATTTCACTGATAGTGCTTGCTAATAATTATTTTTTTCGAATTACAACCTAAGTGGGTTGTAATATTATAATCATAAGTTGTAAATATTACGTTATTATGGTTAACTAAAAGATGATTATTCTGATTTACAATCATTATAATTACTTGATTTTTAATCTTACAACTATTTACGGTAAGCAATACTAAAACTAAGTTGTAAAATCATGCCCTTTTAATTAAACGTCGTCAAAATTATTGATATAAAGTTCATCATTAATCCAACTGTTATAATAAGAGAAACGTCGGATTTTTGTCGGCGTATTATTCCGTCCCGGAGCAACGAAAGCATTACGACGTAGTAAATTTGACGACAGGTCCTTGTAATTGATTTAGAATACATCACTCTAGTATTTATGTATTCTATGGAATTAATTTACTGAAGAGATATTGTAGTTACGTTATAAACTATCTCAGCTGGTAATAATTTTATTCATGAACATAGTCTCGTTCATGCATGGTAATTATCTAGAGGAAAAATATTGGACCTCCATCCTTACTGCAGAACAAATTAAGCTGAAGGACCTTGTTTCTTTACAGGGAATACTTGATCTTGAAAAGTCTCTTAAGACCAAAAGGTCTGAAGAAAGAGACTGATTTCAAAAAATGAAATGATCGGTTTTTTTATGAATGAAAATTACTTTCGAATTTTTTTAAAAAAATTGAAATTTAAAGGCCTGAAGCCTCCCTTTTATTCATGTTTAATGAAACTTGTGGTGAAACGAAATACAATATAAAAATTATAACACATCGTTTTAAGAGTGATAAAAGTGATATCATTAATAAAAGCTAAATCACCCGAACTAACCCGAGTTTTATCTAAATCTAACAGATAAAGTAGATTAAGCTGTACATATGCGTAAGTTATGCATATGCGAAATTTATATAATTTTCAGGCTATATTATCGGTATCGTAATAATTATTTTAATTGTTAAATCGCTAACGGATAGGAACAGTGATATCTTATGGTTTGACACAAATCTCTCTCTTTTTCATTAGCAAGCAAAGGAAAAAACTAAATTTTTCAATATTTAAAGAATTAAATTTTATATTCAATAGTGGCATTGCTTTTTATACAGTTATTATTACCAAATTTTTTAATGCAACGTCCGTTTAAATTTACCCAAATTTCATTAGGCGTATTGATGTTTGTCAAACCGTTAATAGCCATATCACATTTTAATACGTGCAAAAACCAAATTATCGGAATCTCGAGTAGTATTCGCCATATAAACAATTTCCAAACATATTTTTTTTCTTAAGTTCGTGTTAGATGATTGCTATGCATACAAATCAAAAAATTTATTAAAATCACGCCGACTTGGGTTATTTGGTTCACAATATTTCTGCATACTTAAGCACCAATCAAAAAATTTCGTCTATTATACGTTCCCGCTTATTTTATGAGCATTTTCTCATGTCAATTAACTATTTTTTCTTTGATAAGACTATCAGTGATGGCCAGTGACCCAATTGGGTCATTTCAGCATTAAATGAGTCAATTAAAATTACATCATAATTCTGGCCAAAATTATCTATGGATAAATCATCACGTGATAATATAAATTTGTAATCCTGGCCGGCATCATAAATTTGGCCTGAATTAATTCTAAATGACTCAAACCCGATCACCCGATATACGAGAATAATTAATCCATATCCTTAAAGATCAACTAAACCTAGCCCTTTTTTAACTTTAAGAAGTCCGAATATGCATAAGCATTATCTTAAAATTTTCAATTTGCTATAGAATTATCATGAATTAAAAATTTAAACCAATATTTTATAGCGGAGTATGTCTTAGAAATTTTCTTTAAAAAAAAAATCGGTATATATTTGGTTTTATCAAATTTATATTTTTAGGTTGTAATACTTAAGTTTATTATTTAAATCAAATCTAGGATAAATCGATAAATCTTAGAATTTCTGGTCATATGAATCATATGAATCAGTGCAAATAAATAAATTATTAGGATAAAATTATTGGATTTTTAGTATTTTTAGTTAGATGATTTTTAAAAACTGATAAATTTATTTTTTGTTAGAAGAGGTGCGATATTTAGTGTAAATTTACAATGATACTGCTGCTGGTTATCCGATGAATCAGAATTCAAAACAATATTGTATCATTCAAATATATCGAAACCAGGTGATTCCTATTAACTCTAGTCCCTATAAAAAATTTTTATCCGAATATTTCCATTATTTCTCCGTGTCTTCCGTAAAAATTCCGTGAAAATGATACATTCACGGATATGAGATGAAAATTTCCATGATTTAAGGCTATAAATTCCATTAAAATGATACATTCATTAACAGCAGGTTCGCCCTATAAAAAATTTTATCCGTTATTTCTGTAAAACTCCATAAAATGAGTCTTTCACGGATCCATTCACGGAAAATGTAAATAATTTGATAAATTCCCTAATATAAGGTTATTAATTCCGGAGATATGAGCCTTTTACAGAAAAAAGACAGAATATAAAAAACGGAGTAACTTTTTTTACAGGGTCGTATCAGCGATTTTGGTGCCAATCGATTTTATTTTTTTAACCAATTCCTCCGTGTAAATTTCCGTGAATAAGACCTATTCATGGATAGGACCCAGAATATATATACATAAGGGTCAAGCGGAGAAAAATTTTTTTACTATATATGAGTAGTACGCATAACTGACACCTGATATTGAAAATCCTGCAAAAATACGCAAATAAAATTTCAAGCATTAAATTATAAATTATTTTATCATGACTTCTATATTATTTATAAACCCAAATTTTACTAATGTGAAAAAATGGAATTTATTCTAATTTACCATTTTTTTTCAATAATATTTTTCTAAAATTTCACTTTTTAATTTAACCCTTAGAAATTTCTTTCAATTAATACTAAATATTACAATATTACAATGCGGTTAACGTACAGTAAATATATTAGATTAGCCCAAAAATACGCAATTGTACGCAAAATCAAAACTAATTACACTATGATCCGATTGATCCGTGTACGGTCACTACGGTGTACCCTACCCCTGTATATATATTTCTGGGTCCTAGCTCAGGATCCAAAGGTACCAAGAAATAAATGATCTACATATTCATGGCTATGTGATACCTTCCCCGTCACAACACAGCCAGTCCTGTTTTGGACAAGCTGTAGTACGATGACGTTTATGACGCGGGTACTCGAAAATTTATAAAACTAGACAATTTGACAATTTGAAAAAACGCGAACGTTTGTTAAAAAAACCATTATGTCATACGGTAGTTGTTTAGATTGTGAAAGACAACGAATTTCCATATCTTGGTGTAAAAATTGTGATATTGCCTTCTTTAAAGAAAATTTTCGTAATTGGACTAGTGGAAATACTATAATAGATGAGTTTATCAGACATACTCAGCTGAATGCTAGTAAAAGTACAGATTATCTCGAGTGGATTGATTATGATCAATTTGACTTGGTTAAAAATATCAATAAAGGAGGCGCATTCAGCTCGATATATTCTGCCGTGTGGCTGAAAGGCCCTATATGGAAGCTGGATGAACAAGCCGATTTATGGACTCGTAGTGGCCCCATTAAAGTTATTCTAAAGCGTTTAAACAATTCTCAAAATATAAGTGAAGAATTTGTAGATCAAGTAAGTTTTACCTGTTTATTTGTTTACTTATTTCCATCCAGAATTATTATCTTTATCTCGGCCAGAATTAAGTGTTATTAATGAAGTCTAAACCGCCGATTGAGATTTGGCCATGGCTACTTATTAAGATAAAAAAAATGTAAAAATTATGGGAATTTTATACGAAATGTTACGGCAGTGTTCCAATCCGATTTCCGTCATCCGTTATCCGATCCGGTCATTATCCGCCATCCGTTTATCCGATCCGATTATCCGTCTCGGAACGGTTTGTTATAAAAATCTAAGTATTTAGGATGTCGGTAACATTTTTTCGGATTCGAGATACTCACTATTACGATATAATATTTTAATGGTAATTATTTGGCTTCTGTAAAATAAAGTAAAAAATTCCTTTTATTGTTTCTCACAAAAAATACGTTTAAATTTGACATTAAATTTTTCGCGTTACTTATTTCGAAAGAAATATACACAATATTTGTGCTGAGAAATCATGAATCAAATCAAAAATTCTTATGCACAATGACAAACTCTTTTTACTAATTTTGCAAACTATACTATAATTTTCGAATGTTAATAAATCCGAGTTCGATAAATGTATTGACAAAATACATAACCAAACCATGTGCTGAATCTCAAAAAATAATCTGGAAATGAATCAAAGCTAATTTATTTATAATTTTATATTAATTCAATTTATTTATTTAAATATTAAAAAAAGTTACATAGATATCACAAATGCTTACAAAATGGAGCACTTACAGATTTCTTTGGCATAACCAAAGATCCAACATCATGTTATATGTTTGTTATGCGATATTACGAGAATGGGGACTTGTACTCGTATCTCGAAGAATCTATGGGAATTCTTTGCTGGAGAGATATTATAGATATATTATGGTCGATATCAACGGGTCTCGAATTTATTCATGAATATAATCTAGTTCATGGACATTTACATGGAGGAAATATATTAGTTGAAAACGAGATGAATTCAATTGATGCGAAAATAACGGATACTGGATTACACGGACCTGCTGATAAATCGATGGCATCTCAACAAATTTATGGCGTAGTACCTTTCGTTGCTCCGGAAATTTTTAAAAAAAATTTGCCAACCAAAGAATCTGATATCTATAGCTTTGGTATGATTATGTGGATGTTATCAGCCGGCATACGTCCTTATTATGATAGACCTCATGATAAACAACTTATTCAAGAAATCTGTTCAGGTTTAAGACCAAGCGATATCGATGGGACTCCGCCTGTTTACTATAGTTTGATGTTGCAATGCCTAGACGCTAATCCGTTAAAAAGACCAACAGCATCTCAAATTTGTGAGTGTTTAGGAAATTGGGTTTCAGCAGTTAATGATGATCCTCATCCATCTGATTTATCAAATCAATTTGACACTGCTGAAGAAATTAAATTCAAGAATATAGGAAAATTAGAACTTAATAAAATATCATATCATGAAAAAGCCATCTATATTAGTCGTCCATTAGATTCCATTAATATTGAGTCTTCTGAATCTAAATGAACGATCAATTTTAAAATTTTACCAACTTGGATCGACAGGTAAGCCTTACACAACACAAAATACTTAAATACTTGCACAAATTTCTTAAGTAATATTTTATAGTATTTAGTTTAAAGGGGGTACGATCCAATGCCTTGTCAGTTATGAGCATTAATATATAACTGAAAATACCAGTACTAGGCATAAAAATATAAAAATCTGTCAGGAATCCGGCTTTTTTTTTCGATACTCTTTAGTTTTCGAGAATTTAATATTGCCAATTATTTTTTGAAACAAACTTAAGTAGCTTGTAAATTTAGAGATATATACATATAGTAGTTTTTAGTTTCTCTCTCCTAAATGTTAACTACGCACTGGACTACAGAAAAGCGGAATTGAATTAGCTATAGTCTTCGAGATTTTATAGATAGTTAAAATTAGAAAAAATGTTTAATTATAAAGGAGGCTTAAAAAGCGTTGACAACTGATATTTCAAACTTGCATATATAGCGTAATCCCTATAAAAAAAGTTGCCAAACACTGTTCGGTTTTTTTCTCAGAAAATTGACCCGTTCTGGACATTTACTTGACATTTATTGGACAATTATCATGATATTGTACGTTTTTTATGTGGTCTAAAATTCTCAATCTCTGCATCTTGTATTAAATTGTAAACATTTTTTATAGGGAATGTAAGACTTTAGAATTTAATAGTACAATATTATTAATTTATTTATACATGAACAACACTACAATATATATTATTTCGTATTAAAGCATTACTGAGAAAGGAGATCGAACGGATAATGAACTTATTTTAGGTAATCTGCCTTGCTCAACATTTTATAAAAAAAAATAACTTCCATCGATTTTGCTTTTATTATTTTTTTATACAGTATATTATGGCCCATCTCTAATTTACCCAAGAGTACCCAAAATTTGTTTGAAGTGTCTGCTGGAAATTTAAGTTTTGTAATTTTGTTGTAAATTCTCTTACCTTCCATTCATTTAATGATATCTTTCTCGTTTCGTTTTTTAGAACGTAAAATTATAAAGCTTCGTTATATGACTTAACTTTTTTCATTTTAGCTTTAGAAAATATTTTGGAACAAAATCTGATAATTAATGTGTATTGGAAATTTAAATAACTTCATCAATAATCATTTTTTTATGCTATTCGAAAATTAGAGGCTCATATTCAAGGATTACAAAAAAGGAAAAGGAATAATGACCAGTCAAAAATATCAGATATATATTTAGTAAAAGACGCCAATGCTTACGATTTCTACTTGGAACATTTATTAGGACCCGAGCAATCCTTTTTGGATAGTACCAATGGAGTCACATGAAAATCCGGCCTAAAAAAGAAATGAAAAGGATTGATATCATGATATATAAATGCGTGACGATCATTTATTTTATTTCATTTCTGATGCTTTGCTCAATTTATGTAATTATGATTACATTCATCAAAAATTCAGCATTAAATGAAATTATAATCTTTGGTGTTACCAACGATAAGATGTATTGTTATGAGAGAACATATAAATATATATCGGTATAATTTTGATATAACGATATTTTTCATATTGAACTCGAAATATCGTTATATCGGAGTTTAACCGTATTACCTTCTGAGGAAACGATTAACGATTGTGGATCTTCCACTTTATTAAAGCTTCATAATAACGTGAGCAGCTCTTTTTTTTAGAGCGAATATAGAACGACGGTATTTGTTTAGAATTTCATACCTTAGGCTTAACTCTCTATTATGCAAGATAAAAGAATACAAGGCGTCTCATTGGGGCGTGCTGCCAACTAGTAATTAAATCAATATCATAGTCTCGTAGAAAAATTGATTTTTAATATTTTTTTGAGCATCAATTAATATGATACCAAATTCGGGAATTTTCTTCACAATAACTTAAAGAATAACATAACATCATTATTGTCAACTTGAATACTTTTTTATTGGAAAAAGCATTCTGTTACATGAAAGATGTAATTGCTTGAGGGAAACTGTTTAGAAAATTCATTTAATAGCCCAATATCAACGAGAAAAAAATGTAAATTTTACTATTTAACTAGATATAGTTTTATTAAACTATGCTGACAGCACACCCCAGCGTCTCATATCAATTGTATTTATTTATTTATTGTCATATCATTTTTATAACCAAATCCAACCAAATATTATTTAAAGATAAAACAATCCCATCATTCAGATCCCAAAATTTTAAGGTTACACAAATAATTGTAGGTACAATTGCAGTAACGTACCAGATAACATAGCTAAACTATGTCATCACCATGAAATATCTTAGCGAGGATAAAGGCAGTTAAAATGTCAGAGATCCTTATTTGTAATATAGCTTCAATGTGGTGTTATAGAGTAATACAAAGAAAATTTTTGTTAATATTTTGTCTATTTATATCTATAACATAGTAAATTCTGATCATTTACAACTACGATATAATTATTACTTATTACATTACTTACTATTTTTACTACTTAATATTAATATATTTTTTTATTTTTATGTTTAAAAAAAATAGGTTAAGGTAAATTGATTTTTTATGTTTATTAGACTAGAATGACTAGTATTTCTGTGGCATTAGAGTTTAACCAAAATGACGTGATGCCTTCCTTTTTTAGGTAGTGCCAGGCGGCATTACGTAATTCTGGCCCCGAAGAGATACGTGGAGCTAATAGTAAATGTGTAGCCAGTCTGCCCGAGTATAATAAATAGGATATAATTTATTAACATGCTTAGAATATTTTTCAGATAGTTCAGTCAGGACTATCGATTGGCATATTTTCATTAAGTCATCATTGTAAAATATGCGAAAAATTGAAACGAATAATAAAGTTGTAATAATTAATAAAGTTATTAATGATTGTCTAATAATTTTAGAATTGTACAAAAATATGATAACATTTAATGTCAAATTTTCAGCTAATGGCACAGTTTTAATCTCGAATATCATATAATGCAATATGTCAAATTCAATGATTAAACTTACTAATAAAAGGACAAATCATATGACAAATGATTGATAACCTCAATTACATGATTCATTTGATTGGACCACAGTATAACGGTTTTTAGTATACTGTAACTTTACGGAATAGTCCGTAGTCCATAATCTATTTTTACAATATTCAATCAAAGCTCATTATAGTGAAGCTTATTATAGTAAATTTAGTTCTCTTTATAGTTCGTTATAGTGAACTTACTAATATGAGTGAACTTTTTGAAAATTCTACTATAGAACATGTTATAAATTTATACATAATAATCATGCATTATTTTTTGCTGAATATACGTTGTTAACATAACATTTTCGTATTAAAATGATTGTCGTCAGAATTAATCATTCGATTCTTCCGGAATTAGAATTTGATTAATTTAATATTAATACAGCCGTGCGTTCGTTCATTTTTCAAGTAGTCCTTTATGATTTTATCTTGTAGAAAAAAACGCCAAGACCAAAGATTATCAAAAAATATCAACGTTAATTTATTGAATGATTAAAAAGACTCATTCAACTAAGTAGTAACAATATTATTAAAGATTCAATTAGATTAGGATCGAAATACCTGATTACTTAGTATACCCTAACTGATTTAGTAATAAATTCATCTACATTCAAAACATTAACAAAAGGACTACTTGATACAATGGTTCCAAGTTCTAAGGCTTCCGTGTCCCTATAAAAAATTATACTCGAACATTTCATGCTATATTATGTCGCATGATCGGCAGATCAGCCGCAAATATGAATAAACGTGGATAAACTTTTTCACTTAAAGTTAGTATAAGGTAATCAAATTTATTCAAAAATATTCAAAAAAAGGGAATGAAGCTTAAAAAGAAAAAGTGCACGTGATTCCGATTAATATACTTATATCTAGGGGTGTGGGGGTCCAACTGGTTGGTTACACAATATAATATACAATAAGTCTAATAAATCAAAAACTGTCCTCCATATAAATTTATATACGTTATTAGTAAATTACGATGATCGGTGAACAAAATACCCCTGCAATTAAAAAAACCAGCCACCCAATTATGTCATCCTTGAAACATGATCATCTTTACATCTGTTTTGTCGCGTCCAAGTACTTTAAATAATGTTTGGACCTTCTCCGAGAAGAAAAAAATAACATCGGTGGTTTTATTTTAGTATTTATGATGAATAAATCAATATTTAGAAGTCTAAAACAAGTAAACCAAGTTTATTTTTTACAAGAACGTTATTTATATAGACTTTTAATTTATAATAACTTTTAAACCTTTTTTTTTTAAAAAAAAAACTGAAAAAAATATAGTCTATAGTAAATGTCTACAATAAATAGTTGTATGCAGTTTTCACTAATAAAAGAGAATGTATTTAATAAAATTTTAATATAAAAGTGATATTTATTGTTAAAAAAATATTTTTCATTGTTTTTTAAAAAAATTTTTTTAATACATATTTCGAAATAATAGTTTTTCTAATAAGCTATATTAAAACTTTGACCTGAGAAACCCAATAACGCTCTAATAGCCATGAAAATTTGCCAATATATGACTCTTACCAACACTAATCTACTCTCGAACATCGGCTTTTAGAAACGTTGTGTGTCAAAAGTTTTAGGCTTGGAATGTTGTCTTGGATATATTAAAATAATAAAATTCAGGGGTGACGGTAGTGGGACAGTTTGGTAATACGAAATTATATTGTGTAACCAACCAGTTGGACCCACACCCCTAGCTTATATTTAAGTCTGCATATAATAAAATAGTGATTTAAATAATAAAATATTAGGTTGATTGAATTAAATCTGATATTCGATCTTACCAGTTTTGACAATCCGGTTTAAGGAAATCAGAAATAATTTTAAATTGTTTGAACGTATTGTATAAAATTCATGAAAATAAAAACAATATTGTAAAATTATATTTTTTCATAAAAAATAATTAAAAATCCAATAAACGACTAAAATAAATGGCTTTTTCGTGACACGGTAAACTCCAAAGGTTCAACTTTTCTAAATTTACGTATTCTTCTTCAAATTGATTAGATAAATTAGACGTCCAATTTCCTAAATACTCACAAATTTGAGATACTGTTGGTCTTTTTAACGGATTAGCGTCTAGACATTGCAACATCAAACTAGCGTAAACAGGCGGAGTTCCATCGATATTGCTTGGTCTTAAACCTGAACAGATTTCTTGAATAAGTTGTTTATCATGAGGTCTATCACAATAAGGACGTACGCCAGTTGACAACATCCACATAATCATCCCAAAGCTATAAATATCAGAGGCTTTGGTTATCACATTTCCGTCAAAGATCTCTGGTGCAACAAAGGGTATTATGCCGTAAATTTGCTGAGATGGCATTATTGATGACATTGATTTATCAACATGTCCATGTAATCCAATATCTGCTATTTTTGTATCAATTGAATCCATCTCGTTTTCAACTAATATATTTCCTCCATGTAAATGTCCATGAACAAGATCATGTTCATGAATAAAATTAAGACCCACAGATATTGACCACAACATATCTATAATATCTCTCCAGTAAAGATTTCCTACAAATTCTTCAAGATAAGAATATAAATTTCCATTTTTATAATATCTCATAACAAACATGTAACATGATGTTGGATCTTTAGTTATTCCAAAACAATCCGCAAGTGCTTCACTTTGTAAGCATTTGTGATATCTATATAACTTTAGAATAAAAAGAAGAAATATTATAATACTATTATAATTGCAACAATCACTATGGATACATTCCCCACGAACTAAACATATTTACCTGGTCTATAAATTCTTGAGACATATTTTGTGAATTATCTAAACGTTTTAATATAACTTTAGTTGGGCCATTACGAGTCCATACTTCAGCTTCTTCATCCAGATTTTTCCTTGGACCTTCCATCCATACAGCGGAATATATTGAGCTAAAAGCACCTCGTTCATCAATATTTCTGACTAAATCAAATTGATCAAAATCAATCCACTCAAGATAATCCATACTTTCATTAGCATTTAACTGAGTATGTCTGATAAATTCGTCAATTTTAGTATTTCCACTATTCCAATTATGAAAATTTTCTTTTAAAAATGCAATATCGCAATTATTACACCATGATATAGCAGTTCGTTGTCGTTTGCAATCTGAGCATTTGCCATATGAGCTCTTTAAAGCCATACCTCGAGATATAGAAAGTTAAAAGCAATGAATACGTTTTTTGTTTAAAAATATTTTTATAAGATATGTAAGACCAAAAGTAAATTTATATATGCAATTTTTCTCTAGAAAATTCTAGTAGGTTAGTGTTTGTGCTATCATATGTAAACCGAAAATAGGTAATATTATGCGTACTAAATTTAATAATAATATTGACCTTTTTTAGCAGTAAATTCATTGGTTAATAATAATTTCGCTAATTGCCGACAATCTATTATCAATGAGAATAATCAACTAAGTGACTAAGTGCCGTATTTGTATATTAGGTGTAGTACATGAACTTTTATGTATCTAAAATTGGTAATGTCCTATTAATATTTTATATATATCAAGTAATTTATTCTGAGCTTTGATCTTCTATACCTCTGATACAATATTGTAATATTTCGTTCGATACTTAGCTAAAATAGTTGTGAAAAAAAAAATAATTAACCTAATTAACAAAAGCATTTACACGTAAAAAGTATACAATCAAGAATTCTATTACAGATTTCCATGTCCTACTGTATAAGTCATCTGCTGTTTAAGGATATTTGAAAAAAGTAAAATTCTCGGAGTTTGTGTATAATGCCGGCAATTCCGTTCGGTTATAAATCGGTAATATGATAATCGAAAATAACGCTGAAATAAAAAAAAAAGGTAATGCAATTTTCACACAGCCGAGTGATATATTGGGAAATTTTTATTTTTGCAGATTTTTTATGCTATGCTAAATATGGATTAAGAAGTCCGATTACGTAAGCGTACGTCATTAATCACATGATCTTAAAATTTTATTCGCTACAATATTTAAACCAATATTTTATCGAGCGTTGTTTATATTTCTATATAATATAATAACATGAAAAAATCTATTTTCTCGCTTTTTATTTAAAGAAATAGTAACTCATCATACTCCTAAATTTAATAATTATTGAAGATAAAATTTTAAGTTCACCATTTGCTTGAATTTTTGATCATATTGATCAGCGCTAAATAAATGTTGTTCAAATTATTTGAACGTACAGTATGTACAAATTATGAAGAAAATGATATTGCAATTTTATATTTTCTCAATATTTGATATTAATAGAATCAAATAGGCGGCTAAAATATATGGCTCCTTCATGACATGATGAAGACTTAAGACTTAGCTTTTCTAAATTTACGAATGGAATTTCAGCATCGTCAATTTGATTTGATAAATCAGAAACCAAATTTCTTAACGATTCATAAATTTGGAATGCTGTTGGTCTGTCTGATGGATCAGAATTTAAACATTCTAGCATTAATCTAGCGAAAACAGGTGGAGTCCTACTAATAACACTTGGTCTTAATCCCGAGCATATTTCTTGTATAAGTTGTGAATCGTGAGGTCTATCACAAAAAGGGCGTGCACCAGCTGATAACATCCACATGATCATACCAAAGCTGTATACATCAGATTCTTTGGTTGGTATATTTCCACCAAAGATCTCTGGAGCAACAAAAGGTATTACGCCGTAAATTTGTTTGGATGATATTTGTTTATCGACATGTCCATGTAATCCAGTATCAGCAATTTTAGCATCAATTGAATTCGCTTTGCTTTCAACTAATACATTTCCTCCATGTAAATGTCCATGAACAAGACCTAGTTTATGAATGGCATTAAGACTCGTAGATATTGACCACAACATATCTATAATATCTTTCCAGCAAAGAATTCCCATAGATTCTTCAAGGTACGAATATAAATTTCCATTTTCAAAATATTTCATAACAAACATATAACATGATGTTGGATCTTTGGTCATTCCAAAGTAATCTGCAAGTGCTTCATTTTGCAAACATTTGTGATATCTATATAACTTTTTTTAAAATTAAGAAAAAAAAAATCAGAAATATTGAAAGCCGAACATTGTTGACTTGCATATATGAATATACTTACTTGATTTACAAATTCTTGACTCATATATTGAGAATTATCTAAACGTTTTAGAATAACCTTGATGGGGCCACTACGAGTCCATACATCGGCTTGTTCATCCAGTTTCCATCTTGGGCCTTCTATCCATGTGGCAGAATATATAGAGCTGAAAGCACCTCGTTTATTAACATTTCTGACTAAGTCAAATTGATCATAATCAATCCACTCGTACTCTCATTAGCATTTAACTGAGTATGTCTGATAAATTCATCTATCGTAGAACTTTCACTGGTCCAGTAACGGAAATTTTCTTTCAAAAATGCAATGCCGCATTCTTTGCACCATGCTGTTGCACTTCGTTGTCTTTTACAATCAGAACAATTGCCAAATGTGCCTTCTAAATCCATATCTCGAAATAAAAGGAGGGCAAACTGAAAGGATGCGTGTTATAATTTTAATTTTTTTTTAAAAAAATAAATTTACAAATAAGAAGAAAGAATATTTTAAAGGTCAAAATAAGGCTTATTTAAATACTATCAGATACTATTTAAAAATATATAGATACGGAATAATTGCGAAATTTTCAAAGACAATCAAATAATGTATAATAAAACATTATATTAGACTTATTTAACTTAACGCATAAAATACCGCATAAATCTGGTGTTAACATCCGAAGTACTTTTCGATACATGGCTAAAATTAAGCCAACTCTACCATAATTAAGATATTATTATTACCCGGTACGCTTAAAAAGGAGATATTCTATGCAGTACTAGAGAATGCTGTATCACAAATTATTGTTACGAACATCCCTCGTGATTGTGTAATTGACAGTGTTCTTTGTACAAATATTAACTTAGAATTCCTAATGCATATACATAAATATTTTTTTTTTAATAAAATTATTATGACTTAACTAAATCTTAACTACGCGCAGTACATTTTAAACAATATCTGATATTGTACTGCATATATAAGTTACCAATAATTTTACATTGTTTTTTGGACCATAATACATCTAAATTTGGGATTATAGTTTTCCCTTTCTAATACAAATAATTTTATTTGTGGAAGAGTCATCAAAAAATTTTCTTAAGTACAATTGATCATCTGATTAAACTATTGTCTTCTTATTTTTTATTTTTTTTTAGTCTAAACATACATAAAGATTATTTTGGTATACAACAACCCTTTGCGTGTTCGTCATACTAAGATATCATGAGAACATGTGAATTATACAGTCCTATCTCGACGGATCTGTTATCGATGAGATATTGTCAATAACATCAACCATATCGTAATTATACAGAATTAATTCAGAATTTCAAACCTTTCGAGAAGTTTTGCCAAAGTTGAAGGCTGACAAGTGCCCTCATTTAAAGTTAATGCATATCATTCATGTGTAGCAGTTTGTGGACTATAGAAAATTTATGAAATACACGTATAATATCATATATTTTCTATGTATAACTTTATTGTATATAAAAAAAAGGACGTAATAATTTATTTTATTCCAAACAGATGGATACTGTTATGTTGTATTATAATATCGTCTCGAAAATTTTATGACATAATACTTTTCGTTCTGCAATTATTTGATCCACTTAACGTAAATTCGGTGCAAAGTCGTTATTATTACTATTATGTCATTATTTTCAAATTTTGTCTTCAGTTCGTTATTTCCGTCGTTGTATGTTCTGTGACATCTTAATTATTACAAATATATCAGTTATTATAAATACATTAAAACTACTATCCAAACTCCCGCTACGAAGCTATAAACCAAGAAAAAAAAACAAAAGCCCCTGAGAAAAGAAGTAATAGTAATATAAGATATAGGTAGTCACAAACATTATATTTTCGCTTATAAATTTTCCGAAAATATGGCCGAATCTGAAAGGTTTGAAATCCGAAGCGAAACTCTGGCCGAAATTTAAGAACATGGCCGAAATTATTTGGTATTTCTGGCCAAATTTGTGGTGCCGGTCATAATTATAAATCACGTGCCATCGGATAAAGTTTCGCCACAGGTGAGAGAAATTTCATGCCTGTGATGGATTTTTGTGTTACACAAATTCATGTTACACAGTTAATAATGCGGGCCAAAATGTATAGTGCCAGCCAGACAATTTCGGCTTGAATTTCGACTTTTCAGTTTCAGGAATGACTGGCAGAAAACGAAACCTGAAATTTCGGCAACATGATTCTATTCACATCCGAATTCTTCCCTAAAGAGTAGTTATAAATTTTTTATATGTATTCTAGTTACTTTTGGTAACAGCAGTTACGTAGTTCGCAATTTTTATGTATCGATTGCTTCAGCAACGTTTTTATTTCAAAAATAATAAATCATTGATTCCTCGTTAAAAGTCACGTGTAATGATGCAATATATGAACTACACTGTAATATATTAAAAAAAAATATTTTATTATTCCCTTGAATTATCATCTTGTTCATTGAGCCCTTTCAGATTTCAAGAGGCTAGTATTTTAAATTATGAATCTATTAACGACTACAACTACAGCTCATGATGCAAAAATTATGGCTGCAATCAAAATTTCGTAATTAGATCAGTGATAGTTAAATACTGATGAGAATATGGTCATTACTTTGATTCGTTGAGAATATTAAAAGACAAGTGCTTTTAGTTCAATTTATTCTTAATTTGATATGTATGGAAGATTCAAAATTGAATCTGGATGAAAAAGCCGAATTATGGAATCGTAACGTGCTATTGGTAAATCTGCGAAATTTATTTGTCAAAAGTCTTGATATAGCAAGATTAAATTATCCATTGTTTATTACTGTCGGATACAAAGGTTCACTACTTTCAACTTAACGATATTGCTTCTGAATAACTAATTTAGGCGAAAGCTTTTTTAATCAGTTTAATATAAACAGTAAATGAAGCTACAATAGCATCAACTGCTGATCAACATAAGCTTCGATTATGAATATATAGTCTTATATAAGTACAATTATTTAAACGCGCTTTAATTAGTTTCATATATAGCTCGAATATATTTACGAACTACACTACAATTTCATTCAGATTCCACCTTGGGCAGACATCTCGCTCATTATAGAGCTTGGATGGAAAGTTGACAGGTTAAAAAAGGATTATTTATCCAGTTAAAATGCAAACTATCGTGATCATTTATAACGAAACTGTCTATATATTTTACAATATACACAGCTCTTAAAAAATTAGATGTCACGATTATGGTTGATGATACTGACTGTAAATTGGTTCTTATTAATGCCGGCCAGAATTAAATCGTAATCGGCCTTATTGTGTCAACTGACAGCTGATGTGAGTCAGATGACGGCTGGCTTAGTAAATGCTGGCCAAAATACTTGAGGCATTAGTATAATATTGGGCAATATCAGATATTGAGAAATGAAAAAAAAAATGAATACATACACAATATTGGTTTCATAAATCATATAAATCATACTATACATATCAATTTACTTCATACACCACAACTCATACAGGACTCCTTTCTGACATATCCTTTCCATTGATAACATCAAAAGATGACCTTTAAGATCAATACGTTCCGCCACTTGGTCCCAATGTTGTTTTACTTCGGAAGTTTCTTGCTTGAGCAACCATTATTGCAACATCCCTCATATTAGCAGGATTATTTGAATCAGATCTAATTCAATTCTATCTTGTACGTAGTGTTTACGGTAAAGAATGAAACGATTTGGCGACCGTGGTGGTGGTTTAACGAATTCATTTATTTTTCAGTACGTTTATTTCTTCTTCTCTCATTTTTTTCCAGTTTTGGTTTGGTTTTGTCTTGATACTTTTGGCGTTTTGTTGGTGACTCTACCATCTTAAAGGTAAAAAAATGATAATAAAGATTTAGTTAATTTTTCGTTATAAATATGTACAATATATAACAATGGTATTTTTATAAAACTATAAAATATTTCTTCAAATGGAAGATGAATCCCAGAGAAATTAGTTCGATATTGCAGTTTTTTATATTGTGATGTTAAGTTTTAACGCGAATAAACAAATAAAATACAAGCTAAAAAGATAACAAAGAAATAAAAGAAAATTAAAAAACACGGTAAAATTAATATTTTATTTCTTCTTTATTTAGAAAGGATCATTTACCAGAACATATCGTATATATCAATATACTTACATTGTTATTTTCACTAGCAATAAATTATTTATTTGTCGGTGTATAACGTAAAAAAATTTCACATTATTTAATAGATTCTATACGGAATTATAAAATCGCTAAAATGTGAGAAAGAATACAAGTTTGATTTTTTGTTTCAATTTTATACATCCTGATTACATCATCTTGGCTATTATTAATACTATAATTTTGATTGATATTAATTTTTCTATCAGTAATATGTTGTGGAGTATTATATGTTATTGTATATAATTTTATCAAGAGAGACACGGTGTTTTAGTATATGCAAGTTGAAGAATTTTTTGATAAGCAGCCTAGTTAAATAAAAAAATATACCTGTTACAATAAATCAATCAATCAAAAATACTAAGAATCATAAATTCCGGACGCCAAAAAAAACTAGTTAGCTAAGTATTTATAGGGGTCGTATGAGCTGTACGCGGAGACTTTTTTACATGAGTATGTAGTACAAAAATACGCAAATAAAATTTCAGACATCATGGCTTCTATAACTTCCATAATTATCGTATAACTTTTATTTTAAATTTACAATATAAAGCAATTAGTATTGATATAATATTATTATATTTATTTTTAAAGCTTGAATATCCGAGGGCAATTAACAAGTATTTTTTTGTTTAATTTATAGCAAAAAAATTTTTAAAATTATCTGAAATGTAAAAAAGTGGATTTTCAACTTTTTTAACCAGAACAGATAGAGAAAAATAAATCCCAAAATCTGATTTTTTCGAATCATAAATAGCTTAGATTTCAAGAATTGAAATAATTGAATTACTAGTTTTATTAAGAAATCAGCTTTTAAAAATCGCAAAAAAAATTGATCAACAAAAATTTTTGCAATTTTTTAAAAGCTGATTTCTAAATTTTCATTCTGAAGAAACTCAGACACGTGATTATTTTTCTGAAAAATTTTTATATGGACAATAAATAAACGTGTGATTTATTAAGTTTTTTTTATTACTATACTGAATAATGATTTTCTATTCTTGTAATTTATAACATTAATACAATAAATAACATTTCTGATAAGAACATTGTATTTGTTTTGGCCCAGAAAAAAATAATACTTTGATGCAATCAACTTAATGATTCAAAATTGAATAATTATTTTAAAATGTCAAAATTAATTTGATAAATAAATACATAACAGATAAATAATTAAATACAGTATATAGTATACATATTTATTAAGAATTGTTAATGTAAAAAGGACGGAATTTAAATATAAAATAAATTATTCACCAATTTTAATTGGGAAATATTGATTCGTAAAGATTCTTGTTAAGTGATATTTGATGTAATATGTGGTAATTAATTGTCACATTGAGATGCACATCCTTTTTGACATTGTTCTTTAGTTTCATGAAGTTCGCATGAACAGAGGCAAGACTCGCATGGATCTTTTATGCTCAAACATCTAATCTGAGGATAGACTTCCACAATTAAACATGTTAAGCAAAAAAAGTAAATGAAAATTTTGAGTGGAGAAATAGAGACCATTTTTATGATGAATATGGATTTGATATTTTTTATTAGGTCAAAATTCGGTGATATTTATAAGAAAATGAATTATTATAAATTTACTGACATACTAATTTTTTCCCACATATTTAATATTCGCCAATGATATTGTGCATATCTTAATATATTTTGGTACGGGTCCATAAGATCGACGATTTTCAATATATTTAAGGTCATTCCGAACTAAATATTAGTTTAACGCCCTTAAATTTGAGGAGGAGGAGGGAATAATTTAACATATTAAAAATTCGGAAATATTCGGTAAAATCGGAAACATTCGGTACCACTCAATTTTTAGAAAAGAGAAGGGGCATATCAGCATATGTGAACATATTACCTTTGGAATTTTTAAAAATAAAGGGGGGGAGGGGGAGAACTTAAACTAAAAATTATTTTGGAGCGGACTAAATCTACATTCGCCAATGATATTGTGATTTTTCCCACAATTTCGTATGGGCTGATTTTTGGAATTCTAATCAACCTTCTTGTCTCTTTTTCAATTTTTTACATTTTCCTAAAAAGAGGAACATTTGATTATTTCATCTTGAATATATAATTTCAACATTTACTGTACATATCATTTGTGTTACCTGGTTCTCCATCCTTGGGGATCAGGAACACCCTTTGGATCAGGAACACATATCTTAATATATTTGATCCACATTCGCATATTTACGGCAAAAATAACGGTCCATAGGATCAACGATATTCATTAATAATTTAATATATTTAATCTACAGTACATTCGCTATAAAATTTACCATTTTTTTCAATAATAATATTAAATATTACAATGCGGTTAACTAAATAAGTATGATATATATAAGTACCGTATATGTAATATTAACCAAATTTAGGTCAAAAATACGCAAACTAATTTTTTACATATAAAAAATTTTGATAAAAAATACGATCTAACTATGGACGAAAATTCTTAAATTGTACGCAAATCAAAACTTTACTCCATTTAACTCCATTATAATGGCGATGCATCTGTGTACCCTACCCTTGTTCTTTCCTTTTTCTTGTGTTCACATCATGGTAAGAAATTCTCTCCGCAAAGTTCTTCCTAGTTAACTAGTAGCGGATCATAATACACACTTTGATATTATGGAGTGTACGTACATCTATAATAGAGTATTATAAATAAATAAATTTAGTTTTATTAAACTCGAAAATCGATAGAACAAAGATTAAATATAAATATTTCTATTTGTTTTGTTAATAAAGAGGTAATTTGGTATCAAGATTCATTTTTTATAATAAAGGAAACGATTGAAATAGGAAAGGTTTTAATAAATATTTTTTTCGTTTTATTAGGAAATTATTGGTTTTTTAATGATACAGTCATGAATAATTTTTCCATAGAATAGAATTTTTCTTGCAATAGGTGTGCACGTGGTGCGGATTTTCAATGTCACATTCCATAGTGTGATCGAATGATAAAGAGTAATTGAAATAACGTAGAGAATTCCGTTTTAAGAAGTTTATATTTTAATAGAAGTAAAGTGGTTTTCTATTGAACAATAAGATTTTTTTTTAAAAAAAAATTCTTAAATAAAAAATAATGGATTTTTCGAATTTAAGAATAATGTGTTCCGAATTAGTGATTCTTAATATTATTGAATATAACTTTGATAATATTGATAATAGTAATATTTTTATTAATAAGAATAATCGAAAAAAGACATAATTTAAATAAACAATATAAATTAAAAAAATTTTTTTTTATTATATAATGCATTTATAATTTATATGGTTTATCTTTATTTTTATTTTTAATTTCCAGGTAAACAAAGTCACGATACAAATTACAGGGACAAACTATTCGTAAGCCTAAAGTAATTCTAAACTAAATCGTGTACGAACCGCCAAATCTGACAGCGCCACCCTGGTGTCGAAAAATAAACCTGTGGCTGAACACGTCCCGCCCACTACGCACGAGAGTAAAAGGCTAAGGAAAGAAAAAACAAAAAAAAGAAGAGCGAACAGAAGCTATAATAAAAAGGCAGTTCTAACATATTCGATCTCACGTATTGTTCTTTTGTCCGAGAACGCCACACGTAAATACTGTCAGGTGTGGAATTATGCATATTGTATAGGTCCGGAATTGTTTCTGTCATATATCTATTCGTGGGCCGGAGTGGGTGGGTAGACGACAGTATCTACCGGTTCCTCGGCTGACACGTATGAGCGATCACTAATGGTGGTGGTTGATTCACAATCTGGTGGAGGTGTACATCGTAAAAAGACGGACGGTTCGTTAATGATGTTACAGTCTTTTTCTGATATGACGAAAGTAATGTCAGTCATTTTATCTGCCGGTAAGGTGTCAATCATGACAGGAGGATTGGTCTTGCGTATATTATGTAAAATGAGTGCCTTACTGTATCCGTAGTTGTATTGTGGAATTGAACTAACGTCGAATCGTTTCTAACTTTATAATCAAAAAGGTTAATATTAGTAAAAAATCCGAAGAGAGAAGACCTTGTGTTAGAGGCGGTATCTTTTTCTTGTTGCGTGCGCGTATCCTACGCAACCGGTTTTTCTCACGTTTTCGAAACCGTTTTTTTTCAGCAGAACCAGCCTTGATGTAGTTACCGTAACGGAGTGGAATCAATTTCGCAGGCAAGTGACGAAGTTGTTTGAAAACAACTGGATTAGGATGTTGAAGTGTTGGTGATTGAATGATTTTAGGTTGAGAAAATGGGCTGTGATTATTAGGTAGTTCGTATAACGTATAGTCTTATTCTACTGATATACATAATATTTTTGAAACTACTCAAATTTTTAAAGAATATATCACCTAATTTAAAAGTTGATTTGTCTTCGCTTATTAATATCGTTATCGCACATATCGCACATAACTTATCAGCACAACTTTTTCCATTTCAATATTAGCAATACTTTAGCTATATAAATAGTTTATATACAATTAGGAATTTTTTACTTTGTTCACGATCATTATATTACCTATATAAATTATTTTTACTATAGGAGTCAAATGTCTTATACTAATCTTTATTTAACTAGAACATACTATTTAACGTATCTATCATGATTAATTTTAAAAAAAACCAACCAAGTTAATTTAATTATATTGAATTATCAAGTTATTAAATGGAGCCAATTTTCAAAAAGTGTACTTACATGTTATTAAGCTCCCTACTACCATTCCTACGTATTTTCGGCTCCGGCGGCGTGGGGTTGGTCTCCTGTATTGGCTGTGCTGGCGGGGCTTTTACGGGTTGTGGGCTGATTAATGTGTCGTCTCACGATTGATGGACTTTCAATTTACGAAATCAGCTGCGTGCAAATAAGAACATTAATGAAATTATCTTATGACTATTTTTTATCGTTTTTTATCCCAAATAAAAATTGCTTTTAACCCTTATCATTTCCAGATATTTATCAAAATTTGCGCCGCCTATTAGCTAATAAATGAAACAAGAAATTAAATTAGTTAGAATTGTACTTTGAAAAATCTAGTTCAAGCGTTTTTGCTTTGATAAAATAAAAAAAAATTATTAATAACAGAATATGTCCCCCACCTGCAGCACTGTTAATAATAATATTTTATTACTAGGAAGGAAACGGAAACTGTTAAAGTCCGTCGCGCTTATTTACTCGCATAATATAAAAATACGTAACACCAAATAAAATAAGCAGTGTTACAGTGCATAATCAAGAAAGGAAAAAGCAGGGGTAATTAGTGAGGTGACGTCAGCGGATGGACAGAAGGAAAATTTCATGGGTTAATCCAAAATTGTTAGTTCGATTATAAGAATAAAAAGTCCTTCGCTACGCTCCGGACAATAAGCATTTGTGATCACGTGCAACAAATCATCCTCAGTCCCCACCCCTTAAAATATTAACTAATATAATAATTAAAAGACAGACCCCCCAAAAAAAGAGAAATTATTTTTTAATTAAAAAAAAAAAAATTTAAGAGGTAAAGGAAAATGAATGGATGAAATACTAGATCGTTTTTATAATAATACATATTTTTCTGATTCGTGACTTTAATTTAAGAGATAACAAACAAACATTGTAATTAAGCAGTTTGGATATAATCACGTGCTGTCCAATAGCAGTGATTTAAAAAAATGATCAACGCTAATGGCTGAATTTTAATTATTGTAAAAAAGGGAGGTGGTTGTTTAAAAAAGTTAGTACATGTGATAGAACTCTAAATAAATATAGTCTACGATATTTTCTGCGCATTAATAATTTTTTTTCTTTTTTTGATAAAGTTGCTTACTAATGTCGAAAATAAAACGAAATTTTAAGTCAATCAATCATTTCTTTTCATCCAATTGTGTCCAATTGTGCAAACATAAAAATATAATATAAATTAAAATAAATAATGCAATGCATATAATAGCTGACTGATTGCATAAATTATTGACGTATTGAAAATGACACGTTATTTGCTCTCATTACTTATTAAAAATAGATTAGATAATCTTGGTAACCTGATCTAACGCTAATTTAAGTTCATTTAATGCATATATATCTCACATTTATCAAATGTCAACAAATAAATAAAAATAATTATTTATTTTTATTACATAAATATTACTATATATATAAACGAAACAAAAGTAACAAAAGTCATGTTTTACTGCGCCATAAGTCAGAAACTAATTTTGCGAATAAAGAATTTTAAATTAGAAACGATTTATTTCTCTGATTATTTTTAAATAACAAATTATGTAATGGACACGAATTATAGTAATTATAGTAAGATTTGCCAACAATTATTTTCCCACGGAATTTATATATAGTAAAAAAATTATACCCCGAAGAATTTACCATTTATGGTAGTTCCGAACATCATTTATTTGCCTTATTGGCCATGAGTATATGGAAACGCGTGATACGTAATTTATTATCATTTCACAATTATTCCTAATTAAATTGCCAATAAACATCTTTTAATTTTTTTTTTTTTGCAAATATATACTGTCCTAAAATTTGTGATATAGCTGATCCTAACAATGATTGATTGCTTATTTAATATAATAATACATGTAAAACTCGAATAGTGAAGATAAAATCTGGATTGATTAGAATTATTCTCAGAACATATATCAAGAATCAATTCGTCTTTGTTATAACATTACGATATAGCTTATATAATTTTTATTTGTAAAACTTTTTTCTCATAGAGTAACGAAGTTAAGATTTTCTTTCTCGTATCAAATATTCCGTAGCCGCTCGCGACCATTCGATTGGTATTTTTGAGATTGATTTTTTTTTAATTAAGATTTTTTTTTGTTTTAAAAAATTAAGATGAATTTTTTTTTCTTTTAATGGCAGACTTCAAATTATTAATGAATTATGGGCGTACAATTAATTATCTAATTATTTCCTTTATTCTAAAAAAGATCACAAATGAAGCTTGATGTAAACAAAATTCTTGTACTAAGTGAAGAACTAAATTTAGAAGACGCAATAGTACCTTTCGCTTCTCTAAAAATCTAAACAAACTAAAGCATTTGACGTGACTCTTATTACGACAAATACCATGATCATTGGCAAATCCCCCGTAAAAAAAGTCAATCCGTTTTTTATATTCCATTTTTTTTTCCGTAAAAGGCTCATGTTTCCGGAATTAATAACCTTATATCGCAGAATTTATCGAATTATTTACATTTTCCGTGAATGGATCCGTGAAAGGCTCATTTTTACGGAGTTTTTATAGAAATAACGGATAAAATTTTTTATAGGGATTCAAGAACAGCATCTCACCTTTACGAAAACTAAGTCCCAATTGTGATGTTCCTATTTACCGAATACTTATTTGAAGATCCGAAGAAATTAAATTCTCATTTCTGCAATTGATAAAATATGAAATAAACAAAGGAGTATGATGCAATTAAGTTCAATTTTATGATTGCCTCTCTCCAATTATACAATTTTTCTTATTTTCATCGTTTATCATTACTTATTACGTTCATTTTAATTATGTATTTATTTCTAGTAATTAACTGTTTTCGAACATATACTTGATCATAATTATAGTAAACATTTTCCTATAAGTATTAAACCATTTATTTTGCACATTTGATTTGTGATAACATTTAATCATAATTTTATATTTTACTGTTCATATATTTCGGGCGCCGGCGGTTGTTTATTATAATGAAATATGACTTTTTTTCTTTATTTAATTTTTTAAAGGAACAAAAAATATATATATTTTAGTTTTTGATACATAACTGCCGTAACAAAGTTACGTCAATAACGTCACTGTACATAGAATTTTTATATAATATCGAGCTACGTCACGAGTTACAACCTTTCATTGACTTAATGAGTGACGTAGCTAAAAAAAAAGGAAACCTAATTAGCCACCTTCTGCATCAACATGTGCAAATAAAGAATTCCATGAAAGTATTTGAAAGCTAACCATTAATTTCCAAAGGTGTTAATAATTGTGTAATGTTACCTCTTGTTGATGGGAAAATGAAATCAAGCATTTTTCACAATAATGTAAAATAAAAAAAACCAGTTATAGTACAAGGTAATTAAAAGATAAGAAGTTTTTTTTTTTTTTAAATAAAAAACGCAAATTTATAACTTTTCGGCGTTTTGGACAGATTGTTTTTTTAATATTCTAAAGGCTAATTAGTATTATAAATTATAATCTTATATTCAAATAGAGGTGCAAACTTTACCGACGTAACTGCAGTAAAAAAAGTACGTAAGTAATGTCACTGCAGATGCTCACATAAAATTTTATAATAATTGGTCTAATATCGAGCTATGTTACAAGTTACAACCTTTCATTGACTTAATGAGTGACGTAGCTAAAAAAAAGAAAAATCTGCACCCCTATATTCAAATAACATATAATATTTTCACCGCAATTACGGCTTTTGCCAGGACTACAAATAAAAAATTTTGCTATTTTATATGACTTTTAATTATGCAATTCATTTATTTAATAAATGTCCATTTTTTTACGCGTTTTCTTTTTGTTTTTTATAATCTTATTAAGTAATTAGTAATATCTGTTGGATTTATGTAATTAAAAATAAATCTATTAATTATATTTTAAAACGTAAATTAACTTCGGTAATGTCCTGATGTATCACGATTCACGAAATAGTATTGGATATAGATTACCTTAATTAGGACATCATTTTGTTTTAATATCCCTGACTAGAACCCCCACTGAGAAATTATTGATTATACAAATTAGTCATTAGAAACGCGGGATAGGAAGGAATTCCCCGGAACCACTTTACCTTATTTACTCGGTATAAAAATACACAAATAATACAAACTTTAGGTTTGGTTCAGGTTACTTCCACAAAAGATAATGGTGCTAATATAATAAAACTTTATTTTATATAATAATATATTGTGAATTAATGTCAGGAAATGAATAAAAAGAAAGATTTTTCTTTTTTAGAAAACAAAATTCAAAATTCTCTTTTTTTTAAAAAAAAAAAACATTCTTTTAAACTTCGTCTCATTCATCAGACCCTTCCGGTCTCTCTAAGACAATGAACTGCAACACTAATAATTAATAAACGAAAGATGTAATTACTTATTAACAATGTACCACGTCGCATTACTTATATCTTAAATTACGCGTTCTTGACTTCTGCCCTATAAAAAATTTTTATCCGAATATTTTCATTATTTCTCCGTGGCATTTGTAAAAATTCAGTGAAAATAATACATTCCCGGATATCCGTGTTAGAAAGATGAAGGTTATAAATTCCATGAAAATGAATTCACGAAAAAACATGGAAATTTAAACACGGATCAACATTTTTTAATTAATTTGCTAGATAAATGACATTGAGACATTAAAACTTATGTTCATATTTCGACGAGTAAATAGATAAGCTAGTCTTAAGGACATGGTGATATTTCAATAGTCAGGAAATGTGTTAGCTGAAAATAACCAGACGACGATTGAGTGTTTTCAACGAAACTTCACTATTTTTGTTAGATTTATGTCACAATGTTTAGATGCTAGCTTAATTAAGCCAACAGCATTTACGAAGTTCCTTGTTCTATTGATTCATCAGATGCCGCCGGC
The DNA here is from genome assembly GCF_026210795.1 of Rhizophagus irregularis. Taxonomy (NCBI): domain Eukaryota; kingdom Fungi; phylum Glomeromycota; class Glomeromycetes; order Glomerales; family Glomeraceae; genus Rhizophagus; species Rhizophagus irregularis. The sequence goes on along the minus strand of NC_089436.1, from coordinate 1,092,022 downwards.
ATTGAAGAAGTAAATATACGTGTGTCATAAAAAGTAATTGATTCTTTCATTCATTTAATTCTATCAGTGTTGTCATTAAAAAATATCACTAGTAGCACAAATACTAGAGAATGCACCTATTAGATGATTCTTTTATCAATAGGTTAGTTGGCCTCAATCATTTCCATTAGTTGTATAATTCCTTCATTATCCTTTATTCCTTTTATAATCTTCAAATTCGCATTCATCTTTACTAATAATTCATAAAAAAAAGGAAGGCAATAAAATGGATTGGAATTTATTGTCTTTAATTAGTCGTCAAGGAACATGTGAAATATATAAAGAGAATTCAGCTCACTAATAATCTGGAAAATTATGTTCGATACATAGAAATTATTTTTTGGACATAGATAGCCTTCATGAAAAGTTTAATAAGATCAAAGACAGATATAAGGATAATGAAGCCCTTGCATTCAAATTCAGATTATTAAGAAAATTATTCTTATATTTTTTATGGTATGATTATAATATTTCTCATTAAGATTTTACTTTATGAATCAGTCAAGTTTATGGTTGAAGCCACTGGACTACACGCATAAGCTATTTTGACCAACTATTATCACAACAAAATTCGCTACTCCTTTACTGAGCGAACTTATTTTATTTCCATAAGTCTTAAACTATAAAACCGGTTTGTTTATGTTCTTAATTATTTGTTTATAAGAGTCAAATGCTATATGTCTAGGTTGGTTACTGGGCTTGATTAGAAGCTTTTCATGGCGGTTACAGCTCCAGCGATTATTGGACATTACAAAACCATCTTAAATGAAACCATTTATGCTTGGTTTAATGTAACAAAAATTCTGTTTATTTTGTTTGATATACTAGCATCTAAACATTGTAACATTAATCTAGCGAAAATATGTAAAGTTTCACTGTTAATCTTAATCCTGAGCTATAATAATTAGCTGATAACATTAACAAATGTACTGTAAGTTAAATACGGTATTTCATATTTCATTGAAGCAAAATTAATTTACTAATATTACCATAAAAAATTATATTAAGACTTTATTCCCTTTTTTTATCACGCATCCTAAATCAATTTCGTTTTTTGTCATAAGTAGTTCATTTAAGATTCCTTATTAAGCTTAGTTAATTGAAACATAAATTCTCGTTTAATTAATAAAATCATGATTATTATTTTACGCAATTTCTAAATTAAATTGGGAATAAAATATATCAATTTAAATTGTGAAGAAAAAATAAAATAAAATAAAATAAAATAAAATATATCAATTTAATCAGCCTATCGAATGTACTATATTTTTGGTTACAGTACATTTCGCCAAAACCCATTTCGCCAAAGCCATTTCGCCGAATGGACATTTTGCCGAAGGTGGTAGCGATTACCATTTTTTATAAGAAAGTATCCAACGCGCAATGAAAAATAAACGGTTAAACGAATTATTTTTATTTTAATGATCTTTTTTTTTCAAGATATTATCACTTTATCATTATCATTCAAGTAACTGATATTAATTGTAACGCAATAAATAAATCACTTTATTTTCCTGAAGACATTTATTCACGAAAAAGTAAATGAAAAAAAGATGAATGTATTATCGTTATAAACAACCAATCTATAAATATGAGATAAATTCATCGAAATCCAAAACTTTACAGAGAGACTTTCGGGCAGCATTAAAGCTTAATGTGGGCCAATTTTTCGGGATTTGGTACCTGTCGGGGATTTTGGATTCGGCTGATCTCATTACAAAAATACATTTATTTAAAATTTTTAATATATATATTAACTTTTTTCAAGGGACATAATATCTTTTTTATGACATAATTATAATGGTCAATATATAAACAAAATTGATATTCATCCTTGAAGCTTTTTCATATAAAATAAAAAATTTCTTTTATTAATAATAAACGCGAAAAATTATAAATAGATCGCATACTACACAAATGTGATTTATTTCGCATTGATAAAAGAATATTACAAACAACGTAAAATGCTATTAACGGAATTATCTAAACACTAAACTCCGCCTGCTTTTTTTTAGATTAATGTTACAATTTTTAGTCAGGCCATTCCAACTTGATTGTTTGTTTGACGTCCAGATTTTTTGAAAAGTTTGAGGGGAGAGGGTTTTAATTAAACAAACTAAATGTAATAAACCTTTGGAAAAAATCGGGAAAAATCGGGAAATTTCAGAAAATTCAGAAATCTGTAAATTTAGAAGAAACACGTGTTATTATATGTTTATCAACATTGAGATTTTTAAAAAGTTGAGACGGGTGAGGTACGTTAAACAAACAATCAAGTTGGAACGGCCTTACTAATTAATCAACAACAGAATCCCAAATTTACGAATTCTAATCATCTGGTTTACTGAATTTTGATATATTATCGTTTCGTGAACGAGAACAACGTTCGTAAAATAGAACCTGCAGATATTGACCATACAAAGATTGTTTATGAACAGCGTGATTTGGAACAATAAAACAAAATAGTAGATAGACAACTTACTTTTATAATTATTTTTAGATCAACTAATAGTCTACTTTTTACATATTTAGAAAAAAATTTCTCTCGCATGATCCTTCAAGCGCTTCATCATTAATTAATAATGTGGTAATGATTCTCGAAAGGATTAGATAATACAAAAGGATATTATGAAAGTGATCCATTAAGGGAAAGAATGTCTGAACTGGAGTTAAATAGAACTAAAAAAAATTGTGCAACTAATAATAGTAAATGATTATGGATTTGATATTCAATTTTGATAAAATATTAGTAACCTGCTTTTGTGCTTCTTCTTCAGAAATTTGTATAGATTTGATATTAATAAATGAAATTACTGCTAGTACTAAAATACGGCTTTTTTTGCGTAGTTGTCCTTGTCATCTAAGTGCGTATACTATTGAACGATCTTTAATAAATAATTTTTGGGAGGAATATTATAAAGCGAACGGAAACATATACAATCAATTAATATAAACCCAAAGCAAATATGCTAAATGCGAGACAAATGAAAACAATTGTTTTTCAAGATATGCTAAAATAATTAATTATTTTTCAAATTTACAAATTTAATTTTTTCAGCAGTCGCAAAATAGGAACTCTACTCACAGTACTTGATCTTAATCTAAGTTGTTTATCGTGAGGTTTAATATTATCCATCGGTTTCTTTGGTTGGCAAATTTTTGTTAAGGATCGATGATATTAGTTGTTAATAACTAAGTCCATGCACGTAATCCAGTATCCGTAATTTTAACATCTGACTTCTCGTTTTAATTAATATAATATCTCTATATATTATGTCTACGAAGACCAAACTCATGAATGACAAACAAAGGCTTGCGAATACTGACCGTAAAGCATATCCACTATTTATTCAACCATAAACTCTTCAAGATATGAGTAAGAATTATGTAATAATTTGCATATTGTACGATGTTGAATTAACATCATCTGTAAAAATGTAATTACATTTTCATCACGTGAATCACGTGCCAAATAGACTGCGCCCGAAGAATAAATAACATGGTATTCAAATTCTAATAAACTTACCAGATTTCATTACTTGTATAATAGTCGAACTAATAGAATCCCATCCATTAAATCCGTACCGTTTAAATCTAGTGAATCCATAAAATTTTCACCAGTCTTTTCTGCTTGATTTCGACAAATATTTCAAAAGAATTAAAAGGATTATTTAAAATTTTATGACCTTCCATTATTAGAATTAGTCAATGTTGCAGTATCATAATTTTTGCACATCGGAATATTGTTCGCATGAATCAGGGAGGCGAACAAAATATTTTTTTTTTTTCAAAAAAAAGAGATTGTATGATTACCATTTTACATCAATAATCAACTATAAAAAGTAATACGAATTCTTATTTTATTCACGTATTGCATCATTTTTATTATAACAAGTATAACATATAATCAATGAACATGTCATGTCAACTGATGTCAACTTGGGAAAAAATATTATATTTATATGAAAAATAAAATGAAAAGATGGATCTGACGGCATAAATTTATTTTTAGCTTTTTAATTAAAAAGTTATTTCAATTTAACTGAATAAGTTATAGACGCAATAAAGAAGTATAAAAGAAGTATAAAAATGAATATACAATCCGATTCGTTAGATTCGTTACAATAATTCATTATTATCTCTTATTTATCAGTTCATTGTTGTTTTAAGTTATAGTATTTCGGTCATTGCCGTTGAATGTACAAGTACATTAAATACATTAATAATAATCGTTAATAATTATTTGCAGATCACACAAAATATTTGCACATGAGTAGTTTAGTTTATACAAACATTTAATGAAACTATTTTAAAAAAGGAGCATTGGAAATAAAATTTCTAAATGCACCCCTTTCTTTGTGATAGTGTAGATAAATGACCAATGATCAATAACTTATTTGTTTCTTTGTAGCGAAGAAATATATACATATATACAAAGATTGGCATGAAACCTTTATTCAGTTAGAATTTTTGGATACAGTATACGCACTTAAAACCTGTTTTATGCTTTAAATAGATAGCGTTTAAAAATTCTAAATTAATCTATGACGTACATGGTTTATTTTATTGTTACATAAATGTTATAGATATAGAAAACTCGGTAAAAGCACGGTAAAAGTTACAGTATTCGGATTCTTTCATATTGACTAAAAGAACCTAAGAACGGCAGAAAAAAGAAAATCTGACACCGTTTCAAAATAAAGTTACTAATAAATAAATAAGATATTGTACGTAATTACTATTTTTATATTCAATACTTTAAGATTCTTAAAGATGATTTTAAAGAATAATGATATAAATTAAAAGTGAAATAAATTCCTTGAAATTTGCTAAAATTCCAAGATTCTTATGTAATTTTAAGGTGTTGTTACATAATTATTTGTGAGATATTTTACTTGTAACATTTTGCCAATTTTGGAGTTTAAATAGCAGATTGTAAATGTCTGTTGATCAGTTCATAAATAGCATTATAATTCAACTTGAAATAATAGTAAGAGCATATATACATATTCATAATTTCTTTTTATACTATTTAACTATGACGATATGAATGCTTAATAATTTTAAATTAAAGAATGCTTATATAATTAGATAATAATGTCCATAATCATGCACTAACTGAAGATTTTCTTTCGATCCTTGAGAGAAAAACTTAAATGAAATAATAAAAATTAAAGGATTCTAGTATGTTGTATCTTTCTTAATGAAATTATGAGCGAAATTCTTAAAGATATGCGTGAGCATTGAAGGATTATTATTGCTCCAAAAATTATTAGATGATATTGGTTTATCAATGGGTCCATGTATCCGGCGGTTTCAATTAAAACACGCTTTGCTTTCAAGTGAGGGAATATAAAATAGCTTCTTTAATAAAGAGAGACGGAAGAAAGCAAAAATGGTTTCAATTGAATAATATGCTGATACACGGACCTAATGAAAAACAAATAAAATAAAACAAATTTGGCGTAATATCTTTCGTTATGTCAAATAGAAACCATGTTTACGAATAAAATTAGAACAATTTGATATTAGAGAATTGTGTAGCGAATATTTACAATAGAAATATTGATATATCATAACTTACAGTAACTTAACATAAGTAAAAGAGGTGTCGAGCATGGAATGGTCTTAATTTCGAGTCCATACTATAGCTTTAGTTGAAAGTCTGTCTGTCTGATGACTTTTATTCAATGTTACATAGTAAAGGTTAAAGGTTAAGGTCAACATTAATATTGATGATTGTTTGGGTTCCCATCTTTAAATATTTAATCAAATGAAAAAAAAATAGATAATAATAATTAAATTTTCTATTATTCCCTAGCTTTGATACGAATTAAAAGTCAATCCGATTAAATTTTAGCGCAATAAAATGGGTGTAACATAAAAAAACTAATCTACTAACGTAACAAAACAAAGTTTTGCTTCCTTGTTTAATTCGTCTAAAGTTATCATTTGATGATTACTAAAGTAAGATGGTTTCTGCAGAATAATCACAAGACAAATTGCTTACAGCACAACACTTACGGACCGTTTCCCGACAGGTCATTTTCCCGTCAGCCTAACGCTGGCCGTTCGATCACGTGTTCGTGCATAACTCTGCATAACTCTGGCAAAACTTATGTCTTGTCGGGAAATCATCTGTCGGAACACAATGGCGTTCAATAAATAAATAATTAATTTATTAAAAGGCCGAATTAATTTTATAAAAAAAGTTTGTTGGAATACACTCTTTAAATTCCATTTAATGCTAATTCATTATAGATTAGTTGACTCCTTTTTCCTTAGCTGTTAAATCTTTACGTTTACAAGCACAGATTTAAATAAGTAATATAAACAATTATGGTTTAATGTTAACGCTAAGGTGTTATGTAATAATTATGTAATTTCCCTCACAATCAGAATTAATCAACATTATTTTATTTAAATCATTAACGAATGAAGTTTCTTTTATCTCATCTATAATTAGACCGAGAAATCTAGCTTATTTAATACGTTATAATTTTTAGCCCTCATGTAAATCTATTCCGATTAGTCCATTTATGAGCATAATGGTTTTAATAGGACCAGTTCCCTGAATAAAAAAATATGAAGTTGTGACAATCCTCTGAATAGAAGAAATAAAAATTTGACCAGTTCTCTAAGTATAGTTCTCTAAGTATAACGGTAAATTATTTACCCATTTACTATTCTAGCTTATATTAAAATGATCGTCACCCTTAATGGTTTTCGAAATGAATACTAATGTATAACATAACCTGTTGATTTACTCCCGTTTTTTTTCTTTATGTAAATCAGTCCTCTACTGTATTTATACCCGTATGTAAAAATACACCGAAATTTTTCTTCGGTCTTAGCTATGAAAAAATAAATTTATCATTCTCTATCTGATCAATCCACTAAATGATTCACACTTATTCATCTATTATAGAATTTCCGCTGGTCCAATTACGGAAACTTTCTCTTGAAATTGTAGTATTGCAAGTTTTGTATCATTCTGCCACAGTTCCTTGTCTGATAACATTGCGAGACTCATTGCATAAAAACATTCTCTCTCTCGCTCTCTCACTTGAATGTCAGGTTACAAAACTTGATTAATACTACAAAAATATTTGATATCAACAAAAGTACCTCAATAATTTTACGTGAATATTATCAGCTAGCACGTTGCTCTTCTCTCTCCTAAATACTTTCTTTTCAAAAAAAAATCGGTACACACTTTCTCTATCTCAAAAGATTATATGACTATAGTCACAATAGCACGTAATTCAAATTACGAACTTTAACTACGATTCCATGGCACTACCATGTATTCTTGTACAATTTCTTAATAAATAATACAAGCGTACAAACAATTTCCTCCAATAAACACCGTTATCACGCTAACTAGTGCTATATTCTACAACCTAAAAAGATAGAATCTGAATTAAGAAGCCGCGAAGTATGTAAATAATGGCAACTATACGATATCACCATAGCAAATTTATGGTAAAATATCTTTTTTGTTCTAGGTATCTAAATTGTGACAACAAATTGTGGCAGCATGGTGCATAAATTGCGATACTGCAATTTCGAAAAGAAATAATTCCAAAGTTGGACTAGTAAAAATTCTATAATAGATGAATTCATTATTGAATATCTTGAGTGTATTGATTTTGAGAAAGAGATGAATTTTATAGAAGGTTCAAGGTAAAACTGGATAAGGAAAGCCGAAGTAAGGATGTGTAACATTACTCACGCTTAATGTCTATTCACAAACAACATTCCTTTTAAAATTATTAGTAAAATCAATGGTTGGAAGGGGCTATTAATTATATAATTCTTACACACCTACCTTTAAATTCATTCCATTTCTTACACGAAATCTACTCTAAATGATTTTTTAGATAATATTTTTTGTTCATATTGTTTATTATTCCCTAATCGATTTTCAAATTAAGAATGTGTAATTAGCTTATTATTTTTAATAAATTTGTTTTAAACTCAAAAATCTAATAACTTACAAATTTCAATTACTGACCCTTAGTTATTTCCAAATAGTCATACAAAACGACCATGTTCATAACCATGATTTATTTAGATATATTGATAATATCCTGCTTATAGTTATATGATTTTATCATATAATGATTAACGCAAACTGCAAGATTTCAAATCAGCTGTAAACCAGCGTTGATACTGTATTTGTTCATTAGAAGCCCTATAAAAAAAAATTCCGAAAAAAACTCCGATAAATGATCATTTTTGGCGCCAAAAATGATCATTTATCGGAGTTTTTTTCGGAATTTTTTTTTATGGGGGGAAGGAAGTAATGAAGAAAGTAAGGGAGAGGCGAAAGGGAGGAAGCGAAGAGGGAGAGGAAAGAAGAGTGAGAGAGATGGAGTCGTTATATGCACAACATGATAGATATATTACAATTAGGTTTAAAATTCTCATGTACAGAAATTGGTTCTTTTTTATCATACTCGAGATTTTTATAGTATATATCGGATAATAATAATACTATAACAATGGCATATTTTCATTATCAGACCACATATTTAATATGTCTATAGTTTATATACTGGTTAAAGATAGTGGCATGTTCCTGTAGTCAGGCCATTAGTCCAGGTGGGCAAATGGGATCATCTTATCACAATAGTGTTTATGGTAGGTAATACAGAAAGGGTGAGACAAAAAGAGATCAGACCACCAAGTCGCTGAGGTAAACGCAGACATCCCACCTTTCCGAGGGATATCTATACTAATTAAACAATCATGGATTATCATCTTTATTATTTTTAAAAATACTTTTCCGTTTTTTTTCACATACTATACAAGAAGATCGCCAAACTTTTTTGGGATTTATATAAGTATGGATAAATATAATTTTAACAGCCAAGATATATTTAACCTAACAGGAAGATAAGCAAAAAAGATGAATTTTTACTTTTATTTCTAGATGTAACCTTGCAAATAAAAAACGTGTTTTAACATTTTTGATTATATATTTGTGCCATCATTTGAGAACTATTAAGAAAGACAAACACCTCTCAAGTTGGCGTCCTGCGTCTCGAATCTTTATTATTATGATATACAACAATAATTTTTAACGAGAAGTTCTTTACTAAATAAAAAATCCCTGAAAGGTTTCATCAGTTTTTCTAGAAAAAAAAATGATCCACTATTGACGTTGCTCGTTTCCAGCAGGAATATACGATTAAAAATTATTTTTTTTGAAAATAATGATCTAGAAATCTCCTTTTCTTGATAATCTAGATTTTAACCTTCCTACATTCCTGAAAAGCGCACATATATTTTGTTGATTATATTTAGTATTTTAATTCTTACAGTCAAACTCCGATATAACAATATGTTGAGATCCGTATGAAAATCTTCGAAAATATTTTTGTGTCAAAATTATACCGATATTTATACTATTTTGCGCCTTAGTTTCAAATTATTTGATCGTGATAATCGCTTAATTTTTTAAGGGGAATTGCTCATAACATTCCTTTGTAATTACAATTAATAAAGAAGATTTTACTACTTTAAAAAAATTGTAGGCATATTTACTTTCAAATTGCAATAATAAAATTAATTTAATCAATAAATAACATCCAATTTTATAATAGTTGTTTCGTACGATAAATAATTATTACTTATTCGATGAAAACTCTTTTGTTTTTTATTGATTAGAAAACGATAAATACAAAATATAAAAATGAATATTTATACGTTACATGCACTGTACGCCATACTTGATTTCAGCCGAATGTCGTAATGGTGACATGAATAGGATTTTTCTACTAAAAAACTATACTTATGTATGACACCGCTGATGAAGAAATCACGTGAATTTCGGGACATTTTTTCGGGAAAGTCGGTGTGAGGCTCAGATAGTTGATGAATATAAATTTTCGCAAGTCGAGTAATTTCTATATCAATAAAATATCATTTCTGTCAGTTCTGTGTGAAGTTAGGTAATTTTTCATATCGGTTAAATGGAAGTCAGCAAAATGGTGTCGGTTAATTTCATGTCAATGAAATGGCTGTCTTTAAATCGTACCGTAACCATTAAAAAAAAATACGATCAAAATTATATCATTTACATGGGTCTTGGTCATTTCACCGACAGTCATTTCACCGACGGTTTTGAAATCCTAATTCGCTTATCCTAACCCTAATCCTAACCCTAATTTCCTTACCTAACCCCAACCCTAACTCTAATCCTAAATTCCCTATCAATGAGATCAAAACATTTGTCTGCGAAATGACCCTGTCGGTGATGAGATAATTGTCGGTGAAATGACTGTCAGTGAATGGATGCGACCCAGGATAGCCATGCAAAAAATTAAAAATGTTAGCAATGAAAATACAAATACAAAAGAAATAGATGAATATCATAGAAGTGACTCAATGTCAATGCATGGATAGTACAACTTCGAGATCAAATTCAAAATATGAGATTGATATCACTTGATACTATTAAATTAAAAATAATAGATTAAATTCATTTAATTCATTTTACGTTTCAAAAAAAACCTGTTTTAAAACAAATATTTGTTTATGTTATCGGAAATCGATTGTGATGATCACGTTTGATTGGCGTTACACGAATGAAACAAAAAAAAAAAAGAACTTTCTGTTAGAATATTTACACTATTTGTATATATGTGACCTGTTTCTTTTCTGGAATGAATTACATAACAAAACTTTAATTACTTATGCTTATAAAGCACTTCAATTTTTTTTTTAAAAAAAAATAAAATAAAAACAAAATTATATGGATTTTGGAGATCAGTCTAGCTCATTAGATTCATTAAATCTCAATTATACGGCAACTGTTCAGATTGCAAACAACAACGAACTGCGGCAGCATGGTGTAAAACTTACGATATTGCAATTTTGAAAGAAAATTTACGCAATTGGACCAGCGGAAATCCTAGTACAGATAATTATACTTAATTAACTACCAATGAGGATATGGATTATCTCGAATGGATTGATTTCAATCAATTTAAATACCAATAAAAGAGGCGCTTTCAGCTCAATATATTCTGCCATATGGATGGAAGGTCCAAGGTGGAATCTGGATGAGGAAGCTGAAGTATGGTCACGTAATGGTCCGAATTAAGGTTATATTGAAACGTTTATAATATGAGTCTTTATAAATCAAGTTAGTATTCAATCGTTACACAGTCTTTTTATTAGTTAATTTATCCGAAAGTATTTAATGAAATATGTCCTCATTTTTTTTTATCTAACAAATTTTCTTTTTTTTGAAAAAAAAGGTTACGCAAATATCATAAATGTTTACAAAGTGGAGCACTAGCAGATTGCTTTGGTATAACCAAAGACCCAACGTCATGTTATATGTTCGTTCTAAGGTATTAAAATGGAAATTTGTACTCATATCTTGAAGAATCTTTGGGGATTATTTGCTGGAGAGATATTGTGGATATGTTGTGGTGGGTCTTATTACCATTCATAAACTAGGTCTTGTTCATGGTCATTTGCATGGAGGTAATATACTAGTTGAAAATGAAATGGGTTCAGTTGGTGCTAAAATCACCGATACTGGACTTCAAATCAGTGTCATCTCAGCAAACTTATGGCGTAATACCTTTTGTTGCTCCAGAAATATTGGATGGGAATAGTACACCAACCAAAGAATCTGATATGGCTTTGGTGATCATGTGGATGTATCAGCTGCTACTTGTGTTTATTACGATATCCTCATGAAACAACTTATTCAAGAAATCTACATAAGGCTAAGACCAAATGTTGTTAGTGGAACTCCATCTGCTTGTTCTGGATTAATATTACAATGTTAAGATACCAATCCATCAAATAGACCAACAGCATCTCAACTTTGATTGCTTCGGAAACTGGTATCTCAGAAATTTATGATAACCCTGATCCATCCGATTTATCTAAACAATTTGATGCTGTGAAGAAATTTAGATTTTAAATTTTTAATATTTTAGAATGTCATGAAACGAACATTTATTTCAATTTTTCTATGATGTAAAAGTAAGGACACTTAACGTCAAATGTTAAAATAGTTAGCAATATTAATATTAGACATTCAGTTTTGCTATTTGGGCAAGAAAAATTAAAAGCATACTTCGTCAGGAATTGTTTATTTTTTTCGTTAAATAACATTAATATTTCTCGTTGGGTTTTTTTTTACATAGTTTCGAAACAGAAAGTTGGGATGCTATTGATCTATTTGATGGATTAGCATCTAAACATTGTAATATTATTTCTAACTAAAAGAAATCACTTGGCCTTAAACCTAAATAAATTTCTTAAATATTGCATACTAACCTTTACTGGGTATCGGAAATTTTCACCGAAATCCATTTCACCGAAGCCATTTCGCCGAAGGGATGTTTCTCCGAAGAGATATTTCGTCGAAGTGACGTCCATTTCGTCGAAGCCATTTTCCTGAATGGACATTTCGTCATTTTGCCGAAAAATTATTTATCCAATTCGGTTATTTTATTGTTTTTACACTAAATACATTAAGAAATCTTTTCTAGAAAAATTTTTGAATTAGATATTTTTATTAAATTTATCTCGTTTACAATACATTAATCTTTTTCTCGTGAATAAATGTTTTCAGAGGATAAAGTTATTTATTTATTGCTTAACAATTAATATCAGTTACTTGAATGTTAAAGTGATAATATTCTGGAAAAAAGAAAGATCTCTAAAAATATTTTCATTGCGCGATGAATATTTTTTATAAAAATGTTAATCACTACCATTTTCAGCGAAATGTCCCGACGAAATGGACGATTCGGTGAAATCCGATAAAATGCATTTTCGACGAAACATCCCTTTGGTGAAACATCCCTTCGGCGAAATGGCTTCGGCGAAATGGATTTTAGCGAAATGTACCGTAACCGATGATACAACGCGTTTTAGGCATTTCATCATTTTTAAACTTTAAAAGCTCACAATTTCATTAGTTCCATATTAAAATAAATTAAATTTTAGTCATTTAATTATAAAAATAGATCTTTTTTTTCCTCATCGTAGAACATCCTATAAGTAAGGAATTGTTGCCAAAGAACTTAGGTGGGACGAATAGTTGTGGAGTCCGTTAGAGGTGTTGAGTGCTAAAAAGGTGTTGATTACGTTACGCTAATAATACATTGTACTCAATAGTGCGTATGTAAACCTTTTAAGTATGCGGAGTACGTAATATAAGAATTTTATTATTTAGCTTGTTAAATTAAAAATTAAAAAGAGTTGTATGCAATTACAATCCAATTATAATTTCAATTTTTTTTTATTATGTTATATTTTATATTCAAAATATTCCATTCATACATCTTCGCAAGTTAGTATTCGCCGTAGACATTAAAAACGTGAAGAAAAAAGAAAAAGCAAAATATTCAGCCCAATAATTTAAAGAACAATTTAAAGAACGAAGTAACGCATTTCAAGCTTTAATAAACATAAGGTATTATTACAATTTATAATTATAGTGTATTATTAACAATTCAATTATAGTAGTATTCGGCATACAGTCGTACAGTACAATAGTTTTTTGTTATATATTACATAATAATAGGTTCGCAAATTACATTTTTGTAATACTTCACATGACTGTACTCCACTCATTTGACCAACCGGACTCCACAACTTTCTGTATTATTCAAAGAACTTTAGGTTAATTACTAATATTAATAAAGAAAAAACAAAATTTTTCCTTGGTCGTCACTATTTGTTACTGAAAGTAAATCGCAAAAACAATTTTTTTTTATAAATTAATATACAGTATGATCCTTTTACTAAAGGAATTTTTCGGGAGGAAATTATTGGCATGATAACGGATTGTCCGTTGATCTGTTAACGAAAAGGTAATAATTGGTAAGTGAAGAGGAGAAATATCGAGGAGTTCTAGTCAGGGGGTTAAGCCTCCTAAAAATAATTTCAGGGACCGAAGATCCGTAATTTAATGGAAGATCATTAATGTTGATAATCTATCAAATTTATGGCGTAATGCCCCCCAGTGTTAGTGCATATGATATTTATAAACCTAATGATAAGTAGGCTAATGTTACATTTTAGATGCTTTAATCCATCAAATTCCACCACGAGCATGGTAAAATTCTTGTGATTGGTTAATATAACTAATATTACAACATTTCATTGACGTTTATGTGGCGTAACTCAATACGTTTACTGATCATATCTTTTATTCTTATCGAACGATCCGTGAAACTTTAGTATCTTTAGTATATAAAGTCTTTGCGGTATCTTATATTTAGGTACTTTACTAATAAAAGCTCAAAAAAATAAAGAATTGTCAAAATCTTAATGAATAAGATAATACAAAATAAGAATAAATAATAACACGCTACGCAACTTTATTTTTTTCTCCTTTCTCGCATTATACTAGCAATCTTGCACACCTCTTTTTTAAAAAGCTTTGATTAATACCATGACTTTATAATCTTATAAAATACTTTTTTCCCATTACGAAGATACATGGTCAGCTGACTTTTTTTTGTTGCAAATATATCAAACGTTTATCACAAACAATGATCTATTTTTCATCTTTTATTTTAATTTATTTATTTTCAATGTTTGATTATAATTTGAACAAATAGGAGTGTGAGACGAAATTAAGTGCATGATACTGCTGCGCCAATTTCGTCGGTCATTGCCGGACAATAATCGGCAAATACCGGATATCACATGCATATGGGTAAATATAAGATCTATTTTATTATCCGACTATTGGTCACGCTGATAAATTTTTAATTAGAATAGATCAGATATGTGCGTTATTTAAATGCGATATAAACTTTTTATAAAATGTTACATGATCGTCCCCTACTTTTTTGAAAATTTGTTTTTGTAGTATCACGACTCGTGACTCGTGTGAACAAAATAATGTGATTTTGTGTACGGAAAATTCCTCATAAATACGTCCATTGTATCTATTAAACTGCCAAACAAAAAAAAATCTAACAATCTTGTTACGCGCCAGTTTAAATTATTATAATAATAATTTTCACTCAATATGTTTAATATGTTTGAAAGAAAAATTGTTGCTGAACAAACGGGAAATACCCTTTTTAAAAATGCTATTGGAGAAATAGAAACCGATTTAAATAATGTAAATTTACAAAGTAAAGCTCATGAAATTTTAGAAGAAAATTGGAAGCAAGAGTTTGAGAATAAATTCAAGAATAACCCATATTATAGTTACCATTTTCCGAATGACGATATCATTAAGAAAAAACCATTAGTCAAATTAATTACAGACTATAGAAAACACCACGGGATGATAACGATTCAGGAAGCAAGAACTATTGCCATTAAAGAAATTAATGATTGTTTAAATGGTCAAGACTCAATGGAACTAAATTATCTTAGTCCAATAGTGGAAATTACAAATAACGAATTAGAAAGAAGTAATCAAACTTGGGAGAAACAAATTGAACAAGCTACCAATATAAACGAAATTGACCAAATTAAAGATCGAGTAATAGCCAATATTAATAAAATAGGTTTCAGTAAAAGAAAACAACTTCAAATAATGGATTATTCTTACGGAGATTTAATAAAACGAAGGCAATGCTTTACGTATGATGACATTTATTACGTATGTTATAATCATTTTTTCAATTAGATGTATTATTATTTGTACTTATATGATATTAACACTTAAAATGAATCTCAATTATATGTCTAGATTGCAAGCGACAGCAAACTAATGCAAAAAATGCGATATTGCAATTTTAAGAGAAATTGGACCGGCGGAAATTCTATAAATAGACTTCAATTCAACTCGATTTAATTGAACTTGGAGGATCTAATATTAATGATTTTTTTGATTTTTTTTTATAAAAAAAACATTTCTTATCTTATTAAGTAATTCAACTTGATTTTCTTATGTAAATACCAACTATATAATTATCATAATATGCAATATTTATTTATGTACTATATATTATTCTGTTAGTCATTTATTGTTGAATAAATAGGTTAAATTTATAACTAGTAATCAAATAGGTAAATGAGATTTAATGGAATTTTTAACAAACCTTTGAGAATTAATCTAAACTTTTATTCTAAGGAAAATGAGAATTTAATGAACAATTATATTGCTTTAATTTAATTTAGATTCGCAACAAAATGTAAAAGCTCAATAACTTAAAATTTTTATTTTACCCTCTTTACTTGTTAAAAATTTGTCGAAAAAGGTCAAATGTTTAAAATGTACATTCACCGTTTCGATTATCACTTTTCGCTTTCACTTCTCTTCTTTTCATCTCTCAGTCCTTTCGTCTTTCTTGTTTATCCCGCTTCCCATAAAATTATGGTAAGTTATTAATTATACGTTATACAAAATTTCGTTTATCCGTAAAATGACGTACGTGATGAAGGACAGTTAAAAAATCACTTTTATAATAAAAGTGAACCGTATCTGCTGGCAAATGGGGAAGTTAAATTTAGTGACAATAGGATTAGGCAACTTCTACTATAAGCGCTCTTATTTGTGCTATCCTTATATATTTATTTATTTATTTATTCATATTTATTTTTATGTCATACTTATTTAGGGTTGGAATTTGGAAAACGATATATAATAAAATTTAACAGAAAATAGTACTTATTTGTCCTGTGGCTATATTTCCATGAATTATTTTGCCCACCCCTTTTCATCAACACATAATTTATTTAATTTAGGCAAAAATTTAAAGGTGAAAGTTTTTATCCGGATATTGTAACTATGCTAAACAGAGAATTGACTTGGAGCGGCCAAACAGTCATGACAAAATCATATTCTTTAGTCAATATTAGTATTTCACTTCATACCATACGGCATGTTTGTAACGGAGCATAATACATAATTATCGGGCGAGAGATCAATTGAAAAACTTTGCCTACCGTATAAACAAAATAATTTGATAAAAAATATCATATTTAATTCATCTAAGATTGTGAATCGATATGAAAAATTATTTTCTATTTTTTTCTTAATTTTGTAGGAGATATTTTAGAGTCTTGAAAGAAGTCCTATAAAAAATTTTTCAGAAAAATGATCACATGTCTGAGTTTCTTCGGAATAAAAACTAAGAAAAATGATCATTTATCGGAGTTTTTCCAGATTTTTTTATAGGGTGTGGTGACGATATTAACGTTAATGGATTTTATCGTCAGATTATAATACACGGATATCCGTATTCATTCGCGGATGTCGGATATCTACACTATATATATCCTTTATTCTTATCGTTCTCTGTTTTTTCTTTGTATTGTGTAGAATTCGTAGATATGTAACTATACAATAAATATTCTATCATGGAATAATTAATTAGACATACAGTATCAACAATTTTTATATTTATATAATAAATATAATGGTGTAGTTAGCCGAAAAACGGAGCCGAATTCCTGATTGCCGATCATCCGGACCCGGTTTAATCGCAGAAAATCCCCTGGAATTCCACGACGATCTACGTCTGAGCCGGGTCCGGATCACGTTGCGGCTAATTATTTTTGCCATTATACAAATAAATACTAAATAAAAACTATATACAATAAATATTATACTATAAAATCAATCGAATACATTTCACGTAATATTGGATAAAAAATATATATGTATACAAAAATGGTTTGATTGGTACTCACCGAAAACCTGTGAATAGATGAAGGGCCCGTTTGCATCTTCAGTTTCTTTTCTTTGCAATAATAAAATATAATCTCTGCGCCACATCAGATCATAACATACGAAAATTTTCGATTAAAAAATTAGGATAATTCTTAAAAAGTTTTTTATCAATTTTCATAACGTTTTATTATAAACGTATGTATAATCCTAGTAGACATATACTTACCCTATAAAAAAATTCTGGAAAAAACTCCGATAAATGATCATTTTTCTAGTTTTTTATTCCGAAGAAACTCAGGCACGTGATCAATTTTCTGAAAATTTTTTAATCCATTTGCGCGCAAAAATTTGTTTTTTTTAACGCCATTCCTATGACTACCTTACAAAAATGTCACGAAACGGCCGGCATTAAGAAATTAAAAAATTAACTATGTGACAAATAATGTGTGACAAATAGGATTCACACCTCGAAAAAATTATAAAAAATGGAAACAAGGAAGGGTGTGACGCATGTGTCAAAAACAGTCACGTGATTTTTTCGTGACATTTTTGTAGGGTACGCAGTAAATCCCATCCTATGCACTGCGCCACTAGCTGGATATCAAATATTAGTAATCCCTTTTTCGGAAAATGTTTTTATTATTGTTAAAAAAAAGTTACATAACCTACATTTTTTTAATAACATTTTTTTAACAACATTTTTAATATGATGAATTTAAATCTAGTTATTTAAATTAAGAATATACAGTAATTAGTTGAATTATATTTTTTTTAAAAAAAAAAAAAAAAATTCATTGCAGCAAAGATAGTATTAATATTTTACGATAACCTTGATTTAAAACCAACTTAGGCATTTTACCAACTTTGATAAAAAACTGGTTATGATAAAATTAGCTATTGCGTACTAATTTCGCGGAATTTGGTTAAATTTATAAAGTAGGCTTATTTTTGTATTCGATTATCACATGATTTTGCTTAAATATGGAAACTATCAAGGCAAATCGTTAGTAAATGAAAAAAAGTATAAATATGGTAATTCACGGAAGTATCTGGTTTTCTTCCGAACGACATTCTCTTTTTCCTTTTTCTCTTTTCAATTTTTTACTTATTTATTTGCCTTATAAAATTTAATAATAAAAGAAATTTTCACAAAATATTATAATGAAATCGAGTGTACCAGTGGAAATTTTACAAAATATTTTCGAAAATTATAAGGATGATATTAAAACTTTACATTCTATTTTACTTGTTAGTCGATATTGGGCAAGAATAGTTGTCGTGATTCTTTGGAGATATTCATTAGAGTTTGCAAGAACGTTTACTTCAAACTGTGTATCCAAGAAATTATTGGATGTATATCGTAGATACATTAATTCCGAAGAACTTCTCTTTGATTATCCATCATTTTTAAAAAGGTTAGATTGGAAATATCTTAAGTATGAACATGATGGGAAACAAATATTTCAAATGCTTTTACAAAAAAGTAAATATTTATCATATTTAACGATCGATTTATATAATGAAAATATTGGTATTTATGAGAATTTTGATATAATTTTAAACGAAGAAATCTTAAATAATATATCCTTAAAAAAAATCAAATTCTTAGAAATTAGTGATTTAATTCCTGAAAATCTTACAATACTTTCAAAAATTTGTGATGGTATTGAAACTCTTATCATTGAATGTGTTAGACAGAATCAAAAAGAAATTTCTAAATTATTACAAATTCAACATAATTTAAAAAATCTGATTATCACAAATTCTTTTCCATCATTTGATAAACCACTATTAAAACATTATCCTCTTTCGTTAACAAATATAAAATTTGTTAATAGAAATGATAATTATACTATTCATTCTTTAGATATTTTGCAAGCTTGTACAAGATTAGAAAATTTGGAATTTTACAAATGGGATATTTATCCGGAAGAATGTCAAGAACTATCGAAGATTCATTTTCAAAATCTCAAATCCTTAAAATTTGAGTATTCGGTACTTCCTTTTACGGTTCTAAAAGGAATTATTGAAGTAAATGGATCTAACTTGGAGAAATTATGGTTTATATATGAAAATTATGAAGAGACTGAGTTGGAATCATTATCAATAACTATAAATCAATCTTGTAGACAATTATCATCTTTAACATTACAAATCTATCAAGACAACACTCGTAAATACCGAAATTTTATTGTACATCTTGAAGGAATTTTACAAAGATTAAAATATTTTACATTTAAAGAGCATATATTCGAATCACCAATTAATATAGCTAATGTTTTAATTATAGTGAAAAGATTTATATAGAATATTATATTTTTTCTAATTAGTTAATTTAGTAATTAGCGTAATATTTTAGTAGTCAAATTACCAATTGTTCCAATTGTTTGTTTATTAATTCCGATCTACCAATAGCCCAATGCGCAATGCACGACATGTTCATGATGATCAAATCTCGGGGTTTTTTTTTTAATTTATTCCGTATTACTCAAATCGAGAGTTTTATTAACAATCTTCTTTAATTAATAGATTTTGTGCAATAATTGTAGTAAATAATATGAGAAAATCATATACGAATGAGTATACGCACAAGGTTTTACTTTGATATTATAAGTAATGAGAAAAAAAAAGAATTCAAATTATTATTATTTTTACAACTTGAAACTTGAAAGTTTGGAATGACAAAAATATTTTTAGATTTAGGTAAAACTATAAATAATTTTTATTCTGACCTTTAAATATTTTCATTATACAGAAGATCATAGAATATTATCTAGTATCAAATAAATATATTTTTTTTTTAAAAAAAAAACCAAAAAAGAAAATATAAAAAAAAATAAGTGAGTCAGAATTAATAATTAATGACATATGATATAATAAATAAAATTGTTTGAGAATCGGAAATATTTAAATTAAATTGTAAGAAAAATTCACCAATTAATATATCATAGCATATCATACTAATTTTAGATTTTCCGTCCTAAAAATTTATTATTTATGTATAAAAAAAAAATTAGAAATTAATCGAACAAAAAAAAGTACAAATATTGTTTATAGATTGTTTTGATCATTTGACAATTTATTTGATTGATTGATAAAATGTAAAAATCAAAATTGTTTGCTTGTTATACAAATGTCTTACAAACCGATTTATAATTATGACAATGAGTTTTCATATTAAAGTTCTTAAAGTACAGTACGTTGAATTTATCTTTATGGTCAATTACTTTCGTAGTACTACAATTTTTAATTTATCCCCGGGATGAGCGCGGATAATCCGAAAAAATCAAAATTATCAAGAACGATTTACGAACGAGATTTTCGTGCAATGAAAGACAACTACCCTTCCTAAGATGTAAGGTTTGCTTTATTTATTACTTTAATTATTATAGTGTTACAAGAAGGTACGGTCGGTTATAAGGATCAATTATATATACATAATAAATTTATGGGTTCTTTATCAATAAATAATTATGCATTAAAATGTGATATTAAACAAGCAATCAAATTTGAAACTAAAATAAATAAATACTCGAAATTTTAGACGTCCTCTTAAAAGTTTTAGCATATTTCATTGATTCAAATAAATATAAACTCCCCCTTCATTTTTTTTTCATTTTTTTAAAATATAAGGCTTTTTATGTAACATAACATTAAAACGAAGAAACGAAGTTTTTTTTAACAAATTAAAAAAAAAAAAAAATTTTTTATAATGCCAAAATATTCACCTATCATAATATTTTACATTATATTGCAATTAATAAGTTTATTATTATTAACCATATTAATCTTTTTATTGTTTAAATCAAAATCTCATTTTGCAAAGTGGACTTTGTTTCAACTTTTTATTTCTGCATTTGGTAATGGATTTTCTGCCTTACCACCAATAATTATGTATGGTAATGAATTAGTTGATCGGGCATTTGATTCTCCACTTTGTATTATATCAAATAAAATTTCAAATAATACAATATATCCTTTAGAATTATTTTCCTTAGTAATAACATTTTATTTGTGGCACGTGTTAGTTACACATAGACTCGATATCGAAAAAAAATGTTTTTGGTACGTTTCTGGTGCGATTTGGTTATACACTATTATTTTCAATATTATTGAGATATCTCGTTCAAGTAAACAAAAAAATTGGGGAGTTAAAGTTTCTCCTTTAAATTGTAAGGCAACTGATTGGTCAATTAATTTGGTTAGTTTTTATGCTTATGTAATACCAACTTCAATGATAACTTTTATCGTGGCGATCATGACATGTAAGAATTGATCTAGTCATATTTTTTTTTGCAGAAAAAAACGTAATTTTAATTTATTATTCTTCTCATGTTTAGGTCATTCTTCGGTTATACTATACAGACGTTGGAAAAATTTTAATAATAATATGAATAGAACAACCGCGATTAGATTGGGACACGCAGTACGCTTACAAATTTGCTGTGTGACGATCACAGCTATGTTTTCACTCAATCTTATTCCAAGAATCGTGTTCTTTAATAAAAATGTTGATTCTCCAATAATAACATTTGGCTCTTTTACTATAGCATCGGCGTAAGTAAAAAAAATTTTATTATAATGCACAACTTTTATTTAAATTTATTTTAATACATAAATAATTTTCTTTTTTTTTTTTTCAATAGTGGAATAATATTGTTTCTGATTTTTGGAACAAACACTAGAGCAGCAATATTTCTTCCGTTTTGTTATTATGTTCCTCCTGACAAACAACGAATTCAGGAAGAACCAATCTGCATCTTATAAGAAATAATTTTTTTATTATGATATCGAAAAAATTTATGCGTTTGAAAAGTTATGAAATTTGATCTACATTAGACAACAAATATATATGTAGTCCCATGACCCAAATATTTCATCATTTTGGGGAGTATGTCATTTATGCATTCATTTATGTATTTACCTTTTTTATATTATCATTTTATATGTTATTACTAAGGAAGTATCACTGTTCCAATTTATTTTTGACCGGGATTAGAAAATATTCGGATTATTTTTTATTAAAAATTTCCTTTTTTTTTTTTTTTTAAAAAAAAAAATAGATGCAACAAATAATAAATATCAATCTCGCAGAATTTTTTTTTTTTTTTTTTCTTAAAGATTTTTTTTTTCACGCTAATAAAATTTTTTTTTTCTATATTTTTGCTCTTAAAAAAAAAACCAATAATCATACTATAAATTATAATATCGTATATGTGTATATGTATATACAATATTTATAATTCATAAATTTTCATAACTTTCATAACTTTCATAATAATAATTAATAATAATAAATTTTTATATACAAAGTTATTTTTTTAAAAAAAAAATTCTATAGGAATCTATAAATATAAATATATACATATACATATAAAGTACTTATATTTGTTTGTTTTCTTACATATGACATATATTGTTAGAACTCCCAATATTTATATCATAGTCTTCGTATAGCGTGTTATAAGAACCTTTATCACTAAATCGATATTCATCATCTACGTTCGATTTTAAACATGCATCAGGCATTCTAGGTAATTCTTCATCAGGCATTGTAAATCGCAAATTATCTGGTGGAGCATAATAACATGGAAGAAAGTAAGCTGCTTTATTATTCGTTCCGAATATTAAAAATAAAAATGTCCCACTAAAATTTACAAAATGAGAAAAATGTTAGAAATCGAGAATTAAGTGCAAAGAAAAAAAAAAATTTTCGAAAAAATTTCTTACACTGAAGCTGAGCCAAAACCAGAAATTACTGCAATAGTATTGTTTTTACTTGGATCATTTTCTCTTTGTATGGCTCGAGGCACAAGTGGTATAGCCAATGAAATCACAAATACAAAACACCAAGCGCATGAACGCACAGCTTCGCCTAATCTTATCGCTGTTCTTCTATTCTTAATAGTAGCAAAATGAGACCAACGTCTATATAATATAAATGCTGAATGACCTAAAAAAAAAATTTTAAATATTTATTTATTGATTAGATATTGATGAACAAACATTTAATTCATAAAAAAAATATTTTTTACATCAAAACTTACATGACATTAAAATTGCCAAAAATGCCGATATAGATGATGTTATAATATATCCATAAAAAGATTCAGCTAATTTACTAGTTCTACAATTCAAAGAACTAGCATAAACACCCCAATTAGTTTCTTTAATAGCAAATTTCAACAAAATTCCATTATAAACCGTTGTATAAACCCAACTAATAATGGAAACGTATCGAAAACATTTTTTTTCAATATCTAAATCCTTTTTAACCAATGCGTACCATAAATAGAAAGATAAGGCACAACTGAAGAACTCAAAAGGATATATGAAAAATAATGAAAATTTCTGTAAGATCATACATAAAGGGTTATCATATGCTCGTTTTACTAAATCATCTCCATAGATTACTACTACTGGGAGATTAGTTAAACCACTTCCAAATGCCGTTATACATATTTGAAATAATGTCCATTTTGTAAAATATGGTTTTGATTTTAAAATTGTACACATTAGACATGATAATAATACAAGGCTTAGAATCTGCAGGAGAATATATAGGATTGCGACCGTTGAATATGTTGTCATTATGAAAAAACTATTAGTAAATTTTTTTTAAAAAAAAATTAGGAAGAGTGAGATACTTCAGGGGAAAGGTTAGAGATATTTATAAAAACTTCAAATTAACAGAAAAAGATTTGGAATACCTTGTAAGATGTTTCCAAAAATAACTATTCGATCATATCTGTCATATGTATCTACAAAATGTTTAAAGAATAAACAAACAAAAAGACTTTAGAAAAATAACAAAACTTTCAAATAATGCTCAATATGTATTATTATTTACAAATTTCCCAATTTAAGAATTATAGGTAAAGCTTATTCCTGATTGTTTCTTTCCGGTTACCTTTGTTAATAATGAATGAATGAAAGGTGAAGTTTTTATTTGTAAAGAGTATGAACGTACAAATCGAGACTTGTATGACGTGCTTTTTTTTTAAAAAAAAATTCTAACAAGAAACTTTTGCATTAGGAATGACGACTGTACCTTTTTTTTTTTATACGCTAGCTTATGCGAAATGATTCCATGATGACTCATTGTTAAACTTAAAATAAAACTTCACTGATTGGATAAATTGTATTGGATTCGCAGGAAAATATATAAAACAGAATGGAAAAGATAATTGCTTTCATAAATTAATTTTGATTTGAAATCAATTAAATAAATGCACTTAATAAATAATCTG
Source organism: Rhizophagus irregularis (assembly GCF_026210795.1). Classification (NCBI taxonomy): domain Eukaryota; kingdom Fungi; phylum Glomeromycota; class Glomeromycetes; order Glomerales; family Glomeraceae; genus Rhizophagus; species Rhizophagus irregularis. Next base: position 1,067,110 of record NC_089436.1, on the reverse strand, counting down.
ATATATAGAATAGGATGTACTAACCAAATAAGGTAACCACAAATGGGATCAAATAAAGTAGGACAAAATCAATTAAAATTAAGTATGGACGACAATCAAAATGCTTAGTACTACATGCATATATTGTATTACAAGAAGTAATTTCTTTGAACGATAATAAAAAAACGGTTTTCAGAATTGTCAACATTGTTTTGACGAATATTACTGGCGCATAGTAGTAAAGTGGTGTGGTTGTGATGTCATTGATGATAATCAATGATGAGTAACTCGAAAAAAAAAACAAATTTTGTAATATCGACCCTTCTAGAGTTCTACCCTCGTCTCCAGACCTTTTCCATCGGTAACATCTATCGGTAACATCTACCGTTATAAAATCCCAATAACACATGCAGAATGGATGAAAATTCTTTTGATTTGCATAATAAACTGAACATTAAATTAATTTATCCTTTTTAAAGAAGAAGTCAAAAATTGGTTACGTTACCATTCTACTGAATTTGGTAATTTTTTATCAGAATTGTTATTACTTTAGGCGATACAAAATTCGTAAATAGTCTTTTTTTTTTATAAACAAAGGAAATCATCAATTAAAGTTAGATTAGTTTCTCATTGATTTCAGATTTTTACTGGGTAAATTTTATATAATTGAAATTAAGATTTTAATTGGTTCCTCGCATTACAAATAAACAATTAAGAGTTTCCTAATTAAGAAATTTATAATTTTCAATGTAAAATACTAAGATTATGATTTTTGATTGTTCAACAAGGAGAAAAGAAAAATTATCGTATTGTATTGTCCATTATTAAATGAAAAAATGTCACCTTGATAAGTATCTCAAGAGTACATATTTTAAAATCATGAGACCTTTACATAAACAAACATATAATTTTTTTTAAATTTGAAAAAAATTAATTTTTTTATTTTCTTAATGGTTGTCGTAAATAGTTGGAAAGAATAAAAGTCAAGTAATTAATTATAATGGTTGTATGCTCTTATTTTATCAGAGCATTTTTTTTTTACTTTTTATTTAATACTATACATTTGCTTTTGCTTTATCATAATCGTAATTGGCTATATCATTTACAACTTACGTTTATAATATTATACCACCTAAGAATGTAATTCAAAATATAATAATTACGGCAACTAACTTTTATTATTGCACATCTCACGATACTAAGATACATCTAATAAAAAAATTTTCAAAGCTCTACATTATTGTCATGCGCCCACACTTATACATTATTATATCTTCTTAATTTAATTAATTAAAGCAAAAAAAAAAATCACATTTTCCGATAAATCTTTATAAGCTCAATTCGTCAATCTGGCAGATTATTTTCATCTTTCTAATGTGATTTCAAAATTGGATCAGTAACGATATGATGGATTAAAAGAAAAAATAACGGTTTATTTCATAAACATCTTTATTATTGTTATGTTAGTCACGTAAAGTTAAAAGGATTTATATAAAAACTACGAAAAAAAGTAAATAGTATAGAAAAAAATAAGCGGAAAAAAAGTTAATTCGTTTACAAAAGAAGGGAGAATACTATTGTAAAAAAAAACGAAATTGATATAACAAATTATTGCATGCTTAAATTAAATATATATTTTGTCTATGCCGCAGCAAAAAGACGATTCATATAATCTTATAACCCAAATTATTTCTTAAAATTAAGATATTTTCATGTTTAAAGTAAGAGAAAATTTTGTATATATATGTATGTATATATATATTATTAAAAAGATTTTTTTAAAAAAAAAGTAATTTCGAAACATGATGTTTACGTGTCGAATATATAATATACTTGTTGTTGTTTTTTTTTTTTTTGAAGTTTTTTTTTTTTAATTTTTTTTAGAAAACCATCGTATTGATTTAAGATAAGTATTAGTTGCGTTAAAATCGAATTTATGTCCATCATAGCCTGAATCGTACGTCTTATCATCGATCCTCCAAGCTGAAGTAAGTAATAATCTAACTGTTTCAAAGTTCATTGAAACATATGTCGTCATCTAATCAAAGGTAAAAAGGAAAATTTAAAATTTGTAAATAAATAAATTAATTGTAACGTTTATTGCATACCATAGTGCCTAATGGTCCTGCCCAATCTCCTATTGGAATATATATTTCTTTATAATGAACTTTCGACAATTCTTGGCATTTTTCTAAAAATTGGGGAACACAGGTTTCTGGACTTGAATTGATTCCTTTTGCTTTAAATCCCGAATGAACTAATACAAAAATGATAAATAAAAAAAAAATCCATTTAAGGATTCATTTAGACATTTAATAATTACTGTGTCACTCACAAAAATGCACATGTGGCGCATTAAAAAATTAAAATCCGTACTACAAACATACTTGCTTCTATTAGTTGCTTGTCACTATGATCAATTTCAAATTCGAAGAATTCTACCCACCCACCTATTGAAATTTCAAATATGTAATCGATGAGTAATCATTGTTTATATTTTTATTTTTAACAAAAATTACTTTACCTGGAATAGTTACGCGGATCATTTCTTTTACATAAAATTTCCATTTCTCCAATACTACACAATTGCACAAGAATCGTTGAAATACGAAATCAAACGTTTCATTGGGAAACGGTATACCATCATTTAAATTAAGTTGTAAGAAAATGACATTTGATGGTATATCTTTAACATCAGGAAATATTGGCGACATATCTATGCCTACAAATGTAGCTTGTGGATATTCTTTTGCCATATCTATTATCCAGTGCCCAGCTCCGCACCCTATATCTAATACTTTCGCATTTCCAGACTTTAATAACTCATGGATCGGGGAAGAAAAATTATTTTTCCAAACAAATCTGCATATGTTGTGTTGTAAATGTAATCTTTCAACTGTAATAATAATATTACGTGAAGGTTTTTATTATTTTACAAGATAAAAAATTTTAAAAAAAAAGCAACCCATTTTGAATAAATTATTTTGTTTAAAAAAAAATACCTTCTTTATCATCGTTTGGAAATAAATAAGTTACATCAGTCAAATTATGATATCTTCTTCCTTTAAAATAACGAAACGAGTCCAAAATATTTTTGGAATTAACAGATTTTAGCGGATCCGAAGAATCAAATTCTCGGTTGGAACGTTCATTTTTCATATTAGTTAAAATATAAAAAAAAAACTGAAAAAAAACGTAAGAATGAGGAGAATGAGAGAGAATGAGGAGAGAGGGAATTAATGATAAAATTAAAAAAAAAGGAAAGTAAGAAATGATAAAATGATGTTATATATAAAGGATTGAAGAAGATAATTAAATATAAAAAAAACGATGGAGGAGAATTTAACAAATCCAAGCTACTTAATATATACGTGAAATTTTTTTTAAACCATGCAATGTAACCAACCGTTGATCATCCAATCTGTTGTAATATATCACGTAATTATTAGTTATCTAGATATTTTAAACTCGTTATCTCATGTTTGTTTTATTTATTGCACAAATTCTTGAATATTATTTACTATACAATAATTTCCTTCTAAAGGAAAAAGTCGTTTGTAAAGCCGTGTATAATAATCCTTCCAACTTCTAAAGTTCGAATGTTTGATCATAAGAAAAATTACTATAGCAAGTCATAATTAAAACAAAGAAATAAAATAAGTAGGAAGGTACAAAAGATCAAACAGGAGAAAAAAAAAGAACCAGAGAAATTTTTTTTTCGGTAACATAATTTAAATGATAATTTTTCATCGGAAATCAAAATTTTCCAAAACTATCATTACATCATAAATATTTATATGTAAATTTTAACGCGAATTCTTTGTTTGCTCAACAAGAATTTAAAGTTAAAGTTCGATAACAATCTTTATTGATACAAATCACACAAAAAATTTTAATACATAAACTTATGGTCAATGCTTTATTAGATTGACTGGAATTTGATTTTCACGTGTTTAAGGTCTGGCGGCAGTATTTTAGGGTTAGCATGCATAAATGCTCCGGTTATGAATCAGTTAAATCTCCGTTAATGTTCTATAAATTTAGTTAAATTAAAGATGAATTTCAAATTAACCAAACTTGTTTAACAAGAAATTATCTTCTTTGAATTTAAGTTTTAGATTAAACCAAATTCTTTGTTACATACATGACACAAAAATATCGTTATGTTTAAACGAATTTTACTGATAGGAATCCATAAAAGTAACAAGAGGCTTTGCTGTTAACTTTTTTTATCAGAAACTTTACAGGGCACAAGACAGTCTTTGTTTTACACAATAAATAAAGACTTATTAATATACTTAATACATTCTAGCATGTACTATAATACTATAATTACAAAAAATTTTTAAGTAACAATACTTGCATCATTATTAATAAATCTGTTTAGATCGCGTATTATTTTTGGGGTAACGTTGTAATGCGCGTCAATATTTTATCCTCTTGAAAAACTATAAAATATAATATGACTAACTTCTTTATAAGAGCACAAGAACCTTTTTAGCGTGATATAAAATGATCACAAAATTCAAACAATAAAATAATTACTTGCATCAATGAAAAATAAATATGACAAAGTCCCGATATGTAGAACCAATTTCATATTTATATTTATGGTTAGCTATTAACTGATTGGTTAGTTAGTGAACCAGAAATTTTCAATAGCATAAAATTAATATGCGCATATATAGAATATTTAAAATTAATATATGCATATATAGAACATCGAATTGTATAAAAGAAAGATCCATAATTAGAACAATCTTGATAATACAATAAGATTTTAAGATTTAAAAATAGACTTATCAAACGTGGATGGTTTGCTACAAAAATACTGGTTCTTGGCTTTAACCATCTTACCCATTATAGAGATGTTCGGTCGCATAAACCAATTTTTAACAACAACAGTATCTATAAATATTTGATTATTAATCCATTAAATAATATTGAACCTCACTAAATCACCGATAATTTTGCAATGTCCAATAAAACAATAATAAATATATAATCTAATCATAAATGCATTGATAATTACGAAATTTTGATGAAATCAACTATTTTTTTTATAGTGATATGTATGCAAATCGATCAATCATTTTTTTTTTTTAATAAGCATTCGCCTTCCCGCCGAGAAAAGTAATAAAATATTATCTAAATAATATCTTGACCAATTTAGTTTCTCATTATCTTGATATCATTTGTTTAAAGTTCTAGAATATAATTTTTTTTTAAAGCAAACATGACAATCAATTCTTTATATAAATTTCTCTTAAATTCGATTAAGTTCGGTTTTATTTACTAAGATGAGCACATAATTTCCAAATTAATATTCATTCATCATTTTGTTAATGTCGGTACGGAAAAAAAACATGCGTGGGATATAATTAACTAATATTCTTATATATCAGTGTAACATTCTCGTAAAACTTTAATGTCATGCAAATGAAGTAAGATAACAAGATAACAGATGGTCGACGGATTTAGATTGGATAATTCGATTCATAATGATAATTATAACATTATATGATGGAGTAAGCATACTGTATCTTGCATATCTTTCCCTATACAAGATATTGATTTGGAGTATGATTTTGTTGTACATATTTTAGCATATCGAAATAATTGAACAACATTGTCACAGAATTATTCATATTCTTTTGTTGTATGTATATCGGATTCACTCCTTATTTATTTTTTTTTATGTCAAATGTTACCATTGTTTGATACAATAAATGATAAGCTCATAAAAAAAAAAATTTTTGATTGGAGGATCCAAATTTCTTCAGTTTGATCAGCTAAATTACGTTACTCATGATCTAACTGTCGATTTATTTTACATTCACCTCTTCATATATTATTATTCTATTCAAATTCGAAATGATGAATGAATGCAATAATACAATAATATCATGCGAGTAACTAGTATTAATATATTAAAAGAAAAGAATTTGGAAAGAAATAAATTTTTAATGTCATTATTAATTATTATTTTATCATCATTACACGATTAAATATCCCACAGTTTGTGTAATTTTGAGCCAATATGTATGAAGTTACATCGGTCTTTGACTTATATAGTTACTTCCTCCATAAAATAATTATTATTGAAAAGGATTATTACTCTTTAAAGTAATTAATTGTATATTCTCTGTAAAAATTTTATCCCTGCTACATGATCAGCAATGGACCTTTCAATAAAAGTAAAAAATAAGTTAGATTTATGCAAAATCAATACCGAAAAGAGTTTAGTCATATGACTATTGCTTCATCTTTATTAAAAGTATTATTATTACGGTATTTTAATTGATGCTGTGAAATTAAATAAAAATATACAACGCGTGACAACCAGAATTTTACTGAAAAATGTCTGTGACGCTGGGTGAAAAAATATTGAACAAAAACTCGAGCTCTTAATAAAATCCTCCTCTAACAAGAAAGTTTCAAAAAATACAATATCATCCCACTTTTTTTTGTTACAGTAAATAAACCCCTTATCACCTCACCAATTACCAATAAAAATCCGATTGCCCCCTCATGCATTTTGAAATTCATTTTCCAAACTCTTATTTTACAAAGTACTGCGCAATTCAGATAATTTAACCGACAAAAAAAAATAAATAAATAAAACAATTCTTTACCCAACCTACTCATCCACGACTGTAAGCGTCAAAATAAAAACAAAAAAAAGGTGTAATTACATAGTACTTACCTGGTCGGATTTAATATTATCACTTGACAAGTAAAGTAGCGAAGTTGCTAGTTGGCCTTGCTTAACTGTCACTTTTAGGTGATTTCATTAGCTGATTTTAGATTTGTACTGTATTTTTGTCCATAACTCCATATAGACTATTCTTGGTTCTTGGGACCCGATTTCGCATAATAATAGCTATGTTTTTTTTTCTTTATTTTATTTGTTTTAGTTACATAATACATAATTTTGCAGCCGAAAATTATTATTGTGTAATGAATTCATATTTACTTTATTTGGTAGAAAGAATGTGATTGATCTTCTGACGTAACAACATAGGAATATATTACAGTATTAAAGGTCTTGTTTAATTCTTTAAAAATATTGTGCTTTCACAAAAATTCATTTATTTTTATTTACCGCCGCTGCACGGTTCAAAAATTGAAATTTTGCAATTTTGAAGGAAAATTTTTGTAAGTAAATACCAGACAATTTTGAGTGGATAGAGTTCGATCAATTTTGATCTACAAGATGCTTTCGGCACAATTTATTCCATTGTGTGGATGGAAAGATAATGGATTCAATAATGGCCCAGTTAAGATTATTTTAAAACGATTAAATGACTCCATAAGTGAATCAAGCAATTAGCTTTTTAGTAAATTTCTTTTAATATTTCATATTTTGGATGAATATGTTGTTTCTGATGATGTTAATGAAGATACAGATGAAGAAAGCAATGAACTCTCTGATGCTTCAACTATAAGAAAAGGAGTTTGAAGAAATAAAAGGAGTACCACATGCAAAAAAAGATCCGAATTAACCTAAAAACTAAAAAAACAAGTTTGTTTGAGATTATCTTCAGGTTGAAAATGGGCGTGATATCTGTAAAATACTTATTTCCTCAAATGGTGAATGTAAAAAGTTACAAGCATGATGGTGGAACTTTATCTTCAAACATGGAATTGTATCAGATGATATTCAACTTAAAGACTCAAATCAATTGCATATTAATACAATGGTCACCACATTGTACACCAAAACAACTTGAATTAAAAATGTGCTACAGTTGAATGGATAGCTACTGATTCAAAAATAAATAGTAATTTTTTATATGGATTACGGGTGGGTAGCAGGTGGGTAGCGGGTGGGTTGACGGGTTGGGTTGACCCGGGTAGAGATTTTTTTAGACGGGTCTCAACTTATAGTCACGTGACGACGTCAAAATAATTTTGACGTCGTCTGTCGTCACGTCGCTGAAGTAATTTAGAAGAATCAAATTTTAAAGATCAAGAAGTCATTTACTTAGCCAGAACTTATAAAAATATTTGTTATAATATTAAACAATCGAGTTCAAAATTTCATATGAAATTCCAATCAATATTATTAGAATAAGGTTAAACGCCACAATGATCGAAATTTTCACTCCCTTTTCAAAATCGTTAATCTCGAAATTAGGGTTAATGTTTACAATAAAGATTTGAAACATAATGGAAATCATTTCAAAATTTGGCAATCATATGGATTCTTTTTAAGTAATTGATTACCCCGTTTATCCCTCTCTTTAAATTAAAGATCGGACCTCTCGCGGATTTTAACTCTCGAAAAGAAAAATCTTTATGTATTTAATTACGTACATGCATTAATTCTAAATTTCGAATATCGGAATGGTTTCTTTTACTAGTGAACATGATAAATAATGTCTCATCCTAATTAAGACATATATTCGATGATCGTACGTCTTTAAGGGACAACAATTCTTTTAGAAAAAAACATGTTGCTCAAAATATTTAATATTCCACTCATTCCTTTTTTTGTGTACAAATGATATTTATTGAACAATTAAGATAAAGATTTTTCTATCGAATATATTAATTACAGTACCCGGATCTTATTCAAGAACCTCGACTTTTAAAATTGAATAGTACTCGTGAAAGTATAATACCCGAGTCTTAAATATTATTTTTGGGTACTATATGTAGTGGAACAGTATATTTTTAAATACTTGTTAATTTATTAATGAATTATCACAAGGTTATTAATGTAACAAAAGTAACCTTCAAAAAATTTGTTTCTCTGAGGTTACTATCGTTGAAGTTTATTAATAATACCGTTAGCTCATCTCCATACTAAAATCCGTACCACACACATATTCGTTCTACATTAGCTATAAGATGATGACTGTATAACAAAATTTTCTTGATGATTGGGTAATTTTTTGCTTTTACAATGAATCGGGTTAGAAAACAATTATTTCTCGTGATAAGTTAACTTTTTTTAGTCGACAATTATAGAAACTTGGCGCCAAAAATCAAAATTTAGAAAAATTAAAAAGACAAAAATGGAGGAACAAACGCCACAATAAAGAAATAAAGTATGACGAAAAATTCGATCTTTGTTGATCTGATATTTGATATAGCCTAATTGCCTAAAAACATTTTAATTGTAATGTCTATAATGATTTATTTCATTGAACTAATGAACCATCATTATACATTGTTTTAAATTCATCAAAATTGAACGAAATAGGCATTGACGAAGTAAATTTGGAAGTGTATAGCCATATAGGTGTACGAAATTTTCGTATGTTAAAAAAAAGAAATTGAAATAAAATTATTGAATTAGCAATTACAGTAGTATTTTTCCAAATTTTACGCACTTCTCTGGCAATAACAAGTATTTTGATCCCATAAACCTTTTTAAAGTACTTGAGTAACCAAACACTTTTTCATCAATAAAAAGATGGGAATGTCGAGTTTCTCCTTACCTTTTTTCCATCAAGCTTTCGTTTTGAATTTTCAATTTTAAAGTTAATTTAGTTCATAATGGAATTCCTTGAAGATGCTGTAAAAGCTATCTCCAGTCTGATAACTGGAGAACAAGGAACTAAAGGCGAGTGGGATAAAGAAAACCGTTACATGTCATTTGTTCAAGAAAGAAAAAATTGTCATGCAAAATGGTATGTCGACGGTAAGGACTATTTCTATGCTGTCTCGGAAGCTCTAATGAGCGCTAAAGAGGAAATTTTAATCGAAGACTTGTGGCTTTCGCCTGAATTGGTGTGTGGTATTAGCTTTTTATAGTAATTTATCATGACGCAAGCACGTGATAATCTAATTTTTTCAATTTAGTATCTTCGTAGACCTCCTGCCAAGAATGAAGAATATCGCCTTGACCGTTTACTTAAAAAGAAAGCAGAAGAAGGAGTGAAGATTTATGTCGTTGTTTATAAAGAAGTTCCCAAAACTAGTACTTATGACTCTTGGCATAGTAAAACTACTTTACAGTCATTGCACAAGAACATCCTCGGTAAGAATATTTTGCATTTTATTTTATTTGTCTGTAAATTTAGGATTTTGAGATACACCGTATATAAAAATTTTATATTAATGTCTTTTTAATTTAATTAACGGGTAGTGCAAAGACATCCTAACCATCTTATTAATGGGACTTTACTTTGGACGGTAAATGGTTTATTTGATTAATTGTTATTTTAATCGTTTGATTTAGTTAATTCATTAAACATTGATGTTTTTAAAATTAATCTCTTATTTTTTTTTTCGTGTTTATTTTATACGTGAAATTTAGCATCATGAAGTAAATGTTAAATTTTTTAAGTTTTAAGCGTAAAATAATTATAAGTATTGTAACCTTTTCTTTAAAATCATAGAAAATTATAGTTGTCGATAGGCATACTTCTTTCATTGGTGGTTTGGATTTGTGCTTTGGTCGTTATGATACTTCGACGCATCAACTTGCCGATTTCCATGAATATTCTAAACATTATTCTATCTGGCCTGGTCAAGATTATTCAAATCCTAGAATCAAGGACTTTTTTGATGGTATATTATCTGTTGATTTTGATCATTATTTTCCAACATGTGTAAATATGTATTTATTCTACTATTTTTAATTACAGTAAAATTTTGGGCAAGAACTATAATCGATAAAAAACAATTTGGGCGTATGCCATGGCATGATGTATCCATCGGTTTTGTAAGTATAATCACATTTAACCGTAAAATGCGAATTTTCCTAATACTATATTTAAGGGTTGATCCTTTGCGTATATTCACAGGTTGGCAAACCTACACTTGACATTGTGCGTCATTTTGTTCAACGCTGGAATTTTATCAAAAAAAATAAGGCAGAAGATCGTCCTGAATATCCAGTTTTGATTGCCAAATCTGATAAACAATATGATCGTGAACATCCTCCGCAAGTCAAACATTATAGCTATGGTAACGGACAAACTATTAGTTGTCATCCAGATGAAGGTACATGCGATGTTCAAATTGTCAGATCTAGTTCCATTTGGAGTATTGGTCTTAACGAAGTGGAGGTAATTTTTATAATTTCTTATTAATTCATGAATCTATATTCATATATATTGAACATAATTTGTATACATAGCATTCAATCCAAAATGCTTACGTCAAAATTATTGAAGAATCTCAACATTTCATATATATAGAAAATCAATTCTTCGGTAAGTCTACACTAATTATTATTACCTGAAGCCTTGAAGGATTTATTTATACGACTATTTTTTTTTATATATGTATTTATATTTTATTTTTTATAGTTACTGCCACAAAAGAAAGTGACAATTATCCAGTAAAGAATCTTATTGGAAAGGTAAAATTTTAGATTTAATAATATATGTATAAATGAATGATACATATTCACATTCATTAATTATCATACAGGCAATTGTAGATAGAATTATTAGAGCCTATAAGAATAATGAACAGTTCAGAATCATTGTTTCCATGCCTTTGCTTCCAGCTTACGAATCTGAATTTGATTCCAGTGATGTTACCAGTAATGTCGGTACTATTCGGTAAATGTCCCAAATTTGATGTGATCTTATTTCTTAAGCGAAATATCAATTTCATTTTTTATTTAACTTTCTTAGTACTATCGTACATTACCAACTCAAATCAATTTGCCGAGGTGGATATTCAATTTTTGAAGTTTTAAAACAAAATGGTGTTACTAACCCTGAAAAGTACCTTGGGTTTTACGCACTTCGTACTTTTGACAAAATCAATCCTAAGTCCGTAGAAAAAGGTTTGGGCGTATTAAATGATGAAATAGAGTTTGGAAGAAATCCTGTAGTTGCTGAAACTGCTGATAAAAATCCTTCTGGGAACTACATAACTGAAGAAGTATACATTCACAGCAAACTTTTAATTGCTGATGACAGAATTGTTATATGTGGTTCCGGTGAGTAAAAGTTTCTTCTTCAAAATCTTTATGCGTTTTCTTTAATTAATTGTACTTATTTTTTTATTATAGCTAATTTAAATGAAAGATCACAAAATGGTGATTTTGACTCTGAAATTGCTGCTGTTATTGAAGACAGGGAATACATTGATTCTAAAATGGCTGGCAAAGACGTAATTATTCTTTTATCTTTAAATCTTAGTTAGCATTAGAAGGTACTCAATTTAATTTGTTTTTATTTAGTGGAAAGCTGGAAAGTTTGCAGCCACTTTACGCCGTCATATCTTTAAGGAACATCTTGGATTGTTTAATGAAACTGACCATGAAAAAGTTAATACATTCTGTTATCCACCACCAATACCTGTTGATTATCAAGAACTCTCTAAAGAAGATTATATTGTTCAAGATCCAGTTAGCGACGAATTTTATTATAAACATTGGCACCAAACTGCTACCATTAATACAGAAGCTTTTCGTACAGTGTTTCGTTGTGTTCCAGATGATAATCGTAATTATGATTTCTTAATAATTTTATTTTTTCTAATTTGTTTGTATTGAAATTTATTTTATTTTTTTTTTACAATTATTTTTTTTAGTTACGAGCTGGGATGATTTCAAAACGTTTGTTCCAGATCGATCAAAGATTCCAGCTGGTCACGTTCATAATCATAAATTAACCAACGAAGAAATTGAAGCAGAATTAAGTAAAGTAAAGGGTCACTTGGTTCACTATCCGTTACAATTTATGAATAAAGAAAAATTGTCAGGATCATTTACATTAGATTCTATGGCTCCTACGGAAGTATACATTTAAATTCACTTTTAAGATAATTAATTTATTTTACATTTTTATTGTCATAATTAGGTATCAATTTTGATATCTATTTGTTTTATTATAAATTATATTTTTTTCGAATGTGTAAAAAAAATTGAATAACTTTTAACATTCGCTGACGCGCGACTTGTGAATTGTTACTTTTGAAAAGTCCTTGTAAAAAATTAAATTAAAAAATAAATTCTAAATAAAATTTTCTTGATTGTAACTGAAGCCCAATCATGCTATGTGAGACTAAGGTCACGTATCGTTTAAAAAACGATTTTTAAATAATAGGCTGGCTATTGCGTCATGAATTTGTGCCGCATTAATTGCACATCATGTATATGCTACCGTACAATTGACAAAGCAGCTGAGTTGAGTACTTTATAGCGTGATTAAACAAAACTATGAACTGCAATAACTCACTCTATATTTATTGTAGAGTAAACACCTTGAATTTCTGAATATTATAATAAATATCATATCATACTAATTAAAAAACGTTTAGAACGTTTGTAATTTTACTAATATCATCAGCTCCAAAACTGAGGTTTACGAGAAATTTTTTAGGATTTTTAAGCAAAGTTTTTATTAGAATTCGCGTTAATTTATTAAATACATCACATGACTTAGAAACGAATGGCGACCACACCGACACATATGAATTATGGTATTTAAAATATCGATGATCGAGAATCTATAATGTTTTCTAACATACTACAACTTAAGTAATGATAACATTAGACTCATTAGGCTAATAACATTTGGCTATTTTAAAATGTTTTAATTAATAATTTATACGACCGTATATTTACTTTCGGAGTAAAATTCCAATTCCGGCCATTCCGGCAGCAGTGATTGTGGTCTATAATAAAAGTATATGTTCGTTAACATAATAATTTAAAATTAAATTTATTATTAAAAAAAAAAAAAAAATTTAACAATATATAAATATATACCCCTGCCATAAATCCCATTAAACCTGGATCAAACGAAGATTCATCTAAATTAACAAAAATATTAGTATAATTAATTAATAAGAAAAATATGTAAAAAATAAATGAACAATTACTTTTTTTAATCTTCTTATTCTTATTAGACTTAATAGCATTAAAAATCTTCTCATCAGTAATATCAACAAAATGAATAGGATCTTTTCCCTTTTCATTTGTATAAGATATACCAATCACTATATCATTAAACCTCTTTTTAGCTAGTTCTTTATATTTTAGGGTACGTTCTTTAACATCATTTATACCATCTATTCTAGCTTTTTTTGCCTTATCACCATGATTATTATTAAGCCACTTTGTTTCAATAACTAAATAAATTCCTCCATAATCAGATCTAAATATCAAATCACCAATTTCATTCTCACAAACGCTATAATTATTATCATTATCATCATTATAACTCCATTTAAAATCGACAAAATAATTAAATCCAGGTAATAAATCATTAATATTATCAATTATTCTATTTCTTAAAATATCTTCAGAATGATCAATATCATAATTTTCCTTCCATTCTTTTACTTTCACATTATGTTGATTTTGTAATTCATTAACAAAAGGTTTATACCAATCTTTAATAATTGGCATAATTCTTTCTAATAGAGTTTTATCATAATTAACATAAAATTCCATTTTCGAATTTGCTTTTGTAACATGACACATTATAATAATACCATTTTCTCCAAAAACTTTTTGAAGTAATTTAGTAACATCATCATGTGAAGAAAATTCAAAAAATCCCAAAAGTAATGATTCTGTCTCTTCTTGATAAGGAAAAGATAATATTTGAAAACATATATTAAGAATTAATGATCTTTGTTTTTCATTATTTATATCAATTACGTAGGAACTCATGATAAATTTTTTTTCTTTTTAATCGAAAAAAAAGAAAAAAATAGGTTCGTTTATTATTATTAAACCCAATTTTTATATTGAACTATTTTATTGAACATGATTTTTAAGGTTAACAAATCCCAAATTTAGTATAATGGAAGGTATGAATCATTGTTTAACAATAACAATTTAAATATCACCGCATTAATTATCACGTTCTAATATTATTTTCTGGTGGTCATAGCGTAATCCATAAACTGTAAATGCCATAATAACCATAAAAGCCATAGAAGCCATAAAATTTCGGTGGAACATTCCAAATTTCGAAATTTTAAATCCTCAAAATCCGGTAAATATATATCATAACGAACGTATCTATAAGATTATGTAACTTGGCGTAAAAGTACATGTTATACAATGAGATCATCGATCATCTTAAAACAAGAAATGCTTTTGTCTCCAAAATATCTACATTTCTTTTAAAAAGAAAAAAAAAATAATTGTATAAAAACATTCTTCTCTCCACATTTTTTTCAACTCAATAACTTTTTCATCATGAGTTTAATTTGTCATTGTTATACTTGTAACGTTAAATATCCAACAAAAGCTTATATTTTTTCATCAAATAATGAGGATGAACAAAATATTATCATTCAAATTTGTAAAAGAATTCTTGAAGCTATTCAACATAAACATACATCAACAGAAATTTCTTATGATGATAATATAATGTTACATAAACAAATTCGTAATATTAATGAAATTGAAAATTTGATTAATAAAGAATTTATTCAACTCTTTGAACATAAGATATTACGTAAAGAAATAAAAAAACTTCCAATCGGTATTTGGAGAATAGGATTTAAATGGGATGAATTTAATAATGATTCTTTAATAAAAAATATTTTAAAAATTTCAAGAGAATGGTATTATAATTTTACTAAATATTTTCAAAAAATAGATGATCAAAAAAGAGATATTGGAACATTTAATTCATTTAATCCTGATTTAAATAATAAAAATGAGGATGAATTAAAACAATGTCTTTTAGATAATTTAAAAAATTATCTTTTAGGTTTTGAATATTTAATCGATTATTCTTGGAATTTATATGATAATTATGAAGGAAATTTTATTTTCGCTTCAAATTCTGGTATTTTTATCGTAGTTGAGACTAAATATTTAAATGTTAAAAAAAATGAATATAATGATATAAGCATATCTTCTCTTAATAATGATGTTAAAGATCAATCTTTAAAATATAAAGATAAAGTTGCAATGGAATTTAATGGAAAATATATTACACTTCTTGGAGCAACACTTATATGTGATCTTGATGCGAATAGTTTAGATAAAGTTACATTTGAGTTTAATGATAATGATGAAATTATTGCGCGACATATTAAGGAAGTTCATGACTTTTCACCACGAAGATATAATGAATTTAATGGATTTAATAACTTGGATAAATATGAAGTAACTGATGATAAATTTGATGGATTACAAACTCTCTCAAGTCAAAATAATCAAGATACAACTTCAATACTACAAGGTATCATTTTTAATGTGTAATATTGCTTTTAATTAATTAAAATACTTGTTAAAAATATATATGTAATATTTTTTTTTATAGGTACAATTACTAAAGTTGCTGCTGCAGCTGCAGTTGGTTATATGATTTATCGAACATTTTCAAGAGGAAATCATTCCAATTAAATATAAATTTATGGTGTAGAATACTTGTAGAATTATGGAGAATCAAAAGTTTAATTATTATTATTTTTTCTTTTTTTTTAAATATCAATTTTTAAGTACCACGCTTTTTGAAATAAAGAAATCAATTATATTATATTAATTGTTTTTGATCAAGGATGAAAAGGGTAGTTTTGACGACCCAATCGGAATAACCGAGATTACTAAATATCAAATCATGAAGTCCCCGATGTTTACCTTTAAACTACAATAACAAAATAGCAAAAATATCGAAAATCCAAAATTTTTTTTATTAATACATTTTTTATACACCTTAATCATAGTTGATAATGTAAGATGTTGATCTTTAATCCCGACTGACTACTCTAAACCTATTAGGGTCTTCAAAACATGGAATTATCAACGTTATGCAGTTATGAATTTACACATGTTTTATCATATGAATTTTCATTATTTTGATAAAAATATTCTTTGTTCATTCTTTATAATACGCCACATATCAGATATAGTACTTAAAAACAACAATGGCATATAACGATAAGCGAGAAATTCAGAGTCCAAATTTGGTTACTATTTTTTTTTTTTTTTTAAAAAAAAAAAGTGAATTTGGTACATGGACTTGGTGTAGTTTTTATGTTTTCTTTTTTTTTTAACCAAACCCTTTATCTTATAATTCATAATCATGAGCTTAGCTTGTCATTGTTATAGTTGTAATGTTAATTATCCAGAATTCATTTATCCATCATCAGATACATAAAATCTTATCTTACAAATTTGTAAAGGAATTTTTGAAGCTATTCAAAATGAAAATACTTCAGCAGAAATTATTTGTTCAATATTACATGAGTAAATTCATAATATTCATGAAATTGAAAATTGTATTAATAGAAATTTTAATAGAAATGACATATTATGTAAAGAAATAAAAAGACTTTCAACCGATACTTGGAAAATACAATTTAGATGGTCTGAATCTCGATATAATGATTCATTAATCAAATATCTTTTAAAAATTTCAAAAGAATGGTATGACCCTTTTACCAGATATCTTCAACATATAGATCGTCAAAAAAGAAATGAATGGTTATCCGATAAAGATACAAATATAAAGGAAGATGAATTAAAACAATTACTTTTAGATAATTTAGCCGATTATCTTCCAGGATTTAAGTATCTATTTGAATATTCTTGGGATTCATATGATGATAATAACAATCTTCATAAAGGAGATTTTATCATCGCTTCAGATTCTGGTGCTTTTCATCGTAATTGAAGTTAAATGGTTTAATACGAGAAATGAACTTGATTTGAATATAACTCATGAAGATGCTGTTAATTCCAAAGCTTTAAAGTGTAAAAAATATATTACACTTATCGGTGCAACTTTTACGAATTTCACAATTGAACTTATTGATAATGATGAAATTATTATGCAAAATCTTAAAGAATTTCATAATAGTCAAGGTAATTATTTTTTACGTATCGATTTTCAATTCATCATTACGTTCATTAAAAATTTATTATTTATATTACTTTTATTACTTCTTTTTTTTTTCGGTTCAAGAATAAATCACAATAAACTTACTCATCCGTCCCAACAAGGTAAATAGTTAACTTATGAGTATCATCGTTTTTTCATTAATTTAAAAAAATTTATTAAAATTATTATTTATTATTTTTTTTTTGTTCAAAGAAGAATCACCTTCTATATTAAATACAGGTACAGTTGTTGGAATTGCTTTAATTGCTTTTAATTAATTAAAATACTTGTTAAAAAATATATATAATACTTTTTTATAGGTACAATTACTATAACTGCAGCCGCAGCTGTAGTTGTTGGTTATTTGATCTGTCGAACATTTTCAAGAAGAGATGATTAAATTATTGTACCATAATAAATTTATAGTGTAGAATTATGGAAAATCAAAAGTTTAATTATTATTATTATTATTATTTTCTTACTATAAGATAATATCAATTTTTAAGTACCACGCATTTTGAAATAAAGAAATCACCTTCAAATAATTATTAAGTGAATTATATTATTTTAATTGTTTTTGATCAAGGATGAAAAAGTAGTTTTGACGACCCAATCGGAATACCGAGATTACTACCTTTAAACTGCAATAACAAAATAGCAAAAAATAGCGAAAATCCAATTTTTTATTAATCCATTTTTTATACGCCTTAATTGTAGTTGATAATGTAAGATGTTGATCTTTAATCCCGGCTGATTACTCTAAACTTATTAGGGTCTTCAAAACATGGAATTATTAACGTTATGCAGTTATGAATTTACATGTTATCATATGAACATCTATTATTTTGATAAAAATATTCTTTGTTCATTATTTATAATACGCCACATATAGTACTTAAAAACAACAATGAAACCATTTTCACGCATATAACGATAGGCGAGAAATTCAGAGTCTAAATTCGGTTACTATTTTTTTTTTTAAAAAAAAAGTGAGTAGTTTTTATATTTTCTTTCTTTCTTTTTTTTTTTAACCAAACCTTTATCTTATAATTCATAATCATGAGCTTAGTTTGTCATTGTTATAGTTGTAATGTTGATTATCCAGAAATCATTTACCCATCATCAGATATGCAAAATCTTATCTTACAAATCTGTAAAGGAATTTTTGAAGCTATTCAAAATAAAAATACTTCAGCAGAAATTATTTGTTCAATATTACATGAGCAAATTCATAATATTAATGAAATTGAAAATTGTATTAATGAAGAATTTAGTAGAAACGACATATCGATAATATGTAAAGAAATAAAAAGACTTTCAACCGATATTTGGAAAATACAATTTAAATGGTCCGAATCTCATGATAATGATTTATTAATCAAATATCTTTTAAAAATTTCAAAAGAATGGTATGACCAGTGTTGTCATAGGGACGGGACATGTCCATGGACAGGACGGGACGGGACAGTCCAGGACACGTCCAAAGATTTTAGCAATGTCCGGGACATTGGGACATTAAAATCACGTGATCTTAATTATAAATTATAGCCGTCTTGATAAGACAAATTGTAAACTTGGACAATTTTTGGACGGGATGTGGACGGGACATGGACGGGACAATGTCCGGGACATTAAAATTTTGGCGGGACATGTCCCATGTACAACACTGGGTATGACCCTTTTACCAACTATCTTCAACAGATAGATCATCAAAAAAGAAATGAATGGTTATCCGATAAAGATACAAATATAAATAAAGATGAGTTAAAACAAAATCTTTTAGATAATTTAGAAGATTATCTTCCAGGATTTAAGTATCTATTTGAATATTCTTGGGATTCATATGATGATGATAATAATCTTCATAAAGGAGATTTTATCTTCGCTTCAGATTCTGGTGTTTTCATCGTAGTTGAAGTTGATATAACTCATGAAGATGCTGTTAAAACCAAAGCTTTAAAATGTAAAAGTAAAGCTTCAGAAAAATATGTTGGAAAATATATTACACTTATCGGCGCAACTTTTACGAATTCCACAATTGAACTTATTGATATAAATGATGAAATTATTATTCAAAATCTTAAAAAATTTCATAAGTTCTCACAATCTTTCAATAATAATCAGATTACTTATCCAGGTAATTATTTTTACGTGTCAATTTTCAATTCGTTATTACGTTTATTAAAAATTTATTATTTATATTTACTTTTGTTACTTCTTTTTTTTTCGGTTCAAGAAATAAATCACAATCAACTTACCCATCCGTCCCAACAAGGTATGAATATCGTCGTTTTTTCATTAATTTAAAAAAATTTATTAAAATTATAATATTTTATTTTTTTTTTTCGTTCATAGAAGAATCACCTTCTATATCAGTTGCAGGTGCAGTTGTTGGAATTACTGCCGCTGCAGCAATTGGCTATGTAATTTGTTCAAGAATTCCAATAAAAACTGTCGTAACAACTGGTACTATGATTTATAAAGCGTATCAAGATTATCAAGAAATTTCAAGAAATAATGATAATAATAATAACAACAATAATAATAATAACGATAACAAAATGAAACTCGATTAATGATCTTTGCGAGTTTACTTTCAAATAATAAATTCAGATTTCAAGTCTGGATCAGAATTCGATTTTACTTAAAATTATCAGCATTCGGTGAAAAATATTTCAAGAACGTTCAAGCGTTATTTTACTTTATTTTTATCCTTCACATTATGATCATATGGTCATGAATTCAAATTCTCAACAAAATTCTTATAATACAAAGACTTGATGTAGTAAAATACAATACATTACTTATATATATAACGAGAATTAGTCGCATTTGTTATATTAGCCTTCTAATAATAATCACACTCGATTACTCTTTACATTCCTTACGTTCTTTACCTCTTTTTCACTTACCTTTCAAAACAAAACTGGACATATGACACCAATTTTGGTTGCTGGGTCGAAAATGATCTAGTAGTAGTACAAGAAGTTTTTTAATAATAATCACACTCGATTAATTTTTACATTTCTTACGTTTACCTCTTTTTCACTTACCTTTCAAAACAAGACTGGACATATGACACCAATTTTGGTTGCTGGGTCGAAAATGATCTAGAAGTAGTACAGTGCTAAGAAGGTAATAGCTCTATAAAAAGCTATTTTGCAGCAAAATAAAAATTCACCAGTATTCTATATTGGATATTCAATAAACCGGAACTGGTTTTAAACCGGATATTTTGGTGGAACAGATATTTCGGTATATTGTTTCGCCTAACTTACTTTTAACTAGTTTATTGCTATAAATTGTTAAGCCGATTTGATAATTGTTTTTCCTTTGTTACACTCAAAGTTATGTGAATAAATTCCAGTTAATTTGAAACACACAAGCTTTTTGCAGTAGAATTGCAGTAGATGATGTAAACTATGTAACAATCAAAGATGAATAATAGATCATCTGGTTCAAAGTAATCGGTTTTGTTTCCGAATTTGGCAATAAATCAATAATAAAAAGATTCAATTTTTTTTTTCAACTTAAAAAGTACTTCTTTATTTCTTATTTTTTTTCTCGTATATAATAATCCATCATGAATGTATCTTGTCGTTGTTATAATTGTAACACT
This sequence comes from Rhizophagus irregularis, assembly GCF_026210795.1. Classification (NCBI taxonomy): domain Eukaryota; kingdom Fungi; phylum Glomeromycota; class Glomeromycetes; order Glomerales; family Glomeraceae; genus Rhizophagus; species Rhizophagus irregularis. The sequence goes on along the minus strand of NC_089436.1, from coordinate 1,045,744 downwards.
AATATCCCAACAAACACGTACGTTTCATCAAATAATAGCGATAAACAAAACCTTGTCTTACAAATTTGTAAAGGAATTTTCGAAGCTATTCAAAATGAAAATACTACAGCAGATATTAGTTGTTCAATGTCTCATAAACAAATCCGTAACACTAATGAAGTTGAAGAATGTATTAATAAAGAATTTGGTCAACTCTTTAGAAATAACGTATTACGTAAAGAAATAAGTAGTTATTCAATCTTTAATACTTGGAGAATTAGATTTAAATGGAGTGAATTTAATAATGATTCATTAATCAAAAATCTTTTAAAAATTTCAAAAGAATGGTATAATCCTTTTACTAATTATCTTCAAAGAATAGATAGTCAAATGAGCAATAAACGGTTTTATGAACAAAATGGGAAAGATGATATTTTAGATAATTTAAAAAATCTTCTTCCAGGATTCGATTATTTGATTGAATATTCTTGGAATTCATATTATAATAATTATTGTTATGGAGATTTTGTATTCGCTTCATATTCTGGTATTTTTATTAAGGTTACAGTAAATACAAAGGATGGTCATAGATTTCAATCTTTAAAAAATAAGAATAAATCTCTAGAAAATTTTGAAGGGAAATACGTTACACTTCTTAGAGCAACATATAATCATGATGAGGATGATTCGGAAAATGCCACTCTCGAATTTATTGATGATAGTGATGAAATTATTGTACAAAATCTTAAAAAAATTCATACCACCTCTCTACAAAGATACGATAATAATCGAAATCGAGAAGGTAATTAACTAATGCATATTCTCTTTTTCAATTAATTAATATGTTAATAAAATAATTTTTTTTTTTCTCAGAAGAAATTGTTGATCAAATTGCAACAGTCGCAGCAGGTGCTGTTGTTGGAATTGCTGCCGTTGCTGCCGTTGCGGGAGTTGGTTTTTTAGCTTATAAAGCAGCTACGAATAAAACCGTTAGAAGAGCTGCTACAGCAGTTAGCTATGGTCAACTAGCATATTCACTTATTAAAGAATTTGAAGAATTTGAGGAAAAAAACGAGAGAGAGAGGAATAATGATGATGATTAATTCTCTAATCATTTTTATTTTTATGTATTCATTATTTTTTTTTGAAAAATTTTTTATGGGATTTAGAATTTATAGAAATATTTTTTTTTTTTCTGGTAAAATTATATTAATTGATTTACGACATTTTTTTTAACTAGCATTTATTAACATTTATTAACTAGTATTTTATATTTTAAATGACGAGATTTTGACTGGAAATTTCCAATTATAAGCCGTCTATAACAAAGTAATTCTGTTTTATCATTGATTGAAATTGCGAAATTATTTTTATTAGTAACTTATCGGCATAGATAGATAAGATAGATATATTGGATATATTATACATTTTATAACCATCAAAAAATTATTATCAATAGAAAATAGTTTATATATAACAAATTATTGTCATTGTTATAGTTGTAACGTTGAATTTCAAGCAAACATATCAATAATAGAAATGAACAGAACCTATGTTGTAAATTTGTGGAGAAAATTTCAAAGATATTAAAAATGAACATTGAAATTTCTTATACGGTAGTGTAATTTTATATAAACAAACACGTGATACTAATGAAATTCTGAAAAATTCTCACTTTTTAGAAAACGTATTACGACTATCACGTAAAATAATAGTATCTTTCAATCGATATTTGACAAATAGAATTTAAATGGATTAAATCTTTAAAAAATGAATATGCCTTGTAGATGATGTTAAAACTTAAAAGCTTTAAAATGTAAAAATTAAAACTTCAGAAATCTTGATGAGAATCGTAATTGAGAGAAAGTCACAATCGAATTCATTAAAATGATGAAATTATTATGCAAAATCTTAAAGAAATTCATAATTTTCACGATAATATATGAATTTTCCACTCGATCTTCCAATCGTTAATACTCATCCATCCTAACAAGGTAAAGATAATTTATGCGTATGAGCGTATCGTTTTTTCATTAATTAATAAATTTATTAAAAAATTATTGCTTTTTACTGCAAGGTATATCAGTTGCAGTTTGAGGTGTAGTTTTTGAAATTGCTGCCGTTATAGCAATTGGCTATGTAATTTGTACACAAATTTCAAAAAAAAAAACTCGACACCATGATTTATAGAGCATTTCAACAAGATTATCAAGAAATAATCCCAATAACAATATCAATTAATAAGAAATTTTTGTAAGTTTACTTCCAAATAAATAAATTTCATCCCTATAAAAACGAAATGTGTTAAATTTGTTTTATATTTGTGCTCATGTGTAATAAATGTCTAAAAAAGTACCATTTTGTCCAATTTATGTCTTATTACAAAAAAACAAAAATTAAACAAAATGGTGCTTTTTTAGACATTTATTACACATGAGCACGAATTTAAAATAAATTTAACACATTTCGTTTTTATAGGGCATATTTCAAATATCTACAATTTATAATACGTTTTCAACATCAAATGGTTAATGAACAAATTTTTACTATTCATGAACGTTCAAGCGTTATTATTTTATTTTATTTTTAACTCTTCACATGATAATGAATTCAAATTCTCTTTACAATGTGAAGAATCGCTGTTTTACTTGATTTCAAGAAGTTTTTAAAATGAATAATAGACTTGATTCATATAATAAATATATGTGTACATAACGAGAAAGTTTTCTTAGTCGCATTTTTGATTTTGCTGCGGTTGCAACAAAAGATGAAAGTTTATAGGAAGAAGCAACGATTAATTGGTTTTAAAACCTTAGTGATTTATGCCCGAGCATCACATTAAAGAGACCCTAAGATTTTAACCAAACATTTTAACTCCAACTGGGATTAAAATTTTATCAAAAATTTCGTCCAACTGTTTTAAAATTGCTAGGCAGTCAGACTACCTATATACATGTACTGTACAACATTTATCATTAGCAATTTTCTTTTGTGGGTTTAAAATGTTTAATACCAAGATAACAATCGATCAGTAATGATTGTTCTCTTATCACCTATATCTAGTACTACTCACTTTTCTGAATAGTGGTTTACTAATTATACAACCTAAATAAAACTAAAATACTCCTGAATTTTAATTTATTGATAATTATAAGCATAAATATTATAACTGTGCAGAAACTGCAACAAATGAAACAAATGATGTAAACTATGTGAAAATCAGATGAATAGATAATCTGATTCAAGAAAACGGTTTTGTTTCCGAATTTGGTAATAAATTAATTATAAAAAGATTCAATTTTTTTTTCAACTTAAAGAGTTACTTTCTTCTTTATTTCTTCTTTTTCTCGTATATAATAATCCATCATGAGTGTATCTTGTCATTGTTATAATTGTAACGCTAATTATCCAACGAGTTCTTTCTACCTTTCATCAAATAATAACGATAAACAAAATCTTATTTTACAAATTTGTAAAGGAATTTTTGAAGCTATTCAAAATGAAAATACTATAGCAGAAATTAGTTGTTCAATGTCTCATAGACAAATTCGTAATACTAATGAAGTTGAAGAATGTATTAATGAAGAATTTAGTCAACTCTTTAGAAATAACGTATTACGTAAAGAAATAAGCAGTTATTCAATCTTTAATACTTGGAGAATTAGATTTAAATGGAACGAATTTAATAATGATTCATTAATCAAAAATCTTTTAAAAATTTCAAAAGAATGGTATGATCCTTTTACTAATTATCTTCAAAAGATAAATAATCAAAAAAGTAATAAATGGTTTTATGAACAAAATGGAGAAAATGCTATTTTAAATAATTTAAAAAATCTTCTTCCAGGATTCAAGTATTTGGTTGAATATTCTTGGAATTCATATCATTATAATAATTATTGTTATGGAGATTTTGTTTTTGCTTCAGATTCTGGCATTTTTATTGTGGTTACAGTAAATGCGAGAGATGGTCGTAGATTTCAAGCTTTAAAATATAAAAATAAAGCTTCGGAAAATTTTGAAGGAAAATATGTTGCAATACTTGTAGCAACATACAATCATGATGAGGATGATTCGGAAAAAGCCACGCTCGAATTCATTGATGATAATGATGAAATTATTATGCAAAATCTTAAAGGAATTTATAACAATTCCTTTTTACAAAGATGTTATAATAATCGAATTGAAACTAACTCTTTACAAAGATACGATAATAATCGAATTGGAACTTTAGTACGAGAAGGTAAATTTATTTATACGTATCCCTTTTTTCAATTAATTGAATGTATTAAGAAATAGTCTTTTTTTTTTTATCTTCAGAACAAATTGAAGACCAAGTTGCAAAAGTCGCTGTTGGAATTGCTGCTGCTGCTGCCGTTGCGGGAGTTGGTTATTTGGCTTATAAAGCAGCTTCGAATAAAACCGTTAGGAAAGAAGCTTCTGAATTTGCTACTGAAGTTATTGCTAGAGTTGGCTTTGGTCTAGCATATTCATTTATTAAAGAACTTGAGGAAGAGGGAAAAAGAGGGAGAAAGTAACAGTAATAATGATTAAATTTCTTTTAAATACTGTATATTTAATTTCTTATTCATACTTTTCACTATATATGTATTCATTATTTTTTAAAAAATTTGGTGGAATTTATGAAGTAAAATTTATTTAGTTAAGGTATTTGTATTGCTATATTTGACTGTACTATAATTTTATCAATAAACTTCAGTTTATATCCAGAATATTTGGAATTGTAAAATTTTATCCTTGACAAAACAATTCTATTTATTTCGTTGATTGAAATTAAGAAAAAATTTTAACAAATAACTAGCACTACAATACTCTTAAAAGTTATGAAGTGTCACAAAAGCATTGGACTCAAACTCAGCATATTTATACTTTTCACGACAATTATTATTTATACATTCATCAATCGTCATAGTTTCAATCAATCGTCCAAGATTCTTTTACCGCATTACCATACATCCTTTGTAGTGAGAATACTTAATATTGTACGTTATATTGAGATTGTCCTCAGTATACTCGAACTGTAAAAGCGCCTTTCGCTACATGGATAAGTCACTTTACCAGTTAAGTATCAGTGGACAAAATAGATTGCACGTTTTTTCATCAACTTGAATACGACAAAGTTATTTGAGGCAATTTTTTTAATGCAATATAATTTGACTAGTGTAAGAGACGGGGAATATTAACCGTTTGGGCTATTCCATTAACGCATCAAAAGTAGAAAATAAAACACTCCGTTGAAGCAACTTAGGAATTTGGCTGAAAATCTCCCAATTTTCATCACATTTGATGTTGCACGTTTCATTTGCCTACAGATAAAAGGAGAGGTTGAAATTGAATGAGGTGAACTAAAAGAACGATTAAGTCACAGTGATCAGCGATGTGCTATTATTGGAAACTTCCAATTCTTCACTGGAAGTTTCCAATATCATAGATTTACATATCGTATATATGTAGAATAATATGGATAAAAAAATCATTGGAAGGTCCAATTCCAATATAAAGTCGTTAGAAGCTTTCAATGCATATCACTGGATTTAAGAAGTTAATTTTTTAGTAATTTGAACTTTTTCGATATCATAATAAAACTTCAACTCACTGTTTAGAAGTAGTATGTAGTAAGCAGATTCGGTAATCCAACCTAATAGATAACGTGATTGATTATCGCATCGGCCAGAATTAAGCAAGTGGTTCTAACTCAGCACTCAGCAGCGATTTTAAATCACGTGACTAAGGTCAATAAACAGGATGTTGATGTAATTTTCTAGATCACGTGATCGAACACGGTTCCCCATAATTTTTTTTTTTAAAAAAAAACCAGTTCAAAGCGCACACCATTTTCTTTCTTTTTTTTAGAGCAGTTTTTGCGGATCTTACTTACTGATGAGTGGGAAGGGGAAGAGGGTTTTTTTTTTTGAAATTTACCGTTAAGAAACGGTATTAAGTTCTCTTGCTTTCAGATATTTACGGCGTATAAAAAATTATAGCAAATCGAATTAAATTATAGCAAATTGAATTACGGCACTACTGAATTTACGGCATTTACGATTTATTCCGGCGTTACGCCAGTGACTCCACGTGCTGTAACCGTAAAAACAATTTCGACAGCACAAATACAGACCTTTTACCAAAAACTATTAGTTCTTAGTGTTAGTTGGGTTCCGTCCAAAAATCTCGAAACTCAAAATCTCGGATCCAAAATCCCGACAGAATCTTACATAATTAAAATATGATTAAGAATTAACTGTTAATATTCAAACTTCTGATGAAAAAGAACCCAATCGTTGTACCAGTCAATTTAAAAATCATACTTTTATAATATTAAATAATTTAATTAATAATTTATTTCTATGATGAAATATTATTTTTTTTATGCTTCCTAAAATTATAATACCAATAAAAATTTAAAATGAAGCAATTAATAACATTAAGTTTTTAAAAACAAAATAATGTTCATCAACTATATAATCATGCTACAGTATATTATAATATACTGTAGATCGTATAGTACAGTATCTCGGGTATCTTGCGAATTTCAGAAGGTTGACTCTGTATCCCTCTATTACGTAAGTTTTTGTTATTAATAGAAGTATGTATGTATGAATAATCGGGAACGCGTAAATGTTTAAATAAGATCGCCAGAAATGATGAGTACTTACTATACATAGGACTGTGGGTACAATATCTATATTCCTCAGTTCTGCACGCATGTACATGTACATGCATTAAAACAAGCTACATAGATTATGTAATCGATATTTGACGTAGCCAGGGTTAAATAATTCTCCTGTGATCCATTGACGGAGTCTATATACTATAGTGATTCTAAAAGTCTTTTGACATTGAACTAACTCCTTTCAGTGTTCTTAAATTCTTACCGTTCCTTTTCTCCGCACGTTGCCTGAACTAAAGCCAATCGATTGCTTCAACGATTAATTATATAGCACGGACTAAAATTATATTATAATTACTTTCCTTTAATTTCGCACGGAGTCGTTCCACATTTTCATAATTGTAAAACACTTTTTATAATAGTCTATAAACAATATGGATTGTGATGTTGACGGTCCATCGTTTCGGATAGTAAAATTATTATACCGATAGCCAGTCTAAATACTTTGATATAGAAGTTTAACATCTGTACATAAGAGCGAATATTGAGTCTGCTAGTATTTTAAGGTCTGGATAAGATGACCTCATTTTTTGATTGCCTTTATTTGGTGAGACACAGTATTGAGATTGCATATGAATTTTACCTCTGCATATACTCCATAATCGGTATGTTATAAAAAATTGTTATTTGACTACGGAGTTCGTCAGGAGAATTTTAATCAGTCGTTATTGTTACTGAAGTTTTGAACTTCATAAACGAAAAAATAAAGTGGTGATTTTTTTTTCATTAAAGGTATGATGATATGTGGAGTTGTGTTTTATGGAATATAACTGGTCCCGTAAAAAACTTTCCGTAACTCCGGTAAATGATCACTTTTCTAGTTCTATATCTGAAAAACTCAGACATGTGATCAATTTATTAAAAAATTTTTACAGGAGTATTTTATTCTAATATTCATAAATATTTATAAATAAATAAATATATAATCCTTGATTGGATACTTTCCCATACTTTTGTTCAAAAAAATTTTTAATATAAATTCAAAAATCAAGTTTTAGATCCAGATGAGAAAATCTGCTGGAATACCAATCATTAGGACCATGTTAAATATAAAGAAGATAATTGGATATAAAAGAAAATAATTCTTAAAAAAATATACTATATTTAGAAAATCATTGCAAAATACTTTTTAGGTTAAATTAATTTGTTTTTTTATTCCAAGTTCGCAAATACGCCTTGTTCATTAATGGTCTTGAAAGAGATTTACAGAACTGTTTACGCCGTGTAAAAGTTTTGATAACTTTAATCGTGTACTATACTATAAAAATAATTTTTAATTTTTTTTTTTTAATTATTGTTCATAAAGTAGTACTGATCAAAGTAAGTTCATCTTATCAAAAGGTATCTAAACTTCTAAAGGTACTAGAAAGTTCGAAAATTTGAAATCACACAAAGCTAATACACGTGTATTGATTATAAGATAAATTTACCATTTTAAAAATTCATTCATGTGTACAATAATAATAATTCTCTAAAGACAATAATATTAAATTTAATAATAATAAAAGGTCTAACTATTTTATATTTCAAATTATACATATATATATATAATATATATATATATAACGTGGAATATCATACTAATTCTTATTTATCCTATTTAAATCCAAAAATAGGATTTGATTCAATTTCAGATAAGAAAAATAAATTAGGGGTAATTAATACTAAAATCGGAAAGTAATTACTTCATTTCTAATATTATTCTAACAATTTTATTATTTTATTATTTTATAGATCAGGAATGATCAAAAAAATTATATAGTATTTATTATATTATTATAGTATTATTGTATATTTGAACGGTGTGTAATGTAGTGCAGATTATTGTATGCATACAGCATACGTTACACATGTTATACACCAATGATTTCTTGAATCATTAAATCATAAATTAAGGTGCATACAGTATGAGAAAGTTTGTTAGAAAAGACAACCGTAAAAAGAAATTCCTTAAACATTGTAAAAAAATGCAAAAGAAACTTAAAACGACGAATCTTTACCTTCATTACCTTGAATTAATTGTGTTTACCCTTGTTTACTTCATATATCATAAATGAAATTTCCTTATAAAGTACGTAAAATATTATTGTTTATCTTAAAAAGATAGAAACCTTGTTTTTTAAATAAATAAATTTCTTTAACGTATACCAATCAAATTTCAAAATATCAATGTTAATTTTTTCAACAGGTTTCAAAAATGTTCCAGTATTCTTTATTCGTATAATGTAATAAATACTAATTAAATAATAACTTTTAACGCATTAATTCTGCTTTATACTAATAAAAAGTGAAATAGTAATGAACGAATAAAATTTCCGGATTCAATTAATTAAAAATGAGGATCATCATAAGCCCTTTTTGTTTGTTTGCTTGGTAACACGCACGTTATTTACATAAGAAAAAAAAAAGGCGGTATTATCTTTGTGTAATGTCTCATTGAATTAAAAATTTTTTTTTAAATTTAAAAAAATCAAGTCCTTTCCAATTTTCCAAATTAGATATAAAAATTTAAGGGGGGAAGGAGAAATTTCAATGATTATGTCTTACAAAATTCGTTCATTTAAAATTAATTACAACATTATCTCTTTTAAAATCAGGGATAAAATAGTCAAACAAAAAAATAGATGTTCCCAACGCTTATAAATACATTGTTAGTTGTTACCGGGTTACGGAAATTTTTTTGATTGACGAAATTTTATTATTTAGGGCTTTAAAAATGTGACATTAGTTGCATTACGATATTTATGATTAAACCCCATGACGCAGGTGCGTGGTAACACAAATTTCCAATAGGATCTTAGGCGGGAATTATCAAGCCTTTGTATCGGAGTTTAATTTATCATTGTCTTTAAATGATCCGGATATTTCAATGCTATTTAATTACCGATAATTAAATATCGGCCGAAATTTATGCCGGGTATTAAAGTTATTCAAGTTATTCAAGTACATTAAAAATAGGAAATTGATACCCCAATCTTACTTCTATTTTTAGGGGGGGTTTTTTTTTAAAGTTTCGTTAACTGCATTTATTTTCCAATTTTTATCAAAAAAAGACGTTTCGCCGTTCTTCTTAAATGGTAATAATGACTCATATAAAAAATAATATTGTTTCTTTTTTATTCTTAGTATTTAAATAAACATCTTGATAGAAAAGAAGTGAACATTCGGTTGCACCAAATAAAACGTTGGCTGTTGCCTAACAGATTATGTTTGTTTATGACTATGATATTGTTTGTAACAATAATAATCAGTATGTGTGCATGTTATGTGAATTCCCGCGCTTTTTTTTCTTTATTTAAAAAAGAAAAAAAAGAAAAAAGAAAAATATTGTTATTTGTTGATAAGCTTTGAATGGTTTATTTATAATCATACCCGTAACATTTCAACCCTGTATCACTATTGCATGGTTGTATTATACATTCAAACAAAGTTTAACATTTCAAATAACCAAATAAAGTCAATTTTATTATATGATCTACATCTTAAATATTCGAATGCCAGAAATCGATATTTAAATACGGGGTAATTTTTGGGTATTTTTTTTTTTGTTAAATTTGTACAATTTTTTTTTCTTCCTAAGACGTTCAACCCAAAAGGAAATTTCTTTTTAGGTTAACGTTTTGATGAAAAAAAAAAAGGTCAAAATATTCCTGTCACTTTTTTAAACAAAAATCTCTGTAAATCACTTATTCTGTAAATTATATATATATAAAGAACAAAGAACAAAGGACATTAAAAAAAAAAAATTTATTTTTAGTTTATTATTATTAAGAGGAAAAGACATTAAATCCCAATTTAGTATTTTGATTTTTTCTAAAAAAAAATAAATTTTATTTCATAATAATTTTTCATTGTAAAAAAAAAGGATAAATAATAAAAAATCTTCATCCTAGAAAAAAAACTTTAAGGACAGGTTCCCACCAAAAGAAATTTTTTTCATTTTTTTTTTTTATATATATTCATCCCCCCCTATTATTTTTGTCTGGAACGGAATGTGGATTGCGATGAATAAACGAAATTAGAATTAGTCTCGATTTTAGATTTTCAATACATTGAAGAAACTTTGTTTTTTTTTTAAAAAAAAGAAAAGTCAACAGCGAAAAAACCGTAAGAAATCGTATTTTTTTTTTTCAATTGAATCGATTGAATTAATATTAAAATTTAATTTCTCTTATATTATTATTTAGTATCCATAAATAAATAAATAAATAAATTTATTTATTTATTTGTATATATTTTTATTGATTATGGGGAATTGTTTTTGTAAACCAAAATCAAAAAGAAAACCTAAACCTTATCGTATGCCAACTTCTACCATAGGATCTCCAATATCTGACACACATTTAATTATTAGTGATGTACTGGATTATGGAAGTAATGATGAATATCGGTTCATTGATGGTCGAAGGTTTCATAATGTTATAAACTCGAAATATTTTCTCCCCTGTGATGATGATGAATTTGATCGATTACATATAAAACATTATATTTGTAAACACATATGGCAACGAAATTATTCTGCGCCCGTGAAAGAAAGATTAAGTTCTGGTGGTGCTCATGTCTTGGACGTTGGGTATATAATTTAACTCATTCCTTAATAATATTAATAATATAATTAATATTGTATAATAAATATTAATAATATTTTATCATTCTTGTAGTTGTGGACCAGGAACTTGGTTAATTGAGATGGCAAATGAATTCCCAAAATCACATTTTACTGGGATGGATATTACCCCAGTTTTCCCTAGAGAAAGTAAACCAGATAATGCAGATTTCATGGAAGCTAATATATTGGATGGATTACCTTTTGAAGATAATGTTTTTGATTACGTACATATGAGATTTTTGATTACATCTTTTAGTGCAAATGATTGGAAGATTGCAATTAATGAAATTGTTAGAGTTACAAAATCAGGTGGAATTATAGAATTAGTTGAAGAAGAATTAGAGCCAAGAAAAGATGGGCCTATATCACGATTATTATTTAGCGCACGTAAGTGTTTTTTTTTGCGGACTTATTTGCGGAATTACCAATCAAAGGCTTCCCGACATTTTTTTTTTTAACAATTTTTTTTTTTTTTTTTAGTTTTCATGGATCTAACATCGAGAAATATTGATTTTACAATATATTCACATATGATTGATCTATTGAATGATATTGAAAGTCTTACCGACGTAAAAAAAGAAGAAATTATGGCTTCATATGGTAAATGGGCTGGTAGAATTGGAAGTTTATTATCTGATAATACTGGTAAATAATAATTGATTTTGAAATACAAGAAAATTCGAAGATTTTTTTAACATATTTAATGATAATTATATAGGCTTATTATTCCGTACATTTAAAACGAGATTCTTAACTACGCTTGGAGTTGAGAATGAAGTAGAATATGATAAATTAATTGAAGCTTGGTACGAAGAATTAAATGAATATAAACCATATAATGTTGGATATCGGTTTTTGGCAACAAAAAAATAACCAATAACCAATAACCAATTATACCTTCCAAATAATCTATTATATAATAACAAAATTATTTATAATAACATTCCTTCCTTTTTGTACATATTAGAATTTATATATATATATATATATATATAAGAAAAAAAAATCTTGTTTAAAAAAAAAACACTCATTATTTTTTTGTAAAAAATTTCAACCATTTTTAATATTCTCTTTCTTTTTTTTTGAATTACATATATCATATTATATATATTTATCAATTCATAAAATCATTCGTATTAATTTTGCGCTGGTCTTACTTTCTTTTGTAAAATAAAATTTATACGTGTTCGTTTTTAATTAATAAAAATAGAATCCGCAAAATTTCAATTTCTTACCAAAAAACTTTGATAATAATATTATTGATTTTTTTTTTGATCTCGATAATAATTAACAATAAAGATGCATACATCTTATCTATTTCATAATAATGGTCCATCTCAAAATGGGTTTATTATATAAATTTCTATTTTAATTTTAAAGTTAAACCTTAATGATAAACCTGGTAAAAGATTCTGAGTAATGTTTCAAATTTCAATTAAAAAATATTTCCAAAAATGAATAAAATTTAGGTTCAAAAAAAAAAAAAAAGAAAAAGAAATAAATAGTTCTTTGTTTGGTTTCATGCTTGAAAGGTGGTACAGGATCGGGGCGCCATCAAACAGATGGATCCTCTGCATTTTTAGTGTTTTACAAATTGTTTAAAAGAAATCTAATCAATACAGTATATATGTGAATTTTTATACGCTGACATAATTGTTTTTAAAATCTTGGTAAGCATTATTTTTGATAGTACGTATGCCAAGGATTTTTCAATAATTATCTATTTTTATTTGCATTTTTTCTCCATATAGATTGAAATAAATAAATAATAAAATAAAATTATATGTAAATAATAATATAATATAATGAAATTTTAAATATTTGAAATTAATTAAATTAATGTATACTATATTCTTATTAGTAATAATTTATTAATATAAAACCTATAATAAATCTTTGTAGTAAAATTGTAAATCTCTAAGTAACGTTGGATGGTGTAAAGATCGTGAAATTAATGCTCTTGAAGAAAATATTAAATTATAAATTTATTAAATATTGTTAGAAAATATAAGATGATTATTTAGTTGTCAAATTTATTTTGCTTCAAATCTGTCTTTAGCAGCATCAAATTAATTGGATAGTTAATCACAATTAGCAGCTACAACTTCCTAATAATTCATATAATAATTTAGATGCAGTAGAACGTGAAGGATAATTGAATGTTTTCAGTTTTGGTGTTCTATCAATAATCATGAGTATTCTGAAATCATGAGATATCATACCACCTGACAGAAAAGAGTCCACATGATTATATAAGCCTTTGTCCTTTCTTCAAAGATTTAGGGAGCAATATTAAAACCCATATATCTTTTTGGGCCTTGTAATGATACATAGACCGAGGCTGATCCATGAATGTTTTCAATTTCTTCAATGAAAGTTTCCCCCAAACATACGATCTTAATTTGAAGTAGCAGAATCTTATAATTTCAACACAAACTGCAACAATTCCACTTGTAATTATCAATGCTTAAATTTTAATATGGTCATTATCATGTGATTACTCCTATAATAAGCCATTGAGGAAGAGTTACGAACCTGGAGAAAAATGAACTTCTTTAAAATAATTATGACTTATAAATTTGCAGCATTTATACGTTAGGCGTCTTTATGTGTACAGTCTGACATTCTTTCGTATTTCGTACTTCCACAAGATCTAATCGTTCGAAATAAACATGATCCATGATATCATCTACTCGTGTTGCAGTGTGTCTAGCAATAGTTTAACTTTTAAATTTTCTTCAAGAGTATTAATTTCTCAACCTTTACACCATCCAACGTTACTTATCGACTGTTTTCTTTTTTGACTGTAATTATATCTTATTCTAAATCAACATGATTTAGATTAATCATCGTTATCGCACTTTAACTGAGGACTATTCAAAAAAAAATTCATTAGATAACAAAATTAAAAACACGAAGCGTTCTTATACATAAAGTTTTATTCATGTAAAAAAACAAACCTTGTGTCGAATTTCACGTGTTGGAATTTCTGTTAACTCAGAGGTTCCTCCAGAAGAAGAAATCGTATTGTGGTTATGGATATAACACAAATTGAACAAATTATAAAATTCGTTTTTTATCGTATAATAAAAAAAAGGGGGAAGGAGTTACTGAATTTGTCTTAAACGAATGATAAATAAAAATGAATAAATCTCAGAATTTTTTTTTCTATAAAGAAATCAGGATAACAGCCAGTTCAAAAATTCAACCCCATGGTATTTATAAATTTTGAAAACCTTCTTTTTTTTCTTCCTTTTTTTTTCCTTTTTCTTTTTACACAAAACATATATGTGATAATATAAGATTTTATAATTTAATATTAAGGTAAGGAACCAAATAATAAAGCACCTTTTTTACTGTCACACGTAATGATTTCATTAATATAAGAATAAGAATCCATTTTAAAAGACAGACCTATAGACATTCATATACTAAAAATAGAAATCCTGTTGTTATTTTATTGATTTTCATAATACATTCTGTTTTTTCTTTTATAACTAAATCAAATTAAGTAATTAAAAAGAATTAAAAAAATCAGAATAAAAAAATTTGTTTTATTTATTTGAACGACATTAAATTTAAATTTATTCAAATTCTGATATAATAATATTTAATCTAATTTAGATATTATTATTATTATAAAAAATATTATAAAAGAAATAGTACATTAATAATGTGATTTGTGAAGAATGTCACTAGGATTGGATTGTATGCCGAAACGCTTCCATTTGTTGTAATGCCGAAAGTTTATCCAATACCGAACGATATATAGAATAGAATCCAGGTAATTGTTGATCAAGTAAGATTAATTTCGCGTTATTGATTGTTCGGTCGTAAGGCTGAGAAAAGTTTAACACCAAGCGGAGACTTCCGTTACCGCGAAAAAAAAAAAAATAATAATTTTTTTTCGCATATACAAAGTAACGTTCGATTGGTTATAGCCAAATTTAAAAGGGCTAGAATAGCCCAAAATTCATCCCCTACAATAAAAATGTACTGCAATATTAAAATATTACGGAGAAACGGAAACGGTTTTTATTTCTATACAGAGTTCACCGGTTCGATCAACAAAATGATGGCTGTCCCATGACTAACTGACTAACTGTTACATTTGTACATTAAGTTTCACTGCATTAATTATCGCCCCTTAATTGATACTATACTATATAATTGTTTTTTATATTACGCATTGGCGTGATAAATATTTCGTATTAGAACTTTTTTGATGGTATGTATCCAAAAAAAAATTGACAGGCGTCAAAAATTTTGAAATGCCTAAATTTGATGCCACGTTTTAGTAATATATCGATCATTTATGAAAAACATACGACCTAGCCCTTTAAAAAAGATCGATAATACTCATAAGAAATTTAATTTTTTATTCTCATTAATCATTTTACTTGTGTAATCGTATGGAAATGAAATTATTATTTTTTTTTTCATTTAGATTCACGGATGAACCCGAATGTTTCCAATTTTGTAATAAATAAAAATCAAATGCTGATGCTAAAAGAGAAGGTTTAGATTTTCATATATATAAATTATTTCATCATGCATACAAAGCTATCTACTATGCATATAATTACATCATTTAAATCATGCCTATTAATTTTCCATAAATATTATAAAGTTCGGCAAGTTATTAGTATGCAAAGTCTGTTCTCCACTGAAACGATTCATTCAACATCACATTTATTATCAGTGGTTTTTTATTCCGGTCATAATCCGGTCATAATCCGGGTCATAATTCGTTCATAATTCGTTCATAATTCTTTATAATAAAGCAAACTCGCGTATTATTTTCAGTATTAAAAAAAATTCGAAATAATATTATAATGTATTAAACTTTGATATAAAACTTGTTTATTAATTAGTTTTATAATATAAAAATGATCTTATCCTTTGAAAATTTAAAAGATATATTTCATTTGTTTTACTCATAATTTTTCATTAATGTCAAATACATCGAAATTATATTTATCAACTCATTAAAAATCAAAATATAATGATGAATCAGATTAATATTTATTGGCCAGTTAAAGTTGTTGTTCTGTTGTTTGTTACAAATATTTATAATTTGTTTAATTTATGCGAATAAATGTATGCACCAATACTAGAACTTCTATCTTTATTAAATAGTGAAATTTACGCGAGTTTAAGAACTTTCTAAATTAAATATATATTATAACGTTTGCTGATAAGTTTAATTTACAACACAATATAAAATTAGGAGGTTCCGGAAGTGTTCCGGATCAGGACTTTTATATATATAATTGGGGCTATTAATGTCAGCCAGATTTACTAAATTCGTGTAAAATTGTTATTCCGATTTTTTTTACCGAAATTATGGAACTTTTTGGCCAAAATTAACCATGTGACAAATAAAGGGATATAACAATGGTAAATGGGGTTCCTTAATGTACAGTGGGGGTGTACGATATTAACGTACGAACTGGCCGGGGTTAATTCTAACGCCATCACGTGCAAATGCATAACTCCTAAACTCGGGCCAGTTTGTACGTTAATATCATACACTCTCACTGTACGTTATGGACGCCTATCATAAATATGAAATTCTTTGTAATAGACTAATTTATCTGTAATTACATAAAATAATATAGAATTAGAAAATTTTATAATTTGGGTTAAACCTTATAAATTTTACAATCTGTAACAATTTATTTAATTAAAAATTTAATTATAGATTAAATTAATAGATTAAACTAATAGATTAATTATTTATATTGTATTAATAAATAGTAATTTATTTTTTTAACATAAATTTCTATTGAATTTATATGGTGCCAGAAACTATATTTAAAAAAAACTTTTAACATCTTAAAAAACAAAATTTTAAAAAACTAATCCAGTAACTTTGTTCTTTAATATGGATACTATTAAACTACCAGTTAGATTTTTGAACAGATATCTAAATAAAAAGTTATAAGCATTTAAATTTAAATGATTTTTATATAATTGACTTCAATTTGAAATACAGTTCCTGGTAAAAGAATGGTAGTGCAAATATCATTTGGGCTCTTTGCAATAAAAGGGAAGGAAACTGCTAAAAAAAATTTTTTTTTAGTTAATATTAATTCCAAACAAATTATAATATTTGAAGCATTTTTAGTATATAAATATAAATTTAATTTTTTTAGTTTCCCCCCTCTAAAAAGCCAAATTTGTTATTTTAGATATGAGATTAGAATTTTCCTATTTAAATTAAAACTTTGTAATACCCAATGGATTTTTAGAATATTATTTTAAAAAGTAATAAAAAAAATGAAAATTTATTATTGTTTTTACATCTATTTTACCTTTTAAAAACCAAGTAGTTATAAATTTAATAGAAATCAAAGCATAATAATTAGCTATAACTTTTTTAAAATGCTCAAAATCCTACATAATAATAAATTTCAATGTTTTTTTAAAAAAAAACTATTTACTTTTATTATAATTGCATTTTGTTATATTACATTATTACAGAGAAATACTACTAATAATTTTTACATTAAAATTGAATTTGGTATAAAAGTTTGAAATAAAAAGTTTAAACTTCATTTCTTATCAACTAAAATTTGTATTGAAACAAATTACAACTATTAGATTTCTTGCAATTATAAGATTTAAATAATGATCTTTTATTATATTATTGAGCTTTATTGCTTTTGGAAATGATTATTTTTATACAATATAAAAATTCATAAATCATAATACTTATTATTATACTTAAACTATCACATTATACAGATGCTACACAGGAATTTTAAAACTACCATTTGAATCATATAATAAAAAGGAATCTAATAATGGTAATTTTGTCTCAATCTAACTTTCTGAATGACAAAAAAATTAAGAAAATATTATAATATTATAATAAAATAATGCCAGTTAAAAGTATGAATAATATACTACAATACTAAATAATTAAAGCATTTATTGATAGACATCTGCCACATACTGATAGACAAAATCCTTTTATTTAATAAATTTCTCAATAAAACATTAATATATTCTTGCTTGATTTAGATTTTTATTATTTATAATTTGAAATTTCAAACTACAATAATTCTACCCTATATATTTTATTTATTGATATTAGTATTGCTAACAGTCCAGTTTAATCTAACTTAAAACTAAAGTCAAGTTAAACTAATAAAAAATCAAGTCAAACTGAATTGAATTTATCAATGTAAAAAGTCTAAGTCAAACCAAACTGAACTAAACTACAAAGCTGATAGGACTAATGGAACTAATGGGTTTAACTTGAGTCAAATCAAACCATGAAGCTGATGGGATTAATAGAACTGATGGCAATTTTATTATTATTTTTTATTATTTCATATATTTTAATCTTTAAAAAATTAAATTTTATATTTTTATTTTTTATCAATGCTAAATATTCATTTATTAGTATATATTATTATTATTATTTACATTAGTATATTATTACATTATGGTTAAAATAATAAAATTATTAAGCAAATAGAAAAAAATTAATATTAATAAATTAATTATCTAATAACTTGATCTACAAATTTAAATTCATACGTCTTAATAACATAATAATCTAGCCTATTTCTTTTTTTGCTGATTAATTTACCAAATTTTAAAAAAGCTTGTTCACTAAAAACTGAAGTTGCAGAAATACAAATATAATCATGTGCTATTTTCTCTAGTAGTGGATATTGTATTTATGGTGCTTCCACTATTCACACAGATTTATACATAAAAATTCTATAAGAATTGCTAAATATTCAGCTATTTTATTATATGTTTGTAAATTAGTACTAATTCTTTTGTCTTTTGAATTATACAATTTAAAATTTCTGATGACTTTTTTTTATTTTCTACATTTTTTTATTTAATTTCATTTTTGTTATCAGTAAAAAGAATCTGTTTTATATTTTAATAACTAATATATTTTTTAAAAGCATTTGTTTTACTTTATCTGCATTTGTATTATTAAAAAAGATTTGTGTTTTATATTGTAAATCTAATACCAAAACCAAATAGACTGTTGAATTATAAAAATTAGTAGATATAAAATTAAATTTTGCTTTCATATCTCCAGAAATTTTTTTTATTCATTGTAGTATTCTGAATGTAATATCATTTATAATTGTTATTATATTATTACAAGAATATGTAATAAATAATTACAATCTGAAATAATCTTAACTAAATTGCTAATGACAAAATGGAATATTAAGTCATGTGATCTTAAAGTCAAATATAACATTTTAGCAGCAACATTAGCAACAATGTATGATCATAATTTAACTTTTAGAAGTAATGGACAAGATGAAAATATTATTAAAAAGGATTCATTGCATATAACTGATTTCTTTACACATAATGAATTATTCAAAAATTGAATGAACTAACAGTTAATGAGACATGTAAGGTTGTTGGAGAAACTAGAGGGTTTTGGCAAATTGGCGAAATGCCAAAATGGTGAAATTTTGCCAAAACTATATGAAAGTCTTATTAAAAAGTTGGCAAAACTCTGGAGAAAAGCGAAATCTGACAAAACCTATTATAAATGCCAAAACTGCCAAAATCTTACTGAAACTATAATAAAACTATAGTAAAATTTTGGAGAAACTAATCATAGAATTTTAGAGAGGTTTAGGCAGGCAACCTTAGAGACACAGCATATATTTTATTAATTAACTGATTTCCTCAGGAGGTGATTGATTATTAAATTATAGAGATTTAAGAATAACATTAGGGATTAATACTAAGAAACGTAAACTTAGTTGGTTTAAATCTATAGAATAGAAGTGTTTATTGGAAAAGGATTTATCCAGAAGACTAAAAGGTGAACTTCACATGAAAAGAAATTACAAGTAGGAATGAGATCAGTTCAATTACGTAATTTTAAGCAGTTTTTAGAACTGATCAAAATCTCGTAGATTTTAATATATGAGCCAAAAATCTTATTGGGAATAGAAAAACACTAATATTTTTACAGTAAATAAAAAAAAAAGAAAATTTATAAGTCAAACCCAATTTTTAATAGCTTTTAAAAATTAAACCAAACCGGTTCTAAACAAATTCTAAAAACTGGTTCAAAATATAATCAACATCAAAATTATAATGATCATAAACCATAAAATTGAACGGCTAGATAGTAAGTTAATTGCAAAAAAACTTCTTAATAAATAAATTACTATATATTATATATATATTATAATACAATTATTTTATTATACAAATAATTCAATTTGCATAAACTTTTTTTTATTTTATAGCTTTCTTTATACTTTATAAAACAAAAAAAAATTCATTGAAATTGGACTTTTAAATGGTGAAATAATTGCAAAAAAGCTTCTTAATAAACAAATTATATATTATTTACTATAAGGGGAGTTACACATATCACGTAATATTCATTTTCTTATAAACCTTACCCCCCCCCCCTGTTAGATTTCATAACCAATCAAATTATAATATTTATAAATCATATGATTTAAATAAGTGTAACGTAAAATTTTAACTACCCCCCTCCCCCCCTATAATAATTACATAATATGTGTAAGCTCCCTAAAAGATATACTATTACTATAAAAGGTATATTGTGATACCTGATTGCAGAACTTAACCCTTCACCCATCCACTAAATCATGTAATTTCTGGCACATTCCTAAAGTGGTTAAAATATACGTAAAAAAACTTTAGAAGGCTAAAAATAAACGTGATGATCTGGAATTAGCCTGAGCAATGAAGAATCTTGATCTTAATAATGATGCTATAGACATTGATGTGAACACTGCGAGTTTTGAGAACTTGAAATTTGTTCCAGACGAAAAAAGTGATTTTCAGATTTGTGTTGTTTAAAGTACAAAAAAAAAGTAGATTTGAATGAGGATGTAAGTATCTCGAAACTTCTTAAATCAGCTCCAAAAAAATCAGTTAAAGCAACACCTATTAAAATTCCTGCGAAGGTTACTGCTAAATCTGTACCTGCAAAAGCCATCGCCAAAAATGACTTGATGAACTTATTGAGATCTGTAAACTTTAGAAAATTGCTCTGTGAAATTCTTCAGAAGGAGATATTGTCTGCTAGAAAAGTCACAGAAATTCCAGAAGGCCTAGCTGAGGAGGAACAAGAAGAGGATATTAGGGAAGACAATTCTATGGATATTGACATAGCTCATTTGAAGAATACTAAAGATTTTTTAGCACTGAGTGGAAAGGTCAATAGGATAGCAATTCAGTACTTAGTTAACACTTGTGCTAATACGTCTTTTATTCAGAGAAAAACTGCTAAGGAATTAGGGTTGGATATTAACAAGAGTATAACACACAACATATTTGGTGCTCTGGGATCAGGTAGGACATTTGGCATGGTAAAGGATGTATTTATTAAACTTACTCCCGATTGTGCTATCATTGAGGACCTCGTGATTTTAAGTGATTACAAGCATAGAGAGATTGGATTAAACCGAACGTGTTTGAAGTATTACAACTACAATATCCATAAATCACATGAACATATTGCTCTTACCTGCAATGGGAAAAATGTTTTTATTCTGATAGTTCCTGACGCAAACTAAGGAGACAAAAAATAAGGCCCTTTAATTCTTTTATTTTTTTTTATTCCCAAAACTTGTGGACTAAGTTGGAAACATTCTCCTCCAACCAGTCAGCAGGTTTCCAAGTAGCTTTAGTATCTGGATATCGCTTTCACTTGACTAGATACTGGTCTTGACATTTTCTAATGCAATGTTGGAGTATCCGCTCAGGTACAAATCTTTCAAGTTGTCCTTTTATCACGGAGTTGGGTGGGGTCTTTCATTTTTTGGGATAACCTGCAACTCTTTTTGGATGCACGTATATCTGAATACACCTAGTCATCTGTATGGTCCATTAAGAAGATGCGTAGGAGGTTGCTTAAATAAGAGAATCATTTTTTGATTACACAAATATTTGGATTCCATCTTATATCTTCTGTATAGAATTTTCTATGAAGTTTAGTGCCGAGTACTAAAATAAGTTCATCTAACTTGACGCAGACATATGTTTCTTCAGATAGGAGATCTATCTTCTTTGATACTTTAGGTGACCCAGTTGAAATGTCAGGAGGACTTCTTTGCCAAAATTCGTCTATTTTATTTACTACATCATGAATATCTTCTGACCATTCCACGGATGTCATTCTGGTCTTCAACTCCTGTGCAGCCATTCGTTTGAGGAGAGGTTCCTGGATCGCTTGGATTGCTTGTTCAGCATACAATTGCTGTTTGTGCCTACCTGGTTCTTCAAACTTCATCATAACTCCTAAACTATTCAAGAAAAAATCATGTACCTGATCATTGGTGAATTCTAATTCAGAGTCTGTTTCTAATTGGTGTGTCAAAGGCTTGATACCGACAATTTCTTTTATAGATTTTAGCAAATCCATTTAGAACTCTATTTGCGGTCTTATTCTTTAAGAGCTCTACGTCAACTCGCTTTCCTGTAACTTTTACCACTATGAGGAAATAGTGAAATCCTTTAGGATCTACTGGCATTTTTGCAAAATCGGCCTGATGTGTTGCATTTGGTCTCCATATGATTACTTGTGAATATTTTGTTAACTTCTTCTTTAGAGGCTTTTTATATAAGTTATAGTGTTCTTCACCTTTTAGAATTCGTGCTTGTACTCTGGAGAGATTATAGTACTTGTAGTTATTCTCTAAGTATGACATATTATGACAAATTAAAGGGAAGATTTTGGACTTCAAATCTCAAGATGATGAAACTTTATTGCAAAACCTGTAAGGATTATGTTAATATAAGAAAAGAACAGCGGATTCCTGCTGTAGGTAAAGATGCTAATAAGATATATGATATTTATTCTAATTGTAAGAGGAAAATAAATTCATTTGTAGATTCTGACTGGATAGTTACAGAACATAATGAAAATGAATAGGATGCGATTAAAGTTAAAACTTAAAAGAGAAAGAGTAACATTGCAGCAGAATGCAAAAAAACTTGGGCTTATGATTTATAAAAAGCAAAAATGCTTAGACTGTGCTCTTAAATATTTAGACAAGAAGGATGAGAGAGCTGCAGCAAAGAAGGCAAAAAAGAAGAAGACAGGTTAATATCGCCTTCTAAAACCATTCTTCATCATCACTAGGATATCCTATGTCTTCAGGAGTAAATCCATTCTTAAGTAATTGGATGTTGTATATCGTCCAGTTGTACTTTCCCCAGTTAGATTCTCTTGTTACAAAGCCACAACAGAGAATAGCTTGTTCTATGACTACCATCATTTCTTCAAAGCTGGTATATCTTTTTTTGTAAGCTTTTTCACATTCTTTATTAGCTTTGTTGACGTTCTTTCTATCATCTCAAATGCTTGCCAGTAAGCCTTTTTAGCTTTCTTGTTTTCATCTACCGCTCTGCCATATACTTGTTCAGCTTTTTTATGCCATTTTCACAATTCGTCTCTACACCAAGCATACCAAGTATAGTTGAGCAATAGATATTTGCTAAATTTATCAATTGGACAGACTGCAATAAAGTTATCCACGAGTTTAGGGATACTGAATGGACTTTACTTCCTGCATTGTTCAAAAAGTATCCTCCTGTTGATATCTATAAGATTAGAAACTGTGCAGCTGAAGATTGTTGCTAACTTTTCTACTGTATATATGTTGCTGTTTTACTACTGATTTACCCATTATTCAAATACTTTTTTTCAAGTGGGATAAAGCCCTACCCTCTTACACTCCTACCTGGTTATCTCTCTGCGCTTTTACAGATCTTCTAGGAACCATTGCGTGTCAAAGTGGTATGTTTGCCTGAGTATGTTAGAGGTGTAGATTACTATGCTCACTTGCTTTGCTTCTTCGGTCACTGCGTTCTTTCAGTCACTTTGCTTGCTTGCACATAAAAGTAATCTATTTGCTAACCAATGACATAAACTTACCTGCTGACCTACCTGGTTGATATAATTTGCTATCTCACTATCTCTAATAGGAAAATAAACGGAATTCTGAAAGAGTAACAGATCGTAATGAATGCAACAAATCTGGGGTAAAAATAAAACTTTTTCTGGAGATGTTTCTCTCATATATTTCTGAAATGACTGTATGTTACATCTGTTATATCTGTTACTCCCTTCTGATTCTATCATATTTTCCTTTCTTTTTCTTTGTTTTATCTGTTTTTTAGTATATTTTTAGTAACAGATGGTAGTAACAGATAGTAACAGATCTTGGAGGTATTCCTGTGCCATGAAAGGGCGATATAGATATTGTGAGACCTTGAGGCTAAAGTGGAGGAACGTAATGACTACACACCCAGACTGACAATATAAATAATTATTAAAAAAAATGTTGTGAAACTAATCAGACGGGTTTTGGCCTGCATTATGCTTAATTTTGGCTGAAATTATACTTAATTTTGGCCAAAATACAACCTGAACTCTGAAATTAATATTTTTAAAAATGTTATCAATAAAAGTTAAAAAAAAGGATAAGTTAAATTCAAAAAAAAGTACCAATTTGCTTAAATATAAAATATGACTTTGTAAAATCAACACAATTTGCTAAAACTAGGATCCCAGACATCACATATATAACTCACATTTGAGTTTTAGCAAATTCAATCAAAATTAGGTTAAACTCATAATTTTAGAAAGAGCAAATTGATTGAAAATTAATTAATAGTCATAATTATGAGTTTTAGCAAATTGTATTGATTTTACAAAGTCATATTTTATATTTGAGCAAATTGGTACTTTTTTTTAAATTTAACTTATCCTTTGTTTTTAACTTTATAAATAATATTTTTAAAAATATTAGTTTCGGGGTCCGGGTCATATTTTGGCCAAAATTAAGTATAATTCCGGCCAAAATTAAGCATAATGCGGGCCAAAAACCGTCCGTTTAGTTTCGCAACATTTTATTTTTTAATAATTATTTATTTAATTTATTATTTTTATTAATTATTATTTTATCTATAATCTACATATTTTAATTATAAAAATTGGCAGTTTAATTTATATTAATCATTTATTTTTTTATTGATAATAAAAAAAAGATTATTAACTCATATTTTGAGTTTTAGCAAATTAGTATAGATTTGAAATGTGATAATTTGATTTTTAGCAAATTAGGTCTATTTTAGCAGGAGAAAAAAGTACTTAAATTCATGCAGATCAGTTATGAGTTATATATGTGATGTCCGGGGTCCTGTTTAAGGGATACTTTATTAAAAAATATATATATATATTGTTAAATCAACAACCAGTAATTGTAGGAAGATACAACACAGCTTGTTAGAATCGTCTCATTGAGATGAATCAAATGGTGGTAGTTTTATCTTTCTATGATCACTGGCTGATAAGATATTTAGTGAAACGTCAAAAATCAGTATTTTAATATTTCTTGATTTACGTTTACTGTGCCGCTAAACGTTTTGCTTAATTTCTTGGCATCTAGTAATTGTAAAAATATGATTAATAGCTCTTTAGAATCGTCTAATTGAGACTAATCAAATGGTGGTAGGATCATCTTTCTAGGTGTGATAGAGCGTGACTTATACAAAAACATGTTAAAATGATAAATTATTAGATAAGTCGCGATCTATCATACCTAGAAAGATGATCTTACCACCATTTGATTCGTCTCGATTAGGCGATTCTAAAGAGCTATTAATCATATTTTTACAATCATTAGATGCCGTGAAATTAAGCAAAACGTTTAGTGGCACAGTAAACGTAAATCAAGAAATATTAAAATGCCGATTTTTGACATTTTGCTAAATATCTCATCAGCCAGTGATCATAGAAAGATTAAACTACTACCATTCGATTCGTCTCAATGAGACGATTCCAATGAGCTGTGTTGCATCTTTTTACGATCATTAGATGCTGAGCAATTTATTATATTCTTTACATAACTATGACTATAATAAACAGTACTTTTTAATATGAGATTTTCAAAAATAGGTGTGATAGTGACTATAGATAGATTGTGACTATATAGGATAGATTTTAATAATAAAATGTTTTGAACATCTAACTGGTAGTGTGACTATATAGTAGAATGTGACTATAATGAAAGCGACTATAAAGGGAGTTGACTGTATTTTTTATTAAAGATAAATCTGTACATGAAGGTAAGTAAAATGATTTTTGCATGTATTATAATTTATATCAGTATTGATATTTAAAAATAAGTTATTTAATTTTAGGATATCAGTTTGAAAATATCTCAAAACTTATTTGAAATATTGGTATTCACATTAAAGTTGATTTCCTATATAAAAATATAAAAAAATGTTAAAATTAACATTTTTTTATTAAAATTTTGAAAAGTTTAAAAATTTGAAATTTATTTTTGAGATTCGGTATTTACATTAGAACTGATAGGACCCTGAATATCTCCAAAACAAATCATAAGTCACATTTTTGGGCAAACAAGGCATAGTAGCCTTTATCTTTATTAATTATTTATCAAACTTTACAAAATTACATATAAGAATAAGAAAATGAAATAAAAACTAACTAAAAACAAAGCTATATAGTCTTCTAGAAAGAAATTAAAATTAAAAGAAAGTTCAAAAGAAAATTCGCTAATACTAACACTTCCTAGATCTCCCCCCTTGATATATTCCAACCAAAGTAGAAGCAACTATGCTAATAAAATAACGAATGACGCGCCCACTATTAAAATCGACACTCCATCCTGCAAAAGCAGTTATTAAGTAGCACCGTTAGACGACCCATAAAACCCGAAATGTGATTAAACCAAGATAATCCATATTGCATCGAGTTTTTTAATCAATCGGTTCCGGAATCACGTGAATCAACATAGGTCAGAGGTGGTAAAGACGGGTAAGGTAAATAAGAAGATTTGGGCAAACCTTTAGGCCTTGGAGATTGTTTAAGTTTTGAAGAAATGTTCATCGTATGTTCCCATAATCCTTTATCATATGAACGCGGATTCCAAATTCGTTTACAGAATTTGTTGACAAAATTGTTATGTATGGCAGCAACCACATTCATAGCAGTGAGGCGAGGAATACCTAAGTTTTCAAAAACTTCCAGAAAGGCGGTAGACAAACAGCCACAGACAAGACTATAGGAAGACCAGTTGTTAGATGAGAAAGTCCAGCAAGGAAGGGAAGTAACTCTATCAACTAGAGAAGAGTAATCGCAATTGACATTATCACCCGCTTCTTTAATTTTTTGGGTAAGATGGTGGAGATATGATGTTAGAATTTGGTGTAATTTGACGCAACGTTTTTTGCATAAAAATAAATGCATAAAATCTTCTAGGTGGTCTTCACAAGAACGACAGGTAAGAATCTCTATGTATAAATCAGGTCGTGTCCTTTTCAGCGATTCTAAAGTAGGTAAGTCTTCCAGAAAGAGTTGGAATTTCAATGTGTGATGTCTAGAGACATTTTCCTTGGTGAAGGAATTATCAAATTTAGGTTGGAACATTAACGTGTGCCAGGTAAGAGCCCAATCAACCACGTAATAGGATGGATCTGTTAAAAGAGAAATAAAACGGAAGCAAGAAAGAGCTAAAAGGTCTTTCATATACAACATCTGATGATATTGTTTAAACAGATGTCTTGGGTTGGATTCACAAACTACGTCATCATAAGTCATAATATAATCATGAACTGCAGCAAGGTCGAGGTGGGAGATAAGAATAGCATCATCAGATGTATGGGCAGTATTGGCAAGAGAGTCAGCGAAGTCATTCCAATAAAAATTAGAGTGAGCTTTAACCTTGAAAGGTAAACTGAAAGTTGTTTATCCACAATCAGTTGTTGAATAATGGCCCAAAGTTCAAAATTGGTAGTCTTATAATAAAGACGAGAATCTGAATAATCAGATAAGAAACAATGTTTCAAACCCTCGATGGAAGACTGTGAGTCTGTATAAATATGAACTACAGAGTTGGCAGGAGAGGCTGATAAAGCTGCATAAATAGCAGCAGCTTCGGCTCGTGAAGAGGAAGGCCAATCACGAATAATACCCCGCTTATAAGTGGCAATAGAATTAAGAAAGCTAGAATCCTTGACAATTTGAACCCAGCCCCATCCCATAGAAACATTACACATTCCTAAATTGATAAGAGAACCATCAGTGTAAAAGATATATTGAGAGTCTGGAGAAAACACGACCGATAATGATGTAGCAACATCGCCAGCCGTAAGTAAATGTGGAGTAGGCAAAGCCTTGTCAATAGTATCAAAGGAAGTATGGGGAATATCAGCAGCAGGCATCGAGCAAACTGAAGGATTACAAAATGAAGTAATAAAGTCCATGATTTCCGCCCACGATACCGTAGCAATCAAACTGGATGTGTGATTCAAAATGGATGATTTCTTCATAGGTAAGATCCATGACTGACAAAGAGAGGCCGAACAGGAGTAAGAAACAGAACCAGTAGCAACTGATTTCTTTGAATAGGAAGATTTATTTATATTTAAATTGCAGCCAGGACAAGGTTGTAGAGTAATCAAATTGCTCGGACGAGATAAGCAGTCTGAAATCCAATGTACAATAGTACATGTGGAGCGTTTGGGTTGGATCTGGATCTGTTTTCCAAATAAAGAAAAGCCATCATCATTCATTCATCGTGACAATCCAATTCTTCTTATAATCAGAAGAAGTCACATTTTTGGGCAAACATGGCATAGTAGCCTTTATCTTTATTAATTATTTATCAAACTTTACAAAATTACATACAGATGGTGCCCAAAATTATCTGGCCACTTTTCAAATTTGAAAAACTTATATATGTTAAATATGATGAAAATAAAAATTTAAGTTTAACATATTTATTATGCCTTCCTTTATTGAATTTTACAAAAATTTAATAATTGATTCTTTTCCATTTGCGGAAATAACTGCATCAACCATCCGAGGCATACTTTTGATCAGTTTTCTATAATATTCAGGAGAAATGTCGTTCCATGCATCTGTAACATACTCCATAAGCACACTAATGCTAGATGGTGGTGGTGAACGACGTCGAATCATCATCTTCATTTCAGCCCAAATATTTTCTATAGGATTAATATCTGGTGACTGAGCTGGCCAGTCAAGAGTCACAATCCCAGCATTTTCACGTGTGGCCGTTGCAACTCTTGAACGGTATGGCGCAGCATTATCCTCCTGAAAGATTCCATTACCCTGTGGAAAATGTGTGTGCAAGGTAGGTACAACAAAATCATTAATAACTTGAGCATGCGTTTGGCCAGTAACTGAACCATTTAATAAAACAATTGGCCCAAGGCCGCTTCAGGAAAAACACCCCCAAAACATTTTGCTAGGACTGTGTTTTACAGTAACTGAAATACAATCAGGATTTAACTCCTTCCCAGGTTTACGCCATACCATCCCCTGCCGACCCTGTTGAAATTGAGTAAAGGTGCTTTCATCTGAAAATAGGACTCTTTTCCATTTTCTTTCTGTCCAATTTTCATGTTCATAAGCCCACTCAAGCCAAGCCTGACAATATGCTTCTGTCATTGCAGGTTTACGACGAGGAACACAGGCTGTAAGTCCAACTTTCTTAAGGTTTCGGCGTATAGTATTACGAGAAATAGGTTGCTTTATTTGAACTGTCCAAGTGGTCGCAATTTTTTTTGAACAAAGTTGACGATTTTCATTGTTTTCTTTAATGAAGGACTTAAGTTTTTGTTGAGCTGGTGAGTTAAGAAGTGGTGGACGCCCAGTTTGTTTTTTTGGTGTTAAAGAGTGAGTTTCATGAAGGCGTTTAAGTATGTCATTAACTGTTGTTTTCCCACATCCCAGTTGTTTGGCAATTGTGCGACTTGAATGTCTACAATTGTGACCGTAAACAATTGCACCACGAGTTTTTGGCACTGGTAAAAAAATGGTCTATCCTATACATATCCTACACATATCTTACATATATCGGGTACTCAAAATGTAGAAAATCATACACAAATAATACACATATCATACACATATCGGGTACTTATATATATAGTATACCTATCATGTACCTGATATATGTATGATATATATATTAGTACCCGATATGTGTATGATATGTGTATTATTTGTGTATGATTTTCTACATTTTGAGTACCCAATATGTGTAAGATATGTGTAGGATAAATCATTTTTTTACCAGTGTGGGGTAAGTGGTTTCATTTTTCCGGAAAGTTCCAGAAGAAATATGGCGCAGAGGATTGTTCATTGTGATTATAAATACAAAATTATTGTTTATTTACATCATAATAACACGTGATGATCAGCATAATTTTGGCAAAATAAAGTGGCCGGATAATTTTGGGCACCATCTGTATAAGAAAAAGAAAATAAAATAAAAACTAACTAAAAACAAAACTATATAGTCTCCTAGAAAGAAATTAAAATTAAAAGAAAGTTCAAAAGAAAATTCGCTAATACTAACACTTCCTAGATCTTCCCCCTTGATATATTCCAACCAAAGTAGAAGCAACTATGCTAACAAAATAATGAATGACGCGCCCACTATTAAAATTGACACTCCATCCTGCAAAAGCGGTTATTAAGTAGCACCGTTAGATGACCCATAAAACCCGAAATGTGATTAAACCAAGATAATCCATATTGCATCGAGTTTTTTAACCAATCGGTTCTGGAGTCACGTGAATCAACATGGGTCGGAGATGGTAAAGACGAGTAAGGTAAATAAAAAGATTTGGGCAAACCTTTAGGCCTTGGAGATTGTTTAAGTTTGAAGAAATGTTCATCGTATGTTCCCATAATCCTTTATCATACGAACACGGATTCCAAATTCGTTTACGGAACTTGTTGATAAAATTATTATGTATGGCGGCGACCACATTCATAGTAGTGAGGTGAGGAATACCTAAGTTTTCAAAAACTTCCAGAAAGGCGGTAGGCAAACAAGCACGGACAAGACTATAGGAAGACCAGTTGTTAGACGAAAAAGTTCAGCAAGGAAGGGAAGTAACTCTATTAATTGAAGAAGAGTAATCACAATTGGCATTATCACCCGCTTCTTTGATTTTTTGGGTAAGGTGGTGGAGATATGACGTTAAAATTTGATATAATTTAACGCGGCGCTTTTTGCATAAAAATAAGTGCATAAAATCTTCTAAGTGATCTTCACAAGAACGACAGGTTAGAATCTCTACGTATAAATCAGGTCGTGTCCTTTTCAGTGATTCCAAAGTAGGTAAGTCTTCCAGAAAAAGTTGAAATTTCAACGTATGATGTCTAGAGACATTCTCCTTAGTGAAGGAATTATCAAATTTGGGTTGGAACATTATTAACGTATGCCAAGTAAGAGCCCAATCAACCACGTATCAGGATGGATCTGTTAAAAGAGAAATAAAATAGAAACGAGAAAGGGCTAAAAGATCTTTCATATACAACATCTGATGATATTGTTTAAACAGATGTCTTGGGTTAGATTCACAGACTACGTCATCATAAGTCATAATATAGTCATCAACTGCAGCAAGATCGAGATGGGAGATAAGAATAGCATCGTCAGATGTATGGGCAGTATTGGCAAGAGAGTCAGCGAAGTCATTCCAATAAAAATTAGAGTGAGCTTTAACCTTAAAAGGTAAAACTGAAAGTTGTTTATCCACAATCAGTTGTTGAATAATGGCCCAAAGTTCAAAATTGGTAGTCTTATAATAAAGACGAGAATTTGAATAATCAGATAAGAAACAATGTTTCAAACCCTCGATGGAAGACTGTGAGTCTGTATAAATGTGAACTACAGAGTTGGCAGGAGAAGCTGATAAAGCTGCATAAATAGCAGCAGCTTCGGCTCGAGAAGAGGAAGGCCAATTACGAATAATACCCTGCTTATAAGTGGCAATAGAATTAAGAAAACCAGAATCCTTGACAATTTGAACCCAGCCCCATCCCATAGAAACATCACACGTTCCTAAATTGATAAGAGAACCATCAGTGTAAAAGGTATATTGAGAGTCTCGAGAAAGCATGACCGATGATGAAACAGCAACATCGCCAGCCGTAAGTAAATGTGGAGTAGGCAAAGCCTCATCAATAATATCAAAGGAGGTATGGGGAATATCAGCAGCAAGCATCGAGCAACCTAAAGGATTACAAGATGCGGTAACAAAGTCCATGATTTCTGCCCACGACACCGTAGCAGTCAAGCTGGAAGTGTGATTCAAAATGGATGATTTCTTCATAGGTAAAATCCATGACTGACGAAGAGAGGCCGAATAAGAGCAGGAAACAAAACCAGTAGCAACTGATTTCTTTGAATAGGAAGATTTATTTATATTTAAGTTGCAGCCAGGACAAGGTCGTAGAGTAATTAAATCGCTCGGACGAGATAAACAATCTGAAGTCCAATGTACAATAGTACAAGTGGAGTGTTTGGGTTGGATCTGAATCTGTTTGTTGAATAAGGGAAGGCCATTATCATTTAGCGTAACAATCCAATTCTTCTTATAACCAGAAGGAGGAATGCAAGGAGCAAGTTCTTTTGCAATCAGGCTCACAGGTTGTTGTTCAGTCAGGAATCGATCTTTTAACAAACCAGGTTTATCTGGAATCGTGATATTAGTAGAGAGATTTTTGTACCACATGGAAAGACGGGCATTACCACGCTTTTGAACAGAATTAGCATATATGACAGACCAAGAGAGCAAATGTGTTCCTTGAGGTGTCAAAAGTTGCGAAAGGTAGAAAAGGCCACGTTTTCGAAGTCTTGTTAAATTGGCTTTAAATACATCCAAAGAAAGACATTGATAAATATAATAGGAATATGGCCATTGGGGTAGGTTAAATCAAGCACAGATGATAGATTAGCGCGTGACAAGCGAAAGGGAGTTGAGAGCAATGAAGCTAGAGTATTAGCGATATAATCTTGTTTAAAAATTATAAGAGAAGACCAACAAGTCCAATCCAAAACCATCAAGGGAGAAATAGGAATTAAACAATAAAATTGAATAAATCGCAACCTATAATTAAATAATGATTTCATAAAAACAGAAGAAGAATTTGCTAACAAAAATAAATTAGTAAAATGACTTTGTTGTTGAAATGAAAATAAATTGATCAAACCCAAAGAATGTGTTAAATATAACACCACATTAGGAACAGAGCGTGATAATTTGGCCTTGTGTTTAACTAAGGCACGAACTGAAGAGGTAATAGTGGAGCATTCAGCCTCAGATAAATGTGTAACTTGCATTCGATAGTCCAATTTCAGAATCAAAACAGTATTATAAAGATACACCACTTGTTGAACAGTCAGTTTCGCAGGGCGAAGAATTGCAGAAAAAGAATTATATTCTCGTTTAAGTTGTTGTCGGATAAAGTTCCTAGAGCCGTTAATATTAAACCAAACTCCTAAAAACTGGAAAGATGAGGACATAGGGATAGGAGTAACAATAATGTTGGGCGTGGAATTGAGCGATGAAATCGACAAATTAAAGGCTATAGGAGACAAATCTCGAGAAGCAGCGACTGCATTAGTGGCTAAAACATATTTGTTATGATTGGCTGAGGTATTGTTTAAACAATAAAATTCTTCAGTAATAGACAACATATGTTCCATTCCTTCTTTAGAAGAAGAGAGTAAAGTAGAATCATCCATGAACACCAAATTATTAATTTCTAAAACATCTGGAGAACGAGAATTTGATGAAACAGTATAGGGAGCCAATGGAGAGACCAAACGATAAGGGTCTTTCTTTTTATTTCTGAGAGTTGTAAGTAAAGGGTCTAAATAAATAACCCATAAAAGCGGAGAGATAACTTCACCTTGGTCTATTCCAATTCTAACTCTATATGGTGGAGTAGGGCATGTGCAGTAATGACACGATTAGAACGTAACATAAATAAAGAGAGTAAGAATTGAATTGCATTTTAAGGCAAACGTAAACGTTGAAGAGCAAAACGCAACATAGATAAATCCACAGAATCAAATGCTTTTGAAATGTCTTGAGAAAGAATCCATAAGGGTTGTTTAGTAACTACTGAATCATGGATGATGGATTCCAGAGTAATAATAGGATCACGGCAGGACCCTCCAGGTAAACCTGCAAAATTACCGCCTTGGAGAACATGGTGAGAGGCAAGCAAAGGAGCGAGACGATTATAAAAAAGTTTAACCAAAGCCTTACGAATCACCTCCAATAAAGTGATAGGACGTGTATTTTTAAGTTAACATTTTCATTCATGCGGTTTAAGAATAGGAAAAACAGTAGCTTGTCTCCATAAATCAGGGATATTTGCTTCTAATAAGCAAGCACAAATTAAGTTGAAAAGCAAGGTAGAAGCAGAAGGGCCTAGGTGTTTTAACATCTCGTACGAGATCATAGAAGGACCTGGGGCTTTATCGTTAAGCATGGATGAAATTGTGGAGTACCATTCATCAAGGGTAGGAGGATCCATTAGTGAATCAAAAATAGCTGGAGAAACATCAGCAAGTGGTATATAAGCATTAGACCATCGTTCAGGCAAATCCTGTATGGAAGAAGGAGGAGTAGAAGTAATTGGAACAAAATTTTGAAAATGATCAATAACTTCTTGATCAATAGCATCTGGAGAAGTTAATAAAGTAGGGTGTGTTGGATGATCAATAAAAACACGGTCAAGAACTATTCGTCGTCTGGTTCGTGACAAAGCAGACTCAATAAAAGTGGAAATATCATTGGTGAAGTTATCATTTCGAGCATCAATTTTAGCCTGAATAGAAGAGGCTTGAAATTCTTTTTCTTTAAGCAAAAGAAGACTTCGCAAAAGCAAAGTCATATTTTCTAGAGTTTGAAGTAACTTGGCAAAATCATCAATTCTTGCATCTCGAAGAAAGGGAGGAAAAATAGGACCCCGGATATCTAATATAAAGGTCATAATGGACTTTTGGCCAAAAACACCCCTTTTTGCTGAAACTCAAAAAATCGTTTTTTGTAAATATCTCAGCATCCAGTAATTCAATTTTAATGAACTTTTTTTTATTTTGTAGCCCTCATTTAGCTCTACAATTTAAAAAAAGTTCATCAAAATTGGACCACTGGATGCCGAGATATTTACAAAAAACGATTTTTTGAGCCCCTGAAAAATGGGCCAATCTGCCGAAAGTGTGACTTATGACCTGTTTTGGAGATATCCGGGGTCCTGGAAAAATAATAGGCGTAACAAAAATTTGTTGATAAAGGGATAAAATATTATTAAGACGTATATAATATGAAGACCACTTAGTTTCATAATGCATAGAGTATGAGATAGGGGTCTTATGAAGGGAACGGATAGTTTTAGCCACTTTAGACAAAAATCTATAAGACTGGCATAAACTTTCCAAGTCTTTAGGCTTCTTTGGAATATAAGTATTGCCCACAGTAACTGAAGGCAATGTGGAATTAGCAGCTTTGATAATCCTAGAATGAAGATATTCACATTTCTGATTGAGAGGCCAAGCGTCAAAAATAATTGGATCAATTGGACATAATTTATCCAAATTATCAGCAAAAGCAGTCCACTGATCAGTAGAAATGGAATCATATTTGAAAACACGTTAAGTATTACGACCAAGTTGACGAGCTCGTGCAGATTTAATAGCATCTGATAATAATGAAGCATTAAAATATGTAATAATAGGGTTGTGGTCAGAAATGTGTAAATCATGAGCATCAAAAATAGAAGCTGTTAACATATATTGGCGAAGAAGTGGACAAGACCAAACAAAGTCAATACGGGTAATAGTGTCCAAATGGTGATAAGTACCTAAGGTACCGGATAGGTTAAGGGGGGTGCAATCCTCATAATTATGAGAAAGCAAATAATGGAATAGTTTGTGAATTCGTTTAGCAGCAACCTGAGGTTGATGCAAAAAAATAGGGTAATATTTCTCCAGATTCATATTAAAATCACCGCAAATAGCATGGTGAAAATTTTGTGAAGAAGTTTGGGAAATTAAAGAAATTAATTGATCAATGACTTCGTAACGAAGAACAAGATCATTTGTAGGGGAATGTAGACGACAAATATACGCAATTTAACATTGCCTTTAAAAAACAAGTCTACAGAAAGAATACGGGAGGAATGGGATTGATAAAATTGAACATGAGTGGCTAAAGAGTTATGTATGAATAAAGAAACACCACCAGAAGAGCGGCCGTGTTTGGTGGAATCCAAATCAGAATGAAAAAAAGTATAATCACAAACTCGTTTAGACAAAAATTTCATTTGTTTAGGCGATAGGTGTGTATCAACGATACCGCCAAAGAAAATGTGATTTTGTAAAAAGAAAGAAGAAATTTGGTCCATTTTAAAGGAACCTTGACCAGGAGTTTTAAGACCATTAACATTAAAAGAAGAAATGTTAAAAGAATTGGGAATGGGGAAAGTAGAGAAAGAGGGAGAAAATAATGTATCAGATATAGGATCATTAAAAATATCACTAAAATCAACGGGGTTGGGGGGATTTCGCACAAAGGTATCATAATCTATATTATTGTCCATCATTATTACACTATGATAAGAACTACGGGGTGAAAGGGGAGGATAACAAATTAATCAGACGAAGTCTTATTGACTAAGTCCGAGGAAGAGCCACCAGAAATGGAGCTAATAAATCTTTCAATAGAACCGGATAAGTGATCGAATTTGTTATCTAAAGATCGTTGAAAGGAATAAATTTCAGCATGTTCTTTATTAATAGTAACTTCATCAGCAGTTTTGGGGATGGGGGAGGAGGAAATGGTGGAATGGGAAACAGGAACCGTTGGAGGAGGGAGAACCGGGTCGGAAGGAGGTCTGTTCGAAGTGGGCGGGTTGGATTGTGTTATATAAGGGGGGTGCATTGGTGGTTGTCAACAAGCATATGTGAAGAATCATTGGAATCAGGTGGGAGAACATCGTCTTGCATATGTCCAAAAACACGAAGTTCCAGCTGAGACATTCTCTGATCAGCTAATTCAAGAGCATGAATTCTAGCACGTACACTAGCCATATAGGACCCCAGATATCTCCAAAACAGGTCATAAGTCACACTTTCAGCAGATTGGCCCATTTTTCAGGGGAACAAAAAATCGTTTTTTGTAAATATCTCGGCATCCAGTGGTCCAATTTTGATGAACTTTTTTTTAAATTGTAGAGCTAAATGAGGGCTACAAAATAAAAAAAAGTTCATTAAAATTGAATCACTGGATGCTGAGATATTTACAAAAAACGATTTTTTGAGTTTCAGTAAAAAGGGGTGTTTTTGGCCAAAAGTCCATTATGACCTTTATATTAGATATCCGGGGTCCTAGCCATATCTTCTTGAAGGCTTTTGAGCACCGAAAGGATCTCTTGAATTTGGGAACAATTAGGATCCACCAAGGGAAGTTTATGACCAGATGAGTTGGAAATAGAGGTACTATTGCGTTGGAAAGTGGAAAATAAAGGAAACTGAACGGTCTTTGCCTTTACGCTCATTAGATCGAGGCCGTTGAGTAGATTGAGTAGAATTAGTGGATTTAAAAGTAGAGCTCCGAACAGGTCAGCCAAATTCAGGTAACCTGACCTGACCTGACCTGAAATTCAGGTCAGGTATGAGATTTTTAAAAAAAATTCAGGTCAGGTATGAAGATTGACCTGACCTGATTGACCTGTTGACCTGAAATTATTGATTCTACTATATAATAAAAGTGAGTTGCAGTATTGCGATTCACTTTTTTATATTGATTTTATATAATAAAAGTGAGTTGCAGTATTGCGATTCACTTTTTTATATAGATTCTATATAAAAAAAGTGAGTTGCGGTATTGCGATTCACTTTTTTATATTGATTTTATATAATAAAAGTGAGTTGCGGTATTGCGATTCACTTTTTTATATAGATTCTATATAATAAAAGTGAGTTGCGGTATTGCGATTCACTTTTTTATATTGATTTTATATAATAAAAGTGAGTTGCGATATTGCGATTCACTTTTTTATATTAATTCTATATAAAAAAAGTGAATCGCAATACCGCAACTCACTTTTTTTTATATAGAATCTATATAAAAAAGTGAATCGCAATACCGCAACTCACTTTTTTTATATTAATTCTATATAAAAAAAGTGAATTGCAGTATTGCGATTCACCTTTTTATATGATTTTAATATGAAAAAGTAAATCGCAATATTTTCAAAAAAAATGTTTTATACCATTTTATTGATATTTTAATAAAAATCCTGAAAATCTTCAGGTTTCAGTTCAGGTCAGGTCAAACAGATAACCTGATATAACCTGACCTGACCTGACCTGAAAAAAAATTTCAGGTCAGGTTTATCAATTAACCTGACCTGACCTGACCCATTCGGAACTCTATTTAGAAGAATTGGGTGAAAAGATAGTATTGGTAGTATTATAGTTCCGTCCAGCATTATTAGCTGAATGATTATGTTGTCAGGAATTAGAACGATCTTTGGATTGAGAACGGGAGCGTTGTCTACTGCGATTAGCAGAAGAGTTATTATTATTAGTTTGGCCAATATTGAAGCGTTCTTTTAAGTGTGCAACAGGATTACGAGTGCGTGAGCGACCTCAAGAGTTGTTCAATGGACATGCAGTAGGAGCGCAGCCGAGTTTGCCGCATCTATGACAAAGTTTATTTGTATTCTCTGGGAGTTCCTATTGGAACCTATGGCCTTGCAGGGCGATTGATTGTTCCATGGCGGTGTCCATCATTTGTTGTGACTTAAAAGTGATGTAAGCCCATCGTTTAGGTTTGTAGAAATTAAGAGATAAGGGGATATTAACGGCCATAGCGCCAATTGCTCGTACCAAAGGTGCCAAATGCACATCTTTTGTGTTAGGGGGGAGCTGAGATAAAACAGCGACGAATTCACGTCGTGATTTCTTTTGTTTGAGGGTGAGAGAGCATGGCGTAATGCGTAAACAAGTGGAATAACAGTAGATCGCCCATTGTTTATCCAAAAAATGTTGGATGGAGGAAGCATCATCATAAACGATACGAGCTTGTTGGACTTTGGCATTGGTACGTGTATGAAGGCGACAGGATTGTATGTTACCATACTTTTTGAAAAGAGCAATAACATCATCTTTTTTGATAAAAAAAGGAATGTCAGTAACTTGAATAGCCCGGAGGTCTTCATCAGTTCGGAGTTGCTGAAGGTCATGTAGAAAAAATTTGAGATCGGCAAGATCATCATGTCGGAGGGAAAGGCAGGCATCTCGTTCAGTGGTTGAATTAAAATGAATGACTAATCTTTTGAGGTCACCAGAACTGGACATGCGAGCACGGCCAGTGTAAGAGTGATAAGTTTCTAAAAGGAGATTATTGACAGCATCAATCATAGCCCGATTGGTAGGATATTTTTTGACAAAATCAGGGGAGGTGTTAGGTGCCGCAGCAGCCTGAAAATCACGCCTAAAAATGGAAATAGTGGGCGTGTCAAGGGGAAGAGGAGAAGTATCATTGGTATCCATAATATCCTTATTAGGAGACGCATCTAAGGGGGAAGTTGCATTGTCTTTTGGAGCATGCATGGACGCATCAGTACCAGACGTGACAGAACTAGGCGCAGAAGGCGCAGTAGTATCTTTGGGAGGAGGAGACAAAAAATTGTCAGCATTATTTTGTTGAGGAGGAGTAGTATTGCTACCTCCAGCGTCAGCCGCTGAGTCGGCAACGTAGTCTTCTTCCATAGGATTTTCTGGGAGCGTACGGATACGTTTGGAAGGGTTGTTTTTATTGTTTGTTTGTTCATTATCGGAGTTTGAAACATCAGAGCCAGAGTCTTTATTTTTGTTTCGTTTGTCTTGACGCTTGGCAGGTCCCCCGTTAGGGTTATTGCCAGCTTTTTTGTTACCTTTGGGAGGCATTTTAATAGTAAAATAAGAGATGTGTTAATACGAAGAGTAAAAATTTCTTCCGCGAAATTTTTGACCAAAGATCTACAAGAAAGAGTTGGCAGATCGGGATCCAAGTCACATTTTTGGCAAATTGGCCCATTTTTCAGGAGCTCAAAAAATCATTTTTTGTAAATATTTTAGCATCCAGTGGTCCAATTTTAATGAACTTTTTTTAAATTGTAGAGCTAAATGAGGGCTACAAAATAACAAAAAGTTCATTAAAATTGAATCATTAGATGCTAAGATATTTACAAAAAACGATTTTTTGAATTTCAGCAAAAAAAGGTGTTTTTGGCCAAAAGTCCATTATGACCTTTATATTAGATATCTGGGGTCCTGAACTGATATTTTTACAAAAATAATAAAAAAAAAACATTAAAAATTAACGTTTTTTTATTAAAGTTTCAAAAATTTGAAACTTATTTTTAGAATTCAGTATTCATATTGAATCTGATATTCTTACAATTAAATATAAAAAAAAACATTAAAAAAGTTTTTTTTAAAGAAGTTTTGAAAATACTTATAAAAATATAAAAAAATGTTAGAAATGTTTTTTTTTATAAAATTCTGATTAAAATTTTTAGTATTTTCTAAAAATAACTCACTATCTATTGATACTAAAAAGATAATTTTAATACTATTTAAACTGTTTCAATAAGACAATTCCAATGAACTATTGATTAGATTTCTACAATTACTAGATGGTGAGTTATTATGCAAAACAGATTCTGACCAATTAAAAAAGAACTAAAAAATGAAACTAAACTGAACTATTCAGAGTTTTAATTCTGAGCATTAAGAAACTTTCAAATAAATTATTTTTATTTTTCTATTATTATCATGATTTCATTTTCTTTATAAATTTCATTTAGGTATTTTTTAGTATTAGTAATAAAAAAAAAAATATAAGATTTAATATTTTTGCATTTATTATATTTTTCCTTTATAAGCCTCTTTGTTAATATAATTGGCTGATATCTATTTATCAATTTTTTATAGCTAATTATTATTAATTGTTTATTTTGGATAAAGATGAATAAATTAGTAAATAAAAATGAATCTGCAAATTTAGTTTCCTGAAAATTGTAATAAGCAATACATTCTGATAACCAATTTTTAATAAATTCTTTCCAATTGTTCAATTTTTTTATTTGTTGATTATATTGAAAATACAGATCTAATCTCATTATTCTGATTTTCACACAATAAAATAAGTTATAAGAACTTATATATATATAGATCAATAGATCTAATTTTAATTAATCTCTGATAGATTACCTATAATTGGAATATAATTACTATTAAAATTATTAAATGTCTAATTCAAAGATAATTTATTATTAAAGTATTAAAAACTTTAATTGATAAAATTACAGAAGTATTTTGACTGGAAAAAATTTTATGCAAAGTAAAAAAGAAAATCTTAAGTTTCTTTTTACAATTTTCTTTAAAAAAACAAACTTATTTTTCTTTAAATCTTATAAAATACAAAAATTAGATATATATGGAAAGTATAGAATGTTAAGATTATAAGTGTATTACTTCAACTTTATGTTTCTTATTACCAAATGTAGTTGATTAATTAACAGGCTACTTAAATATATCATCACAATAGTATTTATTAAATATTTGCTAAATATTTTAGTAATATTTAGATTAAGTACTTATTAAATACGTTTAAATAATGCAACTTGTATTTAGTAAATGTATGCATTTGGAAATAAAAAGTATTTATATGATCTAAGTATTTTAAATAAAATATTTATAATATATTTATTTTAACAATAAAAAATGTATTTAAATTTTTAATTACTTTTTTAATGCAATATAATTATTATTACATATATAGAATCCTTATAAGATAGGTCATTCCAGACCTAAGATAAAAATCATATAAAATTCTTTGCAGATCTTACTATAAAAGAAAATTTTTATATTATATTAGTATGATTTTTTTTCTTTTTTAGCTAATTAATCAATAAAATTTAAGAAAAAATAAGGTAAAAATCATTAGTAAAAGGCTAATTTTTTATGGTAACTTTTATTGTAAATAAGTGGTAGGAATGATTAAGTCGATCCTAATCCAGTCCTGATTTTGAAACTTATAAATTCTATTGAATGGACCTGTGATCAGGTCCTGTTAGGACTAGTCCTGAACCTAATTCTAGAACCTGATTCTAAACTAAATTATTTATAAATTTTATAGATTTAGTGATAACTAAATATAAAAAAAATGAATTGCAATATTGGAATTCACTATTTTATATTGATTTTATATAAAAAAGTGAGTTGTGATATTGTGATTCACTTTTTTATATTGATTTTATATAAAAAAAAGTGAGTTGTGATATTGCAAATTTGCAATTTACTTTTTTATATTGATTCTATATAAAAAGTAAATTGTGGTATTGTAATTCACCTTTTTATATGATTTTAATATAAAAATATAAATTGCAATATTGCAATTCACTTTTTTACATAATTTTATTATTAATTAAAATCAATTTATAGTAAGTTTTTAGCAAATTATACAGTAAGATTTCTCACAAGTTAGTTTATAATAGACTTACAAGTTAATATATTTTTAGTTTGTGAGCTGGTTCATGAAAAACTTTACTATATACAGTCAGACCTCTATAATTGCACTTTTTATAATTGCATCCACTATATATACCCTCTCTAAATACACTCTCTGATTCAGTCTCAAGCTTATATGATCTCTAATTATTTTACTTCTATAAATGCACTATTTTGAAAATTATGCCAAAGGATGTGCAATTATGGAGGTCTGACTGTAATATATAATAGAGTTTAGAACCGGTTGTACCAACTGGTTTAAAAATTAGTTCTAACTGATTTTTTGACAATTCAGTTTGACCTGAATTTATATTTTGAAAACTGGTTTGCATTTAAAACAGATGCAACCAGATTTTCAACCTGGTTTGATATTGAAACTTTATAGTACTAGCCTGAATTACGAAATTAAAATTACGTAATTATAATTAAATAGTTTAGCTGCCAGATAAGTTATATTACACAAAATTTTATTATAGATAATTGTGTCTCACACAATTTCATATTGTATTATACAAGGGTTGTAATTCTGGCTGAAATTATAACTTGGCCAGATTTATGCCGATCACATTTAATTTTGG
Organism: Rhizophagus irregularis; assembly: GCF_026210795.1. Classification (NCBI taxonomy): domain Eukaryota; kingdom Fungi; phylum Glomeromycota; class Glomeromycetes; order Glomerales; family Glomeraceae; genus Rhizophagus; species Rhizophagus irregularis. The sequence continues at coordinate 1,002,466 of NC_089436.1, read as the reverse complement.
CTAGAATTATCAAATATATACAATTTAATTATTCAGTTTCAATCAGATTTTGTGAAATCAGTTTGAAATGGATTGAACCAGTTGCATTCATTTTAAATTCAGTTTTTAAAAATAAAACCAGTTCCAAACTCTAGTATATAATTTAAATATAATATAATTTTATATTATTCTTTTATGACTTGTATATTTAATATTTGATTTCTATTTACATCAGAAAATTATATAGTGCGAAAAGTTGCGCAAGTTTACACATCATAATATTTCGTAAGCTTTCAGACCCACCGCAAGTTTACGTAAGTGTAATATTTTGTAACTTTTTAAAATATTTTGAAATATTACGATATGCAAAGCTTCGTAATTTTACGATTTGTAATATTCTGTAATTTTGCGGTTCGCAATATTTCGTAATTTTACATAATATTTTGTAAGTTTTCAGACCTGCCGCAAGTTTGCATAAGCGTAATATTTTGTAACTTTTTAAAATATTTTGAAATATTACTATATGCAAGGCTTCGTAATTTTACGATTTATAATATTCCGTAATTTTACTGCATAATACTTCGCAACTTTTTAAAATATTTCGAAATTCTATGATGCGTAATGCTTCATAATTTGACGATTCGTAATATTCTGTGATTTTACACAACTTAATATTTTGTAATATTTCAAAATATTTTGATAAATAATACTTCATTTTCTGTACTATAAGTTTATATAATGTATGTTTTATTAGATATAATTTTATTAAACTATAAAAAATTACAAGTATTTATTAATATATACAGAATACATAAAAGTAAAAAAAAGAAAGAGTAAAGAGTAACAATATTATTAGACGTAAAAAGAAGAGAAACAGCTATAGTAACGTTAGTATTAGATATAAAGATAAAAGAAATATTGTTATTATTGTTAGTATTAAGGTAAAAAGAGTTAAAGAAACAGTAAAGGAGTAAAAGAAATATGGATATTATCGTTAGTATTAAAGTACAAGTAAAAAGGAATAAAGAAAATGTAGATAGTATTGTTAGTATTACAACATAAAGTAACAAAGAGGTAAAAAAAAACACGTTAATATTAAAATAATTAGTATTAATAAATAAATATTTCTATACCTGCAAAGTAATTGAACAAAAGAATAAAAAAAGGAAAAAATAAACATGTTGTTAGTATCGTTAGTATTGTTAGTATTAAGGGGAACGTGTAGTCATGTGATTTATAATAAGACTATCAATGGCGCAAAAATTTAAAATATGAAGCCCAAAAACAAAAGTACTTTAGTTTGAATAATTATGTATTATTTTATTATTATTTTTGTAAAGACATGTGAAAACATACATATAGAATACAAATATATTAAATTAATTAATGATAAAATGCTTTTTGTTAAAAAAATAATATTATGTTTTCCAGTAGAGAGATTCTAAACTTTCACTAAGCGATTCGCAACCTTTTTGGAACTTCTTTGATATTTTCTCCAAAATATAATATTTAAGTCTAAATAAAAACTATACCTGGTGAACTTTCAGGTTCCAAAAGGTAAGAAAATAATATATTTTTTTTAATATTTAGTAATTTACAAATGTTTTATTAGACATGGACGTTCTGAATAGCACAAAAAAAATTTTGTGCCATGATAGTCAATCAAAAGTCACGTGATTACACTCTCCCCTTAAAGTACAAGTAAAAAGGAATAAAGGAAAAATGGATATTATTGTTAGTATTATGATACAAAATAACAAAAAGGTAAAAAAACGCATTAATATTAAAATAATTAGTATTAATAAACAAATATTTCTATATCTGCAAAGCAATAAATTATGAAATATATGTAAATATATTGTATATAATTAAAGAAATAATAGAAAGAAGAGACAAAAAATTAAAAATATTGAACAAAAGAATAAAGAAATAAGAGATAAAAATAAATAAGACAAAAAACGCATGCATGATTAAATGATTAAATCACATACAAGGATCAGTCTAATTTTGATTGGCCAGAAAATACGTTATCGTAAAATTATGGAAATCTGTATTTTAAAAAATCATGTACATCATATAGCAGGTGTGATATAAATAAATCGTGACTGAAATTTGTGTTCAATTTGTGTTCAATTTGTGTTGATAATTCTAGTAAAAAATTATTAATTTTGGCCAAATTTTGTTAAATTTGTTAAATTTGTTAAATTTGTGTTGAATTTGTGTTGAATTTGTGTTGAATTTGTGTTGTGTAATTTTTTATTTATCACAAGAGGATGATATTTAGTAATTGCATGTATAATGTACAAGATTTTTTTTATGATTTTTTTAAGAAATGTACACAAAATATTTAATCAGAATATAATTGTTTTATTTTTAAATATGATATATTGATGATTTTTTTTTTAAAAAAAAAAATTGATTTTTTTAAAATTCAATAAAATGTGCTAATAATAAATTGGTTTATTTTTAAATGTGATATATTGATATTTATATTTAAAATAATTCATGATTTTCAATTATTTTTAATTAAATTAAATTGATTAAAAAAAAATTAATTTTTTTAAGAAATGTATACGAAATATTTAAAATTCAATAGAATGTGCTAATAATAAATTGTTTTATTTTTAAATATGATATATATATTGATATTTATATTTAAAACAATTAAACATGTACATGATTTTCAATTATTTTTAATTGAAATCAAACTAAGATTTTTTTTATTTTTTGATTTAATCATATTTATATTTAGATAATCCATATCCGTATGAGATTTAATTAATATGTTTAATGATAAAAAGTCTAATAAATTAAATTTTAATTGAAACAAAAAATAAAATCAAACCAAAGAGGTATTGTTCAAATTTTATTTAAAGTGACATTTTACGACTTTCTTTCAAATTTTTACTCATCCCAAAATCAAATTATAAAATCAAATCTAATCTAATAATGCCTTGCCACATACGTTCACGTCGTTCCCATTATAACGTCCATTGAAACTGGGCTATGATAGATGAACTTGTTGACATACGCTAAGACAGAAACTGCGCCTACTACAATATTAATGGTAAAAGCCGCCATGATTTTTAGGACTCTGTTGCCAATAGGTTCATATGACTAATATCTATAATTTCTTTAAGAAAGAATTTAAATTCAAATTAACCAATCCATTTAATTGAATCAGAATAAATAGAATATTTCGAACGAGGATTTCTGGGCAACAGTGCAGCCAAAAGTGGAGGAACCTCGTCAGGGATTACCATGTAAGTAAATAAATAAAATTACATTCATATAAATTAAATATATTTATTAAATATTCAAACTGATTTTGATATTTAGAACTATGTCCTTTATCGTAATGGTAACCCTGAGCGGCGGCTGTGAATGCATACCGGCCAAAGATATTATCGCGAATTTAGAACGAAATTTTGGGAGAGGCCGGGTAATTATACTATAATAAAATTTATAATTAATATTTACGTTCATGTTTTAAATTTGATAAATTTGATTAATTTTAGTCACGCGTGATAATCGTAGGGCAAGGAGAAACTTACCTACGTATCGTAGAAGAAGATAATTATTTTTATTTTTTTATTATTTATTAAGTGAGTAGCTAGACCCAGTTCGTACCAAATATCGACTGGAGACTCACATTTTTTTTGGACTATGACTGATACTGACGTCCACGTCATACAGCCTGGGTACTATTTTATAAAATAGTAGCGAACAAGTATCAAATATGTATTTTTTTATTAAGTTATAATAAAAATTAGAATTTACTTTAATTTTTAACATAAAAATTGTAAATAATAAAAAATTCGTAAATAAAAATAAATTTGCTTTCCCAAACTTTAAAAAAAAGGTGTTTATATAAAAGAAAAGGTGTTTATATTATTTTTGATTATTCAATAGTATCACATGCCCCTTGTATATATTCTACTGCATACGCAGCTTTAACGATCGAATAGTAATATTACGCAGGTTTACAATCTCGTAAATTTTTGAAATATTTTAACCGTAATATTACGCAGGTTTACAGTCTCGTAAATTTTTGAAATATTTTAATCGTAATATTACGCAAGTTTACAGTCTCGTAAATTTTCAAAATATTTTAACTGTAATATTACGCAGGTTTACAGTCTCGTAAATTTTTGAAATATTTTAACCGTAATATTACGCAGGTTTACAGTCTTGTAAATTTTTGAAATATTTTAACTGTAATATTACGCAGATTTACAGTTTTGTAAATTTTTGAAATATTTTAACCATAATATTACGCAGGTTTACAGTTTCGTAAATTTTTGAAATATTTTGACCGTAATATTGCGTAAATCTTATGATATTGAAAACTTGTGTAATATTTTAACCGTAATATCACATAAATCTTACGAAATTGTAAACTTACGTAATATTTTGAAATTTTCGAAATATTATGCCATAAACTTTCATAAACTTACAAAATCGTAAACTTACACAATTTTTTGCACTATAAAATTTCCTGATGTAATATATATTAATACTTTATTAGTTAGGATTTTTTAGAATCTAGTCCACTTTTGATTTAAAATTTAGACTTAAAGATTTGCAAACTAGATTCTAAAACCAGGTTTTTGATCTAAAATCTAGGATTTCACTATTTCTAGTAAGTGGATTTTACATACATATGTAGTTATAATACATTTAATAATTAGATATCAAATATAAACTAATTAATTCTTCATATTTAACAACCTGCATTTTTTTTAAAAAGTAGTTCATTTGCCTAATAATTTTACTTGAAACTATATTAATACCCTTTATTGAATCTAAGTAATTTACAGCAACTGCTATTTCAAAAGCAATTGAATTCTTTTCTATATTTTGATTAATAAAGATATGATCAATAATTGAATTTAAATAAGTATATTGTAAATCATTATTTGGATTGAATAATTGATAGATTGATTTAATTTTTTATAACATTTACATATTACTTCAGAATTCTGAAGTTTTGCCCTTTATTATATATAATTTGATGATTTTCAGCTTTTAGTTTTACAAGTTTTACAAATTTTACATGAATGGCTTTTTTAATATGTTATATAATGTTATTTTTTGCTTGTTAAGAAAATTATTGAACCTATTAAAAATCATAATATATTATATATATATATATAAATTATTTATAAAAAAATATTAAATTTAATAACATTTCCATTCATTTTTCTTAATTTTGCTAAATTTATCTTGTCTTGCATCAAATAATACATCATGACTATTTAACTTTTTTAGATAAAGTATAGATTGCTTAGCTTATTGCATCCTACAATATATTAATTATTGAATAAAGTTAAAACTTCATCTACTATTAAAATAAGTCATCCTATAATTTAAAGTAAAGTTTATATATAAAATTCTTTGATTATGATTTTTTTCCTTTTTACTAAAGTAAGGTTTTATATGAAAATAAAATTTTTACCAGTAATATATCTTAATAGTAGGTGGGTTCTATAAAGTTGCTAATTACTATATAGCAATATGTATACTTTTACTTCAATCTATTTTATATTATTTCATTTTGATTATTTAAGTCACTATTGGATTTCACATCCACATATATCTTATTAACATTTTTTTGGATTTTCTAAATTATCGTAAACATTTGAATTTGCATAAGTTACATATTGTAAAGTATTGATTCAAATTCTAGAAATGATACATAATTAAGTTAATTATATATAAATAAAAATAAGGTTTTTACTTCAAATTACTGGAGGTGATCATCACCAGTTGGCCAGAATTATCAATTTTTACTGGCACTATATTTTTTAATGCTGGTCAATTGACATAATTTCAGTTACTGGTGATCATCACCCCTGATAATAATTAGATAAATTCTAAAAATAATAAAAAATAAAATAAAATTAAAAAACTTACTTGTTTTTTTAAATATTACTATTTTCTTTTTCTATAGCTTTTCTTCATTTGGAATTTACTTTATTTACTTCTCAACTTAAAAGCTCTCCAAGCCTGTTGGATAGCTTTTGCACTAATATGAAATAAGCAATTTTCATTATTCGCCATATTATCACAGGTCGAAATGCTAAAAATCGGCAAAAAAAATGGCACGAAAAGCAGTGGCTATTCTTGGCTATTCTTGGCTATTCTTGGCTGTTTTTGGCTATTTGCGAATTAACCTATACTAAATAGTTTATATAAATTTGCGAATAGTTTCTGCAATTCTAGCCATTTTTTTTGCCTGTTTTTGGTTATTTGACGTGTGTATATTTATAATAATTACGCTATGGATATAAAGAATAATTCATAAAAATCTCATCAACTTCATCAGAACTGAGTAATGATACATTTCCTCCTTTTTTCATATTCTTTCATATAAAATCAGAATATGTAAGATTCTTTTTAGATGATTTAGTAATACATTTCTTTAGATGATTGTTAGCACATTCAATGGTATTTTTACAGATAATTACCAAGAAGTCATATACAGTACAATAAATATGAAATGAGTGTCTCTCAGCTTTAAATCCCCATCTTTATATGATCTTTCAATCATTTGAATAAATCCATTCTTAGAAAAGTGTTTTAGGTTATTTTCAAGAAGTTTCTTAAATGGATAATGAACATGAGAACACCACATTTCTGGTTTTTCACCACTATACCTACCTATATTGCAGATTGTTTAATGCCTGCACTACTACAGGATTTAAGCCAGAATAGTAATTAGTTTTAACCATTTTTACGATTATAAATAGTTTATAACATTTTATAGTAATTTCATAGATTTATAGTGTTTTTAGCAATTTATAGCAAGTATATTATAATAAGACATCATATTCATTTTTATTTGATTACAAGCATATCGGGAATTTATATCTCGAATTTACATCAATTTGTGGCATGAGATGAGTTACAGATCACCAATCGAGTTCCTGAGCCGTTTTCTTGCTAACCTTTTAACATATACACGTATTCATTTTTCCGATGCTGTATACATAAAATCATGTGCGCGTGAACAATTGTTCACGCCAATCACTTTTACATGGGTTAAATGTACACATTTGATGTTCGTACTGTTTGTACAATAAAACGATTATGTATAAAAAAATTGGCATATAAACGATGCACATACTCATCCATGTTCAGTGTTCACATATAAGGTTGCAACAAAAAATAATTAAGGTAATTGATATTTCGCATTGTAACATTTTTTTTAAATATGAAAACAGTGCATACATATAATCAATATTAATGAATATAGACTATCACAATACTATTTAATCGTCCCAACATATGAATTTTTATGCACCACCTAACTAAGCTCTGACTATCGGCACACGTATTTTCTTAGGTGAAGAATTTGACTTTCGATAATATGGGTGAGGGAGATTTGATGATTGAGTTGATGATGATGAATTTATAGTACAAATAGTAGATCTTACCCTCTCTTACGTAAATAAAAACAATGAGATTACATTGCGAAGCGACTTTTTTGAAGATCATGAAGTAAGGTTCTTATCAATAACTAATATAGAGGTGATTATGTTTAAAAAATTCGCGTTTTCCGTTGGAAGCAATACTTTCGATAATAGATTAAAACGGTAAAGACCTTCATATGCCAAATAGATGCTAAAGATTTTAATCTCACTTCCTATTATTTGTTTTATATCTAATTAGCTTGGCAATCAAGCATCAGCAAAGTTATAATAGTGGTACTGTACTTACCACAAATTAATATACCGTACATTTCTAGACCAGCCACATAACCGTAAATATTAATTATAAGGTATAAAGACCCTTTCATGAATTCTGCTAATTTAATTACACTTTTATTTACGGTGTCAGGGCAATGTGGTGGCTTAATCTCACCAAATATAAATTCCCTATCAATATCGTCGATTTTTGAGAGGATCCGGAAATCTGGCTTTCTACCATGTCTATGCCCATCTAATAATCGTCTCTCCTTGGAGCTTTCAGATTCGCTATTAGCTCTTTATTTCAATAATGAAATGTAATCATTATTTATATATCTAGTATACTGTAGTGATCGCATAAGACTTACCAAACTAATGAAAGCTCGATGACAGTATCGATGAATAAACGTATCTTCGTCTAATTTCTTGTCCTCAATGTAACTCTCCGAGGATAAATAGGTAAAACTGCAAGGAAGAAAATGAGAGTTAATAATACCATTAACAAATATTTTTTATTAAATTTAGAACTTACAAATTTCTCGAAACAATCTGGACACAATCAAAAATGTCTTCATCTTCGTCCGTTAATAATGAATTCCCTTTCGACCAGTTGCTGCGCCACTTTTGTATTGAGTAATTTTTTCACTCAAAAACTAAAAAATACAAATAAACAAACTGATGTGTTTGCTGATTGCTTATAATAATATCAACGAAGGTACTTACCCTGCTGTATTCGATTATACAAGATCAGCAACTCTGGCAACCCCTTCGGAGTTAGTGAACTTCGCTCCATGTCTTTTCAGAACATTCAAGGTATTCTGGTTTAAATTCACAGTACATAATCGACGATAGGCACCTGTAAATAGTATATATAAAGTTTAATCAAAATTCCGTAGTCTTGCATAGAAAAATACTTACAATATCAAACTAATTTCTTTTGCATATGATAAAGTCGGATTAGTTTTCAATTTTTCAATCGACTTTAACTGAAAATTACGAAAATCGGTAGAGATGTTGTGTCCATTTTGTGTTACCCACTATACAAAAAGAGGACAGGATCAGAATATATCAGGATAAAAATACCACAAAACAATATTTCTCAATGCTTACGTCATTTTCAGATACATTATTTATGACAACTTTATCAATCGCGTGACTCCATGACAAGACAAACTTGAGTAATATGAACCAAATTAGTCAATGCCAAAATTGTGGCAATGTTTTTGAAAGATTATGTTATCATCGATTAACACTAACCTTGTATTTCGTTGAATCTTCCCCTGTCTGTGCTATAAAAGGACTATTGTCGACCTCACGTGTAATCCTTACATCAGATTCATAACGATCGTTTGACTTTAAAGAGCAATACAAATTAGAAACGAGCTTATGCAAATCATACGACAAATAAAACGAAAAAAAAATTACTGGAGAGGCCTCAATTGATGTATCCTCAACTTCGGTCTATTCTTCATTATAAGAATTATACATGTAGTTATAACTTGGAGGGGAGGAGGAGTGTGACTGTGAAGGTTGGGAGGAGGAGTGATGGTTGTAAAAGATTCCTCGGCTGGTCGTTTTCTTTCATTCTTGAAATTCACATTCATTCGTTAGTAATGTACAATTTATAGATGCAGAACAAAAGGTGTAAAAAAAACATAAATAACATCTTACTCTTCTCGCTGATGTTATGGGTTCGGATGCAAGTTCCAGGTTTGCAATTACACCATCACTCAGAGCATCAGCGTAGCACTGGACGTGCGTTACAGCTTGAATAACACCATTAATCTATACTATTACAAATACAATTGTAGTCAGTTCCGTATCTATACAGTTAATATTGAAGTTTTACCTTATGAAGTTCCAAATCCGTCTTTTCTGTTCTATCCAAAGAATACGCGTCTCGTTTTCGACAATGAGCCACAGACAGTTTGTCTATATCGTTACCACTTTTACGTTGGTTCTAAAATCACAAAAAAAGAAGGCCATTAGTTCGGAAAGTCTTCCTGATCTTTCTGTATCTCACTAAAGCTAAAGCTCTGGGCTGCAGCAGGCTACGACAAACGAACAGTTCATCGAAGGAGCACCGAACAGCTGCACTTCCTAGTCGTAGATAATCAAATGGCTATTTAGAATCTCCATTCGCTCGTAGCTGCGACACAACGGACGAACAGTCCATCAGAGGAACACCGAACAGCTGCACCTCCTTGTTGTGATGAAAAAGTTCATATGGAGACTCTTATCCTGAAGCAGCGCCCGCACCCGCAAAATATAATATAATTATTCTTACCTTTGCTAGTTGACAAAAGAGCGTGAGCTTTTCTAATTATCTTGTCATCGTGTCATCTGAACTTTTATCAACAATATCACGGAGAGTTTTGAAGAGTTTGTCAGAGGACTTGTTATAAGTAAGCTTTTCGGGTTCCTCTTTGTAAGTGCTAATCCAATTTTATGGTATTGAAAAATATCCCAGGCTCAACTTCGGTTTCGTCAAAGTAATTAGCCATTATATTGGGCTAAGGAATTTTTATTTTATTTTATAGTTAAATTGGACGCGTTGGACTAAGGGATCACATGAAGAAATCACTAAAGAAATTTTTTTATTTTTAAGATATAGACACGACTGGAGCTTAACAATACATAAGGACAAACATAAACTACTAGTCTAATAAATCCTAGATTAAAGATAGTGCCCAACCTCTCTAGAGGAGCCAGAAGAAGTCGCCCTGCCCGTTATTAAAAAAATCACTAAAGAAATCTACTAAGAAACTATTTATTTGATGACCTTAATAGTTGAACTTTACACGTGATCATCACCACATCTTGACCCGCTGCATGCACGTTGTCGATCACATATATTCCATGAATAGGATCGACAACGTGAATTTTTAAATCTTGAATGATTTCGGACATTTTACTGCAGATTTCAGTATTTTTCAATTTTTCTAAAAACTTTTTGTGCGCTGAGTCCGATCACTGCTGCACACTGGCTGCACAGATCGTTTCACAGGGCTTAACGATAATTATAAAAAAAATAATTGTTAAAAAAGTTTTAATAAAACTCTTAAAAAAAAAAATAAAAAGTTTCGATTTGATCAAAACCTTTAAAAGTTTCGATCAAACTATCAAAACTTCCTTTTTAAAAAAAATTTTTTGACGCAAGATTTCAGTATGTGCAATTTTTTTATTTATTTTATCCTTCTTTAAATGAGTATTATTAACATTTTACATTTTTTTAGCTAGGCGGTTCTTTAGGTTTCTTTGGACGTGAAATTTTGGTAAGTGCAAATTATTACTTTTTCTTCTTTACTCCGACTTCTAATTTACATTAACTGACAGTTTGTTCTCTTTCTTTAATAGACAGTTAGTTCTTTGGCTTTTTGTACATGAATTCAGTAAGTTTTTCTTTGTTTCTTTAACAAAACGGTTATTAATATTTCATTTTTTTTTAGGCAGATCTATGAGGTACTATCATAGGATTGATTATATGAAGGTTGATTTAAGCTGAGTTGATTGAATTAAAGACAAGCGTCCTGTATACAGTATAGTACCTTTGTAAGATCATTTGATATTATGATAGTACGGACACTAGAGTCATGGGATCTCAGTGAGAAATCATTTAATTCATTTCTCTTAATAAAATGTTTCCTAATGTTTCATTCATCCCTTTTTTTAGATGGTTGTTTCTTCGGATTTCTTTAGACGCATAAGAATTTGGTGAGTGGGTTTTTCTTTGAGTCAACTTATTATTTTAACAAAACGTCCGTTAACATTTCAACACTTTCTTTTTTAGGTGAATCTGGATGCATGGGAAACCTTTAAAAAAATGGCTTTTAACTTGTTTTTGTAGGGAAGAATTAGCTCCGACTTGATTGATACCATTGTCCAAATCAGGTTCCCACCTTGTTATAGTTGTATCACCAGGGGCGCTATGTCAATGGAAATTTAGTACATTGATCGCTTAAAAATCCGTGGCTATCCAATTATAACAAGAGGAACATTAGATAATGTATTTGTAATGTACTGTATTTTATAATTAAATTTCTACAATTTATTGTTAATAAATTAATATTATGTAATGTCCTACAAGACCAAAATACATTAGCAAATTTTTGGTTGTTAGCACTTCAAATAAAATAAAATAAAATAAAATAAATACGAAACAAAATAAAATATTTTTAACATCTTAAGAAATGATTTAGTCAATCATTGTATACTCGCAGATACATTGCACAAATGTCTCGATTAATTTATTCCAAACTATTTCGAGACTGATTTTTGTAAAAAATGTCGTCACAAGATAGATACGAATTCAAAAATATTGGGCGTCGAACACGTGACTGCTAACCAGGTTTCTGGTAATCATGGAATTAGTATTCTCGGAGGATTTGTTATTTATGTTATTAGTTCTGAACGAATTTTACCAAGAAAAATAGCATTTAAAAAAATAGGTTATAAATTTGAATTTATTTAAATGTTATCAGTTACATAATATCAAAGATTCGCTAAATAATAATTTAGAAAAGTATAGAAATAAAAGTATAAAATACGATATAAATTTAAAAAACTATCATTAAATCATTTTCCATAAAAAAGTCGTAAACCTGTTTCCTTAAATATTGTTCACAGGCTCTGGTTAAACTTTCTGCTAATTCAGTATTTTGCACCTTATTATGAATCTTATTTCTTGCTGATTCCCGTTTAGATTTAGATTTATTATCATCTTTTAAAAAAGTATCCAAAAAGACGATAGCAAAAAAAGAGACCAAAACCTCTTTATCAAAACGTCTTGCGCCTAAAGCATCAATATAATACTTAAGAGCTTCAATGGTTTTATCATCAAACGTTATTTTAAATTTTCCAGAAGCGACACTAACAATTCTATCTTTTTCTGACACAGATTCGAGTAAGCGATTGAGATCGTTTTGATCTTTTAAACTTTTATAAACAGGTTCAATTTCATCATCTTTTATTTCAAACGTGTGAATGAACATTGGCTTTTTATTAAATTCTATACCAAGTTCGATCAAGTAATCCATACAAGTAACTTTTAATTGATCGAATTGTTTGAAAAGACCGAGTTTACCATCAATCCATTTTTTTGCTCTTTCATAAACATCTTTCCATTCATCATGGTAACAATTAAAAAAGGTTTCCAAGTAAACCATAACAAATACGGTCTCCTAAATTAACAAATCTAATCCGATGTTTTTTCCAGTACGACATTCAATAGATTCTTCGAACGTTTTGCCTAGTTCGATTTTTTTAAGTTGAAGTTGTTCATTAATGATTATATCATATAAGGGTAATGAACTATCGCTCTTTTGAGAATATTTAATGTTGTTAACATCATCAATGATCGCATTCATTTGAAGCTTTTTAAAAACCAACTCTTTATAATATTCGGTAATTTCAATTTTAGTGATAGTTATTTGTTTGAATTTAGGTTCATCCTCAGGCTTTCTTTTTTTGATCCACCTTCCATCTAATTCTATTACTTTATAACTTGATTTATCACCAGAAACAGCTGGTAAAGAGAATGGTTTGCCAGGAATGGCTTTGATAAGTTCTATAACTTCTTTTAAACTTGATCCATGTCGATGGCCAACACCACCATAGGAATGATATAAATCATCCTATCAAATGAAAAAAAAAAGAACAAAAATGAATGTCAATTAATGTAAAATCAATTAACAATTTCTTTGAAATGTGTTATACAAACTTTTATCCGCCAGGTCAATGCCTTCAATGTCTTTGAATTTGTATCAGGATAACATTTTTCAAAAAATTCAAGAACATCATCGGAAATACTTCTATCTGAACTAAGAAACATTACAATTGAATTCTAAAGATAAAAAAAAAAATTAATAAAACTTAAAACTTTTGTAAAAAAAAAAATATCTTGCAATTAAAATGGTACCCACATTTCTATCAATATATAGAATATGTAGCTTAGGATATAATCCAATCAACAACTTGATGATCTTATCCAGTTCATCGATACTTTTAAGATCAACAGTAATTGGTAAAGCGTTCCCAATATTAATTCCTGCTATTTTCAAATGGCTATGAAGTTTTACAACAAACTTGTCGACAAAATCTTGGCAATTATTGATCACTGCAATTTGTGGAGACAACAAATCATCTCCGATAATTGAGTTTATGATTCGTTGTTCCAGTTTATCCAATCTTGATAGATCACTTGATGTTCTGAAACATAGATAAGATGATCATCCTAATAATAAAAAGTTTTTTTTCAATCTCAACTTTCCAAGTAAAAATAAATAAATGATATAATAGAATTAGATAACGTTTTACCAGTTTATTAACAATTTTACAGAATGTCTGGCTATGATCCCTAAAAAGGTCCGCAAGGAAAGAGTGTTTATCCCAGAGATTTCTTTTAGATTCTAACTGAAGTAACGCGTTTTCGACTAAAAGTATAGTAGTATTCAATACTTTATTTTTCAAATCATTATTTATTTATTTATACAACTTTCATTTCATAAATACCTGTAGACATGTTTTAAATTAAGCAAAGAGTTTTATAATAATTTCACTTTCGAGGTCAACGAATTTTGTCTGAAATGAAAAATTCTGTGTTTGGACCTTGGGGAAAATTCGTGTGTATGGTGCATAACACCTAAAGGCATCAATAGTCCGAAATTTATTTTTATGCCGATCATTACTAAATATAGTTAGATCATTACTAAATAAAGTTAGATTATTACTAAATTTGGTAATAAAGATATTGATCATTTTATGTATTATAAATTAAATTAATATGATTGGTTAAAATCATTTTCACGTGATTAAAAATTCCAAATTTTTCCCATTTACATATAAAATTATATAAATTAATATGAAAATACATCAACTTTAAATCTTAATAGCTCCTGAAATATGACAGTTATGGAAAAAATAATCTGATAATTCGAAAGAGAAGAACTTAAAGTATAATATTATCGGTTTATATTTTCAATTATCATAAAATTTTATTAAGTAGTTAACATTTTAAAATCACTAATTTTATTTGATGTCTTTAGATGTTATGCACCATATATATATATTTTTAAACAATACTGTTCTTTCTTTTTTTGCATTTTCAGCATATATCTCTTACATATGATAACAGATAATCATTTTTTGTTGGTACCTCGCGTACATGGGAACATTTCACTATTACATTATCTTTTTTAGATTTATCAATAATTTAAAATCAGTTCAACAACTGGTTATTTCTTTACGTATATTCCGTAACAAATTGCATATGCTATTCCGTTTACCTTTATTTGATACAAAATCGTAATTATTGCTAAATTAGTTTATAATAATAAAAAATTTAAATGAAATAGCATGATAATAATATTAAAGGTATAATTTCTGGCTGAAATTATATAAAAAGGAAAATTATTCTACCATTCTTACATAACGTAATTTTCTTATAGCATTTTTCTGCATTATCGTAAAGTGACTAAAGTGTGATAGATCGGTGTTTTCCTCAGCATGATTCAATTAGCACACAATAGTTATTGTGGCAACTATATTCGCAAAAAAACTTGTTAGAAAGCCAAGTTTTTTTAGGTTGATTAATATAATGTAAACATTTATGCAAATCAAATACAAAATTTTCCTCGGCGTGATAGATTAAAACATATCCCTGATCAGCACCATTTATACAGTTATCCGATTGTACTTATACCTACTGGATGATCAATTTATATATATTTATTTATGCGTTTCTAGTACATATTTACTCTAGATAACTAGACAAATTATTTATTTTGTAATGTTAATAGTAAAATTACTACATTTAACAAACTTAAGACGAAAATTATCAATTAAATCATCTTTACGCTTTAAATTAAGGATGGGCCCTCAAATGATTTTTCAAATCCGCAATATTGCGGATTTTGGAGTCAAATTGCGGTTAGTAATCTGCAATTTCACAATTCTGATTGGCTAATGTTTTTAAATAATAAATTATTTTTTAAACGTTTATAACGATAAATAAATAAAAATGTTTTTTAAATCAATATAATAAATTTATTTATTTATTTGTTTGTTTGTTTATCATTCGTCTTAAGCATAGACCGATATTTTTCTAAATTGCATAACTGTGCCGTTTCTTAGAAAAAATTCTGGACAATTTTGTCCATTTTTAAAATAAGTCTCCCTGCTATATATATTTTCATCCAGCAACCCTATAAAAAGAAAAGAAATGTTAGTGACGTTTCTTTTTAAAGAAAATTAGCAACAAACATCTTTTCCTTCAGCTCTCCCTTACCTCAATTTCAAAATTCTGGTCGTGTCTTTAATTATTAAAACCCTACGAAAAGAAAAAAAAATAAATTAATTAAATTTATCAAAAAAAAATAACGAAAATTTTCCGGTCCTCCCTTACCTCAATCCAGAATTCTGGTCATACTTTTCATCTGGCAACTCTACAAAAACGAAAAAAAAAATAAATTAGTGAAAATTATTAAAAAAAAGTAACAAAATCCCTTCCCGGTCCTCCCTTACCTCAATTCCAGAAGTTTGGTCGTGCTTTTCGTTTGGCAACTCTACAAAAATGAAAAAAAAATAAATTAGTTTAAAAATATTAAAAAAAAAAGCAACAAAAACCCTTCCTGGTCCTTCCTTACCTTAATTTCAAAAGTCCGGTCATGCTTTTCTTCCTGGCAACTCAACAAAAACAAAAAAAAATAAATTAGTTATTAAAAAAATAATGAAAACCCTTCCCGGTCTTCCCTTATCTTGAGCTTTTCATCCGGCAACACTACAAAAATGAAAAAAAAAATAAATTAAAAAAAAAATAACAAAAATCCTTCCCAGTTTTTCTCTTACCTCAATTTCAAAAGTCCAGCCATACTTTTCGTCCGGCAACTCTACAAAATCAAAAAAAAAAAAATTTATTAAAAAAAACAACTTGCTGTCCGGTTTTTTCTTATCTACATGACTCCATTTTAAAAAGTTCAGTCATAATTTTTGTCCGGAAACTTCAATAAAAAAGAAAAAGAGATCATCAGATGATTTGTACTACGCAATTCATCTGATAATCTGTGTCAGACTGGCGGACTATAATTGGCAAATCCGCAAATCCGCAAATGTTCCGCAATTTCGTAAAGTACCGCAATTGTACTGCAATTGAATTGCGGTACTTTAGATCATTTGCAGAATTGCAAAATATTTGCGGAATTGCGAACAATTGTGAATTGCGGATTTGCAGATATTTAGACTTCAAAATCCACAATGTTCCGCAATACCGCAAATCGCAATTATTCCGCAATTGCCTATTTGCGGCGTCATCCTTACTTTAAATAAAAAAATTGTGATATTTTGAATTTCAGTGAATGGTTCTGTTTTAGTCTCTTTCTGAGATGATAAATTTTCAATTCTTTGTTCCGTATTTAGATTTTTGGCAGATTTTTCCAAATTTTCTTGCATTGAAATATCCTTTTATAATTAAAGTGTAAAAAAATCAATAATTATAATGATAATTTATAATAAAGAATTAATTAGATACCTTTGAAATGCCTGGAAGTGTTAACTTTGCGATGTCCAATTTTTGCTTTTCATTTTGTGTTTGATATCTATAAAATAAATGAATTTTA
Organism: Rhizophagus irregularis; assembly: GCF_026210795.1. Classification (NCBI taxonomy): domain Eukaryota; kingdom Fungi; phylum Glomeromycota; class Glomeromycetes; order Glomerales; family Glomeraceae; genus Rhizophagus; species Rhizophagus irregularis. Next base: position 985,185 of record NC_089436.1, on the reverse strand, counting down.
ATGACAAAATAAAAAAATTAAATATTATATTATAATATATACTAACGCATTTAATTCTGCAATGGACCGGTGCAATGTTACATTCATTATAGCTTGTGAATCCAATCCTTCGTCATTTAACTTTTGTGCAGTACGTTTTCGTAATGAATGATTTACAATTCTTCTGTTTATGCAGTCAATACCCGTAATATTACAAATACATTCCAGATAATTTATCTCGACCTAAATGAAAAGTAAAATACCAATTTTCTAAATAATATATTTAAATTTATTAGTTTGTGTTAAAAATATTGTAGAGAAAGAAATCATATAAAATTATACCTTCAATATCTTTATTAATACGAAGAAAAAAGTTTCTTCTGCATTATTATTAGGCCGTAAACTCAAGTATTTTCTAATGTCATGACATGCTCCATATGTTCCTGGTTCATCTGGTAGAATAATATGAACAGGTTGTTGATTAGAATTTGTTTAGTGATAATATCTTCCCTTCTCTATCATCACGTTTTTTAAAATGGCTAGCCATAATACTATGATATGATCCTCCTCTACATGCTGTACAACATCCTACCCATAAAAAGACTCTTCTTAATAATCCATCTGGTGAATTACTTGATATATCAAATTGTTTAAAGATTTTTACCATTTCTTCATCAGTAAGAGGATCAGCTCCATTATATTCACTATTATTGATTTCTTCCAACTCTATCATTCTTGTATGTAATGTATCACGCACTATTCTAAATTTAAAATCCTCATGTATATTGAATGGTTCTCTATCTTTAAACATTTCCTGATAAAACGGATTTATAGCACATATACCATTATACAGTGAGTTTGCTTTGTATTTCTTTTTATCTTTTGTTTGAATAACTATAATAAATTCACATAACAACATTGCAATAATGGCCTTTTTGTCATAAAGGGTTATTAAATCTATGTTTGGTTAAGTGTCATTTACAAAGCTTTCAAATCTAGAAACCTATAAACGTGTATTTTTATTGGTATTTTTTGGTTTTGTGGAAGAGACATACTTTTGTAAAGTTTCTATACAAGGACGATCAAATGTTTCTTTATTAGACGATTTTGATAATGATTTGTGTATTTCAGAAAGTTGATTATTTTCTAAATGAGTTAATCTTCCTTTTAATTCATTTATAGTGACAGTATCATTACTTGAATTTAATAATTCGGAGGCTTTTTTGAAACTAGACATTTTATTTTGAAATTAAAAAGGAGAGGAAAAAAATGTAAAAAATGATTACAAATAGGGTATTTATATTTATTGATATTACACAATAGATTAAAATAGTCTAAAATAGTCTAAAATAGTCTAAACTATATAAATGGCAGGGAATAAATCAATTATTTCCTGGCTAATTGGAATAGTAAAATTTTACTTATTCCTAATTAGCCAGAAGATAAGTAATACTTATCTGATATATCTAACACAATAATAACGTAATTATTGCAAAACAAATACAAAACTTTCCTCAGCGTGGTAGATTTAAAAGCGGTTACACATATATCGCACACAATAGTTATTGTGGCTAAAGATGTTAGTCTTAATTATTTTTTAAAAAATTTTGAATTACGGCTATAAGATTTTTATAGCCTTAATTAATTACGGCATATAAAAATTTTGTATTACAACACTTTTTTGAATTACAGCTAATATCTTTAATTGTGGCAACTACATTCACAAAAAAACTTGTTAGAAAGCCAAGTTTTTTTAGGTTTATTAATGTAATGGAAACATTTATGCAAAACAAATATAAAATTTTCTTAAGCGTGATAGATTAAGATATATCGCACACAATAATAACGTAGTTATTGCAAAACAGAGAATTGCGAATAAAAAATTTTCCTCGGCGTGATAGATTTAAAAGCAATTACACATATATCGCACACAATAGTTATTGTGGCAACTACATTCACAAAAAAACTTGTTAGAAAGCCAAGTTTTTTTAGGTTTATTAATATACTGTAAACATTTATGCAAAACTAATAATTGTGAATACAAAATTTTCCTCACCTTATAAAAAATATTGTCCAAACATTGTTCAGTTTTTTGTTCAGAAAATTGACCCATTCCAAACATTTACTTGACATTTATTGGACATTTATCATGATATTGTACGTTTTTTATGTGGTTAAAAATTCTCAATCTCCGCATCTTGTATTAAATTGTAACAAATATTGTATAATAGCGTGTGTCCGGAAAATTGAACCCATTCCGAATATTTATTGGACAAACATTTTTTATAGAGTCAGCATGATAGATTAAAAGCGGTTACACATATCCGATATATCGCACACAATAATAACGTAGTAGTTATTGCAAAACAAAGAATTGCGAATAAAAAATTTTCCTTAGCGTGATAGATTAAAAGCGGTTACACATATATCGAACACAGTAGTTATTGTGACAACTACATTCACAAAAAACTTGTTAGAAAGCCAAGTTTTTTTAGGTTTATTAATATAATGTAAACATTTATGCAAAACAAAGAATTGCGAATACAAAATTTCCTCAATCCTCACCCTATAACAGTTTTTTGTTCGGAAAATCAACCCCGTTCCGAACATTTACTTGACATTTATTCATGATATTGTACGTTTTTTATGTGGTTAAAAATTCTCAATCTCCGCATCTCGTATTAAATTGTAACAAATATTGTATAATAGCGTGCAAGTGTTCGGAAAATTGACCCCATTCCGAATATTTATCGGACAAACATTTTTTATAGAGTCAGCGTGATAGATTAAAAGCGGTTACACATATCTGATATATCGCACACAATAATAACGTAGTTTATTGCACAAAATTTCCTCAGCGTGATAGATTTAAAAGCGGTTACACAAGTATCGCACACAATAGTTATTGTGGCAACTACATTCACAAAAAAACAAGCCAAGTTTTTTTAGATTGATTAAACATTTATGCAAAACAAAGAATTGCGTAAGGTTTAAGGTTTGGGTCCAGGAACTCTCAAAATACTGACTTTGTTTTTCGATTAACTAGCCAGTAGTTTTTTTTTTCGGTGTAGACTGTAGAGTATAGAGTATATAGTGTGTCACCGAATGGTTGGAATTAAGTTTTTTAGTGTCTACTAGTTCCAATATGTATTAATAAATTTAAAATAAATGTACATATATTATTTACTTATTATATACAGGTTAATAAAATGAATTTTTTATTGATAAATGAGAAAGATACTTAAAATTGGTATAATTATATACAGTAAAGTATTTATGTACAGTAGGCCACCATATTCATCATATCCACCGTATCCATTATATCCATCATCATCCGAATCGTCTGTCTTCATTCCTTTGGAAACAAGACTTCCAATACATTATTCTGATCGGGTCTCTCTGGGACCTCGTCATCTTGTTTTTCATCCACAGGATTATCAGTGAATTCCGTATTGGGTTTTTCGATGAAGTTGATCTATAATAGTTAGAATCTGAGAATTAGAAAATTTTGAAATAGTATCCGCACTATATGTTTTTATGTATTGAAGCTTGTCCATTCCTATTTTTTCGAATAAATCGTCAATTCTTAAAGCTTTCTGTGTTTGCCTACATAAAGTTTTGCGTTTGGTATCGGGAAGCTGTTTGATAATAAAATCATATACCTGACCTTTCGCTTTCTTTTCCCCAACTTTATTGCTGACCATAAAATCTTTATACATTCTCTTGAATTCTCTAGCATAGAAACACCAACGCAAAGTTTCTTCTCTATTGGTCGATTGCTTTCTTCTCTGCATCGCACGCAGTTTCATATAGACTAATAATATCAGGGAGGACCGCTCACTCTTCATTTCTCTCTAATGAAGTCTCACTATTTGGGCGAACTTGGTTCGCTGAAATTTCAGTCACAGTCGAGAGGTGCGGAGCATGTTTTTCTTTCATGGATGAATTAATTTCTTGAATTAAGCCCTATTCGTTTTTTCGCAGAAGTTTTTTCTCCCTATTCCTTTGCCTAATCTTTCACTAATCCTATCCTTATCCACTTTGTTCAAGAAAGCGTCTGTCTCTTTTTCCTCCGATGATTTATGATCACTCACACCCACATTCTATACATTCGAAGCCAGAATAATAAATAGTATTCAGGGAAGCAGAACTTTGAGTCTCTAACCCATCTATAGTTTTCTGCTCATTTCCTGAAACCATTTCCCCGTCACTTCTTTCATTGTCGTCCCTTAATTTCACTACTTCGGCCTTAAGCTCGGCAATTGCATCAGTAGTATCTGTCCTACCCTTCTCTAACTCCTCGATTCTACTCCTGAGCTCAGTATTCTCAGCTTCATGCTTGGCTTTCTCTTCCGCAACCTGCTTTAAAAGCTCAGCCTTCTCGGACTCAAGCCCAGTGATCTTGGCCACAAGTCTGGCGTTCTCCTGTCTAAGTAAGTCAATCTCAGATTCCATTTCGAAAAGACCCTTCACACACTATATGCAAACATTCAAATAAAATAAAACACGTGATTTTTGGCGAACCGAGTTCGCCGAAATTGCCAAGAAAAATTTTTTATTACAAGCGAAAAAATAAATACATAGTTTGGGACAGCGCCTATTATTTTTTGATAATTTTTTGATTCTAGCCCTCTTGCTAGCCGGAGAACTATCTACACTAACACGATCCTTCAACAACCCAACAATTATACCAATTACCCTTTTCACATTGTTTCTAAGTAATTCGGAATTTTCTTTAACGGCAGATTTCGTGAGATTAATTTGGCATTCGCTTCCGCTCGTAGAGTATATACTATCAGGAGTTTATATGATAAAATGCCACTCCACACCTGTGGTCACAATACCATAGATATAGTCGAAATAGTCGTTCGATCCGCAGTTCGTTTTTTCTTATTTGTTTGGAACGCACTTTCAAGTTGCGCCAGATTCTAAGAAATAAACCATCATTAATGTCTCTAATTTGTTAGAAAGCGAAAATGTGGATAGTGGGCTCACTTGCGCATATCCAATCTTAATATTTCGTGGTTTCCCTTCGGTGATACAGAGGAGGTCTTCCAGGCTTTTGATTGCGTAGTAATATAAAGACCAAACCCATTTTTTCCTTTCTATTCTTTATCTATTAATTATAAAGACTACATATTGTAATAATAGTTCATTCATTTTTTAACTGAGAAGAACAAAATTTCGCGCTAAATTCGCCATAAAATACGCGTTAATTATTTAAATACGCGTCAACATTTTCATAAAACACTTGTCAAACAAACATACTATCACCTTCTGTTGAAATGTTAGCAATTAAAGCAATTAAAGAAGGCCGACATTGCAGAATTTTTTTTCCGGTAATCTGCGATTTGCAGATTCTGATCAGTTCGATATCGGTCATATGACTGATCGTTGATAAATTTCTTTTTAAAAAAAAAACGGTTAAAAGATTGTTTTTTAAAGCCATTTTTTTTATACTTTTTATTTAAAAAACGCGAATTGGCAAAAGGTAAGTTCTTATTTATTATTTTACTAACGTTCCTTTCCATTTTTTTTCTTTAGGACGAGCTCTTAGACGAACCCGGACTTGAAAAATGAAATGTAGGTTAGCGGGAAGCGGGAGGGAAAGTTTTATTTTTTTAATACATTGACAAATTCTTTTTTTCTTTAGGTTGCCAGACTATTTAGACGAACCCGGACTTGGAAATCGGAATGTGAGTGCGTAAAACGGGAGCCGGAAAGGGAAATTTTTAATATATTGAAGAAACGTACTAATATTTCTTCAATTCTTTTTTTCTTTAGGTTGCCGGATTATTTAGACAAACCCGGACTTAGAATGTAAGGAATAGAGGGGGAGAATATTTTTTTTGATATTAAAGAAACGTACTAATGTTTCTTTTTTCTTGATTTTTTTGGTTGAGAGGGTCCAGATGAAGTTTGATCCATACCCGACATATTGACTATGCTTGCTTTGCAAATACTTCTTTTCAGCACGATTCATTCACCCCGTTGTTATATCACTTGTAAATTTCGCGGGAGAAAACATTCCCCGGATTTTCACTAGCAATTACAGCATTTCGTCACTATGTTAATCTCCCTTGCCAATAAAGATGACTTCAGGATTAGACATCCCCAAATCCTATATGCGAAATATTGATTTCCGGAAAAAATATCCATACCTGGATATTGTTTTATAGATATGATAGTAGCGCGAACTGGAGACATGACACGCAAAAATAAATGCAAATCGAATCTTAGAAAAAAAAGTAGATATATATGCGCTTCTTCTTCAACGGCTAAATAATCAAAATTAAGTCCAACCTTGTTTGCTATGATAATTATTTGAATGTTTCCGATATGATATTCCGATAAAAAAAACTTTACTAATTCTAGATTAGTTGGCTGTAAGAAAGATATTCTAATGTATAATTTATTTATTCATAATAAAATTTAATACATAGTAGTCAAAGAATAACTATAAAAAAAACTTAAGATCTTTTTGAAAAAAAAAATTTATTTACACTTTAGGTATACCGATTTCAGCGCCAATTTTCTTGCAACATGGACGTTCGCTAATATTTTTCCACCATCTAGCAACGTTAGGACGTTTGGGATCATTCCAAAAATCATGACCACACATAATAGCAAGTTGAGTAAAAGGAACATGAAGAATATCAGCCAAAGAAAATTCACCAGCAAGATATTCTTTACCCTCTAATAATTTCTCATAAACAGTTAAAGTGTTGTCAATTTCTCCAAGTGCCTCTTTAATAATTTCAGGATTTTTAGTTAAACCTTTCAATTCTACGACTAATTCTTCATCGACTAATTTAGATAGAATTGGGATATAATATGAGTTTCCTACTGAAATAAACTGATCTACCAAGGCGGCTTTTTTCTCATCAGTAGGAATAAGAACGGTGGAATTTTTCTTTCCTTGATATTTTTTCACCAGATAACGAGTTATTGCTTCAGTTTCATAAACTTTGAATCCGTCATCGATGAGAACGGGAACTCTTGCACTGTAAAAAAAGAAACATAAATAAGTTAAATTATATGATAATATTTTTAAGAAAGAAAAAAAATGTATTTACAAGGGATGATTACTGGCCAAGAACTCTGGAGTTCCGAGAACTTTAAATGTCGTTTCACTGAAATCATAAGGTAATCCTAATTCTTCGAGAGTAATGGACACTTCATGAGTATAACCTCCTAGAAACCCAATGAGTTGAATAGGCATTTCGATTATATTTTTTGAAAGGATTTTTTTTTTTGAATTGATGTGGGAAATTGAAAAAGTATGATTAAACAATCTATATGAATGCATTGTGTTTCACAAATGTATCAACTGACCATCGCATTACTTTTTCTAGAACAATCAATCGGAAAGTAATTGAGAAAAGGCCGGCTAAGTAAAAATGAAATTAAAAATGGCCCGCAGTTCCTTCAGTATTATTATCTAAACTGCTAATATTTTCTTTGCTATCTAACCATTTGCTAATTAACTTTACTGTACTATATTTCGAACCACTGTACCCATAATAAAAACTTTTATAGTCAAATCTTTTTATAATTGATGAATTTCACAAGCTACAGTTTGAGATAAAATGGATTTCCTGTGGAGTGGACTTTTTTATACTTTTCATTTTTTCTTTTATATAGATTTTATAATTTTTTATTAATTTTATAGAATTTAATTTAGTTTTTATCATTACTTATATAACTTATGGGTATAATGGTGGGTTTTGGATTGAGTCAATTCTGCGTCATTACATTCAGCATCCTATAGAAGGCACTTCTTTCAAAATTAAACAACTTAATGGGGCTATTTTCAACTACACTACACTATCTGTTGTAGAAGTAGATGAAGTCCATGCAGCTTATCAGTCCAGGTGCTTTCCTCTTAACATTGTATTAATACTGGATCCTATGATATATATACGGACTACTAATTGAAGTTTACTGATTGATTGTCATTTAAATTAAAAATTTTAAAATGCTTACAACTTTTTATTTAAATATTTATTTAAAAATCTGATTTGTAGTTTAATACTGTAGTATTTGTCTCAAAAAACAAAATTACTTGTTTAATTTTTTCGATTTAACTGAAACTAATCAAATTTTATTTATTTTATTTATTTATTTTATGTCAAGCAGGCAGCAAGTAAAACTATAATACAATCAAAGAAAGTATAGCACTAATAATTATTTTATGTGAATCCGTGGATATCATTAATTTTCAATATATACTAGTGTTCACCTGTTGTCTACGACAACAGTTAATATGTAATTCCGGCCAGAATTAAAAGATCTGCAAAGAATTTCCTTTTTTGGAAATTTGAGCAACACAATTTTTTTTAATTTCTCTGAAAAGTAACAGAAGACAAAATTTCCTTTTTTGGAAATTTGTGTAACCGACAATTTCCTTTTATGGAATCCTGCGTAACTCAAAATTTCAGTTTTTCGCCAGAAATAAAATTTCCTTTTTTGGTCTTGTGTAATATTGGCGACGAATAGGAGTAGGGTTACACAATTCAAATGACTTATTTATATGGTTAATCTAAACATAATGCCCACGTGATTGCAGTGTTTTTTAATATATAGAAGATAGATAAGGCCGTTCCAACTTGATTATTTGTTTAACGTCCACCACCCCCTCTATTTTTTTAAAAATTTGAGATCTAATAAATATATATTATTAAATACCTCCTCTATTTTTGAAAAAATTTAAAAGCTAATAAACATATAATGATAAATAATCCCTTCTGAAATTTTCAAATTTTCCTATGTTTATTTATTTAGTTTGTTTAACTTAAGCCCCCTTCCCCCTTAATTTTTTCAAAAGGTCTGGATGTTAAACAAACAATTAAGTTTTAACAGCCTAATGATATTCATGGATATTCCCATAAAATAACTGTTTATCCTCTGGAGACTAATGTCCTGTGATAAAAATAATTTATAAAAAGCTTATTTTATTACATTTTTATTATAAAAAGCTTATTTTATTTAAAAACATGTCACATCTAAACTTGCCCTTAAAAATTTATTCATTATTAAAAATGCCTAGAAAAAGCTGCAAGAATTCCAAGTTTTTAAATCTGTATTTACTAGTGCAAAAAATTTAGAAATCACAGCTTCTACTCCATTTCAGGTTGATTCTTTTTTTCCAAAATATTCAAATTCAACTTCATCTCTTAAAGAAAAACTTGATTTTTATTATCAGAAGACTAAGTACAGTCAACTCTTGTTATAACGAACCCTAGGTTCCAGATCCCAACTTTGTTATAAGGCTATAGTGAAGATTTTAAGAGATTTGATTAGTTAATTCGTTATAGTAAGGGGAAATTTATTATAGTTGTTTGAAAAATTCGCTATATTAAGGGTTTGCTATATCAAGGTTTGACTGTAATGCTAAAGTTACAAATACTGAAAGTCAAATCAAAATTGGATTATTCAGTTTGAAGAATTTCACAAGGAATACAATTATATTATACTACTTGAACAAATCACAGATTCCAAACTAATTGAAAAGCAAGTCTGTGAATATATTCTCAAATATTAAAAAAGAAAAATTCTGGCAAATATAAAGCAAAATCAATAAAACAAGCTGTTAATACTATTAATCATTATTTGGTAAAAATTTCTCCAATTCATAGAATTATTAATTTATATAACAAATATGAATTTCCAGATTTATTATAAACTGTATTAAATAGTAAAATGAAATATCTGCAAAAAAATAGATTTGGCAAAAAAGAAGAATCAATGGCACTAACTGCACAACAAATTCAAAAAATTCTTGCTGATGAATTTTTTAATTCAAACACTTATGAGAGTCTTTTATACCATGTATTTTTTTGAATTGCAACTAATTTTGCATATCAAGATGGAGAACATTAAGAACTTCATGTTGATCAATTCATTTTTCACCTAATGGTAATTTAATTTTTTTGCCAGTATCACAGCAAAAATAATTAACGTGAAATTAAAGGAGGTTCAGCAAAGGATATTTATCTTTCTTTAGATTTAAAAGTAATTACAAATATTAATAAATATCTTTCAAAATGATCTAGTGATACTCCTGAAAATTTTTACTTACAAGTTAACTCATTTTAGCATGAAAGTGGTATTTAGTATAGGAAAATATACTGTGGAGTTAATAGAATAGGAAATTTTATAAAAAACATTGGAAAATCAGTAAAAATAGATCTTCTACCTAGCATTTTAATGAATTACTCTAGTTGTAAAACTGTTATGCAAATTCTTCAGGATGCTGATATGCTGAAAGATGCTATAAGATGCTATAATGGAAGTAACAGATCACAAAAGTATTTAAGGTATTTATACATATAAAGAAGTAAATGAAAATATCTTACTACTATAAATACTTTAATTCATACTATAGAACTATTAAGATTTTTAATTCTTGATAATTCAATAAATACAGTCAAACCTTGATATAGCAAACCCTTAATATAGCGAATTTTTCAGATAACTATAATAAATTTCCCCTTACTATAACGAATTAACCAATCAAATCTCTTAAAATCTTCACTATAGCCTTATAGCGAAGTTGGGGTCTGGAACCTAGGGTTCGTTATAACAAGAGTTGACTGTACTAATATTACTGATATATCTATTAGTAAATATAGGATAAATAAATATTATACATATAATACCAAAAATACTTATAAATATCATATGTTAATCAATACTAAATTAAAAAATTATTTGAATTACAGAATATTAAGATTTTAACTTTTTTTGAAAAAAATCATCATAATTATATAAACATTGTAATATTCTAATTATCTGTAATTTAATTGAATAACTTTTTAGTAATTATTACTTTTAAATGATTGGTAAAATTTTCTGATTATTGTAAAATTATAAAAAGTATAGTAATAAAATTTCTTCTTTTAAATATTTGAAATTTAAATATGAAAAAATAATTTTTTTACTTTAAAAAAAAAAATCTTTTTCTAATTGTAATCTTATCCAATGTATTTATCTATAATTATAAATATTTAAATAATATTTTATTTATCCAATAAAATCTATAATAAAGTAAATAATAATAAGAATCAGTGATTAGGGTACTATCAAATATTACCTAATATTTTAAAGAAAGGAGGATAACTAAAGATTTTAGGTTATATACAATACTATATAAGGAACTATATATATAATATATTTTACTTAAAGGAAGAAGGATAAGCTTTTATATTAAAGTGATATTAGGTAATATCTAATAACACCTTAATATTATTTGCTAATATTATGAAGTTTAAAAAAAACTCTTTCCTGTACCGTTCACGTCCATTTTTCACACAAGAAATATTACGCTTTTTTCTCGTTAAATTACTAGAAAAATAGCACTTCAGTATTAAGACAAAAGTGTTCCTTAGTTTAAACAACACACTTTTTATTATCACTCTTTTCAGTTCGAACAAATTCACAAGGGCTTAATAGTCCTTTAAAGACATAAAAGTTTTGTTTTCTTGCGAAATTTTTCAAAAGAAGGCATAAATACGGCGCACCAATCAGATAAAGATGCCGAATAAAGAAATTTTTATCGGCTATACTTTTTCCCATCCAGAAAAAGTGAAACGGTATACGGGGGCTGATACGATATATTCCACCAGAAAAGAAAAGTCCTATATCCTTTTGCATGTGGATTCTTTACAAAAAGAGAAAGATATGTTGACGATTGTTACCAACAATAGACATATAATAAAGAAATATGATAAGCCTTATTTGATTAATTCAGATCGGCCTATGATGAATACTAAATACAGGATTTCAAAATACTTGACAAGTGTATTTTGTGGGTTACTTATTGACATAGAAACTAGAAACAAGTATTTTTTAAGAATACGTCAATTATTATTGGATAAACTTGTAGTTATTGAAAATAGATTGATGAAACAAGAAAAGAACAGGCAAACTACAACTTATATTAAATTTAATCATGGTAAACGAATATGGTATTTGGGGTTCTATATCCCATGCTCGTTTTGTAGTAACGTCTGTGCTTACGTAATGTCAAGAAATAGAAAAGTTTGTCAAAATTGTCGTTCAAAGGTGATAGTGACTTCTACACCTCCGCCGCAAAATGTGTTTAAGAATTTTAGTAAAGTTAAACAAGTAATAAGTAAACGCATAGGCGTGTCTAAGGTTGCTTGTCTAAACCTCTTCAAAATCCTACGATTAGTTTCGTCAAAATTTTACTATAGATTTATTATAGTTTTGGCAGAGTTTCGGCAGTTTCAGCATTTATAATAAGTTTCGGCAGTTTCGCCTTTCTCCAAAGTTTTGCCAGTTTTTTAATATAACTTTAATATAGTTTCGGCAGAATTTCACTTTTCGGCGAAACGCCATCTTGCCTAAACCCTACATCAGGAAATTTGTTTAGGCGTAATTTAGTGTAATATTTCGAAGGTGGTGTAAAATTTCGAAATATTACACTAAAAACGTAATATTACAAAAGTTTACGCTCTTAAATTTGAATAATTATAGTAATTTAAGAATATCTCGCTATCTACTAATCCAATTAAGACGATCTATAGCTCATTGGAATCAGCTCATCAAGACGAATCGAATGGTAGTAAAATCGTATCTTTACGTTTGATAGATGACTTTCTATTAATTTAAAACTTTACTGCATACTATAGAGCGTTCTATCAACTGTAGAAATGTGAATTTACTACCATTCGATCCGTCTTGATGAGCTGATTCTAATGAGCTATAGATCGTCTTGATTGGATCAGTAGATAGCGAGATATTCTTAAATTACTATAATTATTCAAATTTAAGAGCGTAAACTTTTGTAATATTACGTTTTTAGTGTAATATTTCGAAATTTTACACCACCTTCGAAATATTACACTAAATTACGCCTAAACAAATTTCCTGATGTAGGTTTCGGCAAGCAACCTTAGGCGTGTCTTATACAAAAAAAGTTTCAATGGATGGTGGAGCACGTAAATATGCAGTTACGTATTCAAATTTACGGATAAACAAGCAATTTAAGACGCCAAAAGAACAAGAGAAGTATAAAAAGAGGTTTAAAAACAACCTCAAGAGTAATAAGAATAAATGGTAGGTTACAAATAATGGAATTGAATCAAAGGTACTCATTTCCAAACATAAGTTGAAACGTAGAGGTGATATCCTTAAGAAACAGTACATATCAGAAAAAGAAATAGAGTTTCTGGTAGATCAAGTTACGAGTAAAGTTGGATACAAAATGTTAATAGATGATATTTTTATGAATCATTCTTTTAACGAAAAGCATTTTTTTGAATTAAGAAAGAAAAAAGACGCTTTTTTTGAATGAAATGATGCTAAGTTATTAGCAGAACAGCCGAGTAATGCTGGTTAAAGTGTTACAATAGATAATATTGTTACGGACCTTCAGAAAATGGAAATTAGTGGACAGGATAATGTCACTCCTTGGCAAGAAATACTCAATAGACGAGAACCTATTACAAGGTCAGAATTTCATCGGGGTTTGAATAGTATTAGAGATAAAAGTCTTTTAACGACATATTGTAATGAGATTAGAAGAGCAAGGCGTGGACATGGGGTTACTCATAACTACATGGTTAATCAGTGTGCAATTAAAGCTCGTAAATTAGAGCAAGATATGTTGTATTAAGGGGACATAAGTATATGATTAGTTATTCTTGTTTTGTTTTTCTATTTTCTTTTGTGGGATGGCTAATTATTAAGAAACAAATTATCAAAAGGGAAAAAATGAATAATTATTTTAGGATTTTAGATCATTCCTTATCTGATAATATTTACATAAGGCTATTTGGTTAGAAAGAAAAATATATAGACAGTTTGTCTATCGAATTTATTTTTAGTTTCACATCATTCCATATTTGATTATATTTACATATGGCAAATTTTATTTGAAAGAAAAATATATAGACTTTCCCAGTAGTTTTATCGAATTATTTAGAAAATGTTTTCATTTATTTCATCATTCTGTATTCGATAGTATGTACATACAGCTTTTTTAATAAAGAAAGAATCATACATGCACGTTATTTATAACGTGTAGTAAAGAAAGAAAAGCGATGCGGTATTAGCGATAAAGATAAAAAAGCTAAGTCACATAGTAATCGCACTGAAGTGGGTGTTAAAAATGTTGGCTGTAAGATGTTAGAAAGTAATTGGAATAAATGGAATGATTTGGCATTCCATCGAAGCGGTCATTGGGCAAATTTTTAGGTAGATTATGACAGTCACCTTTGAATTTGAGGTCGCATCATGGTTTTTAACAATGATATGATCGTTTAGGTGACAGGTCGACTTGTTCTTTTTGAAAAGTAGTCTTGTTTCATAATGCTTAATTCTTATATGTATTTTTTTTTATCTTATATTCTGTAAGTTTTATATATGTAAGTAAGCGTGATTATAATAGAATATGATCGCATCTATAATAAAAGTTTAAAAAAAAAAAAAAAAAAATTATTTGCTAATATTATACAGTATAGTCAATATAATAATAAAATTTAGTTTACCTTTTAAAATAATGTTAAACTATACAATTTAAAATACTGGCAAAAGCTTTATTATTATTAATAAGTATTTTCAGTTAAATACTTCAGTTAAATAAAAATATTTAGTGTAAAGTTACAGTTTTTGCTATTATATAATTTCCATTATGCTTAGAGTTGAATTACTAATAATTTTCTATTAAAACATTACAAAATAAAAAAGATTATAAAAGTAATATAAAAGTAGTTTGGCATAATTTATCAATCAAAATATTTTTTTTTTTTTTTTTTTTTCTATGTAAAGGTGCGATCATGTTTATTGATAATAATGTTAAAGTAATACAATATATTTACAAAAGTAAAATAAAATAAAGTATTTTAAATAAATTTAAACATTATCAATATACTGCCTTTTCAGAAGGAAAAGACTGACCTGTTACCTTGAGGTCAAAGGTGATAGACCTAAAAATTTGACCAATAACCACCTTTATGTAAACCATATTTTTCTTTCTAACTAATGTTAGCTACACATAAATACTGTCAGATATAGAATGATGAAAAGAAAAAATATAAGGTTAGTTCTATACAAGCCTACAATAAATTACCAGATTTCTTTAAAAATGCTTAGTAATTTTCACATTGCATAAAAATACATAAGTTTTTGATGAAATCACTCAATTTTTTTTTTATTTGAAAGATAATCCTTCGTAGATTTTATATCTTAAATAAAAAAAAAATGTTTATAAGATATAAAAAAAATTATCTGATTATAAAATATGATAACTTTTTAAGGTTATTTTATATATTTATTTGCACATAGATAACTTTTAAAATTTCAAATATGTCAACCATTTTTATTTGCATTTTTAACAATTACAATTGATTATCTTTCAAATAAAAAAATAATTATTATAATCTGTTAAAATTTGACAGACTTGTATATATCTTAAAAAATGCCTATTTTACTATATTTTACTATTATTTTTCAAGTTTATTAGTAATTTTCAGTAAAATTGGCATTTTTCTAGATATACAAAAGTCTGTCAATTTTCAATAGATTTTAATAATTTTTTTTTTATTTGAAAGCTAATCAGTTGTAGTTATTAAAAATGTAATTAAAAATGTTATATAATTGACATTCTAAAACCTATCTATGTAAATAAATATACAAAATAATTCTAAAAAAGGCTGTCATAATTAACAATTAGACAATTTTTTTCCATACTATAAAATATCCTTTTTTTATTTAAAATTTAAAATCTACAATAGACTAGCTTTCAAATAAATAAAAATTTGAACGATTTCATCAGAAATTTATAAACTTTCATGCAATATGAAAATTACCAAGCATTTTTAAAGAAATCCGGTAATTTATTGTAGTCTTGTGTATCTAAAAGATAAAAATAAAATAAAATTTATCGCACCAAACACACTTTAAAAGTAAACTTTTAATTATAAATTATACACTATTTACGACCATTACGTTTATCACATCTAGATTGGTGTTAACTTCCTTGCGCCTTTCTATCGCTTGTAATAATTCATTATACCATTGATCTATTAAATTCATATCATAAATGATATCATATCTGCTACATTTATATCTATGATCCATAGCTTCTGCAATTTTGCAACTGATAAATTACATTTAGTAAAGATATGATGTATCATATTATAGTCTTCCTTTGTTGCAATCTTCTTTTTTGAAAGAGTACTATCTTTTTTAAAAGCACGTATCAATGCAAAGTTATCTTCATCGAATGTATGATTGAGAAAGATATCTTCAGTTAGTTCATTATAAGCATTATGACTATTCACTTTACTATATAGAAGTGTAAGATCACTTAACTTAATATACTGTTTTGTCATGATGGCTGCTGTAAATTTCCAGATATGATGTGATAGCTGGGAATGAATTCTCACCTCATCAATATTAAGAAACCTCCATTTTTCTATATTACTTTTCAATTCTCTGATTCTCCTCTTAGTGACACTGGTCGAAATCAAAAAAATTGGACATATGGAAAATCAGCAAAAAATCAGACCAAAATCAACTGACATTACAAATCGACACATCTGATTGATGCCAATCGGACAATTTAATAAAAATTCAGCAAAAAATCATCATATTTGATTGACGGCTGATTGATGCTAGTTGAAATAAAAAAAAAATCAGACAAATAGCAAATCAACCTAAAATTTGCCCAATATTCAAATATATACTTCCGATTTATGGAATATTGACAATTCAATAAAAATTCAATAAAAATTCAATAAAAATTTGGCAAAAAATCATTATATTTGGTTGACGGCTGATTGATGCTGGTTGAAATCAAAAAAAAAATCGGACAAAATGACAAATCAACCTAAAATTTGCCCAATATTCAAATATGTACTTCAAATTTATGGAAAATTGACAATTCAATAAAAATTTAATAAAAATTCAATAAAAATTTGGCAAAAAATCATTATATTTGGTTGACGGCTGATTGATACTGGTTGAAATCAAAAAAAAAATCAGACAAAATGACAAATCAACCTAAAATTTACCCAATATTCAAATATGTACAGTCACGTCCGAAAGTGACGCCCGATTTAAAATTAATGCCAAAAATGGCAAAACTTTATTGATTTTCATTAAAATTCACATAAAAAATAATTACTAAAAATGGTTAATAATGTGTTGGCCCTCCCCTTGCTTCTAGTATTGCATTTATTCTTTGTGGCATTGAAGCAACAACCTCTTCAAAAATGGAGCAATCCAAATTTTCCCATTCTTCACTTAGTGCAACTTTAAGTTCATCCACAGTTCTTGGAAAGACTTTACAACTCTGGATATTGTCCGTTAACTGCTTCCAGATGTTTTCTATTGGATTTAGATCGGGAGAATTTGCCGGCCAATCAATAACCACAATTTTATTCTTCTTCAACCAATCCTTGGTTATTTTCGCGGTATGTATGGGTGCATTATCCTGTTGAAAAATTGCAGCCCTTCCTGTTAACTCATGAACTGTATGCTGAAATGGATACAGATATGAATTTAGGATTCTAATGTAAGTATTTGAATTGATTTTTTCATTTCCTTCTTTATTTTCATCACAAAAAATTAATGGCCCTTTTATCCCTCCTGCAAAACATCCCCAAACCACGACTGATTTTCGACCACTTTTAAAGATAGGTGTCAAGCATTCAGTGTTAAACCTTTCCCCTGTGTGTCTCCAAACTCTTATTTGTCGTGACTGCTTGCCAATCTCAACACTTGATTCATCTGAGAAAATAACTTGTGCCCAATCATAAGCTGTTTTTTCTTTATATTTCTCACACCAACTAATACGAGCTAATGCATGCTTTTCTGAGATAAAGGGTTTTTTTGCAGCAACATGGGAATAAATTTCAACACTATGTAATGCTCTTTTAGCAGTTGTAAGGCTGCAATTTAAATCTAATGTATTAATGACTTCATGTAAAGGTTCGCGTCGATCTTGTGTAACTTTGTTTATGAGTGCATTTTTCTCATTATTATTGAGAGCAGGTGGACACCCCGATCTAAGTAAATTTTCAGTTTTCCCTGTCTTCTTGTATCTGTCAATAATTCTTCTTATTGTGGTGGGGTCACGACCCATTTTTCTTGCTATTTGTGCAGGGTTAAAATTCTCCATATATGCTAGTATTTTTCCTTTATCTTGAGAAGTTAACTCAGTTCTATGTGACATTATTTTTTTAACTTTGCAACGCGTTTATTAGGTTATGAAATTGTGAGAAAACATTTAAAAATAAAAAAAAGGGGTATAAATAATGTAAATTTTGTGTATCGTAACACCGTACAAAATCGGGCGTCACTTTCGGACCCGACTGTACTTCAGATTTATGGAAAATTGACAATTCAATAAAAATTTAATAAAAATTTGGCAAAAAATCATCATATTTGATTGATGGCTGATTGATGCTAGTTGAAATCAAAAAAAAAATCAGACAAAATGCGCAAATCAACCTAAAATTTGCCCAATATTCAAATATGTACTTCAGATTTATGGAAAATTGATAATTCAATAAAAATTTGATAAAAATTTGATAAAAATTCATCATATTTGATTGACGGCTGATTGAGGCTAGTTAAAATCAAAAAAAAAAATGGCAAATCAGCCTAAAATTTGCTCAATATTGGCTAAAATTACAAATTGGCACTTCCGATTTGTGGCATACTAGTTGAAATAAGATATATTTGACATTGAATGATTTATGGTCGAATCTTTTCATATTATTTGATATATGTTATTTATGATTGAATTGTACTTTCTTACTTTGATTTATTAGAAATTTGCTCATATTTCAATTGGGTATCAATCAAAATTAAACTATTATAATAATTACTATTTGCTGATCAATTATAATAAGACGCGACGCGTATTGTATTAAAAGTATAATTTTAGCTTCAAGATTACTTTTTTTTTGCTTCTTTTGGATAAATATTAAACCTTTTAACCTTTTTTTTTCTTAAAACAAAATATTTCTCTTTTATTGCTCTATGGTTCAAATTGGGAATTGATAAAAGAATCTCAATTTTTTCCGATTTAATAAATATCAGTATGCTGGTGTTGAAGAAAACAAAAGTTTTTTTTATTCCAAGCATTCTGATTTACTGTAATGAAATGAAAATAATAAAAAAATATTTTTTTTTATTTTTTTATATCATTTGTAGGTTCCGGCATTCCGATTTAATAAAAATATTCTTTATTTGTACATGATATCGGTATGCTGGTATCAAAAAAATATCTTTTTTTATTATTTGCAGGTTCTAATGTTCTGATTTAATGACCCATTTTGTGGATGGATATTGGTATGCCGGTAATAATAATTTTTTTTATTTCTGGCATTTCAATTTAATGATATTTTTCCTTATTTATTATTAGATCAGAATTGTTTCTCTTTAGCTTTCAAATCAGCTAATTCAAATGGAGGAGGTTTGGAGTTAAGCGAGTAAAAAATTATTCAAAATGAAAAAGGAAATTGTATGAACAAGCAATTGGAGCAATCGGCAAAATACCGGAATGTTTTTTCTGCAAAATATTTTAATAAATGCAAAAAAAACGCCTAATTTTTAACGATAGATTGATATGCCGGTATTTCCGAAAACCAGCTCTTTTTTTATTGATCAGATGGATCATCGGATATCCATCTTTTTTTTATAAAAAAAAATTCCAATCTTTTTTTATTTTGTAGGGACCTTCCAGACACCATTTCACATTCTGATCCTCATGCGGATGGTGGAAAAATTCATTTAGGACAACCTCAGAACTAACGAAACGGCACTTAGAAGGTATTAGAGAGAAGGGATTATTTTTTAAATTGGAACGTTAGTATACATTTATTAACGTTTCACTTTCTTTTTTTTTATTGTAGACTCTCAAGACGCTTCGTAATTGATAAAACTTCTCAGAAGGTAAATAAAGAGAGAAGTTTTTTTTTTTAAGTTATGAATGTTAGTAGATACTATTACTATTAAACATTCCAATTTCTTTTCACTTTTAGGAACCTTCTGGAGACTTGGAAGGAGGGTAAAGCCCCGAAGAATTTTTATTTTATTTAATGCGGAACGTTAGGTAACTAACGTTATTTTTTTTCTTTGCAGGCCCAGGACGCCGCTGAACTCCATTTTGAAGGTATAAACCTTTGAATTTTTTTTTTAGTTTTATTTAACAAACATTAGCTAACGTTCATTTTCTTGTTTTTATAGGTACAGAATGGTCCCATTTTGAAGGTAAACTTCAGAAAAAAAAAATCTTTTTTTTTAACGAACGTTCTCTAACGTTCATTTTTCTTATTTTTTTGTAGGTCCAGAACGCCAAAGGTATGGGTTCAGACTCCATTTCGAAGGTGACTTCAATCATAGATATTTATTTTTTTTTGTTTTATTTTAGCGAAACGTTGACTAACGTTTCGATTATTTTCTTTTTTTTTAGGTTTTGCTCTCTGGTTTCCGTATATCTGGATGGAATTTCGAAGGTACTCTTCAAAATTCCAATTTTTTATTCTTTTTTTATTTGAACGAAACGTTGACTAACGTTTCGATTTTCTTTTATTTTAGGTTTTTAGCTTTCTGGTTTTCGTATGTCTGGATGGAATTTCGAAGGTATTTCTTCGAAATTCTGCATTTTTCTTTTTTTATTTGAACGAAACGTTGACTAACGTTTCGATTTTCTTTTTTTTTAGGGTTTTCGGATATCTGGATAGAATTTTGAAGGTACCTCTTCGAAATTCTAATTTTTTTTTTGTTATTTTATTTGAACGAAACGTTGACCAACATTTCGGTTTTCTTTTTTTTAGGTTTTCGGCTTCCTGGGCGGTATTTTGAAGGTGAAACTTTGAAAAAAAGTTTTTTTTTTGTTTATTTGTGTTTATTTGACTAATATTCGTTCTTATTTTTTTGTAAGTCCAGAAC
Organism: Rhizophagus irregularis; assembly: GCF_026210795.1. NCBI lineage: Eukaryota > Fungi > Glomeromycota > Glomeromycetes > Glomerales > Glomeraceae > Rhizophagus > Rhizophagus irregularis. Next base: position 964,275 of record NC_089436.1, on the reverse strand, counting down.
GCGAAGGAAGATACGGGTTCCGGACTCTATTTGAAGGTAACTTCGAAAATATTGTTTTTATTTAATACGAAACGTTACTAACATTTCATTTGGTTTTTTGTAGGTTTTCGGTTCTTTCAGATAGAATTTCGAAGGTAAAACTTCGAATATTTTAATTTTTTTTATAATGAACGTTAGATAACGTTCATTTTTCTTGTTTTTTTTTTATTCAGAACACCGAATAGAGTTTTTTTGAATAAATAATTTTCTTAATGAAACGTTTCTAATGTATCATTTTTTTTCTATTTATAAACAGCCAGTTCTTCGATATTTGGACAACTCATCGGAAGTTTGGTGAGGAATATTTTTTACTAGTTATTACTTTCAATTAATTCATTTAACGAAGCGTTTTTTACTAACGTTTCATTTTACTCTTTTTTTAGGCGACCAGCCTTCGTGTCTATTAACGAGAGTATATTTGGATATATTAATGAAAATATGGCGAATATTTGGCACGCAAGATTTCGGTATAGGAGCTATAGAAGTAATTTAAAGGTGAGTTTCGAAATGTAAATTGTTGGTGAGTTTTTTGCTTAATTTTTTATTAATTCTTTTTGTTTTTTATTCTTTACTAGGTTAAAAATAGCGAGTTTAGAATGATTTATTATAGGTATTAATATAGCATAGGTGTGTTTTAGATTAGAAAGGTAGACATATTAATTAAAGAATATATATTAAATGTAATTTTTAATAACAATGTAATTTAAAATGTCTAATAAAATTGAATAAAATTAAAACTAAATTTGGAAAAATCATCTACATTCAATCTAAAATTCAGACAAAATTCGAAAAAAATCATCTAAAATTTGCCATAATTCAGACAAAATTCAAACTAAAATTATCTACATTCAATCTAAATTTGCCGTAATTCAGATAAAATTCAAACTAAAATTGCTATAATTCAGACAAAATTTATCTTGATCGGAAAATGTTTTTTAAACAATTCAGATCAAAAATTACTAAACAATTCAGATACAATTCTGACATTCTGATCGGCATTGATCGGCCTGCCAATCGGAACTTTTTTTGAATTGATAATTCGGCCATCTTTATCACCAAATTCAGCCTAAAATTGGACATCCGATTTTTAGCTGATTTGGACTATTTCGACCAGTGCGAGTAACTCTGCTTTTTTAGTATCAAGAGTTAAGTCTGTTTTATGATAATATCAGTAGATCACTCAGTATTTTACCAGTTTCTTACACTTAGAACTAGGACGTTCATATGATTTTCTGCCTTCAAAGGCTAGTTGTTTCATATAACTAATTCCACTTTAAGCTGAAAAAATCTGTTTCATTAACTAATGAGTTTTTTCTTTAAAAATTGCTTTCTCTAACGGAACCTTAGGTAGTTTTTCTATAGCCTCCTTTTTATGTCTCCCACATACTTTTCTGTCTCTTGATAAAACTATAGCACATAACTGCAAACATATATTATATGGCAAATGAAATCCAAAATATCAGGTAGACTGTTTAACTGAAAAACGTATATAGGTGGTTGTTTCATTATTTCTGGGCAATTCAGATGATAACCGATTACAAATAGATTGATTGATATTTTTCCAGTAATAAAAATCTAATTCTATTAAAGTATTTAGTTCTTGTCCCTTTAGATAATAATAATACTAACATTACCGCAGTTAGATATTTGAATATACGAAATTTAATATTTGCATTTTCCTGTCACTACTAATTTCATAATCACGAACTAGGTTTTACTGAGGTGATCCCGGGATGGAGATTTATATCTCTCTATAATCCTTTTATTATTAGTAAATACTTGTATAAACTGCGTGTTATTTTTCTTTAAAGAGTTAAAGTCCAGTAAGGTGTATGACGTGCCTTTGTGAGTACTGTATAATACATTTGCACCAGTCATCTATTTGGGTTTTTAACCCTAGATGTGTAATATTGATGGATAATCTCTTTTTCATGTCAATCATTTTGGGTTAATCCAGCACGAAAAATGAAGGAAAGTTGAAAAATTTGTATACTAAAAGTTGTGAAAGTTATTATTAACTATTGTTAATATGTATGTTTTGATGTATTTCTTTGGTTAACTCGTCCGTATAAGTGACCTAAGCCCTTCTGTTCAGTAACTAGATGTAGTTAGTCTAATACTATTACTACAATTAGCAAAACAAAAAAAAAAGCCAATATTTCCTTAAAAAACCCCAGGTTTTTCTGAATATTGTAGATTAAAAGTCAAAAGTTCTATTTTTGCAAGCAAAAATGTGTGTTTCTTATGTAGTTCAGTGATAAAATCACTCTTTTGCAAAATTATTTTTGGGAAATGATTTGGATGTGAGATTTACAGAAAAGAGTTTTTTTTGTAATTTTTCAATCAAAATATTTTATATATTCATATGTGAAATATAATACTTTATTAGTACAGTTTCACAAAATTATAAATTTTTAGTCTTTTTATTATAATTAATTGACAAGTTGCAGTTTTAATTAAATTGAAAATGGTAATAAGTATTATAATTAGATTTTTAAGTATAGATTTTCAGTATTATATAAAAAAATTATTACTAAAAATTAAAAGTAAAGCAACAGAAACTAACTGATAAAATATATAATAATTATTAATTTATTAATTTATATAAATATAATTAATAAATTTGAAATATTTTATATAATATAAATATATATTAAATAATAAAAATTTACTAACTAGATATTATAAAATTATTATACAGTATATAAATGTTTATTAAAATTTAATAATTATTAAAATGCTTTCAGTAATAACATTTTATAATTAATTTAATAAATAAAAAATTTTTAAATTTAATAAATACAGTATCTATTTATATATAAAATAGTATTGTATTATAATATGTACTATATACTGCAAGTCACATCTTGCAAATTTCAAAGGTTTAGCCTTATACTCCTTTATTATACAAATTTTATTATTAATAAAGATGTTTAAAACTTATAAAATAATTAAAGTATTGTTACATGTCATACTTAAGTTATTTGTTGGATTATTTAAATAATAAAAATATGACTTCTTTTTTTAAGAAGTATTATATATTTCTATAAAAAAAAAATCCAGAAAATGTATAAATATAACCAAAATATTTAAGTATGTATATATAGTATATACAAAAAACATCTAGATACTGTATATACAGAAAATATCTAAGTACAGTCAAACCTTAATATAGCGAACCCTTGATATAGCGAATTTTTCAGACAACTATAATAAATTTCCCCTTGCTATAACGAATTAACCAATCAAATCTCTTAAAATCTTCACTATAGCCTTATAGCAAAGTTGGGGTCTGGAACCTAGGGTTCGTTATAACAAGAGTTGACTGTATAAACAGAAAACATACCAGATTTTGAAATAGCTCATCTTTGAGTTATTTAAAATTTAGTATATTTTCTATTACATCTGAATATTTTTTTCTATAAAGATATATAGGAATGCTATGACACATGATATATGGTAATTTATATTTTATGCTAATACAACCAGTAGTAATTATCACTACCAGTAATCTTAAATACTGGTTTATAATTTTGGCTAAAGTTAAAAAAAACTAATCAATAAATATATTAACAAATATTGATTTAATGTTAACTATAACAAGATTTTGAAATTTTTGTCAAAAAAAACTTAAAAAGTAAAATCAAAATTTTGGCATTTTTCTAAAAATTATAAAATTATCTGAGAAACAGCTTTTTAAATTTAATATTAATCTTATAAATTCAAAAAATTAGACTGGTGATAATCACCAGTGGTAATATTTTGATATTCTCTAAAATTAATATTTATTTTGTAATTTATATAAGGTTAATGTGTACGTTAAAAAAAAAAATAAAATTAATATTGGTTAACTTATTGAAAAAAAAGAAATTTTAGATTTGCTAAAATTATTCTTTTTATTCATTAAGTAATATGATTCTTCACGAAAATTTACATACAGTATATTTAAATATTTAAATTTAACTTATCTTTTATTCATAAGTTACATCTTGAGGTTATAATTAAAAAAATAGAAAAAGTTGGCTTAATGAAATTTTTTTATATTAAAAAAAAAAATATTAAAATAAATAGAATAAAGCTTAAAAAATAACGTGGGTTTAAAAAATCTCATATATTGATTCAAATTTTAAAGATACGATTGAAGTCCTACGAATTACCTATAATTAATGAACATCTATGAATATTTTTATGAGTGAAACATTAAAAGAAACGAAAATATTCTATAATCCTTTTTGAAACGGTAATAATCTATATACATATTATAATCTTTTTATATATTATATCATAAAATAAAATTTTTATCATAACATTATATATTCATAAAGAAGGAAACGAAAAAGTTTGAATATAATCGAATTAGATTTTTCTTTTTGCAAGGAATTTCAGATCGTCATTATGACGAAATGTTAATTAATTCAGGAAAATACAAGAGTCTGCTCGTATAAAAAGCTTGGGGATGGATTTTTTGTTGTTGAAATTTATTTTGCTCTAAATCTGAGAATTTTTTCTCTTCAGCAATATTAAATTGGTCAGATAATTCAGATGGTTCTGGGTCATCACAAGTAGCAATTGTCCAACTTCCTAATAATTCAGACAATTTAGATGCAGTAGGACGTTTTGTAGGATCAGGATGCCAACATTGTGTCATTAATTGAATATAAACTTTTGGAGTTCCATCAATAATTTCAGGGCGAAGACCAAAGCAAATTTCACTAGCTAATCTGAGATCATGCGGTCTATCGCACCATGGACGAGTACTCGCAGAAAGAGTCCACATAATAATTCCAAAACTATAAATATCCGAAGCCATCGTTGGTAGATTTCCGTTCAAGACTTCAGGAGCAACATAAGGAAGAACTCCATATATTTTATTAGTATCTTTTTTATCGATTGGACCATGTAATCCTACATCCGCGATACATATATCATTGACTGAGCCTAGTTCATTTTCAACCAATAAATTACCTCCATGAAGATACCCATGAATTAATCCATTTTCGTGAATATTTTCAATCCCACCCGATATCCCCCAAAGCATATCTACAATATCTCTCCAATACAGCATTCCTTGTACTTTATCAAGATATGAATGCAAATCTCCATTCTCATAATATCTCATAACGAACATGTAATTCGAGGTAGGATCCTTTGTAATTCCATAACAATCTGCAGTATTTCCGCTTTGTAAGCTTCGATGAGATTCATAAAGCTATAAAAAATTATGTAAATTAAAATAAACTCATAAAATTCAAATATTCAATGATAAATAAAACACTTTAAAACTATATATTACTTGTTTAAAATATTCTTCACTAATATTTTGTGAATTGTTAAGTCTCTTAAGAGCAACTTTTACAGGTCCATTACGTGTCCATTTTTCAGCTTCTTCATCCCATACCCATCTAGGACCTTCCATCCAAACTGCTGAAAAAATTGTGCTAAATGCGCCTCCTTTATTTGTGTCTTCCATGAGATCAAATTGGTCGAAATTAACATATTCCAAGTAATCCACACATTCATTCGCGTGCAACTGTGTGTGTTTAATAAAATTATCCATATTAATATTTCCACTCGTCCAGTTTTTAAAATTATCTTTTAGAGCATTAATTTCACAATCTTTACACCATCCAACGCTACTTCGTTCCTTCCCACAATCTAAACATTTTCCAAAGTCAATATTCGACTTTGTCTTTGACTCATTCTCAATAAAATCCATATAATCTGGATCCTCATCTTGTCGAGAAGACATGTTTAAATATTCTAAAAACAAAAAATAATTTAGTAAGTTACTCAAGTATACTCTAAAAAATTTGTTTGTGTTAATAATCAATTTGCGTCCGCCAAACAACTTCACACTCTTATTGTATATTTACTGTATATTGAACTTAAAAATCATGTAGATCATTAGATGGTAGATCAATATTTTGGAATTATCACGACGCGAAGCAAAAAAAATTAAGTTTCAAAATTTTTTTTATATGGAAAGTGGCATTCATGTTGGAAATATGAAGGAAAGGGACGAAGGGAAAGGAAATGGGAAAGGATCTCAGCCCTTACCCAATAACTATAGTGTGTCACCAGTAAATATCAACACGTGGAGTGGAATTAGCTATAACGTTTTGGCGAGAGCAGCAAAAGTACGGACTTAACCTACATATATCGTTTAAATATATGAGGTCAAATCAATTACGCTTTGCGCGTGAAGTGATTCCATTACGCAAAATGAAAATACAAACCAACCATTTTTAATTTCTTAAACACAAACTTGTTTGATTTTATCGGAAAAACTTACAATTAACAAAAATGTTTAATTTTTTTTTTTTAATAGGAGAGGATAGAGGAGTTCAGCTCTGAGCTTAATGGATAATTTTTAGCTACTTTTATATGTTTTTTAAGCCTTTTCATGGTTAAGTGACACATGCAAGTTTAATTAAATCAATCACACTGTTGTTTTGTTGATCACACGGGAGTAACAAAGATCGATAAAATTTCTAAATTTTGTTCCGAAGGTTGTCGTTTAAATAATAGTGGTAATGGTAATGGTATATAAATACTTTTGTTGTTTTCAATAAAAAACATTATCGAAATTTTTTTTAAGTTGTGAACTATTAAAACGACATTTGTAGGATTTAAATCATATATTAATATGATCAGCATGCATTTCAATAGGGTAAGTGCTTAAAAATTATATAAATTGTATTATTTTTGTGTTACTAACTTTAAAATAATCTATCAACTTACGTTATGAAGTTCACGTGAACTTAACTAATTGGTTGGTAATATAAACTTGGAAATATTTATGAATAAAACTTATTAATATTTCTAGTCGTAAATCTTTATCCGGTTGGTTTTAAACGATACCCGGTTCTAAACCGGTTTATTGTAACCTCTAATCACGCGTTTTACTTGTTCCCAAAATAAAAAAGAAAAAAAATTCACGATTAATAATGGTGATGGTATAATGCTAAATTATCATGAAATTTTTTTTTAAGTTGTATTATTTCGTGTTACTAACTTTAAACTTACGTCAAAAGATTCTTATGAAGTTCACGTGAACTTACACATGCAAAGAAAAAAAATTCTTTATTTTAATTAATTAAATGCAAATGTTTATTTGCGAAAGGAACGATAAACAAGATTAATTAGCATGTTATAATTAAAAAAATTAGGTGATTTTACGGGGATAACTTTTTTTTTCATGAATAAATACGGAGATAACTTTTTTGACAACTATTGCATTAAAACTAACGTCATGTCGCATAATAGAAATTAAAGTGATTGGTAAATATAATAAATATTTCATTAATTTCACAAAAATCTCTTCTATAACGATTTAAAAATTTCTAAGAGTTTATTTTAAAAATTAATATTTGCCATTTTGCTGATCAATCTATCTTTATTAAACAGAGAAAATTTAGTAATAAATAGTACGTATATACATGTAATTACGCTGTCAAAGAAATGTCAACAATCAAATTTTTGGCACCATTATTATTAGGTTTCGCAAAATCAAGGCAGCATGTAATTCAAAGTTGATTTTTTATGATTCCATAATGTTGCAACACCAAAGCTTTATTTAAATTTTGTACAATAAAATTTCGATCTAAATAATTTAGAAAATAATGCTTTTGTTTAAAATATCCATTAATATATATTATTTTTAGGAGCAATTTATTTGAAATTATCAAAGATTTAATTAGACTTCAATAAAATCCACATAATTGAATGTTCTTATGTAATCAAAGAAAAATTATTCCAATTTTTGTTATGATGAATAATTAATATTACCACCTGGCCAATAATGGGCATCTAGTATATAGTATTTTTTGCCGTTTATAAACCATGTAACCAGTATTATTAGCTATAGTAGTTATAGTTTAATTAAATAGTTACAATTTATTATTATAATACATCTTAATACATTCATGTTCGGTTTTTACTAATATTTATAGTTACATTACAATTAGTGATATTCCCTCCAAATCAAGAGAGTCAGGAAGAAGAAAAAAAAAGTTTCGTCAAGCTGACAAATACACAAATACACAAAAGTCTTTATTTTATATAGTGATCACTGATCAACTAGATATCCGTGTCCAGGATAACATTTAATTAGACGTGTCCCAAAGAATTAATTGTTGTATATATATTTATATGTTTTTATTAAAAAATTCTTGGGACAATTAATTCAAAAATTTTTACGTAAAACTGATCATATGATTTAATATAATTCCGGCCAAAATCATCATAATGCAGGCTGAATTCATCATGAGATTCTATGCGTGTCATGTAATTCCCCCCTTGGCCAGAATTATGACATTCAGCCGGCATTAAGAATTGTAAAAGTGTGTGACATTAGAGAACGGAGAGAACCAATTAATTAAGATCACGTGGATGGAAAAATGTTAATTTTATACGCTTCTTTGTCGTTCATTCATGCACAATTGCACATGTACAAATAATTATTGGTTCAAATTCCAAAATAGATCTGAACGAATCGGGAAATTTACAGGAACTTCGTGATTGATATTTACCAAAATATTGCTTGAACTATGTCAAAATATTGTGATCTCCATTTGGGTAGTTTTTTTTCACATGCATAACCCCATATATCTATTGTTATACCACATCAAGGGAATAATAAAACATATATGGTCATTAAAAAAATTTGAAAGAACTACTAACCTAAAAATGTATTATCAATACCTTATGTGCAATTCTAACATGCGTCTCTGTCTTTGTTTAATCTTTTTGGCGCTTTGCAATGTTTATTATCATATTACTTAAACCAAATACCAATCGGAACGGAACCATTACCAGGTGGATGTCTTGGTTAATTAATTTTTAATTATAATTAAACAAGCAACAATATTCTTGTACGAAAAAGTATATTTGAATATGAGATTGATAACGTTCTAAATAGAATTTTTTTAAGTGTTGAAACATTTGATATTGAATTTTAAAATTTTAATTATGAAACGAAATTAATTTAGAAAAATTCAAATAATTAATAATATGTATATGACTTTATGTAAATATTTACAATAATACGATATGAAAATTTGACAATAATGTAATATAATCACTAAATTAAAATATTTATATTTATGAAAGATGTTTCATTCAATTCCTCTAATTTCATTTGTGTTTTTATTTGTTGTGTCCATAGATGATATTTCTAGTGTGGTATGTGACGTAATTGTTGTAACTTGTTGTACTGTAATTGATATTTGATTGATTTCGCTGGAAGAAGAAATAATTGAAGATCTTGCATATAAGAAATTATCATCTCTATATTCCGATTGAATCAATAATTTTTTAGGACTATCATAATAAAAACAAGGTAACAGAACTGTCGGAGAATCCTTTTTGACGAATATTAAAAATAATATAATTCCTCTGTATGTAGTTTATAAAAAAAAAATGCAAGGAAAATTGTTAATTTACTGGATCTGAGAAAAATAACTAAGAGAATTATTAAGATTAAATAAAATTCGTACATGAAAGGTTGAACGAAATCTTCAATAACAATTTTGTTTACTTCGGGGTTTTCCGATTTTTTTATATATTGAGACATAATTCTTGATAATAAAGATGTACCAAGTAAAATCGTGTAAATAACGTCACAGATGAATAGACAAAGCACATGGCCTAATCTAAGTGCATTCCATCTATTTTTCCTTATCGAATATTGCTGCCAACGTTTCCATAATATTATTGCAGTGAAGTCTATATTTGGTAAAAAAAAAAGAGTTGTTTGTCAAATTTAGTTAGAATATAAAGAATTATTAAATAAATAAATAAACAAGAAAATTCTTACAAATAAATATTAATGCTATGCAAAATAGTGGGGAAATTATTATTAGGTAAATTATTTTATGTAGGTTAGAATTCGGAGGTTTACAAAGCAAGGGTGTAACACGGATGTCTTTTTGGTATCCGTCAGCTAACGAAAATACATTATAGCAAATTGTAAAACACCAAATAAGAATTGAAAATGGCCAAAAAAACTTTTTTTCTATTTTTATGTTTTGATTTTCAATTGTGTTCCAAATATAAAATCCTAATATGACAGGGAATATATGTAAAGGATAAAAGAAGAATAGAGAAATCATCTGTTGAATCACACAAATAGAAATTTGATGAGTCTCGAACGATTTATTGATGATGTCATCGCCATATTTTATTATAGTTAGTAAACATCCTATCGTATATCCCCACGATGCTATAAATAATTGGAACTGAGTATATTTTGTGAAATAATTAGGTGATATACATAATTTAATAATAATGAATGTTGACAAAGACAAATTTATAATATTTAATGAAATATATGTAATCGCAGCAGGAGAATACTTTTGCATTGTAACACAAAGTATAATGCGAGATATAAAATGACAAAATACGATATAATATTCTAAAAAGTCAATAATAAAATGTGGAGAAAAATAAATGATTTTTTGTTTTGCATTAAAATCATAGTGTTGCCTCTTGACAGGGTTTACATGTCTTGTGAGGCTTATATGGACTATTTATAATGTTTACATGTTCAATGAACTTCCAAAAAAATTAATTTATAATTAACAAACAGAATTCATAATAACTCCGATTTTTTAATTATTTTATGCATTAGTATTTTAATTAATGTCGATCTATTTATTTATAGTGATTGTGCCGCAGAAAATAGGACACTTTTGCTATATATGAATTTAAAAAAAATATGAAGGATTTCTTGATGAAACTTGAATTAAAAAAACTAGTTCTTTAATTGTAATAAATTGACAAGAGCGACAAAAACTTTTATGTTGCATAGCTGCATACTAATTATCGAATATGTACAGTATGGTTTATTTTGTGAAACCTAATAATAATATAACGTTACAATCGTTACATCGAGATACATCGAAGTATAATGGTGTCAAAATTTTGATTGTTGACATTTTTTGACAGCATAATTATATACATATTATTATTATTTTTTAAATGATTATTCTCTGCTTAATAAATATTGTTCAAAAAAATAGTAAATATTAATATTTAAAATTATTATATAATAAACTTGCAAAGAAATTTTAAAAATCGGGATGGAAGTGAAACTATCAAGAGCCCTTTACGGATGCGAAAATTATTTGCGACACCAATACGTCAATATGTATTTTTTTTGTGACTATTTAGCAAATTTACTGATAATAGCTTCAATGATGTAATTTCACTAAATCAGAATATATATACAGTATACATACGTCTCGAATTGTGACACAAATGTCCCGTGGTTACAGTGATAAATTGCACCAACCGAATGCGCTAGAGTCATGTTGTGTAATTTTATTTTATTTTTTTGCAATAGACAAATAGAAAAGTAAATTTCGATTATTAGCCTTTGTTAAATCTTTGCTTCCGTTCACATCGATTAATTAATTCTATTGATTTCGATAATATATAGTATAGTACACGTAAGCAAATTTTCGTGTCATGCAATTCCACCTGTTGATATAGCGTTTTTGCGCCAAACATTTGTAAGAAAATTTTTAAAACAATTCATTTATTCAAAAAAGTATTAATTTGATTAAATATACGGCTAATTTATTTAACCGGCCTGTTTATTCATACGGCTTATGTGGCTGAATCAAAATCAAAATGTACAATACGTGAATGGTGTATTAATAATATACCAATTGATATTTGACTTTCAAATATAGAAAAAAAAGAATCAAAAAATTCAAAAGAAAATTCCTTTGATTTCCAATTATAACTTACCATAAATAAAACAATTAAGCTGATTATTATTGTTGGTTTTTTACTCATTTAATATTATCTAATTGAATGATACATCTATAAATTACATGCTGAAATCAGAATAATCTCGAATTTAATTATAGTGTTGTTAAACGAAATGGGTAGGTCAAATGATGAATAATTAATTACTGATAAATTAATTACATATTTAAATTCTTTATTAGACAAAGAAATAATTTTTTTCTTTGTTCTTATGGTGTAACTTTTTTTGGAAGGTCATTATAACCATAAATAGTAACACATATACAAATTAATTTGGATAAAAATATAAGATTAATTTTATCGATTTATATTTTTATGGAACAACGCATATATTTTGTTTTAGCTTTATGAAGGGCTTTACGGTATTTCATTAAAAGCATTAATAATATTTACTTGCATCTGATATGTCTGTATAAAAGATTGATAATGCATGACATCATACGTTTTTTTTTTAAAAAATCACGTAATTATTAAATATAAATAAATTTATTGTTTTAATAATTTTTAATAAATTCGCGTAAATGTCCGCTTTTTTTATTATAATTAACAGCACATCTGTCTAACATAAGAACATATGAAGCTTGTATCAAAATATCAAGAGATGTTTGAGATCTCGTTGTTCAAAATGTGATCCAAATTTATAATCACTAATTTCACAACGAATTCTCTATTTTGAATATTTATTTACATGAGATTAAAATGGATAATCCGCGTGCCCTATAATATATTATAGGATTTAATGAACGTGTTTGTAAATGAAGATAATAAGATAATTGTTTCATGTAATGAATACAATTTTCCATGTACGAGTACGTGTTTTTTTCTAGGGTTCAGACATTACTTTTTATGTAATTCAATTATTAATTAAGAATGTGTTAATGATTACACTTCGGATAAATAAGTTAAACAAGGCTCGGATCTTCCGACTATTTCGGCCTGATGTCATATGAAAATAAAGATTCAAATGTTTTTTATTAAAGTTTAAGTATTCCTTAAATAATTTTACAGATTATCTAATACAGATTTCGTTGTTTTCAGTATGAAAATGTGAAGACCGAGTTTTATTAAGTCTAGCATTTAAAGAGAATGAATCAAATTTGTCCAATATATGCGGTATCGTGATTCTAATTAAAGATTCTCTTCCGTTGAAATGCTGTCCTCAGATAATTTTCACAAAAGTTTATTATTTGAAAGATTCTATTAATAGGTCGAAAATATTCGAAACGATAAACAGGTCAACTATTTGACCTATTTATTCAAAGTATGAATGAAAAATATTTATTATATATTTTACCAATCACTTAATTTCTATTACGCGACATGACGTTAATTTTAATGTAATATTTGTCAGAAATAGTTACCTTCGTATTCATTCATGAAACAAAAAATCATCTAATCTAATTTTTCAATTATAACATGTTAATTAATCTTGTTTATCGTTCTAAATTTTATTACAATGATTCTTTCACCAATAAACTCTTGCATTTAATTAATTAGAATGAATATCGAAAAAAGAATTTTTGTTTCTTTGCATGTGCCAATTTAAAAATATCATTCGTTCATTCATATAACCAATTAGTTAAGTTCACGTGAATTTCATGAGAATTTTTTGACGTAATCGCGTGATAGTTGATAGCTTTATTTTAAAGTTAGTAACACAAAATAATACAATTTATATACCTGTTTAAAAAAAGTAGTTAATTCTATGGTGATGATTTTTTGACAGTTTGAAGATTCCTGCACATAACAATTTTTAAGCACTTATCCCATTACAACCTTCGCTAGAATGGTTCACTCATATGAAATGCACTATCACGGATGCTGATCATATTAATATATGATTTTAAATCCTACAGATTTCGTTTTAATAGTCTACAACTTAAAAAAAAAATTTTTGATAATTTTTTTTTTTATTGAAAACATTGAAAGCAGCAAAAGTATTTCTTATACCATTACCACTATTATTTAAACGTAAATTTTTTCTTTTTTTTTGGAAAGTTAAAGAGACAAATTTTGGAACAAAATTTAGAAGAAATTTATCGATCTTTGTTACGCACGTGTGATCAACAAAACAACAGCGTGATTAATTTTAATTAAACTTGCATGTGTCACTAACCGTGAAGGCTTAAAAAACATATAAAAGTAGCTAAAAATTATCCATTAAGCTCAGAGCTGAACTCCTCTGTCCTCTCCCATTAAAAAAAAAAACTAAACATTTTTGTTAATTGTAAGTTTTTCCATTTAATTTCCGATAAGGTTGTGTTTAAGAAATAAAATTGGTTTGTTTGTATTTTCATCTTGCGTGATGGAAATAACTTCCGTGCAAAACGTAAATGTGATTGACTTAACCCCTCATATATTTAATACGATATTAAGTCAAGTCTGTACTTTTGCCGCTCTCGCAGCACCACGTGATATTTGGTGACACACCGATGTACACTGTATATTTTAGTTATTTGGTAAGGGCTGAGATGCAAAGCAATCTCGGATGATATAATATTCCACCCAATAACTACAATAAACATAGACTCATATGGTCATGCAGATCATAAGATGGACAGATAGATCTGTAGATCCTCTCAGGAGTAATATTTCACTATAAATATACATATGAGTGTGAAGCGGACGTGAATTGAATATACAAACAAACCATTTGTTTATAAATCAATTTTTTAATGGCTTGTGTAACTTACCAAATTTTTTTTTTTATAGAATGTCAAATATGTCTTCTCGACAAAATGGGGATCTAGATTATATGGATTTTATTGAGAATGAGTCAAAAACAAAGTCGAATATTGACTTTGGAAAATGTTTAGATTGTAGGAAGGAACGAAGTAGCGTTGGATGGTGTAAAGATTGTGAAATTAATGCTCTGAAAGATAATTTTAAAAACTGGACGAGTGGAAATATTAATATGGATAATTTTATTAAACACACACAGTTGCACGCGAGTGAAAGTGTGGATTACTTGGAATATGTTAATTTCGACCAATTCGATCTCATAGAAAACACAAATAAAGGAGGCGCATTTAGCACTATTTATTCAGCAGTTTGGATGGAAGGTCCTAGATGGGTGTGGGATGAAGATGCTGAACAATGGACACGTAATGGACCTATAAAAGTTGCTCTTAAAAGACTTAACAATTCGCAAAATATTAGCGAAGAATATTTTAAACAAGTAAGTTATAATTTCTAAAGTGTTTTAGTGTTTTATTATCACTGAATTTTTAATTTACATAAATTTTTTTTTAGCTTTATAAATATCATCGATGTCTACAAAGTGGAAGTGTTGCAGATTGTTTTGGCATTACAAAGGATCCTACCTCGAATTACATGTTCGTCATGAGATATTATGAGAATGGAGATTTGCATTCATATCTTGATGAAGCACAAGGAATGCTGTGTTGGAGAGATATTGTAGATATGCTTTGGGGGATATCTGGTGGTGTTGAAAATATTCACGAATGTGGATTAATTCATGGCCATCTTCATGGAGGTAATTTATTGGTTGAAAATGAACCAGACTCGGTCGATACACGTATTGCAGATGTAGGATTACATGGTCCAATTGATAAAAGAGATACCAATGAAATATTTGGAGTTCTTCCTTATGTTGCTCCCGAAATCTTGAAGGGAAATCCACCAACGAAGGCTTCAGATATTTATAGTTTCGGAATTATCATGTGGACTCTTTCTGCAGGTTCTCGTCCATGGTGCGATAGACCGCACGATCTCAGATTAGCTAGTGAAATTTGCTTTGGTCTTCGCCCTGAAATTATTGATGGAACTCCAAAAGTTTATATTCAATTAATGACACAATGTTGGCATCCTGATCCTTCAAAGCGTCCCACTGCATCTAAATTATATGAGTTATTAGGAAGTTGGGTAACTGCTATTTGTGATGACCCAGATCCATCCGAACTATCTGACCAATTTGATATTGCGGAAGAGAAAAAATTCTCAGATTTAGAACGAAATAAATTTCGACAACAAAAAATCCATCCCCAAGCTTTTTATACGAGCAGGCACTTGTATTTTCCTGAATTAATTAATATTTTTCGTCATAATGACGACCTGAAATTTTTCGCAAAAGGAAAAATCTAATTCGACGAATATGTTATATTCAAACTTTTTCGTTTCCTCTTCATTTTTTTTTTATGAATATATAAGGTTATGATATTTTATGATATGTGTAAAAAGTAATAATAATTATTATAATTAATATATGTATATAGTTGTTATCGTTTTTAGAAAGGATTTATATAGAACATTTTACAAAAAAAAACTAATTCGTTTCATTTAATGTTTCACTCACAAAAATTCATAGATGTTTCATAGGCATAGGTAATTATTTGTGTGATTATTTTCATTTTCAATCGTTATCTTTAAAAATTCGAATCAATATATGAGATTTTTTGAACACTTTTCAAATTTACCCACTTTCATTTTTCCATTTTTATATACTATCTGCAATATGAAATTAAGCATTAAACATATCTTATTAGAATTACGCTAATTTGGCCAGTATATTTGCAAAATAATTAGAAGTATACGATATATCTGATAAGATTATAGTATTGTTAATGCTTTCTAAATCGAAATCAATGTCATATGCATGTCAATTTGAACTATTAAGTTAAACTATGGAGTTATTACTATTACAGTAATTTCTATTGACTTAACCCCATCAACTTATCAATTCCATCAGTTTAACCAAGTCAAAACCAAACTGTAGTATTAACTACAACTTAAAATTCTCATATCAATTCAGTTCAATTGATCTATGATAATAGTATTATTAAATTAAAAATTTCACTTACTAATAAGCTATTTTTTTAAAATTCAATAGTTTCGAGATATTGAAACCGTTCCCTCGATCAGTCATGTGACTTCGAAAACTGAGTTAAATATTTTCAATTCTTCTAGTTCGAAAAATTACCTGATGTAAAGATGAGTATATTGGTCACATCTCGTACTATTCACATCCCAGGTAAGTACCACCACGGCACCACCCAAATCTCAAATTTTGAAAATGTCTAGAGCTCCTTCCTCTTTATAAGAAAAGGAAGTTATTAATTTACTAGTAGATGATTCAAAAGAACAGATGATAGTCACTTTGCTCGAATCTGCCCTATATGCAAAAAAAAAACTGAATGGAAATGGTGGTATAATGGCAGTTCAATAACACATTATGGCAATTTGAGAGATCGAGTGTAGCCTTACCTATATGAGAATTTTCTGGGAAGGGTTGTTTATTATAATTGTATAAATTTTCCTCTTTCACAGGCCAACAAACTCTGAGAGTCTAACAGACTGACAGATAGTCTGTCTGTAAATTTATTACAGTGGTGGGTTTTGGACTTGTCCAATTGGTTTTTTGAATTGGACAATTTTGGACTGTCCAAAATTGTCCAAAACCCAAATTTGGGAAATCTGATCAACCCGAATATAAAGTTAATACGTTTTGACCATTTCTTATTTTACACTTTACATTTTTACATTCACACCTTCTTTTCTTTATTCATGCCACATAAAACTGGAGGCTGACCAAGGCATATACTTTCTACTTATGTAATAGTTTTAGAAAAAGCTGAAGCGGGCGCCAATTTGTATGCAAAGCCTGTACTGTTAAATTTTAAATTAACTGAAAATTAGTTATAAATCTGGCCCAAATTAATTTTACTGTCATGTGGTCTGTCCAATGGAAAAAGGTTTTGGTTTTGGACAAGTGTCCAAAACATCAAATTGTCCAATTGCCCAACACTACACTGGGCCCGGCCTAAGACCCTATAGAAGCTGTGCTTATATTTATATTTTTTTTGGCGAAGCGGAACAAAAAAAGATGTAATAAAACAAAATCTTTTTTGATGATA
This sequence comes from Rhizophagus irregularis, assembly GCF_026210795.1. NCBI lineage: Eukaryota > Fungi > Glomeromycota > Glomeromycetes > Glomerales > Glomeraceae > Rhizophagus > Rhizophagus irregularis. Next base: position 946,588 of record NC_089436.1, on the reverse strand, counting down.
TTTTAAATTCATTATGAATCTAATTTTTTTTAATAAAAGATATAATCATCGATTTGAATCAGAAATTTATACAATTTTTAAAATAAATGTAATTCAACTTGGGAAGCAACTTTGCTTATAATATAAAAGGCAGGTTAATTATCGAAAAAAAATCTTTAAAAGCATGTTTGCATGACTATAATAGCGTATCAGTATAATGTAGGCCAAAATCTTTCCAGAATAATGCTCAATCTCTGGTGCTTGATTTCGGAAATATAGGGTAATATGAAAATTTGTAATCATAAACTGATGATTAAAAGTGAGCTGAATATTTTCAAATTATTAAAGACGTTTGTAAATTGCAAAATCTTTTCGTTATAAAAAGATATGTAATTTAAGATAAGTTCTGCTTTGATGCAAACTGAATTTACAATGATTATGTTATAGGCCATTATATTTAATTATCAGACAGGTTTATTTTTCTCTCATTTACCCTCCAATTAAAATTTTAACTGTTTTAATAAAATTCAAAATGGATATTAGAGAATCCTGAAAAAAGTACGTGTGGATTTGGCATCTTTCTGTGCATAATACTAATGAATTACAAAAACGGGATAAAGCTCTTGCCGGTAGCCCAGTACTATTGAAAAAAAAGAAAGATCTTGAATTACTTATTATTTTAACTTGACAATATATATATATAATATATATATATATAAGAATGAAAAACAATAAAATAAAAATTAATTCTCGGCTAAAAAATTCAGTGCCGCTATTTATTGAAGATGATTTTGATTGTTATTTAATAGATAGATATGTACATTATCAATCTACTTTAATTAAGGAAATTTAGGAATTGGAAGCAATTCATTTTTATTTCATATTTGAAATGGCGTAAAAATACAACAACATACATAATACAACAAATATAATAATAAATATACCTAAATGAATGAAGAATTTCAAATATTAGTTTTATCAAGAAAATAAAACCCGAAATACCTAAATGAACATTTTTACCTCCGTGATACAAATGTCCGATAATTCTCGCAATCTCTTTATCTTGATTATCTACAAATTGAAGTTTTTCATTTTCATTGTCATTCGTATAAGAAGCACCAATTATCTTAATCGCAACATTTCCATATTTCGCAATTGCAAACTCTTTAAGTCTTCGTGCTCGTTCTTTAACATCAATTCTAGCATCATCTCTAAGTCTTTTTGCACGTTGACCATGATTCATGTTAAGCCATTGAGTTTCAACTGTTAAATAAATTCCATAATCTGATCCAAATATTAAACTATTTTTACGATCTTCATTGTCCCAATGAATATCAATGAGATAATTAAAACCAGGAATAGTCGTAATGGGACTATTGATTAATAAACTTTTTAATCCTTCTGCTGAATTATTTATATCATGGTTTTGAGTCCATTCATTTCTTTTTTCTTTGTCTATTTTCTTCAAATCACTAATAAGAGGTGTGAACCAACTTTTACAAATTGGGATAATATTTTTCAATGTATCTTTATCATATTCAATGTAAAGTTGTCGAGTATAAAGTCGATTTTGTACATCGTTTAAAATATAACGGTTTACAACTCTAACGTTATTCTTCTGAAAAACTTCCTGACATATTCTATCATCGTTTTCATTAAAATATCCATCATCCTCCAAAGGTATAGAGGAATTTATTTGAGCAAAAGGAATAGATAAAATTTGAGAACAGATTTTTAGAATAGATTTTCTTTGTAAATTATCGTTAACATCATAAATTTTATTCATATTGTAATATAAAAAGCGAAAAGTTACCTACTGATGCATAATATAGTGTATTTACTGTTACACTGGCTGTAGCGCTGTACCATTTTTAATTAGGAAGGGATAATAAAATACGATGAAAAAAATTTTGTGGGCGTTCAAGAACTTGTTGTAAACAAGTTATATTCATTCATTCACGAGATTATCATAAATTATCGTGCTCCGTATATTAAATATAATTGTTAATAAATCTATAATTAAGCTATAATTAAGCTAAAGTCTATGCAATGGGTCACACGATAATATCGTTGCGTTGATAAATATACCATTAATAACCAATTCTAGCATACTGATTTGACCACTACGTGGGCAAATCTTTACCAATCATCTAATAATTGTGATATTATAACTTATAAGTAAAGAACTTCAATATTATTTTATTATTTTATTTTTTAACATACATCATTTGAAATAAATTATGTTACTCGAACACTATAAGATTTATTTACCATCACTTTTTTTTATGAATGTTTGGTAAAACATATAACCAGCTGCCACAATTGCAGCAATACCAGAAAGTGCACGTGTGGCGACAGACCCATAAGATGGATCATCAACTAAAAAAAACAGTTGCATATTTATTAATCTCCATTTTTGAAACAAGGATAGGGATATACAAAACTTACCTTGTCTGGTTGAAGCCGCTGTTTGATAATTATGAGAAGAATCTTCGAAATTATCACGATTTTGTAAAAAAATCTGACATTCATCATATGATTCATATTTTGTCTTTGGATAAGAAAATCCATAAACTTCTTTAAAATGTTTTGCAATCATTCCATCATCATCAACAAATTTAAGTATAACATTATTTTCATCAAGATTATTCGTAAATATTACTCCAAGAACTATGATAAATTTTCCATTAAATTCTTCTGAAACTTTACTTTTATATTCTGAAACTTGAATTTTATCTTCTTTATTACTAGAAATTCTTGACTTTCTTACATTAGGTCCACGCCTCACATTTAACCATTTAGCTTTAATTACAATGAAAATGCCAGAATCTGAAGCGAAAATAAAATCTCCATAACAATTATTATTATCGCATGATTTCCAAGAATATTCTATTATGTATTCAAATCCCGGAAAATGATTTTTTAAATTATTCATAAGATATTGTTTTAATTTTCCGTCATTTGAATGATCTGATACCAATTTATTTCTCTTTTGATTATCTATCTTTTGAAGATAATTAGTAAAAGGATTAAACCATTCTCTTAAAATTTTTAAAAGCCGCTTGATTAAGAAGTCATTATCGGTCCATTCAAATTCGATTCTCCAAATACTGATCGGAAGTTTATTTATTTTTTTATGTAGTTTATTACTTCTAAAAAGTTGATTAAATTCTCTATCGATACAATTTTCAACTTGAGTAATGTTATTAATTTGTTTGTGTGTCAATGAACTTCCATTATAAGAAATATCTATAGAGAACTTCTCATCTTGAATAGCTTTAAGAATTCCTACACAAATTTGTAAAATAAGATTTTGTTCGTCTTCATTATTTAATGAAAAGTAAGCGTTTGCTGAATAGTCAACGATATTACATCTATAACAATGACAATTTAAGCTCATGATGAAATTTTACACCAGAAAAGAGAGAGAGGAACGTGTAAATAAGAAATTTGTAATAAAATGCATCAAATACTGTATATACGTTAGGTTAGATTCAGAATTTTGCCAATTTGCCCAAATTTTATAATTACATTAGTGATATTGTACAAATTACCAAAATTAGGAAACAAAAACAATATAATAATTTATTAGCGGATAAATATTGTACTCGATTATTCTATCTACTCTGCACCGGCTCGGGATATATACTGAACCGGGCCCCGCAAAAAATTTGCTCGGTATTAGTAGTTATAATGCTGACTAATTATGATACATCAAGATTTTTTAAAGAATAATATTTGTTTACGTCAATTTAAGGGATATCTCATTGATAAAATGATATTTAATGAAATTTGGACAAAGAATTAAAATTGGTAGTTATAGAACGAGTTTTGCAATTGTGAAATATGAAATAATATCGGCGTTTCTTGTACAAATAACGTAAATTCTCAATTTGTGCAAGGTCAGCAAGGTTTAAATTAGCATAATATTTTATCCAAAATATCCAGATTTAATACTTTAAAAGTGCAATAGAATTTCATTTTTAATTACCGTATAATTCCCGATGGGGTTCCTTAACAGTTAGTGTTCAGTGGGGGTGTACGATATTAACGTACGAACTGGCCGGAGTTAACGTTAACGCTATAAACTCGGGCCAGTTCGTACGTTCATCCCGCTGTACGTTAAGGATGCTTACTTCCGATATTAAGCACTCCCGAAAATAAGTAGCCCTGGCCAGAATTATAAAAATTTTGGATTATGTTATGCTGTTTCTGGCCAGCATTACGGTGCTTAATATCGGAAGTATATTGTATTAACAAGAATTGATATATTTTATATATTTTTTAAAATATAAATTCTGTATCACTTTGCATATATATCTTCTTGTTAAATCTTGATAAAACAAATTCTTTATATTCAAAAAAAAAAAACTAATATGATTCCAATTAACTAATTATCTTTTTTTTTATTACTTTCATAAAAGCAGTAACTTTATTAAAAATAGAATTTTATATATAAACCATTTCTTTAAAATCATCACATTCATCTAATAGATATATCCAGTAAGCATATTAATTATCTTATATTATAAAACTAAAAATATTTGCAATATATATAAATTTTCTAATTATTTTAAGTATATTAAACAATATAATTTATTTAGTTTAGACTATAGTTTTTGAAAAAATATGTATTATTTATTTCATGGGAAGTTGGAAATAATAGGATTTTTTTCCTAAAGAGATAAAATCCCTAATGTTCATCCTCTAGAACATGTCATTCATTAAATATTAACTATTTTAAACTTAACCAGAATTAGTAATTTCCTGGCTATCTATATAAAGCTGGAAAATAACTAAACAAAGATTTCTGATCATTTATAAACTCAGCTAAACACTTGCAATTTTTAAAAATTAGTATGAAGGTGATCATGAATGACACTTAGTGTGACAGGAAATTAATATTATTATTATATATTATAGTATTAAGTATTAGTAGTATAATTTAGTAAAGTTATAATTTTATATAATTTAGAATTTTTTTAGATTGATAAAATATAAATTTATGTAAAATATAAAATATTTTATATTAACTATAAATATAAAAAAAAATTATATAATATTATTATTATAATTTTATTATTAAAAAAAAAATTTTATATATATTAGAATTATTTTAATAAATAAATTATTATTATTTTTTTTTTTTGCTGCAGCATATATAATTCTTTATTAAGATTTATAAAAGACGAGCTAATACAATATACGTATAACTAATTGAAATCCTAATTTACTGCAAGAATTACACCACCCACTAACTTTGGCAAAGCAACCATGTGTGCACTGTCAGTGAAGGACTTAGGCTAGGGAGTAAGTGCCACCTTGAAGGTGTCCTTTCTTAGATGGAGTCCATCCTTCCAGTCTACATTATGAGTGTCTTGAAGGACTTACTGCTACTGCAGATGAAACCCAAACTCAAACACAAAAAGAAATAAAAGGGCAATAACAAAAAAGTCAGGGTAAAAAAAAAAATTTAAAAAAAGGTGAACTAATAAAATAAAAATTAGTATTCTACAAATACGAAGTTCTACTATAGTGTTCCATTCGCCCTGCATAGTCTTCAAGAAAGGTATTGTCATTCTGTCAATGTTCCAGTCTTCTTAGTAGCGACCTGATTTCTACTAATAGTGTAAGTTTGCCAGTTTCGTCACCATCTAAGCCTTTCTTCAGTTTCCTATAGTTTCTGAATTCTTTTCTGGTAGGATTGCTCTTCTAATTCTTGTTATTTGTAGTCTTTGATCCAACCTTGTCAGCCAAATCTTGATTCTGCTTTTGATTACGGTCACTTTTTAGTGATCGATTACGACTTTTAGATAGTTGAGGCAAGAAGTACCTAGTCCAAACACCTTCATATTCTTGCAAGTTCAGCTTAGTATTCATGATTTTTTCCAAATCTACCCAATTTTTGTAATACATGATGATCTTGCAGGTACTTTTCTCCTGAACTATCTTGAAAGTTTTGCATTCCAAATGGGATAAAGGTGATTGGGTAGGATTTGAGGGATAAAGCATTGAAGTAGTGATATTTTTAGGTAAATCTTTCATTATAGCCTGAAATCATTCTCGTTCCTTTCTTTGTTAAAGATTCCAGTTAGTATGATACCATTAAACAGAAAGGCCTCCTAAAGAAGTAGTCCAGACTCCTTGATTTCATAGGTTCATAGCCCACTCGTTGAAATCAATTGAGACAGTGACTGTTAAATATTTCTTCTAACGTTTAGTCTTGAAAGTGATCATGTAACCCTATTTCTCAAGATGCTAGAGAATTTCGAGCTGAGCCCAGGTGGAAGGATATCATATAAAGTAATTTTCCGAACATTATCCTTGAGTACTGGATCATATCCAGTCATTACTGATTGTATTTCTTTTGGAGGAGCACATTGTTGTTTCTTCTTAGCCAGCTGAGCCTTGCTATCTGATGCTGTACGCTTGATCACATTAATTCTTGCCCTATTATCAGGTGGAGTTAGGAGGTGTCACAGTTGCTGCCTACATCTAAATTCCTAGAGACTATTTCTGCAAATGTAACAGTTCATCCTTTTCCTTTTGGGTATAAGGTATGGCTTTAGCGTTCAATTTTGTGGAACTCTTAATAGAGTTTTTTGTTGAAAATTCAGGTATTACGTCCTCTGATTGGTGTTTAATATTTTGATCATCATGTTCTACATTCATTGATTGGCGTTCAACATTTTCAAAAATTTCTGTTTCCATTGGCTGTGCCTGTAATGATACTAGCATATCATTGGTCATTGTTATTGACTCTAACTGCACCACTTGCTCTTGAAAAGTATACTTTACATGTTCTTTAATGTAAGCTATGAACTCGTCGGTAAAGTCAGTGAGAATATATAGCAAGTAGACAGTTGTAAATCAGACTTGAGACCAAGTTCTTTAAAAGACAGTTTGTGGTTCTTAACAAAGTCTTCCATACTATACTGTTGTATTCATCGGCAGGTAAAATAAGTTTGACATACACTGGTAAAAAAATGGTCTATCCTACACATATCCTACACATATCTTACATATATCGGGTACTCAAAATGTAGAAAATCATACATAAATAATACACATATCATATACATATCGGGTACTTATATATATAGTATACCTATCAGGTACCTGATATATGTATGATATATATATTAGTACCCAATATGTGTATGATATGTGTATTATTTGTGTATGATTTTCTACATTTTGAGTACCCAATATGTGTAAGATATGTGTAGGATAAATCATTTTTTTACCAGTGATATTCAAGAATATCAGTTGGATTAGTATTTTTTATATTCTAAAGGACAGTACTGAGTGTTCCAAGATAACTCTTTTCAAAAATAAAACATTGGGTGACCTTTTCCAGGTCAAATCTAATATTGTATTTTCTCACTTAAGACATTTTACGCTAAAAAATAATAAAAAGTAAAATTTTTTATTCTGCGAAAAAAGTGGTCATAGTAATCGTCAAAAAAAGTTCTCTCATATATTCATAAATAAATTATTATAATTGAGTTAATATAATTGAGTTAATAATAAAATATATAAACTAATATAAAACAATTTTATAATATATAAAAATTTTATAATACTAAAAATCTTTATATTATATATAGGGCTCTGATCGGTTCAGTTCAGTATAGTTTTTGCCAAAACCGAAACTGAACTGAATTGATTGGTATCAGTATTATTAATTACTGAAACTAATCAGTTTCAGTAATCATCAATACTGAAACTGACTGGTAAATACCGAAAACTGAACTGATTTACCGATTCATTATCAGTTCAGTTTTTAACGTTTTCGCAATGTTTTTTATTAAAAAAACGTGCAAAAACGTTTTTTTTTAATTAAATTAACTAATAAAAACGTTTTGCAACGTTTTTATTAAATTATTGAAAAAAAACGTTGTAAAATGTTTTTTTAATCAAATTAACAAATAAAAATGTTTCGCAATGTTTTTATTAAATTATCAAAAAAAAATGTTGCGAAACATTTTTTTTTAAATAAATTAACTAATAAAAACGTTTCGCAACATTTTTATTAAATTGTCAAAAAAAACATTTCACGACATTTTTTATCAATGTCACGAAATGTTCAGCAAATCAGTTCAGTAAATTTACCAAAATGATCAGTAAAATTTACTGAAACTGATACTGAAAATATCAGTTCGGTAAATCAGTTTGGTAAATCGCAAAACCGATACCAAAACTAAAGTTACTGAAACTGATCAGTAAATTTACCAAAAGGTTTGGTTCAGTAAATCAGAATACCAAAACCGTTCTGATACCGAAACCAATCGAAGCCCTAATTATATAAAATAATTAATTTGTATATTTTAGCATTTTTTTAAAATATATAGAATTTTAATTATTATATAATATTTAGTATTTACTGTTAGAATTTAGTCTATACTTAATAATATATATATTATCTAAATTATTTTAGGCTGCTATAATTATAAGTAAAATCCCAAATTCAATTATGGCATCCCATATTATTTTGGCATTTTACATAACAAATTATATATGAACTAAATGAATTATAACATCTCAAATTATAATTATGACATCCTAAAATACTTTGAACAGCATATATACTTAATGATATTTACTGCTAGTCTTACCAATACAACTATAATTAAAATTTCTTATAAAATTTATAAATTATTAATGAAAAATAAAAATTTATTAAAAATATTTAAAATTTTATATTTTTTATTTAATTCTTTAATTAAAATTATATTTATTTTATTTATTTTTAAAAAAAATATTACAGTTAACCCTTCTTTATAAACAAAAATCTTTTATATAAAAACTTTTTTTTTTTTAGAATATATATTTTTAGTCCCAATTTTTTTATATATATAAAATATTTTTTTTATAATTATTTTATTAACTATAAATATAATTACACTTTTGTATAAATATATAAATTATATAATTTAATAAAGAAAATTTCTTAAAATACACTAGTGTGCTCACGTGACTTTAATTTGTCACCCATGTCACACCCTTCTAGTTTTCCATTTTTATTATTCATTCTAGGGACTTAGATTTTTTTCAGTAAGAAACCCCTTAATTGTCACATATTATATGTCGCACCCTATAATTTCGGCCAAATTTATAATTCCAGCCAAAATTTACCTGAATTTCCATTTTTGGAAACTGGAGTAATGTTACACATCCAAAAAAAGGGCAATTTTGCTTCTCAGTAAAAATGAAAATTCATTACACAAAATTCCAAAAAAGGAAATTTTTATGTAGATCACCAGAAAGTATGATAAACACGTGATCCGTGTTTTGCATACTAGTGTACAAATAGAAAAAGTCTTTAATGAAATACCAATAAAGTACCGTATTTTTCCAATATTAAGCATTTTCCGAAATTAAGCACCCCCCTTACTTTGCACGATATCAAGCATAAACTGAAAATAAGCACCTCTCCGACTACTTATTGATTTTATTATATTATTGAAAAAAACAAAAATTACAAGATTACATTATTATTGAAAAATATATTTACAAATAAAAGAATTTAACTATTGAAACTTTTTTTTGCAAAATTTTTTTAAACGAATTTTAAATTAATTTAAAGACGTTTAAAAGGCATTTTTCTAAACTGTTGAAATTAAGCACTCCCCTAAACTTTTCACACAAAATCCCTGCAAAAAGGAGTGCTTAATATTGGAAAAATACAGTATATAGTCTGCACTTTAAATTCAGTGGTAGAAAAAGTTTTTATTTTTCAAAATTTTTATAATATCTTTAACAAATAAATAATTTTAAGTATATTTTACATTATGACAAATATATATATATATAATTATATTTATTTATATAAGAATACTAAATATAATTTCATTAATAAGTATACTTTATTATAATTACACTATTGGACGGTCTCAAGAGGTATAATTATAAAAGAAATTAGTTGTATCAAAATAATTTATAAATTATTAATAATAAAATTATTGATTTTTATTAATTACTATATTTTGTAAAATATAAATACATTTTTTTACACTTAAAACTTTTTATAATTCTGGCTAAAATTATTATAATTCAAATTAAATATACTCATTTTTAAATTAGAAAATTAATTTGCTTATTTTTATTTAATTTTTAAAGTTATTAGCAATTATAATAATAATTACAAAAACTTTTATCCCTATAAAAAGTATTTTTATTAAAATATATTTAAAATATATTTGAATTATATTTTATACTTAAAATATATTAAAAATATACTGAAATAAAAAAAAATTAAATATAATTCAAATATAAATTAAATATAATTTAAGTGTAAATTTAACTTTTAGTTTAAGCATAAAATAAAAAATTAAGTATATTTTAAATAGATATTAAATAGAAATACTTTTTATTAAGATTATTTAAAATAGTTTTAAATCTAAAATTTTATTTATATAAGAATTTTTCAAAATTTTATTATAATAATAATTCAATATTTTAAAACTGTATATAATATTATTTAATAATTAGATTTTTAAATTAATTTGTGATTCAGATAAGAAGAAATGAAATATTAACCAATTTTTAAATATACATATTCTAATAAATAAATCTATTAATTTTTAATCAAATAATTTAATATTTTTACTAAAAAAACTTTAAGATTGACTTTATTAGTGGCACAAGAACCTTGGCTAGAAGTATTAAACAATGTGAAGAATTAACTATTGAATATAAGAAATTTGTAAATTCTTTAGATTTGGCTAATAATGTAAAACAAAAAATTATAAATGATATTATAATAATTGGATTAGTGATGAGTGGATACTTGGTTTTTTCGATACTGGAAGATTTCCTCAAACTTTACAGGATAATTTAATGACAACTAATAACTTCACATAGAGAATGAATCAATCAATTGAAACAAATCATAGCAGAATTAAAACTGTTGTAAATTTATTGAAAGATTATATGGACTAAAATTAAATAGAGCAAATATTACTGAAAGGTTCGGAGAAACAAGTTTTGAAGCTGGTTTAAGTACTTTATTTGATGCTGAGCAAATAAATAAATTATAATTAATTTTAAATTTATTAATTAGCATTTATTTAATTTGACTATATCAATACTATCATACAAGAAAACCAATCAAAACATATTTCTTCAGACAAGTTAAAATAACTTAATTTGGGTGACTCTATTTCTTAATGGGATACGTAAAATCATCAAATAACAACAATTATTTTTATGTAAAAAAACATAATCAATTAAATGTATTAGAATCATCATACGTTGGAAGTTTTGTGAAAATGGATGATAATATTATTGAAAAGTTATATCCACTTTATCAAAAGTTTGCAAAGAATCATTATAGTGTAGTTCCTGAACTAGAAGGATATTATTTAACAAATATTTTTAGTGGAGAATGCTTAATATGCCTAGATTATACAGTATTTGGAATGGATCTTTTTGGGATGTGGTAAGCACTGTCATGCAGCAAGAATATATAAAGAATCATTAAATGCAGAAAATCTTTATGATTATTTAAGAATAAGAAATGCGTTATTTCTGCAGAAAATAAAAACTAGTTAATTTATGAAGGAGATACTCATGTGGCTTATAATAAAATTTTAAGATTATTTGAACTTCAAGGTATAATTATTCATTTCTTTTCATGATATTTTATTTATATTTAAATATAAAATAATTATTATAAAAAATTTGGCCAGATAATAAACCATTGAAATTAAATAGAGATCCTTTTTGTTCAGAATTAAACAATAAGCGTGATTTTAATGCTATTGGAGCTCCGCCGAAACCTTCTGCAAAACCACGACGAATTTTATGTAATTCTATTTTACAAGAAGATAAGGAAAATAAGGAAGCCTTTTCAACTCAGCATAGAAAAACAAAACGAATTAGAAGACAAATTCGTTCATATAAGGTAATCATTATTTTTTAAATTATAAAAACCAATCTACTGTTTCACTAATATCTTAATTGCAGGAAAATGCTAAGGATAACGGAATAACAAGAATAATGAAAATAATTTGGGACCATCTGTACCTAATGTTAATTTACCTGCTTCGTACAACATCAATTTTGATTTGAATCCATCTTTTAATTCACAACCAACTCTTCAACCTACTCTTTATAATATTCCTTATTATACAAACATCAATACTTTGCTCCCTACTTCAATTTATTCACAATCTACATTCTCTTCAACTAATGCGATTCCTAATAGTAATTATATCTCTTTCAATATTTCTCAAGATCAATTGGTCTATCCTTCGATTCCAAATAGGGATGCCAACGGTCGGTTCGGTTCGGTTTCAGTTTTAAAACCGCGGTTTTCAACCAAAACTGAACTGACCGCATAACCGACCGGTAAAACCGAACCGTAAAACTGGTACAAAACCGAATTTTAAATTTTATTGATTTATTAATAATTCGTTAATAAACAATATCATTAAACTTATTAAAAGTTTTTTATTAATGATTTTTACAAAAAAAAATAACTAAATAATTGTCAATAAACCAATAAAAAAAATACTAATAAATGTTAATAAATGAATAATGCTAATAATGTTTAAATTTAGTAAATTTTTGCTGGAAAATATTGAAACTCCTTATATATAATTAATATATTTAAATTCATTATACTAAATTAAAATATTTAAGTTATTCAATTCCTTCAATCATCCAACTTCTTAAACACAAACATGCCCTAGTTGTATCCTCATCCAACCTATTTCTTTTTTTACTTACCACATTACCAGCCAAAGAAAATAATTGTTCACAGGTACTGAAGAAGCTTGTACAGATAAATAACTCTGGGCCATTTTTGATAATATAGGGTATTCTGTTGAATGAGCATGCCACCATGATAATGGTTCTATATCAAAACTTGCATCTGCTGATTCCCAGTATTTTAACAATTCATCAGTATTTGAATTTCTTTGTTGACGTACAGATGATAAACGTTGAACAAATATAGATGCATTATTATTAGATGGCAAATTACTTAAAGCTGAATCTGGAAAATTATTACGAATGGGTTCAAGAATCTCATTGATTTCCAAGTTTTTGTATGCAATTGTTTTGTACCTTGGGTCAAAAAATGCTGGAACATGAGTCATTTTATCAATGTGAGCCCAATATTCTTGAATTTTATTACGGATTGCCAAAAGAACTTCACTAAGAGAATAGTTATGACCTCTATTTTCATTAAGATCAACAAGTAAACCTAAAAGTACTACTCTTGCATATGCTATTGTTGGATATGTTTGTGTGGAAAGTTCGGCTGTAGCAATATGAAATTGTGATAATAAATTAACCAGATGCTAAAATTAAAACTTGTAATTAATAATTAAATATAAAATAATAATTTAATAATTATTATAAAAATTAACACTTACTTCAATTTTTTCCCATTCCCTTTCATTAAGCCAAATATCCTGAAGTGGTTGATGTCGAGATTTTATTATTAATAAGTCATCCTTAAGAATTAATGCACGTTCAGCCATAAGGAATACAGAATTCCATCTGGTTTTAACATCCAAAATTGGATGCTTAAATGTATGATTAGCAGCAATTGCTAATCTTTCTAATTCCTCAAGATATAATTGGGTTCTCCTAACACGTTTTACTATTTTTCTTAACTTCTTAATTAAATTTTCTACATGTTTTAATCCTGCATTTACTGCAAGATTTAATATATGACATATACAACGAGAATGAATAAAATCTAATGCAGGTGTTTGAATGTCAAAATCATTTTTTAACAATCTACAAGCCACAACCATATTACTTCCATTATCAGTAGTAATGGATATAATTTTTTGTTTGAGATCAAAATCTACTAAAAGTTTATTGAGAATTTCATAAATTGCATTTCCAGTATGAGAACCAGTTATTCGCAAAACTTCAAGTGTAAAATGCTTCAACTTCCATTCATTAGTAATAAAATGAATTGTAACTCCAATAAATGCTTCATTTTTAATACTTGACCATATATCAGTTGTAATTGAGCAACGACCTGGAATATCTTTAACAAAATCAACAATATGTTCACGCCTAGATTTAAATTCAGACATTATTTCATTTTTTAATGTAGTACGACCTGGACATCTAAATTTTGGATTTAATTTTTGTATAAATTCATTGAAATAAACACTATCAACAAGAGAAAATGGTAGCATGTCAATTACTATCCATTTAATAAGAAGTTTAACGAATTCAGCATTTTTTTCTTTATCATAAAAGGAAGTAATGTTGCCCTTAAATTTAAGAGTTGTTTGGTTGGCTTCTCTATGAATATGTTTGTGATATTTTTTAATGTGATTTCGCAATGTTGTTGTAGAACTTTTTGCTGAAAAAAATTTATTACAAATCTTACATTTAGGTTTTTCTGGATCTGTTACTTTATCTATATGCTCCCATACATCAGATGGCGTTCTATTACTTTGGTTTTCATCATCTTCATTTTCCTCATCATCAAGTTCCTGCTGATTTGTATTATCATCATCTAAAATCATATCATTTCTGTGCATTTCTAAACTATACGCTGAGTGTTGAGAGGAACTCCCAAAAGAATATTCACTCTCATCTTCTGAAGTATAGTTTGAGTCAACATCAAAATTATCCATTAATTTTAAAATCAATTATTTAGGCAAAAAAAATTAATAAATAGATACTTTGATGATTTGTTAAAAAAAGAATAAAAATATTTTAATAAATTTTTTTTTTTTTTAAGCGCACTTTACAAAAAAACATTTGCATATGAAAATAAGCCAATAAACTAATTTTAGTAATGGTGCAGTGATTTACAGCTTATATAATTTCCGCAGAATAATAAAAACAAGTTATTTAATATCATATGTATCAAATTTGTAATATATCGTCATTTAATAATCAATTAGCAGTATCGGTTTTTTGATCGGTTTTTTTATATATAAAACCGTCGGTTAACCGGTCGGTTTTAGACTGGAACCGAACCGTAACCGAACCGGTAAAAACCGGTTATGATCGGTCATAACCGAACTTTTGGCATCCCTAATTCCAAATGATCTCGGTCAATTTTCAATTTTCCTACAATAATCATATTGAGTTATCCAATTCTTATTCTTATTTAATCAAGCTTCTGATAACAACTTTTCTGATAACAACACATTTTCTCAAGAGCATTTTTAGTAATCTTGTAACTTACTTTTATCTTCTCCTTCATAAATAGAATTAGATGTAAGTATAGAAAGTGTAGGACGACCTTTCCATTTTTCAAAGAATTCTTTCAAGACTTCCAAAGAAACATTAAATTCATCAAAAAATCTAATTTCTCTTAGATTAGTTGGTGCTGATTTATATAAATGTAAAAAAAAGTATATAATTATGTTTCGTTGTAAATATTATATTCTATAATTAAAAAATTGTATACATAGCCTTTCATTATAAAAAGTCTAACCATAATTTTAAATACTTTCATGCCAAAAATGTCAAAATTGTGAAATTAAAATTTGTTGAAAGTTTGTTCAATTAATTTATTTTTTTGTTTTATCACATTATCGATTATCACATTTCGGGTCAAGAAATACAATTTTTTGTTATGCATAAACATGCATAATTGACCGGAGGGTCAAGTCCGATACTTTTGCGGTTCTTATATATATTTATGGAAAGCAAGTATGAACGTCTGATCACACAATACATTATTCGAAAAAAGCAAGCATGCACATACATAGACAAACATACAATACAGGAATTCTAATTACCGCAAAAATAATAACGTATGTTACTTTATTACAATATTTTAATTATCAATATGGAATCATATTTAATGAATATAACGTTGCTTTCAGTGACAACAAATAATAAAATTTGTGAATTTATCATAACTAGAGTCATCCTAGATTACGATAATTTATTCTTTCTTCATTCGCGAGTCTCGGGAAAACCCTGCGCTCAAACGCAGGTAGCTCTTGAATTTGCGAAACTTGATGTTTTTGAAATGGAACATATGAGAGCCTGCAAATCTTCGCCTTAATTCCCTCATCACTGTCAAAAGTTACTCCATCATTGAAAGCTACTCTATCTTTGAAATCCTCAGGTGAGTGAAATGGTCGTTTAAGCATCAAAGCCTCTGGTGAATCTTTTATTTCTGTACTAAAGATTTTTGTTAGGATATCTGGACATGTGTAGTTTGCGTTGACGGACAATAATTCAAAATCAACTCGGGAGGCGAACAACCTACCAAAGTGTTGATGAAAATTGTCTCTGCAAACAAGAAGAATATTATCAGGAATAGCAGAACTGAAGTCGTAGGTCAATTCAGGATCAATCGCTCTTGTCGTGAATAATACAGTAATAATCTTTTCCTTCTTAATCTCTTCAGAATCACACTTCTCTAAGGTAGCTAAATTTTTTCTATGCTCACCTACGAAATCAGGCAATTTCAACGGAATCTGAAAATCTTTTCCCCATATCCACTTACATTGTAAACATAAAAAATACCCATTACTATCTTCACTTACATATCGAAGAATTGAATCACCAAATTCAGATGAAGCAGCATTTTTAAATACAATGTTATCCTTCCAGGTGTGAGATACTTTGGTATTTCTGCAGCGTAAACCTTCATATTTACTCGGAAACTGGTGCTCTAGGTACGCAATACCTTTTAGATTTTTAAGTTTGAATTTTAGTGACAAAGTTTTCTCGTTTCCAAATGCACCAGGATAAATTTCATTAAGTTTCGCAGTCGTCTTTCCTGATGCAAAAAGAAGATTAACTTTAAACATCTCAAAATGTGCAACGAAGGTTTCCCAATGTTGCCATTCCATACTACGCTGATTTGAAATGAGCGTTTCTGAAAGAATAACATCAGCGAGATTAAGTGTGGTGTTGTATAAATGAATGAAATATACTGGCATAGCAATAAAAAGTTTTCCATCTACATCTTCCAGGATAATGTGTTTATCTCTTTCTAGTTCACCATAAGTTAGTGAATTATCATCACTTTTCAACACTTTATGTGTCCTTTCGATAGAATCACTTTTCAAACAATTTTTAAGCAAAGTAAGGGCAAGATCTTTATGTTCTTTAACAAATGTCGTTATATTGTAGCTGAGCAATAAAAAAAAATGTGATTAATACAAGTGACTGAAAGGATTAATAATTGACGAGTATTTTTATTTTGTATTAACATACCTAAAGTCTAACCTCGTCGCAATTTTGATGAAGAAACCGGTTAGATTCCAGGGATGATTCTTATGATTCTTAAACAAGTTTCTCTCCAAAATTTCCTCAAGAATATATTCGATTGCACGTGGAAGACCACGGGCATCATCTAGAATTTTAATAAATGATCGATCAAGAGTCCACTGGTAATTTGTAACATTTTCTCTAACTGCGAAATAATTTACAATTTCTATACAAGCACCCATTGAGAGAAGAGGACAATTAATATAGCTAAAATTATAGCTTGTTGGTTCCTTCAACTTGACAACATCCTGTAATGCTGTCCCAGATAGAAATGTTTGGATAAAAGTTTTATTATCCAACATATATAGGGCCAACCTGTGTAATAACCGCTTGGTAAATCCCTTTCTCATCCAATATTTTTCATAATTGAACATTATTTGAATTTCATCAATATGGAGGAGAATAACTAGAGTTCGATTATCGTTTAATTGACGAGACATACAAATGCTCTGAATTACATTGTTAAGATTTATGGTTGACTCAAATTTCGTTAAAGATTCAATTGTGCTATTCACTTTGAAATGGTCGTAAATTTTTTGACGGAAAACATTAAATTGCATTTGATACGATTCATCAACAACAAAGAATTTATAAGCAATACGTAAAGCAATTGCAGAATCAGCAGTCAAATTGTTATCATAGCAATCCAGCTCCACATCTTGTCCAAAATCAAGTAAATTGATAAAAAATCAGGATCGGGAACAGGCTGAGAGTGTAGATCTACTAAAACCTTTTCTGAATTGTTTTTTAAATGGTTAAACAATTCAAGTCCATAGCGAGTTTTACCTAGTTTACAATTAGTATTAATTTGATGAATTACAAGCATTAAATGTCAATACTTTATAAAAATGACCTACCAATACCAGGAGCTCCACAACAGACAAGAAATTGAAGGGTTTGTTTTGCAACAGTTTGTGGCGTATAAAAGATTGTTTGAAATTTTTGGAGATTGATTTTATTGCTGATTCCATATTTCGTTCCTTTAGAGGTATACTACTAGAGAAACCAGGTGTTCTATCACTTGATCTAGCAACGTTTTCTAATATCTTTTCCATGACCATAGAAAAAGATTCTATGATAACTTTTAAGAAAAAACAAAATTATTATTTGATATGAAAAAAAATGTATCTAGCCAAACTCAATATCTTGTTACTGCAAATTTCTTATTCGAGAGGTAAAGTATTAGGAGACACTTACCAGCAGCAGCGGGCAATTGTACGATGACGTGAATGTTCTCATCTACAAGCAATTGTTCCAAAAAATGTTTCTTAACTGAGTGGATGGGTACCAACTTCTTGCCTCCAAGCTTTTTTTTAATATCATCTTCGGTAGTAACATGTTTAAGCTTGTTTCCCTCATTTTCAGTGATGTCAACCTTCCAAAGGTCAATGTCCTGATAATTAAACTTAATATCATGATTAATCTCATTATAGATTAGATACTTGAGGTCTGAAATCTTTAAATTATTAATATTGACCAAAGAACCACAAATGTCGCTATCATTAACAAGATTAACCGCAAAAGTATTATGAAAAGAAGTCTTTCCTAGGAGTAAACAATTTATTGACACCACCATTTCGTTTGGGAGATAATTCCGTAAAAAAAAGAATTTTTAGGAGTTTTTTAGTGTGAGAGAAATTTTGAGGATATATATATACTTGTAAAAACCTTTCCGAATTCATCATGATTAATAATAAAATAGACTCTGTGGTAATATGATCAGTACACAAAAAAATGAATCAGTACACAAAAAAAATGATTAGTGTTCAAAAAAAATGATTAATCATTTCTCATTAGAATTTTGATTCTCCGAGGGTATTTATTAAAAAAAGTGAATTAACAGTTACGCAAATTTTTTGGTCATACGGGGTTGTATTTGACTAAGTATGGAAATGTAATGACTTATGTTCTAGGCTACTTGCCTATTTCATATGGCACGCCAGGCTGGACAGATGTTTAACGTAAAAGCTAAATCATTTGACGTTAACACCATATCATTTGACTTTGGAGTACAAAACATTTGGCGTTAAATATAAACCATTTGTCATTAATTCCAAAGCATTTGTCATTAATTCCCAAAGCATTTGCCATTAATTCCAAAGTATTTGCAAATCTATAAACAAATTTCCTATAAAGGAAATAGGATTTCACGAGACTTTTAAAAAGAAAATTATTACTTAAATTGCACCATTTGAATTTTAACCAAATATGAAAAATTATTTTCATATCGCCAAACTGTTTGACAGTATTGGCAAAGAATTTAACTATAAAGTCAAACAAATTGTCGGTACAGCAAATCATTTGAATTTCGCAGTTAACCTTAAACGTCAAATGATTTAGCTTTTACGTTTAAACATCTGTCCAGTCCGGCGTGCCATAATATCATACATGAATTTTCTTTTTTCATGGGAATGTAAGATAAATTACTAATTGTGAGTGTTGTATTACCAAATTAATGTTTACCATAACTAGTATAGCATTCTGAAATGTGTGCCAGGTTGATCTTTACATATGGATAGTGTTACCAAACTTTTTCTTAAGATAGAATTAATTAAAGATTATTGTTAGGGTTACCCATGGAAATCGAACAAGTCACATGATGTAGTGCGCAGAAATCCTATGGCTGAGTTTATTACATTTCTTATAATCTATCTATCTATCTACTATATAATAATTGTTTTCCTGTGTGACAGTCACGTTTAGATTACATATTTATATCTGTGTTCCCATAACGTTTAGACTACAATTTATACCTGTGTATCTGTAACGTTTAGACTACAAATTTATACCTGTGCACCCAAAAGACTGTATAAAATCGCGTATAACATTTAACCATCGTACCGATCACATGTATGTTTATCTGACATTGCAAAGCAACGGGTTTAACGGCTAGTAGACTAGTATATTTTAATTTTATTTAGTTACTTACATTAATTAACCACTTTTAGTATTATTATTGCTTTTGACTCATAAGTATTCAATTATAAAGTATCAGTTTAATATTTATAACCTTAGAAAATTGCTTTATTAGTTTAGCCAGAGAAGTTTCTTGAAATTTACATAGTTGATGAATCATATAAACACATGGAACTTATACGAAATAGCAATAGAAAGGTTTTTACAGATAATTGTGATAAGAAAAGGACAATTGATTGATTGTATAATAGCTTAATAGGATAACATTGATAAGTTCAAACTGTCATATGTGAAAATGTAAATATATATAAGGCAATATTTTCTTTTGAATAAAGTTGTTAACACCTGAGTAGATCTAACAGAGAATTTAGATTGTATTATCTGAAGTATTGTGTTTTTGTATGATTTGTTTGTTAGTTTTTTTTTGTAGTAAACTTTTCGTGTATTTTACTTGTTTTACCTTTTGTATTTGTCATGTATCTTTAAGAAACTTTTACATTGTTTACCATCATTATTAATTTTCTACTGAGAATTATTAGTGATACAGTCAACTCTTCATAAATGTACTCTCCATAAATGCACACCCTCTATAAATGCACCCTTTTGTTCGGTCTCAAGCTGGGAACTTAATGCTAAATGTATACCCTCTATATTTTACATGTGCAATAATTTTCTCAGTCCGGACATGTAATAAAATTTTCTATAAATGCACTTACGTGATTTTTGTATAACTTGATGAGCAAATTCCGAAATTTCAATCATTGGAAAAACCTTTATTTACTCATTTGTAACGATAAAAATTGCTAAACTTGAGTTAAATAAACATGTACTGTTGATCAAATTAAAACTATATAATAATGCGCAGTACACGCAGTATATACATGCTGCCCAAATTATTTTGGGATGCCATAATTATAATTTGGGATGCCATAATTCATTCGGTTTATATATAATTTACTATGTAAAGTGCCAAAATAATTTGGGATGTCATAATTGAATTTGGGATTTTACTTATAATTATGGCAGTTCAAAATAATTTGGGTGGCATGTATAACGCAGTACGCGTAATTTGATTAACTGCTAACTTTTTTTAGCAATAATATGCCAAAAAAAAAAAAGTTTCCTTGACGAATCTTCAAAAATATGAGTTTTGTCTTTATGCTCGTGATAACAAAAAGACTCGGTCTCAATATGTAGATTGGATTGAAAAAAAGTGGGGAGTTAGAGTTGACGAATCTACAATTACAAGAATTTTACAAAGTAAAGATAAATGACTTGCTGTAGAAGTTATTAATCCAGAAGCAAAACGTCATAAAGCTGTTGTTGTTCCGGAACTTGAGCTTGCCCTCAAGGAATTTGTATTAACTTATCAGCATAGAACAATTTTTAAGTGATGGCATACTAGTTGAAAAGGCAAAACAATTAGCTGATGAATTAAATGTCCCTGAAGGAACATTACAATTTTCTTCTAGCTGGCTTCGAAAGTTTAAAGATCAAAATAATATTCGTCAAATAAAGCTTCAAGGAGAAGCAGATTCTGCTGATGATAATGCTATTGCTGAAGCTTTACCATTATTACGAAATAAATGTGCAGAATACCCTCTTGAATGAATTTATAATATGGACGAAACTGGGCTTTTTTATCGGTATATATTACTTTAAAATTTATAAAATGCATTCTTTTATTTCACACTAATTTATATAATTTTTTAGATTAGAACCAGATCGAATGTTAGCTTCAAAACGCCTTTCAGGATGTAAAAAAAATAAGGAACACCTTTCTATTGCATTATGTTGAAATGCTAATGGATCTCATAAGTTGAATCCTTTAGTAATTGGTAAATTTGCAAAACCACGATGCTTTAAAAATGTTAATATTAACAATTTACCAATGACTTACCAAAGCAACAGTAAAGCTTGGATGCTGACGACTATTTTTCAAAAGTGGCTTCAGGAATTTGATCGTCAAGTTGGCCAAAAATATGGAGGCAGCGTGTTTTATTGCTACTTGATAATTGTTCAAGTCATAAGCTAAAAAATCTAACACTTTTATATGTTGATGTTTATTTTTTACCTCCTAACACAACATCAAAACTTCAACAAATGGATGCTGAAATAATTATGGCTTTTAAAAAGCATTATAGGCATTATCATATTAGGTTATTATAAATTTTTAATTTATTATTTTATTATTTTCATAAATCAATTATTAAACTTTTTTTATTTTAGGTGGATGTTAAAGCAAGTTGAAGCGGGCCAGCTTGTACAAGATTTAAAAATGAATGTTTTACAAGCAATCCAGTACATTATTCGAAGTTGGGATGAAATTTCAGCCGATACTATTCAAAATTGTTGGAATCATACTGAAATTCTTCCCAATACTTTTTTTTTGGATGACATTTCATCAGAAAATTTGTTTAGACGTAATTTAGTGTAATATTTCGAAGGTGGTGTAAAATTTTGAAATATTACACTAAAAACGTAATATTACAAAAGTTTACACTCTTAAATTTAAATAATTATAGTAATTTAAAAATATCTCGCTATCTACTGATCCAATCAAGACGATCTATAGCTCATTGGAATCAGCTCATCAAAACAAATCGAATGGTAGTAAAATCACATTTCCACAGTTGATAAAACGCTCTATAGTATACAATAAAGTTTTAAATTAATAGAAAGCCATTTATCAAACATAAAGATGCGATTTTACCACCATTCGATTCGTCTTGATGAGCTGATTCCAATGAGCTATAGATCGTCTTGATTGGATCAGTAGATAGCAAGATATTTTTAAATTACTATAATTATTTAAATTTAAGAGCATAAACTTTTGTAATATTACGTTTTTGTGTAATATTTTGAAATTTTACACCACCTTTGAAATATTACACTAAATTATGCCTAAACAAATTTCCTGATGTTATAAAGATGGCATCGATGATGAGCTTGGTAAAGCAATTGAAGCTCTTAATCTTCGTAACAGAATGCAAGTAAAGGAATTTTTAACTATTCCTGATGAAAATATAGTTTATTTAATTCCAGAAGATCAAATTATTTCAGAGATTGCAAGATTATTTAAAAGTGGGTCAGATGCAGATCATCCAGATGAAGTAGATGATAGTACCGAAGTAGAAACTATTTGCATTAACGAAGCATTGAAAAGCTTAAAAACTGTACACACATTTTTAATTCAACAAGAGAATAATGCAAGTGGTTATATGAAATTAATGGATAAAATTGAGAAATTTATTAAAAGAGAACAAATTAATTTAATGCAGCAAACTACTATAAATAAATATTTTAGATAGGTTTATTTTTGTATTGATTTTTAGATTTCTTAATAATAATAAATAAATATAGTATTCATTAAAATCATTATATAATTAAATCACGTGATAATTCTATAAATGCACACCCTCTCTAAATGCACACTTATACCTAGTCCCAAGGGGGGTGCATTTATGGAGAGTTGACTGTACTCTTATATTTTATTACAATATCATTATCAAAACACTTATAATCTTTATAATCTTACTACTTAATCTTTTTATCACAACTGTTCAATTTGACATAGATCAATTTTTTACATTCAGGTTTACAGATACCCATGATCTAGATTTCCCATTCTTAATATTCTGTGGTGCAATGAAATCACTATCATCATATGGCCAAAGTTTGGTACGTTGCAAAGTTTGCTTCAGAATAATACAATATAGATCCAAAATTAATTCTCGTTCTTTTACAAAAATTTGTTAAAATCTTTTATATGGTTTATACAGGTGAAAGTGATAAAGAAAGTTTTGAAAATAGAAAAGGATTAAGTGGGTGGATATTTTATTTCAGAAATTTGATAAATAGCAAAAAGAAATGACCTTTAAAAGCATATCATATATTTCATTTATTTCATTATATTGTACTCTATTTCGGAAAAATAAAGCATTATTTGCATCAAAATATCATATTTTTATTGTATGTAATATTGCAAAGTTTTAAAAAAATACATTACATGAAATTGCTACATTTACAATGGGTTTTATTTTTTATTGCACCTGCAACATGTCATATGGGACACGTTACCGAATTTTGTGCACTGCTAATGCATATATATATTTCTGCTAATGTTACATTTTTTTTCCTTTTTTTTCATTTTTAAGGATTTTAGCTTTGGACTTTCAGTTGGCATTGTAAGTATTTTCTCTTTTGCTTTTTTTTTAGGTTTCAGGAATACTACTAGTATTCTTTTTTCTTCTTTTTTTAGGGATTTCAGCTTTGGACTTCAGCATTATTAGGGCTCTGATCGGTTTCGATAATTACTGAACTAAACCGATCGGTTTTGGTATTGAAACAGTTTCGGTATTCTGATTTACTAAACTAAACCTTTTAGTAAATTTACCGATCAGTTTTGGTAATTTCGGTTTTGGTATCAGTTTTGCAATTTACCGAACTGAATTACCGAACTGATACTTTCAGTATCAGTTTCAGTAAATTTTACTGATCATTTCGGTAGATTTTACTGGTCAGTTTCAGTAAATTTTACTGATCATTTCGGTAAATTTACCGAACTGATTTGCCGAACTTTTCACTTTTTTTTTGATAAGTTTTGCAAGTTTTTTTTTGATAATTTACTAAAAACGTTGCAAAACGTTCAATTTATATACTTCTCCACATTATTTTTACTAACATAATGTATTTTAATAAATAGTTTATTTAACATTTAACAAGTCATTTGGTTAACAATAATTATGACGGGTTTAATATATTAAAGCCATTTTTTATTAGTATTAATTAAAATTGGATTAGACCTACAAAAAAAAGTAAAAGAACGTTAATAAATATTCTTACATAAAGAAAAATTAAAAATCCGCTTCCTCCCTTTAAAAATACTCACCACTGCCTACTGGTTTCTATTTCTGAATTCTGGGCTAAAATCTACAAAAAAACACTGGTCAAAATCAAAACTTTCGACTGTTAAGAGCTTTTGGCATAAATTTTGCCGATTGGTCATATGATTTGTCACATTTTTTGACCAATAACAAAAATCAGTAAAATTAATCACAAATCGACTAATACTGATTGTTAAATGAAAACTCATTCAGTCTTTTGGTGAAAAATCGACTTATACCGATTGTTATACGAAAACTTGTTTCTTTAAGGTTGTTCAGTAAATTTTACCGATTGATTACATAAATCGACACAATTTTGCTATATGGTAAAAACATTATTTTTTAATTCGAATTTTATACTTTATTTACATTGTTTATTTATATTCAGTGCATAATCATTAACGAAAATTTTATTGTAAATGAATTTTGACTTGTCTTTCGTCAAGTAATTATAATAAAAATACTACAAAAGAATCTTTTCGTAAAAATAAAATTTCGTCTAATAAACATGTCTCTCGTCAAGTAATTATAAAAATGTTTTAAAAAAATAAAAAAAATAATTCAGCCGATTTTTATCAAAACACTTAATTATTAACGAATTTGGAGTTTGCGATTAATTGGATTAATCGCCAAATATTCAATAGCATTACTCCGAGTAGAAATTTGATATTTTGATGGTATAAATCGACAAAGGATATTCTGTACAGGAATAATACAGTCGCAGCTTTCATCATAAAATTCAGATTTCCACAACTCGACGTTACAGCTCTCGTCTTCATCATCAATATGAAAATAATATCGACTTTCACTCGTACTAGCTGGTCGATACCAACGAATATATGCCAAATTATGTTTTATTTGTCCATTTGGCAAGTTGACTGTATGTTTGAAGAAGTATTGAATTTGTCCAGGATAACTGTTGACTTCCCCATCACTAGTTATAAACTTGGCTAGGACATACGAGCTTTTTGTATGTTGAACTGACATTGCGGAACTAAATACTTCGGAACCAATTCAGCATCTTCCAAATTGATTTATCTTTACTCGAATTATTATAGAATCTTGGATAATTTCATCTGCTAGTTTGCGAAACTTGTACGTTTCAATATAAGTAGCATTATAAAAAGCAACCATCAGTTCAAGCATTGATTCGGTCATTATTGCTTCAGAACTAGGCTTCAGCATTTCTCCAGGAAACGGCTCGAATCCAGTAATAGTCGATTCCTATATGTTTTTAGCATTTAGCCAAAACCGCTCTAGTTCATCTGAAGAAAATTAGTCCGCAGCCAATATTGAACCAGTTGTGGGTCAATCTTCAAGCAATTCTAAACCTTTCGTTTGAATGTCAGAACTAATGATATCTCCAATTCGATTATCATTCATTATCTGACGCATTATTTCTGGTTCAATTTGTCTATTACTTGTTGGCAACGAGCCTTAAAAATTATTAAAAATAAGACTAACAATGTCCGAATAAAGTAAAAAAGTAAAAAAGTAAAAAAAAAGAATATCTTACCAAGTATTCCATTCATACGTTCAAATGAAAAACACCAAAATGCATATAATGGACCAAAATCATTTGAACAATCGCACAAATGGAGCGAAAGGTGAAGATTAAGCGTAATTTTTACTCTTCCATAGTGTACTTCAATAAGGCTGCTCCAATTTAATAGTTTGTTTAACGTCCTAACTTTATATAAAAATTGAAGGGGAGGAGGGGGTCAAATTAAGTAAACATTTAAAAATAAACATAGTTTTTTCTTTATCACTCAATGCATTTTTACTAAAAATACATTTTAATTTATTACAGATAATGCAATTAATAAGTTTACATATATTACTTTTATTAATTATACCATTTTCTTTGGTAGATTCAATTATACTGGAAAGAAATTCTTTTAAATATTATACAGATCGGTGATGTTATTATAAGTCACGTGATATAACATATGTTTGTTTATTTTTAAAAAATTTTCAAAAATGAGGGGGATGGGGTACGTTAAACAAACTATTAAATTGGAGTGGCCTAAGCTTAATTATTTTAATTAGCCTCTCATGGGCTTCTTCCATTAATTTAATTTCTAAAATTCGGCTTACTAAAATAGAACAAACTCTAACAAAATATGTCAAAATTTTTTGATCTTTTGACGGTAAATATTCCCACAATGAGGTAGTTACGTAGATCATAAAGAAAATTCGCCACTGATCGGCTGTATAGTTCAAAAACCCTTCTCTGCACTCAATATTTCTGGGAATTCATCCCAAATCAGCCGGTACTTTGAATTGATTCATTTTTTCTTGAATCTTCTTTAGATCGTTCAGAGTTAAAACACCCTCGTCGATCCAAATCCTCTTCATTATCCACCTCGCAATTCCTAAGAATAAGCAGTGTATTGGATCTATAATAATAAAACGAAATGGGTCAAAGTACGGCAATCGAAGTAACTCTGACCATCTAACCCCTTTTTCATTAACGAAATTCTTTCTTGAATTGGTGGAATTGCAACTTCGCCATGCAAGAGCATTCCAACGATGTTCGGTCGAATCGCAAGTAATAAACCAATTCTCCATATCTTCCATACCTGCAAAATTATATTGGTAGTCTTCATAATTTGCTCGTTTTATATACTGATGGCAAAAAACCAAAGCTAAAATATGCCTGCATATTTTCTAAGCAGCAGGAATATCACATGAAATTAGTACTAAAGCTGCACAAATATTTTTCCCATTTTGGCATTCAAATGTTCGATTTAAAATTATTCCACTTCATAGTAACTCTAATTCATTGACAATAGGCGCAATATAATGATTAATCTTGTGCAAGCTTACTTCGTTTGGTCCTGGTAGTAGACTGAGAACCAGCAAATTTTCGCGCTTGAACCAAATATCACGGGATAAATTACAGATAGCTGCGTAAATTACTCTGATACTATAAAATGTACTATCGTAGGGCTGAAACCAATCAAGGTTTATCATTAGTCCTAGATGTGAATCGGTTACTTCTGGTCAGAAAAATTTGGCTGAATTTTCATTGTCAGTTTCTCTGAATGTTTTCCAGATTTGATCGTCATATATATCGGTCAGTATGTTATCGAATCATCGACAATTTGACCAATGTCGAAGTAACCGTTCAAAGTGAGGCCGACGATATAGAACTTCCAATTGTTGATGAATTGGTACAAACGGATATATTAATTCTGGCTTTTTAACCTCTCTCTCAGCCAAGACCGTTTAACACGATTTCGTCTTTTGAGACACCGAATTTGGAAATTCGACGTGACTGCATCTTATGATACCAATACTGTTATTTTTTTGAATTTCGTCCATGTCTGTCTTATTATATAATTTATGACATTTTGGACATGGCACGAAACTATGGAAATGATCTTTCAGGTCAAGTTGAATTCTTACCAGATATAGAGAGTCAGAAAAGCTATCGTAAATGTCTCCGCCAATTTTTTTTAACACTATTTTCATGAATTTTAGTTGAGATTCAATTGCTGTTTCAGGGAGATTGAACCTTTTTCGAAAGGTCATTATCCACAATAAAATCCATGAAAATTTATCATTGATTGTCATTTTTTCTTCCTCTTGATATGATTTAAAATCTGGCGGTGAATAATTTTCAAAAGTATCGGCAAAAGTTTCATCATCTGACTCATTGCCATCAGAAGAAGAAGAAGTATCAGTATGTTGTTCATAATCAGAATTGCTCAAATTTTCTGTTCCTGAATGTTCGAGCATAATTTGTGGGCGATTTGCGTAGCTTCTTGTACAGTTTCGAGGTAAAAAAATATATTCGTTTTCATTGTATTCTGGAGTTGTTGAATTATCTTTTTCATTTAATGAAATTGTTGTCAAATCTTCTTCAAAAGGAGTAATTACCGAAATTTCTTCATTTAATGGAGATATCAAAATATCTTTATTTATCAGATTTTCTTCTAACGAAGTTATTGTCGAATCTTCTTCTTGATTAATTAGTAACAATGAAGCCAAACTAGGACCGGG
Source organism: Rhizophagus irregularis (assembly GCF_026210795.1). Classification (NCBI taxonomy): domain Eukaryota; kingdom Fungi; phylum Glomeromycota; class Glomeromycetes; order Glomerales; family Glomeraceae; genus Rhizophagus; species Rhizophagus irregularis. Next base: position 917,576 of record NC_089436.1, on the reverse strand, counting down.
AAAACTACTAATAAAGGTCACCGGTTTTCTTGGTTCGAACCCATATTTAATTTTCAAAAAGGTCACTGTAAAAATAATTAATAAAAGTCACGTGTTGGTTCGCAAGAATAAGAAAATTTGAGTGAAGATCTTTCCTTTTTCTGTTTTTGGAGCGGAAACATGTGAATAAATAGCCAATTGACCAATCATAAGATGGTTCGCATTCATATGATTTTCTGATTTTTTTCCAGTGACCTTTATATATAGTTTTTCCGGTCCTGCCAAACTACTATTAAGATTCGAGTCAGTTGTATTTTCCGCCGCTTTATAAAGCATTTTGGTTCGTAATATAACCAGTTTTCCATTATATTTGTCACAATAACAAGGGACTTTGGTTCTTTTTTTGCTAAACCTTCTAGAAGATAGTCGGTTTGCTATCCTTTCTGAATTCATAATTTGATTAATCGATCTTCTTCTAGTCATGTTTTATAAAATTTGACAAAGAATTGGTTATAATTAATATGTACTTTAAAATTTAATGAAATTTTGACAAATGAAGTCAATTTTTCTCTTAAAATTAAAATTTTATGAAATTTTTTTTTTTAATTTGAAAATTTCAGTTAAATTTGATCCGTTAGTAATTGATTTAATAAAAGTTTAATTTTGAGATTTTGATTAATTAAATTTTCAATCATGAAATTTTTTTAATTTGAAAATTTCAGTTAAATTTGATCCGTTAGTAATTGATTTAATAAAAGTTTAATTTTGAGATTTCGATTAATTAAATTTTCAATTATGAAATTTTTTTTAATTTGAAAATTTCGGTTAAATTTGATCCGTTAGTAATTGATTTGATAAAAGTTTAATTTCAAGATTTTGATTAATTAAATTTTCAATCATGAGAATTTTTTTAATTTAAAAATTTCGGTTAAATTTGATCCGTTAGTAATTGATTTGATAAAAGTAATAAAAGTCTAATTTCGATTAAACTTTTTTTAACAATTAATTAACTTTTAAATCAAATTTCGGTTTTATTTTTATCAAATAAACTTTTTCCCAGGAAGCTTATTTTGAATTTTGAATTTTATAAAGCTCCATCAATTGAATTTTTTTCACAAAAATAATTTTATTTTTTCGATAAATGATTCTCGTAATTTTTATAAAATCTGCTTATAAAGCTCCATCAATCGAATTTTTTTCGCAAAAATAATTTTATTTTTTCAATAAACAATTCTCGTAATTTTTATAAAACTTGCAATACATTTTTATATTGATCGTCAAACGTAACTTTTATATAAATCGAACAATATTTTTCATCATTTTGAAAGAAAGTTCTACTTTATTTACTAATTTTACTATTCTTCTGTTTATTAAAATCTACTATAAAGAATAAAACGATCTGGAAAAAAAAGTGTCAAAAAAAATCGTCAAGAGTCTCACAAACAAACTTCAGCACAGGAATCTGCAAGTTCCGATTCTTCCAAATAAACGTCGATATCAAAACAACAAGAATCTGCAGCTTCCGGCTCTATCAAAACCTAAAAGCAAATATTGAAACAACAGGAATCCATAGCTTCTGGCTCTACTAGAACCCAAAAGCAAGCATCGAAACAACAAGAATCTGCAGCTTCTGGCTCTACCAGAACCCAAAAGCAAGCGTCAAAACAACAAGAATCTGCAGCTTCTGGCTCTACCAAAACCCAAAAGCAAACGTTGAAATAACAAGAATCCGCAGCTTCCGGCTAAAGTTGCTTGCCGAAACCTAGGGGCTGAAGCAAAATGGCGTTTCGCCGAAAAGCGAAATTCTGCCGAAACTATATTAAAGTTATATTAAAAAACTGGCGAAACTTTGGAGAAAGACGAAACTGCCGAAACTTATTATAAATGCCAAAACTGCCGAAACTCTGCTGAAACTATAATAAATCTATAGTAAAATTTTGACGAAACTAATCGTAGGATTTTGAAGAGGTTTAAACAAGCAACCTTACTTCTGGCACTACTAGAACTTAAAAGCAAGTGATGAAAACAGCAAGAATCCGCAGCTTTCGGCTCTACCAGAACTCAAAAGCAAACGTCAAAACAACAAGAATCTGCAGCTTTCAGCTCTACTAAAACCCAAAAGCAAACATCGAAACAATAAGAATCTGCAGCTTTCGGCTTTACCAGAACCCAAAAGCAAGTGACAAAACAGCAAAAATCTGCAGCTTCCGGCTCTACCAGAACTCAAAAGTAAACGTTGATACCAGAAACTTCAGAAGATAATGGGCCATTTCGTTTAGTAGTACCATCCAGCTTGTACTAACAAAGCAGGATAGTACCACCAATTCGTAATGTAACTATACAAAGAGAACTAACTCTATTTACACGTACCGAACCTCATAGGAGTAATATCCATCATAGGGAATTAACGCCAACACGCACCGAACCTTATTATAGGAGTAATGTTAACCATAGAGAATTAACGCTGATTATTCGTACCAAAACCTATAGGAGTAATTGGACTAGAGATGTAAATGGTGAGCTACAATTGATTTTTGTATTCATTTTAGAGTTCTGGTCGACTTTAACATTTTTTTAGAAATGGTTGATCTCTGAGAAGAAAATGCCTACTTACGGGAAGAATCGATAAATTAAATCAGCAACTTGATAATGCAAATAGCGAGTTGCGTGACCTATGGCTAGATGTCGGCCAATTACAATCGTATAACAATATACTTAACCAGGAAAATAACGGCTTACGTCACTGATGTTCATCTGACCTTCAAGATATCAAATTTGAAGAGGATCAATGACTAACAAAGCGTAGGAAAGGAAAAAATACGGTGTGCGATTCTGGAGATGAAATGGAAGTAGATGAAAAAGAAGCTAGGGTTTATCCAAAAATCCTCTTTCAATGTATACTTTTAACGCTCGCTAAACTGATATTTTATTCAATTTAGGCTGAAATGAAGACGATTTTAAAAACTTTTCTGATTGAACTAGAATTAATATACGATGAAAAGTTTAGCAGTGAGTCGAATAATGAAATTCTTCGACAGATTATACCTCGACTAATTGAAACGATGAAGCCAAGGTATACTTACGATACAGGCAAGTCAAGTCTTGGCTTACCGCTTTACATAAACATCGCAGAGTGCGTTTGTTATATAAATAACGCAGCACTTTAGACAAAGATAATTGTCGTCTACATCAAAACAATCGGTTAAATGAGGTAAATAATTTCTTTATTATTTCAAAAAAAAAATCTCATCATTCGTCAAAACTTTAAATATAGAAAAAAGCACGTCGAGTTAAAGGCGCAAAATCGCTTTTTGATAAAAATGACGAAAAACTGGAGAATTATGATCGAAAAGAACTTTTGAATGTTTTAAGCGACAACCGATATTACTCTCCAGAGTATTCTGAATTGGATGAGGAGCAACCAGAAGGTAAAAGACATATCAATGTTTATAATCCGTCTTGAAGATCTGAAGAGGTCCAATAACTTATTTGTCGTATTTTTATTTTTTATTTTTTATTTGTTTTATTTTTTTCGTAATAGGATTGATTTTTTTTCTAATAATAGTTAATAGATTTATTACGAAATATCTTGGACCAACACGCTTTCTCTCTTCAATCTGCACAACTGATACAAACGCGAAATTAGGATGATGAGATATATAATATCGTCTTCATCCATGAGGTGCTCCAAATTGGACCTACGTAGAGCAGAATACGCTGGCTGATACCGACTTTTTTGAGCCAGAAATGCCAATTCAAATGATGAAGAATCTAATAATGGCGGAAGATGTGGAAGTGTCGGTGGAGATGGACGAAATAGAGGTGATAAAAGATTCAGAACCAACGGGAATAGAAGAATTAGAACCAACAGAAGAATCAGAACCAATGGGAGTGAAAGAATTGGAACCAATTGGAGTGGAAGAATTGCCAGAAATGGAAGATGAAACAGACAAATGGTATAAATTTGTACTTTAATTTTTGTTTTGAGTTTTTGTTATACTAACTTTTTTTCAAATTTAAAGATTGTGAATTCGTCAGTTTTTTTGGATTTTTTTTTGAAAATTATGGGTTTTTTTGTGGAATTGTGGATTGAATTTTTTTATTTTTATAGGAAATTTTTATTATTTAAGTATTATTTTAGTATTATTTCATATTATTAGAGGGTTGATCACCCTTGGCTCATTGGTTAGTCTGTGAGTCCCCTCGTGAAGCCTGAGTATGGTGAGGTCGCAGGTTCAATTCCGCCGATCACGGAAATTAAAAGAATTTTACTGCAGACACTACTACCAATAGTGTGAAGGTACAGAGATTAGTGTAGGCTGGACTGCATCATGGTGAATTAGTATGTACCAGTTAGCGGCATATTTCAACAAAAGGTCATGATGTCTTCCTAGCGTTCCCTATGAGGCCATTGGGAAGCCTATTGTCCTGTTTAGATGGTCACTGCTTGCATACCATCTGGGTGAGCTCTTGTCTTGGTGGTCACTCTACGATACCACTAAGGGTGTGGTAAACTTTACTGTGAGAGTTTACTACGCTAGATGGTCTTTATAGATGGTAAAGTCTCAAGTGCAATGTCTTAGCAGTAGTTTACCTTCTAATAGGTTTAGGCTGATTGGAGACGTTCGTAGGCTCACAGGTATATAAGGTTCTAAGGTAAGGTTCGATTTCTCAGTGAATTTGACGTACTGGTAGGTGATCCCTGAGTAACTGGGTTGGTTACTTATAATAAAGGGGTGATCCCAGTACCCTTAGCAGCTTACTGTCCTGGTAGTCACTACTATTACTACTGGGGGATTTACAACTATGGTGGGCTGGTATGGTAATCGCGGCCTGTAGTGGGCTTTGAATGAGGCCATATTAGTAGTCTTAGTATTGCAGTACCTCTAAGCTAACCATCGTGGAAGGACTTCTAGATGTCTGCTCCATTATATCTGCCGTATGTGGGTGGTTGCTTACTTCTGATGGGCGCTAGTGGGTAGTATAACTGTGTCAGAAATCCTGCTACACTACGATCCATTCTTGTGTGGGTATAAACTTGGCTCGTCTTCCCAGTGTAGTATATAGGGGTAGGGGGGGGGATGTACATCTGGTTACTTCTAAATAATTAGAGTAGGTGCTTGGTTAGCTGTCGCTCAACAGTAGGAGTGCATTTCTGCAACTTTAGTTGTAGTGCTTTCTCCATGTAGCTCTGGTGAACCGGCTATGCTGATGTCTCCTAAAACATAAAAAAAAAAAAAAAAAAATTATTTCGTATTATTTTTGTTATTTTCGTATTATTTTAGTATTATTTTCATAGGAAATTTTTATTATTTTAGTATTATTTTCATATTATTTTCATTATTTTCGTATTATTTTAGTATTATTTTTATAGGAAATTTTTATTATTTTAGTATTATTTTAGTATTTTAGTATTATTTTAATATTATTTTTGTATTATATTTGTATTATTGTTGTATTATTGTTGTAGAAAATTTTTATTATTTTTGTATTATTTTAGTATTATTTTCGTAGGAAATTTTTACTATTTTTGTAGGAAATATTTGCGAATTAATTGATTTAATTAAAATAATTGGTAAATCAATCGAAATAAAATCGCTGTTTTAAAACTTAAATTTTCTAAATTTCGTCAAAATTATTATGATCGATTTTATTTATTTTTGCAAATTGGCAATTTAAATTAATATCAATTTTTAGACGAATAGTCGATTGTTTATGATGAATTTCATTTGCATGGCAGGTTCAAATTTTATTGATATGTACAGCCGATTTTTTTCAACTAATTCTGAAACTTTGCCAATTTCTAATTGCAAGTGGCAGGCGTTACAGTGCAAATCATCCATAAAATTAGTTGCCGATTTTTTTGGTACTGATCGGCTAAGGTCAGACCGAATTTTGTCCAACATTCAACAATTTAAAATTTTGCCAAAATGGACTATTCTGACCAGTGAAAATTAGTAAAAAAACATTAATAAACATTCTTACATGAAGAAATATAAAAAACCTACTTCCCCTTTTAGAAATACTCACCGGTCTCCATTTCCAAGTTTCAGGCTAAAATCTACAAAAAAAAGAAGTAAAGGAACGTTAATAAACGTTCTTACATAAAGAAAAACAAAAAAACCCTCCTACTTTCCTAAATACTCACCGGTCTCCATTTTCGAGTTACAGGCTAAAATCTACAAAAAAAGGAAGTAAAAGAACATTAATAAATATTCTTGCATAAATAAAATAAAAAAAACCCACCACTTCCTTTTTTTAAATTACTCACTGGTTTCCATTTCTGAGTTCTGGGCCGAAATCTACAAAAAAATAGAAATAAAAGAACGTTAATAAACGTTCTTACATAAAGAAAACAAAAAAAACTCTTTACTCTCCAAATACTCACCGGTCTCCATTTCTGAGTTGCAGGCTAAAATCTACAAAAAAAAGAAGTAAAGAACGTTAATAAACGTTTTTACATAAAAAAAAAACAAAAAAATCTCCTCCTGCTTTCCCCTTTAAAAACACTTACTGATCCTCATTTTCAAGTTCTCAGGCCGAAATCTGTAAAAGGAAAAAAGTAAAAGAACGTTAATAAACGTTCTTATATAAGAAACCCCCCAAAAAACTCGCTTTCACCTTTAAAAATACTCACCGTCTCCATTTCTAAGTTCCGGCTGAAATCTATAAAAAAAAGTAATAAAAGAATGTTAATAAATGTTCTTACATAAAAAACAAAAAAATTTTTAGAGACACTTACCCATCTCTATTTCCAAGAATCAAAAAAAAAAGAATATTTTTTTTTAAAAAAAAATTTGTTTACTATCGTAATTAGGTGTAGATCGGCCAATCAAGTAATAATGGCCTTAATGGGTGGAAATCTATCTATGTAGATCATGATATTAATAACGTTACCTCAAATAAACCACAAAAAATGAAAAAAATTTTAAATAAGGTGCACGGCAAATTTCATAATACTCAAATGTATAATGAAAATTTGGTAAGTTCCATTTTTGCTTCTAATTTTTTAAGTTTGAAGTAGAACTGACTTTGAGAATGCTGCTAACGTTCTTTTTCTAACTTTTTTATAGAAACATTATGAACGCTATTTAGAATTGTTTTTTAAGACTGGACTTACAGATAATGCCATAATGGGAAGGGAATGAGTAGATTTATTTAATAAGAAGCATTTTTAACGTTTCTGTTTGCTTCTATTTTGTAGGAAATGTTGGCCAAGATGAATTAGACTTACACAGTGCTAACTTGACTCCTGCATGCATGTTGTAAAGAAAAGGGAAAAGAAAGGGTTTTTTTTATATTTATTTAATGAGAAACGTTTCCAACATAAGTAATGAGAAAGTTGACAAGTAGGAGTTTTGAGGGTTTCTCTTTTATTCTTTTTTTTGTTTTTTTTTGTATTGGTGGGAACAGAACTTCTTATTTTTAATTTAATTTTAACAATTTGCTTTATTACCTTGTAGTATTTTATATACTGTACGTATACCCTATAAAAAAATCGGATACGTTTTTATAAAGTTTTTATACGATTTTTTTTCCTTAGAAATAACGTATCATGAAAGGATACGGAAAAATGCACAATTCCGTATCACTAAAAATATGGTTTGGATACGGAATTTACACGGGATTCGTATGGAATTTACATGATTTGATCACTGATTTTATCATGAAATTTATACGATTTGGTTACTGAATTTACCATTATATTACAGTTTATTATAGTTGTATTTACATAAATTTAATTCTACTTTATTAAATTAAATATAAATTAAAAATTAAACAAATACAAATATATTAAATACATTATTAAAATTCCCTTCCTTATTAAAACCACCTATTGCAACCTAAATTATCTATAATATGTTCAGGTTTATTCAGAGTCAAAAAACCTAAAAAGAAACCAAAACACCCTCATATAGTATCTGCAATCGTCCAAGTCACCAAGGGTCAGTATTCTTACAAAAAAGAAAAAGAACTCTAAAATGTCTGACCTACATAAAAGAAAAGAATCATAAAACGTCTGATGAAAAGAAACCAAAACAACTTACAAGAAAAAATCCAGAATCTGAACCAAACTTACAAAGAAAAAAGAAAATTTGAACTGACCTAAAAAAGAAAAAAATCCTGTACCATCCTACAAAAAGAAAAGGACTCCCAAACTAATTTACAAAAAAAAGAAAAAAGAAACTTTCAAAAAAAATCTGTTGGCCTATGAAAAAAAAGAGATAATATAAAAAAGAAAGGGTAGTGAGTGGGGAATAAAAGAACAAATCAAAAAAATATTTTTCTTTAAAAAGATGGGTGATGAAGTTAGGAAAGTTAAAAAAATTTTTTTTAAAAAAAAGGGAGGATGTCAAAGTTAGAAAAATAAAAAATTTCTTATAAAGAATAGAAAGAAATTTTTTTTTAAAAAAAAAAGGAAAGGGTGGTGAGTGGGAAATAAAAGGATAAAGTCAAAAAAAATTTTTTTAAAGGAGTGACGAAAAAAATTTTTTTTTAAAAAGAAAAGTAATGAAAAAAAATTTTTTAAAGGAGTGATGAAAAAAAAAATTTTTTTTAAAGGAGAGTGACAAAAAAAAAATCTCTTTTTAAAGGGAGGTGACGAAGAAAGAAGAAAGAAAAATTTTTTAAAATAAAAAAAAAAACAAAATAACAAAAGACAAAAGAAAGTAAACTGAAGACAAAAAGGAAGATCAAAGTAATTGTTAAGGGTTTATATAAAAAACAAAAAAACGTATCATAATAAACAATCACGTGATCACGTGATATGATACGGAATGATTGTAAAATTATTTTCTAAAATATTAAGTTTAAAAATTCCATATACATTCCGCATTATTAATTTTTTCTGTATACATTTCGTATACGTTAGTTTTTTAAAAAAATGTTCAAAAATGAATTTCTTATTAAATATACGGAATTTGTATACAGAATCTATAGAAACGTACATAAAATGTATACAAAACGTATCCATTCCATATACAGATTTCTTATAGGGATATATAGTACATATGTTGCTAAACTACTAATAAATGATAATAAAAATTTTTGTAATAAAATAAAGTAAGCTGGTGTTTTTTGAAGCATTCATTTTAAGATAATCAGAAAGTACTAAACCCACAAAAAAGAACCGTGAGTAAGGTTCTATTGTCAGACCACATATAGCTATAAAGATTTTGAGCGCAAAGGGTATTTATAATATTATTTAATGAAGTGTTAGTTGGATAACGCAAGACTCAGAAAATAAAATTTTTATAGCCTTACACTGATCATTTATTTAAAAAAATGTTTCACAACATTCTTAATAGAAAATGTTGCAAAACATTTTTTATTTGTTAATTTAATTTAAAAAAACATTTTGCAACGTTTTTTTTTTGATAATTTAATAAAAACGTTGCAAAACGTTTTTAAAACTGAACCGATAATAAATCGGTAAATCAGTTCGGTTTTCGGTAATTACTGCGGTAACAGTATTTATGATTACTAAAACCGATCAGTTTTTGTAATTAGCAATACCGTTATTGATCAATTCAGTTCAGTTTCAGTTTTGGCAAAAACTGTACCGAACTAAACTAATCAGAACTCTAGGTTTTCATAACCTCGTTTGAGGACATTCCATTTTGTAGAGCATTGCCTGGGTGTCACTGCAAATCTGGTTGCAGTGAACACCCTATTTGCTATTATTGTCCATGCATTTACATGGTGACGGTTTGCAATTCTTTCGAATTGCTGATGCAAATTTCTTCGCTCTGCGATTAATTGCCTCGCAGCATTAATCGTTCATTGGAATGCTGGTGTAGCGGTGAAACAAAAGGTACTAATGCTGCCATTTTTTATTTTTATGATTTTTTCGTAACTTGAAAATTAAATATAATTTGAAAATTAAAATACAATTTGGTTTTGAATTGCGAAAAAAAAATCCTATATACTTCAAATTTCATAATATTTATACTAATTTTAAAATTTATTATAATGTTTAAAACATGAACTGATGAACATAATAACATTTTACATAATTAAAGTATTTATAACAAAATAAACACAGTTTTGATTCTAATGTAATAAATTTAATTAACGCAGTTCTAAATTTTTTTTTGTAACGCAGTTCTTAAAATTTATTGATTTAATGTAATAAATTTAATTAACAAAATCCTTAAAACTTATTGATTCTAATAAAATATGCTTATCCTTATTCCTTAATTAAATTGCAATGTTATAAAATATAATATAAAATTACAATTGCCTGCATAATTATATGTTAACTGCAAATATTTTGCCCTGCATAATTACATCATTTATTTCCTAAATAGTATCATTATTTAAATCACATGATATTAGAATTAATTCTCATTGGATTAACTATTGTAATTATTTCTCATATGGGCCAATTTGACTCCTCCTCAATTTTGTTACACAGATCAACAATGTTATTATTGCATGTACTATACGATATTTATTCAGTAATCATTGTACAGTAGTTTTTTGCGTCCTGATGGAAAACTCGTTGTCTATTTGCTGTAAGCTTCGTTTTAAAGCTTTTACAACTTATCAAAAATTTTTCGTTCACGAAAGAAATAAACATTCGCACAATAAAATAATCTATTCTCTTCCTCGTCTTACTTCGAAACAAATATCTCAATACATTAACTCCTTTATAGTTCTTATTAAAAAAAACTAGGTTTTTCTCAATATGCCATTGGGAAAAAATGCTTTTCAATCGAAACATTTCCAGAAAACATATTTGTATATCTATTTAAAGATGAAGAAAAGTTCAAATACAGTTCTGTTAAACATAAATATCAATGTTATTTTGGGGTTAACAGGAGAAAACAGACTTAAGCAAATACTTCACTATGATCAGTAGAGTTTCTGACAAAATCCTTTAACTAATACTAAAGGTTATGTTTTACTTGAAGATTATGAAAATACGTATCAAGTTAAATTTATATGGAGCCAGACGGTATTATTAGAAAATAATAGAAAGTTCACATTAGAAAGAATGATATGTAATTTTATTACGAACTCTGGAGAATTTCAAGAAAAGTAATGAGTTTATTATTTTTTTTTAAAAAATTTACATTTATTTATAATTTTTTTATTTAGTAACATAAACCAAACACCTATACCAAATTCACAATTTTCAATATTTCAAGAAGATACATCATCTTTATCCAACAATTTAAAACAGCCTGTTAAGAAGAAATTCCGTTACATTTTACCTTGGTCACTTCAAGATATGAATCAGAGTAAGTAAATTCCACTTTTAGTCTTTGTTTTCTTTATCCCCTGCATCAATATGTCGCATCAGAATTTCTTGCAGCGTATTATTTATTAAATAATATAACTGACGATTTTCAAACTCCATAATATCATTACTACAGGTTTTCCTCTAGTTCCGCCACCCATAGTTGTTCCACAAAAAAATAGTCTAACCTAAAATTTATAGATAAAAATAGAGATAACGTAATTAGTCAAACAAAATGGTTTAAAAAAAAAATAAAAGTGATATACCTGATTATGGTTTTTTTTTCAATGCTTGAAGTAGAAAAAACCCGCAATCACATATTTTTTTCCTTTAAATTTCACAAAAATTCTGGAATGTGTTAGGAAAAAGTATGCATATAAGAGGTAACATCCTCTTTTCTATATAAACCCAATATTTGTGATGCTGAGTTCATTTGCCCCTGACTTGGCTGACAAAACAATTTAATCCATTGCTTTGCTTTATTTTCGAAATTATCAATTTCTGAATATGTTAGATTAGGACTTCTCAAAACTAAGTATAAATCATAAAAATCACACTATAGTTTTTGAATTTTTTCACTGCGTTTTCCTGAAATAAAATTAACAATAGGAAAATATTGCAAAACCTTTTTCTTGTTAGGCCCCATTAATGAAGTCCAGTTCCACTTGCCACTATTTGATCTTGATTTAAAAAATTCAAAATGAACTTTAATTGACTTCATGGTTTGTTCTATTTGATTTTTAATTTCTCGTTCAAATTCCTTTTTTTTGAATAAATCATTAAAAAACATTCCATTAACACATCTGAAATACGTAATAATAGATGTAATTCGTCTGAAATGTAATTTTCTTGCTTAATAGCAGGAAATAAAGGTGGTTTTTTTTGACCTATTAATTTAAAATAATGTTTATAATTAATTTAACATAAATTATTTTTAATAAGTTTACACTTACACTTTATATTTTTATTAATTGGCCAACATAAATCTACATTTCAATGATTACTTCATCAGGAAATTATATAGTGCGAAAAGTTGCGCAAGTTTACACATCATAATATTTCGTAAGCTTCCAGACCCGCCGCAAGTTTGCGTAAGCGTAATATTTTGTAACTTTTTAAAATATTTCGAAATATTACGATATGCAAAGCTTCGTAATTTTACGATTTGTAATATTCCGTAATTTTGCGGTTCGCAATATTTCGTAATTTTACATAATATTTCGTAAGTTTTCAGACCCGCCGCAAGTTTGCGTAAGCGTAATATTTTGTAACTTTTTAAAATATTTCGAAATATTACTGTATGCAAGGCTTCGTAATTTTACGATTTGTAATATTCCGTAATTTTACTGCGTAATACTTCGCAACTTTTTAAAATATTTCGAAATTCTATGATGCGTAATGTTCCATAATTTGACGATTCGTAATATTCTGTGATTTTACACAACTTAATATTTCGTAATATTTCAAAATATTTCGATAAATAATACTTCATTTTCTGTACTATAAGTTTATATAATGTATGTTTTATTAGATATAATCATAAAAAATTACAAGTATTTATTAATATATACAGAATACATAAAAGTAAAAAAAAGAAAGAGTAGAGTAACAATATTATTAGACGTAAAAAGAAGAGAAACAGCTATAGTAACGTTAATATTAGATATAAAGATAAAAGAAATATTGTTATTATTGTTAGTATTAAGGTAAAAAGAGTTAAAGAAACAGTAAAAGGAGTAAAAGAAACATGGATATTATCGTTAGTATTAAAGTACAAGTAAAAAGAAATAAAGGAAACGTAGATAGTATTGTTAGTATTACGACATAAAGTAACAAAGAGGTAAAAAAAAACGCGTTAATATTAAAATAATTAGTATTAATAAATAAATATTTCTATACCTGCAAAGTAATTGAACAAAAGAATAAAGAAATAAAGAGAAAGGAAAAAATAAACATGTTGTTAGTATTGTTAGTATCGTTAGTATTAAAGTACAAGTAAAAAGGAATAAAGGAAACATGGATATTATTGTTAGTATTACGATACAAAATAACAAAGAGGTAAAAAAAAATGAAAATAATTAGTATTAATAAACAAATATTTCTATACCTGCAAAGCAATAAATTATGAAATATATGTAAATATATTGTATATAATTAAAGAAATAATAGAAAGAAGAGACAAAAAAATTAAAAATATTGAACAAAAGAATAAAGAAATAAGAAACAAAAATAAATAAGACAAAAACGCGTGCGTGATTAAATGATTAAATGATTAAATCACATGCAAGGATCAGCCTAATTTGATTGGCCAGAAAATACGATATCGTAAAATTACGGAAATCCGCATTTTAAAAAATCACAGAAATTGTATATGCACAATTACTAAATATTATCCCCTCGTGATAAATTAAAAATTATCAACACAAATTCAACACAAATTTAACAAATTTAACGAAATTTGGCCAAAATTAACAAATTTTTACCAGAATTATCAACACAAATTGAACACAAATTGAACACAAATTTCAGCCACGATTTATTTATGTCACACCCGTGTTGTTAAGAATTAATAACCATTTTATTTATTAAAACTATATTAATTATGGTAAAAAAAATGCTATTACGTGTGATATATATAAAAAATAATATTTATTTTTTATGCAACCCATAATTCTCTAATAAACTATTTACATACCGACCTTCCTCCTCCGTGTTATAAGAGTCAATAGAAAGTATATCATCGTCAGCTATGCCATCGTTGGCCTTGTAGCTAATCGTTGGCCGCGCCGTCGTTGGCGTCGCATCGTCGTTAACGCACCGCGTCGTTAGGCCTACCATCGTTAGTCACACCATCATCAGCCGCACTTGCTCTATCGTCAGCTGCTCTATCACCACCATCGTCTACATCATTACCATCATGAGAATCATCGTCCGAATGTGTAAATTTATCCCTATTTTCCAACTTTTGCTAAAAATCAATAAATAAATAAATAAACTGTAATTCAAATAATTCACATTTTGCAAATTGTAAATTAAAAACTTACTAAGTTGTTGATTATCTTCGACTTCATTATACTTTCGCTCATTTGAATGTTTTGATTATTAGGATTTAAGTACGTTTCACATATGCTAATCGCATACGCTATTTGTGTTTTTGAGGGATTTTTATTTTCTTTTCGCAACTTATCAATTATCAGCGACATATATGTCGTAGGTTGCCCCCCATCTTTAACCTTTTTAAATAGGTTGTTGTAACATCTTTTCACCTCCGCCTTACTCTTCCATTCCTGAATCTTTGACGGACTAGCCTGAGTGTTAATAGACGGTAATTTATGCCCAGTCGCTTCGAAAACAGAATACATAACGTCTTTAACTCTAGACGCGAACATCCCTCGTATGCTTCTATGTTGTTGTACTAACTATTAAAAAAAAATGTTAGTATGAAATTTAATAAAATTCATAATTGCTTTAACTTACAGTCGGGGCAATTTTTTTTTCGAAAAAAATAATCCATTGATTTTTTTTGAACTGGCGCATAAATTCCGGATTTTCGTCTTTTAAATATTTTTTGGTAGCGAGTTTGTACTCGTCTTGCGAAGGATAAACAAAATTTTCAAATAAAATTTTCGACACCTTCTTAACGAGCTCCCCTAATCAAACGAGGTTAGCATTTCAGGTTTACATTAAATAATATTCATCTTTATTACCTTTACATACTCCGGATCTATTGTATTATTATTATTTTTGTTATTATCGTTGAGCTTTTTTTCTATGCTCGAGAGACGGGTTTCGAGATTTTTTTGTCCGGTGATAAGAACTTCAAGCTTAGAAATTATCTGCGAATTGGTTCTTAATAGTTTTTCTATTGTTTTTTTATTAACTTTAACAATAAAATATAATTTAACTATATATTATATAATTTCTTTTATAAAGAATATGATACATATTATGTCATATATACCATCAACACTATCATCGGATATTCTCACTCGCTTCTCAGCTTCGCTACCCTCAGTACTACGTTTTGAAAATCTTTCATTATCGTCAATTCTTCGTTTCTCGCCACGCTTTGTAGCCATTATGATAATAAATTTGAAACGAAAATATGAGAAAAAAGGAGGAAATATATGAGAAAAAAGAGGAAATATATGAGAAAAAGGTGAACTAGAAAATTCGAAAAGGATGAGGAAAAAGGGGGAAATACATGAATCAGAAATTCAGAAAAAGGAGGCAAGCTGTCATAAGGTAATTTCCGCCATTCTATACTAAAAAAGAAAAAAAACTTGCGAAATATTGCGAAAAATGGATGAACTAATGCGAAATATTACGAAAAATGAATGTACTAATGCAAAAATTTTGCATCGTGATATTACGAAAAAATATTGTAACACTTTCATAAGAGAACTTTAAAAAAAAACTCTCGTAAAAGCACATAGTACAATCGAAATATTAATCAAATCCAATTTATAAAAAAATAACATGTTACGCATGTTGGGGAGCTTTTATGCATGGAAAAAAAAGTTGCAGCCAGTGAACTCATTTGGCTGATCAGATTGATAGTGATCTTGAGCGCTTATAACCTGATTATCGCATAAATTTGTGGCTGATCATCCGTCCATTATTGTAAAAGTGATTTGCCGTGTTAAGCCAATAAATTTGCGGCTGATTATCAGATGATTAGCCGATTGAATAAGCCATCCGAATTCTTACAGCCCGTTACAGCAAATTCAAAATATGCGAAACACTCAGCACTTTTGCTGTCAGATTCACTTGGCAGGTTGCCGGCAAATTGAAATAGTAAATAAAATAATAAACAATATTTATATGGTACATCATAGACTTGTTACATTTATTTTTAGATTTGCCAACCCACGAACTCGGCAAGTTCCCGACAGCAAAATTGCTGAGTGTTTCGCATATTTTAAATTTTGCTATAATGCGTAAAATTGCGAATGATTCCGCGATATTAGCCACCAGATTCTTACAGCCAGTTCCATTCATTAATGCGTAAATTTGCGTAGTCGTGTCTATTCAAATAACTCAATCAATTGTAATCCATTCAATTAATTCATTAAATTTTTACAATGAATTTGCAATATAATTTTATTAGCACACATAATCTCATATAAATTAAATAGTGAATTGATACTTTTCATCAAATTTGACGCGTTAATTTAGTAATATGAGTTTCAAATGCCCCCTTTGTATGCGAATATTCAGTCAACGCTTTGCATATACTCAACACGCCCAAAAATGCTTAAAAAATGTAGAAGTAGAAGTAGAAGATGATGATGATAATAATGATAGTGAAAAATATAGCAGTGAAATGGATACGAAGTAATCTAAGTAGTGAATATGAAAATGATAAAGTTGAGGTAATTATGTTATTCCAGATTATTCTTTTTAAAGAAAAAGCTCAAATTATACTAACTCATTTTGGTTTATAATTTTAGGTGGATGATGATAATAATGTACAAAATATGTCATTTGACAGTATTGGAAGTGCAATATCAGAGATGAGCCTTGAAGATAGTAACTTTGAAAATATATTAGATTCATCTGAAGAGCCTGAAATTTTTGAAGAACCCAAAAATCTCAATACCAAAACTTGCACAGAATTTCCTAATGATGCTTATAAAGATCTAATGTTATTAGTAACGAAATATAAAATAAACAATAAAGGTGGTAATGAAATAATACGTTTTTTTAATAAACATTCAAATCTTACAGAATCACCATTACCAAAAAATATTGAACAGGGACGAGCATTTATGAATAATATGAAGTTTTCTAATTTAGAATTTAGTAAAGTTCTTATAACAAAACATAAGGATAAAGATTATTTTCTTTATTATCAAAACTTAATACAGTGCATCAAAAATATCTTAACTGTTCCTGACATAACACAAAATTTTGCGCTATCTTACGAAAACTATGAGGTAAATAGTAAATATTAGTTAATTCAATAATTTAAATAATATTTATTTTAATTTATTTATATTATTTTATAGTATAATAGAGAAAGTATTTACAGTGAACAAAACACTGGAAAATGGTGGAAAACTACGCAAGAATCCTTACCTACTGGTTCCAAATTATTATCAATTATTTTATATTCAGATGCAACAACTACAGATACATTAGGAAAAAGTCAATTGCATCCAATATATATTTCATTAGGCAATATCCCAATATGGCGTCGTAATAAACAGGATGCAAAGCAACTTTTGGGATATTTACCAATTTTAGAAGCTGCAAATAAAGATCTGGTTCGTGATACCTTTCATAAATCTTTACGTCATTTACTAGAACCAATTATTTTATTAAAAGATGGTATAGACCTTTTTATAAATAATGAAAATACCTGGTTTTATCCTAGAGTTTCAACTATTATTGCAGATTGGCCAGAAGCCGCAAGTTTTTGTTTAGTTTATAAATCCTCCAATTCAAGCCTTCCATGTCACTCCTGTTTAATTAAAAGGGACAATCTTGCAAATATAAACTTATCGGTTAATGATGTAATACTAAGAACTCATGATGAAATGCGTAAATATTTTGAAAATGATACACAAAAATCTGTTTGCATAGAATCTGTACCTAATTTTTTTTGGGATTTGCCGTAAGTATGCAAAAGTAGAAATAATTATAATAACATATATATATATTAATTATAAATATTTATATTATCAAGGAATATAAATATCTACTTGGCTACTGTTCCTGACAGAATGCATCATTTAGATTTGGGTTTATTTCGTTATCAAATTATCTTCACGTGCGATATCTTAAAATTGCAACATGTTAATGGTAATAAATTAGTTGAAGAAGTAGATCGCCGTCTAGCAGCAATTCCACGGTTTCCCGCCATTAAAATTTTTTCCAATGGACTGCAGTCAATTGCAAGATTAACTGCTAATGAATATCGAAGTTTGATGAAAGTCATGATATTTGTTATTGATAATTTATATGATGAAAATAATAACGAAGTAGATAATTTTGTAAATAATGATGATCTTGTGAAATTGTACGAATATTGGAATGAAATGTATATTTTAAGTAGATATGAAGAATTTAGTGAAAGTGACTTGGAGAAATTTAATGTATGTATTAAAATTTTAGTAAAATCGAAAATTTAAATTAAATAAATTAAATTAACATTTAAATTTTAGGATGCAATACGTAGATGGGCGCGGATGTTTGTCAAGGCTTTTAAATTTGTTTCTCCTTCCAATTTGAAGTTGCCTAAATTGCATTCATGGGTTTATCACATTATTGACTCAATACGATCTTATGGCGCAATAAATGGCTATACCACAGAAACTTACGAAAGTCTCCACAAATATTTCGTTAAAATACCCTACCGAATTAGCAATAAAAAAGATGTCGAACCTCAGCTTTTACGAACTGTAAGTATTTGGAAATTTATTTATTGTATATATTTATTATATAACTTAAGATGGAAATTAAATTAATAGATAAAACGTCAAGCAATATCTATTAGAATGTCTCAACATTCAGTGAATCCGGCAAAAACACCTCGCACTTGTAAATTTTCTGCAAGACTCTTTGATTTCTCTTTACAAGATGCAAATACATTTTTTAATGAAAAAAAAGATTCCGTAGACAATAAAATGCAGACCGGTTTTGCTAGATTTATAAGTTGTCTGGATTCATATCTAGATTTACTTGATGGGTTCACAATTATTGGTGAAACCCGAATAAACATATACGGATCGGTAATACTGGAAAATGGTGCCATAATGCATGCCACAAACAGGTATCATAATAAAGTATGGTTTAGCGACATAGCTATTTCAATGGATTCTGAAGAATCAAATGATTATATATCAGACAAAGGACTTTGTTATGGACAGGTATTTTTCCAATTTATGTAATAATTTATTATAAAGTATTAATAAATATTTATTATTATAGGCCTTATTGTTAGCAGAAGTATTAACAGACCCACCGCTAAATCTCGCATTAATTCAATGGTACGATTTTAAATCTAAAAGGAACCCATATTTATATGGATGTCCTCACTTAAAATTGATAGAATTATATAACTTTGTAGCTATAGAGTCTATACATGGTGTCGTTCACATAGTACCCCGATTTGATAAACAAAATGAATATTTCGTAAATAAATATATTTTTTAGTCACTTGATATAGGAGTTTTGATTTATTTTAATAAAATTATATCCTTAAAGAATTTATGGTCACGTTTCCCATATCATAAATAAAATGCAGATTTATTTATTTAATTATTAACAACACGGGTGTGAAATAAATAAATCGTGACTGAAATTTGTGTTCAATTTGTGTTCAATTTGTGTTGATAATTCTGGTAAAAAATTATTAATTTTGGCCAAATTTCGTTAAATTTGTTAAATTTGTGTTGAGTTTGTGTTGAATTTGTGTTGCGTAATTTTTTATTTATCACAAGGGGATGATATTTAGTAATTGCATGTACGACGTACAAGATTTTTTTTTATGATTTTTTTAAGAAATGTACGCAAAATATTTAATCAGAATATAATTGTTTTATTTTTAAATATGATATATTGATGATTTTTTTTTTAAAAAAAAAATTGATTTTTTTAAAATTCAATAGAATGTGCTAATAATAAATTGGTTTATTTTTAAATATAATATATTGATATTTATATTTAAATAACCAAAACATGTACATGATTTTTAATTATTTTTAATTGAAATCATGTACATGATTTTTAATTATTTTTAATTGAAATCAAACTAAGATTTTTTTTTTAAAAAAAAATTAAAATAAATTAAGTGATTTATATTTATATTTAGAATCATGATATTTATATTTAGATAATCCATATCCGCATGAGATTTAATTAATATGTTTAATGATGAAAAGTCTAATAAATTAAATTTTAATTGAAACGAGAAATAAAATCAAACCAAAGAGGTATTGTTCAAATTTTATTTAAAGTGACATTTTACGACTTTCTTTCAAATTTTTACTCATCCCAAAATCAAATTACTAATAATGCCTCGCCACACACGTCGTCGTTCCCACTATAACGTCTATTGGAACTGGGCTATGATGGACGAACTTGTTGACATACGCCGAGACAGAAACCGCGCCTACCACAATATTAATGGTAGAAGCCGCCAAGATTTTTGGGACTCTGTTGCCAATAGGTTCATATGACTAATATCTATAATTTCTTTAAGAAAGAATTTAAATTCAAATTAACCAATCCATTTAATTGAATCAGAATAAATAGAATATTTCGAACGAGGTTTCCGGGTAACAGTGCAGCCAAAAGTGGAGGAACCTCGTCAGGGATTACCATGTAAGTAAATAAATAACATTACATTCATATAAATTAAATGTATTTACCGAATATTCAAACTGATTTTGATATTTAGAACTATGTCCTTTATCGTAATGGTAACCCTGGGCGGCGGCTGTGGACGCGTACCGGCGCAAGATATTATCGCGAATTTAGAACGAGATTTTGGGAGAGGCCGGGTAATTATACTATAATAAAATTTATAATTAATATTTACGTTCATGTTTTAAATTTGATAAATTTGATCAATTTTAGTCACGCGTGATGATCGTAGGGCAAGGAGAAACTTACCTACGTATCGTAGAAGAAGATAATTATTTTTATTTTTTTATTATTTATTAAGTGAGTAGCTAGGCCCAGTCCGTACCAAATATCGGCTGGAGACTCACGTTTTTTGGGCTGTGACTGATACTGACGTCCACGCCGTACAGCCTGGGTACTATTTTATAAAATAGTAGCGAACAAGTATCAAATGTGTATTTTTTTTATTAAGTTATAATAAAAATTAGAATTTACTTTAATTTTTAACATAAAAATTGTA
This sequence comes from Rhizophagus irregularis, assembly GCF_026210795.1. Taxonomy (NCBI): domain Eukaryota; kingdom Fungi; phylum Glomeromycota; class Glomeromycetes; order Glomerales; family Glomeraceae; genus Rhizophagus; species Rhizophagus irregularis. The sequence goes on along the minus strand of NC_089436.1, from coordinate 896,481 downwards.
AATAATAAAAAATTCGTAAATAAAAATAAATTTGCTTTCCCAAACTTAAAAAAAAAGGTGTTTATATAAAAGAAAAGGTGTTTATATTATTTTTGATTATTCAATAGTATCACATGCCCCTTGTATACGTTCTACTGCATATGCAGTTTACAATCTCGTAAATTTTCGAAATATTTCAACCGTAATATTACGCAGGTTTACAGTTTCGTAAATTTTCGAAATATTTCAACCGTAATATTACGCAGGTTTACAGTTTCGTAAATTTGCAGAATATTTTGACCGTAATATTACGCAGGTTTACAGTTTCGTAAATTTTCGAAATATTTTAACCGTAATATTACGCAGGTTTACAGTTTCGTAAATTTTCGAAATATTTCAACCGTAATATTACGCAGGTTTACAGTTTCGTAAATTTTCAAAATATTTTAACCGTAATATTACGCAGGTTTACAGTTTCGTAAATTTTCAAAATATTTCAACCGTAATATTACGCAGGTTTACAGTTTCGTAAATTTTCGAAATATTTTAACCGTAATATTACGCAGGTTTACAGTTTCGTAAATTTTCGAAATATTTCAACCGTAATATTACGCAGGTTTACAGTTTCGTAAATTTTCGAAATATTTCAACTGTAATATTACGCAGGTTTACAGTTTCGTAAATTTGCAGAATATTTTGACCGTAATATTGCGTAAATCTTACGATATTGAAAACTCACGTAATATTTTAACCGTAATATCACATAAATCTTACGAAATTGTAAACTTACGTAATATTTTGAAATTTTTCGAAATATTATGCCATAAACTTTCGTAAACTTACAAAATCGTAAACTTACGCAATTTTTCGCGCTATAAAATTTCCTGATGTTGCTTCACAATCACAATATAGGCAAAAATATTTTGCATTTAGTGCATTTAATCCCATTATATTGTACATAAATTTCCAGTCATCAGAAAAAATATAATTCAATTGGCTAATGCATACCATCAACAGAAATTCCATTTTTTTGAAGATCTTGGAGCTGATACTTAAATAGATTTCCAACTTTAGCTAATGTTTCATATTTTTCTTTATCTATAAAAAGGCAAATACTAATTTCTCATTATTTAATAAATGTTCTAAAAAATTACAAAATTAATACTACCTATACTGATGATCTGGTTTTAATACTTCATCTTTTTCATTTAATAAACAAATAATTAACATCACATGATTCTGTTTGCAGTCCACATTTCTACCATCTTCACCAAGTTTCAAATTAATTGTATCTCCTGGTTGAAGAATTGGAGGATTTGATTCATTCCAAATAGGAATAAATATTTGAAGAAGATTTCTAATAGATCGATAAACACCATTACCAATTTCTTGTTCATCAACCATAATTCCATCAGGATTGCTTTGATATTCATCATCATCATCAAGTTGATTAACCTCTTTATTAAGATTAATTGTTCTGATTGGTATTTGTTCATTGATTAATTTTGTAATTTCTATTCTTCTTTGTGCAACTTGATATTCATGTGTCAATCATGCTTCTACAGCAGCAAGCCTTCGGTAACCATCATGTCCTAATAAAGCTTCATCACAGGCACGCACATAAGCATCTAATTTTATATGATCTAATAATAGATTATATTTTATATTAATAATATGATCTTCATATTCCAATTCCATATTACATAAGTGAATTGGCTCCTCAGACTCTGAAATCATCCGATGTTATAAAATAAGTTGTTTGATTTTCTTGTGAGCATCTCTCCCAAATGATGCATATCGTTTATTTTGTTGTAATACTGATACTTCACTAAGGGGTTGCTTTCTTTTGTTAATATTAGTAGTTTTTGCTATAGTTAATTCTCCAGTTCATACTTGATGTAATATTTCAATATCTAATCCAAAAACATGTATCCCAGAAAGTCTAGAATTTTCTTGGCTAATTCTCTATAAAAATAGATGTTACGTTTTTAATATTTTTAGAAATTATAGTTAAACATAATAATACATTAAATAATTTCTAATTTCTAAAAATTTACCTTTAAAAAAGCATTTATCGCCCCACTTGCTGATCGTTCACTAGATATTGAATATTCTGCCTGTTTTTCTTTTCATGTTATAGTGTATAAAACCTTGTTCACATTAATAAATGATTTTGTTATATAACAGATAACAAATTACGTTTATTAGTTTAAGATCATCACTCACTTTATTTACCGAGATGTATTTCATTTCACAACGTATTGCTTTGTTTGCAGCTTCCGTTTCTATGATGTATCCATCTGGAATTTGATATTGAACGATGCTCCTACTACTTTTTTACATATATTTAATATTTTGTGGATAGTATCCAAGTGCTATTATTTTATATCTTGAATGAATATTTCTGATAGAGTATAAGGCATCTATGTAAGGATTATTAGGATAATCATGACAAAAAACTCTGGCGACCTATATAAATTATAAGACATTTAGTAAAAATCTAACAATAATTATATTATTGTTAACTCACCATGGTGCAATTCTTTTATAAAATGTGACTAAACTTCGTTTTAAGTGCAACTATTTATAAAGGTTTGTATAAGACTACTTTTTATAATATTTCGTAATTTTGTTAATTTTGAAATGAAACTGATCTGAACTTGCAATTTTAATAGCGAAAAGGTTATGTCCTGTACGGTTATTAGATTTCTTTTTTTTTCATGCGTTTTTAATACTTTTTTGGTGGGAGTTTTTTTTATCACACATTTTTGGGTGGTATACTAGTGGTACAACTCACGATCTTAGGTGGTACAACTCGTCAACATCACATAAACTTATTTAGTGAGATGAGCACGATCAGCCCATATGTCATTATTATTATTTTTCATTATCATTATAATTATCATCATTATTATCACTGTCATCCATACCTAATACATCATCTATATCATAATCATAGTCACCTTTCCCAGCTCTCTTGTTATTACCACTATCATTAACTTCATCATCTTCTGCATTATTTTCATCTGAATTATCCAATATATCTCTTGGAATATCACTAGTAATTGAATCATACGATAAATTAACAAATTGATCAATCCATAAACTTTCGATTACTATACGGCAATTGTCTTCGGGTATTGTTTCGCCGCTTGTAGTTAATCTCAAGTAGAAAGACTTCCTTCATTATATTATATCGTCAAATCTTTTCAAAAGCTTACTTGCAATACGTATATTGATCTCATCATCACTAAGACGAGTATTCTTTTTTTGATCAATTCCATAAAATCCAATTTCAGTTTTTGAATTGGATTTCCAATACAAAATTAATTTGCACATGGATTCTAGTTTATCAGGACCCCGGACATCACATATATAACTCATAACTGATCTGCATGAATTTAGCACTTTTTGCTCCTGCTAAAATAGACCTAATTTGCTAAAAATCAAATTATCACATTTTAAATCTATATTAATTTGCTAAAACTCAAAATATGAGTGTAACTTTTTAGCAAATTGGCCTAAATTTCAAAAAAAAAATCAAGTTTTTTGTAATTATCTCGGCATCCAGTAGTCCAATTTATGCGAACTTTTTTTCATTTTGTAGCCCTCATCGAGCTTTACAAATTAAAAAAAAATCTGCATAAATCAGATCACTGGATGCCAAGATAATCGCAAAAAAACTGAAAATAAAAAAATGTTGCAAAACTAATCAGACAGTTTTTGGCCTGCATTATGCTTAATTTTGGCCAAAATATAATCCGGACCCTAAAACTAATATTTTTAAAAATATTATTAATAAAAGTTAAAAAAAAAGGATAAGTTAAATTCAAAAAAAAGTATCAATTTGCTCAAATATAAAATATGACTTTGTAAAATCAACACAATTTGCTAAAACTCATAATTATGACTATTAATTAATTTTCAATTAATTTGCTCTATCTAAAATTATGAGTTTAACCTAATTTTGATTGAATTTGCTAAAACTCAAATGTGAGTTATATATGTGATGTCCGGGGTCCTAGTTTATCCACATTAAGATTTAAGCGATGTTTATGAAATAGCCATCCTAAAGTCGAAAATCCACATTCACAAGTTGCTGAGTTAGGACATATTGCAAATAGATAACTTGCAATTTTTAGCAGGACATCTGGTTCTGGTTTGGTATTAATATATTTCCACTAATTTACGGGATTATCTTTAGCAAAACTGATATCTAAGTCAAATGGCTCTTGCTCATTAATATATTTCTGTATTTGATTACATAAAGTTTTAGCTTCGTAACGGCTGAAACCTAAATTTTTTCTGATTGAAGCTGCACATTTGATAATTCTCATGAGGGCGCATTTTTTAAGTGGCGCGTTTCTAAATCTGGGATCCATAAAAAAACAAGTAATATACTTATCATCATCGAACTCATCAAATCTTTCATTTATTACTTTGATACAATGACTTCAGAATGCAGGATTTAATGATTTGGGTAACTTTTTAATATAGCTGCAAGTCTTGCCAAGTTCAGGAAATAATCTGCAAGTGTAGCTCTTCTCGATTCTAATGAAAGTACTGCTTTTCTTAGAGAATCCAGAACAAATCCAAGAACTCGTAAATTTGAAAAAAAATTTCTTGATTGAATAATCAGTTTTATTTTGTCATTTGTTAGCACTTTATCGTGATCGCTGGCCATTTCTTCTAGTGCTGATTCCAAATTTATTACTGAATTTATGGATTCACTAGCAGTAGTCCAGTGTGTCTTGCAATATAATTTTAATCCTCTTCCACTAATTCTTTTTTCTTTAATTATTTGAGCAAGTTTTGCATTAGCCTGATGAGAACTTCTAAAAAAGGTTGTCAAAATATTAACACTTTTTAATAAACATTTCCCAAACTTTTCCTTGACGATGTCGCATGCAATTAAGTTGATATAATGTGCAAGCCATCACACATTCTCAATTTTTGGATGATTCTCATGTATAATTTTTCATGCATTACAAACATTGGCTGCATTATCAGAAACTACAGCACATATTCGATCTTCTCCAATACCTTCTATAACCTTTTCAATTACCGTAACTAAATATTCTGCAGTGTGCGAATTTTCAGACAAATCAAAAAGTTGATAAAGATATTTTTTACGTGACGAAGTCATTACAATGAAGTTCCAAATTGAACAATGTGTACCAGACGTCCAACCATCAAAGGCTAAATTATAAATTAATATTATATAGTAAGTAAGATTAAATAAAAATCACATATGATAGCCTATTTAATTTAACAAACCTAACGTTAAATTCGTTTCCTTTTCAAGCTTAGAATTAACTTTAAAGTTCACTTAAGCTAATTCACGTTCAAGTAGTTAATTTACTAATACTTCTCTTGTTGGTGTATTGTACCTGGTATTAAGCTCTTTTATAAAATTGATGAGAAAGAGATGTTTCACTATTCTAAACGCAATTCTGCACACAATAAAAAATTTAACTAATGCACGATTAATTCGTGTACATCTTTGTTTGTTAAGCTCTGTTGAATCATGGTAATCATCTATATTACTTTGATTTTCAAAGTATTTTTTTTTTGGATGACTTGGACTTATCTTGCCATTCCATTACTTTAGTCATATACCTTCTAACAACTGCTGCTGACGTATCTGGACAATGGTTTGAAAGATGCTCTTCAAGCTTTGAAACTTCATCGCGTGACTATATATTTTTACAGTACTTGCAGGAGGCAGCAAATTTGCCAGAACCAACAGCTTCTCCTTTATTAATATCTTCCCAAATGCTATTAGGTGGCCAACCTCCTCTATTTTTCTTTTTAATGGGTGAATCTTCTATGTGATCAGTCATTTGAAACAGTTTATTATTAATTTTATTATTAAGAAAACGGAAGAAAGTAAAAGAAACTTTAGTTCAGTGTTAAAGGAGATGACGGAATTTGGTTTATTAAATGTATGTTACGCATTTTCCTTTAATGAATATAAGCCCCTTAAAAAAAACTGCAAAAACGTGTAATATCATAATATTAATATAGGAGTTAGAAATGAAAATTCTAACACTAGATAAAGCTTAAAAGAACTAAGATGACGGTAAAATATTGAAGTTTAATCTTTTATCTGTAGATTATTTGATTATCTAAATTATATTATTAATTGGTGTAACTTGGCGTAATTATATGCAAATCTTATGATCAACTATACTGAAACTACGGAGAAACCTATTATAAAGGTTTTGGCATGTTTCAGCAGTTTCACAATTTTGACAGATTTTGCAGTTTCGGTGTTTCAGCGTTTTGGCACTATATAAGAGGTTTCACCTTTCAGCATTAGGCCAAACAGGTTTCGGCAAGCAACCTTAGATGTAGGTGAACTTTTAAAAGGATACCATTTTCTTTAATCATATATGATGCAAATTTGTACCAATTAATTGAAGAGTTTATAAGTGCCGCCTCAAACTTTATATTCACATAAGATAAAAATAATTCAGTTTTAAAATTATGCAAAGTTAAAAGAAGTTTATCACGTTTCTGCTTTGATATTCTTTTTTTTAAAGAAATATTGGAAATAAAGTTTACTGGAGATATAACTAAATTAAAAGATTAGTAAATATAAATATCAAATATGTACTACTATATGCAATAAAATAAATAAAATACTTACTTTTTGTATCATCATCATCGTCTTGATTTTGTTCAATTATTGCTTCAGTTAAATATTTATCTTCTGTAACATACCAATTTAAAAATAATTGTCCAAAATTTGAATTTGTAAATCCAATACAAGATCTATTAAATCTTGGATCAATACCACCATCTGCTAAATGTCGAATTGCAAATAGAGTATTATAACGCTTTAATAAATTCAAATCTATGTTTTTGAAATTAGTCTTTGGTACCATCCTTTTAAAAATACGATAGACCATTTCTTTTATACCAACTTTTGTATTAATAAATGTTCTAAAGGTTTAGCATGCATCAAAAGATGCATATTAACATATATGTTTGGTAAATTAATAAAATTTACAAAAACCTATAAAAGTAAAATATTGTTAATTATTTGAAATTATTCCACATTTTGAATATTAAATTTGTAACTATACCTTTAGAAGGATTGAAAACTCTTCTTCAAGACATTGTCATAGCTATCTGATGTAAATTTCTTGTTAAAAACTGTTTTTATAGTTTTGCAACATGTATCCAACAAGATATAATAATTTTTGGAACTGAATTAACTTGAAATGTATTAATTCTTTGTTGAATCATGGCTGTTTCATTACGTTTGATACTTGATTCTTTTAAAAACTGGTTTAACAAAAATGGTATAATCATAGATCTAAGTAAATCTAACATTATAAAACTATTGTAGTTAAGGTTGCTTGCCGAAACCTAAGGGTTTAGGAAAGATGGCATTTCGCCGAAAAGCGAAATTCTGCCGAAACTATATTAAAGTTATATTAAAAAACTGGCGAAACTTTGGAGAAAGGCGAAACTGCCGAAACTTATTATAAATGCCGAAACTGCTGAAACTCTGCCGAAACTATAATAAATCTATAGTAAAATTTTGACGAAACTAATCGTAGGATTTTGAAGAGGTTTAGACAAGCAACCTTAATTGTAGTGAGTAATCAAATTTGGTAAGCGAGACCACCTTTTTGGGATTTCAAAATTTTTCCAAATTTCAATAAAATTATCTTCTCCTTCTCGTGAAAATAATTTACAAGTTAATTTTAATAGCTGTCCAATTGTCTTTCCCTTTTTAATTTATCTAAAATACTAGGTAATGATCATAAACCATATTCTGTACAAAGTTGATCTCTTCTTGACATTATAGTCTCATGAGAAATTTTTGAAATTTCTTTGTCTGTAATATGATGATAACGTAATGTTGTTACGATATTCTAATTGTGAGCACTTAATGATTCTTTAGTAGTTTTACAAGTACGACAACCCTTATTTGCATTATATCTAAATTTATTTTTTAAAAAATTTTAAATAGTTGTCATAAAATTATATTATTATATTATTAACTAAGTTGAAAAAATACCTTAGTATTCCTGTCATATTGTTATCTTAAGGTAAATCTATCGTAATAATGCCTAAACCAGCAATTATCCATGATCTTGTCCTTGGACAGTCATCACCTTTCCTTTCTCTAATTCCTTCATTTCTAAAATAAATGGTATTATAAATTCATCAAATTTTCCTCCAAATAGAATAAACCCAATAACAAAATAGTTCTTTATTAGCTTTCTTTGATGTGCTAGCATATTGCCAAACTGTACATAAATACCACCTAGAGAATGGTATACATTTCTAAATGTACCAAAATCTATATTTATAAATTAGATAGGATAATTTTTTAAAAAAATTTTATATTTATATAAAAAATAAAATATTATTTTTATAAAAATAAATAATAAATTAAAAAAAGTTTTATTGATCAATTAATTTAAAATACTGGTAAGATGTTTTATAAAAATCCAGAAAAATTTTTAATCACATCAACAAAAGTAAAAATAATAAAACAGCAGTATAGTGGATCTAGTTAAAATAACTCATTACAAATAAAGTTTATTTATAAAATTAATAATTATTTAACAGTACACGTGAAATATATATATATAATAAATGGTTTGTAATTTAATTATATTAGAATATTAAACTACAATGATTTTAATTTGATTTGATTTGATTTTTAATATAATACTTTATAAAGTATTAAAATTTTATTTTACTATATAATTAACTGTTAATATTTATAAAAATTTATTTTGTATACTTTTTTTTTATTTATACTTTAATAAAATTACAAATACATACTAAAAAAAACTAAAAATATTTACTATTATATATTAATATCTAAAATATTTTACAAGTAAAAAGGAATAAATTCTATTATTATATCTAATACAAATTAAACATTCTAAATTACAGAATATTTGCAAAGAATTATATGTAAAATATTTATATAGTTAAATATACTATTACAAACTTGCAATAATTCTTTTTAAAATGATGATATATTAATATTTTGGTTATATTTTAACATATTATATAATTTATATATTATTATACTAATAAAGTACTATAAATTAAGATCTTAAAACTAAAAAAAAAAACTAATATTTAAAATATTATTATATTAACTAAATTACTTATTTTTGTAAATTAAATATTATATTACCAGAAATCTTGAATAAATTATTAATATTATAATTATTTGCTTAATGTATAAATACAAATCTTACCATTTATTAACCAATATTTTTATATACGACCAATAATGTTAGATAAACTATTCTTATAAATGAAATTATGAAACAATGAAATAATTTGATTTACTATTGGGATAGAACACGTGACAAATTAAAATTAAGTCATGTGATTTTGGATGTACCCGAGATAATAATATTACACTTCGACGTAGTAGGATATGAGATTAGTACTAAACATACTAAGACTCCTTGTTAATTAAATAAAAATAATCTTACAAAATAAACAAAGAATTCCTACTGCAAAGGTCATCATTTGATAGATAGGTTAATCCGCCCATACGGATAATCGTATAAATGGTTATCGTGCGGATCTTGCTTCTCTGTTGTACTATACGTTTAATAATACTGCGGCAATTGATACGTCCAATCAGAATGTGGTTTGTTATTTGTTCAAATCGTAATTTGATAAGTTCATTTAAAAAAAATTAATTTACAAAATAAATAATAAATAAATAAATAAATAAAACAAAATAAAATATGTAAAAATAAAATATTCTATATATATGTATGTAAGTGTCAAATCAAAAGTCTATACAAAATAATAATAATAATAGTAATGATAAAAAAATTATAATTAAAATTTCCTTCTTTTTATGTGAAAAAAAAAACAAAAGAAAGAAAATTAATTATAATTTTGATAAGTATAATCATAATAAGAATTATAATTATAATTATTATAATTATTATAATCTTGATTATAATAATCATTTTGTTCGAAATCATTATCTTGTTGATAGTATCCCCAATCTACACCAACAATTGGCGCACTTTTTCCGGGATTTAATGGCATTTTCATCAATTGTGTAAAACCTGCATAAAAAAGGAGAAATTTTAGAACTTATAATATGTGAAAACACATATAATTGTGTTTCTCGCTTATAATATACCCTTTTGAGTTAATTCGGGATGATGATCCCATGATTGACCGTATATTTCTTTGTTAGCTTCATATGTCCTTGCAGGCTCTTGTCGAGGAGCTGTGATACGAAAAAAAGAAATGAAATCAATAACCGGCATTGAATTAAATAAAATTATATATATATATATGTATGTATGTATGTTACCTTGATAAATCCCAAGTGTTGAAGATGAAGAATTTGAATTAGAGTATGATTGAACAGCATTTGCGATCGAACGATCAATTTCATCCACAAATTCAACAGGATAAATACAATTTGGATCTTCAGTAAAAGTAGCACCGATAACCGTCAATAATTTATTTTCATGTCTTTCCGTAGCATATTTTTTGTAATTATTAACTAAATCAATATATTCGTTAAATTCTTCATTTAAATCTTGAGGAGATTTATAAATAGAATCTCTATAGTAATTTTTAACAATTACAACGATGCATACACCAAAATCCGAAGCCAAAAAGAACACATTAGGATCATAATCAGCGGCAAGATAATTTAAAGAAGAAAAAACAGATGAAGAATTTAGAGAATTTGATGACGAATTTGATGAATCTGAAATCCAATGAAAATCGTAAAGATATTTAAATCCGGGAATAAAATGTTCGATTCTTGATAATATCATAGAATTCGTTAAGCTTTTCAAAGATAAACGTCTCCATCTGTCAATTTTATAAAAAAAAGACAAAAAACTTTGATAATAAAATTTTGATATTTCAATTAAATGATTTAAATTCAAATCTTGATCTTGTAAATCCCATTGATAGTTAAATATAATCTTTGTTGTTGAATTATTAAAAGATACCGTTCTAAATTGTAAATAATTTGCCATCTTAAATATTTTAACAAATGGGTGTAAATCGTCAATACAACTAATATCTCCATGATACATTTTTTGACATAATGATTGTGAATTCCTATAAGATATTTTTTCTTGAATATTATTAAATAAAATACGACATAACGTGAGAACAAGATGTTGTAAATCTCTCTTAAAATCTAAGTCCATTACACGTGATGTTGTGCATTCTACACATTTGCATTTAATCATTTCCATTTGAAAAAAAAAGAAAAATATAATAAAAATTTTTTTTTTGTTAAAAACAAAAAAAAAGAAAGAAAAATACCAAGGAGGGAGAGAAGTACTTCTTATATATCCTTTTGAATAGAACTTTCGTTGATGATATAATACAACTTATACTATAACGATTAGACAATTTAACACAATTCTTTGCCTCGTGCCAAACTTAAATGGAAGATTATGCGCCGAAAAAAAATTTTTTTTTTATCCAATTTACATATAAAGTAATTGTGAAATATGTGGGCGTTTAAAAAAAACTTGTTTCCAAACAATGGGAAATGCTTTGGTTTTTTTTTTATAAGAACTTTAAAAAAAAAATTTGAATATGCTAAATAAATATATATTTTTTTTAAAAAAATTAATTTACAGTAAAGAAGAACCGAAAAAATTTTGATTGTCCTTTAAAAAGTTTAAACTAAAATAAGTCTAATATACGAGCTTAATAAAGGTTATTAAATAAGGGTTATATTATACTTTTTAACATTTTTATGGATTACGAAAATATATTTTATTGTTATCATCAAAAAAAGAATCATGATATATATAAAAAGAATTCTAAAATTCCTATTGTACTTAATCCCATCGAAAGTGGAGGTATAACCACATTTATACATTATCGTAAGGTGACCCTTTTGAAATGCAAACTTACACGTTTTTCACGTGAATTATTATAAATCGTAAATATCCTTTTTGATGTGAAAAAATGAAAATTCGGGATAATATAAATTAGATAAAGTAGATCTTTTACGAAAAAATCCCTGTTACAACTCTTTTTTCCTCCTTATCAAAATGAAAAGTCGATTACACTGTTAAAATATACAAATAAATAAATAAAGTCAAAAAAAATATTTCCCATTAAGTTAAAATCATTAATTTTTAAAGAAAAACTTCAAAAAACTTTTTTTCATTTCACTTTAGGGTGAATTAATATGTAAAAATGGCGCTTATTATTAATTAAAGCACATGTGCATTTTTAATTAATACTTTATAAGATTATTTTAGGCGTTACATTTATAATACTTTTATATACAAGGTAATCTTCTGATTATGAACAAGTTTTAATTTATAGTTTCCATATTAACTTTACAAAAAGGTACAAAAAGTATAAAAAGGGAATGCATCGATTTTAATGATAGTGTGCATTAAGTACATTTACCCATTTATTATTATTCATACCCCGCAGTAATATCAATTAATTATGTGTAACCAATCAGGTTGTTTTTATCCAATCACACCTAGTTACTTAACCAGGTGTGTAAAATAATTTGATTGGATGTTCTTTGATGTTCTTTTTTCGCGTTTTTTTTTATTTTATTTTAAAAACCCCAAATAAGGTAATGTTTATAAAGATCTTTTAAAAAAATACCATACTTGTTTTTTATTATAAATTAAATTAAATTTTCTTAGCCCAAAATCTATGAGTTATATTATGAGGTTTATAAATGTCCATTTCTTTAATGAAATCTTCTATTAATTTATCATATTCATCTGATGTCATATTATATTCTTTAGAAAATTTTGGTTTATATGTACGAAATATGCTTATACCATTATCTAAAGCTAGTTTACCAAGTTGTCCACCATAAAGACCTTGTGGATTGACACAAGTTTCATGTTCAATATTTGTTAATTGATTTATTTTTTCCATAAATTCTGGTATAACTTCTACAATATAATCATTTATACCACGAGATCTTAAATCTGATAAAACTATATAAAAAAATAAAAATTTTCTTTTGTTAAATTATTAATTCATTAAATAAATAAATAAATAAAACTTTGATAGTTACACGAATCCATTAATCTTTTAGCAATTGGTCCTTGTCCATATATTTTTACATCCCATTCCATAATTTCTATATAACCTCCATTTTTTGTTACACGAACAAGTTCAGGTATAACAATAGTTTCCCATTGTTCAGTTGAAAATGCTGCTGTAAGGAATCTCATATAGACATAATCAAAATGATTATCCGGAAAATTTAAACCTTCTAATGCATTTTGTATAGAAAACGTTGCATTAAATGGTTTAATTGTATCAGGAAATATAGGTGCAATATCTATGCCATGAAACATTCCAGTTTGAGGATAATCGGATGACATTTCTAAAATCCACGTTCCTGGTCCACAACTATCAAGGTTAAAGTAGAGAAATAAAATATAATTAATTTTACGCATATATACATACATACATGCATACATATATATATATATATATTTGTATTTATATGTTTATGTTATTTACCCAACATCAAGAACCCTGATATCTTCACCACCATTCCTTAATAATTCATGTACAGGAGCGGAAAAATTTGATTGCCAAATATATCTTGATAAATAATGTTGCATTTGTAATCTATCGAACTCATCACCATCATTTGGTAAATGATATCTTAAACTTGTTACATTATGGTATCTTTTTCCGTCAACGTATTTAAAAGGTTTTGGTACATTTGATCTTTCCAATTCATTTTCGTTATCATTGGAGGAAGATTGCGATAATTTAGAAAATTTTTTTCCCATGTTTTTTTTTAGTAAATTTAACGAAATTACATGAATATAAATACCAATTGATTCGGGGAACCCTAAATAAATTTGTGTTCCGTGATTTGTAATGTTTGAATGGCTTGCATAACCTATAAGTCGAATTAGTGATGTAATATTTGTAATATCTAGCATTCACGGATTCGGAAAAAATATTAAAATATGTAACGATACGTTTCACACAACGAATAATTTTTCTAGATTATCTATTTAAAAAAAACTTAATTTTGTATCGCAACATCCGTCTTTGTAAGCATTTACAAACCAATTCTTTATTTAATAATCATATTTATTAGAATCTTCAAGGAGTAATTGGCATCATTTTACATAATAATCATGTTTTTTAACTTTATAGATTAATTTATTATAAATTTAACTCTAAAATCTAAATCCTTTTTTTGTTATTTCATGGGTATGACGTATACACCGATGGATTTTATACTTTTTTATACTTTTTTTTCATTGGTGTATACATAATACCGATGGGATAACCACTAACTTTGACTTAATGACCACTATAAGTTATTAAAATCATATATCTCGAAATATTTAGCTTCTAATCCACTTCGAGTTAATCTTCGTATCTCATTGGTTAAACTATTGGAATCTAAACTTTTATTGTTGACGCTCATATTTAGATTCATTACAACATATTGTCGTTAAAAGATTTTAAATCATATTCTATAACTGCTTCATAAAAATCTCGATCAAATTATAAAATATGTTACGGTAAAACCTATTATGTTTTTTAATAATACATTAGTTTCTGTAAAAATTCATCAGTCCAAGATTTAATAATATTTCGTCACGTCACCTGAGTGATCTGCAGATGTTCAACATTTAGTTCAACCTCGGCTGCAAATAAAATTTCTAAAATAATCACTTAATACGCCATCCATTTCTAAATAAAGGCCATTGCGTTAAGCGATACCAATAAGGTTACGACAAGATTATTAAATCGGTTGAAGGAAAAAAAAAAATTTTTTTTTTCCTAATTCTTGAAAGACAATATTAAAATAGACCACCAACATTTCGAAAATATAAAGTAATTTATTCAATTTATTCTTTATATATTATAACTAACTATACGTAATTAAAAGTAATTTTAAATAAAAAATCCATAACTTTCATAATGATTATATTACTTATTCGAGAAACATCATTTATTTGGTCCAACTCGGACAATACAAGAATAGAATAAATCGAGATTTTTATGATACACGATGATCACATCCCAAAAAATACTTAAAGTTAGATCAGTATCAGGTTACATAAAATCATGTGCATTGCACGAACTCTATAAGTACCTAATACTTGAATTGTTTTTCGAGACCACTTCTTCTTTTCTTCTGCTTTTTAACGTTATAAAGTTATAAAATGAGTAATATAAAAATACAGAGCATTGCTATAATCGGTAAACAGGTAACCGAATAAAAATTTAACTTTATCTGTTCTAAAACCTTGTCATTATTATTTAAATTATTAATATTTTTCTAATTTTCACAAGAATAATCCATTATATATTAAAAATTTTAGTAAATCTCATCCTGATTTAAAGTTTCATTATATTGCTCATACATCTTGTGATGTTATTGATGAAAGAGGTTTGAATTAGTTAGATTTTGGGATGGGAATTTTTTTTTTTAAAAAAAAAAAATAAATAGATTTGTTCTAAATCATATATATTTGAATCATTAGCTGGCGCCGCTGGACCTGAACCGGATGATACTTATCTTGGATTATTATATGCGTTGGAAGATTTAGCTGTGTAAGTTAAGATTTACCTTTTGAGAAATAGGTTCATTGATAATTAATGTACGACGAATCGTCTTGTTTAGGTACGGATATGTAACAAACACTAAAGTAAAATTTGTGGTGGTTCTTTCGATTCCTGATGCTGTAATTAAGAATATGGATATGAGAAATGTACGTATTTATCAAAATTTACTACAATAAATTAATAACTTGATGCAATAATCTTACTTATTTATTTATTTTTATTATAGTTATTTAAGAAAATTCATAATGTATATATCAACCAAGTTTGTAATCCATTTTATAATTTAGATGGGAAAAAATCAATTGTTAGTAAAAAATTTGTTGCGTCTATTGATGCTATTGGATCAATGTCTTCTGATGAAGCTGTTAATCCATAAAAAAATAGTAGGAAAAAAAAATGTAGTTATAATTATTTAACATGGTTAAAGAAAGATGTTTCAAATAATAGATGTAATATTTTATTTATTAAATAATAATATGACACTCACTTTTTGGAAAAACACCAAAAATCAACCAAAAGACTTGTTCAGGTGTGAATTTTTTTTAGAGAGAAAAGAAAGGTGTTATGTGAAAAAAATCATTGTATAGGATTTTCCCGCAGAGTTTGGAATATAAAAAATTGGAGGAGTTTAGAGTTATGTAAAATCGATTTTATATATCCACCATAAAAAAAAATTGATCAATACTAGAAACTATAATTATTTCAACGCAATACACACTACGACGGTTATTATATAATCAACGTGGTAAGTTGATGAGATATATCAATCCAAATAATACTATTTGAATTGTTATATTCAAATTCCGACAATCAGAATCCTGATGCTCACAATCCCGACAAATCATAACCCCCAAATCCGTAACCACATTATTCCCGTCATTCTTATCCAGACATTCATTATCCCGACACTTATTAAGAAATATTAATTTTTAATTTTTACAATTAAATAATATTTACAAAGTGTTAAAAAAAAAATCATTACATATTAGTAAAAATATTAATTGTTACTTAATTTTGCAATGTAGAAGTAATTGGAATTGCAAAAAATGTTGCCAAATGGGTTAATATTAAGTGTATAAAATTTCAGCCTTTTATATTATTTCCTTGTCTCACAATCGATTTTTTTTTTTCAAAAAAAAAACCATTAAAAATTTAAAAAATCATTGATTTATTAAAAAAATTTGGTGTTACTTAATTAGTTAGTTTTTCTATAAATGTTAATTCAAAAATCAAATAAATTTTAGATGCAGTGTATTACACTTGTTTTAATTGATATTTTCCAAATATTTTGAATATTATTAAAAAGACTATTAAATCCTTAATAATTATTATAATTTTAATTTTATTAAAAATAAAAGGTTTCTATTAATATATATACAGATCCCGGCAAAAGTAATGGCAGTCAGTTTTTTTAATATAGTACATAAATTTTATAATGAAGCTATGAAATCTTTTTTATTTTTGAGAAGAAGGGTCAAAAATACATATATTTTATTATTTGATAAATATTTGGTTTCACCTCTATTTGCATCAACACATGCTTCAATTTGATTTTGCATGCTTTATCACCAATAACCTTACTATAAATAATTTTTTTTTTTGTATTACCATCTTTTTAATATACTGCTTCAAAAACAATCCAAAGTTCTCATTATGATTTGAGATTTAGGCTTTAAAATAATTATGAAAAACTCACTATTGAAAAACAAAGTTTCATACCATCTTAAATATTATAAAAGTTGTTATTTTACATCTCTATTATAATAATAAGCTCATCAATAGCCTAAAAAATTATTTTGTAAGTAAGTCAAAAATATACATATTTTAAAGTTTTCTTATTGAGAATTAAAATAATGTGAAAATAACCATTATTTTGATTTGGTAGTATTTTTAAAGATATAGCTTTAGTATTGACATTTAAAATAAAAATATTTAGAATTTTGGCATTTTTTATAAGAGAGATATGTATTTCTAATAGAAATGCAAAAAAATTCTAATTCAATTAGAAAATTCCTAAAAATTTGTTTCAAGAAAAAGTTAACACTCTCATATATAAATTTAATTGTAATAAGAGCTATTTTGGGTAATAAAATAAAAATAATATTAATATTTGAAATTACTTTTTTTTCATTGCTTTTTAAATGAGTATTCCACTGTTTAATTTGGTATAAAAAGTAATGCTTTAATTGGAATAGTTATGAAATTATGATCAAATTAAGAAGTGGTATTCTTACCGCTTATAGTTGCGGACTAAACTAGTTTTTGAATTTGACAAAACATCTAAACCTCAGTTTTGACAATTTTTTTATAAAAATTTATTATAGTTTTACAGGTGGTGAATAAGTTTTTACCTACTCAGATAAATATAAATAGTGAAACTCAGATGGAGTGTGATGAATTTTTATAGTTAGGTTTTATCAATTTATTATTAATTTTTTAATATAGTTTTACCAAGTTTCACATTTATTATGGAGTTTCGCCAGGACCCTGAGCAATACTGAAATAGGTAACAAGAAATAACGCGTAGAATAGGCTAAAATAATCATGAAAATCTTTCCTTTTTTAGATAAATTTTGATAACGTTGGTAAGAAATATATTACTTTATTTAGTAACTGACTGACATTATCATAATTCCGGCCCTGAAAAAATGCGTAGAGCTAATAGTAAAATTTTGCCAATTTCCTATGACCTATTTATATATTGTTGGTCCTGTTTCGCCCACAACCTTATTACCGCCATTATTTTCGCCAGAGACTGTAAAAGAAATTATATTTAATTAATAAAAATTAAAATTTAAAATTAATAAAATTTAATTTAACCTTATTGTATTTATTTATATTTTTATTTACTTTTAATTAAAAAAAATATTACTATTATATAAAAGAATTTAAATAAAATTATAATTGCAATATTTAATTTAAGGGGATAGCAAAAATGATGTCATTTCTAAGGGAGAAGAGGAGTTAAAACCATAATAATATTATACATTTCCATCCTTAGACACTTATAGTTAATATAATTCTAATCAGAATTATATTTTAATTTTGCATTTTTTAAAATAAATAATGATATAGGAAAGAAGAATTAAAAGTCCTAAAATTTAAATTATATCATTTCCGGCCATCTCCTAAATATTTATAATTTATTTAATGTATTAAATTTTAAATACTAAAAATATAATTTAAAAGTAAAGTTAGATTTTAATTTGTTTTAAATATATTTGAAATTCTATCACTGGTCGAAATAGTCCAAATCGGCTAGAAATCGGATGTCCGATTTTAGGCTGAATTTGGTGATAAAGATGGCCGAATTATCAATCTAAAAAAAGTTCCGATTGGCAGGCCGATCAACGCTGATCAGAATGTTTAAATTGTATCTGGATTGCTTAGTATTTTTAATCCGAATTGTTTAAAAAAATATATTCATAAATTTACCAAATTGCAGTGAATTTATTCTGAATTATGATAAATATTAATAAATTGTGATAAATTTTAATCTGAATTACAGTAAATTTTATTCTGAATTGTGGTAAATTTTAATCTGAATTGCAGTAAATTTTCTATTCTGAATTGCAGTAAATTTTATTCTGAATTGCGGTAAATTTAATCTGAATTGCGGTAAATTTAATCTGAATTGTGGTAAATTTTCTATTCTGAATTGTGATAAATTTATTCTGAATTGCGGTAAATTTAATCTGAATTGTGGTAAATTTTCTATTCTGAATTGCGGTAAATTTATTCTGAATTGTGGTAAATTTTATTCTGAATTGCGTCTGAATTGCAGTTAATTTTATTCTGAATTGCATCTGAATTGCAGTAAATTTTATTCTGAATTGTATCGCAAATTACAGTAAATTTTATTCTGAAATTTAAAATATTACATATACATATAAAACAATTTCGCCTAAAAATCAATATTCCAGTTGCCTGAAAACTTGAAAGGTGAAGTAGCTGTTTAAAATCACCTTACTGAATTTCCATGCGTCTAAAAGACCCCAGAATAATGTTAAAAATGGTTAATTGCGTAAATAATAAAATACTTTTTTATAAAAGTTTTGAATTTTTTGTTTCGAAACTAACCTGGGAATCTGGTATACGTTAAATTCCTTAATTCCCAGAAAATCAAAAACTTTACCTGTAGGATGGCAAATCGGAGCCGATTTCCCTACAAAAAAAATAATAAAAATAATAAAAAAATGTTAAATTAAACGTTTTTTATTAAGTTTCGTCAAAAAGTTTCAAAAATAGAAACTTTACTTGCGGAATTCTGGTATTCAAATTGGAGCAAAAAAAAATAAAAAATAATTAAAAAACGTTAAAATAAATGTTTTTTTATTAAGTTTCGAAAATACGAAACTTTACCTATAGGATTGGCCAAATCAGAGCCGATTTCCTATAAAAAATATAAAAAACGTTAAAAATAAACGTTTTTTATGAAAGTTTTGAAGAAAGAAACTTCAAAACTTTACCTATAGGATTGGCCAAATTAGAGCCGATTTCCTATAAAAAAAATATAAAAACGTTAAAATTAACATTTTTTTATTAAGTTTCAAAAACACGAAACTTTACCTGTAGATTTGGCCAAATTGGAGCCCAAAAAAAGAATAAAAAATCAGAATTTTGAAGAGGTACCTTCGAAATTCCATTCAGTCATACGGAAACCGAAAAGCCAAAAACCTAAAAAAAAGAAAATCGAAACGTTAGTAACATTTCGTTCAAATAAAAAAAGAAATAACAAAAATGCGGAATTTCGAAGAGGTACCTCGAAATTCCGTCCAGTCATATGGAAACTGAAGAGCCGAAAACCTAAAAAAAAGAAAATCGAAACATTAGTAACATTTCATTCAAATAAAAAAAGAAAAAAAAATGCAGAATTTTGAAGAGGTACCTTTGAAATTCCATCCAGTCATACAGAAACCGAAGAGCCGAAAACCTAAAAAAAAGAAAATTGAAACGTTAGTAACATTTCGTTCAAATAAAAAAAGAAATAACAAAAATGCGGAATTTCGAAGAGGTACCTCGAAATTCTGTCCAGTCATATGGAAACCGAAGAGCCGAAAACCTAAAAAAAGAAAATCGAAATGTTAGTAACGTTTCATTCAAATAAAAAAAGAAAAAAAAATGTGGAATTTCGAAGAGGTACCTTCAAAATTCCATCCAGAAATACGGAAACTGGAGTGCCGAAATCTAAAAAAAAAGAAAATCGAAACGTTAGTAACGTTTCGCTAAAATAAATTTTTTTTTCCCTAAATTTAAAGAAAGTTAAAGAATTGAAATCTCCTTCTTTCTTACATCATGTCAAATATAACAGAAATTTCAACACTTCTAACAGAATTAATAGAAGTTTCGCACCTTGATACTCCTCGATTATTAAATTGTCTTTGTCAAAATAGAAAATTTTTTTCTTTGGCGGTTCCATTAATTTGGGAAAATTTGGGTGATCGTTATTGAGTGCTGGACCAAAAACTCCATTGCGCTGGCTTTCCGAAGTTTACCTTCGAAATGGGACCGTTCCGTATCTTTTTTTCTTTCGAATTTTTTTTTATTCTTTCTTTCTTTTTCCTTTTCAGTTTCTTTTTTCAACCCGATTTTTCTCTTTATCCTTCTCCCAAATTTTTTTTTTCGTCTTTATTTTTTCGATCGAAGGTTTATACCTTCAAAATGGAGTTCAGCGGCGTCCTGGACCTAATAAAAAAAAAAGAAAACAATGTTAGTTACCTAACGTTCCGCATTAAATAAAAAAAAAAATTCTTCGGGACATTACCTTCCTTTCAAGTCTCCGAAGGGTTCCTAAAAGTGAAAAGCGTCTTGAAGGTCTACAATAAAAAAAAGAAAGTGGAACATTAATAAATGTATATTAACGCTCCAATTTAAAAAAAACAATCCTTTCTCCTCTCTAAATACCTTCTAAGTGCCGTTCTGAGGTTGCCTTAAATGAATTTTTCCGCCGTTCGCATGAGGATCGGAATGTAAAATGGTGTCCAGAAGGTTAAAAAAAAAAATTTTTTATAAAAAAAAAGATGGATATCTGATGATCCATCTGATTAACAAAAAAAAAGCCGTTTTTGGAAATACTGGCATATCGATCTACCGTTAAAAATTTAGGCTTTTTTTTGCATTTATTATAATATTTTGCAGAAAAAACGTTCTGGTATTTTGCTGATTGTTCAAATTGCTTGTTCATACTTGCAATTACAGCAATTTCCTTTTTCATTTTGAATAATTTTTTCCAAACCTCCACCATTTGATTTAGCTGATTTAATCATTAAATTGGAATGCCAGAAATAAAAAAAAAATTATTAATACTGGCATGCCGATATCCATCTACAAATAATCGTTAAATCGGAACATTGGAACTTGCAAATGATAAAAAAAGATATTTTTTTTGATACCAGTATACCCGATATCATGTATAAATAAAGAATATTTTCATTAAATCAGAATGTCGGAACCTGCAAATAATATTAAAAATAATAAAAAAAAATATATTTTTATTATTTTATTTCATTACAGTAAATCGGAATGCTGGAATAAAAAAAATTTTTTTCTTCAATACTGGCATACTGATATTTATTAAATCGGAAAAAATTGAGATTCTTTTATCAATTCCCAATTTGAACTATAGAGCAATAAAAGAGAAATATTTTGTTTTGAGGAAAAAAAAAGGTTAAAAGATTGTAATCTTAAATTAATCTTAAAGCTAAAATTATACTAATTATACTTTTAATACAATACGCGTCGCGTCTTATTATAATTAATCAACAAATAGTAAATATTATAATAGTTTAATTTTGATTGATACCCAATTGAAAAATGAGCAAATTTCTAACTATTGAATAAATCAGGTGACAGATTATGATTTAAACTATTATATAGTTTAAATAGGACCCCGGATATCTAATATAAAGGTCATAATGGACTTTTGGCCAAAAACATCCCTTTTTGCTGAAACTCAAAAAATCGTTTTTTGTAAATATCTCAGCATCCAGTAATTCAATTTTAATGAACTGTTTTTTATTTTGTAGCCCTCATTTAGCTTTACAATTTAAAAAAAAGTTCATCAAAATTGGACTACTGGATGCCGAGATATTTACAAAAAACGATTTTTTAAGCCCCTGAAAAATGGGCCAATCTGCCGAAAGTGTGACTTATGACCTGTTTTGGAGATATCCGGGGTCCTGTTTAAATCATCCAACAATAATATTAGGGACCGTTCATGCAATTTTTAATAAGGATAACTGAATATTTATTATTTATCATAAATTACATATATCAATAATATGAAAAGATTCAACCATAAATCATTAACCAGTATGCCACAAATCAGAAGTGCCAATTTGTAATTTTAACCAATATTGGGGCAAATTTTAGGCTGATTTGCCATTTGTCTGATTTTTTTTTGATTTTTAATTAGCATCAATCAGCCGTCAATCAAATATGATGATTTTTTTGCCGAATTTTTATCAAATTTTTATTGAATTTTTATTGAATTGTCAATTTTCCATAAATCTGAAGTATCATATTTGAATATTGGGCAAATTTTAGGCTGATTTGCCATTTGTCTGATTTTTTTTGATTTTTAACTAGTATCAATCAGCCGTCAATCAAATATAATGATTTTTTTGCCGAATTTTTGTTGAATTTTTATTGAATTTTTATTGAATTGTCAATTTTTCATAAATCTGAAGTATCATATTTGAATATTGGGTAAATTTTAGGTTGATTTACCATTTTGTCCATTTTTTTTTTTATTTCAACCAGCATCAATCAGCCGTCAATCAAATATAATGATTTTTTTGCCGAATTTTTGTTGAATTTTTATTGAATTTTTATTGAATTGTCAATTTTTCATAAATCTGAAGTATCATATTTGAATATTGGGTAAATTTTAGGTTGATTTGCCATTTTGTCTGATTTTTTTTTGATTTCAACCAGCATCAATCAGCCATCAATCAAATATAATGATTTTTTGCCAAATTTTTGTTGAATTTTTATTGAATTTTTATTGAATTGTCAATTTTTCATAAATCAGAAGTGCATATTTGAATATTGGGCAAATTTTAGGTTGATTTGCCATTTGTCCATTTTTTTTTTTGATTTCAATCTAGCATCAATCAGCCGTCAAATCAAATATGATGATTTTTTGCTGAATTTTTATCAAATTGTCTGATTGGCATCAATCAGATGTGCCGATTTATAATGTTAGCCAATTTTGGTCTGATTTTTGGCCGATTTTCCATATGTCCGATTTTTTTGATTTCGACC
Organism: Rhizophagus irregularis; assembly: GCF_026210795.1. Taxonomy (NCBI): domain Eukaryota; kingdom Fungi; phylum Glomeromycota; class Glomeromycetes; order Glomerales; family Glomeraceae; genus Rhizophagus; species Rhizophagus irregularis. The sequence continues at coordinate 872,652 of NC_089436.1, read as the reverse complement.
AGTGTATATTTTTAGTTTTTTTTTTTATATATTTACTTTTTTTACAAAAAAATAAATAAATAATAATTTATTAAAAAATTATTGATTTAATAATATAAATAGAATTAAAATTAGATTATTAAATATAAAAGTTTTTAAATTATAATAACTTTATTAATATTAATACTATAAAAATAAAATATATATTATTAAATTTTTTTTAATAAAATGAATTACATAATATAATAATAATTAAAATCAGATCATTAAATATTAAAATAATTAATTTTAGATTCTAATATTATTTTTTATTATAATTATAAATTTATATAATTCCAGTTTTTATAACTTCTAGTAGGACTCCAGACATTAAATATAACTTTTTAGCAAATTGGCCTAAATTTCAAAAAAAAAATCACATTTTTTGTGATTATTTTAGCATCCAGTAGTCCAATTTATGTGAACTTTTTTTATTTTATAACCCTCATCAAGCTCTATAAAATAAAAAAAATCCATATGAATCGAATCACTGAATGTTGAGATTAGAGTTCTGATTTCTGAATGGATCAGATCAGGTCAGGTTAATTGATAAACCTGACCTGAAATTTTTTTTCAGGTCAGGTCAGGTCAGGTTATATCAGATTATCTGTTTAACTTAATCTGAACTGAAACCTGAAAATTTTCAGGATTTTTATTAAAATAATATCAAAAAAAAAATGGTGCAAAACATTTTTTTTTGAAATATTGTGATTCAGTTTTTTATATTAAAATCATATAAAAAGGTAAATCACAATATCGCAACTAATTTTTTAATATAAAATCAATATAAAAAAGTGAATTCTAATATTGCAATTCACTTTTATTATATAAAATCAATATAAAATAGTGAATACCAATATCACAACTCACTTTTATTATATAAAATCAATATAAAAAGTGAATTATAATACCATAACTCACTTATTATATAAATCATAGTTTCAGGTTAACAGGTTATTCAGGTTATATTGATGTTACAACCTGAACTAATGCTGAATTGCAATTGCTAAACCCGAACTGATAAATTCAGGTTAACCTGTCAGGTTACCTGAATTTGGTCAACCTGTTCGGAATTCTAGCTGAGATAATCGCAAAAAACCGAAAATAAAAAAAGAGCAAATTAGGTTTTTTTTAGCAAAAAATCAGTTGTGAATTCTATAAGAGATTAGGATCCTCTTCTAGTTAAAATTATTTTAATTATTTTAATTATTTGATAATTTTAATTTTATATATAAGTAATATATATTAAATTTAAATAACTAACAATTTTTTAAAAATTACAGTAATAGATATAAAACTATAATTATTTAAATAAATTCAATTTATTAAATGATTTTTATAAGATATTATATAAATTTGTAGATAAATAAAATTATGTATATATTAAAAAACAAAGTTATAATTATTTCTTTTTATAACTTTTTAAAGTTAAATAATAAGAATATTATTAATTTTAATTAAAAAAAGAGGAACTTGAAATTATATAATTTTATTTATTAATTATTTTTTTAATTAAATATAATTATTTTTAAATAATAATATTTTAAAAATAAAATAAAATGCTAATTTTAATAATATATAAATATATATATTAATATAAAAATTATAAATCATACTACTAGTATTCAAAATTATAATTAATAGTCTAATTAAGATATCTTCATTAATAAAATATTATAATTTATATTGCAATATTAAATGCTGTAAACTGTAACATATATTTCACATATATTTTTCTTAGTTTTTCAATTTTTTTTTATTTTTCAATATTTGTAATATAAAAAAAAAAGTAATAAATAAATTTTTTCCCATTTTTTAGGAATACTGAATAATTTTAATTATAATGACTTCTTTAGTTTAAGCTGTTTTCATAAAAATACATATTATAGTGTTAAGTACCAGTGGTGTAATTTAAATAAAGTTATTATTAAATAATTAAAAAATTACTTTTAATAAAAACTAAATATTTATTTAAATATAATATTTATAAAAAAGGATTTTTTATTTATTTTTAATAAAAATAAAATTTTTTAGTTATATTTATAACTTTTAATTAAATAATATAAAATTTACTTTCAAATAAATATTATTTAACTTTTATATTGTAAATATAAATAGATTTTTTAATTAATATATTAATAAATTAGATATTTTAAATATTATTTTTTATAAATTTAATAAATAAATAATAAATTACAATAATTAGAATTTAAATTAATATATATTTATATTAAAAGTTTTTATTTACTTTTAATAAAGGTTTTTATAAAAAAATTTTAAATTTATTATGATAGTAATTTCACAACAATTTTACTAGTTAATTAGTTTTTTTAAAAAAATCATAATAATACAATATAATATTTTTTTTATTATAAATGATTATTTATTTATAGGGTTTTATTTTATTGCATTTGTAATATATTATATTGTAATATATTATATTCTAGGTACTCTAAACAAAATTATATAATACCAGGTAAAATTAAAATATATTAAAATATATGATATTTAACTAAAGTGTGAAAAATGGATTTTTTATAGCTAAAAAAATTCAAAGTTTTCAGAATATATAAAAAAATAAAAAGAGAAGAAGTGTAATATAAGTGACAAAAAAGGGTGCAATGCATTGCAAACGTGATAATTATAAAATCCTTATTTATAATAGAATTTTTAGAATTTTTTACTTATAAATTTTACTTATATTTTAATTTTTATTATAAGTAAACAGAATTTTATTAGAAATTATGTGACTTTTGTTAATATAAATTTATATATAAACAAACATTTTACTGATAAATTATAATTAATTAACTGTTATTAATAAAATAAATAATTGATAAATATTATACAATATATAGATTTTTTTATATTTCAAATATTATATAGCAATAAATTATTTACTTATTATATTAGATAATTTGAAAAACATTTGAACATAAAGTAGAATTAGTAATGTACACTTATGATTTAAGATCCATTATTTTTATGCATTTTAACTTTTGAAATAAGCAATTTTTTGAAATTTATATGATCAATAAGTAAACTTCATATATGACTGTTCAGAATCCTACTGTAATACTTTTAAAGAATAAATTTATATAAGTAGAAATAAAATGATATTTTAAATATATTCACATTATATAATCATTATTTTCTGATTGCTGATATTTCTGAAAATGGCAATTACTTTAATATTTATATATAATAATAAATTAAATATTATTATGTAATCTTTCTTTAATGATATTTTTTTCATTAAACTAAATAATATGCATTAATAATTAAAATATAAATATTAAATAATATTTTTAATATATTTAATATTTATTTATTTAAAATATGCATAAATTATAGTTTATAAATTTATTTATTTTTTATAATATATTTAATGTTTTTTTGGTTTCAAAATAGATTATATTTATAAAACTAGGTATTTGTATACTTGGAAATTTCTAAAATTAGAAAAAAATAAAATAAAAACGGGTTATTAATAAATATATCTGTTGAAAATCTTCTATTATATGTAGTAATACCGATACAGTTTTTATTTAAAAAGAGATCTTATTATGGCTAAATTTAATATCCCCGGGCAAACAAGAAAAAATAAAGTGGAAAATCTTGATCAAATAAATTAAGTAAATTTTAATACGTTGGTTGGTTGAAGTCGATCAAACTTAGATACATATTTAGATTAAAAAAATGATGCCAATTTGAATCATTGCAGATTGAAAAAAAAGGATGTGACAAAATGTGTCGCAGAATATTTAAGTTCTGATTAATCGTGTATTTCCTCCAACCAGGTATAGTTTAGTATATGGTAAAAAAATCGAACTTTATTTGGTAAAGAAAGTGTTTCAAACCTTTTTTAACCATAAAATTTATATACACTTTTTTGTTTGCCCCTTAAAAATCATATTAAATTCATTGAAGGTACTGTAATTAGTATTATATAATAAATCTGGTAATAAAAATTATGAAACAAAGCTGTAACACCTTTTACTTTTTTCGATTAAATTATATATTTAATTCATTTAATTCATTAATTAAAAAAGGTAAATTACCCACCAAAAAGTTAATGAAATTACGAAAATATGATTACACTCACATATATATATATATACACACATTAGTATATACACTTTTTTTGTCTTAATTAATAACTAATTGTTCTAAGAGAAAATCATTAAATCGTATCAAAGCTTAGAAAAAAATGACATCGTTTTTATCAAAATTATTTACCGACGTATCTAATTTATTAAAAAATTCAGATGACTATAATGTCTTATTAGAAATAGGACAACCACCAAATATAAAAGTATTTAGGGCTCATTCAATCATATTAAAGGCGAGATGTTTATATTTTAAATCTGCTTTATCAAATGATTGGTGTAAAAAAGATGAAAATCGTAATATAATTTTTAAAAAACCAAATATTTTGCCAAATGTCTTTGAAGTTATATTAAAGTAAGTAAAATAAAAAAAAAAATAAAAAGCTTTTTATTGAATCAAATTAAACAATTTTTTTTTTTCTTATCTAGCTACGTATATACCGGAACTTTGGTTTTTTCCAATCTAACGACATCCGAGATAATTCACTTGTTAGAAACGATAGATGAATTAGCATTTGAGGAATTATTTTCTCATGTTCAAGAACATTTAATATCACATTCTTCTGAATTCATAAAACAAAATATTAGTACAGTAACTGATATAGCATTTAAACATGAAGCATTTAAAATACTTCAAACATATTGTATAGATTTAATAACAAAAGAACCTCAACCATTTTTCTCCTCACCGGCATTTTTATCAACGAATGAATCAATTTTAATTGCAATTTTATCTAGTGATGATGTTAGGATTGAAGAAATTATATTATGGAATTATATAATTCAATGGGGTTTACATAATTCTTCTACCCCAATTGAAATGATAATAAAAGATGATGAAATTGAATATGAAACCATTGATGAATATACTTCAATAGATTTTACTTCATTAAAAACGACATTATCTCCATTACTTTCTTTAATAAGATTTTCAGATATTTCAACAGAAGATTATGAAACAAAAGTCAAACCTTTTCAATCGATATTACCATCAAATTTATTATTGTGGAGATATCATTTTGAAGATAAAACTATTAAAATAAATTTGACATCAAGAAAACCTCCTTATAGTATAAATTCAACTTTAATTAATCATAAGCAATCTACTATAATTGCAAATTGGATTGATTCAAATGAAGGTAATTTAAATGTTAATGGTAAAATTCAATTTGGTAAAATAAGATTTAATCTTTTATATCGAGGAAGTAAACATCAATTCTCCTTTAAAAAATTTCACAAAATGTGTGATAATCAAGGTCCTTCTCTTGTTCTAATTAAATCTAAAAGTAATATCGATGGTTGTTGTAAAGAAGAAATCATTGGAGGTTACAATCCTGTTGGATGGAAAAGTGCAAATCAATATATTATAAGAGATGATAGTTTTATTTTTAATTTGGGTGATTTGTCATCAGAATCAAATTATATTTTAAGTAGAATACAACCAAATCTTAAATATTATGCTATTTATGATGGTGAAAACTTTGGTCCAAGTTTTGGTAAAGGTGATATGGAATTTTCTTGTATCTCAAGACCAAGAGAAGGTTTTTGTAGGTGGAGATGTTATGATAAACCCATAAGAGATACTGAAGCTAGATTTTGGATTGAAGAAATTGAAGTTTTTAAAGTTATTCAATAAAAAAACTAAAAATAGTATAAATCATAACGTGCCTTTATGAATTTTGTTCAGATGATATATCTTTCATTTTATTATTTGGATTCACGGATAACTTTGATTTTTTATTCTTCGGTTTATTTACATCTTTAGGTAAAGTAGGCATAATACCAGCCTAAGCAAACATAAAAAGAAAAATAAAGGAAGAGAAAATAAAAAAATAATAATCAAAAAAATATATTTCTTACCTTTGATAAGAGTCTTGCAACAGTATCGCTCGGCCATGCACCAACATTTAACCAATATTTAATTCTGTCGGTATTTAATTCAACATTTTTAATTCCAAGTTCGTTTGGAATTGGATCATACAATCCCACTTTTTCTATATGTTTACCGTCTCTTGGTGTTTTTGCATTTGCTACAACTATATTATAAAATGGTCGATTTCTTATTTTTATTCCATGTCGTGCTAATCTAATTCGAACCACCATTATTAAAAAAAAAAGTTTTGATAAAAAAAAAGGGTTTAAAAAAAGATAATCAGCGCTCGATTCATTTATTTATCGAATCACGTGCTTACGCAAAATTATAAAAAAAGAAAAACTTGAGGAAAGTGGAACCTTTGAGGGGACTACCGGATTTGAACCAGTGACCTATCGATCTGCAGTCGATTGCTCTACCACTGAGCTAAATCCCCAAATACGTATGATACTATCCAAAATGTGCATTATTTCATAATAAAATAAATTCTTGTTTAGGAAGTTAAATATTTTAAGTATTTAATAGGCGCAGCGTTCTTATGATATTGCCATTGGTAACAAGTATACATATACGTATATATTCCTAGTTATATGATGCAATAATTGATAAATTTAAACACAAAAGTGATCATAATGATCACATGAAATTTTCACTTATCAAAGGAATTTCACTATTTACGAATTACGAGATTTAATATTGTAAGTGTATAATTTAAATGCAATCAATCATACGTAAAATAGCAGAAAGGAATTCCATCATCAAATTCTAATCGAACCGGTTTTATCTAGTTTTTAAAATATATAATATCATTAAAATGTTTAACCGTTTACTGTAAGGTCTTTTAAATTATTAAAATTATTTAAATACATTTTTTTTTTTTCGTATATAGTTCATTAATACTAAAAGTTGTTATATGATCCATACTCCATTAATTACGTTTTATGAGACAACTCTATTTGTAAATACATACATACATATATAAAAATGAAATTTATTGTTACCATTTAATCATCTTCTAAACCGCAAACACCACAACAGCATTTTTCTCTTATGTATAAAATAGTAGGTAAACAAACCCAATTACAGCACCAACTTCCCCACAATCCAGCACATAAACCATTTGTAGTATTACAACCACAACACTCATAACTTCTTGCATTAAATTTTAAATACTCTTTTTCTTTCTTTCTTTTAGCTCTACTTAATAATATTTCATCATTTAAATCATATCCATCTTCTTCATCTTCATCATAAAATGGAAATTCATTTGGAACATCACGATAATTAGCAACATAATTTTCACTTCTCATTCTTGTTAATCTGGGTAAATTATTATTATTGTTATCATTATTGTTGTTATCATAATCATCATTGTTGTTATTGGATCTTGATAATAAAGGCAAATACCATGATTGATTTATTGTTGTGGAGGTATTATTATGTTGTTCATCACCTTGAAAATCACTGATTGATTGATTTTTCCATAATAACCATAATCCTTCATCTGATTCTTGCGGATTATGATTATCAGCATGTAAATAATTATCTTCCTCATCTTCAAAAACTGTTCCTGATCCAATCTCTTCCTCCGGATAATATCCTAAAGTTGATAATGGTGTGCCATCAAAATCCATTGTGGAAGATCTTGTATGAGTTCTTTTATGACCTGAAATAACTTCATTCAATTTTGTCTCTAAAAAAAAAAAAAATTTAATTTAATCATTTAAATAAATAAATAATTCAATAAGATTTTTATTTTTTTAAAAATACGCACCCAATAATTCAATATGACGTTCTGAATCAGTTTGTAATCCCCATGAAACTCTACTACTTTTACGTGAATGTCTAGTATAATTATTAGTAACAGGATGATGAGGTGGTGGTGCTATAACAAAATTATTATTTTCTTGATCATTCTGTTTTTGATTATCTAATTCTTTTTTATGAGGATTCCATATAGCATCAACCTAAAATAATTAAGATTATTAATTATTAATTATCTGAACTTTTTTTAATATTAAAAATTCAAATATATCAATTATTAACCATTTAATTCGATAATTTAACTATTTATTGTACTTACATCATTCGTTGGATCCTCATCAATCTCGTTTATAACATTTGAAACTTTTTGCCAAAATACATCTTCGGTAGGATCAGGAAATACGTTTTCTAAATTCTTTAATTTATTTTCTGTATTAAAATTATTATTATTAATTGTATTAATAATATCCGACATATTAATTAATTTAAATTATATAATATTTTATTTCTTTTTTTTTTTTCTGAAAGAAATTTTCAAAAGGAAAAGAAATGATGAAGATCATTATATTTTTTATTAATAGACAAGAAATAAGTTACACTGCATCAAACTCTAAGATTGTAAGACTAAGACTTGTGAGTCAAAGAGAGTTTATCGACTTATCGTATTTTTGCGATATATATTATATAATGAATGATATTTTAGGCAAAATGATAAAGGTAATCCTAATAAGACATTGCAACGTTTCACATTCTCTCTCTTTGGTTACGAGCTTTTTAATGTGTAACGAAGTCTCAACTGCCAAGGCTGCAAGGCTGCAAGGCTGTGACCGGGGACCTTCAAAGAACATGTGACTAACGAACATCACATTATGTAATCATGCACTATGAAATTTCCTAAAATAAAAAACGCTAAATAAAAAAAACGCTTAATTTAAGAAAATCGATTTTTTTAATAAACATTTGAAACTACAAAAAATCGCTAACTTTGTTAAGCTCGGAAAATATTATGGAGGATTAGTAGTTTTAGTTTCAAAGTTTCAACTATCTAATAATTAATATGTGGCTTTTCTTCGGCAATTACGGCATGTAAAAAAAAATTAATATATACATATTTATATTGGCATGTATGATATATTATAAATATTTGTAGTATAATTAAATGACTGGTATGTCACTTTTTTATCAAGTCAAACTTTTGCGGGGAAGAATAACAAAATAGTATAAAATCCGATCAATAGATAGTCAAGTAATCGACCTGTGATACCTAACACTTAATAATAAGTTTCGCTTAGAACATATTACTATTGAAATTATTGAAATGATTTTATTATGATAACTTTTTAATTGTATCTATTATCTAGTTTATATTAATAATAACGCCCTTCTCGATATTCCACCTTTCTTAAAACTTGAAAAACTTCAATTTCTTCAAATTCAAAACGGCCATCAAAATTTAAAATGGGATTTTGAAAAGAATAAGGAAGAACTTCACCAAATTTTTCATCATTATCTAAATTAATTCGTAAATCAGGACCTAAACCAAAACAAAGATTATTATTTGAATTTTTTGTAATGGCTTCACTTGAATAACTTGGTATTATACGACTAATTATAGCAGATTCTTCAGGATAATAACGAGTTTGAAAAGAGAAAAGGAAAGTATCTTTTTTTGCTTCTTTTACATTTATATAAGGATCATAACTATTTGACTTTCTTTTTGATTGATTATTATTATTATACATTAAACTTCTTCTTTTTAAAGTTATTTTTGATTTTTGATAAGGTAAAGGATTATAAACACCAATAATTTCTTTTGAATTAGATAATTTAATTACAAGAATTGTTGGACCTTTATCATCACATTTTTCATGAAATATTTTTGAAGAAAGACCATCAGTACTTGCACGATAAATCAAGTTAAAATTAAAAAGACATTTCCCACAAAAAGTTTCTCTTAAAGTCCAATTAGATATTATGGTAGCATGTCTACCAGTCATTATGATAGAATCTATATCACTAGAAGGAATTCTTGGTGGGTTTATATTAGTCTCCATAATAGGAGCGTGACCAGTGATTTGTTCTCGTAAGAAATTACCAATTATTGATTGAGGAAGAATTTTTTTATATGGCCAAACATATTCCGCAAATTCTTGTGGTTTAATTTGATAAAATCTTATCCAATCAATACAATGTTTTAATGTATTCTTTAAAGCATCAAAATCTTGATCATTCCATTCTAGAAAATTTTTATTTGAAAGTTGGAAAGTATTTTTAATTCCCCAAGCAATTAATTGATTCCATATTTCAATTTCACTAATTTCAATATCATCTCTTTGTAATAAAGAAATTACATGAACTTCAGGTAAAGAATAAAATTCATTTGAATTAAATAATAATGATGGGTTTAATGTGGCAGTTTCATCGGAATTATTATCATGTTCTCTTGGAAATAAAGAAGGGGGATTGGAAGTTCTTATGGTCGTATCTGAAATATCATCAGGTTCATCTACGATGAAAGTATTAGTGATATGACCAATAGTAGGAAAATGATCACCAACTTGTCCTGAATTATCATCAGATGAAATTGGTGGAGTAGGTGGTAAACTTTTTTCATAAGAGGTGATCAATGTGGAAGTTGATTGTAAATTTGTAGAATCCATATTATTAGAAGAGGGAAAATTCTTTAAATTATTTAAAGTTGAAGAAGAAGAATCCCATTCGGGACTATCGAGAATTGGAGATGATGATGAAGAGGAAGAATTTGAATGATTTATATTACAATTTTCAAATGGAGGATAAGGTAAATCTTGGGAAGGATAATTATTTAAAGTTGATATAGAAGTCCCGTTATGTTTTAAATTGCGATCGTTTAAGGAATTTTCATTTTGTTGTAAAAAAAGATATTTTAATTGTGTATTTGAAATCAGTATGTTATTATTATTATTATTATAATAATAATTATTATTGTTGTTGTTGATTTTATTACTATGATTTTTATGTGAAGTAGTATGCATGATTCTAATTTTTTCAATTTGATATTGAGAAGCTGAATTTTTATTTCCCATTTTTAGTTTGATGAAGGAAATTCTTTTTGAAATAATTTGGATTGACCCTTTATATAACTTTTTTTTTAAAAACGTGTTTGTCAAAATAATTGTGAATACTATAAATATTATATGTATTAATGTGATTATTTGGAATTTTTTTCCCCGCTTATTTATTTTAAGTTTAGATTAAATTTATATTACTTATAACAACGAAAGGATTTGCATAATTACATCATAATTTTGGTAATTTCATATTCGCTATGCCACAATATTTGATTATCTTTTATTATAAACATGAATAAATTTGAATAATGGTGGTACTTGCGAAAGTTTTAGGGTTACTTTGCATAATTTTTTACACTAAGTTAATCTACACTCGAAAGTTCGGGAATTTTGATTTTCATTTTATTTTATTTTTATTTTATTTTATATTATCAGTTATTTTATATTTTTTATATTTTTTTTTTAAAAAAAAAATCAAAAATCAAAAAAAAAATTGAGAGGCACAAATGAGACACCAAATGGCTAAAGTTCTCATCCAATAAGCAAACAATGATCAACAATGAATGCATCTATAAAAATAAAAGAAGAGGAATTCCATAGTCCGATTTTGTTATTATTTTTATATTTTTATTCATTCATGCTCAAAGCTTAATGATAAGGGTTTTTTTTTCACGTGTAACTTTTTTTCTTTTTATTTTTAATTGAAATATTCCCTTTTAGAGTCTAACGATTTTGTGGAATAGTGAGAATATATTGCGTTATCAATAATAATGAAGACATTGTCTATATTTAATCATTTAATCACTAATCACTTCTTTTTACTTCTCTTGGCAAAGATAAAATTTTTTTTGTCATTAACGGCTAAACCAATGATCAACAATATATATATATATATACATATATGTTTATAATTATATTAATTATATCAAAATTTGCTTGTTCTGATGTAATATGATTCGTAGGACATTTTTGGGTCACTATTTTTATTATTATTTTTTTTTTTAAAAAAAAAATTTTTTTATGTTAAAAATGGGATTTCCCGTATTTTATTAATAATATAGCCAGTGGGCTTAGTATTGGCTTATGAGCGGGAATTTAATTGGGCTAAGCGTAAAAAAATTTAAACTGTGGCTAGGCGCTTATTTGGGTAACATCACTATTCTTAAATTAAATGATTTGTTACAAAAATTTGGTTACAGTCATTTTTTACACGTCATATATGTCATATATAAAAATCATCTTTGTTGATTTCAGTAATTCGAATTCATATTTTTCTTCCTCCATCCCTTTGATCGAAAAAAAATTATTATTATTATTTTTTTTTAATCGAAATTATTTAACGAATTTGAAAAAAATATAATCATGCCTCCAAAACGTGATAAAGATTCAGAATATGAACCATCGTCTGAGGAAGTAGAAGAAGATGATGAATCAGAAGAAGAAGAATTAGAAGAAACTGGAACCGAACCAAAAAAAAAATCAAAAAAATCTACGAAAACAAAAAAAACAAATAAAAAGGTTATTGATAAATATAAACCTTCCGATTCGGAAAGTGAAGAATATATTGATGATACCGCAGAACAATCTTCTTCACAAAAAGGTAAAAAAAAGAAAAAATCAACAAAAGAAAAGAAGCCTGATGATGATGATGATGATGATAAAGAAAAAAGTACACGTAAGTCACTTTTTTTTTGAATTTCATTAAAAATCGTTAATATCTTTAATTCAAAATTCAAAAATTTATAGTAAAAGATAAGACCAAAAAAGTTGCTCAAAAGTTAAAAGATAAGAAAGATGAAATTTTGGATCAAGGAAAATTATCACCTCCTGTAATTAAATCTCCTAATAAAAAGATTAGTGGTAATATTACAAATACCGAAGGAGATATCGGTGGATCATCTGAATATGATGATTTATTGTCAGGTTTTCCTCTCCCTTCTCATTCAAGACCTCAAGTTTTTAATAAAAATATTTCCATGATCGGTTCTCTTAATATTCAAGCTTTCGGAACTAAAAAATCTTCTAATAAGATTATTATGAGAATTATTGCTGATATTTTACGACATTATGGTATTATATTATGTCAAGAAATTCGTGCAAATGAAGATATTATTCAAGAACTTGTTAATGAAGTATCTACACCAGCCACGCCATATGCTTACGTGGCTAGTCATCCTATTGGACGATCTACTTATCAAGAAAGATACGTTTTCTTGTATCGAAGTAATGAATGGAAAGTTTTGGAGGATTATGTTATCGATGATGATGATAAATTGGGAGATAAATTTATAAGAGAACCTTATGTTGCCAGATTTCAACATTTAGAAAGAAAAAATGTTAGAATTACACTTGTTGGTTGCCATACTCGACCGGATAATGCGTTTGAAGAAATTAATACGTTAGTTAATACAGTTTATATGGATGTTAGAAAGAAATTACAACGGGATAATGTACAAGAAAAAAGGCAATTAGATAAAGAGACAGGACCAAAGGAACCAAATACATTCATTTCATTTTTACAACGTATCTTTTGTTGTTGTTGTGGAGGTTATTCTCATGTCTCTACACGAGATTTTTCCGAAGAATTAGCTCCTTCAGGTGCAGACACTAATGAGCCCATTATAATGATGGGTGATCTTAATGCTGCAGGTTCTTATGTAAATAAATCTCAACGTGCAGAACTTGACACTATTTTAAAGAAAAATAATTTAAGATGGGGAATTCAAGATAATATGGATACGACAGTGGCTGATGGACCTGACACAGCTTATGATCGATTTATCTTTGAAGCTGCCAATGAACGTAGATGGATTGGTAATACTAAAGTATGGAGATTTGATGATGGTTGGTTAAATGGAAAGACTGATAATGAAACAGTTAAAAAAGCCGCTAAACGTGTTACCGATCATTATCCTATTGAATTTGAGTTGAAATTGAAAGTATAGGATAAAATTTTATATAAAAATTTATGGGACATAAAAAAAAAAATTTCATTATTTATTTATTTATTTATTTATTTATTTATTTGTATTACATTTAGTTGGTATTATTATCTAATATATATATATATATATATATATATATATCAATATTTCTTTATAAAAAATAAATGACAGAATTACTTATACAAATTAGGACTAATTTTCTCATGAATTAAAAATGATTAAAAAAATCTCTCAAGAATCAAATTAGAATCAAATTTCTTTTTAGAAAATTCCCACTACATAAATAAAATTCGACCCAAAATTAAACACACTATGATATCTAACCATTTATATGAAATTACTATTAACAACATCATCATTTAGACATTTACGCCAAGTGAATCTAAAAAAAAAAAATTATATCACATTTTTTTTTATCACATTAAAGTAAACATCGGAGATTAATTGAATAAATTTGGAAATAAGTTTTGCACATCATAATGAAGTCGACCATTGATGGGATAACAATTGCAGGTTGCTATATTTAGAATATTCAATAAAAAATGTAAAATACAGTTAGGTTAAAAAGACACAAAGTAATAATACAAATCATAATAGACAATCAAATGTATTACGTGACCATTCATGTATTTTCTTTTTCTCTTTATTATAATTAAAATGTCCAATTAAAATTTCATTCAAGTATTAACTCGCCTTATCGAACGTAAATTATCAATTTAATCAGACAATTTTTTTTAGGTAAGTTCATTCTGTGTCATAATACTATACCATAGTTATATTTTATTTGGTTCTTTATTTATCATTGTTTATTTTTGTGCTCTTAAAGAAATCATTCATTAAGGTAATTAATATCGTTCTTTCGATTAAAAATTAAAAAGATTGTGAGATTGATAACTTAATAATTTTGTGTACAGTATGCTGTGTTTTATTTTTCGAAGGTATGAACCTTTTTTTTTGACTTACCAAATTAAAAATTTGATTTAAAACTCTTATAAATGTTGTAACATCGGAACGGAACGCGCGAAAAAATTGTTTTATTTTTTTAGAAATACCATAGTGTGCTTTTTGTACTACTACAGCATACATACATTTTTACATAACTTTAGGGATACTATAATATTCTTCATGTGCTTTTAGGAAGTCTCACCGTGAGGTAAAGGCGTTAATTATTAAAGTTCAACAAAGCATTAGATTAATGTACGAAAAGATCTCACACGCTTTTGCTTTAGAGGACATGATCTTAAGAAACCGAAAAGTGAATATCTAAATCACGTGATCTTTGCATATACTTCAAGTAATCAAGTCATAGTCAACTTCCTTTTGCGCCATTGGAATTGATACAAGAAATCATGTCATATGTTTGTACTTAATATTTTCTCATAGTCCGCCGCAAGGTATCACATTAGCATATATATAATATAAAATGTGAAATAATCGCTTTATATAATAAAATTTAAGAAATCTTTTTTCAATAAAAATCGGAAAATTACAAATAAAGTTTATATGCAATCATATCGATATTCGATATATGATGTTCTGTATATTAAAAAATTCGATATAACAGATAAAATTTATCTTTCCCACAATCCCACTATATTGAGAGAACACATATATATCGGGTATAATTTTAATATAACGATTATTTATTTAGATTTCATATGATTCCGACATGTTTGTCACAGCGGCCTTACCTTAAAATTGGAAAAATGACAGGTGGCTAAACGCAACCACTTTTCGTGAATAACTTGAAGTGAAAAAATCACATGATATATTATCCCGCAATTCGCGGTATATTCCGATTGTTTAGTACATAGAACATCTAACTATATCTATTTTATTACGCTTTTTAAATTTATCTCGATTTGTATAAGAAAAAAATTTATCTTAGATTCGATCACTTTGATAATGTTATACTTAAATCTCGAATTCTAAATATTTACAGTAACTAAAAGTACTGCCACCTTAATTGGGTAACAAACAATTTAAATTTTCGTATTGTGATTAAGATTGATAAATCGGTACGAAAATTTCCGGGTAATGATTAAGTTTCGATGTGTATTATTCGATTACAGTGATTCTCATTTGTCCAACTTTAATATTCGCCTAAAATGTTTTCTTTCTAAGATCAGATCTCTGATGGGCACAATAAATTTATTAAATAGTAAATAATCAAATTTCTAAAATTCTATTTCAAAAAAAAACTGTTTTACAAGGTTTAAA
Organism: Rhizophagus irregularis; assembly: GCF_026210795.1. Classification (NCBI taxonomy): domain Eukaryota; kingdom Fungi; phylum Glomeromycota; class Glomeromycetes; order Glomerales; family Glomeraceae; genus Rhizophagus; species Rhizophagus irregularis. The sequence goes on along the minus strand of NC_089436.1, from coordinate 856,673 downwards.
ATGCAATTAAAATTATAAAAGTTATTAAAATTGAAGTAATATAATTAAGATTGTTTTCATTGATTTTAACACCACTACTTCGCCTTCCTGGTGGATCTCCTCCAACGATATATGGACATTTTTCATTAGTTAGAGGGAGTTCTGTTTGTTGTTGAGATTGTCCAGAATCAAGAATATTATTTGGATCATATATAGAGTCAATGTTTTTTAATGTCTCAAGATTTCCACCGAAATAAGATAATCCAGGATTTACTAAATCTTCATCCTCATATCCCTATTTAAAAAAAAGTTAATTAAATCATTAAAGAAAAAAAGAATATAACTATTAATAATTTATCAAATATTTACCACATAACTCCTGCCATTCGATAATGGTCTAAGATCTTCTTCCCACGTATTTACAAAGTTTAAAGCAATTTCATCAATAGTAGCATTACCAGTAAGCGAAACTTCAAGTAAAAGATGATAAGCTACACCATTTCTATGAGGAAAAGCTGTTAAATCAGTGGGTTGAGTTCCCAGTATACCACCATAGGCAGTTAATTCTGCATGAGCTCCAGGTGGCATAGCTTTTGCTCTTTCCACTATAGTTGTAATATTTTCAACTGATAATTCTTTAGCGAAAAACATTGATTTTGTTTTTACATATTCCCTTTGTTGTTTAGGCGCGGCCCCATATCCTTCTATAACTCCTTCAGTAACTAGAGTGATCTCAGCAGTTTGAAGTGTTAGAAGTGATGGATCATCACCATAATTTGGACCAAATGGTGAATTTCCAACATTCAATAGATAAATTTTATCACAAGTTTTGTCTTTATCAAGGAAATAAGCACGAGACCCTAAATGTGTACATTCATCATGTTTAACAGCTTTAGCATTTGATAATTTAAATAATCCAGTTTTATCAACTAATTCATGTAAATCTTTTTCTCCCCCCAAAAAATGTCCTTGTATATTAAATTCATTATTTGTAAAAACAAAAGAAACTGATAAATCCTCTATAGAACCATAAGCCCAATTCCAAAAATTCGTTAAAACTTCTTCAAATCCGTTATAAAAATAATTTATATTAAATACAGTAAATTTAGGCCATACAGGTATAAGTTTTAATTTCCATTGAGTAACAATCCCATATTTTCCACCACCTCCACCTCTTAATGCCCAAAATAAATCAGAATGAGATCCAGCATTTGCGATCAATAAGCTACCATCCGAAGTTACAACTTCCGCTTCTAGTACCCAATCTCCTGTAACACCATATTTACGTGATTGTAATCCAAACCCACCAGAAGCGATTGCTCCTGATAAACCTACAGTTGGATGTGTAGCAGAAATTATAGTAAATCCTGCTTTATCTAATTCAATATATAAAGGTCCAAGACGAATTCCTCCACCAACAGTTGCTGTTTGAGTCGCAGCATCTATAACAAGTGAATCCATATAGCTTATATCAATAACTACTGAATTATCCATTGAAGATGATCCAATATTACTAAAATTATAAAATTATTGAAATTAAGATAAATAAAAACCTCATTATTGTTACCAAAATAAAAAAAATAAATAAATAAATAAGAAAATAAAAAATTAATCGGTTTATTTTACCTGTGACCACCGTTCCTAGGAACTGGCATTCTTTTGAATGAATTAGCGCATTGAACTAACCATTGTACTTGAGTCGTATTAATTGGATAAGTAACTACTACTGGTCTTCGTTGAAATCTTTAAAATTAAATCAAATTTTACTTTAGAATTTTGTAACTCATTTTAAAAAAAAAAAATTTTAAATTCACGAACCGAATTCGTTCACCAATTTTTGCATCTCGCCACCCGGGATAATTCGGATAGATCACACTCACCTCAGTGGCTGCGATACATTGGGGTAATGTTAGGTAGGAACCTGGTACAAACACCGCAATAGATGTTTTAACCAAAATTGTTAAATATAAGATTAATGAAATAAACCGAAACCTCTTTTTAAAATTCATAATATTAAAATATGGTATATAGCTTGATTAAATTGATTATCTTTAACGAGCAAAGAGAACGGAGAGTGGTCATTTAGACAAAGCAGGAGTTGCATTTATCATATGTATATATACAATATACATATGTATATATATGCAGGTGGGCTAACTAATCGCTGATTTCACATAACCTAAAAATTTTAAATGTTGGTATGCTTATTACTATTTTTGGCTTTATTCTTTTGCATATAGAAATTTTACTGGTCATCATGTGTTGTGAGTCTAATTATTTACGTAAAAATTTCAAATGTAGTAATGGTTACCGAATTAAGCGTAAAAACTTACACATCTTGAAGATCTGAATCTTATCTGGCGATGTCATGATTTGTTAAAAAGCTTTTCTCGATTTTTGATGGTTTGGCGCCAATATAAATAGGCGTGTGAAATTTACAACTATCTATAGCAAATATTTTTCTTATATATTTTAAACAAATCGTGAAGTGACACGCTTCACACGCACCAACGTTATAATAGCGAATTTTAAAATTTTTATTTAGCTCCATTTCTTTTCAAAAATGGATAAAGTACCAGAAAAAGAAAAGGTTATCAATGACGAGGTAAACAAGAAGTTTGCAGACTCAGATACTCCAGTATATAAATTTGAAGCTGAAGATTCTCCAGAAGAGAAAGCTAAACAAACACTTGAAGATTCTGGGGGTGGCCCCAAGTCTAATACTATAGGACCAAATGCTAAAAAAATTACCACAGATACTGACGCAAGTCAAACAACTGAAGAAGAAACTGAGTCAACCAGTAAAAGACTTTCAACTCTTTTGCCCGGAAGTATACCTTCTGTGGTAGAGTCGGTTGAAATTCCTGATTGGGCACGTACGGGTTGGCAACGTGTTACTGGCGCTGGTGAATCAGATAAAGACATTTTTGACGAAGTTTTAGGCGAAAAATTTTTTGGACAACTATGGTTAAATGCTACAGTAGTATTTGTATCTGTGTTCTTGACGTACATAATTACTTCTCTTGGTGGAGGCATTGGTTGGGTTATTATTATTAGTGCTTTTGTTGGTAAAATCATTTTTTTTTCAATTGATATAATACCACTTCATTATCGAATTCTTATGATTAATCCGTTTTCGATTGGTTCTCAGGAACGTATTTTAAGAATTCTGTCCAACGATTTTATCGTAATGCAAGAGACGAAATTGGTCGTGAACTTGCAAAGGAAAAACTGGAGCTTTACGAAGAGCCAGCAGAATGGATTAACGAATTTTTACGTCGATTTTGGCTTATTTATGAACCTGTATTGTCATCAACGATTGTAAAAACAGCTGATGATATATTGGCTGCTTCAAAACCATCTTTTCTGGATTCAATCCGGTTGACAACTTTTACACTAGGTTCAAAGCCTCTCACCATCGAATCTATAAAATCATATCCAAAGTCTGATGATGACGTAGTGGTAAATACCATTATATTATCCTACTTTAGATGCTTTTATTTTACTCATATATTTAAATTTTAAGGTTATGGATTGGAAAGTTAGTTATATTCCAAATGATATTGCAAATATGACAAGATCGCAAATGATTAGGAAGGTCAATCCTAAAATTGCTCTCACTATTCGGTTGGGAAAGGGAATGGTTGGCGCAGGAATTCCCATATTGTTGGAAGATATATCGTTTTCTGGACTTATAAGAGTCAAATTAAAGTTGATAAATATTTTCCCTCATGTTAAAACTGTCGATATTAGTTTCTTGGAAGAACCAAAGTTTGATTATGTTTTAAAACCAATTGGAGGAGAAACATTCGGTTTCGACATAGCAAATGTATGAGTTCAATTATTCTTATGCATTCGTTGAATAATACAATAAAGATCTAATTCACCTTATATTTTTCGATTAGCTTCCTGGATTGTCCTCATTTATTCAAGATCAAGTTCATGCTAATCTTCGCCCATTGATGTATGCTCCAAATGTTTACACAATAGATGCGGAACTTCTCGTTGGAGGCTATCCAATAGGTAACATTCACCGTGAAAATTCTATAAATGATCGTTATATATTTAATAAAAATTCTTATTTTAAATAGAAACTGCGATTGGTGTCCTCAAACTTACCATATTTAATGCAAGGGGATTAAGAAACGCAGAAAGATTTGGTACATCTGATCCTTATGTTAAAGTAAAAGCTCACGGAAATATAGAACTCGTCAAAACAAAAGTTATCGATGATTCATTGAATCCTGCTTGGAACGAGACACATTTCTTGATTTTAACGACCTTGAGTGAATTTTTAAGGCTTGAGATATGGGATTTTAATGGAATGAGTAAGGATAAGCCACTTGGAACTTCCAATTTTGAATTAAATTCTTTATTAGAAAATCCAAAGCAAGAAAGCATGTGAGATCTCTTTAGTAATTTTCTGTGTTTTTTTTTCCTTTGTGTCTTTATGTTTATTGGATTTTTTTTTTGATTAATGATTAGTACATCTGAAGTATTATATGAGGGTAAACCTCACGGCGAAATTAAATTCGATGCAGTCTGGTATCCAGTAGCTGAAGCCATAGAAGGAGTGCCTGCACCTGAATCAAGTACAAAAATAAATTATTATACATTTGCGAGATGAAATTTAATTCATAATAATTAATTGTACTTTGTTTTTTTAAAAAAAAAACAGACATTGGAATTTTACGCTTTAACATTCATCAAGTTAAGAATCTTAGTAATCGTCATAATGCGTATGCAGAATTGCTTTTGAATGGGAAAGTTGTTTTCAAATCGAAGACACTGAAAAGAACAAATAATCCTGTTTGGGAGGTTAGTATTTTTAACGGCTTTATTTAATTTATTAATAAGATTTTAATAAGTAAATTATGTTTCACTAGGATCCATTTGAAATGTTCATTACAAATAGAGATGGTGCCAAGCTAGCTGTCAATGTTCGTGATGAGCGTGACTCGACCAATATTATTGGAAAATGGGAAAGCACTTTAGAACAATTTTTAGCAAACATGAAAGAGAAGATAGACTGGTTCGATTTAAAAAATGGAGCCCCAGTTGGCAGAATAAATTTAACTTGTTTATGGAAACCTGTGTTAATAGATGATCTTCCCGGACCCGGCGGATTCGGTAATATATATATATTTTTTTATAAAATATCAATTACAAAATTTACCAAAACGAAATATAAACTATAATAATATGAATATAAATTTAATGCGACTTTAAAAATTTCTCTATCCAGTTGAACCACGTGGATTTGTAAGACTTCATATTAAGGGTGCTAAAGATTTAAAGAATCTAGGGAAACTAGGTAAGATATTCATAACTTGAGAATAATTTAATTATGTTGCTTTATTATATCTACATTGCGTTGCTAAATTAGAAAATTATTTTAATTTAAAAAATTGTGATCTCAGGAGGTAAATCCGATCCTTATGTGAAAGTTTTGCTGGGTTCTACTGCTCGTGGTCGTTCAGATTTTATTCTCGACAACTTGAGTCCCGTATGGGATGAAATATTTTATATACCAGTACATAGTACGAGAGAAGTGTTGAATCTTCAAGTAATGGATCGTGAAATTAATGCAAAAGATAAGAGACTAGGTTTTGCAGAGTTGGAACTTTCAAAATTAGTTAAGGAACAAAATAGCACATTTGAAGCCGTTGACAAACTTGAAGATGCGTGAGTGTAATTCTAAAGCTTATTCGGGTTTATTGTAATTTAAGTATACAATAATGATGAATTTAATATTTCGTTTCGATTTGAAATTGTTTATTATAGGTCTTCACCTTTAATCCTTGATCGTGAATCAAGAGGCACAATTATTTATTCAGCAGCTTTTTATCCAACTATTAATAAGAAAGAAGCCGAAAACATCAATTTAAATAATTTAAGTGATCATCGTACGTTAAATATTACTTATTCTCATATTTTGTCGATCATTATAATTTTTTTTTTTGCTAATATGTCTATTATATATTTAGAAACTGGAATTTTCATTATACATATTAATAGAGCCAAATTTGAGAAGAGAGATACAAGTGTAGATGTTTATGTAGATAATGGGATATTCCCTGTTTATACCACTAATCGTTGCAAGGCAGCAAATCCGCAATACGAAGAAGGTAAAATTTCAAATTATTCTTTTTTTCTATTTTATGTTATTCATTAACGCTAATACCTCATTGACTTTTAAAGTCACCGACGTAATTATTAAGGAACTGGATTTTTCCAAGCTTATTTTCCATATTAAACAAGGAGATAACAGGAATCCTATTGGTGTTGTGGAACGAGAAGCTAAAGAATTATTAGAGGATTGCCTAAGGTCATCACGAGAAGACGGTATAAACCTTCCTATTGAAGAAATGAATAATGCAACTTTGAATGTTTATATTCAGTATATACCTGTTGAATATAAACTACAACCTTCGGAGAGTATAAATAGTAAGTGATTTTAAATTATGAGATTTATCCTTAATTCAGGAGATATTAATTTGAGTTACCTTTCTATGTAGATATGGGAGATTTACAAATCACTGTCAAGAATGCAGAAAATTTACCAGCAGCTGATCGATCTGGTAATTAATTTTTATATTACTTGATTATTTAATTTGATAGAATATTATATAAAATTTTTGTTCAAATTTTAGGTACGAGTGATCCATTCGCTGTCTTCACCTTGAATAATGAAAAAGTTCATAAAACGAAGACTATTAAAAAGAATTGTAACCCTGAATTTAATGAATCCTTTAACGTGACCGTGGTATTTATTATTTTAGTTAGAATAATCCTTTCATAAAAAAATAAATACGATAATTAATTTTTTTTTAAATTTTTAAAGCTCTCACGATCGACTAGTGTATTTGAAGTGGATGTATTTGATTGGAATCAAATAGGAAATGATAAAAAGATTGCAAGCGGGTCAATTCAACTTGACGATTTGCCACCTTACGAAAAAACAGTGAAAGAGATACAATTGAAGAATGAACTTAGTAAATCTACTGCACCCGGAGGCAAATTTATTCTTCACATCGTTTTCCGGCCCTCTCTTGTTGGAAGGAAGAAACAAAATTCGGGAGTTGTAGATGGTGCTGCAAGAGCACTAACAGGAATTGGTTCCGGAGTTGGAAATGTAGTGACTAGTAGCGGTACTTTTGTCGGAAATAAAGCGAATACTTTAGTTTCTGGCGTTGGTTCAGGATTCGGTCTTTTAAAGAAAAAATAAAAAAAGACTGCACCAAGCTTTATTAGGAAAAAGTTGTATAATATAATTAATTATAGTAAATTATTTAAGAACTAAAATAAATTTCTTTATTGTACTTTGTGTTCTTTTCTAGTACTACGAGACAATTAATGTTCTTAATAATATTTTTTATTAAAATAATTCTGTAAATTTATCTTTATTCAAACTTGTTGACAATTTTTGAACATATATTTAATATTAAAAAGGTTTACATACTATACAGTACAGTAATTATTTTATACATTGATATCTATAATTCCCACCTCCCTCCCTAAATAGATAATTATATTTTAATTAATTTCTTTTTTAACAACTTTAAAAACTTCATAATTGGACATTTGAAAAGAATGTAGATCATGAATCGGACACATATAATCTTTCTTTTGACAAACACTTTGAAAGATTTTTAAATCACCATGACCAAAACCAATAAAATGACCATCATCATCAGAAATAGCACTTTTTTCTTTAGCAACTCTACTTAAAGTAGTGATAGAAGATTTTTTTTCAGAGCGAAAAGAAAAAATAAAACTATCAGTAGATTGATTAAATTTATTTGAACCAGTCCAATCTAAAGGATTATAACCACCAATAATATCTTTTGATCCTGCTAGATGAATAACAACAATTGTTGGTCCTTGTTTAAATACTTTTTCACGAAATTCTTCTACACCAAAACCATCCCGATTTCCACGTAAAAGTAATATTAAATTATAAGGATTTTCCTGTTGTGATGTATACATTGATGAATCATCTTTATAATCTATCCAACTTGAAATTATTAAAGATTGTTTTAATGTAATAATACTTGAATTAAGCATAAATTTCGGAATTCTTGGTGGTAAAATTGTTGTAGTTAAATTACTATTTGGTATAATAAAATATAATTTAAGATCATCTTTAAGTTGTTTCGGTAATAATTTTTTATAAGGTCTAACTTTATAAAAATATTCTTCTGGTAACATTTGAAAAAATCTAATAAAAGGAACAGAATTATGAAGTATTTTTTCCAAAGTTTCAAAATCTTCTGATGACCAATTTATTAAATCTTTTGTCGTTTTATCTTCAAATAAATGAGATTGAAAAATTCCCCATTGAATTAAATAATTCCATAATTCAACTTCTCTAATTTGTAACTTATTTTGTTTTAAAATTAAAATTAATGCTTCTTCTTGCAATATACTAAATTCTTCCGAGTTAAAAAGTAATTGAGGATCTACTGAAATTAATTCAATACAATGATCTCTTAATTTTTCAAAAACCCCTTCATAACATGATACTGTATTAAACACTTGGATTAAATTTTTTTGATACCATATTCTATCTAAACTAATAATATATTCTTGAATATAGTCTACAAGATCCATAAGAACTAATTCATCTGATGCTGTAAGTAATTCGACAAGATTAAGATCGCTTGTTTCATCATCCAAACGAATGGTTCCTGTATAAATATATCTATCGAATTACGTGTTTTTATAAAAATGATTATTTGAATTGAAATACATATATTTCTTTTTTTATAAAAAAGGAATTGAACTTACTGTAAAATAATTTTAAAAATATTGGGATTAATATTCGGTTTTTTAAAATGAAATTTATGACCTGCTTTTTGAGCCCAATTTATTGATAAAGCAGCATGAAAATAAGGAGACATAGCACGTAAAATAACTGAATGGGCTTGAAATATTTCAACATTTGGTTCTTCTCCAACTGTGATGAATACATTATAGTCATCTGCTTCAATAAGAAGCCGAGAAATATTTTTTAGTAAAGTAGCAGATAAATCTTTACAATTCATTTTTTTTTTCTTATTACAGTAGTTTGTAAAAGTAGTTATTCAGTGTTTTTAGTGTTTTTAAAGAGTGAATATGTTTTTGACATTTAAGTTTTATAGTCAATGTGGTGTGGACCTACTGTTTAACGTAAGGTGTTAAAATAGTATTAATTGTTGACCATGTGAATAAAATCAACATGTATGCCTTACTTGGGGAAAATACAGAACCTTAATAATTACGACTACAGCAGGCTAGTGAGTACGCATCACATATGTAATCGCATATCTAAAATGTGTGCCAGGTTAGTGGCGCAGCTAGGCGTTGTGGCGCAACAAAAAAATTACAAAAATAAAGAAAATGTTCTTATTATATAACTTTTAAAATAAAACAAAAGGGGAAAGAAAGGGATGGACTTCCGAAGGACATACTTTTAAGATTCATAAGTAGTATTATATTACAAATCTTAAATTTTTTTTTCTTTTTTATTATTATGGAACGGTTTACTAACCATTCCTTTCTTTTTTTTTTATAGGTTCAGGTGAACTTCTGACAAATGGTAAACCAAGATTCATAAGTATAAGTATAAATCTTGCTTTAATTTTTTTTATTTTTTTTTTTAATATTAATGAATGGTTACTAATAACCGTTCTTTCTTTTTTTTTAGACTTCTGAGTTCTGAAGAATAGAAAAAGGAAAACTAAAGTTCATAAGTATTATGAATCTTTAGTTCTTTTTCTTTTTTTTAAGATTATAAATGGTTAATTATAACCGTTCTTTTTTTTTTTTAGGATCAGGTGGACTTTCGTGTTCTGATGGATGGAAAAACCAAGATTTGTATATCTTGAATTTTTTTTATTATTATGCCAGTATGATAAGTTTCTATTCAAAACTTATCTAATAATTTTTTTTAGTTTGTTTTTTATTTTATTTTTTTTCAGTTCCTTTAGCATTGGATTTTTAGTTAGATTTCTCAACATTAGACGTGATGTTGCTGTAGATTAACATCTTGAAATGAATCAGTAAGTTTTGAATAAAACTTACATTTTTTATTTTATTTTTTTTATTTTTTTTTAAATTTTCTCTTTTCTTTTGTAGGTTTCGGTCAGGTTTTTGGAATATTGGATCAGATTGTGTAAGTTTTGTTAACAAAACTTAATTTTTGTGTTTTTTTTATTGAAACCTCATCTTATTATGGTTATGTCACCAGAGGCACTATATATGTCAACAGAAATTTAGTACATTGATCGCTTAAAAATCTGTGGCAATCCAATTATAATAAGAGGAATTAATTTTAATTAGACAATTTAATAATTTTACATTAGATAATGTAATTTGTATTGTAACTGTATTTATCAATAAACTTACAATTTAATAATATACAATAATATATATATGTTAATAAATTAATCCTATTAAATTAACTAACTAAAAAACACATTGCTATACATGTTTTTAATATCGATATACATGTTTTTATACATTAAATACATGTTATTAAACTAGTGTTGTTTTACTGTACGTTATTTTACACATAAAACACTGTTGTACCACGCATTTTTCAATGTTTTTAAGTAGCGTTAGTTGACAAAGGGTTCATTGCTCAACATTTTTTGGCGTTGAGCAACATATGACATTGTTCAACACATTATACATCCATCCAAAACTTCCTGATGATCAAGGTTTAACTGTATATACTGTTAAATCCAAATTCATTTTTAGCCTTTGTTTAAAGAACTTTAAAGTAAAAAACAGATTCATATTTTTTCCTGATGTTATAATTATATCTGATCACTATAAATAGCTAAATTATGCACAGCACCTTTGGCTAAAATTTATATCACATATGATCTCATGATCTCCCTAATTTCCTGCCAGTTCTTCATAGTTATAGGAGGATTCCAGAAGCTGGCGAGTTTCTATAAATCACAAGATAATCAGCCAATCAGATTTCACCTCTTTAAATCTTGATCTATTGACATTCAATTATAATAGAGGATCAGATAAGCAATAGGAATAAGATTTTTTTTTATTAGTATAAAATAGTGAATAGCACAGGTCAAAAAGTGAAAAATCAGGTATCAATCAGTCACCAATCGGTCACCAATCAGGTATCAATCAGCCACCAATCGGCATTTTCACTAAATACCGTTACCAATCAGGCAGTTTACTAACTTTTGATCCAGTGATCAAAAAAGAATGAAATATAGCTCATTGGAATCGCCTTAACAAGGCGAATCTAATGGTAGTAAAATCGCATTTTTAGGATTAATTCTTGATAAGAAATTAAGTAAAATGTAAAAATAAAAATATATCATTCATATTTTATTTCATTTTTATTAACTATTAATTCTAGAAATGCGATTTTACTACCATTAGATTCGTTTTGTTAAGATGATTCCAATGAGCTATATTTCATTCTTTTCTGATCACTAGATTAAAAGTTAGCAAATTGCCTAATTGGTGATGGTATTTGGCAAAAATGCCAATTAGTTACCAATCGGTCACCAATCAGCTACCTGATTGGTGACTGATTGGTAACTGATTGATGCCTGATTTTTCACTTTTTGACCTGTGTAGTTTAGTAAATTTTATATTCAGTAAAATACAAGAGCAAAAAATATATTATCACTTGTGAAATACTAAACATATTTAAAAAACTTAAAGTAAAATCTTTATTATATTTTTATGAAATAATACATGAGAAAAGGCCAGCTGGCTAAGTAAAAAATGAATGTAAAAAACAATAGAATAGCAAGTTGTTTTAAGGAGAAATTTTGCCAAGTCCCAACCCATATAATGGCAGTTCCTTCCCCACTATTTTGCATTATTATTAAAACTAGCTACTTATGCGTTTATCTGATTAATTACCAGTCCATCACTCAACGGTACAAAATTAATTTGTAGATCTGGTGCAGATTTTATATGAATTACGTTAATTGGCATATTTTGATGTTGATTTTGTCTCACAAGATCACGTTTAAATGTAACAATGACTCACCAATCAATAACATTAAACGTGAATAAGCCACAAAAAAAAAATTTTTTATTGTTCAATATAAAATTTAACAAGTTTACCTTGGAGGAAGTCACTATTCCACCTTATATTTTAGCTAAGATAAGATTTTTTATACATGAATTTTGCAAATTTTACGAGGTTTTTTTTTACACTATTGAAAAATATATATTATTTTTTTACCAAATTAACAAAATAACAAAAAAAAATATATTTTTTTATTTTTCTTTTTTAGTTTTTTTTTTTGGCACACCTTGATCCTACCGGTTTTTGAAAACACACCCAGGTAATGTAATACCTTTTTCTAGCAAATTTTTGAAGTATTTATATTGTTGTAATGTGTTTTTAAGATAGTGCAAACACTGAAACACAGCAACGGGTCGGAGTAGGGTTGGGTAATTGACTTAACCTGACCGAGGAGGAGTCACGAATTTGACAACCCGATCCAAATATCACAGGTCAGTTTGGGTATCTGATCTGACCCGTTGACCTGATATTTTAGATCAAAAAAAACGTTTCAGCGTTTTTTATATATCAAATTATAAGAAAAAACTCTAAACGTTTTTTTTTACAATTATTTTGTGAAAAAGAACGTTTTGGTATTTTTTTACATATTAGATTATGCCAAAATGTTTTTTATATCAGATCGGGTTGGATACCTGATCTGACTCGTTAATGTTTAAAAAAAAACGTTTTTTTGATTCATTTAATGAAAAATGTCAGGTCAGCTTTTTTTCATTAAAAAAATGTCTTTTTATGATTTATTTAATGAAATAACGTTAGGTTATACGTTTTTTATTAAAAAAATGTTTTTTTATTCATTTAATAAAATAACGTCAGGTTCAGCGTTTTTTCATTAAAAAAACGTTTTTTTATTCATTTAATGAAATAACATCAGATTCGGCGTTTTTCATTAAAAAAACATTTTTTTGATTTATTTAATAAAATAACGTCAGGTTCAGCATTTTTTCCATTAAAAAACGTTTTTTTTCATTCATTTAATGAAATAACGTCAGGTTCGGCGTTTTTTCATTAAAAAATGTTTTTTTTCATTCATTTAATGAAATAATGTCAGGTTCGGCATTTTTTCATTAAAAAAACGTTTTTTTATTCATTTAATGAAATAACATCAGTTTCAGCATTTTTTTCATTAAAAAATGTTTTTTTTCATTCATTTAATGAAATAATGTCAGGTTCAGCGTTTTTTTATTAAAAAAATGTTTTTTTGATTTATTTAATGAAATAACGTTGGGTTCAGCATTTTTTCATTAAAAAAAGACGTTTATTATTATTATTTTTATGAACAAACGTCAGATTCAGGTCAAAAAAAATGGGTTGGCATTTTTTATATATAAAAAATGCCAAAACGTCTTTTATTGTCCCAAAATATATCGGATCAACGGGTCAGGTCAGGTACCCGACTTGTGACTGACCTGACCTGAGGTCAGGTCATTAAATTTGCTACCCAACCTAAATTTTTCAGGTTAACCTGTCAGATCACCTGGGTTGACCTAACCCGTTCGAAACTCTAACAAACACCATTCCAAAGCAATAGTATTTAATATATAAAAGTCTGTCAAAATTAATTATAGATTGCCAATCATTTTGTACTGTTGAGTGGCAGACTGGCAATTAATTGTGCTAACTTTACTACCACTAACACCATTATAAAAAATTTTCACTGTTGAAATCTTAATATTTCCTCCAAAATTACAAATATTAATTATTACTGAGAAGCACATCTCATCAAAAGTATAATTTCTTACTTTTATAAGTTGATCAAAGTGTTATTTAAAGCAAATTTTAATGTTTAAAGTAATATTTAAAATTTCAGATAAATTGGAATTTCCAGAAGAAGAAGAGCTTGAAGATGAATAGTTGAAGCTGCTGAGATAGAGTCTCCTGAATTTCTCAATTTAGCTTCAGAATTATTAGTTATACTTTATTGATCAAATTCAATTCTTTAAACTACTGCGTAATGTTAATTAATTCTCTATAAAAAGTATTATACTTAAAATATATTTAAAATATATTTAAAATATACTTAATTTAAAAATTGCAAAATACTTAAAATATACTTAAAATTATCTTAAAACATATGTCTAATATATTTAATTTTTGCCCATATACTTAAAATATATTTAAATTATATTTAAATTAAAATTTAAGTATATTATAAGACTATTATAAGTATATTTTTTATGTATTTAAAATATACTTAAAATATATTATAAAATATATTATAAGTATATTTTAAGTATGTAAAAAATATATCTATAATATACTTAAATTTTGATTTAAGTATAATTTAAGTATATTTTAAGTATTTTGGCAAAAATTAAATATATTATAAATATATTTTAAGATAATTTTAAATACATTTTAAGTATATTATAAGTATTTCGCAATTTTTAAATTAAATATATTTTAAGTATAATTTAAATATATTTTAAAAAGTTTTTAATTATATTTTAAATATAAATACTTTTTATAGGGATTTATTTTATTTTAGAGATTTTTAATAATAATATTAATTCTGCCAAATTCATTATGGCAGGCTTTTTCAATATTATTAACTTTTGTAGTTATGTCATTCAAAATTTTTTGCATTTTTTTAGTAAAATTATCATCACATGCCTTGTTTTTTCAACTTCTACAGTAAATTTACCATTGATTTTAGCATAAATTTTGCTAATTTTTATAATGAATATGGATTTAAAATTGGAAATACTTGTGTTAACTTTTGTTGTGAGCTTATTGTTAAATTCAGTAAAGGTCTTTTCTATTTCTGGTGTATCAAAATTGTCAATAATTTCAATGGTACATACATAGAGTTTATCAGAGACTTTTTGTTTGATATTTGATTACCTATAAATAACACTAGATCAATGAACAAAAAAACAGCGGTTAAAGTTAAAAAAGGCATGACTTCTGAAGAGTTAAATAATGACAAACTGGACATGATTAGGTAAATTGATATGTAATTTTATTAAGAGATTATTAGTGAATTAAATTTTTTAGATATTAATGATTGATTTTTTTTAATATGCAATTTTATTGTGTAAAATACGCTGAAAAAAAGGTTTGGTTTATACTGTTTGCTTACTACACATGAAAAGAAAATTTAATCTGATTTAATAAAAATTATTTTGCTTTATTATATGTATTTGTCATAATTACATTTTTCATAATTATATTTTTCAGCTAAAGTAATAGTAACAGCCTGAATCCCGTTTAATAATAACAAATTTTTTCCCCTAAATTTGAGGCATATTTAACAATAATGTTTAAAATAAATCTGACAAATTATGGTTTTATGACAACTTAATATAATACTAATGGAATAATGCTGTGTCTCAAAATTTTCCATTTATTTCTAAAATCTCTTACGAAACAGAAAATCACATGTGGTGTATCTTTGTTTAAGTTCATAACCCCTATTTCAATCATAATAATTACAAAAAATTAAAATATTTGTTTATCATGAATCAAGATCTGTAGATAACGAATTACATATTGAAAAAACAGATTAATACATAATTAACCTACTATAAAATAATAAAAATTACCGTTTATCTGAAGATCTGTAAATCATAGATTTTAATCAGCTTTATTTCCATTTTTAAATTTCTTTTTAATGACGCTCTATCTTACAATCTGCAGATAAATCAGGATGTATAGTAATTTAGAATTATATAATAAAAGATATATCAGAAATTTTCAGAAAGTTCTATAATAAAATGCGGTTTACTTGATAAATCATATATACCCAATACCAACTACACATCAAATCATGCAGTGCTTAAATGGTACTTTAAAATATTATGACATAACAGCTCTTTACCAATTATCCTTTTATGATCTGTTAGAAATTTATGATATTTCTTAGGATTTTCCTTTCTCTCTATTATTTTACAATAAAATTCTCAAGTTATCACAGAAGATTAGTGTAGCCCATCTTTTTTTTCTCAGCTTTAATAACAATTAAGAATTTCTTAAGATCAAGCCCATGTTCAATAGTATATTGATAAAGGCATTCCATCTTATTTGGATTAGCCCTACAAATTAGTCGACAAAATGAGGTGATTTAAATCGATTTCAGAGGAATCATCTGAAGAATTGGAGACATATTAAAGGAATTATCTTAAAATATTCAATCATGTATATGTTATGCTGTAAATATTAAAATAGTACTTATATATGTAATAATTCATATTCTCACCATTACTTAAAATTAGATCTTTAAAATCACTTTTACTTTTAAAAAAAGACCTCCATATTGATGAGTTAAATCTCAATAATTTCTTTTATTTCATATGAATGTAACAGTACTAAGAATATTAATACATAATTCATAAAACACTGTTTGGATTCTACTTGTCTCTATTTCTATAAATAATGTGTAAGTCTTTTTAGCTTTAAAGATTAGGAAGAAATGGCTGTATACTAATATTTTGACTTCTTGCTGATTAATTATCAATACTATTTATAGACTTAGCATCCAATTCAATCCTTATATACTTTATGGTAGCATTCATTTCTTTTTAATGAGGAAAAAAATTCATTACATAAAATTTATACTTACTATATTGGCACAAATAATGAATAAGTAATATTGATCATTTTGTCAAATTTATTATCATTATTTTGATATATCATATACCATAAATAGACAAAAAATGTAAGCAGTAAGCAAATGTAAGAAACTTTATTTTTTTAACTTGGTGATCAAATAGATAGAGTTTACACTAATTTTACAATAAATTAATAGAAAGTCTATATAATATAGCAGAAGTTAAAGCAATATTATAGATATAAAAGAAATTTTCTTTTTTATGTCAATTGATTGAGTATATTATTAAAATAAATCCTTATATCATATTCAAAAGTAATATACTGATTCTATCTAGTATGATACCAATTAAAAAAAGTTTGGTAACTAGAATTTACTGGCCAATGATCAATATAAGTGGCTCTTACTAGTCAATTATTAATGCCAATTCTGACTGCATATACTAGAGTTATACAACCTTTTGGCCAGGGATTTACACAAATTGCATTTTCCATTATTAGAATAGTGATTATGACAAACTCAGTGTTACATAACTAGTATTAGTCTCCATAAATAGTTGTAAGTTCAAAAATCAAGTAAATATAACAGTTGTAAATCAGAATTACCATCTTTTAGTTAATCATAATGATGTAGTATTTACAGCCAATTTACAGCTTATATTTATAATATTACAACTGCTAAAGGTTGTAATTTGATATATAATAATCATTACTTATAGTAACTAACCTTATACATAATACTGATAATAAAGACTTAATTTTATTTAAAGCATAATCACAATCATCAGGATTATTTGTGTAAATCTGCAATTAAATATTTTAATAAATTTAATAAGACCTTAAGAAATACACATTTAGCTCATAAATTATGCATTACTTTAATCTACAGCCTGGATGTTAGGCATTTATTTTTGATTGGTCTATGTTTTTGACCAACCATTGGGAAAATAAGCCATCTGCCTACATCAAGTTTATATGTATTTCTAATAACGACACATATCATATTGATTGAAAATTTCCATTCTGTTAATTGTTGCTTAAGTAAATTCTTCAATTCAAAATGAATATCCTCTTTTGTCATATTATCATACTAAATTACGTATAAATAAATAAGAATGTGAATGAGTGTAAAATTATCATAGGATAGTACTTACCTTAATAAATAATTTATCATCAATAATTTCTGCATTAAAATTATTGAATACAACTTTCAGGAATTCTGCATAGTGGGATGGCAAATCTATTTCCATCTTTTTTTTTTTATTTTACTTTCTATATTACTAATGAACTAATAATAATCATAATTGTTATTAAGTTCATTCATATTTTCAAATAATATTGCTATTTTAAAATATCTGTTTCGTTTGTTCCATTTTCATATTGTATATCATATTACATGAAATCTTCCCTAGTTCTCTGCTAGTTCTTCAATAGTTTTAGAAGAGTTTCAGGAGTTGGTAAGTTTTGATAAATCATGAGATGAAGTACAGATCAGTAAATCAGATTTTGTAGATTTTGTGCAATAACTAAGTCACCATTATTATATTTCTGATTGTAGAGTCTGAACTAGGGATGGATGTTAATTAATCGTTAATTATATTACTTATAATTAGTTTAAAATGGTTAATTAACCATTACTTTAAATTAACCAATAAAAATGCAGAATTTAAGTCATGTAATTTTAATTATAATTTGGCAAAAAATGGTATAGATTTATTTTATAATTTATATCTTGTATAACTTGATAATCTTTTTTTCTTTTTTTTAATATATTTTTTTTTTACATAATTTTTAAAAAAAATTCTTGCAATTATACTTGTATCCGAAATTATTTTAGTATTACGGAAATACGTAATTACGTAATTCTGTAATTATTAAGTAATTCATTAGAAAAACTCTGTATTCCGTAATTAATTTCGGACTCCGTAATTAATTTCGTATTACGAAAATATTTGGCCAGAATTAGCCTTAATTTTGGCCGATTTATATATAAAAACTTTAACAAATAATAACTCGGCACCCAGTGATCCGTTTTGGATGATCTTACTACCATTTGATTCGTGTCGATAAGACGATTCTAATGGTAGTAAGATCAATTAAATCCAATCACTAGATCGCGCTCCGATACCAATAACTTTTAAATATTTATAGCGTAATAGCTCCGCCAATTTCAATGCTAGAAAGATGATCTTACCGCCATTAGAATCGTCTCGTCATGACGAATCGAATGGTGGTAAATTTATTCAAATCTAATCACTAGATCGTGATCCGACACCAAAATTCATTAAATGTTTATAGTAATTTTACTCCATCAATATCGGTGCTATAGAAATGAAACACATATCATTAGATTCGTCTCGATGCGACGAATCGAATGGTAGTAAGATCATCGAAATCTGATCACTAGATCCTGAGATATTCGCAATTTCGCACTATTATGCAAATTTTGGAATTTCGGAATACGTAATTAATTTCGTAACACGTAATTAATTACGTAATTACATAATTAATTATGATTTCGTAATTTCGGATTTCGGATTTGCCAATTGAATTTCGGAAACAACTATACTTGCAATTATGGGAAAAAAGAAAAGAAAAGTTTGGAAGCATTGGAAAATTACTGAAACAGAAAGTAATAATAAAAAACATTCTTCTTATATGTGCAAATTTTTGAAATTAGTTTAAATTAAGATTTTTATAATAAAAATTTAATATTTTAGTAAGATTAAACATTACATAAATCTAAATTAAATATGTGTTACATATTTATGTAACTCAGATTTAATAAAAAATAAAAAAATTTTTTTAATCAATATTCAAAAATAACAGTAATAACCACTTTTTTTTTCCCATCACTATCCATTACTTTTCCATCATTTTTTTATTCACTTTTATTAAATATGACAAAAAAGTTTATAAGAATATATAGCAGTTATTTTTAAGTGGTAAGTAAAAGAAAAAACTTAATATTTTATATATATAGAAAAGACATTTTTTCATAATTTTTAGTTTTAATTTATTGTTTTTTCTTTGTAAAAAATACATGTAAATAAAAAATAATTATAATGTAAAATAGTTGTAAAATAAATAATAAGATATTCTTTTTTTAAAAAAATAACTAATTATATATTTGTTTTTTATCTTTTAAAATTATTTTATTAGATTTATTCTATTAAAATCCTTAAATAGCAAATAAAATCTTTTAAATAAAGTAAAAGAATTTGGGATTCTCTTATGAAAGCATTTTTTACTAAGAAATAAAATTTTCAGATTGGACTTTATGCAAGTGACAAAATCATATATTATTATTTCTGGAGATATGCTAACATTATCATTTTACATTTATTTGAAAGCTGAGAATTTGCTCTATTGTAAGAATTAAAGATCAGGAAAATTGGATTACTGGATGAGGCGTACAATTAAAATCGAATCAAATTTAAAAATTAAAAATAAATATATTAGTTGGACATAATTATTCACAATCCAGTGATTCAATTTATTTGATTTTAGGCTTATTAGATAGACCTCAATTTTCTCTTTCAAATGAATATAATTTCATTCATGTAGCTTACATTTACAAGTATTTAATAAATTTTTTTATATTAGATTTTATTAAATTTATAAAATTTTATATTAATAATATAATTGATGATTCCTGAATATCTACATATATATATTAAACAAATTATTTTAAATTTATTTTAAAGATAAAAGTTGGCATCATCTTAGAAAGCAAAGATCATTCAAATTGAATCACTACATGTGAAGTAATTAATAATCAAATTTAGATAAAATTCAATAAATATACTGAACGTGATTACTGAACAACTAGTGATTCAATTCACTTAATTTTAGATTCATTAGATAGATCTTGATTTTTTTTTTCAAATGAATATAAATTTATTTATATAGCTTATTTCTACAAAAAATTATTAATGATTTTGTCATGAGAGTTATATTTGAACTTTTAAATTTTAATGATATCTTATATTAAAAAAAAATTAAAAATTATATAATTAATTAGTTTTTTTTGCATTATCTAGTATAAATTTATTATTTTTATATAAATAATTATAGGGATATTGGTTCCAGCATGGATACCAAATCCTAAAGATAAGTTTCGAAAAAAGAATTTCAAAACTTTCTTTAATAAAACGTTTTTATATTAAAAACGTTTTTTTTTTATTATTTTTATATAGGAATTCAATTCCAGCGTGGATACCGAATCCCAAAGATAAGTTTCAAAAAAAAATTTTGAAACTTTTTTTAATAAAAACGTTTTTATACTAAAAACGTTTTTTTTTTATTATTTTTTATATAGGGATATCAGTTCCAGCGTGGATACTGAATCCCAAAGATAAGTTTCAAAAAAAGAATTTTAAAACTTTCTTTAATAAAACGTTTTTGTATTAAAACGTTTTTTTTTTATTATTTTTATATAGGAATTCGGTTTCAGCGTGGATACCGAATCCCAAAGATAAGTTTCAAAAAAAAATTTCGAAACTTTCTTTAATAAAACGTTTTTATATTAAAAACGTTTTTTTTTTATTATTTTTATATAGGAATTCAGTTCCAGCGTGAATACCGAATCCCAAAGGCAAGTTTTGAACAATTTTGAAACTTTAATAAAAAACGTTAATTTTAACGTTTTTTTTATTTTTTTTGTAGGGATATCGGTTCCGGCGTGAATACCAAATCCCATTGGTTAGTTTTGAAAAAGAATTCAAAACTATTTAAAAAAAAACGTTTATTAACATTTTTTTATTATTATTTTATTGTAGGGAAACGGTTCTGACTTAGATACTGAATCCCATTAAGTAGTTTCGAAAAAAATTCAAAACTATTAAAAAAAACGTTATATTAACATTTTTTTTTATTTTCTTTTGTAGGGAATCAGTTCTACCATTTCCTTAGGTAATGTTTCGATAGATTTTCGAAACTTACTTAAAAAAAACGTTTTTAGCTAAAAAATGATTTTTTTATATTTTTTTTT
Source organism: Rhizophagus irregularis (assembly GCF_026210795.1). Taxonomy (NCBI): domain Eukaryota; kingdom Fungi; phylum Glomeromycota; class Glomeromycetes; order Glomerales; family Glomeraceae; genus Rhizophagus; species Rhizophagus irregularis. The sequence continues at coordinate 835,092 of NC_089436.1, read as the reverse complement.
TATAGAAAATCGGTTCCAGTGTGGATACTGATATTCCAGGTAAAGTTTCAAAAAATTTTTGAAACTTCATTTTTTTTATTAAAAGAAATGGTTAACCAACCATTTCTTTACTTTTTTTGTAAGTTTCCCCTTCGGATTTTATTAGATTGGGTAAATTTCTTTCAAACCCAATTTTTTTATTTAAAAAATGAGTTATTGGCCATTTTCTCGTAGTTTTCTTCAGATTTTTATCAGGTCAGGTGAAGATTATGGGTGGATGATGGATGGTGGATGGTAAATGGTGTATATAAATGATAGATAGATAATAATTTAATATGCAATTTTTAATAAAATGAATTAATAAAATTTAATCAATAAATTGTTATTATAAAAATTAAAATCAGCTAAATGTACAAAAATCAGTAATAATTATTAGGTTTATTAACAATCGTCAATTTGATTTTACCGATTTGTTGCCAATTTTACTGATCGATTTGTTGACAAGTGGCAGGCGTTACAGTGCAAATCGTTTATAAAATTAGTTGCCGATTTTTTTGGTACTGATTGGTTAAGGTCAGACCAAATTTCGTCCAACATTCGGCAATTTAAAATTTTGCCGAAATGGACTATTCTGACCAGTGAATTTGACTATCAAATAATTTTGATACAGAATTTGCATTATATGTAGTGTTCTGAAAAAAATCTGATCTAATTCGTATCCGCGGATCTGATCTGAAATAGATCGGATCAGCTTTTTTATGATCCGTGATCCGATCCGAATCAAAAAAATTTGATCCATTTCAGATCGAATTGAATCGGATCAGTTATTCATTCAAATCGGATCAGATCCAGATCGGATCTGAATCTTAGAAAATAAAAAACATTTTGCGCAATATTTTTTATTAAGACAATAAAAAACCGTTGCGAAATGGTTATTTTTAGTTAAATAAACTATTTCGCAACGGTTTATATTAAAACAATTTAAAAAACCGTTGCGAAACAGTTCTTTTTAATTAAATAAACCATTGCGAAACGGTTCTTTTTAATTAAATAAACCGTTGCGAAACGGTTCTTTTTAATTAAATAAACCGTTGTGAAACGGTTCTTTTTAATTAAATAAACCGTTGCGAAACGGTTCTTTTTAATTAAATAAACCATTGCGAAACGGTTCTTTTTAATTAAATAAACCATTGCGAAACGGTTCTTTTTAATTAAATAAACCGTTGCGAAACGGTTCTTTTTAATTAAATAAACCGTTGCGAAATGGTTCTTTTTAATTAAATAAACCGTTGCGAAATGGTTCTTTTTAATTAAATAAACCGTTGCGAAATGGTTCTTTTTAATTAAATAAACCGTTTCGCAACAGTTTATATTAAAACAATTAAAAGAACTGTTGCGAAATGGTTCTTTTCAGTTAAATAAACCATTTCGCAACGGTTTATATTGAAATAATTAAAAGAATCGTTGCGAAACGGTTCTTTTTAGTTAAATAAACCATTTCGCAACGGTTTATATTAAAATCGTTAAAAAAACCGTTGCGAAATGGTTTTTTAGTTAAATAAACCGTTGCGAAATGGTTTTTTAGTTAAATAAACCGTTGCGAAATGGTTTTTTAGTTAAATAAACCGTTGCGAAATGGTTTTTTAGTTAAATAAACCGTTGCAAAATGGTTTTTTAGTTAAATAAACCGTTGCAAAATGGTTTTTTAGTTAAATAAACCGTTGCAAAATGGTTTTTTAGTTAAATAAACCGTTGCAAAATGGTTTTTTAGTTAAATAAACCGTTGCAAAATGGTTTTTTAGTTAAATAAACCGTTGCAAAATGGTTTTTTAGTTAAATAAACCGTTGCAAAATGGTTTTTTAGTTAAATAAACCGTTGCAAAATGGTTTTTTAGTTAAATAAACCGTTGCAAAATGGTTTTTTAGTTAAATAAACCGTTGCAAAATGGTTTTTTAGTTAAATAAACCGTTGCAAAATGGTTTTTTAGTTAAATAAACCGTTGCGAAATGGTTTTTTAGTTAAATAAACCGTTGCGAAATGGTTTTTTAGTTAAATAAACCGTTGCGAAATGGTTTTTTAGTTAAATAAACCGTTGCGAAATGGTTTTTTAGTTAAATAAACCGTTGCGAAATGGTTTTTTAGTTAAATAAACCGTTGCGAAATGGTTTTTTAGTTAAATAAACCGTTGCGAAATGGTTTTTTAGTTAAATAAACCGTTGCGAAATGGTTTTTTAGTTAAATAAACCGTTGCGAAATGGTTTTTTAGTTAAATAAACCGTTGCGAAATGGTTTTTTAGTTAAATAAACCGTTGCGAAATGGTTTTTTAGTTAAATAAACCGTTGCGAAATGGTTTTTTTAGTTAAATAAACCGTTGCGAAATGGTTTTTTTAGTTAAATAAACCGTTGCGAAACAGTTCTTTTTAGTTAAATAAACTATTTCGCAACGGTTTATATTAAAATATTTTAAAAAACCATTGCGAAATGGTTCTTTTTAATTAAATAAACCGTTTCACAACGGTTTATATTAAAATAATTAGTAAACCGTTGCGAAATGGTTTATTTAACTGAAAAGAACCGGTTCGCAACAGTTTATACTAAAACAATTTAAAAAAACTGTTGCGAAACAGTTCTTTTTAGTTAAATAAACTGGTTCGCAATGGTTTATATTAAAATATTTTAAAAAAACGTTGCAAAACAGTTTTTTTAGTTAAATAAACCATTTCGCAACGGTTTTTATTAAATTCGTTAAAAAACCATTTTGCAACAGGTTTTTTTCGTTTAAATTGAAATAAAAAACATTTCGCAACGTTTTTTATTAAATAAATCTTTAAAAAAACATTGCAAAACGTTTTTTTAACTTCTGATTCAGATCAGATTCGGACCGGATCGGTTTTATCTGAATTGGATTCAGACCGAATCGAATCAAGCTCGTTTCGGATTCGGATCAGATCGGATCCAATTATTTTTGATCTGAATTCAGATCGGATCAAATCCAACTTTTTTTGATCCGAATTCAGATCAGATCGGATTCATCTCAAATCTGATCTGATTCAATCCGTTCAGAACACTAATTATATGTTGTAATATACTTAATTTTATCAATTTCTATTTTTTCAAATAATTTGTATATACTTCTGGCTCTATGAGTTAGTTTTAGTATTGTATTACGTTTAGTATCAAAAGGAAAAAGTTTAATAAGATTGTTATAAATAATACCTTTTGTTTTTTTATTAACAACTTTATACCTATTTATAAACTCTACAGTTTTTTTATCAAATTCTATAATATAAGAATACCAGTACAATAATTCTTTTTGATTAGCTCAAATTGCTTCATCTTTCACATTCCATGCTTCTTGTATTAAGTAAGCTAGATTATACAATATATTTTGGTATCAGATTTTTTATGATAGGCCGTTATAAAAATTTCAGTTATATGATTTTTCTTAGATGTCGAAGTGGTTGTAAAATTAAACACATTCTGTACAATATTCTCCACTTTATATAATTGAAATTTTTTGTCCTTCATTACAGAAGATGAGTTCTGGATAACTAATTCATGCAATAATTTCTTTTTCTTATTCTTTTGCTTAATCTTATTACTAACACTTTTCTTATACACTTCATTTAAGAAAACGTCTGTCTTCCTTTTCTTTATTGACTTGATGTTTATGTTATCACTAGTTGCTCCATTTATAAGCTGATTTATTACAGGATCAGAAGCGAAGTGCCTTTTAGACTCAGCATCTGGTTGTAGTACAGTTGTTATCTTTAACATATGGGCCGATCCTTGGAATCTAATTTTTTTACACAAAAATAATTTTATTAAAGCAAATATAAATTATCATTTATATAAGAATAATAAATTTATACTAGATAATGCAAAAAAAACTAATTAATTATATAATTTTTAATTTTTTTTAATATAAGATATCATTAAAATTTAAAAGATCAAATATAACTCTCATGACAAAATCATTGATAATTCTTCATAGAAATAAGCTATACAAATAAATTTACATTCATTTGAAAGAGAAAATCGAGATCTATCTAATGAATCTAAAATCAAGTGAATTGAATCACTAGTTGTTCAGTAATCACATTCAGTATATTTATTGAATTTTATCTAAATTTGATCATTAATTACTTCACATGTAGTGATTCAATTTGAATGATCTTTGCTCCCTAAGGTGATGCCAACTTTTATCTTTAAAATAAATTTAAAATAATTCGTTTAATATATGTAGATGTTTAGAAATCATCAATTATATTATTAATATAAAATTTTATAAGTTTGATAAAATCTGATATAAAAAAATTTATTAAATACCTGTAGATGCAAGCTACACGAATGAAATTATATTCATTTGAAAGAGAAAATTGAGGTCTATCTAATAAGCCTAAAATCGAATGAATTGAATCACTGGATTGTGAATAATTACGTCTAATATATTTATTTTTAATTTTTAAATTTGATTTGACTTTGATCGTTAATTACGCCTCATCTGGTGATCCAATTTTCCTGATCTTTGATTCTTACGATAGAGCAAATTCTCAGCTTTCAAATGAATGTAAAATGATGACGTTAGCATATCTCCAGGAATAATAATGCACGATTTTGTCACCTGCATAAAGTCCGATCTGAAAATTTTATTTCTTACCAAAAAATGCTTTCATAAGAGAATCCCAAATTCTTTTACTTTATTTAAAAGATTTTATTTGCCATTTAAGGATTTTAATAGAATAAATCTAATAAAATAATTTTAAAATATAAAAAACAAATATATAATTAGTTATTTTGAAAAAAAAAGAATATCTTATTATTCATTTTACAACTATTTTACATCATAATTATTTTTTATTTGCATGTATTTTTTACAAAGAAAAAACAATAAATTAAAGCTAAAAATTATGAAAAAATATATCTTATCTATGTATATAAAATATTAAGTTTTTTCTTTTACTTACCACTTAAAAATAACTGCTATATTTGCTTATAAACTTTTTTGTCATATTTAATAAAAGTGAATAGAAAAATAATGGAAAAGTGATGGGCAGTGATGGGGAAAAAGAAGTGGTTATTACCGTTATTTTTGAATATTGATTAAAAAAATTTTTTTTATTTTTTATTAAATCTGAGTTACGTAAATATGTAACACATATTTAATTTAGATTTGTGTAATGTTAATCTTACTAAAATATTAAATTTTTATAAAAATCTTAATTTAGACTAATTCCAAAAATCGGCACATATGATATATCTTCTTCTTCAACAGAGCATGAGTTTTGTACGTTAGTAAGTGCTGTGATTGCTGAGGTTTCATAAGATTGAAGAAATCGAAATTATATCTTAGTTTGACTAATTCAGCTTTAAGTTCAGCATTTTTGGCTGAAATATCTACACTATTTTTCTCCAATTTCTCGATTCTGACTTTGTATTTGACATTTTTAGCATCATATCTGGCATTCTTTTTAATAATCTGTTTCAATTTCACATTTTCATTTTTAAGCCTACCATTCTCATTCTTGATTTCAGCAAACTTTTTTCTGAGTTTAGCAATCTCAGTTAAGAGCTTGGCATTTAATTCTCTCAATAAATCAGTGGATTGCATGTTTGATAATAATTTTTTATATAAGATGAAATAATTCAAAAATTGGTTAGTATAAATAAATTGTAACAAAATACCATGATCAGAATTACTAATTTATTAATGTAAAAAATAAATTATAAGATTCAGTAATATATAGATTTGTTTTACAAAGTGAAGTAAAGTTTCTATACTAATGCCTGCAGATCATACCAGCTTTTCGCTTATTTATATATTATTCCATTCCATGATCTAGTTTCATTATCCCAACTATCGATATTCTAGATAAAACAAAAATAGTCGTCAGTTATACTTAGTGTATGCAATGTCAAAAAATGAATCAATAGATAATAACATTAAACCTTATACCAAAATTTTATATTATTTGCAATCTGTGATTCTTTACAGAATACAAACCAATGAGATTGGTAAAAATATCATTAATCAGATCTAGTATTGTATAGATCATTTAAAATAAGCCATTAACATATCAGAATCAGATAATAAAATACTATTTATACTTCTCTGCTAATTAATTATATCATATTTTGGTGAATAGACTAATTTACTATTTATTATAAAATTATTATGAATTAATTATGTTTATCAAAATACATTACATATTTACATCTGCCAAAATAAATTTAATTAGTATTTTATCATTTTGATGAAAAATATAATACTATTTTAAAGAAAAAATTATATTAAAGATGATTCAAATGATTTACAATATCTATTTACTTCTACACTCCCATACTTTTCACAGTATATCTGAAATGTGTGTCAGGTTAATGGTACAGTATGGCATAGTAATTTCAAAAAAAAAATAAGTTAAAGATTTTCTTTTTAATATAATATTTTCAAATTTACATATTAAATGTATTTTCATTTGTTTTACAAAATTCACTTATAAATGGAAGGAGATTTTGGAAGTAGATTTTAACTTTAGTATATAACAACTGATTTTATTGTCTTTACTGATCATTTCCAAAATTGGATTTGTCAAAAAACAGTTTTTGTTAAATAACTCGAAAATGGCCTTCTAAACTACTTGTATATTCTCTAAGTAAATTTGCAGAGCAGACAAAAATATATCTAGTGTAGTAATTTAAAGGTTTTATTTTAAATAAAAAAAATTGCAATTTAATTTTTTTGGAAAAAATCGCTGCACCACACTGCGCTGTCAATTTGACACACATTTCAGACATGCTTCCCTACACTTTAATTACTAATTATTGCGTCATATCACATATTTTGATAACTATAAAAACTGTTAACTTTAATCTCTCATTTCATTTAGTAGTTATTAGTGATTATATCTCTTAGTTTTAAAAATGTTTACAAGTGTAAATGAATCTTTTGTATCTTCTTGTCGAAGTTCTTTAGCCTCTATTTTAAGCATCTTCTCATCAACTGCAAATTCTCATAAAGGTTCAGTAACTTCCTTACCTGATTTAACTGCAGATGAGTTGGCGTTTCAGGAATGTATTGAAGTTATTGATGCTAATGTGGAAGAAGTCATCACTAACAAAGCTGATGCAAGAGAGAAAAAATGGTAGATCGATGGAAATTATAAAACTATTGATGAAAATAGGTAAGTCATAGTCATAACACTACATAAATTCGATTTTCAATGTTTATGCTAAAATTTGTTTCATTTTATTAGACTTCCTCTGATTCTTATTGAAGATGTAAGTTATGAAGAGTTCGAAAAAAAATGTGAGATCACAAAAGCATCAAGGTACTGGGAGTTTCAAGACGGAATGGTAGTCATAATCGAGTTGCCAAATCGTGATCATGAAATGGCACATTATGAGTTCACTAGGCAATTTATACATCAAGATCCTCAGGATACAGTTGATATTACTGGAGCATCAAGTATGTACTTTGTGTTTATTTGTGAATTTATATTATTATATTAAGTTTAATCCTTTTGTATTCAGCTTGTCATACTACTCCAGGACATATAACAAGGAGTTCTAGCAAACAGCCGGATTGTTCATTTACACCAAGAATTATGCCCAAACCAGCCCCAAACCCTTGTGATCTTCAGGTATTATTTCTTGAATTATATTATTGAAAATACAAAGACCAATCTGAATCTATAATGGTTTATAGGGTAACCCTTGGCCAACCATTATTGTTGAGGTGGCCAATTCAGAAAGCCTTTTTAGAATAATGCATAAGACTACTCAATTCTGGTTGGCTCTGAACCATGTAGAGGATGTATTTGTACTAAAATTATGGAAATGGACTTTAGGAAGAGATCAAAACGGAACTCCTTTGCGCCGTTTCACAGTTCAGTACTACTTTTTTTGTTGTTATTTTGTTTATTTCATTTGTCTAATAATTGTTCTGTGTTTTTGGCAGTGCTATAAATTCTGTCATAGAAATGGCGTACAAAATGTATATGAAAATTATCAACCAGTCCACATTGTAAGAATTAGTATTCTTGGCATTTGCTTTCTTTTTCAATATCATTTATGCATTTATTTTTTTTAGATTGAATTCGGAACCATTGATAGGAGAAATCAACTGTATAATGGATGTACTGCCCCAGGAATGTGTATTATGAATATTTTTCCAGGTTGTATTTTCCGTGGCTGTCCTCAAGTCCCACCATACCCAATCAATAATATGGTTATTGATTTCTTTCCTATCCAACAAGCAATATTTCGTGCTATGTAGATTATTTTACAAAAAAAATATAGACATAAAAATTTGGGCTAATGCACTTTTATATATAATATATATAATATGTACTAAATAAAAAATAGACATAAAAATTTGGGCTAATGCACTTTATATATAATATGTACAAAATAAAAAAAAATGGCGGAATAAAAATACTTTATTAATTCTAATAAAATTTGCATATCTCAACCTGTATAAGCATCCGATTACTTTTGCCAAGAAAATTTTTTATTAATATATGCAAAAATAAATACAAAGGTTTGGGGCGTAGCCTGCGATACATGACGAATTTTTTTTCTATTCTAATGTCTACATACGATTATTTTTTTTCGAAAAAGATAAGACTATCTTATTTATTTTCTGTTTTTACCCGCTTCAATGATTCCTGCAATTCAATCTGGAGACCAAACACTCATTTAATTTGCCCGAACAAGTTCTTGAGTTTTTCAAGCATAAGACTTTTATCGAACACACTCTCATTAATGGGGAAAGTAAATGGTGTTCGCGAACTCAATAATACCTCGACATTCCCATTATCACTATCATTATATTCGCCAGTAGTAACTAACTTAATTATGACCCAGTCGACCCCTGTCGAAACAATACCATACATTACATCTTCACGCAAAGCCTCATTATATGTGCGTTTCTTTTTATTACGCTGAGACGAAGCTTGTAACTGAATTGCATTCTGGCCAACACCCTGGTTAATATCCTCTCTTTTAGCCTCAGTAACAACGATAATCGTATCTCCAATCTTGATAACCCAATCCACTGGCCCTTTACCATGACTTCCAGATAACTCGTATTCTGGACATACTTTCACTTCACCATCATAACAAGAGGCAACGCCATGAAGAACGGAAGAAATAAATTCGCGTCTTGTTGCTTCGTTTGCACTAGTGACGTGAATGCAGGTCTTATGCTTCATAGCTATATCTTCCAAAACGTGCTCCAATATCTTTTCGTAATTGGCTGTGTCAGCTAACTCTCCATCGAACCTGGGGAGATCAATATAACTATCAGCTGTTAACCCGAATAACGTCTTGATTTGGGGAAATGTCCACGACGAAAATGGCTGTTGCGCTATAAAACATCCAAATTATTTTTTGTTAGGGGTATGTCACACCTATCATGATTTATTCTCAAAAAATAGCAAACCGATACTTACATGTGTCCACGACGATTGGAAAATCCACCTTGAATCCTTGAGTCCAGATTACACTTGCCAAATCCTCATCATCAACCAAACAAATAATTTCCTTTTCATTACCACCACACTCACGATTTATAACAATATGTTCGTCCTCTGTCCCATAAGGAAATGTGAAACATGTGCGAAGCCGAGTCTTCAAAGCAGATAAGGCCACGGGTTACAGTCCACTGAAACTTTTTTGATTTACGCCCATACGTTGCGGTGCATCTAACATTTTTTATAGGAATTCGCCCTTTTTATTTCATTTGAATTCATTTTTTTTATAACATGTATTTTAGAAGAGTTTGATTACAAACTATTCAATTCCTTTCCAATAAAAAAAAATTGCAATTTTTTCTTTTATATGTACAGTTGTTTATGTTTTATTAATTTCGTGTTTCATACGTTATATTATAATATGGTAAAAATAAAACTTAATATATAAGCTCTTCAGGAATGTAAAAATGGAGTAGTGTAGTTCAACGGTGTAATAATATTTCACTTAAAAAAATAATTTAAGTTCGTCAAATATATTGAAAATACATGTGAGTACACGTGAGTACATGAGTACAACACGTACAGCTGCGTTGTAGTTATATATATATATAATAATTAACTAATAAAGACAATCTATCAATAATGCACACGTCAACGTATATGTGTATGTCGATCGATGGACGATCATCGGATAATAATAAAATAAAATAATTTAAAATCAAAAATCAAAACAAATAAAACAGTAAAAAATATGGCAGCTACACTTCCAGAACTTTGTCTACATTTGATATTTAAAGAATTAGAAAAAGATTGGAAAGCACGGTATACTTGCATTCTAATCAATCGTCATTGGTGTATTTCAGCAATTCCTGAGTTGTGGAAAGATCCCTTTTCCTTTTGTTTTGAGTCTGGACAAAAAGAACGATATGTTCAACTTATGGACTCTTATATTAAATGTTTATCTCAGGAATTTCGAGAATCCGTTGGATTGGATTCAACAGTAAAAGCTATATTCAATTATACAAGTTTTTTACAAAAATTTTGGCTCAATGACATTTTGGCTACAATAAAAGTTTGGCTTGATACAAGTATTTTTTTTGAGGAAAAAGTTAAAGGTTCAGCACTTTTAGAAAAAGAATTTGAAAGGAAAACTGTACTCAAGATATTTAAAGCTTTATGTGAAAATTTCATAATTAATTCAACATATATGGAAGGAATTTATTTTAATGAAGAACAAATTATGAATATTTTTGAATTAACCCAAGCTGAAGAAAATTTATCCAATATTACATGTTTAGATTGCGTTATTGTGGGAGATGAAGTAGGACTTTTACCAACTATTTTATTATCAGCTTCAAAAATTTTAATGAATTTAAAAAAAATTATAATTATATGGATTAATGATATTACTCCATTGGATCTTTGTGTAAAAAATATGGCACAACTTATTAAAAATCAAAAAAGATTGGAAGATGTGACGATATCATGCTTAGATTCTGATTTCCCTATTATTTGGAAAAGTGTTCTAGAACATTGTAATGTTCTGACATGTTTTTGTCTTAATTTAATTCAATTTAATAAATCTGATCCTTTTCCACTTCATGAATTGTCCATATTTTCAAATTTACAACAATTGGAAATAACTTATTGTAGTAATTTTAAATTTTCAATCAATGATAATGATTTATCATTATCTTTTCAAAAATTGAATAGAATTTGCATTATAATGGATGAGGGAAAGGGATTTCCACCTGATTTCATTAAGGTTTTATTTAAACAATCAAATGAAAAAATAAAAGAATTAACATTATCTATTGATGAATCAGAAACAAAAGATATCCTTTCTTATTGTCAAGATTATTGTACCAAATTAATTGAATTAACTTATTCAATTGATATTAATTATGTTAATTTATTTTCATCTTATTTAAATACTTTGAAATATCTTGAAATATTATCTTTAAGATATTTGGAATTTAGTGGAGAAGATTTATTAATTTTAATTGGAGAAAATTTACCCAAATCTGTAATTAATCTCACATTTAATTTTGAAAATTATCTTCAATTTAATTATCTATCAAAACTTTTTAAAATTTGTAAAGAAAAAGGAATCAAATTTAAAGTGTTGGATTTTTCTAATTGTTCTTTTTTTAACGATCATCATATCTGTTTATTATTAACTTATTATAATAATGGACAATTAGATAAATTATATTTAGGAAACAAAAAGAATTTTACAAAGAAATATATCGATGATGTTAAAAAGCATGTGGGATTTGTTAAATTTTCTGAATATCGTGCAAAGTATCGGTTACCTGATATTGAATATAATGAATTATATTAATTACATTTTATAAGAATTAGTGTCGTTCATTTTATATATTAAATAGTATTTTTTTTTAAAAAAAAAAATGGGAAATGAAGTTCTAATTCGTAAATATTTTTTGTTTCATTTAATTTTCGCGCTATTTTTCTAGAAATAAAAGTTACATAATCTCATGCGACAAACAAAAATTTATGTGGTACGATCTAAGATCTTGTGTTATGATCTTGGATTACATAATTAAGTTTGATAAAATTACTCAGTTGGCTTTACAAAATCAACTTGGATTAATTATGGATAGCTATCCTCCCGAATTTATTTTTCACCATGTTCCTTTAATGGCTGTAATTGGTTTAGGAACAGCGAGAGATTTGGTAGAACAGCCTACTTCTACAACTGGTTCTATACAAAATCCTCCCAGTTCTAAATCTCAATCGCGAAGAAGTTCACTAAGTGCAGCTTCAATACCTATTTCCACAAAACAACAGTTATCAAGAACTTTACTGTCTCTTTTAACAGCAAAAAGTCAAGTAGGTATTTGGGGACCCGGAAAAAATGCAAGTGCAGTTTTTCACGTAGTTGCTGTTGATAAGGTATGTTGATTTCTAATTAATGAAAATATTTTTATTAAACTTGTAGCTTAATTTAAATTGAGAACTAAATCGATTCGATTTCATATAATCAATATATATTTGTATTTTATTTTATTATTAACTATTTATACTTTGCATGCTTATGTAGAATCATCAATTTCCCCCTCGAAAACCAACGATGAGACCTCCAGCACAAACTCAACATCTAAATATGCCAATTGCACATTCAGCTATTTCACCATTGACATCAGGATCGCCTGTTCATCCTGATGGTTTAATTCCTCCTATATGGGTAAGAAAACATCGAGAAATTCTACCAAGTGTTGTAGTAGGCTTTTATGACTTGTGGCATCATACTTCACCTGATTCTATACAAGAAAAGGAAGAAATTTCTTCAACACAAGAAGGTACATCAGAATCAATGGATAAAGAGAAAGATTATATTTTGGCAATGGAGATAAATGAAAGGAGGTTTATAAAAATATCGGTTTATTATTTTTTTATATATACTTTTTTGAATTTCGACTGATTTATGAATAATTTTATAGAAAATCCTTACTTGAGAGAGGAATTAAATTTTCAGCCGTAATATTGCTTAAAACGCAAAATATTGGCATGTATAAATGTTAATTGATAATATTTTTATGAGATCAGAGTTCAATGCAAATTAACTATGAATTATTTATAAAAGATAAGACAATGGATGAGCGAATGTTTTTAAAAGATCAAGCGATGGATGAGCGATTAGCAAATATCCGAAAAGTAAGTGGATTAGATGGAAGGCATGCATTTTTCGTGTTACCTTCATCTCAGTACGGAGATTTTCAAGATTTCGTGACAAAGTATGTAACTGAATTTATAAACTATCTAAATCCTTATACAAACCAAATACTGAAAATATCTGACAATTTAAAGCCTGCAAAAATCTCTTTATGAATACGGATTAAATTATTATCGTGAACATGGTAAACGCGTAAAGAGGAAGCGATCTAGGTTACCTTCTCCTAGTGGTAATTTTATGCGACCTCCACTCTCTGAAAAATCTTCAATGAGTCCACAACCGCTTGGTATTCAAGGGTGGATGATCCGATATGATTATAAATTAGCAACTTTTGCCGAGTTTAGACAAGATATGGAAGCAGCTATCAGGTAATGTTTTCAAAAATTTTTTTTTTAAGAAAGGATTATTTTTTTTTATGACTAATACTTTTCATTTATATACAGATACTACGAATCAGCTTATAATCTTATTATAGATCTTTTCGCGCCTCAGTCTTCCGTCACACCAGGTGCAACTGGATTGCCCATTCGAAGTAAACGTTGGGTTGAGGCTAGGATTCTTGCTGATACTATTAGTCTAAAAGTTTGTATAGTTTTTTTTCCATAAACTTACATTATTTATTATATTACCAAATTGTTCAAATTTTATATTATGCTATTTAGTTATGTAAACTGAACCTTTATGTTGATTCCCCTTCGGCAGCACTGGCTCAACTGAATAAACACGTGTCAACTTTTAAGGATATATCTAATACGCGGGGTATTGGTGAAGATACATTTGAATATTGGGCGTGGTTGTCCAAACAGTATCGCATATTTGCTGACATTTTAGAAATTGCTATTAGGACTGGTTTTACTATTCCAGATCCGGCAAAAATTTCTCATAATACTACTTCATCAGATTTTAGATTTAGTATGTCTAGTATGTCAAGTATATCAAGTATGTCAAGTAATCCCAATACAGGCTCTGGAATTAATCCAACGATGGTTCTTCAACATCCGGGATTTTATTATTTCATGGCAGCAAAGTATAACTCATTAAGGAGAAAACATTTTTTAAATTTAGAGAAGGTATTTAACGATTCTTCACATAAAAATTATTCAAGTTTATTGATATTAATCATTTTTTTTATATATATTATAGTATATGAAAAAAGAAGGGGTTGATAATTCTATCCTTCCACCACAAGATATTTTGGATGCAGAACAAAGTATAGATCATTCAACGTTGACAATTGAATTGTATACTAAGAGTTATGAGCAATTTAAGGCACAAAAGACTGGTCGTATGACGTTGTATTTAGCCTCTGAAATTGCTAACACTTATTTAGATGCTGGAAAATATGAAACGGCTCTAAAGTATATTAGTGATTACTTAAGTAACGAAGGTTTATCATTATTGTCAAGAGAAAGTATTTATAACATTTAAAATTTTCTTTTTTTTTATAGATTTTTTGAAAGAATTGCCAAAACATATCGTAAAGAACATTGGCATACAATTCTAGAGTCAATATTGAGATGGTCTTTAGTGTGTGCTAAGGATCTTGGTACTTGGGAAAAAGTTGTGGAATATTTGATCGAATTATTGTCAGATCGTAAGCCTAATTATTATTAAAATGAGTTTTGTTTCTTTTTTAAAAAAAAAAGTTATATGATTTTGATGATTTATATACTCATTTAGAATTTTCCATATCAAACCAACAACGAATCGAAATTCATAACGAACTTACGGATATACTTTTTAAAGTACGTGATAATGATAATATACTAAATTTATTAATATTTTCTAAGATATGATATATTATTCCTATATAAAATATATAGATCACTTTACCCGAGCCAAGGCAAGTTATGATTGACATGGATGAAATAAATTCTTTCTGTATCCTTTTTTATAAAGTCTTTTATTATTACTAGAATATTTTATCTTGACGAATGTTTTTAATAATCAGTAACATGTCGTGTGCAATTTAAAGATGATACAACATTTATTGGGGCTGAAACTTTGTTTCAAATTGCGTTTTCAACTCAAGCCGAATCTCCTCCTATTCCTTTACGGTTCACTTTCCTCCGCTTGTCATATAACGATTCATACTTTAATCATTACCTCCGTGATAATAAAATTGAAAAAGATAATACAAAGCTAGAATGGATCGATTGCAAAAATTGCTTGAAAGAGGATGTTGAAGGAGAAGGATTAGTATGGGTTAAGGATGTTGATTTGAATTTTAGTAAAGGTATTACTAAAGTATTTGAAGGATCGATTGAGCCAAAGGAAAGTGGCGATTTGCAGGTAAATTCGTGAATTATCTATTAATCAAATTGTTTTTAGTTAATAAGTATTTAAAAATTCTGTATTTATAGCTTCAAGCTGTTTCTCTTGGATTTTTGACGGAACAATGGAAGGTTGAACTTCATTTTAATTTGAAGAATGCACGTGAAGAACATTCTAAACGTAAATGGCTGATTGGTAATATTGATTCCAAAGATGAAGGTATATTATTATGGTTATAAACTAATAAAATAATATGTTTCTATTTAACAAAGATTCTTTATTAAAATTCAATTTTATTTTAATAAGTTACTAAGCCTACTTATACGGTATTAAATGGAACAGGGGAACGTACTTCTATCAAGTAATTAAAATATTCGTTGAAATGTTTTAACGGCAATTATTTTTACTAATATAATTTGTTTATAATTAGAGTTACTCAAAAATTAGCCAGGTTGGACATACAAGCTAAGCATTCGGCCCCTGCACTATTGGATGAATATTATCCGATAGAACTTACTGTAGTAAATTTGGAACATGAAGAAGTTAAAACATTTTTGAACGCGGAAATTGTTACAGATGCACCATCAAATCCTGTAGATTCGGAAGATTTTATTACTTTAGATCCTACAATTACAGCAAATGTGACCAATAATTTAAAGGATATTGATATAGGAATAATACCAGCGGGAGAATCTGTAGTGAAGATAGTTTATGTACTTGGAAAAAAATCCAATTTGCCACGAACACTTCATTTAACAGTTTATTATTCGTCAACTAGTTCAGTGCCGTCTACACCATATCCTGCAAGAGGATGGATTGAAAAGAAGGAAGATTTTAGAATACATTTTATTGCACCATTCAGTTTTTCTTTTAATACATCACAACAAAGTGAAAGTATTTTTGAAAGAAAGTCAGAAATTTCTATGGAAAGAGTTGAGAAATATTTTTTAGTTGCAAAGATTACCACCACAAGTCCATGTGAAATTTTAGTATCTGATATTGATTTAAATTTGGTAAAAATTAACGAATTTATTATTATCTTTATGGTTTTTTAATTGTTATTTCTTTATTAAAATATAAACAATAATTTTTTTTAGTTGGGTCAAGCCAATGCACAGACTCGAATGGAAATAACAGCATCGTCTATTGAAATAGAAAATGATTTTCAAGGGCAAGGTTTGTATATTGAAGATATTGGTATTATTTATAATTAAAATTAAAAT
Organism: Rhizophagus irregularis; assembly: GCF_026210795.1. Taxonomy (NCBI): domain Eukaryota; kingdom Fungi; phylum Glomeromycota; class Glomeromycetes; order Glomerales; family Glomeraceae; genus Rhizophagus; species Rhizophagus irregularis. The sequence continues at coordinate 818,444 of NC_089436.1, read as the reverse complement.
GTTTACTGATATTATTATATTTAAATAAGTTTGGAAACAAGGAAATGTATATAATGTAAATTATTTATTAGAATTGACCTTAATGGACATCAAAAAGTTAGACATAGATATAGGATTACTGGTAATACAATGGAAAAGAAACCAACAATCATCCGTAGTTAAAGACACTAAAATTCCTTGTACAGAATCAACAGTAGTTGTGCCACAATTAATAAGAAAAAAAGCAGAAATCTCAGCATATATTAGAATTCCACCAAATCCAATAGTAGGACAATTATTCACTCTTGTATATAAAATAATAAACTGGACATCATCTGAGAAGAAAATACATGTGAACATAGAGGTGAATGATTCATTCGTTTTTTCAGGATATAAACAAACACATTTTATTGTACCAGGTATGGGAGAACATTGCTTTAAAGTGAATTGTTTTCCCTTGATTGGAGGGAAAATGAAGTTACCAAAAGTAAATATGGAGAGAAGAGGAGAGTTTGAAGGAGATGAAGAAAATATAAAAATTATTGCACCTGGATATAAAGAAGTAGATGAGGATGATTATTTTGTCATATTTGTTAAACCTAAAATAGAAATATAAGCGGAAAAAAAAAGCCAAGATGTGTACTATTAATATTTATTATTTTAAATATGTACTAATTTAATTGATTAATTTTATTAAAATTGATGATGTAATTGATATGTTTTTATTATTATTTGAATCAGTAAAAAAAGTAATTAATGCCCATTTTCCAAATGTTTTAGTTAATGAAATGGCAATTTAAAATTACCGAAAATACAGATTAACAACCAAATATAATAACAATATAATATAATAACAATATATAATTTCATTTGCAAATAATAAACTATTATACTAATATTATTAATACGAAAATCATGTACTTTTTAAAATATTTGACAGTGTTTTACCACTGTTTTACCATCCATTCAAAAATTAATAAGAAAAGAAAGTTATATAAATATTTATTAAACAAAATCATTCAATATATTTTAGTATAAAAGGCGGGTTAGAACCAATAATTTTGGGCAAGTAAAGAGTTATATTTAGATGTAACATCAACAGTCTAAACATTGTAATGTTACCGGAATTAATGTAGATCAAACAATAAGCCACTATCAAAGATCGGTCATGTGCCACATAGGAGTTAATCTTTGTACGATGCACAATCAGGACCCCCTTTAAAAATTTATTTTTAAATCTCGCTAATGTATGATTCAAATTTTTCAGTTAAAAATATTTTAACATTTTTAAAATTTTTTTATATCATTATATTTGTCAGAATAATAAATGATTATTTATAAATTATAAGAAATATGATAGATCGAATGATTATTTTTAAATTTTCGATGCAAAATATGCAACATAATAATTATTTAATAATTTAACATGAATGAATGTATGAAGTATGGTACAACTTTATGATGGAAATGTCGGATTTAAAATAAATTATAATATTAATAATATGTTTCATCTCGAATCATTTAATTATATCACTATGATAAAAATTTAGAAATTCGGAGCTTAAATTAATATTTTATATCCAAAAATAGCACAAAAGAGTATCATTAATTATACATATAAAGTTAAGATTGGAAAATATTAATAATCTATTAATTCAAAGATTTAGAGGAATGTGATCCGAATCATCTGATTATCTTTTGATCTTTTTCGGTTTTGTCTTTCAACAAAACCGAAAAAGGTTTCTTTATGAATGGGGAAAAAACGGATCATTCCATTTTTTGATGACAAGAATAAAAGACCGCAGTCAAAATTTAGGAGAATATTCTATAAAATAAAAAAATTATTATTAATAATAATAATAAAAAAGATATAATAAATTTTATTTACAAACAAAAAAGGCTTGGCGTTTAATTTTTTTATTTGTTAAATAAAAAATAAGCATAATTTGCCATCAACTACAAAAATTATTAATTGTGTAACTATTTGTAATTGTGGCGGGAGACTTCCGAGGTTCTGAGAATTTCAATTTATTCTAGAACAACATACAAAAAAGGAAGAACATCATGCTGTTACTCAGTATCACTCGAATTTAATTAATTTCCAAAGAAGTTAAGAATTTTTTTCATTTAATGGTTAAACTCTAATATCCGATAAATCGGAAATAATATTCCGATTTATTTATTTTTATTTTTATCTATTTAACGTCATCAAAAAAAAATATGAGAAACATGATAAGGGGTTCGGGAAAAATAGGCCATTTAATAATAATATGGAGAAAGTATTTCCTTCTATGGACAATTTATGATACAAAAGTCAAATATTTAGAAAAAGTAAAAAAAAAGTATAAATATTCAACAATTATTCATTTTATTGAGATGTTAAAAAAAAAATCTAGTATTAATCGTCTCACGTTAAAAAAAAAAACGTAAAGATATTAATTTTACAAAAAGAAAAGAGCGACACTTTAATGTAAATATTTTGGGATTTCTGCTCTTTTCCTTTGGAGTCATTCTTTTATATATATCTTTGTTTAACAAACGATCTAACTATATTAGGAAATAATAAAAATAAAAATGTTAAAATATTCACCTGTTGACATCGTATTTATATCTTTAAATATTTTAAGTTTATTATTATTAACGTATCTTATCATTAAATTATGTATATCATCTAATCATTTCACGAAATATACTCAATTACAATTATTTATAACAGCGTGGGCATATACTATAGGATTTTTACCTAACATAATAAAATATGGAGATGATATAATTAATAAAGCATTTGATACGCGAATTTTATGTTTAATACAACAAATAATATATTTATTCTTTTTTTATCCTTTACATATACTTCCTATTATATTAGGATTTTATATTTGGCACGCAATTGAAAATCGAAACATAAAAATAGAAAGAAAATATTTTTGGACTTTTTCAATTATTAATTGGTGTTTTACAATTTGTTTTAACACATATTCATTTGCTGATGCTTACACAAGTGAAAATTTTGGCATCCGCGTCACACCATTATTTTGTAAACCTCGAAATTCTAATTTACAACGTATAACATATTTAATAATAATGCTTCCAATATTCTTCATCACTTTAATATTTACTTGTAAGATTTTTTTTTCTTTTTTTTTTTTTTATCATATTAAATAATCATAAATATTTAAAAAAAGATTAATATCGTATTATTTTTTTTTCTTTTATAATTATAGTTTACTTTAGTACGTTATTATGGAAGCGTTGGCAACAATTTTCTGTGAAAAGAAATCGATGGACAGCATTAAGACTAGGACATTCAATACGTTTGTTCATATGTAGTATTATGTATACAATTTTTCTTGGAGTCTCTTTAATATCAAGGATTGTTTTTCAATATATAATAAAAAATCCGGAAAATGGTATAGAGATTGAAGATTTCGCTCAACCATTTATGTAAGTACGATAAGTTTAATAATATTTTTGTATGTCGTTACACTATTACTGTTAATTAACATGATTTTTTCCTTTTATATACTTACTATAGTGGTATAATTTTATTCCTGATCTTCGCAAAAAGTGATTCGCCTACAATCTTATTGCCTTGTATTTATTATGGCAATCCTGAAAAGCTCACTTTTAAATCCAACTCATATTGTAGAGATGATAGCTTCTTATTTGCAAGACCTCCATCACTTACGGCATCTTTTAGAGATTATAATCCACCATCAAATACCATGCAACAGATGCAACACTCGCAACAGATGCAACTAGTGCAACAAATGCAACAAATGCAACAAATGCAACAAGTTACTAGATCAAATAATATATTACATACCACACTATTAACGATTCCGGAAGAAAAATCACCTGTAGATATAACAAACGATGATCAAGATACAATAATTGAGGAAATTGAGGTGATTGTTTAAAGGAGGGAATAATTATTTAATTCATAATTATAATTTAAAATAGATTTCTAAATATATAATTAATTACTGTAAATATCCCTGTACAATTGTAAATAATATTATTTAATTTATAATATAATTTGATAAAATATAATTATTATCCTTATTCATAAAAATAAATTTTAGATTTCTCATTATATATCTAACATATTTCTATAGAAAATTGCATTGATTTATAAGTTTATATATATTACGAATTTGTTTTCTAGTGAGAATCAAAACACCAAAACTTTTAAAATATGTCACAAGTTAATCACATTATTACGAAAGTGATAAAATAGAGCTTAGATCCGGATTATCAGTTGATATTCACTCCGTTCAAAGATTTGAATTCGAATATCCTACCTGTTATCAAATCTAAACATTTAATCCCGGATAGTAACATCCGGATATTCATAGGATATTCACTGAATTGTCATATAAATTTATCCAAAGTTCCGGTGATATTCGTAATAACTGAATCCGTGGATCACACTAATAATAAAACTGATTAATACGATTGCTCCTATAATGTCTGAACGCTTCCATTTTATGATTAATTTAGTAAAGTTGCTGAGTTATATACCGTGATTTCATTGATGGTTGTTGCAGCAGGCTAATTCTATAAGTTCATTCCTCTCTCATATTTCACGGGTAATTTCCGTATATTGAAATTGATTTATCCTAAATTATTTAAGATCTTCAAATTCGTTAAAAAAATACACACGACTTGGTAGTTAGAAGACATTGATCGGCAATCTGTTATTGAAAAGAAAATGAAAATTCAGATTGGAAATATCTTTTCTCACAAAAATTTTTCAATGAAAAGGCGGCAATCTATCCAAGATTTAAACAATTATGATTGATGATGGTGTCCGCAACCGATACAAAATTCAGTAGTTCAGTTAGAAAAAATGTATTATGATCTGAGCACAATTATCTAGTATCAACGAAATACAAACAAGTCATATTGAATTCAATAAATTTAAGAGTTGACTTTGAACATAAAATTCTTGATGGAAGTGTTACATTAAGATTAATTACTATAGCTGATAATGTTAACAAAGTCCATTCATTGATACAAAAAGTAAGTCAGTTTCACAAGACGGAAAACAACCCGTAGGATTAATTTAACATTCCTCCTCTCATATTTCACGGGTAATTTCCGTATATTGAAATTGATTTATCCTATATTATTTAAGATTTTCAATTCATTAAAAAATACACACGACAGGTTATTGAAAAGAAAATGAAAATTCAGATTGGAAATATCTTTTCTCACAAAAATTTTTCAATGAAAAGGCGGCAATCTATCCAAGATTTAAACAATTATGATTGATGATGGTGTCCGCAACCGATACAAAATTCAGTAGTTCAGTTAGAAAAAATGTATTATGATCCGAGCACAATTATCTAGTATCAACGAAATACAAACAAGTCATATTGAATTCAATAAATTTAAGAGTTGACTTTGAACATAAAATTCTTGATGGAAGTGTTACATTAAGATTAATTACTATAGCTGATAATGTTAACAAAGTCCATTCATTGATACAAAAAGTAAGTCGGTTTCACAAGACGGAAAACAACCCGTAGGATTAATTTAACATTCCTCCTCTCATATTTCACGGGTAATTTCCGTATATTGAAATTGATTTATCCTATATTATTTAAGATTTTCAATTCATTAAAAAATACACACGACAGGTTATTGAAAAGAAAATGAAAATTCAGATTGGAAATATCTTTTCTCACAAAAATTTTTCAATGAAAAGGCGGCAATCTATCCAAGATTTAAACAATTATGATTGATGATGGTGTCCGCAACCGATACAAAATTCAGTAGTTCAGTTAGAAAAAATGTATTATGATCTGAGCACAATTATCTAGTATCAACGAAATACAAACAAGTCATATTGAATTCAATAAATTTAAGAGTTGACTTTGAACATAAAATTCTTGATGGAAGTGTTACATTAAGATTAATTACTATAGCTGATAATGTTAACAAAGTCCATTCATTGATACAAAAAGTAAGTCAGTTTCACAAGACGGAAAACAACCCGTAAGATTAATTTAACATTCCTCCTCTCATATTTCACGGGTAATTTCCGTATATTGAAATTGATTTATCCTATATTATTTAAGATTTTCAATTCATTAAAAAATACACACGACAGGTTATTGAAAAGAAAATGAAAATTCAGATTGGAAATATCTTTTCTCACAAAAATTTTTCAATGAAAAGGCGGCAATCTATCCAAGATTTAAACAATTATGATTGATGATGGTGTCCGCAACCGATACAAAATTCAGTAGTTCAGTTAGAAAAAATGTATTATGATCCGAGCACAATTATCTAGTATCAACGAAATACAAACAAGTCATATTGAATTCAATAAATTTAAGAGTTGACTTTGAACATAAAATTCTTGATGGAAGTGTTACATTAAGATTAATTACTATAGCTGATAATGTTAACAAAGTCCATTCATTGATACAAAAAGTAAGTCAGTTTCACAAGACGGAAAACAACCCGTAGGATTAATTTAACATTCCTCCTCTCATATTTCACGGGTAATTTCCGTATATTGAAATTGATTTATCCTATATTATTTAAGATTTTCAATTCATTAAAAAATACACACGACAGGTTATTGAAAAGAAAATGAAAATTCAGATTGGAAATATCTTTTCTCACAAAAATTTTTCAATGAAAAGGCGGCAATCTATCCAAGATTTAAACAGTTATGATTGATGATGGTGTCCGCAACCGATACAAAATTCAGTAGTTCAGTTAGAAAAAATGTATTATGATCCGAGCACAATTATCTAGTATCAACGAAATACAAACAAGTCATATTGAATTCAATAAATTTAAGAGTTGACTTTGAACATAAAATTCTTGATGGAAGTGTTACATTAAGATTAATTACTATAGCTGATAATGTTAACAAAGTCCATTCATTGATACAAAAAGTAAGTCAGTTTCACAAGACGGAAAACAACCCGTAGGATTAATTTAACATTCCTCCTCTCATATTTCACGGGTAATTTCCGTATATTGATTGATTTATCCTATATTATTTAAGATCTTCAAATTCGTTAAAAAATACACACGACCCGATAGTCAGGAGACATTGATCGGCAATCTGTTATTGAAAAGAAAATGAAAATTTAGATTGGAAATATCTTTTTCTCACAAAAATTTTTCAATAATGAAAAGGCGGCAATCTGTCCCAAGATTTTATAAATAAAAACAGTCATGATTGATGATTGTGCCCGCAACTGATACAAATTTCAATAGTTCAGTTAGAAAAAATGTATTATGATCCGAGCACATTATCTAATATCAACGAAATACAAACAAGTCATATTGGATTAAATTTAAGAGTTGACTTTGAACATAAAATTCTTGATGGAAGTGTTACATTAAGATTAATTACTATAGCTGATAACGTTAACAAAGTCATTCTTGATACAAAAAGTCTCATTATTAAGTCAGTTTCACAAGATGGAAAACAACTAAAGGTGAGCGTAGCTTAGTGCGTTTTATTTGGGAATGTTGTTATACTCACTTTTTTATTTATAATCTTATAAAGTTTAACCTTAATAATGAAATTGATTGTTTTGGAGCGACTGGCTTGCATATTGAGCTTGAAAAACCTCTTGCTACTGGAACCAAGTTCGAATTGGAAATATCCTACAACACTACGATACAAGGTACTGCTATTCAATGGTTAGAACCAAGGTAATGTACCTATTATTTCAACAGAAATAATACTACGAGCCTTCTCTCTTAGATCTTACCAAAATAAATATTACAGTCAAACCGTTGGAAAGAAGCATCCTTATCTTTTTACACAGTGTCAAGAAGTAAGAATTAAATCGATAATGAGTATTAGAATATCTACATTTATTATAAATTAAATTTTTTTACCTTTTTTTAGATTCATGCACGATCTCTTTTGCCATGTCAAGATACACCATGTTTCAAAATAACCTACAGTGCCAATATTCAAGTTCCTCATCCTCTTAGAGCTCTGATGAGTGCTATTAGTGTTGGGGAAGAGGAAATTAATGATGACAAAAGCAAACTTTACAAATTCGAGCAAAAAGTTAAAATTCCCTCTTACTTAATTGCTTTGGCAGTTGGAAATTTGGCAGGAAAAGAAATTGGTCCTAGATCAACTGTGTGGTCCGAACCAGAAGTTATACAAGACGCTGCATGGGAATTTGAAGATACTGAAAAATTTATTGCTATAGGAGAAAAACTTTTGACTCCTTATGAATGGAAGAAGTATGATCTGTTGGTTCTTCCCGCTTCATTTCCTTTGTAAGTTAATACATCTTCGGAGGGTATCTATAACCCATGTTTTCCTTTATATAATATTATTAATAATTAAGAAACTTTTAAAATTTCTTTACGTTCTAATTTTATTTGTTTTTTAATACAAAAGCGGTGGCATGGAAAATCCCTGTTTGACATTTATTACTCCCGCGCTAATAGCCGGTGATAGATCTCTCGTTGATGTAGTTGCTCATGAAGTTGCTCATAGTTGGACAGGAAATCTTGTCACAGCTGCAAATTGGGTAATTTATAAGGATGATATTCAAATTAAAAAAAAAAGAACTAAAATAAACAATTAATAATTGATTACTTAGGAACATTTTTGGCTCAATGAAGGATGGACCATGTTTCTTGAAAGAAAAATTATTGGTCGTTTGTATGGTGAAAAAGAAAGTGATTTTCATTCAATTATTGGATTGAGTGAATTAGAGGAGGATGTTACCGTTTTTGGTGAAGACAATCCCCTTACTGCATTACAACCTGTATTGAAAGGAATAGATCCTGATGATGCTTTTTCTCGTGTTTCATATGGTAAGATTTCTCCTTGTTAAGAGATAAGTTAACAATTGCAGTTTACGATGATAATTATTTTTATTATTATTATTATTATTATAGAAAAAGGATATAATTTTTTGTACCATATTCAGCAAGTAGTTGGTGGTCCTGAATTTTTTGAACCTTATATGAAAGCTCATATTGAAGAATTTGCTGGTAAATCTATTATCACAGATGATTGGAAAAATTTCTTATATTCTTTTATGGAAAAAACTTTTGGATCCGCAAAAAAGGATGCATTGGATAAAATTGATTGGAATGGCTGGTTACATTCTCCAGGAATGGTAATTTTAATTAAATATTTTTTTTTTTGGTTATAAAATAAGTAAGATATAAATATTTTATTCTCATTTGTTTTAGCCACCATTAAAAAATGAATTTGACCAAACGCTTTCAGAAGAATGTAATAAATTGGCTGAAAGGTTCGAATATCTTAAATTTTTTTTTTTTCAAATTGGTTGATTTAATTATTAATAAGTTTTGTGAATCAGATGGAATTTGGCAAGAAACAATGAAAATTTTAAAGAATTCTCACCAGCAGACATCGAGAAATTTACCACGTTACAAAAGAGTAGGTATTAAGTAAATAATTGGAAAATTTTTATGACAGGAAAAAAGCTAATATATAAAGAATTTTTTTTTTGAAAAGTGGCATTCTTAGACCGATTATTGGAGTTTCCACCTTTTCCTCATTCATCAATTGTTGCAATGGATAAAGCTTACAATTTCACTACTGTTCGTAATGTTGAAGTTTGTTATAGATGGCAAAAAGTCTGTTTATTAGCAGAGTATGAACCCATGTTCCCTCATGTTGTTAAATTTGTAACTCAACAAGGAAGAATGAAATACGTTAGACCTCTTTATAGGTAAGCTGCAAAAAATCCAAACATTATATTGTTTTAATATTTCTTATTAAATTTTTTTTTTATATTATTTAGAATGTTGAAAAATACCAAGAAAGGATCGGACTTGGCGAAGAAAACTTTTACTGAGAATAAGTCATTTTACCATCCTATTGCGGCAACTATGATTGAAAGAGATATTTTTTAAAAGAGTTAAGAATTTGCTAATTAAAGCTATGTATTTTATATATAATATATATATAAGGTTTTGATTATATAAATAAATATATTTGAAATTTTAATGTCCATAAGGCAAAGCTTAAATTACTATAACATAGTGATCTAGACATTGATACATTCCCATTACCAAAATATAAATCGGTTCTAGTAGTTCCGAAAATTTTTTGATTGTGCCATGAGTAGTAAACCTTTGCACCCAATTCTTTTTTTTTTCTACCATTGAGATAATAAAATAGTATTGATTGAATAAAACAAATCAAATGAGCCGGATTCCTTAGATTTTCTGATGAATAGCTCCTCTTAAATCTACATTCAAGTTTTGATTTGAAAGATATAAAGATCCGTATTTTCCTTAATGTTTCGATTTACTTCAATGAGCTTATTATACCTAGATTTGAATTAGACGGCGGGTTATCTTTTGTATACTATCATTTTAATTAAAAAAAATAATGTACCATCTTATATTTCATTATTAAAGCTAAAATAAATACCGCATACCGATTAATAATTTTGATCTTAGAGCCATGAATCTTCAACGAACAAGACCAGAGAAATCGACGGCATCAGAAAGAACGCTCCTAAGGAACATACACTGAAGAAGAAATCGAAAAAACATAAGAAATCTCGCGGTGTAGGTAAAGTAAAGGCTTTTGCATAAATTAACTTTGATCTCTCATATTTTTTGTTCAATAAAAGACATGATGGTAAAATCATAGATGATAAGTATCTTGAGTAAAAAAATCACAGATTTTACCACCAAGTATCAAATGCCATGTTTAGCCCAAACATTAAAATTTAAAAATATTTGAAATAATATACATTTCTTTTTTGAGTATTTCATCATTAGTAATTAATATCAAAGTGGTGATTGTGATCACTACCCCATCATCATCCCTCGAATAATCTGTTTTACCATCACTATAACAATCACCAAGTAATTCATCACAATTGTTCATAGTTCTATGAAATGATCCCAGATATAAATTGCTATAAGTGAACGGAATGATCGTTTCACTTTATTACGCATTTTGTTGATAGACTATGATACCGCTTAAAAATCTAAGACGTTTTAATTTTCTCATCTACGGAAAGTGTTATTAACATTATAAAGTGATAATCATGTCACATACCTTTAAATTCATGATAACAGGAGAGTAGGGTGAATGTTAAGAAATTACGCGTTATACGTGAAATCATGCGCAATCGTACGAAATTTCCTATTACTTAAAATCAGCAACCCACTCCAATAACTCATAAAGAAATGCGATTCATAGAAAAAAGATTGACCTGATCTGTTTATTAAAAACACACTAGGATGCAAGCTATATAAAGGCATTAGAATTAATAATATAAACTCGCCTATTTCGACTACTTATTCGTTTGATGAGGAGTATGATAGAAAAATAAAATATAACGGATATACAATAACAGATAAAGAAAAAATATAAAATGTAAACTATAATAAAATAAATATTATTACAAGTAATACGAAGAGTAAAAAAAGTATAATAATAAATGAAATAAATTTTAAAATGGTAGATAAAGTATTACTGGGAATGGAATTAATTTTGGGAGTGGAATTACTCGAATTTGAACAGCAACAGGTAGTGGTGGGATTATTATCGATTGCTTTTTCACAAATCTTGCATTTCTCAACGAATACGTTCATTTCTCCGTAATTTATGAATTTGACATTCGGTAATTGAACATTCGATAATTGATCAATTTCATTAAGATGGAAGTGTAAGTTGACTTTACCATGGTTTTCAATGATTTGCCGTTGTCGCAACTGACTTTGGCGGTCATCATAATTTTCATAATCTCGATAACTAAGAGCCATTTTGCAAGAAAAATTCTTTACGAACAAATTGTAATCGGGTAAGTCAATAATGCCGAATACTCGGAACCAATCAGAAATTTTTGTTCACATGACTGTGATCAGCAAAATGAACCAATAAAAAATTGACTTTTTTTTCTATTGACTCCCGCAGTACTCTCCCATATAATTTAAAGATTATCCTTGCCAAATTATGATACATTATGCAGTGGCACGAGTGATGTTATTTCGATATAAATAACAGTTGACTGTTAGGTGTAACTACCATATTAAAGTTTATTTGAAGAACCTTATCAGAGAGAAAAACATACAGTAATAGAATTGAGATAAGAATAATAAATCCGTCATTTTTGTTATTTTTGATCATCAGATTATAAATCATGGTGGTCAATGCTTTTTTCAAATGTCATTACGTACAATTTTTAAGGGACGTGAGAAAAAAAAAATTTTGCATTTAAACTATTTCATATTAATAATAAAAGGAAACCCCTTTAAAAACAGATTTTATCTTTAGTCTTAAATCGATGATCAGATGTAAATTACCCCCTTTCATATTCCGTTTCCCCCTATTTAATTAATAATTTTTGATTTTTAATTGGATAAATTAAAACTTTAAATTTTTACTATGAAGGATTTACAATAATTTTCTAACTTTATATTTATTAAAAAAATGATGGCGTAATGGATTCAGGAGAATTACTTAATTTTCTTGAAAATGATAAGATTTATTACAAATATTGAATGCATTGAAGATCTTTATCAGAAGTTTTTGCATAAAACTCATAAAAGTGTAATTGATTGATAGGAAGATAGGTTTTTCCTTTCGATTAACCAAACGATAAAATCACGTCAGTATAGTGAGTATACATATATGCATATGTATATATATATATATATATACATACACACGAACGACAAAACAAATCAAAAAAAAAAAGGAAAAAAAAATATCCCTCAACTCAATTCTATTATTAATTCCTATTTTAAAACATGTTTCACCGGTGATTCTACTAAGCTATGATTATGAATATAAAATTACCTAAGCTTTTCTTTTAATATCTAAGTTCTTTTGTCACTCTACATCTTCACTCACCACACCTTCTATTAATACTAAATATGAGGAGACCCGTCTGAGACTTCAATTGAAAGTCATAGAGAATTATAATACTAAATATGAGGAGACCCGTCTGAGACTTCATTCAAAAGTCATAGAGAATTATAATACTAAATATGAGGAGACCCGTCTGAGACTTCAATTGAAAGTCATAGAGAATTATGATATTAAATATGAGGAGACCCGTCTGAGACTTCAGTCGAAAGTCATAGAGAATTATAATCCTAAATATGAGGACTTCATCTGAAGTCCGTCAGCAAGCCATAGAGAATTATAATCCAAGCACCACCGAGCGTTTATGTTCGCCCAGAGTTCATCAAATACATACCGCAACGGCCGCTATTTTTACCTCCAGGAAATAATCCAACCAAGATCGTTTACGAATGTCATGCTCCTGGCTCACGAGCTTGGCTAGGATACCCAAAACCCAATATTATAATGATAACCCCGAGATTTGTAAAGGCAGACATAGCTAGGTCACGACCGACGCTAATAAAGTTCATGGCTAATGACCAAGAACTTTAATAACAAAAATGACAACAAAATGACAACAAAAATGACAACAAAAATGACAACAAAAATGACAACAAAAATGACAACAAAAATGAAAGCCAGCGAGCTAAAACGAAACAGATGAACAGCCCATGAGCATTCGAACATTTATACTTAGTAGACCGGAGACCATGTTTCATTAAAAGAAATTAACAAAATTCAGAACCTTTTTTTTTTTAATAATGTTAGTTCAGGAGCGCGTCTCTAGAACATAATAACATTAGCTAGATTTCAAGAACACATATAACCGATAGTGAGATTTGAAGAACATATATAACCATCAGTGAGATTTTAGTCTCAAATTAGTGAGACTGGGTGTTTGTTGCAAAATAACAAAAAATAGCAAGTTAACACCGTTAAATGGTAGAAACATTTAGTACAGTAGGTTGCCTCGTGCACCTACAATTTCAATCAGCAGGTGTACAGTGATTCAGAGTTAAATCAATTGCTGAAATTATGAGATTAATCCTGTACTGGTTCCGTATTAGTCAATTGCTGCAATCATCCGGTTAAGGATTTAAATATTACAAATAATATGTTAAGAGGAATATAATACAATCCTCTGGTAAGAAGGATATAATACAAATAATACTCCGGTAGGAAGTAAGAAGAATATAATACAAATAATCTCCGGTAGGAGGATTATAATACAATCTTCGAATATTAATCCATTGCCATTTAAAATTTAAATATAAATATATAATACAAATAATACTCCGGTAGGAAGTAAGAAAATATAATACAAATAATCTCCGAGTAGGAGGAATATAATACAAATAATCTCCAGTAGGAGGATTATAATACAATCTTCGAATATTAATCCATTACCATTTAAAAACTTTAAATAATATAATACCATTTTGTAATACTTTGAATACTTTGACATCCAAGAAGAGGTGTCGTCATTCCTAGGAGTAATTAAATTACTCGTTTATTTTGTTTTTTTACTGGGGGTTTATTTTACTGGGGGTTTACCGTGACATCCAAGAAGAGGTGTCGTCATTCCTAGGAGTAATTAAATTACTCGTTTATTTTGTTTTTTTACTGGGGGTTTATTTTACTGGGGGTTTACCGTGACATCCAAGAAGAGGTGTCGTCTTCCTAGGAGTAATTAAATTACTCGTTTATTTTGTTTTTTTACTGGGGGTTTATTTTACTGGGGGTTTACCGTGACATCCAAGAAGAGGTGTCGTCATTCCTAGGAGTAATTAAATTACTCGTTTATTTTGTTTTTTTACTGGGGGTTTATTTTACTGGGGGTTTACCGTGCCATCCAAGAAGAGGTGTCGTCATTCCTAGGAGTAATTAAATTACTCGTTTATTTTGTTTTTTTACTGGGGGTTTATTTTACTGGGGGTTTACCGTGACATCCAAGAAGAGGTGTCGTCATTCCTAGGAGTAATTAAATTACTCGTTTATTTTGTTTTTTTACTGGGGGTTTATTTTACTGGGGGTTTACCGTGACATCCAAGAAGAGGTGTCGTCATTCCTAGGAGTAATTAAATTACTCGTTTATTTTGTTTTTTTACTGGGGTTTATTTTACTGGGGGTTTACCGGTTAACATTTTTTATTTTATTTTTTTTACTGGGGGTTTATTTTACTGGGGGTTAACCAGTTAACATTTCTGAGATGATAAATTGATAATTATCATTTCGTTGAACTTAATTAGTTCGATTCTTACTTTACTTAGACTAGCCTAGTAAATTTTTTTTCAAATTCAAAGATGCAGGCATCAATTATGATATTATGTAATACTAAGATCCCGTTAAGAATTTAAGTAAAATAAATTAAGATAAATAACTTTTTCTATTTATTTGTGTTGTTGTTATCTTGTCATAAACCCAACTAGCGATTGTCTTTGGAACACGTAAAAATTCGTCAGATATAAAAAGTATGAACGAATGAATTATTTATTTACGTATTTATGTTTTTGTTGTTTTTTGAAATCCATGATGTGAAGTTGTCTTTAATATCATTTCCAAATGAGCCATCCACTTCGACTTATTTACATCCCAAATAAAGTTTTAATTTCTGATTAAGAGTAAATTCTCTTACAGTATATGAGCCTGATTCCAAAGAACGATTAGTTAAACCGCTCCAGATGTTAAATTATATTGCCCGTTTGTATGTACGGTACATGACCAAAATTATCTTAAATTAAGGAGTGACTTTGATAAGGTGCTTACAAACATGCTTACTTTACACCAGTGATGTGCCCTTGGAAGATTGGAAGCAATATTGGAAACACCTTTGGAAAGATTGGAAGCATAATTTTCTAATAAAGCCATTTGGATTGTACTATGGAAGCATAAATGCACATCACTGCTTTACACCTATTCTGAGCTTTCAGGAATAGAATTTTAGAACATTTAAAAAAAAATCTAAGAATTTTCATTCTTTTGAATTTAAATTTAATGGTTAAAAAGACGGTTACTCTAGGGAGATCCCGGTATGACGATAATGAGTATGATATGGCCTCGTATAGATTTTAATATGAGAGTGTGATACAACGATGATATGACCCTTGTATGACGATAATGAGTATGATGTGACTTCCGTTGTACGTATGCTATACGGTATATTTTAATACGAGATTGTAGCACCATACCCAACGGTACAACGATAATGAGTATGATATGACCTCCGTTGTATATATGCTATTGAAATTTTAATACGAGATTGTAGCATCATACCAACGGTACAACGATAATGAATATGATATGACCC
The DNA here is from genome assembly GCF_026210795.1 of Rhizophagus irregularis. Taxonomy (NCBI): domain Eukaryota; kingdom Fungi; phylum Glomeromycota; class Glomeromycetes; order Glomerales; family Glomeraceae; genus Rhizophagus; species Rhizophagus irregularis. The sequence goes on along the minus strand of NC_089436.1, from coordinate 802,308 downwards.
TCGTTGTACGCGGTATGACGATAATGAGTATGATATGACCTCCGTTGTATATATGCTATTGAAATTTTAATAGAGATTGTAGTACCATACCAACGGTACACCGATATGGTATGGTCAAAGATGTATACTGTATAGCATTTTAATATGAAAGTAGGTACCATACTAACCATACATACCAGTTTTTAATACCATACCATATATATGTTGTGCGTCAGATGTCGATTTGCGTCAGATGACAACTGCATATTTTAAAGAAGGAAATTTCCACCAATATGAATCCGAACGTGTTGAAATTTTAGCATTATAATATATTTAAAAATGTGATGAACTAATTTACTTAGGCAATAAAGGCACATTAAGACTGAAAAATTTTATGTTTAATTATAGCTAAAACTTTGAATAACATTATATATCTGCAATATATAATTCAGCATTAATGGTATTTACTTGAAATTTTCAGGATATACGCAAATAATTATGATGCACAGATTTACTTATAAAATAAAAGACAATTTAATTAATAAATAAAGATGTTTACTTATAAGAAACTATTCAAAATTGGCATCTGACGCGCGTCAGCTGTCATCTGACGCAAATCGACACCTGACGCACGGAAGTCATATATACTCATTCATTCAACCACCTGGCCCTATAAAAAAAATTCTGGAAAAAACTCCTATAAATGATCTAGTTTTCATTCCGAAGAAACTCGGACACATGATCATTTTTCTGAAAAAATTTTTATAAGGCATGGTATTAAACCTAGATCCTTTATTACCATGATTTATACTTAGTCTTTAAAACGGAAATATTTTAAGCAGTGTTAAATGGTAATACATTGATCACAGTCACAGATCTAATACTGTGTACAATTTTATTATATGCATTTGCTCATCTTCATAGTTCATATATTCCGCTTGGATGATTTTACCATCATCATATTCTTCTCCATCGTCCAAAGTACTTTTCATACTATCCACTTTTACAATGTCTCAAACTTATCACGCCTATACAAAAATTAATAGAGCGTACTGTATGTAAACTGAAATTGAACCCATATAAAGTTTAATATTTAACTTGTTTTTTTAAGTTTTAAACTACTGTAAGTTCATATAACAAATAATATCGATCAAATTTCAACCGCGGACTGATTTATATAAAAAATAATTTTATGTATCAATTATACACATCATTGATAGTTGTTAACTCATCGAAATAATAACGGTACCAGGACGCTCGTTGTATGTATGGTATAGGTTTTATTATTGCCTATACTGTATAGTTAGTTATACGGTATATTTTTAGGGGGTTAGGATCAGGTATAGGATTTGGGTTAGAATTAGTTAGGATTAGGGTTAAAGATTTGGGTTAAAAATTTGACTTTAAATATTAAGATGACTTTAAATATTAAGATTTGAAGTAACTATTCAGCATAGATAAAAAATTATACTGTATAAAATAAAAAACTATACCATACATACAATAAAGGTTACTCAATTAATAATATCCATTTGTCGGAGTTGCTTAAACCATTTTTTTCCAAATAATGATGAATAAAAATAATAACTAATTTTATCGGCTCTGAATTTGGCCGGCGCTAAGAAAAATTCACTACGCGACATTTACCGTATAGCGCTGCATACAGTACCCCCTTGTAATAGTACCCCTTCAAATAGTACCGGGGTATTATTCAAATTCACATTCGGTACTAATCAAAATTCGATTTTGAATAATACCCCGGATACTAATCATATTCCGACTTGAAAAACTAATCAAATTTTCAAATTTTATGTACTAATTTATTTAGTACCCCCCCCCCCCCCCCCCCCCCCCCTCCTCCTCCTATAGTATCCCCCGTGAATAGTACCAGGGGTACTATATGCAGCGCTATACGGTAATAACGCCCAGAATTACTTGGAGGGTGATTCAAATACAGTCACGTGATTTATGTACTTAATGCTAAAAATAGATATATAATTCTCAATTTACAATCATCTTAATGTAGGACTCCGCTTATAACGTACAGTACAAACTCCGATATAACTAACATTTTTGAAAAATATCGCCATATCATACTTATACCAATATAAATGATTGAACGGTTTTGTTACAGTATATCTTCTGACAGTCTTCTGACCCACACTTTTTTAGGTATTCTACAAGTGAGAGTGTGGAACCACAATTTGACTCAATAATTAAATTGACCCAATAATTATCTATATCATTATTGAATGCAAACTCGATATCCTATTCTATATGTGATGACAAATTAAAAATAATAATAGTTTTTCAAATTTTCATAATACTATAAAAACTGCAAATATTTAAAAATCATATAAAATTTGCTTTGTATCAAACGAACTTTATAAGTAAATTTTACAAAGTAACTTACATTAAAAACCAAATTCACCCTATAAAAATTTTTTTTAGAAAATTGATCACATATCGAAGTTTTTTTCGGAATGAAAACTAGAAAAATGATCATTTATCGAAATTTTCCCCAGAAATTTTTATAGGGTTAGCACTCGAAAACAATACTTCTGACGGAATCAACATACATGTATATTAATCTTCGAGATCATTATCTATTCTTCTTTTGAAATCACCAACATCATGTTTCATACTAGGAGCTCACCCGAATGGACCCGAATTTATTCAAGTATAACAACGGATAATAATTCAAATAATTTTAGTAATCAAAAAAAAAAAACTGACAAATTATCGAATATCATTAATTACAACAATCTTTCAACAAAAATTGACATGCTATATATAAATATTACTGTATTAATAAGGTATAAATATAACGTATAACTTTCTTTATTAATAATCAATGCATTGTTTTATTAAAAAATTCCGAATCAATTCAAATTTAAGGTTTTAATATTAGTCAGCAGATTTTTTTTGTCAAATTTTCAAATCGTAATTCCGAATCGTAACTTTAAAAAATTAACCAACGAGAATTACGTAAAATTACAAACGTTTTAAACGAGTCACAATGGTAAATGTATGTACATAATGCATTATGATGTCAATGATAAATATTAAAAAACAATGTTAACGTTTGAAACTTTAAATCATATAAATCATACGAGTTTTTTTTTTATTTGTATTTGTAAAAAAAATAAAAAAAAATTTTTTTCATGTCTCAAGTTTGAATACTAAAAAAAAAAAATAAAATAAAATTAAAAAAAAAACATTTAGATTTTCACCAATAATAAACAGATTTCCCCACCTAAAGTTTTATTCAATTTTATTTGTTGCAAATGACTTTTATTTCAAAAGTGAAAAAAAACGAATCAAAAACATATCAAACATAAAGCATAAACATTTAATTTAATTATGTTTTTTTTTTGTTTTGATTCATTATTGTAAATTCCTGAAACTGTACAAAAATATAAATGTGGCTTTGTTTGTCTAATGATATTCTAAACATGAAATCATGAAATCATTGAGTCATGCGGAAAAATAAAAATTCCTGTCTCACAACCTGCCGGGTAGAATCAAAAAGTTTGGTAAAAAAGTTTTATTTGTTTTTTTTAAAAATAAAAAAATAAAAAAAAGGGTATATAAAAAAAAAGTTCTCGAAATTATATATATACATATATAAAATTATATAATAACTAATAAATAATACAATGATCCCTTTTTGAAAAATAATAATCCGAAATTTTGTACGTTGAAAACACGTGCACGTGACATAAAGTATCCCGGGCAACCCAAAATCATTTTCAAGTGTAACAGAAAGGAATTCTTTATGCAGAATTGCAGACCCTTTTTTTTTTTGTGTAAGATACATTAATACCGATATAAAGTGATCAACTTTTGGTGTAAGTCATAAGGTTAGAATTTTTACAAACATATGATAGAATAGTATTAAAATTTGGGTAAATTTATTACCAATCCTAATAAAATATAATAATATTGTTTGTGCTTGCACATATTTTTTTAAAAAAAGCGAATAATTTTGATATTAATATTATCATTTAATCTACTCTTATTATAAAGTCCTTTTTGCACAAATTTAGTAATCGAAAATTTTAAAGGTGTACCATGTTATGAAAAAATTTGGCGTAATGTACCACTAAATGATTTCGTTATTTTTATTTTGAACTATAAAATCATTTATTATTATAATGGGTTAAATGGGATAATAAGAAGTCGCCACATATGTGTTAGTATGTATGTATGTATGTGTTGTATATATGTATATATTGTATGTTTTATCTGCGTCTGTGTGTACATTCACTGTATGTATACTGTATATAGAAAATAATAGTAATAATAATAATAAAATATTTTTTTGTAAAAAGAAAAAAAGATCAAAAATATCTAATATAAATATCTAAAATATCTAAAATATTTTGACAGATCTAAACTTAAACTGACTAGTTCCTTTTTTCAATGATTACATAACTATATATTTTTATAATTCTTGATTACTTAATTTTATTATGTATAAACCCTCCGTCATTTAATTTTATTTTTAAAGATAAATAATGTCGGTCAAAGTATAATCGGATATTCCGTGAAAATCCAATCGTAGAATTTCGGTAATTTCGGTTATCAATGAACCCATGATCTTTTTTTTTTTTTATAATCATGTTTTTTTTTACGCCAAATTTCCAATTTCTTGATATAAAGTGATTTCAGCTTAAAAGAGAATATTTAATTTAACACATAAAAAAAAATGTGGTATATAATTATTAACTGTAATCAATTGACGAAAAGTGGTTGAACCCAATTCGTACTTATATCGTACTTGTATCGTACTTGTATCGTACTTACATAAATGGGGTGCGTTTATTTATTTAAATAAAAAGCGGATACGAGAACCATTACAAAGTTTCCAAGAAAAAAAAAAGAAAAATATGGTTTTTTTATTTTGTTATCCTTTTTTAAATTATCCTTTTAATCTATTGGACAATGAATGATTTTTCAACTGTATAGTATGATTGGAAGGTCGGAATATACGCGAAATATTAAAGTTTCATAAGTAATCAAGTAATCAAAATAAAAGAAAGTTAAAATAAATAAATAAATAAGTTTCGATCATTTTCAAATTTAAACAAGAAAACAATTTTCCATATTTCATAAGGGTAATACAACACCGTAAATTAAAATAATTTTACGCGTAAAATTACGCGCAATAAGTTTTTTTTTTTTCAAAAAATAAAAAATTTACGACTGGATTCTTAAATTTTTTTTTTATTTGTTTATGGTTTGTACAAAAAGATTATCACATCTCATGTTATACATTTTCATTGTCAGCGTATCTTTCAAAAAGTGATCATCCCCAGTATGTGAGACGTGATTTGCATAATGTAACACTTAATTTATTATGTGTATATTCGGTTGATAAATATAATAATAAATATAATAAAATATAATAAATATAATATTAAAGTATTAATTAGTTTTTTTTTATTTTCATTTATATTTTATTTGTTTATTTCTTTCCTTTTTTTTTTAAAAAAAAATATGATGTTATTACAAATGAAAACTTAATTGGAACTGAACAAGAACCTCTCAATAAATATCCTAAATAAGGCTTATTTGTTAATATGTAAGAAAAAAAAAGTAATTTATTATTTTGCGGGGGAATTTGTAAGCTGAAGCTGTCATTAATCTAATTGATAATCATTACAAGTCTATAAAAAGTGTATCAAATCATGTGTAATCTACAGCTAATCATTTATTATTAAACAGGCCATTGATTTTGATTCGCCATAAATTTTTTTTTTTTTTGAACTTTCGATTGCACACATACAAGTACAGTATACATAGTACACGTATAATAGATACACGGAGATTTTCAGTAAATGTATCAAGGAGTTCAAAAATAATGATAAATAAAGGATAGATTTTTTTTTTGAATGAACAACTAAATTTGTATTAGTATATTCGAATACGATACCAATTGCAAATTATCACAAAAGTACTTCATTTGTTTAAACGAAAGTTTTTTTTTTTTTGATTGAGATTTTGGCTCAGGTTGGTACTGATTTTTAGTGAATTTATTATATAAAAAAAAAATAAAAAATAAAAAAAATAATAATAATAATAATAATAATAAATAAATAAAAATTATAACAATTCAGGGTCTTTTTTTTTTTTATCAAACAACCAATTATATTTATCTTTTTAAATTATTATAATTTCATAAATATTTATAATCATGAGTTGTTGTACGATATTACAAGATCAATCTTTAACTTTTTTTTTTTATTTTTAAAGTTTTTCTTTCCTTGGCGGTTAACTAATTGTTTCGGAATATATATTCATTTTTCCGTTTTTTTTTTGTGATATTATTTTAATAATATATGCGTTATGCGAAATATTACAGGTTGATTGTTTTTTCTTTTTTAAAAAGAAAAAAGAAAGAAAAAAAAAGCAGGGATAAATTTTTTAATTATATAATTATTATTATGTATATATTGTAAACTTTGTAAAACACAACATAATATACAGATTATTTATTAATTTTAATAGTGCAAAATTCTAAATTCTTTCAGAATATAAAAAGTAATGCAAAGTAGATCACACATAGGACTTTATAACAGTTTGAATGACTACTTAAAAGGAATATTAAATTTCTGGTTTTTATACCGGGCACTATGATTGGAAAGTGGAAACCAATCATGTCCCATTTATTGGGAAAATAAACTTACTATACTTAGTGTCCTCTAAAATAATTAAAAATATGCAATCACAAATAATATTTACGAAGGTAAAAAAAAAATTTTTTTAGTTTAAAAAGAGAAAATATATTAAATAAAAAAAAATAAATAAATAAAAAAAAATATATATATATATATATATTTTTGGCTTTAAATAAATTTTTTTTTTAAAGTTTAAATATTTTGCGGGATACAATAAAACAAACTTAATAGTAAAATAACTCTTTTTTTTTTTTATTTATTTATTTATTATTATTACTATTATATTATTGTACATTATATACAAGTTAAATTAGAGTATTTATTTATTTTTTTTTCTTTTTTCTTTTTTTTTTTACTGCTTCACTCCCTTTCAAAATAGGTTTATGCCGTATATATTATACCTATTGAATAATAAAATAATATCAGTTATTTTGAAATAATTAACATAAAAAAAAAATATTTTTTTTTTCTAATATAAATGCCCCAACATTTCATCATGAAATTTTTTTTTTAAAAAATAAAAAATAAAAAGTTAGTCAACTGCCTTTGGTTCTTTTATATATAATTTTTTTTACTATTCCTTTCGTTTTTTTGGTTTTCATATTTTTTTTAGAAAAAAAAAATTCTTTTTTTTTTTTATAAAAAAAAACTTCTCGCTCTTTCGAAATCGTTTGATTTGTTGAAAAAGAAAAAAAAAATTATATATATATTTTTTTCCTTTTTCTTTGTTTTTCATATCTAATAATCTCGTCATTTTTTTTTTCCTTCCCCCCTTTTTTTTACCTTTAAAAATTCGATATTCCTCTCACCTCTTTTCATCACGAAAATTTAAGAATAATTTAAGATTTACTTTTTCATATTACGATAAAATATTTTTTTCACTCCATCATTATAGATCATAAAAATGGGCAACGCGTTGAGAAGATTGAATACAAATTCAATCAGAGACGAATATAATGGACGTAGGAGACCTGCTTGTTTAGGACAAGATCCACAAACTACCCCTACTAGTTTTGGTAGGAAATTTATTATTGCCAGTAAATCTAGGAGCGGTGAAATGAAATATCCTTTACCGGCAACTACCGAAGAAAAAAAAATGTGGCTTGAAGATCCACATTATTTAATAAGGCATTTGTGGCAAAATAATTTCTCTTCTCCTGTTGAAGAAATTCTTAAAAGAGGTGGCGCAAATGTATTAGATATTGGGTAAGTATATATTATACACATCATACATGTATATATATAATATTTATAATATTAAATTAATTAAATTAAAATTTATTAAACATAGTTGCGGCGCTGGTACCTGGTCGTTAGAAATGGCCAAACATTACCCTGAAAGTAATTTTATAGGGGTAGATATAGCACCAATATTTCCAACAAACCACCATGAAAAAAATTTAAAATTTTCCCTCGGAAATATAATCGAGGGTTTACCCTTTGAAGATAACACATTTGACCTCGTATTCGCAAGACTGGTAGGGGATTCATTTTCCCAAAAGGAATGGGAAGAAACAGTCTTGCGAGAATTACTTCGTCTTACAAAGTCCGGTTCTTGGTTAGAAATCATGCAAAATGATTCGGAGCTTTCTAGATGTGGTAAAAATTTAGAAAAAATGAATCAAGCCTGTAAGTAAAAATTGTTCATTTACTCATTAATTTATTGTGACACATTTCTCATAAACGTTTCATAATTTATATTAGTGCTTGCAATAAATATGAATAATTCAATTTGTGAGAAATTCGAAGATTGGTTACTTGGTGATAACCAAGTTTCAAGTATAAATCATGAAATTGCTATTTCTCCAATTGGAACGTGGGCAGGTAAAACAGGAGAGTTTGGGGTTTCCTACATACGCCATCTTTCATCCAAGATGAAGCAACAGATAATGTCCCATCTTAATATAACAGAGGAAGAATATGATAATATGATGGAAATGGCAGAACTGGAATATAATCAGTTTACAACGTTTAGAACTTCCCATAGATTTATTGCTCAAAAAAAATAAATCTTTGATTACATCAGATCTTTTATATATTTTTATATTTTTATATTTTCAGCAGGATAATTTTTTAGGTGGTTTTTTTTTGTTGTCATACATTATTTTATTATTAATTTTTTAAATCATTATTCATAATTTATTATATATATAAGTTTTTATCCTTCTAAATAATTTAATAAGAGAGAGAAAATATATGTTTTGTATCTATTTTTTTTTTTTGCTTTATTTTTATAGCAAGAAAAAAAAAAGAGAGAGATAAGAAAATTTTTTATAGATATCAATATGCATCATTTTTTAACATTAAGGAACTCCAAATAATTTACAATTAATATAATATGAGATAATATGAGACTCTTTTTTTTTAAAAAAAAAAAACTGGTTTTTTTTTATGTATACAATAAATATTCGATTATATGGTTACAAATATTTATTTAAAGTTATTTAAGTGTATGAGCTATGGCCAATTTACCATGTGAAGTATTAAGGCGCGCAGATCAACCACCCATATTAATATATATTAATACCAGGTTATTGGTTAATTTAAATATTCTTAAAACTTACGTACAGTACTTACGTACTTCTTATGTCTTATGTAACGTATTTTAATTATAATGTTTAATTTACATACAACGTTTTTATTGACCACTTTTACACAAAATCTCCAAGTTACCAAAGTAAATGTAACGCTTTTTATTGACCACTTTTGCACAAAATCTCCAAGTTGCTAAAGTAATCCTCCTACTAAAAGTAATTTTTTTCAAATCCTAATGCTTATGTGCTTAATTTACATTCAACTTTTGCATCCTATTTATAGTAATCTACCCATGTAAGGTATCTTTATCTCAAAATCTCCAAGTTTCTAATTATTATAAATGTATTTTTCTAATGATTGTAATATTACACATTGACAGCCAATAAAATCGATATAAATAAGGTTTTTTATTACTATTATATCAGATAAACAAGGATAAAAACAATAGTACAAAAACAAATAATAATAAAAAAAGAGATTTTTTTCATTAACAAATAAAGTTTCTTAAAAAGAAAAGATATATAATAAATATAATATACTCTTCTAAGATAAATGGCGTATTGACCGCATGTAGGATTGGAGGTTATTAAGGTTAAATGTAAATCCTATCATGTACATTGAATTGATTGTTTATATTCGGCATAATAAATAGATGTACCCAAAATTGTTAAATCTTTTTGGGAGAAAAGAAAAAAGGATTTTGGTTGGTTCGTCATTGAAGGTTTATAAAGTTATTGTCCAGGGATTTTTCTTTTGGGAATTTATGATATAATATTATTATTATAAGTTAAAATCAATAACTTTCCATTTATTCATTCATTCATTAGTTTTCCTCGAATTAGCTGTTAAAACTACGTTCTTTGTTAAATTTATAGTTCTATAACCTTAAAAAATATTTACCCAATCATTTAATAACAAAACCTTCCCAAAAAGAGTAATGACAAAAATATTAATAATTAATTTGGTCAATTTAATCGGTTTAAAGTACATTAATAATTTAATTTTCATATTCAATCTGCAGTGTTCAATTATCGTTATTTATATATAACAGTATAATATTTATTTTATTTATTTATTTATTTATTTTAAATTAAAAAAATTCTTTTTTTTTTTTTTAAAACAGTCTGGGAAAAATTGGAAAAACTTTGTATTGGATGTATTGGATGTATTGGATATTTAAATTAAAAAAAAATTGTTTTTTTTTTTTTTTTTTACTTCTCGAATTTTATTTTTATTTATTTTTACTTTTTTTTGTTTTTATTTTTATTTTTTATTTTTATTTTTATTTTTTTTATTTTTATTTTATTTTATTTTTCATTGCATGAAAAAAAAAATCGAAAAAAGACCAATTATTTAAATTATTCAAAATAATCCATGTAATAAATATTTACGTACGCCTCTATTTGTTACAATTTTAAGATTCTTTCTTTTTTTTTTCACATTAAAAAAATCTTTTTTTTTTTGATAATGAAAAATCCAACATAAATTCGGTTTAATTTGGAAATTCTCCCTGCATTTTAAGAATATATTTTACGATAAAATGATTTTTTTTCAATCCTTTAAATTACGTGCAGGAAACAATTAAATATTTATTTATTGTATTTATTGTATTTATTGTATTTATTGTATTTATTGTAACATAAAATAACATATCTTATAAAAATCTTATAAATCTTATTAAAAAAAAGAATCGAAGATTTTAATCAAAATATTCCGTTGCAGGAGGTGAGACTATTTTTGTTGGTTTTTTGTTTTACGTTTAACAGCTTAAATCGGAAAAATCGGAGTTAAACGGATATTTAAAATTTTTTTTTTTAAAAAAAAACAAAAAAATAAATAAATAAATAATAAACCTTTAATAAAATTTTTTAATAATGTATGAGAGAAATGATTTAAGATTATTAATATTATTTATTTTTATTTTTATTTTTTTTTATATTTTTTTTTTGTTTTTTATGATTAAAGATTTTATGTTCCTTCCCCTTAAAAAAAATTGTTTGTTTCTCTTGTTTGTTTCTAATTTTAATATACATTTTAATTAAGTTAATTAGAATTAATTAGGTTAATTAGGTTTTAATTATCTTTTATGACGAAATCCGGAAAAACCCATTATTGGTCGTTTGGATCGACAAAAAAATGTTGTGAAGCCATGTTTTTTTTCCTAACATCTATAAATTTTAAAAAAAAATTTTTTTTTAAAACAAAGGATTTCATTAATTAAATTTTTAAAATTAAATGCATAAGGTTTTCTTTGTTTAATTATATGCGTAGATGATAGATAGATGGATAGATAAATATATTCTATTTATATATTTTAAGTTTTTTCTTTTCGAATTAATTCTAGGATGGAACACAAAAAGAAAAATGTCAATGCATATATAAATTAGGAGCAGTGAATTTCTGCGAGAAAGATTCATCCTAATTATTTATGTGTTAATTATGCGCATGTATGCATAAACAAAATAAGAAATATTGAACACATGAAATTGTTCAATTTATATTTTCACATTATCTGCAAAATGCAGTGTAAAGAAGAAAAATTATTAGTTTGATATATCTTAAGATTACTGACTGTAATTCGCAATCTTTTTTTTTTTTGAATAAATTTTAATAATTTTTTTTTTTGGTAAATTAATTACTTTAACTATATAATAAAGGATTAAAGAAGAACATCATTAAAGTTTTGTACTCTTGCTTGCATACTTGTTTATAAAAAAAAAAATTTTTCTAAAAATGGATTAATTAAAAATTATTTTTTTTAAAAAAAATTTTTTTTTTTTTCTTTTTTTTTTCAAAAAGAGTAAAAATAAATAGAAATTATTATCATTTATTGAAAAATTCCAATTTTATTCTTAGATTATGCATTGTTGTTATATTATGAGTATTCGGGATCTTCACAATCTCTATTATTACAATTACAAATTTAAACGAGGATAAATTTTTGACGGAATAACCGGTGTATTTCCGTCATACCTTATGATTCTTTTTGAAATTGTAAGGTTTTTGAAATTGTAAAATTTTTTCGTATGAATTTCCTTTTTTTGATCATAGCTGCCCAATTTCATCTTTCAGGCACATCCTTGCATGGAATGGTCCGAGGTCCGAACTTTATGATTGAATGGGACAGAACGGAAATGTTAAAATTCTACCGGGGAATTGTCCTACCACATGATGGTTTCATCACGTGAAATTCTTTACTTGTCATTTACATAATTTTTATTTTTTTTTTCGTTCAAATACCTAAATGGCTTGTGTCATATTTGTGCCGATCAAAAAAATCATATCGAAATCCACATGATAACTAATAATTTCTTTTGATCCGCAGCGAATATCGCCGAATATAAATGAATTTAATTGATACACAATATAAATTAATAAAAGATCGATTAACTTTTTTTTTTTGAACCCACGTGTAATAAGTACAAATTCTTAAAAGTGCATAATAATAATAATCAAAATATTTAATTTTAATTCGAAAAAATCAATATATTGCCTAGTATATATAAAATTTTTTTTTCTTTTTTTCTTTGAATTTCTGATTGCATTCAATTTTATGTTTTACCCGTTTTTTTTTTTTCACCCCTGAAACCTTAAAAAAAAATAAAAGGAAGAAAAAAATTATCTTTTTTGAGAAAGAACATGATCACAAATTACTCTTGTCATACATTTGGGTGGAAAAAAAAAAATTTTTTTTTTCGATACACACATACAACTTATGTTTATTTTGTATATACAGTATATAATATGTATGTGTATACATATATATATAAATGTGTATATATAATGTATATATATAATGTGTGTATATATATAATATATATAATGATATAATGTGTGTATATATATATAATTATAATAATAATAATAATAATAACAATAACAAATAATAAATTTTTTTTTTTTTAAAGTTTAATATTAATGAATATTAAAAAGGTCAAATTATTTTTTTTTTATTAAATCTTTTTGTTATTAAAAACGAAATTATAATTGGATTCATTAATTTTAAATGATTCCACTTTTGTAAGAATAATAAAAAAAATTTTTTGTTATTAGAACAATAGAAAGAAAAAAGATTTTTTTATTTGTATAATAGAAAAAAATTAAAAAATCAAGACTAAACTCAAATGAGGATATTCATTTCTTTTTCTTTGAAAGAAATAAGGTTCTCGATTGAAAAAAATGATTCGTTTACTTTTTGTTTCTTTGATACAAGTTTTTTTTTTTTGAAAACAATTTAACCGCAATCTATTTTGTAGATCAAAAAACTATTCGAGCAAAAAGGAAGTAGATTTTTTTTTTTAAGAAGTCACAATCTAGACCAGAATACTTTAAAAATAAAGTTTTTGTTATTATTTTCAAAAAAGTTATTCAAGGTATTCATTTATTCATTTATTCATTTATACATTTTATTTATGTATTTATTTATTTTTATTTTTATTTTTATTTTTATTTTTATTTTTTTATCTTATTATTATTCATCTTTTCTTTCTTTCTATTTTTATTTATTTTATTATATATTTTTTATTATTTTATTTTATTTTATTTCATTCTATCTCCATTTCATTTTACTTTTATTTCTTCATTCGCTAAGTTAAGTTTTTTTTTATTGTGCAAATTTTCTTTGTACACAAAAAATTATTTTTTTTTTTTTTTTTTTTGTGATTTTGTAAATCTAAATAAATAATAAAAGTTATTGAGGGGGATTGGGTTGTATTTGATTGTTTATTGAAATACAAATTAAACCTAAAAAGTTATATGTATATATATTGTATATAGTTTATATAGCATATATGGCGATTCTTTTTTCGCATCACGTCACAATAATCATACGCTCTTCATACTCTTTCGTGGTAATGATAATCAAAAAAAAATTTTGATTTATTCCAACAATCAAGATTTAAAACTGGTTTTATGCATAAACAATAAATTCTTTCTAATCGAATGAAAAAACGCAATCGTTATTGATGTATCTCATCGATTAAATAATAATATAATAATAATAATAAATAATTTTTAAAACATTTTTTTTTGGGAGTTAAAAAAAAAACCACCAATCTTTTGATACAATTTCCTCCATACAATTTCTTTATTATAGAAAGATTTACCATAATATAATATTTTTTTAATTAGTAATTTTTTTATCTGGTTTAAACTATTAACTATCTCTTAAATGGGTATATTGAATCAATTATCTTTTTTTGTTAATAAAGCGTTGATACATTACACGATTACAGTAAATTAAGTGTTCAAAAAGTACATAAGGAATATAAGGAATCTTATGATTCGAAAAAAATAATAATAATAATAATAATTATTATTATTATTATTATAAATAAATATACAAGTTATAAATATAATTTATAATAACACGTATAAAATCAAAAAAAAAAAAAACTTGTCAGGGAACCAAACCTTAGGCGGCTAGTATTTCACGGGATACCGATCATTTTGCCGGTCGATCTGGCGGAAAAAACTGTAATAGCAGATAGATAGGGGCTATACATAACCTTGTAATCAATTACCTTGTAATCAATTTTATACAAGTAACATAAAAAAAGAAAAAAAAATCATGTATATACACAAGTTTTCCGAAAAATTTGTTTCGGATATTATCGGCTGTCCCGTAACATTATACATTTATTTTATTTTATTGGGCTCATAAATGTTTTTTTTTTATTTTTTTTTTTAAGCCTAAAAAAATTTCGGATACCTTTAATTAAAATTATTCTCTAAAATAGACTAGATCAAATTTATTAAAAGTAACACCAAAATAAAATTTATATTACATTCGGCTGTAACATTTATTATTGTTATTATTGTATATGAGTTTAATTGTAATTATTTTGCAGGATATTTATTTTGATTAAACTGCGACTTTTTTTTTTTCACTAGTCCAAAGAATTTATAACTGTAATAATTATACGTAGTAAAAAATTGTACATTATTCGGTCGGATATTCCGTTTATTCAATGATTATTAGTGGTTCAGTTTAACTTTCTGATTTCAAACATTTCATTAATTTTTGGTTTTGGTTTATAATTATTCGTTCGAGTTAGAGACTTCAAATTCTTTTTTTTTTTTTTTAAAAAAAAAAAAAATTCTTTTCAACTTTAAAAAAAAAAGTTTTTACTAATTAAATGCCAAGAACCAGTTTCCCATAAAACCTGAAGATCTACTGACCCATAATTTCAAAAAATATTTTTAGTTTTATATATTATTATTATTATTATTATTATTATTAACAAGGTTTTTTAATGAAAATATTCGTACACACATAATAAATAATATTTATAAGATTTATAATATTGCATCACGTTTCCATTTTTAATATATATATTTTTTTTTATTCTTAGAAATAATGTGTAAATCGTAATTCATAATATTTATTTTTGGATGCAATTTAGTGATTAATGCATGGTATTTGTAATTAAAAAGTATAATAATTATATGTGATTATATAGAACCTTTTTTTTTAAAAAAAAAAAAGGTAAGAGCGTGGGTTAACAACTTAACATGGGTTTAAAAGAAAACTATGTACTATACATGTACTATACTTATGATAAATTATGTCTCCAAAAATAGAAAACAGTATATGTCTTTTTATGTTTAATAGCAAAGTTCTTGGATATTATTATAGGTAATAGGATAGAATTAAAATTAATGTGTCTTTTTATGTTTAATAGCAAGGCTCTTGGATATTATTATAGGTAATAGTATTAGCATGTGGCAATTGTGGCATGGTATGGTATGGTGAATGATTGAAGTTCAGAATGGAAAAAAATACTGTATTGTAAAATATTTTGGTATGAAAATGGAAAAAATACTGGGAATCGAATAAAATAAAACAAAACAAAATCCTATATACTGAAAATTAAACAAAAATAAACCAAAATCCTGTATAATATTTTGGTTCATATAAGAATGAAAAAAAAAATGCTATATTGGAAATTGAATAAAATAAAACAAAATCCTATATAATTTTTTGGTATGAAAATGGAAAAAAAAATACTGGAAATTAAGCGATTTATATGAAAATGGATAAAAATACTAGGAATTACTATACTAAAAATTGAACAAAATAAAACAAAATCCTATATAATATATTAGTTCGTGTAAAAATAAAAAAAAAATATCTGTACTGGGAATTGAATAAAATAAAACAAAATTTTGTATAATATTTTAGTTTATATAAGAATAAAATAAAAAAAATACTGGGAATTAAATAAAATAAAACTCCTATTTAATAATTTAGTTTATATGAGAATAAAAAAAAATGCTAGAAATTGAATAGAATCACCAAGTGTTTGATTTTGCATTTAATGGTGACAACATCTATAATAGATTTTTTTTCTGAATGAAATTTATTTCCATGGAGTTATCAATGAACTTAACATTCTTAAAAAGTCCTGAAAGAACTGAATCAACTGGTATTTTTAAATCAGCATTTTGTAGTTAAAGTCACTTGTTAGTATTTAAATATTTAAAGAAAAATCCATAAATCATCAAAATTTGCAACTTCGGGATCTAAATTGAAATCTGTATCATTCAAATTAAAGGCAGAAAAAATTCAGCAAGATTTCTATAATCCTTATCATAATTTAAATTCTCTTCGTCATTAACAACATTATTATTATCAGCTGATTGTCATTTTCCATTATTATCATTTAATAAACAAAATGATAAAATCAGTTCCTCATTCTGATTATTTCTTAATATCTTTTTTTATCATTATTAGGTGAACTTGTTAAGCTAGACATACTAGAGAATAATGAAAATCAATTGGAACTTTATGCTTTTTACTAGCAGGTTAGATTGCGAGTTCAAGTTAATGCTTTTTTCTCATTCTTGGATTAACTTTTTTATCAAAGTAGATAGTGAAAGGAAATTATTTTCGCAGGTAATTAATAAACGTTGAAATTACGCAATGATTATGACTTGTATTATTTCTGTTGTTTATTACAATAATTACAAACGGGCGTTTGAAGATTTTGAGAATCTTCCAAATTTACATGTTAATTTATCATTTAGTGCAACAGCAAGAAATATGCAACATTGTTAAATACAGGTGTAGGGACAAAAGAAATAGTGCACTGCATATTCAAAAATATTGTGCCATGAACGAATTGAAAGAATATTGAACTTGACTTATTAAAACGATATACAACATTGTTTACAGTACGCCATCTATTTGACGGAGGTATTGACAAACGTTTTTCTTCTACAAATAATGCTTTAATGAACCTTCCCTATCACTTAAAACGGTTGATTGTCGAAAAACCCTTTGATCCCGAAGAAGATATAAGCGATGGTTTGATCAAAGTTTCTTTATTGAATTATATGAATTTTTTAATTAATAATCTTATATTAGATATTTATTATTTCTTCACTAGATGAATATATCTCGAATATAATCTTAAAGAAGGTATACCAAAAAAACATGCCGAAGAAAATGTGCCAAACGATTCTGGCTTTTGTAGAGAATTGGCATCAGTATACCAAAAAATGGGCTATGAAGTGGCATTTTTTGAAAGTTCATGTCGATACTATGAACTTATTTGTTTTTCAGTAGAAGATAATGGAATTACTGTAATACACAATATCGTCTGCATGTCAGTGATGTTGTTACCACCATTTCCGAAGAAGAGGGTAAAACTTTTGCGCTTCTGCGATCAATTTTTAGCCATGAAAGGAATAATCGACGTTTTGCCTTTATTGGCCACAAAACCAGTTGCGGCGAACACCCTGTTTGGGGTTTTGGACACAAAGTTTTGGACAAACTTCCCGGAATTGCTCACAGTGTCGGCTATCTCTTCCTTTCTCCTTTTTTTTTTTACTAAATAATAAATTTTGTTCTTTCAAAAACTGATATAAAAATTTTTTCATTCGCTCCTAATCTACCTTTAAAAGTATGAGTTGTATGGCGTCCCTAGAATAAAATAAGAAATGAAGTCTAGAGATTGGAACTGATTGATTAATTAACCGGTTAAGATGGTTAACTAGTTAAGGTATTGTAGAGGACGACTTTATCTAGTGACATTATTTAATTTGGGGCGCAATATTATATTTAATTTTTAGGATTTAGTATTTCATCGATAAGTCCGAAATTACCAATCAAAAGAAGTTAGAATGTCCAGTTTATGGGCTTCGGGATACGCGTCCTATAAGAGAACTTGATACAAATAACACAGCGCATTTTATTCATCATTGTAACGATGATGAATGCATCAGCGGTAGGTTGTCACGATTTTGGGAATGATTTATATATAAAAAACATGTATTTCTTCAAGGCTATATATAATATATTATCACTTCGCTACGAAGTATTATATATTACATGAACAAGTAGCAACAAATCATTTATTAATTCTTTGCAAAGTATTTACTAAATTTTCGTAATAATACTATTAATTTTTGCGATATACAGTATTTACTACATATTTACAAAGTATTTACTAAATTATATTAATAAATTTATTAATTCTTTACGACATATTTACTACATGTTTAATGATACATTTATTAATTCTTTGCGACATATTTTCTATATTCTCACTAAACTTTAAACCGTATTTATGAACTATCTACTATACATTTAAAAATTTTAAACTAATTCGTAACAACTTGTACAATAGATTCTTTATAAACAGTGTCGAAGTCGTGATCGTCTTAATGCGCAGTAACTGCATGTAGACTAATACTGACTACATTTAACTAGTATAGGTTCGTAATTATCATATAGCTCTAATGCATTATTATTGCTGATATATAACCACTATATTATTTAGTCACGATTTGGTCACAATGTATACACGATTTAAAACATTCCTGTAAAGTATTTGAATTCTTGATCGGTAAATTTATTTCATTGTGTATTATGGTAATATGGTAAGACTCTAACAATTTGTACAATGAATTATTACTTTATTGTTATTTTACTTTATTATCGATTTTGTAGTTAGCTTCCAATTTAGCCGGATTCAAAATATAAAGCTAAAAAAACCAGTATCGGCTCACAATATAATGATTAAAACTAACATCAAATATTTCAATCCGACTTGGCTCTTCTATAATAGTTTTGGATTCCATGCATCACTAATTAACAAATCGTGTAAATTTTACGAATACACATCCTACATGAAATGAAGGCTATTTCAAAGTAAATGTCATCTACATAAGAATGATATAGTATCAATTCAAAACGATCATGATAACAGCTATGCGATCATCAAAGCCATTTTCAAGCACAAAGGTAATTATGATCATTACTATCCGTTTATTTATATTGACTGGTTTGCGAAATTAGATTGTCCCCTATTTATTCTCTGGCACAATGATAATCCTCGACGCAAAATCTTTCCTTTAACGGTAGTTGATGAAATCTGAAAGGAATATTTTATCCACGATTTGGATAATAATCGTTATTTAAAAAATGACTTCTTTTTTAAAGCCATTTAGATGAGGGACAAAAGTAGCAATTGTTGAGCAGAAACAGACAACGTTTGATTCGATTTCAATGACAAGCTTGATAAATTGAGATTTATTGAAGAGATTTCAAGTTCAGTGTATATGTAAAAGATTATGAATAATGCCTAGTATTTCCGATGCTAAAGAAATTTACTAATACTAAGATCCCAACCCAGAATGATTAGTTATGATTCTGCGGCTTAATTATAGATCACGTGCCTGTATTGTTATTGGATGTCTACACATTGTGTAACCTTGGAACAACGAGATCGTGCCCCTCGGATCACAGTCAAGCTATAAGTCTGGTTTCTTAGTTAAATATACGGACTAGACTAATGAATATAACAAACACCTCTAGTGAGATACGAAAAATTAATTCCCACGTCATCCAATATTTTAGCGTTTAACAGTGACTGCAACAACTTTCGAGAAAAATAAGACTACACCAATAGTAATGATAAACCCACACCAGTATATACGCTGGACTCATTACCGGAATTATGAAACAATCGTCACTGCGCTTTAGCGCCTTTTGGGAAATACCTGGAGGATAATGATTTGCCAAGAAATTTTGCCAAGAGATTTCCCTGTATAATTTTTTTCGCTTTGCTCAGTCGGAGACTGCTCGAAGAGCAAAAATCATACAGATTTTAATAATTATGTGTTACAATGATCTACGTTATTGTCTTGTAAATCTATGGAAACATTATTCTCTAAGAACGCGGTTCTTAGTCTCTCCAGTTCTATGAGCGTCTTGCCGCTCAACCACGCTCTGTGTTTCATTTTTTACTATTCACTTACATTATCAATTACGTAGATTAATAATAGACAAATGTATACAAAAAAATCTTTAGTCCATTAGGACCTTCAAAGAAGTGAATTTTCGAGGAACGAGGAAAATTATAAAGGGAATCTAGGGAAATTACAGAACGGACTAAACTGTGAAATTTTACCAAGAGATTTTATAAAATCCTTTCTGATCAACAACGAAAAAGAATCACGAAGTGTGTCTACTAGATTCCCGTTCACTACCTTAGGAGGGCTTTAGCCAGCAGAGTTTTCCATTTCATGGACTATTTTTTTACTCGTTCTTCCCGTATACATTTTGCTATTAACCATTTACTTGAATATTGTACATCCAGTAGTTTCAGTGAAACTAGCTATTCCGAAGGAACTCTAAAGAGAAGCTACTACTAGTTCTTAGGGATATATTGTAGAAACAAATGATATTATTAACGTGCTCTCGTCCCACGTTTTCGATAACTAGTTTGAAGAAATTTTTTAGCTGAAAGAAACTCCAAAGAGAAGCGTGTTGGATTGCCCAGTCCAAACTAGAAAATCTCGATAATCCAATACAAACGAAGGCCACATATGCACTATTTTCTACAATCGAAAACACGTGTCTACTCTACATACTATATTGTTCGCCATACAATAATAAATAACATATCACATGAAAAGCTGAAGGATGCTGTTCAGTCAAGTTCCAAAATTCCACCTGATCCTGGTCCTTACTGGAACAAGGAACTCTAGCTTTGACTCGACAATTGGGGATACCCACGTATAACCACCACGAAACGAAGAATTGTAATAGAACGTTACAAATACATGGTTCTCGTTCACAAAGTATATACAGTTAACAAGCAAGCTAAAAAAGAATCTAGTACTATTAATCGGGTATTACAAATAAGAGTATATCCCAATCGACAACAGTCTCAAATTCTTAACGATGGTTAGGATTGTCTAGGTTTCTTTATTAGCCTTATTGTCTGAAAATAATATCATCGTCTTATCTAATGCCATTGGCTTTAGCCACTTCAACATAGCTGGACCGTATTTACAAATCTGTGATGTAAACACGTTTTCATTTACGTATCCCAACAACTGAACTATACAATAACTTCAAAAATCAGCAGTCTGGGAGGAAAGGAAGTTTGCTCGTGCTGTCGTATGGCTTGGCATGTTATTGCGTGGAACGGTTGGTGTTGCGCCAGTGACTATCACCGATGAATCAATAGACGAAGCGTTAACCACAAAAGAAGAGGTATATATATATATATATATATTAAACGGAATGCCGAAAAACAAGGTGTAGTTCATCCTCTTTCGCTTCGATCATTAAAATCGTTGAGTCGAACTATGTCAGTCACTATCACTTTTAGCAAAAAATCTTGGACACTACTAGCAATAGCATTGTTTATGATTGATAATAAAGTCCATCCGAATCATCTAATACAAACAAAGACTACATATCTCTCTGTTTCGATTACCAAATGTCTGTCCTTAGTATATCTGTAATCCAAATAATATTTATCCACTTTCTAGCACGCATGTAAATTATCTGACACCCATATCATTGATACCTATTTATTACGTGGATGTTATCGGATTACTGTATCACTCGCCACTGTTTTTTCCTTCAGTAGAAATGCCTGGAGAATATTGCGAAGCAATGTCTATTCTCTCTATATTGCTTCCTTTTCTTTTCGGTACTAACAACTACTAAAATGTATTTGCAGTTGAAAAAATATGTACGTTTTGCTACAACTAAATGTATGTCCTCTGCATATCTTGTATTGCCTGTTGTTTATTGTGATCATTGTGTGGGCACCGGCAGTTTCAGTGAAACTAGCTAAAGCTACTAAATTGTCTTGTGATGGCCCGCCCTATATGATGAGGAAAACAAACGGGTTAGACAATGCTTCTTCAACGTCTATTGGAAAACATATTATCTGTCTGCTTTTTCTTAAAACTCCTTCACTCGACCATGATCCATGACAATACTATAGCGAAATACAGTCAAGTACTTCAGCTAAGACTAAGAGTTTCATTCTACTTACCATTTTGTGTACAAATTCCAACCTGAAGAATTCTCATGTTTGTCCTAATTCCTAGTTCGTCCACAAATGCAAACTCGTGAAGTGAGCCTCTTTCAATATTTCTATGCTTCATTACAAATATTCTTATGGAACAAAGCGTAATAACTGTAGTCCATTGTTACGTATATACTGAATAGTTTTTTCATAGGTGTCCAGTGCTGTACCACATAAGGTTCCAATATAGTCGTCTCATGCGTTGACATCTATTTAATATTCATCCCGTTAAATATTCCGTCGCCACAATATTACATCGCAAAAAATTCTGCTCATATCTTTTATTGCACAATGGCACCTCTTGTCAATCTCGCATCATACAATAGGGGAGACTAAGTCTTTCTTGTTTTGTAAAAATTGTTTCCGTGATGGAAAGACAATAACAAGGTGCTATAGACTTCGTGAAGTGCAACGAAATCTCGAATTTTTTGTTACAGAGTCCATCGAAGATAATAAATTAAGTTTGTAAGTTCAACCAGAGTTTTCATGTTAATGGATAGTTTGTAGTAAAATGTGCTAAAATTACAAATAGGACACTTGGGTAACACATTTGCACATTTGACACATTTGGTATCTTACATGTTTTCTCTTTCCATATGGGAAAATGTTAATACTTCTGGTTGGAGAAGTTGACAAAAATTTTTTACGAAACTCGCACTCTTCTTTAAAACGTTAGCACCACCTCTAATGATGACAGATAACACGGACCGTAATAACGTTAAGTCTTCCTCCGAAAAAAAAAGGACTGCTTGAAACTCTGGGAAAGGATATAAAATTATCAAGAAACGATTACATGCGATACCTCAAGAAAAAGAAAGTTTTAAACGTAGGTGTACGGAACTTGAAAAAAAGAATAGGGAACTTTCATATAGGAACGTGGAGTTGCAGAACGGCTAGATAATTTCGCAAAAGAAAAGGAATCACAAAACTCCGATGATTACCAAAAGCTCGATTTCCTCACACGAGAAGCGAAAGATATATTGGGTTATTGGGTATGATGAACTCCGGCGAAGGTGATCTTGGTGGCAACGAAAAATAAGTTGGTTCGAACTTAACTGGGGCTGGTGTTTCTAAAGAAATAATAATGGCCGATGAAAACTTTCCCAATGATGAAGAGGGCCAAGAATCAAACTCATATAGATGAATGCGTGATTGTTCCGATTAATCCTAAAAAAAATGCGGATAGCAAGTATAATCATCCCAAGTCCACCTCTGACACTTCTGGACAAAATACTCACGTTTATTGCGATCATTGCGACAACTATACTCAAGCCCATCTGTCAAATGTGTCTCTACGCGAAAAGGAGGAATAAGGATACGAAAATATTTCTTTGTTATTATAGATTACATATACTGTACATTTGTCTCGTGTGTTTTTTTTGTATTTACGTGATACGTTAAGCGTATCTCTTGAATATCATGTAATGAAATACGAAAAATAAAGAATTTCTATATAAGCGTATACCTTTTCAAGTGCACATATTAATAGAGGAGCATTTTCTTCTGATATGCTGTTTTACTTTTTAGGGCACGAATTTTTATGATTGAGAAGGTTTTTTCAATTTGTTACACAATGGCTTTAAGAAGCCGAAAAATATGTATATGGCATCCTACCACACGAACGCGAGAAAAAGGAAAGCGTCTGTGGCTTTCGATGATGAGTTTGACTATCTCTATGGGATTGTGACCATTGGTAAAATTTTCCGGCCCTTGTGTGAATTTTTTTTCCATCTAACTTATACCTATCCTAGCTTCGGACTGGTACTTCCTCATATATACATCAGAAAGGATTTATTGCTCGAAGGCTGACTGTCACATAGTACTTACCGAAAATATTATGGAAGATCCGAGGCGTTAAAATGGTTATAGAAGTGATCGTGGGTTTGTTAAAGAGGTTGATAACCTTCCTGATATTAAGAGAACTAGGACAAAAAAATATATTAAGAGCGTAGAGCAAAGAAGGTAATCTCGTCATATATCATGGAAACCTTCATCACGCTATTACATTAATAAAACGATCCATTTTTTCTGCAATCAATATTTCACATGTTTCATGTACTTTGTTTCTTGAGATTTAAAAATTTATTATAGCAAATAATAATATAAAATATTTTTCGTTATTTATTAACTATCTATTTTACCATAATGGAATTGGTGGGAAAGGACCTCCACGGACGAATCCGGTCATTACCATTAACGGGCTCGCTTGGATCGCGATTCGGATGTCAATAACATGCGGGTTACCGTTACCTAGGAAATTCCCGGCCGCCCAGCGTGCAACAACGTGCAACCAGTCGGATGGCGATATACGTTTGCTGTACCATTACGAAACCGTTACTTGTTAAGGCATCAGTAACTTGCCGATATGCTGTAGCGTGGGTACCGTAGGAACTTGTTAAGGCACTTGCGCCAAGATCATACATAATGATCCAATTTCCGAAACGTAAGAGTCCTTCATTGACGGTGGCCATGATTTAGAATTACTTAAATATTTGACATAAGGAATTGAAAACCAGGAAGTTATTTGATGAATGGGATAATGAAAATCAAAATTCGACGTAATCTTCAGATTTTCATGTACCAGTTTTTGAACATATAAATTTTGGACACGTAGATTAAAATTTATTTATAAATACATTCTTGTTTCTATAGATATTGTTACCCAAAAATTGAATCAAAGGTCCATTAACCGTTTTGTTTGCCGTTTTTCTTCCTAAAAAAAATTTAATATTTTGGTTAATTAATAATGACCTTGACTAATCAATACCTTCATATTTCTTTACTTTCCGCTGGGTTGTCCGCAGACTTAACGTCAAAGTAAATAACTCACTGAAGTCATCATACTTGGCTTTCTATACCTATCTAACAGAAAACGTGATTTATCGTATGAACCTTTCAGGCCAAGAATGTTTTCGAGAGATATAAGGTATGTTTCAATTTTTGTTTTAAAGTTTCTTCCTCACATTCATCTAAAAATTCCTTGATGTTTCATCGCGTAGAGCTTCAATTAAAATACTTATGTATCGGGTTTTTGTTTGACATCGAATATAAAGTCATGAAATATAGTACTAAGTAAACTTGTGCAGGTCGGGTTGTTAATGGTGTCAAGCGCGAAAGAAATGATTAATATGATAAGTATTCATCATGAGTATTTATCGAGTATTTATCATTAAAAAGTTCAATTTTTCGGTCGTACGGTTGACCGTATTTGACTAAGTGTGGGAAATGTAATGATTTATGTGCTAGGCTTACTTACCTAAAATTTATGGAATGAGAGAAAGGGACAATGTAATCAACACAGGATAAATTACTATTGTACTGCCAACTTAATATTCTTTGCGTTATAATTTTGATTGTTTACTATAAGGGCAGTGACATATATTAGCTAATATTATTTTAATAGTAACGTTTACTCCCCCACCCCCAGGTAAGATTTTATAACCAATCACAACCATTTCATATGGTTTATATTATGTGTAACCTAAGATTTTCTTTTACTCCCCCACCCCCTAAAATATTAGCTAATATATGTCATTGCCCTAACTAGTATTATAGATTATTTTCGCAGTCATAGAACAAAATTTCTGTAAAAAGAGAATAACCTGTATTTTATATATATTTTTCATATAATCAATAAAGCAATGCAATGGGGCAAATTTACCAGACATTTTATAATTTTTTTTGCATGTATTATTTTTTCTTTATTGTAATACGTCACATGTATTACGGGAACTAATTTATTCTCGCACATTCTTATTAAAAAAAGCCCTTTACATATGGATAGCGTTAAATTCTTTTATTGTTAAATTAAGGAGAGGTGGTTGATCAGATTTTCGTGATGAGATCATTTCCCCTGCAAATATAAGCAATAATCAAGATGAAAATTCTAATAAAATTCAAACCTACTATTATTTTGATCATTGATATATATTTACAATCTGTATATTCCGTAAAAGTAATAATAAGGTTAGTTCGGATTAGCATGTCATCACGATGTTAATCGATTTTCTCATCTCTTTAGATGTCCCAAAATAAAATGGACATATTACTCCCCTTGTTATATATCGGCATTCCTTCTCTCTTTGATATCATCATATGTTTCTCTCAACTCACTTCTGAATTTAAAAAAAACCAATGAAAGTTGATTTTCACGAGGAATTACGATGATTATTATTACGTGTGAGAGACAAATTTTAATAACTTTTTATTGATGTCCATATGGAATTAATTATATAATAATTATAAAAATGATTTTCACATACCGATAAGTATAGTAAGTTATGATACTAACTAAAATCGGTTATAAATTACCTTAATTAAATAGAAACATAAAAAGTTCGGGCACGTGATCTGTGGTGTGCCTATTTCTTTATACATTTTCTTTTACACATATACAGAGGGCGATCAGAATTATCCGGCCACTTTTCAAGTTGGAAAAACTTATATATATATAATATAGCAATAATAAAATTTAAAGTTAAACAAATTCATTATGTCTTTGTTTACTAATTTAGATAAAAATTTAATAATAAATTCTATCTCCATTTGCAAAAATAACTTCCCAATTCAATTAGTTATGGCATTGATAAATTTTTTATAATATTCTGGAGTAATACCTTTTAATGCATCTTTAACATAGTACTTTTCAAGTAGTTTTGTCAGAAAATTTAATAAGGTATGCAAGCATAATGTTGAAAAAGTATTATACCATAATATTGCATATTAATTACAGGTATTATTCAAGTGTAATACTATGTAAATTATGAAATTTTTCGAGTTTGCGAAATTCGTGAATTTTAAAATTTAAAATTGTATGTTAAGGATATTTCGAGATCCAGTGATTGAAATATTGTAATTTTGGGTTTATCAGATTCGTCTCACTGGGAGGATTTGAATGGTAATAATTTAATATTTTTAGGATCGATATTCATCACATGATTACGCTCTAAAAGCCTAAATGTCACCTACATTATTTTCTGATCCTGTGATTGAAATTTTACGATTTATAGCTCTTTTGATCCATCTCATTGAGACGATTCGAATGGTGGTAAGCACAGGTCTATCAGACCAATATTGGCGGAATTATGATATTTTTAAGATTTTTAAGTTTGTTTACACAAAATTGTAAAATTTATAAAATTTATACAATAGGTGATATCATATTTTTGAAAAATATGAAGCATGGGAATTTGTTTATTGTGATTATAAATACAAAATTATATTTATTTATATTACATTAACACATCATGATCTACAAAATTTTAGCAAAATAAACTGGCCGGATAATTTTGATCGTCCTCTGTATTATAAACAATAAATATTAGTATTTACGTTCCTTTGAAATTTTCAAAGTTTGTTTTAGCAATTACCGTATTTTGCAGGCCACAGTACCCCCTATGCACAGTACCCTACAAAAAAGAACTCCTATTTTCTACCGATTTTATTATTTAAAATAATTTAATAAATACCTAGGTATTACTTATCAATCATCGGTCATGTCACAGGAACTGCCGATCATTAATATGAAATTGGTGTAATGTTAAATCACGTGAAATTCCGTTCTAATACAAAACTTTTTTTTCAAGTTAACGAACTTCACATTTTAATTACTTTTATTTACTAAAGGTTTAATCTACATATTCCAATAATTTTCTTTGCAAAAAAACATTTGTACAAAAATTTCCTATTTGAACAACCTTTTCTATTTTTTTGGACTTAACCCAGAGATGCAAGTTTATATGAAAACGTAACGTGATCTTAAATTACCAATTATACGTAACTTTTTATGTACGATCGAAAAACATATCCGACAAAAGGTGGTTAGATTAATAAATTTTGCCGAAATTTTATAATTTATAGTTTTTTGCACCCAATTAATCAGTAATTAATATTGTTTAGATTATAATTTTAAAATTTTATTGTATTTATTTGTTCATTTTGTAAAATAACGTTAATTTAACAAAAAACTTACATTATTTATTATTGTTATTATTTATAATTTGAATTTTAGATTTACGGTATCTCCACGCTGCTTTAACTTTAGCTTTTATTCCAATCACTTGAAAGTTTATCAAGAACCTCATTAATAGCTGAGTCTGGTAACTCATCTTCATAAACTAATAACGCCTCAAGTATTTTTTCTTCTTCCGGGGTTGTTTGTTTACGTTTTTTCTTTAGTAAACTGATTTGGTCATTAGGTAAGTGTGACAATTCTAAATTATCTGCATTACGAGATCCACCTGTTCGTGATGTACCTTGAGATAATTTAACTTTAGTCCGACGATTTTTCTTTTGCTGGATAAAATCTTTCAATCTAGTTCTAACAACTTCTATTGCTCTTCTACCATGTGTGTTTCTGCATTCTATTTCTAGAACTTCTTGTCGATAAACTGTTTTGATTCGCGCTAATCCTTTCTGATAGTATGAAATTAGACGTTCAACTCCTTGATGGTGCAGTTCAGTTGGTTGATATTCTTGAAATAGATCGTGAGACAAAGGATCTGACATCCCAAAAATATCTACTAGATCGCCTACAAGATCCCACAATGGTGCCATTCGTGATTTACTAGTTCGTTCAGCCGGTAATATTGATTTATTATCTAAATATTCATATATTAGCAAATCTATCCTGGCCCTTTCATCCTGAACTGCTTTTATTTGATCTTTAAGACATTTTTCATCAATTGTATTTCCGGTGACATTTTGTTTAACATATTTCACTCCAAACGTCTCTAACGCCTCATCAAAACCTAAACAGATATGGTTTTCTTCATGTTGTTCACGTGGAATTTTAAAAGAACCGAACACAACGTAACTTTTCTTCTAATTGTGGAAAAGCAGCTAGTGTTGAAAGATAATGGGCAATTGCAGTTGTATAATTGGATTTAGCAGCACTAGCAAAAAGAGGCGCGGCTGCAGCTAAAGAATCTTTTTGAATACTGAAATTTCCTATACGCATTCCCATTTTATGAGCTTTCCAAATACCCGCCCATCTATAATAAAGGTACCAAACTTTAAGACAAATGTGAGTATCATTTTTACCATCTAAAATTTCAGAAAAATTTATTTTTTTTAAATTAATATAAATATTAATAGCGATTCCTACAGCAACCCACAAGAGATCTAATACTCTAGCTGTTGAACGATAGTCCACAACAATTTCAAGTTTATCTAAAAATCGCACACCAAGACGTGAAGCTAAACTTAATAATCCATAACTTGAAAATAGAACTAAAAGTACTGAGCAAAAGTCCTTAGACGTGCGCCACCGACCTAGGTGAGTGCCTTAATTTTGTCCATTTTTTTTTACATTTAATTAATCTACGATATATTGCTTCATCAGCAACAATATCAAGAAATTCATAATCTTTTAAATCAAATTCTTTTTTATACATCTCAGCGGCATTTAAAATCTCTTCATCTGAATTGGGGTTATTTCTGGGTTCAAGGATAACGACATTAGGTGATGGTTCTAAACATCCATAATCTAATTTGGAAAGTAAAATATCTTTAACGCTTTTAGCATCAAAATCTTTTCTGTAAGATAATTCGCCATTGATATTTTTAAAATCTAATAATTCTTTGAATACTTCTTGAAAAGTCATTAATAATTGATCTATCCTAGAGTTCATACCAAATAACGGTGTATCTGCAGTTAATTCAACCATTTCTTCAGGTCCAGTCCTTATTATATCTATTGGTAGCTGTATTTGAAAGGCCATTCTTAATATTGCATGAGAACTTTCTCGAGTAACATCGTAAATATTTCCAAACTTAAAACTTTTTTCTTTGAAATCAATGTTATCGATGATTGCTAAATTCCAAATATTATTTTTTTTAATTAGGCGTTGTGTTGGATTAGCATTTTTCATTCGAACATTAGCAAGCTTTCTTTCATATCTATCTGTGTGAGATGTTACATGACACATTGTTAATAGTTGGCGGAGTGAACTTAATAATCGTGGTCTACGAACCAAACTTGCTAAAACTCGAGGTAACCAAATTTTTAAAGAAGGAAAAGCAAATCCTATTAATATTGAGGTAATAAATGTCACTACTTTGGTTAATTTTTTGTGATTAACAGTTTGAAGAGGCTTGTTACGTTTTTTTTGCTGACGATTACTTATTTCTATTTTTTTTTCTTGCAACTTATAAATTATTCCCCAAAAAAATGTAGTTATAAAATTCGGAAATGCATTATAATATTCTTGGATAGTTTGTGGTGATTCTAAGGAAGATTTATTTGCAATAACATCTGATCGTGAATTCCACAATTTATTTCCAATTATACTTCCAAGTTCCTTAAAATTGTCAATGTTTATTTTTGGGTTGTCATTTATTTTTTTAAAAAATTTAATAAAAAGCACTTTAATCAGAAATAAACTAGGTGGTTGAGTAATTTTACTTGTAGAAATAGGAATAGGATTATTAGTTTCTTTATTATAATATGAATGGGGCGCAAAAGGAATAAGAGTATTAACTAACGCTACCAATATTTGTTTTTTTAATTCTTCATCTTGAGTTCGTGAAATGTCAATCAACCAATTACCCAAAAATTCGAGCCCTTTACTAATATCTTCTAAATGTAATTGTTTATTGACACATGTACTTCCTTTTTTTCCTCTTCCTGGACGTTGATAAATATGACCCCCAAGTTTTTCGTAACATGAACAGCAAATAGATCTTGATCTTTTAATATTATCAAATGCTTGAACACATAAAGGATCACATTCTTTTAACGCTTCACAGCCATATTGTCCAATACATGATACTTGAATATTATGTTTATTTATATACCAAGAATGTTGAGCACATCCCATACCCCGTGAAAAAAAATTCACAAATTTATCACAAGACATACATCTACACCATTGTATTATTCCTGATTCAAAGTCTTTAAATTTTTTTTCTCGTGGTTTATGCAGGTATTTATTGTCAAATTGAAAATGTGAATCACAAACTCCCAATCTTGGTAAAATACCATTTACTTCTTTAACAGCGTCACGATCTATTTGCCATGTGCCAAAAAGGTTACGCAATTGCCTTATCTTTCCTTCATTTTCGCCCACACCGTTGAAACTTACCATTAATAAAATCAATTACCACACACGCCGTCAAATCTTTTAACTCTAAATCTGCTATAATTTCGTGATATTCATTATTATTGTTACATGGAGATCGTTCGTTATTACACTCATTTTCACATTCAAGGTCTTCATTTATTTCATCTTCATAAATATCGGAGTCAGAACTACTAGTTACATCAATATTTTCAGATATTCTATGTAAAAATCTAATATTACATTCGTCAAAATCAGCAAAAGAACCAAAAAACTCACAGTCACTCCCTTCATTATCACTGCTTATGTCGTCCTCCAACTCTTCTGATTCCTCTGTAAAGTTTTCAAAAAGTGAGTTTAAAGAAAACCTATCATTGTGTTCTAACATTTGTAATTAAGTATTTTTTAAAAAACCGCAAAAATAGGGTAAAAGTAAAGCTGAGATGCAAGTTATAGACAGTTTTTTTTAACCATATGAAGACAAAAATATATTTTTTCCATCTCGAAGTTTCAAATATCTTAGTGTTACAAACTACGGTAATACAAGATTTTTTCATGTTTGCATATACATCAAAATTTGCATTTTTTCGTTCACTTAGAAGTTTTTTATAGTAAAAGTAGCTCAATAATCATCCAATTCTGACAAAAATTAATACATAATAGCTCCGACATGATACAAAACTACATGTAAAATTTCAGTACATATTATTATGTAAATTTTTTTTATTTTAGTAAAAAACGGTTTTTAAAAAAGTGATCAGCAATCATGTCGATCCTCTAATAGAAATCAGTTCCCTATGCCGATCCGTGACATGACCGATGATTGTTATGATAAATACCCAATTATTATATAAGTTTTATACATATCTACTAATAATAAAAACTCACACAATGGTGGGGGTATAAGGTCAAAACCTCTGAAATCTGTATCATACCCGGGGTACTGTAGCCCCCATTATACGGTATATGTTACTTACTTAGATACAGAGTAGAGTTATATTTGATGTCAAAAAAAAAACAGGAAGAAACTTTAAAACAAAAATTGAAAAATACCTTATATCTCTTTGAGAACATTTTTGACCTGAACAACGATTCATACGATAAAGCACGTTTTCTGTTAGATAGGTATAGAAAGGCAAGTATGATTCTAGTATGATGACTTCAGTGAGTTATTTAGTGGCGGTGATTGAGTTCTATAGAAATCACAAAACTAGTGTGTGTGGCACAGCAAACTGCGGTTTTAGCTATGCTCAAATCTACGGATAACCACCACTAAGCACTGGTACCACTGATGCGTCAATAACTACAGTTACTTTGATGTTAAGTCTGCGGACAACCCAGTGGAAAAGTAGAGAATTATGAAGGTATTGATTAGTCAAGATCGTTATTAATTAACCAAAATATTAATTTTTTTGAGGAAGAAAAACGGTAAACAAAACGGTTAATGGACCTTTGATTCAATTTTTGGGTAACAATATCTATGGTGGAAGCAACGGAACTTTAAACATTGAATCAAAAAAATCAAAAAAGAGAAAATCTACCAAAATTGATAAGCCAGATTCTATAGGAATCGATGTCAGACGCTACTGAAAATGTTGAAAATATGTGCAATATCATTGATAATGAACAAGTCGTAAGTCATATATTTTATTCTATTTTTTTGCGTTTTTTTTTTGTATTGTGCTGTGTAATTAATTTGCCTTCTTTGCCTTTTTGTTGAATGCACTGATAGAAAGAACATAATCTTGAGAAAAGCTGGGAATTTGAACAATCAATTTCTGATTGGCTTAAACGAATTCATCAACATCGCGAAGATCTCACCATCACAACTGACACAACTGACTTCAAATCACTGTCTCAAGTAGCAGAAACGCAAAATATATGATTATGAAATCTTTCTATTATTGGGCTGTTTGGTGGCGTATCATTGATACATGTGATCTGAAATTAACTGAAATTATTACAGAATGAAAGTTTTAAACCTAAGTGAGAGTTTACTTTCCAACCTTCTATCGGACTGGGAAGTATTAGAGCCACCAGTTGAAGATGCTTGCACTCAATTGCAATGGTGGGTAATTATGTTACTCAACCTGATTGTCTTCCAGTTGGATAAGAAAGAAATGAAGAAGGTAGTCAAAACTGTAATACATCATAGTGTTTGTGGTGCTATAAATACTTCAAAGATGAAAACCCTTTCCTTGACTTTCCACCTACTGAAATCATAACTGCCGATAATGTTGTTCAATATGGAAATTATAAATACCCAGATGTCTATTACATTATTGAACTTCTTCGTTATACGTAAATATGAGAATTGTTACATGTAACTAGTATTTTGAAATAACTTTATACATGAAAATAAATAAATTTTGGTTATTATAATGTCAATAAGAAAGTTATGTAAACTAGGTACAATATGATCGATAATAAAATATCGCAATGGAAAATTCAGAACGGGGATATTAATGTAATTTTCAAGTCCCACGTTTTCTTGTACTCCTTTTTT
Source organism: Rhizophagus irregularis (assembly GCF_026210795.1). Lineage (NCBI taxonomy): Eukaryota > Fungi > Glomeromycota > Glomeromycetes > Glomerales > Glomeraceae > Rhizophagus > Rhizophagus irregularis. The sequence continues at coordinate 768,209 of NC_089436.1, read as the reverse complement.
TTCTCCTTTTTTTTGTTAATTTTTTTTTCTCATGCGCTCTTTTCTCAAGTAGAACAACCTCTTTATCATTTTTATTTTTTATATAGTTTCTCTTAACGTTTGTAATTAATATATATGTTTTTATATTAAAATCAAAGTATTTTATTCATTATTTTTAAAAATTTTTAGAAAGTTACGCAAATAATCATTATGGAAGAGCTAGTTAATTATGCATTCTTCTCGTTACTATCTGTATTTATTATATTATGTACTGTAGCATGTTTTTATCATGTATCTTTATTTTGTTAATAATTTGTTAAAATATCATTGATTTGTCTATAGCGTTGCATTTATTTTTGTTAAAAATTCATTTCTGTTATTTTTTTTTTAAATAATGATATGTTTTTATCATCTTTATTTTTAAATATTATTGTAGAATATTAATTTGTTAAATTTTTATTAATTATCTGTTGTAAAACTTTAATTATTAAATTTTAAATTTTTAATTGTTAAATTTATCGTGAAGCTTTAATTTGTTAGATGATATTGAATTATTATTAAAAAATGATATTAATAAAAAAATTCATTTATAGATCATTTCTTGGGATACTTTACGTCTTTACCCGAATTTCTAAAACAAATACTTCCTCAAAATTATACGTATTTAATAAAAACATTTAATGACGGAATTACCATCATTTCGAACTGTTGAAGATTTTGAAATTTCACAATTTGAATTAGATGCATTCACGGACGTTAGTGACAAAGAGAAGGCAACTTGCAGAAACTATAAAATTTTTTCCGATATCAATATGATATTGGTAAGGTATCGATAAAACACTAATATTCATTAAAAATAACAATTAAAAACAAATAATCCACCAAATAAATAATCTTTCTGGTAAATAAAATTGATAGTAAAATCAGAAGTATACAGTATTTTAATGGTGCACTGTCGTCGGTCTGGATGTGTGTCTCGCTACCGCTCCACCCACCTCAGACTCACGTCCTCGCAGTACCTATATCTCGCTATCGCTCCACCTATATCGCCCCTACGGGGATCAGGAATCCCCATATATCCGCCACAATCTGGGACAACATATGGAACAAATATATATACCAAATAACTAGAAAACAATAGAAAAGGAAGGAATAACGGATATAATAAGAGGGTTGTCCCAGATGTGGCAGATGTGGCAGATGTTTCAGAAAAAATATGAGAGGACATCCCCCCAGAAAAAGTTTTATTTTTACCCCCCCAGATCCGCCACATCCAGAACATCTGGAACAAGTCAGGATTCCGTCTAATAATCTATTGGAAGCAGTGAGACAGCAAACCAGGTAAATTAGTAGGTAAGCCCCTAGAAGGTCTATAGAGCCAGTAAGACCAACCCCGTCTTGCCCCCGTCAGAAAAAATAAGTAATTGAACAATGGGTATACCATAAGTAACCTATAAGGACAGATAACATGTATACCCCGCACGCAGTATCAGTAATTCCCGAACTTGTAGGCCATATCCTGGAACACATTCCAAGTAGCAATTTCGGGCCACGTCTTTTAGAAGTCAGCCCAATCTGGAAAGCCGAAGCTGAACGAGTACTCTGGAAGTGGCATAAAAAAGCCGAGGAGGCATACGACAGGGCAGTAGAAAAGAAGGAAAAAGCAAATGATGCTCTTGGCCAATCATTGGAGGAGGAGGGTATCCTCCGTGAACTTGAATGGAAGGCGTATCAAAAGGCTTGTAAAGAGTTAACGGACACTAGAAAAAAGCTAACTATAGTAAAAGGAGCTCTTGAGCGGTTTGGATTTCAGATATATGTAGTTTGAAAAAGGGGAAGGGAAGATTTAGAGCAGTCGTAAAGGTTCGTGGTTTATAGTTTTTTTTTACCCCTAGAAGATAACCAGATATAACCAGAGGACCGGAGGACCGGAGGACCGCAGAATTGCAGGACCATAGGACTACAGGAGGGTAAATTGGTAGGAGTGCAGATTTTTGGAAAAATATTCGGCAATTGAAGATTAGGTAACTATAAATTAGTACTCGATTTGATAGAACAAAAAATGACTGCCCAAACTAGCACTCAAGCTCAAGTTATCCCCAAGTTCGGTGAACAGAAGAAGGCTTTTAGTATTGATGAGCTTAAACGGCTCATTAACGCTGCAAAGAATATGAGGGATCTCAATCAAGCTAAAGGTTATCTTTGCAGTTACTTTATCCCCTGCTCCAACCCACATGGAGTCTTCATGTGGCGATCAGAAATCAAAAACCTCGAGCACATCCCCGATAAAAATATTAGTAAACTTATCCGTCCAATTACCAAAGTCTTTTACACACAATCCGAACAAGGTCCTTCACAAAAGGTTGAATTCAATATCAACAAATGGTTTATGATCGAATATAGTACTGTATGTGTAGCTACCTGTGACCCTCAAAAATCCCGTATCTTTAAACTAGGTGGCCAACTTTATCTCAATATCTTCCCAGGATTTCTCCATATCCTGCGTCTGATATCCAATTTTGAGTCTACAACCCATCAGGCAGTTAAATTTATCTTCTCCCACATTCAGGATATCTGGTGTTCAGGCGATTGGAATCTTACTGAGTATATCATAAAGTGGTTGGCCGGTGTGGCAGCTGGAAGGAAAATGTATTCGATTCTCTACCTGAAATCCGGACAGGGTTGGGGTAAGAGTATTATAACAGATTTCATTCAACGTAGTGTCTTAGGTACTCAACTTGTTTATAAGACCAGCGATCCTCAAACGATTCTTGGAAGTTTCAATGGGCAATTACAAGGTAAGATTCTTCTCCTCCTCGAGGAAATGCCTACAGAAAAAAGCCAGTGGAATAATCTGTATCGATCGTTGAAGGATAAGGTAACAGGTGACATAATGGAAATCCATGAAAAATACAAGACGCCAACACATTACAAAAACTTTATATCCACTATTGTACTCACCAATGAAAATGCTCTCAGAGTGGAGAATGACGATAGGCGCACAGTGTTCTTGGATGTGTCACCATCCCGCAAGGGAGACCTTAACTACTTTAAGAAACTCAGCGATGCTATGAAATACCCAGGCGCCAGTGAGGCATTCTATGCTTACTTGAGAGCCATTGCAGACACTTACCCAGACTTCAATGGGAATCCACCACCTATGACAATATCTAAGCAGGATCACATCATATCAACTCTCCCACCCCTATTTCAATTCATAAAGGACACTTACCTCATAGTAAAAAATCATATAACCGACCTACCTGTTCAAGAATTTTATAGGGTATATACTTCATACTGCGAAACTCATTGCATTACACCCCTATCAAAGATAAACGCTTCTAGAATCCTATCAAATGAGTTGGGTATAAATAGCAGAAAAATACGTGTAGGTAAGGCAACACCACGAGTTTACAGCATATCCAGGGAGGACCTTTACAAAAAGTTTCTCACCAAAAAATGGATCCACGAAACAGATGAAATCAATATAGAAGGAATAGATGTAGAAACTCCTGAGAAGCCCGCATCTGATCCCAAAGCCTTAGAAAAGTTCTTGGCAAATATATATAGCATTCCTGCTAATAATCCACAAGATGTACAAGAGAAACCTGCTGAGGAAAAACCCGCTCCCTGTCAAGAAAAAGCCTACTGAAGAGAAATCTGCACTTGTAGTTCCCAAAAAGACTTCACCACCAGTACCACCCAAACCCGATTCCTTGAAGGTAAAACCCGCACCTGTCATCAATGAGGATCCTATTCCTGAAGAATCTCCAGCTCCTATAGAGTCAGATACTGATGAACCTATAGATAGCTTCTCGGACTGTTATCTATCTGATGAGAAACCTGATCAAGAAAATGAACCGCCTGCTGAGGAACCTGCATTTAAAGCTGATGATGACTACGACGTTTTAGATGACTTGCTATCTGACTCAGATTTTACAACTGTGAACCCAGCTCCTGAACAACAACCCGAGTCTCCCGCAGAATTTTCTGCATCTGTTACTAAGCCTGATCCAGAACCGGCTCCTGAAAAGCAACCTATCCCAGAACCTGACACAGAACTAGAAGTTGACTGGGACCCTGAACCAAAGGAAGGTACTCGAGCACACTGGGCTTGGTATGAAAGGCACCGATGGGATCATAAGCCATGGGTCGAGAATTCAAAGGACCAGGTCTTCAATGATCTCTACAATACAGGGTGAGGATTTATGGGCTAAGTACCAAGACGTGTCAGACGACTATGACTGGGAAATACTCGCATTTGAAGTAGAGGAATGTCCCACAACACGTATTGAGGACGAGTACCAGTACTACCTTAGGGAGGTAGTAGACCGCTTCAAGGACTGGATAGAATATAATGGGTACTTACCTAAAACACCTAGCCGTAAAGAACTCGCAGATCTAATAAGAGCATATAAGGAGGATCATGATGCCGAGATTATCCCTACCACCTCCGGTTATGAAACTATGAAGATGAATAAGGGTAAAGCGCGAGAGATCCCCGAGGAATGTCCAAAAACTGATATGGAACGTGAATGGGAAGCCGCCAATGGAATTGTCGACGACTGGGATGAAGAGGATCTTGATCGTGTATGCAGCAAGATTGACTCCTTTTAATAAGATAAGCACTTCTTAGTTATCTTATATTTTTTGTATAAAAAACCTATATTACAACTGAACACAATTCATAAATACATCAAATGGTTTATTCAGAGATTGTCCGTGCTTTACCTACAAGACCGGATATCAAAGAATTACAGTATTCAGGCGCAAGATTTTCCAGAGGAGCAATAGCAAGATTTGGACAGCGACTCCAATCCCGGTATCCGACACATAAATTTCAGATTCTGCTCCCCTATGAAAACTGGAAACCCGGTGGATGGACATCAGGAAACCAACCAGCCAGCCTCTTCTCACTCTTAGTCCACTACGACGAAGCACAACTACCGGATGACGCAGACCCTGATTATTTTGAACGATTCATAATTTATGTGAGAGATGCCCCACCGGTTGCAGGGGGTTGCAACGGGGAGCTAAATGATTGCCTGTATGAATGCCTGAAATATATCTACGGCACATTCTCTAAAATGCCAAAGTCAATCGAAAAGCCCGAGTATATCAAAAAGGCATTAGGTCTCAATCGTGATGCTCCAGTTCCAGTCTCATATATGGATAAGATTGAACAACTTGCAGGAAGCCTTGCACTTAATATTGTAGGGGATTCCACTCGAATTTCTAAGAGCAAATCTGACAGACGTGCAACACTTATCCTGTCTGAAGGCCACTACTCTCTTGCACTGAATCCCGGAAGACTCCACCCTAGCAAATTAGATAGAAAACAAAAGTCTCCCTTTGTTTATCGTGAAGATGGGGTTAATAATGTAGTAAAAATATACAATGGTAAGACAGTTAAGTCTCTTACAGTTGGACAGTTTCAGAAAGGTAAGAACTCTGATAGTTACTCCTTCATCCCTATCGAGAAGAATTGTAAAACTGGAATATATGAAACACTTGAGGAAACATACCAGAGGATCCATGAAGAGCGGGATTCCTTCCTACAGGCTACAAAGAAGTTCGGGTCTAGGAATTGACTTATCTTACCACAACTGGTCGTACAAGAGAACTGCACTCTGGCTTTTTGAACGGTTTAGTGTAGGGGTTCCAGCCAATGATCCTCTTGACCCAGTCGAAGCAGAGTGGATAAGTGATGCAATGATGGGAGGTCTTATCTGGGCAGACAACGAATGGAAGGGCTATGGAAGGCAATACGACGTGACAAGTTTGTATCCAAGTATTCAGCAATCAAATGCAAACTTTCCAATCCGACAAGGTAAGTTTCAAATACTCAAAGACTTTGTAGACCATAGAGGTTATGCCTTGTATGGATTATTTCGTGCTAGCTCCGGGAGCGCCCAAGGCAAGCGGTAAGTGGTAATGATATTCTCTTCCGACAGAATAAGAGGGGAGTCTATACATTCATTGACTTACAACGAGCAAAAAAACTTGGACTCGATATACAGTTAATCCAGGATGGAAAGCCAAATGCCTTGATATATGACAGAGAAGCAAGAATTCCTGGGACTGTAATATTTGGTGAGTATGTCCACTTTCTCTTCAATATAAAGAACCAGGGTGGCGTGGCCGGTCGTGTTGCAAAGAGAGTTCTCAATACACTATGGGGAGCACTCTGCCAGAGGAAACGCAATTACAAGATACTCACCACAGATCAAACAGATCCATTCAAGTTTCCAGAAGGCCACACACTTGACTCCATCGTACCAGTAGGATCTGACCAGTGGCGATTCCAGTTCACAAACCCAGGTAGTCCCTTCAAGGGTGAGTATCCTAGGATCGCTCCATTCTTATTAGCACATGGACGGAAGACGACTTCAGAGTTATTAGAACCATATAAGGATAAAGTACGACGCATCCATACAGATGGATTTATTCTAGAGGAACAGCCGAGTAGTCCTACACTTATCACTTGTCCAGAAAATGCATCCAAAGCATTGAAAGCTCTCAAGTTTGAAACCGCAGGATACTGCCATGTGAAAAATGCAAACAAGGTTATCTGGACATGATTTCCAAGAATGCGGTTGGATTTACAGTAGGTATATATATTTTTTCTTGCTTGAATGTAAAGTCAATTTGAAGATTCCTATTTATTACAAAGTACAAAAAAGTATAAGGAATCATGTCAACATATACCGAATTAGCAAGCATTATTAACAGCACTGACAGCATTAGTGATAAAGTTATTTATGATGCATCACACAATCAGTTCACCATTGTCTCTGATGAAACTGTCCTCGCATTATCCGTGCATTGAAAAGACACTATAGTAGTCGCATTAGTATCTGGGTTTAGCAAAACCAGCTACCTTGTCCAGGATCATGTGAAGTATATCAAGCGAATCCAGACGGCAAATTCTCCTGTATCATATGTGAAGTTCGTGGCCAGAAAACTCTTCCCAGATAATGCAGCATATACTGCTAAGATAGCAAAGATTCGTGAATCATACAAGAATAAACAAGCTCTTTTAGACAAACTTGAGGCCCTCTTCGAATTGTATTATAATGCGACTAAGGACTCATCAACCGGTCCCCCAAAGCGATCTATTACTAAAAACGAGGCCTGAAAAACCTTAGCAGAACTTCTTGCATAAGCGGCTCCCGTACGAATTTAGTTTATATTTTTTATCCATTTGTAATGGGCATACAGTAATTGAAGATGGCTATAGTATAAGTAACATAACATCATGTTGGACCGATTACCAGTAGAAATAGTCGAACGCATTGTTGCAAAGATCCCAGATACTGACCTTATTGCAGCGAGTAAAGTAGATAGTGTGTGGTGGCAGGAGGTTCGTCAAGAAGCATATAAGAGATGGAAAAATTATGCTACTACAATTGGGCATGTCCAAGCTCTTGGAAAGCCGTTTGAAAAAGGGAATATTGACTGGATATCATTTGAAGATGTAAACGACTTCTATAAAAGATGGATAGACCGCCTCACCGAGGATCAGCTTTATATTATGGAGAAAATGCTTAGGAATGGGATGGTCGTGGACCCCAGAGGGAAACCATAGAGCATGCATTAAGTGAACAAAGATGGGGAGGCGATCCTTGGAGACTGGACTGGAAGTGGAATGAATGGACTCAACAGGAGTAGCTTATTTATCGGGTATCCTCATATTTCTTGACAAGGACTGATGACCATGTAACCTTATCATCAGGTATCCTTGAATTTTTTCGACAAGGATTGATGATCATGTAACCTTATCATCAGGTATCCTTGCATTTTTTAATAAGGACTGATGACCATGTAATCTTATCATCAGGTATTCTTGTATTTTTTGATAAGGACTGATGACCGTGTCACTTGGTTATTGTAAATTGAAGAAAACTATTAGGTATGTAGACACGTACAGAAAAAAGACATGTCTTACCCTTATATAGCTAACCCTATAACTGGACGTCCAATTATTATCGGTGGAGATACCTTTAATCGAATAGTTATGGAATCCCATGATTATATTGATGGAAGGCTTGTCCGTAGACAAACTGCACCTCCACCTGAAGAGCAACCTGTATATTTAAATACAGATACAGGACGTTATGTTCGACGTGGTACTAGAACATATTATAGACTGATTGAGAGTGACTATGAGGTAGTTGAGGATTACTACCTTGTCCATTATGAAGAAGAGGCGCTTATAGAGGAAATCATCAATGAAACACGCTATAATGAGGAAAATCTTGATGGGCAGCGGTTAACTTTCAATGATATACAACAAATCAGGACTGCTATTCAGGCTGACCAAGATGAATATGATGATTTTATCTTACAGCAAGATACGACTAACGGAACACCTTCCTCCGGTCCTTCCAGTCGTCCACGAACTTTGGAGGACCATACCCCGAGACTTGCAGAGCTTAATATTGAGTTGTGTAGGGAATGTCTCATGCCTGTAAGCCCAAGTGACTTAACGGACAAGTTGTGCAAGGACTGCTCTGAATAGTTACTTAATTTTGAATAATTCTTTTTTACATAAAGAAAGATAGCCATGTCAACATCAATCGTAATAAACCAGTGCCAAAACTGTGGAGTAATCACTCCAAAAACAGCACATAGAGGATTATCCAGTGTATTATACAGACAGATTATAAAGAAGATTAGTGATGAGAATGACCCTCTAAGCCTTGGGACTTGCTAGGGATAAGTTAGTTCAGATCATTCGTCAGGCAAGTAATGTGGACTTTACACAATTGTTTACACAAAGACTGGATATGAAAATTATGGATGGAGAGCCATATGAAGATATTAGGAAGTGGCTTCTCGAACAGCTTATAGCCATAGGTTGTGATAGTGGAGAAATTGCCTTATATCAATTTCTAAGGGGTACATATCCAGATGGTATCGACAAGCCTTTCAATACATTCTATGAGAACTATGTAAATCATATAAGTAATTCAATGACTAAGAACTTTGCTTCTCGTGCCTTAGGAGCAATAGGGTTGAAGGCTAAGATGTTAAGGATTGACTTTGAAGGCCGTAAAAAAGTGCTATGATTCTTAGAGCTTCTGCAGACGAATTACTTGATATTCTCACAAGATACTATTAATCCCTACTTGTAATGCTCGACGGTCCATGTGGCTCTTAGAAAAGATCTGTAGAAGGACTTCAATTCCTTCTATTATTTTTTTATTATCCAGAGGGCGACTAGACTTCAGGGCTTCATATCGGGAGAATAACTCCTTCACATTCTCAGTTTTCAGAGTTTCAGTCTTTGCAGTCCTACCCTGTACTTTTGCTAAGAAGTCCTGAAAGTCAGCTCCTAGGGTCTTACCAGAAAGTCCATAAGCTTCCCGAAAGACAAATTTAATCCAGGTATCTGTATTCTTGGCTAAGACACCAGGTACAAGTAAATGTTGACGCTCTTTAGGGGATGGAAATACCCGAGCAAATTCAATCAAGTGTCCACCTTTTTTTGCTTCAGATACAGCTTTCTGACCATAAGGACTAAACTTGGATCGAACTGTGATTGAACTGGGTTCAGACTGAGATCGAACTGGGTTCAAACTTGGATCAAACTGAGATTGAACTGAGATTGAACTAGGATTGAACTGAGATTGCTCTGTGATCGAACTGAGACTAGTATCCCATCTTACTCGAATGGACAGTGGATCACTTTTAGACCGTCTAAGATCAAACACTACAAATTCACGTTGCAAAGTAAGATTATCAATTACTGGTGCTAATGACTCTGATTCTTCTGTATATAGGCGAATGATTCTCTTAGTATCTGTAAGGCTCCCATGACCTCCATGCAGTGAGATGTAGTTAACATTTTCTCGAATAGCCTTAGGAATGGCAAAGAATCTTTGAGCTACATAAATACATGAAATATTTTTGTGTCGTCCATGTGTAAAGTAACCAGTGATGAGATCCTGGATTTTTTTAGGTGCATCCATCAGATCCTCGAAGATTACCACAGTAGCTTGAGTAGAGTCGAAGGAGTCAATCTCTGGAATCTCACTATGGGTTACTGCAGTGAATGGGATCTTCTCCTCTTCGAAAAAATCATGTACAACTGCCCACTTCGGCTCGTCAAGATATCTGCCAACTAAAAGTACTGCATCACATAGTACATACCGATTACCATCCTCCTTTACTTTCTTGTCACCCATTAACAAATTAATGATCATAGTTGTCTTACCTGAGTCTGAGCTACCTGCTATGGCTAATCGAAAGGGCCATGATGGAGCAAACTCATTGCCTTGTCTTGAGTCGGTCGTGTACTCGTCCAAATTGTATACATAAAGATCCATTTGAATTTTATTCTAACTTAGTTTAAATACTATGTCGACATCAACACCAATTCCAGTTTATACTCCTTCAGAACCTACTGGACCACCTCCTGCACACTTGGTCAATGAAAAAGACGATGATGAATTAGTTAGAATACTAAAGGCTCATGCAAATTTATTGACTACCAGGGGTCGTTTAACTGTTGATTCAGAGATACAGGAGGCAAATAATCAAATCAAACATATTATTAATATATTAATGTATCGCTGTAAAGCAAAACATGAAGAACTTGGTATTACAAAAGATTTGTTAGTTTTTGCACAAGGTAAGATAAATGCATTTGATGAAACGTTTACTAATTTAGAACGTCAATTAGTTATTATACGTGCTGCCAATGATAATTTTATAGAAGAAAACCATAACCTGCAAAGAGATTATGATACTATGGTAGAGCTTCGTCGACGGGCTATAGGTGAACGTAATCAGGCACGACATGAACGTAATGTATTACAAGCAGATTATACTCAAGCAGTAAGGGATCGTAATGAGGCTCAAAATGCTGTGAATCGTGGTAATATCCTTTTAAATCATTGGCGGCTGAGGGCTACTCGGACTGGAGGACAACTTGTATTGGCTAATGCGCAACTTGGACAGGTTAATGTACAGCTAGCACATGCTAATAATAGGGTGCGTTTTGGGATTCAGACATTAGGGAGACTTAGGAATAGACTTTTCCAACAGATAGCTGCTCTTAGAATTCAGGTACAATGGTTTCGAATTAGACAATTGAACCCTCCTCCACCTATATTAAACAATCCACTAGAGACGATATGGCTACCACTGCGATAGGATTGCCGATTTTTGAGGGTAAAGCTACTGATGATATTGATACATTTGTTAGGCTTTATATGGGTTATCTTGATACTATTAATCTTAACCCATATGCTGTTGGATGGCCACCAGAGTCTTGAAAAGAGCTACTGGGTATACTTTTTAAGCTGCATGGCTGGTGAAGCGGCTGAATGGTTTGATCGAAAATTACAGGAAAAAATTGGGAACTTTCTGGTATCACTTCAAGAGGTGGAGCTAATTTAGCTGCTTTTGTAGCATTAGTAATACCAGAAGGTGCAGGAGGACCAAATGCAGGTACCTATGTAAATGGGTCTGAAGCAGATGTTCATGCTACAGATGTAGCTAATGCATTAGTAACTATTAGAGCAGCATTTATTCCTACCCATGATTTAATAGGTGGAGATAAAGCTTGGGGAAGAGCTGGTGCTCGTCCGACAGATAGAGCTGCTCCAGCTACTGCAGATGCTGGTGTTGCTGCTAATAATAATCGTTCTATAGTTTTTCCAGGTATTAAACCTAACCAGGCGCTTTATTGGCTTAGAACACAATTCCCAACTATTTTAGATGAAAAGAAACGTATCCATTTTAACAGTCTTTATCAGGAAAATGAGCCAGTTGATGCATTTTATAGAACTGTAAAGAGAGCTGGTAAATTACTAAAACTAACTGATGATCTTATTATCGACCAGTTCTTTAGAGGTCTTTCGGCTGATAATATTTTTGAAGCAGAAAGGTTTAGTAATCTTAATCCTGATGACTTGGTTAAACATCTGAGAAATTTAGAACGGAGAAGGGCTGAAATGCGCTTGGGGTTACAAGATAGAAATCGACGACTTCAAGCAGATTACAGTGATGTAACTCAACCTCCGTTAGGAAAACAGGAACCTGTCGTACTGACATCAAAGTCATCTGGGGTTACTCAAGAACAATTACAAAAGTTACTTAAGGCTCAAGCTGACGAACTTACCAAGAATTTTCAGGTGCAATTTAAACAATTACAGGCTCGGCCAGTTCGTAATCCACCAGTCTATAGACAGCAGATTAAACCTGTTCGACCAAAACCACAGAGACGTGTTGTTCAGGATCCTCAGGATCCTGATTGGGATGATGGTTATGTAGATCATGATGTTGGTGATGACCCTGATGCTCCTGAGTGGACTTTGGATGATCATCAAAATGCTATTGATCTTATTATGGGATATAAACGTGGGACGTCTAAAATACTTACAAATCAACTTCAGAAGGCTAAAGATAGACGTGATGATCTGGATTTAGCCCGAGCAATGAGAAATCTTGATCTTAATGATGATGCTATGGACATTGATACTGTGAGTTTTGGTGAAAAGGTAGAATTGAGAGAAAAAGATGGTGATGTCTATATGGTTCGTGTTGGGTCAAAAAAAAAGTAGGTTCGAGTATCTCAAAACTTCTTAAGTCGTCCCCAAATAAGACAGCAGTTAGCTCTTCTAGTGTACCCTTGAAAAGTAAAGCAACCCCTGTTAAGATTCCTGTGAAAGTTACTGGTAGTAAGTCTACACCTGCAAAAGCTGTTACTAAGAATGACTTATTAAGCCTGTTAAGGTCTGCAGACTTTAGGAAATTACTCCGTGAGATTCTTCAGGAGGAGATGATATCTGCTAGAAAAGTCATAGAGATTTCAGATGACTTAGCTGAGGAGGAACAAGAAGAGGATATTAGGGAATACGATCCTATGGATATTGATATAGCTCGTTTGGAGAATACTAAAGATCTTTTAGCACTGGATGGGGAGGTTAATGGAATAGCAATTCAGTGTTTAGCAGACACTTGTGCTAATGCGTCTTTTATTCAGAGAGAAGCTGCTGAGGAATTAGGGTTGAATATCGACAAGAGTATTACATACAACATATCTGGTGCTCCAGGAACAGGTAGGACATTCGGCATGGTAAAGGGAGGTCAATCAAACTTACCCCTGATTATGCTATCACTGAGGATCTTGCAGTTTTAGATGGATACAAGCATAGGGAAATTGGATTGAGCCGGACATGTCTGAAACGTTACAATTATGATGTCCATGAATCACGTGAACATATAGCCTTTACCTGTGATGGGAAGAATGTTTTTATCCCGATAGTTCCTGATGTGAATAGAGGAGACAAAAAATAAGACCCTTTAATTCTTCTATTTTTTTTTATTCCCAAAATTTGCGAATTAAGTCAGGGACATCTTCCTTCAACTGGTCAGCAGGTTCCCAAGTGGCTTCTGTATCTGGGTATCTCTCCCACTTAACCAAATACTGGTCTTGACCTTTTCTAATGCGATGCCGAAGTATCTGCTCAGGTACAAATCTTTCAGGTTGTCCTCTTATCACAGAGTCAGGTGGAGGCTTTTCATTAATAGGAACTACTTGCAATTCCTTTCGGGTATATGCACATTTGGATACACCTAATCGACCATGTGGTCCATTAAGGAGATATGTAGGAGGCTGTTCAGGTGAGAGTATCATTTTTTTGATTACACGAATGTTTGGGTTCCATCTTATGCCTCCTGTACGGAATTTTCCTTGCTTTGTTACCAAGACAGAAATAGGTTCATCTAACTTGACTTGACACGTGTTCCTTTAGAGAGGAGGTCTGTCTTTTTTGACACTTTGGGTGACCCTGTCGGAATGTCTGGGGGATTTCTCTGCCAGAGTTCATTTACTTTACTCACTATATTATGGAAATCTTCTGACCATTCCACGGATGTCACCCCAGTTTTCAACTCCTGTGCTACCATTCGTTTAAGAAGGGGTTCTTGGATGGCTTGGATAGCTCTTTCAGCATAAGATTGCTGTTTATGCCTTCCTGGTTCGCCGAACCTCATCATTACCCCTAGGCTGTTCAGGAAAAAATCACGTATCTGGTCGTTAGTGAATTCTGATCCGGAGTCTGTCTCCAGTCTGTGTGTTGGTGGCTTAATACGATTTCTTCTGTAGATTTTGACAAACCCGTTTAGAACTCTATTTGCAGTCTTATCCTTTAGGGGTTCTGCATCAACTCTCTTTCCTGCAACTTCCACCACTACGAGGAAATAGTGGAATCCTTTGGGGTCAACTGGCATCTCTGCAAGATCTGCCTGATGTGTTGCATTTGGTTTCCATACAATTACCTTTGGGCGTTCTGTTGACTTTTCCTTTAGGGGCTTTTTGTATAGGTTGTAGTGCTCTTCACCTTTTAGAATTCGTGCTGGTACTCCGGAGAGATTGTAGTACTTATAGTAATTCTCTAAGTGTGACATATTACAACAAATTAAAGGAATGGTTTTAGACTTCAAATCTTAAAATGACACGTTTTTACTGCCTAAAGTGCAAGAAGGAAACTGAGACGGCTAGTAAAATACAAGATATGACTACAAATGGGCGTTACCGGCTGCATGGTGACTGCACAATTTGTGGTATGCATAAGAATACTTTTACTGGAATAGACTGGGTGATCAAGAAGAAGACTAAGGAGAAAAGAAAGAAACCGCTGCTAAGAGACAGCAGACGGCTTACAATCGGCAATGCAAAAAACTTGGACAGAAAATCTTAGATTCTGATGACACGTGTAAACAGTGTATTGATAAATGCCTTAAGGAGGCAAAAAAGAAGAAGACGGATTAGTACTGTCTTCTAAACTTATCTTGATATGCTCATTCTCAATACCCATTGTTCAATTACTTATTTTTTCTGACGGGGGCGGGACGGGGTTGGTCTTACTGGGCTCTATAGACCTTCTAGGGGCTTACCTACTAATTTACCTGGTTTGCTGTCTCACTGCTTCCAATAGATTATTAGACGGAATCCTGACTTGTTCCAGATGTTCGGATGTGGCGGATCTGGGGGTAAAAATAAAACTTTTTCTGGGGGGATGTCCTCTCATATTTTTTCTGAAACATCTGCCACATCTGCCACATCTGGGACAACCCTCTTATTATATCCGTTATTCCTTCCTTTTCTATTATTTTCTAGTTATTTGGTATATATATTTGTTCCATATGTTGTCCCAGATTGTGGCGGATATATGGGGATTCCTGATCCCCGTAGGGGCGATATAGGTGGAGCGATAGCGAGATATAGGTACTGCGAGGACGTGAGTCCGAGGTGGGTGGAGCGGTAGCGAGACACACATCCAGACCGACGACGCACTACTAAAAAGTAAGAGCCGAAGGAATGGCTGGAAGGAAGTAATAAGAGGGAGTTTACTGAATACTATTAATAGCTTAAATTCTTTATCTGCAGAAAATTCAGTTCCGATCGATCAATGGATCAAGTGTTCAAATCAGGTTCCCACCTTGTTATAGTTATGTCACTAGGGTAGCTATGTCGCTTAAAAATCCGTGACTATCCAATTATAACAAAAGGAAAGGAAAAAGGTTGCAATAAAGGATACAGTTGATGTAAATCATCTTTGGCATCTTTGAAACATCCTAATTTTTACATTAGATAATGCATTCGTACTGTATTTTATAATTAAATTTACAATATATTTTACAGTAACTTTTAATAGGACTCCGGATATCTCCAAAACAGGTCATAAGTCACACTTTCGGCAGATTGGCCCATTTTTCAGGGGCTCAAAAAATCGTTTTTTGTAAATATCTCGGCATCCAGTGGTCCAATTTTGATGAAATTTTTTTTTAAATTGTAGAGCTAAATGAGGGCTACAAAATAAAAAAAAGTTCATTAAAATTGAATTACTGGATGCTGAGATATTTACAAAAAACGATTTTTTGAGTTTCAGCAAAAAGGGGTGTTTTTGGCCAAAAGTCCATTATGACCTTTATATTAGATATCTGGGGTCCTCTTTTAATGTTATACTAGGGCATCTTATTATAGTTTGTATACATTATACTATGACATTAATTTTACAATACATTTAGTTTAAAAAATTTGCGAAGTAGATTTTTCTGTATGTATTTCAATGAATCAACAATACTATAAAAAGAATTGTTCTGATTCAGTCAAAATGACACATGATATCAAATTAACATCGGAACAAGTAAAAGGATATTGTGATTTTGTAATTGCACTTGCATATCCAATTTTTTAAGATAATCATCCATGCAGTTAAATTTCAGCAATAAATTACTGCTAATTCATGATTCTTATATTTATGAATAAATAATGGCTTTAATTTTCTGTACGAGTAGTATTGCATATAAAAAGTAGAGTAACCTGCTTTTTTAGATTTCTTTATTCCAGAAAGAAGTAATGTTTCTGATGGTTAGATTCTAATATAATCTTTAAAATAAACAAAATTATAAATATAGAAAAAAGTAAAATTTATCACAATTAATCACAGGTCAAAAAGTGAAAATCAGGCATCAATCAGTCACCAATCAGGTACCTGATTGGTGACCGATTGGTGACTGATTGGCATTTTCACTAAATACCGTCACCAATCAGGCAGTTTGCTAACTTTTGATCCAGTGATCAGAAAAAAATGAAATATAGCTCATTGGAATCGTCTCAACAAGACGAATCTAATGGTAGTAAAATCGCATCTCTAGGATTAATAGTTAATAAAAAATTAAATAAAATATAAATGATACATTTTTATTTTTATATTTTACTTAATTTCTCATCAAGTATTAATCCTAGAAATGCGATTTTACTACCATTAGATTCATCATGTTGAGACGATTCCAATGAGCTATATTTCATCCTTTTCTGATCACTGGATCAAAAGTTAGCAAACTGCCTGATTGGTAACGGTATTTGGCGAAAATGCCAATCAGTCACCAATCAGTTACCAATCAGTCACCAATCAGCTACCTGATTGGTGACTGATTGGTGCCTGATTTTTCACTTTTCGACCTGTATAAAAATGTCATTTAAGTCATAATCTTTGATCAGTTCATGCAAAATATCTCTTTCTTCAATCTAAAGTTTCCAATAGCGCGCTTTTTGCGCAGTAGTATAATATCAGAAAAATTCTTGCCGAATAGAGCGTTGGCCCTTTTCATTAAAAATATTTTTTCACAATTAAAATAAAAATAAGTTTACTCCTTAAATAGATAAACAATTAGAGAACAAAAAACTCCATTTGAGTTTACATAAATAAACATAAATAAATCATAAAAATACAAATTTTACTAACTTTGTTCACATCATGTGACTCTCTGATTATATTTATACATAAATACATCATCTTGTCTCAAATTTTATTCGTCTCTCAACTCTTAAAAATTCTATTCATCTCTCAACTCTCTAACTATTAACATCAACTAAAATGGCTGTTAATATCGCCATTCGACTTAATTTTGATGAAGAAGGAACAAAAGCATTTCATGTAATGGCCATCGCTAAAAAGATGCTATTATTATTTTATCTTTTGAAGTATCAAATATGGCAAACAGAAAAACAAGAAAAATTATATGAAAAACAGTTGACAAATAGTTAAAATTTGTAGCACAAGAAAGAAGATGATTTAACGCCCTTTCAGACGATAATTCAAAAATTTCATATGTTCAAGCACTCGTTGATAAAGAAAAATCTTGGTGAGAAAAATCGGTATGTTAACTAAAAGAAACATATTTAGTTTATTAGAATATTTACTAAAACTATTTTATCGCCTTCGACATTTCTTAACATACCTTTTTCGTTAGAACATTAGTCAGAAACTAGTTTGCTGTGACTGTCCTATTTGTACTTATTATTCTTGCTTCAACTGAATATAAAAATGACGAAGAAAAACTAAAATATTTTTCATTAGTGTTGAATTCGCTGATTTTTATCACTGAGATTTTCACGTTCTTAAATAAATTACGATGGGGCAATATTGATTATTATTATATTATTTTTATATGTTTTTAATAATCATAGGGATATTACTATCCAAACTTTTACCGATATTTATCAATTTTTTACCAGCAATGATCTGTGTTTTTTTCACTAAAGCCTCTATATCTCTTGGAAAAGTTTTATTTCAATGGTTCAAATGATTCAATTATTAATAATAGCTACGTTTCTATTTTCATCACGTCTAAATTTTGATTAGTTGATCTTGTGCAACATTTTAACTTTAAAAATATAAAACATTTCACTTTGTAGTAAAAAGACAATAGAAATAAAATAAATTTTTTAAGTTTTAAATAGTTTAATTATATTTTTATTGAATAATACTGTAAACAATACAGAACAATTTTATATATTTACTTTGATGATCGCATCCTATTGGGTGGATATAGCTCATGATAATTTGTTTATATGGTATATAAACTTAATATCAATAAAGTATATATATGGTGGCTGTCACCTATAAACAACAATAGTCCGAAATTTTGAAATTTATTTATTTATATTGTGTAACTTATGTTTTAAAGTACTTTGTTAAAATATTAATTGCCGCGTGAGCGGCAAAATTTTTTTTTGCCATATTACATGGAATTCTTGTGGATTTCCATGGAATTTTTGTAAAATCCATAAAAATTACATGAAAACTAGTCCGAAATTTTATATTTTTATTATTGCTACTTATTAAAATTATCCAACTTTAACCCATAATATTAATTAAAATTCTTATTAAATTCTATAAAATAATCCAATAGAAATGTTCAGTACATGTTGCTATATCATTTTATCAGTTTGGTTTTTTCTTTTTACTATTCAATTTACAATTTATAAAAATTTGAAGTCACTTAATATTAGTGTGGTTTATAGGTGACACCGCCAATAGATCATTAAAAAAAAAAAAAAAATTTTATATATTTACGAAATAAAAAATTTTTTTTCTCTGTTATTAAAATTCTCTGTATTAGGTTGCAATAAAAAGAATTTTTTTTTTGAGATATCATGTTTTTTTTAACTTTATTTGTTAGTTGTCTTTGTATTTTATATTTAAATTGTTATTTTATTTTTATTAACTGGAAAAATACATAATATATACAATAATATTAGAGATAAATAAATACACATTAAATATATAAATTAATAAATAGATTTTAATAAAAATTGATAAATAACCTATTAATAAAAATTAAATAAATATCCCTAAGGATTCTTTAAACTTTTTAAGGGGGGAAGGGATCCACGTAAATCTTTATGGAAAATAAGGATTTTACGTAGATCCTGACTTCCAAAACATTACACATTACCAATGATTCTAGCAAAAGATGCTACTGTAGAATTAATTGAAATTTTGATGCAATTTATTATAAAGTATATTAATAATACAGGTTTGAAGAAGTTAATCAGTTTAATTTATTACAATTATAGAAATTATTTATTAATATTTAATATTGAAATTTGCAATAATAACCAACAGTTTTGAATAATCTTCAGATATTTAATTTAGAATATCATAAGGCAAAAAGACATGTTATAAATCATTAGTAGAAGATAATAATCAAAATATTTTATCTTCTATAGTAAAATCAAATGAAGATATTCTTAAAATTTGTAGTTATTGTTTGAAAATACTAAATATAAAGCTGATAAAGAAAATATATATTGCAAAACTAAAATTTTAATTATTTGACATTTATATTTTAAAATAAAATAATATATAAACTATTAGTATTAGAATCATATTTATGTATTATTGTTTAAATAATAAAATTATGAATTTACATTAAGTACAGATTGATAGGGCAGCCAACGTCCTAACAAAAAAGGTACGTGAAGAAATGATGAAGATGTTAAAATAGTTTTAGTATAATATTCTAACAAAATACGCTTCTTTTAGCTAAACATACCAATTTTTCTCGCCAAGTTTTTTTCTGTCCGCGAGTGCTTGAACATATGCAATTTTTGAATTATTGTCTTGAAAGACGTTAAATCTTCTTCTTTGTTGTGAGGACATCCCATGATATGCTTCTGTTTCTTCTTCGTCGAATTTAAGTTGGGTGGCGATGTTAACAGCTATTTTAGTTGCTGTTAATAGTTGGAGAGTTGAGAAATGAATAGAATTTATAAGAGTAGAGTTTGAGAGATGAATAAAATTAATAGAATTGATGAGTTAAGATGATTTATTATGTATAAATACTATACTTGTATCCGAAATTATTTTAGTATTACGGAAATATGTAATTACGTAATTCTGTAATTATTAAGTAATTCATTAGAAAAACTCCGTATTCCGTAATTAATTTCGGACTCCGTAATTAATTTCGTATTACGAAAATATTTGGCCAGAATTAGCCTTAATTTTGGCCGATTTATATATAAAAACTTTAACAAATAATAACTCGGCACCCAGTGATCCGTTTTGGATGATCTTACTACCATTTGATTCGTGTCGATAAGACGATTCTAATGGTAGTAAGATCAATTAAATCCAATCACTAGATCGCGCTCCGATACCAATAACTTTTAAATATTTATAGCGTAATAGCTCCGCCAATTTCAATGCTAGAAAGATGATCTTACCGCCATTAGAATCGTCTCGTCATGACGAATCGAATGGTGGTAAATTTATTCAAATCTAATCACTAGATCGTGATCCGACACCAAAATTCATTAAATGTTTATAGTAATTTTACTCCATCAATATCGGTGCTATAGAAATGAAACACATATCATTAGATTCGTCTCGATGCGACGAATCGAATGGTAGTAAGATCATCGAAATCTGATCACTAGATCCTGAGATATTCGCAATTTCGCACTATTATGCAAATTTTGGAATTTCGGAATACGTAATTAATTACGTAATTACATAATTAATTACGATTTCGTAATTTCGGATTTCGGATTTGCCAATTGAATTTCGGAAACAACTATAATAAATACAATTAAAAAGTCACATGATGTGAAATTAAGTTAGTAAAATTTGTAAATTTGTATATGCATGATTTATTTATTTATATAAACTCAAATGGAGTTAACTGTTCTCTAATTGTTTATCTATTTAAGGAGTAAACTTATTTTTATTTTAATTGTGAAAAAATATTTTTAATGAAAAGGGCCAACACCCCATTCGGCAAGAATTTTTCCGATATCATACTACTGCGCAAAAAGCGCGCCATTGGAAACTTTAGATGAAGAAATTGGTATTTTGCGTGAACTGATTAAAGATTATAACTTAAATGATATTTTTAATTGTGATAAATTTTATATTTATAATTTTGTTAATTTTGGGATTATATTGGGACCTAACCATCAGAAACATTAGCACAAGGACCTCTTTCTGGAACAAAGAAATCTAAAAAAATACTTTTTATATGCAATGCTACTCGTACTAAAAATTAAAGCCATTGCTTATTCATAAATACAAAAATCATAAGCATTAAATGGGAAAAAGAAGAAGAATTACCAGTAAGCTATTGCTGAAATTCAACTGCATGGGTGCAAGTTTCTATATGGAATGATTATCTTAAAATATTGGATATGTTAATATTGCCCGCCCTCGTATATACTATAAATGAAGAAATAAATTTTTGCCATCAAATACCATATTTCATCTATAGCTTTATGATGCAGGAATCATTAATTCTTTTGAAGTTAGTATGTTTATTATTAATTTGCAATGATTTTTTTTACAAAATCAAAATTTGATTTATGGTAAATTTCAATGATCCAAACACAGTACTAGAAATAAATAGGATTACAAGAACTTAACAAAGAGCTTGTTCCTATGATATAAATATTTATGATTCTATTGATTTCAGCATAAAATACTTGGAATTCTGTAAGTCAACAAACTATTGTTAATTGTTGGAAACATACAGGAATTCTACCAATAAGTAAAACAGACGAAAGCAAATTACATTATGTTTATGACTCCATGCAATTTTACTATCTAACTTAGGATGATCTTATTTTATTTTTTCAAATATTCATCGGATGTTTGTATTAATTAAATGTATTGCGAAAGTTAAAGTATCAAGCATTGAAATCCATAAAGCAGACTGTTTTTTTCAGTATAGTTTTTGTATACTACGTATACCGCTAAGTATACTAATTGTCCAGAGCGTTAGCATTTTGTTAAATTTGATTGTCAGCCCATGTAATATTCCTTCCATCATCATGCTTACCCTAATAGGGTTTTTTTTTGATTGTAATCGTGTAAATGGTTACATACCATAACCATGTGATTAGATCTATTTAATACACAATATGCGATTTAATGGAAAAATTTTTTCTTTTTAACCTACACAATTATGTCTACGCATAAGGTACGAGCTTTTTTCAACATAACTTTTCCCTTTCTTTTTATTCGTCTAAAAACAGATATATGAATATTTTTTTAAGCGAAAATCGGAAGAGTGGGATATCATCGGATTTCTAAACGAATGCCATCTGGAAACGAAGCAGCAATTGATAGAGTGCTACCTTTTGTCTCTTGAGGAGATCATTGTATCAAGGAAAGGTTTCAAGAGAAAAAAAGCACAGAAATTATTTGAGTATTACATTTATAATTTGAGTTTATTAAGAATGTAGAGAATAAGTGGTATGGTGGAGATCTTCAAATTCTCTATCATTCAAGTCTTCGAGTTGAACCACAAAGTTAGTGTTGGGCACAGGCGAACTTCAAGCTCGCTTGATATTCAAGTCTTCGAGTTGACCTGACACTGACCTCACCAGAGCACAGACATACAATCTTCAAGTTTTTCTGATGTTACTTGGTGAGATAGAAAATTAGATAGAAATCCAAGATGTATTGTTTAAGAATATTACTAATTCATCAAATTTACATTAGGGTTCTCAACCAGTTCGTATTCGTGTCTAAAATTGGGAAAACAATCGTACTGGATCATTCAAAATCGGCTAACCATCAATTCACTTAAACTATCCAACGTTCACGAGGATTGGGACTGTCAATAGCAATACTGGGACTGCCAATACTGGAATTATAGACACTAGATCTTCTGTATCAGAGAAAAGAAAATTTCCAGAAATCAATGAGTCAGATCCTACAGAAATTGAGAAGTCGAATGCTACTTCTGAAGACAATGAAGATGTTAATGGAAACAATATCATTAATGACGAACAAGTAGTAAGTTATATAATTTTTCTATTTTTCTTCTTATATTTTGCATTGATATATATATATATTTGGCCTTTTTGTCGAATACACTGATAGAAAGAGCATAATCTTGAGAAAAGCTGGGAATTTAAAGAGCTAATTCCTAACGGATTCATCAACTTCGTGAAGATCTTGTCATCATAACTGACACAACTGACTTCGAATCACTTTCCCAGATGGCAGAAATGTAAGTTCACAATTATATGATTGTTTACCATAATCAAAATATATGAATGATTCTGATATCTTTCTATAGTTAGTGCCATTTGGTGGCGTATAATAGACACATGTGACCGAAATTAACTGACATTATTGCGGAATGAGAGTTTTTAAACTTAAGCGAGAGTTTACTATCTAACCTTCCATCGGACTGGAAAGTGTTAGAGCCACCAGTTGAAAGATGCTTGCACTCAATTGCAACGGTGGGTAATTATGTTAAATACCTTTATGCACTTTTTCAATTCATTATGCTCACGATTGTCTTCCAGTTGGATAAGAAAGGATTGAAGAAGGTAGCTAAAACCGTAATACATCATAGTATTTGTGATGCTATAAATAAGATTCAAAAGATTTTGACGACTTCAAATAAAGTTGAAGATGAAAACCCTTTCCTTAATTCCCACCTACTAAAATCACCAACTGCCGATAATATTGTTCAAGATGGAGATTATAAACATCCAGACGTCTGTTACATCAGGACCCCGCTTACTTCTAATATAGGTGTCCAAAAATCTGTGGTAAAATTTATAGTAAAATTAAATTTTAGGTCTCTTAATAGTTAAGGGTAAAATTATATATATAACAAATAAAGGTCTCCGGGTATGTAAGGTAAAGTTAAAATAGGTTTCCGGTTTATAAGGTAAAATTAATTAATAATTTGTATAGGTTTCAGTATATAATAAGGTAAAATTTATATTATAAATTAGATCCTTAATTTTATAAATAAATACAACACGAAAATTTACCCCTTAATTGTAATAAATAACATGTGATAAAAAAAGACGTGACGGTATAACGAAATTATAAAAAGAATTAGACGTGACGGTGTAATAAAATTATAAAATGAATTAGACGTGACGGTGTAATGAAATTACAATAAGAATTAGATGTGACGGTGTAATGAAATTACAATAAGATTTAGACGTGACAATGTAACAAATTTTAGACGCGACAGTGTAACAAATTTAAATATTAAAAATATAAACAAATTTGTATAAAATAGAATTATTTTAGACGTGATAGCGTAACGACAAAAATTTATATAAAGAACTTTAGAACAAAAGGGTGGTGGTGGGGTAAGGAAGGAGAAAATTATAAGTGCATAAATTTTTTTAAAAATTTTGTAATTTCTCAGTATTATTTTTATATTAAATAACTAATTTTACTTCATTTTAGCATAGAAAATTTTTTAATAATTTTTTAATTAATTAATAAAATTTATTAACCCTTATCTCAGTCAATATTAAACTTAGAAAGATGATTTTACTACCATTAGAATTGTCTTAATGAGATGATTCTAATGGTATAAAATTTATTAAAATCAGATCACTGGATTTTTAATAATTTGCAAATTTATATTTTGTATTTTTTTATATTAAAATTTATTTATAGTAATAAAAATAATAAAATTTTGTATTAATTAATAAAATTTTAAACTATTGTAAAATACTTTATTTAATAATTAAATGCTTTTAAAGAAAATTTAAGTCTCTAAAAATTTAAGGTAAAATTCAATATAATTTTAAAAGGTCACACTATATATAAGGTAAAATTATGAGACAGAAAGAGTTGGTAAAATTACTAGTAAATCTGAAATTTTGTGAGGAGACCTTTATTAGAAGTAAGCGGGATCCTGTTATATCATTGAACTTCTTCACTATACATAAGTATGTGAATTGTTATATGTAACTAGTATTTTAAGATAACTGAATATTCATGTAAACTACGTACGATATAATTGATAAAAAATACCGCAACGGGAAAATTTGGAACGGGATATTTGATGTGACTTTCAAGTTCCACATGTTTTCTTGTTTTGATGACATTATGAATTTGCATTTGTAAGTTCAAATTGTTAATTTTACAAAATCATGTTTTAATATATTGAAATTTATTATGCTTTCAATTTTTACTGATATATTATAAACCTTTTCAATATTATTAACTAGTGGCCAGAGCTTCACGACAACGCCGTACTCAGTAATCTAGTTTAGTGTACTACGCCACAGATTACTGGATTACTGCACCTGAACATGCATGTTCAGCAATATAGCAATATCTATTAATAAAGTTTAGCCAGTTCAACCATTTATTTTTTTCCATATGTGTTATAATATTTTTTGATCGATACTAACTACTGTATAATTAGTGAGTTGCGAGTGGGAATTGACTAGGAATTAGGGGAGATTAAATTTTATAGTTTAGCCGTCTATAGTGATCAGATCTAATTTAACTGGATCAAAAAATACGAATCTGTTTTCATCTGAAGTTCTTTGAATATTTGAATAAGAGATAAAAATGAATTTGGATTTATTAGAATATATTATTGGTAAATCAGCTAAAATTGATAAAAACACTATAAAATCAATAAAAAACATTATAATCTGCTATAATTTCCAAAACACTAATATGGATTTAGATAGTAGAATTTATTCCAAGCTATGTGAAGTATGCTATAGTGATGTAAACTTTGAATAATATAGAACATTAGTTGATGCATTAGGCTCTTTAACAGGAGGACATCATTATAAAATACCAGAAATGTAGTGTTTTTGTATCCATGATCTATTTAGAAAAATACTTGAAAAGAATTCAAGAATCCTTTCTAAGAATAGATATATCCTAATGTATGAAGAGTTATATAAAAATGGTAGAAATCATAGTTTTCCAACTAATTATATATATTGTAGTATATGTGAATCCTTAGTTTTCATACTTAAAAATGGTCATAATAGTTATTGCTATTGAGATAATCACTTTGTTGTATTAATGGAGATATTATTTCAAAGAAACATGCAAGAAAAAAATATACTCTTCAATCTATTGATAGAGAATTTAATATCTAGCAATATAAACAATATATATTAAAAGAAAAGGCAAAAATAAAGCATCTTCAACTGGAGTTTTAATCACAATCTACTCCATACTCAAAAAAGGATAAATTGGCATTAATATCATATAATTATGATACTTATTCAATTAGTTATGAAGTTTACCTCTTAGCTAACAAAAGTAACCATAGCAAAAAATATTATGCCAAATACTTTAAATTTTGAGTCAACTTGTATTTCATCTATTAGATAAGAAATGATTTTACCAACTTCTTATCAATTATCAGATCTTAAAGGAATTATAAGTAAAAAACAAAATAATTTATTATCATCTAGTATAAAAGATACTGTATTAAGATTAAGAGATAGAATAAAAGTTACAATTGTTTAACTGGTTTGACTAATTGATTTAGAGAAATATTTTAATTATATATAGATATTTATATTAACTAAGGTTGCTTGTCTAAACCTCTTCAAAATCCTACGATTAGTTTCATCAAAATTTTACTATAGATTTATTATAGTTTTGGCAGAGTTTTGGCAGTTTCAGCATTTATAATAAGTTTCGGCAGTTTCGCCTTTTTCCAAAGTTTTGCCAGTTTTTTAATATAACTTTAATATAGTTTCAGCAGAATTTCGCTTTTTGGCGAAATGCCATCTTGTCTAAACCCTAGATTTCGGCAAGCAACCTTAATCTCAACTATATTCAAAAATTATTTTTTTGCAAAATAAATAACTATATAGATGATCATTTGTGAAATGTATCACCTGCAGAATAAAAATTGGTCAAAGGTGTTATGCATAATCTGCTTATTTAATCTATAAGAAAATATTTTTTAAGAAGTTTAGAAAAATTAATGAAGCGATCTTAGCAATTCTTAATTTCTAAATATTACTATAATTATAACTTTAAAATTTTTTATGTAATAGTTATCCAGCAAGCTTATAAAAAAAAACCTAAATCTTTAAAAAAATAGATTTGAAAGGTGGTGAGAAATGATAGTATTTCTGACAATAAAAAGTTTTTAGATATTATTTCTTATGGTAAAACATATTATTTTATTAATGGAAAACTAATAAAATTTAATTATATAAATGACTGATTTTATGCAAAAAATAAGCATAACATGTATTTTGCTACTATTAGACAAAAGCAAAGAGAAATCATTTATATAAATAATTAGATACTGTAGTATACATAGCTACTACTTTTAAAGTATTATATCAGCAAGACTATAATTATTAGAAGTACAGGCTGATCTATCATGTTAAAATTATAGAATTCCAAATATTATCAAAAATATAACTTTAAAAATATTATCAGAATTTCAGATTGGGAGAGATATAGGAGTAAATCAACAGAAATACAAAGAATATGTAATTTACTGCTATTAGAATTCCTATACTATATTTATAGAAAGAATGTTATTATGAAATTTCTCAAATTTAGATGATAATAGTAAATTTATGCATCAAATTTTTCAGATCAGTCTTTAACTCAAATTCTGAATATTATCTTAATAAAATAATATATTATTAAGTCATAATATATAGATACTATATATAATATAAATTAGCATATTTTTGATTCTTATTAAAGTATATATGATGTATTAGGTGATACTCTGCAAATCATCTGTGAAACTATGCTTGTATAAGTGTAATAAATAAATTCATACATAAACTCAATTTTCCAAAATATTTCAAATTTTTTCCTTACAATATTTAGCAGAATAACATTTAGCAGAATAGCATTTACTGATATGGATATTTGCTTCAGAGGGATGCGATATTTCTATTATATTCCAAGTAAAATAATATCTATATATATGCTAGGTCTTTATGCGATCAATAAAAAAGTTTATATATGTAATACCAGAATCCCGAATATTACTAAAACAATTCAAATCCCATATAACAAAAATTTCAAAATGTGATATCTCAGTCAATATTATACCTAAAAAGATGAATTATATATCAAAATGTTCGTCTCATTAAGATGAATTTAACAAGTCAAATATCATTAAAATCTAATTACTGGATCTCGAGATAGCAAAATTTGAGATTAAAATATACATATAACTTTATATATTTGGAACAAGACACGTGATTTTAAATGAGTGCTTCAGATATTACAAGGAATTCCATTATCTAATTATATCAAATTATATTTTATATATATATTGTATTTAGCTTAATAGATAAATAATATTTGGAATATATCTTTTTAGTCAATTAACCTTATTTTTTTGTTAAGTAATCATAAGATCCAATATAATAAAAAATGTGTTTATAAATTTTGTTTATATAATTTTATTTTATATTTACTATTGTTTATACTTCTCTGCTAATTAATTACGTCATATTTTGGTGAACGGACCAATTCACTATTTATTATAAAATTACTATGAATTAATTACATCTGTCAAAATAAATTTAATTAGTATTTTGTCATTTTAACAAAAAGTATACTATTGTTAAATTAATTTTATTGTATTAGACTGGAAATTCAAGTTTAATGTATTTTATTATTATTATATTTATTATAAATTTTATATAAAATTAGTATACTTAATTTCACTATTACAAGGTTAATTATAAAGACTAATTAGAATAAGGTATGAAATCAGTCAAATCACATTTTAAATGTACATATTTACTGAATTCAATTTTTCAGGTAATATTTGTATGATATATAAATTTAATATTAAATAAAATTATATATACAGTATTTAATTAAATTTTTATTTTTTTAAAAATGATTTTTTTAATAAATATTTTTTATATAATAGTAAGAGATTTACTTTTAAAAGCAGAGAGTTTATTAAAAGGTTGATTTTTAAATAAGATAATAGATTATCTTTAAAGAAAAATTAAAATATAAATATACAACAGATGCATAATATTATTATACTGTATATATCTGTTATATTTGCAAAATAATTTTATATTAAATTACTATTTTTATATAAAATCTTATTTTACAAAATTTTATTATGGTAAAAAAAAAATCTGTTATAATTTAATTAATTGTTATAAAATAAATTATTTTGTAGTTTGTACAGTTTACTTTGTTATACATTCATTATACAGTCTTTAAATGATCTTTTAAATAAATTAAAATATTTTTTTAAAAAAAGGATTATTAAATTATCTAAATTCTATAAAAAATTATTTTCTATAATTTGAAAAACTTCAATTTCTTCAACATAAAATTCTTCTTCATTATCTCTTATATTTTGTTCATAATAAACTTTAGTACAAGAACCATATCTTGGTCTAGATTTATGTCCAAACCAAATATCACCATAACCAAAACATGGTCCATGGAATTGTGTATCAAAAATAGCACCATCAATAAAATAAGGTCTAACTTTACTAATTTTTAGCATTGTTCCGAATGATTGTTGTTGTTCACTATCAAATTGCAATAAAGAAATATCTTCATCGTCTAAATCAGTCATAGAAAATATAAAACTATCACCTGTAGCAATATAATTTCCGTAACTATACCATCCTATAGGATTATAACCCCCAATAATTTCGTATGAATCGGCAATTTTAATAAATACAGCAGTAGGACCATGATTATCAACATTTTTATGAAAAGATTCAAAAGAAAATCCATCTCTGCTACCACGATAAATTAACTTAAACCTGTAAGGAATATTTACTCCATCATCTTTAATCAAGTGAGAAGAATGTGGTATCGTTAATGGTAATGATGATGATGTTGAATTATTATTTTTTCCTTCAATATAACTTGAAATTAATATAGCATGTTTTGATGAAATTATTTCAGAATCTAAATTTTTTGGTGTAATTCTAGCAACTTGAATTTCTGTATATTTTGGTTCTTCACCTGTAAGATAATATGATAAAAGATCCTGTCGTAATTTTTTTGGTAAAATCAGTTCAAATGGCCATACTTTATGATAAAAGTCTTTTGATGATATATTAAAAAATCTAATAAGTGGAAGTAAATTATGAAGAGTTTTTTCTAAATTTGAGAAATCTTGTGATGAAAAATTTTCCAAATCACTTTCAGCTGGAACGTCAGAATTTTCTATTCCCCATTTTATTAAAAAACCCCATATATCCTAAAAAGAAAAAAAAAAATTTAAATAAAATTCTCTAAACAAATTTCAAGCAATAATATTTTAACTTACTATTTCTTCAATTCCAAGATCATCTTTTTTAAGTAATCGTGATATTACAGTTTCGCTTATATGAAGTAGTTCTTCAGATTTAAAAAAATTCCAAGCATTTTCATTAATTATATTTAAACAAAATTTTCGTAATTTTTCACAAGATTCATGATCAAATGCAACTTGTATAACACTAAAAATATTTTGTTGCAACCAAGTAACTTTATATGTTATTAAATAATCTTGTACATGATTAAATAATTCGAACAAACATAATTCATCTGATGCTTCTATAAGTTTAAAAATTTCTAAATCTTCGAGTTGTTCTAAATAAATTGTTCCGCTATAAATATACCTAAACAATAAAAGGATTTTTTTAGAATTTTTTTTTTTAAAAACAAAATACAAAATACAAAATATAGTAGACTTCATTTCACCTTAAAATGATATTAAATGCATTATAAGAAATGTTTGGCTTCTTAAATATGATCATATCACCTTCTTTTCTTAACCAATCATTTGATAAAGCTGTATGAAAATATTCTGACCTAGCTCGTAATATAGAAGAGTGCGCTCTAAATGTTTTTTCTTGACCTACTTCAATTAACACATTATGATCATCTGCTTTTTCTAAAAGATTTATTAAATCAAAAGAAAGTGTCGACAAGTATTGTGACATTATTATTATTATTAAAAAAAAAAAATATCGATTATGTAGGGAAAAAGAAGTATATATGGAATTACTAATTAAAACATTAAAAAGTAATAGACGGTGCGACATGTTACGTCATACAATTACGTAACAAATTAATAATGACATCACCTCACTGATAATCTAGCGCGTTTTTTGAAAAATTAAAATAAAATATTTATAAAATATTTACATCAGATGCAAAATGATGAATTTTCAAAAAAGGGAATTTATAATAATTGTTGGTTTTTTTTATTTTTTATTAGATAAACAAGAATTTAAAAAAATTTCATGATCACTCATACTATTAGTAATGCTCATGTGTAATTTAAGTTGTTCTCTATTTTGTGAATAACCAAATTGCCAACTTAATTCAGGAATTTCACTTCTAAGATATTGACCAATATCAGTACCATACTTGTTCAAAAAGGTATAACCAACACAACCAAAAGGTTTTACCAACAGATCAATATCTTCTACTATAATAGCTTCTTTCTTATAAGGAAGACCCAAATTCATAAATGGAGGCCAACCATTTTTACTAAAAGTTACCGTAATTTCAGTTTCGCAAATACTCATGACTTCTCTTATAACATTACGTAAAGCGTATACAAATTGATCTAATTTTTCTACAGTAGGATTAATCGTAAAAGAGAGTGAGGAAGGCTTTAATGGTCTTTCAAAAGGAATTTGAAAATAATCCAATTCAGCCTCTATTTCTTCAAAAGAAATTGAAGGAAAGTATGATGATGGCAATGATGAAACATCTTTTAAGTCGGATGGATTATAAGGTAAATATATTTTTCCCGTACGATAATATTGCATTACATAACGAAATAGATTTCCATCACGATCGAGAAAATATTCATTTTCATTTTTCGGATGTTGTAATGATTGATTACGGTCAGCGAACATTGTTCCTAAAAGTGTATCAGGATAATACACAAGTGTTGACTTACGTGTTTCATACTATAAAGAAAAAAAACAATCATTGTTTTTATTAATAATAGATTAAAAAATTTTTCAAGATTATTTTTTATTATACAATTTTTCTTTTTTACCTTGATACCACCAACGTTTAATATAATAGTTTGTTCAGCGGAAGTACAATTATTTCCCAAATCTGCAACGTTATTATTTTTTTTTCTATTTGACATGATTATCGTTCTATTATTTGTTTTGTAATTTTCTGTAATTAAAAAATTAAGGAAAGAAAAAAATTTTTGAAAAAAAAGCAGGGTTTTAAATAAAAAAAAAAAAGTTCATATTTTATACGGAGTTCAAAACATAACTTTATTATGTTTCACCATGTTTAATTTTGTACCTCGACGAAACAATGAATATTTGTACAACCAAAGGTAAAAAAAGTAAAATCAAACAAATGAACTGCATATTAGCTGTATTAATTTGTACGACATTTACATAAATATAAGTAATATACTAAATCTGTACGTTATTTGTCATTCAAATTAAGTAAATTATGGTTTAATAGTATAATAAATTGCTAGAACAGCATGTGTTGCATATAAATATGTAATTAATCTTCCTTTCATAGTTAATTTTTCTTTCTTCTTCGGCATCACTAAATTTAATTCTTTTTTTTAACAAAATATCCGAATATATATTTCCATAAATTAAAACGAAGAGTAATTTCCGTTAATAATGATGAATAATTATTAATCTACCTAAAAGATAATACACATAATAATTAAAGAATATAAACTTTTTCGCAAACTATCATTAATTATCAGGAAAGTTTAATAAATTAAGAAAAAAAAACTTACTTTTTTTGCTTTATGATCTTTGTCTTCTCATAGGTAAGTTAACTTATATGCATAATAATATCAGATATGCTTTAAACTCTCTAATTTATGGTTTATATTTGTTCTTGTATGACGACATTATACGTTAGTAGCTTTTTCGTCAATTTGTAAGTATAAATATATACATATACATATATATATATATATATGTTCTATTTTTAAATTGTTTAAATTTGTATTCCAAAGATGTAACATATTAATAAGAATGAAATTTTTAATTTTTCATGATTATTAACACTGAAAATTCTGAGGGGTGATTTTATATCGTAACATTGTATCTTTATTATAAATTTAATACTTACTTTTTAAATTACTTTAATTTCATTACATTGTATGATGCAGTATTGCGTGCGTTTGATAGATTTCAAGGGGGGAGGGGAAAAAGGTAAGAAATAATGATAATTTATTAAGTTTTTAATGAATATGATTGTTAATACGTTCAAATATAATCAAATATTTATATTGTTTATAAACATTATTATATACCTAATAGATCTATCTCATTATTTTATATTTCAGTGGATCCGTTTATAAAAATTTATAATTCACATGGTACGGCTTTCGCGAATTCTTTTGACCATTTATGGATTTATTTTTTGGGGCTTTTTCTCAACTAAAAGGCTATATTAAAACCCACAGTAGTTTAAAAAAGAAAACCAATCAACTTTGGTGTAACTTCAACGTTAAATTAAAAATAAATAATCTGCATTTTTATTGTAACCCATCAAATTCGATTGTCTTTTTTTTTTTTTTTTTGTTTGACAATTATAACTTATACCTTCTACTTAAGAAAAAAAAATAATAAAAATATAAAAATATATATATATATATATATTGTATATATTTTTTCAAGATTGAGAAAAAAACAAAACTTTTTATTTTTTATTTTCAAAGAAATAATGGCACTAGAATATTTTTCAGCAAAACTTTCGCTTGATTATACCAAATTATTAGAAACATCAAATGATTATGATGTAATTATAGAAATAGGAGAACGAGAAAGATCAAATGGAAATATCAAATCAATTTTCACCTTAAATAATGAAGAAGAAGAAAATTTTAAAATATTTAAAGCACATTCAATAATATTGAAAACACGGTGTAAATATTTTGAAGCAGCATTATCACACGATTGGGTAAAAATGGATAATGATGATAAAATAATATTAAAAAATCCAAATATTTACCCAAAAACTTTCTCTATAATTTTAAAATATATTTATGATGGTAGTATATCCTTAGAATATTTATCACCATCCGATATTATAATATTATTAATATCATCAGATGAATTGGCAATAGAAGAATTGATCGGTTATATACAAAAATATTTAATAACATATCATTCAAAATATATTCAAGAAAATATTCATCAAATATTAAATTTAAGTTATAATCATTCATCATATAAAGATATTCAATCTTTTTGTATAGAAAAATTAATAATGAATAATCCTATATTATTATTTAATTCTATTAATTTCTTTTATTTATATGAAGAAATTTTATTGGAATTATTGGAAAGGGATGATTTTAATAAATTTAATGAAATTGATATGTGGAATTTTATTATTAAATGGGGAATTTATCAATCAAATGATCAATTATCAATATTAGATCATAATGATGAAGAATGGTTATTAAATTTGGAATTAAAAGATTTAATAGATTATTTAATTAATACATGTTCTTGGACTACAAAAGAATTTAATATATTGGGTAAAATTTTAAAAAATTTATTAACAAAAATTCGTTTTATAGAATTTTTAAAAGTTGATTTCATAAAATATATTACCCCATTTAAAGAAATATTTAATAATGAATTTTATGATCAATTACAAGATCATTTTTATTCTTTCCCAAATAATCTTTTACCCCCTCCCCCTTTTAAATCATTACCTTTTGATGATCTAGATCCTATAAAATATTATACACTTAATAATAATGATAATAATAATAATAATAATAATAATAATAATATAATTAGTAATAATAATTTTCCAAAGAAAATTATTACTTTAAAACCCCCTAGGCGTAGATTAAATTCTGAAATTATAACAAATTATCATATAAAAGTAATAACTAATTGGTTAGATCATAAGGATAATAATATCTCTCCATTATCTTCTCATTGTTCTTCTTCTTCTATTATTTCCCAATTCACTTTAACTCCTACTACCACCACTTTTTTAACAACTTCATATGCAATTCCAACCAATGGTCATCCATCTTCTCTACTTAAACCACCTTATAAATTTACGTTATTATATAGAGCGTCAAGAGATTCTTTTGATCTATATAATTTACATAGAATATTAGATAATAAATTAAATATAATGATCATAGCAAAAATTTCTGGTACAAATGAATTGGTAGGTGGTTTTAATCCAGTTGGTTGGAATAATTCAAATAAATCTCATCCTGATTCAATTAATAGTTTTATATTTTCTTTTCGTGATAATAATTCTTCTTCTACATGTTCTAATAATAACTCTCCTCCACTTATACCAAGATTGAGTAGGTTAAAACGAGAACTAATTGATAAAACTGTATTTAATTCAAAAACTGGTTTCATTTCATTTGGTGGTGGTAGTGATTTAAGAATTGGTGGTATTTTGAATAAAAGAACTGGTTATACTAAAGCGGAATATTATGAGAATAGGATTAGAGATATTCATGGTACTTTTTATATTGATGACTATGAAGTATTTCAAATTAGTTAAATAATTTAAAGTAATTTATAATACTTTAGTATCTTGAAATTGTATTTTTAAAGTAAATTATATTTTTCCTTTTTTTTTTTTTTTTTGTTAATATTTTATTAACAAATAAACATTATGTATATTTGAAAAACTTCTATTACATACGACTATAATTGTCAATATTATACATGTATTATAAATAATTAAATATCTATTTACTTAATTTTGTAAATTTATTTCCGATTCATTGTCGAATGAGGCGTAAATAATTGCAGAGAGTGCTTGCAATTCTTTACATTCTTTAATCGCCTATAATAAATAATTACATTATTAACCTGTAAGTTTTATTAAGTAACATACAAGTAATTTACAAACCTCAAGAAATCTTGCTGGTGCACAATTAAGGACAGCGTGAGCTTCTTTAGTAATGGATGGTAACAATTTTGCAAGTGTTATATTCTTTTCAACTTTTTCTCCACTTATTGCATCTTCAGAACTAAAATTTGAAGACATGTCCTGATTTAGTAAATCAAAAGCTGATTTAAGACACGCCGAAAGAACTGTAGCTAAATCCCGACTTTATGTGAAAAAATTTTTTTACGTTAATATCTGTAAAGTTACTTTCAAAGTATAATCAAGTTTTTTCAGATACCTATGTATAAAATCTTTAGTTTCGTCCAATAACTTTCTCAAACTTGAATCAATAGTAGAATCTAAATTATCTATCCCACATTCATCCAATATTCGTATTTCATCTGATAAATTTTCAGGCATCATTACATTAAAAAATCTAAAAATTTATATTTTCAAGGTTAGGAAACATAGAGTGAGATCGTGAGCGAAAGAAAATTTAAATATTAAGTACTTATGAGCAGGACCATCATTATCATTTCCTTCAATCTTTGATCTAATTTCAGATATAAGCCATGCATATTCTTCATATGAAAGTTCGGTTTTGAGTGACATGCTAATAAAAATACAAATTAAAATTATTTTTTTATAACATATAAATAATATATGCGTGATCATTTTACCTTGATAAAGAAGATTCAACAGCTGCACTAACTCTTGTAACAATCTCTTTATATCCCACATTCAAAAACCATGCAATAAAAGCCAAATATTTTTTCTCTGTTACAGGACTCAATAGTGATCCATTATGAACTGTAATCGATTGTTCTCTATCACGTTCTGTAAGAGAAACAGAATAAAGATAATTATATCTTCCCAAAAGATTTAATTGAATGAAAATGGTTAACGTAAGAAGTGTTTCAAGATACACAGCTGCAATGGTTCTTGTGAAACCTAAAATACAAAAAAGATTAATTCATTAAATATTGATAAGAATGTGTAGAATGTTGGAATGTGCTCATTTTACTTACTTTTGAATTTTATTTCGTTCCATAATTCAATTCGTTTTTGCTTTGATATTTTGCTGGCTTCTTCAGAATTATTAATAGGACTAATTGGAGAATTTACTTCAGTTTCTTGACTCATGTTACCAGAATTACTTCCATTATTATTTTCTCCTTGACTATGCGTGGTGGTTTCTGTAACTTTTGCCATTTCATTGTCACTTTCATTTGACCGACCAACTAAAACAACTGATGATGAAGGCGTTGATGTTGTAGATTCATTATTATCGTTATTAACAAGAACAACTGACGTAGAACCAATGGAACCGATGGAACCAATTGATGCCGTAGCATTGTCATTAACTGTTGTATTCGGTGACTCTGAATTTGATGACGCCATATTTGTAGTCGCATCACTACTTATCCCCTTATTGTTTTGTTTTGCTTTTTGTAAATTTGCAAAAATTGATTCTACATCTAAATCGTCCGTTAATTGCTGTATTAATGCTTGAATATGTGATAATACTATGTAAGTACAATCAATTTGTCTTTGATGAAATCTTTTCTTCATGCTAAAAAGAAAAATGAGAAAATTTATGATATCAATAAAAAAAAAAAAAGTTTCTCGAAATAAATAAGATTAATGTAAGTAAATTACAGACTTTTCTCTAGCAGTTCGTTCCGAAGCAGCTCTTTCTTGCATTTCAGATATTTTCCACGTTACCCATTTTCCAATAAAATATATTCCACCTGTAATACCCAAAGTGACAAAAAATTTTCTCTGATGTTTTTTAAGAAATCTTTTAGTAGCCGAAATCATTTTTTTTTTTTCGGTCCGAAAAAAAAGAAATTTTTTTTTAATCTCGAAAAAAAATTTATGATCAAAATTATGTAATATGATAAGGTAACAGTATGGACTGTATGGTAACCCATTCCCATGTTCCGTTAAGGTAACTGTGATGAAATTTATTTGTCGCATGGTTATTCATCCCCGAATACCACGTGAATTAAATTGGTGATGGTATTTTAATGATTTTAACGCGCAAAAACTTTGTACTCACCTTCCTTTCGTTCATTTATCAATTTGCAAAAATGTCATCATCAACGCGATATAATTCAAGTAATACACAAGATAATTCAGATAATTCACCATCACTTAATAATGTTTTGGAGATTGCCAACAAAATCGAATATAAGATTGTAAACTAATAAATTTTTTTAATTTTTTATTTATTTTTTTTTAAAAAAATAAATAAATAATTTTTATTATTAAATAGGGGCCAGTTACATTTCCTTCTTCACAAACGGCATCATCAATACAATTAATTGATTTGATAAGAGAAATACTTGATCTTTGTGATAATGTACAACAAGTAAGAATGAATTATAAATTAAAATAATAAAGTTTATAAAAATAATAATATTTTTTAATCATCAACTTTATTATTATTATTTTTCAAGATTCGAGAAGTTCTTACAAAATTTAAAGATTCTAAACAAAGTTTCGATTTAGTTAAAAAAATTGAAATCGGTTTGTTTTTAATATAATAATAATATTATTAATTTATTATATTAAGAGTCTTTTAATTATTATTATTTATTATATATATAATAAATCTTTTTTAATGATTTTTTTCAATTTTTTTCATTGTTTTAGAAAAAAAGATTAAAGTATTATCAGATTTCAATAATCATATAGAATCTATATTATCGGATAAACAATCTTTGATAATGAGAATTAAAGATCCTTTTGTTGGAGAACATATTAATATCGAACCGGAATATCACAGGCATATATTTTAAAATTAGATGTTTTTCATTAATTCATTAATTAAAAAATATTAAATTCTAAATAAATACTTTTTATATAATATAGAGCTTTTTCAGAATTATTCCCAGGTATTACAAAAAGTATTGCATCATTACCTAATGATATTGAGAGCACTTTATGGATAAAAAATCATTCTATCACAGATGATAAGATTGTATGTATTTTAAATTGTATTGTAAGTTATATTGTTCTATAAAAGTGATAACAACTAAAAATATATATATATATATATTTGATATTATTAATTCAGAGTAATCAAATCTATGGAATTGCATCTTTAGCTGCAATGTATGGAAATTATTTTGATAGTCTTGAGAGAGTTAGACAATTTTTAAAGCAAATATATGACATTGACACAGGAAAGGGTAAAGATTAATTTACCGTATTGATGGAATAATCATTCTTGTAAATAAAATCATTAGTATTATCAAACATAGATCGACAATCTTGGACATTTGTACCCTTAAATAATCTTGATTGATTTTCACAATTTTTCAATTTGAAATAATTATTCATATTTCTTACGATTTTTTTAATTATGGTATTTGAATATAAGTCTTATTAACTATTTGAAAAATTTAAAATTTAAACGAAGACATAGTTAAAGTAAATAATCCAATAAGAGTTTTATGAATCTTGTTGTGCAAGCGCAGCATTTAATCTTGTTTCTCGTATTAATCGTATTAACTGGCAACTAATGTTAATGAAAAGTGAAACCCTAAATATCTTCAATATAGTGATCTAAATCACAAATACAACTAGTTTATAATATCTACCCTTGATTTATCTTCGAGTCAATCGTTCAACTACAACGTGAATGCGGTTTTTTTCCGGTGTTTGGGCCCAATATTCTTCAATTTCTCGTGTCGGCATTAGCTCTACATTGTATCTGATCTCATCTTGCCCATCGTCGCGAACATTTACCATCCATAATTTAAGATCTTTGCTATCAGTTTTGGCAAAAGCTCGTGGTTGATCTAACCTGATTTTCTTTTTGAGATCACTAATGGTCTCATTCTTATTAATTTTTATTGCGAAGGCGCGCATAGTTCCTTCTCCTTTAACAAGACAAAAAAGCCTAATAGCCTGCATGGTTAGTTACGTTTTGAAAAAAGTTTTCTGAATTCTGATGACCTTTATATTTAATTGTATCTTTCCTTTCTCACACTAATTTAATGTGAAAAAGTCTTATAAACAATTAAATATTATCTATTCCGAACTATATAGGCGGAATAGGCCATTACTATCACTATTATAAAATCAAAATGAGATCGTTAAATTCTTTTTCATCTTTTTGATGTCACCGTTTATATAATGTTTAAACCATGTTAGAAAGCAATATTATATAATATTCGACTAAAAAAAATAAATTTTTTTTTTCATAACGTAATTGCTTCTTATATAATACGATATGTAACAATCATGATTTTATTTGTTATTTCTATATTCTACATTCTATTGTACAGTATTACTAAATTAAATTTTATTTTTTAGGTTCTTTAAATCTTTTCAACCATAAACTACTTAATACTACACTAATAGAACTAACTGCCATTGATAAACTAGCAAGTTCAGGTCTAAGACTATATTTAAATGCAGGAAAGAAAACACCGGCTGCAATAGGTATCGCTAAAGAATTGTAAATATAAGCCCATAAGAAATTATATCTGATCCTCCATATTATAGCTTTAGAAAGTGCTATTAACGTAATTAAAGAACTTAAAGTTGATCTTGTCAAAATAATAGAAGCCGATTCTATAGCGACATCTGTAGCACTTGCTACTGATATTGGTAAATCTGATTGTGCGAGAGCAGGTGAATCATTAATACCATCACCAATCATTGCAACTACAGCTCTTCTCGTTATTTCAATATCAAATTTGGGAGTAAAAAATGTAGTAAATATATTTGATTTTTTTAATGGGCGTCCTTTGCGTTGTAACCATTTAATTTTCTCTGCTTTCATTTCAGGTGTTACTTCGGCTAGAACATTCTCGATTCCAAGTTTTTTAGCAATAGCCTTAGCCGTTATAGGATTATCTCCTGTAATCATCCAAACTTCAATTCCACGAGCAATTAATTCGGAAACGGTTTTGGCAGCATCTGGTCTTGGAGTGTCAGCAATTCCCATTTGCGCAAGAATATAACCATTGGATGATTCAAAAAATGATAATCCAACAAGAACTATTGAATAACCGGAGTTTTTCCATTTTGCAACATTTGAAGATATTATGTTTTCACTAAGAGAAGGATAAACGCATCTATTCTTTTTAAGCCACCTTTCATTACCAATAAATACATTAAATGTTGAACCAGGATTTTTGGTAGGTAATAATTCACATGCAAGAGGATCATTAATTTCCACTTCAGCTCGAAGCCCTTTTCCAGGAAATTCGGTCACACTTTTCAATATGACATTATTTGAAAATTTAATTTTCGAGGAAGCAAACTGAGCGACAGCTTTGGCCAATGGATGATCACTTGAAGATTCAACAGTTCCAATGATTTGAAGATATAAATCACGAACTTTACTTACATCTTGTGATTCTTTTCCAAGAAATTTTGAACAAACGACTTTTGGTTTTCCATAGGTCAATGTTCCAGTTTTGTCAAATGCGATAGTATCAAGTCGAAAAGTTGTTTCAATAGCTTCACCACCACCTTTTATCAAAATACCAAATCGAGCTGCAAGACCAGTTCCAACCATAATAGCAGTGGGAGAGGCTAAACCCATGGCACAAGGACATGCAATAACCATTACAGATATAGCAAAGAATAAAGAAAATGTTTGATATGGTTCATTATTGGGTATCCAATCATTTGGAATCTTACCGGCAGCACCAAGAGATACCCATATAATGAAATCAAGAATTGCTATTGATATAACGACCGGAACAAATACTTGTGCAATTTTATCAGCTAATGCTTCAATTGGTGCCTTTTTACTTGATTGAGCCGTTTGTACTAGTTCAATAATACGTGAAAGTGTTGTATCAGAACCAACACGTGTCGCTTTTATCCAAATCATTGATGACAAATTTACTGTTGCGGATATAACTTCGTCATCAACTCCTTTCGTCACGGGTATAGATTCGCCTGTTAACATTGATTCGTCCAAAGATGTGGTACCTCGGAATATCTTGCCTAAAATATTAATATGTAAAAGTTTTAACCTGTTTGTTATAAAGAACGATATGAATTATTACTTATATATACTAACCATCGCATGGGATTTTTGCTCCAGGGTTCACTTTAAGAATATCATTAACTAAATTGATTTTAAAAAATGAAAGAAATAAGTAATCCAAAAAAATAGATATAATATATAATATAAAAAAAAAAATATTCTTTTGACAATTTTACCTTGAACGAGATCCATATCAATTTCTTTTTCGTCAATAACTTCTTGTTTGTTTTCATCATAACCAAGAGTGATAAGAATAGCTTTTTCCGGTTGTAATTCCATAAGTTTAGTTATCGTTTCAAAAGTTTTACCCTTCACTTTAGCTTCCATCCATCTTCCAAGCCAAATAAAAGTGATAAGAAAGACGCTAGTTTCAAAGAATTGATAACCAGGTTCTTCAGATTTTCGAAGAATTGGGATCAAAACATTTAAAATTGAGCCACAATATGCAACAGTGGTTCCAATCGCTACCAAAGTATCCATATTTGCTTGACGAGAATACCATACTGAACGAATACCTTTTAAATAAAAAGGATAACCAAGTACAAATTGAACAGGAGTAGCAAGAGCGAACAAAATTATGGTTCCGACTTCCAAACCGGGGATGATCTGATGTGAAATTACAGGATTATGATATATCATCATGAATACCATTGAAATTAAAGCTGTTGGGATAGAGAAACATAATGAGGCCAAAAATCTGTTACGAAGAAGTTTTTGATATTTTTCAGCACGACGTCGAATTGAATTTCCATTATTATCAGATCTATCCCTCTTAATAAGTTCAGCACCAAAACCACTTTCTTCAATAATTTTTATAAGATCACGTGGACCAATCTTATTTAAATCGTGTTTTATACTTGCTTCACCAGTAAGTAAATTAACATGAGCGTATTCTACGCCTGGTACCGATTCTAGAGAGT
Organism: Rhizophagus irregularis; assembly: GCF_026210795.1. Taxonomy (NCBI): domain Eukaryota; kingdom Fungi; phylum Glomeromycota; class Glomeromycetes; order Glomerales; family Glomeraceae; genus Rhizophagus; species Rhizophagus irregularis. The sequence continues at coordinate 725,391 of NC_089436.1, read as the reverse complement.
ATTGAACTGAGCTTACACAGGAAGCACAAGTCATACCACTAACAGCTAATTTTGTAATTGTATCATGGAATGAAGTTTCGCCTTCTTGAGATGAAATATTGAGTTCCTCATTAAGGGCTTTTCTCGGATTGGAAGGATCAATGTACTTTTTTTCAATTTTAATATTTTCGACGTTAAAACCTGAGTTAATTATAGCTTGTTTAATTTGTTCGGGTTTTATTACATTTTCATCGAATTCAAAAATAGCATTACTCGTTAATAAATTGACGTTAATTGTAGTGGGATTTAAACCTGAAAGTTTTTTTAATGTGTTTTCAGTAGAAAGGACACAACTTGCACAAGTTAAACCTGACAAAGAGAAGTTTGCCTTTGATATTTTCTCGTCCATTTTTTTCAAGATTTTTTTTTTATAATGAGAAGATATAAGAAGTTCACTGATAAAAAATAAGAGGAGATCATTTTTAATTTCTATTTATACTTATTCTTACAGTTCTTTTAAATCAATCATTTTTGGGAAATATTATATGATCTCACGATATTGATATGAGGGATTTTTGCCGATTACTGACTTACTATCTTAGGAAAAATTGATTTACTTCCGAAATTTGAAATTACTGATTACAGTAATTTAATAAAAAAAAAAATCCCGCATTTTTTGCTATTGGCTAAAGCTACAATTATGGGAAACTTTAATTTGCAGGTTATTTAATAATTATTTTTAACATAAAAGTCACACTTTTATTAACTTTATTAAATAAATAACATTTTAATTCCCACATTTTTTTTTCTAAATAAATATTTCGTCATATCTTGAAAAGAAAAAAAAATAATATTGTTTGAATTGATTGTTTGAATTGTTTCACTGTAAACATGAGGCCCGAAACTTCCGAGAGGATTTCCGAAAGTTTAGGATTTCGGAATATACAAATCGAAACCTAAACAAATTCCGAACCCGAAACTAAATTCCCGAAGCTCACTATCGATGTTTGATAATCATTTTACTTTTTAAGACTTAATTTAGAAGTCTTTTACTCTTTTTTAAATAATAAAATGTCGGATAGTTTATTACAAAATTCAAAAAAAAACAAAGTCTGCAAGTAGTACTGGTGGAAGCCAATTTGGAGATTTTTTGAGCAAGGAGATGAATTAGACAAAGAGCACTATGTTACAAGTAACTTTAATTCGTTTTATTAATATAATTTTATGTAATAAACATTGTGAACTAATTAATAGGTTTCGGTTATATTTCGGTATATAAAAGTTTCAGGAGTTTCGGATTAGATTCGGGATTCGGGATTCGGAAAATAAATGCATGTTTCGAAAACCTAAAGGGTTTCGGAAGGTTTCGGTTTCGTGCTCCATGTTTAATTGTTCGTCATTTCCGCCAACATTTTAACAATTATACTATGATGAATAATGCATTTTAAAGTATCTAAATAAAAAAAAAAAGATGTACGCCATTTCATCACAAGATTCACAAAATACTTTATTATTTCACGTGCATTATTATTAAATTTTAAGGCGCCTGTTGATCATTCGTATTACAATATTATGAAAGAATGAATTTTTTTTAAATTTTAGTCGAGAGAAAAGCATTTTTTTTACTTTTAAAAATGATTTTAACACTTGATTGAATCATGGAATTCATAAAAGGGAATTTAAGGAGAAATTGCGGCATTTTTTTTTTTTGATTAAATGAAAAATGATTATTCAGATTTTCACACCAAAATGATGATATTTCGGAATAGAATAACGCAATCATTTCTAGTAAAATCAGCCCAAATAATTTTTTTTTTTTTTTGTTTCAAAAGTAAAAAAGTAATTGGCTAATAACAAAAATATTAATTTTTAAGTTATTCGGATTAATTTATTAAAATTTACCCGTTATGTTATGTAATAGTTGAATGTGAGATAACCATTACATAATTTAATTAATTTATCATCTTTTATTATCATCACATTATTTTTAAAATATCATGTGCATTATATTATATCTGAATCTTGTACTGTAATTCCTAATTTCAACTAGAGGTAAGTTCATTGAATTCATTAAAAGTTGTATTTTCATATTTTGAAATAGAGCAAATAATGAAAATAATAAAAAATAAGAATTTTAATTCTTTGAAAAGAATAGCAGTAAAATATTTTAAATCCGATAAATCCGTATGTATAATTATATCGAAAGATATTCCTACAAACTTGGGGGTATAAAGATAAGATATCAAGTTTTGATAAAGGCTAATAAATCATACATACATACTTTTATTATTATTCAGCCAAATAAATTCATGTAACAATAGTATTGAAAGAGTTTCGGAGATATACCAGAATATAAAACTAGAATTTACAGCTGATTTCAAAAAGGTCGGGACAATTAACAAATTTTAAAGAACTCGGAAATATTCGGTAAAGCTTGATATATAAAATAAAAATCATACGCTAATTTTGGAGTAATATTCTGAGAATGGTGGTATAATTTCGAATATTTCCGAGTTCTTTAAAATTTGCTAAGTGTCCCGTACATTATGAAATCAGCTGTAATAAAATTTCCCAGTAATTTAATATAAAGCTTATAAATGGAGTAAAAATAGAAATAATAATAAAAGGTCTTTATAAAGCTTATTCTGATACGGTCTTTTTATCCCGTGAATGAAATCTCGACACCACAGGGGCACTAAATCCTGACATTTCTGACGGTCAAGAATCCCGACGGTTAAGGAGAAAATGATTGAATTATGATCTGTTTGGATTTTGGATTTTTGTGTCGTAGATTGTCAAGATAATGGATTTTAGGATTACTTTCCACATCAATATGATTACGTAACAAAATCAGTTCAAATATTTTCAAATAAATAGTAATTGTCTAAAATATCATGTGCATTATATTATATCTGAATCTTATACTGTAATTCCTAATTTCAACTAGAGGTAAGTTCATTGAATTCATGAAAAGTTGTATTTTCATATTTTGAAATAGAGCAAATAATGAAAATAATAGCAGTAAAATATCATACATACTTTTATTATTCAGCTAAATAAATTCATGTAACAATAAACACATTGATTATACGGTATATAGTATTAAAATAAAAAATTGAAAGTTCCGGAGATATACCAGAATATAAACTAAAATTAATAAAATTTCCCAATAAATCTAATGTATCTTATCCAAAAAAATTTTCGAAATCTTTCGGAAAATCAAGAATAGATTTTGTACGCTAATATAAAGATTATAAAATGAAGTAAAAATAGAAATAATAAATGAAAATTTGGGAAAGTCTATATAAAGATTATTATCTGGACGAAACAATCGAAACATAGGACAATATCTGGCACGGTCTTTTTATCCCCTGAACCCCATGAATGAGATCCACAATATCGTATCGATGGACCATAATCCCGGCACTAAACCCCGATCATTTCAGATCCCTGCCATACAAAAATACATTAAATTTTTACAAATATTTTGTAATATTTTGTGATAGTAATTTTATTAACGATTCAGATGGCCGAATATAAAACTTTAAGACTCAGAATTTTATACTGCCAGGTTTCTATAATTGTTGGAATTTTGATCTGTCGGCTGTCAGGATTTTTGTGTCGTAGATTGTCAAGATTATGGATGTTAGGATTTTGTGGTAAACTTTTCCACATCAATATGATAACGTAGTAAAATCAACCCAGCAAAAATATACAATCGGATTAATTTATTAATTTACCCGTGATGACATTTATAACTTTATTATATTTATTATAATTATTCTCATTATTTTATTTTAAATGGAAATTTATATGTTCGTGATGTCTATATTGGTCAATGTCATAATTTCAACTCGAGGTTCATTGAAATTCATAAAATTCCCCTTCAGGTAGTATTGTACGTTTTTTTTTAAAAATAGCATGTATAATACTATGTAAATATAAATATATTGGAAAAGTTTCTACAAACTTGGGAATATAAAGATGAACTATCAAAAATTTTGAAATAAGTCATTTATTTAATAATTCATATATACATACTTTTTATTTTCCAATTAAGCCAAATAAGTTCTTGCATATTTTCATAGACTGAATGATATTTATATTACATATTAACACATTGATTATATATAATATCGATATAAATAATACCTATTTTAAATCACTTAAAATAAAATGATGTAAATGAAAATTTATAGAAAGTCTTATTATCCGGAGCGAAGCGAGGACTATCTCCAGTCATACATAAATTTGCATTATCCCCTGAGTTATTTCTGGATCACGCTAAACATAAATATATTAAAATTTATGTAATAACACTCTTTATCGAAGATATCTTTCCAAAATAAAACAAGAATTTTTAATCTGTATTGTACATTTTTTGTATTAGAGACGGACTTTACCGATTTCCGTTTTCCTAGTTTATAATGTTAAAATGCAACGTGTCAGAACGATATTGATGTGGCTTATACGGTTACAGGCTCTTCATTGATTGGCGCTACCTATCATGTGATTTAAAAATAAAATTGCTACAAATTTAATATTTTTAAATATTTATTTTTGGATAATTTAGCATTTACTAAAAGCAAATAAAAGATTAAACTCATCTTGAAAATAAATATCATTAAAATCAAATAAGAATAATAAAATGAAACTGAAAGACAAAACCAAAATCTCAAGAATAATAAATTAAAAATCTAAAAAATAAATGGAAAAATAAGATAAAAACCAAAAATGAATGAAACTAGTAACTTTTAAAAACAGAATAAAAAATCAAATTCAAAGTCCAAAAAAATCAAATAAAACTAATTTTAAAAATAAAATAAAATTCAAAGTAAAATGAAAATCAAAAACAAATAAAGACCCAAAAATAGGATTGATTAATTAAAGAATAAAAATTCAAAAAAATCTGAAATATTTAAAATACCTGAAATTTACTATTTATTAAATAAAAATCAAACTAAAAGTTAAAAAATCCATTAAAAAAGAAATAGTTATTAAAAAATAAAAAAAAAAGCAAATAAAAGAAAAAAAGTTACTTAATATAATTAATAAAAAAAATTTTATCAAAATTTTCAAAATTAAAAAGAATTATTTACAAAAAAAAGAAAGGTTATTTAATATTAATTAATAAAAAATATATATATAATTTACAAAACTGAATTTATATTTAAAAAAAAAAATAATTATTACAAATAAGCTAATTAAATTTTAATTTAATTATATAATTAAAGAAAAAGTATATATAGCAAATATAAATTATGTTTTATTAAAAATAGTATAACAGCTTTTTATAATTATTATATATAATTACAGTATATATAATTGCTTTTTTTAAAGTAAATAATAGAAATATATAAAAGTAATAAACTATATTCTACTCTAATACTATTAATTTATTAAATCACTAATTAAAACTTATATGTATACTATTAGGTAGTTATATTGGATACCACATATAAAACAAGTATTTTTAATGAAATTACCCTATGCTCTATGATAAACTAATATATATAATTACATATAGTATATAAAAAAATTATGTATAATTCATTTTCTTTATAGTGAATTTTTATATAGTGAATAATTTGTTATAATAAAGAAAAGTTTAAGTACAGATTTTTTATATATATAATAAAATAATCTTCAGTATGGTGAATTTCTTATTATAATAAATTTTAATATTCAGTTTATAGGATTCACTATAATAAGAAAGAGTTGTAATATATAATATATTCTTTTACTTTAGTCAAAATTCTTGAATTTTTAACTTTATTAACTTTTTAAAATTGGATTATTCTCTTATAATTATCAGAATTTTTTTAAAATTTGTAATTACTTAAATTATTTTATAAGAATATTGCTAAATATTACTGCTGGTGGTTAAGGTAGGAATGTAGGATTTTAGGCAAAATTAAAAATATTATAAAACTCTGCTTATTAATAGTTGTTAATGTTGGTGTAAATTTAACAATACCTATTTTATAAAAAAAAAAGGGTTAAATTTGAAATAATCCTTAAAATTTTTTTTAATTAATTAATAAAGTAATTTTTTGAATTTTGTGTACAAAAATGTTTTTTTCTAAGCAAACTTATCTAAATTATAGGAAATCAAAGGAAATTCTAATGATTACTTCAAATTTAAAACTTTTTTAAAATCATTTTTTATGATAGTAGAATTTTGAAAAGTGCAATTATAGTTTATACACTCTTTTAATTTAAGACATATAATAAAACTAACAAAAAAATTATTGGTTATTTATGAGGAACTTAGTTTTTTTTTGGTTAGTGAAATCTATGACCTAACTCCTTTAACCGCAGGCTAAAATTCATGTGACCGTAATTTGTTAAATTCGCATGTGATTTTATGATTTTATATACTTACGATTCGTATCATACGTAGAAACAAATAAAATAAAATAAAATCATACGTATAAACGTACTATTTTAAAATCATACTACTAACATATGTTTTACTTTAATAATTTACGATGGTTTCTTTTAATTTTATAAAATATTCAAGATTATTACAATCATTACCTATAATTTTAACCCTTCTAAGTTGATGAAATTTGGTTTTAATTAAAGGTAAAACCATAAAAGAATTTAAATTTAAACAATAATAAATTTCCAACACTTGTAATTTTTTACATAACGTAATTGAATTCCATTGACAACATCCTGAAAAATTTACCTTATAAAATTTAATTCTACGTAATGATTTAGATTGTGATAAGATTGATTGTATAATAAGTGTTGAATGATCAGATAAATTTGTTATTTCTAATGATACTAAATTATTTTGTGATTCTATTATGTGATCAATATTTTTTGCCGTTGAAAAATTTTCTATACAAAGATCTCGCTATGATAAAAATAAAAGAAATATATGAAAAAATAAATAAATAATATATATATATATATATATACACAATACATATAAACCACTTACCACATTCGTACATAATTTGGATAATAAGATCATACCACTACTATTTTCATATGTTCCAGTAATAGTTAATTGTTGAACCGGTAAGATAAATTTACAGATTTCTGAACATTCATCATATTTATTTTTATCATTCAAATTATTCAAATTATTCATACCATCACCAATTAATCCCATCAAATTATATAATTTAAATCTATTAAGTTGACCAGATTTCTTATAAAATAATTTTAATAGAGAATTCATTAATAAATAAGAGGAATCATTTTGTCTTTTTTTTAAATTATTCTGACACCAATTTTCGACTGAAAAATAAAAATTTTGTTGATGTAAATGTTTAAAATATGATGGATAATCGAATAAATAATTTTTTGAGATATAATGAGATGGTAAATAATTTATTCCTCGAGATAAAAGAAATTTTTGTTCTTTTTCATCTAAAAATGATAAATAAATATTTACAACCATTTGTCCATTATTTAAACATGGATGAAATGGTTGTCTCCATAAAGTTATGATAGCATTTCGACACCAATGTCTATTAACTAATATGCATGAATATAAATTTGAATAAGCGTGTAAATCGTATGTTCCATTATATGGAAATGTATCCGCCAAATGATTAAAAATTTCTTGCAGGATTTCTGATATCATATATGATGCTAATTTATTAGGTACTTTATGAACTTTGGAAGGTACATTTTCCGTGTCAATTTGAATTTTTCGTGAATTGACCTTTTTTTTAAAACTAGACCTTCTAAAAATATGATAATAATAAATATTATGAAAAAATATATATATATTATATATATATTTATGTATAATATATATATTTTTATGTATGAAAAAATATGTAACTTACCTAATTATAAGAGAATTAAAAATTTTTTTTATAAATTTCTTTGTCATATCTGTACGAGATAAAGTTTTTTACTTGAAAAATCTTTTTTAAATCATTTAAACATTTTATACTACAATAATAACTACGGCAGCGGTATGTTGAAAACTCCGCAAACGCACGTGTGTAACAATTAGGGAGAAGATCCTATGAATCAATTTCTATTAATGTATTAATAGAAAATCCGGTTAAAATTTTAAATCGAGCTTGGGAAAAAATAATAGGTTCTTAGCATTCTCATTATGGAAATGAAAATCAACTAAGCCCAATTATATATGAAATTTCATATTTGTTATCACTAGTAAATTAAATAATAATTTTATATAACAATGAAACAAAAACTTTAAATACAAAACTCTGAAACTCCAAAATGTGTACTAATTATACTGTATATTCATTGTTTATATATATTTATTAAGTAAAATGTAATCTTTTTCTGCATTAAAACATCATGTTTCTAATAGTATTTATTAATTTATAATATGCGACTAATAAATTAATGTTTTGCTAAAAAAAAAATTACTACAAAATACGAAGAATATGGAAAGCTTATATTATTAGTGTCAAATGTGATTGGATGACCGGTTTATATTTATATCTATTTTGAATCCCGATCTTTTTACTATTTATTATCTAATTTACAAAATTAAATCATTATTGGCTTTAAGTAAATTGATTACATACTACAAATAAATAATGGTTGACTTTCAATATCAATGTATGTACAGTACAATATCATACTTTATTAATTCAAATTATGGATTTCTTTTTTTAAAAAAAACATATACGTCGCAAGTTGTAATAATATTTACTTTATTCTATGTGCGATAACATTAAAATATTTTTAGAAGAATAAGAACGATGACTTGGCAATATGTCTTTGTAAATTGTGATCAATGAATTTAACTTTAACGACAACGATGTCGGAAACAACCTATAGATTTACCTAAAACATCATAGACATAGTATTGGGATTAACCGAATAAGGATTAATTATACGGACACATCTGTTTTTGCATATCAAAAGAATGCTGCCTTTTGCAATTCTTTATTAATACTTGTGTAATGCTATTAGTGAGAATATTTTAATTAAAGCACGAAAAATAAATATTTACACTTTGGGCATTTGTAATGCGTGTTACGACTGCGAAATTAAATAGTTATGCTAATGTAATCAGAATTGGCTCACTTGGATTGATATTGTCGCCCATTCAATAACTAAACATTTAGACATCAAAGTCATTGGGTAAAAAGTAAACTCAATTTAAAAATTGTTTCATTAACTCTCAGTTTCTCTCAATAGATAAAATGTAATTCTTTGTTTGTTATCTCTAAATTCTGTACTCTAAACCGTTAAGGATGTTGTTAATTATAATTCAGTTCTCCTTATGTGAATTTACAGGATAACATCCATAAATTGTCTGCATTTTACTGCGATGCGAACAAGGTTTGTGATTAAAAAGATGCATGGAGAAGCCCTAGAATGAAACAATAAAATAAAATTTTCCTAATTATTTAACATCCTTAATAATATTTATATGACCAGAGAACGGTTTCAGAAACTGCTGTTGTCGAGCAGAAGATCTTATATTTCAATAGTGCAAGCTTTCATTTGTCACACGTTCTGTCTCCATTTTAACATTTACGATCGATTCTTAAGGATAGTCTAGAACAAAGAATTAAAGTTATGTTATAAATATGGAATACAATTCCTTATCACAATCAGGGTAGAACTTTTTTAAAAAACAAGAAAAGTAAACAATAACTTTCCAAACGACATATATATTGTACATTTTATGTTCTTCGTTATAATGTCACACACGTTAAAAGAATATTTGAAAAAAGTCAATTCATAGAGCTAGCATTTTGGATTGGTTAAATGAAATTCTTTATAAGCAGTTTTTAGCCAATAAAGTGATTTATATATTGAATAATAATGAATAATCTAAAAATAGAAAATCAAATACTCCTAAATGAAAAAATAATAATTTAATTTGATATTTTCATATGTTCAAATTCAATCTTCGATTACTTTTAAGCTTTATTTTATTTAAACTCTTGAATTTGATTATTTAGGCTCAGACCAATAAAATGGTTCATTGAAGCAATAAATATTAACACAATGTTATAGCATAACGAAAGTAAATTATATTTAAGTACTTAGTCTTCTTTACTTTCTTTAAACAAAAAATTTTTTTTTTTTTTTTTTATCAAAATGAATAACATTCTTAACACTTTGGCAGTGGGATTTTGCATTTTGGCGATATTTTACATAGTTAATAAGCTTCGTAATCGTAAATTGGTGGTATGTACGATAAATAAAGTCGGTATTTATTATTTGATTAATACATTATATTTGTGACTTACAATCTATAAATTAAATGTCATTCATAAGAATGAACCACCTTTGGTATATTACAAGTATCCAATAATTGGGCATACTTGGGATTATTGTGCTGACGTCGATAAATTTTTATTGAAATGTAAACAAGAAGTATGAGTATGAACATGTTATAGATAATTATCGTAAGATCTTTTTTTTTTTGATTTTAAAGGATGTTTTTTTTTCAATTAAATAAATAGTATGGTGAAATTTTTTCGATATACGTATATGGATCTGTTATAACGGTCGTTGGTAAAGAATTATGTTATGAAGTTTTCAATTCAAGAGATGTTTCATTCAGCGCTGCATTTGAAGAAGTAGTGTATCGTTGTTTTATCTAATAAAATGCTTTTTTTAAAAAACAAATTAACGTCAAATGGTTTAAACCCAATTCTAGAAAGTTCCAGTTGCAAGAATTCTTGGACTGCCACTTGATTATATGAGTTTCGCAGCAGAAATTTCTAAAAATGTTTTCACTGCTCAAATGCATTTGTTTCTCGAAAAAACTCAACAATCACTGTATAGTGGAGTTAATGAAATAATTGGAGAATGTGATGGTAAAAAAAATAAATACTAAACCTTTTTTCTAATAAGAATATATTTGTAATATTTGTTTATTTATTTATTTATTTATTACTTTCTCTCATTAATAAGAACCCAAAATTATTCATGATTTACGTCAAGTTTTATTTTCGATAGTTTCAAGGCCGGTCACAACCATTCTCGTTGGAGATAGTTTATGTCATGATAATGATTTAATTAATATATTTATGAATTTTAGTAATGAATTATATAAATTATTAAAAGTTCCCGAATCTTTAGGATTGATTCATCCATGGATTTTCCAACAGAGTCTTATGTATGTATGTTGATAGCATTTATTAATTTATTGAAATTCCTTTTCTTCATTTACTGATATATGATTTAATAGAATGAGATTTAGATTTGGAAGGTGTAAAATAAAGAAACTTCAAGAAATTGTAATTGAAAAAATCAAGCCGGAGATCGAAGAACGTCTTAGACAGGAACGAAAGTTTGGAAATAACTGGAAACCTCCAGTAAGTAATACTTGTTGAAATAAATTTGTTTATCCCAGATGATTATTAACTAAATGATGTATTATTTTAACTTATATAACAGGTTGATTGTATTCAATACTTGTTGAGTCAACCTGGCGTAGATAAAGAAAATCCAGATTATGTTTGGATATCCGGATACTTACTTGCAATCACGTTCGCTTCAATGTCAACAACGGTTTCTTCTACTACAAATTTTTTATTAGATTTTGCTTCGAGACCAGAATATTGGGATGACTTGTTAGAAGAGCAAGAAAAATTCAACCCAAATGATAAATTAACTGATTTAGATCAAATTTCTAAAATGGAAAAATTGGATAGTTTTCTCAAGGAAGCTTTAAGATTAACTGGAAATGTTTGTAAGTAAATAAAAATTGTTTATTTTAATATTGTTTTAATATATACACATGTAAGTGTACATATTTTATTTATTTATAATATTTTAATTTTATATATAGTTAGTTTAATTCATAGAGTAACTGGATCAGAACTCAAATTTTCTAATGGATATCAACTTCCAAGAGGTAGTAACGTTGGAATTTATTTAAAAAACGTACATTATGATGATGAAAGATACGGACCAGATCCAAATAAATTTGACGGATATAGATATTTAGGAAAAGAATCTCCAACATCGAAAGTTTCTAGAGACTTTCTTCACTTTGGTATGGGACGACATGCTTGTCCTGGAAGAATTTTTGCTATTAATGAGATAAAAATGCTTAGTAGTATTCTTATTAAGAAATATAAAATTACTACAAAAAGTAAGAAAAGGCCTTCTAATTTTATAATTAGTGGTGTTTCTTTCCCTAATCCTGAACCATTGATCTTTGAAAAAAGAGTGAAAGCATAAATTATAATTTTTACAATTAAAAATTAAATATTATGTCATTTCTTTTATTATTAATTTTATGTAATTTATTTATTATTGAATTTTTTTATTCACACGCTTTATTTACCCTTATTCGGATAAGTGATAATAAAAATTTTTACTCTTACTTAATCATAACATCATATCACGTGAAAGTAAAATTCTTGTATGCTGGAGGCCTGGAGCCTGGAGTGCTGGTTACTGGCTATACTGTATTACCTTAGATAATTGAGCGTCACATGAAGAATAAAAAACGCGTCTTACTACCAAATTTAGACACAGAAAACATTGAAATATGATAGGAGCATTAATTATAAAAATACGACTACACGTTATTATTTAAACAATTTGTTATCTCCTTTACTCTTTTTCCCCTCAGTCCCTCACCTTCTCACCTTCTAATCACAAACAATGGAGGAAATAAAAATTGATTTAGCTGTTTTAAAATTTCTCTTCAATATACTAAGAAAACAAGTTTTATTAGAAAAAGAAATACCCAAAGATATATTCTTTCAAGCGCAAGAATATATTTCGTCACATAATGATACATTAAAACATACAAATATCTATAAATCTTATATTAAACACCAATCTTCTTGGAGACAAAACCCACAAATTATTAAATCTATTCAATTAACAACAAATGAAAAAGAAAAATGTATATTTTTATATAAATTATTTATTACATCTACGCGTTCATTTCATCCAAAATTATTTTATGAATTTTCTAATATTAATGAATACCAAAGAAGTAAATGGTTGAACTCAAAATATAAAATACCATGTAATGAATGGAAAATTAAAAATGGTATTCTAGAAAATTTGAATAAATGTTTACCAGGATTTAAATTTTTAGTTGAATATGATGTTAATAATATTGGACAAATTGATGATGAACAATTAGATGATGATAAATATGAATTATTTGATGAAAAAGTCGACTTAAGTTACGGTGGTATGGTCTTTGTTTCTGAGGTGGGTGTTATGATTGTGATTGATCTTAAATATCCAAGGTATAAGACTGGATCATTCTTAGAGGAAAAAAGAAGTGTAACGCAAATGGAATATTATAGAAGATATAAATGTTTAAATGAACAAGTAATAAGTCAGAAAAGAATTGAGAAATTAAAGAAAATCGTTGAAGAAAAATTTGAAGAGAAATGTATTATGGTGATTGGAGCAAAATTTATTGATGAATCTCAACTGGAATTTTATGATGAATTCGATAAATTGATTGCAGGAAAAATTAAAGAATTAGCTAATATTACTGATATTGAATCAATCATCAAGCCAGTAATTAATACAGAAGGTAAGATATTAATACAGTACATTATTTTTTTTTTTGAGGCAAATGAATTTCTTAATTAAGGCACATAATTTTTTTTTTATTTCTTACAATTTTTATAGAAAATGGAACTTGCGAAACAATTGCAGGTTACCTCATAATATTAATCGGATTTATCATATATATGATAATTTTTGTATACAGTTTAAAATGGGACCTTGAAACGAAAGAATGGGATTTTATTGATGTACAAGATGACGATGATGTTATCGTAGAAATTCTTTTAGCTTTATTTCAATTAATTTTTTGTGGTAATTATACTTGTTAATGCTGATTAATTAAATTTATTAATTATTAAGAATTAAAAATTAAAAGTTTATGATATGTAAAAGGATAACAAATAAAGTTTTATATTAAAAAAGATAGGAGCGAAAATAAAAAGCGTTCCATTATCCCAATTAAATTATAATTAGTCGTGATTATTAACTACTACTTTGTACAGAAAAAACTTCCCAATCTTCCCAATAGAATGTATCCGATTTCATAATAGAAGATTGATAACATTTTTTAATGGTATAACCAATAGGATTGCTAGGTTTAGTATTAACCCAAAGATCGGGGCCAGTACCAAAACAAATTCCATCCCAAGGATGATCATAAATGGAATAGTTTTTATATTCTGTTTTGACTTTAGATAATTTAACATTATTATCTAAAGTGGTTGGGTTAATAAAAGAATCCATAGAGAAAATAAAACACTCTTTTGAACCTCTAGAGGAATTAAACCAAGATCTTTTCCAAGAAATATCAAGAGAGTTATAACCACCAACCAAACAATTATTATCTCGAATTTTAACTATAACTATAGTTGGTCCAACATTATCACATTTTTCATGAAATAAACTAGGATTATCAACTGAAGCTCTATATAATAACTTAAATGTATATGGAATTGATTTTGATGAATGTAATTCATGACTATCATTTATCCAACTTGCTATTACTGCTGCTTGTTTTGGGTTCAATAACTTGGAATCAATTTGTATATTACATTTTCTTGGTGGTAGTATATTATAATTTGAAGGATCTGTGAATTGATAATTTATAATATCTTTTAATAATTCTTTTGATATTATTTTAGAATATGGTTTTATTTTTGTATAAAATTCATCTGGTGAAATATGAAAGAATCTAATTAATGGAATACAATTTTTTAACGTTTTTTTCAATGCATCGAAATCTTCCGAAGTCCATTCATAATCGTTGTAATCTCTTGATATTAGATTATTATTGTTGCTAATTATATTTTTATTATAACTTAAAGATGGGGTGTTTGTTATACCCCATTTCAAAACACAATCCCATAATTCAGGTTCACTCATTCCAAGATCGTCACGTTCCAATAAAGCTACTAAAGAACTTTCATCCATATTTAAAAAAGTTTCAGATTCAAAAATTGAAGGATTTAATAATGTAATTTCTTCAAGACAAAAATTTTTTAATATAGTAAATGTAGTCCTTGAAGTTGTAATATTAAGGATTTCAATTAAATTATCATCTATCCATCTTAATTTGTTCTGTATTAAATATGTTTGAACATAATCTAATAATTCATCAATCATCAATTCATCTGCTGCACATAATAAATCTAATATATTTGAAAGTTCTTTATCTTCTAATTCAATCGTTCCATTATATATATACCTTTAGAAAAAAAAAAATCAAATATATAAGTTAAAAAAGTATAACGTCGTAAGAACGTTTATAAATTGCTTACCGTAGAATAGCATCAAATATATCAGGAGAAATATTGGGTTTCTCAAATTTAATGATATTTTCTTGATTTCTTGCCCAATCACTTGAAAGAGCTGTATAAAAGTACTGTGACCTAGCTCTTAATATTAAAGAATGAGCTTTAAATTCATGATGATTTGGTGTAACTCCTACTTTAATTATTACATCGTGTCTATCATTAAAATCCACTAATTTACCAATATCTTTCGATAATTTTGTCAATAAAGATTCTGTGGACATTTTTTTGGATAATAAATTTTTAAAAAGAGAATTATTGAAAAAAACCACTGAAAACTATTCATTAATATTTATACTTTTAACCAAAATAAATGATATTTAAGGAGTTTCGTCACATGTTCCTAATTTATCAAATGATAACCAAAAAAGTTTAATTCGTGGTAAAATTTATTATATTTGATGTCACAATTATCAATGACATTTTTTTTTCTGATCTGACATTCGGGATATCATTTAAAGTTTATTTCTGCATGTTCGGTCAATATTTGCCTAAAGACGGGTGTAACCTCCTAAATGGTGTTGATCTTTTAACAATTAGGTTATTTGTAATACAAAAGAAACATACGTTTCAAATACATAGGCGTATGATTATTTAACATTCAATGATTCCGAAAATTAGACACATGTCGTAGATCTAAGATGAATATGAATATACACACACCATAAGGAAAATGGAGTATTCCTAATTTCTATAATATGATTCACGTATACGTCATACTAACAAATTAATAATATTCCCCGTTTTTTTTCATGAGTATGATATTAAATTTATTTCATTTTAAAATATCTGGTACGTTATTGTAAATAATTAAATTAATTAAACCTCATTTAAAATATAACAATATAATAGGATTACAAATCAAAATTTCATTCTATATTTAAAAATAAAACCCATGTGATCTATTTATCGGAAACCCTATCGATTTACTCCGATCGATTAACGTGATAGGGAGTTAACCGTAAACGAGTAATAATAATATGTAATAGTTTTTCATGATTGGTTGTCATTTTGTTTCAAATTCTTAGCAGGTCTGCAGCCAAAAACTTTGTTGCTTTACGATTATATTACCAAATCTGTGTTATTATTTAATTTATTTAATTTATCTAATTTAATTTTAGTGTGAGCTTTTTGATTAATATGTTCTTTACTTCTCAAAAAAAAAAAGAAAGAAAGAATTTTCCCTAGAAATTACGCATTTAGAAGGGGGTCTCTTCATTTTTTCACATCTATATATAGTAATTATCATCAATCTTTGCATACTATGGTAGATCGGTATATCACAAGGAGTCAAGGGGGGACTGGGGCCTGGGGGTATATAATAAACACGTGATCTCTGGCCCTTCTTGTTTTAAGTTGGCATTATTATGAATTTTCTTAATCCACTCTTCTAGTAATAAAAAAATTTTCTTAATCCATCCTTTTTTCTATTATAATTAATTTTTATTTCTTCTTCTTTCAAAGTAATAAAGTAACTTCAAAATTTTTAATGCATTGATTATACAATCAACTTTCTCTAAGTGCACCCTCTTTGGGACCATAATGAAAAATGTGCATTTAAAGAGGGTGTGCATTTAGAGAGAGTACATGTAGAGAGAGTTTACTGTATTATTTCTGAGACGATATAATAAAATATTTTGCTAATGCGGCCTCAGGAGCTGTGCTTGTAACGGCCACAGATCCCGTTGTGGAGAGATCGTCGTTTGGGTACAGTATCTGTCTATGAAACACAAAAACAGCATAACAGATAACAGATAATGGTCTGACCGCGCAGCAGTGATGACTTATGGAAATTCGGACAATTGGAATATTTGAACTATTATTATATTTTATTCAGTCCAAACCCTAACTTTATTAGATTATTGGATTCCAATCGCCACTTTTTAATTATAATTATAAAGAATATTCAAAAAAAAAAAAATTTACCTAATTTATTAATAAGAATTCAATTTGGACTATCTACAATTAGTTCAACTGAATTCCAATAATCAAAATCTGCCGAAATCAATTAATAATCTTTTAATTACCGAGCCATGATATACTATAATTATCGTGCAGTAATAATCAACTGTAATACAATGTTTGTTTGCCACGCGTTGCCATGTTTAAAGAAATTATGCCAAAATTGGTTAGAACAAAAGATCGATCCTTTTTCAAGAAAATATAGAAACGCTTTCATTGAAAAGTTTTAAGTAAAATTTACAAGTTAAAAATTTATACATAATTTTTGATCCGAATGTTTGTGAAAGCAAACATTGTTTTGAATAATTGAACACATTACATGTAAATTGAGCATCTTCGAAATATGAATGGTGCTTCATTAAAATAAATTAAACTTTGTGAAACATGTCTAATTGTTATAAACTCCTAGAAGTTGCCTGATCAGTAATTGATCGACAATGGAATAAATTTACCAGTTACAAACATTTCCACGGTAATATATTCAAAAATTAATGCTAATAATGCATCTAATTTTGTCGATTATTTTAACTTTCCGGCTTAGGTTCGCGAATTTGAGTCCCATTATAAAATTTTGTTGTGAGCGTAAATAGTAAAAATTGGTTGGCAAAAAAAGGGTCTTTCCTTCATAGGCAAAAAACCGCTTGTCACAAAATTTTCTTGTGTTACCTTTTATTGTAACACAAGACACAAATTTAAAAATCTTACCATATTTTGTTTATAACTATACTACCAATTAAGCGCTTATCCTCCATTTTTCATCCTTTAACCTTTCCTTCATAATTATAATTACCTTTCAGTAGAAACACTTTTTGACACTCTTTCTTTTTTTAATATTTCAAAGTTAACTTTTCTTTCGTAGTTAATAATAATAAAGTTTATATTTTCAAAAAACCGGAAATAACCAGGATGAACGGAGACACAAAGTTAATTCTGTCTTTAATAAATAGGATTAGTTTAAAGGTACCAATTTTTAAATACTTTAAAAAAAATTCATTTAAATTAATTCAATTTTTTTATATGTAATTCAATTATTTGTTGAATTTTTCATATATTAAACTTATTGTTATTTATTATTTATTATTTACTTATTATTATTATCTTTATTTATTTTATTTATTTTTTTTTTAATAATAGTTACCAGTTCATAGCGGAAAAAAACTGGAAACCCTCGAGTCAGATCCTCTCATATTACAAATTGTTAACTCAATAATTGATTTATCGAGGTTTAAACTTAGTACAATAGCAAATAATTTAACCCACCTTCTAGAAACAATATCTAAGGTACGCCGAATATCTTTTTGTATTGTTGATGAAAAGTTAACCAATTGATTATATATGCATGACAATGATCAAATTTCAATATAATAAACAATAAAATTTATTTAATTAATTTATTTATTTATTGGATCGATACTTAATTAATAGTCTTCAGCGATGATGTTGGAAGAATTTGTACCTTTCGAAGTATTACAGTCTCAATTATTTATCCTAAAAATTTTATCAGCATGTATGACAAGTCACTGGAAATACTATCGAACAATGAAAAGGGAGAGGGAGTTGGAGCAGCAACTACAATCTAACGATGATACTTCATCAATATCAACACTTGTAAATCAAAATCAGCAAAACCAAAATCAGCAAAATCAAAATCAGCAAAATCAAAATTATCAAAATCAAAATTATCAAAATCAACAAGGTCAGTCAAGTCAGTCAAATCATAGTAAGCAATTTAAATTACCCAGATCATGGGATGATCCTCCACCATTAGAAGATTCGCTTGCAAAATACATCTTGAGCGTATTATCTCGGTTTCTACATCAAATGGCGAGTCAGGAAGATAATGCTACTGGCCAACCACCAAATGGAAATCCTGCAGGTCCCGGTTCACCTAATAACTTTCCTGCTACAGCACAAGGATCATCCGCTACATTTGAAATAATAAATGACATTTATAGGAACGCTGGCCGTGTTATATTCTATATTAGTGCTTCTAATTGGAATGTTGTTTTTTCAAGAATAAGGAATCGCATTGGCTATTTGACATCTACAAATGATGAGTGGCCAGAAACGTCAGAACTGAAGCTGTTAGAATGTTCAGATTTAAACTCTAAACGGTTGTCAATGGTTCTTCAAGGTTTTATAACAATTTTATTTGTTAATTTTCAAAGATTTTAAGACTCTTTATGTAACTCGCGTTATACTTTTAAGGTCTTGAATATTAAATATTTTTTTTTAAAAAAAATTTTATAGAACTATGTAGTTCTTTTTTACATCTTAAACGGTCAGCACAAACAATGATGGCGAATGTTTTACGTAAAGCTATATGGAATTGGATAGAAGTCTTTCCTGCGGAATTTGTGACTTTATGTCAAGAACAAAAACGATTAGAAGGAGGAGCTGAAATATTATTTGATTATTGCAGTTCTTTAGCCGAAAGTAACCCTAAGAAGAAGTCCGTTTTTTGGCCATTACAGACTATGTTGTTAATTTTGTGCCCTGATATATTGTTTAATGCGTCAATGTCAGATGTATCGAATTCAATGTCCAAAAAGGTAAAAAAAATATGATTTACTATTTAACGAATATTATTTATTAATATTTGCACCACTAAGAATTGTTTCACCAATATTTTTAGGTTGCATTTCTTGACTCATTAAAACAGTCACTGAGAAGGTCAAAATTAGCTGAAGTTGCCGCAGTATGTTATGTCGATATTTGTAAAGCATCGACTTACGTAGCAAAGAGTGATTCTTCAGCTTTACTTCAAATTGTACCTGATATTGAAAATGATCTTAAAGTAAGATTTTTGAATCTTATTTGAAAACATGCTTTTCTTGATTATCTATACTTACTTTTATATTTATAATAATAGGCAAAATTGTTCGATCCTAATAAACCGTTTATGACTGAATCACAAATTGATCAAAAACTTATGACAGATTGTTTAACGGCCTTATTCAGATTAAATCAAGATACATTGGAATCATTAATTCCAATTTGTCTGAGCGAAAATGCACCTAATGCTTTCAAATTAGTATTGGTTAAAAGTTGTTATGCGATAGCTTCAGAAGTAAGAGCCAAATTTAAGTTGATATTTAATTGAAAAAAAATTTTTTTATTAGATTCAAATGTATTTTTTTTTTAATTTGTAGGAAAATCGATTTCCTTGGAATCCTAGTTTATCATCTGTATATTCGGTTCTTGCCGTGCCACTTCGGCAATTGTTACATCAATACATTAACTCTAAGGATAAATCTAATGACTCTAGGAAAAGAAGATACAAACCGGATGAATTAAACGAAAAAACGGAAATTATTCTAAATATTATCAAGCTTTATAAATCTGATCCTATGCTTGCGCTTGCTGTAAGTTTATATTAAATTATTTTTCCTATTAACAAGTTTATTTATTTTTCTCATATTTTCTTAATTACAACACACAGTATTATGATCCTAATCAATGCCCAGAAGAAATTCGACAAGTTATTTGTGGCATAGCATTATGTGTAAATGATAATGCAATTAGATCTATTGCGGCTGATACTTTGTTGGAACTTCATAATTTAGAATATATTGAAAGATGGGGTCCTGAAGATAAGATAATGTATAGCTTTTGGTCAATAAGGTGTGTTGATATGAAATAATCAATATTATGTATTACTCTTATTAAATCTTAAATTTTTTATTGTTAGTTCTCAAGTGATGTTAGCTATTGCAAGACAAATTCTTGATTATAAAGAACGTGAAGAAAGTACGAAACATTTGCTTGATCTTTTACTTCAATTATTTATTCGTCGCAATCAATTCTTGAAAAAACACAAGGTAAAATTGCTTTTGTGATTTTTTTTTTATTTAAAAGAATTTTTTTTTTTAAAAAAAAGTTTATTCCTTACATTAATAGGAAGAATCAACAGTTGGAATTAATGCACCTGAACGTTTTAGCTGCAATGTGGTTCTTGAAATCGCTTTACTGGTTTTATTATGCTCTCCCGATCCAGATATTTGTTCAATGTCATTAAACTGTTTTGGACATTTTTGTCAAGAGGCTCAGTTTACCACAGAACTTGTACCTGATGAGATGGATGTTCAGACTGCTCCCCCAATTGTCGAAAATATGGAAATCTATTTAGAGTTGTCAGCTTCGCCTTATGTAGTTTTAGGTAAGATAATATAAAATCATTTCTCTTTCTCTTTTTTTTTTAAAAAAAATATATATATATATATATATAATTTTATTACAGGTCGTATGGCACAACAAAAGCGTATTCGCAAATTATTGCGATTAATGAAAGTGGCAACGCCTGGTAATCTCGCTTCATGGGAAGAAGCATATAAACGTTGGAAGAACCTTACTCAATTAATTGCTCGACCTGCTGATGAGCAAGCGATAGAATCTAACAAGATAAAAGGAATGCCGTGGAATAATCCGGGTAAAGTTGGTAATAATGTTGTGATTGTTCCGGAGGTAATATAAATTTATATAAAAAAATATTTTTGTTCAATGATTGTTATAATTAAAATTTTTTTCTATTTAAGGCACAAAATACCGAATGGCTTAATTATACTGGCTTTTTATCATCATTGGGGGGAGTTTGTGTCAATGAACGTCCAAATGAATCTTTAGTAAATGATTCAGACAATAGGAATAATATACCTCAGGGGTCAAATTACCATTTAATGGTAGAAAAATATGTACATGAAATGGTGGATTTGTTAGTATGTGATTCAGCATATGTTCGGGAAAGTGTTAGAGAAACTCTTGGAAATGAATTGAATACAAGACTATACGTTATTTTATTTAAATATCTTGAATCGATAGTATCACGATTTTTTGATCCAGATGGTGAAGCAACTCCAACCGAAAGATACACACTATTTGTAGAGCAAGCAATCTCCGTTTTAAAACTTATCTTAGAGCGTATTCAAGATGCATCAGAAAATTTGTACACTGTTGACCTCGGGGGTCTTGTTCTCTCTTTTGCCCGTTATCTGAATAGGCTTGGTTCTGGTCAAGTCGCATTACGAATTAAGAAACGAATGTGTCAACTTGCTGAGATATTAATGCATAAAAAAGATTATGTCACTCTTCGACAAGAAATTAAATTGAGAAACAGACTTTTGGAGATTTTTATTGAATGGACTTCAGATTTTACAATGGTACATCCAAATTTCTTACCTTTTTTTTTTTTTTTAACAAAAAAACATATGCTTGGTTGTTTCTAATTTTAATTTATATGTATTTAAAAGAAAGCGGATAGTCAAGGAAACAGTGAAACATCATCAAATAAAAGTGAAAAATTGCATCGTGATTTGGATCAAACTTGTTTAAAAACAGTAGTTGCTCTTCTTCATCAATTACCATTACAGCCCTCTGATGCTGTACATGAATCGGATCTAAGTGGAGTTAAATCACGTTTATTTTATAAATATTTTTCATTTTTCATCAAATTACTGAACCGATGTCGTATTCTCGAGGTGGAAAATTTTTGCATTTAAATAATAATATTATTATTGTTCATAAAAGACACTTTTAATTAATATTATTTTTATTATATATTAGGCTATTGATAGCGGTACTCATTCTGCGAAAAATAATCAAGATTTGCAAATGTTATTGTCAAAGGTAAATTAAATCGTTTTCTTTAATTTTATTTCTTAACTCATCAGTAATTTTGTTTATTATTTAATGTAGTCTAAAGAGTACGTCAAGGATTTGGGTCCCTTGAAAGATTACACGATTTTAGCATTGAGTAATTTACTCAGCGCAAATGTTGATTCCGGTTTAAAATATTCATTGTCCATGGGATATCATGAAGACACCAAGACAAGAACGGCATTTATGCAGGTTCTTACAAATATCTTGAATCAAGGAACCGAATTTGAGGGTCTCGCAGAAAATGCAATGAAAGATCGTTATGAAAAACTTGTTGAGGTATTTGATGATGAGTGTTAAATTAAATAAGAATTCTTAATATTATTTCTCCATATTTATTATCGTATATATTATTTATTATTCAGTTGGTCACCGAGTCTGATCTCAATATTGCATTATCATTATGTGAAGTCTGTCCAGTTTCTGATATCGATATAGTCTCTAAAACTCTTTTAGCAGTTTTTGACTCTCGAAATAAAACAATGCCCTTATTAAAAGCGATTGTCGAAAAAGAAGTTATTAACACAGGTATAAATTATATTTCACTTGATTTTTATTTATATATTGAATTGTTTTTATTAACTACAAGGCATTTCGCATTATAATAGAATATGAGTCTGATTTATTCCGACGTAATTGTATGGCAACTCGTATGTTGGCTTCCTTTGCAAAAACACATGGGACAGAATATTTACGTGAAACTTTACAACCTTTGTTAAATGATCTTCTATCTAAGCCAAGTGATTTCAGTTGTGAACTTAATCCTGACAATCTTCTTCCCGGTGAAGATGTAAATAAAAATTTACAAAATTTGAAGGCCACAGCTCAAGCATTCTTGGATACTATCTGTGCTTCTGGTCCAAATATGCCAAGGTATAATATGACTTAAATGCGCATTTTATTTTATTTGGTTTATTTATGTTACTTTTTTGATCAACAATTGAACTTATCTTTTTTTTAAAAAAAAAAGAACATTCCGAGAAGTATGTCATTACATTGGTAGTGCCGTCGAAGAAAAATACAAGCGAGCAAAATGCGTTACAGTTGGAGCATTTGTTTTCCTGCGTTTCTTCAATCCAGCTATAGTGTCACCAGATAGTGATAATATATGCAAGCCTATTGAAAATGTTAAAATCCGAAGAGCATTGTTATTAATAACCAAGGTTATTCAAAACCTCGCAAATAATGTTCTTTTCGGTGCAAAGGAACCTTTTATGATTGTTTTAAATGATTTTTTAAATAACAATATTGTTAAAGTGACAACTTTCCTGGAAGAAATCTCCGTAAGTATTGTAATCGTTTTGATCTGCTTTATAAAAAGGAAAGATAAAAAGACAATTAACTCTTTAATTTATTTTTAAATCAGAAATTGCCTTACGTACCTCCATTTGCAGATGTACAATCGGGAGATAATAATATCGTACGTAGATTAGAAGATTCCGAACGAAAAAATCTTCATAGACATCTTGTTGAATATCAAGAGAAGATGGCAAAAGATCTTCAGACACGAAGAGTTAAATCAATAAACCCAGCTGCACCCGCTAATGTTATGCTTGATCAGGCTCAAGCAAGTAAAAAGGCTTGGGATACAATTTCTAAACTTCTTGCACAACTTGGTCCACCTACAGAAAGTCAAAAGAAAGAATTCCTGAATATTAGGAATAATCATTTTGAAACAAATCACCAACTCTTTAAAGAATTTATGACTCGAAATAAATTTCGTAATCTTGAATCTATAGTATCCAAAGGAGTGTTTTATGAGGGCGGATTTTCAAAGGTTAATATTAAGCATAATTAAATATAAGCATAACAATTATTTTTTATATTCATTATTTTGGTTTTGGTCTTAAATTTAACAATTTACACAAATTATAGGAAAGACGTCGTGTCTTTTATTTAATATTACGAAGACTTGACGCAGAAGCTACAGATATGGAACTCTTGATGTATCATGTTCTTAATGTAAGTATTTGATTTAGTTCTAATTAATAATGTTATTTGCCTTTAATGTGAATAAAACCTAATTGATTAAATATATTTAAACTATTTAGACAATTGAACCATATATGGGACAACCATATGAACTTTTAGTGGATGTAACGATGTTTGGAGCAGCGAACGAAATACAGTTACAATGGGCTCAACAATTTATGCATATTCTTCCATTTGATGCTATGGAAAACCTTAGTGCACTATATTTTTACAATACGAACACCGCTTTCAAGAAATTCACCAAAAAAATATTATTAGCCCGACTTTTTTCAAGTAAAATTACTAGGAGAACGATATTCTTATGCAACTTGAGTGAATTACATGAACATATTTCTTCACCTGAAGTTCGATTACCGAAGTCGACAAGTATGTATTATGTTCTTTATTATTTAATTTAATACGTAAAACTTTACTCACACCATTTATGATTTAAAATTGGTTTATAGCACAATTAGATACAGATCCAAATGTGGTATTTAATCCAATAACAAGAATTTCACATTATAGAATGCAAGTACCAGTTACAATGAAAATTAGCCACGAGACTATACAGGTTTTGACGGTAAATTACTTATAAATCATATTTTTATATATATACATTTTTTTTTTGTTTCAATTATTAATATAAATTTATTTATGTTTTTAAGACAAAAAGACAAGACTTATTTAATGGATTGAGCAGTCAATTAAATGATGTATTTCATATTTCCGAAATCGAAGACATTGCCCCATCCTCACATAAAAGCGATGATAATGAATTCATCATTAAACAAGATCGGGGTAGACCTCCTTTATCATTTACCAGCCCAAGAAGAGATTCTATTATGCAAGCTATTCGTGCTTCCAAAGCAAGATATCAGATAGCGAAACCAACAAACATAACTGAAAGAGTAATAAGGCCAAGCGATGTTCCAGGAACATTATTAAATATGGCCCTTCTGAATATTGGTAGCGATGATCCTAACTTGAGATTGGCTGCTTACAATTTACTTGTAGCTTTAAGCCTCATATTTAACTTTGATGTGGGTGGCCAGCTATTAGGAGCGAAAGGTTAGTAGTATTATCCAAATTCATTATAATTAATTGTTAAAATATTTATTCTAAACCTGGATAATTTTGTAGGATTATGTATACCAGCAAACAATACATCATTTGTTGTTGGATTGAGCGAAAGGCTTGCGAGTTTAGTTCCTCAACTTACTCCAGATTTCTTGTGCGAATTCTTTGTTGGATTTGACAAATCTAGTACTCCTCTGAAACATTTATGTCTTCAGTATATGGCGCCGTGGTTAAATAATTTGGCACAATTCACTAAGAGTGGAGCAGATGGTCACAAAAACGTTGATAAAACGCGGGAGATTATAAAGAACTTAATTGAACTGACAACGAAAGAAACTGAAGTATGAATTAAATTTCATGTTTTTTTATTAATAATTTAGCAAACACACTTTTTATTAACTTTTTGCTTTTTACTAGATGTATACCGCAGTTCAGTCAAAGATATGGAGTACCTTAGGAAAAGTTGATGAAATTACAAATATAATAATTGATGAATTCGTTCAATATGCTGTTGACCATGGTATAAGTTCACCCCAATCTGAAATAGTCGCAAATACCATTGTGACTTTATCATCGGTTAACATTCGAGGAAAAATAATTGCAAAATTAAGAAAAGTATGCACCTTTTATAATTTTAATTATATCAATTGTTTATTACCTTGGCGCTAATCAATTTTGTTTCTTTCAGGTAATCGCAAGAACATCATTAAAAGCCACTAGAACTCTCACAGATAATCCAGCATGGCCAGAGATTGCCGTTTTGATACGGTTCAATTTAATGTTGTCGTTTAACAGTCGTAATGTACAGCTATATTTGCCAGAATTATTTTATATCATTTCAATACTAGTAGCTACTGGACCTCCACTTATTCGGGCTTCTATCCATGGTCTTATTGTAAATTTGGTGCAATCTCTTTGCACATCAATGCCTTTAAATGAAATTAACGTTAAGAGATTAACATTGTTGTTAACAGAATTATCTGAGCCAAATTTCCGTTACTTTTTTGGCTTGAATAATGTTCCTGGCAACGCATTTGTTATATCATCTGAATCCACACATGATTTGCCGGATACGATGCCACTGGCTTCTTTGGAAAAAATTGTTCAAGCATTGCTAGAAGTTATGGTTTGTGGCGCTGGTTCAGTCGGTAAGTTTTATTAATAAATTCTTAAAAAGTTGATAGTAGTATCTATTCGTCATCTGTTGGGTAACATTATTTTATAGAAAAGTTTATTTATTATTTATTCATTTATTTATTATTCATTATTTTTTTAGATATGTCAAACACATGGAGAGCTAGATGGATGGGGCTTGTTGCAAGTACAGCTTTTCAACATAATCCAGCAGTACAACCAAGGGCATTCGTGACACTTGGTTGTCTTGCACGTGAAGAAGTTGACGATGATTTGTTATACCAAATATTAGTTGCTTTAAGAGGAGCTTTGTCGATGTTTACCGAAAATGATTGTTCACTTATTATTAGTATTGTAATGTGTCTTACGAACATTGTAGAAAACTTACCCGCTGACTGCCGATACCTACAATCGTTGTTCTGGTTAGCGATGGCGCTCGTTCAAATAAGTCATATTCCTGTATTCCCAAGTGCAATTAATTTATTAAATGTAGTACTAAAAGCATTAGATGTCAACGGTTTCTTTGCAGTAGAGGATATTGCAACAGTTCTTTTAAGAGCTCGTGTCCCTCTGGAACCTATAGCAATAAATATGGATAGTGAAGCAGGTATCAATTATGAACATTTCTCATTTGCAGTTTCAGCAACACTATTAAAAGGGTTAAAAAATCCTGTCACAAAAACTGGAACAAAAGACGTTTTGAATGCATTTTTGGATATTGCATCTAAGGGTATTACTAGAGACCAACCCCATAATTTAATAGATTCTAGTATGTTAGGATACTTAGCCGCATTGTTACCAGTCTCGGCTAAAAATGCAGATATGAAAGAATTGCTTTGGGTTTGTGGAATTGTTGATTCCGAAGTTGATAATTCAGAATTAGGAACGACATATTATAAAATTTTTGAAAAACTTGATATACCAGATAATCAAACTGCTTTACTATTGATTTCATTGATGGTTGCTATGTTACAAACTGCGGAACATGAGCCTGAAAGATTATTCTTATACGGTTTCTTGGCGGAAGCTGCTTCAGCTTTACCTGAAGTATTTGCTTTAGTGTATGCTTTTTTTAAAAAATTTTTTCTCATGTTTATATTATTATTTATTTGATATTAATATTTTAACAAAACAAATCTCTAATTATTAACAATAGATATGACTCTTTACTACCAAAGATGACGCAAATAATTAATAACAGTGAAACCATCCCAATCCTTGATTCCGTTCAGTCGATTCTATATACTGTGATTTCTTCCGATCTATCGTCTGGCAGAGGTGTAGTCCGACCAAATCAATTAAATCAAATGCCTTCATATCTTGAGGAGATAGGATTTACAAATTTAATGGATTGTGGATCATTCCTAACTGTTACCAAAGAAAAAATGAAAACAAATGCATCGCTAGCAAGTGAATTGGTGAATAAGATAATAAGTGGATGAATTATTGTAATTCCGGGGAAAAAAATGAGGTTATTAGGTGAATTTGGCGGTTATTTATGAATTATTAAAAAAAAACAATTATCCAAAAAAAAAAATATATATAATTTATTATTAAAAACTAGATTACTTTATTTATTTGTTTCTATTTTTTATTTAATGATTTATTTAATTTTATTTTATTTTATTTATTTTTACATATTAACAACGAATATGTTCAAAGAATTGAACATTAATAAATGTGAATAAAATGTATTTAATATATTAATTAAATAAATGTGAATTGGTAAGATCTCATTCATGTTATACTGTTATTTTTCGATCAAACGTTCATAGACTTCATAAATTCAGAAATTGAAATAAATAATAATATACTTCCCGCAAAAGCATGACAGAGATTTGATGTGAATTATCCGAACTCCTTACGAATGCCAGATTCTAACTATTTTCGCTGATTTGCGAAACGGCGAGTATTCGGGTTAATCATTTCAATACCTAAATTCCGATCAACTTTTATTTTATGATCGGCAAGACAATGGTAAAAGTGATGCCGCGATTGCCGCGCACTTAATAAGCTTAAATCTTGCCATTTTAATTATAACTAATACGTGTTCTTATTTAAATTCTTTTTTCTATACTTTACTACTACTTTACTCACTAAGATTTCAACCAAGTGCATGCCCGAATTGTTTGTTATAGCTGCAACTAGGACAGCTTCACAAAAAAATCCATTTTATTAACAATGGTTGCATGTAATAAACTTATTTACCCGTTTTGGCTAAGTTTGATGTTTTTTTCATTTCCGATAGTTGCATGCTAACTCATAAGTGATTTGTAACGTAATATTATTTTATGCCCATTTCTTTCTAGCCGATTGTATTGGATCAAATTCACTGCCATTTTTGATCAAAAAAGAAAAAAAGAGTCACAAATGCATAATATATTATATGAGAAGATTGGACTCATTGGACTTAGTTTTAACATATCCAGCTTCTATTTCATCAAAAACTCCAATAAAGACTTTGATGGATAAAATCATACTATGGATTAAGAAAGAGGGGAAAAGAGTAGTTAGTTTTGCAAGCGATAGCAGTAATATTATCAATGAAGAAGTTGGCTGTTAGCAATAGTTAGTAATGTGGAGTAATGGAAAGAACTGGCCATCCTTTTACTATGCAAAATATTTCTGGGGGCGGATGCTTTATTCCTCTCTTGAAACACCACTACCCGTTTCATTTTCATTTTACATAGCAATAATACTTTATGAAAAATATATGTATAAAGAATATATAAAGGTTTATTGAATTTTAAATGTATATGCGTCATAAATGTTCAATCCTTGAACCCACTGCAAATTATAAAAAGGTGAGAACTGATCAGTGAATCATTCTTATCCGTCTTGTGTAAAATCCAAGCAAAATATTCAAACTTATCATTATTTACATCATCGTATCGAAAATCAAACAAACGAGTATACTCCACAAAGTAATAGTAGGGTATGTTGACTTGGTTAGCTTCCAGAAGAACATCATCACGATGTTATGGCTCTATAGATATTCAAAGATCATGTTCCGCAGTATATATATGTGGACCAAAATCACGTGACTTTTCGCCGCACTTAATTTCAGTCAAATGCGTTAAATGCCGGCTAATTTCTTGGATTGGAAATTAAGTACAGCGGTATTGTATTGTTTATTTTTACCTCATTATTAATCTCAACTGTAGATTTGATATTATTTAATCACAGGAAAATTCTCATTGGAAAAAATAAAGTTGCACAAATATATTATTTATTCAATGATTTATTACATTTTATGATTTAAAATGAAAAGTTAGACATCCATTGTAGCTTGCAATAAAATTTATGAATAATTGATTCAATTTTCTCAGATAGTTAAAGTTGTAAAAAATTTTTTAATATCCTTTCTTCCTGCGCAATTTGGGGATTCATTTTCCACGGTCTCACTTAAGCCAAAATCAATAAAAAAAGAAATGGCAACTTTTTGGCTCGTATAGAATATTACTCTGAGAAACATCATTATGTAAGACACCGAAATTATGTATTGACTTGAGTTGATTGACTATTAATTTTTTTCCTTTTTAGTGAGTATTGTCGGATCAATTTGATGAGCGCCTTTCAATTAATTGTAATGCTAATGCAAAAAAATTTCCGTCATAAACGTAACCATTATAGAACAAACGTGGAATAGCATGACCTAATATCAATATTGTAATAGTTATTATAAAGGGTTAAGTTTAGACATTTCCTATAAATGGCTTGAATAATCCTCTGATTATTGATATCGCTATGGTCTATATCAATGTTTATTTTATTAAGATTTCCCCTCGTACTTGCAATTATATTTACTAAGAATTTTGCCGGAATAGACCTACTAACTTTCAGAGTTTGTAAAAATGGTAAAGATAAGTGTTCCAAACAATTCCACTCTTCACCATAAAATTTGCCAATTAATCTCAAACTTGTTAAATTAAATAAGTGTTAATATCTAAAAATATTATGAATGAAAAAAAATGTACCTTGGTAAATTATTAATAAAAACGTTTTCGCAACGTTTTTTAATTCTTTTAAAACAGAATAAATATGAGCTTCTTGTTTTAACGTTTTCATCCCTTGCTTCTTATATGTGTCACAAGTCTTCCATGCTACAACTTAATTATCATAATATCTAGAAAAAACTTTTCCAAAGGACCCCCAGCTATGTATTCATCTATAATAGTAATTAGTAATTCCTTTGGACGAACTTGCAATTGTTTTTTTACTACTGGTCTTTGGTGTTCTCTTCCTCTTCCCTGAAGAATCATCATAACCATAATCATCACTAGAATCATCATCAGATGATCCAGAGTAGTCGGGGTCATTAGAATCATTAGAGTCACCATAACTATAGTCATCACATCATCATCATCATCATCATCATTGTCAAACACTACATGTCCCAATCTATTACCGACATTATTATCATTAATGACGAGTTGGCTGATATAATAAATGCATTTGCGTAAAGTTGGATTGGTATCATCAGGTCGAACAACACGAGAAACATATGAGTTGTTTCTTCTCGCTTGAGAAAGTATGTATGTATCACTATAATTTGACAGAATACCATAATGTAAACCATTACAGGCCATTTCACTAAATATGTGCGATGGGTTCCTTTTCTTGAATTTAAAATTTGGATCCGCCGGCCGGCATATCGACAAATTTGCCAGAAAATTATAACCACATAAATTAAGATTGTGGCGCGTTTTCGTTTTCACAGGCATCTTGGGCACTGTGAGATTTGTATATAAAACGAAGTTGGAGCCAAAAAATTCAGGATATGTACTATTAAAATCTGTATAATAATTCTCCAACTGGCCATAAAACATTAATTTGAAAACGTGTTGCTACGTTTGCCTCGGCTCTGAGAAATTGTGCGCTAGTTGGAAATACAGGGAATTGTCCAAGTGGAAGGGGAGTTTGCCTGACACCTCGAAAGAATAAGGTCCATTCCCTCACGTTAGCTGGAAAGCAGATATTGTTGAACTTGAACTAGGTGAATCTTTGTGATAACCATTGGCAAACTGGAACGACGTGACCTAGTAATTGACCCGCGGTTTCAGTCATGATAGAAGACTATTAAAAGTGTTTGGTATTACAGTTATTCCTGAGCATCTTCGCGAATTGGGTCTCATTGAATAAACTCGAATCTCAAATGCTTTTGCTATTTTTTTCGACTATAATTTTTATTCATCTGGAATTACACGAAAAATCGAATAAAAATTTCTGTCACACCACACATATTATGTAGATTTGCGCCACTTCCGCAAATTAAGGTGGCTTAGTTGTAAAACAATTTGAATTATTTTTTTATAAAGAATGATAGTTTTTCCTCAACAGTTACATTAAAAAAAAAAGACCTAATAAATTTAATAAATTGCATTTTAAAATTCAAAAATTTTTATAACTTAATATATTGAAACCAATCAGTTAAGTAAAAATGAATTTAATAATAAAAGATATTAAAGTAGCAAATTTTAAGAAAGGAATAAAGCATAATATATCTGGCTATTTTAAATATTAAAAATGTCAGTTTCTTTTTATTACTTTGCATTATTATCTAAATTTCTGTTAAATTTTACTATTTATTTATAAAATTTATAAATCAAA
This sequence comes from Rhizophagus irregularis, assembly GCF_026210795.1. NCBI lineage: Eukaryota > Fungi > Glomeromycota > Glomeromycetes > Glomerales > Glomeraceae > Rhizophagus > Rhizophagus irregularis. Next base: position 692,731 of record NC_089436.1, on the reverse strand, counting down.
TAAGGTTGTTCAAATCCAACATTTTTTTAACATAACTTTCCCTTCTTTTTATTAAATTTTGAAGGGTTTTTCAGCATATAATTTAGGTTAAAATTAGAAGAAATTTTCTAATTAGGCCATAATTTTTTAAGTGTTTAATTAATAAATTAATAACATTTAATTCAGGCTAAATTTAACAATAATTCTGGCCATTTTTTTTTGTTAAATTCCTTTCATAAATCTCAATTTTGTTATATTAAACAATATATTAGATTGGTATAGTCTAATCAACATTATTTAATATACTAATAAATAATATTTCTTAGGGTAGTGACATTTATTACGTATTATTCTACAGCCAAATAGGATCATGCTTTTTTTATCATGCTGATATTTTTTTTTAAGCTATAAATAAACTACCATTGCATAATTATTATTGATATTTTTGACGTTGTTTAATCAATGGTTTATTGTATTTATAGTATTTATAAGATGATCATTGGCAGCTGCAGAATAACACAGTTATTTGATAGGGGTGTTAAAATATCATCTGAACTGCTTCGCAGTTTGGTGATATTCTAACCCCCCTATCAAATAACTAATATATATCCATTTACTATAAGTTTATACCCACCTACCCTCATGTATTATATTACACTTATATATTATATAACCTTCAAATACCCTCCCACCCCTAAAATATTACATAATAAATATCACTGCCCTTAATAAAACTTTGAACTATATTTTTCACCTAAATGCATATAATTTAATATTTTGGCTATACCATAATTAATTTATTACTATTTGTAAATTATCTGTAATACTATAAATTAGGATTTATTAACAGTTAGTTAATTATTGGATTTTATTTAGCATTTCAAAATAAATCCTATAGTTATATTTAAATCTATATATAGAATATTAATTTTAGCTTAATAGATTTAAATTTTATATGCAAATGTGTTGCAATGTACCCTTTATAATATCTCATATATAAAAGTCAAAAACACTATTCTAAACTATATTTTAGTCTTTAAGTAAAGTTGTAGAACAAGCAAAATATGCATAATATATATTTTTTAAAAATTCTATAATATATATATAAAGTTTATGTAATATTTATTCAAAAATCAGAAAATTTACTGATATTATGTAATAAGAAATAATCAATATATTTACTATAAAAAAATTACCAAAAAGGAGGAATTATTATACATCTTTTTTTATTAGAATTTCTAAATAAAATTATATATAATTAGTTTAGAATTTCTAATTATTAGTTTGTATTTTTTAAATAATTATATAATATTAAACTATTTACTTTTTTAAATTAAAATCCATTTTAAACTTTTAAATCAAAATTTATTTTCTAATTAATTTAATATTTTAAAATTAATTTAAATGAATTTAAAAATTTTAAACTAATTTAAACTTTAAAAATTTGCTTAAAACTTTTAAATTTAAAATAATTTTTTAAACTATTTTAAATTAGTTTTAATTTAGAATAATTTTATTAATATTAATTTAAATTATATACAAAATAATCATTAATTTAAATATATTTATAAATTGATTTATATATATATATTTTTTAATATAAATTAGTATTCAATAGACTATAAAAAATTTAAATTTATTATTTAAATTTAATTATAATTAATATTTTTTATAATTATATCTTTTAAAATAACTTAATAATATCATTATAGAATTTTAAATATCTAATATATAGATTATAATGGATTTTTAGTCAAAATTATTTCTCTTTGCTAAAACTCAATAAATTAGTTTTTTATTTATATTTTGACATCTGGTAGTTCAATTTTGATAATATTTTTTTAAATTATAAAGTTTAATAAGAATTATAAAATAAAATAAAATAAAAATCATTGAAATTGGATTATTAGATATTAAAATATATGCAAAAAATGATTTTTGAATTAAAAATGAAAATGTTTGAAATCTTATTATTATAATAAAATATAATATATATTTATTAATAGAAATATTAATTCTGTATTTTTATATATAAAATATAAATAAATAAGGTATATATTTTAAATTCAATAGTAAAAAAGTTTTTTTTTTAAATTTATAAAAAATTAAAAAATTTACCATAATAATATCTTTTAATATTAGTAAATATAAGTAATCACAATAAATTAAATCTTTAATAAATTAGATTTAATATTTTAATAAATGTGTATTATTCTCTTTAAGGATAATGTTAAAAAAGAAAAAAAAATCAGATTTGATATTATTTTAAACTTTTTTCTTTATTATATTAAAACAATTGTAAATATACTGGATTTTATTAATAAATTATGATATTTTATAAATTAAATTTAATTTTACATTAAAAAAAATTTAATATATCAACTTTTTTCAAATTTAATATTAATAAAATTCAATATATAAAATAACTTATAATTTGACTTTATTAATAAAAAAAAAGTAAATTCAGTTAAATTTAAAATTTTAAAAATTAGTTTTTTATCATTATCATATTATTTAGTAATCCAATTTAACTAATTTTTTTAAAAATTATAATTATTAATGAATTTTATAAAATAAAAAAAAGTTCTGTCATTTAAATCTGATTACTAATTTTAAGATAATTACAAAAATTAAAAAACAAAAAGTATTAAATGTAAATCAATTATAAATTATATATTAAATCTAAATGAAATAATTTAATTTTAATTAAATTAAAATTAATTATTTTATATCAAAATTTTAAATATAATTTTACTATTCTTTTTTTTTTATTTTAATTTTTTAATTAAAGTTTAAAATAGCTTTATTTTTCTATATATTTTGATATATTAAAATTTAATAGGACCCCGGATATCTAATATAAAGGTCATAATGGACTTTTGGCCAAAAACACCCCTTTTTGCTGAAACTCAAAAAATCGTTTTTTGTAAATATCTCAGCATCCAGTAATTCAATTTTAATGAACTTTTTTTTATTTTGTAGCCCTCATTTAGCTCTACAATTTAAAAAAAGTTCATCAAAATTGGACCACTGGATGCCGAGATATTTACAAAAAACGATTTTTTGAGCCCCTGAAAAATGGGCCAATCTGCCGAAAGTATGACTTATGACCTGTTTTGGAGATATCCGGGGTCCTAATTTAATATATAAATTTTTATATAAAATCCAGTATAAGAAAATTTTTTAATATATTAGATGTTTTAATATATCAGATATTTTCTTTAAAAGATAATTTTTACATTATAAAATTTTTACAAATTTTTAAGATTATATTAGCTATTTTATCAAATCATGTGATTTATGTATTTATACAAAGGGAATTTAAGTGAATTTTATATATATTTATTATAATACAAAACTAATAATTGGCTTATAATTAACAAAGTAATTATAAAAAGGTATTTTATATATAAAAATATTAGACCCTAAAAATGTATATTTTAAAGAAGAGGAGTTTTTATATAGATTAGGAGATGCCTACTTACTGCCTATATAAAGGAGGATTAGCTGTAATTAATTTTATTAAATTAATTGAATTTTTATAATTTATTTTAAATAATCAAAAATAAAATTTAAGATTAAAGAAAAATTTTTTGAAAATGTTTAATTTTTTTAAGTGCAAAAAAAAAAAAATTCCAAAATTTCTAAATTTAACATTTGACAATATTTTAGCTAATTAATAATTTACTATCTCTTTTGATTAGTAACATTGTCATTAAGCTTAATTTACTTATGGAATTGGATTGAGTCTTTAAACCTTCTTTAATAATTGGAAAGAAATTTTAATAACCAAAGTTTTACAAGCTTGTGTATAAATTCTAGGAAATATAACAATCAATAGTTAAACTGTTGGGATCGTTAAAAATATCTGAAAATATTCAAGATACCAATATAAAAATTTAATATGTAATAAAGATTTTATATAATGTTTATAAAACTTATTAAATTTTATTAACTTTTTATTATTATTAAAGAATTACCTTTTGATTGTCCTGAATTTTAAATTGAAAATTTATGATGATTTAAATAGAGGAATTGAAAAATGACGCGTACATTAATAGGGACTACTTATGCACAATTAAAAAACAATGTCGCACTTGTTAGATAGTTGAGTATTATATGTATAACGAAGAGTCGTAACTAAAATTACAATGTGATACAATAATATTATTATGATGATTTTGATCTGCATAAAGTAAATCTTTTTATGGATAACGTTTTCCCGTCTCTCTCTCTTTTTTTTCTAAAAAAAAAAATTTCAATGGATTCAAAATCATTGACGTGTTAAATCACATATTACGTATAATATAGACGATATTATTACTTTACGTTTCATCTTACCTGTTTATCGATCATATATATATCTTGGGCAAGAGTTGTAGTAAAATGATTATGGGAGAATCCAGATATGCATATTATTTTTTTAGATAAGGGAGGGGACCGGGAGGTTACCGGGTGATTGTTGGATCCAAAACTAAATTTAGGACACGCTTTTTAAACTTTGGATATTTACGTCATCTTACCAGAATCACATGAAAACGTAACCGTTTTTTAAATAGCCAAATTTGTTTATTGATCATTATTTATTGATCTAGATTAGATTTGTTAAATCTCCCCCTGGTATTTATAAAGATAAACATTGAATTAATATTAAACGTTCTTGAAACTTTCTTTTATGGTGTACACTTATGAGATTCCTGTATTATATAATTATATATATAATTCTGCTCAAATAAATAAATAAATAAATAAATAATAAAAATAAAAAATCCCTGTTATTTTTATATCTTCTTACTTTACATAAGCGTGGTTTATATAATGGAATCACATGATAAAGCGATTTCTCTTAATTCTTTTAATGCAAGAAGTACATCATAATTTATAATGATTTTTTTGAGTAACGTGAAATCAGCATAAATAGAAATCGCTCAACCGAAGTTTCAACTTTTTTGTTCTACCAAAAAAAAAAAAATTATATACACGACATATATGTAATATATATTTATACTAAGATATGTCGGCTACTCTTCCAGAACTTTGTATTCGGTTTGTTCTTGAGGAATTAAGTAATGATACTAGATCAAAACATACTTGTATTTTAATCAATCGTCATTGGTGTATGGCATCAATTCATGAAATTTGGAAACATCCTTTATATTATTGTCAAGAATTAGAACAAAAAGATAGGTATATACAATTTATTGATACTTATATAAAATGTTTATCTCCACAAATTAGAGAATCTCTTGGATTAGAATCGAATACAAAAACTACTTTTGATTATACAACATTTTCACAATGGATTTGTCCCAATGGATTAAGGTCTTGCGTAAAACTTTGGCTTGATGAAAAAATTAAGCAAGAACCCGATAAATATTCAAATCTTTTAAAAACTGAAAATAAAACGATATTTATGATAGGAAAAGCTTTATGTGAACATTTAATAATTAATTCAAAAAAATTAATTGGAGTTCAATTGAATCAAAATGAGATTAATATTTTTGAATTACCTCAAGCTGAAAAAGTATTATCCAAAGTAACACATTTTATAACAAGATTCAGTTGTGAACCAAGTAGAATTGGAAAATTACCAAATGTCTTATCATTAGCTACGGAAATTTCAAAGAATATTCAAGTACTTAATATAACTTGTTTTAATGTTGAAAAGGAAAATGATATTAGTATTAGAAAATTATCTCAATTAATTAGAAATCAAAAAAGATTAAAAGAATTCACCTTAACATATTGGAATCCTGGATTTATGAATCTTTGGACAAGCGTTTTACAACAATATAATACTTTAACAACGATTATATTAGAAACTATAATCTTTAACGAATCTAATCCATTCTTACTTCATGAATTGGGTATATTCAAAAATTTACAAGTACTAACGATCGAAAATTGTAAAAATTTTATTTTTTCAATTAAGAAAATAGATATATCAAATTCATTTCGTAAATTAAAAAAATTTACGGTAGTAATGAGTCAACCATTTCCAAGATATTTCATTATGGTCATATTACAACAATCAAATGAAAATTTGAGAAAAGTTGAAGTTATAGATATGGATATAAAAGAGGATGTTCTTCCTTATTGTATTAAACATTTTACTCGATTATTAAATTTTTCATGTTCAATAAACATTGAAAATTTTAATTTACTATTATCTTTATTAAAAGTTTCACCAAATCTTGAAACTTTATATATCAATGAATTAGAAGATTATTTGATTGAGGAAGATGAAGATCTTATATTATTTGATTTTTTATGTTCACTTGGTGAAAATTTTCCTAAATCTTTATATTATTTTACTTTTGATTTAGATTGGGAATTTAATAATGATTCTTTTTCAAAATTCTTAAAAATTTGTAAGGAGAAGGGAATTAATTTTAAAACTTTGATTTTTGCACAAAGTGGTTTTTTTAATGATTTATATTTATATGAATTATTGAAATTTTATGGTGACAGGAAGTTGGATGAATTAGTTTTACATGATATGAATAATTTTTCCAAAGAATGTTTAAAAGAAGTAAAAAAACAGGTGGGAATTGTGAAATTTGCTAAAGGATATCCTGAAAAATTTAATCTATCAATTAATTTTGAAGAAGACAATTAATATATACAAAGAAGAATAATTAATGAAGAAAAACAATTTGGATTCGTTAGTGGTTCGTTCTTTGATCTGGCATTATTGTTTGGTAAAGAGTGAAAGGATAGGTAATAATTATATATATATATATATGTATGTATGTATTTTTTTTTTAATTTTTTTAAAATAAAATAAAATAAATAATTCTGCACACATCAACTTTTACCAAAATTAAAAAAAAAACGCGTACATTTAATAATTTTGCTAAGCTTATTTCGTTTAGCGCAATTATTTTAAATTACGCAATACGATATACAAATACGTGACGTTATTTTACACGTGAATTTTAAATGATTAAATGCGCTTTATTATGTATCATGCATAATGTACAGGTTTTCTAATGAATCATCCAACCAAATTTGAGATGACACACTGCATAATTTACATAATTAAATTTTTAAAAATAGTAAAAATAGGGAGCAAAAAAAAAATTTTTTTTTTTTATATGTTGATTAAACATCATAAATTATATTGTTATATTGTTATAGATGTAAAATACTTGAACATTCCAAAAAAGGAATGTCCGGAAATTGCAGTGAGAATGTCCGGGGAATGTCCGGTATATTTAGAAAATGTCGGAAATTGTACCAAATGTGAAAGATTCCGGTCATGTAGTATGTAAGATGCCAGTCTTATTCCTAGTATTCTAATAAATAATATACTTTTTTGATCCGATGCGTTTTCAATTTCGTTTGATAATTTAATTTGACGTACTGACACTCATTAATATCGTGTGCAAGTGCACAAACTTCTTCTATTGAATGAGAAGGTTACGGGAAAGAACAACCTGAATCATCGTATTTTTTTTAAAAAATTCACCGGATTTTTTTATCAATGTGCACAATATCTGATTCGTCAATTTTTGTGGCTTATTTGTTTATTAGCTTCTTTATTTCAAAATAATAATAATAATAATAAATAGATAATATTATAAAACAAATAAATTAATTAATAAATAATTAATTCAATTTCATCAGCAATTACTAAATATTTAGAGATCATATTTGTCATCTTTTTTTTTACCTGCTTGTTCATCCATTTTTTTATCTTTTTTTCTATTAAATTCTCAAATCAAATTGTTGCAAATTTTTTGTACCATTTTTTTTTTCTTAGCCTCATAAAATTTTCTACTCTTTTCATATGTTAAATTTTTAGTTGTAAGCAAATGTTTTATAATAATTTTTAATTAATATTTAATATCAACAGATGGAGTAAAATCAAAATAATGCAGTGGCGCAGCCGATCGACCTACCCGAAAATTTAATAAAAGCGTAAAAAGATATATATATTTTTTTTCTAACTTATAATCGCAAGTTACACGAAGTAACAATTAAAATAGCAATTAAAGAATCTTTTCACCTTTCAAGACTATCGAGGTTTATTGAATCTTTTAAAAATTTCTTCTTTTTATGATTTGCTGCGCAATGCGCAAATTTTTAATCCGCGCTTGGTTTTTTTTTTCAAGCCATATTGCTTGGTTGCTTGGCAAAGGGTAACAACAATGTACAACTTAACAATGAATCACGCGGCATTTTTTGTTAAAATACTGAATATAAATTTGCGATATATAAAATTTTTTTTTTTTTACGAAATTAATACGAAATTTTCAAATGTTATGACGATTTATGACGAATATGAGAATATATAAATAAATACACAAGATGTGGTTTTTTTATTATTTACAAATTTTATCTAAAAAAACCAAATTTTCTAAATAAACAATAAAAAAACCCAAATTTTATCTAAAAAAAAATTCTTTTGATAAAATAATAAAATATCATGACAAGAAATAATAATAATAAAAGAAACTTGAACAAAAAATTACGTAAGTTTAAAATAATAAAATATTTTTTTTTTTATAAATTTATAAAACGATAATATAATAATTTTAATCATAAAAAAAAATTATTATTTTTTTTTTAAAAAAAAAAGTTGAAAATAATAAATCAATTTCTCGAGTAAAACATGAATATTGGAATATTTTAAATTTTCCAACAATTGATCTTGATATAATTAAGAAATGGGATGTTCAAAAACTCATTTATCATTTAAAAGTTATGTTTAGTGTTGAAGGTTATTGTCGAAAAGATTTATTTAATAAAGAATCTGAATATAAATTTAGATTGAAACAAATTGATGGGAAAACTTTTTTGAAAATGACAAGAAATGATTTCTTTAAAATGGGTATTTCAGGATTATTAATTTTACATTTAGAAGCTGAAATTTTACGTTTACATGGTAAGAAAATGTTACAATTTAATTTATTAATTAAAAAAAAATTGAAATTTTTTTTTATTTACAAACTTTTGAATTTTGATATTCTTAGGATATTATAATAATGAGAATTATTATGAACCTGAAGGTAATTACTCATTAAATTACTTGATCAAAATTTTTGTATAATAATTATAAATATAATTATTTTGATGATTTTATTTTTTATTTTTTAGAATTATTATTAAAATTTAATGATTTGGAACAAAAACCATATTTATTAAGAAATAATAATATATCAAAAGTAAGTTAAAAAAATAATTCACTTATATATTATATAAATTATATATTTATATTAATTATATATAAAATACTATATATATATTTTTTATATGATTTCATATGTAATGTATTATTATAATTAGGAAAATTTCTTCAACAAAATGGATTTATTTCAACAACTTATTACAAGAAAATTATCCAAAGTTCCTTCTATATATGAATTAAAAAGATTCCTTTTGACTCCATTACCAATAAGAGTATTGGTTCCATCATTTTGTCTTTTAAATAATCAAGAAAATTCTAATATATATTCATATGTCACACCTCAAGAACAATGTTTTAGAGAATTTGGAAATATTATTCCATCTTCATCTATTTCATTGCCATTTATTAATGCTTTGACATATCCATATACTTCCAATTCATCTTGTCAAGAAAATAATTTAATTTGTTATAATTTAATTATTGATGCATTAATTCAAGGAACTTTAAGTTGTTTACAATCTCAAAAATCACAATGGATTTATATGGCACGTAATTTTATTCAATCAAAGGAAGATCTTTTAAGACCTGATTGGATGTGTTGGATTAATGATCATTTGATAATTCATGGTGTTGAATTACCCGAAAATATTGAATGGGATGTTGGTATTCAAAATATTATTGAGAAAACTCATTGGAAAGATATTTATTATTCAAATTTACCTTTTAAATTTGTTTATATATCAAAAGGTCCAATTTTAAGATGGTATGTTTTTGATCCATTAAGATATAAGATTATATTAATATCTCAAGATTTTGATTTGGATAGGATCTTGGATAGATTAAGAATGATTCGTACTGTTATTAATATTTATAATGTTTTGGATTCAATAAGACGTAATTGGGTACAATTTAAGATAAACAAATCCACTCATCCTTTATATTTAACAATAAATCGTGATGGTGGAACTAGTATAGAATTTATGGGAAATTTCGTAAAAAAATCTTTATCAACACAAAAAATGAAAGAAACTTTTAATTATGATACTATAAGAAAAATTTATTTGGAAACTTCTCATATTAAAAATTTAGTTCATTGTATTGATTTAGAAGGTAATCTTAGTTATCCAATTTTAACTAAAGATGGTTCTTGTAAAATTTTTTTACATCCTGTAGGATATTATTATTATCCAAAGAATGAATTGGAAGTTAAATCAATGATCAAAACTATTTTACAAGTTCTTAAAGATATGCATCAAGTTAATTGGACTCATAGAGATATTTATTGGGGAAATATTTTAAGACAAGATAATGGTGATTGGTTAATAATTGATTTAGAATTAGGAGGTCCTGTTAATGAAATTTTACAATTTTCTCTTTGGAATAGATGGCCTGAACAAGCTGTTATTGGTAAACCATATTTCGCTTGTTATGATATTTATCAAGTTGGAAGACTTATGGATGAATTAAAAGGTACAGATCAATGTTTTAATAATAATTATTCTAATAGTTTTATTCAATTTAAAAATCTATTACTTGAATCTGCAAAAGATAATAATTTCACCGCGGAAATGGCATTAAGACATGAATGGTTAAGTGAAATGAATGAATGAGAGAGTGTGAAATTTGAGAATGAAATTTGAAAGTGAAATCTAAGAGTTGAAATTTGAGAGTTGAAATTTGAGAATTGAAATTTGAGAGTTGAAATTTGAGAATTGAAATTGAGAATTGAAATTTGAGAGTTGAAATTTGAGAGTGAAATTTGAGAGTGAGATTTGAGAGTAAATGATTAAGTGGAATTTTATGACGAGAATTGTAATTTGTGTGTGAGAATGAATATAATTTTGTGGTCGAGAATTTTTTTTTTTTGTGCGCAACGTGACGGAGATTAAAATCTTGTGACGAGAATTTCTTGTGTGAGTGAATAAATAAATAAATAATTATAAAATTTTATTAAAAAAAATCAAAAAGTAGTGAATTTGACACATGAATATTTGGAGATAGATAATTCTAAATACAAGTGAATGAGTGAATGATTAAGTGGAATGTTATGATCAAGAATTTTGTGTGCGTGAGCGTAAATATAAAATTTGATCAAAGTAGTGAATTTGACATGTGAAAAATTTGAAGATAATTAATTCTAAATACGAGCGAATGAGCGAATGATTAAGAGGAATGTCGTGATCGAGAATTTTGTGTGAGTGTTAAATATAAAAATTTAAAAAATCCAAAGAGCGGATGAGTGAATTGAGTGAATGAACGAATGATTAAGTGGAATTCTGTGTGCGTGTGAGTGTAAATAATAAAATTTTTATTAAAAAATACAAAATAGTGAAAATTTGAAAATAAATAATTTTTTAAATACGAACGAATGAGCAAAATGGGTGAATGAGTGAATTAGTGAATGAGCGAATGATTAAGTGGAATGGTTGTGATCGAGAATTTTGGGTGCGTGGATATAAATATATATAAATATTAAATTTTTATAAAAAAATCCAAAGTAGTGAGTGAATACGTGAAAATTTGGAAGATAAAATAATTTTAAAATACGTTAATTACGTTATTCAAAAAAAAAAAAATTATATAAATTATCTAATAAAAACAAAGATCTTTTTTCCAATCGGTAAAATTTCTACTATAATAACTATCATCATCTTCACAAATATAAAAATTAGCTGGATCCGTAAAACCGGATTTTTCACATTTTACAAATTGTTCAGTAATTCTAGTACAAGATCTATGATCCAATTGTGTAATCCAATCTTCAAGTATATCTATAATTTGATTAATATTTGGTCTATTAATAGGATTATGAGACCAACATTGTTTTAATAATTTTAAATAATCATTTGGAATATTATCCAATGAAATTGAAAAAATATCGGGTCTTTTTTGATTTAAAACAATATTTGTGGCCAATTTTATATTATGTACCTTATTATTAAATGGTTTAAACCCAGTTAATATAATATACATTATCATTGATAAACTATAAATATCTGAAGATTGTGTAAAATTATTATGTATTAATACTTCTGGTGCCATAAATGGTAATACACCATATAATTTATAACAATTTGATTTTGTTATTCCAGTATCTGTTATAAACCATTCATATTCATTACCATTATTATTATAAATTGGTAATAAATTTCCTCCATGAAGATTTTTATGAATTAATCCTAAACCATGAATTTCTTTTAATTTTAATGATATTTTTAATAATGAAAGTATTTTCCCTCTCCAATTTAAAAATGTTTGATTATATAAATTTCCTGCTTCAAAATATTGCATTAAAATAACGTAATTATGACTTATAGGATCTTTAGTTATTCCATAATATTCTGACCCTATTTCATAATTTCTTAAATTCAAACATGAATTTAATGATGAAAGAAATCCAAAATCTAAGTTAAAAACATCACGAAACATTTTCATGGCAACTTTAATTCCTCTTTCCTTCCAAAATGCCGAATACATTGAACTATACCCTCCATGAGAAATCAATTGAATTTCACTAAATTGTTCATATGGTATAATATCTATGAGATGTCCTGTAATAATAATAATAAAAAAAAAAATTAGTTTTTTAAAAAAAGTATAATAAGTATAGTATAAAAAAAATATATATATATGTATATATTTGTTGAACGTGGCTTACTTTTAAGTAAAGCATCGATAGGAGATTCGTTAAGATGATTGATTCGACGTAATGAACAAAAATCGATAAGTTGACTAGTATAAATAGCATTCTCATGTATATTATGAGATCTAATAATATTCGTATCCATATAAACATCATCAACTTCATCAACTTGAGAAATAATTAAATGATTATAATCTTCCATAGTATAATAATCAAAATTTTGTAATGCATATTTCCATTCCGTTAATAATTTTACTAATTCATTAGAAGTAGGTCGAACTTCAATATTTTCATTCCAACATCTTGTCATCAAATCCAAAAATAATTCTGGCATACAAATTTCAATAGTTGGACGAAGACCATTAATAATATCTTTTGCAAGTTCTAAATCATGAGATCTATCAGCGAAAGGTAATTGAATTGATGATAACATCCACATTATGATTCCAAAACTATAAATATCAGCTGAAGGTGTATATCTTTCACCACGAATAACTTCAGGTGCAACGAAAGGTAAAACACCATAAATTTTCATGAATGGAATTTCATCTGCTGGATGACCAAGTCCCATATCCGAAATTGTAAATCCTTCGACCGTACTTAAAACGTTCCCTCCATGGAGATTTCCATGAACTAAATTACGAGAATGTAACGAGTCTAAAATTCTTGATAATTCACAACAATCTTCAATTATTTTTATCCAATCCAAAACAAACCTATCTTTCTCTTTAATATAATCATAAAGATTTCCATTCTCAGAATAATCCATTACTAACATATAATCTTTATATATAGGATCACGAGTTAATCCATAACATAATTCGTAATCATTTTCATATTTTTGACAAATACATTCCCTTAACTAAAAAATTGTAATTACCGTAAGTAAATAATTAATAATAAATTTAAAATAATTAAATTTTTTTTTTTATAAATAACGTACCATATAACAATATTGTGGATTAATATTCCTAGAATTATCAAGAGATTTTAGGACAACCTTTCGAGGTCCAGATCTTACATAATCTTCACTTAATTCATCAAATGTACGTAATGGTCCACGAAGCCATGATGCTGTATATATTGTACTATGTCTACCTCTACCATGATATTTTACAAATTCAAGATCTGAAAATGGTATCCATTCAATATATTCTTCCGAACAAGATGATGAAAGTTGTACATTTCTAATTAAATCATCAATTAAATCATTTTCGCTCGTCCAATTTTGAAAGTTATCACGAAATCTTTGATGTTCGCAATTAGTACACCAAAATCCTACCGAATTATTTTTTCCACAAGTAACACATTCTTTAGACGGTGATGTCATTCTTTAAAAAATTATTTAAAAATAAAAATAAAAAATAAAAATAAAAAATAAAATAAAAAAAAATAAAAATAAAAATAAATTAAATAAATTTAAAAATAATATATAAAAAAAAAAAAGATAAAATCAATAATCAATAATAATAATAATAATAATAAAAAGAAAAGAAAAGGAAAAAAAGAAAATCACTTTATAAAAAAAAAAATCTAGGAACCTTTTTGTTAAAAATAGATTCGAATTAACTCATCAACCCTTTATTTGGATAAATTATATAAATTTCAGGTTTATTACATTTTTGTATAAATTAGTAACGCAGTTGCCGCAGTATCTTTATCTTTTGATAACTTCAAGAAAAAAAATATGTCATAAAAAAAAAAAGTTGTTGAACGTTCTAAATGATACCCAATTCTGAAATTCGATATTTTTGATTAAATTGTATTACAAAACCCTTTTTATATCAAAAAAAAAAAAAAAAAATTAAAAGTTACAGCACCCAGTATTCCCACGTTGTCCCCAACCGTAGTACTGACTGGGCCATCAGTGGCTTAACTTCGGAGATCGGACGGGTTCCGGTGCTTTTCACTGTGTATGGCCGTAACTAACAGAAGACATTTTTTTAATTTATTAATATTTTATCTTAATAATTAATTTTATACACGCGTGTCAATAATGCATGTATTCGGGGATTTCGGGAAATGATAATAAATAATAATCATTGTATTAATTAGGGTTATCCCGAAAAGGGGATTTATTATTATTTTGGCACCTCCAAAATTATGTATGAACTATGAACCTTAGGATACGTGAGTACGTGGGCGGGTTTCCCGACTTCATCCTATCGAATGTGTAACAAAAAAATTTCGATTACATGCCTCATGCTCAAGAAGTCATTCAAGAATTATAAAAAAAGGCATGAATAAATGGAATAAATGGAATGTTTTAAAAGTTGATCTAAACTACCATATTTAATGCAGCCCCCAAGTTCCCATACCCATAATATAAATTACATTATATATGCGACATTATATATTACAATTTATCCGATTATATATAATTTTGCAATAAAATTCATGTAATATAAAGTTACCACTAAATTTGGAAGATACTCGGGTACTATTGCCTGCCCACTAAACCATCAGCTCTCTATAAAATGTACCCCCCTTAAATGCACCCTCTATAAATGCACCCTCCATAAAATGTACCCTCCATAAATGTGGCCATTATGTATACCCTTCATAAATGCTCCCTCTTGTTCAATCTCCCCAAGAGGGTGTACGTATAATAAATATGATGAGCTTCTATCATTCAAATCCCATTAACGGATAAACCATGGTTATGGATATATTATATAAATGTATTATAAACCAATTAGAGTGAGAAAAAAATTTCATATACAATAACAATAACTTCTTTTTATAGTTAAAAGTATATTCTTTTTCGTCCAAAAAATGAAATCCATTATAGTAATAATTAACAAATATTTAAGGGTAAAGCAAGTGATTATCATTTAACATGTGAACATGCAGGGAAATCAGGGAAAGCAAGGAAAGCAGGGAAAAAAAAGAACTGATTGAAAAATTTCTTGGCCTCACATGTCATATTTTTTTTTATGCAATACAAAAATTCCCGAGATCGGGGACTTTTTTTTTTATTATTCTTTTTTTTTTTTAATTCTATTTAAATTTTTTTTTTTTTTTTTTTGTAGGTGGAAGATATATTAAAGAAAATTATACTAATTATACTCCCAAGAAATTAAATAAAAAGAATTAAAAAAAAAAAAGAAAAAAAGACATGCAAATAAATATTAAATATTAATAATTAAAAAAAAAAGTTACAGCTGTTTTTTTTTGTAATTATTTTTTCCTTCTCAGTTAATAATAATCTCGGTTAATAGTAATCTCGATTAAAAATAGTTAACTAGTAATCTCGATTAAAAATAATTAACTTGACTAATAGTAATCTTTGTTAAAAATAATTAACTTGATTAATAGTAATCTCGGTTAATAATAATTAACTTGACTAATAATAATCTCGTTTAATAATAATTAACTTGACTAATAATAATCTCGGTTAAATAATAATTTTATCTTGACTAATAGTAATCTCAGTTAATAGTAATCTTGGCTAATAATTAATTATAATTATAATAATAATAAACTTTCCATTTTGATCCACGTAATTAATTAATTTCTTGTTCTTGTACTTGTTATTTTTTTGTTTGTTATCTTACATATCATCCCATATCATATCTCCCATATCATATCTCCAATCTCTCATTTTAAAGAAAAAATAAATTTTTTTAATTTCAAATTAAAAAAGTTTTTCTTCTTTCTACGATATATAAAAATTAATATAATAATATAATAATATAAAAATTCAATATTTTTTTTTTTTATCTAAATTTTTGCTAATTTACAGATTTACTTTTTTTCTTTTTACAAATTTACGATGTTTGTTTTTTTGTTTATCATCATTATTATTAATCTTCAAGTATTGAATTCCTAGTTGAAACCGTTGCAAAATTTGATTCAAATATTGATTCGGTTCCAGAAATTTCTTGTTTAATTCCAGAACTATCTTGTTTAATTATTACATCTAATTCAATAGAATCATTTATACGAGATCTTATTGAAGAATTTTCATATTGTTGACTTATCATTGATCTTTGTCTTTTACGTTCACTTGGAGGAATATAATAACAACATGGAAGAAAGATTGCTGCTGATTTTGTTGTTCCAAAAATCATAAAGAGCATTGTACCACTAAAAAAAAAAGAAATATATATATATAAATGAATTTATGAAATATATATATAAAAGGAATTTAATTAATCATACGTACAAAAATGCAGGGGCAAAATCAAGAAATGTAATGGTTTGATTGTTGGCTGTCATATCATTATCAATTTTCTCAGTAACTGAAGGTATCAATGAAGCTAAAAGTAAAATCGAATAAAAACCACTTAAAACGGTTAATCTGACAGCATAACCAAGATCTATCGCTGTTCGCCGATTCTGTTTTTGATTAAAATTACGCCATCGACCCCATAGAATATAACTAGAATGTGCTGTGTTTTTTTTGGTAAAAAAAAAAAAAATTAATTCGTGTTGCAAACTATAAAAAATGGTGACACATGAAAATACCATTTGTGGATCGAAGATCATGTATTTTACCTGAAACTAATAGCGAAGAAAAGGCATATACAGTTGTTGGAATAAGATAAAACAACCATACTGTATTAGAAGGAGTCGATTTACAAAAAAATTCACCCGGTATAACGCCCCAATTTTTTTCCTTTCTATTTTCCCTAAAACCAACTATATTTACACATATTGTTGTGACCCAAATTACACCGCTAAAATACCAAAAATAATTTTGTTCTATAGAATAATTAGAACGTGCTACCGCGAACCATAAATATATACATAAAGCTCCCGGAAATAATTTTAAAGGACAATAAATTAATAATATAATTTTATTTTGAATTATACACAAAGGAGTGTCGAGAGCTTTATCTTTCATACTATCTCCGTATATTATTACGGTAAGTAAACTCGATAAACCCAAGACAAATAAGCATATGCATAGTTGAAATAAAGTCCACTTCGAAATAAAAGATCCGGTCTTTAAAATGAGAAAAACGAGAATAGATAATAAAATTAGGCTTATCAAGTGTGTAGTAATATAAAGAACGACCAAGGGTGAATATTCAGGCATAACTCAACAAAAAAAAAATATATATATATATAATATTAGAAATAAATAAAGAAAGTAAGAAAGAAAAAATTCAATAAATATATATGTATGTAATTTTTTTTTTTTTTTAAAAGATTTATAATTATCTATAGTTAGAAATTTGATATCGAAACGAAAGAAGGAGTGAATCGTACATTCCACTTTTAATTGGAAGTAATGAGTACTGGATAAGTAAAGGAAGTAAGTGGAAGAGGAAATGGGAGAAACCGAGAAGAAGAAGGATGATGAAACATGGGTCGAATTTGAGTAATATTTTAATTTAGAATTATTAGGGGTCTAAAAAAAGCACTCGCGACCTTGTTTTTTGTTTGTTTAGCCTGAGGATCTTAGCCGTAAGCTTAAAAAAAAAAAGGTATTTAAGTTGCATTTCGGTATTAAAACTGGTTGGTAGACAGGAATTATAAGCTACGAGCAACAGTCGACATAACCTATCAAAAAATCGACACATGTAAGTCCTTACATGAGTGAAACATGGACGGTTTTAAAACGTGGTATAAGTTTTCTTCAACTAAAATAATATACAGCAGTAACAGTACAAATTATAATTATAATTAATTATAATTAATTATAATTATTATTATTATTATTATTATTATTTATTATTATTATTATTATTATTATTATAATCATCCGGAGAAAACTTTTATTGAAATAAATAATAAAATCTGTGCAATTCATTTTTTTTCATAAATAATATATATATAATATGTATTATAATTATTTATTGTATATTTATTTTACCATTTTACCCCACAGATAAAACATTATAAAGAGAAAATATTTTCCAATTTTTTAAAAAATTTTAATACAGTTACATTTAGCTTTTGCAGTTGGACTAAATCATTTATGGTTACTTTATGAAACATTTTTTTTTTAAAAAAAAGATGAATTCTATTTGATTAAAGACTTTAATGATTATACTACAAACATTATGCGTAAAATAATTACGAGATTGAAAAAGATCGAAAAAATTCTATTTATCATCCGTGTTATAAGACAAAATTTTATTTATTAATTATTATGTGTATCGGAAATTATCACACATAAATAAGATAAACAAAAAATCGTTCCATTAAAGAATTTTATTCAATTAATTCATTCAAATTATTTTCGTGATTATATTGTTTCTCAAATGCATTTAATTTATAAATGATGTCAAAATGTTTTATATATATCCAATAGAATCGATTGATGTTACAATTTAATTTCGGTCAATTAAAATGTAAACTGCGCCACACAATTATAATATAATTAAAAATATATTTATATTATATTTGAACAAATTTGACAACAAACATTACACGGGACGCTAGGACGGGTTTCAAAATTAAAATTAAATAGATAACGTCAAATTCGTTGGCTATCAGATTGGGGGGAGAGGCTTTTTTTTTATTTTGCCGTTGAATAATAATATATAATATATATATACAGTACATATTATATTTTTTAAAAAAAAGATGAACCGTTATAAAATCGAAAAACAAGAGTTTTTTTTTTCCTAGTATACTGTAAAATATATACTGTATAAAAAAAGCCAATATATATATCATTATATAAAACACTTATCGTTAATTAATCTGAAGCGTTTCATAGTTTTTAATTAACTTTATTTTTAATTTGCAAAAATTTTTCTTTTTTTTTGTGTCAACATTTGTGATTCAAACATTTGTACGCGTAACAAAATTATATGTGTAATATTAGTAATATCTTCTAATACCATTTGAAGAGAGAGATATACTTTTTATATTAAATTATTTTATCCTATTTATTTAAATTTTGTTTTCTCAATGAATTGTACAATATGAACTATTTCATTGCTCCAATGAACTTCTATTTAAGTTTTCGTTGTAGATAACTTGTATTTCCTGAGGATAATCAATATAATTCTAAATAAGGTGAAATTAAAGTTAATTCAAATAATGAAATTAAATATTAGAATCTTAATCTTTTCCTAAACAATCGTTAGTTATGGTGGTAATGTTATGGTATATAAAAATTCTTTGCCTAATTACATTTATTTTAGGGTCTCAAGCTGCCGAGTTATAACAGTCATTATATAAATAAATAATAGATCTAGGGGAGGGTGTGCATGTATTCATTCTTTTCAGGGCCAAAATTATAAAATTCTGGCTGACATTATTTAAAAAAAGAAAGATATACATGATGGCCTTTTTTTTTAATGTATGCATAACAAGGGGTTCTTGTTTCAAGCAATCTGCACGAAAATTTTCTATTAACTTAGAATTTTACCCTTGGAAAGTATCACAATTAATGCATAGTCGCGTCACACTCATAAAAAAAAAAAAGTTGATCCGTGTACTATCTATCATATGGTAAATTATTCGGGTTGTTTTAGATTTTGAGATAGCGAAGTATTCGGATAAAGATGAGGATTTTTATTTTTAGATCATAAAAAGAAAAAAAATTTTGAAAGTGATCTATTGTTAGAATTCTTTTAATTATATGGACTTAGTATAATATCTAAAAAAATTTTGTTACATTATTTACATCATAACATTTCGAAAGAAGTTTCTAATTAAATTAAATAAAAATCGGCCGAAATGTTGAAATGAAAAGAGTCACTTTCATAGTCATGCATAATGCAATATTACCGGTTTTTGCATCAATAACATCAATAAAATGACCATAGTAAAGATCTAATGTTGAAAATATTTATGTTTATTTTTATGCGTTGAACAGGTTATGTATGACATCTCCTGATCTCCTGTGATAATGACATAGTAAAAGAAATGTCAGGCTAAATTATCATGAATTCTTCGGCCGGGATTAAAAATAAAAAATCAAATCTATCACGTGATTTCAAATATTTTGTCAAATTAAAAAAAAAAAAAAGAAATATATTTTGAAATTTTTTTTTAACAAATATGGTAAAAATACTTTTTTATTTCCGAATAGAATGAACCCTAAAATTTCGATTAACAAATGCAAATGAATTTAGGATACATTCTAATTAAGGACCTGCAGCGATCCCAATACCATATACAGTTTCTTTTTCGCTATTATTGTGAAAATTACGAGACTAACTGGTTTAATATGTGATAGTGATAATTGATTAGGGCCAAGAATTTGTGATAATAATAAAAAAATCTTTATCAGTATTCATTGTACTAATAGTTCCATACGTTAAACTTAATAAGAGGAATAAGACTATATAAAGCTAACCATATAATATACTGTGTAACAAAATATTTCAGCCCGAATATGCACAATATGCAGAAAAAACCTCTAAAAAAAGTAAGCAATTCACATGATTTTACAATCATGTGAAGTATTACACGCCATTTTCGTCGGGCCGGTTAACTCGAATTTTTATATTGAATGCATTTAAACTAACGTGATATAGTTTTGGGATAGATTTTTATTCGTTTCACATGCTCCCAACTTTTAATAAATAATGTAATGGTGGGAAAATCTTATTTTATTTCTTTTCCATTTGGATAAATCGAATCGTTTAAAATCGATTTTTAATCGATTTTAAAACGGGGTTTTTTTTTTCATATCATCTGGGACTAAAATCGACATCTAGAATCTTTAAAATTCTAGAAAAAAAATTGATTAAATGAACAATGGGATAAAATTTATCAATTATTTTACTGTTTTAGCGTAACTATTATCCAAAGCCTTACCAAAAGTCGTAAAAAAAAGAGAGAGAGAAAACTCAGAGATGGAAAAATTGAAGTCTATATTAGATCTGTAGATCCTTAGATAATAAAACCATTATGAGTCACGCGGCAATACTCCAGATTTAATAATATTAAGTGATACAAATATTTCTAATGTTTCAAAAAAGGAGATTTTAAATAAAAAAACCAAATATAACAATTTATTATTTGTAAGAGATAAACCTTATTTACAAAAATATCTATTAATTTTAAGGAGAAAAGAAAATAAAACTTGTTAGTTCTTAGATGAGAAAAAAAATATCAGTGTATGGGAAATTTGCGTAACATTCTTTCAAATTAGAATTCCATGAAAAGAAATTTCGGAAAATCTAATATTCTTTCGTTCGAATTTTTTAATGTCGTGTTATTCATTAAAATTTATATTGTTTTTATAGTTTTATATTAATTCATTTCAAAGAGGGAAAAAACCGATAAATAATAAATATTACCAATATTTTTTTTTGACATTTTTTTTTATAAATAAATAAATATATATATATCAACAATGAAATGTACATTTTATAGGAAGTGAGGCGAAGCAAAATTTTTTTGGCGGGATCACGTGATTTTCTCAATATCAATGATATTTGATTATTAACCAACAAAACTTTCGCGCTAAAACTTTTATCCCAACAGGTTAGACAAAAAAAGAATAAGATCTAAAAAAAAACAATTATTTTTATCCATGAGAGTAAAATGGCGTCTTTGACGTTAATATATAAATGTATATTTTTAAAAAAGTTGTTCGATTATGTGATATGAGAAAATTTCCCTCTAATATTGATTTTGTTTAAATGAAAAAAATGTTATCATTGTGTAATCAAATTGGGCTGATGTTTTTTTTTGCCTTGCATTATTCGTCTATAAAATTACCATTTCATTGTTCTTTTTTATCTTTATTTTAACCCATTTTTTATCATATTGTTAATAATAATATTTTTAATTATAATTATAAAGTCAATTTTAATAATAATAAAAAAAAATCTCGGTCGTTTTGTGCCGATGGGAGTTAAAAGGATTTTTATTACTAAAAGAGTTTAACGTGTTAAATTGTTTTTTTCATGTCGTCTTATTAAAATGATTAAATTTATCCCTTTGTACTATTGTACAATCATTGTACGTTCGATATATGCGGCCGAATTTCCAAAAAGCGAGTATAATGTGACACGACTTTAATGTCAAATAAAGTTCGTTGGCTATTCATTTCTAAATTCAATAATCTGTGCGATTCAATTGTTATCTCTTCGGTTGCGTTTGTATCCGCCATTTTTTTTTTTTGAATAATTAATTATACGGGGAAGCATGTAGCATGTAAGTTATAAATAAAAAGCACATCTTTTTTTGTTGTTATGGTAACTCTTATTCAAGAGTTAAGAAAAAAAAAAAAAAGAAAAAAAAAAAAAAAAAAAAAAAAAAAAAAAAAAAAAAAAAAAAAAAGTATTTTATACGTTTTGGAGTTTTTTGTATCTAACCAGCTCCTTTGTGTCCATTTTTGTGCATAACTTTTTTTTTTTTTTCACATTTATTTATTCATTAGCAAAAAAAAATTTTTGGATTTTCTCTAAGTCCATTAAGTTACTCTTTTTTTCTAATTTTTTTTTTTCCTCCTCTTGTTCATTTTTACCCTAAATATTTAAATAATAATAATATTTTTTTTCTTTTTTGAGAAAAATATTATTAAAAAAATATGTTGAAACGAAATAAGTTTAGGATAGAAGAACGAGTTTCTTTTGGACTTTTTTTAAATGAAAATAGACCTATTATAATGATATTATTTTATATTTGTTTTATTACAATTTTTTTACCTCAGTTCACTTTTGCTCAACAACCTTTAACTCTTAATACTGAAAGTGATCTTAAAGTAATTCAAAGTACTAGTTATCTGGATGGTACTATATTATTAAGATTAACAAAACAAGAACCTAACATAAATTGTAATGTACAAAATTTATGGTTTAATGTAATCGAACCTGATGGAACTTCAAAATCTTTGAATGTTGAAAAACATTCTATTCCTGCTGATAATTTTTGTTCAATTTCAAAATCAACTTTGACTAAAAGGCATCAAACTTTTTCAATGTCAGCAAATATTCATCTTGTTAAAAGACATCCTGAATGTGATGGTGCTAAAGCAACTACTTTTGAATGTTGTTCTAAATATCCTGATAAATGTAAAGATCCAAAATCTGCTGAAAATTCTTGTAGTCAAAATCCTAATCTTGAAGGTTGTAAAGATATTTGTGAAAAAGCTGGTGGTTGTAAAGCTGTTCCAAAATCTCCTTGCGATGATAATCCTTATGGTCCCGGTTGTAAAGTTGATTGTGGATCTGCAAATCCACCTCCGGGATGTGCTAATGTTCCAAATTGCGGAAAGACTCCCGGTGCTGACGGATGTGATAATGGGAAATTAAATTGTCAAACTTATCCAACAAGTCCCGAATGTGGTGGTGTTCCTCCTCCAGTTACTCCTACTCCTGCTACTCCTTCAACTTCTCCTTCGGCTAATCCATCAAGTGCACCACTTGATTGTACAACAACAAATCCATATGGTCCAAATTGTGTAAATGCTCCAGATTGTGGTAAAAATCCTTCTGCCGCAGGTTGTGCAAATCTTCCCAATTGTGCTGGTGCTACTGCAAAAACGGTAGGATGTAATGGTAAAAAATTTGATTGTACCATATATCCAAGAGCTCCCGAGTGTATACCGAATTGTGCTAGTAATCCATTTTTACCTGGATGTAATGATTGTACTTATAATAAAAACGCTTCAGGATGTGATGTATGCAATCAAAATCCACAAGCTGCAAGATGTTTAACTGGTTTTTGTACTAGTTATCCTGATGTACCAGAATGTAGTTTACTTATGACGGATAAAATCAAAATTCATGCGATCACGGAAGGATTTATTTTGGTTACATATCTTTGTAACCCTTCATCAAATGGTGATACTTGTGGTAGTGTGATTGATTGGAAAGGTTTTGAAAGAAGGTATGTAAATAATTATTCCATCACACGTTCTTATTTTATTTAATATATATATATATATTTATTTATTTAATACAGTACTGTTACGTTCGAGAGTTCATGTAATGATGGTCAAATTGTTGAAAACTCTTATGGTAAAGGATTTTTATACATGTGTAATAAATACGCAAGTAAAGAAGTCTTTGGGGTTATTTATGGATCTCCGTAAGTTGAATTAATAATATAAATGTATCATTTCTTTTTATTTAACTCGTTTAATTAATATAATATAATTTAACTTTTTTTTTTTAGAGATAGAAATGGTGCAGTATCAGTAATTTCATCTAAAACAATAACTACTGTAGAAACATTTAACACGGAACTTGTAAACGGGTTCTCAACGGAAGATGGTGGATATTGTGTAACAACAAGCAATGGTGGATCAGTATTTACTACATTTATACAAAAAGATTATTCACAATCAGTTAGAGGACCTTTTACAATTTATCAAGATAATACGGCAACTAGTATACAAATACTCGTATGTAATATAGCATATCAATCATCTGGCTACAGTTGTGTTATTCAAACAACAAATAATGCAAATCAAGCAACATATACCGAAATTGATTTCTTAAGTAATGGAAATGCTACTACAACAGTATTAGATCTTTCTTCATATACGAATAATAAGGTTATTACGGATATCAAACCATTAAATTATGGTGGCTATGCTATTTTTACAACAGATAGAACTAGTGGGGACGTAATTACATATATTATTGATAATAAAGGAAATTATGGTGGAACTTGGGATCTTCCTCTAGGATTTTACACTTCTGGAATCGTACTTCCTAATAACACTATTGTCGCTATTCCAAAAGATGCTTCAAATGTTGGAACTAATGAAAATAATGGTGGAGCCATTACAATTGAATCATCTGATTCATTTACGAGTTTCTCTTCAAGTAAGTAATTTTTTTTTTAAAAAAAATTATATATATTTTTATATATAAATATGTAAGATATATTAAAAAAAAAATTTTTTTTTTTCCTTTACCTTTTATTTTTATAGTTGAAGGTGGAACTTCTAAATCACCAGGAGGACCAGGAGGATATGGAAGTTCAAAAATATCTAACACAACTCCATCAAAAGGTGCTGAAATTTCTTTGGACACAGCATCAGAACAAAAATTTACCATTTTATATACGGTACCTATAGCTAGTTCAACAGGAAACGTTAGCGTTTATCAAGTTAATGGAAATAGTGTAGTTTTAAAACAATCTGTTTCATCAACAAATGGAGAATTTGTTACATTCGAAAATGGTACTGCCGTTACATTTAGTGTATTATATGGTGCTATAGATGCTTTCAATGCACCTTATTATGTTCAAGTTGATAATGATTTTGTAAAGGAACAATCAAATGGACAAAATGTTATTGGTATTAGACCACAAATTTGGAATTTTACTACAAGTAAGTAATATATATTATAAAATGTTATATGATTTTTTTTTACGTCGTCAACATAATATATTAACAACAAAAAAAAAATTTTTTTTTTTTTTTCAGAATCAGCAACACCTTTTACATATCAAGAAGGAGGCAAGTTTTTTTGAATTTATAATACGAAATTCGAGATATTTTTTTTTCTTGTCAAATATTAAAGATTTTTTTTTTCTTCTTCAACAGAAGACGAAAGTGCAATTATCCGATTATCAACCGAAGGAACGTCTTATTATACAAAACTTTCTTCAAAAGATAGAGAAGCGTTTGCAGATACAATGAGTGATGAATTAGCTAGTGCAATTTCATGTGAACGAACCCGTTTATCAACTGTAGGTTATCAATATGATGGTCATACAAAAGAAGATCAAGTTATAATGAGAGTTGATATTAAGAAAACAACAGAAGCTAATCAAGTTAGTTCAGAAAAACTTGTACAAGATTTAGATGATGATGTTAAAAATAGAGGTATTAATTCATTAGCAAATGGTAATAGTGCCAGTCTTCTTGACGCATCAAATGGAGCTCCTCGAACTGAAAAACTTTGGAGAAAATATTGGGGATTCCTTCTTGCAGCCCTTCTCTTATTCCTTATATTGACTTTATTATTTATTTTTGCTCGTTTGAGATGTAAAAAAGGAGCAAATAACTTTTTGCCAATTTTCTTATCTGCTTTGATCCCAATTGATATAGCTTTTGATATTGCATTCATGTCACTTCACGGAAGAGATTTCAAATGGGTTCTCCCAACAACGTAAGAAAAATTATATATATATATATATATATTTCTTTTACATCATAACCTTTTCTAACGATATAATCATTTGTTCTTTTATTTATAGTGTTTTATTTTTTGTATTACCAATAGTTCTAAATTTCATGTTAACAAGAAATTTAATTAAAAGAGAAAATGCTAGAAATCGTAAAGAATTTAATAATTGGTGGAAAAATCATCGTGGAATAGCAAATACATTTAAAACAGCATCATACCTTGATACGGATGCATTACAAGTTGTATCATCAGGAGTTGGTGGTGTAGAAAGTTTGAGTGCACCAGTTTCAGAAGAAGGAAGAAAATCAATTCTATTTGCAACAGGAGCTGTAGTATTCTTTGAAGATTTACCTCAATTAATTATTTATTCTGTATATATAGGTTCTCATGTTAAACCAGCTATTGTACCAATTCTCGTATTATCATCATGTTTAATGGTTATAGTATTGAAATCCATTTCTATATTATGTTCCTCATGTTGTTATGGTAAAGGACCAACAGGATCTCAAGGTGAAAAACCTCTTGATGCTATTAGCACTAGCAGTAGTAGTAGTGATGATGATTCAAGTGATGAGAAAGATGATGGTTTTGCTCCTGATGCTAATAAAACAACTACTACACATAATTTACCAAGAACTCAAGATGGACCTCAAGATGGTGGACCTCAAGATGGTGAACCTCATGATAGAGATAATCCAAATACTTTTGGAAATATTCCCACTGGTAAAGATAAACCTAAACCAGCTGATTCTACATCAGAAAAACCAACAAAACCATCACCAACTGATAAAGATGATAGTAAGAGTCCTAAGAAACCGGGACTTCCCGGAATACTTAATTTTGGTAAGAAACCAAAAGATCCTACTGTTCTATCTGATGTTGGAAAACCCGATAAAAAAACTAAAGAAACCGAAGTAACCGAAGAAATCAAGGAACCAATAGAAACAACAGAAGAAAAAGAAACTACAGGAACGAAGACTAAACCTAGAAACAATATTGATAGTACAATTAGAGATAGTACAGTAGAAAATTATGATAATGCTCGAAAGTACCTTGAAGCAACAAAGAAAGATGATGATGATACACCAAATACATCAACAGGTGGTGGAGGTGGATATTCATATGGAGCAGGTATTCCAGTATATTATGGTCTTGGCCCCGCTCCAAAGAACAACAACAAAACTGATAAAATAAATATTGCTACCGGAGCAGCAATTTCTGGAGTTACAGCTGCAGATGGACCAACAGTAAGATATAGTATTATCTATTTAGATGATGATAAAGAAAAAGATAAACCAGTTGATACTATTAAAACTACCACCACAAAAACATCAACACCTGATGGAGATAAACATATTACTAAAACAGATACTGGTAAAGAATATATTACCATTTATATTGATGGAAAATATATTACTAAAATTGGTAATGAAGAATATGTTACCAGAGCAACTAATGATGAAGAATACATTACTAAAATTAATGGTGAAGAATATATCACAATAGTTAGAACTGTAACGACTAAAACTACCACCGCACCTAATACTACAACAACAAGTGATGATAAACAATACATTACCACCAAATCTACTACTGGTAGTAAAGGCAAAAGTCAAGTTGATTATATTGTTATTACATCATCACCAAGTACTACCGTTGAGGAAATAGAAAATATTACTGAAATACAAACTACTATTGAAACTATGATTGAGACAGATGAGAATGGAATCATAACAGAAACTGTAACAGAAAGAACGCCCGATGGAAATGGAATAAATGGAATAACAACTGTTAAAGTGACCACCACCAAAAAAGATCCAAGCGGTAAAGTAATAGATACCGATACAAGGACATATACAGAAAAAACAAGCGATGTTAAAACTGGTAGTCCAACAACGCAAAGGGAAATACAAACTACTATTGAAACTATGATTGAGACAGATGAGAATGGAATCATAACAGAAACTGTAACAGAAAGAACGCCCGATGGAAATGGAATAAATGGAATAACAACTGTTAAAGTGACCACCACCAAAAAAGATCCAAGCGGTAAAGTAATAGATACCGATACAAGGACATATACAGAAAAAACAAGTGATGTTAAAACTGGTAGTTCAACAAGGAATATAGAAATACAAACTACTATTGAAACTATGATTGAGACAGATGAGAATGGAATTGTAACAGAAACTGTAACAGAAAGAACGCCCGATGGAAATGGAATAAATGGAATAACAACTGTTAAAGTGATCACCACCAAAAAAGATCCAAGCGGTAAAGTAATAGATACCAATACAGAGACATATACAGAAAAAACAAGTGATGTTAAAACTGGTAGTTCAACAAGGCAAATAGAAATACAAACTACTATTGAAACTATGACTGATACAGATAAGAATGGAATTGTAACAGAAACTGTAACAGAAAGAACGCCCGATGGAAATGGAATAAATGGAATAACAACAGTTAAAGTGATCATCACCAAAAAAGATCCAAACGGTAAAGTAATTGATACCGATACAAAGACATATACAGAAAAAACAAGAGATGTTAAAACTGGTAGTTCAAAAACGCAAAAGGGAAAACAAGTAAATACTGAAACTAGTACTGAGACGGATGAGAATGGAATTGTAACAGTGACTGTAACAGAAACAGAGACCGATGAAAATGGCAATACAATTACTAAAGTGACCACCACCAAAAAAGATTCAAGTGGTAAAGTGTTAGAAACCAATACTGAAACAATGTATGGTGTTACCGAATTTGTTACTGAACCGGAAGAAACATATATCACAGGTGATGAAACAACAACAAGAACAGTTTCTTACAATAATGATCCAAGGAGGAAACAAACAAGAACTTTCACCAAAAATGAAACAGATGAGCATGGAATTATGACTGTAACTACAACGACAGAAGTAATCGAAGATGATGGATCAACAACTACTACAGTTGTAACCACCAAAAAAGATCAAAAGGGTAATGAATTAGAATCCAATACTCAAACGTCAAGATCAAATCCGGGAGAAACAATTGTCACAACTAGCGGTGATGCTAAAACTAGTAGTTCAAAAACGCCAAAGAGAAAACAAACAAGAACTAACACTATGAGCCAGACGGATGTGAATGGAATTGTAACAGAAACTACAACAGAAATAGAAACCGATGAAAATGGAAAAACAATTACTAAAGTGACAACTACCAAGAAAGACACAAAAGGAAATGTAATAGAAAGCAATACTGAAACGAAAGAAAGTTTTACTGAACCGGAAGTAACCAAAACTTCATCGAAAGTTAGTTCTATAATTGGACCTTCCATTTATCAACAAGGATTAGAGAAATTGAAAAAGGAAAAAAAATAAATCTACCATCATATCTAAATTTTAATAATGATAATCTAAGTTCCAATTAAAATGCTTAAGGAAAAAAAAATATATATAATATTATAATATTGTTATTTAAAACTGTCTTTTCTTTTTTATATTTTTAATTTATTATTTATTTTTTTTTACTTTTTCTATTTACACAAATTTTTTTAATAATGTATCTTTAAAATTTTTTTGGTTCGATAGCAGGATTAGATTATTAATGGGTTTTTAAAAAAAAGATAAAAAAAACACTAGATTTAGCCGAAAAAAAAATATATAATTAATGATAATGTAAACCAATTTATATACAATTAAAATATTATAAAAAATAAAAATAAAATAAGTGTTTTTTTTTTCTTTTATAAAAATATTTACTATATCGTCTTACTATATCGTGGTGGTTTGTTATTATTTGAAAGATTACAAAAATTACATGTTAACCCATCACATGACCTCTCATCATCTATATTATTATTATTATTATAAGAATTCCCAAGAATCAATTCAGCGATTCTTTGATATTCAGGATGACAAGGACAATAAAAACTAACATCATCATAATTCGGTAATAAAACATCATCATTTCTAACCAAACGACTTAATAAATTAATTCCTATATTAAAATATAATTTACTTTTAATACCATAATCACTTTTTGTAATACTTACTAATAAACAAAATCTTAATTCATGCTTAATTCTAATTAATGGAGTATCTACACTATGATGTATAATAATATCCCTACATTTATTTAATTCAAAATTCATATTTGTTTCATAAATTTTATCATAATGTTCATTAAAACGAATAATATTATTATAATTTGAATTCTTAATAGTTTCAGTATGATCATCATCTTTCATATAAGTAATTTTCTGTAATAAGAAACATTCTATTGAATGTAATCTAAATTGTTTAATTAAAGGTATTATTTTAATATTAATAGGAATAATATCATCAAGAGTGTAGGATTTTTTTGGTATTGATAATTGATAATCTATAATTTTATCATAACTTCTGGATATTTCTATACCACTATAATTAATATAATCTGTTAACATTCTTATTATTTCAACTTCACGAGTCGATGAAAGAGTTTTCAAATATAATGTTGTTATATAATCAATCTTAAATTTTAATTTATATTTTACTGATCCTGAATCTGATTTAACCGACCCCGGTAATGATCCTGGTAAATGAATTTCGAATGATAATTTATGTGTTCCCGATGAGAATGTATAATAACGTTCCTTAACGCTTGGGGATGAGAATAATGGTTTGGAAAAGATTTTAATCGGAAAGGTAGATGAAGAAGAGGATGTTGATGTAATAGTAGTATTAGATGTTGAATGACTCAATAAATTTATATTTTGTGAAATAATCTCTTCTTTATATTTGTCTATTGTTCCGAATGCTAAAAGAAACAAAGAAAATTCGAGAATATAATTTTATTAAAAAAAAATTTGTAGGGTAAAAAAAAAAAGATAATAATAATAATGATACTTACCACCATTTGGACGAACAATTTTAGTTCTTCCAATAAATTTCAATTCAATAGAACCAATTTTCATTGGTTTATTTAAAGTTAATATGATTTCACCTCTTAATAATGATCCAACTGATTCATTTACATTTCCACGAATTATTACAACTGGATCAAATAAATTTATTTGTATAATATCATTTGATATATTATTAATAGGATTAGATTTATCAATGATACAATCGTGGGATGATTTATCTTGTAAATTTGAATCATAGATACGATTAGGGTTTGAAGAGATCATTGTAAAATGATGCTTTTTTTTTGCTTTTTTTTTTGTTTTTGTTTTCTTTTCTTTTTTTTTTTTAAAAAAAAAAAACCAAAATTCGGTTCCCTTTATATATATATTTCAATTTTTTTTTTAAAAAATTACATTCAAATATAAAATCAAATTTTTTTTATAATCACGCGTATTTAACCAATTTTAATTGTATTTGATTTTCAAAATACATGCAAAACAATACAACAATACATTTTATGAGAATATAAGAATCAATTTTTTCTTATAAACAATGAATTTTTAACCGAGAAATTCGAACGGAAACGGATAAATAGAAAAAACTTTGTCACCAATAAATGACGAATGATATCATAGATCAATCTTGTATAGAACATATATGGAAAAAACTTAAATTTTTTGTAGTTGTACAAACTATTACTCATTATTAATACGCGTTCTGCGCCATTTGCGCCAAATTTTCATCTTCCCTCCACTGCATGCACTGCGGTTATAAGCATTAGTAATAGATTTTCAATTTTCTCTGGGAAAATCTAAATCTAATGTAATTTCAGAATTTTCAATATATTCATTAACATTAACATTAACATTATTATTATTATCATTTACAATAATTTCGAACATATCAGTTTGTGGAGGAGTAAATGACGGAGGAACAAAAGGTTGATAAGCTTTATGTGGTGGAACATAATAACAACACGGTAAACATATTGCCGCCGTACGATTTCCTCCAAATATTAGTAATAAAATTATTCCACTAGAAAAGAAAAGAAAAAGTACAAATTAAGTAATTCAGTCCCAATCTAAATAAAAGAGGAAAGGTTTATTATACATGTAATACTCACGCAATTGCAGATGTAAAATCACCAAAACAATAACTATCTTCAGCGTAATTAGTTAATTCTTTATTACCAATTCTTAATTGTTTTATTATATCCGAAATAATATAACATCCTAATAATGCAGTATATATAATTATATAAATAAATAAACGTACTGCATAACCCAATTTAATAGCCGTCCTTCTATTTTGATTATTATTAAATATTTTCCATTTTCGATATAATATAATTATCGAAAAGACTAATAATGAAGATTTATAAAATTAATAAAGAAAGATTCAAAGAAGAATTCGCGAAAAAAAAAAATATTTATATATATTTGAAAAACTCACGTGAAATTATTGTGGCAACTAAAAAAATAGATACAATAAATTGATAAACCCAAAAATGATTCCAATTATTTGTTACCTTGTAAGCTTCACAATAAAATCTTGTTGCTATAATACCTCCATTCTCATCATTACGAGTAATAATTAATATTAAAGAATTATAAAATAAAGAAAGAATCCAAGTTATTGAAGTTAAAGTCCAAAACCATTTTTTTTCTATATTTAAATCTAACTTTGGTTTTAAAAGTCCGTAAAAATAAAATGATAATTCAATAGGTAATAAATTTAAAGGATAAAAGAAAAAAGATGCAACTCTAAATTGAATCATACATAAATTTGATGTAAATGCTTTCTCCAATAAATTATCACCATATATTAATATCGAAGGTAATGTTGATATGCTATAACCTAATGCTGCTATACATAATTGAAATAATGTCCATTTTGTTAAATATGATGGTGATTTTATTATTACTATCATAAGAAGTAATACTGATATAATATTAATTATTGAAATAATTATAAAAATTATGCTCCAGATTGAATAATTTTTCATTTTTATATGTGATTTTTTTATTTTTATTTTCCGTGAAATCATCTGTTGTTAAAATTTTCAAGTTAAAATTTTGTAATGGTATTGTGTAAAAAAAGTTGTCATTAACTCCTACCCTTTGGGATTCTTATACCGTATGTTAAGAAAATCTCCGCTATTTTTAGACCATCCGTTCCCTTAAGCTTTTAGAATTTAAATATTATTTGTCATAAAAAATGGTTCATCAAACAATCGAAAGAAATTCATTATGAAAATGAATTAGGAAATTAATAAGATTTAATGTAAAATTCCGGAGTTTTATGAAGATTTTTCTAATATAAGCTTGGTTTAAAATGGTGGGGTATTTGGGGTAAAATTCGGGATAAACCAACTTTATGGCTGTTTTTTGTTATATTATAAAAGCTATAAATTTTGTATATGTGATGATCTTCATAGTAAAATTCAGAAATTTAATAAATAGTAACCGCGTGTATTTCGTATATCAAAAATGTCAACGAAAATCTCATTTTTTATTAAAGATCATCCCGACATAATAGACAGTATTAAAAAATTTTCTAATGATCTACCAATTTCCGAATAATTACATATATGGAATTTTTAAATAATAGTCACAGTGCGCAGTTACGCAGTGTACAGTGCCTGGAAATAAGTCAGTAAGCACGTGACTGTAGATCATTTATTTGTTTAACTTTAAAACCAGTTTTGTCGATCATTTTATTATAAATTTGTCTCCAATTTTTTCCCATGCGTTGTTTAGAACCTTCTTTAACTACTATGTCTTGCAAACGAAGAGAACTTACAATTTTTGAACGTGGAGAAGTCATTGGAGCTTGGAAAATGTGGAGTAAGTGAACGAAAGATAGCTGAAGCATTAAATTGTCCCAGTTGTACCATTCATAAGGTTATTTCTACTTACAAGATACGTGGTGATGAAACACTCCCTCCTAGGACTGGAAGACCGCCTAAAATGACAGAAAGGGATGGCCGACATTTAATAAGAATTCTTAAAAAAGATAGGAAAATGACCCTTCAGGAGTTACATGAGAATTTCGTTGATTCTACTTCCACACATGTATGCAAAAAAACTTTACTTAATTATCTTCATGAACAAGGTTTTTATAGTCGAGTAGGAGTAAGAAAACCTCTTGTTACTGAAACAAATAGAATTAAAAGACTCAACTGGGCCAAAGAACGAAAATTATGGATAAATGAGTGGGACAGTGTTATTTGGAGCGACGAATCCAAATTTGAATTATTCAGAGGAAATGGTAGGAGATTGGTTTGGAGAAGGCCACATGAAAAATATGATATTGAGTGTTTAATACCTACAGTAAAGTCAGGTCAACAAGGAG
The DNA here is from genome assembly GCF_026210795.1 of Rhizophagus irregularis. NCBI lineage: Eukaryota > Fungi > Glomeromycota > Glomeromycetes > Glomerales > Glomeraceae > Rhizophagus > Rhizophagus irregularis. Next base: position 657,742 of record NC_089436.1, on the reverse strand, counting down.
TGATGGTTTGGAGATGTTTTTCAAAAAACAATCTTGGTCCATTAGTTAAATTAGAAGGTAAAATAACAGCCACAGTATATATGAATGTACTGGAAAATTATTTATTACCATTTATTAATAATCTAGACGATCAGGAAAATTTTATTTTTCAGGATGATAATGCCCCTATACATACTGCAAGGGTGGTTAAGAGTTGGGAAGAAGAAAATGAAGTAAACAGCCTTCCTTGGCCCGCACAGAGCCCAGATTTGAATCCTATAGAGCATTTATGGGATGAATTGGAAAGGCAGGTGCGGGCACATAAGCCATTACCAAAAAACAGGGAGAATTTATGGGAAATACTTCAAGAGGAATGGTCAAATATTGAAGCTGATAAATATCAAAATCTTATTAGTAGCATGCCTCGTCGTATCTCTGCTGTTATAAATAGTAAAGGTTACCCAACAAAGTATTAATAAAAAGTTGAAGGCTTTGTCTTTCAAATAAAAAAAAGATATTAAATTTGGCGTAGTAATTTATGAATTATTTAATTTTAAAAATTCGCATTAAAATTGATCGACATCACGTGCTTACTGACTTTTTTCCAGGCACTGTACATCAATGTTTGATTTTAACTAATATTAAATATTGATATGTAATATGATTTCTAAATAGAATTAAAAAGGTTAGTCAAGGATAATAATTGACTCGACTAATAAATATACATCATGTTTATTGTTTCCTCCAAGAGGAAGAATACTAACTATATTTAGATCCAAATAATATTAATGCAGGCCCTGCTCAACACGCTGTATTGTTATTTATGCTGCGATCTCAAAAGCATTTTATCTCCGGATAGTTGAATATTTTATTTGAAATGTACAAACGCTTGGATCTAAAGAATAAGTTATCTCTTGTTTTTTTTTCTTTTGCTACCTTGTCATATTTACCTGATCATTATCGTCAATCATGCCTCACTAATGAAAAGATTTTAAACTAGATTTACCAGATTTGAAGATTTGTGCACGAATATTTTATTACCTGCCCGCGTACGAGGATCATTTGCTCATATATATATATATATATATATGCATATAAGTTTTTGACTGACGAGCTTGATAGCATTGTTATGGATAGGTTTCTTACCCCGCTTTCAAATAATATAAATTACACCAATAGGAAAAATTTCATTGTTAAGTTTTCCATTATGCGGGAGAAATATCCTATTTGTGGAAGAAACTTCCGAAGTCAGACGAAACTATTTTCGTGAAATCCGAAATCTCTGACTAAAAATGGAATTGATATAACCTGATATAACGTGCGCATTACACTAACAATCTCCGAGAATCCCAAATAACGCTTTCCCCAGATTTTAGCATTTTATAAAGTTTACGTGACATTAAATATGAGTATCATACGGAGTTTGGAACTTTAGAGTTTAAGATTAAAATATTTCGATAATTGAGATCCATACGGATGAGTTTAGAATCGCCAATCACAAACTATTTTCGTTCGCAACATTATTGATGACCATGTAGATCAACACTATGACATATTTAAGTAAGGTATATGCATTTATTATTAAAATTTTTTTCATCAAATATAAAACATTATTCTATACCCTCCTTTTTGAAATAATTTTTAAAGATAAAATCTAAGAGTAAAATGAAAATTATGAATTTAATAACAGATTTCAAAAAATCAAAAAAGCTATTTTGTGATGAATTATCATCTATAACGACATCATCATCAGAATCAGATTCTTCTTCTTTTGAATCAGAATCAGAATAACTTGAATCCGAATCCTTATCTAATAAAAAAAATAGAATTTTAAAATTTGTCAGTCTATTGAAATGAATATATATCTTAAAAGTATGTAAAAAAAAAAAATTATTACTTGAAGTTTTTTCTTGTAACATTTCTTGTTTTTCCTTCGTAAATTCTTTGACTTTTTTCATAATCATTTTATCAAAAGAATCAACAGGATTTAATGTAATTTTACCATTTCTATTATAAGATGCGTATAACCCAATTATTGTAACAAACTTATTACCAAATCTATTATTAGCAAATGTTTTATATTCTCTAATTTGATTTTTAATAAATTTTTTATTTTCTATATAATTAAATTTATTATTAACCCCAATTATAGCTAAAATACCAACTTCAGATACAAAGAGTAAATTACCAGAATGATGATTTCCTCCTTCATTATTAAATTCATAAAAATATTCAAATCCTGGTAAATTTTTTTCTTGATTTAAAACAATTTCTGTTATAATTTCTAATTCTGTATTTATTCCTTCAAATTTCATATTATCAAGAAACCATTTATTTTTTGTTCCAATATGTATCCTTTCAAAATCTTTTTTATGAGGTTCATATAATTTTAATGATAATGATAAAAGATCTTTTAATAAATTATCTTGATCCCAACCAATTTCAAAATGTTTTTGTTTATTTGGAATTTTAATCTCTCTTAATTGAACATTTATTCTTTTTGAATCAATATATTCTTTTATAATTTCAATAATATCCTCAGGAATTGAATTTTCAAATTTATGATTTTGAAGAATTTTGAATAAAATATTTAATACTTCAATAGTAATTTTATCTTCACCCTCCATTATTTAAAAATTTGAATAAAAAAAAGAAAAGAAGAAGGAAAAAAAAGACGGGGATTGTACACTAAAAAAAAAAATATTTTAATTTAAATAGTTAGAATATTAGGTATCGGTAATCATAATTACACACACCGGTTACACTATTAAATGCGATTTTCGAAATTATATAAATGCGGTTAATTTTTTTGAACACAACCCTTTTTTATATGATTTCCCCCCCTTTTTTTTTCTGTTTTAAAAAAAATAATAAAAAAAAATAAAAAAAATACCTCAAAAAAAAAATGGCAAAGTCAACTTTTCCTATCGAATGTATAAATGAAATTTTCAAACATTTTGAAAATGATACAACATCTTTACATTCATGTTTATTAGTAAATAGATTATGGTGTAGAACAATTATACCTATACTTTGGCGTAAACCATTTTCTTTAATGCAACGTTCGATTAAATTTTCTCTTAGTTTAATAGAAATATATCTTTTATTTCTTAATGAAGAAGAAAAACAACTTCGTAAATATCATCCTGAACTTTATCCAATTTTTAAAAAAGTTTTATTTAATTATCCAAGTTTTTTAAAAGAATTTTATTATGAAACAATGTTTTCAAGTATAAAACTTTGGGTTAAAACAACTATAACAATAACATCATCACAATTTGATAATCAATATAATTCTAATTATATCAACAAAATATCTCATAGATTATCTCAAAGTTTATTTAAAATGTTTTTGAGAAATAATGCTAAAGTTTATCTTTTAAATATTAAATCATTTGAAAATAATCCTGATTTTCCTTATTTACCTAAAGATTCATTTTCTACTTCATTTTCAAATCTTAAAATTTTTCAATTTAGTGTTGATTCACAACCTTTATATAATTTACCAAATACTTATTCTTTTTTAAAATCTTTATCCCAATCTTGTAATACTTTATCTCATATATTTATTGATTCTTATTTTAATAATAATGATGATGGTAAAGAAGAAATATTTTTTAATATAATTAAATCTCAAAGAAATATTAAAAAATTTATAATTAATTCTCATGGTAATATACCAAAATCAATTTTAAATTTATTAATTAATCAATCTTCTCTTGTTTTATTACATTTTATAGATACTAAATTTAATAATTTATTTCCTTTTGAAATTTTATTAAATTGTAATAATTTAAAATTTCTTTTAATTGTAAATTGTCATGAACTTGAACATAATAACAATACTATTAATAACAATAATAGTAATAATAGTAATAATACATCACTATCATCACATACTATTCCTTCATCTCATACTATTACTTCCTTATCATCATCATCTTCATCATCATCATCACCCTCTCCAAAGAATATAAAATGTAAAATAGATACACTTCATTTAAAAAATAATCATTTTCTTCCTTTAACAATATCAAATTTAATTCAATTATCAGGAATTAATTTAACTACTTTATGTTTGGATAGAACTACTTCTTATATTATATTATCAAAACCTCTTTCAATTCATTGTCCTAATATTACTCATTTAATATTAACTCTTGATTCTATAAGTTTCTTTCAATCTGTTCAATCAATAATTTCTAATTTAAATCTTAAATATTTTGGTATAAGAAGTTTTGGTTGGACAAATGAATTGATTTCTGATTTAGGAAATTATTTACCTATTTCATTAAAATATTTAGAATTATCATGTTTTTTTGATTATGAGGCTTTATATATGTTATTGAAAAATTGTAAATGTAAATTAAGAGGGTTAATTATGATAATGTTTAATGATGATTATTTAAAATTCATTATTGATTATGCAAAAATTAATGATGAATTCAATTTATTGGGTATAGATGGTTATCTTGCTGAAGATGATGAATCTTCTTTTTTAAAAATATTAAAAGAAGAAACAAATGTAAAGATTGTTGATCAAGATGAAATCAAATTTGAATCTTCCCCTTTGTATTTTGATTATCTATATAAAAGATAATAAGATAATAAAGTTATTATTATATGAAACTTATAACTAAAGATCCTCGATAATTATTTCTTCATGTTTATGTAAATCTTTAGTGTCCATATGACTTCGGTAATTTATATCGGGGTAATTTACGTTTACGTGACTTGGCCGAAATTATGGCATTAACATATAAAGAGTGGCGTATTATGTGACAAATAAATCGGTGACAGATAGGATTTCACGCAGCGGAAAGGTGTGACGAGAGGTGAAAAACTGACAATTATTTATAAAATGATCACGTGAACGTGAAATTTTGTTGGCGACGTTGGGGAAGATAATTTACGGTCATCTACGTATTATGTAAGGTATTATTCAGGTACAAATTAAATATAATAATGCGTGAAAATCCTATTATTTTACGCTTTCAATCTTTTTGGTCTAATAATTTTTCAGTAATAACTAATAATTTTCAGTAATAATTTTCAGTAATAATTTTTTAATATATATATTACCTATTCAAAAGAATACTTGCCCAAATATATGACAATGGAAAATTTCAGATTTATTGACTTTATTGACAAAAAAATATTAAGCTAAAGGAAAACTCCTGGGTAGAAGTCCTTCCTCTATATACAGGTAGTGATGAACAATGGGCATGTGTGTAGGTTAGTGTGGCCCGCCGCAGTGATGGGAAATTCCGGTTTCCAATGACAATTTTACTGGAATTTGGAATATTGGAATTTTGATTCCAAATTGATTCCAATGGCCTCTGGAATCTGGAAATTTGATTCCAGTACTTTAAAAACCACTGGAATCAATCTGGAATACATGTTTCCAGATCCAGATTCCAGAAAATACCAATACTGGCCTGCCGTCACCATTTACAACCTATGTGGTACCACCTGCTTGATTATACGAGGTTGCAACCCCGAAATGCCATTACGGTTGTGAATGTCCATGTCGTACAACCTGGGTACTATAAACAAAGTACACTATTAAGCTAAAGTGTATAGTTCCGATTATTATTATTTTGCATAATAATAACAAAATTTATGTGTGATATTTTAATTTAGTAATGTAAATTATCATATTTCATTTATTATTTATTTGTGTTATCAAAACATTTTTGTGTATAATTAATTATCATAAATAAATAATTAATTTAGAAATGATATAAAGCGAATTTAACAAATTTAATGAATATAATGGATTATATAAAGCGAATTTAAACAAATGTAATGAGCATAATGAATTATATAAAGCGAATTTAAACAAATTTAATGAACATAATGAATTATATAAAGCGAATTTAAACAAATTTAATGAACATAATGAATTATATAAAACGAATTTAAACAAATGTAATGAATATAATGAATTATATAAAACGAATTTAAACAAATTTAATGAATATAAAGGATTTGATAATTTTCATTCATTTAATTATAAAATATATTGGCTATATTTAACATATCGAAATACGGATTGATTTAAAAAGAATATAATAATTAATTAATTAATTAAATACGGATTTAAAATGAATATAATAAATTTAAATAAATAAATTAAACGATATAAATGAATAATTCATATTAATAATTTATAATGATTATAATGTATTAAGTTTTGATTAAATAAAACGAACTTATCTTTTTAATAAATTAAACGAATATAATGAATTAAGTAATTCATTTGTCAAATCCCTAAATCGATTATCCCTAAATCGATTATCCCTAAAACATTTTAATTTCTAAATCAAAAAGAATTTAAAGAATATAATGAATTAAGTAATTCATTCATTCTTCAAAATTGTTAGAAAATTTATATAGTAATTCGATCTGTTGATCAGGGAAAGATTGTTAGTAAATTGGGCAGAACCTATTCGGAATGGATGTAACTTCGTTTGTTTACGCTTACAGTACCTAAATTTTCCGATCCGAATTGTACTATTTAAATTATTACTGCCATATATTAATCAATAAAAGAAATTTATTTAATTTAAAAATTATATGGTAAACAAAATATTGTAATATACTGAATAAAATTGAACTTGATGGATCATTTGCTGATTAAATATACATTTATTGAAATCTTTATGAATACTGTCTATTATCGGTAAATAAAATCCAAAAATTTTCAAACTTTTTAAAATACTGTACGTAATTATTATAAAAGTATCTCTTTAACTGTATTCTGGATTTATTTACCTGGAATTTATTAATAATTTTACAGTTAGAGGGATAATACTCGAAACCTGAAACTTTTGCAAAAAAAAAAAAATTTTATCCGAATAATTCCGTCATATCATCATCATATTTTCTGTAAAAGCCTGTGAATTTGGGTCGACCTTTTTTTGCAGGAGGTTTCGTGTTACATATAAAGTTTGTGATAAAATAATTAGTAGTATATCGAAACCTGAAACTTGTCCCGGCATGTCCCGTATTGCACGGTATCGTGCGTGCTTGATAAATGGAATGATGTGATTTGCAGGGCGTTACATATTTAGTTTGTGATAAATAAATACTAACCCTGCAAAGTCAATGATATTGAAACAAAGGGAGATAAATGATGTTTATGATGTTTGAATACGCTTTTTTTTCTCCCAGAATCATTTATAAATTTCTTTCAATAATTAAATATTAATAAGGCTGTATTTTGTTTAACATGTCATTAAATCTCAAACAAGGTAATGTATGTTACTGTGCTTAAATTGATCTTTCAAATTTGATTGCATTCTCTATTGGCGAATCTATGCTGAGACCAACATCTGAAAGTACAGTGGGTCATGAGAAAATTGGATTGTAAAAAAAATTTTTTTTTTTTCATTGAATGACTAAAAAGGTATTCAAGCATGCCTTTGGTTATACTTATCAACAGGATTGCACATAGGCGTTTAGGATGCAGGTTGTAAGTTCAACGAACACGAACCATAAATGAACAATACAACCTGCCAGTCGATTACTAAAGGAGTCCAACTTTAATCAATCATCCATGTTTAATAAATTCCTAAAAATTTTAACTTGCATGTACAGCATACATCAAAAAAAACCCAGATATCGATATTAGATTATTAAATCTCCTCTTCTTCCCCTTTCTCACTCTTCAAAATTTTTAGTTTTTTGTGGAACAGTTTAATGTAATGGTCAGCGGTTTTCATCTGAAGATGTTCAAGCGATGTCTACACAATCTACACAATCTACGCACGAATGATTTTCCTCAAGTTACCTTTTTAGGTTTAACATAAAAGTTGACACTATTGGTGATTGACAAGGTGCGGGGTCATTGCATAATAATGTATAAATCAGAGAACTCAATGCAAGATTATTGAACACCTTCAGCCACCCTGTACATGTCAGAAGTCAGAACCTTTTCTTTAAGGAGAAAGGAGAAAGAAAACAATCTACCTAATCTACTTTGAAAAATAAAGTAATTTCGAATGTATATCAATTCTCCTCAAAAAAAATCTTATGATATGGCGCTATGGTACTGAACCATGAATGGTGCGGTATGCTATGCGAACTGATTAAAAGGTAAAAAAACATTTATTTTATTTGATCAAAATAATACTAATAATAAAAAAAAAAGAAAAAAAAGAAAAAAAAAAAATTTTTTTTTTCTCTTGCATCAATTAAATATATATTTATTTTAGTGTCAGATACTATACAGATATAAAGTTGAATATCATGATTGGCTGAAGATAAGACAATCTTTATTATACTATTTTAATCGGGAATTTTTGTCCGATAGCTAAATAGGATAAAATAAGACTTAGTTTAGTATTATCATGCAAAAATATAATTGATTGTAATATAATAATAATTTGTTGTGTGTAGTACTGTAATACTGTATAAAAAGAAAAATAAAATAAATAAATAAATAAATTATTTATTTATTATTAAATATAACTCTTTTTTTTCACATTCTCCAAAAATTTATTTTCCTTTTCCCCTCATGTTTAATGAATTTAATAAATAAAAGATTACCGCCAAAAAAAAAAAAAAAAAAGGGATCAACGATTATAATTACCTTAATGATAAAATGACCAAAATGCTTTGTTTTTATTAAAAAGAAGTATTTTTTAACGAAATAGTAATAAGTACACCGATTGATTGTAAACCTTGCATGAAAAATAAAGAACGGGTATACGGCTAAAATATTTTTCTTTTTTAATATATAATAATAATAATAAAAGATTTGAATCAAACTGTAAATAAATTAGTCCATTGTTCGTTATAAAATGTAATTTATAATGAAAACTTATGTACGCCTTTTTTTAAAGTTTAGTTAAATTTAGTTCAATCAATAATTACATAAACTTTATAAGATGCATAAACAAATGATTCTTGTAGAATTTCTAATGAATATTTTTTAAAAAAAAATATTTTTTGTGTTTGAATTTATAATCATGTGCACATTTATATAATACCGACCTGAATTTTATGGTATTTGGTATATACAACATCCCGTTAACACTCCGTTGTCTAATATTATTTCTGGAATAGAATTTTATTCACGTGATATATTTGATTTTCCGTATAAGGGTTACAACTTACAACGATTTAATATGTCATTTACAAATTAGGTATTTCGTAGTAATTTTTATTGATTTTATTAAAAAGAAAAACTAATTAAGTTACTTTCATAGGTGGTGATCTACATTTGTTATGTAATCATTCCTTTAATATTTCCACGAAATAAGCATATTCATTAAAGAAAAAGGATTGCGTTGTTTTTCGTAAGATTTCAGGAATTTTAACCATTTTATAATTAACTACCGTATCAAGATGGTCCGCAAGATGATGTGTATATATATATAAATAATTTTCGTCGGTAATAATTTTTCGTCGGGAATCTGTTTAATCTATTTTTATTATTATTTTTTGTTTTTAAAAGAAAAATTATGACATCTTACGTAAAAATTCCTTCGCATCTTAGACCATCTGATCCACAAGGTCCAGATTTATTAACACAAGAGAGAGAATCCGCATCATTCGATGTTAAAGAACTTACATTACTTTTATATGGTATTAAAGATTTGGAACGTTATCATAAAATTTTGAATATAATTGAAAATGATCCCGTATTCGATAAAACCAATATATATTTTATGGGAAGGGATAAATTATTTGAATATACTATAAAAAAAGAAAAAAGATTGGTACAATTAATTAAGTATGTAAATTTATTTATTATATAATCTACGGTTACGCGACATTTCGCCGAAAGCCATTTCGCCGAAAGGACATTTCAACGAAAAATAGTCTACATATATATATATTTACTTACTTGTTTTAAAAATCTGATATTTTTACAGGGAAAACAAATGGAATGTAGAAGAACTTCAATATGCAGAATGGTTCCTTGATATGCCAGGACCTGTACGTGATATTATTTTATTTATTTGAATTTCGACTTTAATTCCAATTAATTTCAACTAATTCCAACTAATTCCAACTAATTCCAATTAATTCCAACTTATTCCAACTAATGCCGACTAGTTTGGTGCTCATCGAGGGATGTTTATACCAACTTTAATCGGTCATGGAACGGAAGAACAAAAGAAAAAATTTCTTATTCCGGCTAAAAATTATCAAATCATTGGATGTTACGCACAAACAGAATTAGGTCATGGTTCCAATGTTCAAGGATTAGAAACTACCTCCACTTATATTCCAGAAACTGATGAATTTGAAATACATTCTCCTTTTTTGACTTCTTCTAAATGGTGGATTGGAGGTTTAGGAAGAACCGCGTTAGTATTAATATTATATTTCTGATATTCTGACATAGTTTTCAAATTTTTTAATGTGACTAAATTTATTACAGTACCCATGCTATTGTTATGGCTCAATTGAAAAGTAATGGAAAAGATTATGGTCCTCATCCATTTATCGTTCAAATTCGAGATTTGGAAACCCATTTACCTTTACCTGGTATTACGATTGGAGACATTGGTCCTAAATTTGGGTAAATATAAAGTTATTACTTTGATATTTTTTTTAAAAAAATATATATAAATAAATATATATATGTATGTATATACTTCTTTCTTTTTTAGTTTTAATGCTACTGATAATGGATTTATGTTATTTGAACATGTACGAATTCCACGGTTTAATATGCTTTCTAAATACTGTCAAATTGAGAAAGCTACTGGAAAATATATAAGTCCACCAAATGATAAGATAAATTATGGTATCATGGTTTTGATTCGTTCTTTAATTGTTACAGGTGTACGTGTTACACTTGCGCGTGCTGCTACAATTGCAATTCGTTATTCTGCCATACGTAGACAATTTATTGATAAAGATGAACCAAAAAAGTTGAAAGATGGGTAAGTTAAAAAAGTTAATAATGTTTATAATGTTTTGAGATACTCTGTTAAATATGTTTAAAAATTTTTTTTTTATCGTTTAGTCGTATAGTTGAAACTTCAGTATTGGATTATACTATGCAACAATATAGATTATTTCCTATAATTGCCCAATCATACGCGTGTTTTTTTACATCAAAAGCTATGAATAATTTATATACAAAATATATGGAACAAAGTTCTGATGGAAATTATTCTTTATTAGCAGATATACATGCTTCAAGTTCAGGATTAAAATCTTTAACTACTACTATGGCAGTAGAATCAATTGAAGATTGTAGAAGAGCATGTGGAGGTCATGGATATTCAAGTTTTAGTGGATTTGTTAAATTTTATCAAGATTATTTACCGAATACTACTTGGGAAGGTGATAATTATGTTTTAACTCAACAAACTGCTCGTTATGTAAGTAAATCATATATACAGTACTGTATATATAAAAGAATCAATATATATATATATATATAGTTAACAATTCTTTTTTTTTTCTTTTAGCTCATGAAAACTTTTCGAAAAGTAACAAAAAATCCCAAAAAATACGCGTCACAAATTGGTACCAATCCAACAATTACTTATATTTTACAATATCTTAATGAACCTAATCAAAAATGTATGGCAACAACACCTTTAAATTTTAATAATCAAGAATTTCAATTGAAAGCATTTAGACATCGTATAGCATATTTACTTGCAAATGCAGTTGATCAAATAGATAATCAAAAAAAATCTTGGAATTCAATGTTGGTAGAAATCAATCGAATTTCACATGCACATTGTCAATATCTTTTGGTACAAAATTTTATAACAGCACTTCAATATAATTCACAACAACAAATTAATGATGAAAGTTTAAATATATTACATAATAGTACGTCATTGAAAAAAGTTATGACATCACTATGTAATTTATTCGTATTACATACGATGGAAAAAGATGTAGGAGAATTTTTAGAAAGTGAATATTTAACTTCATCACAAGCAAGATTATTAAGAACTCAAGTTTATAATTTATTAAAAGAAATCAGACCAAATGCTGTTAGTTTAGTTGATGCATTTCTTATTCCTGATGCTTTATTAAGTTCAGCACTTGGAAGATATGATGGAAAAGTTTATGAAACGATGATCGATTGGGCTTCTAAAGAACCATTAAATGGAATAATCTTGAATATTGATCCCAATAATAATAATACAATACTAGAAAAAGCCAAACTTTAAAGTATTCAGTAATGAAATTTAATGAATATAATAAATAAATAAATAATAAATAAATAATAATCAATTATTCAAAAAATCGGTTTGAAAACCTAACGTGATTTTTTATCATGTAACACCAAAAAAAAAAAAAGATTTCCAGATTTCCAGATTGGAAAGTCAATTTATGCTAAACTACTTAAATTGTATTTTTGTTGATAAAAAAATAATTTATTTTATAATTTATAATCAAATGTTTTGGCGCGTGGAATAAAAAATAATAAGTAAAATATCGCGTGAAGTAATTCAAGATTTCTATAAAAGAATAAATAATTAATAAAAATAGTAAAATTTGATGCATTGTAAATTACCTTTTTCTTAACAAATTCTTGTTTGAAAAACATATAAATAATGCGCAGCCTCAAAATTTCCGGTTAATTATCCGGAATTTTATACACAGCCGGGTTCTTTAATAGAATAAACCTAAACGATAAAAAGGTATAACATGTGAACAATTTTTAATTTTGTGTTTAATTATTTATTTTTACTTGAAGAAATTCTACTCATTTATCATTTAAATGTAGTAGTATTTTACAATGAAAAAGTTATCGTGATACTATTTAAATTCAGTAACACGTTTAATTTATAACAAATCCTTTGAAGGGTATTTTTTTAAAAAAAAAAAAATAAACAAATTGAACCAATTAATTTGATAGTTACTTTACTGCGTCATTGTCTTACGTCATTTTTACTTCGCCGCGGACAAGTTTTCCGAAATCCGAACAGCAAATATTATTGTTTGATTCGGAATAACGATCCTCTTTAATTATATATAAATCATATGTATGATCAAATTTATAAAAGAAAAAAGGAAAATAAAATAAAATAATAATAAAAAAAAAAAAAAATTTACATTTGAAATGTACGTAAAATAAATTATAATACATATATATATATATGTTTATTACATGTTTGAATGATTCACATTTTGTGATCTCTGTCTTACCAATTATTTTAATTCGAGACACCAATACCACATTTCCCCCATCGGTGTGAACTTCACCGACTAAAACGATAATTTTTTTTTTTTTAATGAGAAAAGAATAAATAAAAACAAACCGAATAAAGATTAACGCCTCATAAAACTTGAAAGTAAATAGACTTTATTTAACCCCTTTATTATATATACACCTTAAACACCGACAACGTTAAAAATCGGCGACTAAATTCTGTCGTGAACATGATTCACAACTTTTGTAGTAAATTATTTTTTATCTTTTACTGCGCCTGAAAAATCATCAAATCACCATTAATGGTTAATTTTTTCAACCATTTTTTTATAAACTCTTCATTATCGGTTACGGATATATAAAGTTGAAAAAATAAAATAATTTATACCGTACAAATCAACTTAATTCGATAAACATTTCGCATTATACTCCTTAAATAAGTCGATTTCAAGTTTTTTTCTACTTTTTAATTTCCTCTTTTTTCTCTTCCTCATTTCATTTCTTTTTGGAAATTTTTTTTTCTTCTTCTCACTTTTTTGAAGTTCTTTATTATTATTATTATTATTATTATTTTGTTTTTTTTCTTTATATAAAATTTCTTTGAATTTTTCTTTATAGGATGGATATTCCCCCCGTTACGACTACAACAGAGGTTAACAGCTTGTCGCAAAATTTCATCAAGTTGGTGGTTATTTCTTTATATTTCTAAGCATTTTTTTATTAACATTATTTCCACATGGTTTTTCTTTACTATATATAGCAAAAATCTTAATGCGGGTAAAAAATGCTCAGGAAAAAAAGAATCAAGGAGTTTTCTCACTTTTTGCCTCAGTGCGTATTTAACCCTAAAAAGAAATTTTTCTTATTTCTATATTGTTTGTTTTTTCTGAAATATTATTGGACGTTTAAAAATGATGATGTGTTTAAAACTTTTTTTTACAATCCCTTTTAATTTTTTTTCTTTAATTTTTTTCTTTCTTTCTTTTTTTTTTTTTAAAAAAAAAAAAAAAAAATTTGAAGTATAAATTAAAGAAAGTATACTAACGTTAAACCCATTTTTTTTTTGTTTTCGTTCATTTTTAGGTTAAATATTGAACCTTCCCAACAACCATCTTTAGTTTCGGATGTTCTTGAAGAAATATTTTCTTTGGTTGTAGAAATAGATACTCATTCATCAGTTTTTTATTATTATGATCATGATGCTTTAAAAAATTTATACGCTTGCGCTTTAGTAAATCGTCAATGGTGTACAAGCGCAGTAAGAATTTTATGGAGAAGACCTTTTGGACCTTTTCATAATGGAGGTCATAAATTAATTACAACTTATTTAAGAGGATTAGATGTTGAAGAAAGAAGAGATTTAAAACTTAAAAGAATAAAATTACCTACAGTTTCTCCTATACCGATGTTTAATTATCCTTCTTTCATACGTCATCTTGATTATGGTGAAATGTTATTTGCTGTAGAATCTTGGTGTGCAACTTTACCAAAAAGAAGACCAAATAGTGTTTTATCTGTTATGAGAGTATTATTAAGATTATTTTTACATAATTCTGGTCCTTTATCATCATTAAAACTTTCATCTCTTGGAGAAGATTATCATGATGAAAAAGTAATGATTTTAGCTGAACCTGAAATTAGAGGTTTAATTACATCAGTTAGAACCCTTTCTCTTGATGGATTTGATTATAATCAACACGGTTTATTAGTTAGATTACCAGATTTATGTAAAAATGTAGAATATTTACAACTTCGTGGTTGGTATGGAAATCAACAAAACGAAGATACAACTACAACAACAACAACAACAAATACAACAACAACGATAAATTCAACAACAACAACTAACAATAATATTACAACTACAACATTACAAAAAGATGCTGCTGCAATATCTTTACGTCGTTTAATAAAAGCACAAAAATCTTTATTATCTTTAGATATGATTGATTGTAAAGCGTACCTTGGTCATATAATATCAGCTTTAGATACGCAATCAATCTCTTTAAGAAAAGTGAAATTTCGTTTGGTTGATTTTAAAGATTGTGGACCATGGGATGGTTTGGCAACTTGTCATAGGTTAACGAATTTAGAATTTTGGTTATGTAAAGGAATAACTCAAAAAATGTTTAACCCTTTAATCAATGCCACTTTCCCCGAATTGGATGAAGTTAAAATGTTACAATATGGAAAAGGTTGTGAAGAATTTAAAATTTGGATAAATAATATGAATGGGACCACTATTAAAGAAGATAATTTAGAAGATTCAGATGATGATTCTGATTCATAAACATTTTATTTTTTTGGACTCATGGTATATAAAAAATTAATGATAATATATAATTTTTTTTTTACACAAAATTATTAATAATTCATCTTAAAAAAAAAAAATAGATTTTATATATATACATAAAGAAAAAAAAATTCAAAAAATCTCTACACACAAAAAGAAAAAAAACATTTTTGTATAAATAAATATATATATATATATTTCTTACTTTTTTTTTTTTTAGCATTTAGCATACTTTTCATTTATTTAGGATTTAGGAATATATGATTTAGGAATTTGGAGAATCTAGGTTTGAAGGAAAAAAAAAAAATTTTTTTTAAAAAAAATTATAAATTTATAAATTATAAAAAAATTTTTTTTTTCAAAAAGAAAATTTGAATATTAATGAAGTGGATTTTTTTCAAAAAAAAAAAAAATATTTAAAAGAAGGATTTAAAAAAGGATTCAATCAATATCTCAATTGGTTAAAATACGCGTTTTGAAATATTTCTGCGGTTCATGACTGATCCGCAAGGTTATAAAAAAAAAAAAAATAAAGTTTTAGGGTTATCGAATCACCGAAATCATTCGGTTGTTCATATTTTTCCATATTGATTCCATTTTAAGATGATTTATGACCTTATGACATAATAATTATTAATAACTCATTAGCAAATATGAAATCACCTTAAAGATTCACAAAAAAAAAACCATAAATACTATAAATTAACTATTTGTGCGAATCATCCGACATTTGTGAAACTGAAAATGATTAATATGATAAAATCGAACCATTTTCTTTTTTCATTCAATCGTACAACGTTAAAATTGAACAATTGGATTTTTTTTAAAAAAATTCTTGAGAAAATGAATCTTATAAATATCACAAAAAATTTCGAATTCTTTAATTTTATTAAAAAAAAAATATTTTTTTCTTTAACAATGATAAAACCAAAAGTTCCTTTTAATATTTCATCTGATATAATTGAAGAAATATTATTTTTCATTCAAATAGATGATATAAAAACATTATATTCATGTTTATTATTAAATCGTCAATGGTGTCAATTAGTTATTCCAATATTATGGAAACATCCTTTTTATTATGCACAAAAAGGCAATTCAAAATTAATTTCAACAATATTATCATTTTCAAATTTAAATAATGATAATGATGACGACAACGATGATGGTGATGAGGATGATGATGATAATAGAAGAAAGAATAATTCAATTCGTCGTAATAGAATGACTTTTGATTATATTTCAATGATAAAACATTTACATTATGATTTCATGATAATTTCTATTGAAAAATGGTATAAAGATAATACCAATTTCTTTAAAAATAATATAAAACTTTTTAAAAATAACAACAATTACAGTTTCGATTCTTTTAAAAATAATAATAACAATTCCTTTGACAATTCCTTTAAAAATTCCAATAAACATTCCTTTAAACATAATAATAACAATTCTTTTAAAAACAATAACGATAACAATTCTTATAATTATTCTAATGATTCCTTTAAAAACAATAACAACAATTCTTATAATAATAATAACAATAATTCTAATGATTCCTCCTTTAAAAATCATAATCATAACAATTCTTTTTCTTTTAAAAACAACAATGAAAATTTTAAAATTGTTAATAATAATAATTCTCTTAATAATATTTCTTTAATTATGAAATTTTTATTAAGATTATTTATAAAAAAATCGGTTAAATTAAATAGTCTTTTCATTTTATCAAATCATGTTTGTTGGAATAATAATTATAATTTAAATAGATATATGGAATTGATTGATCCTGAATTTAATGATTTCTTTAAAAATTTGAAATTTCTTTACTTGGAAGTTTATTCTCATTATCCATCTATTAAATTTTTACAAAAATTTTCTTTAATGGTAAATAATTTGGTAAGTTATCATCTATATATATATATATATATATTTATATATATATATTTTCATATTTATTTTTATATGAACGTGAATTATATGAACGTGAATATGATGATTAACCCTACTTTTTTTTTTTTAGGAAATCTTACATTTGAGAACTCCGTTATTGGGTTTAATGAGATTTCCAAATAATATGGAAGATATCATGACAAAAAATTTATGTACATTAATAAGATCACAAAAAAAATTAAAAGAATTTAAATTAATTAATTCTATAAAATATACATCATTATTCATTTCATCATTATCATCAAATGATTATCTTAAAAATTTAATATTATTAAATACAAAAATTGATGAAATTGATCCTTTATGGAAAATTTTAAAAAATTCTTTTAATTTGGAAAATTTTAAAATAATTAATTGTGTTGGATTAAATTATGATCTTATCTTACCTTTTTATAATAATATTATTAATAATAATAATTATAATTTTAATAACGTTAATAATTTTAAGAAATTAAATTTAATTATAATAGAAAAGAATCAATCTATTGATATTAATGATGAATTGAATTTTTGGGTAATTAGTAGATGTAAAAAAGGTTTAAATGATTGTGGACTTTTGGAAAGTGGAAGATTATTTGATCCTGTTAATAATATTAAATGTATTAAATGTTGTAAATAAAGTAACAGTAATGTAAATATCATTTGTACAGAAATATTATTTATTTAAATTGTGAATATTGAAAATAAATTACAAAATATATTGAATAATAACTAACATGCATGAAATTTTTTATTACATCAAATATATTCTTCCTTATTCTCATTGAGAAATTTCAGCATACATTGCTTGGATTTCTTTTTGAAATCTAATTTTTGCTTGATGTCTTTTCAATTTAAAAGTTGGAGTAAGCAAATCATTTTCTGTAGAAAATTGTTCATGCGTCAAATAAATGTTTTTTACACATTCAAACCCTTTTAAATCATTTGTTTTACCAAATTTAATAAGAGTTTGAAGAATATGATTTTTAACGTCTGCATTTTTACAAACTTCTTCAAAAGTTTTGCCTTCAAGACCATTTTGTCCTGTCCATTTCATAAGAATCTCTTCATCAGGAACGATAATACCTACTAATGAAGCTTGTAAAGATTCACCGTGAACAAATGCTTGAAGGACAAGTTCATGTTTACAATATATGCTTTCAATCTAAAAAAAATTATAAAATTAATCTAATTATTCACATTTACGATAGAGGAAATTAAAAATTCATACCTTTTCAGGAGCTATATATTCTCCCTGAGCCAATTTAAAGATATTTTTAAGTCGATCAATAATAACTAAACGACCTTGATCATCCCAAAGTCCAATATCACCAGTATGACACCATCCATCTTTATCAATGGTTTCTGCAGTTTTATCAGGAAGTTTATAATATTCTCGAAAGACTACAGGACCTCGAACACAAACTTCACCTCGAGGATAAGGTTTATCCTGAGATGTATAATTCATTTCTGGTACATCAACCAATTTAACCTCACAACTAACTTGTGGTGGTCCAACATGACCGGATTCAGTATCACCAACCAAGGACTTTTTTTAAAAAAAAAATTCATAAATTAAAATAATGAAAGAAAAAAAAATATTGGTGTATATTTATATACTTACTATAGTTAAACCGCCAGCATTTTCTGTTTGACCATATCCTTCAAATACATTAGCTGAAAAAGCGATTCTCAAAAAATCCATAACATCCGGTGCAATTGGAGCAGAAGCAGATAACATATATTTAACTCTACCTCCAAGTCGAGCTCTAATTGGAGCAAAAACTACTTTATCCCACCCCCAATGATCAACACTTCCATGACTTAAGCCATCTTTCTTTGAATTAAAAGCTGCATTAAACATCCATTGCGCAATACCACCTTTCACTTTAACTCCAGCCATTACTTTATCATAAACACGATTAAGTAAACGTGGTACAGAAATAAATACGGTAGGTTTCAATTCAGCAATATCATCTAATAATTTCAAGGTATCACCTTGATAAAATCCAATCGAAACACCTCCATAAGTCATATAAGCCATATTTGCTAGTTCAAACACATGAGCTAAAGGTAGATAAGAAATGTGTACATCATTAGGCGTTCCATTAAACATCTTTCCTTCATTTGCAAGCCACTGGATACCGCCAACTACTGCCATAAAATTATTATGAGTCAAGACAACACCTTTAGGTGTACCAGTTGTACCGGAAGTATAACAAATAGAAGCAATATCATCAGGTTTAGGATTTTCTGCTTCAACAGGTTGAACTGATCCATCTTTTTCAATATCGGAAAAATTTGAAATTCTAACATTTGCAAGATTTTCTGATCCTGGATCACAATTATCAGAAATAATAATAGTTTGAAGAGATGGTAATGATCCTTTCATTTCAAGAAGAGCTCGACCTTTGTTAGAAGTGGTAAAACAATATTTCATCTCAGTTTGGTTTATAATATATTCAATAGCGTCAGTACCTAATGTATCATATAATGGAACAGGGATGAAATTATATTGATAACAGGCAAGTAGAGCAATTACATATTCAGGAGTATTAATTGAGAAAAATCCTAAGGGTTCTTTAGGATTTAATCCCAATTTTCTTAATCCGGAACCAATATTAGCAACCCGGGCTTGAACCGTATTATAAGATTCCCATATATAGGGACCCGCAACTCCATCTTTAATTTCTCGATGACCCAAAAAGTTTCCATCACCTATTAATTAAATATTAATATAATGATGATGATATAATAAAAATATATTTTAAATCAATTTTAAATCAATTTTAAAACTATTTTATACCAATGTTAAATCAATTTAAATCAATATAAATCAATTTTACCTGCTTTTTTAACACCAAACATAAAATTTTCATATAAAGTAGTAACTCCATCAGGATGAAAAATTAATTTATCAGGAGAAAGTGCATTTCGACGAGGTTTTCCTTCTCCAGGAATATCTGGTGCTCCAGCTACCTCTACTGAATATTGATGTTTTTGTGATGAACTGCTCATCTTATAATGTCGTACGTAAATCTGTATATCTTTTTTTTTAAAAAAAAAAAAATGAGAAAAGAAAAAATAGGAAAGAACGGAGAAAAAACGCAGTTTTTTAATACGTTCATCAAAAAATTCCTAATTATGGAATTTCAATAGGAAAATCAGGGATTACGTGACTTAATTTACCTTATTTAGTGCGTCATACTAAATTTTTTGTAACGTTTTCTCTATTAATAGTTGCCTAGTAAATATTTTTGTTCGAAAGAAAGATCAAGTTCGTTTAAATAGTTTTTCCGAAGTAAAGCCATTAATGGTTAAGTACATACAATTGTGTAATATTCAATAATTTCTAGCTATACTATTTTTTTTAAAAAAAAGAGAAAGAGGGAGAGGGAGAGAAGGAGAGGGAGAGAATGAAAGAAGGAAGGAAAAAAAAAAAAAATTTTTTTTTTAATACAATACAATAAAAAATTTTCTTATTATAAAACAATGAACGGAAGATATTACACAAAAAAGCAAAAAAATTTTTTTTATATATAACACTGCATAATTCATCATACCCCAAATTTTAAATATCGATTATACAATTTAAGTTAAATCAGTTAATACAAAAAAATTTTTTCTAAACTAGGCTCATTTATTTCAGGTTTATTCCGGATTTTTCAATAACACCTAAATTAAGAGAAAAGTAATCTATTTTAGTTATTAAAGTTCAATTTATGCAAAAAATTATATTTCACAGTTCAATTATGAATAAAGAATAAGAATAAAAAAGGATATTCAAAAATCATATCAGTAAATTACCGGGATAAAAAATCAAGAAAATCCTTCTATCTTTTTACATTATCCGTAAATATTATTATATTTTATACATTTTAGGTAATTATATAATGCATAATTTGTATAAATTGTGCGCAGTTTGTGTAAATAAGTGAATTAGTAAGTTTAGTCACACAATTGTTAAGTTTATAGTCACAATGCAGCACAAATATATTTTTCACGCGAATCATTAACAAGAATAAAACGTGTTCTTTTCTTCTTCTAGCATTATAGAAAAACGTGTTCTTTCCTTCTTCTAGCGTTATAGAAAACGTGTTTTTCTAAAAAAACGAGTTTTTTTTAATTAAATCTATTAATATAACATACTTAACAAAGAAATACGGCTTTTTAAAGAAAGATCGTTGATATTGTCTTTTAAAAGTGACAACCTGACAGGAAAAATTATGAAATTTGTGTAGCCACATTGCCACACGAAGTAAAACACGCGAAATTATATGGTCTGTGTCATTAAACATGAGATTCTAATGCATTATCATAATTTTTACACGCTAATTTGATTGTGGCGTACTTTTGCACATAACAGCTTTGATTATTTATTAAAAAAGAGAAATTTTTAAACACTTCAAATTTTTGATTGGATAATGAACTGGTCAGTAGGTAATAAATGATTGGTTCATTCATGATTTTTGAGGCGCAGTACCGTAGTCTACCTCAACATTATGTGGTGACATCAAAAGATCGATAGATCGATCCTAAATTATAGATGTAATTTTTGGTTAGTCCATCCTGTCACAATCATATATTACTTTTCTTTGTGAAAAAAGAAAACAATAGTAATGAAGAGGCCATTGCACAATTGACGACAATTGACATTTTTAATTCATTAAATAATTTAAATTACTTTATTTAATTTTACTTATAAAAATCTAATCTTTTTTTTTTTTATTTTATTTTTTATTTTTAATTTATTTTATTTATATCTTACTTTATAACTAATCTATACAGTTAATTACATATCTTTTTTTTTTTTTTATATACACTTAAGTTTTTTTTTTTTGTTTCTATATAAAAAAAAATTCTTAATTATGGTGTAAAAAATATAAACAAACAATCATAGGAATAATAAAATTTTTTTTTTTTGGTAGTAATTGTATAATTGTAATAATTGTTGTGAATTTTGTAATTGTTGTAGTTTTAAATTTTTTTTTGCTCCCGACAAAATTTTCTAAGTATTTTTTTTTTTTTGATTTTTTTTTAACTTCCCGGCAAAGACAAAAAAAATTCTCTATAATTTTTTTTTTAAAATTCCTTTTTTTTTTAGAAAAAAAAAGGTAAAAAAAAATTAAAAGTTCTTAATGTTACGGTGAGTGCGTTTTTTTTTCTTGAATTTCCTTTATCGTAATATTTTTTTTCTTTTTTCTTTTTTTCTTTTTTCTTTTTTTCTTTCTTTCTTTCTTTTTTTTTTAAAAAAAAAAACAAGAGGTTAGGTAGATGATGATGAAGAATTTCTACGACGTCTTCGAGAATTAATCATATAAGCCCAAGCCTCCAGTTCATCATTAACCTCAAAAGGTTCGCAAGAATGAATCCCCACATCTTTTAAATTACGTTGATGAGATTTAAATAGTGGAGATACCATATTAAAATCTAAATTATAACATTCCGAAATTTCTAATTTTTCTAATTTTGTACAAGATTTTAAAGCGTCCCATTTACAGCATTCATCAAAATCGACACCACGAAATTTAATATGTTTTAAAGTACGTTTTTGTTTTGCTAATGAAGGAATTATAACGCCAATGAATGCTTTACAACGAGAAAATACTATTTGTTTTAATCCTCTTTGAGATTCTATGAGTATACTTAATTTTTTTGCATTATGAATTGATGTATCATCATAGGCGCTTAAATTGTTAATTCTGAGTGAATGCTATAAAATAAATAAAAAAAAAGAATAAAGATTATATAATTAGTTAAATATTTAATTATTTTAAAATATGCATATATATATGTTAACTTTTTTTTTTCATTAACTTACGAGATTTCTACAATTTTTTGCTAATACAGTTAGAAGATTATCCTTAGGAAAGTAACAACTAATTGTAAGGTGTTTAACAGGTCTAATTAAAGTGGAAACTTCTGGACTTGCTAATAACATGAATTTATCGTCATCTAATCCTGCACTACGAATAGTGAGAGACGAAAGAGATGCTGACCGGTCAGCAAAAAGTCTCAAAAGTGACCTTAAAATAGCGACAACATATTGATCACTTGTATCATCCAAAAGGCTACACCATGACCTTACGAACAAAATCATCTGATAATAGTCTAAATTTTTTAAAAAGTTGGGATAATCAAAGATTGGAGTATCCGATTTATTAAAAGGTAAATAAATTCCATCTTCAAGAAGATCTTGCCGTTCTTCATTATTGAGACAATTAAGTAAAATTTGAACAAGAGCCTTTCCACCTCTTTTATGACAACGATGAAAAGGATTACTCCATAAAATAGAAACGGCGCTTTCACACCAACGTCTATTAACTAAAAGACAAGCATGTAAACTACGAAATGTTCTTGAACCAACTATCTCGTCTCGGTCATCAAGGTATTTAAAAATTTCACAAAGTACGTCTGGTATCAACATTTAATAATATTTTTCTTTATTTACAATATTTGAGGAAGAATAAGATAAACTGAGGAGTGGTGATATAAAAAATTTGGATTGTTTTCGGAATATAATTGTAGGAAAATTCATTTATTAGGTTTATTATTAACGCCTTATCTATAATCCGAGAAAAGAGGAAAAAAATTTTTTTTTTTTTTTATAAAATATTACATATCAAAGAATAGTGGATCATCAACGCATATACCTATTTTAAACAAAGACACCTAAATGAGAATTAGATCCCCAGCCCGCGCACAATTTTATGCGGGGAAAAGAAAAAGTCAGGTGGTCATTGTAAATATAACATATTAATGCAGAATCAATAATAATTGATAATGGGCGTTGAACAAATTCATCAAATTAGTTTATTGTATTATTCTTTTTTTAAAAAAAAATGTCAAAACTGATAGTCTTACCAAATTACATGTAAAAAGTAATGAATGAAAGAAATATAAAATAATTATTATATTATAATAAAAATAATATGCAAAAAAAAAAATAGATAAGAAAAAATTAGCCCCTGCAGAAATTTTCCAACCATAAAAGAAAAAATTCTTTGTCAACTGTCAATTACTTTTTGACAGTTTGAATAAATGATAGGTTGAGAAAGAATATTTAAACAAGGAAATAATGCGGGGGTATAAACAAAACATTATTCGTAAGCAGAAAGTATACTGATGTCAAATAATCCATATATATAAATATAAGTTACGTCATATAAGTCATAGAATTTTTTTTTTTTCAAAAGTTGCTTTCATTGAAAAAAAAAAATTAATAATTCGAAAAATAGGTCTCAATTCAATAAAAAAAGAAATACGTAGCACCGCGTTTGTATTTCCGAAACACATAATCAAAATCAACCCAAATCCGGGATCGCCATTATTCCAATTTTTGACAAACAGTCGTATCATTACTAAATTCGGTAATTTGGATTGGCTTTAAAATAAATAATTTATATTTATTTTATTTTTTATTTATTTATGTTATTTACAGGTTAAATTAAAAACATTTAATAACACCATAACAAGTTTTTTTTTAATACTTATTTGGTTTTTAATCATATGAAATTGTTTAAAAAAAAATTTTAAAGTTTCGTATAATTAACTGCGCATTTAGGCGTTATCACCTTATTTTGCCTTACATTTTTTTTTCTTTCCAATGTGCATAATTTTTTTTTTTTTGAAAAATAAAACTTTTTGTGTTGTTATTTATAATGTTTCGCAATTTTCTAAATGTAAATTCTTCGTGTAACTTCCTTCTTTGTAAAAACTGATCGTGGAGCTTTTATATTATATAATCTCGTTTTGTAATTTTGTTTATTTATTATTTATAAACAAAGATCATTATAAAGTATTTAAAGTATTAATTTTAATTTATTACTGCACTGTTTATACAAAAATGATAAATAAATGCTATTTAAAAAAGATGATTTATTATGCTGTATATAAAATGATCCGATAAATCCCATAAATTATTATGATGATTTCTTTCCAGTATAGTTTTCTGCAACTTTACATCATTTAAATGTTGAAATTTACGTTGTTTAGACGCGGATTCGAACAATGAAAAATATCTATTTTCGTAAATTTCTTTGATCTACAAATGAAGTGTGAGAAATTTGGGGATTTCTTTTTTTTTTCTTTTTGTCTTTCTTTCTTTCATTAATGTGTCAAATGTTGATGCATTATATCATCTGTAAACGTGTGTTTATGTCTTTAATAATTCATTTTAATGATTTCTATGAGTTTAGACCGGAAATCGATTGGATAAATATTCAAATTTCAAGTTTTTAAACCCGATTATTGATTGTTCAATCTAAAAATAGATTACATATTTTTGTAATATTATTATAATATCAATTTATAACGATAAAATTGTATATTTCATTAAATGACATAAAAAGTTAATTCTTATGTTGAGAGATTTGGTCATCTTGCAATTATCGTAAGTTGATTCTGTAAATAGAATATTAATATTTGAAATAAATTATATATAAAAGGACAATTAATTTTTAGATTTAAAAAGCAGACTGTCACATAATATGAAACATAAATCATACCTGTAATTTTTTTTTAAAAAAGAAAATCACGGAATCACTGCGCCACGTAGAGTTTTTTTTGGCGTACTTTTTTTAAGCTGTGACTCGTCTATATTCTATATTTTATAGTAGTAATACGCTTTACCTTATTATAATCCTTTAATAAACTTACAATAAAAATCAAAATCTTTTCAATGTTTCAAAGTTGATATCACCCAGCCTATAGCAAAAAAAATTTTGGGCAATCCTTCCGTTATACGGTATTATCATAGATTATCATTTTTTATTAATTAAAATGTTCAATAACAATATTACAAAAGTAATTATAAATTATAAAATTTGACTATAAAAACTAAACATATTTAGCAATTTATTATAACCTATCATTCCTAATTTCCTATCATTTTTAAATTCCAACAAATTTCAAAATTAAATATTAATGGGCAGATTATCTACATTTCCAGATCTATTGAGCAACTTGCATTCGGCTCCTTCAGGTGATATGTAATCTTCAGAATTAAGACTATAGAATGAATTAAATAGATGACCCTTACCCTCGTTCAACGTGTCGTTAATAAAAACATTTCCTTCAATACGATTACCAGCTGTTTCATTAAGAACACCCAACATCGCAACTGGATCTCTTTTATTTACGTAATGTTCAATGTGACCAACCAAGCCATTTGGATTTATGAAATCTCTACATACATTTGCGAATGTATATACTTCAAGTTTATTAAGATAATTTTGTTCATTCGTATAACTTAACTCCGTAAAAAGTTTCCTTACAGTTAAATATGCAATAATAGTTCCTTGAGAATGTGCAACTAACCGAACAACTTTAACATTTTCATTCCTAAGTTCTCTAAGAATGTTACATGTAGCCCAATGTACCGGTATGGTTTCAAAATTAAAACTTCTCTCGAGAACCGCTTCTACAAAGTCCCAAAAAATACCGTAACTTCTATTAAGAATACCTGTAACTCCTATCCCGAAACGTTCCTCTAAATATTTGCAATTCTGATCTAACCATTCTTCGTTTACTGTTACTCCATTAATAAAAAACCATTTCTCATCATCCTTAGTTTGTTCTTTTGGTGGACGAATTTTCTCTTGTTCAAAAGCTGATAACATCAAAAGAGGGTAGAAAATAACAAGTGGAATCGTGGCAAGAGTCCATACAGCTAGTTGTATTATACTGATCCAATTTTTCCAATACGAAAGATTAATTTCGCATGTTGCCTCATCATTATGAACTTTTTCAAAGCGCATTGCACCGATTGAATTGCGATACAAGAACTCGACAATGACGTCATACGGATGAGAAAGGACCCAATAAATATCATCTTTCATTAACTTCCAGGGGTTCCAAACTCGAGGTCTATTATTAGACAAGGGCCAAAGGTTTCTCAAAGATGAATTAAAAGAATTCGAATTTGCCATCTTTGATAAAATTAAAATTTTGGGATAGATTAAACGATTCCATCAAGAATTTTTTTTCAACTTTATATACTTAACATCATAATCGGAGTAAGAATCCCGGAAATGTGTACATAAATCTTTTTTTAGAGTTGTAAGGGATTGTGATTAATTTTTATTTGTGATCAACTGATTAAATATTTGGAAACTCGGAAAACGGACAATTACTTTTTTTAAATATCATTTAATAAATGTTATCAATCAAGTAATCAAGTATCTTTTTATTACTCAATGAAATCTATTTTATCTGATATTTATATAATGTGAGCATTAACCGATATTGTTTATAATATAATTTCTTATTATCCCATTATATTAATTGCACGACAGTCCGCAGTTATACATAGATATTGTTTCTTCGATTTGTTTTTATATTATTAATATAATTTTTTATTTTTTATTTTTTTTATTTTTGAAACCTTCTTTTTAAAAAAAGGAAATTCAAAAATTCGGACCGCTCAACTATATAACTAAAGATTTAAATATGGTAAATAGTAATTACGATTCTAATTAATCACTAAACTCTTTTTAAGTTATTATACTGAATGAATTCGATCTTAATTCTATATTTCTGTTTACGGTAATCCTTCAAATCTGAAAATCCAAACTCGGTAAATTTTGATTTTCTGAATTAATGAATTGGCGTACATGGCCAACGATTTTTGATTAGTATTATTCTGGATATACTAACTGGGATATTAATTGCCCCCCAAAAAACATTAGTATTAGACTATTAAGAACTAATTTGTTGGATCTTTCTCCAAGATAGTAAGATAATTTCGCTTATCATTCATCCCTTCATCAACATAACCTTTACAACATGCCTTTATTATAATAAATGTATATAAATCTTCAACGTATTTAATAATTCGTTGGTTAAATGTACCAACCATATTTAAAAATTGTACAATAAATATATCGAAGAAATTTTAAACACTATAATTTTAATAATAAATTTATTTATTTGCCAACGCAGAATAAGTATCATAGAAAAATTTTAATGTGATATTAGTAATATAAAAACATTTTTTTAAGTTGAAGTGAAACATATAAAAGCACAAGCTGTAAGGTGATTATACTATAAAACCTTTATGTAATAATGTAATATAAAATTTCATTTAAGTCACGTGATGATCGTTCGTGGAAAATCAAAGGTTATGCTAGACAAGTTGATATAATTTGATACGACCTTGTTAATGACCCAAAACTAAACTACGTTCCAAATCCAACTTAGAACGATCCTATAACCCAAACCTGATCATACTACAACTTATTTAAGCTACAAGAGCCCTTACACAGATTAACCCATCCCCGGTAAAAATTTATTCTGATAATTAAATAATAATCCATTCATATTAATCGCTCATAATGAAGTTGTTGATAGCAAGAGACTTTGGAATTCTTCAATAAATAACATAAATAATATGTATCTGGTGTAATATAACAATATTTTATTATAGACTTACAGTTGTATAAGCATTCTATATGAGGTAAATTTGAAATAATTCTATCATATTATCATACAATTATAAAGTATGCCTTATATTGCATTAAAAATATAAAGTAATTTGTTTAAACCCTATAATAACCTTTGCTCAATTATTTCCAGCGGAACTATATGTTTAAAAGCCAATAATACCTTTTTGCCCAATTACCACAAGGAGGGATCGATTTTTTCGGATGAGAAAAACGCGCAATCGCTTTGGCCAAGTTATTGGAGAAATGACCTTTAGCCCAATTGTTGGTGGCCAGTTATGGCGGAATAAGTGCTTGTGTATGAAACTCGATGTGATGAAGTTCGTTCTGACAATGATAATAATATTACTATGTCAGCTTGATGTGTAATTCAAAAATCACACATCAATACAGCATTAACAACACGTACTGTATTTTTTTTTGTTTCAGCTTTGAAGGAAGAAAATAGTTAATATAAAAAATAGCATGTCTTTAATTATATTAGTGCTTGTGTACATACCGAAGATAGTATAAAAAGAGTAGGAAATGATACGCGTCAACTTAATGGTCGCGCTTGCCGAGATATACCACAGCATCTTTCTTCGAAATTACTATTACTACGAGATATATCATATACATTATTTCACAATCTCATCTCGAGTAATTTTTTCTCGCATACGGATTTTTCGCAAATCCTTTTGAATTAAATTATCATGAGTTTGAACATAAAGCAAATGCTAAATTGCTCCATCGCAGTTATAATTATCCTTTCTATGGTGGAAGACACATGCTACACAAATATTCTCTCCTGGCGAATTATGGAGATATCAGTCATATTCTCATAATTTGAATTCTAATGAAAAGCGTTATAGATTAAATCCAAGGGATATAGGTCGTTTATTACAAGTAAAAACGTTGTTATTATCCATTTTTGTGTATAAATACATAACTGACAATAAGTTTATATTAAGAAAAACTAAATTATTTTTTTGTACAGTGGGTTGTAACAGCAAGATCCCGATAAAAGAGAAATCTAAAATGTAAGATCGAAGAATCTCTTCTAGAGTGAACGATCACGAACTAGGAGCTTTTTCGGTTATAAGGCTTTTACTATTTTCTAAAAATCATAAGCCATGATTTGATTATCTTATTCCCGATCCGTCAATCAATCGTCATATGATAACTTATAATTTACTGATTAGATCTTTGCTGCTCGATATCAAAATTTATTAATTTTTATTGTAGAAGTTGACTCGTACAAAAGTTCTTAATTAACTTTGGGATGTCAGTTGGAGAATATTGACAGTTGAGACTTGGAGTATACGGATGGCCTGAGCTTGAATACAGTAAATTGACCATCAACTGGCCATTAAAATAAGACAATTTCGTAATGCCAGGTATAGTATTCTATATCGCAATTTATCACCAACTCCACAAATATTTGATTAAAAATAATGGTCTTTTTCTACATTCATCTTTGTTCTTTGTCTATTTTTATTTTCAATTTTCATATTAAATTTAGGTAAATTACTTGTGAATGATAAGAGTCAACGGTAGTTTTTAGTCTCTCCGGAGTCAAGAAATTGCCATCCACGAACATCAATATAACACATTGATTTTTGTTTTGGGATTGTGTTTTAAAGACTGCATCGGATGATGATTCAAGTAACTTTGTTAATATTTGTGGACCAGTTGATATGTATATCTATGAGAAGAATCATGTTTTGTAAAAACTAAATTGTATATGCTAATCATTTGGATCACTTGCCAAACGTGCCGTAAAGAGACTATTAGGATAAGTTTTTGCTAAGGGGTTTCTTTCAAGTATAATGATGGTAGATTGGTTTTTGGATCAATATAGTAAAAACTCATGGTAATGTTATTTTGTTAGAAAGAGTCTCAAATTCTCTTTTTTATTTAAGCTACATAATTGTTTTACAATAGGTTTATCTTCTGTCGAATCATTGATGTGGCTATATATTTTTACAGAACAAATTAAATCATTTGGAATTTTGGAAAAAGTAAGATATACAGTATCTTAATGTCAAAGTATAATGAATATAGTAAAATTCAAATCCAGAATCTCCCAAAGGTACGCTCTTTTATCTTTAATTATTATATTGCCATATAGAGTATTTAATACAAACTTCTTTTAAAATCGGTAAGCAAGTTATCTTCTGATCATTGGAATGACAATAATCTTATGTCTATTTTAGCTTCTTGCCAGATGACCTTAATATTGGTAGAACAGGTCATGTTAGGTAATTCATGATAGAACTTATGCTTTTGATATAATCAGTCCTATCTTTGATTTATATTTGAGCAAATATGACAATATCTGTAAATTAGTAAACCTAACTTATGTTGTAGTTAATGTTGGTGGTGCAGCTCTTTTAATTTTATTTGGATTTAATAATTATTAACAAATTCTTACTGGTATATAGTAAGCTTTTAATGTTCCTTAATGGATGGATAACTTTAATGTATATTGATTAGATTATTTTTAATTCATTTTGAATACAAAATCTAATGTTTTTACAATTTTTATTTCAATAGTATTAGAGATCCTGGGCGAAACTGAAATATTTAGTCATTTGACTAAATCGAAATAGTTTAGACATTTAAAATTAAAAGACGAAATGCCGAAATTCAATATTCCATAGTATTTCCATGAATTTTTTATAGATTTCCATGGATTTTTAATTATAATAATTACTTATAAAAAAAAAAATAATAAATTCATATTAAAATATAATATTTTTTAAAGGAATTTATAAAACTATTATATGTATAATATAATTTCATATATTTTTATAATAAAACCATAATTTTATATAATTAATATTTAAACTTAAAAATTATTACTATATAGTTTAGTCAATGATGAAACCAAAACTAGTTGGTGACGAAACCAAAATTTTTGGTAAAAAGAGTTTAGCCAGGTATCACTAAATAGTATTCATAAAAATTGGTAAATAATTATCTTTTTAATTAATTATTTTATTATTTATTACTTTATAAATATTTTAAACCAAAATATTTCATTTCTAAAATAAAAATATAATGAATAATAATCCTTAATTACTTTAACTAAAGAATATATCAATAATTATACAAAAATACTATAATCTATTTAAAGTTATATAATCTTTTTACTTTAAATATATATTTATTTTAACTTAATTTTAATCAAATTTTGCATTAATTGGCTAAATTACTTATATTATATAAAAACATAATTTATTTAACCAAATACAAATTTGGATTTCTTAATATTTTTATAAAATATTTTACTGAACATAAATAAAATAAATCCAGTAAATTATCTTCTAGTAAATAAAATAAATGGAATTATTTTTAAAAATTAGTTAGATAAAGGAATTGGAACTAATATTAATAAAGAAAAAGCATTTATATTATACCAAATGGCAGTTGATAAAGAACATAGTTTTACTTAAAATAATCTTGGAGTATTATATTTAAAAGGTAAAGGAACCAAAAAAGATTTAAAGAAAGCCATTTATTTGGTATACAAAAGCAGCAGAGAATGAGAGCAAAGTAGCATAATATAACTTAGGTGATTCTTATGAATATGGGACAATTGCTGAAAAAAATGAGTTAAAGCATTTAAATTTTATAAAGAATAGGCCAAACAAGGGTATGTAAATGCACAATATAAAGCTACATATTGTTTTGATAAAGGAATTGGAACTAATGTTAATAAAGAAAAAGCATTTATATTATACCAAATAGCAGCTGATAAAGAACATAGTTTTGCTCAAAATAATCTTGGAATATTATATTTGAAAGGTAAAGGAACCAAAAAAGATTTAGAGAAAGCTATTTATTGGTTTACAAAAGTAGCAGAAAATGGAAACGAAGTTGTATAATACAACTTAGGTGAGTGCTTTAAGTACAGGATTGGTATTGAAAAGAATTACCATAGAGCATTTTACTTTTATAATAAATCAATTGAAAATGGATATGTAAAAGCAAATTTTCAACTTGGATATTTTAATAAAAATGACGACTTCTTTTATAAAAGTGATGATGATAGACCAATAAATAATGATTTAGATATAGTTCATTATTGGTATTGTAAAGCATCAGAAAATGATAATAAAGTCACATTATATAAACTAGGTGAAATATATGAATTAGGAAGGGGAATTCAAAAAAATGATTATAGAGTATTTCATTTTTATGAGAAGTCAGCTAACCAAAAATTAATAGTAGCTTAATGTAAACTTAAATACTGTTACGAGCATGGAATTGGAACTAATATTGATAAAGGGAAAGCATTTGATTTATACAAGATAGCTGCTGAAACTACTAAGGTTACTAATGCACAAAAAAGTTTTGAATCATTATATGAATAAAGGGAAATAATATCTAATTCTTTGGCATAAAAAGTTGAATGAATAAGTCTTAATAATTACTAATTATAACTAGTATTCACCCATTGACTATATCAACGGTTAATATGTATTAAAAAAATGTAAAATAATATCATAATTCTGGCCAGAATTAAATGAATTCCCTTTTTTGGAAATTTAAGGAACACAATTTTTTAATTTCTCTGAAAAGTAACAGAAAATAAATTTCCTTTTTTTGGAATTCGTGTAATTGTCAATTTTCTTTTATGGAAATCTGTATAACCCAAAATTTCAGTTTTTCAACCGTTTAAAAAAAATTTCCTTTTTTGGTCTTGTGTAATTGGTTGCACGAATAGGAGTAGGGTTACACAATTTAAATGATTTATTTATATGGTTAATCTAAACATAACGTCTACGTGATTGCAGTGTTTTTTAATATATAGATGATTCTTGATACTGTTATCATCAATCCCTATTGATCTGACTAATCAATAGGACACAGGTTCAGATCATTCAGCTAACGATCATTGCTACGAATATTACTGCGTGTGCAGCCACCAACTGCGTTAAAGATCCCGTACCCTTAGGGAGCTGAAATGATGCCTATCGAATGGTGAGATGGTAGATATGATCATTGGTAGACTGGTATGGCAAGTCCTAGAAATGGTCATTTGACTTCAGATAACCAAGGAATAGTGATTCTGTATTGCAATACCAGTATATATATCCGATATGCCAGATGGTCCTATGGCTCTGTTAAAAGCATCTTGATACCCAATATAGGTCCCTATGGGGATATAATAGTACAGGTGAGAGTACTAACTACCTATGGTGATCTACCAATTTGCGTGAGCCTTAGATACATTACAGTCAGCTCATACCTAGTGTAGTGTACATGGGCGGTGGATTCCAAGGAACTTTGAATAGAAATGAACTAATATTGCACTACGCCTGCCATAAGATGCACAGGTCAAAATGCTAAAAATCAGCAAAAAAAATGGCACAAAAAGCAGTGGCTATTCTTGGCTATTCTTGGCTATTCTTGGCTGTTTTTGGCTATTTGCGAATTAACCTATACTATTTGTAAATAGTTTATATAAATTTGCGAATAGTTTATGCAATTCTAGCTATTTTTTTTGCTTGTTTTTGGTCATTTGACGTGTGGTGGGTACTGGTATGAAAGCAGATTTAGGAGGTCCACGCTATATGTGAGTCCCTAAATCTCATCAGGTAGGACGACTTCTTCAGGCTTCTCCTGAGAGGTTGGGTTTTATCATTAGCTTAGAATTTAGTAGACTATTAGTTTATAACTATTCTTATGTAATGTTATACTCCAGTCATATCTATATCTTAAAAATAAAAATAAAATAAAATAAAAATAAAAATTATCACTGATTTGGTTTGGAATGATAACTAACGTCAGAGATGTTAAATTGAACAATCATGACAAAAAGGCCAAGTAATAAAATGATAAGTGTTTTGATAATATTGTAATGAAATATAAGAGTATCACTAATAATTCTCAGTAGAAAATTAATAATGATGGTAAACAATGTAAGAGTTTTTTAAAGATAGAAATCTATCAAACAAATAATAACAAACACAAAGGTAAAACAAATAAAACACGCAAAAAGTTTACTACAAAGAAAAACTAACAAACAAATCATACAAAACACAATACTTCAGATAACACAATTTAAACTCACTGTTAGATTTACCCAGATGTTAACAGCTTTTATTCAAAAGAAAATATTACTCTATATATGTTTACATTTTCACATAACAGTTTGAACTTATTAATATTATCCTATTATACTAATATGATTAATCAATCAATTGTCCTTTTTTCATTGCAATTATCTGCAAAAACCTTTCTATTACTATTTCGTATAAGTTCTATGTGTCTATATGATTCATCAACTATGTAAAGTTCAAGAAACTTTTCTAGCTAAACTAATAAAGCAATTTTCTATGGCTAAAATAATTAAACTGATACTTATAATTGAATACTTATGAGTCAAAAATAATAATAATACTAAAAGTAGTTAATTAATGTAAATAACTAATAAAACTAAAATATATTATAAAGAAATGTTTCATATTGTAATAAACTCAGCCATAATCATAGGATTTCTGCATACTTCATCATGTGACTTGTTCGATCTTCAACTATTTTTATGCGTAACCCTAACAATAATCTTTGATTAATTCTATCTTGAGCAAAAATTTTGGTAACAATACTAATATATTTTGTCAAATTAATATTTATTAAATTAATCTTATTTAATAATCAATTGCAACTTATTTAACAATAATATAAGCAATTTTAAATAAATTTTTTATTGTAGCTAATGAATTCTGTTATGACAAACTTCGCAGTTAAGAACGAACGTGAAAAAAAATTTATAATAATGATACAACTTATTCCTTTCTGCGTGATAATACTGACGTTAATTTAATTAAATGGCTATTTAAGAATTAACTAATGCGAGCATAAATTACGGTGCAAATAACCCTATAAAAAAAATTCTGGAAAAAACTAAAAAACTCTGATAAATGATCATTTTTCTAGTTATTATTCCGAAGAAACTCAGACACGTGATCATTTTTCTGAAAAATTTTTTATAGGGTAGCTACTTGGTCACGTTATGTTATTATTAATAATGCTGCTTCTATATCCATTAATTTATGCCATGTAAGGATTCTGAGAAAATGTAAATTCCATATTTTAATTGAATTTGGTATGGTACTAAAATATGATTATTATGTCATGAATATAAAAAATCAATCTTGCCGGTTGAATTAAATTTTTACAAATGCGTTATCTGCACTCAAATATATCGTGGATACCTGAAAATCCACGCATCAAGAAGGAATTTCTTTTCTGTATAAAATAAATACAAATAATACAAAATTCGAAAAGTGAAAATACTTACAATTCAGTCCATAAGAAAGAAGTCCAATAAGGCGGTAATTTACGTTAAAAAGTTACAAAATTTTACTTATTTTTTTAAATTTTTTACGCTTAATCGAAATAGTATTCTCAATTTAAGTTTAATTCTATTAAGAGTTGCCTCTTTTTTAATTTTCTAATATAGCAGATAGTATTTTTCCATCAATTCCCTCCCTCTTTGATAGCATCATACATTTCGCTTATTCTTTCTTAATTGTAAAGGCATCTCTGCATTTAAATTTGCAGTTAATTTTGCATATGCTTTTATTATTTTTTAAATACATCTTTGTACAGCATTTATATACAAATTAGCAAATAAAGTATTCTACAAATAATAAGACATATTGGTAGTTAA
Organism: Rhizophagus irregularis; assembly: GCF_026210795.1. NCBI lineage: Eukaryota > Fungi > Glomeromycota > Glomeromycetes > Glomerales > Glomeraceae > Rhizophagus > Rhizophagus irregularis. Next base: position 621,290 of record NC_089436.1, on the reverse strand, counting down.
AATCAAGCTATTTTCATGTCAATGCTTATTTTTATTCTTTTTCTTTTTTTTGTTGATTCTTTTTTCCGCTCATTTTCTATTTATGTTTTAGTTACATCAATATTAATATAGCTTCGGGTGATTTTAATCATATGCATCTATTGATATCAATTCGCGAGTAATCTCATCGACATAACAAAGATTTTTTTGATTAAAAAGATAATTTGTTAAAGCTTCTTTCAGATTTCTTCCTCCGCGTATCATGCTATCATCTATGCGAGACCAAAAATAAATAATATCATGGTCTTCTAGCCAAAAGACTGAATCATCGTATGCAAACACGAGTTTGAAATCAGTAATGCCATACATTTTGGTGAAGAGGTAGATCTCGCCTTTAGTAAAGACATCTTTGTTTGTCTCTTCACGATATTGTTCTTTATCCTTCAATAATCTAATGAGTGATGCAAGATCATTGGTGTTCTGCATGCCATCACCGTTTTGCAATTCCTGCAACATGGTTTCGTTTTTTGTATTTCTGTTATTATTGCAAAAGTTCTGATTGGTAGCTCGGGTATCTGGGACGCTAGATGGAACCATGTATTCACTTCAACACAATTTCCGAACAGCCAGGGCTTTTGATTCTTTACCAAATTCCCATGATTGTCCCGAGGAAAGAGATGGTGATTCTCTAAATCGACTTCCTGTCGAAACTTTACTATTTGTTTTCTGGAACTCCTGTTTTCTACTAGCGACGCTCTGAACGAGACCTTCATGATTTCCTTGTCGTTTGATTTCCACGCCACATTTATTACTGTCGGCCATAGTTGTATCTTCATGTGCATTGGCTCTAAAATCATTATCCACTTCGCTAACTGTTTTAAATGTCGATACAGCCATTCTATCTGATAATCGAATAAAGTCTGCATTGGAGGTTCGCCAATGTTGATTGTATAAAGGAGGGTAAGAACATCCCATGGAGTGGCAATTGGGATCATCACTCCGTCTATTTCCATTCTCAAACAATTCGGTCTCCAACTTAGAATCCAAGGTTCCTTTTTTTTCTCTTCCTTTTTTTTCATTTCTCTGGAATATCATACAAAAATTTAATGTGATATTCTCTTAAAATACGGCATAATTTTTAGGCCATACCTGTAAGGTAGTAGGAACGTTTCGTATAAAATTTCCGATTCTCTGCTCTTTCTCCAAGTAACTCTATAGCTAATACTTATCAGATTTTTTTTTTTAAAAAAAAACTCATCCAGTAAGGAAATGACTTACCTCTTCTTTAATATTTATAGCAACTAGTTGTAACTGTTGTATTGGTTGTGTTTGAGACATGGTTCTGGTGCAACATAATGTAATGCGGAAAATATTATATAAGACATTTATGACATCATTGTGACTCATGGAGGCACGTCTGAAATGTGTGTCAGGTTGAGGACGTAGTGTGGCGCAGTAATTTCAAAAAGATTTAAGTTAAAGATTTTCTTTTCAATGTAAAGCTTTCAAATTTACACATTAAATGTATTTTCATCCGTTTTACAAAATTCACTTATAAATAGAAGGAGGTTTTGGAAGTAGATTTTGACTTTAGTATATAACAACCGATTTTATCGTCTTTGCTGATCATTTTCAAAATTGGATTTGTCGAAAGAACAGTTTTTGTTAAATAACTCGAAAATGGCCTTCTAAACCACCCGTATATGCTCTAAGTAAATTTGCAGAGTGGACAAAAATACATCTAATGCAGGAATTTAAAGGTTTTATTTTAAATAAAAAAAATTGCAATTTAATTTTTTTGGAAAAAATCACTGCGCCACACTGTACTATCAACCTGGCACACATTCCAGACATGCCTTATGGTGAGATGTACGTATTACTAATTTTGAGATAGCCCAATTCCAAAACTGAGTATAACCTGTTGACCGTTTTTATTTTAGCTAATCGAGATTGCCACTTCCAGTAAACGGAAAAGTAAGATAAAAAGCCATGATAGGCTCCACAAATCCAAAAAAAAAGAAATCATCAACACAACAAAAAGGGAAGATCGCTGAAATATCGGTTCAAACAACTTCTGATAACAATTATTTGGATAAACATTTTGCCAAACAATCACGTGACTTGAAATTTTATGATTTTCCAGCTTGTTGGAAAGATAACGTAATATATGAAATGCTTAAACATCAGTAATTCTTAGATTATCTTGGAATCCTTAAAGATCCAGTAATTTATAGAATCCTTAAAAACCTTTAGATGAATTATAAAGATCCTTAAGGATTCTATAAATTACCAGATCCTTAAGGATTCCTAAAAAAAAAGCCTTTAAGGAATTTTCACCATTATGACATTATTTTAAAATCAATATAAAATTCACATTTCTTTTTTTATTATAGGCTTTTAATGATATTTAACAATAAACATAAAAAAAAATCTCTCTGAACTTATATTTGATATATAAAAAGTTAGAAATGTTCACACTTCAGTGCAATAAGGTGGAAACCTTATTTCTTTTTTTGTTTAAAATTATTTAGTTATAGTTGTATGTTTTAATTATAAATTATAGATGACTTGGCATTCTTATACTGGTCAAAATCAATTCTATCAGGTACATATCAGGTACCTATATATCGGTAGCTAATCGGATAAATATTGGATATATTGGGTACCCAATAGCTAAGCTATTAGTCACTGATATTGTATATTGGGCATTGATCTATCTTACACATATCAGACATCCGATATGTAAATTTTAATACATAAGATTTTTATTTTGTACAATATACTGTATTATATATAATCCGTTTCAACTAAAATTTTTTATTTAAATTCATTTTTTAGATAACTTGCTTTTATAAATAATTTTTTAAGAAATTTTAAAAGTCCATTTAAATAATATTAATAGGGATTTTATTTAAGAAACTTTTAGATAGATTTTTGAGAAATTTTTTAAAAGTCTGTTTAAAAAAATTATTTTTTTAATTAAGGAAATCATTTAAAGCATTTTTGATAGAGAATTTTCTAAAGATTTGTTTGGAGAAATTATTTTTGAGAATTTTTTAACTAAAAGGACCATTTGGAATATTTTTTGATAAAGAATTTTCTAAGAGTTTGTTTAGAAAAATTATTTTTTGAGAATTTTTTAACTGAAGGTATTATTTAATAGAGAAATTTCTAAAAGTTCGTTTAAAGAAATTATTTCTTGTATTTTTTATTTAAGGGGATTATTTAGAGCATTTTAGAATTTTCTAAGAATTTGTTTAGAGAGATTGTTTTTGAGAATTTTTTAACTAAAGAAAACATTTAGAACATTTTTAATAGAGAATTTTCTAAGAGTTCATTTGGAAAATGGTTTTTTGAGAATTTTTTAACTAAAAGGATCATTTAGGACATTTTTTGATAGAGAATTTTAAGGGAATCGTTTAGGGCATTTTCAATAGAGAATTTTCTAAGGTTCGTTATTTTTAAGAATTTTTTAACCAAGGAATTGTTTGGAATATTTTTTGATAGAGAATTTTCTAAGAGTTTGTTTGGAAAAATTATTTTTAAAGAATTTTTTAATTAAAAGGATCATTTAGAGCATTTTTTTAATAGAGAAATTTCTAAGAGTTTGTTTAGAAAAATTATTTTTTGAATTTTTTAATTAAGAGAATCATTTAGGGCATTTTTTGAGAGAATTTTCTAAGGATTCGTAATTTGTTTGGAGAGATTATTTTTGAGAATTTTTTAACTAAACATATCCACCGATCTGTAAAATTGGCCTAAATTAAGATTTTTATAAAAATTTAGCTGTATAATAGGATTTACATTATACAAACTTAAATTAAATATGTGTTACATATTTAAACAGTTCAGAATTATCTAAAAATAAAAAAAAATTTTTAATTTATATTTTAAAATAATGATATTAAGCACTTTTTTACTCAATCACTTTTCAATCACTTTTCAGTCACTTTTTCGTTAAGTAAACCAAAAAAGTTTGCAGGTATATATAGCGGTTATTTCTTAAACAGTAAGTAAAAAAAAATATATTAATATTTGTTATTTATAGAAAAAAAATCTTTTTATTTATTTTAACTTTGGTTTTCTTTGCTTTTTTTTTTGTAAAAATATATGTAAAATAAAAGATATAAGAGTTTCAAAAAGTTTTTTCTTTTTTTGTTTAATAAACTAATTTTATACAACTTACTCATTACTTTTTATTATTGTTTTATTAGATTTATTTAATTAAAGTCCTTAAAAAGCAAATAAATTTTTTAAATAAGGTAAAAGAACTCTAAAAACTTTTTGAAAATAATTTTTTTGGTAAGAAATGTAATTTTAAAATATTTTTTATAACAGATTTTATGTGAATTATATAATCGTTAATTTCTCAATGTACATATATGCTAATTGAATAATTTTATATTTATTTGAAAGGTGTGAACTTGCTCTAGCTTAGGAATTAAACAACATTCAAGTTGAATCACTAGATGCGGAGATATTTACGATCAAAGCAAAAAATTGCAAATTAATGCATTGAACACATTTATTTAGCAACCAGTGATTATTTTTGTCTGATTTTGGATTCATTAGATAGATAGGTCTTGTTTTTTTCTTTCAAATGAATATAAATTCATCTGTTTATCTTACATATAGCCCAAGATATTCACAATTTTGTTACAAGAATTGTATTTTCCTTTTATAATTTTAATGTTACTTGTATGTATTAAAAAAAATTAAAATTCAAATAAGGGGCATGCCAGAAATCACGTGATTACCCTACCCACCATATGACTGAATTCTGATTGGCTAAAAAAATACATATAATATATAATATATTATATTAATATATATATATTATAATACAATTAGTTTGCTATCTAATAATCCAATTTACATAAACTTTTTTTTTGTTTTGTAGCCCCATTTATGCTTTATAAAATAAAAAAATCATTGAAATTGGACTACTAGTTGTGAAATAATTGCAAAAAAGCTTATTAATCGATAAATAAATTACTATATATTACATATATATTAGAATACAATTATTTCATTATCCAATAATTCAATTTGCATAAACTTTTTTTTTATTTTGTAGCTCTCTTTATACTCTATAAAACAAAAAATTTCATTGAAATTGGACTTTTAGATGGTGAGATAATTGCAAAAAAAGCTTCTTAATAAATAAATTATATATTATTTACTATAAAAAATATACTATTATCATAAAAGGTATATTGTGATATCTGATTGCAGGATCTGACCCCACCACCCACTAAATCACATAATTTCTGGCATGCCTCTAACTAATTGATTTTGCACATCAGATGATGTAAATCCATCATTGCCACATGACTTTTAACTTTGCATTCATTTGGTAAATCTATTTTGTAGATGTAGTACATAATTCCACAAATTGGTGCTGTTTGGAATATTTTTGATAGAGAATTTTCTAAGAGTTCATTTAGGAAAAATTAATTTTTAAATTTTTTAATTAAGGAAATCATTTAGGGCATTTTTTGATAAAGAATTTTCTAAGGATTTGTTTGGAGAGACTATTTTTGAAAAATTTTTAACCAAGAGATTGTTTGGAACATTTTTTGATAGAGAATTTTCTAAGAGTTTGTTTGAAAAAATTATTTTTTGAGAATTTTTTAACTGAAAGTATTATTTAATAGAAAAATTTCTAAGAGTTTGTTTAGGAAAATTATTTTTTGTATTTTTTAATTAAGGAAATCGCTTAAAGCATTTTTATTTTGAGAATTTTTTAACTAAAAGGATCGTTTGGAATATTTTTTGATAGAAAATTTTTAAGAATTTGTTTGAAAAAATTATTTTTTTAATTTTTTAATTATTTTTTTTTTTTTTAATGATTTATATATGCTTTATTGATATTAAGTTTATATACCATACAAACAAATTATTATGAGCTATATCCACCCAGAAGGATGTAATCATCAAAATACCAATAAAAATAAAAGTAAATAAAATTAGTAATACTGTTTATCACTTTATCTATATAAAAAAAATTTTTTTTTTTTTTCCCATTCCTTTTCCTTTCAGAATTGATGAATTTAAATTCAGAATAATGTTAGTTATGTTGTTATTAGATCTGCTATAACATTGTCAATAATATTTTTTGTCTTCTTATAAGCTTAACTATATCACCAGTTATTACTAATCAGTAAGCACATCTGAACATGAGTTTTTTTCTCCATTCTACTATAATACTTTGATAAAATAAAATTTTCATTCATTGAGTTTTCAGATTGTACTGAATCCAACTCAAATATAATATCATCCAGTACTACAGTTTGATCTTTCTGTGAAATTGGTAAATCATTCTTTTTTGAAGAATGTTTATCCTGTCTTGACTGTTTCTCTTGCTGGTAACAGAATTTTAAATAATGATCCATATATTTAGATTTATTTAATTTGTTTTTTCTTTCAATATTTCTATCCTTTTCCCATGTATTAGTAGCATTACATCTAACGTTACTAGAGAAACTAGGGGGTTTTGGCAAGTTGGCGAAATGCCGAAATAGCAAAACTTTGCCAAAACTATATGAAAGTCTTATTAAAAAGTTGGTGAAACTCTGGAGAAAAGTGAAACCTGATGAAACTTATTATAAATGCCAAAACTGCTGAAACCTTGCCGAAACTATAATAAAACTATAGTAAAATCTTGGAGAAACTAATCGTAGAATTTTGGAGAGGTTTAGGCAGGCAACCTTAATTACATCTTGGCAGTCAGATTAGTTCTTTAAAGTAAATAATAAAAGAATCCAGAAGTGAAGCCAGAAATAAAATGTTCTTTGATTCTGAAAATCCAAATAACTGTTTTGATACTTTAAAAGATTAGTGTTAACTTTAGCTTCCAAGTTCCAAAGCTAGTAAGCAAAAGTCAATAAATTTGTTGTTGTCATTTTGTGATCCTAGTATCTGTTTTAGTTTCTCCCTTATGGCTTTAGGTGTATTTTTTTCCATATTACTCCATTTTTGAATTATATGAATCACATCATCTTGCATTCTGTTTTTAATTATAGGCCATAGATCCTTATTGGCATCACATTCAATAAAATGATATATGTCTTCTTCTTTGTTATCATTATACATAGAATAAACAAAATCTTTGTATATATTTAGTTTTCGCTATATAAGAGTAGTACCTATAGGGAGAAGTTTAGCAAATAGTTTAATAATAAATATTAAATGCTAATGTTTTTTAACTGAAATACAATTAAACCTTTTATATCTATGAATTAAGTTCCAAGTTATGTTCCAGGCAATTGATATTTCATATCTATTGGTTTTTAGCATTGACCATTCTGCTACTATTCTGGTATTCATTAGAGTTTTGATAAATTTTCTTAAGTTGTATTCAATTGGAATCTGCTTAAAAATTGGAAAAAATCTAACTGTCCTATTGCTATAGTTAAACCTGTTGTTAAAGTAACATCTACTGTTACTTGTGTTCTTAGTTAAATCATCTACCATTTCATTCATAACATCTCCACTATATCCCTTAACTTTTACTAATACTAGATCCATCTTTTTTTCTTGTAAAAGAATATCTATCTTGAGTAATATTAAAGAATTAGACTGCTTCAATAATTTTCTGCCTGATTTATTTTATATATATAAAATTTTACTTTATAATAAAGTTGTTAATACTTTTTGTAAAAATAAAGAAAAAAATATTTTTTGCAATTTATAAATATTAAGTTATTTGAATATTTTTTTAAAAAATTTATTATTCTAATTTTTTACAGATTAATTTCCAAATATTTATCGTACTTTTCAAAATTATGCTACCTCCTATAGACTATCAAATAAAAAAAATATTAGATTATAGGACGATTACTGGATAAAAATCGGATAATATTATCCTATAATCGTTCTGTAATCATCCTGCAATCATAATTACTCAATCATCACAACGTATACAGAATTCTGAAAACTGCAATAAAATAATAATAATAATAATATAAATTATATAGAATATAACTAATTTGCACTCAGTGTAAAATCATTTAGATAATATCACCTATTAATTTTTATTATATAAATTTATTTAATGTAGGTGATATTATCTGGTTAATTTTTTTATTAGAAATAGATAACTTGATATTTTTTAACATCTTTAATATTCTTTAATAATTTTTTATATTTTTAATGTTTTTTAATATCCTTTAATATTTTAATATTTTTTTTTTCTTAATAGTCAAAGGAAATATCACATTTAATTTTTTATACAATATTATTATAATAAAATTTTTAATATAATATTGCCTTTAAATATAAAGTATATATATATAATTTAAAATTGACTAAAATTTATTAAACTTTTTTAAATTGCCAATTATTAAATTATAATTCTGAGCAAAATTTCTTAGTACTAATTAATTTTATAATGCCAACTTAAGTTTTATTAATTTTAAAAATTTTAATTAAAAATAATATTATATTTATATATATGAAAATTTCTAATTATCACCACAGTCCACAGGTGATATCACTGATATAAATAAATCATATAATCATGCTGCAATAATTGCAGTATCGCAGTAAATTTTATTTTTTATTAATAAATTAAAATTCTAATAACTATCTAAATACAATATTAATTTCTTTCACTAAAAATCTTACTTTTACAATTATGTAAATCATGACCTAAATTTTCACATCTCTTACATTTTCTTTGTTTCTTATTATTTCCATTATTATTATTTTCTGAAATATGTTATAATTCCAAATTAATAGTTATTTTTTGCTTTTTCACTCAGATATTGATTTGGAGGACGTCCATACCTTCTTGAAGTTACTGGATTAGAACAAATAATATTAGATTCATTATTTCTTTACTATTCTTTTTATAGAGTAATTCTTGCTTTTTTTCATCTATAAACATTTGAAATTTCAATAAATATTTCATTTTATACATTTTTAATTATGAGTTGGAGTAAAGTTTGTAATTGTCATAATTATCTTTACAGAAACTCTTCTTATGATCATCATAATCTGTATTATAATAATGTAAAAAGCAATAAAGTATTAGTGATATATAACAAAGAAATCCATACAATAATCATACCCTAATCCAGGACTTTGCTTACTTACAAGATAGGTCACCCCCAGGCTTAAGGTAAAAATCATATATAAAATTCTTTACAGATCCTACTATAAAAGGAAATTTTATGTTACATTGTTATGATTTTTTTCCTTTTTAGCTAATTAACCAATAGAATTTAAGAAAAAAGTAAGGTAAAAACTATTAATAAAGGGCGAATTTTCTACAGTAATCTTTATTATAAGTAAGCGGGGTTCTCATAATCCACATCCTAATCCTTACCCTAATCTTTACCAGGGGACTCGCTTACTTATAAGATAGGTCACCCCCTCCAGGCCTAAGTAAAAATCATATATAAAATTCTTTGCAGATCCTACTATAAAAGGAAATTTTATGTTACATTGTTATGATTTTTTTCCTTTTTAACTAATTAACCAATAGAATTTAAGAAAAAAGTAAGGTAAAAACTATTAGTAAAAGACTAATTTTCTACAGCGACCTTTATTATAAGTAAGTGGGATCTTTTTTTACCCTAATCAATACCTTAATTCACGTCCTAATCCTTACCTTAATTTTTACCCTAATCCATATCCTAATCCTTATCTTAATCATTACCCTAATCCACACCTTAATCTTTACCCTAATTTTTATTCTAATCCACACTCTAATCCTTATCCTAATTCATACCATAAGTTCTTCATTTAATTTTATGCTTATTTTGCTTTATTGTTAAACTTTTCATTTCATTTGGACTTAAATGATATTCAACTCTTGCTTTTTTATAGAAAAATTCTTCTTGCAAAGCATATCATTTCAGATAACCTTCTAGTTCTTCCCATTTCTGAAACTTTGCACCTAAAATCAACATAATACGAAGTTCATTTTTCTTATCACTAAAAGTGAAATTTTCATTAACATATTCACAACAATCCATTATTAAAATGTGTAATGAAAAAAAAGGAGGTAAGTTGACGAAAAAGAAAAAAAATTAAAAAAGGCAATTCGTGAGAAAAAAAGTTTATTAATAGTTTAATCAAATAATATCATAATAATAATTCACATGATCAGGTAAAATCACCTGTGGTGATGGCTAGTTTTTTTCTTTATATATAATATTTTTTTAGTATATATTTTATTATTTATAGAGTTTTTAAAAATATTTTTATAACTTTTAAATATTAAAAATTTTAATTTAATAAATTTAATCAGTTTAATAAATATTGTCAATTATTTTATAATAAATTGTAAACTGAAAAAAAAAATTTTTATCCTAATTTGTTTTTTTATTTTATTTTATATATTTAATATATATCTTTTATTTTATTAATATAATTTTAGTTATAACAGTTATAGAAAAATACCACATATTTATTAAATAAATGATTTACTTAATTTACTTAATATCAATCACAAAAAGCCTGATCAGGTTAAATTGTTAAAATATAGTAATCTTAACAATTCTGATTAATATACATAAGTTTCAAAAATATATACTTAGATTTAAATAGTCACTAATGTTTAGTATTACATTAATGTTTATTTAAATTTTTTTACATAAACTACCAAATTATATCATCAAATCCTAGTTATTTTATAATATTGATAATAGCTATTAAACCAATACTAAAATATGACTGCATAATTTTCTAGTAGCTAATATATTATTTTTGTAGCAAATTACTGCTATTTGAATTCTTTTACCAATTGAATGCAAATTAGTAAAAAGTAAATTGATACCATTCCAAAATTCTAACAATTTGTCAATAATTGGACTAAGATAATGATTTATTTTGTGTAATTTTAACTTTTCTGGTTCTAGAAGAAGTTCAAATATAGTATGTTTTCTTGTTTAAATATAATTTCACAAAAAAGATTATATATAGCTGTAAGTTAACAAATTAAATGGTTAGAACTAGTCTAAATTAATCATGATCTTAAGATTAGAATTAGTTGTTTTATTTGTAAAAATCAAGTATCCAGATTGTTTAGAAAAAATATAAATATTTTTTATATTTTTTTATTATATTAGATTTGTTATATTAATCCAATTTGATCATTTTTAAAGTAATTTACAAAATCTGAATACTGATATATTGATATTATTTAGGTTTTTAGAGATAGTATTAGAAATAATATTTTAAATTTTTTGGCAAATCTGTTAACAATCAGGATCTTATTTATTAATTTTACTTTATAAGCTTATTTTTTGCTATACTTTAGATAATTTAAAAACTCCATATAAATATATCTGAACTCTATATTTTGATTTTATGTTAAAATTTCTAAAACATTATATATAGTATTATAATCTGAATATACTATATATTTCTTTTTTTATTTAACGATTTTTTAAATTTTTTTTGCTAAGATGATATAGAAAATTTTTCAAATCACCATTTATCAGCATCTAATAAAACCATTTTAAAAAATCCAATAAGTGAATTGATAGCAACATCTGAAAGATGAAATTTCACCTGGTATTTAAATATCCATAAAAGTATCTACAAATCATTGAAGTCAATATTTGTATCAAGATTTTAAGATCTGATTTATAATTATAATTATTAAAATTAGAAACTGTAAATTGTTTGATTGCAATTCATCTTCACTTAAACCACAGTTATCATTTTCAGATACCTTAGAAGTCCTATTATTATCTTTATCAAGGATTTATTACTATCACTTTCTGTTAAAGACCTGTTAGTTAAAGAACTATTATTATCATTATTATCAAGAATCTTATTGGTATGCTTTCATCTTTCTGGTTTCTTTGGCATCAATTCATTATTAGTTAAAAGTGATTTATTATTATCATTATTATCTGATAAATATTCTACCACTCTAATTCTTCTTTTTCCTTTTTTATTGAAAGATTCTACATTATATGATTTATTTCTGGTACTTTTTAGTTGAGAAGAATTCTGAAATCCAGTAGTAATTGTTTGAAATCTGTCAACTTCTTCTGAATGTTCTGGGATTCACTAACTTACTACTACCATAACACAACAAACAATTGCATTCAATAAAATTTCTAGTTTTAGATGCACTTTTGAACAATCTTTATTAATGCAATTTTTCTTTGATCTTGTCATCTTCAATCTGTCAATTTGTAATCAAAATTTTCTCAAAATATACCAATCAGCTTATTCACAATTAATTATTTAAAATATATCAATCAGTTGATTTGCAAGAGAATTTGATTAATTGACTTTGTGATAATTCATTATTAATAATTGTATACATCAAAATTGAATTGTGCAAATATTATTATAATTAGATAAATTGAACTATTTTATTTTAATCAGTTAATAAAAAAGAATAAAGATTGCAACAATTGATACAATTTGCTTTTAAATATGTCAATTGATTTATTTATTAGAGTTTAAAATTTAAATGCACCTGTATTTGAAGATTAAACCTTTCTGTTATAGTAAGTAAAGTTGTAGAGGAGGCAAAAATACATATATAACGTGAGTTTATTTATAAGTGTATAAGGTATAATCTATCAATAGTAAATTAATCCTGAAGATGCACATATTTCCATATTATTAACACCTCATCAATATCGTAATGCTAATATTTTATTATAATAAACGTATTGAAATAAAGCATGCTATGAATTGCACAGTTAATTTAATCATCATTCTCATGCAAAAATGAACTCCGAATTTTGGCAAATGCTGTCAATACACTTCGTCGTCCATTTGGCTCTGCGAGATCGAAACCAGCTCTCAAATCATTATTAGCCGGCCATCTTTGAATCTTAACTGACTGTCGTTGTGGTAGGCCTTTATCAAGCTCCATTAGATACCTTGCAGGAATCTCAGCTTTATAAAAAGTAACGTACGTAGAAATTACACGAACTACCCATAACATCTGATCTGCATATTTCCGTTTGCCAAGGGAACGTATATTCTCACTAACACAAGAACTTCCGCAGAGATTTGCGTTTCCCCAAATCCAGTACTTGGTCCAACATTTTTTACCTTCGATGATGAACGACATAATGGTAAACCTATTACTATGATAGAAATATCGCCAAATGAAAACTACTTTATTCATTTAACCCAAAAAATATAGTTTATTCTTTTTTTTTTGGTTTGGGTCATTTTCAAGTGTTTATCCTGTAAAAAAGATTGTTTGAGTCAACAAAAATAATACCTGTAAAATAGTAAACATCAATAACAGACCTCTACTACAAGGATAGAAAATTATTCGATATTATCGTCTTCCATATTTATTACAAATTCAGAGTCCGATGATACGTAAGGATCATCTTCAATGTATAATTTGCATAGTGGGTGATTGCTAGAGTTTGGAAATTGCAATTTTAGGAATCATTGTATTTATTTATCAAAAACAGAAGTTGAAGAAAGTAGAAGCTACCCGATGCTAAAGGGCAAGTCATTCAGCTCAACGATACGAAGCAGATCATCTACAAGTGTATCTGTAAATTTCTCGGTTGTGCCTGTTAACTGAACACCATTCGTGACAAATTTATGCAATTTCTTAAAGAATGTTCGAACTTCTACATCCGTAAGTCCGGCGACATTTGCAACGCGGAATCTTAAATTTGAAAGCATTTCACCATTGATATTAGGTTGAATATACGTGTCTGGAATGGTAACTGGAAAAATACTTAATTATGAATATTAGTGTCACTGAGAGGATTACTGGTACAATATCACTCATACCTTCAACATCAGGAATAACAGCATTCTCGGCTGGGGCTTCACAAAAGTTCACTCTTAATGCCTCCATATCTTAGAGATGCCGAAGAGGGCAGGTCCTCCATGCCATAACTAAAACTAAAAGTGGAATTAAGCCCAAGGTCACGAATGGCGCTTGCAAGATCCGAAACTTGACTGGCAATACGTTCTTACCGTCGTTTAGGTGCAGAAGAGCTTTCACTTTCACTTTCGAATTTTTTTCGTTTCTGAGAGGCTATTTGTGTGGCCTGTTTCCGTGAAGTTTTTTGTGCAGTCTCTCCCGGAGAACCCTCGCTCTCACTTTCATTTTTTCGTTTCTTTGTGTGATTTTTGCTAGAGAACTCTCACTTGTACTTTCGACATTTTTGTGGTACTTTTTTGGATGACTCTCACTTCCGACATTTTTTTGTTTCTTCTGTTTTTTTTTCTTTTTTCGAAGACATCCCGTAACACAGTGTGACAAAAAATAGAAGCTATCGTGAGAAACGAGAGAAAGTAATCCTTTCATACTCATGATTTCATTGATTTGAAATTATACTAGTTCGCGTTCGCGTTTGTATTACATAAAATGTGTCATCTACGTATCTTGCCTAATACGGAAAAACAATGCCAGCCGTATCTTTGGCCTGAAATGGTGTCTACAACACGCTCTCGCAAAGCCAGAGATAGTATGTCGTACACGTGTAAGAAAGATACATTTGCGCCTTTTACACTACTACTATCAGATTGGCAGAACAGGACCAAAATTCCGAATATGCATCTCTGCAGTCCAACTGTAAGATACTTATGGCTGGAGTTCGTTGAAACGGAAGCCGGGTTTAAGAGGAGTAAAGGACCCTAATGCGTATCTGTTCTGTTGAATTCTGTGTTTATGGCTAGAGTTCGTTGAAATGGAAGCCGGGTATAAAAGGACCCTAAGGCACGCACGAGCAGTTGTATATTCTGGGCGTAGATGTCTATATCTAATAAGATGGTTTGTAGTAAATAGTGTCTCAAAGCTGTGATGATTTCAAAATTTCCTTTTTTCATTGATGTAGCTTTGATTTACATGCTTATCATCTAAACTTATTCCTGTGTACTGATGCCTATATGTTCGCGGAGCAAATACGCGTACAAATTGACTTCAACGAACTCCTTGAAGTTGGAGATCCTTAGAAAAATTGCTCTAATTTGTCTTTGTCTTTTCGCAATTGTTACGCAACATGGTACTGTAAGGTTTCAGAGTGGTTAATTTGCGGAGTTCGCAGTATTTCAAGCAATCTAGAAGAAAAGGTTGATTATTTTTGTCTATAAGAAACGGGTTTCGTATTTCGCTTATTTCATTTCTAATTTTATTATTTTTTTTTTTACAGAATATCGGAGTAGATTATATCATAATAAAGAGATTACGCGGATCCTAGGCCATGTAATGAGAGTCCCTGCGTCATATTATTTCTCTAATATTAATGCTTTGCTATCAGATTTCCGAAATGAACTAAACGACAATTCCCACCCACATATTCCTTCCCTATAGATAATATATTTCCGCAACTATATCTACACTTCATTTCTATAACATTCCCTCTCACATAGACCATATAGAAAATTTTAGCTAAGTTACGCAAGAGAACTTTTCCGGATTTTGGACCAGCTTAGTATCTCTTTTTGATTAGCTTTCATTGCGAGACCTTCTGTATCGCTGGCTCTTTGATATAAGTGAATGATATTTTCCTTACCCGAGGTAAGCGAAATTTCTGGGGGGGTCGAGAGGCAATGCGCATGTGGAGTTATAATCCTGAATAGATGAAGGAGTACCGGATTCATTAAAGTTACGAGAAATTTCTTGAATTAATCCCTGTCCATTTTTTGCACTCACGGGTTTTTCAGAAAAGATATTACCAGAAGTAACTGTATCAGATATTTTTTGTAATGATACTTGATCTTGCCCTGCTTTACTAAGTTTCTTTTCCTTATTTCGTTTCCTAATCTCGTCGCTAATACTTTTCTTATGGACCTCATCCAAGAAACATCCTTCTCCATTTCCTCTGATGTCTTGGTGTCGACATTATTGTGCTGGTCTGTTTGCTTTAGCGAACCTGATATATCAATAGCTGATACCTCCGATATCACTTCCTGATCATTCTGTGGTTGTCCATCCACTACCGCTCAGTGGTACGCTGTCTCAATATTTCAAGCTCTGATGACATGATCTACACTGTTTAAGCTGTTTAAGCACTGACATATTGATCATTTTGCCGATCATTTTCCGATGTTGTTACATTAGAAGAGGTGTCTATTTTTTATATTAATGGAAACTTTTACATAAAAATTCTACAGATCATTTAATCACAAGCTAACATATTCCAAAAATGTGATATATTTTTTTTGCAAAAATCGAAACATTATTGAGAATTTACTGATATAAATAGTGATTTAGCATTATTTATTAAATTTCATATCATTAATTTCGCAGCAATAATTTATTAAATTTCGTAATTTTGTAACGCAATTTAGAAATTCAATGACATTAAATTCAATAAATTTTGTGTATATTAATTTGTGACATTAATTTATTAAATTTATTGTACAACTTATTAATAATTAACCTGTATTATGGAACAGATTACTTTATTATTTTTACAATTTTACTATAGATTATATATAATATAGGAAATATTTATGCAAAGTTTCAAGTTTCGGACATGCGTATTCACCTTCACCCACCAATTTTTATCCGATGACCCCAAATCATCACATATATACTAGGAAACGGAAACCGTTGTAAGTCCAGAGCGAAAGATTTTGTACAAAAATCCAAATATCTTTAAAAATTCAATTTGTACAAAAAATCTGGCATCCTTAAAAAAAATAAAAAATGAAACGTTAGAAACATTTCTTTAAAGTTAAACAAATAAGAAAAGCCCCTCTTCACAATTTACCTTTAAAAGTCCAGCATATACAAAAAACCCGCATTCCTAGATAAAAAAAATAAAAATGAAACGTTATTAAAAATGTTTCTTTAAAGCAAAACAAATAAAAAACAACTTACCAGTCAAGAAATCTAGAAACCCTAGGATAAAAGTAAGAAATGAAACATTAGAAATGTTTCTTTAAAGTCAAACAAATAAGAAAAGCCAAATTACCTTTAAAAATCTGGCGTGTACAAAAATCCCGTGTCTCTAGAAATAATAATAAGTGAAACGTTAGAAACGTTTCTTTAAAGCAAAACAAATAAAAAAACAACTTACCAGTCCAGTATATACAAGAAATCCAGAAACCCTAGAAAAAGAATAAGAAATAAATCAAAAACATTCCTTTGAAGTCAATTAAAAAAAAATATACTCACTAGACGAAACCAAACAAAAAAAGTGATTATCAGGTAATCATGTTTATCATAAACTTATTATGATTATTACACTTGTTTATTTTTGAAGTAGCACGAAATTTCAATGACACAATCTGTGCAGACTAATCAGAAATGACAAACAGACATCGCCACGTGATCCAATATGTCATTAAGGTTCATAAATATATATAGTCCTTCGCTTCGCTCTGGACAATAACATATATACTTTTATTGATGTAATTTTAATATATCTTGTTATATTAAATAATATTTTACCAAGTTATTTGTTATTTTTAATAAATTGAAAGTCTGTTTAAGTACTGTATTCAAAATTAAAAGATTCATGGCAACACGAGGTCAGAGAAAATTTGCCAAGAAAAAATTTTTATTAATACAGTACATGCAAAAAAGAAATACAAAGCTCAGGACTTTGCTACTAGTTTTAGACATAGTGCTTAAAGATGGTCTTATCAGCTCAGGACTTATGGTCTTTTTGGTCTTAAGACCAAAAAGACTGGACCAAAAAGACTGCAAACTCTTATGGCCCTAAATGGTCTTTACAAATAGCAATAAGACCGCCAGTCTTTTTAGGACTGCAGTCTTTAAAAGACTATAAAATATTTTATTATTATCATAATAATTTATTATTATTTATTTTAATTTTATTGTAAAATATTAGTTAGATAGTAATTATTAATTATATTTAATATATGTCTTTATTAATAATTTTAATATATTGATGTACAACTGAATTTGTTATAAACTAACTAATATTGTTCATTTTATATCTAAACCAATAAAGTATACATTCAAAATTTGATTTTTTCTTATTCTGACCATGATTTTAAGCATAAGCATGCTCATGTTGTATCTGGATGCAATCTATTTCATGTTCAAGTTATCTGTTTTCCAGCAACTGAGAAAAACTGCTCACAGGAAACAGATGTTAACATTATGAACAAATAGTCTTTTACCATTTTGGACAATTTTGGGTACTCAATTGCATAAATCCTTTACCATTCCATTGGCATTACTTCATTACTAGAAGAATTAGAATTAAAATAATTATCTAATTCATTTGTACTAATAAATTGCTGCTGATTTTGAATAGGTATAAAAAGATTCTAAAAATAATTTTGTGTTTCTGATGTTATCATGTTATTAAGTTAAAATTGTAAATTTTTTATAATTTTATTTTCAGAATACTGGTAAAAAAATGATCTATTTTACACATATCTTACATATTAAATACTCAAAATGTAAAATATGTGTAAGATATATGTAGGATAGATCATTTTTTTACTAGTGGAAGCAATAGGTATAAATAATTCTTCATAATAATCAGCTATTATAACTTTAATTAGTTGAAGTATACTTTCTTAAGACATATTTTTATAAGTTTTTTTTTGTAATGTAAGTTAAAGAATGCTGGAATATAAAGCAAATTATTAATTTGTTCAAAGTAATTAGGGTGCTATCAGATATTACCTAATATTTTAGGGGGAGGGAGGGTAACTAAAGATCTTAGGTTACATACAATACTATATAAGGAATTATATATATAACATATCTTACCTAGGGAAGAGGGAGTAAGTTCTTATATTAAAGTGATATTAGGTAATATTTGACAGTGCCCTTATATCTAACTGTTTTAAATTTTTATATATTATTTATCTTAATATTATTTTATAATATATTCTTTTAATACTAATTAAAAATTAAAGATAAACTTATATAATAAGGTAAAATTTGGCAAAAAAATATACACTTTTTCATTACTATTAATATACATAGAAATATTTTTAAAAAAATAAAAAACTACATTATTAAATATTACTTTTTAAATTACAAAATTAGTATAAATAGTAGAAAACCAATTTTTTTATTAAAATTTTATATTTATATCTTTTAAAATAAATTCAAGATGGCAATAATAAATTTTTAAAAATTTTTAATATAAGAAATATAATCTTAATTATAATTATTTAGAGTTCTGACACAATACTTAGTGATGATTAGTCAGTTTTTCAATTTTAAATGATCCTATTCAGTTTTTGAAAAAGTTATAAAAAATGTATTCTTAAATTTTTAGGATGTGTGCAACAAATACTATAGTTAAGACTAATAAATGCTAAAATTTGACTTTTATACTTTTTTTTTAAAAATTAGCAAAGGTAAAATTAACCAAAGACTGAAAAAAACAACAAATACTAGTTTTAGTAAAATAAAAACATTCAAAAACCTCCCTAATTCTATATTGAATGGTTAGATTAAGACTAAAATTTATCACTTTTTTATACCATAAAAAATTGTAAACATAGCATTATTACTTTTCTGAAAATTTTTTAAAGACTATCAAAACTGATCAAAAATCACAAGACTAACTGATCATTTTGAATAATACTATAAAGGTATAGTAAACTTTTTTGAAAACTTTACTAGATATCAGATATATATTGGTCAAATATTAAAATATTAGTAATATGTCAATTACCTAATAATTATATACCTGATAATCCATATATTATATTCTGATATTTTAGGATTAATAATCCTGATATGATTTTTATAAATAATACAAATAGTTACACATAAATTATATATAAATTACATATCAGTTTATAAATAACTTTTTATATTTATATTATATTTCATCTTCTATTTTTATTCAATATCTCATTTTTGAAGAATATTATATAATAAATCAATTTAAAAGGTTTAAAAAAAATCAAAATTTAAGAATTTTAATGATATTAGTATTATTTGTATTTTACAATTAAATATAAGTAAGGATTAATAATATTATAATATTAATATAATTGATATGTACAAATGTAGTTAGATTATTATACTTGCAAATTTAATCATTTCAAACTCATTAAATTCAAGTTGAATTTGAATTTAAATTTGTATTGATGGAATTGTTAATTTTTATTAGATTTAACTTAATTAAATATAATCTAATTTTATAATTAGAAATAAATGAATTAAATGATTAATAAATTTATAATATTTAGTTAAAATAAATTAGTTTGTGAATTCAAATTGAATTTAAATTGAACTCAAATTTGACATAATTGAATTTATTTGATATTTTAGATAATAACTTTTTATTTGTAATTATCTGATATAAATATATTTGCAAGAGCATCTTAATCTTATTGCTTGCATTAGTTGCATATATTATTTTTAATTTTTAAATAAAAAAGAAATTTATGTTTGCAGATATCTTAAATATATTACTTGTATATATTATTTTAAATGTTTAACTAAAATAAATAGAATTTCAAATTAGAAAAAATATTTATAAAGGAAATATATATCTTTTTTTTTTAAAAAAAATCATTTATTAATAACCTTTTTTAAAAAAATAATTTGTATTTAAAAAATTTAATCATAAATGGTTCTGTATAGCAACCAATTACTTGATAAGACAAAGAAGGTAAACTTTTTTAAATGTCTTCTTTCTTTTATGTTACTTATATTATTCTTTTATCTAATAATTTAATAAATAACAATAATGTCACTGGTAAAAAAATGATTTATCCTACACATATCTTACACATATTGGGTACTCAAAATGTAGAAAATCATACACAAATAATACACATATCATACACATATCGGGTACTAATATATATATCATACATATATCAGGTACCTGATAGGTATACTATATATATAAGTATTCGTATGTATATGATATGTGTATTATTTGCTAATTTTCTACATTTAGCATCTGATATATGTAAGATATGTGTAGAATAGTGTGAGATAGAATTTTTTCATTTTTTTACCAGTGTGTAAAGATATAATAATGAGCATTACTATATATGCCACCCAAATTATTTTGGACTGCCGTAATTATAAGTAAAATCCCAAATTCAATTATGGCATCCCAAATTATTTTGGCACTTTACATAGTAAATTATATATAAACCGAATGAATTATGGCATCCCAAAATAATTTGGGCAGCATGTATAAGTATTACCATATAGGGATTGAAATCGATTCCCATTATTAGAATCAATTCTAAAATCAATTTAATCACGATTAATCATTTCGCAAATACTGATTTTTTTTATACTATTTATAATAGGGGTGTTTAAACACATATCACGTGATTACAAATTAACTGTGATTAACAAATAAATTTCCTTTTTGGAAATTTGTACAACCTTGTGCGATAGCAATTTGAATTTTATTGGGAGATAAAATTTCCTTTTTAGGAAGTTTGTGTTCTATCACGTGATTCGCGGCTGGAATTATGAATTTGGCTAAAATTAAGGGATCCGCCCTTGTAAACTATTATGAACAAATAATAATTTATGGTCATTAATTAACGAAACTGAGTAGATTTGATTTTTATTCGAGATTTGATTTAAAATCGATTCTTATCAATTTTCAATAGTTTTGATTTTAATCGAATCTTTTCTGATTTCTATTACCATAATATAGATGGTAGAAGCAAAGTCATCTTTAGGGAGATAACTGCAAGGTGACTTTACCAGAATCTACAATTTTATTGCTTTACTAGACAGTATGAGCAATGATTCTGAAATTTAGTTTGGAATTTCAATATTAATAAAGCAATAATAAAATAAAGAAAATAAAAAAAATGTATTAACTGTGTTGATATTTTTAGGATTTTATTGAATGGAAGAATATAAATTTTAAAAGTTGTTTATTTCAGGGGTATTTTTTCAAATTTTCTTATCCTACATATATGCCAAAGCATCATTTCAGATTTTTCAGAGCAGTTTTTCAGGATTCTAAACATCTTTCATTTAATTCAGTAAATATATAATTATAGTTAAATTTTTAACCTATAATAACTCAGCTAATACCAGTGCTAGAAATGCAATTTTACTGTCATTAGATTCCTTTCATTAAAATGATATAAATTCATTAAAATCCAATAAGTAGATTATTTAAAAACAGGGGATGTGTAGGATAGAAAATTTGAAAAAATGCCCCTGAAATAATTAACTTTTGAAAATTTTATATGACCAATAAGCAACTTTTACAGCTAGCCTATATATATATTATTCGGGATCCTAGTTCTTCTTCCAAGAATGTTTGCATTTCTTTGCATTTTACAATCTTTTACTTGGTTATAAAGGCACTGCATTGATAGTGTCAATTTTGCTTTTATTCTGCTACTTGACTGTTTGTTACTTTCTGGCATCATTTTTTCTGGCATCATTGATTTTTTCCTGCATCAAATTGATATATTTTCTATTTTTCCTTTTTGTCTCTGTCTTTTCTTTGGTTCATTGAAACATTGAATTCACAGTTGTCAGGATACATAATGTGTCATAGCGTTCCCAGTGTTGGCTTTTTGCTGAACAAAAGGACATTGGGCAGTATTATTGAGTCAACCGCAAATTTACGTAGCTGCTGTAACTTATGATCATGATAGTAAAACTATTGCGATGGGTATAAGCATCATTGAAATTTTATATTTTGTAAATATTTACTTATTTATTTTATTTATTTCCAATATATCTTAGTTATTACATCTTTTTTGAACCCATTTATATGTATGTGTATTGAGTCAAGAAATCGGTAACTACCATTCATTTAATGTCATCCTCGGTTCACAAATTTTTTTGATTCCACATCCCGATGTAGCCAAACAAATAAATATATTATACTCAACGTGTTAAGAACATAACTCCCAGCGCATATAGGCGCAGTTGAAATAGTATAATAACAGCTTATATTACTTTATAATACTATAATACTATGTTTTATAGATCATGTCATCATCCGTTGGCTTTTATGATTTTTCGTGAACATTGATTTTTTTATCAATTTGATCAATTTGACTAATATTATTTATTAGAGTGTGACGTATAAAATTTATCGGCTATTTACTACGTAAATCAAAGATAAATGTAAAGGTTAAAAACATCTACAAACTATCTAGTGAGCGAGATAAAATAGGCTATGTAATAATAATTATGATCAGTGCCGAAGCTGTGACACTAGTCTTTTTGAAAGGATAATATGACTGACATATGTGACAAATTTC
The DNA here is from genome assembly GCF_026210795.1 of Rhizophagus irregularis. Classification (NCBI taxonomy): domain Eukaryota; kingdom Fungi; phylum Glomeromycota; class Glomeromycetes; order Glomerales; family Glomeraceae; genus Rhizophagus; species Rhizophagus irregularis. Next base: position 598,190 of record NC_089436.1, on the reverse strand, counting down.
TGTAGTGGAACACAGAACAGCCCAAGGCTTAGCATCACGTGATTAATATCGCTAACCAAAAAAATTCTTTCTAGAAGTTTTAAGCGTTTAAAATAAATGTGGCTAAATTTTATTTCTGCAAAGCACAATATGTCATGCACTTTATTCTATGCGAAACATCAAATTTTGAAATATATTTATTTGTGGGGAAGGCTATAGTGACACGTCCTTTCGCTTTCGTATTTCTTTATGAAAAATCTTACGAGTTTGGTAGTTTGAAAAATCAGATTCGACGATCGTCATATGTCAATTGTCAATTCACTTATCGTAATTATTAAAACCTAATTATTTATATGTAAATATATTGTGTATCAGAAGGATTGTGCCACGATGAACAAGGGTGTTAGATATTTAGATATTCCGAGTACAACATTTCACAAAAAACCTGACAAATGTATAAATTTATTTTCCTCCCTCATTTGAAAAAAAATTTTTTTATTTATTTCCTTTTTTTTTAAAAAAAAAATTTTTACGCAAGAAATTAATTAATTAAGCAATGGAGAATACAACCAATTTATTAAAACAAGTTATAGAAGAGGGACACGTAAAATTTCATGCGTATGATGAATTTTCAGATATAGAAGTAATTGAGAGAGGATCATTAGGAGCTGTATATAAAGCAACGTGGAATGATCATGGAATGATTGTTGCATTAAAAAGTAAATTCATCAAAAAAGAAGGAAATAGTAAAACTGATACGCAACTCTTAGATAAATTTATCAATGATGTAGGTATATCATCTTTTTTTATTTGTTAATAAATTTATACCAATATACTTATTGTTTTTTTTTAATTTAGATGAAATTGCATAAGAAAGTTGATTATCATCCTAATATATTACAATTTTATGGAATTAGTCAAGGTATTAAAGTTTGAAGTTGTAATTATTTCGATAGCCCTACGATATTTCTACTAATATATTTAATTAACCCCTCCTTTTTTAAATACGTTTGAACGTAACAATAGAACCAAACCTTAATAAATATTTATTAATGATGGATTATGCAGATGGTGGAACACTTGGTCATTATTTAAGTAAAAATTTTACATCATTATCATGGACTGATAAATTAAATTTTGCAAAACAGTTAGCAAGTGGTGTAGCATGTTTACATAAAGAGAAAATAATTCATCGAGATTTGGTAAGAATAAGTTTTAAATACTTTTATTCTATTTATTTATTTTCTCACAATTTAAAAACAAATTTCTTATAGAATTCTAGTAATATATTAATAAGAGAAGGTGTAATTAAAATAAGTAATTTTGGATCTTCAAGACAATTAAGTGAAACGTCCAAATCATCATCAGATTTAAAAGGATATATAATGTACATTGAACCACGAAGTTTGAAAAATTCCCAATATAGAAGAAACGATAAATCAGATGTATATAGTGTTGGGGTTTTATTATGGGAATTATCGAGTGGTAGACCACCATTTAAATCGACTTCTTCTTCAACATCATTAACTCAATTAGAACTTGCTAATAAAATATCAAACGGACAAAGAGAACGTCCTATTAAAGGAACACCACAAGCTTATATTGATATTTATTCTCAATGTTGGGATGGCGTTCCAAATCAGCGTCCTAATATCTTTCAAGTATTAGAAAAGCTTAACGGGATTACTCTTGAGAATACACGAGAGAAAAGTCTTGGGAAATCTATTTCCGAAAAGAAGATTAAAAGTAATGATAGCACAACACAAAAGAGGAGAATCACTGATAGGAAGAGTATTTCATCTATTTCGGACATTTCATCAGATTTATTAAATACGATGAATCAAAAAAGTAATCATTCAGTAAGGAGGAGCATACACTCGATATCCATATCAAATCTCAATTACGACTTCAACAGCAATTCTTCCCCACTAAAAAGTCCGAAATTGCCTAATTCTCGTCGTAGTTCAACTAATTCAATTAATTCACCTCCAACTTCTCCCACAACATTGACACAAAATAAAAAAATAATTGCAAATACAGATAAAGCATTCTTTGAGGAAATATTAAAATTCTTTGAAGAAATATTAGAAATAAGTGGAGATACAAATACAATGATACAAAGTTTAAAAGAATATTTACATAATCGTATGAGAGAACACAAATCAACATTTAAGTCGTTACGAAGACATCGTGATGACTTAAGATTTTCTTGTTTAATTGGATTTTTCTTTGAAAATGCTATTGGTACAGCACAAGATAAACAAGAAGCTTTCAATCATTATAAGAAATCATCGGATTCAAATGATTCCATTGGCCAATATTTTTTAGGCAGATGTTATTATTGGGGTTATGGTATTAAACAAGATAGGAAGAAAGCATATGAATTACTTAAAAAAAGTAGTGATAGTGGTAATAGTAGAGGACAATGGATGTTAGGATATTGCTATGAAAGAGGTTATGGTACTACCAAAAATCTTCAAAGTGCCTTTGATCAATTTTTAGCTAGTGCTGAAGCTGGTAATGTTACTTCTCAAATGGATTTAGGTAGATGTTATGAAGATGGCATTGGTATTAAAAAGAATATTCCTAAAGCTATAGAATGTTATGAAAAAGCTTCTAAAGGTGGTCTCGCTCTTGCTCAAAAAAAATTGGATAATTTATTAAAACAACAACGCCGACTTCAAAGCGCCACTAAAAAACAACCACAACACCTACAACAACTGCAACTATCTGAAAGTACTGTAAACGCTATTTAGTTTATTGTAATTTTGTATTATTATAGTCAATAATAAAGAAAAATAGTTTTTTTATTTCATCAAATAAAAATTATTTTTTAATGTTTCGTAGTTGATTTAGTTGTTTCTCGCGCCGCGAATATTAGAAATAGGTCATTTGAAATTTTGCGTAAATACTTTAATAAAGTTTAAAGTTACTTTAGTTTTACGTTTTTTACTACTTGGTATACTTCATAATCTTCCAAAATGTATTCTCCAATACTTATACTCACGCATATTGAATATGTATAATTACTACATATCTTAATAATGTTACGCTCTATAATTAAATCCCATCCGCCACCAAAAGCAGGACCATATTTTAAATCATAACTTACTGCAGAATTTTTATTACTTTTAACTCTTGTTATAAATGCCGAATTAATTTCTTCCTTTTTTATAAAAGAAAATAAGAAACTATCTAGTGTAGATTGCCAAGTTCCATTATTTTGAACAATAGTACTATAACGTTGCCAACTTAATGGATTATAACCTCCAATTAACCGGCCATTTTCTTTTAATTTTGATATCATAATGGTTGAACCTTTGTTATCACATAATTCATGAAATTTTGCAGCCTCGAATCCATCTCTACTTGCACGATAAAGAAGTTTGAATAGATAAGGAGTACTTTTAGTGTCATAAAAAGACTTTTCTTTTTTATCAATCCAGCTTGCAATTATTGATAAATGATCTCTTTCGATAAGAACAGAGTCAATATAAGATAAATTCCGTCTTAAAGGTAATACTGCATTAACTGGTGGCGTGTCAGGATCAAAATGATACCCAATAATATCTTTATAAAGTTGTTTTGGAAATATTGGCTCAAATTGATTAACCTTTCTCCAAAAAACTTTTGCAGGAATTTGAAACCATCTAATATGTGGAATTAAATCGTGTAGAATTTTTTCCAATTCTTTAAAGTTACTTGATGTCCATTGAGATAAGTTATCAACATTATATTGAGTTGACATTCTCGCAAGAGCCCATTTAAGTACAAATTCCCAAATTTCAATTTCTTCCATTTCAAGTTCATTATTTTTTAAGAAAAGAATGATAAGATCCGTTTCCAATGAAGTGAATTTTGGAGATTCAAAAAGTATTTTAGGATTTTCACAGATAGAATTTAAACAAAATTTACGTAAATCTTCACATCCCCCATGCCGAAATATAATTTGAAGAATGTCAACGGGATCATTTTTTAAATATTCTACTCGGTTATCAATCCAACAAGTTTGAATATAATCACTTAATTTTTGCAAATTCAATTCATCAGATGCCATTAAAAGTTTTAACATTTGTGATCCATTTTGTTTATTAAAATTAACTAATCCAGTATATATATATTTTAAAATTAATTCAACGATTTCTGGAGAAATATTTGGCTTTTTAAAAATAATAATTCCATTTTCTTTTTTTGCCCATTCTTTTGATAATGCAGTTCTAAAATATGTTGACCTAGCACTTAATATTAATGAATGTGCAAAGAATTCTTTCATATTTTGACCTTCTCCAGCTTGAATAATTAAATCATAATTATCTCCAGAAATAAGAAGTTGACCAATATCTTGTGATAAATCTAATAACAAGTTTTCCGCCATTTATTTTCAAAAAATTTAACGTTGGAAAAGAATTGTTGCACTAAACTTTATAATAAATAAATGAAGATCGTATATCATGTGATATGTAACCGCGGATCAATTTAATTAAATTCCATCCACTACCACATAATTTAAATGATAACATACTGCATAAATTTGATAATTATTATCACCTGTAACTCTGTTAAAAATGTCGAATTAATTTCTTCCTTTTTGTAAAAGAAAATAAGAAACTATCTTATCTGGTGTTAATTGCCAAGTTCCATTATTTGAACATGACTATTATAAGGATGCCAGCTTAATGGATTATAATCTCCCATTTTCTTTTGATTTTGATATTATAATAGTCGAACCTTTGTTATCACATAACTCATGAAATATTGCAGCTTCAAATCCGCGATAAAGACTTTTATTATTATAAAAAGATTTTTCCATTTTACCAACCCAGCTTGCAATTATAGATAAATGGATTTCTTTCGATAAGAACGGAATTAATATTAAATAAATTACGTCTTAAAGTTAGTATTGTATAATTGGTTGTGTGTCAGCCTGTCAGGGTCAACATGATATCCCATAATATCTTTATAAAGTTGGTTTAGAAATATTGGCTCAAATTGATTAACCTTTCTCCAAAAAACTTTTCCAGGGATTGAAACCATCTAATATGTGGAATTAAATCGTGTAGGATTCTTCAAAATTACTTGATGTCCATCGAGATAAGTTATCAACATTATCATGTTGAGTTGACATTCTTTCAAGAGCCCATTTAAGTATGGATTCCCAAATATCGATTTCTTCCATTTCAAGCTCATTACTTTTTAAGAAAAGAATAATAAGGTCTTTTTCTAATGAAGTGAATTTTGGAGATTTAATATTTTAGGATCTTTACAAATAGTATCTAAACAACATTTTACGTAAATTTTCACATCCCTCATGGCCTCATACCGAAATACATTCAAAGAACGTCAACAGGATCATTTTTAAATATCCTGCTTGATTATCAGTCGAATAAGTTTGAATAAAATCACTCAATTTTTGCAAATTCAATTCGTCAGATGCCATTAACATTTATGTTCCATTTTGTTTATTAAAATTAACTAATCCAGCATAAAGATATTTCAATAATTTCTGGATAATAATTCCATTTTCTTTTTTACCCATTCTTTTGATAATGCAGTTTTAAAATATGTTGACTTAACACTTAATATTAATGAATTCTTTCATACTTTGACCTTCTCCAGCTTGAATAATTAAATTATGGCCATAACAAGTTTTCCGCCATTTATTTTCAAAAATTAACGATAGAAAAAGAATTGTCGCACTAAACTTTATAATAAATAAATGAAGATTTGATATATAACGGCGAATCAATTTAATTTATTTTATCGTGTTTATTATCACTTTTTTACTACCTGATATACTTCATAATCTTCCAAAATATAATCTATTTCATATTTTATAATATTATATACGCCTGAATATATACCATTACCATATGTTTTAATAATATTATTATGCTCTATAATTAAATCCCATCCAATACCAAAAGCTGGTCCATAATTTAAATTATAAGATACTGCATAAATTTGATAATTATCATCGTCTTTAACTCTTGTTAAAGATGCCGAATTAATTTCTTCTTTTTTTGCAAAAGAGAATAAGAAACTATCTGATGTAGATTGCCAACTTCCATCATTATTAACATGAGAATTATAAGGATGCCAACTTAATGGATTATAACCTCCAATTAACAGGCCATTTTCTTTTAATTTTGATATCATAATAGTCGAACCTTTGTTATCACATAATTCATGAAATTTTGCAGCTTCAAATCCATCTCTACTTGCACGATAAAGAAGTTTGAATAAATAAGGAGTACTTTTAATATTATAAAAAGATTTTTCCTTTTTATCAATCCAGCTTGCAATTATTGATAAATGATCTCTTTCGATAAGAACAGAATCAATATTAGATAAACTACGTCTTAAAGGTAATATTGTATTAATTGGTGGCGTGTCGGGATCAATATGATATCCCATAATATCTTTATAAAGTTGTTTTGGAAATATTGGCTCAAATTGATTAACCTTTCTCCAAAACACTTTTGCAGGAATTTGAAACCATCTAATATGTGGAATTAAATCGTGTAGGATTTTTTCTAATTCTTCAAAATTACTTGATGTCCATTGAGATAAGTCATCAACATTATGTTGAGTTGACATTCTTTCAAGAGCCCATTTAAGTACAAATTCCCAAATTTCAATTTCTTCCATTTCAAGCTCATTATTTTTTAAGAAAAGAATAATAAGGTCTTTTTCTAATGAAGTGAATTTTGGAGATTCAAAAAGTGTCTTAGGATTTTTACAAATAGCATCTAAACAAAATTTACGTAAATCTTCACATCCCTCATACCGAAATACAATTTGAAGAGCTCCAACAGGATCATTTTTTAAATATTCTGCTTGATTATCAATCAAATAAGTTTGAATAAAATCACTTAATTTATGCAAATTCAATTCATCAGATGCCATTAAAAGTTTTAACATTTGTGCTCCATTTTGTTTATCAAAATTAACTAATCCCGTATAAAAATATTTTAAAATTAATTCAATAATTTCTGGAGAAATATTTGGCTTTTTAAAAATAATAATTCCATTTTCTTTTTTCGCCCATTCTTTTGATAATGCAGTTTTAAAATATGTTGACCTAGCACTTAATATTAATGAATGTGCAAAGAATTCTTTCATATTTTGACCTTCTCCAGCTTGAATAATTAAATCATGGCCATCTCCAGTAGTAAGAAGTTGACCAATATCTTGGGATAAATCTAATAAAAAATTTTCCATCATGAATTTCAGTTTACAACGTTATCAAAAAACTGTTATTTAACGTCAGTGTTAGAAAGAGAAAGAATTTGTAGCACGGTGCTATCATTAAATAAAATTCGGAGCTTTATTGATTATTTTCCGGATGAAAATCGTATGTCATGTGATATTATAACTGTGACATCAGTTTATTTATAATCATTTTTTACTACTTGATGTACTTCATAATCTTCCAAAATATGATTTTGTCCAGAATTTATCATATCATATACGCCTGAATATGTACTTTTACCACCCGTACTAATAATGTTATTACGATCTATAATTAAATCCCATCCAAAACCAAAAGCTGGTCCATAACTTAAATGATAACATACTGCATAAATTTGACAACGATTATCACCTGCAACTCTTGTTAAAAATGCCGAATTAATTTCTTCTTTTTTTGTAAAAGAAAATAAGAAACTATCTGATGTAGATTGCCAACTTCCATTGCTATTAACATGAGAATTATAAGGATGCCAACTTAATGGATTATAACCTCCAATCAACCGGTCATTTTCTTTTAATTTTGATATCATAATAGTCGAACCTTTATTATCACATAACTCATGAAATTTTGCAGCTTCAAATCCATCTCTACTTGCACGATAAAGAAGTTTGAATAAATAAGGAGTACTTCTAGTATTATAAAAAGACTTTTCCTTTTTATCAATCCAGCTTGCAATTATTGATAAGTGATCTCTTTTGATAAGAACAGAATCAATATAAGATAAATTACGTCTTAAAGGTAATATTGCATTAATTGGTGGTGTGTCAGGATCAATATGATATCCAATAATATCTTTATAAAGTTGTTTTTGAAATATTGGCTCAAATTGATTAATCTTTCTCCAAAAAACTTTTCCAGGAATTTGAAACCATCTAATATGTGGAATTAAATCGTGTAAAATTTTTTCTAATTCTTCAAAATTATTTGACACCCATTGAGATAAGTCATCAACATTATGTTGAGTAGACATTCTTGCAAGAGCCCATTTAAGTATGGATTCCCAAATATCAATTTCTTCCATTTCAAGCTTATTATTTTTTAAGAAAAGAATAATAAGGTCTTTTTCTAATGAAGTGAATTTTGGAGATTCAAAAAGTATTTTAGGATCTTTACAAATAGTGTCTAAACAAAATTTACGTAAATTTTCACAACTCTCATACCGAAATACAATTTGAAGAACGCCAACAGGATCATTTTTTAAATATTCTGCTTGATTATTAATCAGATAAGTTTGAATATAATCATTTAATTTTTGCAAATCCAATTCATCAGATGCCATTAAAAGTTTTAACATTTGTGCTCCATTTTGTTTATTAAAATTAACCAATCCAGTATAAAGATATTCTAAAATTAATTCAATAATTTCTGGAGAAATATTTGGCTTTTTGAAAATAATTACACCATTTTCTTTTTTCGCCCATTCTTTTGATAATGCAGTTTTGAAATATGTTGACCTAGCTCTTAGTATTAATGAATGTGCAAAAAATTCTTTCATATTTTGACCTTCTCCAGCTTGAATAATTAAATCATAATTATCTCCAGAAGTAAGAAGTTGACCAATATCTTGTGATAAATCTAATAACAAGTTTTCCGCCATTTTTATTTTCAAAAATTAGAGAAAGAATTGTCGTACTAACTTTATAATAAATAAATGAAGATCACATATCATGTGATATGTAACAGCGAATCAATTTAATTTATTTATCATCATTTTTTACTACCTGATGTACCTCATAATCTTCTAAAATATAATCTTTACCACAATTTATAATTTTAAATACATCTGAATATGTACCGCAACCATATGTTCTAATAAATTTTTTACGCTCTATAATTAAATCCCATCCGTCTCCAAAAGCTGGCCCATAATTTGAATCATAACATACTGCGTAAACTCCAGAATTTTTAACTCTTGTTAAAAATGCCGAATTAATTTCTTCCTTTCTTGTAAAAGAAAATAAGAAACTATCTGATGTAGATTGCCAACTTCCATTGCTATTAGTATAAGAATTATAAGGATGCCAACTTAATGGATTATAACCTCCAATTAACTGGCCATTTTCTTTAAATTTTGATATCATAATGGTCGAACCTTTATTATCACATAATTCATGAAATTTTGCAGCTTCAAATCCATCTCTACTTGCACGATAAAGAAGTTTGAATAAATAAGGAGTACTTTTAGTATTATAAAAAGACTTTTCCTTTTTATCAATCCAGCTTGCAATTATTGATAAATGATCTCTTTCGATAAGAACAGAATCAATATTAGATAAACTACGTCTTAAAGGTAATATTGCATTAGTTGGTGTTGTGTCAGGATCACAATAATATCCAATAATATCTTTATAAAGTTGTTTTGGAAATATTGCTTCAAATTGATTAATCTTTCTCCAAAAGAGTTTTGAAGGAATTTGAAACCATCTAATATGCGGAATTAAATCATGTAAAATTATTTCTAATTCTTCAAAATTACTTGATGTCCATTGAGATAAGTTATCAACATTATGTTGAGTTGACATTCTTACAAGAGCCCATTTAAGTATGAATTCCCAAATATCAATTTCTTCCATTTCAAGCATATCATTTTTTAAGAAAAGAATAATAAGGTCTTTTTCCAATGAAGTGAATTTTGGAGATTCAAAAAGTATATTAGGATCTTTACAAATAGTATCTAAACAAAATTTACGTAAATCTTCACAACTCTCATACCGAAATACAATTTGAAGAACATCAACAGGATCATTTTTTAAATATTCTGCTTGATTATCAATCAAATAAGTTTGAATGTAATCACTTAATTTTTGCAAATTCAGTTCATCAGACGCTATCAAAAGCTTTAACACTTTTGCACCATTTTGCTTATCGAGATTAATTAATCCAGTATAAAGATATTTTAAAATTAATTCCATGATTTCTGGAGAAATATTTGACTTTTTGAAAATAATTACACCATTTTCTTTTTTTGCCCATTCTTTTGATAATGCAGTTTTAAAATATGTTGACCTAGCACTTAATATTAATGAATGTGCAAAGATTTCTTTTATGTTTTGACCTTCTCCAGTTTGAATAATTAAATCATGGCCATCTCCAGTAGTAAGAAGTTGTCCAATATCTTGGGATAAATCTAATAAAAAATTTTCCGTCATTATTTTTATAACGTTATCAAAAAAACTGTTATTTAAACGTTAGCGTTAGAAAGAGGAAAGAATGAATATTTATTGTTGCACAGTATCGTGAACATTAAATAAAATTCGGAATGGCGTGTCATGTGATATAACCGTGACATCAGTTTATTTAATAATCATTTTTTTACTACTTGATATACTTCATAATCTTCCAAAATATGATTATGTCCAGAATTTATAATATTGTATACGTCTAAATATGTACCTCTACCACATGTTTTAATAATATTATTACGATCTATAATTAAATCCCATCCACTACCAAAAGCTGGACCGTAATTTGAACCATAACATACTGCATAAACTTGAGAATCTAGATTAACTCTTGTTATATATGCCGAATTAATTTCTTCTTTTTTTGTAAAAGAAAATAAGAAACTATCTGATGTAGATTGCCAACTTCCATTGCTATTAGTATAAGAATTATAAGGATGCAAACTTAATGGATTATAACCTCCAATTAACTTGCCATTTTCTTTTAATTTTGATATCATAATAGTCGAACCTTTATTATCACATAACTCATGAAATTTTGCAGCTTCAAATCCATCTCTACTTGCACGATAAAGAAGTGTGAATGAATAAGGAGTACTTCTAGTATTATAAAAAGACTCTTCCTTTTTATCAATCCAGCTTGCAATTATTGATAAATGATCTCTTTCGATAAGAACAGAATCAATATAAGATAAATTACGTCTTAAAGGTAATATTGCATTAGTTGGTGGTGTGTCAGGATCACAATAATATCCCATAATATCCTCATAAAGTTGTTTTGGAAAGATTGACTTAAATGGATTAACCTTTCTCCAAAAAAGTTTTGAAGGAATTTGAAACCATCTAATATGTGGAATTAAATCGTGTAGGATTTTTTCTAATTCCTCGAAATTACTTGATGTCCATTGGGATAAATTATCAACATTATGTTGAGTCGACATTCTTGCAAGAGCCCATTTAAGTACGAATTCCCAAATTTCAATTTCTTCCATTTCAAGTTCATTATTTTTTAAGAAAAGAATAATAAGATCTTTTTCCAATGAAGTGAATTTTGGAGATTCAAAAAGTATTTTAGGTTCTTCACAGATAGAATCTAAACAAAATTTACGTAAGCCTTCACAACTCTCATATCGAAATGTAATTTGAAGAACATCAACAGGATCATTCTTTAAATATTCTGCTTGATTATCAATCAGATAAGTCTGAATATAATCACTTAATTTTTGCAAATTCAGTTCATCAGATGCCACTAAAAGTTTCAACACCTTTACACTATTTTGCTTATCGAAATTAACTAATCCAGTATAAAGATAATTTAAAATTAATTCCATGATTTCCGGAGAAATGTTTGGCTTTTTGAAAATAATTACACCATTTTCTTTTTTTGCCCATTCTTTTGATAATGCAGTTTTAAAATATGTTGACCTAGCACTTAAAATTAATGAATGCGCAATGAGTTCTTTCATGTTTTGACCTTCCCCAGCTTGAATAATTAAATCATGGCCATCTCCAGTAGTAAGAAGTTGACCAATATCTTGTGATAAATCTAATAAAAAATTTTCCGCCATTAATTTTATAACGTTAAAAACTGTTATTTAAACGTTGGCGTTAGAAAGAGGAAAGAATGAATATTTATTGTTGCACAGTAATGTAAAAGTTGTTTAAATAGATGAAAATCGCATGTCATGTGGACACTGTTTTTGTGTTCATAATGAATTATAATAAAAAAAAAAATCATTATAATAAAATTATAATAAAAAATAAACTTTTTTATTTTTATTTACTATATTTTAAAAGTATAATTGCAAATTTGCAATGATATATATATACAATCAGATGTTTTTACAATCATATCACTCTTATATATTATATATTATCATTTAATTTTAATGTCTTGAAAATTTAATTTTTTTTTTTTACTAACTATGATACTATTAGAATAACGTTAATGTAAACTATTCTAATATTATTATAAATTTGTAAACTATTCTGTCTATTTATCATTTTGATATAAAACTCCATATGTGCACTGTTGAGTGATTATAATAGTTAATCAGATAGGTAACATTTGAAATACACTATTTTAACATGTTGCTATAATGTCTACTAAACCTAATAGACTATAAGATCCACTTGAAAATTTAAGATTAATATATACTTTTTATAATTATTTTCATATGCTAATTGCAGTTACTAATATAAAAAAAATTTTAGGTTTAAATTATTAGATGAGTTTATCTGACTTCAATTTTTTTTTTAAAAAAAAAACTGTTTTTTTTTATATTTAGGAAGTGTTTACTACTAATACTTCCTTTATCTTTTTTTTATAGGTTTCCTTTTCAACTTTCGATTCTGAAAATTTAAATGAGTTTTTAAAAAATATTTCAAAAACTTTTTTAAAAATATTTTCTATTAGAACCTAGATAAGTTTTTAATGTTACATTACTTTTGAAAACTTTTTTTTCTAAGAAACATTCTTGCTAATATTTTGTTTTTTTGCCTTTTTCAGTCATTTAACATACATTACATGTTATAAGATAATATATAGTTTAATCAATGTTGGGCAATTGGACAATTTGATGTTTTGGACATCTGTCCAAAACCCTGTCCAAAACCTGTCCAAAACCAAAACCTTTTTTCATTGGACAAGTTTTGGACAGATTACGTGATTATTAAATTAATTTGGGCCAAAATTATAACCAATTCTGGTAAGCATTATATAAAATAAATGTTAATTACAAATTTATATTAGCATTACTAAATTTTAAGCCATTATTTAATATTTATTATTAACATTATATTATATATTGAACGAAAAAAATTATAATAAACTAATTACATATTTAACTAATTAAATTCTGAAGACACAGATATAAATTCTGGCCTTTCCAATTCTCTAATAAAAAGATCTCGTAAGTTCCACTTTGCATCAGCATTAATAGCAGGATGGATATATGAATTTAATAGATCATTATCACTACAATTTAATGATTCCTCTGTAACATTCAGATTCTGTGCTCTTTCTTCTTCCATTAATAGCTCATTCCATTCATTCAGACGTTCAGTCCAATCTTGTTCAGTTGTTATGTAATTGGATGTTTCTTGTAAGTCCTCAAGTATTCTTTCAGCTTCATTTTGTTCTGTATTACCAGTTTCTTGTTCATCTGATTCAATAATTGGTGGCGTAATATTTACCTTTATTTTTTCAGATTCACGTTTCCTTTTTTTTCATTTTCAGTCTGATGAATATCTGCTCGAAGTTGAGCCATAGTTACAACTCTTTCATGCTAAATAAATAAATAAAAATTAATTAGTAAATATCAATAATATATAAAAAACAAAACAATATTGCCTTTAATTTGTTTCTTCGAGGAGTGTGCAAAAATCCCATAGATGAGAATAATCGTTCTACAGAGGCTGAATTCACACAAATACTGAAAATTTTTGTTGCTATAAATCCTAATTCCTTGCACATTGTAGAACAATAATACCAATATGCCAAAACATCATCACCAAATTGCTCATATGTTTCATTATTAAAAGGTGGTTTTTTAACTTGATAAGATTCAAATTGTGCAAGTAGTTTTGTTGGCTTTTCAGATGTCCAAGCTTTATAATAATAATCAAGCCAAGTTCCCATTGTTACAAAATTGATTATTTCTAAGTCAGGATTAAATTTGTTAAGGCGATATTTGGGATGAAGTACAAGAGAAAGTAGTAGTATAGGCTGTTCCCAGTCATTCCAACGTTTTTCAAGACGTGAAATTATGCCTTCAGACAAGAATCGATCTGTATTCTGCTCCCAAAATTTAATAAAATATCCAAAAGATAAAGCAACATCATGTAGTCGAGCCTTATCTGTTTGCAATTTATCAAGTCGCTCCACAATAAGGTTTCATCAATGTTGCAAGTTGTGAAATACGGGACCAAAATAAATCACCCATAATTATTTGGCAGATATCAGTTGGAAGGTATAATTCAGTAGATCTTGATGAAGTTTCTTCAAGAGGCTCATAACGAGTAACTAAATTCTATTAAAAAATAATAAATTAGTATTTAATTTTTTAATATTTAATTAATAAATTTCACTTACTCTCAATGCCTGTTTAGTCCGAATTAAACTTAAATAACATTCATAATAAGAATTCCATCTTGTATCGCCGGGTCTTATTATTGCATAATATTTTGAGTAAAGTTCTCGTTGAATATTTCGTAATTTTCCAATAAAATACACATTATTAGGATGATTAAAATAATTAACCAATTTTACGGCATTAGTAGATGCATTTTTCAAGATACTAGATTCTTTAAAAATCTCTCCAACAGCTAAATTGCATTGATGTGCAAAGCATGGTAAAAATACATATTGAGGGTATTTGAGACGAAGCTGTTGTCTAAATAAAATAAAAATTCATTAAATAAATTAAAAAAAAATAAATTAATTAATAAATAATAAATACACAATCAACTTACCGTGCTGAAGCATATGCCGCAGCACTATCACTCACAAGTGCGGCTACTTTAATTGATTGATCCTTTAAATCATTTAATATTTCTTCTATTTTTGGTATAACATCAATTGCACGTCCTCTTTGATCACTTATATCTACTGCTTTCCATATCAAAGTTTCGCCAGAAGGTAATATAATCATAATTCCAAGTAATTCTTGATTTACAATATTTTTCTAACCATCGAATGAAAGAGTAATACCAGCTTGTTCATGTACCTGGTTTAACTTTTCTTTACGTAATTGTTCAATACCTTTAATAGCTTGATCTAATATTGGACCAGCTAGTTGCTTTCGATCTGGCAACTTTAACTTTGGATTTAACCAATGAAAAAAAGCATGTGTTGAAGGATTATTAACCCATTGAAATGACCAGCCATTAGATACTGTTATCCTAATTAAAAGATCATGGAATTTAGGAATTTCGGATTTATTAGGATCACGTACAGCAAATTTGGATATTGATGATTGATAATAAGATTCAGATGACCGGCGACTTAAATTAAATGATGAGGACATAGAATTTGTACAAAAACTTGAAATAGATGCACTATCATCTGTAAATACAATCAAACAATTAATTAATAAACATATTTTTTTAAAAAATCTTAAAAAAAATACATATGCTTACCATCAATACGTATATGTTTAGATGGTGGCATTTCTTCATCAACATCACAATTTCCAAGTATTTCCTCTGCTTCTCCTTTATATTTGTCCCAAAAATATTTACAATTTGTTAAATGTTTTTTAATTCTTTCCTTTCTATTTACTATAGGTTTGGCATCATCTTTTAAAACCTCAGCACAACAATTGCAAATACATTGACGGTCTTTGTCTCCTGAATTAGTTTTTTTCAAAATTGTTACATATGTAAAAAGAATATGCCTAGGTCGGCCTCCACGTGGCATAAGTTAAAATATTATTAAATTTAAACTTTAAAGTGTAAATGTAGTAAGGTTATAACTTATAAGCAGAGTATAAAGAAAAAAAATATTACGAAGTTATGAACAAAAGTAAAAAAAAGATAATCTTGAAATGATCTACATATAATCTCTTAGTCTTACTAAATATGGGTTTTAGACAGTTTTGGACAATTTTGGACAGTCCAAAACCTAGTTTTGGACAGTTTTGGACAGTTTTGGACTGTCCAAAACCCATAGAACTTTTGGACAGTTTAGGACGGTCCAAAACTAGTTTTGGACCGTCCAAAACTGTCCAATTCAAAAAACCAATTGGACAAGTCCAAAACCCAACACTGGTTTAATATTATATTTTAATGTATATTGTATAGTAGTAGATAAATTACATTTAATACACAGATTTATTATTAAAATTCTGCACATATTTTTAATAACTTGAAGAACTGCATAAATTTAATCCTGCAGAACTGTGCAGTTCTGCATTTTTCCAAAAATCTGCACAGTTTTTATTAGATTTTTCCTCCAATACTTTATGTTAAGGTATAAGTTTGTGCAGAAATAATTTCTAAAAATCTGTATAGATTTGCATTCAAAAAATTTTCTAAAATATTCTAATTTCATCTTTATTAAATCACTTTTTTTAGTGCAGTATATGAATAATACATTTGAAATTTTTAGATTTCAATTCTCAATCTTATTCAATTTTGCTAATAATTCATATAGTATTTTATTAAATCATTCGAAAAGTCTATTAATACTGGTCAAAATTGATGCTATTGAGTACATATTAGGTACCTGATATGTGTATAATATATGTGATATATATGTATGATATTTAATAATACTACACATATTATTGGATAGTACCTGATATGTGTAGTATAAATGTAAAAAAATGGTAATACATACATTATATAAACATCATATATACATTTTACACATATCAGGTAGTCAAATATCAGTGACATATCTTATAGATATCATATATTTAACACACATATATTAGGTAGTAAAATATTGGTAATATATATATATATAAATATTGTATATTTAATATCATGTCAGATATATATCAGATAGTAGCTATATACAGTCAACTCTTTTTATAGTCACGCATTTGGAACAGTCTATATTTGGTAATTATAAAGAGATGTGACTATATAAAAAATTTCTTATATTAGTATATTATAATTCTGGCCAAAAATTAACATAATTTTGGCCAAAATTATACTTAAAACTTTATTGTATTGTAATTCCGCCAATATTAATCGTAGAAAGATAATCTTACCACCATTTAATTCGTCTTAATGAGGCGATTCCAACGAGCTATTAATCGTCTTTTTACAATCACTAAATACCAAGAAATTTAGCAAAATATTAAATGGCGCAGTAAATGTAAATTAAGAAATATGATAATGCCGATGTTTAATATTTTGTTATCAGCTAGTGATCGTAAAAGGATAATAAAACTACCACCATTCAATTCATCTCAGTAAGACGATTCTAACAAGCTATGATACATTTTTGTATGATTATTAGATGTCAAGTTATTTAATATATTCTTTATATCACTGGTCAAAATTAATGCTATCGGGTACATATTGGGTACCTGATATGTGTACAATATATGTGATATATATGTATGATATTTAACAATACTACACATATCGGGTACCCGATAAGTGTAGTAGAAATGTAGAAAATCGGTGACATATATTGCAAACATCATATATACATCTTACATATATCGGGTAGTTAAATATTGGTCACATATTATAGACTTATTGGGTACCCAATATATTATGATATATATCATATATATATTATACAGATATCATACAGATATCAGACAGATAGATATAGAATCACTGGTCAAAATTGTGGTAAACTTGGGTACATATCGGATACCTGATATGTGTACAATAAATGTGAAATATGTGTATGATATTTAACAATACTACATATATCAGGTACCTGATATATGTAGTAGAAATATAGAAAATCAGTGACATATATTATAAACATCATATACATATCGGGTAGTCAATTGTCAGGTACCCGGTATATTATAGTAAAATATCGGATAGATATTATACACTTGTACAATATTTATTTTATGCAATAATATAAATACTAATAAATCCATAATTTAAATTCAATTATAATATTAATTTATTTAATAGTACTAAAAGTTTTATTATTTTTAATTAATAATAAAAAATTACAAAAAAATAAAATTACAAAAAAGTATATAAAAATTATTCTAGCCATATAAATAATTAGAATTATGTATATCTGTTATCTACAAATAATGTGTTCGGTTATTTGCTGCTTATTTTTATCTTTTTAATATTTAAAAGAAAGAAATAGAAATAGTAAAGTATATTAGTAATAATAAAGATATTAGTATAAATATTGTTAAACGAATTTGTAAAAGAAAAGGAATGATATTAGAAATGTTAATAAAAGAAAAGAAACATAAAAAATGGTTAGTAATAGAAAATGTTAGTATATTTAGTAGTAAAATATATTAGTAAAAACAAACATTAGTAGGTTAAAAAAAAGAAAAGAAGTATTAAAAATATTAATAATTTAAATAAAAATTAGTAAAAAATATACCTTTATATTTATTTCACCTTTTTTTGAAGTTTGCTATTAAATATATTAATTTATTTTTTTAATAAAATAAAAAAATAAATATTTAAATTACCTTGATATGCGTTACTTCCATATTCTTCTAAAAATACATGATTAGATTTTCTTTTTCTTAAAATTACTATATATAAACCAATTTAAACTTTGATTAAATTTTTCTAAAAGAATGTTTAGATTACCTTGACATCTTTTGATTTAGATTTTTTTTTCTTGAATTCGCAGATATAGAATTACCATCTTTATGTATAGTATCAAAAAATGTCCGCTCTTGATGTGGAAGATACTTAGGAACCACCTCGTCTCCCAATTAATGAGACCTTAAGTCAGAGGAGGCTGGCCTATCAGGTACAAGTACCCTACAACTTCATCCCTAAGTAGTCAAAAATCTTGGGTGGTTCCAGACCACAGCGTACTACATGATTAGTCTTTGGACATGTTGGGATTTGATAAGTGAGAGAAAAAATAACTCCAGCGCCAGCATTTGTAAAGAATAATAAAATAATATTTTTAAATTAGTTCTTTCTTTAAATTTTTGAAAAAATTTTGTTTCTTAAAATCATAATATTGTAAAAAAATGCTGGTTGCTACAACTGACGGATAACGACAAATTGTCAGGCTACCCCCGGACAAAGTAATTGGAAGGCAGAAAATGTCATAAAATATCCAGCCCTATTTCATAACATTTTCCTCCAGGCTAAAGCAAATATTACAAAAGAAATTGTAAATATATTTAACAAGCAATAGATACATGGCCGTTGAAAAATATATTTACACTTCATATTGTAATACCACAGTCTAACAAAGAAAGACAAGAAATTGCAAATATATTTAACAAGCAATAGATACATGGCCGTTGAAAAATATATTCACACTTATACCACAAAAAAAGACTCAAACCACAACATATTGTAAAGAAAATATGAAAAATACGTGTATATCCTATTTTCATACCTTGCTTAATAGCTCTACTATTATTTAAAAGCAGCTTTTCTCTTTTTTGTATGTGGGTAGTTGCGTACATTTTTTTTTCTTTTATTCTCTTCTTTTGTATGTGAATGGTAGGTACATTTCGTGAATAGATATGTCTTACTATGTTGAATATATAAACTAAAGTGGTAAAGTATTGTTAATATTGTAAAAGATAATTAAAGTATACTTGAATAAAAGAGAAAAGAAGTGACAAACAAAAATACTGTAAAGAAAAGTATAGTATTTTTAATAAGAAAGAAAAGTGTATCTTTGAAAATAAACAAAAAAAATCACGCATTAGTAAACACAAAATTTATCTATTTTTAGATATCATATGCATATAATCAAAATGATCTTAATTGGTTTATATTATTACATTATGCATAAAGATCAATGTGATTTTATTGGTTAATTTTAACCTTACAATAAAACTAAAAAATATTTAACTGATCATTACACATACACATATTTTTATTTATCAATTTATTTGAAACATGTTAATAATATCTAAATAAAAAATTCTATAAATAAAAAATATAGAATTAATATTTTTGTTATAGCAATAATTGTAATTATATATTTTTGCTATTCATCGATTGTAAAACAAAGCAATTATATTTAAGAGGTATTTTTCTTTAAAAAAAATGTAATATTTTAAGTCATATTCCTTAATTATATTACAATTATACCTATATTAGTATATCGGTATATGAATATCAGTATATTAAATATCGCTATGTCAACTGAAGACAATACGAATTTCATGTGTAGTTAATTTTATAAGTTTGTTATCAATCATTTGTCTAATTGTTCGATACTATTCTAAAATGGCGTAAATTAAAATCGAATTAAGTTCCAGTATAATGATATATTTGACCAGTTATATCAAATGAAAGAATTCATATATGCTGCATGTGATGGGATGTACATGTTGACTAATTAGACTAACTAATTTTAGTTTCAGGTTTAAACTATTAAGAAATGTTTCAGTCAACTATGTTTCACGCTTTTTATCGTTTGTATAATTTATTGTAAAATACGTATTCAATCCAGAATTAATCTATAAATTAAATTTTCTATTTAACAATTAAAATAATGCAAAAGTAATAATAAAAAAAGCAATAAAGTGAAATTTCAATTCTTTATCTAAAATATGAATAAATTTAATTATTCGCCAATCAACCCTTCTATAATTCTTTAATATTCTTTAATAAGTACAGCTAAATTAAATGAATCATAATTTTAATAATAAAAATTTAGAATAAAAAAAAAATAAATAAATAAAAATTAAATTAAAAAAGTTTATAAAATAATAAAATATAATGATTAAGTCGCATGGGAGGAAATAATCGTCCCCAAGAACATAAAATGATTACTCCTATTACTTTAGACTTAATCAAAAATTCTTTTTAGACTGTTCTTTTATTTTGTGACTAAGTAAATTACTTTATCAAATTTCAATTCAGGAGTCAAAGTACCTACCATGAATTACTTGAAAAATAATTCAGAAATTTACCCTATCAAACATAAACAGCAAAACAATCTTCAAAGAAAATTTCGTATTTCTAATTTTATTTATGATTTCTATTCCAAAAGATCTTCATGTCTTAAACCTCTTCGTCCTTTTATCAAATCTAAAATAATTTACAAATTAGATATTTATTTATTTAAAAAAAAAACAAACAATAAAAATATATATTTACCATCTTTGTATCTTCTTTTATCTGTTGAATTTTCTGATGATTCCTCCTCAATTTGAAATTGTTGTGCTTTTTTAAGTAAAATTCGTTTTGGATTATGACCTTGAGAATTATAAAGATCTTGTATTTTAATGATTGTATCATTATCATTATTTTTATGAAAATTCTCAAATTTTTTAGATAAAAAATTCGCATGCACAAAATAAACTATACTGAATCTTATCCCTCTAATAATCGGAAGGTTGCCATGTAATAGCAAATAAGAAGGAAATGCAACAATTTGTCCTGGTTTTAATTTTACCAGGATTTGAAGTTGAGGAAAACATAATTCGCCTCCCTCAAAATCTCCCAAAGCTACCAAAAAACAAAGTCCATTTGGATCATCATTACTATCCCAATGGTAATTACTGATTACGTTAAAATTAATAGCTATTGTGGGAAAAATTCCAAAAGTTCTCGGTACAAATGGTCCTATTGTTAACTTGCTTAGTTTTGTATAATAATGTTCATAATATTTGTTAACAAATCTGTTTACACTATTTGATATTGGTTGTAGTGCAAAAAGTAGATCGTTAACACAATTCTGATGATCAATATTATGAGAGCTGGCAGTATCAGAAGTAGTATATGGAAGATCACCATAACTAATGAAAGCTCCAAATCGTTCAGCAAGATTTTTCCAAAAACTTCTACTTCGATGGATTGGATTGTCCAACATATGAAAATAATAACTATTTATGGCTTTGGTTGCTTCAATGACAGCATTAAAATCATCAAGTCCATCCAGATGAACCAAAGTTTTACCACAACCATCAACAATACATTCAGAATTTGTTACATAACGAAAGTTCTTAATATTATTATCTTGTGCTGATACAATCATTTTTTTTATTTATAGTTGATTTTTTTTTCTCAATTTCTAAAATTTCTTTGGATATTTCCAAAACTTTAGAATTTCGAATTTCAGCAGCATGTGAAAGTCTCTTCCATTGTGATTTAAGATGTTGATGTACATCACTTTTACTAATTGGCTTTTTTAATTCCAACCATTGACCAAATTTAATCCACATATCATTATTATTGTTCATTAATTGATCATTAGTTGATTCAGTAATACTTTTAGCAAGATTATAAAATTCTAAAGGAATTTCAGGAATGTCATTATTATTTTTAGATTGTCTTGATTCCCTTATTAAGCATTCAATTAATAAATCCATTACTGAAATATCTTTCATAATTGAAATTGTTGTTACATTAGAAAATATTCGGCAAAAAGCGCAAAGCGGAACACTTGACCATTCATTTTTCATATATCGAACTATATCTGAGGTACTTAAATCTCTGGAACCTCCTTGAGTTCGATGCTTAAATTATACAATATAGATTATTTTATTTATATTTTATATTTTATGACATATCAAAGATAATATATACCTGCAAAGGATTAAATATTATGTTTGTTTTTACTTCAACAGGCGAGGAGGAACTAACAGATGAGGAACTAACATCATCTTGAGTTTGTTGCTTAATTATAAATTAAAAAAAAAATTTGTCTCGTTAAATTACTTATTTATATAAGTATTAGATCTAGTAGTATATAAATAGATCATCATCCTGATTCATTTATATATTAAACTAGATCAGTAAATCATCCAGTTTATAAATGATAATATCATATACCTCTATAAGATCAAAAGCTATTGTTTGAGAAGAAGAATTCGTATCTTGAACTTGCTGTTTAATTATAAAATTCTGATATTAGATTATAGTGGAATTGTTTATATTTTTAGAAGTAAAATGAAAAGTACCATAGATGTCTTTTGTAATCGTTTCTTTGCATTGTATTTGGTATGTCTTGAACGTTTCATCTTTTTCTTAAAAGAAGCTAAGTAAGTCTAAAGTAAAGGATAAATCCAAGGAACAAAATCAAGATAACAAACCCAAAGAATAAAATCAAAAGACAAACTAAAGAATAAAATCAAGGTAAAATAAAATAAAGTTAATAAGGAACAGAACAAAGAAGTTAAAATAAATGAAAATAATAAATTTACATGTTTTAAAATCAACTGGAAGACTGAAATATCATAAAAAAAAGAAACATTAAAAGAATAAAATGCAAGAAATAGAAGGATTGGAGCGAAAAAAACTTACTGTGTGAACGTTCTTAATAAAAATAAATAAATATCGCCACCGGTCTAATAATGAGGTACTAGTCATACTCAATATGTCACTGATTTGCAATATTGATATCTAGGCTTGGCGCAGATCGGTTACATAAGAACACAGTATGAGATTATTCTAACCATATATCCTAATTTACATATTTATAAGTATACTTCTCATTTTCAAATGCCGTAATATTACGGCACAATGCCGAATTGCGTATTGACGCAACGTAATTCATTTATACTGACATAATTACATCAGGAAGTCACGGGAAAAATGTTCATCAAATGTACATCGGCCACTTGATGTACATCATAAAGAAATGCTGACCTGCAATGTACTACCGATGTCACAATATTTGATGTTCATCGCCAATTCAAAATGTTCATTACCCATACATTACGATGTACATTATTTTAAAGATAATAAACATCATATCAATATTTTACTATTATTTATATATGTTAATATAACGATGCTAAATATTATTGAATAACAAATTATTTTATTAAATTACACTATATTAAACAATCTATATACATTAAATTACACTATAACAATCTATATACTAAAGTCTATTAAATTAACTCAATACTCTGGGACAAAGAAAAGTTTCGAAGTTATTCTTCGAAACTTACCAATCTTCGTGTCCAGGAAATACAACCTATGATAAAAAGATAAAAGTATTAATAAAAAAAAATTAATTTAATTAAAAAGTTTCGAAGTGAAACTTCGAAACTTACCAATCCGTTAAGATTCGTATATACTTACGAATCTTGGTTCCTTCTTTCGGTTCTTTGGAAACCCACCCAAATCTATGAAAAAAAGAAAAGGAACGGTTAGTAACCGTTCATAATATTAAAAAAAAGAAAAAAAAACCAAGATTCGGAATACTTACGAATCTTGGTTCCATTCGTCGGATGTCTACCCGAACCTATAAAAGAAAGAAAGGAACGGTTAGTAAACCGTTCCATAAAATAAAAAAATAAATAAATAAACCAAGATAAGAATCTTGGTTCTAACAAAATCACCTTCCTCTATCCCCCTTTCTACGCGTCCTACAAAAAAAAATAATTAAAGAAACGTTAGTTCGTTTCTCATATTTAAAATAAAAAAATCCCCCCTTTTCCCGTTCTTACTACCTTAAAGTAGTCCGTCGTAGTATTCAAGCCGGCGCCCTTCTAGTACGCGTCCTACAAAAAAAAAATAATGAAAAGAAACGTTAGTTCGTTTCTTAAGTTTAAAATAACAAAAAAACCCCCTTTTCCCATTTCTCACTACCTTAAAGTCCAGTTTCGTTTCAAGCTGGATCAAGATATATCAGGTTCATCCTCGTCGTCATATGCTTCTGTGCCTTACTGGAGTCACCATTACCAAACACTTCACCGATCCCATCATGAGTTATAACGTCTAATTATAAGTACAACCTACAATAAAAAAAAATTAATTTTAAAAAAAATTTTTAAAAAAAAAGTTTCGAAGAGAAACTTCGAAACTTACTTGAAAAGCTGATCCAAAAAATCTTAAAGACAATTCCTACAAAATAGACAAAAGAAGAAACGGTTAGTTTCTTCAAAACAAAATAAAAAAAATTTCAAGAAATGTTTCGAAAGTAAACTAAACTTTCGAAACTTACCGATCATATCATCCAGAGTTCGGAAAGTTCAATACCTGCAAAAAAAAAGAAAAAAAATCAAAATAAAATCAAAATAATAAAAAATCAAAAATAAATAAATTTAAATTTTCAAAACTTACCAATTCATTGCCGACCTACAAAAGAAGGCCCCAACGTCGAGAAATCCAACCGAAGTCCAAGAAGTTAATATCCGAAGTCCAAAGCCGAAGGACCGATATCTACAAAAAATAAGAGAAAAATTTTAAAAAAAACTTTTTTTTAAAAAAAAACATATGCACGTCACCCTACTTACATACTGTCAGTTCGTCTAATTCCAAGAAGTTGCCTAATAAAATGATGAACCGGACTTTCTTTTAATTTTTTATTTTTTTTTTCTAAGTGTATTAAAAAACATTTATAACGAAATGTTAACACTTTTTTTTAAAAAAAATATACTTTACGAAGTCAGGTTCAAGTAAAGATATTTTTTTTTATTAGACTTTTTTTATCGAATTGAAAAAAAAAGATCGATCGGCAAACTGATTACGTGATACAATTTTTTTTTTTCTTTTTTTTTAAAAAATCACATCTATTATAGCACAATTTTTTTTTAAAAACGTTATTACGATGTAAGAATATATTACGATGTAGAGGGAGGTGCAACACCTAAATAATTATATTCTCCAACATTTTCTGGTACATAATCTTTATCAATATGTGGTGTTATAGGATTTGTGATTAATGTAAACTTGTGCGTTTTCTAGTGATATTCATTCTCAAAAGATCCTTCGACAAAACATTCTTCACATAGAACAACTTCAAGACTTTCATCACATTCATTAAAAAGATATCGTGTTCCAATTATTGGATCCATATGACATCCATCACAACAAAAACCATAATGCACTGGTCCCGTAATAAAATTACACATCTGTTGTATATCATTGTCCTGTAGGCGACCCACTGACATCATTACATTCTTGATACTACTTTCATCATCATCATCGGGCATATAAACTGTTGGTGGTGGTCGAGCTTCCAAATACGATAATCCAGATATCCTCAAATGTCGAGGTTTTTTTTCGGAAGGTAATATCGATTTTGGTCCCAGTTTTTTTATTCTTTGGTTGTGAATTTTTTGTTGTTGCTGCCGCAAACCTGCTAGCCACCTGCTTCGGTGTTCTTGTTCCTAAAGCTTCAGAAATTTTCTAAATCGCAAGTAATTCTACCAGTCGACGTTGTTCTTCATCCGTCCAAGGTATATTATAATTTCCCGTTTTTGGCGAACCTTCTGATAATTTGAGATCACTAGATTTCTTTTTATTATTTCTTCGATTTGATGATGTTAAAGTAGGTGAATAACTCTGCTTGCAATAGTAATAGGAGTATTAAACATTGATCTATTTGAAACTGCACTCGCCGATTCATTTCTTATCTCCCCTCTTTTTTAACTGGTGTGCTATATAATGACTGTTTTCCTTTTTTATTTGACCCAATGCTCTGTGGAAGTGTGTTATCATCAAAAACTAGGTTAGTTTTCCTTTTAGTACGAGTTGACAAAACCGTATTTGGGGGAACTTAACTTGAGCTTTTTTATGAACAAATTCAGCGGGGTCAGGTGATTTTTCATCATCACTTGTCGATGACTTGGAAACTTCTCGCCCTGGACGTGGCGGTGGCTTATACTGTGAAGGCCGGGTATGATATTTCCAATCGACTTGTGGAACACCAAATATATACTGGCGTTCGGAAATTTTTTCATGGGTCCCATCGCGCAATTTTTCAATAAACATTTCCGGATCTGATAGAGCACGTTATTTTATATCTTTTATTTTTTGATATCTTCTTTTGTTTGTTCAAGTTGAAATTTAAGTACATTTACGGCTCTTAAAACCATTTCATAATCTTCATTCCCATTTAATAAAGTTTCTTCTGTAGAAATTTCTATTCAGTATAACGTTACTGTATGTGTAATGGCTTTAGTATGGAAGGAGGTAATGGTATTACCAAACTAAATAAAGATTTATTTTATAGATTTTGTATATTCTCTTAAAAAAACGATTAAAATAATAAATAAAAAATTTTTTTTTTTAATAAATCTATTTTTTTCGGTTTTTTTTTAAACCGAAATTTAAAAAAAAAATTTTTTTATTCTGGTATAGAAAACAGCTACTGATTTCTTATTGGTTTTGTACTTTGTAAAAATGTATTACAGTGTACGAATAAAGTTAATTACTATGGAGTAGTGTCTAAATGATCATCGAAACACTTACCCAGTATATTCTTTTTTGGTTAGATTTTACTAGACAAATTAACTTCGAAAAATTTATATTCTTCTATTTATTATAGATTTAGATTATATATAAAATTATGATTTTTTTTGATTTATAAATTTATTCTTAATCCTCGATTCGATTATAGATTATAGAGTAGAGCTTATTCTCTTTTTTATCGAATTTGCACCTTATCAGTTATAAATAATTTTTATCCAAAAAAAAAAATAATAGATATTGATAAACATTACATCATGAGTTTAGTATATACTAAAATTTTTTATTTTTTTTTAGATTTTGTTACAGAATACTTAGTTATAGGGTTTAATCTTTTTTTTGGATTAGGCTCTAAGTATTTTTATATAATTATGTATTTACTAATAAATAATTAATAAAAATGCGTTACTATTTAAAAATAAAAAAAAAAAAGAAATTTGTAGCCGTAATTATTATGGCATATTACGTCAGGTATAATGCCTTTTTCCTATTCTGTAATCTGTAAGATGTTTTACAAAATACCTTTTATGAATTTTATTAAAGGATTCTATATTATTTTTATTTTTATATGTTCCCATAAAGTTCTCGAGTTAAGATCTTCAAAACACTTGCAACGTATATTCTTTTTTAGTTGGATCTGCCTGGCCAAAATAGGAAAAAATATGTAATCGATTCAGATCCAGATTCCTATTCCTTTTCGATTTCTATTTGGATTGAATCTTAAATTATAGCCCCATGGGAAGATGGGTCTTATAAATAAAAAAAAATTTTTTTTTAAAAAAATTCATTTTTATGTTTGTTATACAAGTAAAAAAAAATTTGGATTATCGTTTTCAAACAATATGCAGCTCTATTTCGATTATTTAAACCGGTTATAAATTGCAAAAAGAAAAAAAATTTTCTTTCTTGCAATCAACGGGTTTATTCCTTGTAAATTATAAGGGCCTGAACCGTTTTAAGAAAGAATCAAATTCCCCATTTTTCATACTCCTTTTTCATTAAAAAAAATAAACGTCTCTGTAAATTATTAGAAAAAATATTTTTTTTTTGTTTATAAAGATGTAAGATTTAACATGTATTTTTTTTAAGATGATGATTTGGTAATTTCATATTTTTCTATAAGGAAGTATGAGATATAGGGATTTTGTAAAAAAACTTATGAAAAATGTGTGAGATTTCTTTTTCACTGTCATCTTCTTGTGATTATAGCGAAGCCACTTTTTTTTCATGAGAAAAAATTCGTATTGCTTCGCATTCCTCCTTTTTTTTCTTTCAAAATAAACAAATCGTAATATTTAGAATTTGGAAGCTTTAAAAAATAAAGCTATAAAACTCACAACATTAGATTATTCATTTTTTATTACATTCCACTAAAACTAAAAACAAAAACTCAATTATCTGTTACATCCATGAGTCTACCAAACATTTAACGCAAAAATACATCATAAAGGAAGTTATGGTTGTAATAAGATTAAATGATGCTGACCTGACGGGGTGGTATACCTTAAAGTAACTCAAATTGAAGATTTTGAAGAAGGAGATGTGGTGTTCTTAAGAACGAAATTCGTCACCAATGAAAAGGATATGATGAATAGTATATCAAATCGGGATAGAAGATGAATTAGGAAAGGGATTACAACTAAGAAGTCAGGACGAGCTGATAAATAAAAACGGGATTTCAAACCACGGCGTGGACTAATTTGAACAACCTCGTATCTGGAACGTTGAAAGACGAATAATATTTTGATGTGACGAATAGTTGGTAATGGTGGGAAAATAGAATTGGCAGGTATTGTAGGTAAAGAAAAAGATGATGTGTAGTTTGTATCAATGTAAATAGGAAACGTGTTGCGAAAACTCAAGCCACTAGATATCGATAATTCTCAGCACTAATAAAGTCATCGTTTAAAAAAATATAGATACTTCTTTATTCGACCACCTATATTGATATATCAGTATATTGAATATCAGTATATTAAATATCGGTAATATCGGTATATCAATCATTTGTCTAATTGTTTGATACTATTCTAAAACGGTGTAAATTAAGATCGAATTAAGTTCGAATTAAGTTCCATTTACGGTGTAGATTAATATCAAATTAAAAGATCTAATTATCTAATTATGTATAACTCAACATATATACTTATCCACTATAAGAAAAGTAATATCAGTAATTTCAGTATAATGATATATTTGACATACCTGTTATAGTGCTGTATGTGAGGGATGTACATGTTGACTAATAAGACTAACTATTTTTAGTTTCAAGTTAACTATTAAGGAATGTTTCAGTCAATTATGTTTCATCACGTTTTATTGTTTGTATAATTGTAAAAAACATTCAATCCGGAATTAATATTTATAAATTAAATTTTCTATTTAATGGCATTATTGATATATAATTTTGTTTACCGACTCGAATGTTTCTAATTTTTGTGGCTCTACATAATATTCTATGGACCGCTATTAGTGAATCACAACCTTCCTCATAGTATTCACCCTTCCATAATTCAGTGTTTGATAATTCTGGTTCTATAAACCTATGTTTAAACCGAATATCAGAGGAAGGTGCATTCTTATACCATTTGACATATGCCAAAAGATGAGTTCTTGACCCTTCAGGTAACCTAAGTGTATGTTCAAAGTAATATTGAACCTCTCCTGGATATATGTCAATTGTTTCATCACTAAATGCTTTCCATTTCGCAAGAATAGTTGAATTTGTTTCATGACGACCTGCAATCACAGATCCAAATATTTCTGAGCCAATTTGTAATCTTGCATGCTGGTTAATTTGTAAGTCCATAAATCCTAATATTTCATCATGATCTTTCTCATACAACATTTCATACCATTCACATAGAAACATTCGCAATTCTGAAGGAATAACAACTCTTAAATATGATGGTTTAAGCAGTTGACCTGGTATTGCTTCAGTACCATATATTTTAGATGTGCTATGTCTCATGGATAGGAAATATTGTAACTCTTCTCTTTCTGCTGTAAGTGCCAAACTACCTACATCTTTTTTTTTTACAAGAAAGCAAAGAGATTCATCTAAAAGGCCGGATGTCCATTTACATGTTAGATGATAATCAACTAAAGTATTTTTAAGGACAATTTTCATCAATTCAGGTTCTATTTTTCGGTTACTGTTGGGATATGATCCTAAAGATAATAGATTATATTTTTTTTTAAAAAAAGATATCAGAAGACAACAAAATCATCAAGTATCCTACCTATATATCCGTTAAGTCTCTCAAATGGAAAAAGCCAAAAACTATATATAGGACCATAATCACGACAGCAATCAGGAATGTGAAGC
Organism: Rhizophagus irregularis; assembly: GCF_026210795.1. Lineage (NCBI taxonomy): Eukaryota > Fungi > Glomeromycota > Glomeromycetes > Glomerales > Glomeraceae > Rhizophagus > Rhizophagus irregularis. The sequence goes on along the minus strand of NC_089436.1, from coordinate 567,643 downwards.
GAAAGATGTATATTACTTGTTATGAATTCTGGTCCATATGTGTTTTCTATAAGGTAAGCCATATCTTTTAATCTCTCTTGTGCTTCTTTTAAATCATCTTCAGTAATAATTCTTGTTACCAAAAGATTACATGCTCGAACAAAATATCCTAAAATCTTTCTGTCATTATCATCTAACATATCCCACAAGATAGCTGTAGAATTAAATCATAATAAAGGTTTTCCATTGATCAGCAGTTAAGTTTGAAAATCCATCACTTCCAATCGCAATTTTTGGAGGAATACGACCAATATCAGAAGGTAATTTAACATGATCCATTCTATTTTGTGCCACTCGAAGTTGTTCCATACTTAATTTTTCCTGGCTCACAAAAATAGATTTAATTATCCATTTTGCTACACCAAGAAAAAGGCAATGCATTGGATCTACTACAGCAAAACGTATGGGATCCATATATGGAAGACGAAGCAATTCAGACCAACGTATACCATATTCTTTGAAATGATCTTCTCTAGAATTTTTTGAGTTGCATTGCAACCATTCATATGCATGTTTTCTATGTGATTCTGCGTTACTCAACTCATAAGTATGAACTCCTCCATAGTGATTTTTTCTATACTCTTCACTATAAACACTACGTTTCTCACACCTATGGCATTTCATTAATGCAGATCCATGTCCAAACAACTTTCGTGTGGCTGGTATATCTGATGATCCAACAATTAATGCAACTTTAATGTCTAGACCATCAGGATAATGGTAAGTTTTTGGAACTCTCCAGCCCCTCCAGAGCTCTAAAAGCTCGTCTACAATAGGGGCTAAATAATGATTAATACGATCTAATCCCACTTCTTTTGGACCTGGCAAAAAACCCAAATATATAATATTTTCAGGTTTATTCCTTTCTGATCTTGGTAAGTTACAAATAGATGCATATATAGCACCTGTACTGTGTTGTGTATATGTAAATGGCTGAAACCAGTCAAGGTTAACAAGAAGACCTAAATTGGTTGTGGCAGTTTCTGATGTAAAAAATGGACTACCATCAAAAGAAAAGGTTTTCCACACATTACCATCATAAATATCTGAATAGATATTAACTCTTTCTCTTTGAACTCCTGATAATTTTAGCATATTTTCAAAACCAGGTCGTTGGTATAACATACTTAATTGTTGACGAATACTTGGTTTAGGGTAAATCATACGAGGTTCAGCAATTATTCCACTTTCTTTTTTTTTAAGAATAGAAAGTGGATTATTGCATTTATTACGACGACTGGGTACTGGATTATTTGGGAATTCTTCATGTAGGCAATTTGCAATAGCAGTTTTTCCTCCTTCTTTATATTCAACAATATTTTTAACATTATATAATTTATGACAATTGTTACATACAGTTAACTGCATTTTTGGTTGAAAGATATTTAACATTTTTTTTGCAAGATATAAGGATGCTGGAAAATTTTTAAATTGTGATTTATTTAAACGAGTAAGTACAATATGTAAGAATTTTATTAATGCTTCAAGTGCCACATCAGGTAATCGAAATCTTTGTTGAAATTTAAATAACCATATTATAATCTCAGTATTAATAGAATCACTTAAGCTTTCCATTACAAATACTTCATTATTATCAAATTCAGGAGATGCAAAAAATTCTTCTATATCATCCTTCTCCTCCTCATCATTTCCATCATTATCATCATCATCATCTTCATTATAATCACCTTCATCTTCACCATCATTATTCTCAGCACCATTATTTTCATCACCATTATCCTCATCATTATCACCATCATCCTCATCATCATCATTTTCTTCTTCTTCTTCATTGTAATATATATATTCATCATTTTCTTCTTCTTCTTCATTATAATATATATATTCATCATTATCCTTATTTTCATCAGGTGCTGGAATATGAAAATAAGAAGGATTTGGCAATGATGGTGATGATGAAAATAATGTATGTATGTTTTCATTATTATTTGATTGGGATGAATCAGTTTCTTCATTGAAAAGATCAAAGACATTATTTTGTTGGAAAGAATTAGGATTAGGATTTAATGCCCTTTTTCTTTTTCGCTTTTTTGTAGGGTTCGCATCTTGAATAATGATGGATTTTCTTTGTTTTCTCGCTATAATAGTATCTGCCTGATTTTTTCTAGCATTCTCTGAGTTCCATAAACTTTTCTCCTTTGTGTGATTTTCTTGAGTGCGAAAATCAACCTTTGTGCCATTACAACGAATACAAAGACATGGATACAGGTACCTTTTTTTGGATTTTATTAAATCGACCATCTTTGTTTTTTTAGATTTTATTGAATTATCCATTTTAGATTTTATTAAATAGGATACAGAGGCAGATGATTCAACTTTACTTTTTTTTGATTTTATTAAATCAGACACAGAGATTTCAATTTTAGTTTTTTTGGGTTTTACTAAATCAGACACAGAGGTAGAGGTAGAGGTTTTACTTTTTTTTATTATTCATTTTATTAAAATATATTTATTAAAATGTAAGTGTCAAGAAAGTTAAAGTTACAATTACTTAAATGAAGCTTATTTTTCAAAATTAGGGTTCGCGTTCAACACCTTTTGAAATCCAGTTACACATTCAATTCTTTTAGGGTCACGTTTTTCTTTCAAAATCAGATTCGCGTTTAATTCTTTTTTAGATTCGAATTAGTTCGCGTTCTTTTTTTAGATTAGAATCAGTTCGCGTTTAATTCTTATTCACACATCCTATCATAACATTTGCGTATTCGTGTTTTTCGTGTCTTTATGATTCTGAAATCAATATAAATTTACACAAACCCTTTTCTCCTCTTTTCAATCAAAATTTTATATTTTAACTAAAATATATAAGTAATAATGGATAGTGATCGGGAATCTAATTCTTCTTCTTCTTCCACTTCCTCTTCCTCTTCTACTTCCTCTTCCTCTTCCTCTTCCTCTTTATCTTCGTCTTCATCATCATATAAAATGATTAAAGCAAGTATTATTTATTATAATTTATTTATTATTTCTGGTTTTTTTTATTTTATTTATGTTTGCCTATTATTTTATAGCAAGAAGTGTTTATATGGGTCGACTCGAACTAAAAGATATCTATAAAATAGACGAAAAACTAACTTGGGTCGAACAAAAGGAGAATATAGTTACGAAGCTACTGCCACCTCTATATAAAATTGTAAATAAAAAATACAGCATTACGAATAGAAAATTATTAAAAATGTTGTATGGACGGTGGCGTTCTAGACATCGTACAAGTAATATCAAAAATCAAGGAGATGAAAGAGTTAAACAAAACAAGAGAAGATCAAGTAAAAATTCAAGAATGCAAGAGGTAAGTAAATATTTAATTAATATGAAATAGAATTTTAGTTAACTTTACTGCATTTTATAATTACATTATTAGAAGAAGAAAAGAAGGGCGCACGCAACAAATTACTTAATAGAGAATAAAAATAAATATATTCTCAGATATCCGGAGGAGGATCTAGTAAAGATTCTTAAGGATTCAGGTTACCACTCAGAAGAGTGGGAAGAAACTGATCCTGAGGAAGAATGGCCCATTACGCAATCTGCAGTAGTTGAAGATGATGAAATTATTGAGGAAGCTATAAAACAAAAGTCATCATCAATATACATTCATAATAAATGGTGGCGTTCTCCTGCAGTATGTATAATTTTTATTTTATTTGTTTTATTTATTAAAAATATTAATAATAATTTATTTATTTAAGCTTTTGAGATTATTACACGACCGAATTGATCCAACAGTCGAATTATTAAAAAAGAAACCATTAACTTTAAAACGTAAAAGAGCTCAATCAAGTCAATCAAGATACAATACATCTAACGTGCCACCCATAGGTGTACCAAGTTGGTGCCTTAATCAGGATGCACTTGAACAATTTAACTATTCAAATGTCAATATTCCAGTATATGACTATAATACTGATGATCAGAATAATAGTGATAATGATATTGAAGATGAAAATAATAATGAAGAAGAAATTCAAAACAGAACAAATTCTAGTAAAAAAAAGAAAAAAAAACCAAAAAAAGGTCAAATCAAAAAAAAATAAGAAACATAAATCAAAATAATTCTTTTTTTTATGTAATACTTGTTATAATCTAGTCTTAAATAAGTTTACTTTATTGGATTATATAATAAATTGAATGATTAAACTTTAGATCGAACAGATCTAATCTGATTTGATCTGCATAAAAGCTAACATTTAGCAAAACAATGTATTTTGTTATATTTTATTTATTATAAGCTTATAAAAAATATCGAAATAGATTAATTGGAACAAAATTTTAATTAACAAACATGTAATTTCAAAATATTATTTAAATTAAAAAATCCTACACATATCGGGTATTATATAACATATTGGTAACCAGTGTTGGAAATTCAGATTTTAAATCATGTGCAGAATGCGCACATTATTTGAAATTTTTATGTGCGCAAATTCATATGCAATGTGCGGAAATGTGTAAAATATACAAGAATGTGTCAGATATGCAAATTTTTGTGTGCGCAAAGCGCACGCAAAAATTTTTGGTCATGTGCGGAGTTTTTAAAATTTGTGCGCGCGCACACTCCGCACATTGAATTTCCAACACTGTTGGTAACTAATAATTTAGATATCGGATACCTGGTAACCAATTAGATACATATCGGGTATATATATATGCATATTAACAACATATTAGGTATCCGATTTGATTTCTAATGTGCAAGATTATATATAAATACTGTATTTTCATGTGGTACTGTCTGATATTCATTTTTGGTTACTGGAAAGCATTATTTATTGATTTATATAGCTAAGTTTATCATGCTCTTAATCTTTAGATTATCAATTATAACGTCATGATTTTCTAAAAAATATTATAAAATAATGGTTTATTCCCCAATTTAACATTTTAACATCAATTTTTTTTTTTTTCATAAGAGTTTTTTTTAAAAAGATAAAATGTACGCGTTTTTTATTTTTTTTCCTACATTTTTTTATTTCTATTAAAATGTACAAAAAAAACCATGAATCTAATATTGAAAAACCTGAAAAAAGTAAGACGTTTCGTCACGAAGATGAAAAAATTGAAAAAACTGATAAAAATAAGATATTGTTGTTAGAAGCTCAAAAGATCGCAAGTCAAGTTTATAAAGATGGAATAAAGGAAATTTATAAACTTACTGTTGACGCACTTAAAAAGAATGATTCGTAAGTAAAATAATTAATATAAAAATATAAATAAAAAGAAATTCCTAAATATAATTTTAAATATATTTTTTAGTTATGAAACAGATAAATATATTTCTTCGTTATCTCATATTAGCAATATTAGTAAGAAATTTTTAACAATTCACTTTTGAGAAAAAATGTCCTATCAATTTAGTTATTAATATAAAAATTTCCATTATATTTATTATTAGTAACAACAGCTGCCAAGCACCAACCATACCAACAACCACAACAATTACAACAACAACCACTACAACCGTTACACCAGTCTAGTATTTATTAATTTAATACGAAATTAAAGTTTATAAATTATCTAATGACTTATTATATAAAAATTTTTAAAATTACAAAAACAGGTGATTCATCAAAAATTTTTTGTTTATATTGCTATGGCCCACATTGGCTAGTAAATTGCCACCAAATACCTCCAAAATATAGGGGAAGTTGTATAAAGTGTTGGAAAAGTACCAGGCACCAAGCAAAGGATTGTAAATCTAATAGACAGAAAGAGCCTTGGCACTAGAGCTTTTTTTTTATAATTTTTGTAAGTAAAATTTTAAAATTATTATTACTAATTTTTTGAATCTAATTATTTAACTTTTTTCAGATCAGATCGGCTGAATTTTTTTTTTATGTTTAAGTGGGGCAGCCAATTTCTTTTTTTTTTGGGTCAGCAAAAAAATTTTTTTTCTTTAGTCCAATTGTAATTGGACTTAGTCGGGGGATGGGGTCGAACAGTATTCTGATTGTGGTCAGATGTAAATTTTTTTTTTTAGTCCAATTGTAATTGGACTTAGTTCGATTGGGGTCGAACAGCATTCTGATTGTGGTCAGATGTTCTTTTCGTAATATATTATAATATTCAATAATGTTTTTTTTATATTTTTTTTTATCGTATGAATAATTTTTAATATAATTTTTTTTTAAAAAAAAAATAATAAAGTTTTATAAAAATTCCATATATTAGGAATTATTTTGTAATCACAATACATATTTTATTTTTAAAGGAACTTTTATATATAAAACCTACTAAAACACGATCTTTGGCCTATGGCACATAAGAAATTGATGTATTCAATATTAATGTAACGTTTTTTTTAAGCAATGTACTTATAAGAATCAACATTTATATATATATATAGTATCAGTAAAAAAAGAAAGAAATGTTAGTACGTTTCTTTAATATTAAAAAGAAACCCCCTCCTCCTCTATTTCTTACATTTCAAGCTCAAGTTCTATTCAAAAAGTCTGAAAACCTAAAAAAAGAAAGAAAGAAATGTTAGTACGTTTCTTTAATATTAAAAGGAAATCTCCCCTCTATTCCTTACTATGTTTCTTTAAAATTAACAAAAAGTTCTTCTCCCCTTCTCTATTTCTTACTACATTCCAATCCAGATTCATTCAAAAATCCAGCGAAAAAAGAAGTCCCGTTATTCTACAAACAAGAGATCCAGCATTCTAAAAAAAAGAATAAATATATATTTAAACGATCTTAAAAATTATTAATGATCAGTCAGATGACTGTCGATTAGATTTTAACCAAATAGAAAAATTTGTGTCACACATAGTACCTCCGATTATTAGAATTTCATACAAATATCGGTGCCCGATATCTATTAGAAATATATTGGTGACTAATAGTTTAGATATCAGGGTCTCAATTTTTAGGAGTATTTTTAATGTGATAAATCGGGTACCTGATATGTAAAAATGCCCGATATATAACTGATTAGTCACTGATATATAGGTACCCGATATGTACCTGATAGAATCGATTTTGACCGGTGATACACATATCGGATACCTGATATATATTATATAACATACTGGTAACTAATAGTTTAGATATCGGATACCTGATAATTTAACTATATTTGAAGTTTCACATTAAAAATCAAATCGGGTACCCGATATATTGTTAATATGTATATATACCCGATATGTACCTAATTGGTTACCGATATATAGGTACCCGATATGTGTATGATAGATTCTTTTTTGACCTGTGTATAACTGTGATTATAAATGGTTCTTTTTAATATAAGATTTTTAAGGATAGGTGTAATAGTGACTATAGATAGATTGTGACTATATAGGATAGATTTTAATAATAAAGTATTTGAACATTCAACTGGTGTGACTATATAGTAGAGTATGACTATAACAGGAGTAACTATAAAGGAAGTTGATTGTACACAGCTAAATCTGATAAAAATAAATAAGATAAATTGAAGGATATATTAAAGTGAGTAAGGATTATTGTAAAAACTTGTCCTACTATCATAGTATTATTAACATGTTCAAGAAAATTAATTGGAACTAATTTTGTTTCATTATGATAGTAAAAAAGTATATTTATAACATTTTGTACACAATCATCAGTGATTTCATCCATAATTATAGATATAGGTTTTCAAAAAGTAATTTAAATGACTGAAAGTATTCATCAAAAATACTAGGTAGGTAATTTTACCTGAGAGTAGGAGTTTGAAGAATAGAACTTCTATTTTTAATGTATTTTTTAAAAAATGGAAAAAGTAAATTGACTTTTTCAAGAGAAATATCTGCTACCAGAAATGCTTTATAAAGTCTTTTATAAGTTTTTTTTTGATTCAGCAGCTGTTTAAGTAGAGGAAAAGATAAGTTGCTACAGTTTATTACTTTTTTTTATAGCTTTTTACATTAGAAATATATTTTTGATTATTATAATAATTATTTACAACAGATTTATGCTTTCATTTTACAAAAATATTGCAATAATTACAAAAGAAAATATTGTCATCAACTTAAAAAATGTTTTCATATTCATTATATTTAATATAAACTGATATGATTTTTTATTTTTTTGGCATTGTAAGAAAAAAAAGAGATTGTAATTAATAATCTATAAATTAGTCATGTAATGAATATTTAATTAGCAATAAATTAAAATCAATTTATTGCAGATTATGGCATTATATGTTCCAATATAGAAAGAATTCAAATTATGTAATTTTATGATGCAATAAATCTAAATTATATATTATTGCATAATTTATACATTTAATGTAAAATTATGCAATTATTATCTCTGGGCTATAAGATGACCTATCTTAATAGTAAGTGGGATTCTTTATACAATTCTTGTTAATTGAAAAACATTCAAAATATATTTGATAGGTGATTTTTATTACCAGTATGATGAATAAAAACTTTTCAATATGGATTCTTTTAAATAAAAGATTAAGAAATAATATAGAGTTAGATTTTTTATCTTTATTATTCTGACATAAATTATAAATAGTATTATAGACATTTTGTTTATGAAATATATGTTTAGAATATTTTTTTTTACAAATCTCTAATTGTATAATAAGTGCAACTTTGCAACTCAAAAAAAAATTTCAAATTTTGTATTATTTTATTATTAAACATCTATATCTAATAATAATATAAAGTAATTAAATAGAATTTTTTTTTTTTTTTTAATGATCTATATATACTTTATTGATATTAAATTCATATACCATATAAATAAATTATCATGAGCTATATCCACCTAATAGGATGTGATCATCAAAATATAAATGATAACAAACCAAATAAAGAAAATAACAATAATAATAAAATACAAATAAAATATAAATAAAAATAATAATAAAATAGAAAAAGAAAAAGAAAATAAAAATAAACATGCAATTTAAAATAAAATAAAAAATAAAAGTAAAAATTTATAGTAAAATTATCATTAAATGGTGATAATAAAAATGCATTTTATTTTATATATATCTTTATTATAATCATTAGAATTCTTTATTGTTTAAAGAAAATTATAAAAATAAAAAAAAAATGGTGTTCTAAAGCTAAAAGTTTGTTTATATATTATATAAATTAAGGTGAAATTCACCAAAGATGAATTTCATCATAAAATTTTGAAAATTCAATGTAATATATGTAAATCAAAATGAAATTCACTATTAAATTACTGAAATTTGGTATTTTAATAAAATTTTTATAAATTAAAGTGAAATAAATTTATTTAATAATTAATTTTACATTTTTTTATTATAGAAGTATAATATAATTTTTATGAAAAGTTTAATTTTTCAAAAATTTTAAAAAATGCCTAAAAAAAATACCAGGTTTTTTTGATTTAATATTTATTTTAATTGGATTAAAGATTTAATAAAGGTAATTAACAATTTTAAAAAAGTTGATGCAGTTTTTTTGGAAACCACTATATATAAATATAAAAAAAAATTTCTTTATAAAATATCTATTCTTTTTTAAAGTTTATTTTACTATATTTATTAATAAAATTTTAATTATATTAAAATAATAATTTATAAACTTTAAAATTAAATATTATTTAGTTTAAAAAATTACATTAAGATTGGATTAATTTGATTTCCTATTAATAAATTTTTTCTTTTAAAAATTTTGATTATATATAAAGAGAATTATAATTTATTGCATATGTAATTTATTGCTATATCCCATTTGTTATGTGATTTGATTAATGTGATTATGTAATAATTAATAAAATTAGTGTAATTATTTTATTGTAATGATATAAAATAAATTATAATTACATGAATTATACTTTTAATAAACTTTTTGATTATCAAGTAAATCAGTGTTTCCCACAACTTCTCTCTCTCTCTATTGAAATATTTTCATTTTAGCTATTTCTTTCATTAATATTTAAATGTAAAATCATATTTTTTTGCTAATATTAAATATAAACATACCTTTTTTTTTATTAATATCAAATGTAAATTACTTTATTTACTATTTTATGGAAAATATGGAAGAAAAATTGAGTGAAGATATTCAAACCTCAGAATTTACACATAGTATATATAGTTAAGATTAGAATTTAAGGTTAGGATTATGGTTAGGGTAGGTTGGATTAAAGTTAGTTTTTAGATTAGGGTTAGGGTTAGGTTAGAAAAGTGAATTTAAGATCAGATTTTAATATTAGCTATTTCTAATTTCATAATTTTTTTTTTAATAAATAATTGTAATAATAATAAGATAATTTTGTTTAATAAAAATAAACATGTACTATTATATATAGGGAAAAAATTTGAATTATGGGATAATTGCAAAGATTTTGTAAATACATAGACTAAATAACAAGATTTTTGAATTATTAAAGATCATGTAGATTGTGATAGAGAAGTTATTTGCTGCTATACATATATCTGTTTTTATAAACGTGCCTATGATTCTATTTCAACTAAAGTTACTATTACAAAAAAAAATTGGTTGTTTATTTATTATTAATGCTTCATGCCTAAAATTAAAGAATTGTAATTATTAATAAAATTGTTGATTAATATTATAATCATCTATTAAATGTATCAATGATTGAATTTAAGGATTTTAAAAATTTTACCAATTTAATATTTGAGGATATTAAATTTATAATTATATTTTGCAAATTTGAAGCAATAGCATAACAAAATTTTCTTGAAGGAAAATATCCAACTCATCTAGTATATTCACAAAACTTTATAAAGCTATTTAAAAATTTTGTTCTATAAAGAATTCATTATTAAATGATACTATTAATATTTCAAATTGACTTAAAAGTCAAAAAAAAGCTAATTCTTAATGGATTATATATTGAAGTTAGGACGAAAATAATACTCTCACTTACTTACTATGAATGATATCTTCTCAAATAAAGAATTAGATATAATATTTTAATTGTATTATAAATGATATTACACATAAGACTAATTACATCAGGAAATTTGTTTAGGCGTAATTTAGTGTAATATTTCAGAGGTGGTGTAAAATTTCGAAATATTACACTAAAAACGTAATATTACAAAAGTTTACGCTTTTAAATTTGAATAATTATAGTGATTTAAGAATATCTCGCTATCTACTAATCCAAACAAGACGATCTATAGCTCATTGGAATCAGCTCATCAAGACGAATCGAATGGTAGTAAATTCGCATTTCTACAGTTGATAGAACGCTCTATAGTATGCAATAAAGTTTTAAATTAATAGAAAGTCATCTATAGAACGTAGAGATATGATTTTACTACCATTCGATTCGTCTTGATGAGCTGATTCCAATGAGCTATAGATAGTCTTGTTTGGATCAGTAGATAGCGAGATATTCTTAAATTACTATAATTATTCAAATTTAAAAGCGTAAACTTTTGTAATATTATGTTTTTAGTGTAATATTTCGAAATTTTACACCACCTCCGAAATATTACACTAAATTACGCCTAAACAAATTTCCTGATGTAATATGATATGGCATTATTTTTGATTGTTGAATTTAATAATGACCATTAAAATATATTACTTATTCAAGGATTATTAATCAATGAAAGTTTTGACTCATACACTTGGATGTTTAACAATATTATTAAAGCTACTAGTATACAACCTGTTATTATTATTACAGATTCTGATTCAGCTGTAAATGTAGCAATTCATTAAATATTTCTATCTACTTATCTGATTCACTGTATCTTTCACATTTCTTAAAACTTGAATAAGAATTTAAGAAATTATTAAATAATAAATATCAGAGTTTTATTTATGATTTTTATAGCTATTGTAATTATATTATTGAAAATATTTTTCAACAACATTTTAACAAATCCATAGAAAACTACTTTAAAGCAAAGAATTATTATCTGAAATATTTTTATAAAATAAAAGAATATTAGACTCATTGTTACATTAAGTATTATTTTACAGAAGGAATGATAGCTAGTTCTATGTTAAAAAGTGTTATGTTATTCATGATTAATTATTTTTATTCATTATTTAATTAAACAAATACATTATTCAATAATTGTTAATATTTCAATTTAAACTGATGATTTCAAGTTGAATTAATTAATGCTTGTTTAAAGCATTTGTTAAATAATTCTAATATTCCATTATCAAAGATTTCTTAATCAACAGGATAAAAAATAAAAATATAAATGCTGGCATTTATTAATTTCTGATATAAAAAGGCAAACTAATACAAATTTTTTATTTACAAAAATTGATCAAAATATACAAGAATTTATTTTTTATACCAACAATATTAAAAATACATTGTGATAAGATGAATCAATTTTTAAATTATGTAGCAAACCAGATAAACCAAGATGCTAATATATATATATAAGCCATAAGGTATATTTTTAAGTATAATGAATTTTTAATAATTATTGTATATAAAATACTTATAAGAATCTAATTTTATAGGAAAAAACATTTGAAATTATAATTGAATAAATATCCAGTAATATTTCAAAAGTTACTTTAAATCAAATGATTGAATTTGTTGAATCATATAATGTTAGAAAAATATGGGCTATAATGTTAAAAATTCATTGGATATCAAATATTACATTAGGCTTTCAGAAAATATATAAATAAGTAAAATCTCAAATTGCTTAGAATTTGCCAAAAAAATTGTGTAAATTTTTTCCTTTTTAAATAATACTAGCCAGAAATTTAATTTTCTAATTTAAAAACTGATTAGTATTATTATAGTTCTGGTTCTGAAAAAATCCTTAAAGCTTATAGTAAAATTTTTTTGGCTGGATCTTATCTATTTATATATTTTCTGGGATCCTATTATATTTTATTATTATATACAGTAATTAGGAGTATTTGTATTTGTATATTTCAATTTATATTGTGGTATTATTTATAAATATTATTTATCAGATAATGTTAGTAATGAAAATGGCATTTTTTTTACATACAATTTATTGTTTCTTAATGATATGATGACAATAAAAATAAAAATACTATGCAAAAACTATTTTTTATTATTGACAAATTTATATAGAAAACATTACTTATAATTATAATGAATTTAATGATTCTAATATAAGTTTATGTTTATTTAATCAAAATAATAATGTATTTTGTAAAGAGCAATTGACAATTCTTAAATAGAAACTTATCTATAGAAAGTTATATGAAATGTATAAAAAAGTATTAAACAAGACTCTACAATTTAATTCTAAATCAAAATAGTTTATTAGCTTGTTACAAGAATTTACAGAAGATGGTGAATCAGATTTGGATAAATTAAATAACATTAATCAAGATAAAATAACTAATAAAAAAAATATTGATCCTTTAGTACCAGTATTACAAAATTCTAAAAAACAATATGGCAAAAGATAACTCTTGGATATCAAAAGATTTAAATCATCTGCTAAAACCTCTAAACCTAAGTCATAAAATCAGCAATATTGCAGAAAATGTGGGAAAGTCAGACATTATCAAAAAAATTGCAAGGTAATAATCAATATATTTATTTTTACTGATATTGTTATTTGCATATTGACTTTATTACTATATCTAGAAAAAAGAAGTATAATGAACAATTGGTTAGGGATATTTAATTACCCTGTAAAAAATCTGATCTGTGTTTTATCTTTCCATATTTTTTCCGTGAATGTATCATTTTAATGGAATTTATAGCCTTAAATCATGGAAATTTTCATCTCGCTAACACGGATATCCGTGAATGTATCATTTTCACGGAATTTTTACAGAATACACGGAGAAATAATGGGAATATTTGGATAAAAATTTTTTATAGGGTTAGAATGTATGATAGAAAGAATGTATTAATAGAATATGTATAGAAAAATGTATTAACAAAAAAACATATAAGTACAATTTATTGCTACATGATGAATTTGCTAAATATATGACATTTAAAGTCTGGCAATATATCACCATAGTGATAATCTACAAAACCCATATATAAATATAAAATTAAAATATTATTTTGTAGTGAATTTTAAATAAAGCAATTTTTTAAGATTTTAGAATTTTTCTAACTATTACCAGGAGGTGATGATCACTGGTAACTGAAATTATAACAACCAACCAGCATTAAAAAAATATAGTGCCGGTAAAAATTGATAATTCTGGCCAACGGTGATGATCACCCCCGGTGATTTGAAGTAAAAACATTATTTTTATATATAAATATTATAAATTTTCATATAATGATTTTTTCTATTAAACTGGAAGGTTTGTATATCAAGTTCTAACTGTAATTCAAAAAATTATAAAATCCTTTCAAAAATTTTTATTATAAAATATCTATTTTTTTTTTATGATTTTTTTTTAATTATCTTTTTATTACTTTCATATTTTCAAATTATAAATTATTGAAACATCCGGTAACCTAACCCAAAGATAAAAAAAAATTTTATAATAAATTTATGATGATATATACGTAATATGTTGAATGTTGATATTAATATTAAAAAAAAAAGCATATCAGATATCTGATATTTTATTTATAAAAAAAAGATGTCATCTGTACTGTGGCTCAGTTGTGGTGTACGGGTGACTCTTGTACAAAATGCGTTTGCAATACTGTCTTCGTTGTATTGTTCATTAATAAAGTTAAAAAGGCATAAAACCACGTTAAATTGTTTAAATTAAATTTATAAAAAAAGTCAAGATCAATATTTTATTTACATCGATACATAATACAATATTAAGATATTATAATAACTTTATTATTATTCTTTATTATTATTCTTATTTTATTAGACTTTTTATAGCAATATTTATAATACTGATTATTATAATATTTCATTGCAATTTAATATTTTGTTTTACGCGAAACATTTCTATTAATAAAGTGATAACGCGGCCGTTGAACAATTTTAAACAATACCAACAGTTTTTAAAAGATTTTACATTATACTTAATTCATTTAAGGCTTCTAAAATACCCAAAGTCCATTCAGAATAAAAATGTGGTTAGTGTTGCTTCTTAAAGGCTCTTGACGACAGTTTTACTAAAAATAATAAATGAATTTAGATATGGTCATATGGATCGACTTGATGCATTTGGTAAGGATTTTGTAAATCTTTAAATATTTAAAACATTTTGGATGGCACAAGTTCGTCTAAACATTATGACTCTATTTTTGTTTTTTGTTTCCTTAAAGTGGAGAAAATTTATCACCGGTTTCAAAATGGAGTATAGAGTTATATTTGAATAAAAAAAAATATAACCGAACAAAAATCGGATGAAAACCGGACGAATATTGAGATTCGAATATACGATCACAAGTAAACTGGCACACCATTTTAAAAACGGTGATAATATGAAAATGATAAATGCAATCAAATTTGAGAAGAAAAACAAATTTCTAATAAAAATAAATAAAATATATGAATTTAAAATTATACGTCTTAACAATAGACGGATTAGAATAAAGAATAATAAAAATTAATAGATTAAATCATTGTTATGTCTTTCTAATCAAACATGAGAAGTTTTTATAATTTTTTATTATGTAAATTTCAAATTTTTAAATTAGTAAGTTTGTTATTACATTTCTAAAACGCCAAGAAAAGATTGAATTTTTATTTTTTTATTTTTTTTAAAAAACATATCGGTATCAAAATCGATATCAAATATGTCAACTTAATTTACATTTTTAACGCTTTTAACATTTTTTTTTAACATTTTAAAAATTTTTACAATTTTTTAACATAAATTTTGAAATAGATAATAAAAAAAAGCTTAGAATATATATATATATATATTTTTTTTGAAAAAAAAAAGTGTTCAAACGAATTATTCTTTAATGAATTTCTTTTATATAAAAATTTACAAATTTTGTTGATTGTGGATAATTTGGATAATTTCGGAATATGTATATATGAAATAAATTTATCTATAATATTATTAATATTTATGAAAAGAATCTTACAAAAAAAAAAATTATTGGAGAAATGCGTATTAGCGGTTGTTGAAATAAATGTGTGAAATTTGTAAAAATTTGAAATTGAATGTAAAAGTTATCAACATATAAAATTTAAAAATGTTTTGTTTTGTTTAAAAATGTTCATTTTATAATAAAATCGCTATTAATGAAAAAAAAGTATAAAAATTATGGGTTTAATGAAATTTATGAAAATTTATCGAATACATTCTTCATCATCATCATCCATCATGTCATCATCAATCATTTCATCATCATCATCATCATCATCATCATTTAAGTTTTTCTTTTTAATCTCGCTATGATAATAAGTAAGACAAATGGCCCTCGCTTCAATTCCCAAACCGAGAGATTCAATATTTTGCCAGACACCGAAATAATTTTCAGGAGTCAAAGTATCATACCATTTATCAGCGTCACCATCATATAAATATTGCAAGATATGTTCAAAAGTATCAGGAGAAGGTAAAGTAATTGTAATTATATCCCCAGAAGTGACATTTTGAAGAGTTTCTTGAAAGAAAACGGATTGAAGAACGAGATATTCCTCATGAACCCAAAATGGTTTATCTATTCCTTCAACATAAAGTTCTGCAAAAGCTGTTGATTTATCACCATAATATCTTGGTCCCAATTGATGAAGTTTTTCAAGAATATAAGTTGAAGGAATTCCTTCAATAGCCTTGAAATGACGAGCTTTACAAGGTGATTGTGATTGATTTTCAGTGACGCGTTCATCACAGACTACTGCTGAGGCATGCATTTTGATAAATATGATAACTAATGTTAATGGGGGAAAAGATAAGAAAATTTATTATTAAATTGAAAGTGTTTCTATTTTTGAAACTATTTCTTTTTTTTGAAACTATTTCTTTTTTTTTTTTAAAAAAAAAAGGATTATTATTATTATTATTTGTTTGTTTTTATTTTCAAAGAAAATGATTTTTTTTGAATTTTTGAAAGTACGTCCAAAATCCGTCATTTTTATGCGATTTCAGGGTTAATAGTTTATCGAATGTTTATTGTTCAATAAAAGTTGATAACAAAAAAAAATGATTATCGATTGGACAATCGAATTTTCTATTGAATAGTGTTAAATTTGAACAATGTAACTATAATGGGGTTGAATTTGGAAAGAAAAAATTTTATTATATTTTAAACATAAATTATTTATAGATTGTAAATCTGAACAATATATTTTATTATAATGTACATTCATTGTTTTAATAATTTAACCATGATAAAATAATGATTAAATATAAATTACGTATTAAGTGTTACAACTTAATATCATATACGGAAAAGTAATTTTTTAAAAAAATTTTTTTATTTTTATTATTATTATAAAAAATAAAATATTTTAAATATTTTAATTTTTTATGTACCTTTTTTATGTACCTTTTTTTCTTTATCTTTCTAATTTACGTTTTTTAAAATAATTTACTATATTGAATATATTGTATGTAAGTACATATACATATAGTAGATGCTACATACTGTATATTATTTACAATGAATTTTCATGGGGGACTTGATGATCTTTTTACTATTGAGTTTCATAAATATATTAAAGGGAAAGTGCGAAAATACATTTAAAGAAATAAATCTAAAGAAAATGTTTCGAAAATTAGACAAAATTCTAATATTTTCATGTAATCGATTAAAAATTTCTTAAAAAGACAAAGGAAAAATTTAAATTTTAATATAATATAATTAAAATTATCATTATGATTATTATGTTCTAAAATATTTTACGAATAATCATTTATGTTCTAATATGTTCTAAAGTATTTTCGAATATAGAAGGATGGCATCATTAAATATATTCTATTGTTTAACGTTGAAGCCACAAATAATTGTTCCTAGGAATATCATTTCTTAATTTATATTATGGACTGCAAGTTTAGCCACAGTTTTCCTAAATATATAATAACTTTGTTGTAGATCAAACATACTTATGCTTAAATAAACCGAATATTACACACATTTTGAAATTTCTACATTATTCAAAAAATTCTTCAAGGAAGTAAAATGTTTATACATTTAAAGGTTCATTCATTATTTTAGAATATTTTAAACAAAATGTTGACGCAAATAGTGAAAAATAGAACAATATTGTTTTGCCACGCACATTAACCACGATGTAAATCTTTACCAAATTATATATTATATTTATGCAAAATGGCGTTAAAATTCCATCTCACATTGTATTAACTGTTAACATACCGTATATTCCTAATATATGACATTGTTCTTCATATAATGGTGAATTAAAATCTCTTTCTTTTAAATTCTGCGCCACTCTCAAAAAACAATTCTAATTTTTTCTTTTAAATATCGGAGATTTAAGAGTGGCGTTCACCATATAAATTAATTACTTTTTTCACGTATATCAATAAAATGCATTTTTAGATCGACATATATTTTTTACAATTGAAGAAAATTAAAAAATTAATTTTAGGATGATTTTTTTCCAAATGTTAAAAACAAATCTTGTAAATAATAAAGTAATCATGTAAATAATAAATTCTTATGTAAATATCCAAGAAAGTAAAAGAAAAGAATAATTTCACCATATTAGTGCGCGATTCCGTTAAAATTATCCATTGCGGTCCAAACTCTCACATTTAAAGTTATAATTTGTTTCTTGTTCTCTTTTTTCAAGTTCAATCATTTATATTTTTTTTACGCGAATTCCTCATTTCCCCTGCAGTATTTGCAGTCTCATTGCGCAGTTTTGTTTTCTTCAATGAGATTTGACTAACTTTGGCATGTTTTGTTTCCTTTAAATTTATTTATTTGTGTAAAAAACTTTTTTTACGCGGATGTACAAATTCTTTTTTATATTACTCGATACGGAATTTCATACACGCGTACGTATAATCTTATCCCCCTTTAAGTAATTTTCTTTTTATTTCTTGTTATCTTTATTCTTCTTTGTTTGTAAAACAATTTCTCGAACCATTTTATTCATTTTTTACATTTATGAGATAGTATCTTTTTTTAAAGTTCATTCATTATACGCGTATCCCGAAGGGGACGTACACACAGATCAATGACAATCAAGAAGATCTTTTGTAATCTTTAAATAAATAAAAATAAGGTTTTCTCCTGTTCCCTTTATTTTGCTAAATTTATGCAATTAATTTAATTTGCGTGTGAAAAAATTATTATTTCTCTTAAAAATTAAAAATCAATCATGATGAGTCGGATCTATTTTAAAAATCGGAGAATGAAAATGAGTTTTTTTTTGCATATATGATTAATAATTAATATCTGATATTGGATAATAATAAACAACATGGTACAATTGGTACATGATTAAATTCTGACAAATCATCAATGAATTAACGAAATAAAGAAATTCTTAAAGATAAAAAAAACATATATAAATAAAATTTTTTTTTCATTCATTCATTGAATGTCATTCATGTAAGAGTAAGAATAAGTGTACTTATTTTAAAAAAATAATTATAATACAGTACTATCTTTCGAATCTAAGTTTTTTTTTTTAAGGGGATGAAATTTAAATTTTTTTCTCCTTTTCTTTTTTTTCTTTTCTTTTATTTTTATGGAAAGGTATTTTTCACTTAATTAAGGTTTAATTTTGGTTTAATTCGGTTTTAATTCGGTTTAAACTAATATAGAACTCTTTTTTTTTTTATATAATATCTTTCGTGATAAAAATATGATTATCATATTAGTATCATAATGACATGATTTTTCTTTGTTGCACCTGATACCACCAATAATACATCAACTACTAATAGTACTCGATAATACTCAATAATAGTAATATCTAACCAATAATAACTTTTCAATCCTTTCAACTCTTTCAACTCTTTCAACACTTTCAACCCCTTAAAGGATTTAATTTATCCATTTTTAAAATTAAAAGGTATTTCCTATTTATTTAAAAGAAGATTTTTAATATTCCCTTGAAAGTACAAGATTTTTTAAATAAGATTTTAATCCGAATTACGATCTAATCTTGTTTCAAAAATAATAATAAATAATATGCACATATTTTTTTTTTTTTTGAGATTTAACCTTAAATCAACCTTTTTTTTCATTTTAAATTTACATTTTTGATTTTTTCAATGAATTTGATCTCGTTAAGGGAGGATAAACTTTAGATGAACTGATAATAAATAAACAATATATATATAATTTATACAATACAAATGGAATCTCGAACCGAAATTCTATCTTCTTTGTTATGATACAGATAATGCAAATAAAAATTCCCCGTAAAAAGATTACATCATTGCACCTTAAAATGTACTGTATATGCGATATCATCAAAACAATATATAACATTCATCCGTTGTTTGATAGTTTGTAGTTTGATAGTAGATATTTACAATATTATTTTATATATTTATTAAAAAAAAAAAATTTCTGAAAACTTTCAATTTATCACCGCAGCAATAGTTGTACACCATCAAATCTTTTATCCAATCAGAATAATTTATAAAATAAATTAACTTAATTCGGTTCACAGATTCTTACAGTTCTTACTATTATCGAATCCGGTGTTTCTGTTAATGTTTATCTTTCGTATATAATTCATCTTAATTGGTTCTACTACTGTTTGCTGGAAAAAAAAGGTTTTCCAGCTTCCCGCCAAAAAAAGGGTATATACCTTTTTTTTTTTAACTTGTGGATGTTATAGTATATATATGCCATAACGTGAGTATTATTGCAACATAACGGTATGACGTTGTTATTACACTATTGAAATGCCGCAAATTATACCATTTTTAACTATAATTTTTCAATGCGCGTCCTTTACTTTATTCATAAATTTATAATACATTTACAATATTTACAATATGTATCCCTATTCTTATATGCGCGTCGTCATATCCTATTTTATACACATGGCAAATAAACGTCAGATGTATCGATTCTTGTTTCAATTTGGGTTCGGTCTTATGACAAATGCATTCTATTTTCAAGGGTTGGTGAAAAAAACATCAAATTGAAGGGGATAAACTTAAAACGTATGTTGAAACACGTTGGATTATGAAGCTGTTGATTCAATTATGACGCAACAAAGGAGGTTTATAAGAGTATTAAATAATTACTTCTTTTTATTTAAAATATTGCGAGTATGTAATAATTAACAACGATTAATTTGTAATATTTTTTAGATAATTATAATAATATTAGTTCTTAATTCTTAGTTCACGAGGTTTTTATAATATGAATCATTTAGCAAAAGTGCTTCTTCCTATTAAAATTGCAATTTTAGTTTTAGAACGAAGAAACTACTAATCTTGCAAAAAAAATTATATCCAATTAAAACTGATGATGACGCTTCCTAATCACTTTATGAAAATTTATAATGAATGGTATGTATAATTGCAAATGATACATACAGTCAGTATATATTGTATAATTTATTTAATAATAAATTTTTTTATTAATAATGCAAATATTTTAACTTTTATTTTACATCCTGCATACAAAGGAAAGGCATTGAGAAAGGAATTTTTTTTTTTTTTGAAAATAATCCTAAAGCAGGGAATATTTGGAATGGAATGAGAAAATGCAGGAAAGGTTGTGAATTTTTCTAACTCATTCATGTGATTTATTATCTATATCGTTCTCGAAAATTATTCCGTCTCAGGGCTCAGAATAGCTACCCAGGCACCTTATAATGCACCCTCAACTTGGATATTATAAACCCATCATTACATGATGGTCAATTTGTAAATCAAGTAAACCTTCAGTTATATACAAACATTGGCTTTAAAATTATTTGAATAATTCCTAAAAGTGCTGGTGTAAACGTAATTTTTCAAATCTTAGATTCTTTTATGACAAGTGGAGAAAAAGAATGCATTTCAATATATTAGAAACTTTATTGAGAGCTTTTATCATGATATTTCAAATGCAGATAAAGAATTATAACATTCGAAGTGTAAGAATCAGCTACTTTACAGAAACTTCAAGATCGTAGCGATGGCTTAATGCGCAGTAACTGCGTTATAAATACATAGTGACCACATTATGTAATCGTAAAGAAATTACATGTATGCAGTTACTGCGCATTAAGCCATCGCTACGATCTGTAAAGTAGTATTGAGGAGTAATTTTAATGATTTGGAGAAGAAGAAGAATTTATTGATTTAACACCAAGAATATTTCAATTAAAAAGAGAAGGATTAGAAAGGTTTGAAGATAATAATATAAGAATAAATGCAGATGAGAACATGAAGAATCGGAAGACAGTGATTTGGATTGGCCAATATGTTGTCAAATAACATTGACCCTACAAAAAAAATTCGTTTTTATTCCGAAGAAACTCAGGCACGTGATCAATTTTCTGAAAAATTTTTATAGGGTGAATAAGCATGATAAGAAAAGTTGTAAATAAATTTATAGTGTATTTTTTTTTACATCTATAGAAATTATTTGATGAATAAAGAGTTGCACCAGTATAAAAATTTTTACTTGTATAGTTTATATTAGCGGCACATTTTCTTCTAATCATTAATTACAGTAATTACGATGTTGAATGATTGGCTGTCATTGTGCCACGCAGGGTCATATCATGATAAAGGGAAATTAAATTGGGAGCCGATCAAAAATCCCGATGGTCAGATTTCCGTTATGACGCAAACTCGATGTTCACAATCCTGATAAATGATAATCTCATTATTTCCGACATTAACACTCATTATCCCGACACTTACTATCCCGATACCATTTGTTTTTTTTATTCCTTTTTATAGACGTATTATTATTTTTAATACTTTGTAATAATTAATTTTTTTATTATGTAATAATTTTTAAAAATTAATATTTTTTGTTATTGTTGTTCAGTCGATGCAGGATTTTAATGACATAAGGGATATAAAAACCTATACTATAGTTTTTTCTCATGGTTAAATTTAATATATATCGTAGTTTGCCTATTCTTATATTTTTTCTTGAGTCTAGCTAGATTCGCTATCAGTTTATTTATCTAATAAAAATTTCTAATATTGAAATCGTTATTAGTAGCATTAATTCCTATTGGTCACCGCATCATTCCTAACGACTGAACTATAAGTTATTGGATGGGGAAAAGAGATATCAGTCTTTGACTGATATCTATCCAATAAGTATTTATTATATTATTTATTATTTAATAATTTTAATAATATATCGCAAAAATTAAGAAACAACTAAATATATTTTATTAATACATAAAGTTTATAAAAAAAGCAAAAATTAGTTTTTATATTTTAAAATTAATATTTTTATTATAATACAAAATCAATAGAACGGGATATTGAAGATCGCCAGCAGATTTAAATGTCATTACGCCAAGGGATCCGGTCAAAATCCCGACAACTGGCCAGAATTATGCAGAGCCACGTGATGTACTTGATCAACATGAGGATTTGCCCGTGGCCCTTAATGTACAGTGGGGTGTACGATATTAACGTACGAACTGGCCGGGGTTAATGCTACCAGTTCGTACGTTAATATCAATATCATACACCCCCAGTCCCACGTTAAGGACGCCTTTCGGTCCATACCCTTAAGCCAATGATCATCTATCCCTCTAACTGCTGTAACTTTTCTAAAATTATTAATAAGTTCCACCGGAATACAGTTAAAGGGTTATAATGACGAAGTTTTAAAATTTTATTTTCGTAATGTTGTGGTAATTGATTTAGAATTTAATTTTTATTCGACTAGCTTTTTACATTGCTTTTATTTTTTTTTATATTCGTTATAAATCATTGGATCTTTTAAATGTGGACGCACACAGAAATAGCCATGGCTCGGCCAAAAACTTTTTTTTTAACATTTCATTCTAATTAAATACCAATTCATTTAATCTTTCATAAAATAAAAAAAATTCTTATTCATAGTAATATATTAATTGCCAATTTAGCACTGTCGCTATATAAACGTATTAGTGAATTTTGGGCAATTTGAATCTAAGCTGCGTATATAGGTAAGTCATAAATATTAAAATATAATTATTGATTTATTATACTGTATATGTGCTTATTGCCAATTAAGTATTTTTTGACAAATTTTCAAAGATTTTCTTAAAATATAAAAACAGATAAGCTCAAAAAATCAATTCTTCGAATTTATGATTCAGACTATTAGTAATTGTGCCGATCTTACCAATTAAATAGTAATTTTTGATAAATTTAAATTGATCACATGCGAATAATGCAGGTTATTTTGTTATAAAATAAAATAAAATAAGTAACATCGATCAATTAAAAAAAAAAAATAACGGTCAATAAAGTCTAAATGATCTTACTAACTGAACGATAATAAGTTATTTTATATTTGAAAAATACTATGATAAGCCATCACATTAATTGAATAAACCAAGTTTGTTTGTTATTAGAATCTTGATTTTATAGTAACTGTAACTTTATCAACGTTGTAGAGATTTACAAATAAATGTTACAACGTTGCACATACAACTGCAAGTTATCGAATTCATTCATCAGCATACAGTACATGATTCTAATGTGATTTTCAGAACTCTATCATTTTCTGAAATTCCAATTTCACGAATTCCATTTCTAATATATAGATGATACTTTTTTAATTTATTGCATAATACACGTAACAAAGATTAAGGAATTGTTGTTAAGAATTATTGTCAAGTCATTAAATTTATGTACTTACTGTATGCATATAAATTACTGCGTGGTTCTCATGTAAAAATAGTTAACGTACATATTATATTATTATTTTTATTAGTATTATTTATTTCATGGGGAGTTAGGAATAATAGGGTTTTTTCCCCGAAGGGTAATGTTCCCCTTCCCATGAAACCCCTGGAGCGTGCCACTCATTAAATATTAACTATTTTAACTCAAATTAGTAATTCCCTGGCTATCTATATGAGGAAGTAAACGAAGATTCCCGATCATTTATAAACTCAGCTAATCACTAAAATTAGTATGAAGGTTTATTATACTTATTTTTAAAACTTTGCTAATTAATATTATTTAAATTTTGCAATCAAATAATCTTTCGACAGTCAACAACCGTATTGTCAAAATGGGATCGGCTAAAAAGAAAGCTTATAGTACATCATTTACTATTAACCTAGTAAAATGTTCGTATTACTTATCTCATGACTAATTAGGAATTAGTAAAATTTTACTATTCCAATTAGCTAGGAGATAATTGATTTATCCCCTGCCATTTACACAATAGTAAGTGTTTTATAGTATATCGTGAGTATAAAAATAGTATATTTTATTGTTGAATCTTATTTTTCTTTCGCTTGGTTTTTGTTTCATTTAAAGATTTAAAAAAATAATTAAATTTTAAAAAGCTTTGGAACTATTACTTTTGCACTTGAAAAATAATATTGAGATTACAAATAAATTAAAAGAAAGTTTTGAATTACTCAAATTTTCAAATCAGTCCATTATAGTATAATCAATAGTTAATTTTACCGCAAAATTTAAATTTCCTATAAAATTTGCAACCCAGTAGGTATAATTACATTTGCATAATCGTGTAAATGGTGCCGATCAGGGGATAAATTCAGAATATACCCTATAAAAAATTTTATCCGTTATTTCTGTGAAAATGAGAGCCTTTTACGTGCCCATTTAAATAATTCGATAAATTCCGTGATTTAAGGTTATTAATCCCGGAAATATGAAAAAAAAGATGGAATATAAAAAAACGGATCGACTTTTTTTACAGGGTTAAATATTGGAAAATGAACCGGTTCGGGAAATGGAATTCTATAAAAATTTTTTCCTTATCTTGAGCAAAAAATATAAATAAATACACGGTATAATGGTGATTTTGAACATTATCATAACAATTATAATTTCATCATGAATCAGAAACGCTTTATTATTTTATTTGCTTTACTTATATTTTTCCTTATACATGTTGAAAAAACTCACGCCTGTTATCCTTCTGGCAGCAGAAGTTTTGAATGTAAAAAAGAATTCGGTATGTTAATAACGATCTTATTGTTTAACAATTCTACGGATGAAAAGTTAATGCACTTTATTGTTTTGCAAAGATGGTGTTAAAATTAAAGATGCCAAGTGGTCACCAGATGACCCATTACTCATCATCACGACTTATGTTCCTGATGGTAAATATGGAAGAAATGCTCCAGAAGCATTTGGCCACTTTACTTTTAAAAATGATAAAGTCTATTATAGATTCTTAAGAGATCCTCACTTTTTCAATGACCATCATTGTGAGAAAAAAGGTCCTCATGAAGTTAATCCATACGTTTCATACCATCAATATGAGAAAAGTCAAAGACCAGCAAAGGGAACATGGGTTGAAATTCGGCTTGCAATATATTGGGGTTGTAAAATTGTAGGTTTTCCTCCTGGAGGTCCTATAGACTGTTGTCATAAAAATGTAGTCTACAAATCACTAGTACAATAGATTGAATTATTAGCGCACTCAATTGCTTGTTTATGAACTGATGACTATTAATTATTTTTATTTGAAATAGAATCTTTTTACTGTAGCAATTAATTAATTTCAATTTCAATTTAAAGTTAGAAACATGATTTTTATAATTTGAACTAATTGATTTTTATTATTTAAAATAATATTCTTTAAGATCTATGCTGTTTGATAGGGAATAATATTATATCATATCATCTTAGAATATTTTAACATTAAAATAAAAAAATGTTTCTCGTTGATAAAAGCAAATATGAGTGAAATAGTTTGACACTAAGAGTTTTTTAATTAATATGAAGTAAAAAATTCGTATAAACTTTGAATATGATTAAAGTTAATATACAAGTGATAATTCATAATAAATACTAGGAAACGGGAACCGTTGTAAGTCCGGAACGAAAAACTAAAATTTGCCGATTTCATTGGGTGACGATCACGGAGAAACTCACGTGATCGATTTTTTTTTCATAGTGCGTAGACATATATTGTCCTTCGCTTCGCTCCGGACAATTATGTAAATCCCGTAAAATTGGGTAAGCTGCTGCAATCATAACCATTTCTAATCCTCTTGTTGAAAAGGTCAATATGATGAAGTCCCGATAATAAAAGTGAGGATCACCAGGAGGTAAAGGAGGCAAAGGTTTCTTCGTTTTGTTAGATCTGCGTTGGCGTCGTTTCCAATTTATGTTTTTTCCACATGGTGCACATGTATTTCGAATCCAAGGCGTGATTAGTAACATAACTAACATATTTTTCTGGAATATGTTTAATGCGTTTGATAACAGTTTAAGTGCAGGTTGTGGATGCGGCTTGTGGGATGAACGGTTTGCAAATATTACTTTTTTCCTCTTGTTTGAGGACCAAACAGGTTAAACGATTCCATCTTTCTTTTTGTTGTTTCGAACGAACCACGTCGAAACTTAAGGCCGGTGTTCAATAGGTTGTTCATCACAATTATCAATTTTGTTCAGGACATCGTCGAGCGGTGATTGCTTGAATCATTTGATACTAATACCAAGACGATTGCTGTGGACGACTAATGAACGGAGTTCACGTAGTATATGATTTGTATTATGAGAAAATAAATTTGAGGTCCAAATCGTGTTCAACCTATTCCGTTGATTCCGTAATCTGCAGGGAGGTCACATGAATCACAAAAAGCAACGTAGATAAAATCCCAAATATATCACGTGCTTTTCGAACTGAATTTATTTTTTTTGTCAGATTTTTAATCGTCAAAAGTTTTTCTTGCATAAGGTCCCGAATACATACTTGTTATTCCATGGATACTAATGAATAACTAAATATTTACCGATGCCTTGGGGCACCGAAGGGAGGGGAGCATTAAGTGTAGGTGTATACATAATACCGATGGGACATGGGGAATTGTCTATTAAGAGAAAAAAACGTATATAATATAATTCCCTAACAGGAATTTAAAGTTCGGTTTTTTGGATGAAGATGTAAATATGTGGGATGATGGGTGGTCTTTTAAAATTTATTTATTTATTTATTTTATTTTATTTTAGAGAGGAGTAACCTATGACGAATAGGTGGTCTTTTAAAAAAAAAGGTGGCCTAAATTTTATGTACTACAGTAGAAATCACGTGCTAGTCAAGAGTATTCACGCGTTTTTTCAAAACTGAACTCAGTTTTTTATTGGCCAAAGTGACGTCAAGATTAAGGGTAGGTTTACTACTAAATTGGCGATATTGTTTACATGACGCAACAGATTCTACTAAAATTGGTAATATTGTTTACATGACGCAGCAGACAATCATAAATAATTTCTTTCTTCTTTTTGACTTCCTACCAAAACATTTTTGCGGTCTTGTTTTTTTTAAAAAAAGCATTTTAAACTTTACAATATGAAAAAAGCTATTGTATCATCAATTCCTATCAGACAAGGGGTGCGTTATTCGGAGGTTAAAACGAAGAAATCGTTAACAAGACCCACAGCTATTCCAATTAGTCCTCTTAAAAGGAAAATGTCAAAAATACCCGTAACCACTCCAGTAAAAGCGTCAAACCTTACGAAAAATAGAACTGTAAAAGGGGTAAAAATTCCAACGCCAGTCTCTGCTAAAAGAAAAAATGAAGATGCTACGACTGGCCGAAACGTTAGAAAACGGCTAGTTGATAATCATGATGATCATAATGTTGTTCTTAGTGAATCTCGATTAGAAAATGCTGTTTTGATTGCTGATAATACATCACTCGAACTTGAAGAAGAACGACTTAAAAAAGAATATAATGCAAAATTCGCAGAAATATTTCAGTTAGAACATGTTTTGGCATGTGAACAATCTGATGCAGCACAATTATTTGATTCACTTGAAAACAAACGTTCGGAATACTTTTTGTTGGTTAAGGAAAAGGATGATTTGATAAAAAGCCAAGCAATGTTTGAAGAATTAAATAGCGATGCAGAGAAAAAGCTCGATGAATTAGACAAACTCTTGTTTACTTGTGACGCGCAACTTAAAGACATCACAAAATTATTTGAAGAGAAAGTCCAGGCCAATGCAGTTCTTAGATTAACTGTGGATGAATTGAAAAAAAAGAAAAAAAATCGACGCTATAAAAAATGAAAAATTCAAAAGTTTTGGTCCTATACTCTAATAATACTTTGTTTTCGATCAATATATAGAGTTAATAGACCTTTTAAGCGAAATAATTAGTTTAAATCACTTCAGGAATTAGTATAACTTATTATATTATTATCCCTTTTTCCCAATTTCTCTTATAAATAAAGTGCATTTATAAATCTTTTAATGATTTCTTTGTTATTGTTTGTAATCTATCTTTTCATATGGAAATACGGAGCAGGTTTAATTATATTTCCCTCAAACGCCATGGTCTTAAACAATTTACGATCTTAAAATCGGGTAGCCGCGGCGGTCACAAATAAGTTGGTAATTTGTTGGCAAATTCATTTGGTAAATTAATTAAAAACAATTCTTTTGCAAGTAGCAACAGCATCTGAGCAATCTGTGAATAAATTACGAAATGTCGATCACGTGTCTACGCGAAAGCGAAAGAAAAAAAATAAATTCACACCTTTTTACAATAATAAAAATTTCCATAAACTAATTACCAACAAAAAATAAATTGTAAGCATTCTTACAGCATAAAAATAACCCACATTAAATCATCAAATAACAAGAAATTACGAAAACTATAGTTGAATTAATAATCGTTTATTCAAAAATAAATATCTAAATTTCCTATAATACAATTTCAACAATTTTTGATTTTTCTGAAAGAGAAAATAAAGTTCTTTCTAAATATTCTAAACAACAACAACTATAAAATCATCATGATCCAATATGTCCATTCATGATGAAGATACATGATCTTTATATTATAAAATACTTATTATGAAATTCTCATAAAAACCTATAATAAAATAATTATAAAATTAATAATAAATAACTTTTAGGTTTTATACAATTGTTTAAATAACAAAAAATTTGTGGTTGATTTTTTTTTTTTAAATTAAGATAATAAACTTACCATAAATAATATCGATATGCCTTACTAGTAAAAGACTTTTTACAAAAATTTTTTCATTTATTTCTTGTATTTATTTAAAATTTTTACAATTTTTTCATTTATTTCTTGTATTTAAAGTGGTCAACAAGATGAGACATGAGACACTTGAATTTGATGCGCAAAAAGACTACGTTTTCGAAAGAAAAATTTTTTGATTTGTTAATTAGTGGGTATATATATAAGTTTGCGGAATGATCGACAGTGTAACAATATCTATGCTCATAGCAACAAGTGTAGGACTATCTAATAGTACGAAGTCGGAAATAAACTGGACAATTAGTTCAACCGTCAAAGACAAACAACTGAAATAAATGAACTTTCGAATGAATTAAAAACGATTCTAATTTGAACAATAATTAGTTATAAAATAATTCTGGAATAGCTTTCCGTTTGGACTTTGGATTGATCTAGTAAATTAAATACAAATCCATAAATAACGAAGTAAGAAAGAAAAGATATTTGTAACTTATTATAATACTGAATCATCTAAATACATTCTATATTACGGAATTAACTCACGCTAAAAGTGAAAAAAGGTTTTAATACTTCAAGCCCTAAAATATTTATATGGATCGTGTTACTTGTCCGCATATCACTCGCAATACTAGTTTTGCAAAATACTGAGCATTTTATAAAACTTTGTTTGTGATACATCTACCACTTCTATTACTCCAAGTACTCGGCTGGATTTTATTCAAATGAGGCAGAAGTATGAAGTGATCACTAATAGAAGGAAATAATTAGCTGGATGCATGAAGTAGTGAGAATTATTCTGATATTATGTAGTTCGGTGTAATTAGGGTAGATAAGTTCGGTAATATATATATACCTTAGTTGATAGTACATTTATATTCATTTTCACGATCAAATAATATTAACCGCGCTGATTTATGTGGTATTCACTTTGCTAATATTAAAAAGATTACCAAATATTAATTCATTTCATCAAAAGCGGGATTACTAAAAGCATATCGGGTAATAAAGGAAACTTGGAAGTAACATTAAGCTAACTAAATAATAATAGAAAAATTTCCTATTAGTAACTTTAAAAATATTGCGTATAGTGCATATAGTGCTGAATTCAGGAGCCTGTTTCATCATTTTACCGATAGTCATTTTTCACCAACAGTTTTGAAACCTAATCCTAACCCTAATTTCCTTACCTAATTGTCTGCGAAATGCGAAATGAGTCAAATGATTCTGTCGGTGAAACGTTTGTCGGTGAGATAATTGTCAGAGAAATGATTGTCGTAGGAATGAATGCAACACGAACTCAGTAAGCTCAAACTGTTTTTAATCCTGAATTTGTAGCACTGTGGTTGCATCGTCAGACGGACTTCTGAAGTTGATATAATTGAGAAGTGAGAAGGTACATTCTTAAAAAAGAGATTTAATCCATTAACATATTAATTTTTCATAAGTTCTAAGTATTGAGATCGGTATCCATGACGAGTACTATACTATGCAAATTCATAACGATATTATAGTAAATATTATAGTATCTATATGTAAAATCATAAATATTAGCATTTGAGACTCTTAACAGCAAAATGTTCATCTGCATCAATAAATCCACTTAACCAAGCATTACTGTTTAGACATCCCTACATTTATCCCTTGCTGTACCCCAAATAATAATATAATATACTCGGGTATATGGTACAGCCAACCATAATTGCCAGAATTAAGAATGTATATACCCGGGGTATTTTAGTCAGTATAAATCGTGTGTATTATACTCAGTCAGTATATTATACTATACACAATTAATTCGGAGAATTAATAAAATTAATCTGTCATATCGTCCGTCTATCGTCATATTACAATTGTTATGTTTATCGTTTTTTTTTTCTAGTTTCAAAATTTTTTTTTTTCAAAGAGAATAATTAAAAATAAACTTTTACTAATATTTTAATGCGCGTTTGTTTTCTTTAAAAAAATCAATTATTTCTATTTTACAATTTACTATTTAGGAAATAACTTTTGAAACGAATTATACGTACGTATCATGAGAGTGAAAATGAAAAGTTGTAAAACATTGAATCTTATTCACATGGAAAAAAGAGACAATAATAATAATAATTATAGTTTCCGAATTACGCAAGACGACGTAATATGTATTATTTCGTCAAGAAAAAACAAAAAGTTTTTGGTTTTTAACTTTTAAATTGAAAATTGTATCACCGACTTTAAGGATAATCCGAAATTTTTTTTTGGCGTAAAAAAAGGCTTTTTTATCAA
This sequence comes from Rhizophagus irregularis, assembly GCF_026210795.1. NCBI lineage: Eukaryota > Fungi > Glomeromycota > Glomeromycetes > Glomerales > Glomeraceae > Rhizophagus > Rhizophagus irregularis. Next base: position 535,425 of record NC_089436.1, on the reverse strand, counting down.
ATTATACAATTTTCCTTTTTAAAAAAAAAAATCAAAAAAAAATGTTTTTTTTTTTTTGAAACCCTAAACATTAATCATCATCGTCATACAGAATAAAATTTAAACATTCCTGCTAAACCCTGCGAACAATGTACGTGTAAATCATGAATAGTAACGATACTAATATAATTAAGGTTACAATAATAAACAAAAAAATTTTAATCAAAATTTTCTTTAAATCATAAAAATTTATTGGTTCCTTTAATAAAATTTTTTTGTTTCAAATTTTTTTAAACTTTGTACTTGTGTAAGAAAAAAAAAAAGTTGTATTAATTATATGTATACAATAAAATCAGTTGGATAAAGCAGGGTAAGTATAATGCTTATAATAAATAATGCTTATAATAATAATATTTATCTTTAATAATAAATTATAAACAATTAATTATAAATTATTTTACCAATAAAAAACTTCAACTCTTAAATGTGGAATCCAATCATTTATTTAGTTCGTTAGAATGTTTGTTGTCATTTGACAATTGACAATATTGAATATTATTATTATTATCGATTGGTGCTTGTGCATGAAAATAATGTATTGATTATTAAATAACAGATAAACGCTCATGTGAATAAGATATGCTGTATGCGTGCGAAAGACGCGAGGAAATGGGGTAACGAATAATAAGATGGAATAAGTAGCGGGTAATGAGCAATGAGCAATGAGTAATGAGTGATTAATCGGTAGCGAGTAATAGGAATAAGTAATCGGTAACAAGTAGTAAGATAACGAGTAATTAATCGCAATAATGAGATGAGATATATTGAAATCATTAGTTATCATACGAAAAATGAGATTAGAAATTATTATCGTACTTTTTTTTTTTATTTTTTGATGATTTTTTTTTTTTGATTTGTAAATTTGTAAAGGAAAAAAAAAATATTACTATTAAATTCGCTATTAAACATTTACATTGGCAACAAAAATAATAATGTAATTAAATAAAAATTTTTTTTTCTCGAAAGGTTGTTTTTTTAGGGATATAAATTTTTTTAAACTAGTTTCTTTTTTTTTGTTCGTTCGTTCGTTTAAGATTCAACGTTCGTTGAGATGTTCAACTTTTTTTTCATCACAAAAAATTGAAAAAAAAAATGAAAAAAAATTGAAAAGAAAAATTGAAAAGAAAAAAAACATTACAGATAATATAAAAATACAAAAAAAGAATGTTAAGAAAAAAAAATTCGAAAAATTAATATTTTTTTTTCCTCGGTAATTTCGGTAATTAAATAAAAAAAAAATAAAGGAAATTGTTCACAAATAAATAAATACATATTTAAAGTAATTAAAAAATGCAAATAAAAGAAAAGAAAAAATATGCGATTGATGATGGATGTTGATTGAATTCGTGATTAATGTATGAGAAATTTTATTTATAATGTATTATTTATATATATTATATATATAATCGTAAATTATTATAAGCATAATTATTTCTTGAAACCATATTTTTTTTTTTTAAAATAAAATGATGATTAAAGAGAAAATGTCGGACCATGACTGAAATTCAATGAATTTAACATCGATGACGTCTAATACTTTGTAAAAATCAAAAAGAATTCATGTTAGAATTTTGTATTATATTTATTTTTAGCTAATTTGTGTAAATATGAAAACAAAACTCACCCTTCGTCCTCGAGATGATGTTTTATTACCACGAAGCGAACTTCTTGATCGCCTATTACTATTTCTTTTCGTTACAGTTACCCAATCTTCAGTTACTACTCCACCACCATTGACTTGGTTGTCTTCATTGAAATTTTGATCAGCTTTATTTAATTCATCAAATAAATCGTTGCTAGAATATGAATTACAAGGAGATTCAGGTGGTGTTGATAGAGCTGTTGTTGCTACAGTAGTTACCGTAGATATAGGAGATTTTGGTTCACCCATTTGAGCAACGATACTTCGTCGTTTCTTATTCTTTAACTGTATAACTTGTGTCTGTAAACGAGCGATTTCTTCTTTCATTAATTCATGTTCTGAAACTATGATGATGAGAATTGGTGATGTGAGTTTGATGGTGATCGAGTAAATATGTATTAAATATATTAAATATGTATAAAATATGTATAATAATTGAAATGGTTTATTTTACCTTGTGATCTTGTCTGTTCAAGTTGTTTTCGTAATTTTGCGTTCTCTCCTTCTAATTGATATGATTTGGCCCTTTCTTGAACTATATAAAAGAATTATATTAATATCGTTGACTCGTCGTATTATATACAATCGAAAATATAATAATAATTACCTTGTTGATTTGTTAAATTTTGAACTTGATTTGATAATTGTTTAATGGTTTTTGCATTTGATTTCTTTTCTTTATCATGAATGGTTTTAATTTTATTAAGTTGTTCTTGAATATCTTCAAGTTCAGCATTTGAACGATCTTTTTCAATTTTAATATCTTCTTGATAAACTTGTATTATAAAAGAAGTTAAACCATCTCTATCAGAAATCATTACATTAGCATCATCAAGTTTTGATTTTATTGATTTTAATTCAGAAGTTTGACGTTTAAATTGATTATTAACAGCAGCAAGTTCAACTTTTGTATTATCAAGAGAACCTTTAATAGAAGATAAATCAGCTTTTGCCCATTCAAGTTTTGATTTTGTAAAAGAAAGTTGAGCTTTTGTTGAATCCAATTGAGATTTAAAAAAAGTAAGTTGAGCTTTTGTTGCTTCTAATTCATCAGCATGTTCTTCTTTTGCAGCATGAAGTTCAGCAGCATATTTTGCTCTTATAACACCAATTTCAGCCAAAGTTTTAGCTTTAGTTGCTTCAATTTCAGCAGAACACATAGCTTGAGTAGCTTCAATTTCAGCGTTACACATGGATTGAGTAGATTCCAAATCAGATTTAACATTTGTAAGATCTTGTTGAGTAACTTCAAAATCATGTTGTAAAGATTTTATTTTAGCATCATGAGCGATTATAATTTCTTCACGTTCTTTTAATTGAGAATGTAAATCATCTAATACAGCATCAGTTTCAGTTATAGTAGCAGCCAAATCATTTTTTGCAGCTTGTAAATCATGAGCACATTCTAATAAAGAAAAATTTAATTCTCTTATTTCACCTTCACGAACTTTTAATTCAGATTTTGTTTTATCAAGTTCAATTTGTAAAATGTTCTTTTCTCTTTTAATTTTATTTACAGAATCACTTAATTCATCAGTTGAATGATCATGTTCTGATAATAAATTTTTAAGATCATTTATCTCTTTATCCTTTTCTTTAAATAATAAATGTAATTTATTTGATTCTTGTGTAACTTTCTCTTTTTCTGATTCAATAAGTTTTATTCTACTCTCTAAAGCCAAAACATTAGCTTCACGTTGTTGTATTTCTTCTCTTAAATCATTTATAGTAGAAGTTTCAATAGTAGAAGAACGTACATTTTGTGCTACTGATTGCCTTTGACTTGTTCGACTTTTCTTTTTTGTTAAATAATTTTTTATACCTGAAGCGAATTCTTTTTCAGGTTTATTACCTATACCAGCACCAATACCATATCCAATACCTTCAACATCTTGTTGTAATCGTTTTGATTCTCTTTTTGATTCTCTCTTTGATTCTCTCTTTGATTCTCTTTTTGATTCTAATTTTGATTCTCTTTTTGATTCCCTTAATGATGATGTAGGTATATTAGTATTTGATATACCTTCATCTTGGGCACGAAAAAAAGCGAAACTATTTCTTATTTGTCGACCACCACCTGGGTTACGATTTTTATTAAATTGTAAGAATTTTTTCATAATTTTTTCATGGGAAAAAAAAATTATAAAAAAATTATTTTATTTTATTTATTTGTTTTTTTTTTTAAAATAAAAAAATTTTGAAAGTTGAGAAAGAAAAAAAAAAAAAATTAATTTTTTTTTTTATTTTTATTTTTTTATTTTTTTTTTACCTTTTTTTTTTCTTATCAAATTTATATATAAATTTTTTTGAAGTAAACAGATGACTCGTTTTTTTTACCCTTTCTGTAATGTAGTGTAAGATAAAATTCTTTTATTACATGCATTATTATTTGCTTTTTACTTTAAATGTAACTCAATCAATTAAAATTATATAGTAAGTTAATAATATCTGGAAGATCATTGAAAACAAACTTTCGGTTTAGTCTGATAATTTAATATGAATAAAAAAAATAAGGGTAAAATCCGAATGTTATTTGTTAATATATAAATTGTAAATTATGTAGTGTGACCAACTCTCTTTTTTTTTTTGATATATTGTTGATAATATTGATATATATATATGAATACGGTATTATATAATAATAATAATATTATAAAAATAAGGGGGAGGCGCGAAAAAAAAAAGATGAATAGAACAAAATAGAACAAGATATATAACAGATAGCAGATATTATAGCTTATTTTCATTTTTGGTAACAAACTTTTAAAAAAATACCTAAAATAGAAATATAAAATGAAAAAATGAACCACTAAAAATAAACTTATATTTTTTAAAGTATATAATATTTAAAAGTGAAAGTGAAATAAAATGAGTAACACGTCCTTTTAACAATATTGTCAAAATTGTCATTCTTTTTTGAAAAAAAAAATTTTTTTTTCATCAAATAAATTTTTTTTTATCGAATAATTTTTTTTTATCGAATATTTTTTTTTCATCAAAGAATTTTTTTTTTTTGGGGAGCTTCATTCATATTTGATTATTATTTGATTGATTATGAACTATTGATGATTGACTGATTGAAAGATATTATTGTCTATTAATTACCTATATCAGTATTTTATATATAATATTATATAAAATTTCTTTGAACAAATTAAAATTTATTATTTTTAAAAAAAATTATGCAAGTCATTTAACATTTATACTCACGATACTCACGGATACTCACAATTAACTTACGATACCTTACTCTTTTTAAAAATGTAACATTAATAAACATTAATGTTTCCCTTATTTGGAATCTCTTTTTAAAAAAAATTTCGCGTGGAAAATTTTTTTTTTTTTTTCACAATACGATTTCAATATGTAATAAAAAAAACCAGTTTTTTTTTTCAGATTTTTGCTTATTTAATCACGCCATCTTGCACATGCAAAAAAAAAATATTTTTTTTTTTTTTTTTTTTAGATAACAATAACTCCTTGTTATTAATACTCGTTTTTTCTTTGTTGGTTGTACGCCTTTTATGGAAACAATAGATTTTAAAAAAAAGATTGAATCTCACATATGGAAAATAATAAATAAATCTGAATATATTTCATTTTGGGATAATTATAAAAAAAGTTTAACGAGATTTTTTTTGATTTTTTGATTTAAAATAATTATATGATTTCTATGATCTTAACTTTTCTAATGTTAAATTACGTTTTGATTATAAACAATTACCTGATACTCCTTAAAAAAGATCTTAAAAAAGAAGTAATTCAATAATTCTCGATACCTCAACAATAACTAATAATCCTCGTGTCCGTATAACCTTCCCCCCTTTTTTTTATTGTAAGATGTCATAATGCAGACCTAAAAATTGTTAATGTATAGACCAAAATTGATATAATGCGAGCCAAGCCGAGCCGTGGAAATTCGGAGGATAATAATAAATACGGTAATAACGACAATTGCGGTAAAAATACTATTTTTTTTTTTTAACGATTAATAATCGGATAATAAGGTATTACAAATGTATTAATTGTATTAAAAATGACGTGATATCTAAAAAAAGAATCTTCCTTTTCACAAAATTTAATATTCAATTTATTACCTAAAATGGTAATGAATAAATTTAACAATGTAACCCTTTATACATGATTTTCTATTTTTGTATAATCAAAAATTATTTAAAATATACCAGATATATCACACAAGTTTCTATTTTTGGTATTTTTAATAAATTTTAAAGATTTATTTAATGTTTACAAAATATAAATAATTTTTTTTTAAACCCCACCCTTATTTTCATTTAAAATATTTTTTTAATATATCACAAAAAAAAATAAACTTTTGATTTAGTTCATTGTAGAATTATTTAAAAATTATGATCTTTTAATGTTTATGTTACGTTTAATTTTGTTTTTTAATTATAATCAAAATAAATCATAAATTTTAAATTTTTTTATAGTAGTATAAATTTTATAGTAGTATAAAAATTATAGTAATATAAAAATTTTAGACTAATATAAAATTCTAGATTAATATAAAATTCTGGATTAGTATAAAAATTCTAGACTAGTATAAAATTTTATTAGTTCATATAAAAAATCCTTCAAACTCTTCTTTTCATACCTCGTTTTTTTTTAAAAAAAAAATCACATTGTTGTAAAATTGGGAATGATTTTTTTTTAAATTATGTACCTAAATTCTTGCATAATAAATAAATTAATTTTTTTTAAAAAAAAAGAAAAATGTATATTAATCCGAAAATAAATATTAGTTATGTAAAAATGAGTTTAGTTCATCTTCTTATAATTGGCATTATACATTAGTCTTTTAATAGATTTTCATTTATTTTTTTTGGCACTAATAATAATCTTGCTTTGCCAAGATTATGCAATTATATAAAATCTTTTTAGATTTTCATAATAAATTTAGTTCCTGAATTTTTATTTTGATTGGTGTAGAAAAGAATTAGTTTTTTCATGTGAAATGTATGGTCATAAAAAATGTGTAGGTCGTCAAATGTGTGTTCATAAGTAAGGTAAAAATGTTCATGTGTGGTCATAAGTAAGGTAAGGTCGTCAAATATGTGTTCATGTGTGGTCGTAGATAAGCTCATCGAACGTGTTTATCGAATGGTGGTACAAAACAATGTCTCATGGAAAATATAGACATGATTCAATTTCAAGTCTTGCCCACATGGAGACGAGTTCACGCCGAATGGTGGTCACGAGTCACCGAGAAATAATTAGATATAGACGTAATTCAATTTTATGTATTTCACTACTTCATTCGTCATACCATAATTCAATTTTATGTATTTCACTGCCTACTCGTCACCGAGACATAATAGAATTCAAATTAAGTATTCCCTGCTCCACTCATCGTCGAGAATCAAAATAATAGACATTAGACATGATTCAATTTTATGTATTTCACTGTTTCATTCGTCACACGAGGCATAATAAGGTATAGACATGGTTACCGAGGCGTAATAGATATAGAAATGATTCAATTAGTTTTAAATATTTCACTGTTGTAACTCGTCAAATGTGGTCACGAGTCACCAAGAAATAATTAGATATAAAAATAATTCAATTTTATGTATTTCACTACTCCACTCGTAATAGATATAGAAACAATTCAAGTATTCACAGCTCCACTCGTCACCGAGACGTAATAGATATAGAACCAATTCAATTTTAAGTACTTCTCGTCGAATGTGGTCACGAGTCACCAAAAAATAATTAGATATAGAAATAATTCAATTTATGTATTTCACTACTCCACTTGTCACCGAGACGTAATAGATATAGAAACAATTCAATTTTAAGTGCTTCTCGTCGAATGTGATCACGAAATAATTAGATATAGAAATAATACAATTTTTATGTACTTCGCTGCTCCGAGACGTAATAGATATAGAAAAAATTCAATTTAAATATACCCATCGCCGAGACAATCAAAATAATAGACATTAGACAATGATTCAATTTTAAGTATTTCATTGCTCCACTCGTCGATTGTGGTCACGAGTCACCGCGAAATAATCAGATATAGACATAATTCAATTTTATGTATTTCACTGCTCCACTCGTAATAGATATAGAAACAATTCAAGTATTCACTGCTCCACTCATCGCCGAGACAATCAAATAATAGACATTAGACATAATTCAATTTTAAGTATTTCACTACTCCACTCGTCGCCAAGACATAATCACGATCCAATTTTGTCACCGAGGCGTAATAGATATAAAATGATTCAATTTTAAATATTTCACTGTTGAACTCGTCGAATGTGGTCACGATGTTACCGAGAAATAGACATAATTCAATTTTAAGTATTCACTGCTGCTCCACTCGTCACGAAATAATCAGATATAGAAATAATTCAATTTTATGTATATGTATAATATATATGTATAATTTTTTTTTCTTTTTTTTTGATTTTTTTCCTTCCTATTTCTGTGGGTTCTGTTTCGATTTCTTTTGATTGCGTAATCCGAAAATAATACTTTTTATTTTATCAAATAAAATTTTAACATTATCATATTAATGTAATAATAGTATCAGAAGGTTTGAGCAGGTAAGATGTTTATTCTTTAGTTCTTTATTTATTTTAAATATTTTATTTATTAATTTATTTCTACGTCTAAACAATTTTTTCATTCTTATGACCATGATCTTAGCTTCTCCATTCCAATTCGAATATAAATCAGGTATTTGAAATGATTTTCATTTTCAAGTGGTATTTTTGGTTTAGAGTTTTCTAATTAAAAAAAGTCTTCGAAAAGTATGATAATCTCTTTTTTTTTTTAATGGAATCCTTATCATTACTTATTAACATGTTTATTTATTTCACTGCGTCACCTAGACGTAATAAATATACAAATAATTCAATTTTAAGTATTTCACTACTCCAATCGTCGAATGCGGTCACGAGTCACCAAGAAATAATTAGATAGCGAAACAATTCAATTTTAAGTATTCACTGTTTCACTCGTCAAATGTGGTCGTGAAATAATCAGACATAGACATAATTCAATTTTAAGTATTTCACTGCTCGAATGTAGTCACATAATCAGATATAGACATGATTCAATTTTAAGTATTTCGATACTCCACTCGTTGGATGTGGTCACATGGAGGCGAGTTACCGAGAACTCGTCGAATACCAATCAAATAATAGACACGAGTATTTCACTAATAATCACACACGCGGCAATTCATTTTTAAAATATTTATATTTTTTTTATAATTTGTTGATGTACGTTATAATAAAATAAGAAGAAAAATCAAAATACAAAATGGAAATAACAAAAATAATAAAAAAATATATATAGAGTAACCGATTATAAGATTATCCCAATAAGTACCCTTATTATTGCATGAAATTTATTCCCTCCAAAAAATATAAAAGTACCCTTATTAACGCATGTAATAATTGTAATAATTGCATGTAATATTTGCATGTAATAGTGGTATGTAATAGTTGCATGTAATAAGTTGCATGTAATAATTGCATGTAATAGTGGCATGTAATAGTTGCATGTAATAATTGTATGTAATTTTTTTTAAACCTTGATCTTTAGACATAAAGATAAACATTTTGTTTGATCCTGCAAACTTGAAGGATGAAAATAATTTTGATATTGCTTTTGTAAACCAAGTATGGATAATACGGTTCTTGGTTCGATGATTTCATCATATTGTTCGTATTCTTCTTCATTGTCATAATCATCATAATCTTGATTAACTTCATCTTCAGTTACCCATTGGTCATCATCTTGTTCTTGTTGAAGCAATTCTTCATAGTTCTAAAAATAAAATGAAAATAAATAAAAGGTTGCCATAATATAAATTACATTTATACAATACAAATCATATCTTTGCATCTTATAAATACCTCTTTAGCTTCCCATAATTTTTGATAATCAGGGTCATCAAAATTCATTTCATTTAATTCAAAACAGATCATATCAATAATTTCATTATAATCAGGACATTTTAACCAACTTGTCATAGGATGATCACATTTAGAACATGATAGATCAGAAATTTTTATTCCAGTAAATTCATTCTCATCATCATCATCATGATCATAATCTTCATCATCATAAATATCTTCAACAGCTACACTACGTAAATCTTGTACATTGTATTCAGGAAAGCCGCAATTATTACATGCTGCAATCTTATAATGCAGATGATTTGGTTGATTACAATTATAACAGCTTTGATTATAAATTAAAGATTTACGTTGGATAATAATTGATTTAAGGGTTGATTCTTGTTCCTTTAACCATTTGATACAATAATCACATTCGTTAAAATTAGTATTTGGTTGATTACATCCTTTACAAGTACCAAAAATTTTGCGACGTCTAGTCAAAATTGGAGATTCGACAACAATAGAAGTAGAAGTAGTGTTATTCATTGCAAGTTTGGGTAAAAGAATTGTAAAATATGGTAAGATTCGGTAAAATATGGTAAGATTTATTAAGTAAAAAATTTGAATAAAAATTTGAATAAAAATTTGAAAAAGCATTAATTTCTTAAGAAGCTAGGGTTTTATAGGGTTTTATCTAAAATTAGAGAAAGAAATTCTTAAAGAAATTTTCTATGATTTAAGGAATTTAAGGTTATAAAATACGATCCGCTTACCTTGTGAAAAATTTCTTGGATCGTTAAATTTTTGATACTTCAAGTATACTAAAAAAAGAAAGTATAAAATATTTTTTTTTTTATTGATGGAATATATTTTCTTAGGAAAAAAGAGTCGTAAAAAGGAGATTTCTTAGATGCAAGGATGCAAAGGGTGCAATCAAAGAAAAAAAATATATTTTTTTCTTTTTTCTTTTTTTTTAAAAAAAAAATAATTAAAAGGTGAGAATAAAATTAAGAAAATAAGTTGTTTATATATAATAAATAATGAGACCAATCGTAGAAAATTATTATTGCGCGAACAGAAACAAACTTGTCAATTGTAAACTTTGGGACGCGTATATTGTTTGTTGTGTTACAGGAGAATAATACGTTTATCTGTGAATACAAAGAGTACCAAACTTAATATGGAAAATAAATAAATTAAATATATATTACATTTCATCATCATATACTGTTCATAACATAATATCCCTCCGTTTTTGTGAAACTAAAAATCCTTTTTCTTATTAGAATGATTGGTTTCTGAATAATTTGATAAGGCTTATTTTTTTTTTGATGCAAGGGAAATTCTACCTTGAAAAATGATTTTTTTTCTTGGCTGAATAATAATTGGCTGAATTACAATTAAAGTAAGAACCCTTTTTTTTTTCGGCAGAAAGCAGGTTATATCGGACTTATAAACAATTGAGCAAAGTTTAATTTTTTATGCAGTGGGGTTTCTTTGATACGTAAATATGCTTTAAAAAATTAAATTAAAATTCCGATTTCGTAATCTTTTTTTACATCCAAATTCTTTAGAATTTTAAATTTTTTTTTCTTCTTAGATTTCAAAAAAAAAAATTTATAATCCAAAATGCAAAATAAATCTGCGTTATTTTTTATACTTGAGAAAAAAAAAACTATGACATCAATCCGCTTTAAAATTTATAATACCATGACCATCAAATAATGCAATAAATGAATTTTTCTTCTGTTTTACAGAAAAAGATTTTCGTTTCCAAATTTTATTTTTTTTAAAAAAAAAATTTTCTCTTTTTGTTTTCTCAAATTAGACTAATGTTATTTATATATTTATGTGATTATTTCATTATGATTGGTACATTTCATGTTCCATGGTACGAGGCTTATTATGCATAAATTTGATAATACCTGATGTTCATTGTACATAATTACAATTGTGTGTTTTAATAAACCAAGAAAGAAATACCGCAGATACTAGATTAGTACTAGATTAGCGTTAGATTAACGCTAGAATAACGCTAGAATGGCGCTAGAATAGTACTAAAATAGTGTTAAAACTGATTTAATTTTTATGTATTTTTTTAATAGAACTAAAACTGTGATATTCAAATCAAAGTTATTTATTATTTCTTTAATAGTTAAATGATATACCCGAAATTCGCTAATCAAACTTATTTTTATCATTCTGAAACTATAATTTCTGAAACTATGGAAATTCTAGAATTCACGAAATCAAAAGTTATTCGTTAGTTTAACTGAAACTATGATTTACAAATCTCTATTTAAAATTAGTTTTATATTCCAATATAAGGACATACTGTATATAATTTCTTTTATTATTATTATTCATTTCAGGTGAGGTTGAAACAATTTAACCGTGGTACCATTTTTGATTCACGGTTTAATTAAACCGCCGATTCAAGATGGAAGATCAAGTCGATTTACTGTATAATTTATCCAATAAATTTGATTTAAAAAAATTATAAGCAAGAAATGTATAAATTAGGTAAGTTATTAATAATTAATCAAGAATTAACCAATAAGATAATTTTATTTGAAAATATATAAAAAATTCAAAACAGCAAAATTCGAAATATAGTGGACACTTGAAATTTTTATTGTCGGGATTGTCGGGTACTCGGGGTTACTCGGCTAGTTGGTTATTAGAAAAGAAAATAACACGGGCATACCTTAATTAAATTTAACATAATTACATTATATAGTATATACAATTATACTTTATTATACTTTATATTACGCCATCATATATATATATATGTTACGTGAATAACCCGACTAGCCAGTACCGACAATAAAAATTTTCAAGTGTTCACTATATTTCGAATTTTGCTGTAACAGTCGAGTTTGATCAGGACCCCGGACAATTATAATTAAGGTCATATCTTCTATGCTAAAAATTTACCCTTGTCATCCTGAACTTACTTTTAAAGCTATAGATACAAAACTTTGTAATAATAATTGCCCTCCTATTATCTATAATTTTGTTACTTAAAAAGTAATATTTAATAATAGTGATTTTTATTTTTTTGTATATTTCTATGTATACCGATAGTGAAAAAGCGTATATTTTTTTGCCAAATTTTGCCTGTGTAACGATACTTATCTCAAATTCTAATCAGTAGATTTACAAGATTTTGGTATCAAAAGATTCTTCTCTTCAAAAGAAACATTTTTTTCTATGGTAAAAAATAATATTAACTTAATAAAATTACATGTTAAAAGAAAAATAAAGTTTAAAACATAGTAAGATATGACCTCAATTATAATTATCCGGGGTCCTGTTTGATCTTTGTTTAACTCGGCCGGTTTTTCTTAATTTGCAGCTCCAGCGAAAATAAACATTTCATTTCTAAGTCTTCTAATTTGAGGTCAAGTAACTTTTCTAATTATTTGGACATCTAGTTTCGTTCTTCTCACAATTTGTTCTGGAAAAACCCGAAAATATCAAAAGTTTTTTCAGAATATAAATATTTAAGGTATATGATTTAATTATTCTATATAATAATGCAAATGATGTTATATCATCTAATAAATTACTTGATACAATTCAGAATTTTTTTTTTTTTAAAAAAAAAAATATTTAAAATAACTTTGTTAGGGCGCTCACAAGTCACAACCCAGAAACCATGGCCAGAATTATAGTTAATTTTGGCCGGAATTAGAAAATTATTTATTTTGGCCGAAATTTTTGTTAGATAGCCTTCGCTTTAATGGATTGGACGAAATTGATTTCGTCTTTCAGAATATTTGAAAAAAATTTCACATTGGATATTTTGATCTATATTTTTAACCGGATTGAAAATTCAAAATGAAATTTGGATTTCGAACTAGGAATTTCAGTGAAAAGTTTCAAAAATATTTCAACTTTTTTAACTGAATTTGTATTCGAAATTTGGATCTAGATTTGATTGGTTCATTTATAAAATCGGACTTTAATTTGAATTAATACATTTGTGATTTACATGTCAATTTTCGTGGCGTGTCTAATGAGTTAATTTGATTGGCTTGTATTAAATGCTCTGAATTTTTTAATAAAAGAATTTTTTGCTTTATTATTAAAGGATTCTAGATAAATTCAGTTGGATACAGGCTATATTTAACAAATGAACTCAACCAGGTATAGAATCCCAATATCGATTAAATGCTACCCCGAATTTATTAAATTCAAATTTTATATCCGGTTAAAATAAAAGGCCTGATTACAGTAATAAATTCAAATTTACATCATGCCAAGAGAAACTCGGAATAAAATATAAACCACTGTACAGTAGTAGTACATCACTGCACTCAGACACTCAGATCAGTGTTCCGAATCTAATAATCTAGTTTTTGCCTTATTCTATGCTTTCCCGAGTTTTACCAAATACCTTTTGGCGCTGTGACCAGGTGCCCTGAAATTTGCTGTAAACCGGATTTTTTTAAACCGGATGAACCGCCTTAGTTTGATTTAAGGATCCGATTACATATGGGTAACTTATTAACTTCTAATTTTTTGAGAAATCATATTTTGATTCTTGATACTGTAAAATTACGTTTTATAATTACATTAAAGGTGAGTGAGTGTATAAGTGATAATTTATAAACGCGAAATTTTAAGGCGGGATTTATCAAGCATGTCTATTATTTCATTGAAATGCTAAATTTTGTCTTGAACTTTGCAAAGTTTTTATTATAATTTAATGGAAAAAGATGATTAAAACTGAATAAATTTTGATAACATATTTTTTTTTTGTAGCAAAATACAATATATCGGATATTGGCAATAGTTGGTCATCTGGTAATAACTAAAAATTTTTTTTAGTGAAAAATTTTTATCAAAGTTCAGTGTCAACGAATATTGAGTTCGGTAATTTTTACATTATTTTATAGCATCTTACTAATCGGTTAAATTAGACTTTGTTTGGAGGAAGGATATATGCATACAAGCCAGCAACTACAAGTTAAATAAGTTAAATCAGAATTTTTTTTGATTTTGGTAAATGAGGTAATTCTAAATTTTTTGCCTATATCGTGATTGTTAATGGTTTTTCATAATGTTTTAACTCACAACCTAATTCATTCGTGGATCATAACTGACAGGCAGTACGGTGTCAGCCATTTTATATCGAGAAATTTAAAAAATAAGCTGCGATTCTGGAATAAGTTTACTGATTGTTCCATATTCGTTGTAATAAAACGGAAATAGATCGTATTATAATCTAAACAAATATTGTAATCTTCAAGTAAGTTGTAACTTTTGCCCTGTAAAAAAAGTTGACCCGTTTTTTATATTCCATCTTTTTTCCGTAAAAGGCAGAATTAATAACCTTATATCACGAAATTTATCAAATTATTTACATTTTCCGTGAATGGAAGTTAATATTATGATTTTGCTCAACGTTCCTCATTTGCAAGAAGATTTATAAGTATAATCACTTTCTGCGTCAGATGCCGAAGATCGGCCTAGTAATGCCGGTCAACCACTTAAGGCATTACTATAATATTGGGCTGATAATGTAGGCCGGCGTCATCTGACGCAAATCGCATTTGACGCACAACATATATATAAAAGAAAAGAGGTGTATAAAAAATTGAGTACTGTTTTATCATTTATAATAAATTCACAGATAATTTATAATAGTTATTAATTTTTTTTTTAGAATTGGGCGGGTGAGAATTAATAATTTATAGTTTAATCTCGAAGATAAAAATAATTAGACGTGAAACGTCACGTGACATAAATTTAGTTATAAATAGTGAACCAAAATTCCTTTTCAATTTTCGTCAATAGATCTGATTTAAATTCAGACCGTGCTATTATATTAATTTATCACTTGATGGTATTAATTTATTTTTTAAGTTCACGGTTCCTTTATCTGAAGATACTGAAACATCACTATTAATATTTAATCCATCACTACCACAGATTTAAATAACGATTAATATTTAGTCTGAATTTAATTCGATGAGTGGATCAATAATTGTACGCATCTCCAAAGATGATTATTTTAGAGTTGAAACAATTTCCGGAATATTTGGGCGTTTAGCTGGTTCACAATTTCATATAAATTTAAATAATTGTTACTTCTAGTTTTTAATGGGCTTTCCATCAATAATTTTTTTCCTTTATTTGTAACAGACAATCATGCACTTTTAGTTAATTTTCAATTCAAGAGGTTAATGGTATTAATTTTTTTAAAACTTGTTTTTTTTTTATACTATTTTTTCATGTTTAATAATTTTTGATGTTTTTTAGGTGTAATTTATTTTTTTTACAAAAAGTTCCGAATTGAAAGTATTTCATCTAAAATGTGGGAATGTGGTTAACTAACATCATTATAATAGGTATATTAAACTTTTATATTATCTTTCGATTTTAAACTTTCATAACACGTTCTAATATTAAAATCAGATTTCTTTGTATTGACAAATTTATTATAGATTGATAATGAATTAATGTATTGGCGATTCATACTTTGATCTATAACAATATTTAGTACGGATGAAAAAATTAAGATCTGAAGGATCGGTAATTATATTCATTGCTTTTTCTAATATTGCTTATTTTTTAATTTAATCATTTTGATTTAAATTCTCCAAAAGACCGAAACTTGTTGGCATCAAAAAAAGTTGAGAGGCGTGAGGCTACAAGAGGCATCAAAAAGAATTGATTAACCGTCTAGAAAATAAAGCCTATGGCGACATGCTGCTCAATGTTAATGAACTATGAAAACGGTAATGAAATTGGAATTAGAAGAATTAAAAGATATTATAGAACATGATCAAGAGATTTATTTATGTTTAAAATAATTATTCTTACTTAGAGATACCATAAAAGAACGAAGAGGCTTTGGAGAAATAGATAACTATGGAGAAGTGAAGCTTTTTTTGCAATTTAACCTTTATTAATTTGTGTATCAGTTAATAGAGTAAGAGAAGAACTATCTTCGACCGAAAAAGAAGAAACGTGAAGCATTATAAATGTCATAACCAACAAAGAAAAATCCAACATAGAAAAAGAAAAATAATTTTCAACTAAAAAAGCGGAACATGAGCATAAACAGTTTATTTTCAAAATACCCACTTGATAATCTCATTTACATTCTTCATCTAAAGATTTTGTAGAAAGAACTTTGGATTAAATATTATTAAGGCATTAGAATAAATAAAATACTAGCTTAAAGAGTGTTGAAGTTAATTCAGTAATAAATAAAAAGTTGTAATTTTCAAATCAAGGGAATAAATAATGAAAACTAAAAAGACACAGATATTTTATTATATTTATAATTACATATACCGTAAATATCGTATATTATAATTATTTAACAACCTTCAAATATCACAGTAAACAATTTAATTATACTTTTCGTATACTAACTGTGATGCATATTTATTTGTCTATAATTCCTTACTACTACTTTATCAATTGATTAATTCTTGAAACTTTGTATCAATATTCGATTTCCAACACCAAATCGTACCGTCATCACAAATTGCTACTATCTTATCTATTTTTGAAAACTTGTTGAATAGTGTTTTCACATGAATCTGAATCAAGGATAATAGATTTCTCAATAATTGCACTTTCACCCGCGCGAGAACTACTTCCATTTGCTAATGCACCAATAAGATCACTAGTCTTTTATTAACAACAAAAGTACCTCTTTTCTTTTTTTTACAACAGCTTTTTCTCCTCTATTCCCGAACTTTTTGCCTTTTTCTTTTCAATATAGTCGACAATATAATATGGAATACCCATAAATAAATCTGCTCTACTTTGATTCCCGTTGCAAGCATTCGATAATCATATGAAATTTCAATGATTAAATTCCAATTCACAAATTATATCGAAACTCGTTCGTTACTAGAAAGTTAAATTCGATGTGTTATTAAAATATCAGAAATCATTTAATATATTAAATAAAATTAATGGTCATATCATAAGTTCTTACTTTACTAGGGGCAGTTGATCCACCTGCGATTACTGTCGTGATGTTAGAATTATCAAACGCTATTAATTCTACATCAGGCATCCATAACACAACGTCGTATCAGCAGCAGATAGTATATAGTATAATGCACAAGCACCGGTTGCCAACATTTATTAATTTTTTTTTTTGTCCTGGCAGTGATGACATGATGACGACGATATTGGATTGGATGATGATTCTATTGCATGTCTAATTATTGGCTTTACATTTCCACTGCGTAAATCATTCCAGAAGTAACAATTCTTATAATTATTCATCTATGAGAAGAGTTTCTCAATGACAAACGTAGAAACATTACGACGCTCAAAACTGGTTCACGATGAATCATCTTGGGTGAAATTTAATTTCGTTAATCCCTACATTTACTAAAAATTATAAATTTAACTATAAAAATCCATTATTATAAAGTTAATCAAATAAATTGAATTATATCTAACTTACATCATCATATCCTGTAAGAACCTATGGGAATAAATTTAACGAAATATTTGGTCAAACAAGCAGCCTTAATTAAAATAATTCACCAACATGCTATAAAGAGCTTTATTGAGTTAGTCTAAATGCATTTGGCTATATTAAAAATAAAATATAACTAACGTTAATGTATTTAAAATGCACAACAGACTACCTGAAATACAAGCATATTTGAATAATTATGTCATTCCTATTCCTGCGGATTTTCCTGGACAGCTCGTTTTTAACTTTTATTGAAATAGAATTAATAATAATACTCCACGGCACCCAAACATAGTCCCCAACACCAAATATTGCTACTACTTCAATTTCAGTCATATTAAAATTAATCAAATAGAAAATAAAAGGGTACTCGTAGTTCGTAGAAAGACGAGAAAAACTTTCGGGTGGCTAGTTTATAGAACAGACTGTCTACATTAGAAAAGCCATTGTAAAAACGGATAACTCAATATTCCAAAAGAGATTACTCATTTGTTACCATTTTTGGGACCTTGGCATCTTTCACTTAATATTAGAGAATCTGTTTTCTTAGTATTAAGAGTATTTGGAATTAAAAGAAACCAAAGCCATGAAGAATACTTTACTATTATATTTGGCACATGCGGGCTGGTAACTAATTAAAAATATGTAGAAGAACGGTTGGATATCATTCAGCAGTACCACCGTGAAATGGAGTAGTATTAATATGCGGCCATGCATATAATGAAGAATGCTTTCAAAACTAGGTCTTCGATGTCACATTGCTATTCTTACTTAACTACTTCTATTGATGAATTAACACAGTTATATAACAATCGGTTGAAGATATAAATGATGAATTTGAGAGAAACAGCCTGAAGACTGTGAATTTGATAATGTAGAAACGACAAATATCTATAAAACAATTGAGTGAAAAATATTAAGTATCTGTAAAATAAATTTATACTAATAATAAAATAACTTTTGCATAAAATCGGATTCAAATACCTCCTACGCAACAGCCATTGTGTGATATTTCAAATTGTTATCAAAATTTACTAGCACGATTTGTATCATACTAAAAATACGTTGGAATTTTTCTTTTAATAGGTGTAATGGTGGAGTTACAAGTATTTTTTTTGGATATTTTGTAGTTATTATACAGGTTACTGTATAGTTTATTGTATAGTTATTTATGTATTATATAGGGTATTACAGTCAACTCTCCATAAATGCACTACTTATAAGTGCATTCCCTTCTTAAATGCACACTTTGATTCAGTCCCAAGTATATATGACCTCTAATTATTTACTCTTTATAAATGAACACCCTTTGTAATCGCACGCTTTTATCCAGTCCCAAGGGAGAGTTGACTGTTATTACATAATTAATACTTTTAAAAGTAGTATTTTTTTACGGGTCTGTTTATCAAATTTTGTGGTAAAAATTATTGGCTGTTCGTCTCGTGAAAATTAGCCAATAGATGGATGCTAAGTCACATCATTTTTAATATAAATAACAGTACCCATATTAAAAATTATAAGAAATCATAGATTAATTAAATTATGAATATTATGAAAATAAAGAAAATTGTGTATTGGAAAGTATACGAGTTTACGAGTTTACGAAGTACTATACATTCAGATTTTGCAAGACTAACAGGAGTCGAAAGTAGGCAACTATTGTAACCAGAACAATGGTACAATTGATTGCGTCTAATATTTTCAGATCTCGATGACTATGCACGAATCTCAGCAAATGCAGCAGTTACATTAGCAAATTCTCCATTGTTACCGACATTTATTATGATGTAAGTGATCGCTCGTACACTTATAACGTATGTAGATGATTCTGTAGCGACATTTTTTCTTCTCTGTCCCTAACTTGTAATTTATTCTATTTACAGAAATAAAAAATTATTTTTCTTGTAGGTGATCGGACAATTCGTAACGCGCGTGCATGATTGTTTTCTCCTAACACTGATCTAACGATGTCAAATAGGGGACAAATCAGGTGGAATCCGGGTGAATTCAAAAGTAGACGGAGTTGAAAGTAGACTAACAGGAGTCGAAAGTACAGTTTCGAAAGTAGATTTGGAGAGGGCGCTTTGTTTTCGTAAGTATATTATTTCCCATTTCCAATAAAAAGAGATTTATAATTTATCAGTATTTTTATTTTGAAACTATTTGAACTGTAATGTTGCTAAAAATTTCTTTTAGAGGGACAAGAAGTTCTAACGTTTAGCGTACGAATGATCAAAGAATCGAACATGTGCTTAATGATCAAGGTGGATTTACCCATGTATTTCGATTGCCAATTTGATCAACTTCTCTGACCGGGAAGTTATCTTTAAATGGCTTATTTGAAACATACAAGAACTGTAGTAATGATGATCGTAGAAAATACCTCGCGGCCTTTCTTGGTGTAATGATGTGAATTTTTTTTTAATTAACTTTGAATCATGGAAATCAGTTAGTGTCACATGATTTATCTCTACTAGAAAGAGTGTTCATTCATACTGTATATTTTTAGAAAAAGAGTTTTAAATGAAATTTAAGAGTTAGATGGGATTAATTAGTGGCTTAGCGCATTATATGATTGAAATCTAAACCTTTTTCAGTCAGAGAGTATATTAATAGTAATATTCTAATAAAATTTACTTGTCATATCTACCAAAACATACTTCCGAAGTTTTACACGAATATGTAAATAGAAGCAGTATATTCATACGAAGAAAAGCTGAAATACCGAGATGTGATGGTAGGAACTAATTGACGGTTGTGGCTGCATTTGTAGGAAAGCAACTTCAAGCTTTACCATTTGATTGAGGTGATTGTGAATTTAATCTTGTTGTTTGCGTTGCTAGTCATATATATTTTATTCATCCGGATAATCGATGATTGGGACAAATGAAGCTGGATAATGGATTAGGATATCAACAATGTAGATTGTTTAAATCAAATTTATATGATATATTAAGTATAAATTATTTTGTATACGCTTTAGAATATTGCTGCGTGTGGTCTGTTGATCCAAATGCGCTCGCCCATTACTTGCTGTGGCTGAAGCTAAAGGAATTGTTAAAATCAAACATAGTGTTGGATCGGTTATAAAGGTATAATAATATATTGTATTAAGGTTTCAAGCAGATAGGAGAGAGAGATGTATTTTTATGATTTAATTCGATAAGATCAACAAGTTGCGTCCATATCTTTCAAAAAAGACCAGATCATATGAATGTACTGTTAATGATTCCAAAAGACTTGACTCATTCGCAGTAGTAATGTCTTGAATTGAGTCAAATGGGTTTTCAATGAATTGTAGCTCATGGTAAATATAAGTTAGTTTTTATATATATATAAATTTATTATCACAATTCGTAATTAAATTTTTCAATTTTTGCCAATTTTTATTATAAAAAGCAAAAGTGAATCACAATTCTACCTTTACTGCCTTTTTAAGTTTAAAAATTATTAATTGTGACAATTTAAAAATACTCTTAATTTATTAAATGAAGTTATATAATTTTCAGTATAGTCTTTAAAATAGTGGCATCAACTCCATTAGGATTATGTATAGAAGTATTACTTGAAGAAATATAGGAATAGGAGTTACTTTAACATTATTGAATAATATGGTCGCCATAGTGATATTTGTGAAATTGATGTTACGGTCAACAATGCAGCCAATAAGATTATTAAACTATATATACATGTATAATAAAATATGTTAAAATCGCAATTTTTTTTTTAAAAAAAAACTTTAAATAATTAAGAATAAACTTAAATGACTGTTAATATATGTGTTTATGATTTTCCGCATTTTTTTAAACATACTATAAACAGTTTGATACGTTGAACTCTTTCCCATATTAGCTAAAGTGTTGACGACATTTTTTCGAGGTTCCATAAGAAGTCCTATTGCTGTTTTCGTTCCACCAACTTGCTTATTACGTAATGCTGAGCATAATATCATCACTTTTTGCCTAAGTATTTGTTTTGTTGTATGGTATCAAAAAATCGATATCCTGTCTTTCAATTGGCTCCACAAACTTTATCGGACGATAAAATATATTGGTCACGCGAGCTACTTGATCACCAAAGAACTGTGAAAATTTTACAGGTTCTATTTATATTTAACGTTATTAATAATAATGCTATATACTAACGCTAGTATTTAACATTACCATTAGTTGAAGACTCCTGTAATTTAGTTAATTCCAATTTTAAGACTTTAACACGTTGCTCTAAAATCTCTAGATTGTGTGTATTATTTAACAAATCATGATACACTTCTTCTCTTAAACAAATTCTTTTTGCTCCTTTGTATGATAAATCTTTGTCAACACATTTTTAATATGTTTCATTTATAGGAAACAAGTTCATTATAATGTTTATACAAAGTTGATCATCTTGCAATTGAACTGTCAATAAAGACACTGTAGAACTAGTTTGCACTTTTGCAAGTGCTTCTAAAG
This sequence comes from Rhizophagus irregularis, assembly GCF_026210795.1. Classification (NCBI taxonomy): domain Eukaryota; kingdom Fungi; phylum Glomeromycota; class Glomeromycetes; order Glomerales; family Glomeraceae; genus Rhizophagus; species Rhizophagus irregularis. The sequence continues at coordinate 512,943 of NC_089436.1, read as the reverse complement.
TTAATTTTCGAAACTTTTCCTTGGAATTTTGCAGTCCACAAACGGCACAACCCCACATTTAAAGATTCAGTCGTCAACTTTTAAATATTCATTTTTTTACTGCACTACAAAGTTCACAACTCAACACATCCTGCATATGCTACATATACAGCGAATCTTAGTTAAGAAAGAGCTGTTATACTTTTATGAAAATTTCGAACGCTAATTTTAAAGAAACGCGTTACAATCGTTACATAATCATATAAAATCGGATCACATGGTATATAACTTAGCCAATAATCTTAAGATCTTTGATCTATAATTGATTGGTTGACACTTACATACATTGGAAGATTGGAAGCTATTAGAATCTTCCAATTCTTCCAATTCCAAGCCTCCCAATTCCAATAAAAAGTTATTGGAAGCTTCCAATGCACATCACTGCTTATATACATATTATTGTATATTCGATCTCATAATTTAAGAATTTGATCCTTGTCTTCCATGCTAGCGGATTGGGTGTGTGGTGAAATGTGAGGGAAATCTTACACCTATATAATTTTTTTTATTTGCAATTTTGAAAATTATAATTTAATCACAAATGAGAGTGTATAAATAAAAATGTAAAATAACAATGGTTCGTTTTATCTGTTTTTTCTTTTTGGCGTCATTCACGAGGAGTCACAAACGTTATGTAAAATATTTCTTCTAAAATCATTATTCAATAATAATATCTCCATATGCTATATCAATTTTTTCTTTTTCAATTAATCTTTAGCATAAACCAACATATGTTACACATCATACTCTCTATTATTTGGCAAAAAATCTAACAGCTACTGTATGAATATATACTTAAAGTAGAAAGGGATTTTTGCGACATTTTTAAATGATCCGGTAAACGTTTAATTTGTTCAATAAATATGAATCCAAATATTCAAATTCTTTTATCGATTTAAAACTACACAGTGAAATTCGATATAACGGAACCATCCGTTCCAGTAAAAATATCCAGTATATCGAGACTTCCGATATATCAAAATTTCGATATACCGGATTTTATATATAAATCACTGCGACATGTGCGACGAACATTGAAAATTTAGATTATTTTTATTTAAAACATTATTTGAGAAATTTTATACACTGAAATTAACTAAAACTTAAAAAAAAAAAAAATCTATTCTACCCTGTTTTTGCTTTTTTCTTACTTCGCTATTAGACATATTTTCAATAAAAAGTTCGTGATTAAAGTGTAAAAAAAGATTTCGTGTATGATCTGTTATTTATTTTTAGGGGTTCACATATTAATAATATTTCCAAATAAATAATCTTATTTAGGAAATTCTATTTATATTACATCCTTAAAAAGTGGTGAAATTTTCCTGAATATACTGAAAATATTGAAGTATCTTTATCTGAGTCTTCAAAGCTTGCGTATTCCACTAAAATTTCTAAAAGGTCATCACACTTGCTGCTAATTTTATTGGTTTGAATCATTTTTATTATAGCTGATTTGTTATAGGTTAGAGAGCAGGTATAGGCGTATAGCCGTATAGGGTGGTCCCAACTATGTTGGACCACCCTATATCTCTACACTAGGGTGACACTGTCGTAATGGCGGTTTGGTTCGCGATTTAGTTTAGCTTACGAATAGTTTGTCCTTGTACGAAATTTTTTTGTTGTGTATTTTTGATACACGTGATAGTGTATTTTTATGATAATTTTTTCGGAGGACTTTTATTAGTCTCCGTTTTCATGTTATATTAATTCCAAACACAATCTAACCAATCATTTTTGATAGACATGATCATCGTTTTGCCCAATATCAGCTTAAGTTTGATATTTGGATTTATTCTTTATTTCATATATATGGTTTTCTTAATGCTAATTATGTACTAATATATATATATATACATATAATTTTTTAAAAAATAAAAGTTCCGATTTTATAATAAATTATAATGTTATGTAAATTATTACTACCTCAAAAAATTTTTAATATAAAAAGTGTTTATTTGTGATTTCCGATTTCGATTATTTCACGTAAAATCTTAAATTGTCGGCATAATTGCATAGGCTTAAAATGTTATTATCAAATCCGGTATTCGGATTTGGTTCTAGAGAAAAAAATCCGATTTATCAATAAAATAAAACGAGTATTGATATAAAGAAACGAAATTTCCGATTGTGTGAATATGCGCTAAATGAAATAAATCAATTGTTCTAATTGTAATTTCTCTAAATATAAATAAAGAATTGTTTAAACGTATTATTGTATGTGTAAATTTACAAAAAAAAAATGATATGGTAATTTTACGTTTTATAACTCAATATTGAGTAATGAACTAATGATGGAACTTAATGGACGGCTATAATAGATGGTATTTTCATGACATAATGAGGACTGAAGACTTAACTTTTCCAAATTTACGAATGGAATATCAGTATCATCAAACTGGCTTGATAAATCGGAAATCCAATTTCCTAAATATTCGAAAATATGGGATGCCGTTGGTCTACTTGACGGACTAGCATTTAAACATTGTAGCATTAATTTAGAGAAAACAAGTGGGGTCCCACTAATAACACTTGGTCTTAATCCTGAGCAAATTTGTTGAACGAGTTGTGAATCATGAGGTCTATCACAATAAGGACGTACCCCAGCTGATAGTATCCACATGATCATACCAAAACTATAGATATCTGATTCTTTGGTCGGCGTATTTCCATCAAAGACCTCTGGTGCAACAAAAGGTATTACGCCGTAAATTTGTGTAGATATTTGTTTATCGGCAGGTCCATGTAATCCAGTATATCTCTCCAGTAAAGAACTCCCATAGATTCATTGAGATACGAATATAAGTTACCATTTTTATAATATCCTAAAACGAACATATAACACGATGCTGGATCTTTGGTTATACCGAAACAATTTGCAAGTGCCCCATTTTGTAAGCATTTGTAATATCTGTATAACTTTTTTTTTTTAAGTAAGTAAGTAAAAAAGAAAAAGAAAATTGAATTAAAATTTTTTATTAAATGAATTTTAATAAGTGTTTATATTAGAGAAAATGTTATTATGGTTATTTATTAAAATTCGCTTGGAAGGGCCATTCAAGTAAAATTTATAGTTCTTAAAATTCGTCAATAAGACAATTTTATTTGTTATACTTACTTGATTTATAAATTCCTGACTCATATTTTGAGAATTATCTAAGCGCTTTAGTGCAACCTTAATTGGACCAGTACGAGTCCATATTTCGGCTTCCTCATCAAGATTCCATCTTGGGCCTTCCATCCATACTGCTGAATAAATTGAGCTGAAAGCGCCTCGTTTATTAATATTTCAATCAAGTCGAATTGGTCAAAATCAATCCATTCAAGATAATCCATACTCTCTTTAGCATTTAACTGAGTATGTTTGATAAGTTCATCTATTTTAGAGTTTCCACTAGACCAATTACGAAAATTATCTTTTAAAAATGCAATATCGCAATCACTACACCATGCTACTGCTTTTCGTTGTCGTGCACATTCGACACACTTATCATATGTCATTCCGGATCCAGACATTTTAAAGTATTCGCAATGTTATTTAAAAATAAAGAATAAAACTCATTTTTTTCGGCTTATTTATAAGTTTCTACAGGCGTTCTATTTTTAGCATTTCTATTATGTTTAGGTTAATAAACGATTAAGTCTGCGGAGCCCAGATCAACCAATCAAATTTGATTTAGTAATGAATAACTCAAAACAGATATCGCGGGCCATAATACCCCCGGTACTATGGCCCGCGATATACGGTAATTATTATTATTTGACAAATTTAGAATAACAGTTTCACAAACATTTTTTTATTAGTCACGATATAACAATTCGGGCCGATTTTGGCCTCATAACGAACTTTTTACTTAAACCAAAACCGTCTATAATTAATTTTATCACCATATACCGACTTTATTATAAATTTCACGATATTACATATAACGAAGTTAATCATAAACCAGTCATACTTATTTATTCGCGATAAACGAATTCAACGCAGCCGATAGTATAAACACATTTACAGCTGATTTCACAATGTACGGGACACTTAACAAATTTTAAAGAACTCGGAAATATTCGGTAAAGCCACCATTCTCGGAATAGTACTCCAAAATTAGCGTATAATTTTTATTTTATATTAAGCTATACTGAATATTTCCGAGTTCTTTAAATTTTGCTAAATGTCCCGTACATTATGAAATCAGCTGTAATCTTATTATAAATTAACCGATTAATTAACCGGATTAATTAATCGATTATTGTTCGATTACGGTAGCTGGTTATTAATCAGCTAAGGTTTTTTTCGGTCGGTTCCAACATCTAAGTGTTTGAGGCGCTATTGTCAGTAAGCAGTGATCAAATAGGAATTGCTATTAATAGTGATTTCAATATTGGATGTCTTGGTAAATATTGGACACTAAAATCTTACAAAACTCGCATATTTCTAATGATTGTATTTACCTTTCAATCAATAAAGCCAACGCCAATTCTTGTTGGAATTTCCAAAGTACACTGCTGTGCTATGTACAGACCCATGGAATTTGCAGGAATTTATCGGGATCTGCAAATTTTACATTAGTGCAAATCTCATAAAATTCCGCGTAACGATTAATTAACTGTGTACAGTACATCATCATCTACTTGCAGAACAATAATTAAAATTTTTAATAGAGAAACCATTTTTATTAGAAGAAAAATGACAATAAACTGATTTGCAAATCAATCGGCTATAACAATTTATAAGAATGAAGTTTCTCCGTAAATTAAATTAGTAATCAGTAATAAATCTATGATTACATAAGCTTTAAAGGTCAACCGATAATAAATCAATAATATTTGTTGATTTAATAGGAATTCAGAAGATTCATATAATAATAATAAGAAAAATAAGTAAAGCTCAGAAGTATAGCATTCCTATCTATATGAATTTATCCATGATAAGTATTACACAGCTGATTTTAAAAGTAAGTTAAGCTCTATTAGTAATATATATAATTTTATTGAAATTGGAACTCTAGTGATTTTTCTCTTAAATTTTTCTTATCTTCGTTTTTGGTATTAACAAGTCAGAAAATTTTTAAGATTTTAATAAAAAGTTATATTTGTTTATATGTTGTATTTCCTTTTCTTTTCACTTTATTGTTCATTATTTTCAAGATTATATTAAAATTATTTATAATTAAATTTTTAAAATATAGTTTAAAATCGTGAACATTCAACCTAATAAAACATTAATAGGTATTAAGTAAAATAAATAACCTCGCATTTCTTTTTGGTAAGTTTAATTTTCTTATTTAAAATCATTTGACATTTCTGGAATAAAAACAAGTTTGCCCCTTTTTTTTCAGGAGGTTGCACAATCTTTCAATGATTTCTCTTTCTGTCTTTCAAGGGTACACCCAGATGCCCTATTAGTCTGTCTTCATTACCTTGATCAGTCGGTTGTCACCTTGATGACATCATTATCTTTATGTCAAAGAACGGTATACAAGAAGAGAATTTTTTCAAAATAAAAAATGTTTTTTAAGAAAATCTTACGTAAAAAAAATATCAAAAAGCTGGATTATAATCCTGAATTCAGAATAACTATTTTAACTGGTTAACCAGCTGGTTAAACAGAATCTAACCAGATAACTGCCCTAATGTCTGGAAAGAAAATACAATAAAACACGATAAAACTAAAAAAATAAAGTATCTAGTAACATTCAACAAACAATCGTTGATAGTGTACATAAAACGTTTATAATTACAATCAAAAAATTTATTATTTTGATATTGCAATAGACTTGCTCCAAACAGCAAAAACTGTTGGTGTGACAGAAGTGAAGGATGAAGATTTTTTAAAGGGCATTGCTCAGAATGCCGTACAACTTGAATCAGCTTTATCAAACCGTAAGCGTAAGGCAAGTGAGATAGAAGAGAGAATATTTTGTGGTAAGATATTCAGAATTATTACAGATGCGAAAGAATGGACGTTCACTTGACGATACAGATTCAAGCTATCAAAAACCTATATTTGTCGTATATGATAGTAAGGATATGATTATATGAAAGGTATGGTTGAAAGGGTTCTTTGCCATATTGCTTGATTATTGGGCAAGGTACAAAAACCGAATGCAGCAGATTTTCTTAAGGTAAGATGATCTTGCGACAAAAACGAATTAGAGTTTAGGATAGATAGACCTTAGCATAGAAACTTCATGTACTGGTGAACTATGCTTTCAACTTTTGTATTTGTTTTTTTTTTTGCATGTATCAAGAGCTACTTCCGAATCTTTGTATCTATTTTTTATTTCCAAAAAATTTTTTCTTGACAAAAGCCATTAACGTTGTTAATGATCAGTCAGAAGGCCAAAAGTGCTGAGATTTCCGAACTTAGAAAGAAGGTTGCTGAGGTTAAGGCCAGGAATGCAGAGCTCCTAAAGCAGATTATGGAGGAGATCAGGAGGATACCAGGTGTGATCATACTGAGAATGCTGAGTTTAAGGTCAGAATCAAGGAACTAGAAAATGCCGAGCTTAAAGAAAGAGTAACGAAATTGGAACAGAGGCAGTTACAGAGTGATAATACTCCTAACAACAATTCATCTAACTTCAGTTTAGTTGCAGACCATCATAGAAAATCAATAGAAGATAAAGAGATGGATGAGTTCTTGGATAAGGTACTAAGTAAGAAAAGTATTGGTAATTATATTAGGAGGACCCGGACATATAATTATGAAACAACTCATAATTTGACAATTTTAATTAATCTATTTGATATAATTTGCAATCCACAATATTTTGTTAGCATATCTAAATTTTTTTTTTATTAGAATTAGCATTGTGTAAACTTTATTTTATAATCATCCAATCTTTAATAAACTGCAATTTGAATACTGCATCTCTAGAATTTTTGTTTAATCGAAATTTAAGTTGAAAAAAATACCTTTAATCTTGCATTGTATCATATTCTTTTTTAAAATCAACAGTATTACTCATTTCTTTCGAAATTAAAAAATGATTTGTTATTATTATCAAATGAAATAAAAATATCTATCAAACAATTTACGTGACTATCTCGCAATATGTTCGTTTATACTATGCTTATTCAAATGTAACAAATAGTTAAATTGATGATATATGAAATAATAACTCACTAGTTGTAATTAAATATTTTCGCAGCTATGTTATTTTATTTTATTTTTTTTAAAATGTAAAAATATTCCATATGTATATTTATTTTTTAGTCTTATCGCATATTTGATGATGCAAAGTTTTAATTGACATTAGAGATATTGGCCGAGTTTAATCGGACCGAACTGATTATATTAAACCGGTTTAAACTGACTAATAACCGATATAAGAAAAACTCAACATACAATGCTTCATGTTTTTTTTTCGGTCGATTATCTTTATATTCATTTCTTCTCTTACACTATTAACCGACACACAAATTATAATATTCAATTTGCAAAAAAAAAATCGAAATTTTTTTCTTACCTTGTTATCCTCTTTTGCTTCGAGTTCTTGTTCTCTCTCTTCTTCCCGTTATTTATATCTTCAAAGTTTTCAGTGCCATTAATCTCCCTATTCTCCTCTCGTTCTCTATGCCAACAAGTTTTGGAGTATTTTTTTAAAAAAATAAGCAATTTGAGATTTGAGAGAGAGCAATGAATTTAATTATCGATTTAAATACTTTGTTTACACTTATGAATCAAAAACTTAGCTAATACAATACATTAATTCATTATTAACCTATAATATTATTTGTCAATATAAAGAAATCTGATTTTACTATTAAAGTTTAAATTGAAATATAAAAGTTTAGCATATGTACTCTAATGCGTTCCCATATTTAGGATTTTCTCGGTTAGAAACTTTTTTTTTAAAAAAAATTACACTTAAAGAACATATAAAAAAAAAGATTATAAATGGAATAATAATAATAATAGTAAAAAAAGGAAGTTTAAAAAAATTAATATGTTAATTTCTCGAACTATTGTGTATTGAAAATTACATGGTATTCTGTAACAAATTAAAGAGAAAAATTTATTGATGGAGCTCCCCTTAAAAAAATAACAACTTTTATAGAATAATTATTTAAATTTATATTTCTATATAAAATTTAAAATATTACTTGAATTAATTAGAATACTTGAAGTGGGAACCAGCTAGTTAAAACCAAATATTCAGGAAATCATTTTAACTCTTAAGTATCTCTGATACGTACAATTATTGATTTACTCATCGAGAGAATATGAAATAAATTCGGAATTAAACAAAGGAACCATAGGTTTAAATATCGAACTAATATTATATCAAATATGGGACCACAGTCCGGTCTTACAGCTGATTTGGCCGGACCGATATAGTATTTTTTATTTACAGAATTTAAAGACGAAAAATTACGAAGAATTAAAATAAGAGGTATGTGGATGTGACAATAAAACCGAAATTTTTGGCTCTTGGGTAATTTAGGCCAAAATTTTAGTGTCAGCCCGCTTTTCTTTCACGTGATTTTTTTAGGGCCGACGCTGGGACCGATCAGGTCCGCGGTCCGGTCCTGGAACCATAAACTAATGAAGACTGAACCAGTCCAAAGTCCAAACTGGACTGGACCATTAACATCCCTAAGTATCAGATAAAAAAACCATGAGCTTAAATTAAATTAATTTCATTAAGTGGTGAACTCAATATTGTTGAATATAAAAATGAAATGAGCTCAAAAATCAAAATTGTGCTTAGGGGATCGTGATCAATGTTAAATATATTGATGAATTAGAAACAAGAGCAAGAGAATGGATTAAAGATATTTTTAAAAAGAAAGTTATTAAATTGATAGATGACGATGATCACGTGATAGTTACGGCATTTATTTATTTATTTTATTTTTTAAATTTTAACAACGCATTTCTCCCCTAAGAGAATATTATCTTTACAGCTAATTAAAAGTATTATAAATTTCTATTTAAACTATCTAAAAAATATCTATACTAATTTGAGTTTTTGTTACTTCTTGTCCTAATTCCTGTATCCTTATTTGCTTTATTTTTTCTTCATTTTTATTTTTATGATTTTTATTATTTTCTTCTGAAAAAGTACTCCCACTTGCTAATGTCTCATCCCAATTCGATCTATTCCTTTCCATTACATGCTTTTTTTAAACAAATAACCTTGACTTCTTAATGTTATCGAAACATAATTCACACAATTCTGTTATTATCTTTTTCATCTCTGTCTCTATCCTAACTTGTTAAAACAATTATTAAAAAAGTTATGGGCATTTATTATCTCACGAGATCGAACTATAAATTATTGTCGCTCAATTTCTAAAACCGTCCTGCTCACAAGCAAAGCTTGTTAAATCGGCATATAAATAATAAATATGAAAAAAATTACATATTTTGGTTATTTTGAAAGCAAGACTCTTGAAAGTATAATGGTAATTCCGAACAAGGTCCTAATATAGGATATTCTACATACCATGGATTTTATTATGGGAGATATCAAGTGTTCAAAATCCCTTTAAATCCGTATATACAAATATTATTATATCAATATCATTAGATATAAAGAAGAAAAAGTTCCAAGGACTCTCGATGATTATCGTAAGTTATAAGGGGAGTTAATAATGTTTTTAAGAAATTAGGAAATATTGACAAAAGTTGTTGAAATTGTCGACGATAAAAGAAGTTAATGACAAAAAAAAGGTGAGATACAGTCAAACTTCGATATAACGATATGTTGGGTCCCATATGAATCACAAATTATACCGATATTTATATTATAATATTATACTTTATTTTGAAAATGCTTGTTGATACTAAGACATATAAAATTCGATCATTTACCGTTCGGATAATTGTATAAGTTAAAAATCAGTAAGTATCAGTTTTTATGAACTTATCAAAAAATAATTCGTCTCAGTGATGTCATTTTTTAATTTAATCTTCCTTTTTTTGGATAATTCCAGCCATCAATGTGCTTTTAACGCGCTGTGGGAAATTGGAGAAATATTTGTGTTTAATTGCTAGTCCGAATGTGAACGATAGACCACTGAAAACCTGATTTTACTTAATAATCTAAAAATAAACACTTTGTACACATCCAGAATATGTGATTTAGGGGCGCAGATCATTTTAAAGCATCAAAATTTATTTCCGCAGAGTTATTTAACTTAGAAAACTGAAAAATTTGAAAAAATCGCAAAAAAATCAATAATTGCTTAAAATTTGGTAGTTTTTACAGGTTTTGAAGTCATTAAAATCAAATATAAAAAAAAATCCGTATTTTTTCAATTAATTTTTTTTTAAAGAATATATGTAAAAGTATGTAATTATAAAATTTGAGGCTTCTAGCCGGTACTTTTATTAGGAAAAAAAAAAGTGGCGCAAATTTATTCAAAATATTGCCAAATTTTGTTTAGGAATTTTTTGTAAAATTATGTTTTATAATATTAATATTAAATACTTGAATAAAAAAGATATAATCTCAAGGTTTTTCAACAAAAATTTTTAAGTAATTTGATTAAAAATTGATCGACTTATCTATGAGGGAAACGCAGAATTCATATGTAATTTTGACTTGTTCAATTTATAGATGGATTTTTAAAATCTTTTTTATAAGAATCACATTAAACATTTGGATAAAAAAAATCAAATCTCAAAGTCCTTTCAATAAAAATTTCAAGTGATTTGGTTAAAAATTGATCGACTTATCTATGGGGGAAACGCAAATTTCAAATTTGCGGTAATTTTTCCATTACATGCGGATCGGCAATTAATTTTTAAGAAGATAAAATAACATTTTCCGATGTGTCCACATGTCTGGAAAATTAAACTTTTTCTTTAGATATGGTAATTATGAAAAATTAAGCTTATTTAATAAGATATAAACTCTGATTCCATTCTGTAGACGTTTATTCAATTTTTTGATAAGTCATAAGTCACAACTGCTTAAATAAAGAGAATCTCCTGAACATAAGTTGTCACCCGAACAAAATATTTTCAAAATAAAGATTATTAATACTACTAATAAAAATAATAAAGTAAATCTGAGATTTGATTTATCTTACCTTTGTCAATTTCTTTTTTGTCGTCAACTTCTTTTTTATCATCGGTTTCTTTTTTATATAACTTCTTTAAACTGGAATAAACATAATCAATAGTACATCTCTTTTCAGGCTCATCACTCCAACATTTACTATACAATTCATAATATTCATTAGGAGTATTTTTTATTCTTTCTTCTCTAGATCCTGACAATATTGCTACAATTACTGTATAGTCCGAATGTTCTTCAAAAGGATTTTGACCACTTGATATCTCCCATAATAAGACTCCTAAACTATATATATCAGAATATTCTGTATAAGGACATTGTTTCGCTTTACTTGCTCTTAGAACTTCAGGAGCAACATATCGAATATTTCCAAACACCTTTTCATGTATAATTGTTGCAGTATTCATACTTTTAGAATAACCAAAATCTGTTATTTTTGCTTTTCCTTGATGTATTACTATATTTTTAGCATGCTACATTTTATAATTTAAAAATTTAACTAAGATAAATTTGTAAGAATTTGAAAAATTTATAAACTACTTACGAGATCTCTATGTAAAATTTTCTCTTTATGTAAAAATTGTAATCCATTTGTGATATCTAAAGCTAATCTAAATTTTCCATTCCAATCAAGTTTTTCAAAATTATTTGAAAGATAATGTTTTAAATCTCCTTCATCAGCATATTCCATAACAATATGGTATTTATCTTTATCACCTACAAGAAAAAAAATTATTAATATACAAGCATATATATGACATGTAACCTTTATCAGTTATACATTATTTAGGCGTAACTTACTCTTACTAATTCCTAAAATTCGTATAATATTTTCGCAACTATGTGCTCTACTTTGCATATGTAATTCATGTTTAAATGCTTCCCACTCTTTATATTGAATATCTGATGAGTTAATTAATTTTTTGCATACTACATAATTATGACCATTCGTCCAATATGTTTTAATTATTGAACCAAAATTCCCTTTTCCAATTGCTTTAACAGAATCTGATTTAAATTCAGACCAATTTATTGATTTAATGACTTTCTTTTCAATCATATCTTCAATCCACAATTTTGCTCTCGCTTCTAAGTTCTAACTCATCAGTAGGTTTAGTAGTAAAATGATGGGCGAATTTAGAAGTTAAATTCAAAGAAATTCCATTATTATAATAACTAAAAGCCAACTGTTCTAGTTTATTGAAAACAGTTGTAAACTGATCACGGTCTTTTGGATTTTGATTCCAAGCTAATTAAAAGAAAAATACGTAAATATCATAAAAATTATTTCATTGTAAGAAAATTATGTACAACTTACCATTTTTAACGATTTCAAAATAATCCTCATAAACTTTTTCATTTTTTATTGAATCTATGTTTTCTCTATTATTTTTTAAAACATGATCTTTTATTTTTTGTGCATCCCAACCCTGATAAGGAATTCTTTCAAAAGCAAGTTCCCATAGTAGCATTCCAAAGCTTGCAAATTAAAATCTTTTTGTATCAATAGGAATTTATTAATAAAACAAAATTGATAATTTAATAAAATTTAAGATTACCTAAATACTTCACATTTTGTATCATATTTATATGAAACAAGGTTCTCAATTTGTTCTGGGGCCGCCCAATTAATTACATTATCTATAATTGGAATTATTAATGTTTTATCGCCCATATAATAAGAATATTCAAAATTTGTTATTCTAGGTTCACAATATCCTGACATCTTATTAAATATTCTGTTAGTTTTATTATTATATCTTTAAATAATAATGTTTAAAGGTTCTATAATTACCATAATATTTGCACATTGCAAATTATGATGAAGGATTTTATTTTCATGCATAAAACATATTCCACGACAAATATCGAGTGCTATTTGAATCTAGTATCAAAAGTTTAGTCTCAGTAATTGCACGTATCTGAGTTATCATAAAAATAAAAAATATTCATACCTTTACATTCCAGCTTATATTATAATTATCGTGAACTTCCTTTAAATTACCTAATTCAGCCCATTCCTTAATCATTATAAGAGTATCAATTGTATTTGAAATCCCATAATACTTGAGAAAATTGCGTGAAGAATTTAGTTTAATCATTATTTCTATTTGTTGTTTTATAGAATTAGCTTTCGGTGAATCTTTTTCGGTGGGTATGGTAATTGGAATGCAAGCTACATCGAAAGATTTATATAATTTTCTTATAACAGATGTTCCACGAATATCTGTTTGCTTCTTATTGAATGGATCAAAAAGATCCGTTGGAAGTATAATAAGTTTAACAAATTCAGGAATTTTTGGATAACGATGACGTTTGTTATGGAGTTTGTTTATTATCCTTCTTTCCGTTATTACGTTATCTATAGCATTATTCAATTGATACTAAAGTGTTGAACATACGATAAAATCAATATTGCGTTAATTAATTATTAAACACAAGACTTGCAATTAAATATTATACCCTCAAATTATTTCCTTCTAGTTTTGACATTTCACAAGTAAATTAAAAATTGCAATATGTGAAATAGTTATTTTATTATCTATTCCCTGTCACAATATAAATAGTACTTTAAACGTGGTAGTACAGGTGACATATAATGCGGCGACAAATAGAGATCAGGCTTGCTGATTTTTCCCAGTAACACCATCAAATTTCACTATCACGTGACAGTGAAAATATTCATCACAGGCATGCAAACTATATTTATCTGAGGGACGTTTTTTTCGAGTGGGCAAAAACTTATTTGTCACAAATTATTTGTCACTGTTTATTTCACACGTTAGTGCATAATGCCGTAATGCGGGCCAAAGTCACGTGATAGTGAAATTTTTGAGGGAAGTTGTAAAATTACTACGGTAAGTTGCAACGTGATTGCAGATCGTCCAATCACATGGTTTTTGCTAGAGGGACAAACAATAAATCTGAACGTTTACATGATATTGCCTTATAATTAACAAAGGACCAATTCTTTTCCAAAATATTCGTCCTAATTTATTTTATGACAAATTTCAAAATAAAATTATAATTATTGCAACAATAATACAAGTTTATTTATTATTGAAAGTTCTTTTGAAGATAAATTAAATAAAAATAAATAAATAAATTATTTAAATTACATACTAAGAAATTTGCAAGTTATTTTGCTACTCTAGTCTTAGTGTTTAAATAATTGAATATGTATAAATATTGGTTTAAATTTTAATTCATAATATAAAAAAAGTTTTGAAAAATAATACTTAATAAATTTTAGGATGTCCTAATTTTTTTAGATACATTACCAGAAATTTCCAATTCATCTTGCTTTTCATCATCATCTATAAAGCAAAAACAAAAATTATAAATTATTATTTTCCACTATTACTATAAAATACTAAAAAACAATATACCATTTATATCCAAACTATGCTTTTTTGCTTGTTGCTCAATTTCTTTTTTATGATCATCTTGCATAACTAAAAAAAAGTTTATTTTATTAAAATAACCTTAATTAAATAACATTATGATAATTAGATTAATATGATCCACTTGCTATAATTTGAATTGATTTCTGATTTGTCAACTACTTAGAAAATTTAATAAAAGTTAATTAATTTATTTTAAAGTAATATCAAATTTAATAATAAGCATTTACCTTTATATTCACTTGATTCTGTGTTAACATTTTTCTCATTACTTAAATTATTAAAATCATCAACTAAAAATAAAAAAAAAATAAAAAAGATTAAAATTAATTACATGTTAATTTAAATATTAAGGTTTTAATCGTAAATTAATGTTTGGTTTAAAATTTGATTTTATAACATTTATTGAATGTTTTTCATCAAATTACTTTATAGTATTTGTCTTAAAAAAAAAATTTAAATTGAAATGTTAAATATTTTACTTGCCATTCTTTGAATTTATCTGTAATTTTTTAAATACTTTCGATAATTTTTTACTTGAAACTAAAAGAAATATTAATCAGATATTTGATATAATAAAGCTTTAAAGTCTGTTCTTTATATTTCATTACATGAAATCTAATGGTAATTTAATAATTACTTACTATTATCACTATTATCAGAACTACTAAAGTCATAAGATCTACTAATATAAAATGGTGCTAATAATAAAGGGAACATTATTATTATAGAATCAATAATAATAATCAAATATATGTTAAAGTAAACAAAAATTTCATTGACTTTACCTATTTGTTCTTCTAATATTGTTTAAGTAATTAAGTTCAGAAAGATATTAATAAAAAAAAATTTTTTGTTGTTAGTAAAGGATTAATTGCCAGTCATGACTTACTTTCTGTTGCATTTCTCGGTTCAGGAAGATTTTCAAAGTTATATATTTTACTTGTAAACGACTTGCTACTTATCGTTTCCATCTTATTCTTTGCTTTTGGTTGAGGTATTGTCGTTTTCATCTTATTCTTTGCTTTTGGTTGAGGTATTGTCGTTTTCATCTTATCCTTTGCTTTTGGTTGAGGTAATTCGTCTAGTTTATTTTCATACATATCAAAAATTTCGCCTACAAGTGTATTAATATCAGGTCTTCTTACTGGATCAGCGTCCCAACATTTTTTCATTAAATTTGCATATCTTAATGGAGTTCCTGATACAATTTTTGGTCTTTTACCATCAATAATTTTTATTGCAAGAATATAATCATGTTCATAATTCATAAACGGTGGTTGTCCAGATGAAATTTCCCACATAAGCATTGCAAAACTATAAATATCAGATGCAAAAGTATACCCTTTTCCAGTAATAACTTCAGGTGCTATATACGGAAGGTTTCCAAATATACAATTTAGCGGTTTATCAGCAGGACCACAAAATCCAAAATCGCTAATATACCATTTCTGATTTAGTTGCAAATTTAATATATTCCCAGAATGTAAATCTCTATGAATTGCATTTTCACTATGAATAATACTAAGTGCAAGAATTATACCATAAGCTATCTTAATTTTCTCTTTCCATGTAAGTTGATTGTGCGTTTGTTGCAAATATTTTCTTAAATCCGTATCCATTTTATACATTACAAGCATAAAACTTCCATTTGATAGATCTTGTGTTAAACCAAAACATTGAACAAATTGTGGCCATTTATTGCTTATGGTTAAATGTGTTTTAGCCTGCCAAAATACCAGTAAAGCTTATTAATTAAGGTTAAAAAAGTTTCATAATGCTTTGATTACAAACCTCTTCAAACCACCTTCGGTTTGCACTTTCAACATTTCCTAATTTTTTAAGTATTATTTTAATATCTCCAAATCTTTTTAATTTTATTTCTTTAGAATCCCATTCTTCATATTTTCCATCAATCCAAGTTGCTGTATATATTTCAGAAAATCCACCTTCTGTTAAATATTCAAAATTTTGTAAATTATTATATGGAATCCATTCAACTATATTATCAGGTCTGAATGATTCCATCTGATATTTTTGTATCAAATCATCAACGTCATCATTTCCAGATGTCCAATTTGGAAAATTCCCTTTTAGATAATTTCGAACACAATATTCACAATATAATGTAGCTAAACATTTTTGGTTACAATTTTCACAAATCCTTTTTATTCCTTCATTATGAAGAACTTTATTCCGATCATAAATCTTATTTAATTCTCTTATCGCTTCAGTTTTTTCATTTTCTGTAAGAGATGTATCAGCAAGCACTATTTGTTTTTGAAATTCATGTTGTGTATCTAAATCATTATAATTATCGTAATAATCTGTTAATTCATTTGCTTTTTGGATTGCAGCAAGAATTGATTCATATCGAATAGCAGACATAGAGCCAAAAATTTTTAATGTAAAGAGGAAAATTATGAATTGCAGTGGAAAATGACTATTTTATGCATTATAATGGATTCTTAACTCCGAAATGTGTTTGCGTAACTATGAACTTTTAGTATGATCTACTTTGTACTGTACATTCAGCCTTTATGCATTTGTAAAAGTACTTTCTGTTTCACATTTTTTGTTTACAGGAGTGATCATCTTTTACGTTAAGATGATACTAAATTATTCCTTATTATTCTTATTAATCCTTCTTTGTATTATTATTATTTATCAATATTTATAAAATTTATTTCCATTTATGACTTTTTATAATTCTAAAATATTAAAAAAAATATTATACAAAAATTATTAATTCATATTTTATTATTTTAACAAATTTTTCATTATGACTATACTATATTTAACATAAATATTTAAATATATTTTCTCTAGCAATATTATTATACAAATTAACATACCGAAAAATTCGAACTATTATTAAAATAAAAAAAAATAAAATTTACTTATACGTGAATTTATAATCTATTTGACCTATATTTGTAAGTTAATAAATTCAATTTCAATCTATTTACCACTAATTCTTTTTATTAAATGCTGCAACAAATAAAATAAGTAGACCGTCATATTAACGTTTATCATTTCATAAAATGTGGTTGAAAAATCCAGCGCACGAGCTTACATTAATTTGAAAAAACATATATTGTATTTTCAATGAATAAGTCGCACATCCATAATATTACATAATTTCACGTTAAGCATTTTAACGCAATTATAATTTAATTTACATGTTATTTTATGTAATAAAACATCACAAAATCCAGTCATACTTCAAAAAAGAAACATAACTTTATCTAGCAATCATCCGAACTACTGTTCGCTTCACCATTCCGGTCATATTTAATTTTGTGACTTTTGCACACAAACCGATATGATCAAATGTTTATTTCAAATTCAAATTTTCAAGCCAATCCTCTTATGCACAATCCAGCTTATTCGCCCTAAGGGTAGAATATTGATCTACAATATAGTAAATGCCCAAGAAAAAATGCTCCCTAATACCAATTTTCTGTACAATATAAACTTTCGTAATATTTAACATAAAAGGGATAAAATTCTTATGATTAAAAAAGCCACAATACTAAACTAACTTAAAAAATGATTTTTTATTTAAAAATTTTTGAGAAAACTTCTAAAACCTCGCGAATATCTTGTGTTTTTTGGCGAATGTGAAATAAAGAATATCTTATTTTTTTGGTTTACAGTAGTTTTGAGTCGACGTTGTAACAAACATTTAAAGGTTTATTTTAGACATAATATTTAATATATTTTTTTTTATATAAAATTTTTGCATGTTAACTGTTAGTCTTATTTCGCATGCTTTGGACAAAGTCTGGGAGAATTAAAGGTATAAAATTTACAGCTGCCACTGGATGTAACGATTAACGAACCCTCCGTTCCAGGAGGGTTAGTTCGGTATATAGTGAATTCATTATATAATATACCGAACTTCTGGACAATTTAGGCCAAATTTGTAGTTCTGGCCAGAATTATAATTTTAAATTTTTTTTTCGAAAAAATTACTGATAATCCCGGCCGGCACTATAAATTTGGCCTGGATTAGTATATAGTCACATGACTGTTCGTTATAGAAGATATATGGCTAATATATAGGGCTGGTTCGGACGCGTTATATAGTGCTTTATTATAAAAGTTCGTTATATCCAGTGAAATTATTTATAAAAAATCGGGTTTTGGAAATTCCGGCGAGATTTCGGTACAAACAGGTTCGTTATAACCAGTGGCGACTGTATAAGCTTTAAAAATGTTTTTGGTATTCTGTATAATGATTCTAACTGTATACATTTTCTTTCTTTTTATGAAGTATTTGCGTATTATCGCTTATTTTATTTATTAAATTTAATAAATAATAAGTAAATCACTTTATTATAAATATTAATTTAGCCAGTTGTTATAATCCAAATCCCGGTGGACACTCTGCTATCCTTAATGTATTTTTTTCCCGATACCTAATGGTTTCACAATAAAAAATTCTCCACAATTATCTTTATTAATAATTCTTTCCAACAAAGTATCAATAAGTATTTCTCGAATTATTTGAATATAGTGTTGTTGAAATTGATGGGACCTCTTTCTTATACATTTGATTTAAACCGAAATCTTAGGGGCGCCATCTAACAATGAAAATATCTTGCTTAATGTGAAAATAAAAATTTGTTAAATTTGATTAGGATTTTCATATTGACTAAGAATATACATTAATATAGTAATATGATAACACAATCAGAATAAACCAATTCGTGCAAATCAATTGGTATTTTAAGTAATTCGGTAATAAGCTGACCTTCTGAAATACACTTTTCTTTCAGCTTCATTTATCACTCGATTTTTTAATTTCTTTCAACTATATTTATAATACTTGTACTCTTCAAGAATCTTCTTTGGACTGTGCAGTTAGAATCAAATCTTTTATCTTCACTCAAGCACACACATAACATGATGCATTTGTCAGTTATGGTTCATAGTTATATAATATTACACATAATAATCGTCAGTAATAATTTTGACATATTTCTCTTCGCTCATAGAAAGTAAACGTCGACTAATTTAGCTCCAAAGATAACTGATATTATAATAATATAAACATGTGACTCACAAAGAAAATAAGACTCTATTGCAGTGATGATTTATACAAGCGTAATATTTATAAATCTCAATTGAGATTGGCCACATAGCGTCATAGTATAATTGTTTCTCTTGTACTATGAGTGTAATACTGTTGTGTAGTAAAGTTTAATGAAAATTTAAGACAAATACGGCTTGACCATAAGTTTCGAGCCTAATATAATTTCCGTGATGAAAATAGCAGCCTGTCTGTATCGACTTTTTTGCGTTTCAGTTTATCATTCTCCTTGACTCAAAATTATCCTGCTCAATCATCACGATCAATTCAAATAAAAATTGCGATCAACGATTGAGCAAATAATCTTCATTTACAATCAAAAATTATGTCTTAAAATCATAATAAAAAAAAAAAGAAATTATTCAACAAAGGAATTTTATCGGCAATTTAAAACATTTCATCCTTTGCAGATTTTACAAACCTTTCAGTTATATGCTGTTTCGGCAACAGTAATCTTGCTTGTACAACTTATGAATGGACTGGTTCTCTGGGAACGCGCACGTTTAAATTGATGTTATAATTTGTCTATTTTATTGAATATTCTATTGTAGATAATATATTATCTTTAATAAATTTGTTCATACAAATTTTTTATATAGTAATTGATAAGTATTTCATCTAGTTCATTACTTCCAACTTACTACGCCAAAAATTCTCCCTTCCTTAAATTTGAAAAATATCTAATTATGTCGCGCCAAAACCCGCTATTTATTGATAAAAACTGATCACTCGTATAATAAATACTATTACTTTCGAAAAAAAGGAATACGTAGCCAGTTAATGAGCAGAAAACGTGTGATCTGAAGATACACTTTTATTGTTATCAAAAATCCACAAATTATGGGATTGGGAAATCTCCAAATTTTTGCCGGTAAATTCTAGAGAAATCATGTCTTATAAATAATCATTTTTATTTCGTCATAATGGTTTATCAGGTTCTAAGAGCCACAACAAAGGATTATTTTATATAATAAGGTCATCATATAATTGCATAATATATATGAACAAAATTTTATTTTATGCGATATAATAGTGTCTATCTTGCTAAAACGAAAGAAATACGTGATCTTTTTTTTGGCATATACTTATTGTTAATAACCGAAAATATATTCTCTTGCGGTACGAGTATAAGGACTCGTACTTCTTTTCAAGGATGATTGTGTGAAATTTTAAAATAGTCGAATTTAATAAGTTATCTTGAATAAGATGAATTTAATATAAGAAGTATGTCGACTATAAGAAGTATACCGACTATGATTTATAAAACCACTATAAATTTGCAAATAAATATATGTTATATAAATGAAAAGCTAATAATATTTAGGACATAAATAAAAAGAATTAAGTTTTAAAGAAATGATATATATGGAGAAGTATCATAGATTTAAAGTTCAAAATTTAATTTTAACCGATTCAACAAGTAAAACAAAGTGTTGACAAATGATTATAAAATATTCTGATATCATATTATTCTCAAATTATTTCGGATTATAATCGCCCTTTTATTATGAATTGTAATTAATTATATCTACTAATTTTCTTAGTAATATTTTAAACTAAATTAACATATGCTTGTAAATTATATCTACATACTGTATTTCAAAATATTCTATCTTTTTTTTGCGTGAATTAAGTACAACACTTCCCAAAGTATGTTTAGATAATAATGCTTAAGATACGGATTCAATTTTCAACAGAGAATAAGCTGAGAACTATCACGCAGTTGATCGTTTCTTCTTGATTTTGATTGAACCATCGAATATACTTTTGTGGCGCAGATATACTGCAAAACGTGTGTGGTGTCACATAAATAGTTATTAAAAAAAGATTTTTACAGAATGATACCATTAACCTTGTTTAAATAATGAAGATAACGGGATTATAAACATATGAACTGTATTACTGTATGTACAGTATTAAAAAAATGATGATATGACGAGGAAAATTTTAATTATAATTATGAATGCGTGAAGAAGAAGTTTGTAAAAAAAGAAAAAAGGAATGAAATATACAGGCTGATAATAACAATTTAGCTGGGATGAAGGGATCATCGCGGGAAAAATGAATACCATGTGACCTTATTACATTCCGAATTGATTTAAATATTACTACTGGTAATTAATTCGTTGTAAAATTTGTACGAAGCCGTACCTACGGAGGTATATGGCTTTTTCTAATTGCTATTCAAATTTCAAGTCACAAATTTAAATAAATACCGTCATGATAATATAAATATAAGTAAATTTCATACCTGCTATAAAAGCGAGAATTTTTCTGCCGGGAGTTACACAGATGACGCAAAATTTCCAAAAAGATGCGTGTTTTGAGGGATTATTTTGTATTACAAATAAGGCGTTTCTATTTAATTAAAATGGGATGATGGTTTTTCTCTATTTTCTCACACGAGAGATATCATCATTATTCCTAAATACTGTATAATTTGGTTTGAATCACCACAAAATTTTGCCTTTTGTAACTGTTACCGGTCCTCTTCTTGTTAATAGAGACAAATTATTGTATGCTCTTAAGGAAATGGCCACCTTTAATATTAATAATTTAAACAGCACCATGAATGAATTCTTGGAAAATTCTATGAAAAAAAGAAAAAGCAGACAAGTTTTGATAGCAGAGTATGAAGAATGGTTGAATAAAATTGAACGAATGCGTAGTGAAAAATTTCAGCATTTTATCACAACCAACAAATTCGGATACAGACAAAATTTTCAACATTCTATCAACCTTGAGTTAAATAATAGAATATCCATAGAAAGCTTAGAAATTGATAAAGTACATACTGGAAAGTTTTTATTGTGTCAAGTGATAAACAGATGTGTTAAAATGAACCCCCTTTTTACGCTCATAGAAGATCCTGAGGGTAATGTTGACCGAATCGCTTTATATAATTGGGTTGAACAATCAGCTATTCCCGTCAAAGATCGGAAAAAGGTACTTTCTATTCATGAGGCATCAAAGTTTCTACCCATAGGTACCAAACTTGCGATCAAGAATCCATATTATCAACTTATCCCCAGTTTTGACGTCATAATTAGTCCAGATGGGCCTAGTCTTAATACTCATTTTGACCCTGTTATTCGTTCAGATAATCCTAATGAAGTTATTGTTATCGATCACGATAATGAGCTGCTTAACAATATAAAGTGGTTCAATAATCTGAAGATGAAAGAGAAAAAAATCAATGTCATGGCAGCTGATGATAAGCAAATTTTATCAGCCGATGATTTTCGACAAAGTGGAAATAAATATTTTATTTCAAATGATTTTGCTGCAGCCGTTGATGAATATACTAGTGGTATCAAACTAGAGCCACATAATGTCACTTTGCTTGCCAATCGTGCAGAGGCATATTTGCGATTGAATCAATTTGGTAAAACTCTCAATGATGTGGAGATCGCTCTCAAACATGAACCCGGCCACCTGAAAGCAGCTTTTCGCAAAGGTAAAGCTCTTTGTGGTCTTAAACGTTACCAAGAAGCTATAATCATACTTAAAGATTTGGTTTCAAGGCTGCTAGTGGGTAACGATGATTCAACTGCTTCAATCAAACAAAGTACTGAAATATTATTAAAACATGCGAATATATGGGATTCTGAAAGCCGGTATGGAAAATATGATTATACAAAGATTGTTGACGAGTTTTGCGAAAAGATTAAAATTAATCAAGACAGTGGTGATTGGATTTGCGGAACAGGACCAAGATTAGACCATGCAGATTTTCTGAGTGATGATATCGAGATTCGTCCCGTAAAAAAAAGGGGAAGAGGTTTGGTTGCCAAACGAGACATTCCTGAAGGCACTCTTTTGATGGTTTCTAAGGCATTCGAAGTTGTGTATGGCAATGAGGCTTCCTTAAGCTACGTAAGTATGGATTTTGCATCCAAAACCATAAATACAGTTACACATTCAGAATTAGCGAAACGCATTGCCCAAAAACTTTTAGTAGATCCAGATCTTTGTCAGGAAGTCTATAAGCTTTATGCTGGTCCAGAAGTAGAAAATCTTGGTGGAGATTTATTATGCTCAGTTGATGTGAGGAGAATCGAAAAAATTATTAAATATAATTATTTTGAATTGGTGGAACATTGGGATATATGGCACACAGAAGAAAACAAACGATTAACTAAAGATCTCGGAGCAGGGTTATGGATCTTGCCATCTTATATCAATCACTCATGTGTTGATATAAATGTTGACCGGTTGGTTATTGGAGATATGATGTTTATAAGAACTTGTCGGCCTATTTTGAGTGGTAAAGAGTTGATTCTTAATTATTGTAGTCCAGTGAATTCATATGAAGTACGATCTTACGCTCTTAGACTACATGGTATAAAAAGTTGTTCATGTAGACTTTGCAACTTGGATAGATCTGAGTCAGAGAAAGTCAAGCTTCGACGAGCAAATATTCTTGAAACTTATGAGAAATCTCTCGAACCTCGAATGCAATTATCATTTATCAGCGCTAATTATAGTCCTCCCATAAAAGAATTAACAAAATTGATCGATGAATTAAAAGAACTACGAGGAAAACATCCGGATCTAGAATTTCATTCATTTGAATTAAAGTCTGATTTGGCAGAAGCTTATGTTAGAACTGGGAATGTCCTTCAATCTCTTCTTGTATTTAAGGAGATATACAATTTCGAGAAAACAGCTCAATTGTCGCAATTCTCTAGCGATGCTGCCTATAAAATTGCATCCCATTACGTTAGACTCAATCAAATGAAGGAAGCCAAGGAATGGTGGGACGTGGTACTGAAAGAATTAGCAGGATCTATAAGAGGAAAATTTAATGAAGGAGAAACCAAATGGAGAAAAGAGGCACTATATTTAGCAAAAAAATTATCGCCAAAAATGTTTTCAGATGCTAAGAATATAGGGCTTTTATAAGTATTACACATACTTTCCTATGCATTAAAACATGCTCTTTATATTTTTATACACGCATTTTTGAGTAGAATTTTCACTTCGAAATAAAAGAGTACAACAGATGGTTGTAATCTTTCGGCTTTGTCAATATTTTTATGATAAGTACTATAGCTTTAATAAGCATAATTTCCAAGAATGTATGATTTTAAATTAAATAAATATTATTTACCATTCTGAGATTTCTTATTACTTTATTTGTAACAAATGATAATTTTATCAAGTCAATTACTATTTATTATAATTTCAATATATGTATGACAATTATTTCTTTAACAGACATATATTCAGCAGTAAAGGAAATTATCCAGCAAAATTCAAAATGCGTTCCTATACTTTTTTTTGGATCAATAAAGATAATAAATGTAGTTACTGATCATTAAATGTTCAAATAATTTTTTTATCGCACTTTCTTAACAATACGATGTGAAAATTCAAATGAGAAATTTAAAACATCATTATCATTATACGCCTTCGCATAACTAAATTAACTAATACATCCATATATCAGCACTATTTCTATAATTTATTGAATAAGTTAAATAGGTAGATATAAATATGATATGATTACCGAATTAAGTCATTTACTAATATTACTAATATCAATCTTTGTTGAAATCAGTTATACAATTTAATTTTAAGGTAAGATCTAAGTGTCTAACTACTAATTTCACCCTCTTCTCTCACATGACACAAAATATGATTAATTTTTTCAAATGTTTAAAAAGATAAGTAATTCAAAAAAAAAAACTATTTTATTCACAATTTAGAAGCATTAAATCATTAAAATTAGTTGTTATTTATTTGATTTATTTTCTTATAATTGTTTAACAATGATAATATTTAGAAAAACTTTTAGGTAAATCATCAAGGTGACAATTTGATGGTTGTTATTTTCTAACTTCTTTCCTCACTAATAACTTGGATAAATTTTGATTAACCCCTTCTAATCGATTTCTAGAAATAATGGTTGTTAGTTTATGGAAGTAACCTTTTTTCTATATAGGTCTGCTAATTCTGGATGAGGAACTGGCTATACATCTTTCTTGCTCAAAAGAAATTATTTCTTCCTAGATAATAACTGTACAAAATTGGGTTGGTATTATTTACATACATTATTATTTTAAAAATACATTCTTTTTTCCTTATTAAAATTAATGTTTCGGGCTGCGATTGGCCAAACGTTTCTCCAATTTTAAGTTTCGATATCGGCCATTTCGGAACTGTCTAAACTTGCAGAATTTCCAAAACTTAACGAAACTTCTGAAACTTGTAAAACTAAAATTGTCATAATAATTGTAATTCTGGCTAAATTTATAATGTCAGCCAGAATTAAGAATCTTATGACAAAGTCAATCATAAGTCGTATAGGTCAAACAGCACCCAGAAAAATTCTTCGATCACGTGATCTGTTTTATTTATCACATCGTCACACCCTGTCCGAGTTTCACTGTTTATATTTATTTATCTGAGGGACTTATTTTTTCAAGTAGATGAAATTCTATTTGTCACGTTTTATTCATCACATCCTAAGTTCTTCGATCACGTGTCAGTGCTTAACGCCGGCCGAGTTCGAAGAATTTTCTGGGTGCCGTTGGGGTAGTTTATAGGTCATATGATAGCATGTGATTTTATCACAGATATATATTAGCATAACAAAACAACCAAACGCAACTTTTTCAAATTGTGTCAACAATTTCGTTGGCTTTTTTCGCAGCCAGATAAAACATTTTAATTTAAAAAATGAAAGTTTAATTTTTTTTTTGAAATGTGATACGGCAAGGACTTACTAGCATTTTTTCTTTTTTTTTGATGTAGTTATAGCCTAGGAGTCGCATTTGGGGAAGAGTTAAAAAGGTAAAGTCTTCTGTAGACATTATAAGAAAGTGACAATTGATTGTTATTAAGTTAAACGAAAGGGAATAAGTAAGTGTGCTCCTTAAACACTACTATCTATTAACCTATCTATATTATTATAATAAACTTTTACTTCAAACACGATACAGTATTTGTTTTTTTCTGGATAAATGTTAGCTGCAAAAACGGTGAAAAAAGTTTATTATCAATTAAACCACAAAAAATTTTCTGGGAAAAACTCCGATAAATGATCATTTTCTAGTTTTTATTCCGAAAAAACTCCGACATATCAATTTTCTAAAAAATTTTTTATAGGGAACGCATTGTGTATAAACATGTCTTGATTTTCTATGCAAAATTACGGACTTCTCCTGATGACATCAACTTGGAGTCCGAAGTGCTGTTAAAGTTTACAGCGTCACGTGCAGACGGACATACGACATTTTTGTGCCACTTTTGTGTAGAAGTATATGGTTCTTCGTTACACTTCGGGCTAATTACACTTCGGACTAATTATACTTCGGACTAATTATGTGGGTCAAGAAGTAAATGCATAAATTTAGTCACCAATTAAATTAAAATCATGCACGTGAATAAATTTTTAAATTGGACTTTACTCTTTATAAACAGTATAAAAGTCATGTACTTTTAATATACAAAATAACTCATATGTCATATAGTCATATGACAGAGATCATATTTCGAGGCCATATGATCTTGGCATGTGCCAACACTGGATAAAGTATGTTTTGTCAAGTTACGGAAGTTACGGAAGTTTGGGCAAGCTTTGCCCAGCTTCAGAAACTACGCCAGTTTTGGATTTTGTACTCAGTGATGAAACTAGTTTCGCCAGTTTCAGAAGTTTCGCCCGAAACACTAATTGAATCATTGTGAAAGAATCTAGAATGTCTTCTGAAATTTGCCAATAAAGAAAACAACGAAAGGTACATAGAACCCGTATAAGGAATAGAAAGTTCGTCTAGTAAAGAGAAACAGCTCACTCACATTAAAGCAAGTTATAATTTTTTTTTATGCTTTTTAGGCAAATTTTTTTACGCATCAAGTAAAAAGCTTTTACACAGTATATATAAAATAAAATTTATCATTTTTGAAAAATTGATACGGGATTACGAGAATGGGGAATCTAATAATTTAGATTGCCCGGCATTATCTTCAAGAAACATGAGTTCAAAAAAAACATGATAGTTAAATTTTTTACAAATAAATTTGACTATAACAAAATCGGTTGTTATCCTAGAAATTACAAAAATTATTTCAACAATGAACTGAATTAGTGTGGCATAAGACCGAAAAAAAATTTATTACTTTTTTTAGCAGGGTTCTCAAAATACCAGTTAAATTATTAGATACTAGAATTCCCAATGAGAAAGATGGGTTTGGTAAGAAATCCCGAAATGTCAAAATCCCGAATTGCCACAATCTTGACATTTCATAAGCCCGACACTTCATAAGCTCGAAATGAAAAATACCGAGATGAAAAAAATCTTGAAATTTAATAATAAAAGAAAGAAAACCAGTATTATGTGGTGTCAGGATTATGGTAAGGATGGTCATCGGTCCTAGAAGACCGCGGTCTTATCGGTCCTACACCCAAAAAGACGGACCGGACCGTCTCGCGTAGGACTGGTCCTGGGCTAATTCTGGCCAGATAGTGTCGGCCGGAATTACTAAATATTGAAATCACGTGATCAGTATAATTTGGCCACCGGCAAAAATTTTTACTGGTTCTGGCATTGTAACGCAAAAATTTTTTGTGTTATACTTGTAATTCTGGCCGGAACAGCTAGGACCGAAAAGACCGATAGACCGCGGTCCGGTCTTAAGACCGGCAGTCCTAGGACCGATGACCATCTTTAGATTATGGCAATTCGGGATTATGACAATTCAGGACAAGTTAGGATTTTGACATTTCTGGATTTTGAGTGTCGGATAATGTACCTTCAGTTTCGGGATTTTGAACGGATCCTAGAAAGATGCATATTTTGATCGTCAAAACAAATTCAATAGTCATGCTCAATATGGTCATTATGACCGAAAGATTGGACGAAAATGTGTCACGTATTTATTAAATATTGTTCGACGCACAACAAATGCTGTACTGATGTACTCAAAAATAAAATAAATTATGGATAATTTTACGAATTTTTCGTAAGTATCTCTTTTTATAATGTTTTGTTTGACTTTGAATTCTAATATAGGATTTATAATACGATTGGTGAATTTACCCTAAACTGTATAATTACTTAACGATATCTTCACAGTACTAAACCCCTAGGTTTTGGCAAGCAACCTTAGTTTATATATTATATAAATTAAGGTGAAATTCACATTTCATAAGATATCCACTGATGAACGGGTTGGCTCTTTTAGGCACATGATTAAGGAACGGTGGCCATTTCAATTTAAAAGTATTGATCCAAGCAAACTACTCATTCTTCATAAAGTGGATTTTCATCATTCTGTTAATGAATTAATTAATTCTCTTAAAGTAACAAAAAACATATCTCCGATAGAATTTATTTGTCAATAGATTATTATAATCGACCTGAGCTCATCCAGCTCATCCACATCCTCGTATACTTTCCTACTGAATGTACAGTATATTGTAGCACTATGAAACTGCGATATTCAATTATTAATTTATTTGTATGATTTATTAAAGCAATAAACGCTAATACATATAAAGTTATTCTATTTCTACAAGCGATCTAAACATGTATGTACAACAGGATATCCCTCATACATCAGAGTCATTGAACTATTTGAATTCTGATCTTCCTTTTCTCTGTAAAAAAAAAAAAAATTAAAAAAGGCACTTATCCCTTTCTTAATATATTCAGACTTCAAGTTATTTTCATCTACAGATACAGATTATTGTCGAGTGAGAATTAATGTCAAAAAAAAAAAATAACTTATAATAACGATCGAGGGAGTATTTTCCTTGTTATTAATAAATTATTGCACATATCCGGCAAAAACCAGAATATACTTTGGAATCGGCCAATGATCATATAAAATAATATATATTTTTTTTCCTTGACTGATTTTAAATTATCTTATATTTCAACTGATAATAAAATCTTGTTTTTCGTGCTTGTAGAAATTCGCAAATTAATATACATCCTATAAAAAAAGAAATTATTATTATCGAAAATGACCGGAAAATGAAAAATGTCCAGAAAATTACTACTTTCTGGACATCAGGCCTGAGCTTTGTAGACATTTTCTGGACACATTTTCCGGAAATTCGAAATATCTTGGCGTCCGGAATATTGCAATTTCAATTCCAGACATTTTCCGGGAATCCGGACAATTTCTGGACATTTTTTTTAACTATAAAAATTATACAGAAATTATTTAAAAGTTATATATAACATACATACAGTATTTGTATTTAAAAAAAATAAATTTATAGGCATGTTTTAAAAATGTTTCTTATTAAAATGCGCTTGTTTAAATCCTCCCTATAAAAATTTATTCCATGTTTTTTTATCCCATGTTATTTCCATAAATGTATCATATTCACGGGTGTTTACTTTTTACAGAAATTACGGATAAAATCTTTTATAGGACAGGACCTGGGTTGAACCTAATGTATAATTGTATATCCTTCAAGCCTGAACGCGACATTGTACATGTGATTATATATATTTTAAAGATAACTATCTGGACCTTATTTACTATTCTGCTCCATTAGCTCGCTTTTTATTGCGCATTCCTACAGAGCAGACTCGATTTCTTGTAGCCTTTAATACTCATATTATTTTAGTAATAATAAATTTATTGTTCTGATAACTGATAAAAACAAACACACGTCGTCTACACGTCTTCTATAAACTTATTATTTTTTTTTTTTTGAGAACTTTACATTGAAAAAATAGATATTTATAATAGTAATTGGAAAGTACATAATTTCATACTTTATATTTATTAAAAACTCTCAAATTTCAAGAAAAATATGTTGTATACTCTGTAAGATATCATTGAAAAATAGAAGGTAATGTGCTTCTCATTTTCTTAACTTCATTACGGAGGTGTGTAAATTGGTCGAGAATAATCGGTGGTTGTGATTGATCTTCTAAATCGTCCGGGTCAATAATATCTATATAATCACGTGTTCCTTCTAAGAATTTTTGTGTGTCATTGATAACATCTCGAACTTGTTCATGTTCGTTAATGATGTTATGAAGTTTATATATTTTAATGCCATTATAAATTGCGTATCCTCCAGATGCTCCACCAACAACCTGAAATATAGAATTATGTATAGTGTAGGTAACAAGAATAATCTGTTGCTGTAACAAATTTCATTGTATCAAAACATCATAAAGAAATAACATACCCTCAATAATGGACCACCTACAGCAAATGAGGCAATAGTGATACTGGAGAAAAGAATTTTACGAAGTCTGTCAACTTTTTTCGAAGTAAAATCAAAAATACAATCAAATAATACTTACACTGTTGATGCGCCAGCTTTAAACCATCTATATTTTTTCTCTCTCTGAAATTTTTGAATTTTGGGTTTTAAGTCAATGATTATTGAATCCACAGATTTCGTAAAATCTTCTAGGCGATTTTGGAGAATATCAAGATTATCTAATGATATAAAGTTAATTGTGTTCAGTTAATAAAAAATATTGTAATGTTAAAGAAATAAAAAAAACGTTATTTACTCTTAAATTCGACATAAATTGTATTGTCACGCGAATTTTGGCAGATGTTACTCAAATTATTGCAGATATCTTCTAAAATGATTTGTAAACGCTCAAGACAATCCTTAAACTTTTGTTTTTGATTGTCGTCCAAAGGAATACGATCGCCATCATCTCGCATAAATTGCGTATAAGCATCGTTCAATGAGCTGAAAGTAAAAGTAAGAGCCAAAATTGACAATGAAAGGTGATATGCCTTTGAAAGGATAAGTTAAGTTAATTGAGAATGATAATCACTAGTCAACCATATTAAAAATTCATTTATCATACCTCTTTTAAAAACTCTTTGCATTCAAGTAATTTATTAAACATTTTAATAAATAGTTGAATGCTTTCATCGTATATATCGCATATGGATTGCTTAATCTTCCGAAATAAAATAATGGGTAACCCCACAACTTTGTGACAAACCATTCTAAAAATCCTTCCTAGTGTTTGAAGAACAATTTTTGATACTTGTATTGCGCCTTTTCCCAAGCATTTTAAAACTTCATTAAGGTTCGTAATAAATGTTGTCACTGATTTTTCTAAATTAATGTCGTGAATATCGGAAAGAAATTTTTTTACTAAGGGATCTCCTGCAAGCGAAGGAAACTAAAATATAGAAGAAAGTTAATTAATTATTGTCGATTTCTCAATTATGCAGATAAGAATATAGTACCAAATTAGTCAATTGCTCAAATGAATCGACTATGTAAAACTTGCGCTCGAAGCCATCAAAAATAAGAAAAGAGTCCATCGTGAGCGTAAGAGACGTGGGAGAAAAAACAATCAAGAAATTTTACAAATGTATTTTTTGCAGCATTGTTTGGACGCATGACCAAATCTGTGCGACCGTGCGATGCGGTGATCGAATAATAAGTTCATATTTCAGACTTTTTACGCAATAATGATACTTGTTTTGCTTTAAAAGAATAATCCACAAAAAAAAGTTTAATAATAGAAACCATATTAAACTTATGAAACATAATAATTAATAAATCTTGTAGCCAGGGCATAGAAGGTTAATTTTTTTTTTTTAGAATTTGAGCGAGTAAATTTAATATGACGTTTGTTTTTTTTCAGACGATGCGGCGATCCGCAGGATGCATTTTAAACTGTGTGGTCATGTGCGCTTGCAAATGAAATCCAGTTATTAGGCACGAAGTATAAATCGATGTTGAATGATTATCGACTGTCATTGTGCCACTGCGTGGCACATGACAACAATCAATATAGTTTCTAAAAATATCCCGCTGAGCAAAATACTTGGCATCATGATCTTTCCTACACCGAATATAAGTTGTGCACAATAATATGACATATACTGTTACGATATGAGATCATATGGTCACTTGGCAATAACAATAATCGTTTCGAACAATAATAAATACTTTCTATAAAGAAGGATAATCTAATCTAAAAGTTCGGATCTATCCAGTTACAAGAATTAAAAATCATATACAAAATTTAAACAACCAATTCATTGTAAAAATTATGAATATGATAAGTTTCACCGTAATTATTAATATTTACCAAGATTTTATATTATTCGTTTGTTAGAAAGTTATTTAATGAATATTTTTTTTTAAAAAAAAAAAATGAGATTTTATCCAATAAAAAGAAAAATAATTCATAGAAAACTTTCATCGAAAAAAATCATGTTTGAATATAATTTACACGAGTCCTGAGAATGTTTATAGAAACTTCGAAATAATATCAAAAATACGAATATTAATTTTTCATTGATTCATCAATTCATGATTTGAAACATTTCTTTTTATAGATTAATAATTAAAACTGTTTCAAAATTTAACATTATAAAAAAAACACAAAAGGATTGAAAACCCATTATGTTAACTTGGTATTTGTATAAATAATGGAAATAATGGAAATCTTTAATAATTTTCTGGAAGTAATGGTAAACCAATCAAAACTTGAGGATAAATTAGTCGACATTTTTTATATTATTGGTTTTTGTTTTTAATTAATTATATTAATAACATTTTTTTTTTTTCATAGATAGAAATAGATTTAACAAATGACGACAATTTTTTTTTCATCTTTTCCTATTAAATATAATAATTTATATATTTTTATAACTTGTGAACGTAATTTTTTTTAAATATAAATTATATCTAATCATATCTAATCATACATACACTTCACTTAATGTTTTTGTTTGTTATTCTAATAAAGGATTATTATTTGATATTTTTTCGATAATAAATATTTATGGATCATGATTTCGGAATAATATTACATCAGTAGGGCCTTGGGATTTTTTGGACGAATCTCATTAAATTCCGTGTTACCAAGAATATAAACACGGATCAGCTTGTGAGATCATACCTAATAAATAGTTGATTAAACAAGTATCAAAAAGCGATGATCCTATAGGGTCGTCCATAATAAAGTTTAATTATTTACATATTAACCTTTTTTTTTAAATAACGATAAATAAAACGTGCATCGAATAAATCACTTATAATTAGTAATCTATAGAATTCTTCAAAAGAGTAAAGTTTCTGTTTATTGAACGACCTAAACCAGTAATTATGAAGGAAATCGTCCTGCTCTATCATTTCATATAAAAAGATTTACATTATTTTTAAATTATTTTTTAAAATATTAGATAATCACTTTTATATTTATATTTTTTAATATATTAACAAATTTTCTAGACATGTTGAGAAATATTGAAGATTTTCTTTATACTTTAAAAAAAAAAAATAATTAGATCATCTTTGCACATCTTTAGGGGATCGTGCTTAACATTTCTCCATTTTTATTCATTTTATTCATTTTTTTTAAAAAAAGAGATATATATGGCCCATAATGTATAGCATAATGTATAGCCCCATTAAATTATTATTACGAATTAATAGATAAAAAAAAAAAGTCTTTGTCGTTTATATAACAAAGTACTGAATATGTCAACCCACCCAGAAAATTATCAACAGAAATTTATATCCACTCCTTATAATTTACAAGATAATAACTTCTCATCTAATTCATATTCAGGAAAAGAAAGCCAAGGTGCTTTGAATGGTGCATCGCAATATTCTCCTGATTCTCCTGATAGCTCACTTAGTTATCAGTTACCTCTTCAAGTTCCTAATTCTTTTGCCGTACCTCAATTATATCCTGGACAGAGTGCAGATTGTACAAATAGTAACGTTTATTCAAATCAACAATATAATAACTATCAAGATTATAGTACACAACAAATGTTACAATTATCACAAACTAACTCATTTTCCAGTGTTAACCATGTAATTTCCTCTCACCAAAATAGCCATGCATCAAATCAATATGGAATTTCCATGAAATTATCTAAAAAAATGATTCAAATTCCTGTACAAGTAAATTCTCATCAAAATCAGGAAAATAATGATCCACAAGTTCACCTTAATAATTTTTTCTATCAACCACCTAACGATATTTTAAATTATCATATTAAATGTGAAAAACTTTCTTTACAATTATTAAATAATCCAACTCAATTAAAAGAAAATGAATTTGCTTTTTATTACCAACAACAATATAATAATCAAATTTATCGAATATCTTGTAAAATTGCTTCTCCTAATTATTTAAATAAGATATTATATGATGTTGAACTTGATCAAAACATGGGACAGGAACGATTTGCTTTTACATCCGATCAAAAAGAAAATCTTAAACTTCATTTATCACGTTATTTAAGTCGTCATTTACTTAACTAAATAACGTTTATTTACTTTTTTTTTTCTTTTTAAGCGATACTGTTTCTATCTATTGTTTGTTTTGTTTTGCTCAAATTATATGATATTCGTTAAATATTTTAAATAACTCCTTCAAATCCTTTATGATTTTATATAGTAAGAATGAAATTCATCAATAAGTTTTATATATATATATATATATACTGTGTATATATAGTCAAATAAGCCTTGATTTCAAAAAATTCCATCATCATAATTTCATCTATAATTGTAGTGATTTTAAAATCTTAAATTTTTTTAGAAGAAATACGATGGATCATATGATATTAAAATTAAATTATGTATGATTAAGTGTAAACAATAAAGTTTATATGTTATAATTGTTGTATGGTACTTGTCATTTTATATAAATAAAAGTTTAAATTTATAAATCTTTTTCATATAATCTTATCTAATTTCGAGAATTTGTAGTGGTATAAAAAGAATGTTCGGATGTTGTCATCGAAAATGTCCAGGTGTTCGGAAAATGTCTGGAACATTGCAATAATCCGGACGCCGAGATATTGTGAATTTCCGGAAAATGTACAAGAGGGCTCAAGCCTGGTGTCCGGAAAGTGTCCTGAATATTGAAATTTCCGGACATTTCCCGGACACCCGGACATTTTCTGGACATTTTCGACGACAATTTCCGGACATTTTTTTTTTTATAGGGTATATTTAGACGATATAATGATTTATTCAAAGAATTTTGAAGAACACATGTATCATATTGATAAAGTATTAAATAAATGAATATGATTGTGAGTTAAAGAAATATAAATTTGGTGAAATTTCTCGGACATATAGCAGGAAAGGATGGTTTGAGGCCAGCCCTATAAAATAATTCTGAAAAAACTCAGATAAATGATCATATTTCTAATTTTCATTCCGAAAGAAACTCATAGGGCAGTGAAAAGAAAATTGAGAAAATTAAGAAGATAACGTAAATATCTTTATGGTCACATTATATTTATCACAAATGTTAGTTTGATGAACGCGTAGTGTTATGTATCCGTGCATAATGTTGTAATGCCGGCCACGAATCACGTGATCGAGAAATGCCGCTAATTTTCATGTTTTCAATTAGTGAAACGATCTGTGGATGACGAATCATTCTTAAGTATTATGGGATTCGTGCGATTATCCATGTATAATCCAGCAAATATTTACGGATCTCTACGTTAGTTTTATATTTTACCAAACTAATTTCAACATCAACCTATAAAAATTTTCTGGGGAAATTCCGATAAATGATTATTTCTCTAGTTTAGTAGTTTTCATTCCAAAAAAAAACTCCGGTATGTGATCAATTTTATAGGGTCATTATTTTAGAAAATAAAATATGTTCTTACTTTGTTTTTCTTCTATCGAAGAA
Source organism: Rhizophagus irregularis (assembly GCF_026210795.1). Taxonomy (NCBI): domain Eukaryota; kingdom Fungi; phylum Glomeromycota; class Glomeromycetes; order Glomerales; family Glomeraceae; genus Rhizophagus; species Rhizophagus irregularis. The sequence goes on along the minus strand of NC_089436.1, from coordinate 476,738 downwards.
AAGTAATTAAGGAAAGTAACAACAACAAAAAAAGAACAAGAGTAAGTCAAAACCAAAGAAAATAGAAAAGTCTTGAAATACTTTTCTTACAACATGACATTTTCAACTTTGTTCTAATTTTGAATCATTGAAATTTACGAGTTAAAAAGAAAACATTTGAAGTTTTGAACGAAAAATACGAAAATTTAAAATTCTAATTTGTAAGTTTTTAGTTTTATGAGTTGTACGTTCATTCACGGATATTTGTTCATTCGCGAATATTTTATGATATTTGACAAATTATTTTTTGAACCTGTGATAGGGCTATTGTTTGTTTAACGTGAAAAAGTTTTGAGGGGTTTGCATAATTAGATTTTTGGAAATTTTGAGAAAATTTGGAAAATTTCAGAAAATCATAATTTAAATTTAAAGGGGGACGCATTTAAACATTCATGTTGTTGTACGTTTATCAAAATTTAGGTTTTTTTTTAAAAAAAACTAGAGGGGGATAGGTACGTTAAACAAACAATTAACTATGGTTGTTTGCTAGGATCATTTTTTCAGATTGAAAAAAAATGTCCATTTTTTATCCGCGGAGTTCCCGAACCATTTCATTAATTTCAATTCGTCTAATTTTGTTACATATTTTATAGTACCATTCACTGGTTTGTGATATTGGTTTCATTTAAACTTGCATAAATTTCGTATGAGCGGAGATAATAGAAGTCTTTAAAGTTGTGAATAATATTTTTATTCACATTCACAGTAAAGGTAAAAATTAATCGAAAAAAAACAATCAGTTACACGAGTTTTCACATTTCTTGATCTACAAAAAATTCTTTGTTAGTGATTTACGCCAAGAATTAATATATAGTAATTTATTTAGAAACATATTGATGTATCCTGGATATTAATTTTTAATTTATTGATATACACACACATCAATCATCAATCATATGAGTGATTTACATTGAAACTTCCAATGTTTTATAGAAGTTGATAATTTTTTCAACACGTATTATTTTATATATTATATGTGTATTCATACAATATATATGTGTTTTATGTATATATTTTTTTTATATGCACTGGCAATTTCCAATAATTTTTATTAGAATTAGAAGTAATAATAATGATTAGAAGTCCAATTATTTTTGAACTTTTTCAAAGTGTATATCACTGTTAATTTATATAGTTAATAACTTGATTTCATAAATTATCAGTTTTATAATATGAATTCAATTAGGAATGATAAATAATTATTTTTCAAAAAAATTTCAAATTTCCATAAATTTGTGACACTCCTTATTTTTTTTTTTTGGTAACATTTGCTTTTTATAATAAAGTTTTCGATTTTCCAGGAACTCGTTGCTAATAAAAAGACTAATTTCAGGGTCAATAATAGTACAAAACATGATTGCATTTTACTTAATTTACCTAACACGATCAAATTTTAATGTTACATTAATATATGTAATAAGTAGATCTTATTAAAATGATTCCCGATTTGAATCAAAATAATTACAAAAATCTTTCCTTTTTTGATAATTTTTGCCCAAATTTTTATTGATCAGACCAGAATTATTAATTGTAAAGAATATCATTCAAATGATTGGTAATTTTCTGTTATGTAAGAAAAAAATTTTCATATTTTATGCAAAAACCTTAGATCTGCCCATTATGATCGGTGGAATTAAACAAGTCGAGGATTTGAGGCCATATGTTCTATGGATTTGCATGTAACTTAATTATGGATCGATCCTATTAAAATAAAGTAACTTGATTTTATATTTTTATTCGTCCATTTATAAGGAGAGAGTCTCTTAACCACGCTATAAGAAATATAGGCTTTAATAAATATCACGATTTTGTATCAAAAGAACGAAAGAACGATATAAAAAATCAGAATATAGAAAAGAAATTATGATTATTTATTATAAAATTTTATACAATACTAACAAAAGTTATTTTGCGTTATTTTGCGTTGTTTTGCGTTATTTGCGTTATTTTTGCGTTATTTGCGTTATCTTGCGTTATTTGCGTTATTTGCGTTATTTTGTGTTATTTGCGTTATATCATGAAATAAATGATCAGCTGATCAGCCGATATATGAGGGACGGAACTCGCCGAAAGAAAGTTTCAGAAATAGGGCCAACATTATACAGCATTATGAATAACTCAGGCCAAGCTTTCGGTAAAATGTCGCGATACCCGATACCGAGGAAAATACTACTAGTAACAAACAATTACTAATCGGAATTCTTATATTCCAGATAAAAAATCTGGTGATTTTTATCTAATGTTATTTCATGCCAATTTTATTTATTTTAATTTCTTCATATTGCGATAATTGGATTTTATTTATGGTAATTAAAATTTATTTATTTATTTATTTTTTTTTTAGAAAATATCTGATAATTAAAGAAATCCAATATCTAATTAACGATAATTAAACTATGTAATAATTTTTTTTTATAAAATTTTTATTTTTATATTTATATTATATTATATAATTAGATACATACATATTGACCAAAAATAGATATTTTTTTGCTTATTAAAGTTTTATTTTTTTTAAATATAGTATTTAATAATTTTTACATTAATACCTAAATACTTTTCGTTCATAAAAAGTATTAGGTGCATTCACGTTTCAATCAAAATGTCAATCAAATCTATTAATGCTGGCCAAATTCAAGTCCAAATTTCCATATAGAATAAAAAATTATAGAATCAAGTAATAAGAAATGTATGCCAATGCATTCCTTGCATGTATATTTATAAGTTAAAAATCCAATCAGAATTTTCCTATTGCATGTTTGTGCATAATTTCCATTTTGGTTAGACGTGCATTATGTCATAAAGTAATGGCAAATTTATTTATGTTTCACCATTCCTTCCATATATAATTAATTTAGAATGAGAAAAAAAAATAAAATAAAATAAAATAAAAATATTTCGAAAACGCCTTTATTTACATCATCAAATTTGTTTTCAATTATTTAATCCTCAAATTCTGCTGACACATAATAAGTAAATTTTATTTCTTTGTTTTATTTCCGAGCTGGTTCGTAAATAATTATTTTTTTTTATTTATTTTTTTTTGCGAAATGCAGAAACACTTCTTTGAAGACTATTTTTGAAACAATTAGGGATGTTTAATTTTATGTCTGATACAATGATAATAATCAAAATGTAAGTTCATGCAGATTTGCGTAATTGTTATATTCGCACAGTAATGCATAAACGGACCCGTCAATCTCAACAATAATCTCGATAAGAATTTGATGGTCGGTATTTCAATCACCAATAACATATAATTATAATTTCATTTCTACCTTCGTTTCTAAATAAAACTATAAACAATCATCAAATTTAAGTCTTTTTAATATTACTAAACTCGCTACCATTGTGAAGTGAATCATTCATTATACATTAATGACATTAATGTAGGCGTCCGTCATTATCATCATTATTAACATTATTATTATTATTATTATTATTACTATTTTTACTATTTGAATCTATAAATAACTTATAAAAGTATCTGTTTCCATTGCGCCTAAATAACGATGTTTTATTTTTTTTTTAAAAAAAAAAGAAATATGACATATTTAGACCGTCGTATAATATTAAAATAAAGTTTATTAATTGCATAATTGCTGCGCCTTATTTTATTGGTAAAAAAAAAGGTAAAAAAAAAAACTTAATGCCCAGCTTTCTCTCTCTTTTGCAATGTAATGCTCTTCTCCGAATTTTCCGAATTTTCCGATGTTTGTTTCAATTTGATTTTTGATTTGTTATTTCGTTAAACAAATAATTAAATGAATGACCAAGTATAGTATTATGTAACTTATTTGCGCCCCTGCTTTAATGGCGTATAAAATATTTATTTTAAAGATAAAATATAATTTAATAAACAAAAATGTATTTTGAGTTTTATATTAGTCTGAATTTATACTAGTTTGAAATCATTATTTACATTTTAATGATTAAAAAATGTTTCAGTAATTAAATTCGGTATAGTCATCATTTTCCAGGTTCAAAAAAAAAATAAAACCATTGAAGAACGAAACATTTACAAAAAAATAAAAATATAATTATGAATAATGAATCATTTGACCAAATTTTTTTTTTTATTAACTACATGTAATTTACGTAATTTATAATCCAAAGGCCTAAGGGGTAAAAAGAAAGCCTAACAGCCCAAGGCGGAAAAAAAAATTAGAGATTTCAAAATGACATAATTAAAAAATCAAATTTCTCCAATCATCGAATGGTCACGTAATTTATTAATAATATATTTGTGTAAAAAAAATTTCTAACCGATTTTAATGATTATGTAAGAAATTTAATATTTTACTGTTGGTTAATCGGAACTTTTAATCTTCCGTAATACCACGTAATACTTTAGCGTTAATCCGGGGGGCTTTTGGTGTAACAGAATAAATGATTCAAAGAAATTTTATTTTATTTTATTTTATTTTATTTTATTTTTTCTCATTCAAGAAGAAAATAATGCATATAATGTCTTACAAAAGTGGTTATTTAAGAAACATCTTTTTTTAAATAGATTTTTTTTTTTTTTAAATAGATTTTTACTTTTTTTAAAAAAAAATTGTAAAATTGTATAAAAAGAAGTTATATTTTTACCCCATAATATTTTCTTTTAAAAAAACGATTTAATTTATTTTTTTTTATTATTCGATTCAATTGATTTTTTTTTTCATTCTCTCTTTATCTCCTGTATAGAATATTAATACCTTATTATTATTATCATTACATTATTATATTTCATCATTATTCTCGATATTATTATCATCATCATCTTACTTACTTTTCATAATTGCATATGGGGAATACGTTTTCAACAAAAAAAAAATTATTCTTTAAAAAATCAAAAGATGGAAATTATATTATTAAAGTTGATGAATTACAAATAGATAGATTACAACAATTACATCATATATTGAAAATTTGCTGTAATTCCAATTTTATTTCTCCAATTTCTCAAGATTTAGTACGTGGTATTGATGTGTTGGATGTTGGGTATGTAAATTAATTAATTAATTAATTAGAGCTGTCATTTTTTTTTCTTTTTAGCGTGAAATTGATAATAACAGATAATAAAATATTATTATATTAAAAATAGGTCTGGTACTGGAACGTGGGTATTTGATGTATCATCAGATTACCCAAAATCTAGATTCACTGGTATAGAAATACAATCGTTTATGTTACCAACTATTCGTCCATCTAATACACGCTTCATATATAATGATATATTAGAAGGAATACCCTTTAATCATAATTCATTCGATTTTATACATATGAGATGTATGGTTTTATGTTTTACCGACTTACAATATGATAAAGTTATAAGAAATTTGGTTGATTTACTTAGACCAAATGGATTTTTAGAATTATGTGAACCGAATTTATATTTTAAAAATATGGGTCCTGCCACCAAGAGAGTTATGGATGAATGTATATATAAGAATATTTTATTTCTTTTTTTTTTTAAAAAAAATCTTTTTGCTTTTTTTACATTTTTTAAAAAAATGAAATTACAATTTACAAATAATTTATTTAAATTTTTTTTTTTAAGTGAGTAGATTATTAAGGGCGAGATCGATGAATCCGTCAATTAATGATCGATTACATGGATATCTAAAAAAATATGGATTACAAGAAATTCAACAAAATGATATTACGCTTCCATTAAGTGAATTAGACGGTGAAATTGGTATGTAAAAGTTATTATATAATATTATTTATTTTTTTTTTCAAAAAAAATTTGACGATTTTTTTTTCTTTTTATTAGGATCATTATTAGGACAAAATATGATAAATGCTGTAAGCGCGTTAAAGAATTTGTTAGCAAAACAAATGAATATAACAAATTCAGAGATTAATCAATTATTTGATGAATTCATTACTGAAACAAAATCAATTAGAATGTATTGTAAATATACAATGATTTATGGTAAAAAAATATAAATTTTTAGTACGTGCGGTAACGCATATATGTATATTTTTGTCGACAAAAAAAAAATAAAATAAAAAAATAAAAAGACGTAAGACTTTAGACTTTAGATATTAAAGATATACTGTATATATGTATATATAATCGAGATCTATTCCTAAAAATCTACAATCCTGAAATTTTATTATTCATTAACTCGACAGTTCATTATTCTTTTTACTTATGATATTATATAATTATAAATTTATGTATTATTATGGACTTATGGTATCTTCACTATCTTAACGATGGTGTCAACGTCAAATCCCGAGCAATATACAGTATGTATAGGTAACAATATCACATGCTGTTTACGTAAAATTAATGATATTTTTTGCTAATGTCATCTTTTTCATTTGTTTATTTTCGCAGAATTTTTGAAAAAGGTCATATGCTACAATTGTTTACTTTCTGGATAAATTTGATATTATCTAATAATACATTACATAACATCTAACATAAGTGATGGGGGATGAAAAAAATTACCAAGACGGAAATTTTAGCTAAGATGATATTATTGGTAAAAAAATATGATATTATAAAGTTATATGGTTAGATTGCTTGTTTTTTGGCAATCGTGAAGTTACATATTGAGTTTACTTATTTTATCCTAATAAAAAACCTTGCGTAGTATTTTTGTTACCTATATATGTATTGCTCGGTTATTAGTAGATAAGATGGATTATAATTGTTCAATAAATTCATGGTAATTTAACGGTGGTGTTACAACGTCAAAGAAAAAAAATCTAGATAGAGGGTTATAGTAAATTGTTCAGCAATAAATTTATGATAACTTAACGGTGGTGCTACAACGTCAAAATCTAGATAGAGGGGTTATAAATTGTTCAGCAATAAATGGATGCATTATTATGATAACTTAACAGTGGTGCTACGACGTCAACGGAAAATTAGGCGCATATCAGTAGATAAAGGGGTTATGAAATTGTTCAGAAATAATGTAGCTTAACGTTAGTGCTACAAAGTTAAGGCGCATATTAATAAAATAGAGTAATTATATTAATCAAACTAAGTATTCTTTATATTAGTACTTTGTAATAACATTTTTATTTCATTTGTTATTAAAGAAATGTGTATTACAAATAAATAAAAAAAGTTATATATCATTATAATTACGTTGCTTCGCACCGGGATAAACCATATAATAAATTGTGCACACAAAAAATATTATTTTTCTTTAAATTAATTAATTTATCATAATTTTAGTGATAGAATTATGTAAAAATGATATAGCCGACGAAAATGATCGACGTACCTTACCATAACGTATTTAAAATGACATAATTCTATGATAGAAATTCGTAATAAATTTAACTGAGACATGATACACGTTACACAATTAAAATCAGAGTAATCTAAATATTAAATGAAATAATGAAATAATAAATTATAAATTGTTAAGTAATGCTATAAATGTCAATCATAAATCAAGATTATATGTAAATTTTAATGTAATGAATTTTTAAAATTTCGAGATTGTAAACCTGTTCATTTCTGATCGTTCGGGGCTAATTTGATCGTAAGTTAACCAATCCACCAATCCAAACATGTGATCAAATTATAAATTGAGTTAGCTGATCTCTGATCACAAAAATTTACAATAACCAATTAACTCGTTTGTTTTGCTTATTTAAAAATTCTTTTTTTAGAACACAAAATCGGGATCGCTGAAAGGGTTACACTTTCAATATTCCTCATGGATGGCCCAATTGGCCCATCCAGTTATATATATATATTGGTCCAAAAATATAATAATATATCAGGTAGTGATACAAAGGAGAGCAAAAAAGCTGAGCTCTTTAGTGAGCAGGTAGCGATCGAGGAGGCGCTTCTCCATTGTGGATTCATGACGTACAGTACATCAACTCAAAATCCGATCAAAAAATCCGAACGATCAGGCCTGGTAAAGTTTCGGGATAGTGAATTTTCAGGACTATAGATGTCGAGATTGTATCTTATTTGGAGTTTGATTTTCGGCCCTCGACATATAGTAATAGTGTTTTTTATGAACAATCGAGCGAGATTTATTATTACAAATGCAGAAATGTAGTATATATTTTTTATCATTATATTGCGTGAAATTTTTGGCCAACCTTCTAATCTAGTAACCATATTAATTTCAATTGTTTAACCGTAAGTTTCTTTTAATAAAATAATCTGAACAGTTTAGTTTTCAAATAATATTAGTATTAGTATTATATTGGATCATTTACTAATAATCTTAAATCTTGTTCTAATGAATATCCTCGTCATTGTTTCAAGAACCTTTTTTTTTTAAAAAAACAAAAGTAAACTTTTTTTTTATTTTGGATTTAACGAACTTATATATTCTGTACTATGTTGTATTAAACTTCACATACTGCATAAATATTAAAATTAGGCTATTTTCTACCTGAAACTATACAATAATTCAAATAGACCACTTGTCAAATAATATTATTCTTTATCCTATCGACCTTTCTATTCTTTTTCAAAAGTTTTAATAATGGATAAGATTTTTTTCTCGTGTCTCTGATTATTTATAATAAAAATTTTTGTTAATATAATTTTAATAGTTATAGCATAAATGTCTAATAATTTGTTTTGTGTTCAGATTTTTTCAGATTTTGTACTTTGCAATCTTTGAATGTTGAAGATTTTAAGTTGTTTACATTAGTATTCATTTCTTCTGAGTTTTATGACCTATATTTCTATAATATCTGCATAGTTTATTCAAATTTCTTATATAACGTGCATGTGGCCATAATTTTCTTATTGTTATTAGCCATTCGGCTTACAATATGCCAGAACATTTTTCTTTTCTAGTAAGATTCTTCCGATTACATATGATAGCGTTGGATAAATGACCATTCTCTTAAATAAATTTTTGTAACAGACTCGATTCATGGTTTTTTTCTCCAGCTTATAATAAGGTGATGGTAAACCACTTTTTTTTGAAAAGGAAAACAAGTTTTGAGTATCCTCTTTATTAATATTATTAATACAACTATCTTTGGCTAAGATTTTTAATGTTTTTTGATAAAGTCTCATATGATTGACTTTTTCACACTGTTGTCCAGTTTATGTTCATTACTCCCACTGACATTACTGTCTCAAACATCGGCCAATGACTATGCGCAAATTGGTAATAAATGACTATAACTATTTGTTCTTGCAATAATAAATTCTTAAGTAACAAGTCGAATAATTAATGTCAATTCAAAACTAAGATTTGAAACTTTACTATTAATAATAATTGTAATTTTTAAATTAGAACCAGTAGTTTAGGTGTAAACGCCCTCTTCTTCAGTCACCAGCACTGTGTTGTTGTTAGAATTTTAATTTACACCGCTAATATTCATTTTCTTCATTTTTCTCAAAGAATTAAGCCATACCCATTTCTTGATTATAATTTAATAAAAACTTTATCTATATCTATCACATATTTTAATTGAATAATTTTTAATAATTTGTTAAAGATCATGAGTTGGGATGCATGTTAAAAATATCATGCAAGCTATTGTCCCAAAGTATTGTCGCTGTCGATAGGCGTGGCGTTATGCATCTAAAATCAAAAAATGTAAATATAATTTTAACAAATAAGCAATATACACTAGTACTATAATTAAGATCTTACTCGTCTACATCCAGAACTTCATCAGAGAGTTCATTAATGGAGGTGTTGAACAAAATAAAACTTAATAAATATGTACATAACTGCATCATTCTTACTTTACTAAATATCTAATTAACATACTATTATGATAATTGATTTATATCAGTCTTCAATCATATTACAGTGAATTATAACAAGTACTTTAAACATGTTCTTTTCGAAATTGTTTATCAACATGAATATATACTATCTTTCTATGATGAATATAACTTATGGAATTTAGCATTCCTTTTATCAAATAAGTATAATATACGATATAAATTGGTAATAATCTTACAATGTTGTAATATATTTTTGGCTATTTATTTACAATGTATTAGATATTAAAATTATATTGTTAAGAAATGGTGCAGATTAAGAAACTCAATCATTACTTAATAGTTGAAATTATTAAAGATGAATTAATAGAAATGGTGAAATAAATTTTTTTTTTCTAAAAAAAAAATTGTGTTATTTTATGGTATTCTCATATATTTTTTACTGTATATACCAATATATGATATCATCAAAAACAAGTTCCACTTAATGATAGTTTGGAACTAATTCACTATGATGATACTTTCTTAAAATATATAATTGTCAATAAACTTCAAATATTTTCGCTAGTGAAACGTTATTTATATTTATTTCTCTTCTATTGTAATAAGATGTTATATTTATCTTCTTAAGCATCAACTATTCTACTGAAAGATGACTCAATTTAACGAATTGTTTCTAATATTATTAATCGATCACGCATTCTCGCCCAAAAAGAATTGTGGCGGATATTCCCATAAGTAGAAAATAATAAATATTAATAAAGTTCCAATATACCATTTTGTACAAATTTTAAAGCAATTATTATACGTATTTAAATTTAAGATTTTATGATTTTATCGTAGATGAATCTGTTTTAATAGTAAATTATTAATATACAGTATTCTAATAGTAATTTATTGAGAAATGCATGATATTTTTTATATTGTCATTTACATGTGAAAAATATATTTTATCATATTATTTGACTGAAATAAAAGATTTACAGATACAAATAAATATTATAATAATAGTAGTTCTTTGGATATAAATAACTTACCAATGTTATAATTTCCAGCAAACAATTTCTGACAGAATCTGGCTTATATAGTTTCTTTGTTTTGCTTTAATATAAAATAATAAGATATATAGAATTATTACTAATTGATACGTAATATTTGACCAATAATCTTTTGGCTAATCCTTTTCATATTTAATACGCCACTATACTATGAATATATTAGTGATAAAATATTCTAGATCAAGATGTTGTAGAATAGAGCTTGTTTAAGGAATACCACTTTGCGGGAATTGCTAATTAAGATAAAGTAATTTGATGATAATTTTTTTTTTTTAAAAAAAAAATCGCTTTATATATTAAAATAATAATGATAGCAGGCGCTACTAAGAAAAACGCCACCTAATATTTTCAACGAAATACACGGGAAATAAAAGTAATGTATGCTGCGCCTACTGCGCTAATCCTTACATCACTGGTTTTTTTAATAATGCCAGCTGACATTATGTAATTCTGGCCCTAAAGAGATGCAAGTTTGAATGTGCCGATCTCGGTTAGTGTTTTATGGATCGTATATCTAACTTTGTTCTTTTGTCAAAATTTTGATAAAAGGTCTTAGGTAAATGTTTTTAGGTCTTGCATCTAACCGTTTAATGTTGTTTGCTGAGGTGCTGGAATCCTCATTGTAAGCCTTGTAATTTGTAAATATTAGTAAAAGGGATGATTTGAGATTTTGAACTAGTTCCAATATTCATCAAATGTTTTACCCAAAAGTTATGAATCAGAGTGTAAAGGTCTTCAGTATGAAATTCCCTGGTTGGTATATAATGGGAACTATTTGTGTAAGTGCTATGACTCACATGATAATTTCTATTGGGAATTTCTTAAGTGACGTGCTAAAGTCTGCTGCTCTTTGATAAAATGCTATATTCCTGTTCACATTGTTGTTTTCGTTTTATTTCCTTTCATTATTTATAGGTAGATCCTTAGTATTCCATAAAGTGGATTGACTGGTTTGTTGAATTGTTTGAGTTGATTAGGTGTCTGGTGGTGTCTTGAACCTATAAAAAGTAAAAATGACCGTTGGTTAATGTTCATTAAATAAAAATGAAAAAAAAATTTCAACCCAAATAACACCTAGTCATATTACACTTCGAGAGAAGGCCGGAAACCTAAAAAAAATAAAAAAAAAGGGCGTTGATGTTGTTAATAACGCTATTATATAACCCAAATAACACCTACCGTCATATTTGAGAGAAGGCTGGAACCTAAATAAATAAAAAAAAAGGGTTAATGTTGTTTAATAACGCCATTACACAACCACACCCACCCAAATAATATCTACTATCACCCTATAAGAAATATGTATACGGAAAGGATACGTTTTGTATACATTTTATGTACGTTTCTATAGATTCCGTATACAAATTCCGTATATTTAATAAGCAATTCATTTTTGAACATTTTTTAAAAAAACTAATGTATACGGAAAAAATTAATCATACGGAACGTATACGGAATTTTTAAACAATATTTTTAGAAAATAATTTTACAAAAATCTCGTATCATAACACGAGATCACGTGATTGTTTATTGTTTTGTTATGATACGTTTTTTGTTTTTTATATGTATAAACCCTTACTTTGATGAGTTTGATCTTCCGATCTTCCTTTCTGTCTTTCCTTTTCTTCTCTTTTCTCTTGTCTTATTTTTGTTATTTTTTCTAAATTTTTCTTCTTTTTTCGGCACCCCCCCTTTTAAAAAAAAAATTTTTTTTTTCGTACCTCACTTTAAAAATTTTTTTTTTATCACTCTCCTTTAAAAAAAAATTTTTTTTTAACTTTCCTAACTTCGTTACCCTCTTTTTAAAAAAATATTTTTTTTTGATTTATTCTTTATTCCCCTTTCTTTTTTATTTATATTTATCCCTTTTTTTATTTCATAGACCAGCAGATTTTTTTTGTGAGAAGATTCAGTTTTTTTGTAGATCAGTTTGGGAGTCCTTCCTTTTTGTAGGATTGTTCAGGATTTTTTTCTTTTTTTTAGGTCAGTTCAAATTTTCTTTTTTTTTTTTTGTAAGTTGGGTTCAGATTCTTTTCTTTTTGTAGGTTGTTTCAGTTTTGTTGCTTCAGAGTCTTCTTTTTTTGTAGGTTAGTTTTGGATTTATTTTGTTGTTTTAGTTTCTTTTTCATCAGATACTTCATAATTCTTTTCATTTATGTAGGTCAGACATTTTGGAGTTCTCTTTCTTTTTTTGTAGGAATGCTGACCTTTGGTGACTTGGACGATTGCAGATACTATATGAAGGGGAGTTTTTGTTTCCAATTAAGTTAGACGTTCTTTTTGTTTTTTTTAGGTTGTTTGACTCCAAATGAACCTGAACTTTTGATTGCAATAGGTGGCCTTAATAAGGAGGGAATTTTCATAATGTATTTGTATTTTGTTTATTTTTTATTTTTTATTTAATTTAATAAAGTAAAATTAGATTTAATTATAGTAAACTGTAACACAAATAGTAAATTCAGTGACCAAATCGTATAAATTTCGTGATAAAATCAGTGATCAAATCATGTAAATTCCATATGAATTCCGTGCAAATTCCGTATCCAAACCATATTTTTAGTGATACGGAATTGTGCCTTTTTCCGTATCCTATTATGATACGTTATTTCTAAGGAAAAAAAATTGTATAAAAACTATATAAAAAATGTATCCAATTTTTTTATAGGATCATATTCCACCTTGAGAGAAGTACGGAAACCTAAATAAATAAAAAAAAGGCATTAATGTTGTTTAATAACGCCATTACACAACCGCACACCCACCCAAAAAACACTTATCGTCGTATTCCACTTCGAGAGAAAGCCGAAAATCTAAAAAAAAAGGAAATAGACGTTAATATTATTTCATAACGCTACATGCCCGCTCAAAATATACCTACCACATATTCCATTCCAAGGAAGGACCGAAAACCTAAAAAATAAAAAAAAGAACGTCAGATAAAAAAAAAAGAAAGAAACTCTAAAAAAATCTCATTTCGCCAAAATCCAGTCCAGAAGGCTGTTTTTACTTCATTTCGACGGAATCCAAGTCCAGGAGAACGTTTCTAAAGGAAGGAACATTAGTAACGTTTCCAAACTAAAAAAAATTCCTAGGATCTCTAACTTACAATTCCGGAGTCCTGGTCGAAATTTAAGTCTGGGAAGAGAAGAAAAAATTAAAAAAAAAATTTTTTTTTTATTGATTATCTGATTGTTAAGTCATATGATCGATACCAAAACTGTAGTTACTTATCGTAATTCGTAACAGATCGGGATTAATATTTTTTATTTTTTTATATTTATAAGCGAGCTTTTTTAATCCGAGCTAAATCTGTCATCAATTGGTCACATGCCGACTGATGACTGATTGATAGCATATTGATGACCGATTGGTCAAATAGGTAGGGCTCCAATTGGTATCGGTAAATACCGAACTGAACCTTTTGGTAAATTTACCGATTGGTTTCGGTAACTTCGGTTTCGGTATCGGTTTACGGTTTACCGAACCTGGTAAAAAAATTCAATAAAGAATGTTTTTGCAACATTTTTTATTAAAATAGTTAAAAAAAAGTTGCGAAACCATTCTTTTATTAAAAAAAAAGATGTTTCGCAACGTTTTATATTAGTCAATTTAATTTAAAAAAAACGGTTCATGGCGAAACATTTATTATCAGTCAATTTAATTAAAAAAAAAGTTCCACAACGTTTTTTTTTGATAATTAATAAAAACGTTGCATGATTAATTCGTTAAACTTATATATAAATAAAATATTCTTTCTATTTATTGACAAATTATATAATGAAGGAAATAAGTAAAGAAATTTCAAATTACACCGTAGGACTTCAATAAAAAACGTTTTAACTTTTTTTTAATCAAATTAACTAATAAAAAGCGTTGCGGAATGTTTTTTTAAAATTAAATTAAAAAATAAAAAACGTTACTGTAGTACTTAATTAGTATCACGTGCGATTAAGCTTTTCAAATCAATTAATCAATTGAAGTAACGGATATTTCATAAATCTGCAATAATGATATGAACTATATAAATATATAAGTTTTTAATTTGTTTTTTTCCTCAGAATTAAAAAATAAATATGAATGGAAAAAGGGTGAGATAATATGTTTAGTATAAAAACTAAAAATCGCAAAGTAAGAAATATGATGAAATTGGTAGACATTTAGTAGTGCATGAAGAAACGGGAGAAGAATTTAGGGTTTATGATTCTCTGTTTTTAATGGACTGTAAAGGTTGTAAGTTCAATATAAATAGAAAACTTAACACGGGGAAGTGTTTGGTATACATAGAAAAAGAGATAGCGACGATAATGTTAAAAATTGTATGATATGGTTGGATTATATTATAGAAAGTGAGGAAGCATATAAAATCTTGTTTTTCAAAAAATGACAAGGTTTATAGATAAAGAGGTTATTGTAAATGTAGGAGCGGTGGTGCAAAAAGTAGAAGATTTGTGTTTAGATGGTTTTTTTGGGTTCGATATTATACCAAAAAACAGTAATGAAGATAAATTTAATTACGAAGGAAGTTGAAGTTCTCGAAAAAAGAAAAAAAGCGTACGCAGTGGCATTAATGGTAGTGATTATGATTTTGCCATACAATGTTAAAATAGATTTAAGGACAGATCTAGACGTTATTGAATGGTTATATGAATATAGTAAAATTGGGAGCGTGCGTAGGGAATTGGATGACAAATTATATATTTATCTCAACTTTATAAATACAATACTTGAGTTAATAAATATTAGTATGTTGGTTAAAGATGGCAAGAGGGAGCGCAAAGGGCAGTGCAGGACGTTAAAATTCAAGCGATAAAAAAAGAGTTAGTTAATTGTAAACAATCGATAAGGGAAATAGAAATTAACTTCAACAACATACTGTTAGATGAATATAGTTTGAGGTGGAATTATATTCCAATAGAAGAAGCGTATAGGTTCTGGTTTAAAGAGCTTACTTATAATACTATAAGTGCAAATGGAAGTAATGTGCTTATCGATTGGAGTGTGTCGTTTAAATTAATCAACAATGAAGTTACAACACCTAGGAATGTGAACATAGTAAAGATGCCTCGATTAGATGTTTTAGGGTAAAACTTTTTTAATTTTGCCAACTTATGAGGTGTTGTGGGCACGGAAGGTATGGGGAATACCAAATAAGAAATGTCCGTGTTGTGCGATAGAAGAAGAAACGTGTGAACATACAGTATATGGATTTGTGATAAAAATGACGCTAGTGATGCAGAATTTGTAATATTTAAAGATAGTATTGACGAAGTTCTAACTAACTATACAAAAGAGTTCGATGCTGATAAGGTTAAACAATTTAAAGAGTGTTTGTTTGGTATATCGGAAGTTAGGTCAACAATTGTGACCCAGAGAATCTACTGAGAGAGGTCATGAGGGTTTGATCAATGAGAAATGGTGGCGAGCTTGTAAATTGAAAGGTCAAAAGTCTGTTTTAAATGAAATATTTGATGTTTATATGAGGATTTTAAAAGGTTTGAAAAGGAAAAAAAAAGAGTAGATGATAGCGATGAAGATAAAATGAAGGGGTAAGAGGAATAAATTAGCAAACAAAAAAAAAAAACAAAGTAAAAGATAAAAAATATGATAAAAAATAATTTAGAAGAAAATGTTAAGGATAGCGTATTTAGATTAGGAAATAAAGATAGAAAATCGTGGGGTAATGTAATAATTAGTAATTTAGTTAATTCTTATGTTCAATGTGCATGTTTAGTTTAGCCGTTACTTCATTTATTATACGAAGATTTTGGTATGGAGAGATTTGGTATAAACGTTCGTTTTTTTAAATTTCAATGTATTTTTTGTATTAAGGGACAGATCGTCACTCAATAAGAGAAATTTACTAATTCTGATTTACACAGATCATTGCTAAAAATGGCTAATACTCCTTTTTTACCGGGTCATCGGCTCACCACATGATATGTTATACAAATTTTAAAAATGGTAATTAATAGTATCAATCCTAGCTAAGCCACTTGCAAAATTTGACGTCGCTAAAGTTCCACATCTTTGACTTTACTATGGAGGAACGCAAGATTTCGGCTATAAATTTCTGGTTGATTCAAATTTTAGATGATTTATTTTTGAACAATTTCAATCAAAAATGAGCTGATTTTGGTTCTTATTTAGTTTTTAACCCTTTATTTAGTTTTAATTTAGCTTCATTTTTTTATTTTTTTTATCTTTTATATACTGAATATTGTTCTTAATCACTAATATTTTATATTATTTACAAAGTTCTGCTTATTATACTATATTATGGTGCGTTGTTTACCATATTTTCTGTAGCTTGTTCTTTGAATGTTCGTGTATAAGTTGAAATCCAGTTTTGTATTGTTGCTATCTTAGGAATATCTTCGGCTTCTAACTCTCCAGATTCAACAAATATCAGTAGTTCATTATACATCTCATTTGCTGACATTTTATCCTTTTGATTGAGGTTTCCATTCAAAAAAAAACTTTTCAACAACTCTTTTACTTTCTTTTTCATTCTTTTTCCTTTTCCTTTCCCTCCTAGTTTTTGATTGCTTTTTAATGCCCATCCCATGGAAAATTGAAAATTCGCATCAACAGAACTAATTCAACGCAAAAAAATGTAAGATTATAATTTTCAATTATGTTTGTTATGTTTGTTTAAGCTACACGTTTATTTACCTTACATCTTCTAATTCATCACTACTATTATTATTATCCATAAATTCTGATATACTGGTTGAATTTATATCTATAAAATACATTATTAGTCAAATATGTTTATGAAAAAAGACATTTATTTCAATTGATTACCTAGCAGAGGAATTTTCCAAGATGATTCAGGTTCAGTTTGTTCAGAAATCTTTGGATGGGGACGAACAATTGGTTTGGTGCAAAGATTGGTAATTGCAGAAGGAGAAAAATTATTCCATGGACCAAAATGTGGGAGTGATCGTGCACATATATAACCTATCATTTCACCAGAAATTGGCCATTTCCAGTAAAACAAATTTGAAATACCTTTTATTGTTTTGACGTTTGGTTTTGTATTTAGTTCTTTTTTGCTAACATTATTTGAATTTTCATCTTCAGGTCCAAATTGACTTCGATTTGGTTCTAAATTTGCCAGTGATGTACCAGATAAATGTTTAACTGCTTCCACTATATCCTCTCCATCACGAATATCATATCCAATCCAAATATATCATTTGATTGAATGAGAAATCTAAAAAAAAGGTAATTTTAATGTGAAATTTATTGCAATAGCTTTATAACAATAGTACTTACTGCAGCGTGATGGGAATCAATGGTTGTTTTAGCTTCACCCGGTTCAAGAAATTGCCAATCACGAACCTCAATTTGATACCATTCATTCCAATGTGAAACTATAGCCATAAGTTCTGATGAATGGTAATGTGCCCCATTATCTGAAATTATTCTAATCCATTTTGGTTTATTTTTTATTGTTTCAAAAACAGCTTCAAATGAGGAGGCAGTAAACCAAGCATCCTGCTTGGTGTCAGTTGACCAGTGATCATAAGCTCGTATATCTAACTCTGCACAATTATTTTTTTTTGTAAAAACTAGGATTGTGTGAAGAGTCCAGCCACGTTTGCCAAAAAATTCTGCTTTAGTTTCCCTAGCAGATCTTGGCAAAATTCTCATCTTGTAATCAGCAATAAATAATGCACCATTCTCATCAAGATTGGCCAATGTAGCTTTAAACTTTACTGAAACTCGTATATCTGGAGCGGAGCAGCTACATAATTATCACTTATTAGTGGCCAATAGGTGTCAACGTCACAGCAGTTCTGCCATATTTATTTTATTGTAATACGATAGGCAGCGATTTAGCTGCAATTTATCCACGGTTTTATTAATGGAAGCTATAATTATTATAATTTCCAAAAATCACATAAAAAATTCGTTAACCATCAAACCGCACAAATAATGATGAAATTGAAAATATTGATATATGTAATATAATATAATTTTATTTTTAATAATTTTATTAATATTTATTATAAAATAAAATTTTTCGTAAAAATGTACTTATAAAATAAATTTTTTTCGTAAAAATGTATTATAAAATAATTTTTTTTCATAAAAAGTATTATAAAATAAATTTTTTTCTCGTAAAAATGTATTTATTATAAAATAAATTTTTTTATACAAATGTATTATAAAATAATTTTTTTTGTAAAAATGTATTATTAATAACATTTTTTCTTATTTATATAATTTATTAAATTTTGTCTTACTTTGATAATTTGCATTATATCATTACAATTAAATATATAGTAAAATAAATTGTGTAATTAAAATATAAGAAATATATACTAAATGTAACGAGAATTATAAACTGATAATCATAAACTTCATAGCCACGCTCAATTAAGGCAATGTATTACTAGGCCTACACTAAAGATGACTTTAGCAAGGCTTTCTTTGTGAATTAAAGAAATTCATACACTTTACCAGCTGGTGAGAAAGCTTATGATCTCTAAGAACCTTATATTAAAAAATCCAGAATGTAATAAAAAGTAGATAGGTGGATACGATTTTCCCTTTTCATATTTAAGAGGGTGGTGAGTACTTTATTTTTTCCCTTTCGTATTTAGGTGGGCTTTAAGGTGGGTGGAGCCTTGCTTTTTTTCTTCCTTTTCATATTTAGGAGGAGAAGGATATACGTAAAGTAGGATAAAAAATAAAAAAAAATAAATAAATAAAAATTAAAAAAAAAGTTTTCGATTTGAAAAACTTTAAAAGAAAAAAATTAAAAAAAGTTTCGAGTTAGAGTGTAAAGAGAGCGTGTATGGAAAGAAACTAAAGTTTATTTCGAATATTAATGATTTGAATGATCTGCAAACTGCAGTTTAATTAAGCTTAATCTTTTTTTTCGTTAGTTTTTTATAATTTCCTCTTTTCCATTTCCTTGCTTTCTTCTACTCTTTCCCTTTCTTATTTCCCTTTCCCTTGTTCTTTCTTTTTCTTTTCCTTCATTCTGTCCTTATTCCTTTCTCCTTTACTTTTACATGTTCTTTCCTTACACTTTTATACGTTCTTTTTCTTTCACTTTCACTCACCCTTTTGGCCTTTCACTTCCCTTTCACTTCCCTTTCACACTCTTAAATTCCTTCCCCTTTTCTCTCACTTTTTTTTTCTAATTTCTTTTCTTATATAGGCTTTAGTTACCTATAGGCTTTTACCTTCATTTTGGCCTTTGGACGCTTATAGGGTTTGGTAAGAGAGTTTCATTTTAGGCGGCTAACGGATGTGACGACTTGGTGACTTTTAAAATTAAAAAGAATAAAAGTTTATTAAAAAAAATTGGTTTTTAACGAAAATTTTATTTCCTTCTTTTTATTTCTAGTCTTTAGGAATACGCGTTCATTTTAACAGTTGATACTTTTGGATCTTTGGAACACAAAGAAGGACGAAAAATTTTTGGTAATTTTTTTTCTTTTTTTTTAAATTCTAACAAACAGTTTTAACGGTTCATTCTTTTTTTTTCTTTTGTAGATGGTTTTTATTTTCAGATATTTGAAATTATTTCGATTAATAATCATACTCTTAATATTGAATATCGATATGCGTAATTTTGATTAATAAATTTATCTGATTTCAATGAACAAGTACGAGATCATCTGCAAAATTTTGTTAGTGAAACTGATGCTAATGAACAAGCAATTATGCATGAGATAAATCGCATGGCAAGAAAAATTATTTTATTTTTTGTATTAATTAATGGTGAGGGTTTTTTTTAGTTATTTACTTTTAACGAGACAACGAAACAGCTACTAATGTTTCTTTTTCTTCCTTTTTTTAGATGGTTTGCTCTTCGGGTTCTGACACATTATTGGAGAAAGGTAAGCTATTTTTTTTTCTTCATTATTTGTTTAACGAAATGAGCAAAACGATCACTAATGTTTTGTTTACAGTATTCTTTAGACAGCCAATTCTTTGGAGTATTCGGACACATGGAAAACTCGTTAAGGGGTGAGAAGGTTACTTTTTTAATTCTTTAACGAAATGGTTACTAACATTTTGTTATGTTTTTTTTTTATTATTTTTTATAAAAAAAATTATTCATTAATTTTTTTTATTATGTAGGAATCCAGGTCCGATTTTGAAGCATAGCTCCCTTCGATTCAAAGATTTAAAAAAATTAAATCCCAAGCAAGTATTCAGAATGTTTTGAAAACTACTTAAATATATTAAGTTTTTTTTTTTATAAAATAACATTACCTAACATTTTCTTTATTTTGCAGGAAACTGGTTCCAAAAGTAATCTGACGATTATTTCATTTTTATTTTTTTTAGCGGGTCTTTGGCACTTTGATTATGTGAATGGTGCTCTCTTAGGTAGGTATTTTTATCTTTATCGATTTTTGATTTTTTTCATTTATATACTAATTTTCTTTTTTTTTAAGTTTTTTTGGACATGTGGGAGTTCAGTAAGGAAAGGATTTAATTAATATATTTCTTTCAATGAAAAATTTTTTAACATTTTATTCATTCTTTTTAGACGTTCGAAGCCTGGATTTTTTGTTGAATTTTCTGGAGCATATTCCTTGGTGGGTTTCTTTTTTATTTTTTATTTTGACGAAACTTACTAATGTTTCGTTATATTTTTTTATTTTATAGGCGACTAGTTTTTCGGATACTAGGATGCGTACAATCATGGAATTTTAGTGGGTATTTCAGCAATCTTTCTTGAATTTTTTATTTTAACATTTAACGAAAGTTACATTTCATTTTTATTCTTTTTTTTAGACAGCCAATTTTTCTGGACGCATGAATTTTGGTAGAGAGCTGGAATTTTTTAATCTATTTTAACGAAACATTCACTAATGTTTCATTTATTCTTTTTTGTAAACAGTCAGTTCTTCTTGGAGTATTTGGACGTGTGGAAACTCGGTAAGAAAGAGGAGGTTGTTTTTTAGTCCTTTTAATGAAATGATTACTAACGTTGCATTTATTTTTTTGTAGACAGCTTGGCTTTTTGACTATTTGGATGTGTGGGAATATGGTAGGATATTAACAGTTTTTAATTATTCTTTAACGAACCATTTATCTGCTTAAACTTTTTAATTACGCTAACAATTTCATTTTTTATTCTTTTTAGATGGATCTTCAGTTCTTTAGATGTTTAGATGAAAGTTATTTTTTTATTTAAATTATTTACTTTAACGAATGAGCAAAGGGCAAATGAAAAATGCCGTTGGACTAAAATTTTACTTTTTGTATAAGAACTTTAATATAGATGTATAGTAATGTGTTTAATATAATATTTGATTTTATTGTCATATTGTGACAATTATGTATATAAATTATTGCTTAATTGTAATGTAGTTTCTGCGTAGTCTCTACCTAATTATAACTTTAATTCGCTATGACTACTTAATGTATACTCTACCAGTACTCTACCTAACCATTTGATACGAACTGCTGCGGCTATGTTAAGTAAAAAGTAACGTAATCATTGTGATTTTACCGCCACAGATAGGTGGCAAAATTGTGGCACATTCGCGGCTTAGTCGTTTCAAATTTATTAGTTTCTGTAAAGAATTAAGCATTCAAGTATACTTTTCGTGTTGTATGGGCTAAGAAATACTGCAAATGTTCTTTTATTTCTTCTAAAAAAGCTGCTGATCTTCATTTACATGTAGGTGCATAAATTCAAAAAATTCAAAAAATTTATCACACTCTGAGCATCGTGACTTATGTTTTTCCAAACATTTTCCAAAGGCATATGGTAAACAATGAGAAATACAGAGATTATGTTGTGTTGTACCATCAGCATTAACCGCCAATTCTCTTTCATAACCACGACGCAAGTGACGCTTTAAAGTGTCAATTTTTCGCAATGCATTATTCTAAAAATATTAATAAAAGGTAAATTATAATATTTTCAAACTAAAATAATTTGTTTATTAAAAATTTTACTTACTAACTGATCTTTTTGTGAAAATGTATTGTGTGCAATAGCTATTAAAGACTCAAATGGAGTATAGCCATATTCATTACAGGTAAGGCAAAGTCCACCCATATCATTCCGATATTTGATATTATTACAATTTGCTAATCGGCCCAAAAATGATGTCTTTTTCATACCATTAGGAAAAGTTTCTTCAAATTTTTTCCACAGTTTGATTTTTTGATCACGCATATATAATATTGGTGATCCATTCTTATCCACCTGGTAAGAACTTTGCGTAACTATACTTTGATCTTGAAAAAACATTAAAATTTGCTTTTCTTTAATTTCAGACATTTGTTTAACAGTTCTTTTGGTTTTATTAGGCTTGGTGCTCCTGGTCCATTAAGTCTTGCATATTTTCGTGCAGAATTAATTATATTATTTCCTACCTATATGTAAGTATTTAGTTATTTTTAAGATTTATTTATAATAAATTCAATAAATATAATTTTTAACTTTACCCCAAACTTCTCATTGAGTTTTTTATATGTAAAATTTTCAGCAATTATTGAAAGAATCCTAACTTTTCCATCAACTCCTCTTTTATTTGCTTCTAAAGCTTTTTGTAAACTTTCCCAAATTTTTTCACTTTCGCTATTAGGTTGAGATTTCTTTTCCATTACCAATAACATTCCTGATTCAAAAAGTTTTACTAGATTATCCCTATCAGACGAAGGATCTGATGCTTTTGTCCAAAATTCAATTATATGCTTTTTTTTTACAAGTGGAGTGATATTGGTACAACCAGCGGCACAAAACATTGCTCGCCACGCGTTTAATTCTTTTTCTTGGAATTGGTAATTATTTGGATAAATTTGAAATAAAATTGTGGGAAATTGAATTATTGTATTAGTTTGTTTATACCAATTTGTAAATAAGTTTGACCAATCTAAAAATGTACTAGTAGCAATTTTACATTTTTTTATATTTTGCTCAAATATAAGATTCAATATATCAATATTTTCCCAATTATCACTTGTACAAGTGATTAAATTTTTACTCTTTTCTAATTTACTTTTTTCTAATTTATTCAGTTCTTCCAATTTTTGTTGAATATATGGATCAGTAATTCCGAATAAAGCCACTCCATCATATTTTTTGTGAATATCAATAGTTTCCCAAATTTTATTAGGTGTAGTATTCTTATTATGGTATAATTTAACACCTTCATTATAAATGTCTAAACTACATTCATCTTCTATGGATTGTACAAAAAGTGATTGTTTGCCTGCATATTTTGTTATAAGTGTAGAAAAATATCCTGGACTGGCACCATAATATCCTTCACGAGATGAAACACCAATTTTACTAACCACAATTATTATTTTATCTAAACGAATAAATATTGGAACAAATGAAACATCAGCTACTAACTCACGAACAATTGCTTCATTATCAAATCCCATAACAATTAATCCTGAATACTTTGTTGTTTTATTACCAAAAATTTGTACGTACATGTTATTAATAGCTGCATTCGCTGACGCTTGAATTCCAGAATCTTTACCATCACAAACACAACGGAAACATGGATTTTGTGTTTGCCCATCATTAAGAATTGTTATTGCAAAATTTTTACTGTTAAGACAACAATTAACAGACATAAATAGTCGGTAAGGTATTGGATTAAAGTTGGTTTGAGCAAATTTGCATGGTTCCCACCAATTTCGTGCATGTATTCCATAGTGTAAATCTTCTGAAATAATTCCCTTGGCCAGAAGGGTTACTTCATACTGTTTTGTTTTGCTCATTGAGGCAGTTTATATAGTAAAGAACGCAAAATTCCAAAAATTTTTTTTTTATTAATTACGAAACCCATTAAATTAATTATAGTTTGCTGATCATTTTCTCTCATTGAGTGCCGATCTGTCCCTTAAATATGTAATATGTTCTTCTACATTTTACTAATAAAGAAATACTTTTATCAATTAAAAAAATAAATAAAATAAATATGAAAAGTTTTATTTGTAGCCACCAATTATTAGGATAATAAGCCACAAAAAGTGGAATAATTGATGATGCATAACAACAAAAAGTCTCATTTCAAAAACTGTGTTAATTTTATTGCTCAATTACAAACTGATTTTATTTATGTAAAAAAGTTTACACATACTCTATAATCAATTAATCAGTATTAAACAAAATATAATGAAATTCATATTTAATATTTTATAAAAATAAATATAAAAATAAATAAAATATATTGTTATGATAAGCAAAAAATAAGTGATAATTCTTGTAATTCCATTTTTCTCTATTGATATTTTAAAATTTTAACAAGTTTCTTATTAATAGAAAGTTGAAAATAAAAAGATTTAAGTGTATATAATTTACTCTGTAAAATCAAATGCAAGTCCTTCTGTATAAGGATTAAGTAACCGAGATGTGTAAATAGCTTGTGAATGAGTAATAGTTAATTGGCTGCTTTCCTTATATTCTCTAAGTAGATATTTTTCTGCTTTTTCAATTTCATCTGTCAAACAATATATACTTATTGAAAAAACATTTGGTCTATTATCTGGATTTGAATCCCAACATTTTTTCATTAGATTAATATACCGATTTGATTTCAATTCAGGTATTTCAGGTACTTCAGGTCTAATTCCATTACATATATCTAATGCTAATAAACTATCATGTGTACGATTTTCAAAAGGTTGTCTTCCAGTTATAATATAATACATAACCATACCAAAACTATATATATCTGCTGCTTGAGTATAAGGCTTGCCTCTTAATACTTCAGGAGCTACATAAGGCATAACTCCATAAATTTTTGTTTCATTTTTATTACCAACTTCTCCACATAATCCCATATCTGAAATATATATACCTAAAGGAATAGTTCCAATATACTTATCATTACTAACTAAAATATTTCCTATATGAAAATCACGATGAACCATCTGGTTTTCATGAATTTTTATAAGACCACTATATATATTTGAAAGTAATTCATATTTAACATGACAATCAAAATCTTTATAGAAATAATGCATCCAATTATTAATACTTCCATATTTTGCATATTGAAGAACTATAATATAATTTTTTGTAATAGGATTTTGAGATATTCCATATATTTTAAGAATACTATTATAAATATTACATTTAATTGAATATGCTTTTACCTATATAAACATAAAAAAAAAATCAATATATTAAATAATTATTTTAAAATTTAAAAATTTCATACCTCATTTAAAAATTCATTAATTTTATTATGTGATTTATCTATACTTTTTAATGCAACCTCTTTATAATTAACATCTCTTTTATATATCTTATCATAATTACATTTTAATGGACCATCCTTCCATATTGCTGAATATATTGTAGCGAAACCACCTTTACCAATTACTTCAATATAATCAAACTGATTGTATGGTATCCATTCAAATATTATATCTTCATAATTATTAATTTTCAAATGCATTTCTCGAACAAAATCATTAATTTTTTGGTTTTCACTCCAATTTGTCAAATTATTATGTATATAATTTATTTGGCATGAATTACAACATTTCCCTCCTAAACCAGTCATATCAGTACTATATAGTTTGTAACATCTATTACAACACTGATTATTTTGAAAAACTAAAATATAATTGTTTGTATTTGGATTTTGAGACATTCCGTATATATCATTATAATTGTTAGCCTATTAAATATAAATAAAATTATTATTTAAAGTAAAATATTTAAGCTAGATGTAAATAACTTTCATACCTCAATAAAAAATTCATTGATATCTAATGTTAAGCATTTTAATACAACTTCTTCATAAGAATTCCTTATCCATTCCTTTCTATTTTTTTCATAATATAATGGACCATTCTTCCATATTGCTGAATAGATAATAGTAATATTATCACCAACTTTTTCAATTTTTTCAATATTAATAAACTGATTGTATGGTATCCATTCAACTACTATATCATTAAAAACATTTATCTTTATTTGCTTTTCTTGAATAAAATTATCAATTTTTTCATTTCCACTCCAATTTGCAAAATTATTTCGTATATAATTTATTTCACATAACTCACACCATTTATTTTTTAAATCACTATATGGTTTACCACATTTTTTACAATTCCTATTTTGAAGAACTAAAATATAATCATTTGTATATGGATTTTGAGTTATTCCATATATACTATTATATTTTTTAGCCTAATAAATTACAAATAAGTTAGTTATTTTCTTTGAATATTTAAGTTATTAAATTTACAAATAATTTTTATACCTTATTAAGAAATTTCTTAATATCTGATGCTAAGGAATTTAATATAACTTTTTTATTAGAATGTCTTATCCATTCCTTTTTATCATATCTATAATATAGTGGACCATTTTTCCATATAGCTGAATATGCATTATTAACAATTTTCTCAATTTTTGTAATATCAGTATGTGGTATCCATTCAACTATTATATGAGTCCAATTATTAATTTTTAATTGCATTTCTTGAATAAAATCATCAATTATTTTATTTCCACTTAAATTTGTAAAATTATTTTGTAAAATTAACCATGGGATATTATTTAAAACTATAAAATAATTTTTTGTATCTGGATTTTGTGATATTCCATATATACCTTTATAATTATTAATCTATAAATATAAATAAATGATTATTTGAAATAAAATGTTTAAGTTAGTATGTAAAAAATTCCATACCTTATTGGAAAATTCATTGATATCTAATGTTAAGCAGCTTAATATAACTCTTTTATAACATTTTCTTTTATATGATTTATAAATAAAATCAAATTTTAATGGACCATTTATCCATATTGCTGAATATATAATGGTAGCATTATTATTATTTTTTGCTATTTCTTTGATGTTAATAAATTGATTGTATGGTATCCACTCAACTATTTTATCCTTACGATTATTGATTTTTAATTGCATTCCTAAAATAAAATTATCAATCATTTCATTTCCACTGGTCCAGTTTTTAAACTCATTGTTAAAATAATTTATGCAACATGGCTTACACCATTTATAAATATCATTTTGATCTGTATACCATTCACCACATTTTTCACAATATTTATAATTTGATAAAACCATGATATATTCTTTGGCATCTGGATTTTGAGATATTCCATATATGTTGTGATAATTATCCTATATATATTAATAAGTATAAATGTCTATTATTTAAAATTATTTAAATTAAACTTATAAATAACTGTCATACCTTGCTGGTAAATTCATTAATATCCAAATATTTTAATATAACACTTGTATAATAAGAGTTTCTTATCCATTAATTATTAATGTATGATAATGGACCATTCTTCCATATTGCTGAATATATAATAGTAGCATTGTTATTATCTTTTGCAATTTCTTTAATATTAATAAACTGATTGTATGGTATCCATTCAGCTTTATTATAATAATTTTTTTTTAATTGTATTTCTTGAATTAAATCATCAATTTCTTTATTTCCACTCCAATTTGTTTGACATAAACACCATTTATTATGTATGTTTGTATATTGCTTACTGCATTTTTCACAATATTCATCCTGTGAAACTATGATATAATTTCCTGTATCTGGATTTTGAGATATTCCACACATTAAAGAACAATACTTACAAAAAATAGAGGATCTATCATATACTTCACGATTGTTAATCATCAGTATATCTTTAACCTGTTTAATGTAAATAAATTATTATAATAAAAGAAAAGAATTTGAATCAAACTTAAAATGATTTTTATACCTTATTAAGAAAATCATCAATCATATTTTGTGATTTATTTAATGTAGTATATGTAACTTTTTTAGGTTTTCTTATTATTTCCTCTTTAATAGAATTATAATAAAATGGACTATCATTCCATATAGCTGAATGTATTGTAAGTAAATCATTTTTTTCAATTTCTTTAATATTAACAAACTGATTGTATGGTATCCACTCACATATATTTCTATCATTTTTATCAACTGTTAATTGTAATTTTTGAATAAAAATATCAATTTTTTCATTTCCACTTGTCCATTTTGTAAAATTATTTTTTAAATAATTTTTGTGATATGTCTGACACAATACATTTTCATATAATCGATTTTCTAAAACAATAATGTATTCTTTTGTATTTGGGTTTTGAGATATTCCATAAATTTTGTAATTTTTACCCTATTAAATATAAATAAAGTTATTTATTTAAAGTACTTGAGTTAAATTTGTAAATAATCCATACCTTATCAAGTAATACATCAATAATATTTTGTGAATTGTTAAAACATTTTATTGTGACTTTTAAATTAGGATCTCTCATCCATTTCTTTTTATATTTATTATAATATAATAAGCCGTTACTCCACAATGCTGAATATATAGTTTTATCATTAACTTTTACCATTTCTTTAATATTAATAAATTGATTAAATGGTATCCATTCAACTATTTTATAATAACTATTTTCTAATTGCATTTTTAAAATGATATCATCAATTATTTCATTTCCACTGGTCCACACATTTTCAAAATAATTTATGTGACATGGTCTACACCATTTAATACATTCATTTGTATATTTTTCACCACATTTTCCACAATATTTATCTTGAACAATGATATATTTTTCTGTATCTGGGTTTTGTGATATTCCATATAATTCATGTAATCTACTTAATCTAGTACAGGATTTTTTATATTTTTCAGCCTATTAAATATAAATAAAGTTATTATATTAAACATTTAAGTTAAATTTACAAATAATTCTCATACCTTACTAAGTAATTCATCAATAATATCTTGTGAATCATTAAAACATTTTAATGCAACTTTTATATTAGGATTTCTTATCCATTCCTTTATATTGGTATTATAATACAATGGGCCATTATTCCAAATTGCTGAATATATAGTAGTATTGTCATCAACTTTTTCTATTTCTTTAATATTGATAAATTGATTAAAAGGTATCCATTCAACTACTATATCATTAGGTATAATTTTCAATTGTACTTTTTTAATGATATCATCAATTATTTCATTTCCACTGGTCCAGTTTTTAAATTCATTTATAAAATAATTTCTGTAACATGGCTTACACCATTTATTATATACTCTTGTACATTTTTCACAATATATATCTTGTAAAACAATGATGTAATCTTTTGTATCCGGGTGTTGAGATATCCCATACATATAATATGTTATATTCTATTAAATATAAAAAAGTTTATTATGTATATTAAATTATTTGAATTAAACATATAAATAATACTTCATACCTTAATTAGAATTTCATCAATTATATTTCGAGAGTTGTTTAAACATTTTAATACAACTTTTATATTAGGTTTTCTTGTTAATTCCTCTTGACTAATATCATAATGTAATGAACCATTATTCCATAATGCTGAATATATAGTAACAGCATTATCAACATTTTTTTCTAATTTTTTAACATAAATAAATTGATTATATGGTATCCATTCAATTATTAGATTATGAGAATATTTAAAATTTAATTGCTGTTTTTGAATGAAATCATCAATTTCTTTATTGCCACTTGTCCATTTTGTAAAGTTATTCTTTAAATTATTTATTAGACATGATCTACACCACCATCTTTCAATTATACGAATACCATAGTATGTGTCATTTACATAATCTTCACCACATTTGTTACACAATTCGTAATGATATAACATTATTTATTCTTTCATTAATTTATTTAGTTTTTTTTAAAAAAAAAAATTTCAAAGCGCTAAACTTCGTGTTATATTTTTTATATATTTATAATGTTTTACCTCTACACAATGTAAAATTTTAAATATTGTTTCCAATATGGTTGAAATCGATGTCAATCATGCAACAATTGCACAAAAAAAATATGCAAGCAGATCATTGATCATATGATATTTGTCCTAATTTTTATATATCTCTCTTTTATGTGATAAAAATAAAACAAGATTTAATATATTCTCTTTGCTGATGTACAATAGACTTCAACGACTTAGACGTAAGACGAATACATTTACGTAAATATTACTCTAAAAATTATTTGAAAATAACTACTACAAAAATCTTTTTCATATGAAGTATTTCACAGATCGGCAACATACAGATTATTTTAAAATTTTTTGTTGAACTAAACAATATACAGCCCATAATTCTAAAAAGCCCCATAGTTTACACTGAAACCGTAGGACAATTTATTTTGTCTGAGGATCTGCAAGAAAATCTGCAGGTGCCGTTTCACCATCAATTAAATAAATCACCTCATTTTTACTAAATCTCATTCGTTCTTTCTACGTATTTTACCTTTCCACTATTTTTGATGTGAGTTATTTATTTTATTTTATGTGAAGTTGGATAGACAATTAAACAGGATATATACCCTCGAAAGGGATTTAATTTTACTTCTTGCTATCATCCATTACAGAACGGATCCAAACTTCTATTTAAAGGGCAGACTAGTCTAATCCTATGCTACTACCAACAAAGGAACAGTATCCGAAGATAAAGAAGAAAAAACAATTAAATGTCAAGCACCAATCCGTATTTTCCTTTCAACCCATAGGGTTGCCACCTGTGAATACTGTAAGAGGTGGAATGATTTACACTATTTTAAGTTGTTAAAAAAAATAACGAAAAATAAAAGAACCAAAATGCTAATAAGCATGTACAAATAGAAACTATATCTATAAATCTATAAAATTAAAACGAAGTAACAAGTACTTAAATAGTACGAATAGACGAACTCTTTTCCAATCCCTTCAGGGTGGACAACATACAAACCTTTTTGTCTTTATGATGACCGTGATGTGTATCTAAATTGCCATTATCATTGGCGCGTCGTTTAAGTGGTCTATCATCCATGATGGCATCAGGCCCATATAGTCTTTCAATATTGGCTTTATCAAATTTTTGATGTGAGTTCTCAACTAGCCCAGTCGCAACGGCAATTTTTGCACAGTCACGTGATCGCTTTTTATTCATCACATCGTCACACCCCATCCGAGTTTCACTGTTTATATTTATCTGAGGGACTTGTTTTTTTCGAGCAGGTAAACCCTTATTCATCACTACTTATTCGTCACTGTTTATTTTCACGTGTTAGTGCATAACGCCGTAATGCGGCCCTGTGTGCAAAATTTTGCCGGTGCGGCTGGGGTAGTTGTGAGTTCTCTTATTACTGCGCCACCCGAAGCTGTCATAAAATTATCACTTTATGGTTCTTATAGGTTCCACTTTTTCGTCAAAAAAAAGTTGTATAGAGCTTTATTGTAACAATGCTTAATACTCTTGTTTATTATCGTTTTTCCAAAATATTTCAACTTATTGTTGTAGTTCGATAAAACCCTATTTTCTAAATAAAACTTCATATAGGTGTAAAAATAAATTATTATAAAAGAATGAAAAAAAAATTGGTTTTAATAAAGAGAGGCTCAAGTTATTAATTTTTTTTAACTTTCATATAATTTTTGTCCTTTTTTCAACCGTAAAATTTTTGGTTGTGAGTAAAAATCTTTTTGTACCAATATTAGTTTTATTACAATAAATCCAAATTGAAAAGGGATTCAAAATAGTAGCATTTATATAAATTAGTGTTATATAATATAAATAAAAAATTAAAATTCTTATGACTGATATTTGCTTAATTACATACTAGCAGTCACCCGTTGCTTTGCACCGGGACCAATGAGTTTGTTTAAATAGAAAAATTTGGTATTATAATGCAATACTGAGTAAATTAAAAATGGTTACAGTAGTTTTTTGTTTATAATTAGGAATTTAATATGGTAATAATTAGTCAACAAAAAATAATAAAATAATATGTATTAAATTATATTTATAATAATGTAGTTATTTACATTAATGATTTGACTTTTGAGTGTAGAATGAAATTTGGATTAATTAGGAATTGTGAAAAAATAATTATCAATAAAAATTGATAGAATTTCGGATATATATTTGGTTATAATATTGATTTTATGAATTTGAAAATCAAACTATTTATCCAGCGTTCAATTTAATTGAAAGCTTTTGGTCAATTTACCTACATGTATTGATTTTTTTTAAAAAAATAATAATTTTGTAAATATATTTAATATACATATTAATATTTTATTTTTTTATTTAATAAAAAAAATGACAAAAAAAAAATTAAAAAAATTTGGGGGAAGAAAAGGATAAGAAAGAAATAAAGAAATCGGTTCAAAAAAAGAGAAATTTCCGAAAAAAAAGGAATCTGAAAAAAATAAGTACCAAAAAAAATTCCGAAAAAAAAGGACAATAATTCGGTCAAAAAAGAGTGAAAAAAAAAATTTTTTTAAAATAAATAATAAATAACAATACAGTCTAAAAAAAAATAATATAAAAAATCGGCCTTAAACCGAAAGAAGAAAGGCAGAAAAAAATTTTTTTCAGTTTGAAAAAAAAAACGAAAAAGAAAGTTGATTCAGGCGGAGGCATGTCACGGATTTTAATTATAGCATGGGATTTCAAGTTACACAATTCAAATATTTAGAGAGACAGTTTTAGTTACATAGTTTTTTTAGTTATATAGATTTATCAATACAAAATTATTAATATTGTTATGTATCTATATAATTAATACAATCTCACTAAAAAAAAATTCGTTAATACCAAAAAAAAAAACATTTCACTCAAATTTATTATTCAGAAATAATATTGAAAAAAACAATCTTAATAAACAAGAATAAACTATATTTTTTTGGGTTAAAAAAAAGGTAAATTCCGATTAAAAAAAAAATCCTAAAAAAATCCAATAAAAAACAAAAAAAAAAGAATAAGAAAAATTTGGTTAACAAAAAGATAAAAAAATTATTAAAAAAAAAGACTAAAAAGCTAAAAAGATAGTTTCGGTTTTTACGGTAAAAACTGAAAAATAAAAAAAAATATTATTATAGAAATGGTTAGTCGTGGTAACTAAGAGAGCGGAAATGATCGCAAATATACTTTTTTTTGTTAGTATTAATCCATTAAAATTAGTTTAAAGATTGGTTATCGTAGTCAGTTAATAAATACGAACCGCAAGAATATCACACTTTTCAATGTTACACAATTCAAATTATTTATAGGACTGAGAGTCATTATATAAATCGTAATTCAAAGGAGGACATAATTATTTACGTCTTAGAATCATTTCTGCTACTTAAAAATTATTAAGAATTTCTCATACATATACATTAATTTACTGATCTTAACTAAGAGTTCTTCAACCTTATTTTTTTCGAAAATAATAATTAGATGGAGTTCCCTGATCTTACTGTTTAACTTTTTATTTTCGTTATCCTTTTCGTTGATAGTATCTTGTTATTTTCACTATGAAACCTATTCTTCTCAGAAAATAAAAGATTCTATGCTCAATAAGACCTATGATACATCAATTTGAGATGATTTTTGTTTTGTAACACTTCCTTTTTTGAATTACCGGCTTCTTTACAATCATTATATTGTCGCAGTTGTCCATTCAACTTTTTGATTTCTTCCTGAAAACTTTTTTTTCGTTTGTTAAAATTCGATTTTGAGATAATAATTTAATTCCATTCGAATATTCGCTCTTCATCTTATGCAGATTATTAATTTCACTTGAAGTTTGCAGACTTCAGAATGTTCAATTCTGTAAATTCGGTGACTTGTGAAATATAATTTCTTTTTTCAATTATCTAATTAGTATTACCAAATTCCAACAAGTTAATATCAAGCTTCTATGCATGATTTTTACCGATTTTATATTCTTTAAGCCTTTTAATGAAAATTTTCATTTTTTTTAGTAAAATATACTTTAATTGATTGGTTGATTTTCCAGTCACTTCGATCTAGAAAAAATATGTTAATGATCAAAAGAATCAAATTGATTTGTTGATTTTTCTGATCTATTATTAACAATGTTTCAAAGAAGCGAAATAAGACGCGAAATATTTTATTTCGTTTGTTTTAGTTAGTTTGTAACGAAACACTCAAGGATGATATCCCTGACTTTCCCATTCAATTAATTACAAAACAAATTGATAAAAATGATCCTTTATTAAAAGAAAATTAGAATCGTTCGCCACGAAGTGTCTAGCGAATTGAATATCTTTTGATAGAATTCTATAAGGA
This sequence comes from Rhizophagus irregularis, assembly GCF_026210795.1. Taxonomy (NCBI): domain Eukaryota; kingdom Fungi; phylum Glomeromycota; class Glomeromycetes; order Glomerales; family Glomeraceae; genus Rhizophagus; species Rhizophagus irregularis. The sequence continues at coordinate 441,883 of NC_089436.1, read as the reverse complement.
AGAGTAGAATTTTGATACTTGATATCGATTTTAATAATTTTAAAATCACTTGCTAATAAAGATGGTTAACGGTCCTGAAAGGCACTCTAAAAAGACGGACCGGACCGTATCAGTGTAGGACCGCAGTCTTCCGTCCTTTATCACGTGACCTATGACCCGGCGGTCTTTATAAGGACCGTAGACTAGACCGTGGTCTTTTCAAGGATCGTCGGTCTTTTTTTTTTTAAAAAAAATAATTTTTTAAGTTCGGACTTCGGACTTCGGAATATTATTTCGGACATCAAGACTCATTTTTTTCTTTATTTTCTTTTATTTTTTAGGTACTTGTATTTTGTGGCTGGAGGTAAGTGGAGAATGTTATTTTATAGAAAATATTTTAAAATGTTTCTTTTTTTTTATTTTAGGCTGCTTGAATTTTTCTGATACGCTGGTACTGAAGGTAAGCGGGAGGGTGAGGATTTTGTTTTATTATTTTAAAAATACATTAAATGTTTCTTTTTTATTTTTCTAGGAACACGAGGCTCACGAGGCTCTTTGGATTTTTGGAACATCGATGCTGGAAGTAAGTGGGAGTAAGGAATTTTTTATTATTTTATAGAAACATATTGATGTTTCTTTTTATTTTTTTTAGGAACGTCAGGCTCCTTGAATTTTCTGGAATGCCGGTAATGGAGGTGAGCGGGGAGGATGAGGATTTTTTTATTATTTTAAGAAACACATTAATTTTTCTTATTTTTCTAGGAACATCGTGCTCCTTGGATTTTTGTGGAACATGATACTAGAGATAGGCGGGAAGCGTAAAATTTTTTATTTTACTTTTAGTTAAAGAATTGATATTAGTTTCATTTCTTTCTTTTCTTTTTTAAATAGAAGATTTTTAATCATGGGTTAATTTGGTGAAAAAGTAAATTGGCTTCTTATGATTAGATATGAAAAAAAATGATACCAAGATATGACTTAATGACATTTAATTCATTTATTGTTATTCGCATTTCGTCTAAATTTAAGATCTTTGTGAATTTGAACGACTTTAATTTTGGTTCTCAATTCAAGGTACTACTCGTTACTCGCTAGTCGCTACATTGCAATAAATAAATTTTTACGAATAATCAACTGTATAATAATATAATAATTTATTTAAAGTGTTAATAAAATGATATTATTCAAATTACTAACTAAGGGACGCTACTCTATTCTTAGTGTTTAAATACCAGTGGCGTAGGTATACTATTATAGATTATTGTATCCTACGCGTATTTGATTGATGAACGGTTGTATTAGAGTTATAGATTTCGGGATCTTAATTTTGATAATGTCAATCATGACGTATACATGGAGAATTAAATATTATAATTCTATATAAAAAATTGTAAATCAAAAAATTTAGATGATTTCATCACTGTATTCCCACACTTATTCACACAATATTTAAAATAATCATGTCGGACATAAAATTATACTATTTTAATCACTAAGCCACTTAAATATAATGAGAATTTTTAAATATATTTACGTATTAATACAACTAACAACTAAAACTATAACTATTAAAAACTGATACCTAATATACTATACATCGATAATATTGATAGGCGCAATATACAAGCTCCGCACATCATCAATTGCAGAATCACATGAGATATAATTATTTTTTACTCACAAGTCGCGAGTCACGATTTTTTACTTTTACAAGTATATATATACTCTCAACATATATATATACCATCAGTTTCTCCAAAAAAAAAAAAAAATACTCCCCTTTTTCAGAACGTTATTCCCTAGAGTCCGAACATAACAAATAATAAATAATATGGGTTTTACGTTTAACAACCTTTGTGTTTACCTACACCTTTCCTTTCGCAAGAAAATTATTGTCTTCTTCAAATAAAAAAACGTCTTGTGAAGTCTTATTACATTTATGGAATAACGGTATTCATAATGTAAAAGAATTACATAGGTTAACAAACATCCCAAAGTTCACTATTTACGATAATATAAAAAAATAAAAAGAAAATGGGACTATAAAGCATGCTGAGACCCAAAAAGATTACCACAAATGTCTCCCGTGCGCTTGGTCAATATGTAAAGGCATGATACATCTCTTTCCACAAGAACTTTGGCAAGAAAATTAGAAAATATAGGCATAGAAGTATCGTATAGAACCGTTGGAAGGCATCTTTCAAGTATTGTTTATGTAAAAAGACGCCTAAAACAACCCCTATGCTGACCAAAACACTCAAGGTAAAACGTGTGGAGTGGAAACATATTAATAACCGATGGGATAAACTATTTTTACCGATGAAACTGCTTTTCAACTCTTTAGAAACACCGTTGAATGATGGTATAAAAGAGAAAGACCGGTTTGGCGTATGTCTAAAGATTGTACGAAGATTATGGCGTGAGGTGGTTTTTGCGCGAAAGGAAAAACAAAATTATTTTGTTTTAAACAAATTATGAACGCCAAATTTTATGTGGAAATTCTTCGTACACATATTCCTGAGATCTTCCAGATGCTTGGTGATCGTTGGTGCTTCCAACAAGACAATGATACCAGCCGTCTTGCAAAAGCCTTTCTTAAGGAAAATGTTTCAGTAGTGTTAGAGTGGCCATCCAACAGCATTAGGCAACAGACGAAAGCTCTCTGAATGGAGTATTGCCAGTTTACTAGACGTGTGTAAAATAGTTAGGAGACTTTAAAAGAGGTGTGTATTTTTTTATTTGCAAAGTGGGTAACTTCCTAAGTCAAAATTAGAACGGATAACTCATTGAGTCGGGGAGTTCACAAATTTTACTTAGGAGGGTACTGGATTTATTTGTTTGAGTTGGGTAAGGGCGAGCAAAGTGGGTAATTCCTTTGAAATTACCTGCTTTTTTTTTTTTTATTTTTATTTTTATTTTTTTTATTCCCCTTTTTTTTCTTTTTTTTTCTTTTTTTTATTTTTTTTTATTTCTTTTGTTCACTTGATAACCAACTCAAGCAGATAACATCCTACTTTGTTGTTAGTAAAGTCTGCTAATTCTAAAGGAGGAATTGGCTATGTCTTCTTTATGATTAAATAAAATTTAGCACACTATTAATAATTTTTCTTTCTCTAATAGGTGAATGCAGAGATTTACAATCACCAGTAGAATGAAGAATCCTCAATTTTAAAAGGAATAATATTTGGTAAATAATTAATTTGAAAATTAAGAACATTATATATCACGCATTTATCTTTTTTCTTTTTTATAGTTAATGGTTATACTAGAGATACTAATTATGAATAAACTGAATCATTTACCACTAAGATTAAAAATATTATTGCTTTAAGTGGTGATTCCAGTATGTTGTGATTGCGTTCAATTGGATTAGTCCATTATTATTTATATTATTTGCCCTTAATTTCCTTAATTTTCTTTCAAAATCTTCGTTTGACGATCACTTTACTAATAACAGATGATTTTAGATGATTTTCAAAGTATACAATAATTATATTTGAAAATTTATTTAATAAATTTTATGTTTATTTATATCATTTCAGATCAGTCGTATGCACGATATTATTGACTGAAACTTTTATTGACTTATATTTTTACAAATATTATTAATACTATTGATAACTAATAACAAGTTTGAGTTATTTTTATTATTTTTATAGCTGATATTCGGATATACACTTTTGGAAACATAATAAGACATTGTAATTTATGGATGTGTTGTTAATAGTAATACTGATAATACCGATTTAACAATTTAACGGGCAAACATACTACGGTAAGCTACCAAAAATATATTATTATATACATCACTTATTATTACTGATGACCAAATTTGTCTCAGAACAGATATAGGAATTAATTACACAATTATTTTCATTGAAATTTTCGCAGTATACATAATTCTGCAGGCTTTATTAAAAGAGATGCAAATTTCCTTAGGGAGCATTAATTAAAAAAATCAAGGAGGTTTTGAATGACATTTTTGACTTGGTAACGTTTTTTTTCACTTTTTTATCGGTAAATGTATTATACACTAAAAGTGCAATTAATAAATATTATCTTTTATACAATAATGATAATTTCTTTCTGCAAATTATCCTATCATTGTAGCAAAGACAATAATTTATTATTATTTTTTTTTTCATCAGATATAAAAGTTATCTGATGAAAAATAATATAACACTATTTTACTAATGAAGAGTAAGTGATTAATCATTTCATGTTATTTTTTATTTTTATAACAAAAATGAGTTTTCAATATAAAAAAATTATTGATGCTTGAAACTTTCAAAAAAATATAATACAAATAGGGTATGCTCAAGCTATTGATCTCGATATTGATTTTATTGATTGATCAAAATTGAAGATATTGTTTGAACAGTGGTTTTAATCTCTAAAGTACAGTACTAAGGGAATACGCGTAATTGTATTAGTTTGTGTTGCAAAAAAAAGTAACATTTACATTGGCCTTCCTTTGAGTTTTCAGATTTTATAAAAAACTACGTTAGAAAAATTTCACAACGTTTCCTTTTAACAAGCTACTTTAACATAGATAATCGAATTTTCTCTGTTATCATATGAAAATTATCTTCTTATGGGGATGCCGTGGAACGTCCATATTTTATATCATTTTCTTTATTATTTTTTTGTTCATTTTTTTCGTATTTTTTTATTTTATTTTCATTTTATATTTATAATTATATTTATTTTATTTTTTATTGTTTGTCTTTTTTCCATTTTTTTTATCATATTATACTAGAAATTCGACCAACAACTCACAGATCAATTTGTGCGACTAATATCTAGGGCTGCACTTCCGCAAAGAACATAAAAAACACTGATCTCGACTTTATTTCACAAGTGTACACTGTGAGTATCAAAATTTGTTTGTTAATTATTCTAAGAAAAAATTCTTGAGCCATCAGATTGATCGTTTATTAATTTCCTAGGTTAGAAGTCAAAGTTTTCTGATTTTTTTTGCAAGAAATTGAACATAACGCCTGGAAGTTGCTTCTCAAAAAATTAATACCAGCTTATGAAAATTATTATTACTTTATTATACTTATGCCATTATGCGCCTCATGAATTTTTCAATTAAGCCATCATATAACTGCCATGACTCCTATCATGGAAGTAATAAATTAGTATTTTGTCTTTTAACAATACTAAGAACTTTTCTTTTTTTTTTATAGTTTCTTCCACATTATTCAAATAATAGAATTTGAGATGATTGGGTAATATCTGATAATTTAATGTACTCTTATAAAAATAAAATATCATCATACAGTAATAATAATACACTTTTTTTTAATTTGCAAGACTCTTTATTATGAAATATAAATTGGAATTTAAATACAAATCACCACAAATTGTTTACACAGAATTACCTACTACAGTATATCAATAACCGAAAGTGCAAAGTTTTATTCAGCTCGTCCGCCTCATCGATACTGTGAGTTTAGAAAATATCTTATCTCATATGATATTTTTTTTATGATGAGAAATTTTTCTTAAATTTTGTTTAAAGATTAAATAAAGAGAGAAACTGCTCATGCACTCTATAAGAATAATTTAATAAAAGCATAAATTTTTAATAAATTTCAGAGACTTTATTTGGTAATTATTGGGTTTGAAGCTATCAGTCCTAATTTCTCTAATATTAACAAGTGTGTGTAGCGTAGCAGTCCGGTAATATTTTAAATAATATTTCTTTATAAAAAAGCATTTCATTCATTTATTTATTAAAGTTTGTTAAGAATTAAACATTTTAAATATTGATGAAAGAAATTAATTATTAATTTTTCACAAACAAATGAATTGACAAATAAACAAAATTTTAATGAATAATATAATTTAATTTTTAATAAAATTTATTTTATTGTATGCAGTTTATTTCCTAATAATTTGATATACTTCATAATCTTCTGCTAAGAATGTATCTGTGGTATCTCTTAATCTTTTTTCATAATAAATATTTTTACAGTGAAATTCATCATAGTTTGAGGACTCTTTGGAAGCCCGTATAATAAAATCATGGCCAAAATATGGCCCTTGCTATTAAATACTGCAAAATGTATACTTTTTACTTAACTAATAATTACAGGTTATTCTTATTTTTAAAAGTAAATAAAAACTATCTTTAGTTTCACCCCAAGTTTCGGAAGATTCCCATTTTAAAGGATTATATCCACCAATAATCTCTTGCGTCCCTTTTAATAAAGGTGACAGTATTTAATTTATTATTACATAAAGTATGAAATTTTTTAGGTGTAAATCCATCTCGACTTCCTCTTAGTAACAATTCAAGTTTATATGGTAAATAAAATTCTCTGAAATGAGAAACTCTATGATAAACATCCACTTTATCGATCCATCTTGAAATAATTGAAACAATATTTATTAAATTAATAATGATTTTCATCACTATAAATATTTCTAGGAAGTGATATGTTGTCATTTGGTTCGCTATCTGAGAATTTAATCATTCTTCATAAAATTGATATTTTAATCTAATAAATGGTAAACAATGTTGTAAAGTATTTTCTTGTGCGATACCCCAAACATCATTTGTAAATTATTTCTTTTAATAAGTTGAACTAAAGATTTTTTAGGAATTGATGTGAAATCGAGTTAAATATTTTATCCAGAAATTTTGCCATCAAATTCGTACAGAATTGTTGAATTACTGTTAGAGAAGTAAATTGAAAGCTTGTTCTGTGAACAAGTTCAAAATGTTGTTCCATCCATTGAGATTCATTTTAAATTAAATAATTTTGTAAATAATCGATTAGTTCTTAGTAGGAACTTAAGAACATCTGAAGCGTCTAGTTTATCCAATGAAAGGATACCGCCATAAATATACCTTTATTATAAACAATTATTTTTAAAAACTTAAAACAGTTTAAGGTTATGGTAAATTCATTAAGATGTTATATAATTTTTTTTACTTTAAAATAATTTAAAAGATATCAGGCGATATATTCGATAATTTAAAATGAGCTAAAACATTATCGCTATTCTTTTTTATTTGAACGTAAATATGGATAACGACAACACAAAATATTCATGTGCACGAAAAAATTTCACATTAGTATCTTCTCCAAATTCAATTTTTGATATCATAATATATTCATTGTCTTTCAATAATTTTGACTTAATTTTGAAAGAAATTGTGTTGATATGTTTTAATATTTTTTTTTTTTAAAAAAAAAGTTTTAACGGGAAGGAAAATGTATTAAACTCTTTTTAATCGGGTTGTAAGTTGTAACCGGTTTACAAAGTAATATGATTTTATTTATGATTAACGGCAAAAAAATTGTTTGAAAAAAATAAACGTTAGAAAAGTTTAAAACTTGTAATTTGAATACTATTTTCTTTGTAAATTTATTATTATTTCAAAGTTTGTACTAAAATATCCGGATCTGCGGAAAAAAAAACGATCACGTGAATTTCTCTGTCTGCCACGTGATCGTCACCCAATGAAATCGCAGATTTTAGTTTTTCGCTCCAGACTAGTATTTATTTAAAAGAAAATTTGTAAAAAAAAAAAATTTCGATTATTTTTAAAAAGAGTATTTTGCTAAATCATATGAACTCAGCTAGGTGATTAATTACCATCATATGAGTATTATTATCTGTACTAAATAAAAATTATATGTTGTATCATGTTATGCTTTGAATTTTATGACCTGAGGATTTTTACCATTATGGAAAATCATATGAATATAATTAGTCGAAGATTTAGTGTTAGTGTTGTCAAAACCCTTACGTATAGTTATTATCATCTACCCTACGTTAGAGACTGGCATTATTGAACAGAGTTTAATTATGATTGCGAACTTTATAATTGATAAGATATAAAAAATATTTAAAAATATAAAAAAAAATTCCCTTTTTTTATTTCTTTATTTTTTTTTGAAAAAAATTTGCAAAATAACTAGCTATTATAAGTTCCAATTTCTCTGTGTCGGCTATCAGGTCACCATAAATCAATTAAATCTTGATCTTGATCATAATTACTGTATAATTTAAAAAATAAAAAAAATATTTAAGAAATTTATTTGAAAAATTTATAAAATTTATTTAAAAAACTTTTTAAGAATCTATTTAAAATATTTTAAAGGAGAAATATTTTTAAAAAGAAATATTTAAAAAATAAAAAAATTAAAAAATAACTATGATAAATAATACCCTGATTATACATCATAAATCAATTAAATTTTGATCAAGATTATAATTACCATTTGAACTAGAGTTATAAGGTCCTAATAAATCCATTGTTCCATGGACGCATTATAACCGTTTTGGTTGTTGATAAAAGGTTCTACTATGAGCCTCAATAAAAAATTCTTGTTCGAATAATTTTCTATAATGTCTTTTAATTGGAATTACTGTTTCCATCACAGATTTTGTTACATCGCGAAGTTTCTTTTGTAATAATATTTACAATGCATCCACTAGTTTACTTCAATTTCGGTCTTAAATCCAAATTGAATCATTAATCTTCGTGCGTAATCCAAAAATCCATATAATCTTTGATCGAAATTTTATAAATTTAAATTAGAACTTTTTGAGATTCATGATTTTTCTTCCATAAAATCTGGGCCGTTTTAGGAAAATCCACGGCATTAGAATATATTTGTGCAATACGTCTATATTATCGTTACATTTGTTGCATTTCAACCATCTTGATTTTCGAGCCCGAATATTCATAGGCTCATAAGCATTTTTAAAATTAATTTTTGATAGGTTATTAATAAACCCAATTTTTGTAGTTTGTTCAAAAAAAGGGTAAATTGGACAAATAATTTGTTGGTATTCTTTAAATCTCCCTTTCTAGATAATTAAAAGAAAGATTTTTTTATAGAATTACAATTTACAAATACCCTGATCTCAGGTTCCTTTTATATTTGAACAAAAAATATTTCATGATCCCATAAACAGGTAAAACGATCAACGAAACACTTGTTTGTGATACGCAGATGATGTGGCTGAAAAATAAACAAAATTTATTTTTTTTTACAGAAATTTCTTACATTTATAATTAAAATTTTTTTTTCGTTAAAATAAATTACAGCCCCCAAAAATTTTTTTTCAGCCCATTGGATTTGATGTAGCATTGTGTAATAGAATATACAGTATGTTTTTTTAAAAAAAAGAATAACGTTGGCTATGACCGGTTATGATTTTTTTAAGTAACCGCGTTGTACCATCATATCCTAATTCCTGAAATGCATTGCGTCGGGAAGCCACATCAGGGGCACAACTAAGCAACCGTTTTTTTATTTATGTCTTTTTAAAAATATAAAACTTATTATAATTTTTTTAATTAAAATTTATTAAATCTACGCTTGAAAGAAACATTGCAATTTTGTAACTGTAGCTTTATTTATTGTTAAATGTGGCAAAATTTCCCGGTATCAGAACAATTGTTACCGCATTTCACAACATAAAAATTTGTAAAATTAATCATACATGGCTGTACATGAATTAGTCAAATATCTGATAATGACACAAAAAAAAGGGTTATTTTATCCCTATCTTATTCCTTTTACAGAACTGAATTACTTAAAATATTCCATTCTACTTGTTAATATCATAATATTTTTTTCGTTCTTTTTTTTTAAAACCGGATCTTTTTTTATATTAAAGTTTTTTTTAAAAACCGAGATTTTAATAATCTTTCATTCCAATTTTTTTTAAAATTGAATTTTTAATATTTTTCATCCCGATTTTTTTTCTGTCTTTTAGGCTTAGAACTAGATCTGATCGGATTGATGTTGCGGCCCTACGATAAGCGTGATTTATTTTTAATAATTTTTTACTAATTTTTTTTTCTATTTTTTTCTTTATCAAATAAGCTATTTTTTTTGTTGAATATATTGTATGATTTTAGCTAGGATAAGCATATTATTTTTACTTAAAAATAAATAAACGTGTTAATATTATATAAGATCTAATTTATCTAAATATAAACAAAAATTTCATTCTTATACTCATTTAATCCTGTTGCAACGCAACAGGCTACAGCTAATTACAACTAATTTAATTTATTATCAGTTTCTTTAAGTTTCAAACATAATTTCATATAAAGTATAATTCTAATTATTATAAAATACTTTAACAGTAAAAATTTTCAGACGAATGTAAAAAAGAAGATAGAATTAATAAATCTTATTCGAATATGAAATCAGAATAATCAACCGTATACTTAATTTTCATAATATTCCAATCCGCCTCATACCGTATTCTTCGTATTCAAGCGATTTTTTTTTTCGCAAGTACGATTCTGCGCCAAACATTAAAGAATTCTGCACGTGCCATCACGGGAATTTATTCGTGGCGGATTTTCTCGGCGAAGATCAAAATGCCGTTAAAATAGTAAAATGTCCGTTTCATTTTGGAACATCTATAAAGGCGGGAAAATCGATTAATATCGTGATGACATGTTTCAAGAAGCTAAACGAACAATAAATAAATCTACCTTATTATTACTTTGCGGAATTTACAAGCTCGTTTGTTGTAAGTATCGATGATGCAAATAATAGTAGGATTGAAATTTTATTAGAACTTTTATCTTGATTCTTGCTTATATTCGTATAAGGCGGATAAAATGATTGAATAACCGGGGCGACACCTTTTTATATAATTTACAGCGAGAGTAGTAATAAGATTCTTAATTTGTAATTTATAGTAATTTAGATCTCCTTTGTTTTTATAGGGCTAATCAATTATTAAATATTATTATAAATGTCATACACGAGCAACATAATATGTAAATTTTAAGGTGGAATTGTGAATACACTAGTATAAATTTACTATAGTAAAGTCTAAACTTATAAATTAAGAAATTAAAGGCGCTAACGCTAAACAAAAGAAAAAGATAGATGAAATTTCATCTGGATTTTCAGTTTAAACCGGATATTTGTCATTTCCAGATAACTTTGATATCTGAAAAGAATCCGGATAATTTGGGTATGGATCAAAACATTAAATAGCAGAATAAGAAAAAAAACGCTGAAATTTAATAATCTAAGTATGTATTTAAAATGCTTTATAAAAATTATAAGACTAAGTTTAATATACAAGCATATTAATAAACGACAATTGCCTATTAATCAATCAAACAAAAATTAATTTAGTTATCAGCAAATCCTAACAAATCTAACAAATCAAACTAAATATAATTAATATAATTATAAAAATTCGAAACCGATAATAAAATTTCCTAAAGAAAATTTAAAGAAATGAGTTGGCTGATTGAATTAATTTGATTTAATGAAGTATTAGATGCAATATTATGCCCACAATGAGTAATTGGAAGTTATCTATGTAGTAAAGAGATTAAAAATTATACACATGTGTAATAATTTTTTCTTCGGGATATTTTTCAGAATATTACGTAAATGACACGTGCTAAATACTTGTTACTACTAGGAAGTCCTAGTGAATATAAAGTGATAAACAGATAAAATGTCTCATTAAGAATCATTGTGTTCAAAAAAGGAGTATATCTTATTCTCCGTAATAATGTAAATGTGCATGTTTTCTTAATTAAACATTATACTTCTGTTAGTCTAATTTTATCTCATGGTTGACTTTTTAAGAATGGATTTTTTGTTTCCCTGCGGAGTAAATGATTAATCTTTAAATTTTATAAATTAATTATGCAATAAATTAACTTATTGTGTTATATTATCGATATATTATAGTTTACTCATCAAAATCGAACTTTGATTTTTTTTTAGTCTGAATTTCGACTCATTAAACATAATAAATAAAGTAAAAATTAAGCACAATTAAATAAAAATTATTAATTTAGTTAAGAAAGAATAAAAAGACAATAATATTATATTTAGCTCAAAAAAAGTTGATCATTAACATATGATAGTTTTTTTTCCTATCACCGGATTTTATTGATGACTTAGTCAATCTTCATCACCAATACGGTTCCAATTGAGAGATTTTGAAATTTTATTTTATGTGGTTGATAAATTAAATTTTATGAGGTTTTGATTAATAAAAACTCTGTTTTCCAAAAGCATCATTTTTAGAAATATATTTCATTAATTTCGTAGAAATAATTTTAAAACTTTTTTTTTTTTGTACAATCTTTAATATTCCGTATTTTTACATCATGTTTTTACAAGAAATAAATAAATTATAAATGGTTGGTGATGATCTCACAAGTTAAATGAAAATATATTTAATTTGTTTATGATCAGATGACAATGTAACACATGACAGGTAGATCAGTTGACAATACTAAAATTTTGTTGGTCGCACCAGTTTAGCCGTATTGAAACTCTAATTTTTTGCAATGCAATTTTTTCTACATAAAAAAACACAGTTTTTTTTATAAATATGTCTAATATTCGAGAAGATTTAATTTATGCAGCTCTTACAAGGGCACATTTATCAATTGATTATAATATTCACAATAACTTCCACAAACAATATGAATTTTGTGAACAAGTAATTCTTGCTAATAATTCTCTAACAGAAGAAGAAAAAACTGAAGCAATAAGAAGAAATAATAAAGATTATGACGCAGATAAAATTTTTTATAATGAAGGAACAAGAAGAATTTGTGAAAATTGTAACCAAAAATGTTTAGCTACATTATATTGTGAATATTGTGTTCAAAATTATTTAAAAGCAAATTTTCCAAATTGGACATCTGGAAATAATGATATCGATAATTTAATAAAAAATTGTCAATCAGAAACACTTATACCAAGTGTTATTATTGAATGGATCCCCTACAGTAATTTACAAAATATTAAATATCTAACAAAAGGTGGATTCTCAGAGATTTATACAGCATATTGGATTGATAGACAATATAGAGAATGGAATTCTAAAAAACAACAATTAATAAGAGATGGAACTCATTACGTAATACTTAAGGAATTAAAAAATGTTGAAGATGCAAGTCAAAGTTGGTTTGAAGAGGTTTGTAAGTTAAAAATATTTAAAGAACTTAAATTTAAAATTTAATTACTAATAATAAAATTTATTAATTTTAAAGACTAAATCACATTTAACTATAAGCAACAAACATTCAGAGATTGTTCAATGTTTTGGTTTAACAAAAAATCCATCAAATGGAAATTATTTACTTATAATGAGAAAAATGGATGGAAATTTAAGAGAATATTTACAACAAAATCATAATCAACTTACATGGAATGAAAGGATTAACATTACTTATTTTATAATTGAGGGACTTTATTATGTTCATAAAGAGAATTTAATTCATAGAGATTTGCATTCTGGAAATGTATTATATTTACAGCTTAGTGATCGTTGGAAAATTGGTGATCTTGGATTTTGTGGTCCTGCAGACAAATCATCAACAAGCATATATGGAAATCTTCCTTACATAGCTCCTGAAGTTATTAATGGAAAAGGTTATACCTTTAAATCTGATATTTATAGTATTGCAATGCTTATGTGGGAAATTTCATTTGGACAACCACCATTTATGAATTATGAACATGATTATATTCTTGCAATTGATATCATTGATGGTATAAGACCAAAAATTGTATCAGAAATACCTTTAAAATATAAAAGTTTAATGGAACAATGTTGGGATGCTAATCCATTAAAAAGACCTGATACATATGCACTTTGGAAAAAAATAAGAGAAATTAAAACATATTATCAAAATAATCCAAATGAATTACCTCAATTAATAGCGAAAGTAGATAAAGAAAAAATTAACTTAAATAGTAAATCATTTACAAGTAAAATACATAAATTTGAAAACTTACCTGAACCAAAAAATGCAACAGAAGGTATAATAATTGTTTTATATTTATTATTAATTTAATCTTTTTTTAATATTCAATTACTATTAATAATATCTTCTTCTTATAAATAATAATAGAAGAACAAAAAGGTAATATAAAGATATTAATGTTTTAGTATAAGTCCTGTAATAAATAAATTGATTGAGATAATCTTTTTTTTTAAATAGCATTTTATATCACTAGATCATATGATTTTAGTATTTCTAGTAATTGTAAGTATTTATTAAAATTATATTTGAATTTTATATGATAAAATATTAAATGATTCGTTTTATTATAGCTAGTAATCTTGGTAAATCAAGTAATCAATATACACCAATTAGTTCTAAAGGTAATTTACTCATATCAGTATTTTATAATAAATAAATACTAATTTACTGTATATCTTAATTTTAGATAATGATAGTGAAGAATCACCCAGATTATCCAAAAAATTGAAGATAGATAATGGTAAAGCTTTAAAAATTCATTTATATATCGATTCTAATTTTCCTATAACATTGTTGAAGATAAGGATGAATATGTCGCTAAATTTGATTTATTGATAATAGTAGATATTCAAAATGACTATGAGAGAGAATTCACGCAACAACGATCAAATATTGGTACTAATGGTAGGTAAAATAAAATTATTTATTAATAATGATCAGCATTATTATTCTAATTTATTCTATTTTTACAGATGAAGTACAGAATAATTCAAGTCTTCATTCAGAACAAGATAAATCAGAAATTCTCGATGGTTTGTTTACTTTGTTTAATATATTAAAATAACAAAATTAACCTTCATTTACTAATCTATTTATTTTATAGATGAATTTTAAATTAATTTACGATTTAAATGCCAAATTATTATTTATCTTATGTTGAATTATTTAAACACTAAGATTAGAGTAATAGGAAGATTCTTAGTTTGTAATTTAAATAATTCAGTTCTCTTTTATTTTTTTATAAGGATTATTCAATCATTAAATAAAGAAAACTATTTATTATAAATTTATAACATTATAAAACATCATGCACGAATGTTATAATTTTGTAAAATTTATTTTAAGTGAATAATAAGAAAAATTATTTTAATTGACAGATTATAAATTCTTTATTCGATAATTTATGTTAAATTATAGAATTTTTTGATAAATACTTTAAAATTTGATGAAAATGATTAAAAGTATTTATTCCATTGATTTATGATATATTTACAACTCTGTATCACATAAAGCTTGCAATGAAAAATCAGGCAAAATTTGAATGCTATCTACAATAAAATTACATGATTGATTGTCCTTCGTAATCTAGTAACTATCGACGTTATAGAAGACAAATTTTACAATTGATGGCATAATCCAAGCGGTCCTGACAAACATAGAGTTTAAAATTTCGGACAAAGTTAGCTTTTCTCAATCCCGAAATGTAATTTTACGTCTTAATCCTCACCCCTCAACATGAACGAAGATACCACGATGTACTGTAATTACTCCAGGCTCTTTGAAGTATCAAAGAGCCAAGAATATATCACCTCCCCCATACTTTAACGTCTTTACTTTAACCAGCAATTCCAAAAATTCCATATTACATGATTTATTACGTTGACGCCCAAATAAACATTTATTTCTCTTATAAATATCCTTTTTAAATTTTAAATTTAACAATAAATCTAAATTCGTATATGTCATTTTCACCTTCCAGCATTCCCATTTAGGCCGCACCAATTCAATTTTTCGTTTAACATAACCCCCCGTTTTTGGATTTTCTATGTAAAAAAAATACATGTAATTTAGGCCGGAATTAGACAAATCTTTAAGTATTGTTTAGGCAAACCAAAACTGGATCAACCAGTATACGTACGTGGCGTGATGGATGCGTTTGCAACCGCTAATCTCGCGCCAAATAAACGTAGAGATGAGAACTCATGCAGTGTATTCCATTTCCCAAATTTAAACGAACTTTACGCCGTGCGCAATGCCGTTTGCACACTTCATCCCAATGCATTATTCGACCCTAATGCACAACCTCAACAAGAACCAATCGGCACTGCATGAATACTTAATAATGTGGCAGTTCGCAAAAGCGATTTTGCGGAGGATGATAGGTTTTTTACTAATAAATGATTAACTTTAATGAGTAATTTTCTCAAGTTCATTCACTTTTTCTTAGAGTTTTTTTATTTTCATACTGTAAAAAATGTATACAAAGTTGAAATGAATCAAAAAAAAATTCGAATAAATTCATGGTTAACGGTTTTACTATTCCGATGCAATTACAGCACATACTCACACGAAAAAATGCATACACATGTAAAAAATCTTTTTTCCCCAACGAAATTACATGTGCCTCTGTTCCAATTTGGAATGCCAAGAAAAAATTCCATACATTTTTTTCGGGAGGGCAGATTTAGTGAAACGCCATTATTTCCTTACTTTAATCACATAAAATACTTTACTAAAATAGTTAAATTGTTCTTTCGAAGAAATATAACTCCAAGAAAGCATTAATGTCTATGTTTGCCCATAATGACAAAATGATTTGGTGATTTGGGCACGGCAATTATTCCATTATATCTAATACGAAACACTTCTAGGATTTATTTCAGTAGACTAACTATTTTTGTTCACTCCAGGGACCGAACTCCACATGTTTCCTAGTAAATCACTTCAGAAAAGGATCTCAAGTGTTCTTAACTACTAATTTCGTAGATAACTGTTCCTTTTTATCATACATCTTCGACCGATAAATTATGTTGTTTTTGTGTTGTTGAAAAGCGATAATTTTCTGTTTCATATCCCATTCGAATTGAATTCTTTCAGTTCCTTTTTTTTTAATTTTCTTTTTTTTTCTTGAATCGATCTTTTACTTTCAGTTCTTTCTTTTTTTTAAGTTTCCTCTTTTCTCTTTCGAACCTTTTTCCTTTTTCTTTTCCTTTTTTTTTCCTTTTTGTTTTCCTTTTTTTTTTAAAAAAAAATTTTCATTTTTTTTCCTCTTTTTCGTTTTTTTTTCCAACCTGAGAATTTTATTGTTTTTTTTCCCCAAACTGAAAAATTTTTTTTTTATTGGTCATTTAAGACTATTTTTTTTTATATTATTATTTTTTTCGCTTTTTTTAGACCATATTATTAATTTATTTTAAAATTTTTTTTTCAGTCTTTTTGGACCAGATTATTCTTTTTTTTCAGAATTTTTTTCGGTACTTATTTTTTTTACGGATTCCTTTTATTCTTTCCTTATCCTTTTTCTTTTCCCCCAAATTTTATTTTTCGCTTTTTTTTCAATCTTCTTCATTGTTATTTTTTTTTTCCCAAACCACATTCTTAAACCATTTAGATTTAGATCAGTGATCGGATTGACGCTGTGGTAGGCTCAATGTAAATAGACTGACATAATTTATTTATTTATTTTTTGTAACAATAGATCGGTTTAGTAAATTCTATGGGAAAATGTTTTTCATGACAATAGATTGTTATAATTGGGGAAATTTTTTTTCATAGCAATAGATTGTTATAATTGATTTTTGGGGGATTGTGAAATATTTTTTTGGGAGGATTGCTAACTGTCGCCTGGGCGATCACCGCCTGGGTTTTTTTTCAAATATGTCACATGATGTACAAATTTATTTGGCTGATTTTTTAACTTAGCTATTTTGATCGGTTAAAACTTAAATTTTATTGCGAAGATATTTATAAAAAAAATTTTTTTTCATATTTATTCAAAATAATCTTATTTGATAAAATTTTATTTGCAAATATTAAAATTTTTTAAGCCACACATTTACGATTTTAAAGAAAAAAATCACTGTATTTAAACAATAGCAATAAATAAAAAGATAAATAAATTACAATGACCAAGGAGAAAGATGCTAATAAAAAAACGAAATAACAATGGAGTAATGGAAAGTAATAGAAGATGAAAGAGAAAAAAAGAGTAATGAGAAGTGATAGGAAGCAAAAAGGAGAAATAGGACATGATGAGAGATGAAAAGTAGTGATGGGAAACGAAAAGGAGTGATGGGAGACGAAGAGGAGTGATGGGAGACTAAAAGAAGTGATGGGAGACGAAGAGGAGTGATGGGAGACGAAAAGGAGTGATGGGAGACGAAAAGGAGCGATGGGAGACGAAGAGGAGTGATGGGAGACGAAAAGGAGTGATGGGAGACGAAAAGGAGCGATGGGAGACGTAAAGAATTGATGAGAAGATGAAGAGGAGTGATGGGAGACGTGTGTTATTATTACTCTCTTTATTACTCTCTTACTTGATGGGCAAGTATCATTCCCGCCGCAACGCGACGGGTTACATCTAGTTATTTCTAATTTTATAAGATTTTGAAATCAATTAGTTATGAACAATAGCGATGTTTTTACTATTTCGCTAATATAACATGCAGTTACGTAATCAATGCGAATTTGACTAATTCATGACGATCACTTAATAATTAAGTAACAAAACAAAAGATAAAAATAATTAATGACAACATCAGGTTTCAAAAAAAAAATACAATGATGCAAGATAATTACTAATCGAAGTGATTATAAACAAAATTTAATAATTGGCATCGAAAAAATATCTCCTGCATAATTTTTTTTTAGTTTCAAAAAGATAATTATGTATTAGACGTTTCGCAACTTTTTTATTAATAATAATATAAAAATATGTTGCGTATAAATTCAATAGTACTTTACAGGAATGTTTTGTCAAATACCAGCTTAGGGTTAATATTGTACAAATGAAATAGTAAAATATATAAAATATGGATATAAATAACATGATGTAGAAAGGTATTGTATGACTATTTTGATAATGCAGGCGGCAATACTTAATTCTTAATTATTGATCAGCACCCTCATGTGACATTGTGACGTTAGCTAATTTTCTATGATAAATTTTTTTCATTGATTCTTGAAACACTTGAAACATCGTTGTTCGTAGCTGACTCAACAGCTCGTAGTAATTATTTAACAACCATTTATAAGAATATATATACACATTGATCCCTGAAACCTTGAATAATTATTACGAGCTGTGAGTCAGTGATGTTTCAACAATCATTTATGAAATTTATGAAAAAATATATGTACATTGATCCTGTCCGTAGCTGACTCACAGCTCGTAGTAATTACTAAACAACCATTTAGTATGAAAATGTATATATACATGTAAAATGTCAAGCTATTCGCTATTTCAAAACTCGATTTTTGCGATTGCAGTTATACAGAAATTATGCTAGGTTGTATCATTTTAGGCGAAAAGAATGCATTTCCTGTTGATTTCGATGCAGGAAAGACCATAGGACAACTCAAACAAATCATCAAGAGTCAAGCAGGATTGGATAGTCTCCCACACAAACTAAAATTATGGAAAGTTAGTATTATCGAAAGTAAAAAATACGAGATAAATGAGGGAGTCGACATCAAAGAAAAATTCGGAGGTGAGAAATTGGACAACGATCTCAATACTATTGGAGATCATTTCAAAGAACAACCCCCTAGTAGACACATCCACATAATCGTGGAACAGCCACCGCCCGCTACCCTTCCACAAGGTACAGTATCCGCAGTTAAATTACTTGAGTGTTATTTTTAGTTATGTATCCTAACCCGCCACTATTCACACATATAGATGTGGTTGATTGGAGTAATGTTAATTCAATTTACAACTGGATAAAAACTTTGAAGCGTTCCAGTGAAATCGCGGCACCCAAAGTATATTTTAGTTTTCAACCTGTTGTTGCCTCCTCTGTTACTGATTACTAATTTATGTATATTATCAGTTAGTGGATTCGTATGGTGCCAAGTTTCCTTTACAGGGTAGAGACGAAACAATGAAAATATTATTTAATGGTAATGGATCACGGGATGGGATGTGTCAAAGATTTGAAAACCGTAAGAAGATAGATCGAAACATCCACCCTATTCCTCTATTGGCAAATGGGCCAGGTACTGGAAAGAGCCGATTCCTCCAAGAAATTCCAACTTTATTACGCGAGAATGCTGAAAATTATATGAATGATGATAAACTCTTGAATAGAATCAAAGATAGGATGTATGCCATAAATGTTACCTTCGGAAATAGTACTCCTGCAAAATTGGTAGATGCATCTCTTGGTGAAACATCGGTCGCACTGAGAATTCTTTTTGGACATTTTATTGCCGGTGGAACTATTGACTATGAAAAATTTGTGAGGATGTGTGGTGACACCATCTACAATCAACAAATTACAATTAGTGGTGCATTTGAGATTGTTCTCAAGGATATTGGCACAGATATTGACATAATTATCTTTGGAATTGATGAGTTAAACATTTTGCACAGTAAGAGAGGTTATAACAATCCAGTTCGTGAAATTGTGCATGCTGTTGGTGGATTAAATTGCTCTGGTTCTGGAAGTCCATTCTATGTACCGATCTTGGCTGGAACAATTCAAGGTCCTCTTGAAGAAATGTTCAGAGAATCAACATACCGTTTTCTACCTTTACCACTTCGCCTTCTTCGGGAACGGGAGGTTCGGAAAATTAGCGAATTTATTGCTTGTTATGAACATAATCATGCTCTAAAAGATTACATCAAGAGTGATACTTTTCATCGTTGTATTAGTGACTTTGGTGGGCAAATTCGGGCTCTAGAAATTTTCTATATAGATTTGTTGAAGAAACTTAAACGTGGAACAAATAATGTGGATTACATACATTGTGTGTCACATGTAAAGGAAGAACTTATGGATCGATACAAATTTAAGAAGTTCGCTAACATTATAACTCCAGCAATTGCACATGCCATCCTTAATATCCCTGTGTCTAAGGATGATGAAGCTGATAAAGGTGGAAAAATATCTTACATTGACCTCTCATCAGAAGGTATTCTAAATTTGGAAAAAGTAGCTAATAACACTTCCTTTTATGTCCGCATGCCTTATATATGGATGGTCATTTTAACATCATATAACAAATCATGTAAATTTTGGGAAGCTATGATTCGGCAAGATTCTCATATTTTTTGGGAAAGCTTTGAATTTTTCAATATGAAATTTTGGACTTTACGGCTTGCACTTCTTTCAATCTTGAATAAGAACAAAAACGTGACAATGAAAGATCTCTTCAGAGGCGCGTATAATCTTAATGAATTTGAGTTTTTAGAGCATCAAGAGTGTGAATTTAAGCTCCCTGACGAAAGTTCCATAAAATATCGGGAACTTAAACATCGGTATCCTCATATATCACAGGATGAACATCTGTCACCTTGTACCGTATATAAGAATTGTAAAGGAACTCCAATTGATCTCTTTTTTTTCATTAATAATTACCTTTTTGCGATCCAAGTAAAATCTTCAGACGATAAAACTAATCAGCCCCAGACTTTAAGCAAGAAAATGATAAAAGCCATGTATGATAAAACTGAAAAGGCATTTAAAAAATTAAAGGAAAAATTTCCTGAACTTAAGGACTGGATGCTTTTCATATGTACAAACGGACCTAAGGCTGAAGATGCTTTAGACTTATTATATCCAAATTGTCTTGTAATATATAAAGCAAATTTCAAGGATTTTTATGGATATACGTATTCTAGTCGTGCTGAATTTTCTGAAGGTACGAGTTTGTGATTTAAGATATCTTAATGTTACATTATATAACCTTTTATTATTGTTTCATATAGCCAATGATAAATTGGACGCTAATACTGCTTCGGAATATGAACTAAGAACCGTTGAAAAGGTAAAAGAAAAAACTGCGCATGAAATATGTAAAAAAAGGCTATTTAATGATGAAGTTGATCTATATAGCAAAGTCAGTATGAATAAACAAGCAAAGAAAAGGATTAAGGTCGTAAAAAAAAATTAATTAGTGGGAAGTTAATTTCTGCTTCAATCAACATACTTGCATTTTGTGATAGAACAATTTAATAGTTTTTAACTGTAATAATTTCATGTAACATATTTAAAATTTTTTAGCTGTAACGATTTCATGTAACATATTTTTTAAAATTGTAACAGTTTCATGTAATAATATATTTTTTAAAAGTCTGCAATGCATATGAAGCTTTGTTTTTCAGAATAGAGTATAAAATTTTATTACAAAGAAATAAATGATATAATGCGAGATCCTGCGTCATATTATTTCATTTATGGTAATTTCTACAGCTATCGCTATAAATACATCTAACTATTAAGATTCTCACACTTTCATTCATTCGGGAAAATAAACAGAAGTTAGTTTATCGAACATGTATTCGCATAGGTATAACCGTGAAGAATCTTCACAATCAAAATTACGTGTGCGTGAAAATAAATACAAAGCTCAGGACTAGCGCCCGAGTCTAAGATAAATAGGGAAGATTTTTTTTAGATAGATAATTTCGTTAGAAAATTTTTAATCATCCAAAATAATATTACTAACTTCAACTCCTAATTCTTGTGCTTTCTTTTTCCGGTATTCCTGGTAAGCCCAATTAGCAAATTCTCCTTCGTCTGGTTGAAAACCCGCAAACCTTAAATCTCTTAACAAGTGAAATTTTTTTTTGATAGAGAATTTCGTTAAGAATTTTTTTTAATAGGAGGGAGTTTCCTTGATAAAGAATTTCTTTTGGGAATTTTTTTTAATAGGTGAAAGTATTTTTGACGGAGAATTTTATTAGAGAATTTTTTTTTAATAGGGGATATAATTACGGCTAATTATTTTTTGAGCGATACTTCCTTTCTGATGCTTCTTCCGCACATACCCTGATGACTGATCATGAATTTATTTATCATAGCCTATTAGCCTATGCTCGAATTTTTCAGAATATAAATAAAACTTCCAAATAAACTTAAAGATTTTATTGTAACTGATCGTGTATTGTGCGATTTACAAAAATTGAAACAAAGTAATACAAGATAATATATGCTATACTATACAATATAAAAAACTCCCCTACCTCACGATTTACAATATAAAGAGGGAGTATGCATTATCTGAATTAATCACACCACCGAAAATTTGAGTTTATTTAATTTAAACAAGAGTTCACGTTTAAAGGGGAGTTAGGACTATAAAATGTAAAGTATATGAAATGTTGAAATGGAGCAAAGGGGAAATAAAAAGAATAAGGGGTAGTGCAAAGAAATGAAAAAGATGAAGTGGGAATGGAAATAACAAAGGATAGTGTAAAGAATTACGATGATCACATGCAATTTTAATAGTAATTTGGGGCCTTAATTTTGGTCCAATTCCGATAATAAGCCAGTTTTTATTATGATGAAAATATTTGAAGTGTTGTGAAACGTTATTTATATTTATTTTCAATTCTATAAAAACAACTTGTAATAAGATGTTTTATCTTCTTCTTAAGTATCAACTATTCTGCTGAAAGATGACTTAATTTAGTAATGAATTGTCCTAATATTATTTAATTGATCACGCATTCTCGCCCAAATAAGAATTGCGGCGGATACCTATAAATAGAAAATAATAAAAATAATAATATATATTAAATAACTTTAAGCAAAAAAAATATTTTTTAAATAATGTTACAATATACCATTTATGTATAAATTTAAAAAACAATTGTCATCATCATACGTATTTATATTTTAAGATTTTATTTGATTTTATCGTAGATGAACCTGTTTTTTAAATGGTAGATTCTAAAGAACTTAGATGCATAATAATTTTTTATATTGTCATTTACATGTGAAAAAAAAAAAATTATTTATAACAATAAACAATCGCTTTTTTCAGGTCAAGATGATTTTAGTATAAATATTTTGCTAAAAATACTTATCATATTATTCGACTGAATTAAAAGGTTTACAGATACAAATAAATATAATAATACAACTATACAAGTAGTCTTTTAGATATAAATAAATTACCGTGTCACAATTTTCCAACTTATTGTTTTGCTTTAATATAAAATAATAGAATATATTGATATTAGATTTTTTTTCAATTATTATTAATCGATATGTAATATTTTGCCCAATGATCTTTTGGTTAATCCTTTTCACACTGGATACGCCACTATACTATGAATATATTAGTGATAAAATATTCTAGATCAAAATGTTGTAGAATAGAACTTGTTTAATGAATATAACTTTGTGGGAATTGTTAATTATGATAAAGTAATTTAACGATAATTTTTTTATTTTTTTAAAAAAAAAAATCAAAAAAAAGTGTTCTAGACCTACTTTTTTTTAAAATTAGACCGAATTATTAGGCCGAACAATTATTAAAGAATCTTAT
This sequence comes from Rhizophagus irregularis, assembly GCF_026210795.1. Lineage (NCBI taxonomy): Eukaryota > Fungi > Glomeromycota > Glomeromycetes > Glomerales > Glomeraceae > Rhizophagus > Rhizophagus irregularis. The sequence continues at coordinate 417,879 of NC_089436.1, read as the reverse complement.
TAAAGTGCTAATCTTTTAGAGACTTTAAGACTAGCTTCTTTTCTTTCGAAAGAACGTGGTAAAAGGCTTAAATTTAAGACCGCAAATATTTCCCTTTTTTCAATAATGCCAGCCGACATTCTGTAATTCCGGCCCTAAAGAGACGCAAGTTCGAACTTCGAATGTGCTGATCTCGGGTGATATTATTTTTAAATTCGTTGATCCATATGATATTTATGTCGATCGCTAGTAATTTTTTTCCGATAGCCGTCTTAAATAATGCTCTTTATGTGAACTCATTTAACAATAGCATATTTTAATACATAATATTTATCAAATAGTTTATTATTCAAAATAATTTTTTTTTTCACGCCACTTTATATTCCCCACTTTCTGCAGATCCTTGGCAGTTAACTCATGGATCATGTATTAATGTATATTTTTAAATGAAAAAGGTGTTCAGATGTATCACTGTCATGATAAATGTTATAATAAACGAGTTGGGTGGTTTCCAACTTAATCTGTTCCATTTAATCTCCATTTTCAACATTTGAATATTAATAATTTTGATGAAGAATTAAACCTAAAGAAGAAAAAAAACAAAAGAAGGCTCCCATTAGATTATTGTCTTTATATGATAAACAAGAATATGTTCGATGTATATCATTCATTTCAGTCAATAATAATGACAAAAAGTACCTTCTTTAATTAATTATATGAAGTTAAAGCGAAATCATGCATCTGTCTCTAAAAGAAGTTACAAGAAATCCAAATTTGGCCTACAAGTTTTATAGATTAATTCTGTGTCGATCATACTTTGTGGTGTCAAACATGGTAACACAGTCCAATTGAATCTCATCGTAAAATCGTAAAATCTGCAAATCGTCGACCTATAAATTAATTAGCGTCACTTTGCATGGTAAAATGGTAAATGTGGCAACAAATGTGAAACAAATCCGGGATTTATAATCATAATTATAATTTAGGAATATCACAGCTATGCTAACCCAAAATACCAAAGTCTTTATAAATTAAAAAAATTTGTAAATGTATAATTTCTTTAGAAATTTTATTATAAACCTTAATAAATTCTAACACAAAAAATAAAATTTCCAAAAAAAAAAAAATATTTTTATTAATATTCCAAACATGATCGCGAATCTTTTGCTGAATAAAAAAGTATCGATTTTTGACTATACTTTGAGGCGTATGTTCTTTTTCCCGTTGTTTCCAAGCTATACTAGGTTATAATTAACAATAATCCATTTTCTGTATAGATAGATTAATAATCAAGTTATATCTCAACCACGATATCTCTCTCTATCCTATTACGTGAAGATTTAAAAGATGTCGTTTTAAGATCTCAATTTTTTCTGACTAATAAAACTTGGTTTTGATTTACCTATTAACTTTTTAGCTGTCGAGATTTCATTCGACACGTAATTAATTATCGAAATGTTTTTTCATTATTAGTGATTATCATGGAATGATTTGTAGAATTTGTAGAATGTTATAGAATGGTAAGACTTCTCTGAGATATTATCTCATTCATTTGCAGCTTTATGATATATCGCTTCTTATCCATGATGAGACGTATTCCGTTGCTTTGACCATCATTCTTAAGATATTTGTGGCCTGAAATCTTTAAAGTGACCTAATTCTTGGTGGAGAGTACGATATATATCTGCATCGCATATGTTACACCAATAAAAAAAAATTAGATAATATTAAATTTCGGGGTCAAAACATCTAAAATGGAAAATATCAAAAACTTTCACATATTTTCTATCCGCTTAATATGTTGATTTTTTACCAACAACTAGCCAGCTCTCCAAAATTTTCGGAAAGATTCGCGGTATATAACGCCGCCCTCATTATATTTCGGTCTATAATAAAAAATAAAATTATAAGTTTTCAATTGATACCATATCCTCCGGTGTAAGATTCATAACAAGATCCATAATCGATATGTCCTCCGCCGCCGTAAGATTCATAACAAGATCCATAACCGATATGTTCTCCGCCGTAAAGATTCATAACTGATTATTAGTTAAAACCAGAACAACTAAAATTAGTATACTGGAGAATCTAAAACAATGCGTAAGTGCATAATGAAATTTTAATATAATAATTATTTTAAATATTGTAAAAAATTTTTTTTTTCTTGGAAAAAAAAAAAAAAAATTTATTGAACTTTAACTAATTTAACTCAATAATTATTATTAATCGATAAACCATAATCGATAAACCATTAATTAATAAAAAAATAATGAAGGAATATTTTTTTTTTGCTTCTTATTTTTACTATTCTATATATTCAAACATCCATAATATAATTTATATTCATTATTTTAGAAATGCGTTCATAACTTTTTTCCTCACTTTTACTTTTACGTTTTTGACTTCGTTCTTTACTATTCCAATAATTTTTAACTTGTAATTCAGTTCTTCTTCCTTGCTTTCTATTTTCTGATAATTTCTTCGCTATTTCTGACCATTTCTTATAATATTTATTATTATAACATGGATTGGTTTGAAGATCATCGATTTTACATTTTTCTTCGTATGTTAACTCGGATTTATCAACTATAATATGAAATCGAATTTCGCGTAGAATTTAAATCACAAAGTAGTTAAATATTTCGAAATAAAATAAATTAAGTTATCGATTGTTAAAAAAGAAAAAGGAAAAAAAAAGGAAAAAGAATACAAACTAGATTCATCCAGATGATTAACATATCTAAAATAAAAACGTAATTAGAGGTAAGTACTAATTCTTAAAGTAAAAATGAATATTTTGACATTTTGTTTATAATTATTATAGAAAAGATACTCACTGTCCACGAACACTTTGATGAGTACGATTTAATTTAGCTGCAATTATCTTCCATTTATCTGTTCTATCCGAATATTGATTATATAGTTCAATAAGTTGTGCTTCCTTTAAATATTAAAGCAAATTAACACACTCTCGCTAATAAGCTTTCTTTTTTGTATTAAATTTCGTAATTAAAGTATGAAATATAGATCAAATTAAAAGAAATTTTTCACATACCTCAAAGGTATATAATCCTGGGGTTCTTTTCGATCCTAATTTTTTGTAAGTTGGCATTTTGTTATCGGAAATATTTGAAATATTTAATTATGAAAATATGAAAATATGAAAATATGAAAATAAAAAGTGAAATGTAATTGTAAGAGTTATATTTACGTGAAAAATATTTAAAAACAAATATATTATTTAATTGTTTTAAATAAAATGTATTTTGAAAAAGGTGGTTTAAAAAAAAAAAATGAAGTGTAATGTAAGTAGTTATGAAAGAAAGATATTAAGGAACGTTAAAAATTTCAAAAGCATTAATTATAAACCGTGATACAAAAATATGAAAAAAGAATTTTGGAATGTTATATAGTTTGTAATTATCAGTAAATACAAAAATACTATAATACCACATATATAATTTATTATTATGTTGCAGGGGCTGTATGCACTGTATTTTTGAATAGTAATTGATTTGTATCTACCAATTTTGATTTTTTAAATGAACTCTTATGGAATAGTAAAAGCCTAAACTAATCAATACATTTGGTTTACTTAAAGGTTAAAGAAAGGTGGTTTAGTATGTCATTTTTGACTCTTGCATGCAATATGTTAAAGCATATGCACAGATTTATTAATATACACATATATAGTTTAGTAATGCCAAATTGAACTTAGCTGACCGCCCAACAAAATCTTATTTAAGCTTGCCTAGAAATATAAGTGTTCGTGTTACATCTTACTTTCATAATGATCGTGCAACGTTTCTCAATCAAAGTTTTTTAGATTTGGCGTTTTCGGGCCGTTTTTTTTTTTTTGATTTCTTACTGGAAATGGCAATAAAAGAATTGAATAGGAAATATAATATGAATTATTTTAGATTGTACTAGAAGTCTTTAGAAAATTTTAACTAATCTTTTAAAGTCATCCTTTAAATTCGTAAAAATTCCCATTTACTCCATTTTTTTGGAAGTAAAAGATAAGAATACTTAAATGGAAGGTATAAAAATACATCATATAAATGACAATGATGTTTCTATTTTTTAATGTTCATTTAAAATCTGTTGTGTAACATAGCACCAGAAACTCCGGTATTCTTTATTTTTTTTTTGATTAAAACTCTAACATATTAAAAAAATCCGAAATACTAAATATGGTTTACAAAAGATTTCAAGATTTAAACATAAATCAGCCGATTAACTTTATAACGATTCTTTATTATTAGAGAAAAACAATAAATAAATAAATATTGATATCATTTTGAACATGTATAAATACTAAATAAAGAAATATTTAAAAATATTCTTTAAAAATCTATAGGTTAAAACGTTATTATTGAAAAATTCTTTAATATTCATTTAATTCTTTTTTTTTTTTTTACTTTTTTACTTTTTTTTTTGCTTTTTGTGTACTTTGTATTTATAAATACGGGTTTTCTAAAAATAAAAAAAAATAATATGATAATTTTTAATTTAGTATTTCTATATTAAATTTTGCACTACAACTCGTGATTTTTTATGAAATTCTAATCATGGAATAATATAACGTAATAGCTTAGAAATATATTCATGCAGTAATGATGTTATTTCTTAGAAAGGATTTTCATTTTGGTAATTATTAATGAAGTTAATTTTAGCCAGAATTACAGAATTAAAATTTTAATTTTCAAATTCCTAAAATAGATAATGACGAGAGAGAAAGGAATTAAAAACATAAGTATCATTATTTTGCTGATCTTTCCTTTCTTAATCTAATATTAAACAAAATTATAATTTAAATTAATTCTTGAATCGCAATTCGCAACCATACTCTATTATGGTCGCGGTTTGAGTGGTCATCGAAATATCGATGATATTCGTGGCATTAAATTCCTAGAAATACTATAACTACAAAACAGGGATAATGCAAAATCCATGAAAAACATATAGAAATATTTTGTGTAGAGTTGCTTATTAAATTAAACAGAGTTTCTCATTAAATTATCACTTTAAGTAATCATAATATTTTAAGGAAATTGGAATAATTTGCTAAAATTTTGTTTGTTAAAGTTCTTATAAGCATGATCTGAAGAAGTATGATATTTTAAGCTTCAATTGTAATGTCCATTATAAAGATTTTAACAATGGTTAAATTTGTTCCTTACTTCATCATATTTATAATGTTGATATTCTCTATATTTTCTAATATCTTATCAAATTTCTACTTTATATCAATAGTATGTATAACTATGGTGTGATGCTTTCAAGCAAAAGCTTTTAGTACAATTTTTTAATTGCCTTTACAAGTCCCTGGAAACCATTTTTTCTAATTATTTAATTATAAATGGAATGACAAAGTTCCAGATTTGAATGATGTCTGTTGTAGCAATTTATAACTTTTGCCTTTTTTTGTAGTATGTTTATTTTTCAACATAGTTGTCTATTATGGATTCCAAATACTTATTAAATTCATATTATTTTTTTTTATATATAGTAATTTATCTTTTTACTCTTATATTTTATAATTAAGTTTTTTATATCCATGTAATTGAACTGGTTATCCATTATAACTAGTACTGTATGTAATAGTTATCAGTTATTGTTATTAGGAAAATAGGAATACTAGGAAAATAGAAGTAGATGTTCAGAACTTTTGAGTTCACATTATTACCATTTCTTAAGATATTGTTACCTTTCTATTTTTTCATAAAATACCATTATTATCTATTAATGTTATTATTCTTTGCATCATTTCTCGCATCATTATTTCTTCCTGATTGGGTGACAGCTACATTAGGGTAATGGTAAAATTTTTATTTAATCTAATCATTGGCTATAATTTTGGTCTATTTTTATAATTATTAAGCTCATGGGTCTATGGCCCATATCTTTTACAACTAGCTCTATTACCGACCTTTTGTTATAAAAATTCAGTAAAACCTCTTAATTAAATACCAATGTGAAATATCTCTCATGTTACATTCGTTTAAAAACAATAGGCTATCAAGCTATCAAGCTATTCAAATAAATATATTGATTAAATTAATTGTATAATAACCAGAACTCGTCTAATAGGTTGTTATGAAAATGACGATCGTAAAATGAGGGAAGGTGTTCGGATAACATCGTTGTTAATAAGACTCCGCTGCTTAGAGAAAATTTGTTGTACATTAACTTGCTTATTTTTCGGCAAAGTATCGTATTTCAGAATAACCTCTTTCTATATATTAAAATAATATTAGATAATACACTATGTAGCACTAACATTAAGATTATTATAAATGTGATTTGAAATTCTCATTCTCTGTCACAGAGTCAACTCAACTCGTCCTTTCACTCTTCTGTCATTATACATTTTACAAAAATTCTGTGGTTACTAGCTATTATGACTATATAATAATAATTTTAACCAAAAATTTAATATATATTATTTTGAATTCTCAAATTTCTACAAGCTTAAAACTCTTTCAAATAATATTAAGTTTCATAAAATTATTGTATTTTGTTTTTTTTTTAAAAAAAAGAAATAAATAAATAAAATTGTTGTCATTTTTTCTTTGCAATAGCTCTTTTATTATTATTGCTTTGCATTCATTCTCTCAGTTCAATTACTTTCTACAAATAGACCTATAATTTATCATGCATGTAGTATTATGAAGTTTTATTATATTTTTGGTGTTCTTAGTGTTCTTTTTTGTATTTGAGTAGTTAATTAACTCCTAGAATAAAATTAATTGTATTTATGAATATATTTTCTGACCATTATTGCTTTAAAAAATAGGCCTTCTTTCAGTTCGCTTATGTAAGTGAAAGAAATTTCATTATATTTAAATCCAATTCTTTAATATAAGGAAAAAATCATGAATCGGCTGGTATTCTTGATAATTTATACAGTCCTGGACTCCTGCTGAGGTTAAAGAAAAAATGTCTTTAAATGTATGCTTTATATATATAAAAATATTATTGATGTACTCAGCATGAACTTAGTGTTTGTTTTACTGAGCTGTACAGATAACATCAAACCCTCTATCTAAGACATTGATTGATAACAAAGAACTTCATTAGAAAATTCATTGTATATTACAGATACTATATGACATTGTGACCTTGTTTATAAAGAGTTACATACTCAACAGTTCCCTAAATAGCCTATGGTAAGAACAATATCAAATTGGCTTACAAGGAACTATAACAATGCATTTTTTACATGGTTATTTTATTTATTTACCAGTACTTATTATATACCAACAATCTATCAACTATAAAGCTCCATACACACATACAAAGGTTGCCATGAAATGTGACTGAGAGGATTTGATCTTGATACAATAACAAAATTATCATAAGAGATTATACTCTATACTCTTTGAGATGGCATTTTATTTATTATAAGATTTTTCATGAATTTTTTAAAATGTAAAGTATGCAAAAATCAACATTTTTTTATATCTTAGAATGTAGAGATTTGCTCATTTCAATATTACTTTTCTAGTTGTGAAATAGGAAATTATTAAATATAAATTATTAAGATTTTTTGGTCATTTTTATGAAATATCAATCATAGATATCACATATAACATCAGGCTTTATCTAATATATTTTTTATTGATGTATATTAAAGAATATGGTAAGCTACTATAAGCTAGTAATCTAATATGATTGATTTCTAAAACTATGTTTTAATATATTTTTGGTATATAAAATAATTTTGATATTTTTTTTATTTATTTTAATTTAAAAAGTTTCTATCACTTCCTCCTGCAAGAATTTCTAATATATTAAATTAACTAATGAAAAACGTTTCGCAACGTTTTTTTAATTCAAAAATGCAAGAGAATATATTCAAGAAGAATATGATATTCAAGGAGATGATAAAATTTATTATTATTAATAAGTTTACTCAATATTATAATTATGTAGAATTTTAAAATTTGAATGGTAATGACTTTCAAAAAAAAAAAATACTTATAATATTAAAATCTGTGCTATGCTAAAATTTTGAACAATGATTTTTTCAAGAAATAAGTTTGGATCTTGAAAGTTTTATCTTTGTAAAAAATATCATGGATTGTTTAAAGTTTGTTCTATCGTAGAAATAGAGGAATTTATAAGTTGTAAACTAGTAATTGTTACAAATATTATTTTGTAAAATATAATGCAATATATATAATTATCTATGTTTTTTATAACTTTTTCTTATAATTTTTTTTTAATATATATTATATAATTAAAATAATAATTTTAAAATTGATTGGTATTATTATTGTATAACATTACAGTAGTTATCACATCAAGGAGAAGGTACTGGATTTATTGGATTTATTTAATAAAGGGATGGCTAGCTATCACATTATTAGTATATATACTTTTTTCTATATGATAATAGCAAAAGTTTCGTTTATTATTGACCGTTTATTCACCATGATTTTCCAAGCTATTTAAAAGATTTCTAAATTATTTTTTTTTTATATTCTATAACTAATATTGATGATCTGATGTTGTAAAAATATTTTAAATATGCAGTATGATAAAAAAAACGTTTTCGCAACATTTTTTTTTGTTAAAATGTTTTAAGTTATAAAAATTATAGTATGATATATAGTAAAAATGTTATATAAAACATACATATTATGTTTAAAAAAACTGCTTTTAGATTTATGACTATTCATGTCAAATTCATTTTTCATGGTATTTTTATATTTAATTTATTTCAACATATTTAATATTTAATATACTACATGTATATTATGTATTATATGTATTATAGTTATATTGAGTTATATTGCGTTAATGTCATTGTTTATCGTAGCAGAGAATAAATGACAGCTACTATGTCAATTTTTTTACATCTATACTTCTCCTCCATTTAATGATCTAAAAATGCTTCAAATATAACTTTTATTCATCATTTTCTCTACAAAATAATTCAATGAACCTGCCATCTACTAGTATTGCCGTTGAATATTTTTTTTTTTCAAATAAAGAAATGGGTTTAACTAATTGAGAAGCGAACGAAATTATGGAACCTGCCCTTTATGTTTTTATTATGCTCATATGTGACTCGTTGCAGGCGTTCAGATTCAACAAATATTCGGTGGATTTGGTGGATTTAGGTCATTTTTATATTGTTCAATTACATTATTATATATATTTACATATTAATCAAAGTATTATTCTTAAACTATAAGGATATAATAATTACAACTTTACTTTTTCTTCATAAAGTTATAAAAACTAGTTCGCTTTTAATCACTAATATTGATAACTGAAAGAATTGTTCGATTAATTAATATGTACAGTATAGAAAAATGAAAAATTAACGAAATCTAAAATTAGAATAAAATAATGCCTAAGAAAAAGGCAATGCATAGGATTTATTATAAAAAAACGTACAGGACTAGTCGGACCAAAGTTTATAATTTTGTTATACAAAAAAATAACACAAACATTACTTTTTATCATTGAATTACTTTTTAACATTGAGACCAATGTGCGAGGGATATACATAAAGAGACATTTGACTATATATTATTCTCGCTGAACAAAGGATGTAAATATGCTTAAAATAAATTATTGGAAATAAATATTTATTAAAATTTGCTTTATTGTCACGTTTAGTTTATGGTATATTTGAATATAAAATAATGAGTCAATAGACGTTCGCTCGCGAATAACTGTTACACGATTCCAAACATTGTGAATTGTGTATAGTTAGCTCTGCATTATTATTTTGCAGAATTCTGAATAAAGTTTATTACTATTGTTGAATATATTGGGGTTTCAATAAATTTTGATATATATCCTAAATGGGTTACTGCAAGATTTCCCGACAGATGATTTGCCCGACAGGTTTGGCCAGAGTATTCAGTGTTATGCACGAACACGTGATCAAGGTGGCCAGCGTTAGGCTGTCGGGAAAATGTCCTGTGACTCCTGTCGGGAGACGGTCCACAAGCGACTAAATGACCGACACTACTTGATTTGTTGATCACCACGCCAAATCCGGAATAGAATGTTCTTTTGTTTACATCTATCAGCTATTCCTTTCAAAGATAATAATATGCAGTATTTTATTTGTAAAATATTTTTATTTTATCCAGTTAAAATTCTTGATTTTTTTTTCTTGATATTCTCACTATTTAAAAAATGGGTATATTGGAATAAATAGTATCATTATTAGTCAAAATAAGTATAATAAAAGGCTTTATGGTAAAATTGTGATTCAATCCTGATTATCCAAATGCTGCAGGACATTCCCCTGGCCGTGGGCGTAAAATATACTTTGAAGTTTCGACAATCAATTGAAATATTCCTTGATAATCATATGATGGTTTTAAGGGATTCTGAAAATCATATGAAATTATGAATCAAGTAAAATACATGAGGGTTAAAACCAGTATTCGTTTAACCAAGTATAGTATAAACTTGGTTTCCTAAATTTGACTGAATTAAATCATAATTCAGGCCAAACTTATGTAAATTATTACTATAAAAGGAAATTTAACTAAGTATATTCGAATTTGAGTGTATTCAGTGTATTCGAATATACTCGATTCCCAAACTCACTTTATTAAATAATACTAAAATGTAAATTTACAACTTGGAATTTAATATATTGACGTTTTTTTTTTGTATCTGCTGTGTGCGTTACAGTATAAAAAAAAACAATGAAAATTGAAAATTTCAGATCGTTAAGTAATTAAAATAAACTGAAAAGACATAATTTACTTATAGCAATTACTGTATATACACGTATGAGTTTCACTAGTTTAGTAAAATTAATTAAACTCAAAAAAACGATAATAGATTTAGGATGGGGACGACACACTCGGACCCGTTTCGGTCCCACTTCGATCTCGCTTGGCCCTTTCCAAGGTAAATTAATTAAAGCTAGGAGCCTCAAATTTACATTATATAAATAGAACAAGCGATGTTGATAAATTAAAAATTCTTTTATTGGTTATTAAACAAATTCGGTCTACAACGGTTTAGTTTCTTTAATTTATTATAATGATGAGCCGACTCGTTTTAGGTGGTTCGGAGTCGACTTCGACTTCCGTCTTTTTAATATGATTAAAATGATCACAAGTTCGATAAACTCGGAATATGATAAATAGAATCAGTTTCGGAGTCGACCCGGATCCGATTTACTAATTTTTGGTTACAGCTTCCGGAAAAGTATAATTTATTTACCGTGAAATCGTGGATTTATCGATTGGCAAATTATATAATACTAGTATAATACTTGTATATTTAATTATTTACGTACAACTTTCAACGTGAAAAAAACCGGTAAACTGATAGTACCAATGAAGAAAGTATAATGACGTACATGTAACAAATAACCTATCAAGGTATCAGTTATAATTAGTTATAATTATATCATTTTGCCGAAACCCGTAAACAGGTATTACCAAACAACATATGAAAGTGGTACCTGCATTTCTGGATATCACAAATCTGGGGTAAACTAGTATTGGCCAAGTTCGGTCATTGTTCCATTTTCAAGCTATTGTTTAAAGCCGGGTTCTGATTGATGCAGATCATTCCAGAGTCAATAATTTACCCTTAAGTGCTACAAAACAATTCGTCACCATTTAGCCCAAATTACCAATTTAAGTATTCGGGCTTTGCAGCTACATTTGTTAATTTAAGAAAAAAGCGCTAACGATGAAAAAAATTTTTTTTGAAAAAAAATAAAAAAATTAAAAAAAAATAAAAAAAAAAATAATTTACAATGCCCCGTCAACTTCCTGCTGATTGTCTTAACGAAATATTTGAATATATTGAACAAGATAAAAACACTCTTTATTCATGTTTATTAGTTAATCGCCTTTGGTGTGAAGTTGCAGTTAGAATTTTATGGAGGAATATTTGGAATTTTCAATATGGATTATTTTATATGCCATATCAAATACGTATATTAATGTCAATTATTAATACTTTAATTTCTTGTCTACCTAAAGAATCAAAAGAACATTTATATGAGAAGGGAATTGATTTTAAAAATAGAAAATCTTCTTTATTTAATTATGCATCATTTTGTAGAGTTCTTTCTATTCATGGAATTGATCAGATGATACAACTTATACTTAGAAAACAACATTCTATTACTTCAAATTATCATAAAAAATTATTATCACAAGAGATATTAAAAATGTTTATGACACAAGTTTCATCATTAAAATCTTTGGATTGTTATTCTGGATATTCAAAAGATATAATATTTGATAATTTTCCTGGAGCAAAAAAATGTTTAAATAATCTTACGGAATTTAATTGTAGTTCAGATATTGATTCAAAATTTTTTTATCAAATATCTCGAATATGTCATAATATACAAACATTAAATATAACATTTGGAAATGATACTTCAAATGGTTTAGCAGAATTAATTTCTTCACAAAAGAATCTAAAAAATGTGATATTACAAAATTATTATACTACTACAAATAATGGAAAAAAAGTTTTAAATACATTTAAAAAATTTTCTTCTACTTTAATTAAATTAAAAATAAGGAAATCATATATGCCATTATTATTTATATCTGATTTCAATAATTTACAAGAACTTATTTTATCTTCTGATTATTATGGTGGATGTAATTATTTTAATCAATTACAACATGTTATTTTTCCAAAATTAAAAGTTTTAAAATTTTATACATTTTTAGAAGTTGAAAAATTAATTAAATTTTTAGAAATTAACGGAAAAAATTTAAAAGAATTATATATAAGAGATGAAAATAATTCATTAAATTTAGCTATAGCAAAATTTTGTCCTAATCTTAAAACTTTATTTACAAAATTTATTATTAATGAACCAGAAACATTAAAAACTATTTTAAATAATTGTCAATATTTAGAAAATATTAATTTTTGGCGTGGTTATAGATATTTAAATGAGATTGAATTTTTAGATATTTTAACAAATTATTCCCCAAAAAATTTTTATAGATTAGAAATGTATTATGTATTTAATGCTCAATCAAAATTATTTTCAAAAGAATTGGAAAATTTTTTCATAAATTGGAATATTCGTAATTCAAAAAAATTACTTTCATTAATTATAATTAAAGATTATGAAAGTCTTAGTTTAGAAGAAAATGATAAAAATATGAAAATAATTGAAAGGTATATGAATTTGGGATTTATAAAGAATTTTAAAATTACAAGATATGAAAATAATCATTATTTATATTAATATATATTATTTAATTTTATTATCCATATATATATATATATACAGTATATTATATTTTTTTAATAAATTATTCTTTAACCCAAAAAATTTGGATCGTATGTATACTAGCAGGGCGGAATTATAATAATTCCAGCCATTATCTAAAAAAGGAAATAATTTCCTGACCAGAATTATCAAAAATTAGCTTTTTTTTTACTTTTGTCGTACACTTAATAGTCCACAAGAAAAAAAAAATCCGTCGTACACTATCTTATTTAAATAATTTGAAGAATGAAGACTAATTTTAACTTATAAAATCTAACGAGAAATCCTCTCATCTTATAAAGCTAACAATACGATATTTTACTACTTAATACAAAAGGAAAGGGAAGACGAAAAGGAATGGGGATACGAAAGTAAAGTTTAAAATTTTAAAGAATGAGATTAATTATCCAATTTTCTTCGTTTCATTGTAACGTTTCTGAATTTTATATAATTTAGACAATCTGATTAATCTATCTTTGGAAATTAATCTTTGATTATTTACTAAATTTTTGTGTAAATTTTGTGCTTTGCTTTTGCATCATATGTCTCAGATTGCAAGTTATATGTATTTTATGACCATTGGATATAAGTAAGTATTGATATTGTATGCAGGTGCAGGTAAACTAACTCATCCATCATCGCCCAATTCCATTGAACATTATATGAACGTGCCATTTAATTACACTAGACCCGTCCAAGATCTGGCATAATTGCATTATTTTGCCCAATTGCCATTGGGACTGTTTAAATTTTGATGTGGTTGAAATTCTCCCGTATTATCGAATGAGAAGGCACAATCAGACGGAAGTCCAGGTAGAGGTGGGAACTGCTTCTGGTAAAATTCTTTGTTGTGAAATATTTATTTAATTCATATCCTGGATCTAAAATTTTGATACTATAATTTGTATAAAAATTTTAATCCAATTCATCTATATGTTCTTTCGATTCTAATTATTACATTAAAATTTATTTTTTCCTTGTTAGTAAGGACATGATAGAGCTAATAGGTTCTAACCCTAGCAATTTTCACAATATCTAAGGCTATTTTGAATCGTGTACCATATGTACCATGGTACTCTGCGACATACAGTACTTCTACTAATTCATCCGCTATTGGCCTGTTCTTTGAGTATTTTAATATTAGAGAAAAATATTGCATGACTTGTAAAAAAAAATAAGTATAATTTATGGTTATATCATCATGAATTTTTATATTATATTTATAAAGTTAAATGGGTTATTTTTAAATTTATGAACCATCAATCACTGCGTTTAGTCTCTAAGGTACCCCTTACTAAATTAATTATAAAAAAAAAAAGAAAAAGGACTGTATAAATATCTTTTTTTGTTGCACAAGCTTCTCATATAAAAGGTATAGATGATATCAATATTTGTATCAACTTGTGGATGTATATGATTTGTCTTACTTTTTAAAGCAAAAATAAAAAAAAAATAGTCTATCACAAAAAAATACTTGTAAAGATTTCACTTATATTTATTTCAACACATTTTTACAGTAGAATATCAAAAATGTCATTAGGCCGCTCCTTAATTATTTGTTTAACGCACCCCTCCCCTCTTTTTCAAAAATCTGGATTCTATTAAACATATAATAATAAATAAGATCAAGTAAGTATCACGTTATGGGAAATTACGATTTTCCAGAATTTTCCGAATTTTCCCAAAAGTTATATTATGTTTGTTTGTTTTATTGTAGACCTCAAACTCTTCATAAATTCAACAAACAATCAAATTGGAGAGACCTTAATTGGTTTATTGAATTTATATAGAATGCG
This sequence comes from Rhizophagus irregularis, assembly GCF_026210795.1. Lineage (NCBI taxonomy): Eukaryota > Fungi > Glomeromycota > Glomeromycetes > Glomerales > Glomeraceae > Rhizophagus > Rhizophagus irregularis. The sequence continues at coordinate 402,858 of NC_089436.1, read as the reverse complement.
TAAGTCGTAAGATATCTGGGCTTATTTCTCCAAATAATCTTGCAATATCACTCTTAAGAAGTGTGGTCTTTCGGTTCTTCATCCTTAAAAGGAAATGGGCGCAAGACGAACTTTCAACTAATACAATGATTTCCGTTAACGTTAATTTCAATGGGTTATCTAATTTATACAGTATAAAAAAATACATTTATAATTTTTTTAATATTGAATTTTTTTTAAAAAAAATTTTACTTTTTAATAGTTTAAAAAATTCATTATATTTAAAATTCTATTCTAATAATTAAGTATTTTTTAGTAACTATTATATATATATTTAATTAATTGTATTTAAAAAACTATCTATAAATTAGGTATTAAATGGTTATTATAATCATACATAATTATACGATTGGTCATATTTGTTGATTTAGCCAATCATATATTCCGTATGATTTTTAAATAAAGTAATTTATGAAAGTGAATAATGATATGTTGTTTATTATATTATCTCTATAATCAAAAAAATATGGATACTTTTTAAAGTTTACAAAAGATTATCATGATTCCACATAAAAAAATATTACAACAAATATTTATTTACAATCATAAATGTACAAATAAGAATTCATTTTGAGATATTCTTGGATTTTGGCCCAATCACCAATTTTGACAATCATAAAATTTAAAAAGTAAACGCCACAAAGCAGATCATTCTAAAACAAGGTATTTTGTTTCATTTGTTTCATATAGGAGAACTTTGTTATACGAAACGTATTAATTTTATTGATATACCATAATTAGTTAATCATCCGACCAATTGTGCTACACACGGACTATAAATTCCGCATAATTATTTTTTTTTTTTGGTTTATTAAATTCTCTTCACTTTATAAGTCCTAACGCTTGAAAAATGAATTTAGGTTTTAATGGCTCAATGATACCAGAGTATAAAAATACTAAATATTATCAACATTCACGTGCACGAATACCATCTTCACAATCACAATCATCATACCCTCCAAGACAAACTTCAACAAATCATCCTAGATCTGTCTCGGAGCGCTATTCTAGGTCGACAACTAGCTCTCTACATGATAATAGTTCCTTGAAAAATGAGTCCATCAAATCTTTTTCATATTATCATAAAAAAATAAAATCTTGGGATGAACGAGAGGTGATAAATGATGAAATACTACAGTTACAAAAACATTCTTCAGAATTGTGTCCGGAATGCAGAAAGTTATTTAATGAAAAGAAATGGTGCCGTCCTTGTAATGCAGAACATTTTCGTAGACAAATCCCGAAATGGACAAGTTGGAGTCCTGATTTAGATAATTTTATTACTAAAACACAAGTTACTGCAAATAATGTTCATAGCTTTTTTGAATGGATTCCTTTTATGAATTTTGATAATATTAAATATTTGGCGAAAGGTGGATGTAACGTTGTTTATAAAGCTATATGGAAACAAGGTCCAATTATTTGTTGGGATACTAATATTAATAACTGGAAACGCCTTGGTAATTATGAAGTAGTGTTAAAAGTAATAAAAGGATCTCAAAAAAATTTAAATGAATTTATTAATATGGTAAGTTTTGGTTATGGATATTTTCTCGCTCTTATTTAAATATTAATTCTTTATAATTTTGTCATATAGCTTATAGTTCATCACAAATTTCATACGATAGTTGGACATATACTTCGTTGTTTTGGAATTTCACGTTGGGAAGGTTCAGGAGACTTTATCATTGTGACATCGTACGCTAACTATGGGAATTTACGACAATACATTTATCAAAATTTTGAAAATTTTTCATGGATTGAACGTTTAATTACACTTAAAGATATTGCTATGGGTCTAGAAATTATTCATAACTCTGGTTATGTTCATCGTGATTTGCATATAGGCAATATTTTGAGACATAAAAATAGGACAATGATAAGTGATTTTGGACTTACATGGCGTCAAGGTTCAAGTGGTAAACTATATGGAGTATTACCATATATGGCCCCTGAAATCCTATCTGGTGGTCAATATTCTTTTGCATCTGATATATATAGTTTTGGAATAATCATGTACGAAATTGCTAGTGGAAAAATCCCATTTTACCATGAAGATATCAACCCTAATAATATTATTCAAGGATCTCGACCCGGCCGCCCACATTCTACTCCCGTTGTTTATATTCAACTTATGGAATCTTGTTGGGATTCTGACCCGAGAAAAAGGCCAACCGCCAACTATCTTATTTCAATGTTAGATGATTGGATTCATAGTAAAAGGAAACATTTGGTTATAATTTATAATTCTTTTCAACATGCTGAAAATGAGCGAAAAAATCCAGAGCTTACAAAGATAGATCAAATTTCTATTAACCAAACTAATCAATCGATCTCTAATAGTCAATTGAACTCGAATATATCACCAACAGCGGCTACGCCAAGAAAAAAACAAAAATCCATTTTAATTAGAATTTTAGTAAAATTGAAAATAATAAAATCAAAATCGTAAAATTTTTTTAAATCAACTTACTAAAACAGGTAAAGAATAAATAGAAAGTGTTGAATTATAATTTCTATTTTTATATTTATAAAAAAAAACATTTTTTTTCATTTTGTATTTTGTATAATATTTTGTATATTTTTTTTCTGTAAATAAATTAACTTAAAATATTAGTTATTAAGTACTTTTACATGCGTAAAATTATTCCTGCTGACCAATTCAATTTTTATCGTACGGCGGACTACGGCCCGATATTGATATTATTCCATTCCGAATCACGTGACATATATTACCTCTATTAAATTTGGCCAGAATTCTGCTTGGTTTGGAATCGTCTAAGGCGATGTGATTTTAGCCGGCATTACGGCATTAAAGAAATTATAATTGCATCAGCATCACAAAATGGTCAGGCTGAGGTGATCCGTATGAATGGTATCCCAATGATAGGGCTTCTTTAAAAAATCCTTTTGAAATACTCAAGAAATACCAATAAGGATTTTCAGTCAAATTTTCCTTCAAATTTTCCATGATTTTGAAAAGATTATTGAAAAATAGTAATAAAAAATAGCAGTACTTTTCGCAATTAACTTTTAAATCAAGAATAATCTTTTGATTCTAGAAATTTAGGTAAAATCATTATCATAATGTCGATGATCAATAAATATTCCATCATGTCTTAACTAATTTGTCTTTTAATAAAATTGTAAAAGTTTTCCATCAAAACATTGAGATGAGTTTTAAGTGTTGAAAGAATAGGATGATTGATTTATTCCAATATTGAATGTCTGATAAAAATGTAAGCATAATTTTATCATAATTTTTTCTTTGGAATCAGCACATTATTGTCCATAATCGAAAATTGCTCAAAATGATTATTCTGATAAAGTGATGTATTAAACTTCATCACGGTGGACGGCGGATTTATAAATATCTCCGTTATGTAATATTTTAGTCACCAAATTTTATTTAAGTCCCCAAATTTATTAGTGAACAGTCAAAAATGAGCCCCAAAAAAATTTTTTGTACCCCAAATCTTGCGTCTAATCAATTTTTTCAGTGTTAAAGGCGTGTCATTATTTAACATTTTTTTTGGGAAAGGCTTAATCGATTATCGATATCACATGCTTCAGTAAGTCAATTCTAATTCCCGAAGGCGCAGCAGGGTTTTTTGCCAAATTTCATAAATCCGCCGCTATGTCGTATTTAATAAGTTAAAAAAAAGTGCAATTTGCCAAATCTTTGCATTTACTAAAACATGTAATAACTTGTTTTCTAATTAATTTCAGTAGCAAAGGCATGGTTTCGCTGCTAAATTTCTTTTTCCTAAAAAACAGCTTTGTAAAGTAAAACTTCAAAATACCAAAAAGCAGTTTTCATGAGTATTAGGTGAGATATGTAAGGGTTGAGATGTGTAACCATATTTGGAATTCATGATAAATCTCTTAATTTTAGCTTTGATTATAATAGCACGTCTAAATCGTCTAATGTATAGTTGTTCCGGAAAATCTGTAGGTACAGGTATTAAAAAATTTTGAGATAATTTTGAACTTCCACAAAACTTAAAAAAAAATAATTAATTAATTATAATAAATTATTTTTTAAATTAATTATATTTAGCGTCGATAACTAATTATTAGAGTTTTAAATTTTGTAGTAGAAAATTAATCAATTTAAGGTCGTCAATATCACAATGTTTGTAAAATTAAATTTTTTCCATGAAGATTATGAATATTAGAGTTTGTGATTGGGTGTAACAATATTATTAATAAGTAATATTGCCATACGTAAAATTTGTGAAATAAAGTAGGACTGATGTAAATTACAGAAATCATCAATATTAAGCATCAAGGAGGCGTTAACGCCTTATTTATCAGAATGTTAAATAGAATTAAATTATTTATTTAATAAAAAATTTTTGTAATTGTCCGGTGTGAGAAACATATAATTTTTCTTTTATAATATGATGTAATTTTCTTTGTTTTAACATTTGTATTAAGCGAATACCACTGTAAGTTAAAACTTTTTAGACCTAATATAAAAAATATAAAATACATTTTTTTATTGTAAAGTACCATAGTTCAACTCCTTCACAAAATACCATAACTTCATAAAGGCCCAATAACAGATAAACACAATTTTCGATATAGGATTATAAAATAAGCCAAAATAATGAAATAAACATGTTAATCACACTTCTGCCCTATAAAAAAAAATTCTTTAAAATGTACTTAAAATATACTTATGTATTTTTTTAAAATATACTTAAAATATACTTATATATTTTAAAATATACCTAAAATATACTTAACATTTTAAGTATAAAATTTTGCACTTAAATTATACTTAAATTATATTTAAATTGCAATTAAGTATATTTTAAATGTAATTTAAGTATAAAATTTTATACTTTAAATATACTTAAAATTGCAATTTTAAGTATATTATAAGTACATTTAAAAATTTTAAGTACATTTTAGATATATTTTAAAATATTTAAGTACATTTTAAGTATATTTTAAAGAAATTTTTTTTCATAGGGCTGCCAGCTTTCGTATCTTTCTGTTAAGCATTTTCAACGATAGTCCGAAATCATTCTGAATCTCTTCAATAAAAAGCAAGTCGTAGGAAAAATGTGGGTGAAAGGTTCTTTTTACGCGATCCTATAGTGATGGTTTAGTCGTGAACTTGCATTGCATAACGTGCATGAAAATGTCTGACAATTTTTTCGCTTGCATTTTTATGCTCATCTACTACATTCTTCAACATCCTGCTTGAAACAAGATTATTATCAATATTTTCGTTATAAGATTCGCTTAATTGACCATTTCGCAAATAGTGAGAACTAGGATAATATTCCACAATCTGGACTCAGGTAATACCCATCAGGAGTCGTCCTTCACTATCGCTTGGGCTACTCCTGAACCAGGTAATATCTGTCAGGAGGCCGCCCTTTGGTCAACTAAAATGAGTATCTAATTAAAACTCGTCTATTGTTTGTATTTTCATTGCAACATATTTATTCGAATAAAAACAAATTACCAGACACTCTTTGGTCAACTACAGTAGGTCGAATTGTCGAACGAACATATACTTGAAATAAGATTAATGTTAGTATTTTCGTTACAACATATTTATTCGAATCAAAGCAAACCACTGGAGTCGGACAATATCTGACAGGAGCACTCTTTGGTTAACTAAATCGAATGAACATCACTTGGATTAATATTAGTGTTTCATTATAACATATTTATTCGAAAAAAAACAAATTACCTGAGTCAAATAATATTTGTTAGGAGGCGCAACTATATCGGAAAAACATTCTTGCTTGAAACAAAATAACAACCGTTGACAACAGACCCAGCTCTTCTGAAGCTTGTAATTATGGTAGCGCAGTCTGGTTTAGAGCCATGTATGATTAAAAATTGGACTCGTACCTTTTAAATATGTTTTTATGAGGCATGGTAATTACGTAATACATGCAATACAAATGCGAACGCAAAGTATAATTTCAAATCAATGAAATCATAAATAACTATGAGCATAAAAGAGTTAAGATGGAACGAATAAGACGAAAAATGAAGAGAAAAGAGAAATTAGCAATGGTATGTTGATCTCCTCTTTGTGTTAGTACTCGACCACATTCACATTATATATAAAACCACATTTAGTTTCGGCACTCTTATACTCAATTAAAAGCCTCCAACAAGGAGAAGAGAACGGCAAACACGAAACAACTCGAGTTCATGAAGCATAACAATTCAACTACAACTCTTCCAAAAAAAAGATGATGACAACGAAGAAGGCGAAACCATGAATGATTTTCGATGTTACTTTAGTTACACTAATACGCTTCATAAATATGCTTAGTACGAAGTGATCAATGAAGTTGAACAAGAATAATCAGAATTAGAAACAAAACTGAGGTATATGGAATGTCAGTAGATAACATTTCTTTCATTTTATTTACAGCAAATGGACATCTATTATACAGGTTACTTTTCGATGAAATGAGGAAGCGTAACATATATATATTGGTTGATCCATTTAAACCTTTATCGAATTCTTGACTTGTTTTCGATGTTCTTTGGAGAATTAGTATCTAAAGCTTCCTAGTAAGTTTTGTAATATTTTTCTTTCATGTTTTCAATATAAATTAATGATATTCCTGTTTTTAGCGGTGAAATCATCAATGAAGCTCACAAAGATCGGATGTAGACCAAAGACCAGCTAGTAGTATCAGTTTTGCGCAATAACTCGCCATCCAGTGATCGTAGAAAGATGATCAATAGCTCGTTGGAATCATCTCGTCGAGACGGTTTGAATGGTATCAAAACCATCTTTCTAGCATTGATAGATGGCTTGTTGTTTTTGCCAATTAATAGAGGAGATAAAAATGATGCGAGTATATATTACTGCAAAAAAATTTAAGTCTATTAGTATTCACAGATATAGTAGGTGTTTACGGCAAGAATAGTTAGTTTAATAGAACTCATTTAACTTTTATATAATAGAATATTTTATATCTATTTATCTTACGGATATTGTTAGGATTAAAACCTATAGAATATACGAGATCTTCAAATGCAAGATTCCTATTTCATATACAGAGCGGTGGTTGCTTATAAAAATTGCAAATGTTGGCTTTTATCTAGAGAAGTTGCTCAAAGAATGTAAATCTGTAAAAGCAAAACTATGCGAAGAAGATGCAATTGCTGATAATGGTCGTGATTGTGTATCCAATTGGATTTCGATTTCAGACAACACTCCTAGTAAAAAATAAAGTGCCAGCAAAAAAATGATATGTTTTATTTCACTTCGTAAATGTTATAATTTGCGTAATCTGGGTAATCTACATAATTACTGAGCATTGGTGTTAGCAATCAACTTAATGATTATATTTTTTTGTTTTTTTCTTTTAGCAAAAGTGATCACGCTCTGAAACAGAATATGCATGTGATTTTTATGTATAAATCCCGCCTTCTCATTGAAATATGTGATTGAAAGAGGATCTAACTAAGGATGGAACTGATTATGTAATTGCTGAAATCTTAAAGCAGAAAGTTCTCCCAAAAATAATTTTTCTTCAGGAATGAAACTTTCCATTATTCTCTTACTATAGTCCTAGAAAATACTTTATAAAAAACAGTTATATTATCTCCCGCAGAAGCTAGAAGCGTATTGTGATTAATGTGCAAGAAGTTTGAAACTAGTTTAGTGTGTGATATTATCCCTTCCTACACTTAGTTAAATACAGTCAACCGTATGACTGAAAAATTGCGTAACAGTAATTCACTTTTTTTTAATAAATACGATGAATACTATTAATCATTTTTCTAAATCTGAAGCATCTTGTAAGGTCTGATAAATCCGAAGTACCTATATTGTTATTACAAGTCACTGATTCAGAAAGGTTTTTACAAGTATACATATATATCCTCAAACTTTCTCAATACTTCTCTATCTCTAAAAAACACTTCTTTTGATGATACTTTTGCGGTTAACATTGCTGATAAGAATGCTATTAATGTCAATATTAAAGATTTAAGATTTCTGACCCCAAGTTCCTTATTTGGAATAAGAAAAAAGATACATTAGGAATCAATGATCCTGACTTTATGACGCTTTGGAAGGTTGACATCACTTATGATGATAAAGACAAGCTTAATGATATATTAAAAAAAAGCTTGGAGGCGTGAAGTTGATACCCATATTCTTGTTTAAGAGTATTTTTTTGAGTCTACTTGTAGATGAGAACATTCACATCATTGCATAAGCGCCCGCTGCTGGTAGGTGTCTCCCAAATCCAATAGAATAAGAACAAGAAATTTGTGGTTGTCTTGTTTCTATATTTCTAGATTATCCAATAAAAAGGCCAAGGCTCATTGATTACGACGATGTAATTTTTAATATAATCCGGCTTTCTACACGACTTTTAAATACTGGTGGACTTGATTGGAATTATCAAGAGTCGTCTGAGTTTGAAATGATACTAGTAGAGAATGTTCGTTTTCTACATACTTCGTACAAAAGTGATTTATGTGATAAAACAACCACACCAATTTTTTTATGTCGTCTGATGCCGGATGTGGAAAATCTTGAATGCAACAGAGATTCCTAGAATACTCCGCGAAAATTTGCAGATGATTTAGATTTGGGACCTCGTTTGAAAGACGCAATTATATTTCAATCACCTTGGAAAATGGTACAAAAATGAATATGAGATATGAACCCAATGTAAATGTTGCGATTGCTAAACGGATGTGTCAGGATAGCAACCTTATCTGGAATGAAGTTCGTGATCTTATGCCAAGCTTCACAATTACAGAAATTCTTAAAATGTGCTAAATATAAAAGAATGTCATTTAAGGATATGACCGTGATCCTTATTATTGATAGAATGCAAAATGCTCTAATCAATGATAATAATGGCAGGGATAAAATTTAGCATTTTATTCTTTTTTATGGAATAATATACTGTTGTTATGAACAATAATCACCCTTGAATTATTGCGTGTTGCACAGCCACTTTCTTACGTCCATTTAATGAAATGATTTCTGATTCTCATTGATGCTGAGTTTTTCTTCGGGAAATGTCTTTAAGGACACACTACCTCTTTTCAGGATGTTAATAGATGATATGAGTGAGAATGGTAGAGCTTTGGAGGCACTTTGAATTTGCTGTAAATATTTTATTTTGAAAATATCAACTTTCTTTCAATTGCAGAAAAGGTATATCATCAACTTAAAAATTACTATATTGAATGGATTTATATAACTAGTTATATAACACCTATCCTTCGGGCTATTCTGACACACACTTCTTTGGCAGCAAGACAACATATTCCTGGCACCGATATTCTCCTGGAAGAACTTTCAAAACTAGGGCTGATCAAATTTGTGAAAGAAGATGAATCGAGCGATATAGGAGCTTTAACGTGTCCCTATATCTGGTTGTGGTTAATGGCAAATGCATCAGATGATAATGTCCTACATCATTGGAATTTTAAGTATTATAATGAACTTCAACACAAAGAAGACCCATATATTCCTCCTGGTTGCCCATATTGGATGCATTTTGAACATTTTGTTGCCTCTTTTCGTGTTATCAAGTCAAAAATATTTGGAAAGGATCAACAGATAAAACTAAAAGATATTTATGCTGGTGCTAAACATAACTTTGGTGAAGAGGCCATTATAAATAAACCATTATCATTAGAGCAGGTTATCCATAGAGAAAGTACCAAATCAAGCGCTTATTCTATCAATAAATCGGTATCTTGTATGAAAGGAGGCAATCAAATTAAACTTCATCTTGAGGATGCATCTGCTTGCATCATCAATGGGTCGGGTGCACCTTCAGCAGGAGATTCATATATCCCGATTTTCTTCACAAACTCTATATTGAGTCCCATCAGTATAAATTCCTGAATTCAGAAAAAGTGAGCCAAAAAATATATGATGATGAGCATGAAAAAGCAACTGATGAGGGTGATGTTTTTGTACTTGTTACTTGTGGGTCTTCTGATGTAAATGAAAGAGCCTTCCTGTTAGTGCACGGTGATCAATTAAATGCAAATGAGGCTAATTTTTCTGAGATAACATCACAGGGATAAGTAAAGTACGTACCAATCTTTTGATGTCTGAAAGACCATTTAGTGATCTAGAAGATTGTTATAAAAAAACTAAAATTTCTCGTAACATCTTGGAAAATTTTCAGTTCGAGATTTAAGAATGTTTCAAATATTATAGCTTTTTCCCATTTCGTGTAATTGAATGCACAAAATTTATTAATAAAATGATTTATCTTTAAAAAAAATTTTTTACGCTAATTTATGATGCAATTTATAACATAAAAATTACAAATCTTTAAAAAAACGATGTTGCCATACATGATGTATATTTTTTTATTTTCTGATGTCATACAAGGAAACTTTATTAGTCATCAAAAATTTTAAAGCAGCATGTAACACTTTCTATGCTATATAATGCGAGTTCGCACTATTATTTGACTATTTGACTACAAGATTTTCACAAACTCTTTATAAATTCAGATTTCTGTAATGAATTATTCCAATCGTATCTACACTCTCATCTACACAGATAACATCAGTAAATTTTTGGTGTAGACGCAGATTTGTATATCATTTTACACGAAACTTTAAAATCCTTACAGTTTTTTATTAGGAATCTTTAAAAATCCTATAATTTATAGAATCCTAAGAGATTCTTAAGATTTTATTAAGGAATTTTTAAGGAATCCATAAAATACTGGATCTCTAAGAATTCTATAGTAATTTATAGAATCCCTACGGATGTTAATGGTCTTGTAATATTGGTCTGAAAATCCCATGAATGAAATTTTAGCCGTCAAGATTATTTTAAAATTTTTTCGCTTTTCTGTATGGTATAGAGGGATTTCTGTACATGAAAAATTGAGATTTTCCTTTGCTATCGATAAATCGGGCAGTTTGGTGATTTGGTGATTTCTAGGGATTCTTTGCTAGCAGGCTTCTTGAGGGCTGGTGAGGAGTTTTAGATGGTTTATAGGGTGTAGCATTTTTCCTATCAAAAATTTGACCAGTTTGGAAAATTGGCAGTTCCTGAGATTTTTTACTGGGACAGTTTATGGGTGAGCCAGAACGAACATTTTAATACTACTTATTCTACATATTTATAGATAGTCAAAAAAAAAATGAAGCTTTTATTTATTTTTTTAATGAAAAAGAATATAATTTGGGCAAACTTCAATGCCATTAAAAGTTATTGTGCAATTATAAATTTTTAAATTGTAACATTAATATCATTTATAATACAGTGTTCAACCCAATAACTTGTTAAACAAAATCATATACAAATTATGAAATGTATTTTGTACATATTTATTTACATCCTTAAAGTCAACAAAAAGATTACTTATTTAAAATTCTGAAATTTAAGAAATTTGTAGCTTAAATGCTTTAAATAATTAAATAAATCCAGTATTTAGGATTTTACCATATGTATTCAAATACTTATATTATTAAGATTTTGGAGAAAAGTCACTCCTTCTCATATATAAAAAAATATATATAATATAATTAATTTATCCTAATTTCACACATAAACTATGTGCTTCTATTAAAAATATTATTATCATGGTTGTCATAATGTCATATACGGTTAGTAAAAAGAGAAAGATATTTTATAAAATTTAAATAATATTTTTAATTTACTTACTTAAAGCATAATTTTTTTTTTTTTTTGTGCTAAGATTGTAAGTCAATTTATTAAAGTAAAAAGTAAACAGTTTGAATCGTGTTCTTTATTTAATATTATGGGGGTCTTCACAAAAAACGTGATTGAGATTGAGATTGAAATTTAGTATAGAATTTCAATCTTACTAACATATTAAGATTGAAAATTCTATATGAAATCTCAATCTCAATCACGTTTTTTCTGAAGACCCCCTATTATATAATGTAGATCATTTCCTTTTTTGTAATTTTCTTAATCCTAATAAATGACTTCGTTAAAAAAAAAAATTTTATGGTATGTATTGGAATATTCTTGAATTTATAATCATGCGCTTAGGAAATAGGAATTATCATGAAACACTTTATTAAAAAATCCGATTTTATAATTTTTATATACGTAACATGTTTGTTTACAAAATTCTGTATAACAAATAAATTTTTAAAAAAAAAATCACCAAAAGGAATGAATCCACGATTACTGCATACGAAAATGAATGTTCGATAAACGGTTGAGAGTAATAACTTCATAAGGCTGATAAAAATTAGATTCCATGAAATGAAGATTTTACAAATCACAAACACAGAAGAAACATGATAGCGTCGCCGAATTGGATTCATATGCTCCAATGGCATATGGACTAATACAGTATTCCTGCTGTCAAAATCCATACAAGTTGATTCAAATAGGATTACATTTTAAGTACCCTTATTGAAACATTTCATACCAAATTTTCCCATCATGGGATGAAAATACATTATCGTCATATATATAACTGTCATATCATTTGTTTCACTTTCTGATTTTTGGTTAACTCGAACGCGTGTCAAAAGAAAAGAAAATTAGACTTTTTTTTTATAAAGCGACAATAACTTTTACGTAGTTACTAATTAATCAAATTACAGTTTTTTATGTAGACAATAAAATACCATTTTTAATCGATAAACTTTTCGCAATTAAAGCTTTTTAGTTAGACGATACAAAATATAATTTTCAGTTTCATATTCCAGAAATTCCAAACTATATAATTCATTTATTTAATATACTCTAACTACAAATTTGTAATATTACATAATCCAGCCATTTATAGTACTGCATAATAAGTAAAAAAAATTGGGTTTAAACATTATAATTTAAAGAACATTGATATCAAGATCAATTTCTTTGGAGACGTATCCTTATATTGAAAACAAAATTAGATAAAAATTTTATAATGTTGATTTATACTTATAAATGTATATTTGCTTACCTTTATCACGAGATTGATTAGAGCTCATATTAATATCTAATTCAATTTCTTTTGTAAAGTAATCTGTTAAAATCATAAAAATCAATTAAATTATGAAACTAAATATGTTGATTGTTAAAATCTAATTTATTTACCACTATTTTCAAATTCAAGAAATTTTCTTCTTTTAATACTTTGTTCTAAATAATTATGAAAGTGAATTAAATAGTAGATAGTATAATGAAAAATAATAATTTATTAAATTAATTACCGTACCATTGTCATTATTGTCTTCAACCGAATCATCTTCAAACTTTCTTTTATCTTTAAAATAATATTAATTATAAGTAAGAACATAAAAAAACCGTTAAACAAAAAATGAATAATTACCAGTATTTTTCTGATAATAATAAAATGGATCTAAAAATAAAAAATTGTTAAAATTGTTCTTGCAATAAAAATGCGTTGTAATTAATAAAATTTGTTACCGATAGATTGACTCCTTGAACTCCTTAAAGACATCGCAGATTTAATCATGCGACTTAATGGTCTACTCTTATAAATGGCACCTGGACTAGTTATTGTTACAGGTCCAATATCTGATGATTTAATAATTTTAGTTTGATTTATATCACGTTCATTATAATACACTTTATTAATTTTCAAATACACATCTATAGTTGTTGGTCTTTTTGCTGGATCAGAATGCCAGCATTCCTTCATTAATTCAATATATCCTTCAGGTGCATTTGTAACAATTGGTGGTCGTAAACCATCACATATTTTGATTATAAGTTCTATATCATGAATTTCATCCCAAAAAGGTCTTCTACCTGTCATAAATTCCCACATAATCATTCCAAAACTATATATATCTGAAGCTTCACTATATTTTTGTCCTTGAAAAATCTCTGGTGCCATGTAAGGTATAATACCATATTTCTCATTATCATTATTTGATTCAGTTGCAGATCTGCTTATTCCCAGATCACCCATGTACGCAAAATTTCCCCCAAAAAAGATATTTCCACTATGTAAATCCCTGTGGATAATTTTTGCTTTGTGTATTTCTTGAAGTCCATTTATTACAAAAAATAATTCACACAGTTTTATCCGCCAATTAGTTTTATAAAAGTTATTACTTAAATAATGTATCAAATCACCTGAACTATAATATGGCATAATAATCATCATATCTTTAGTAATAGGATCTTGAGTAATCCCAAAACATTCACTAATGCCATAAGTTGTATAATTACTTGAAAAAATCTGATAATATACCTTAAACTATAAAATGAAAAAAATATTAATTTATCGTCATCAAAAATTAAAAATTGAATGCGCTGTACCTCGTTCAGTTCCTTGGATGTAATGTTTTTAGAATTATTAAGTTTTTTGAGAACAACTGTATAATTCTTCTCACGAACAATGTTATCAGTAGAGTTAAGCGTATCAATTGGACCATCAACCCAAATAGCTTTATAAATTTTACTAAATCCTCCTTCGGCAATAAATTCTATATTTTTGAATTGATCATAGGGAACAAACTCTAATATCCTACAAATTGAACTTTTAACAAAATTAACTCGTGTATTTCTGATAATGTCATCAATGACTTTGTTCCCACTTAAATTAAGTTTGGATATTTCATAACATAGTTTACAAGTTTCATGATTTTCGTCAATAATGTTTCTTATATTACATTCTTTACATATTATCCCTCTTTTACCAACTATATCTAGCCAACTTAAGGACATATTGTCTGACATCATAAACGATATTTATATTAATTGTTTCGTTATTTCAAAGATATATAATTTATTTGTAGCGTTCAAGAAAACCTTCTAGTATATATATTTAAAGTAAGGAGTTTAAATCCTAAAGAATTATAGTAAACAATTAATCTAGAAGTTCATTATGGAAAGATTTTGAATGAACTCCGACTAGAATTCCATGAAAGAATAAAAGAATTCTATAAATGCAGTGATCAACTTAATTGTAAATTGTCGCGTGATACAAGTTACTATAATATCGTAACTCCATTTTTTTCCATTAAAAGCAAGTATTTGCTGTTTGTGTAACAACCCTCGTAATAATAATTCATTAAATTCAAAATATTGGTTGAAAAAATCGATATTGATTATTTTTTTATATAAAATTTTATTATTTTTTAAAAAAATTATCATGAATGTATAAAAGCAGAAATGAAACAAGTTGATAAAGGATTCAAATAATTTAAAATTTAATTATATTTTTCACCTAAGCGTAAGTTCTTATATTAAATTTTAGTTAAATAGCGTCCAAGATCTAAAAAAAGTGTAAGATAAATTTCATAAAAAAGACCACATAATATTAATAAACAAATTTTATAATAATCTATTAAAAATTTTCTTTCTTTACTTGATTTTTTTCCCCTATTTCTACAGCTACAAATATAAAATTTAATTATTTCTAAGTTTAATATATAAAAAAAATTATAGATTTAAAAATATTTTCACATATATTTGTAATTTATTGATTATCATCTATTCTATTAAAAGTTTTTTCGAGAAAAACCATTTCATAGATCAAAAATTAAAAGTATATTTATTTTTGTTTTAAGTAATATTTTATAAGGTATTACTTCAAGGGATAGATTTCCAATTTCAAATTTATTAAAATAGCCAAAATAGATCTTGGATTCAAGTCGTGTCACAAACTTGAGTTGACTCGAGACTTGAGTTGCACAAGCGGCAAATCAAAACCTCTAAGCTAAAATAATCAAATTTTTAACCGGCCGCCTGTTCAAAATTATTTTATCAAGTGATTATCAATATTTATTTTTTTTTTATTTTAGGAAAAATCTCCATTTATTTATTTTTGTGATTAAAATCTTTTCAAGCGCAGCATCAAACAGAATTCCATTATATAACATCCCTTTTATTAACCAGTTACAAGATAAAAAAAATTATGTTAAAAAAAACTAATAATAAATTAATAATAAAACGTTTAAAATTTTACTAAAATATCATGATTAAAATAAAATTTCAACGCAAAATAGGTAGGGGGATAGATAGGACAGACTGTCACAGACATACGCTTCTGAAAGCAGGCTGCAAGTAATTTCGTGAAACGTATTTACCACCACGAATTTTCAGTCATTGCATTACAGACAAATACTTTAGGAACGGGAACTGTTGGAGTGTCCG
Source organism: Rhizophagus irregularis (assembly GCF_026210795.1). NCBI lineage: Eukaryota > Fungi > Glomeromycota > Glomeromycetes > Glomerales > Glomeraceae > Rhizophagus > Rhizophagus irregularis. The sequence goes on along the minus strand of NC_089436.1, from coordinate 386,729 downwards.
AAGCGTTATAATAAAAAATCTCTCTAAAAAAAATGTATCGCTGCGTCATTAAATTTATCATAAATATTAAATTGTATATTAAAAGTTAATTCCCGCGTTGCTGTTGTATTTATTACATATTGGCTAATTGAGTGAGTCCCAAAAATTTTGGTGTACTTCGTTGATCAATTAAATAGATCGTCATGTGATACGTACTAAAGTTAAATTACTATTTCGAAAATGACGATAATCAAGATAATATATCAAAATTCAGATTTAAGTGGGTTAATTTTATAAATATTTAACGTTTTTATTTAATAATCAAATTTATTAAAAATAAAGAAATAACAAATTTTTCTATGAAAAAAAAAAAACATAAATATGTGTACTGATATGTGTACAAAAAAACTTTAGCATTTTAAGATTTTATAAATTATTCATTTTTTAGTTTTTGAATAAAAGAAGGAATAATTCTTTTTAAAACAAAACTAATTGATATAAATATAGCCCACAGAATTCCACCAATAAGTTCAAGAACGATATAATTATTTCCTTTAATGAATCCCATCCTAGATTCAGCAGGAAACCATTCATTTAAAAATTCTTCAACAACATTAAGATTACTACTGTGTAAAATATATTCATTGAATCGGCAGCTCTAAACTTACTCTTGCTATTCATTTTAGCTAAAAATTCCAATCTCACTGAATTTTTCTTTATATTCTTATCTTTTAATAAAAAAATATAATATCACTAACATCTAAGTTAAACTTATTCAATGTTAATGCAACAACCAGCTCTGATATATCTAATTCTTAATAATTTTATAACTTTATTTATAAAAAAAAATTATTAGTAATCCGAATAATTTATCATTTGGAACCTGATCTTTTATTTGTTACAAAAATTATAATTCCTTTTATAGAATTTCATTACCTGAAAAAATTGTTATTTAAATATGCATTCGATGATCCTATTGTTCTTTACATTTTATGTAATCCTTTTAGAAGTCTAGAACAAACTTTATGACCGTAGCTTGTTAAAATGTGATAAAAGGAATACAGTACTCGGGACTGAGTGACAAATATGATTTCACACCTTGTAAATACCAAAGTTCCTAGAATACTTATGAAAATGAGAAACGCAAAGAGTGTATCACGTGGTAAAAATTCTGGGGAAAGAATCAGTTGATCCGTACCACTCTGAATATTCGCCAAAAAATTTTGATCAAATTAATAAAGCTTAATAAAACTCGTTATCTTATTCATATTTACAGAAAAAATATTTCATTTTACTTTATTGAATTTTATTATTTTGTTTGTTTTATTTATTTAATCTTATTTTTTTTCTTGTGGTAAAACTATTTTATCTTATTTTATCTTACTTATTTTATATTATTTATTTATTTATTTAAGTTAATCATTATTATATATGTTAATATTCAAAGTTCAAACCTACAGCTGTGGAACGTATTTAAAAATCAATACTGTAATCAATTTATAATTGGATAATAAGAGTTTTCGTAAGATATTCTAAAAGATTTCTTGACATTTGCGCTTCAATGGCTTTATTAAAGGTATAATTAATGATGTAATTGATATCAATGAATCAAAGATTTTTTTGCGAAAGAACGATTATATTGATTAAACTGATTTCATTAATAAGATACTGTAGTTTTTTAAAATATTCAGAGAATTTTTTAAAAGAAATAAAATTTATAATTATGCCAAAAAGAAAACATTTTTACAATCATATTAACCAATCTCTTCCCTAATTCAACTTTCCGAACTACTTTTTATGTCGAATATGTCAAATGATCTCGATTTGAGATTTGGGAAGTTTAAACAGTTCCTGTCCATCATACCATTTAGATTATTTATTTTACAGAATGTTTTTTTTTATTTTTTAAATTTTTATTTTTTTTCATATTCTTGATAATTAAGTAATTGTATTATATGTTTTTTTATGGCTGTAATTTAATTAAGATATTATATCATATAAAACACTTGCAATGTTTTAACAATACAATATAATAAATATTCTATATGATTACTGCTTAAAACGTAATAAATTCCTGTAGCAATAATGCAAAAATTTTTAGTTTTATATTTTTTAAAACACAACAATTAGAGATATTGTAATTACAGTCACGTGTTATCGAAATACTATGATCTTCCTCTCCTTTTTTTACTCGTTCATATCCAAAAAAGGATCAACATGTAAATAAATCACCTGATCTATCTAAAACTTGTTTGAATAAGTTGTTTTACCGCTCCCCTTCTAATAAAAAAAAAAATTGACAATAATGTCTTAGCTTATACAATATAAATTATAAAATCATTCAAATTACTTTAAATTTGTATATGTGAATCTAATAAAATAGTTTATAATAAATAATTTGATTTTAATTATTTTTTTTTTTTTCGATTAAGCAAACTTCAAACATTATTAAGATCTTAGTAATTGCATTTCAAATATAAAATTTTCAGTTACGAGTATTACGGTCAATACTATAGTAAATTTTCTTGTAAAAAAATATTTAAATCTCTTTGTCTCAAATTATTCCTTTAATATCACATGCTTATCAAAGAAACGAAATTAATTAATGGTATTTGGGATAGTTAAAGAATTCTTACATAAAGCAAAATTTATAAAATTTATAAAATCTATAAAATCTATAAAATCTATATAATCTATAAAATCTATAAAATCTATATAATCTATATGAAACTTTTTAAATCCTGAATTAATGATAATGAACTACATAACAATGTTTCGTTATTTAGGAATAATAAAACCACTGATTGATTCAATAAAATAGGACCGAAAAAAATTGTTATATAATTTTATTATATGGTCTACCAGGCAACTTTCTTTTAAAGAAATCCCCTCTTTAGATGATTTGTATCACTGTCATTTTTTTTAAAATGTATACATTTACTAAAAAAATTATCAATTAATGTGCCCAACTTGATTCTTGATTTCACCCTAGTGTACAACATAAAAAGTTGATTCCTACCCTCGCTCATAAAGCTCATACTTGACAGTGCGACTAATCCTGTACTAACAAAACTTGATTTAATCACTTTATCAAAAGCTCCTCCACCAATTTCAACCATTTGAATAAATTTATCATATTCAAAATAACGAATATATACATTCTTTACCTTTTTCTCAATACAGAAGTTATTTAATCATAAATTTTAGTTTTACTTGTGAAAAAAAATTTATTTCATTGCAATACACAACTTTTTAATTACATAATACTGTACTCACTATATTTTATGTTATTTTATTTATTTACTAGCTGGATGCCCGCGTTTCACGCGGGCCTGGCTAATTAAGATTATGAAAATCAGTTATAAAGTATAGAATGGTTATTGATATTAATTTGAAAGTTTGTGGTAAATAGGGAATAATAAAGTAATAACATTTTTTATTAGAATAGTTATAATAGTTATAGCATTATTCAGCATCATTTGCTGATCACGTTAACCATACAACACATCAAATTGATCAAAATACTAATGTTGATCAAAAGTGTAGTAAATTGACATGTACTGTATAACAACACATATTATTATCACAGTATTATTTTAATTATTTTATTAATTGAATGTATTTTTACATTAACTGTTCTTCACTTCTATTATCACTAATGTAAAGAAATAAATAAAAATCATAAATCTTTTTTTTTTTAATTTTAAACTTTATTAATATTGTGATAAATATTTAATGAACAACCTATCACAATTTAGATGACATGCATCTGCTAATAAAGTATAAATCATAAATCCAAAATTCTGGTGTCTAGTAAAAAACTTTAAAAGAAGAAAAGAAAAAAATGATTAGTAAATATGAAAAGAATTTTTTAAAAAAAATCAAAAATATAATTGAACTAACCTTCACCCTAAAAGGTACTGCTAAAACCTAAAAAAGAGAAAAGGGTTGTTCCCTACAAAAAAAAAGCTAAATTAGTGATGTTTTTTTAAAGTTAAAAATTCATTTTTCAGAACTTACCCAAAGTTCTCAAAAATTGACCATCTATACTAAAAAAAAGAAAAGAATGAAACATCAATAATGTTTCATTAAAGAAATAATGTTAGATAAATTTCATTTACCAAAATTTGCATCCATCCAAGGTGTCACAAAACTGTCTAACCTACAAAATATAAAACATGAAACATTAGTTAGCATTTCGTTTCATTAATAAATAAAAAAATTAATGAAATACACTTACGAATTCCATGTCCAGAAAGACTGAAAAAGCCACCTACAGAATGCAAAAATAAACATTAGTAACATTTTGTTAACTAACATTACGTTAAAAGAAGCATTTTAAAAGAACCTACTAAAATTTCATGCATCCAGAATCATGAATAAACTGTATAAAAAATGAAGAAATGTGATATTATTAAAAAAATTTTTAAAAGAAAAAATACTCACCACAACTCTGTTCGTGTAAATTATACCTTATTCAGTCATCCAAAAAAAATGAAAAATTAAACCATTAGAAATGTTTGATTAAAAGAAATGTATTAAATCCTTCCTTAATACCAAATTTCCATGTGTCTGAAGACAAACCAAGAAAACTGCTGAAATCTAAAAAAAGAAGGATTTTTTTTTTTGGTTTTTTTTGCAGTTATTAAATACCTGTAATTTCTGTTATTAGAAATTTTTGATTCCCCCTGGTAAAATCCCGGTGGGTGGAGCCTGCGACACACACATCCAGCCGGTTCCTATAACTTTGAGAGTTTTACAGGCATTAGAAATTAAAAATTAAATGTAAAATTTTTTTAAAAGAAAAGGTTTATTTTATTAAAAGAAAAGGATTTTTTTTTTCGTCATGTGGGAAAATTCAAAAAAACCGAAAAATATTTTTTTTTAAAAAAAAAAAAAAATTCGTCGTATGGGAAAATTCAAAAAACTTTTTTTTTAAAAAAAAACAATGACGACTTCTAAAATGACAAGAATTTCATTGTCACGGGTTAAATTATTTTTGTAATTTTTTATATTATGTTTTTTACATCACAATTACTAATCGGATTAGTTGCTATAAATTTGTTCTAATTCAAAATTATATTGGGATTAGGGCTACCCAATTAAGCTAATTAATGCGCCACTTCGAATCCTATATAAAAATCTGTAGCACAGGACGCAGATAAATGATGCTGGACGATCCAATTTAAAATCCACCTTTTTATGCAGAACGTTACGGTCGCACAATGCTTTTTTTTATAGATATAGATTTCTATGGAAAGCCGTCCTTGACAAAAGGTTGATATCCAGACATCATGTTGGATAATGTCTAGACATCATGTTTGATATATGTAGGATGATGTTTGTACATCATTCAACATGATGCTCAAGCATCAACCGACATGATGTCTTAGACATCATGTTACCAAATATAGTAAATTTTATTTTGTGTAACTCATAAATATACTATATTTGGTAATTTGATCAGCATGATGTCTAGACATCATGTCGGTTGATGTCTTTCACATCATGTTGAATGATGTACAAACATCATCCTACATATATCAAACATGATGTCTAGACATACCATCATGATGTCTAAATATTATATTTCATGATGTTTGGACATCAACCTTTTGTCAAGGACGGCTTTCCATAGATTTCGTCATTTGATCTTACCTATTATAGAAAATTTAAATAAAAACCCTTATTTGCCAAAATTGGATAAATTTAATTGCCGATCAGATTATTGTGTTCCTTTGTGTATTTTAACTAGTCTTGTTTCACAATTTTGTTGCCGATCTTGAAATCATTCAACATAAAATAACGTTTCACCACTTTTTTTTCATTTTTTTTTCTTTTCCTTTATTATTTTAGTAATTTTTACATACGGATTAATAACATTTTTTGTTTAAGAAATTATTTATTAAAATGGATGAAATTAAACTAAGTGATGATGTGTTTGAGCAAATAAAAGATTTTAACATTTGGAATTTAACTAAAGAACAAAGATTGTTAATTGATAAACTAATAACAGACAAAGAATTAAAAGAATGTTATAAAAAAAATGGTTTATGTAAAGAATGTAAACAGTTTAATACTTGTTTTTGTTATTGTCAGCCATGTAAATCACAATATTTTAAACAAAATTTCAAAAATTGGACAAGTGGAAATCATGACGTTGATGAATTTATTCAAAAAGCACAATTAAAGGCTGAATGGTATTATAAAATCATAGAATGGATTGAATATGATAAATTTGAAGATGTTGAATATTTAGCAAAAGGGGGATTTGGAACTACTTTTAAAGCAGTTTGGAAAGATGGTCCTTGGACAATAAATAATTTTCAATTCGAAAGGAAAGGTGAAACAAAAGTCGCTTTAAAGTGCTTACATAATTCCCAAGATATTACAGCTGATTTTTTAAAAGAAGTAAGATATTTTTTTACTGATTTTAGTATTATTAGCCTTTATAAATGTTAAACTAACTATAATTTTCTTTTAAGGTTGAATCAAATATTTTAGTATATTATACTAGTAATGTAGTTCGTTGTTTTGGTATTGCCAAAGATCCAAAAACAAATAATTTTATAATGGTGATGGAATTAAAAAATGGTAGCTTAAGACAACATTTAAATAACAACTTTATTTCACTGGATTGGAATCAAAAGTTGTGTAGTTTATATTGTATTGCAATTGGTCTTAATGATATTCATAAAAAAGGATTAATTCATCAAGATTTTCATTGTGGAAATATATTAAGCGATTTTAATAAAAATGCTTTTATTACTAACTTGGGATTATGTCAACCAGCAAATGTCAAATCCTCTCAAAATAATAATAAAAAAATATATGGTGTATTACCTTATGTAGCTCCAGAAGTTTTAAGAGAAAAAGAATATACTCAAAAAAGTGATATTTATGGATTTGGAATTATTGCATATGAAACTTGTACAGGTTTCCCTCCTTATCATGATATAGCTCATGATGATTTCTTAGCAATGAAAATTTGTAATGGGTTGAGGCCAAAGTCTAATTATAAATTACCTCAATTCATTTTTGACATTATTAATCAATGTTGGGATGCAGACCCTTTAAAACGACCTAATGCAGATGAATTACAAAAGTTATTTGGTGATTTATATATTAAGAGTTATTCAAATTCTTATTCTGTGATCAAAGAGCAAATTAAAGAAGCAGATGAAATTAATAAAAAGTCATCCTCATCACCAACAGCTCAATCACCATTATCTTCTACAAGTACACTCACATATATGACACATCCTCAAGCAATTTATACAAGTAGAATTTTAGATTTTAAAAATCTTCCAGAACCAAAAAATGCTGGTAGTAATTGATGATTTATTTGAAATAGAATATTCAGGTAAATTATATGAATTTAATTTGTTTTATTAAATCGTATTTTTAATACAATATTTATTTCCGGCTTTTTATATACATTAGAATCAATAAAAGTTACCAAACTCAATATCAATTCCAAAGATTGCAATTAAATTCTTTGTTTAACATAGTTAATAGAATATTAAAATAATGTAAAAGCAAAATTTTGTTTATTATCAAATTTAACCTTATACTGTATTTTATACTTGTTTTAAGTTTATAAAATTTATATGTTTAAAAAAATTATCTTAATAGCTATATATTTTATATATTTATTATATATTAAATGAAATACATTAACTTACTTTTCTGGAATCCTCTATTTAAAATTTAAGAGAAAAAAGAATGATTTCTCTATTTTTTATCATCGTAGTGGATTAACATAATTTTTTTTTAAAAAAAATATCATTTGATTAGTTATTGAAGTTTTTTTTTTTTAATAACAAATATATATCTTTATTTTTAATAAAATAAAAATTTATCTAAATAACCACTGATGCCATGTAATAAAATTTAGACATGAAATAACATTTGATTAAAAGGGCAAATTTAAGATATTAGGAAATAAAAAGGTCTTCTAGCACACTTAGGATGTTAAAAGAAAAGTTTGGCTTGTTCCAGGAGTATCTTATTCCAATGTTAATTCTTGTGATTATAAATTTGAATTATTGATTAATTTGTAGTACAATTTTGTGTTCAATATTACCTTTACATTGTTAGATTAAACATTACAGGCAATAAATTAACAAAGCTGGTATTCATAGTTAAAAAAGAGAGAACGTATTTCTTGTATTACAATTGACACAATGAAATCAGATCTGAATGTTAGTTATACAAAAGATCTAATCTTAATTACCTAGATTGCAATTCAGATAAAAAAAAATCATTCAAAATTTTCTCTTTTTTTTGATGATCAGTCAAAGAAAAAAATTATTTTAACAATTGTACACTAATTTATAAGACAAGACATCCATAAACTCATAAAGGACGAAAAAAAAAATAAACTAATTAACATATAAATTGGTGGTAAACAAAATTTACACTTTTTAATAGTAATTCCAATTTGAAATAAAATAAATCATTTCTGTTAAACAGGTATAAAAGTCAAAGTGATGGCAAAATTGAAAAGATCCAGCATTTTCAATCATTACAAATTGGAGTAAAATTTACTTTTTCCAGTATAAATAAAATTAGTCTCTGTGACTAGTAATGAAATCTTTAAATTCATCATTACTGAGTTTAATTTCTTCCATAATAAATAATAAATAAGGAATATATCATACAGAGATTATGGATAAAATAAAAAAAGTAAAAAGGAAAAAAAAATGAAATGAGATGAGAAAGACACATTATTTAATTTATAATATTGCATTACTGAGTCATGTGATTAATAATAAGTATGAAGTTTTATAAAGTTAAAATAAAATCTGTTATCCGTTTATTTATATGGAAATTAAAGAGAATTTAAATGAATAATGTATTTTGTTCAAAAAACTTAACCTTCAATATTAATTTTTGAAAAAATAAAAAAAATTATTAATGTTAATACTATTGATATTATCATGTTTAAAAAATGCAAAAAAGTTAGGTTAAATAATAATTATTTACGAACTTAATAAAACATATCAAAATAAGCTAAATTATTACATATAATTTATATGACGATATTATATAAAAGTATATCTAAATTAAAAATGTTTGATAAAAGGAGAATTGCATTTATCATATTTACCATTATAAATTACTTTAAAAATTAAAAATTTCCAAATTCTCTTAGTTACCTTCTATAATGGATTGAATATAATAGATTTGAAAAAAATTACCAGTTGAAAATATTTCAAATTATATGATTGTCACCAACCATGATATACAGGTATTACTTTACATTCTTCAGTAAATCATACTATTTATAATGATTAATAATTTTTGTTTTTTTAAATTTTAATTTTGATGGTTGAAAATAAATCATTGCTGAATTTGAAAATTTATGGAAAACATTATATTTCGTAAAAATTTAGCCTAGTTTAAAATCCACAACTTTTTAATTATATAATACTCTCTATATTTTAAAATATTTTATGTTATTTTATTTATTTATTTCGTCATTTGATCTTACCTATTATAGAAAATTTAAATAAAAACTATGGCCCGCCGTAAGCACAGAAAGGTTGATGAAAAATCATCATGGTGCATGATTATTTTTCACCATGTTGCATGATGACTTTTCACCATATTGCATGATGACTTTTCATCATGATTAATGATGACTTTTCACCATGTTTATGTGATGACTTTTCACCATGTTTAGTGATGATTCTTCATCATGATTTATGATGACTTTTCACCATGAGATGAATAATTTTCACCATGTGACAAATAATTTTCATCATGTTTCCTAATGTAGAATTGTTCAATAGCCAAAAATAGCTTACCATGCCACTGGTTTTTTATATTACAAATTTAGTAAATTCTAAGATTTTCTTTTACAAATTTGGAAATTTACCGATCCTTTGGCATTTTTACAATCACATTTACCGTGTTAACCATTTTTTTGCTATCACATTTACAAACTTTTTTTCGAACTTAAAGTTATTTAACATTATTAAAGAAAATTTTTTTTTTATAAAGAGTTTATTTTAATTGAAAATTCAATAATAAAATTTTTGCATCATTTGAAATTGGAAAAATTCCATTATTAAACATTACTGTATATTAAATTTGTATTAAAAAAAATTAATCAGTAATCAAAGCATATCATGTATAAAAAAAAATAAGAAAAATGCATTTCAATAAATGTCAAACATTAATTTAAAAAAAAAATAGATATAATAAAAAAATATAAAAGTTTGTCCTTTTGAATAATCATCAATAATAGCAATAAATACATTTCATGTGTTTGTTGGTTATGACGTTAATTGCAACATTGATTACGTTAACAATTAGTTATGTAATTGATCATAAGATGATTGAATAATGAAAATCGAAAAAAAATATTTATTTATTTATTTTAATTTACTTGTCTAATATTATTCAAAATTTAAAATTTTTTTCGTGAAGAAAATTAAAATTTTTTGTGAAGAAAGAAAAATATGAAATTTTTTTTTAAAAAACTATTTGTAAATGCTTGCGAGAAAATTTATGATTTATTTTTTTGTGAAGAAAAATCAAAAACTATGCTACTACTAAATACATTTTTTTTAAAAACTCGTCCACTAAAAATTAGTCATATTTTTTTAGAAAAAATTAATGTAAATTACAAAGAAAGAATTAAGTGTCAGTTGTATCATGATGGTATTAACATGGGCCGAGTTAGTTGTGGTAAAATATCAATTTATATAGTAGATATGTGGGTATGTCATGGGTTAAATTTTAAATATATAGAATAATCATTGAATTTCAGTATTTTCATTATTTACCTTTAGATAGTGTTTATAGGAAATTTTATTTTTTATTTATTTTTTTTTATTTCGTTTCTATCTTATATTTCATTTCTTACTAACTTCATTTTTTTTTACTTAATGTTTTTCATCTCATATTACTTCTCATTATTCCATCCTTTCGTCTCACATTATTTTCTACTATATTTTCATTTTCAATTATCTCTTTTTCTCTCCTATTTACTTCCCATCACTTCTTTCGTCTCCTATCGCTCCTTTTCGTCTCCCATCACTCCTCTTCATCTTCCCATAATTTTTTTTCGTCACCCATCACTTCTTTTCGTCTCTCATCACTCCTTTTCGTCTCCCATCCCTTCTTTTCGTTTTCCATCACTCCTCTTCATCTTCCCATTCTTCGTCTTCCATCACTCTTTATCGCTTCCCATCACTTCTTTTCGTCTCCCATCACTCCTTTCGTCTCCCATCATTTCTTTTCGTCTCTCATCACTTCTCTTCATCTTCCCATAATTTTTTTCGTCTCCCATCACTCCTTTTTACCTCCCATCACTTCTTTTCGTCTTCCATCACTCCTTTTCGTTCCACATCACTCCTTTCGCCTCCCATCACTTTTTTTCGTCTCCCATCACTCCTTTTCATTCCTCATCATGTCCTATTTCTCCTTTTTGTTTCCTATCACTTCTCATTACTCTTTTTTACTCCCTTTCATTTTCTATTATTTTCCATTACTCCATTGTTATTTCATTTTTTTATTAGCATCTTTCTCTTTCATCATTGTAATTTACTTCTCTTTTTTATTTATTGTTATTGTTTTTTTATTTGTATCACTTCATTAAAAATAGATACGGTGATTTTTTTCTTTAAAATTGTAAATGTAACTTAAAATTTTAATATTTGCAAATAAAATTTCATTAAATACGATTATTTTGAATAAATATGTTTGCAAAAAAAATTTTTTAAAAATATCTTCGTTTCTTTATAAAATAAAAAAATAAAGTTTTGCAACGTTACATAACGTTGCGAAACTTACCATTTTCGAAATCTACCGTTCCTAAGTTACCAAGTCAAAACAAACCTGCAAAAATAAAGAAACGTTAGAATAAATAACATTTCTTATTAAAAAAAATAAAAAAAAATTGTTTCGCATTGTTTTGTTGCGAAACTTACCATTTCGAAATTTTTTGTTTCGAAATTCACCGTTCTGAAGTTTCCATACCGAAACACTTGGACCTAGAATAAATAACATGTGCAAGTGTTATACAATATATAATATTATTATTAAATGCAAAATTTATTTATCACACGAAACAAATGTTGCAGTATTGTGGAATTTACAAATTCATTCCAAAAACAATTTTGTATAAGTAGTTTGTTGTTACATTGTTACAAAAAAATCTTTTTTTTTATCCTCTAGAAAAAAAATATCTTCTTACTAATTAATATGAAAAAAAAATTCCCAGAAAAATTAATTATAACGATCTATTGTTACAAAAAATAAATAATTATGTCAGTCTATTTATTATTGAGCTTGATACAAAAAAATAATACTATTATTATTAATAAGAATCGGGAAAAAAGGTGGCATAATCTGATCACCGGTCCAAACCTAAATGGTGAAAGATGTATTAGAAAAAAAAATCGGTATGAAAGAAAAAAGGCCAAACCGAAAAAGGAAAAGGGAAAAAAAATTTTCGGATTGGAAAAAAAGTCAATCGGAAAAAAACAAAAAAAAAAATTTGTGTGGAGGGATAAAGAGAAAAATCGGGTTGAAAAAGAAAATTTTCAAAAGAAAAAGAGGGAAAGAAAAAGAATAAAGAAAGAAATCGGGTTTAAAAAGTACTGAAAAAATTCTGAAATAAATAATAATTTGGTCCAAAAAGACCGAAAAAAAAATTCAATAATATGGTCTAAAACAAAAGATCAAAAAAAAAATAATAATAATTTTTCAGTTTTGGAAAAAAAACCAAATCTAAATGGTGAAAAGAAAGAAAAAAAATAAAGAGAGGAAAAAAAATGAAAAATTTTTAAAAAAAGAAAAAAAAAGGAAAAGACAAAGGTATTTTGAAAGAGAAAAGAGGAAATTTGAAAAAAAAGAAAGAACCAAAAGTAAAAGATCGGTTCAAGAAAAAAAAATGAAAATTAAAAAAAGGGGGAACCGAAAAAATTTAGATTGAAAAAAAAATTCATAGATGTGATGGCAAAAAAATGTTTTATACGGTAAATGTGATTGCAAAAATGCCAAAGGATCGGTAAATTTCCAAATTTGTAAAAGAAAATCTTAAAATTTACTAAATTTGTAATATAAAAACCAGTGGCATGGTAAGCTATTTTTGGATATTGAACAATTCTACATTAGGAAACATGATGAAAAATTATTTGTCACATGATGAAAATTATTCGTTACATGGTGAAAAGTCATCATAAATTATGGTGAAAAGTCATCAAGAGACATGGTGAAAAGTTATCATGTAAACATGGTGAAAAGTCATCATTAATCATGATGAAAAGTCATCATGCAACATGATGAAAAGCCATCATGCAACATGGTGAAAAATCATCATGCACCATGATGATTTTTCATCAACCTTTCCGGGCCATAAAAAACCCTTATTTGCCAAAATTGGATAAATTTAATTGCCGATCAGATTATTGTGTTCCTTTGTGTATTTTAACTAGTCTTGTTTCACAATTTTGTTGCCGATCTTGAAATCATAAAAATAACGTTCCCCCACTTTTTTTTTCATTTTTTTTCTTTTCCTTTATTATTTTTTAGTAATTTTTTGCATACGGATTAATAACATACTATTTTTTGTTTAAAAACTTATTTATTGAAATGGATGAAATTAAACTAAGTGATGATGTATTTGAACAAATAAAAGACTTCGAATATTGGCGTTTGACTGAAGAACAAAAATCGTTAATAGATAAACTAATAACAGACAAAGAATTAAAAAAACGTTATAAAATAGATGGTTTATGTAAAAATTGTAAACAGCCAAATACTGGTCATGATTGGTGCCAGCCATGTATTTCTAATCATTTTCAACAGAATTTCAAAAATTGGACAAGTGGAAATCATGACGTTGATGCATTTATTCAAAAAGCACAATTAAAAACTGAGGATATAAACCATACCATAGAGTGGATTGAATATGATAAATTTGAAGATGTTGAATATTTAGCAAAAGGGGGATTTGGAATTACTTTTAAAGCAGTTTGGAAAGATGGTCCTTGGTTTAATAGTCAATTGAAAAGGAAAGGTGAAACAAAAGTCGCTTTAAAGCGCTTACATAATTCCCAAGATATTACAGCTGATTTTTTAAAAGAAGTAAGATATTTTTTATTGATTTTAGTATTATTAGCCCTTATAAATGTTAAACTAACTATAATTTCTTTTAAGGTTGAATCAAATATTTTAGTATATCTTACTTGTTGGACAGTTCGTTGTTTTGGTATTACCAAAGATCCAAAAACAAATAATTTTATAATGGTGATGGAATTAATAAATGGTAGCTTAAGACAACATTTAAATAACAACTTCATTTCAATAAATTGGGGGGGAAAGTTGAATAGTTTATATCTTATTACACTTGGTCTTAAAGATATTCATAATAAAGGATTAATTCATCAAGATTTTCATTGTGGAAATATATTAAGCGATTTTAATCAATATGTTTATATTACTGATTTGGGATTATGCCAACCAGCAAATGTTAAATCCTCTCAAAATACTCAAAATAGTAATAAAAAAATATATGGTGTATTACCTTATGTAGCTCCAGAAGTTTTAAGAGGAAAAGAATACACTCAAAAAGTGATATTTATGGATTTGGAATTATTGCATATGAAATTTGTACAGGTTTCCCTCCTTATTATGATATAGCTCATGATGATTTCTTAGCAATGAAAATTTGTAAAGGGTTGAGACCAAAGTCTAATTATAAAATTCCTCAATTAATTTTTGACATTATTAATCAATGTTGGGATGCAGACCCTTTAAAACGACCTAATGCAAATGAATTACGAAAGTTATTTGATGATTTATTGGTAAATCGCCATAATAATAATTGTATTATCAACAAACAAATCAAAGAAGCAGATGAAATTAATAAAAAGTCGTCCTCATCATCTTCAACAGCTCAATCACCATTATCTTCTACAAGTACACTCCAATATATGACACATCCTCAAGCAGTTTATACAAGTAGAATTTTAGATTTTAAAAATCTTCCAGAACCAAAAAATGCTGACAGTAATGATGATTTACTTGGAATAGAATATTCAGGTAAATTATACGAATTTAATTTGTTTTATTAAATCGTATTTTTGATACAATATTTATTTCTGGCTTTTTATATACATTAGAATCAATAAAAGTTGATTTTACCAAACTCAATATCAATTCCGAAAATTGCAATTAAATTCTTTATTTACATAGTTAATAGAATATTAAAATAATGTAAAAGCAAAATTTTGTTTATCATCAAATTTCTTATAACTGTATTTTATACTTGTTTTAAGTTTATAAAATTTATATGTTTAAAAAATTATATTAATATATATTTATATATTTATTATACAATACATTAACTTACTTTTCTGGAATCCTCAATTAAAGTTTAAGAGAAAAAAGAATGATTTCTCTATTTTTTATCGTTGTAGTGAATTAAAGAAAAAATTACACATAATATTTTTTTAAAAAAATATCATTTGATTATTTATTGAAATTTTTTTTTTAATTAACTATTTTTTAATAAAATAAAAATTATCAAATAATCACTGGTGCCATGTGATGAAATTTAGACATAAAATAACATTTGATTAAAAGGACAAATTTAAGGTATCAGGAATAAAAAAGGTCCTCTAGCGCACTTAGGATGTTAAAAGAAAAGTTTTGCTTGATCCAGAAGTATCTTAAATCTCCAATGCTATTATCGTGAGTTAGTAAATCAAATTAAACATATTATAAATTTGAATTATTGATTAATTTGTAGTACAATTTTTTGAGTTCAAGATTACCTTTATGTTGTTAGATTAAACATTACAGGCAATAAATTAGCAAAGCTGGTATTCATAGTTAAAAAAGAGAGAGAACATATTTCTTGTATTGCAATTGACATGATGAAATCAGATCTGAATGTTAGTTATACAAAAGATCTAATATGAATTACCTAGATTGCAATTCAGATAAAAAAATCATTGTACCGTTACAATTTTAATAAAGTTTCAACCAGACATACTATAAATAAAAAAAAAAGATAAAAAAATCATTCAAAATTTTCTCTTTTTTATATGATCAGTCAAAGAAAAAAATTATTTTTAACAATTGTTCAATTTATAAGACAAGAGTCCAACTTGGCTTGCTATAAAAAATACCAGGCACGAACATATAAAAACATCAAAGCATCATGTACAGATAAAACATCAAGCATGTACAGATAAATATCAAGCACATGATAGATAAACATCAAGCATGAGCAGATAAAAATATTAAGTACGTTCAACTTGGAAAATCGTGTTAATAATTCACCTTTATTCAAACATTTTCAACTTTCCATCGATAATGTCGATAAAAATTCTCCATTTTATTTGTTAATTCATCATTTAATTCCTATCAAACTTTCTTCACTTCTATACAATTATATGGTAACAAATGATCACATGATAAAGTTTTTAACGACTTTATTACGCCTTTAATGAAAGACATTAATGTCAACATTTGGAAACCCATGCAAACGCCATTAAAGAATAGGAACTATCCCTGGGTATTACTAGGGCTAAAAAGAAATCATATTGCCGACACCACAAAACCACTTCGAAGAAATGAAAAAGATCTCAGGATAATCCGATCACTTCCAATCCTCCTAACACAGATCTTATTTACCTACAGGATCCTCAGCGACATCAAGTCTGCTCTTATCCCAACCAGTTATATCCAACTCCTTATGTCTTCTCACGGACACATTTAGATGATCACGCTTATATCAGGTGGACTTCAAGCAATTTTTACATTCTGGTGTTATTGCTAATTATCGACATGTTTCCTCCTTTTTACTACCTTTTAACATAGATTCCTATTATAATATTTCTTATATGTAATTCGATTCTATAACTTTATTTTTTTATCACTGTTCATTTATTCTAATCTTGGTTCGATAGTGTGAATATCCGACAGCGGGTATCCCTCCTTCGTGCTTTTTCCTCTTTTTATACACCAAGGTGATAACGCCCTATGTCTGAAAGGCTTTGTCGCGCTTTAAATACTAGTTTCATAGTTACTGTTGACTTTAGAATATAGAGTTCTTGTAATTTTACTGTATTTTGGTTCGCTTTGTGAATTTTTTTATTTTATTGGCTTCTTTTTTTATAAAACAATTTTTGTAGAGAATTTTTATTTTTAATATAGGCAAAAGCTTTTTTTGATAAAATTTCTTTTGAATTTTTTTTTTAATAAAAGACTTTTTTTTGATAAAAAATTTTGTTAGAAAATTTTTTTTTATTGATAGGGACATTTCCAAGTTTTTTTTTTTGATGAATAATTTCGTCAAAAATTTAAATTTCACTGGAGAATTTTTTTTTAATAAGATTTTTTTTTTTGATATATACCTATTTGTTGGAACAATTTTTTTTTTAGTAGAAAATTCTTTGATAAAAATAATTTTATCAGAGATTTTTTTGATTTTTTTTTTGATAGAGAATTTTGTTAAGAATTTTTTTTTTTAATAGGAATTTCTTTTGGGAATTTTTTTTAATAGGTGAAGAATTTTTTGATTTATTAGAGAATTTTTTTTTAATAAGGGGATTGTTTTTGATAGAGGATTTTATTAAAAAATTTTTTTTTTAATAGGTAAGATTTTTTTTTTTGATAGATTTCGTTAGTAAACTTTTTTAACAAGTGGGATTTTTTTTTTGATAGAGAATTTCGGTAAATAATTTTTTTTTTAATAGGAGGGAAGTTTTTTTTTTTTGATAGAAATTCTTTTGAGAATTTTTTTTTAATAGGGAAATGTGTTTTTTTGATGGAAGATTTTCGTCAGAAATTTTTTCTTTAATCGGGGATATTTTTTTGGTTGAGAATTTCATTAGAGAAT
This sequence comes from Rhizophagus irregularis, assembly GCF_026210795.1. NCBI lineage: Eukaryota > Fungi > Glomeromycota > Glomeromycetes > Glomerales > Glomeraceae > Rhizophagus > Rhizophagus irregularis. The sequence continues at coordinate 368,884 of NC_089436.1, read as the reverse complement.
TTTGGTTGAAAAGTTTTTTTATTTTTTTAATGGAGAATTTTGTTAGAAGTCCTAATAGAAAATTTTTTTTTGAAAAATAGTTTTTTTTAATTTTTTTTTAATAGAGATCTTTTTTTATAAAAAATTGATTGAAAATTTATTGGAAAATTTTTTATTAAATTTTACAATTTAAATAAATTTTTTTTTTTTTAATTGATATTATAAAATAAATGGTTTACTAGTAGTTAGTGCTTCAATCCGGATGAAAACTTGAATATTTTCATGTTACGATTATGGTTGAGAAAGATTATGAATTTCAGATATAATTTATTAAAGTATTATTATCCCAAAAATTTATACTAATTCTGGCCAAACTCATAGTGCCAGCGAAATTTAATGAAATTCAATCCGGATGAAAATCCGGATAAAACCGCTATGGATCGAAGCACTACTAGTAGTTAAAGCTCTGCATGAGCTGGCTCAAGCTGAGCCAGGTATCCAAATCATAGCTCAAGCTCAGCTCGAAAAATTAAGAGAGCTGAGTCCACAATGAACTGAGCCATGGCAAATATCGGCTCAAGCTTTTTGAGCCAAGCCGAGCCATAATAAATCCCAGCTCAAGTCGAGCTGGACTTAAGCTGGCTTGAGCCGGGCTTGAGCTTTACCTAAAAAAAAAAGAGAGAAATGGTGTTAATGGTGTTTTATAACACCATTTCACAGCCACACACTTCCAAACAATACCTACCACATATTCCATAGCCGGAAACCTAAAAAAATAAAAGTAAATTGGCATTAGTATTGTTTAAATGCCATTATACAACCACATACTTTCCAAACTATACAAACCCATATGCGGCAATTCTTGCTGATTATAAGGAAGAGAAGGTACTCCAGATTTATATCTAAAAAATCCTCGTGAAAGAGTTAGGGTTAATTATTCCACTAGCCGGAAACCTGAAAATAAAAAAAAATGCATTGGTGTTATTTCGTAATGCAATTCATAACTATATATTAAATTACTTATCGCATAACTCCAAGGAATGGTTGTTCTTGCTTCATTTCGATGGAATTCACGTCTAGAATAATGTCCCCCCTGTAAAAAATCTGATCAGTGTTTTATCTTTCCATGTTTTTTCCATGAATGTATCATTTTCATGGAATTTATAGCCTTAAATCATGGAAATTTTTATCTCGCTAACACGGATATCCATGAATGTATCATTTTCACGGAATTTTTACGGAAGACACAGAGAAATAATGGAAATATTCGGATAAAAATTTTTTATAGGGCCCTAAAGAAAAAAAGAAAGGGAACGTTAGTAACATTTCCAAATTAAAAAAAACAAAGTATCCTTCCCTTAACTTACATTTTCGTCATCTTTTTAAACAATAATAATGAATAAATTATTATTTAAAAAAGATCGGCATAAAAAAAAATTATTTTTCGTATACAAAAAGTTGATTATCAATCAACCGATTGGATCGGTAGATAGTAAGTCATGCATATGACCGACACCGAAACTGTAACCAATCAGAATTTATTTTATTACTTTGTAGGTGCCAGCTTGATCTTTTTTGAGCTGGCTTGTCAAGCATCAAGCCAATTTAAGTATGGCTCGGCTCACAAGCCAGTTGGCTCATGCGGAGCTTTACTAGTAGTATATAAAATTGCTTAATTTCAGCTACTACACTATATCATAGTTTTTTTTAATTTTATCTTAATCTTATTAATGTAATTTAATATTTTTTTTAATTAATTTTTATTTTATTTTATCAGTTCTTTGTTTAATTAATATAATTAATATTCTATTTGATCTATATTAGCATACTTTTTTATTTTATCTTTATAATTATTTTTTTAAATTTATTATTAGTCTTTAGTCTTGGTATTTCTTTAATTTCATCTTTATTTAATATTTAATTTTAATTCTTTTTTTTTTTTGTTTTATTTGTTTTATTTTAATAATTTCAGATGTCTAAAATTTATTTTTATGGCATTTTTTTAAAAAATTTATCTAACTTTATTTAATAATTTTCTTTAGTTTGGTATTTTTTGATTCCATTTTAAACTTTAATTTTAGCATTTTTTTTTTTAATTAGAAATTTTTTACAAATTTCTTATTATATAATCATATTGTATAATATAAATTAAAAGGTTTTAAAATAATGTTAACTTTAAAAAAAGTATATAGCAGAAATTTTGCTTTGAAGTGTTTCTCTTTTTTCATTAGTAATATTAAATAATTGGCATAAAAACATTTTTCGAAAATCTACTATTTTAACTACTTTTAATATATATTGATAGTAAACGTTGCTGGGCGATCATCGCCTGGGTTTTTTTTCAAATATGTCATATGATGTATCTAATTTTGATTGGTTAAACTTAAAATTTTATTGCAAAATATATTTTTTAAAAAAAATTTTTGCAAACATATTTATTCAAAATAATCTTATTTAATGAAATTTTATTCGCAATATTAAAATTTAAGTCACACATTTTACGATTTCAAAGAAAAAAATCACCATATTTATTTTTATTGAACAAATAAAAGAAACAATAACAATAAATAAAAAAAATAAGTAAATTACAATGATCAAGGAGAAAGATGCTAATAAACAAATGAAATAATAATGGAGTAATGGAAAGTAATAGAAGATGAAAGGGAGTAAAAAAGAGTAATTAGAAGTGATAGGAAACAAAAAGGAGAAATAGGACATGATGATGAGAGATGAAAAGGAGTAATGGAGACGAAAAGAAGTGATGGGAAACGAAGAGGAGTGGGAGATAAAAAGGAGTGATGGGAAGATGTGATGGGAAGATTAAGAGGAGTACGCAAGTAATGCCAATTTACTTCAACCAGAAATAGTTACAAGACATTTCGCTGAAAGGACGTTCTGCCAAAAAATAGGGGCATTATGAATAAAGATTACTTTTCAGCTCTGCGAAAAATAACATGCATTTTTGTTCATATTTATTATTTATATTAAGAATCATTAATTTTAAGAATTATTAAATTTTAAAAAGGATTTTATAAATAATAAAAATATTAATTTTTAAATAAAAACATTAATTTTCGCGAAGTATATTAACTTTTAAGAATAAAATTAAAAAAATATTAACATTAATAAGATTAAGATAAATTAAGAAAAACTATGATAGAATCCTAAATAGCATAGTAAATTAAGTAAATTTTTATATACTCCCAGCGAACCCTATTAAAGAAAATTTCTAACGAAAATCTCCCGTCAAAAACACATTTTCCCTATTAAAAAAAATTCTCTAAAAAATTTCTATATCAAAAAAAACTTCCCTCCCATTAAAAAAAAAATCTTTACCGAAATTCTCTCAAAAAAAAAAATCTCCCCTGTTAAAAAAATTTACTAACGAAATGATCTATCAAAAAAAAAAAATTCTCGGCGAAATTATTTATCTTCCTATTAAAGAAAAATTCTTTAATGGAATTCTCTATCAAAGACAATCCCCCTATTAAGAAAAAAATTCTCTAATAAAATCCCCCGTCAAAAAATACTTTCACCTATTACAAAAAATTCCAAAAGAAATTCTTTATTAAGAAAAACTCCCTCCTATTAAAACAATTCTTAACGAAATTCTCCATCAAAAAAAATCTCACTTCAGTTGTTAAAAAATTTTCTAACGAAATTATCTATCAAAAAAATCTTCCCTTTAAAAAAATTCTCCAAAGAATTTTCTACAAAAAAAAAATCTCAATGGATTCTCCATTAAAAAAAAAATCTCTCCTGTTAAAAAAAATTGTTCCAACAAATTAGGTATATGTCAAACCAATGAAATTTCTATCAAATAAAATTTTTTAACGAAATTATCTATCCCTATCAATGAAAAAAATTCTCTAACGAAATTTTATCAAAAAAAAGCCTTTGCTTATATTAAAAATAAAATTCTCTACAAAAATTGTTTTATAAAAAAAAAAGCCAATAAAATAAAATAAAAATTCGTGTAAAAACTACGCTAAACTTAAAAACATGTGACCGACAAAATATCAACCCTGTGCTGACAAAGAAACTAATTTTTGACAAAGATAAAATTATCGAGTATAGTTGGATTAAATCAAACACAGTTGGACAAAAACATCAAGCACAGACGGACAAAAATATCAAGCACAGATGGATAAAAACATCAAGCATGGACGGATAAAATGTCAAGTATGGTCGGATAAAACCATCAAGCACGTACAGATAAACATCAGATAAAAATATCAAGCACGTACAGATAAGCATGAACAGGTAAAATGTCAGGCATGGTGTAACATTTTATCAATCCATGCTTGATTTTTCACCCGCCCAACTCGGCTTGCCATAACATAATACTCACTATATTTAAAATATTTATTTAATCTTACCTATTATAGAAAATTTAAATAAAAACCCTTATTTACCAAAATTGTAATTGCCGATCAGATTATTTGTGTATTTAACTTAGTCTTGTTTCACGCCATTATTCAACATAAAATAACGTTTCACCACTTTTTTTTTCATTTTTTTTCTTTCCTTTATTATTTTTCAGTAATTTTTATATACGAATTAATAACATTTTTTTGTTAAAAAATTATTTATTAAAATGGATGAAATTAAACTAAGTGATGATGTATTTGAACAAATAAAAGATTTTAACATTTGGAATTTGACTAAAGAACAAGAATCGTTAATTAATAAACTAATAACAGACAAAGAATTAAAAAATCGTTATAAAGATTATGATTTATGTAACAATTGTAAGCAACCTAGAACTGGTCATGATTATTGTCAGTTATGTAAATCACAATATTTTAGACAAAATTTCAAAAATTGGACAAGTGGAAATCATGACGTTGATGAATTTATTCAAAAAGCACAATTAAACGCTAAAAATAATCGCCAAATCATAGAATGGATTGAATATGATAAATTTGAAGATGTTGAATATTTAGCAAAAGGGGGATTTGGAACTACTTTTAAAGCAGTTTGGAAAGATGGTCCTTGGAAAGTACCTAGAAATGATTTTCAATTGAAAAATTTGAAAAGAATAGGTGATACAAAAGTCGCTTTAAAGTGCTTACATAATTCCCAAGATATTACAGCAGATTTTTTAAAAGAAGTAAGATATTTTTTACTGATTTTAGCAGTATTAGCCTTTATAAATGTTAAACTAACTATAGTATTCTTTTAAGGTTGAATCAAATATTTTAGCACATTTTACTAATTATATAGTTCGTTGTTTTGGTATTACCAAAGATCCAAAAACAAATAATTTTATAATGGTGATGGAATTAAAAAATGGTAGCTTAAGACAACATTTAAATAACAACTTTATTTCACTGGATTGGGATCAAAAGTTGTGGAGTTTATATTGTATTGCACTTGGTCTTAGAGATATTCATAAAAAAGGATTAATTCATCAAGATTTTCATTGTGGAAATATATTAAGTGATTTTAATAAAGAAGCTTTTATTACTGACTTGGGATTATGTCAACCAGCAAATGTCAAATCCTCTCAAAATAATAATAAAAAAATATATGGTGTATTACCTTATGTAGCTCCAGAAGTTTTAAGAGGAAAAGAATATACTCAAAAAAGTGATATTTATGGATTTGGAATTATTGCATATGAAATTTGTACAGGTTTCCCTCCATATTATGATATAGCTCACGATGAATTCTTAACAATAAAAATTTGTAATGGGTTGAGGCCAAAGTCTAATTATAAAATTCCTCAATTAATTTTTGACATTATTAATCAATGTTGGGATGCAGACCCTTTAAACCGACCTAATGCAGAAGAATTACGAAAGTTATTTGATGATTTATGGAAAAATTGCAATAAAAATAATTGTATTATCAACAAACAAATCAACGAAGCAGATGAAGTTAATAAAAAGTCATCCTCATCATTTTCAACAGCTCAATCACCATTATCTTCTACAAGTACACTCCCATATATGACACATCCTCAAGCAGTTTATACAAGTAGAATTTTAGATTTTAAAAATCTTCCAGAACCAAAAAATGCCGATAGTAATGATGGTTTAATTGGAATAGAATATTCAGGTAAATTATATGAATTTAATTTGTTTTATTAAATCGTATTTTTATACAATATTTATTTCTACATTAGAATCAATAAAAGTTGATTTTACCAAACTCAATATCAATTCCGAAAATTGCATTTAATTCTTTGTTTACATGGTTAATAGAATATTAAAATAATGTAAAAGCAAAATTTTGTTTATCATCAAATTTAACCTTATAACTGTATTTTATACTTGTTATATATTAGTATAAATCTGAAATCTATAGATCTAAAACTTCAGTTCAGAATTTTTTTTAAAAAAAATGCATAGAAAACATTTTGATAGTAGTACTGTAGCAATATAATGAACTAATGAACTATATTACCTTAATTAATGGTGATAATTAAAATAACAGATGCATATATAGAAGAACAATTAGGCAAAAATATAATATTTTTTTAATTACTTCTAAATCCTCATTCTATATGTGTGAATTTTTGTTTGTTCTTTCTCAGACTAAAATAATATTACATTTTAATAATTATGAAAATTACAAATTATTCGCATACTTTACGTTATGTTATATAATAAAGTACGAAAAGATACGTATAAAGCGAATAAAGATACGTATAAAGCTAAAATATTGTACGCTTCACATCAAAAAATATTACGTGTTTTTCATGTGACTGATGTGAGAGTAATCAAACATTGCGTAATCATTTATAAAATTTAACCTTTTTTTTCCAAGAAATTTTCTTAGCCGTTCTTTTAATATGTTACTAAAATATGTTCAAAGAATAGAAGTTTATAATATGTACTACGAAATTTTATTTTAATATAAATAAGATGAGTTCATATGGAGCCGTTACAATCGACTAGGAATACGATTAGGAATAGGAATAGGAATAGGAATGGGTATTCTACCATTTTTTTTTCTAAATTCGTCTAGTAAGAGTATACCTGGCAAGTATTTTGATGATCCTTCATCGGCTGCTTCATAAAAGTTCTATCTTTTTTATTAAAAAACTACTTTATGTTACACGCACAACCATACATAATAGGAAAAAAATAGTAGCTTTCTATACTACGGTAAAAGTAGTCACCTTTTCTAATGTGTCAACGGCCATGATATAGCTTAAACATTGTAGATCATATCATCAGAGCTTGAAATATTGATACAGCGTATCACTGAGCTTGAAGCTGAGAATGTGAAATTGAGACGGATGAGGTCCATAAGAAAAATATTAGCGATGAGATTAGGAAACGAAATAAGGAAAAGAAGCTTAGTAAAGCAGGGCAAAGTCAAGTATCGTTACAAAAATATCTGATACTGTTACTTCTGGTAATACCTCTGGTATCTCTTCTGAAAAGCCCGTGTGTGCAAAAAATGGACAGGGATTAATTCAGGAAATTTCTCGCAATTTTGATGAATCCGGTACTCCTTCATCTATTCGGGATTATGACTTCACATGCGCATTGCCTAACCTTACAGTACCATGTTGCGTAACAATTCAAAGACAAATTAGAGGTACAATTTCTTAAGGATCTCCAACTTCTAGGAGTTCGTTGAAGTCAATTGTACGCGTATTTGCTCCACGAACATTTAGGCATCAGTATACAAGAATAAGTTCAGATGATATAAACCGGATAGTCCGTCATCTCATCCGTCTATCCGATCCATTTAAACTTATTTGATTGTTATTATGATATTCGATCGTAATATATCAAATTGGAACGAGGGTCGTAAAATATGTAGCATGTAAATAAGCTTCATCAATGAAAAAATGAAATTTTGAAATCATCATAGCTAGACATCTACTCCCAGAATATACAACGGCCTCGTGCGTGTCTTAGGGTTCTTTTAAACCCGGCTTCCGTTTCAACGAACTCAAGCCATAAACACAGAATGCACAGACAGATACGCATTAGGGTTCTTTTAAATCCGGCTTCCGTTTCAAAGAAGTCCAGCCATAAACGTACTCTACAGTTGGACTGCGGAGATGCATATTCGGGATAGTGTCATGTTTTTAGTCCTGTTCTGCTAATCTGATAGTAGTAGTGTAAGAGCATCCCCAGGCGTGGCTTTGTGAGAGCGTTATCACTTATCAGTGGTGTTGTAGAAACATCAACAGAACTGAGGAGAATCTACAACTTTCAGGCCAAAGATACGTCGGGAATTGTTTTTTCCGTATTGATATAATAACAAAAATGATTAGTACACTATAGTATTACTTTTTGAAAAATTTTATTTGAGAAAATTATAAACTTTTCAAAAAAAAAAATGTTAAAACTTAACTGCAAGTTTACAAGTTATAACAAATGTCTTGAAAAAGAAGGAATATTTTAAAAAAAATTACGCGTAGAAAAAAAGGATTTTTATAGGAATAAAAAAGTCGATTATTTTTTTGTAACGCAAATTAACACACAAATATATATTAATTACGCGTTTACCACAGAATATTTTCGGTTAATTATTATTAAATCTCAGCACTCAAACTTTATTGAACCTATTTTTTTATGCATAAAAATACTATTTATAGTTACATGAGTTATGCGTAAGCACTCAAATATATTCAATATACTCATCATACCCGGCTACAAAAACATACATTAGAATACATAGTTATTACAGTTTATCCTACAGCTGCTTTATCAAACTACAATTACATAAATTACATAATTATTAGATATTTTTTCATATAATAAATGACATGTAAAAGTTAAAAGGACGCGTCGCACTTAACTGGAAATATAAACATGACCATCTGATAGTGGGATAGTGGGTTGAAATCTTTATATTAAATCAACATTCAACCAAAATATAAATAATAACATAACTTTTGATATTTAATTCTATAATAATTAGTGTGGGGCTGTGGGCCATTGTTGAATCATATACCTTACAGTGCCAATTTTGTGGCTTTTAAAAAGGTTTGAGGTAAACTACTGAAAATATTAGCTTATTATATTATAATAACAGGATAATTACTGAGTATTATAAAATATGTACCCATCCACTAATAGTTCCATAAGAAAACCAGCTAACACAGGTCTGGATGATGAATTTTTAATTTATAAGCCAATTGGCATCCCAGAAACTATGGGCGAAATTATCTCAACGCTGTAATCAAATAAAATATAATCAATCATTATTCTGGATTTCTCGATTAAAATTGATCAATATAGACAATATTTGGTGGATTATATTTGATTGGCGGTCATTGGCCAAGTGATTAAATGTTGTAAACGTTGATTTTAGAACCTGAAAACTTTGGAAAATGAAGAAAATACTTTCTTTATTAATTTCGATGATTAATTAACTTTTGATATGTGTAATCAATCACAATTTTTAGAAGCAATTAAAATTCCCATAATAATTTAAAAATAAGCTTAAAGGCTAATATCAAAATCATTTTCTATGTAATATATTCTATATATGAATTAAAAAATTAAGTCAGATTCATCACATTTTTGCCAAAAAATTGGATTGAAACAAACACTTTGTATTAAATATTATCGGTCAATTAGCTTTATTAGTCACATGATTTTTTGTATGTTTAAAATTTTATTACCCTAATTTTCTTGTGCTATGTGATGTTAAAAACTATTTGTTAGAGCGGCCTAACTAATATATGTAATGGATGAATATAACTAAATGATATAACTAAAATTTTCTAATGCTATACCATTTTGATATTTGCTTTTTTAATTAAAATCATTTCAGTAATTTTTTTTTTATAAAAAAATATTAGACTTTTTTTAAAAGATTTAAAAAAAATCCTTTTTTAAAAACGTAATTCATTATATTTGCAGCCACCATTAATATGCTAAATTAAAAAATAGTCTTTTATACTTTACAATAATACCTTTATTAAATAAATATTTTTTTCAATATGTTATTGTCTAAAGAAGCAGAATGAAAATATTATAAAATATATAGTAGGTTTTATAAGTTATATTATTATAAATTTATTATTAATACAAATTTTGGTATTTTGGCAAAGTTCGTATTTTGGCATTTTGAAATTTGGTTTTTAAATATATTTTAGATTTCAGATTCAGTATTTCAGATTTTGGTAATAATTTTAGAATTAGAACTACCTTTAGGTAGAAATGTTAAGAAATTTACAGTTTAAAGCTTTTATGAAAGAAATGTTAAGAAGAAGGATAGTTATATTACTATATTAGATGAGATCAATTTAATAGTAGAAAGTAGTAGTACAGAATTGTGGAAAGGAATTACCATTATATAGGCCGTATCTCACATGATACGTTTTTTTTCAGCATTTTTCCGTATCTCTAAACGTATCTAGACGTAACTAGATGACTAGACGTATCTCTCAGTATACAAACCATATCTTTCAGTATAAAAACGTATCTGCTTATTTTATAGAGTGTTACAATACTTCATTTTTTTTTGTTTTGTTGTGGAAACTTTTCACTTACCGTAAGGTACCCGGGTATAAACCAATTTACCTTATTTAAAAAATTGGATCGTACCCGGGATACTTTGTATGGAACATGGAAAAATCGGCCAGAATTAACCTAACTTTACCAGAATTAAAAATTACCTCTACATATTATAAGGAGGGTACGTCAAAATGGGGATTCCTTAGTCAGTGCTATCCGGTATTTGTTCTTTTTAAGATGTCCTACAATAATTTCTATGATCAAAATATCAGCTATGATTATTGAACCACTTTTCAAAATTAGAGAAAAATATTAACGTATATAACGAAGAAGTTAAAATTGAATAAAATTTTAACTATTGATTTGTCAGCGAATTTATCAGAAACAAACCGGAAAACATTTAGTAGCTATTTAATATATTACCTAGAAGTGTGATGCTCTGCCAAGAGTCTTAAAGCTGTGCTAAAGAAAAGATGAAATTTAGATAGTTCTTTTTAAGAAGGCTGCTGTTTTGGCGTTATCAAGTATAAATTTTTATTTTACTAGTGAAAAAATACACGTATTTTTGTTTTTGTCTTCAATTTTAAATCGGGTATCACTTTCCGATACGATTATATATCTATGTACACTAGTGGGATTATTTCATATTTTAATTTCATGTAGCATTAATCAAACTTAAGTTAATTCTTATTTTTTTTTATTTAAAAAATAAAGGATACATAACCATTTGTTATAATTCAGGGTAAACTATTATGTGAAAAATAATAAAACTAATTAATCAAATTTCAATAATGTATTTACAGCTTTAATAATGAGGCAGGTATTTATTAGTACAAATGATAATTGTTAAATGTAGGATTTTGCCTTTTATTATAGTGTGATCTGTACTATACTACTATTATTCAGATTTCTTATGTACGACATGACCGTCATGTGCGTGATGAGCGACATTAGATGACCAATAAAATTGGTCAACATGGTATCACATGATGATAAATTTATTTTGGTACAATCGTTATAAAATGCGGGATAAAAAAACTTTACAAAGAAAAGTACTTACGGGTTGATAAAAACTAAGAGATACTGAGAGTCCAGAATCCAAGGGCATAAGAACAGAGACAAGTCCGACCAAGAGAAAATTCAATCCATTATGTCGTTATAGGTTAAAGTATTTATTTAATTTTATACTAGTTAATTACGATAAATGTTGACACCCATCATAATCTTACTATAATTTAAAAAAATGACGTTGAATCCTAAAGGTGTATATTCGGCTATTTGCATCACTGTAATCTGTAAAAAATGTTGATGTGTTTTATATTTCCATGATTTTTCCGTGAATGTATCATTTTCATGGATCTAACACGGATATCCCGTGTGAATGTATCATTTTCACGGAAGCCACGGAGAAATTATGGAAATTTTCGGATAAAAATTCTTTATTAGAGCATCGCTAATAAAATTATTATCACAAAATATTTTGGTAAAATTATCACAAAATATTTGTAAAATTTCAATTCCAATTAATGTATTTTTTGTATTGTTTTTTTTTACTAGTCGAATTTATTTTTAAAACAATGTGAAGTTTGTGAGAAACAAGTGAATACTCAAGCTGATGTACTGTACAGTATCTGATGTATTATTGATAGTCGGGGGATCATGGAATAGCTTTCTTTTAAAATTGATTGAGACTTTAATTAACTTACTTAAAAAAAAATAAAAGATAAATGGAATTTTATATTTCTTTAAAACTTGCAAATATTTTGCGTTAATAATAATATTTATTTTGCGTTAATATTGTTAATAATTATATTAATTTGATTTAACAAACATTTATTATTTCAATTTAAAGTGATATGCATAATACAATTTAAGACTTCTAAACTTCGGGATTTTACCAGCAGTATTTTTAACCGTTGGGTTCTGTAACCTTGATTTGCCAGGATTTTAAAACTGGCGGGCCATCTAGAATTCGAGATTATAGATGTCAGAATTTTTGGGTAATCTCATAATTTAATACAGTACATACTTTATTAATAAAGTATAGAACTTATGGGAATAAATAAGTTAAAAATGAACTCCATCGCCATGAAATTAGCGAAGAATAGCCTTTAAAATAATATATATCACGATTCGAATAATAATAAAATTGAAAGAAGTTTTAGTAATAAACATTTTAATAATATGAATGGAATATTTCAACTTATAATACCATTCATTTTTTCTTTAATAACACAATAATTCTGGAATAATTAATTTATCCGGATTCCGGATGCAAGCGGCGCATTTTTTTTTAAAAAAGATAAAATAAATATTTTATTGAAATGCAAATAAAAAGAAAAGAAAAATGAAAAAAATACAGAATAAGAAAGAAATAAAATAAAGTAATGAAAAGAAAATAAAAATAAAATAAAAATTTTTTTTTTTAACGATTCGATGAAAAATAAATGCTAAATACTTTTTAAAAGCTTCTTTTTTTTCTTTTTTTTTTTTAAGGTCTAATGAATATGCAAAAATTGTCCTTTTTTTTAAAAAACTTTTTTTTTTTTCGTTTGTATCCTTTTTTTTTTTGTGATGAATAAATTACAATGCAGAACTACGTGAAAATAAAAAATAAGAGCTATATTTGAAACATTATTCTATTATTCTATTGCTAAATTGTTTTGATAATATGCCAAACAAATTGTTCTCGCCTTTTCGTCTAAACCGAGATGTTGAACGTTTTCCCAAACATCATTATAGTTATCAGGGCTCATGGTATCATACCATTTGTCACCATTTCCGAAATATAAATATTCAATAATTGGTTCAAAGGTTTCAGGGGATGGTACAATGATCTTCACTAGATCCCCTTCTTTTACATTAGCAAGTGTATCTCGGAAAAATGTTGATTGAGAAGTAAGATATTCTAAATGTACGAAGAATGATCTATCAAGACCTTCTACCTTCAATTCGAATGCGTGAGACTTATTGTTGAAATAATTTGATCCTTCTTCATGTAATAAAGAAACAAAATAAGGAGCAGGGATTTCTTGAATAACAGACATTTTTAAGGAGTTTTAATAATTTAAGAAAAAAATAAATCAAAAGTTTGTAATTTGATCTAAAATATTGATTGACTTTTAATAGAATTATTGAATTGTTTTTTTTTTTATTTTATTATCGATTGAAATTTTTTTGTTGCAAGAAAACCTTCGTCGCGTTCAGGCATATTTATACACACCGAAACTATAGCAAGCCGCTCATTTCTAATATTGGATGCCGAGACAGTTCGAAAAGTATTATTACCATTTATACGTTCATTCATTAATTAGTAAAAAGATTATCATCATTACCTAAATTCTATGATTACTGCGCTTTGTCGATCATGTGATACGAAATTCCGCGGATTTTTTGAAGTTTTTTTTTGATAACAATAGTACTACCATGACCCTTTAAATTCTATTGTTCAATGATGATCATAATTCTAAAAAAAAATTTAGATTGTTCACAAAAAAAAAAAAATTTGAAACTTTAAAATTCTAAAACCTAAATGAAATCCAAACCCATTATTTTAAAATATTTGAATTTCTGGATGTATATTTTTAAGTAAACAATTTTCGGTAATTCAAAATGATTGGATATCGATCATATTGGTATACTTTGAATTTTTTTTTTCCTTTGTGTTTCATTGTTTCATTTATTTCAAAATACTTGTACTATAACGAAGTTTCACATCATCCTATTATATTCCAAAAAAAGTTTAAACTTAAATAACTTCGTTAAAATTGTATCAACGAACGTTTCAAAATTTTATTAAACAGGGGATATTCGGAATATTAAAAATCTCCACGTTTTTAATTTTAAAAATATCTCTAAATTAGATAAAACAATAGTTAAGCAAAAGTCCGGATAAATTTTTAATATTAATATTAAACATTTTAAAACACAATAAAATAGGTTTTTTTTTTTTTCTACCTTAATTAGTAACAATCTCAATATTTTATTACAAAGAATTTTTTTTTCTTATTTTTCTTTTTGGATATAATATTAATGTCTTACCATGGGGTAAAGAGATCAACTATTTTTGGAAAATATAAACTATATTTAAGTGAAACTATAAAATCTTTCTCCTCAATAATATTGAAGCATTGCACAAGTTACCCCGAGGTACTACCATCAATCATTAATAATATTAAAAGGATGGATTTATTCTCGTTTAAAATTTGGAATTTTTCCGCTTCTTTCGTAAAAATTATTAGTTGTGATTTTGAAATATTTGATAAATATTTGCGTAATTATAGCGTTAAAGAAACAATTTTGTTGATAACTATTAATATTTTGATTAAAAATTTATTCTATCGTTTAGGATTTTTTTTTTTTGTTGTTGTTTATGACCAAATTGAAGCAACCACCTACAGTATTTCATTTGGATCGGAAGAATAAACGATATTTCGAAGAATCGGTTATTAAAATGATACATCACTTTACCGCATATAACTTTGATGTGATGTACTAAAACCATATAAATAATAATTGTAATAATAAAACTTTAATAACGTTAATCTTATTATAAAAAAAAAATGCTACACATGATGATCTATACGGTATGAGCTGTACTCATTTTCAGGGCCGGAATTACGATAATGCATGTTGCATAGTTGCTATAAATTCCTTGCTGATACTATTATAAAATAGAGATCTACACGAATTAACGTCCTGCCTTACGTATTTATATTTTTTTTTATTTTTCTTAGCGTTAGAAAAAGAAAAAAAAATTAGTGCAATTAGTGCTTTGATAATTGTTATCAAATTTACTAATAAATAAATTCGTGGTTTATTTTTTTAATTAATTAAATTACAGCTATTTTCATTATTTACAATAATTACAAACGTTACGCCTATCACAACTGATTGAAAAATCATCACCATATTTACAGTTACGACAAAAATAACAATTTTTAAGACAAAAGGTTGCAATTTTTCAGCTTCATTAACCTTATTACGACATGTAAACCTAATTGAAGTTTCTGTTGACCATTTAATAGAAATTAATTGACTAATTTGATCGATAGTAGAAGTATAACTTTCTTCAATGTCAATATTTGAATACTTTCGCTCAATTTCAGCATTTTGAAAGGAATTATAAGTTACGATTAATTGCTTCCCTTTACTATGAATCCAATCATCAAATAAGTTAACAAGATATCCAGCAGTTGGCCTTTCCTTCGGGTCAGAATCCCAACAAGATTTCATAAGTTCGGTATAAATAAAAGGAGTAGCAGAAGGAAGTTCAGGTCGAGATCCTTTAATAATATTAATAGGGCTGATATCCTCGTGGTAAAATGGGATTTTTCCACTTGCAACTTCATACATAATCATTGCAAAACTATATATATCAGACGCCGAAGAATACTGACTTCCAGATAGAATTTCTGGAGCTATATAAGGTAATACACCAAATAGTTCACCTGTTGATACAGAATCTTGATGCCATGTAAGCCCAAGATCGCTTATCATTGTCCAACTTCCATGTCTTAAAATATTACCTGTATGTAAATCACGATGAACGTACCCAGAGTTATGAATAATTTCCAGACCCTCAGCAATGTCTTTAAGTGTAATTAAACGTTCAATCCATGAAAAATTTAAAAAATTTTTACGAATGTATTGTCGTAAATTCCCATCTTTAGCATACGATGTTACAACAATAAAGTCGCCTGTATCCTTCCAACGTGAAATTCCAAAACAACGAAGTACATGTCCAATCATTGTATTAAATTTGTGATGAGCTGAAAGCTATAATTATAATAAAATTGTAAAAAAAAAAATATTTTATTTAACTGAGAGTAAACAATAAATCCCATATTTACCTCATTAATAAATTCGCTTAAATTTTTTTGAGATCCTTTTATTACTTTCAATACTACTTCATGACTACCAAAACGTTCCCAGTTATTAATATTTGTATCCCAATAAATAATTGGACCTTGTTTCCATATAGCTTTATAAACAATACTATATCCACCTTTTGCTAAATATGTAATATGATCAAAATTTACAAAAGGAATCCATTCAAAAAAGCTATGAACATTATTTGCAGTAATTTGTGTTTTGATGATTAAATTATCTAGACCAGGTCTCCAACTTGTCCATTCCGAAGTTTGTTCATGAAAATGAGCAGCATTACAAGAACGACACCATTTCTTTCCAGTAAATAACTTTCGACATTCCATACACCACCCTAATGAAAGTTTTAGTGATTGTAGATATAATTCATCATTCATCTCTCGCTCATCCCAAGGTTTCATTTCTTGATAAGTCTGATAACTTCTATGACGATCATTACGGTCAACCTGCCAGCTCGTTGATAATATACAAGGAAGTGATAGTGTTGATAATAATTGTGATGATGGCTGTAGTAGTGGTGAATATTGTGAATATTGTGGATATTGATATAATGGATATGATGGCGAATATTGTGCTGGTTCTGGATTATTACTTAATATTGATGATGACCATAAAATTGATGGTGATGATGGTGATGATGGTGATGATGGTGATGATAATGATGACGACGACGAAGAAGATAGTGAAGATAGTGATGGTGATGCTAGTTCTGGTAATGTCTCAACTATATCATTAACTGGTTTAGATTTATTTCTTTTTATAATATTTCTACATTTGGTAATAAAAAAGCTTATTTTTTCTGCTATCTTTTTCTTGGCCGACCGAGGTTTATACCCTGAATTCATTTTATCGCTACTGCTTTATGCATAAGAAAATTTATTAAGAAACCGAATTAACGGAATATATATAGGATAAACAAAAATCCAATAACAAATAGCAGATCACTAAAAATGAAATAGTTAGTACAAAGTTTTTCGTGTGATCGGAGTGATCAACTCCGTATTTTTTCTTGTATGGAAAACTCGAGTATCACCAAATTCTTTCTATTATGTCAAAAATTTATTTCGAGAAAAATAAAAAAAAACTTGTATATCCAAATAATGAAAGCAATCAATGAAACGATCTACATTTCGTGTAAAATTTTTTTTTAAAGAACCTTCCTTTTCCTTTTATGACGACGTTTTTATCAGTTATTTTTATTTTACAAAATATTGTGTAATAAAAGATTTAAATGGAAAGTACTTTTTCTAAAAGAATTGTGGATATTCTTTTTTTTTAAAAAAAAAAGAATAAAAGTATAAATTTTTTGAAAATAAGGCACGCTGTTTAATCACACGTTACACAAATAGTAATTTATATTGTACGATAGTAATGTAGAGTTTCTGATTTCTTATTGAAAATTATTAAAAGAATATTATAATCTTTGACGTGTTTTATTAATGTGAGAAATATGAATTGGGGTATACTAGATGCATGATATCCAGTTGCGCAAAGATCATATGAATTCTTATTACGGCGAGCCCTGTATTACGTAAATTGTAAATTTGATATATTAAAACAGCACAGGCTTTTTATATCAAATCAATGAATCAAGCTTTTTAATATGAATTAGCTTAAATAATAAGCTTATAATTAACAAACAAAAATGACATTACAGCATTAAGACAAGATAAATAATTGAGGGCCTCCCCTGTAGTAAACCATTTGTTAATAGAACTCCTAAAATTTATTTTTAAAAGTGTTCATATTAGGCATAATTTATTTTACAAGTCCAGAGGATGAAAATTAAAGAAACATGTATTGTTATGATATTTCTCGAATCCAGAAGGATCTCTTCTGGTTGAGCTAATTTGTCAATTGTCATTTAACTCTCATTTTTCAAACGAATAGTACAATAAAACGACCACTTAACGAAATTGTAGATACTCCGATCATATGGTTTGCTACACGCATTTAATTAATGCCGCATGATGGCATAATAATTTGGTTTGATTATCCCTATTACAAATAGTAATATAATAGATCTATCTATAGATCTTAAGGCGCTAAAAAGAACGCAAATTGACTTTATTAAGGTTAATAAAATAATATTTTATTTCATTTTACCAATCGACTAGCAGTACTATTTTTTATTTTTTATGTAAATCAATATATTAGTATTCATGATTTTAATATTTAATTATAAAAATGAGTGAATCATATTCGTTATACTAGAATTTTATTGTTTTATCACGCTCCATATTTTAAACTTTTAATCGTATAATATACCATTTTGACTAATATTCAATTGAGTAATACTGTACTAAAAAAAACCATAAATTAATTGATATCTATAGCAGATTATGTTAAAATAACAAAATTTTTATTCCATGTGCTTATTATACTTAGCAATCTTGTTGTAAATACTGTAAATGGCTTCTAAATGTGTTTTATACAGTAATCCTAAACTAGTTGAAGGTATATTATTATTTGATAAATTGTTGTTTATCTCATATACTTTTTTTATTTGTGTCTCCAATTCTGCTATTCGATACAATCCCAATAGTTAGAAATTTTTTATTATTCAGCTGTATGAACTGCTATATGTAATTTATTTAACAAATAATAAAGAATAAACGCATTAGCGTGCTTTTTACATAACAATAATCTTTTCAAATAATGTAGGAGCGTGTATGCTATTTTATTTTAAATGCGCAGTAGAAGTAATTGCGTTCTTCTCTACTTTCTCGCATATTCTCAAAATTCTTATGTATATTATTGTTAAAAAAGGGTCTCTTGATGATCTTTACATATGGATAGCGTCAAATTCTTTTATTGTTAAATTAAGGAGAAGCCATTGTTCAGATTTTCGTGATGTGATCATTTTAACATAATTTCTCCAAAAGCGTATACCAAAATCGATCCTGTAAATTATATAAAAAGTTGATGTCCCGGTTAGTGAATCCTTTTATCCACCTTGCAAAAGTAAAGCAAAAATCAAACGAAAAATTAAAACCGACCAAACCTACCATTATTTGTTCATTGATATCAACAATCAAAAGAACAAGTATAATCCGCAAAGTTATAAAAGATAGGTTGTTTTATTGTTCGGCTAGCTTCTTGGAACATGTCATCACGATGTTAATCGATCTGCTAGCCCTATAGATGTTCCAAAACCATACGAAACCATACGGTCTACTTTTCTTGCTATATATTGGCATTTTGATCTTCGCCGAAAAAATCTATTACAAAATATTCCCTAATTTAATCTAATCAACCCAACGTGTATCATCAGCGTGATAATCTTTTCTGGCATTGAAAAACCCCCTCAATCATAGATATTATTTCATATTTAGCTATTGTAGGAACAAATTAGTTAGATATTTGCCGGAAATTTGAGAACAAAGAAATAAAATGATGCTGGGACTCGCATTAAATAGCCTAGGATCCTCCATCTTTGATAGCATCATACATTTCATTCGCTTCTCTAGCATTTCCTGATTCGCTATGAATCTAATAAAATTTGCCCACATTGGTGATGTGATGAGTGATGAGATAAAAATGTTGGCGATCTGAATTTTCCTCTATAAATACATTCAAATAATTATGATCTGTAAAAAAAAAGAAGTCTGCAACTAAAAGAATTACAGGACAAATGTAAAAAAAATTTCATCTATTGCTCAAGCATGTTTCTTCAGAATAATGTTTTACACAGTGCTCAATGAAACTTGAATGATTGTTGTAATTCTACTAATTAAATAGCCAAAGGCCCGAGATAAAAAGCTTACAAAAGTTTAATGAGAAAATTTCCATTTAAACGCAGAATGTTCACGTCTCCGGAACTGAAAATGATATGATAAAGGCCGAATGAAAAAAAATAGAAGAGCGATATAATAGAATTCCTATCCGAGTTAAGTCCATGGATAAACTTTGAGAGAATACTCGGCACGGCTGAAACAAAGGATTATATTTGGAATAACGAGCTCTGCCTCCGACAAAAGTGATTGAGCGCACAATGCACGCCTTTGGCAACTTATCATGAACCACAGCCTTATTACGGGCATAATCTGAGCATTCAGTAGTTGTACTGTCTTCTGTGAGAGGATCTTCCTTCTCATGAGGAAGGACAATCACATTTCAAAGGACACACATTTGTTCTACGAAGATAAGAAATATAAAAAGTAAGACACGAATTTATCTAGGCTTTTTAAGTTATCCACTGAGGTGTTACAGTATGGTAGATTTCAAAAACTTCAAAAACTTAAAAACTTCGAGACTTAGTTTTTTATATCACTGATCACGTTCACGGTTCTGTGTAACATAAAACACATCAAACACGTCATTTTTTTTCTGTAGCTAGTAATGTCCCCCAAAAGTGAGTTTTTTTTATCGAGGAAAAGCGCACGCCGGTAGATTTTTTTCAGAGAACTTATACAACAAAGAGTGGAGTTATTTCAGAATGGTACTCCTCGCTCAGAGCAAGCCTCCCACTTAGTACTGATCCAAAGTTAGTCGAACTGGCCATTACAAGAAAGCGATCAATGATTGACAGTCTGCTCGCGTTCTTAAGAAAGAAAAGGTTTGTCAAAAATGTTTGTGATGTATCGTATCCAAGATTTATATGCCCTAAATTTTTCACATTTTGCCAGACGTCTGATAAGGTATTAACCAAAAAACAAGCAGAGCGATCCGAACTCCTTCCGGAGGAAACAGGTCGAAGAAACCTCGTCTCAACAGAATATTTCGATATTGATGTCAGAGGGTTTCATGATTCGTGTTCGTCAACGTCTGATCCGTCTTCCAAACCTAATCTTGAAGAAGGTAATAAAGCATTTTAGTTTTGCAACATTTCTAAGAAAATTTAATATGGATCTAATTCATATATAAACATAGATATCGAGTCTGAATATTATGATTTCAGGAAACGACATAAATTCTTTATTCATGGGAAGATGCAATTCATAAAGTTGATGCCAGAGGAAATTCTAAAAAGGATGTGAGTGTACGATGTGGTCAATGCTTCGTTCATTCACCTCATTAACTAAATATATTTACGCACTTTTTCAGTAGATTTCGAAAGCTATAATCTCTCCAATGAGTTTTGGAATTTCCAACAATTAACGATTCAACAAATCAAGAAAAGCCATATTTATGTTATAAAAAGGACATTAAATATCTGTAAGTATTGAAATCTGTCTGAATAATGGATTTCTGTAACTACTTCTTATTATATTCATTATTATCGTAATAAATAGATGCCTATAAAATATAATGCTGATTGAACAGACAAAACCAATATATTTTACCTGCGATCAAGCGATTTTGAATACAATTTGTCGACGACAAGCACCTTCGAGTTTCTCATCAGTAGTTAATAATGTAATTTATAATATTTTATGGTAAGATTTAATTTCTCATTCACAAATCTGATATTGAATGAATATTACTAGTTAGGCAACTCCTTTCATTCTAGTTGTTAAATTTATTCAAACCACTAGACGAAATTGAAGATAGATGGTGTGCAAAATTTTCCGAAATCACAGAGCTTCTGAATAAAGAGGATAGAACTAGTTTTTGCAAATATCAAATTAGCGAATTCTCGTAAACCATGTCGGAAGGTCGAAATTACGACGCTTCGATATCTTATAGTGTCGAAGAAGAACATAGAGGTGGTGAATTTTCAACCACCGGCATGATTAGAGGAGCAATACAAGAAGCGGATATATTTGTAATTAACTCGATAATAATATGTTTTACAGTTTTCTACTAGACTCTATTAGTAAAAATAATGAAGATACAATTGTCCATGATGCTTTACATGATTTAATCAAAGAGATGTTTCGTGACTCAGTATTGGAATTATATGGTGAGTTTATAAGCATTGTGTGAATCTTCGAAATATCTTTTATATCCTTTGATGTTGATTTAAAAGGGAAAACAGCAAAGTTCTGCTTTGATACGAGAGATGAAATTCAAGGATTCATCATCTATGTTGGTAAAAAGATTCCATCAAACTCGCGGACTTCCAAGCGGGTACTTTGGACGAATTAATCAAGAAACATGGAAATAAGATTGGCGGTACTCCTTTCAGTATATGGATTTGTGGTAAGTGTACAAATTTGAGTTACTTTTAACGTATTTATTAATTAATATATGATTGCACTTATAGATGCGAGCATTCGTATCTATAAAATCAATTACGATGGGATATACAGGTTCTTGGTTGCAAATGTAGTTATTCCAACAGAACAAGCACAATTTATAGAAGCATTAAAGTAAGTGCCAATAGTAGTACCTGGTTTATTGGCTTTAACGCAAATCGATACCAACCATTTAACGCCTTTCTCTTTGTGACTTTAAGGCATCGTATTTCTGAGGTCTTGACAGTAATTGCTTCCAACACTCCATCACGTTCTACTTATGGTAGGATGCCCACCTCATCGCCAAAACTCATCAAGGTTACAATTACTGGTCTACAACCAAATTAGTTTTATACCAACTTAGAATAATGTCTTTCAAATTTGGTACACTCGAAATATTACTATTCTTCGAGATTAATGTATTGTATTTAAGTTACCTTATTAAAGGTTTAATTCGGAAGGGAAGCTACATCAAGTAGTTATAGGTTTCGCTCAAAATTTGATTCAATATGAAAGCGTTCTACAAGTTAATAAAAAAGAATAGGAAACGTAAATCAGGTGAAGCGTTCGGGGAAGACTTCGACTATATCTACGGAATCGTTACAACAGCCTCAGAATGGTATTTTATTCTTTTCGCCTCGGATGGAATATCGAGCACGAGCAAGGATCCCCTCAATATTCGATTTTCAGAATCTGCTTTGAAGGAAGGATCGGAGGAGGAAAAGATTTGCGTAAAAATGTGAAGCGGGTTATGGCGGTCATTGTTGGGTTGTTGAAGGATAGGTTGGAGTCTGTGGATGAAGAACCTGATAGGAAGAGGGCTAGGATAGAGGAAAAAATAAGCATGCATAATTATAGTTCGCAAAAATAACATAGAAACGTCATGTACTACTGGCTAGCTACCGACGCTTGTAATTTATTTATTTTTTTTTTGCGTGATGTATCACGCTATTATTAATAAAACAAACACTCCTTCAGAATATACATTTTTGGCAATCAATATTTTTGCATGGTAAGGATTTAATGTTTTCAGAGAGGATCGCGAAGATGATCGTGTGATTACGGATATTTATATATATTAGGCGCACGAATCAAATCGGTTTAAAGTGTGGTTTAAATGTGGTTGAAGTATTTTTAGTGATTGTTGCAAGGTACACTACATGTATGATGAAAAAAATAGTAAATTTCGATCACCCACAGATGTATGGTTAATGTAGGGTTGAAACTCGGGTATAAAAACACCTCATATTACACTTATTCGCTTGTTTATGGTTAAATCACTTCCGGGAAAAAAATGGTTCACTGGACTGATGTCAACAAGCATAAAAATAGGAACGAAGAATTTTAAAAGAATCGAGACGTATTTTGGGAAGTATCGCAACTAAAATTAATGAAGAACATGATACAAATTTCCAGGGGCACCATTGTATAGAAAAGTTCAGAAATCTTATTCGGATTCTGTTCCATAATATCAATAAAATTGCATGATAACTATTGGGAAGCATATTGGTAGCAATAAAATTTATTTATTAAATAAAAAAACATAAAATATACACAGTAACGAAAGGATGAAAATCGCATATTAGGTAATTTAATGATTATCGCAAGAAAATTATGTCATCAACAATAGGTTCTGATATATAAAGCATTAAAGGGGATAATTCTTTAAAAGTTAAATGAAACTGGGAACAGGAATATATAGATTGAGAAAAAGAGGATGGATATTCAGGACAAGGCTTACTCCAAATTCTTATGGCACTAAGGCTGCTCCAATTGATTGTTTGTTTAACGTCTATAATTTATAAAGAGTTTGAGGGGGGAGGAGGGTCTACAATAAACAAACAAATAATAGGATCCAGATTTTTGAAAAAATAGAGGGGGGAGGGGTATGTTAAACAAATAATTAAATTTGAGTGGCCTAATGGCCTTCTCTAACGGATTCATGAAACATTCTAAGTCTTCGAGAAAAGAAAGTCGCTTCAACTCTTTCAATGCCTCTTCTTCAGTTTGATACCTCCATACATGAAATTCATCATTACTTGTCCATTTAAATTTCATTAAAAGTACAAATTCACCAAGTGATTTATTCACTTTATCTAAGATTTTTTTTCAAAGTTTTAATGTATTCTCTCGAATCTGGGCTGAAGTGATCGATGTCTATCTCTTCATCTTTGATCTTTTCATGATCATATTTTATCATAATGGAGAACTCATAAGATATGATATCCCATGCAGACGCACCATTTATATCCTCAAGTTTTTTATCCAATTTACAGTACGGACTATATCTTGTATTAAGCTTAGTCACCCAATCCCTATAGCGAAAATTTTCTTTAGTGACGGTTAAATCTTTTATAATTCTGAGTAAATCTTTTATATCTTCGCGTGTATTGTCACTTATATCTTATAATTTCAAAGTATCTCTATTATGAGAAAAAGCACATCTTGTTATATCATTTTGGTTCCTCACCAATCCCATTATCTCTTGTGTGTTTTCTGTCAGTTTTTAATGTTTTGGTCACACCACAACTCATTACAAATGTGTTCTTGTTTCCGAACCTTCTTATCCAGCGCTTCTTTATTTAATGTATTTTGTTGTTCCGCACCTTTTATTTTATTTTTGACACTATTAATTTTATAAATAACCATGTTAATGTGTTTGAAAAAAAAGTTCTTAGTAAGAAACAAGCTATAAAGAGGGTATATATCATACATCTTAAACTTTTGTGATGTAATACAATCATATAGCAGAAATAATGATTCAATTGATTCATGCCTCCGACTGATGGTATTTATATAATTTTCCTGTCGCACACAAAGCGCCACATTTAATTTCAGCCAAAATGCGTAATGCTGGTCATTTCGTGACGTTTACGCTAGGGGGTAGTCCTTTGTGTGATGTATTATTTTCTCTGAGCCTAAACGTTATGGCTCGTTAAAAGAAACCGACATAAAGAAGCGTTGACGAAAAATTATTGAAGCCTGGATGAGATAGTACGCAATTAATGTATGAATGTTTCGGCTGTGGCCATGCATTTTCAAGAAAACGATTTCAGAGCTTGATTTTTTCTTATAGATTTCTATTACTGTAGCATCAAACAAATAAATTCTCGGCGAGACTTTACTAAGGTTAATTCTATGAGCTGTTGACTTATTTTCTGACACTTCATATCTCGTATGACTGATGTTCGTTTTATTTTAACCAGAATATCGATTATTGGACCATGGAGTGGAATAATGTGTAGCGTAGGCAAGCGAAAAATTTGTGTGGCCGCAGATATTAGTATAGAAACACCATTTCACATCGTAAACAAGTTTATGTATAACCAAATCTTGCAATTTATTTTTTTTACATCAATAAATCAGTAATCGTGACATTTTGTCACGGGTTTTATCTATGCTAACGAACTTTTGAATTATTCCATCTTATATAAAAAATTATTATCGAACAGCATTCCATTGATTCATTGAGAGAATTAAATGCCAAGCTCTTAGCTGAGATTGCAGAGCTAGGAAGGAAAATGCTGAAATTAGGGTCAAAAATGATGAGCTTAAGGATAATGCCGAGGTCCCTAATCTTAGAAGGAAGTTAGCTGAGTTTGACAGAGAAAGTTAAGCTTAAGGCCAGGATTAACGAGCTTCTAAGACAGGCTGTGGAAGAAAGTAAGAGACGTGATGTTGAGAATGCCGAACTCAAGGCCAGAATCGAGGAGTTGGAGCAGGTTCTTCAGCCGAGAATGTTAGGCATGATGATGAAATTGCTGAGCTGAAGGTCGAACTAGTGAACTAAGGGATGGTGATGATGAAAGCAAACAGCCAACTCAGGATATTTCTCACGAAGTAATTGTCAATGTACCTAGCAACCATTACAGATCAGTGTAATAGGGGATCCCAAAGTAACCAGGCCATTTTTCCTCTATCTTGTGTGAGTGATCGAAGTCATTGGAGGACAGAAAAATGGATACTTTCCTGGATGATGCACATAAGAAAAGTGTTAATAATGGGATAGGGCAACGTAATAGGGAGAAGTATCTTAGCAAAGCAGAGCAAGCATCTCTTAACCAAGATCAAGAATCCGATAGCAGGTGCTCTACTTCTGAAAATCCTGTGACTTAAACTTCAGGGGGCCCCTGCCAAAATAGCCATAGGAAGAAAGGTGCAGAAAGTATCGTACTAGCTGATGGTATTAAGGATGATGCCCAATCGAGTGATTGCTATAAATATAATTTCACCGCGCTCTTGAAACTGCTGAATTATCTGAAGAATTAAGCGTTAAAATTATTCTTTTAAAAAGTTTGTTCACATTTTGTATCGTATTTGCACAAATGACAAGCACGATAACGTATTTTTCGTATTACGTAAAGATTTTAATTAAAAATTCGTTATTCAACTTCTCCCTCTCTCTCTTACTCTTTTTTTTTCTCTCTTTATCACTTTCATCTTTTACTTTTCTTTCTCACTCTTTTTCCTCTCCCCCTTCTCCTCCTTCATCACTTCCCCTTCCCTCTCATTTTTTCCCTTTTCCTCTCTCAGCTCCTTTCTTTCCTCTCTTGCTCTTTCTCCCTTCATTTATATATATACAGTATTTTATTGTATTCCATTTTCTTCCCTACACTTATCTTCTTTTCTTACTTTCGTTGGAGCAGTATGATGCTATGCATGGGTGGGAGTATAATATACTCCTGTGAATACCAGATTAGCAGCAGTATTACAGTAGGCTGGTTGGTGCGGTATAGTACTATGCGAGGGTTAGAGTATAGACGCTATGCAGTCCTGCGATAAGACCAGGTTGGTGTGAAACGACATAGTGCTATGCATAATAATAGTTTTTTACAGGGTGAACTATAATGCACTTCTTAGGAAGTTCCTTGCAGTAGGGCCGGTATTATTTTAGAGTAGCAAAATTTCAAAATGTAATTAAGAGATAATTTTCTGCTTTTTGTATAATCAACTATCTTTAAAATATTTTCTGTATTTCTGATTGAACTTGTTTCTCGTATCCTTTTATCATTTAACAGTTTCGCCGACAAATAAGTTCCGTTGAAGTCGACAGGGATGTGGCGTAGTAACACGTGATAGGACCAGAAATATGTCAGGTGGAAGATTTTCATGAATTTTTTAGACCATATTTCTGGGTCCTCACGTGATTAATCTATGTGTGAACCGAGTTCACAGTTGCTTTTTAACTATTAGGTGCTTCATTCGCCTTTCATTATATATCATTCCAGTAATTATTTCTAGGAATAGAGTTATAATTATTATTACGGTTTCCTAATGATATTTTTTTGTGGTCTAGGAACGGTTTAGCATATTCTATAAGTGTGTCCTATCATCATGTTAGATATTTTTCTTATTACTTCAAAATATCATTGGCACGGTAGTTCAGTAAAGTATACATTTTATACTATATAGTTTATATTTTTTTTTTCGGAATACATTGTAACTAGAATGTGTGAATAGTTTCATTAGTTAAACTCGCATCTTCGGCAACTATACATCAACGACATGTAGATTTACAAAAATATGATGATAGTTCTCAATATATCAATGGATACTTTATCTGCAAAAAATCTATATATTTTTGTTTATACAGAAAAAAACTGTTCGTGTAAAGCTTGTAAAACAAAAATTACAAATAAGAAAGAAATAAAAAAATTTTTGGTTACGTTAATAAATTAATTGCAAATTTTTTGGTAATGAACATCGAAGATACTGTTTCTACAATAAACCCCCCGAGATATTTAAAAAAGCATTAAAATAACTTTTTCCTTTTAAAAAAAATAAACGTTTGACCAGACATACAATAGGTTAATTTATAATATTTATAATTATTTCTCCTGAACATCACGTCAGGTTAAACTAGGGTAACTCTTGCTTTACATATTCAAAACTTTACTTTAATATATTCATCTCTAATCAATAAATCTTTCATCTCATGAGAATAAAGTTGACATTCTCGTTCTACATCTTTCCATTTTTTTTCAATTGAGTTGACAATTTTATCTTTATTATGACGTCTCTCTGTTTCATTGAACCCTCTGAGGTTTTTTATAAGATAATCGATTTTTTCAACTTGATTTTCCCAAAAAATTTCGAACGTACTGATCTCCAAAATAATTGACTCCAAACTATTCGAAAATAATTTTATTTTCTCAATCAATTCGTCGACTTCAATACTTAATTTTTTCGTAAGATCTTTAATTTTCTTATTTGTTTTGATAAGCTTTATAGAATTATAAAGATTACTACCGTTACTAATTCCAAGTAACACATCAGAAACTGCCATCACAGCACCAGCAGGAGGCGCAATAAGTCCAACTCCAATACATACTAAACCAATTGCAGAAAAGGCAATCCCACTTTTCGCCTGATTTTTTAATAGTGTTATCTCTTCTTCGATTTTAGATATGTTGTCTGAATCAATTAAACCTGGACAGTTTTTAATATCTTCAACGTATGTTGGCAAAAAATTTTGGACCGCAGTTAATTTTTCATTAATTCCAACATCTCCAAAGTTTGTATCCTTATTACTAATTATTTTTTTTAAATCTTTAATTAATCTATGATTTTCTCTAGATTTGATTAAAAGGTCATTCAATAATTCTAGAAATTCATCATCAGAATATCGTTCATCCTTAAAACAATCTACGAAAAACAAAAGATCGATTGAATAATCTAAAAGATTATCACTATATTTTATTGAAACTTCAGCGAATTCACGAAAGATTTTACGTTGTTCTTTAACTACTTGAGCAATAAAGGTCATAAATACACTATTATCAAATTTAAATTCTTCACAACATTTTTTAAAATTTCCCATAACTAATTGAGATTTTTTGCCAAAATTTATCATACTAATAGGTATATCATCTCTTCTGAAAGGATCATTATTATTAGATTCAAATCGAGTCTCATCGGAACTTGTCATTTTTTTTCTCTTTTTTTTTCAACTTTACCGAACGAATTAGGTTTTTATGCTTTAATAAATGGTTCAATTTTCATTTTCATGTGAATCATCAAAATTTTTATTCCGATGATGACGTAAATGATACGTTTTTTGATTTGCACAAATATGTCATATTTATGTTTTTGGCGCATTCTCTATGGTACTATGCTTAAAATGGTGTAGAATTTGTCAGCTTAGTAATTTTTTGAACTTTTTGCGGCCTAATGTTGTTTAGGTTATGTTTCCACAAATTGTTTTATCTTGTTTTTTATTGGTTTTCATAAAATAATATATCAAAAAATAGATTTCTCTTAAAAAAATTTCCATAATAAACTTGATAGTGAACATAATATGGCAAAAATTGATTCGTAATTAATTAAATGTGGTCATCAATTATTTTTTTTTTTTGATTGTAAACATCGTCCAATTGCATTTTAGTTTTGTAAGGCTGATCAGCAATCCTCGAATTTAAAATTTGTTTAACCATTACTACAACTTACAATAACTGTTTCATAAAATAAAGAGCCAATGTTTTAAAATGTCGTTGTATATCCGGGTTTTCGAAGATTCAATAAAATTTAGCAATAATCTAGAAGATTATTCAACCGATATTTTATTTTTTACGAATAGTTATAAAAATGATAATTATTCTAATGAAGAATTTTTCAAGTAATTACAACCGGAAAAACTTCAACATGTAGTTGTACTACGATCGTGTGAAAATTATGGTCAAGTAGTAAATAGCTCTTGTCTTAACAGATCTAAAAGAACTAAAAAAAATATTATAGTTAAAGAAAAAGATGGTAATGTATGGTCAAAAAATCCTTGAAGATATTATAAATAATAAATCTACAAATGTTTGGAATTAAGAATAAATTAACAAAATCAACAAAAATATAAGGAAGATATTAAAAAAATGCTTAATATTTTTTATGTAGTACAATACTAGCAGTCGCCCGTTGCTTTGAATATAACTTGTACATTATTTTATAAAAACAGTAGTAGGATACACATAACTAGTAAGGTTCTTATCTAATACACAGATGTTATTATATAATTGTTTTTTATAGAAATCAATTTCTTATTTTATTATTTTATTTATTTAAATATAAATTCCCTTCCAGAAAAATAATGTACATTAAGTAAAAACATTTAATATAAAGTAAGTTTCTTTTATTTAATTATCACCAGGTGTATATACCAAAACTTATAAAAGACTCTTTTACATTTAACTCAAATGCTTTTTCTTACATCAGATACGTTAACAGAAATAAAATGTTAGAATGATTTGTTGTCTTTAATACACGCTGAAAGAATGAAAAAAAAACAATTAGAAAATAATATCACTATATAGATTATAAAGGGAAAAAAAATTAAAAAAAAAATCAGTTTTGGAAAAAGAGACAAAATAATATTAAAAAAAAAAGATCAGAAAAAAAAGAAAGAAAGAAAATATTATTAAAATGCGATTTTAAAAAATCCGGAAGACTAAAAAAATTTTTATAAAAATCTTTGAATATAAAACTGGAAAGAGAAAAAATCAACAAAAAAAAAATTCGAATAGAAAATTAAAAAAACTGGTTTTAAAAATAAATAAAAAAAAATTTTATAAAAAATTTAAAAAACTGATTTTATAAAACCGGAAAGAGAGAGAACCAAAAAAAAAAAAAAAAAAAAAAATTTTAAGCGAAAAAGCAAAAGAAAATTAAATTTAGTTTTGTTTAACAGTCCGTTCTACTGCGCCGATCGCATTATATCAAAAACTTCATTACCGTAAGACCTAACAGTGCTAGATCGGCGGATCGGCCGTCGGTTCCAAAATTTATTTTGTCCCAGGTCTTATGAAAACAGCAGTAACTGGAAATATATTAGCAATGAAATGGGCTGTCGGAAACTGATGGCCAATAACTATTATAAATATGTATAGATCAGGCGCGGAAATATCCACATTACACAATTCATAAGTATCACCAAGTTATAGACACACCATCTATAATTGACAAATTGAATTACCCCCTCCTTTCCCTTCCCTCTCTCGTTTGCTTACCCTCTTCCTCACTCTTTTCCCTTTCCCCGCTCTCGCTTTTCCTTCCCTTTCCCCTCCTGCACCTCAACGTTGGTGATCAGGTAACAACAAATTTTTGGCTAAGTCAGTGACGATTTGTTCACTTTTATTAAATAACCATAAATTAAAATAAAATTTTTATTTAATTTCTCATCTAATATGATTATTCAATTTTTAATTTTCGCAAATGTATGGTCCAAAGATTATTGATTAGTGGATTTAAATTTTATTTAATTAAGCATAGGTCATTTAAACTTTATTATATCTTTAACAATAGCTAAGACAAATAATAAATTTTAATATTTGGTTTCAATTAACCCTATAAAAAATTTTCGGGGGAAATTCCGATAAATGATCATTTCTCTAGTTTTTATTCCAAAAAAACACCGATATGTGATCAATTTTCTAAAAAATTTTTATAGGGTAAGTCGGCATCACTAGGTGACACGCGTGACGACCGTGACGTGTCAGGGTATCGATTTCACATCTGACGCACGTCATTCTCATCCTCTTAATTAGTTAGCCAATTTAGACGAATTTATACCCAATTTGAGATTCAGTTTTATAATACAGTAATATGAAAGTATAATGATCAAATAAGATAAATCTTTCGTGATCTTTAAATGAGTACAGTTATATAGAAACTTTATATGAAGTGAAAATTTTTTTTAAATAAATATGAAGGTTCCATATTGAGATTAAAAAAGAAATAAAATTTGAAATAAATGATTGCAGAATTTTATAATGATACTACTGAAAAAATTTTAAATTTGAATATCTTTTAAATTGTGGTACGGGGCGCTTAATAGGTATTATCTAAATGGTTATGGTACGATCTACTCATTAAAGTTCAGATTTATTGCAGGTACTAATGTTTTTTAATGATCATACCGTACCCACAACACTGTTTATATATATATTAATACTATCAATGTTGTAGGTACGGTACCATCCTATTTATTTAAAAAACGCACCTGCAACTTTAGTTATACAGTATAAACTTAAACAAATCGTAATATACATGTAATCTATTGTTAATTTATTTTATTTACTTGAAATTTTTTTTTATTTTTTTTTTTATATTATAAAAGATTTAAATATTTATTAACTTAAATTTATTTATTTATTTTTTTAATCTTACATTTATTATACTATAACACTCAAAATTAAAATTATTTACAATTAATATTTATTGTATTTATCTAATATATATCAATATGCAAACATTACTATCTAGAAAATAATTATGCTTTACATGCTAAAGAATAAATCTAAGCAAAAATGAATTAGTTATACTGCACATACTAAAAAATAAATCTAAGCAAATATCAATTATTATTATTACTCATCTCCATTTCCATTTTTTTTAAAAATCAATAATATCTTCAGATAACGTGGACATAATTATATATTTATATTTTATTGTTATAATAATAATAATAGTGAAGAAAAAATTAATAAAGAAGAGAAAGGAAAAAAGTCTCAAGCAATACTCGAAAACGTAAAATAAATGATCGCAATTCAGGTGATTTCACTCATTTATTAAATTTGATTGGTGTAAATTTTAATATTTCTCACTTCGTAATTTGCATATAAATCCCCGTAAATTTTTTAAAATTTTTGATTGGCTAAACTTTTAAATATACTGTATAATAAACATGCTTAAAATATTTCGCACTAAAAGTTTATAACAATTTATTAATTTTTAATAGATCACATGATTTACTATCCAAAATACTAAATTTTTTATAGGAATGATAAAAATGAGTTACAATGATAAAAAATAGAATATGTGAATGAAAAAGGGAAAAAAGAATGAGGGTGAATGAAAAAATAGGGAGAGTAAGGGAATGAAAGAAACGAAGGAGAGTGAAGGAGGAACGAAATGGAGTAAAGGGAGTGAAGAAACGAAAGGAACGAACAAGATCAAGTGGGAATGGAATAAAAATGAAAGGAATGAAGGGTAGTGTAAAGGAATGAAAAAGACGAAATGGGAACGAAAAAAAAGAAAGGAACGGAAAAAACAAAATGGAAACAAAAAAAAAGTGGAAACGATAAAAAATGAAAGGAACGAAAAGGAAATAAAAACAAAGGAAAAAACGAAGGAAGGGAAGAATAAAAAAAGCAAAAGAAATGAAGGGACAAAAAGAGAGCAAAAAAATGGAGAAGGGACGAAAATGAGATAAACCGGGGACCAAGTAAAAACCAAACCCATAAAATAAAAGAAGAAATAAAGTTAGTAGGGAACAGAAATTACATGTAATAAATAAACGAAAACAAAAAATAAAAACATACTTTAGTAATTGCAGAGAAGAACTGAAAGACTTAAAAAGAACGAAATACAAAATGCAAGAAACTAAATATAAGAATGAAATAAAAAATAAGCCATGTAGTGCTTGACATATCTTAATTGCGAAACCGAAAGAGCCAAAGGACCTAAAAAAATGAAATAAAGTTAGTAGGAAACAAAATGCAAGAAGCAAAAATGAAAAAAAAGAAAGAAAACGTACCTTAAGTGCCGTGCAAAGGAGTGAAAGAAAAAAGATTATCCGAGTACGTTTAAAAAAAAAAATAAACATAAGAAATGATCAGCACATTAATTAGCCAATAAACTTTAAGAATTTAATAATGAGGTGGCCATGGGTAAATTATATAAATTATATAAAATTATCAAGGTTAGCTATATTCATAGAAATATTATTGTAAAAAAAAAAAATATATAATCCATTATTAATCCCACACAAAAAACTCTCTCTAAATTTGTTGGTAATTTTTATAGCGTAAAATTACGTGACTTCAACTAGGATTTAATTAATCTATTCTAGATTATTCTCGATCTTCCACTCCCCATCTCTTCTGGCATTCCCTTTCTTTTGGACTCTTAGTCACTCGCTTTTCATTTATATTCTTTTCATTTAATTCCCTATTCTCCTCCTTAACTCTTTTTGAAAAACTATTATTTAACGACGTAAATTTTAGTATCACGTCATGTGATTCCGCAGTTCTAATAATTTTTTCTTTGAGTCTAACTGACCATTCCTCTTTCTCTAAATATCTACACAAAGATTCCAATTCCTTATTCACATTCATTTCTATCTTCTCCCATCACATTTCTTCTCCACATTCCTTAAAAATCTTCTTCAATTCCTCGATTTTCGACGATGCATACTCTTCTAAGACTTTTTTTCTTGACATAATTAACGGTGGTGAGACATAACGTTTATAAAAAATTTGTTCTACTTTCCTTTCCTACTCTTCCTCTCTTTAATAATTTTCATGACCTCTTCCGTAGTAACGTTGTCTTTTTGTAATTTTTTACTTGTTACTAGCTATATTCATCACTTCGTCTATCGTTACGTTGTCTTTCTTCGATTGTACTCGGTTACAAAATTTCTTTCGTTGGTAGTTCTACATCCTGTGGTTGATCCAAAAATCTATATTTGCTACATTCGTAATCATAAGTACGTAATCATTTTCCTAATAAGAATTTCTCCAATGAACAGAAGTTTAACGTTGAGAGTTAAGTTGTTTGACATTTAAGGTTAACTGTGAAAATCAAATGATTTGGTGTTACTGTCAAACAGTGGAAATAATTTTTCATATTTAGTTAGAATTCAAATGGTGTAAATTTATCTATAAAAGAAATTCTCTTTTTCGAAAGTCCCAAAAAAGAGGTATATTTCCTTTTTAGAAAAATTATAATTATTTATAAAATTCAAAAGATTTACATTTAATGATAAACACTTAACATTTAACGCCAAATGCTTTGTACTTAAAATTCAAACAATATGGTGTTTAATGTCAAACAATATGTACTTCAGATTATTATTGTATTTAGTTACCGAAAAAAGAAAAGTGTCGTTTTTAGAAAAGCTTGAGATTTCCTTATATATATACATATGTACAACCACGCACAAAAAAAAGAATACTTAAAAATTAATCACGAAAAATTTTTTAATGTCGAAAGTTGATCATTGCTCAATTAGCTTTTCACAATAAAAAGAAAAAAATTCTTTTTTTATGTACGTACAATCATGCATATTTACACGTGTTTCAAATAAAAAAAAAACTATATAATCGCAAAATGGACGATTTTAAAAAAAAACAATTTCTTTGGTAATAAATTTATATATTTATAAGCGATTACCAAATGAGTAACAATTCAGTAATCGAAGTTAACGATGATGATAACAAAATCGAAATCGAAGTTGATAAAAATGATGTTGATAAGATATTTACCTTCGATGATGAACGACATAATGGTAAACCTATTACTATGATAGAAATATCACCAAATGAAAAATACCTTATTACTTATAGTAAAGAAGATCATTCAATTGTCGGTTGGAATGTTGAAGATATTGATAAGGTTCAACTTAAATTTGATCAAGCTGTTAAAACTAATGAAGATATTGTCAAAAGTTTGTGTATTTCTGATGATAAGAAACTTGCTCATGTTTATGAGAAAAAAAGACGAGGATATCATACTATAAATCATACTGTTGGTAAGTAATAATTATTTGATTATGTAATTATTAAATTATGGTAATTGATATTTATTTATATTTTTTTTTAGTAATCGATATGAATAATAAAGATAAAGAAATTGCATTAAGTTTCAAAACAGAATCTGAACATACAGAGGATTGTTATTGTACCTTTAACTTAAAAGGTGAATTTATTTTATATAGTAAATTTTACGTTAATAATATTTCTGGAAGTCATAAAATTATTTGGATTTATTCCACACAAACTAAAAATAACAAATGGGAATGTAAGAGATTTTACAGGATACCTTATTATTATGAAATAATTAGTATGTCAAAATATGATAAAGTTTACCTATTTTCAAAGGTTTCAAATGATTACATTTATGAATGGAATATTAATACTGAGAAAAGTGTAAAAATATCTTTTAATAATAAGGATAAGAATAAGGTAATAAATATTATAAAATTTATTTTCAAACCAATCAATGTTAAATTATAATTAAATATATAAATGCTATTTATTTTTTTAGTTTGAAACAAAAAATATCGGAATATTCAGTAATGAAAAGTTGATTTTTCTAAAAATCAATGATAAAATCATCGTTTATCCAATCGAATTGGGAATTCCTATTGCTTCTTTGGATATAAATGATGGTAATTATTTTTAAAAAGTTTTATTTATACTTTAATTATTACTCATATAAATCATTATTTTTATTTTTAGATATTCGACTCCTTAATTTTATGAATCATACTGGTTTATTTCTTTTACCTTCTTTATTCTATTATACCCCAGATAAAGAAATCAATTATTGCTGGAACAATAAATACAAAAATAGATTTAATCAAACTTTATTTAATGAACCAACTGATGAATCAACTGATGAATCAACTCATGATCAACCAAAGTTTGTGTTTGGAATCCTAAATGAACGTGTTTGGAGATCTAAATTTGACGAAAAGATGACAAAGATGAACTTTTCATCCGAAAATTCTGATGAATTAAATAAAGAAAATAATAAAATTGTTGAATGTGATGAATACTTAAATGTTCTTTCATTTAATCTATATAATATGGATACTGTGTCTACATTATTTCAAAAAGCCTCAAATGATTATATAGATTCAATTGAATTAACTGGAAATTTAATTAAATGGGATGTACATGTTGGTGATGGTGACGGTGACGGTGAAATTAAACTAAATAAACTGGAAGTTTTCAAAAAAATTAATACTAAATGGGAATCAATTAACACAAAAATCGTGGATTATCCTTATACTAAAATAATTGCAAGCTCATTACTTAAAAACAATGATATTGTTATATTGACAACATCTGGTATTTTTATTTATACTTTTAGTGAAAAAGACAAATCTATTTTTTTAAACTATTTTTACTTTATGGATCTCAAAAGGTATAGTCCTAATCTTGGAAAATATATGAAATTACTTCAACATTACAAAAGGATATTTTCAAAATATACTTTGCCATTGCCAAATTATGATAGTTTTAGATTAGATGGATGGGTTTCAAATGTAATGAATAATAAGTCAAGTTTTTTGAAATGTGGAGTTGAATTATTAAAATTTGCAATTAAAGAACATAAGTTAGAATTAATTGATGCTATTTATAAAAAATGTATGACTTATTTTAAAGAGGATTTAATGAACAATAAGTCATTTTTAAGCATTATCACTTCCGCAATGCCATTACTAGATGAATATTATCCAGAATATATTCTAAAATATTCATCAGAAACGAATATGGTCATAGATTCTTCTTTTTATAGTATAGAGCATCAAAATAAAAATTTCCATCTTAATTCTTTTTTTCAATCTCCTCAAATAGCTAATTTATCTCGATCTCTTTTATGGACAAAATATCGTTATAAACGTTTTTACGGAGTGAATATTCTTTCATTATTGCCAACTGCAATTGAGCGTTTTATTAAAACTTTAATAATACTTTTAGCTTTACCCCTTAATTTTGCTTTATCAAAATACGATTTTGTTAATAATATTTACACTTCAGATTATTTTTCTTCTATTTATTTCTATACCGAATTAAAAATTTTTAAAATTTTTAAAAAAAATATAACAACAACACCAACAATTACTTTTTTGATTCCTTATATTAATTTTGTTAATTATTCAAAAGATTATAATTGGTTTTTAGAATTAATTAGACCACAACCTAGTCCATTTACTGAAACAATAAATAGAAATATTTATAAAACATGGAATGGTGAGGCATTAATTAATTTTAAATGGAATGCTTATGGAAAATATTATTATGCAATGATTTGGATTTTATTTATGGCTTTGCTTGGATGCTTTACTACTGCTGCAACAATTCCTAAGCAATACATTAATGAAGAAATCAGACAACAACTTTTTATTGCTTCGATTATACTTGGATTTATTCATCTGATTTTAGAAATTCGTCAATTTTTTTATAATATTACTAAGTGGTTCTATAATTTTTGGAATATTTTTGGTAAATATAAATGTTTGATTTAATTATTTTACTATAATTTAAGAAAGAAATTAATTATATAATATTTTAATATTGTAGATATAATTGCTTATGTGCTTTCAATTTACACTTCTATTTATTGGCTTCAAACAAATGATAAGAACAATAATAAGTATCTAACTCAATTGCTTTCTTTTTCATGCTTGTTTTTGGATATAAAATTTTTGTTATTTTTTAGAGCATTTGAATATTTTGGTGTATATTTTGCAATAATTATTAGTGTTGGAAAAAAGATTTTTTCTTTTTTATTAGTCTTATTCATTATTATAATAAGTTTTGCACATGCATTTTATATTTTATTATCACCAAAATCTGTATTTTCACTTGAACAATATAATACAAATAATAATGATGATCCAAATAATCCTTGGAATTTAGCTCCTAGTTATAGTCAAATTGATAATAATGGAAATATAAATTCAAATCCACTTATGATTCAAATTCCTGATGAAAATACAAACATGTTTATGGATATTAAAACTTCCCTTTTTGCTATATATTTATTTTTAATAGGTATATTTAAATTTTTCATAATTATGTAAATATACATGATAAATTTTCTAATATTTTTAAGCAATTCTTCTTATCAATAGGTGATTCAAGTGCATTATCCAATTGGACATATACAGAAAATCCATCAATTGCAATATTGATTGTTTTATTTTCCCTTTTAGTTGTTGTATATCTTATGAACTTGTTAATTGGATTACTCAATATAGCAATTGAAGAAGATAATAATAGAGTCTCATATTTGATGCAGAAGGCAGAGGTAAACAATAATATTATTAATCATTCCATTTCTGTAAATTATACTAATATAACTCAACTTTTAGATTTTGGCTGAGATTGAGTTATTTTACCTATTACCAAATCAAAGACGTTGGCATACATGGTTTCCTGAAGTAATGTATGTAATTTTACTTTTAAAAAAAAAACTTTATGATTTTATTAATTATTCGAATTTATTTTTCAAGACATTATTATGCCGATGTTGATAAGGCTCGAGTAGAAATCAAAAGATTGATTAAAGAGGGTGAATGGGATACTAAGGAATTCACAGAGATGCGGAAAATTTTATTCAAAGCACTTCAAGTTGAACATAATCCTGTTGACAATGAGGTAATATTGAAGGAATTAAAATCTCATGAGAAATTATTGAAAGAAAATAATAATGAGGTAATATTGGAGAAATTAAAATCTCATGATGAAAAATTAGATAAGTTAGAGAAATTAGAAAATAAATTAGAAAATTTAGATAAGTTAGAAAAATTAGAAAAGAAATTAGAGAAATTAGAAAAATTATTAGAAGAAAAACATGCGAAATAATTTAAATATTATGTTGTAGTTTTATAATTTGATCACTACTAGAATTATAGATAGTGTATTAAATGGACCCAGTTTGTAATCAATTATAAAGAATTAAATAAATGTATTTTATGCTTCCTCTTTAATCATATAAATTTCCTAAATCATTCGTTTGATTTTTTTTGTTAAAAAAAAAAAGATTGATAATATTGAAAAATTTTCATTATATAATACAGTATTACTTACATAATTAATCTTACTAATGCGAGATATTTAAATATAAATTAATTATATATCATGTTCGTAATTCTGTATTTTTTTTTTTCAAATGATATATACATATTTGAAACTAAAAGTTTCAAGCTTTTTAAAGTAATTAATTAAAAATTTTGTTTATAAGTTTGACATTTTATGCTCTATATTTATTTCATTAAAGTAGACAAATAAATTATAATGTTTCTCTATTTCTTTGAGTCTTATTTACAAGATCTTCGATTTTGTAATTTCATTGAAATTTTTTTTATCATCCATAATATTTTTTAGTCCACTAATCAATCAGTGACATAGATATTAAAGACTCTGAAATTTCTTTATTTCTCAACTGATCTATACTTTATTAAATCCTCAAAAACACAGTATTATGAAGAAAATGTTCACAAACAGAGAACATTTTTGATGAAAAAACAAATTTTTTTTTTATATCTTAAAATTATGTCTAATTTAAATAGAGATATTCTATATTTAATATTCAAACAATTTAAAGATGATAAAGTAATTCTTCATTCATGTCTTTTAGTTAATAAAACTTGATGTGAAATATTATTCCAATTTTATGGAAAAATCCTTGAAAATCTTAAATAAGGAAAATTTATTATTATTAAAAGCAATCATCTCACATTTATCAGACATATCGAGAAATAATACAGGAGAACATAATTTATTGACAGTATAAATTATGGGATTATTGGATTGATCGAAGCTCAAAAGAAATTATCTAGGATTAATTTAGTTAGTAATTTGTACAATGATGAAACATTTCTTAAAATTCTTTTAAATTAATTGATTACACATGCAAATACTATATAATGTTTAAAATTGAAATATAATTCTTATAAAATGGAATTGAATTGTTTATCTTTACTTTTCTTACAAATTTAATAACTCATCAAGTTTCATTGAAAGCATTAACAAGTTTAATTAAAAGTACATTTCTTTCTGAATAAAAAAAAATAGGTCATCATGAAATTGATAATAAGAGTCTTATTCAAGCTATTTATCAAAACTGCCCCAAGAATCTTAAACTAATACTTAATTATAGTAATATCTTAGAATTAAAACCATTGTTAATTAATTGTCAATACTTAAATGAATTGTTTATCGATGCTAGTGGTCATTATTTATTTAGGAAAAGTTATTTGAAATATTAACCAAATCATCACCAACTAGTTTGTTTAAATTTATATAAAATCCTTAAAATTATTTGCATATAGATCCTTTTCATTTTCATGTTTTATATAGTAATGGGACTATAAAGGTACTGTATAATTACAGTACTTTAGAAATAAAATTTATATTTATATGATGAATTTTCTTTCATTTAAGAAGGTTTGTTATTTAATTTTGGTGCACATAATCTTAAAATCAATAATGTCAATTTCTACGATAATATATTTAACAATTGTTTATCCAGTTTAAATAAATAAAAAATTATGATTAATGAGTTGCATGTTTGTCTTACACGTCATGACATTATTAATCAATATTCATACAGATAAATCTTTGTTCGCATTCATCTTTTTCAGATTGTTATCTAAACTCCTCATTTTGCTGTTGTACAATAATTTATCATAATCTACGATTCAATAATTTTAATTTGAAAATTAGCAAGGTGTTTCTTAACTAATTCATTAGCTTGAGCTGCCGATTCCAGCTTCTATCTCTTAGCTATAGCACTTGACATTCCCTATCCCTTAAAGTGTTTTGCAGCTAAATTTGGCTGCGATTTACCACTACTCATGTGCCGATCTAAACTGTAATACAATGAAATTCCATGGAATCCTCTGCGGAAATCCTGAAAATTCCGCGGAATTTAGAACAATAGCTATCTATCATTTAAGGGATAAAAAAATTTTCAGAAAAATAATCATGTGTCTGGAACAATGCCAGAATTTTTTTTATAGGAATTTCCTCATAAATAATGAAAATGAAAACATTTTGTCATTGTAATTCCAAAACAATCAAATTAAAGCTGAATTAATTGCCGATCCAG
The DNA here is from genome assembly GCF_026210795.1 of Rhizophagus irregularis. Taxonomy (NCBI): domain Eukaryota; kingdom Fungi; phylum Glomeromycota; class Glomeromycetes; order Glomerales; family Glomeraceae; genus Rhizophagus; species Rhizophagus irregularis. The sequence continues at coordinate 326,850 of NC_089436.1, read as the reverse complement.
ATAAGACCACGAAATTTGATGAACGTACAGTACAGTACATTGAGTGCAATATAATATATGACTTTTTTTAGCTTATTATGCTTTCTTGACCTTTTTTACATATATAGCATAAATTTACAAAATAATAATCAGATTTCACAATTTTAGTATTTACCAATATTGAAAAAAATGCAAAATAAAGTGGAATCTGACGCGCGTGCAATGTAAACTCTTTTTTTCTAATAACAAATATATATTTATTTTAACTTATTCTATTTTCTTGAATTTTATCATCAGGTTTTTGAAACTAGAGTTTGGGCATTTCTTGCCAATTATTTGTGTAATATAAACGTAAAATTTGAAGTTTACGTGATGTAACTCATTTTTTATATTAATAACTATACATTTTTTTAATTTATTCTTTTGTTTTTTTTGCATATATAACTTGCTTTTACAAATTATATAAGAAATTTTACAATTTTAGTATTTGCTTATTTTTTACCAACCAGGTGCGGAACGTTGCCCCAAATTTTAATATGAAAATAGTGCCGATCTTATCCGGATCGCCAATTAACCTCCAACACAAAAATAAACGTTAATATTAAGGAGGAGCTTGATGGTGAGGAACTTCCACCTTTTTCAAAGATTAGCAAACATTTTACCTCCCAGCCAGCCGACGAGCACATACATATAATCGTACAGCGTCCTGTTGAGACGAAAGAAGTTCACTGCACCGCAACTTATGGGCGTAAATCAAAAAAGTCAGTGGACCATAACCCGCGGACAAATAACCTTATCTGCTTTGAAGTCTTAGCTTAGCTTCACATGTTTCACATTTCCGGATGGGACAGAGGATGAAAATATTGTTATAAATCATGAGTGTGGTGGTAATGAAAAGGAAATTATTTGTTTGGTTGATGATGAGGATTTGGCGGGTGTAATCTGTACTCAAGGATTCAAGGTGGATCTTCCAATCGTCGTGGACACATGTGAGTATCGTTCTGCTATTTTTTGAGAATAAATTACTATAGGTGTAACATAACGCCAACAAAAATTAATTTGGATGTTTTATAGCGCAACAGCAATTTTCGTCGTAGACACTTCCTCAAATCAAGACGTTATTCGGGTTAACAGCCGATAGTTATATGATCTCCCCAGGTTCGATGGAGAGTTAGCTGACACAGCCAATTACGAAAAGATATTGGAGCACGTTTTGGAAGATATAGCTATGAAGCATAAGACCTGCATTCACGTCACTAGTGCAAACGAAGCAACAAGGCGCGAATTTATTTCTTCCGTTCTTCATGGCGTTGCCTTTTGTTATGATGGTGAAGTGAAAGTATGTCCAGAATATGAGTTGTCTGGAAGTCATGGTAAAGGGCCAGTGGATTGGGTTATCAAGATTGGAGATACGATTATTGTCGTTACCGAGGCTAAAAGGGAGGATATTAACCAGGGTGTTGGCCAGAATGCAATTCAGTTACAAGCTTCGTCTCAACGTAATAAAAAGAAACGCACATATAATGAGGCTTTGCGTGAAGATGTAATGTATGGTATTGTTTCGACAGGGGTCGACTGGGTCATAATTAAGTTAGTTACTACTGGCGAATATAACGATAGTGATAATGGAAATGTCGAGGTATTATTGAGTTCGCGAACACCATTTACTTTTCCCATTAATGAGAGTGTTCGATAAAAGTCTTATGCTTGAAAAACTCAATAAGAACTTGTTCGGGCAAATCAAGTGGGTGTTTGATCGCCAGATTGAATCGGAATCATTGAAGCGGGTAAAAAACAGAAAATAAATAAGATAGTCTTATCTCTTTCGAAAAAAAAACAATCGCATGTATAATAACAGCATAAAGACTTCGTCACGTATCGCGGGCTACGTCCCGAATATTTGTATTTATTTTTCGCATGTATTAATAAAAATTTTTTTCTTGGCAAAAGTGATCGGGGAACAATTGTTCACGCGCACGTGATTTTTGATCGTTCACGGTTACACCTATGCGAATGCATGTTTAATAAGCTAATTGTTTGTTTTTCCGAATGAATGAACCATAAATGTACGAGCAATGAAATAATATGTTGCCGGGACTTGCATTAAATGGCCCCTCTCCTTGATACCATTATACATTTCACTTGCTTCTTTACCATTATTATTACTTTTATTTATAATAAAAGTTTCTTAATTCGACTTTAATTTTTTAATCACACTGTATGTTAAATCATGTATTGCAACAGATTTATTTTTTATGAAAATTATATTACATTTCGTGAGTGATTGTGAAGTTTAAATATATAAAAAACTTTACACAGAGACAAATTTGTATTGCATTTCTGCTAAGCAAAACCTTTCTAGTTTATGAAATGTCTATTTTATCTCACTTGCTCTTCAAGAATTTTCTTTTTAATCTTTTTAAATTTTTTCAGAGCCTTCTTAGCAGATGGCCTCTTTGTACTATCTTGACTTAGCAAAAGATCCCCGAATTCAGTGATTTTTTCTGAAAGATTAGTGATCCAAGTGCTTGCATTCTTAATTACTTCACCACGATGATTTCTAGTGAATACTTCCGGAGCATGTTCCTCGGTAGTAAGATGCATCGCTGTACTATTTGGATATTCAGTGGCATCATCCCAATCTATAAGAAACCATTTTGATGGATCATCATATCGTCGAATAATATTATCCCACCGGATATCCCGATGATATATATCATTATCATCATGTAAAACCTGTAGATATTATAAAAGAATAAATAATGTATCTATCTAAAAATTGCTAACATACTTACCACAAGTGCCTCCAGAACACAGATAATAGCTTCAAACAATTCCTGCTGATTATTTGGTACAACTTGTAATCCTTTTGGAGAAAGATGCACTGAACCGCTTTCTTTTTTGTAACAATCAAGATGATCAATATTAGGTACTTCTTTCCTAACCAATTTTTCATAAAGATTAACGAGCTTTTGAACGCGAGTTTGGATATTTCCGAAAAGATAGGTCTTTTTTACACCTGTGCCACGTATTTCGATCATACGATCATTTCTGCAACATAATGGATAAAAAAAACGATAAGATATTTTGAAAGAAGTAGATCCCTTATCTCACCTATATACTGGTTTGAACTCGGGTATTCCACGTCTTCCAATCACTGGCTGAAGCGCATTAATAATACAGCTTAAATTGATTATTCTTAGCAGATGACGGACACGTTCACTCCTGAACTTTAAGTTTGATTGCACGATGTCAACAACATCTGGTATAGCATAACCCCCTACAGGTCGGCAAATAGCAACGAACGTTACTTGAGGTCCATGGGTATAGTAACCTGTGATTGCAAATCACGTTTAGTATGTAGCACGTCTTGAAACAGACACGAGATCTTACCTAAGACATACGGAGCTGGATCATAGGTCCATAAAAATTTTCTCCCAAGTTCTGATTTTGGATCCTCAGTGCTGGTAGGTGATTTTTCCTCTCCCCTAAATAGGCAAACATTATTAAGGATTAGACCATAGTCAGGTCGATCATCTCTTGTACTCGAAAATTTACTACAATTTCGAATAGATACACCGTCGGGAATGAGATATTCCAAAAGGTTTCTAATGCAATTGTCCCATAATCCAACAAAGGAATATTCGGTTCCATCATCTGGAGGAATTTTATCGTTTAAGATAGGTGAGAATATCGCACGAATACAGAAATCGGTGGCGCTTTCAGTATCACTAACTCGGAATAAGACTCTAAGATCATCTAGACTGCAGAGAACTGTGACATTTTTTGATTGTAACAAATCAATTTCATTTTGGGAGATAGGTATCTTAATATCTTCGGAGAGTTCCCCATCAAGGAGTTCTGAAAGAGATCCAATTTCTGGAATTGTCAGCCTAGTTCTCTTTATAAGTTTTCTAAGAACTTCACCACCGACGTCTTGGACTATGAATGTAGAGAAGAAACATTATTGGTAAATGACAGAACAAACTGGTAATGCAACTATAACAATGACGCATTCTTACCCGCTTTTCTTTTTCTTTCAAGATCTAATTGGTTTTGAAAAAAAAAAATGATGATAGTGAGAAAACGAATATGACAACGAGTGATAACTGCAAATTTCTTGTTCGAGAGGGAAACACTTACCAGTGGCGGGGGCTACAATGGCAGGGACTATGAAGATATGAAGGCATCTTCGCTTTGGTTTTTTTTGTCATTATCGAAATATTCTTTAAATTCAATCCCAGGTTGCATCTTCGCGCCAAGATCTTTAATTTCATCTTTTGTATAAATTTTATTTATAATGCTCGAAAGTTCAACTTCAACTTTATAAAGATACATACTGTCAGGATCTTGAACTACCCTTTTTACTTTTTTCCTACGATAGAGAAGCTCTTTGAAGTTTGAAACAGTAAATTGATCAAAGGCGACATCAATTTTATCATCATTGGTGTATACTTCGCCAACGACAACGTTGAAATTATTATCAGAAGCTTCTCCTAGAATTAAACAATTTACTGAAGCTATCATTGTGTTTCTGTAAGTGCTGTAAGTGCTGTAAGTGATAAAATATATTTTAGAGAAAGGAAGCTAGAAAGGAAAGTATTTAGAGATATAGGTATATATATACTTTTCTGAATACATCGTGATTAATTGTAAAATGATCTTTATAAACTCTTAATTGGTGACACGAAATATAATATAATGATATAAACATAGTATAAAGAAAGTCTATATTTATAAACTTTTTTTTTACTATGCTTATATCATTATACAAACTTTTTTTTTACTGTGCTTATATCATTATAAAATTAATTTATTAAAAAAAGTGATTCATACGTTACTCAGATTGCATTCACGAGGTATTTATTAATTCTTCGGTTGTACAACAACAATTTAAGATTTTACGTAAACAACTTTTTTTTCTTATTCCGACCCCAAGCCGTCGTGCTATTTTCTCCGAGCATGAACTCATTAAAAAGAAACCGATCTACCGTAGTTTAGGAGGTGTTGACGAAAAAATTATTAAAGTTCGGACGAGACACTTCACAATTAAGGTATGAATGGAATATATTTTTTCGGGCATTTGCAAGGGAGTGTTTCATAGCTTGTAAAGCTAATATCTATTTTTGTTCAGAAAATTCGAGGACCTTATTAAACGGAAAACATAAACTTTTGGTGAGTTTTAATCAACATTGTTAATTTATTTCTGACTCTGCATGTTCTAATTGTTCTATGCATAACTGACGACCATTTTGTTCTATCATTTATTAATTGATTATAACATCCTAAGACATATTAATTAGTTGATTATATCATCCTAGGACATATTAATTAATGTCTTAGGACATATTAGTCTTAGGACACTACTTGTTATCCATAAATAGAAAAAAATACGGTTTCTAAAAACTGGAGAGAGCGAAAAAAAAATAAATCTAGTTTTCAAAACCCGTAAAAGGAAAGTAACCGTTATCTCGGTTTAACCGTTAAAGAAACAACCAAAAAAAAATTTTTAACCATGTCCTGAGATGATGGAAATGGCTGGATTAGCATTAGTCAAAAATTTTACGTTCACACGATGACCACATGGCGCAGACTAATTCAAGTTATGTATTTATATGGAGGGTAATCTAAATATCAATATTTTTTAGTTATATATAATTATATATATAATATATGTAAACAATCTAATTTTATATTTAAATATACTTTATTTTATTCACTTTAATTTGTTTCACATTTGTTGTAAAATTTGTAAAAAATAATTTATTTTATTTAAGACTTTACATCAAAAATTTTAAAATATTTATCGATCGAAAGGATAAAAAATTATAATACGAAAGAGGTAGGCCAACACATATTTCAAGTGTAGTATTTGTTGGAGTTTTAAATGGAGATTTTTCAAATTTACCAGCATTATAAGATGGACCCTTATATTTAGTTTGTTATAAATTGCGTGCTAACTGTTAGATCAACTCATGGGCATCGCAATCATGATTGACAATTCAACAATACAAAGAAAAAACACAATCTAATGATGACAAACCAGCATCCTCAATTCTCATGAAGGTCTTGACGATTCATTAAGATAACATTGTAACGAATTTCATTTCTTTATATGATAAATATGATATACTTGACCTTCATTTATATGTATCATTTCATCATTGGATTCTAAATCATTATTCGTTATTCATTACTTTGTCGAGGAGAAATTATTTATTTAAGAATTAATACGACTTTTTGCATATCACCATATCGGGGCGGTCTGATGTATTACTTGGTACAAGTATATTGTTTGCATGCTATAAAATATAAAAATTATGATTTGGTTTTCTTAAATTATATTTTAAAATATAATTAATAATTAAAATTTGAATATATTACTAGATCACGGTGAATGATCTCGCTAATTTGTAAATTGATTTTTATCACTCCAATCAAGCTCATTAAAATGCCTAGATAAAAATGACCAATGGTTTTCCAATTAATACGCACGACACCTCCAAAAGATCCTTTTCCTATGTTTTGTACATTTTTAAGTCTGTATATTCATAAAATTTGATACATTCTTTAGCAATATAATTTTCTAACAAAATTAGAATCTTTAATTGACATTTTCATATAAAAATTATTAATCGTATTTTTATGTCTGCAACACCGTAAAATGGCGTAAATATGTCATTTTTGGTTAATCATTATATAATTCTGGCCTTGAAAACATCCATGTACTGTACGTTGAGCAATTTCAAAATTTCCAGTAATGATCTTTAGTAAACTTTCTCTTATTAAGTAATTTAATTGACAAGTTGATTTGCCTCTAATATTTAAAGTTGAGCCATATGTAGCGTAACAGAATATTGTATTACATATTGTGTGAAAATGCTATAATAATTGCTACAAATTTGATTGTCGAATTTCAAACTTTAACGATATTTAACGAATATTTTCCAATTAAAAAATACAATTCGTATCATTTTTTTTTTTTTTCACTATAAAAATGACCAATTTTGATGAATCTCAATCTGAATTTCATAACGATGACCCTTTCGAAAATTATGAAAATGCTCAGGATGATACGCCACCTAATATGACAGATTTTGGTAAAAAAACTCGATCAGTTATGGAAAATTTTAAAAGATGTTGTGAAGAATTTAAATTTGATAATAATATGATCATGGAATTTACCGTTCATCAAATTAAAGAACAACGTAAAATTTTTCGTAAATTCGTAAAAGGTTCAACCAAATTTAGCGAAAATTTAGAAGAATATGCGAATGATATTTTGTTTTTCGCGGATAGTTTTAAAAATAATCGTTATTCCAATGAAGAATATTTAGAAATATTAAATGACCTTTTGATAAAATCTAAAGAAAATGATAGATTAATTAAAGAATTAAAAAATATTATAGTTACTAAAGAAAAAAATGTTAATGAAACTGAAGATATGGGCAAAATCCTTGAAGATATTAAAAATTATGAACCTACAAATTTTGGAATTGTGAATAAATTAACCATGATTGAAATTTTTTTATCAGAATATATTGTGATTATTGAACAACATCCATATTTAATTGAGTCAGATACAAATATTAAAATCGTAAAAGAAGAAATTGAAAAAAATAATTGCAAAGCAAGTTCTTATACTTTTGGTACAATTGCAGTTATCGCTGGAATTGGATGTTTAGTTGGACCCGCGGCAGCAACTACGGCTGCGGCCGCTGAAGGCATTGCTACGTTTTTTGGTTCATCTCTTGCTATAAACACATTTTGTAGTTTTGTAGAATATATCAGAGCTGGTAAAAAGGAGGGGAAAATTAAAGATCTTGAAAAAGAATTAGATATTGAAGTTGACGAATTGGTTAGGAAAATAAAATCATTTACGAAAAATTTATATTTAATAATTGAAGAGATCAGCCCAATTGAAAGATTTTGGGAAAGTCAAATTTTAAGAATTAATGATCTCATAAAAAAACTCGAAAAATTAGAAGAAGTAGAGAAGCGTTATAAAAAAGACAAAATTGTCAACTCAATTGAAAAAAAATGGAAAGATGTAGAACGAGAATGCCAAATTTATTCTAAGGTGATGAAAGACATATTGAATAAGGAGAATTAAGTTTGAAGAGTTAATTGTTACTATTAAGTTTCAAAAGTTTGAAATTTTACACGTAGTAATTTTCAGTATTATGTTTATATTGCATTAAATTATTTATATGATTTTATAATTATTTATAAGTTTATATATAACAAAATACAATTTATGGTGAATAACTCTATTACGTCATTTACGTGCGTAATAAATCAAATTTGAATAGTAAATTTAAATTCTTTATGACAATTTATGACATTAAAATAAAAATAAATAAAATTATACTAAGTTTTGCCTAAGTAAGTCTCGCGTTGTTTTTGTTCATATTTATGAAATACTTTTTTTTTTTATTCAAAGATAACAACTTCACATAAATATCGTTAGTTATAAGCTGTAGATCACCATCACGACGCCGTTTTTACCACGGCAATTTTTAACTATTGATAGATTTAAATAACATCATCCATAAAAATATAAACTAGGAAAACGGAAACCGTTAAAGTCCGTCGTGTTTATTAAAAAAAATTGTTTACGAAAAATAGCATAATATAAAAATACGTGAAACAAGCAAAAAGTGATACATATCAAGAAAGGAAAAAAGCAGGGGTAATTAGTGAGGTGACGTTAGCGGATGGACGAAAGGAAAATTTCATGGGTTAATCCAAAATCGTTAATACGGTTATAAGTGCTCTACAATAGAAAGTCCTTCGCTACGCTCCGGACAATAAGGAAAATCATGAACGATTATTATGAGATGTGGTATAAATACAAATAATGATCATCCCTTTTGGAATTTTTTCACCTATCTCTATAAACTAAATCAATCATGTAATGATTTTGGCAATTGCAAAATAAGTTTAAATAATAGTTTGTTAAAAATTTGATTATCTTCTGATATCAATATTTAATATATTAAAAATTATTAATCTATCAAGACAATTATAATTTCGGCTGAAATTATCATAAACTTTAATTATAATTATTATTAATATCATTTAATTTATAATGAAATATATAATAACAGCATCAATTTTAAAAAATGAACAATTTACTATCCTATAATTATAAAATATTATTTAATATCTTTTACAAAAAACCATAATCAATCACCTACTATAACTAGCATCTTGCAAAATAAATTGTCGAATTTTAGCTAATGCTAATAACACTTCTTGTCTTTCATTTGGATCTGTAATATCAAGACCAGTTCGCAAACCATTTTTTTGTGGCCATCTTTTAATTAAAATAGACTGATCTAATGGTAAGCCATTATCAAGCTCCTTCCAATATTCTGTAGAAATTACAGCCTTATAGAATGTAACATAAGTAGAAATAAAGCGAACAGCAAATATAATCTGTTCTGAATTTTTAAAAGTTCTACGTCTAGTTTCATTACCACATGAGAATATTTCAGCAGCAATTCGTATTTCGGAAATATTTTTATCAAAATTATACGGATATTCATTCTATTAAAAAAAAAAAAAATTAAAAGCTATCAAATGCTATTTTTAAAACATAATAAGGTTATACTAACCACAACTATCATTGCTTTACGTTTGTTATAATCTACAATTAATTCAGGAAGTTTAGGATATAATGATTCATAAAGATTACCACCATCAAATAGTTTGCATGATGAACGAATTCGAGTTCTGGATTTTTTGAAATTAAATTTTTGGTAAAACATTAAAATATTGTGTTAGAAAAAAAATTAAAATAAAAACTTACTTTTTGTTAAAGGGCAAGGTATCTAATTTACTAATTTGAAGTAAATTATTTACTAATGAGTTATTGTTTGTTTCTCCTGATACAAGTCTGTTCTGTACAGCACTATATAGTAAGTTAATAAATGTTTGAATATCTTTTATATTTTTTATATTTGAAGTGTCATTATCAAAAATATCATCAAGTCTTTCAATATTAAAATCTTGACTTAAAAGCATGCCAATATTGATTTTGGGAAGAACATATTCTTTTGGGAAATTAGTGACTAAACATAATTAATTATTAATATTAGAATTTTGAAATTATAAAGATTAGAAATTTTTAAATAACTTGGTATAATTTATACCTTTAACTTCAGGAATAACATGATCTTTAACTAAAGCTGATTGAATGCTCACTCTTAGTGCCTCATTGAAATTAGGTGAGGATGATCTCAATGGTATTGGTTTTAATTCTAAAATGATTTAAATATTTAGTTAAAAAATAAATAATTTTTAAATATTTCTAGCTTATAATATTTACCTGATGCTTCTGATATTTTAACATTTCTTTTAGAATTTTTAGAAGTCATTCTTACGGCCCTTTTCTCTGCAAAGTTGTCCCATTTTTTCTTTTCTTCAGTCCAAATTTTTTCTAACTCAGGTGTAATCTCATAACTTCTATTTGCTTATTAGATTAATGTATTATAAATATATATATATATTAAAAATAAATAAAATGAAAGATAATAAGAGAATTTTTTTTATCTTTTACCATTTTTCTTTACATTTTTCTTAAATAGAGGAAATATCTTTGGAAAATGTTTTTTCAACATATTATTACAATTAGAAATCAAAGTTAACAAAAAAGAATATATAATTGATGTGATGACTAATTTATTGACAGTATGATTCAGTCAATTCACCTAACCAGATTAGTTTGAAGATAATTTTTATATATTGTTAATAGTACTGTGAATTGTTCAAGGTAATTTATATGTATAAAATAAAACTAGAAAATATAATTTGGATTAGTTGATCAAAATTTAACTTTTTATATTTAATTTCCTAAATCAAATGCCATTGTTAGTAATATTTACTTTCTTCAAGTAATTAAAAAAAATATTTTTTTGCTCAATTTGTTCTCCTATCTTCCAGTCTGTATACATCCTGTTATTTTAATTATAACCATTATTAAGGTAATATTGTTCATTAGTTCATTATGTTGCTACAGTGCTACTATCAAAAAAGTTTTCTATGCATTTTTTTTAAAAAAAAATTCCGAACTTAGGTTTTTATGTTAATAGATTTTCAGTTTTATATTACCGTATTTTGCGGTAAGTAAGCACCCCCAAAAGTAAGCACCCGGCCAGAATTATGGCCAAAATTATGAGGATCTTGGCCGGCATCAAGTGCAAAAAGGGGTGCTTATATACCGTAAAATACGGTAATATATAAAAGTAAGTAAATCAGGACTTTTTATATAAATGAAAATATTATCTAAATTTTTTCTCTTTTTACTAACCGTATATAACAATAATGATAATAATATTATTAATAGAAGCACAGAGTTTATGTGTGAAATTAGGTATAAATTAATTATTTTATATATATTTTTTTTATATATGAAAAGGCGTGACTTTTCTCCAAAATCTTAATAATATAAGTATTTGAATACATATGGTAAAATTCTAAATACTAGTTTAACTGGATTTATTTAATTATTAAGCATTTAATCTACAAATTGCTTATAATTTCAGAATTTTAATGACTTTAAGGATGTAAATAGCATAGCGGACATCCCTATTTTATCACAATACTGACTGATCATTTGTCGATCATTTGCCGATCATTTATTCAATTATCACATAATATAAATACCGTTGCTAAAAAAATCTACATAATAATTAATATGTTCAAATTTCACAAATAACTTAAATTTAGTTTTAATTTATTGTGTATTAAATTTCATTAGATTTTATTATTATTTGGCATATATTTATTCATTTTACGAAATTATTCACTAATTATGTTACTAATAAAAAACCTGCATTATGAATCAGATCACTGCATTATTTTTTTTATATATTCTACATAATATAAAGAATATTTGTGCAAATTCTTAAGTTTCGCACTCACATATTCATCTTCGCATTTCAATTTTTGTCTGATGATCGGCAATAATTAGTGAATTACCATATACAAATAATATTTTTATGATATTATTAAAAATTGTCTAATAATTACATAATTAAAGTCATATGATAATTTAGTGTTTTTACTTAGATTTCCATTATTTTTTTGCCACATAATTTGAAAAATATTTGTGATTTTGCAATAAGTTTTTAAAATCCGGAATTAGTGATCAGCAAATGATCGGCAAGGTGATATGAGCATGTCCGCTATGCTGATGTAAATAAACATGTACAAAATACATTTCATAATTTGTATATGATTTTGTTTAACAACATCACAAAATTTTCAGGGTATTCAATATTGCACAAATAGTTAAATTTCTCGAAATTTATGCAATATAACTAACAATATTATATGTATAATTCTTTGTACAAATTTATATAAAAATTAACAAATTTTTTTACAATATATTGTGTGGAAAATACATTATATATATTAAATATGCATTAATGTGCATTTTCAGGGTGTGCAAATCAGTTTTTTCATGCACAAAATATTGCATATTTTTTACATATAAAAAAATTTCCTGATGAAGTTAATGGGTTGAGAATCAAGTTATAAATTTTAATAATAACATTATGTAGTATGTTACAATTTAAAAAATTATAATTGCACAATAACTTTTATTAATGGACATTAAAGTTTATCTGATATTCATTCATATTCTTTTTCATTAGAAAAAAAAAATAAATAAATAATAAAAGCTTCATATTTTTGACAAGTAGAATACACTATATGATAAATTAAGAAATACTATATAATAAATCATAACTGTTATTAAATTAACACATGGTTCAAAATAAATTAGAAATCAAAATAAAAATGATATATTATTAAGAGAAAATTTATTCATCGCACGTGCGATGACATCGCTACCCCCATTTTATTTATCACGTGATAAATCCAATTAAAATATAGCACGATTATTGTGTTACAATAAATATAAACAATTTTATAGCTTCGTCGATAGTTTTTTTTTCTAACACTCTTTTTAAATAAAAAAAACAACCTGTTTTTTTGCTTAAAAACGCGTTAAAGTTGCTTCTTAACATTTAAAAATACTTTTATGTACTAGTAAAGTAGCTCAAAAACTTTAATTGTTCAATTATCATAAAGAAATTGGGTTACACGGCTCAAGCAGTGATTCGTGAAACATGGAAAATGATAACACTCCACAGGTTAGTCAATTGCGCACATTTTTTTTTTGTGAAATACTACTGAAATACTATTGAAAGTGCTTAAAAAAAATTAATTTAGAGTTTTAATAGCGTTAATTTCTTAACAATTAACGTCAATAGCATTATTTATTAGTTAGGTGATGTTAGATAGCGTTAAATGTACATTATTTATTAGTTAGGTGACGTTAAATAGCGTTAGATGTATATTAATTAACGTCACAAAGCATTATATTATTGCGCATTAGTTTATTGGTGTTAAATAGTATTACTTTATTGTGCTCAACAGCTAACTTATTTATTAATCTATTAAATAGCAAGAATTTCCTAAGATACGCAATTCTGTCAAATATCTTTAATGGATTTTGCTTTTAAAGAATCTAGATGTGTTTTTCAGTGGCTTAAGAAGGTAAAATTTCTCTTTATTCATCAATTTTAATAACTTAAATTAACTTGGATTTTAATCATTTTTCTTATATAATTCATTAGTTTAATCAAGTAGCAATCAAACAAATTCTTTTTTTTTATTAAAAGTATATACGTTTTTATACTTCAATTTAAAGAATTAGTTTTTGCTTTTCTTTTATATGATAATGGCAAAACTTTTCATCAGGAAACACTTGATATTTTTGAGATTTATTTTGGAATAAATGCACAACAGATCTGTGCGACCACATATAATAGATAAGCCACCTTTTATTGCATCCGAAGTGTTTGAAAGAGGAGTATAGAAAGAGGTATTTATACAAACAAGTATGAATATTTTAGTCGTGGTTGTGCATTTGCAATGAAATTCTGAACTCGCAAACTAATGCCCAATTTTTATTTAGATATTAACATAATGTAAAGATTAGACGTACAGCCTTGCTTATACAGAAATAAACAAAATGAAATTCAACACACTATTTTATAAATCAACGAAGGGTATGAATAGTGTTTTATGATAAGGATTTTCGTGGGATTATATCCTTTATAGGTTAGTTTAAATATTAGAAATTCAGAATTGTATTTGTATATTGTTCAACTCTTAATAAATTAGCTTACATGTACTAAAAAATTATTATTTATACACAGTAAAAATTATTACTTTATTTAATTGTTAAAATATTATACGTTTTTCTTATTGGGACACTTGGGAGCATAATGACCCATTTTATGACACAAACCACATTTACGCCCATTTGAATTTTCAATATTTTCTTCATATAGTACATTCTCTTTTTGTGATTTTTGTGTCGTACTCGCCTTATTTTTTTGTTCATTACAAGCTTTTAATCGCTTAGTAGCAGGTCTCCCTTTTCCTTGACGTTTTAATGGATTTCCAATATCATCTACATCATATGTACGACCATCAGACAACTTTAATTGATTATTTGTATTATTGTCTTTAAGAACATTTCCCCTTTCTAATTGAGTCATAATAGTTTCTTTTTCCGCAATGTAAGCTAGTATAATATCATCTAAATTTTTTTGATCGTTATTATCAAATGAATAGTTTAGTGCTTTCTTAAAATGTCCCATAATTCGACCATAATCTACTTTTTTTTGTGTATAATAACGAATTTCTACTTCTTGAACGTGATTAATATGCCTAGGATTAAGATAAATCCTTTGATCAATATTATCATCATGAATTGGCTTTAAATTTTTAGATGATGTTCCGATAAAAGCTTCATTAAAAATAGAGTCAATGTGATTCCAAGCGTCATCCAGAAGCCATCTTGTTGGCATTAGCATTATATGGAATAATGCGTTTGGATTTTCAATCATTAATTTAAAATAATGACGACAAATAATTCCATATGAAACCAATAACAAGCATGTACATAAATGGGTTCCATCGTTAAGAATAATAATATGCTGATATGAACTTGGCACCATATATGGAATGATACGCCATACTTCTTTAATCATTTCTTTTGGTACTGAATTTAACAATGATTTTAAGTATGTCTGGCGAAAATCGTAATAATCTTCAATATTATTGGTTTCTTCTTGATCATTTGACGTTCCTTGGCTTTCTTGATTTTCGGGAATTTCATTTTGATCCTAAAAATATATACATAATAGTACTAGTTAAACATTTATTATATCATTCTACTATAATTTTAATTTTTTACTCACCAGTTGATCCTCAATAAACTCAAATGCATCTTTAATATCTAGTTTTTCACATTTATAAATTATTGATTCGCACATTTGTTTATGTATTTCCCCAACAATTCTTGGTGAAAAATATTTTTGAACTATATTATTAACGTTACTAAAAAAATTTTCCACAACAAATGGCTGATGATATATTGTTGATTTGTATTTCCATGCTATAAAATTCTTGTTTATTTCTTCTTTTTGCATTCGAGAATCTAATGCCTCAGCTACTTCTGCCATTGTAGAGCTAGAATTAACAACTTTATGAATAATGGCATTTATTGACTCCACACGCTGTGTTGACTGTATACTAGCTGTAAATATTCTGTTTGTAAATGCTCGTGCCCATGAATGGCGTGTTGAATATATTGGGTCATGTAAATAATCACTGCCACTGGGAAAGTTATTTAATAAAGCTTGAAATCGTTGTTCAAAAACCTCTGCACATAGTGAATTGCGAGTTTTCCAAAAATCATGAAAAAATATCTTAAAATCTGCAGCACCAAGTTTATTTTTGAGACGTTTAGGTAAATTTTGGGTCATATGCCAAATGCAATGTATGTGATACGCATTTTTGTACGTAGTTTGACATGCCACATCCATTGCAGGATCCATATCAGTGATTATAACTTTTGGTTCAATTCCTGTTGCATTTAGCGTTTGTTGTAAAATCCACTCATAACTTTCCTGAGTTTCATCATTTAAAAAAGCTTGTGCTCCTAAACGTGATTTACCATCATTATCAACAAGTATAAATAGAGATAATGGACAGTTATATCTATTAGTTCTAGAGGTATTATCGTGTAAAATAACATCTGAATAACGCGTCCACAAAATAATTTGATTTTCCGTCATCCAAAATATACCACACAGTCTATCACTATCCGCATTTATTAAAGGTTGAACAAACATCATAGGTTCTTCTTTTTGTCATTCAAGGAGAAATTTTAACAAATGAGAAGCATCTGTTCCAGCTATTTTTTTTTCACGTTTAATTTTTTGAATTGCATTTGAAAGATCTTGTGTAAGAAAAAGCTGGTCAGGAAATAATGGTTGTAATAGATTTCTTATAGTATATGCATCACAACGTCCATGTATAACTGCATGTTCAATTTCATTCATTATAGATTGATTAAATTTTCGGAATGTTGTAGCAAATTGTGTATTATCAGCAAGTATTTTGTGGTTGTGTTCAAGATGGATAGACGTTACATGAATGAAATTATTATTTATAGTTTTACTCAAGTGAACCCGCCATTTACAATCAGTTTTTTTTGACCCTTTATTACGTTGTTGATCAATTTGCTTAGACTTATAGTTAGGTTTGTACTTTCCAGCATATTCACAAGCAAATGTTCTTCTTCTGGGAATTTGAACAGTTGAGTTTGATAATTGAATATATTCAACTCGGTATTTATTAACTACAAATCCCTTTTGCCTTCCATATTCCTTTAGATAATGTTCAGCAATTTCCCACGAACTAAATTTTGAATTAACAGATAATTCTATAGGATGTGTTAATGAAGGATAATTTGTAGAGTCAAGACTTTCTAATTCTGAACCAAGAATAATTTCTACGGGAATTTCAACTTCAGTTTCAATTTCTTGCTATTTAATAGATTAATAAATAAGTTAGCTGTTAAGCACATTAAAGTAATGCTATTTAATACCAATAAATTAATGCGCAATAATATAATGCTTTGTGACGTTAATTAATATATATCTAACGCTATTTAACGTCACCTAACTAATAAATAATGTACATTTAACGCTATCTAACTAATAAATAATGCTATTGATGTTAATTGTTAAGAAATTAACACTATTAAAACTCTATACCATATGCCGTTTACCCCAAATTAATTTTTTTTAAGCACTTTCAATAGTATTTCAGTAGTATTTCACAAAAAAAAAATGTGCGCAATTGACTAACCTGTGGAGTGTTATCATTTTCCATGTTTCACGAATCACTGCTTGAGCCGTGTAACCCAATTTCTTTATGATAATTGAACAATTAAAGTTTTTGAGCTACTTTACTAGTACATAAAAGTATTTTTAAATGTTAAGAAGCAACTTTAACGCGTTTTTAAGCAAAAAAACAGGTTGTTTTTTTTATTTAAAAAGAGTGTTAGAAAAAAAAACTATCGACGAAGCTATAAAATTGTTTATATTTATTGTAACACAATAATCGTGCTATATTTTAATTGGATTTATCACGTGATAAATAAAATGGGGGGTAGCGATGTCATCGCACGTGCGATGAATAAATTTTCTCTATTATTAATATCTATAAAACAGTAATGGTACTCAATCCAAATAAATCTTTGTATTATTAATGATCGTCATTATTTTTTATCGGATTTTTTATGAAATTAGACTTAATACTATGTGTACATAAAAAATCTCAAAAAAATATTCTATTATTTATTACCAAATTACTCAAACAATTAATGTTGTGCTGACATCTGATATCGAGCGTAATGTTCATTTCTTTAAGAACCAATAAGATTCCAATAAAAAAAATCATGACAAATACATAGTGAAATTCGATAAACCATATCACGTGATAATTGACCAATAAAATTTAAGTAACGTGATGTGGTAAAGGCCAGAATCTTAATTCTGGTGGTTATATTACTTATATATTCAATTATAAATATTTTATATTCATTTTCATGACCTCTGACTTAAAACTAAGATGAAAAAATTAAAATATAGCGTATATTAGTAGCATGAAAAATTTTTAAAAATTCAATACAAGGCGATATAAAGTTAAAAAATTGGTTCTCATATCAAAATTTGCTTCAATTTAACTTGGCTGCATGGCCTTTTATTTTTTTTTTAGAATAAAATTTTTTTCATCCGATCATGTAATACAGAAGATTTCATATGTAACATTTATATTAATATAACAATTCAATAAAAAGTCAGACAGATTTTATATATCAAGTTAATTACAAGTTTATTTCTCATGTTTTATTGTAGTTTTTTAAAAAATTTTTTTTTTATTGTTCGTTAAATGTTAGGCATTTACATAGCAGATATTTTATTTATTTTATGTGAAGTCAAACAGACTATTAAACAGGACATATACCAAACATGAGTTATCCTACTTCTAGCTATCATCCATCATCAGGATGGACCCGAACTTCTTTAAAACGTTGGAACCAGCCTGATCCCCTTTACTACTGAAAGAAGAACGGGAACCAAAGAAAAGTCAATTAAAATGACAAGAACTAATCCGTATTTTTCTTTCAACCCAAGGGCTGCCACCTGTAAATACTGTAAGAGGTGGAATGGTTTACACTATTTTAAGTTGTTAAAAGTTTAACGTAAAAAAAAAGAACTAAAATGCTAATAAACATGTACAAATAGAAACTAATATATATTATATATAAATCTATATATAAAAAACTAACAAGTACTTAAATAGTACGAAAAGATGAACTATTTTCCAAATCCTTCAAAGCGGATAATATACAGACCTTTTTATCTTTATGGTGACCATAATGCGTATCTAAATTGCCATTATCGTTGGCATGTCGTTTAAGCGGTCTATCGTCCATGATGGTGCAAAGCTGGTACGCCAAACCGATTTCATCCCTATAGTATCTGATGATGAAAGCGTCTTCATAACGCGTGACCCAAGATCGTAAATTTTCTAATATTTTGTTATCTTCACGCTTTTTTTGTGCAAGTGCTATTTCTTTTTCCTTTCTTCTCTTTTCTTTTTATATTCACGCTTAAGTAGATGTCCAGATACTGGCGGCACTTTAGGTGTGACTTCAATTGAAAGTTTGAGTAATTTTAGCTCATAATTATGATGAGCGTCAGTGACTTCCATTACTAGGTTGCATAAGTCTTTCCGGTATTCACCTTGATTTTCTTGAAACAATAATTTGTGACGTCGTGCAGCTCAGAGTTTATCATCTATCAACGCATTATTATCCAACTTAGCGTTGTGAAAGGTATGTCTAACCAAAGCATTAAAGCATGCTTCTTGTCTTTTCTTGACTTTTGGAGATTAACTGGAGGTAAATTAAAGATTCCCATATTTTTTACCGTAAATAAAATCAAGTCCTTTTTTAGCGACAACATTTGTATCATACGCATGGCACGATGTGGTAAAAGAAATTTCAAGTTGGTTCGAGAAGTTGTGACATTTCTTCTTCTTAGCCCATCTGTTATAGAGGTGGGATGCGTGAAAATCTTTAAAAGTTTTGCAATAACTGACGTCAGGAATTTTGTGATCTTTTGAGACAAAATACAGGACTAGGTGTTTGTGATGAATAATACAGGCGTGACAATGATTAGACATAACAAAAGGAGCCTAAATGGTACAGGTCGCAACGGTATTAGTCAACAGATTCACTGTTTCACTGTGATTACATGGGATATAAATACCGAAATAAAATCTATATTTCTTATACGAAAAATTGAAAAAAGTTTTAGTCATGTGATTATTTTTTTCTTCTTTTTGGGCACGTGATATTATAAAATCCAAAGCTCCAATAATTTTTTATGAATATAAGTAAAAAATTTTTCTTGTAATCGTCGAGAAATAACTTTTTGTGTTGAAAAAAAGTGCGTGAGCTGTTTCGATATTTGAAATTTAAAATTCAGGAGTTGGCTCGTAAAATTGTGATTAATCGGGGTAGAGGACATATGATAATCATTTGTGTAAATCTTCAATTGAAGTTGATTGGTGTTTGGTAATTGATCAACCAGCTCAAAAAAAAAACTTTTTGAACGCCTAAAATTGTAAATCTTGTTGAAACTGGCTCTATGATGTGGAGTCATGTAAAACTTTTCATATTTCGTAGAAAAAATATAATTTTTTCCAGGCGAAAGAAAGGACCTATAATCTTCAAAGTCATTATGAAGTGAGAGAGTATCTAACAAGGTATCTTCAGTATGAGATACTGTTGGTGTAGTATCGTAGTTGAAAATAAAGTCATCAGGACCAGCAGGTGTATGGTCATATCCGAGTGCTGAAGCAAAGTCATCGGCTCTTGGAAAATAAGACATAACCAACCCTTTGAATATAGGTGTAATGAGAACAATAAAACCTCGTCTTATGCCCAAGGTGCCCTTCAGGGCCTCTTCCCTTTAGGTGTTTCAAATAGAAACTAAAAAATAAAATTAATGCAAAATTACTGCAGAAAACTAACAAAATAGAAAAAAAGGGGAAAGAGTTTTTTTTTTAATTTTTTTACATAGCAGATAGTATTACGATATATCAGATATGCATACAAATTTAATTTATCATGTGACATAGTTTAGAGCAATTTAATTGGTTAACAAAAAAAATAAAAATTTAAGATTCCCACTCTGGTGACCCGGCCGGGATATGAGAACCAAATTTTTAACTTTATGTCGCCTAATAGATTTTCAATATATCAAAATTTTTTCGCTATACCAGATATTCTGATAAACCAGATATTTTTAGTGGAACCGATAGATCCAGTTTATCGAATTTCACTGTGTATTGTACTTACAACAAATTTCAACCCTAAATTAATTTATTCATAAAAAAAAATACTTCCCATTTTTCTTGCAAAATTAAGATTATTAAAGTTTATAAGCAATCGCAACTGAATTATTTTTTTTTCTTTATTGAGATAGGAAAAAGATAATTATTATACTATTTTTAAATATTTACTTTTCTTGTTTAATGAACTTGCCATTTTGCATAATATTTTCAGCATTTGGGTAATTACTTTATAACTGGAAAAAAAATTATGTTAATATATATATGTGCCGTTTTGAAAACTACATAGAATAATAATCAATTAGAGAATTAAACTTGTCATTTTTTATAACAATAAATAAATAAAATTTTGCAAAAATCTTTTATACAAATTTACAAACTAATATAACTACTTGTCATTCACTTATATTGCTTTCTTCTTAAGAATTGTGCTATTTCCTTTTTTTTAGAGCCTCTAATTGTAATAATCATCCTACCAAAAACTACTTTGCCAACGATCACTTCACCGACATATGTTTCACTTATAGGATCCCTTCTCCTTCAAATATTTTATTGACAGCCATTTCGCCGACAGTAATATTTTATTATTATTAGCTGAAATAAAAAAGTAAGTAGACATAGTAAATATTATCCATTAACATTAAAAGCTGGTTTTCCTGTATTTATTTTATTTCATGTACTGTATTTTGACAAAGTTAACAAAATTGAAAACCGATCTAAGTCAAAAAAAAAATATGTTATGTAGTAATAAATAAAAAATTTTGCAGATATAGTACATATCTTAATAATTACATAAAAATACTGTTTTTTAAAAAAAAATAAAAATAAAAATACATTTAATTAATTATGAATACTGTAAATGTCAGTAGGAAGATTCTGCTAACAAAAGCTTGTTAGCAAATCATTTGTCAGTGAAGCAATTTGTCGATAAATTAAATGCGTCCCCTTTGTATAACCCATTTTACAATAATGCCTAAATATAAACTAAGCATCTAAGTATCCTTTTTCAGCTAATTTTTCAATTAATTCAAATGCTTTTTTTTTTCATCTTTATCATCTCTTTCTATGTTTGATATAATAAGCTTAAATTATGTTTTGCATCATCACATCCTTTTTCTGCAGCAATTGTATATAATTTAAATGCTTGTTCCATATTAATATCAGTTCCGATTCCTTTTTCATAATAATATCCAAGTTTAGATTGGGCTTTTAAGTAATCTTTTTCAGCTAATTTTTTAATTAGCTCAAATGCTTTTTTTTCATCTTTGTCAATTCCTTCTCCTGATTGATATAATAAACCTAAATTATATTGTGCATAATTGACTCCTTTTTCTGCAACTATTTTATATAATTCAAAGGCTTGTCCTTTATTAATATCAGTTCCAATTCCTTTACTATAAAAATATCCAAGTGCAAATTGTGCATTCAAGTATTCTTTTTCGGCTAATTTTTTAATTAATTCAAATGCCATTTTCTCATCTTTATTAACTCCTTCTCCTAATTGATATAATAAACTTAAATTAAATTGTGCATCATCATCTCCTTTTTCTGCAGCTATTTTATATAATTCAAATGCTTTTACTTTATTAATTTCAGTTCCAATTCCATTTGAATAATAATATCCAAGCTCAGATTGAGCTTTTAAATATTCTTTTTCAGCTAATTTTTTAATTAATTCAAATGCCATTTTCTCGTCTTTATTAACTCCTTCTCCTGACTGATATAATACACTTAAACTAAATTGTGCATCATTATTTCCTTTTTCAGCAGCTACTTTATATAATTCAAATGCTTTTACTTTATTAATTTCAGTTCCAATTCCATTTGAATAATAATATCCAAGTGCAAATTGAGCTTTTAAATATCCTTTTTTAACTAATTTCTTAATCAACTCAAACGCTTTTTTTTCATCTTTATCAACTCCTTCTCCTAATTGATACAATAAACCTAAATTAAACTGTGCATCATCATTTCCTTTTGCACCAGCTACTTTATATAATTCAAATGCTTTTACTTTATTAATTTCAGTTCCAATTCCTAAATCATAACAATGACCAAATCGAAATTTTGCTTCAATATATCCTTGTTCTGCTGATTTTTTAAATAATTCAAAAGCTTTTCTTTCATCTTTTCTTACACCTGTACCATCTCTGTAACATTTACCCAAATCATGTTGTGCAACTTTATATCCATTTTCTGCTGATTTTTGAAAATAATAAAATGATTTTTCATAATTCGTTTTTATTAATATTTTTCCAATATAATATAATCCAAGTTGATTTACTTCCTTAAATTTAATTATTTTTTTATTCCTTGCTTTATTTTTTATTTTTTCATTATAGTATTTTTTAAGAATATATTCAGCAGCTATATTTCCATTTATTGTTGATTTTCTGTACCAATATAAAGCTTGTTCCTTATCCAATTCAATTCCAATTCCATAATAAAAACAATTTCCAAGTTGAAATTGTGCATCTGCAACTTCTTTTTTTGCTAATTCTTCATAATATTTAAATGCTTTAGTTTCATTTTTTTCAACTCCTTTCCCTAATCTATAACATTCTGCAAGATAAAATTTTGCTATTGTATTTCTATTATTAGCAGCTTTTTTATACCAATAGACTGACATTTTTTCATCATTATGAGTTCCAATACCTAATTCATAACAATATCCTAGATAAAATTGTCCAATAATGCTTCCATTTTCTACAGATTTTTTGTACCAATTGAATGCCAACTTTTTATTACATCCAGTTCCATATCCATCATTATAGCATTTAGCTAAATAAACTTGAGCTATTGAAAAATTATCTTCAGATGCTTTCAAAAATAATTTGAAAGCTTTAACACTATCTTCTTCTACACCAATATTATAATAATAAAATAATCCAAGAAAATAAATATACTGTGATTTAGTCTGATTTTTTAATACCCATTTTATGAGTTTTTCTATTGCATGATCTAGTTCCAATATTTGTTGGTTAATAAATTGTTTAATTTGGTCGAAAGTAATACCTCTATTATGATTTTTTATTACATATTTAATTAATTCATCAGCAACTTTATTATTAATATTATCTATAATATTGTCATTATTATCGTCAATTGATACATTTAATGAAGTTATTCGGTTTGATATATTTGATAAACTATAATGAATAGAAGTTTTATATTGTGAACTTGATAGGCTCTTATTTATATCCATTTCTTGATATGATGTACATGATTGAACAGAATTGTGATTTTGTAAATCTGATATTACTAGACTTTTATTTATATCTAACATTTCATCATTAGATTTCGGATCCATTTGATGATTTCCAATCGTATAATTTTTATTTATTTCATTTGCGGTAATCTCAATGTTTGAATTATTTTGTTGATGAGAAATTATTGATTTAAGAGTTGATACAACTTTTTGTATATCTGGACGTTCACTTGGATTATCTTCCCAACATTCTATTCCAAAAAAAAACAGACACAATAAAGATTACAAAATTAACATTCAAAAAATAACGCAAACATTTCAATCATACTTACTTCTATATAAATTACTATATTCAACGTAAGTTCCATCAATAATTTCTTCTCTCTTTCCATTTAATATATCCAATATCAATCTTCCATCATAACCAACATCATAAAAAGGTTTATATCCACTTGAAATTTGCCACATCAAAACTCCAATACTATATACGTCAGATTTTTTATTTAATTTATAATTTCGATTATCCAGACTTCTTGGATCTATAAAAGGAATTACACCAAAGATTTTTGATGTATTATTTGATTTTTCGTCGATTTTTTTTGATAAACCAAAGTCTGCTAATTTAATATTTTTCTGAAGTATAAGTATATTATTTGCATGCTTTAAATAAAATTATGGTTAATTTATTTAAACTATAACTGATAATTCAAATTTTGAAAATTAGATAAATTATACATTACCAAATCACGGTGAATTATGTTACAATCGTGTATAAACGCTACAGCACTTGCCAATTGTAATGCTAATTGATTTTTGTCGCTCCAATCAAGTTCATTAAAATGCTTAGATAAATAATCATTAAGTGTACCATTATCAGCGTATTCCAAAACGAATGAATATCTTATTGAATGAACTTCATCTTGAGTGATAAAAAAAAAAATTATAAATAATAAATAATTATTTTTAAAAGATCTTATCTAATACTTACAAGTTTCTTCTCTTGTAATTCCGAATATTCGTATAATATTCTTATGAAGATCAACGCTCCGATGTAATTTTAACTTGAGTATTTATATACATACAGTAACATTATTTTAATTTTCATAATTTATAATTATTAAAATAATTAAATTATTCTCATACGATACCTCATTGACAACTTCCTTAAGAGTTATTTCACCATTATCAAAAGACTTCAAAGCGAATGAATGGTTAGTGGTTTTCCAATTAACACGCACGACATTTCCAAAAGAACCTTTTCCTATTTGTTGTACATTTTTGAAGTCCGAATACTCATAACATGTGATACATTCTTTAGTAACGAAATTTTCTAACCAGTTAATATCAGCATACGAATTTTTAATTGACATTTTTCTTTAATAATTGATTCGTTGTAATTTATTATAAAAGTTTCATCGAAAGTTATTATGAGAGTATTCGTTTCAATCGTTTCATGCACCCTTATGTAATTTAAGGAACGTCGCACAGATGTAGTGTTTCGATTCAACCGGATAATTATTTTTTCGGATATCGCGGGATAAATATCCGGGTTAAAAATATCCCGGAACCTGGATAATGTTATGATGACCCAAAAGGCAATTCTTGCAGATTATTTAATTTCAGGCAGAATTATTAAGAAAATTTGAATAATAAGACTTGATGTTTTTGACGCATGTGCAAATTCCGATCGGCTAATCCAATTCCAGTTACAGCAAATTTCAAAATATACGGGACACTTGAGAAATTTGATTGTCGAGTTGTCGGGTAGCCGGGTTACTCGGCAGTAGGTTATTATATAGGGGAATCCATATGCGCTAATCTACACCGTAACCCTAAATTTTTGAGATAACCCCAAATTTTTATAGCCAATAATAATGATGGTCAATCATCTGACACATTTAGCGTCACCAAAAGTTACTATGCAGATTTTCCGTTATTCATAGTACTAAAGCGATCTGTTGCACAATTTTTTAATGTCAACTTTTTTATTTTACGCGTTTTACTGTATTTCAATGTCAAATTCTAAGCAAAGACCTTATGAGCAGGAAAACTATCCTGCTTCACCTGAAATAATATATTATGGTGACCGGAAATTTAACTATACTGTTATTCAAGAAGGTGTCTACCCACCAGTTGCGCAATTGAAGTTTACAGAAGCACCTAATTATTTTCCTGTTCCTGACAATTATATTATTGAAACTACCTGGGGCCGGTCTAATAACTGTCAAACTATTCAATGTTCCATATATTATATAGAAGGTAATCCACATTACTTAATTTGTTTTGGAAATAATTTTCAGCACCAAGTTGTTTCAGTTCAATCTACATTTGATGCTTCCGTTGAATTACATAATGTAAGTTTTAATTCAATTATATTTTTATTTTTTGTATAAGCTCGCAAAGAAAATGATTTAATATGTAATTATTTTATCAGATAATAACTCCAAATAAGAAAACTGCAGTTTCTGGAGTTCATCTCTATGGACTTCAATTAAAATGTATTGATAGAAATCGCAAAAGCAAACCATGGGCATTAAAACTACATGATGAATCAAGTAAAACTACACAAATCAGACATGCTAAAGGTCTTGCAAAATGTGCACAAATAAACTTTGAAAATTCAATTCAAAATTACTACAATCCTAAAGACCGCGTTGTCTTAAAGACATTGGAATTTACTGTACAAAATAAGGATTATTATACAACATTTGGAGAAAAAAACCCTAATAAGCAAAAACAAAAATTGCAATCAGTGGTTCGTATACAAGATGTAGAAAATGTTCCACGTGATGCATATCGCTATTTTGCAGCTATGGAATCAAAATTACCTCGGGAGTATGCTGTTTCTCAAACTCGTCAGGAGATTGATGCTCACATGGAACAATTAATACCAATTAATTTTGTTGACTTAACTCCTAGTACTATTACACCCGATTTTTCAGAAGAACCTGATATAACTGATCCGATAATTGTTGAGCAAGTTAACAGTGCAATTGGTAAAGGTGCATATCGGAGTATTAAAAAAATTCTTGAATATATAGTACCAGCATATATTCAAAATGAAAAATTAGATCCAGCATCGCCAATTATTCATCTTCGTATCTCTGGTGATGGTCGTAACGTTGGACGAAAGGTAAAACACGTTATGATCACTGTAGCATTATTAGATGATTCAGCAAAACTTTTTGAGCCAAATTACCATTATACAGTTGTTCTTTTTCCAGGAACTGAAAATTATTCAACCTTAAAAATTGCAGCAGATACTCTTATTCGAGAATTGCAAGAGCTGAGTAGTGTTGGAATGGTCATTGATAATATAGTTTGGAACTTTAAGCTTTATTTTAGCTCTGATTGGAAGTTTCTTGCCACCTGCTTGGGTTTTAACGCGGCAAACTCCAATTATTTTTGTCCATGGTGTGAGATAGCTAAGAATCAACGTGGAGATAGGCAAACTGAATGGATAATTAGTAAAAAGATGAGTATTTTAAATGAAAATCCAAAAGCATATCCAGGTCATCACTCACCTCCACTTTTTAATATGATTCCACTTGACCATTATGTGCCAGATAAACTTCATATTATGTTGCGTATTACTGATCGTTTATGGGAATTAGTGCTACAAGAAATCAAAAATGAGGGATTATTTAATGATATAACTTGAAATATTATAATTAAAGAGATGGAAACCTTAAAAATCCGTTTTGAATTTTGGAAGATTCGTGATACTGACAATTGGTGTTATACTTCCCTGATGGGAAATGATAAGCTTTGTGTTCTTCGAAAATTTAATTTGGCTAAGCTTTTTGATCCAGAACGTGCTGCATTAATTAGAAGCTTATGGAATGGATTTGCTGAATTGTATGACCTTTTGGGAGAAAGAGAAACAAATCCACACTATTTTCGCTTGAAAGCAAAAGAATGGTATGAGTTATTTTTAAAAAAAACTGTGGTGAATCCTGAGACTAATATTATTTTAGTACAAGGACTTTACCGATCCTCAGATTTAACTCCTTATATTCATGTCTTAGTGTCGCATATTTGGGAATTTATGCTTAAACATCAAAGGTGGGGATTAAATTCTTTTTCGTGCAGTGC
The DNA here is from genome assembly GCF_026210795.1 of Rhizophagus irregularis. NCBI lineage: Eukaryota > Fungi > Glomeromycota > Glomeromycetes > Glomerales > Glomeraceae > Rhizophagus > Rhizophagus irregularis. The sequence goes on along the minus strand of NC_089436.1, from coordinate 298,769 downwards.
TGTCGAAAAAAAAAATCATAATCATGTTTCTTATTTTTTTCGTAAAACTCTTAAGAATGGTGGAAAGTTTCAAAATAAAACTTCAGCTATTCGAGAGATTATGGAACATGAAAATCAGCTTTTTTTTTATACTCAAAATAATATTCCTCTTTCATATCCTAAACCTCAATATATTCATATTTTATAGATTTTAATGTTTTGTATAGAATATTTTTGTAAATATATTAACATTTTTTGGCAATTATTGCGATAAAAAAAAAATATTGTGTATTTATTTATAAATCAGTATGACAAAATTCGCATCACTCTATAATAAGTTTAAATTTATTTTTGCCGTTGTACTTAAAATATATTTAGAAGTCAATTTTTATTTATTATATATACATACGTGTGATAAAAAATTTTAATAAATTTCCCCACTAATAAAACAATTTAAAAATTCTATAAAAATATCTATTTAAATTTGTTTTACCCAAAAATGCATATATATAAAACCCGCTTCACAATAATTTTCTTTTGCATCCTTTTTAGCTTTAATCTTCCATTCAATAGTAACTTCTCCAGGATTATATTTTGATTTGCGCCTTTTAGTGGTTATACCTTCAGCACAATTGGCCGCAATAGCTAATGGATTATTTTTTAAATGTTGAGGCGGATCATCAAACAAGACAACGTAGGTTTGTTGTTCTTCATCATAAAATCTTCAACCCCATAATGGATTATTCAAGATTTCACTTAATGTTTGATATCCAATAGTGCCTCGGAAAATACATTTGTAAATATTTTTATTGCTATGATGGTGAATATATCCTTTGAAAATATCAAAAAACTGATGCTCAGTACAAGCAAGAGATACTAATTGGCGACCTCCCTTTTTGAACCCATTTGGAAGTTTGCAATGAATTAAATAAACCAGGATATTTTTAAAATTTTTATTATTTGTTTCTGACAAATTATCTAAATTATTTCGCGGAATGTTATATTTTTTCACAATAGTCAAATGCCGTGAAAGTCCGCTTTGCTTCTTGAATATTTTTTGACAAGCGGAACAGGAAAATTCTGATGTAGTTATGAGTGGAATAGTGCTTGACATATTAATATTACCACTACAATAATCTGAAAAGTTAAGCATAACGATAAGAATACTTTTTAAATACTTTATAAATATTATTTTATAAATTTTTAAAAGTTACCATTAGTAATGGTCAACATTGAAATCGCGAGACGCCAGTTACCTTCTGCTACTCAAGCTCATCGGTTTTTGGCTCTGCTCATCGGTTTGACGCGTTTTTTCATATGTTTTTTTTTTATTTTAGGGTGAGTTCGCTAAATTTGATCATTTGATTTTTTTTTTACTAATTGATGTAGTGTAACGTTGATCAAAATTATTATGATTTGGGGTTTAAAATTTGATCCAATTTCGATAATTAGCTGATATGCTTAACCTGTTCCTAGGGATATACGTTACTTATCCTGTTCCCCCTTACGTCACACACTGATTTTATTTGTTTATCGTGCAATAAACTGTATATACACTCTCTTCTCTCTTTTTCTTTCACTTTTTCTTATTTCTATGAAATCGTTTGACAGGTATAAAGGTATGAAGTTATATGATTAATTTAAAATTTTATCAAATTACTAGAGTTTTTATAGTAAAAATTACAGTGCGCGCTTGTTTTTTAACTTTATTAATATAATTACAACAGCTTATCCAAAGTAAACGCGTACTTAAGGGTTAAATAAAGTTGTTCTGCAGATATGGGACTATTAAGTATTTAATTTTATCAAGTTAAATGTGAATATTTGTGAAGTTATATTTAATTTTTTGTTATATTTTATACAGATACTTTGTCGCGTAGTTTAAACATCTTGTCCAAACATAACTAATTTTGAATAAGTATAACTGTTTAATGAATATACGGTAAAAGTATTTAAATATTAATTTTCGTTATGTCTGAGTTAGTATTCATAGAGTTGACCAACATTTTTGTAATAAAATTTAGTAATTTACTGTGTATATACAAGTTTTACTATGAAAATTTTGTGTTTGTTTATTAAAGTTTAATAAAATACAAAATAAAATTATTAAACTGAAAAAACTGAATAAAATATATTAAGTGTTATAAAAAATTTTTTCTTTCTTGTTATATGTGTAATTAAATTTTTTTCGCTCTTGTTTTTTTTTTCGTTCATTTTTTTTCGCGAAATAAAATATTTTCTAAGATAAAGTTACACGAAATTTGTGGCTACAATTTTGAGCCAATCATATTTAAGAAAAAGGGGGAACAGAATAATATCGTATACCCGGGGTACAGGTTAAGGATTCCCTATTATATAATCTGATATACTACTATTCATTATACTCGTCACGTGTTATTTATACTTTTCTAATAAACAACCTACTGCCGAGTAACCCGGCTACCCGACAACCCGACAATCAAATTTCTCAAGTGTTCCGTATATTTTGAAATTTGCTGTAAATGAAATTTTACACTTTTCAGCCAAATCAATTGATAAGTCTTCTACAAATTGGCGGGTCGATTTCTGGGTTTCTTGGGATTAGTTAGTAACTTATATATTGATGTATTCTGCCCTTTTCTAAGGGTTAGCAATCTCTGTTTTGTACACTACATGTACTCTGTTCTTGTCGTAACATCAAAAATAAAATTTAATTAATTTAGAAATGAGCGTTCACTAAAATTACTAAAATTTATCTTTGACTATACAGTTATTAAGATGAAGATTTTATGCATTTATTTACATTAAATATGACTAATAACTTGATATCTGTTATATGGGACTTAGGGTTTAGAATTGGGAGTATATTGGAATATGATGTGATGGGAATCATGGGATGGATTCAGTATAGATGGTAAGTATAATTGAAATTATACCAAGCGTCCATTACTGGCTAACACCTAAGGTTTTAAAAACATGTGATTTCATCAAATTTGATGGGACCTGCGATAATTATACACTAAAACTATATGCAATAATTTTTCAAAAACTCAAATCTGAAAGTATAATGTCATAATATATTATTGATAAGATACTAGCAATTTATGTTTGTGAGATTCTAATCGAGATAAGAAATTTATTCTTGGAATATCAAATAATGTCGATTGTTTCCTATAAAGTTGAAATGTTAAAATTTCTAATTTTTGCCTTTACATAAATAATGATCTGTGATTAAGAAATTTGCATAAATTATTAATATTAAACTATTACACTTACAACAAATTTTTGACCCTGAATTAATTTATATAATCTATTCAAAAAAATTCACCCTTTTTATACAAACTAAAAGTAAGATTATCAAAAGTTTATAAACAATTGCAACTGAATTATTGAGTATTAAGAAAAACTTAAAACATTATTATATTTTTTTAAAATAATTACTTATTACTGAAATTGCTATTTGCATAATATTTCCAGTATTTTAAGTGATCACTTTATATTAAAATTCATAATAAAATTTAGCACTATTTATATAAGCACATGCGGTATTTCAAGAATAATGCTTTATTGTAAATTAGAAGCAGTAAAATAATTTCAAAAAAATCATTATGACTATGATTACGTACGTTTCACTGAAGTCTATTTCCAATGCCATTTCGCCAAAGAGAAGTTTCGCTGAAGGGATTATTTCTTCGAATGGGCGTTTTGTCAAATAAACATTTTGCCAAATCTTTTTCCAAATCGTTCAAAAATATTAGTAATGAAATCTCCTTGTAAAATGGCCATTCAGTAAAATGTCCATTTGGAAAAATGGCATTTCGGCGAAATGGCATTTCATTGAAACATCCCTTCAGCAGAATTGCTTTGGCGAAATGGGTTTTGATGAAACGGACTTCAGTGTCCAGATAATATACTGTATAACTATTTATAAATAACTGTATACATAGTTAATATGACACTTGATGCTTTGTAAAATTTTTAAAACTAGGCAATAAACTACATCAACATTTATTGTCAATTATCAGGATTAAAAGTAGGAGATAAATAAATTTCTACATTTAATACCTCAAGACAACAATATAAAAAGTGATTCCAAAAGCTTTTCTTTTTTATCCATAATACTTGCTCCTGAGTCATCTAAATCAAATTCTTTAGGTTTAAATTAAATACTAATTAGCGATCAAACCAAATAGTTGGTAATCATTTCTCATGCCTTTCAAAAATATCTAAAGCTAATAGTAGTGGTTTCATGACCAATGAAATTTTCCCGACTTTCTCTCAAGAGGAAGTTCTTCTTTAAGATAAGTCTCTTTCTATTACACAATCAAGTTCTTTTAATTTCTCAGCTTCAATTTCATCTTCCCTAGTTATAGATTTACTTTTCCTTTTCTGTCTAAGAGTTCTTCTATTTCTCTATTTGATATGACAAATAGTTTTTCAAATAAGGTTGATAAATAATGCTATTTGACTCACAATTGACTATATGTTCACATGAAACAAAGCCAACCCATTTGAAGATTATTTTTCACTTATAGGTGGTACGGCAATGCCAAAAGTTCCTGTTCCAAGTGATTCTTATTTCAGGTTTTTTTTAAGTTCTTCGAATATTCCTATACCAATACTTGATTCCAACATAACATCTTTCTAATATCCTTAATAATGAACGTGCAATACATTCTAACAACATTAGTAGGAAAATCGCATGTGACATAATGACCATGATCATATACAGTCAACTCTAGTTATAACGAGATCGAAAACTTCTTTCTGAGTTCTTCTGAAATCATCCAATTTGTTTGGAGTAGAACATGACATTTCTAGATAATGAGAAGGGTGAGGTGATCAAGATACGGTATTCACATAAAAGTTGTCACTATTTATAATAATAAATTCAGAAATATATTTTCATATCTCTTAGATTACTAATTGGACAGAAAAACATAAGTAAGAGAAATATCTTCAATATGCAATTGAACAGGAAGTCTTATTAGAAGATGTAAAATTACAAATTCCAAAAAAATGAGAAAACGAGATTGAAGAAGTTGAAGAATCAGATATAGAATTTGGTTCATAGTAGAAAAAGATCAAACTAAATGAAAGTGATAAAGAGGAAAGTGTGATGTCACATGATTCACAGAATCACAGTTTCAGGCTCAATAACGAACTCCTGAACGTTAGTTCAATCCATCAACTTTCATGTCTAAGATAATTACATTTTATTATATTTAGCATATAAAAGCATTTTTTCTTAAATCTTTTATATGCATATACAGGTTACTAATGATATTTTCAAACTTTAGCTAATGGGTTAAAAGTTCGATGAACCAGAACCAATCTGGCTAAAAAAAGTAATAAACTGGCAAAATTTTTTAGTTTCACAAATGGATCTGTCTACCAGATATAAATCGTCATTAAAGTATTTTTTTTTGATATATATAAGAAGTTATTTTTACTTTTTGTTATGCCAAATCCTGACCAATTCTTAACTAATTCTTAGTCCGATCTGGTAAAGAGTAATTAATGCCTCAGATCTAAAAATTACATCAAATGATTCAAATCTTCTAACTGAAGCAGATATATCAGATCTGGTTACCATATTTACATCTGCCTTTAATGTAAACCATCCTACTGAAAGTTTAAAGATACTGGGACCCTCAACTGAGAGGTGTTTACAGGTTCTTACTAAGGTCAGTATTAACCCTATAAAAAATAAATGTCCAGAAAATGTCTACGAAAATGTCTGGAAATTGTCCAGAAAATGTCTATTTTTTACTACAAATTTGATACCTAAAATTTTGACATATCCGGATTTTGTTCAGAATATATCCAGAATTTGTCTAGTATAAAATTTTGGACAAATTCCAGACAGATAAACCTGGACAAATTCCAGTCATAATAAAAATTCAGATAATTTGAACTGGACAAATTCCGGACATGAAAAATTTCTGGACAAATTCTGGACACTACTTCCAAAAAAGGATAAATTAATTTTGTAAAAAAATGCAAAAAGCACAAGACTGACATTCATAACCTTCTTTGTCATACTAATTAAATTTGCTGAGAAGGCAAAAATACTATATATTTATATAAAACTTTAGATTAAAAGCAATTATAATGATGGTCACCTGTTGATCATCTTTTTGTATCAAATTTTATGAAAAAATATTTCAGGTCAATTTCTAGACAAATTCTAGACAAATGAGTGTCCAGAAACAAGTGTGTTTTTGGAACAATTTCTGGACACTTATTTTTTATAGGGTAATAATTTAGCATTTTTATATATTATTTCATTTTATTTTGTATTATTTTAATTATTTTATTAATGTATGTTTTAAATTCTAGCTTAATAATGATCAACTCAGTAAGGTTGGAAAAATAATGCAACTTGAAGGATCATATATAGCTATCCTTAAAATTCAGAAAATAGTGAAAAATGTTGAGAAATTAAGCTTGAACATTTCTTTATTTAATGATAAAGATAGTATGTTTAAAATGTGTACTAGATTGATGGCACAGTGTGGTGTAATGATTTTTCCAAAAAAATTAAATTGCAATCTTTTTTATTTAAAATAAATCCTTTAAATTCTTGCACTAAATGTATTTTTGTTTACTCTGCAAATTTACTTAGAGTATATACAGATAGTTTAGAAAGCTATTTTTGAGTTATTTAACAAAAACTGTTCTTTTGACAAATCCAATTTTGGAAATGATCAGCAAAGACAATAAAATCGGTTGTTATATACTAAAGTCAAAATCTACTTTCAAAACCTCCTTCCATTTATAAGTGAATTTTGTAAAACAGATAAAAATACATCTAATGTGTGAATTTGAAAGTTTTACATTAAAAAAAATCTTTAACTTAAATCTTTTTTGAAATTATTGCATCACATTGTGCTGTCAACCTGGTATACATTTCAGACGTGCATAAAATACGAATGATAAGGTAAAGCCAACACCTTTTGTTGAAGAAGTAGACTATCTGAATGCTGATATGCAATTTATTTTAGACTTAGTTCAATTTACATAAATTATTCAATTTATGTTAATTCAGAAATTTTATTATTCTGCATATATTTTGCTTAGTTCCTTAACCATAACTTTAAATATAACTTTAACCAGATGCAAGGAGAATTTCTCATCAAAAAAACTCTGAAAAAGACATAGATATATCTTCATCAAACAGCACCTAATTTCATACTTTAACAACATTTTAGACAGCCACTTATAAGTTACACTATTAATTCTAAGTATTTTAGTTGTTGTTGATAATATTTATAATTATTCTTATATAAGTGGAAAGATGATATCAAGGGTTTCTCAAGATCATCGAACTGGGCAATAGATGAAAACCACAGAAGGCTACCATATGAATTAAATGTTTATGTTACACTAGATTTTGGAGGGTTCATTATTAATATTACTTAATAACACTAACTTAAATTAACAGAGGCATGATTTAGCAAAAGATTTGCTATGCTATAAGATGTGCAATTGAGCTGATGGCTCTCAGATAGAACCATGATAAAATTACTATCAATTTTGAATTGATTTAAAAATGGCATCCCATAGGATTTGCTGAAATGCATTATAATCTAGTTGGTATAGGTTTAAACACCAACTATCATATCACAGTTAACTCTGAATATAATGAACCCTCCGTTCTAAAAGATTTAATTCAGTATATAGTGAATTCGTTATATAATATATCAAACTAGTTTTCTTTATAGGTAATTTTGTAATGCTGGCCAAAATTATAATTTCTTTTAACATAAATTTTTGAAAATACTACTAGTAATTCTGGCCAGCACTATAAAATTGGCCTGGACTACTATATAGTCATATGACCGTTCATTATAGAAAGTATAAAGTTATTATATAGCTGATATATAAGGCTGGTTAAGTTCAGTTCGGATGCGTTATATAGTGTTTTATTATAAAAGTTCATTATATCCAGTGAAATTATTTATAAAAAATCAGTTCTGGAAATTATGATTTGATATAATGAGGTTTCAGTACAAACAGGTTCGTTATTTAAATCCTACATAGTACATACTTTACAGAAACCTCAAAATTTTAAACAATGCCAAATTGATATAATAATGATGTTAATTCTATATCGTAGTGATATCGATTTGCAGATGATATCATTATAATATTAGGATGATATCGTTCCAATATTGATTTGATATATCAAAAAGATATCGTAGAGATATTTATTTAAATAAATATCAAATCGATATCACTTTAATATCGTCAAAATGACAATGATATTTTTTTAAAAAAATGTGAAAAAACACGATATTGATATAATATCAATTCAGTATTAAAAATATATCATAACGATATTATTTTAAAAATGTTAAATCAATAATATGTTGATATCGCTAAAACAACAAATAATTATCATATTGATATCAGTTTAATATTGCTAAAACGATTTTTTTACACTAGTTGAAAAAAGACAAGTCAAATTAAGGTCGAATTTTTTGGCGCAGTTCGGGTGCCAATCATCTTATACGGAAAGAATATTCAACTATCATTACACTACCGTTCAACCTAAATTTGACTATAGGTCTAATAGTAGTCAAATTAAGGCACAAGTTCAGATAAATATTATTCGACAAAATTTTAAGGTCTAAAGATGACCAATTTATTCTTCAATATTTTTTTTATTAATTTAGTTTAATATTAGTTCAATTTCAAATTTATTAATTTATTAAATGCTACAGTACACGTATATTAGCATTTATCTAATATTATAAATAAAAAAAAGATAAAGTTCAAATCACGTGATCACATCTTGAAAAGAACGAATGTTAAAAGTCGTCTAACTATATCTAAAGAAAAAAAATAAAGTCCAAGTCCGATCTGAAATAAAAATTCGGAAAAATTAAACTTAAAAAAAAAGTTTCAAAACGAACCGTTTTGAAACTTACTGATCCGGGATAAGGAAGCCGAAACTACAAAAAAAGATAATAAAAAAATTAAATAATAATAAAAAAAAAATTTTAAAAAAAGTTTTAAGTGAAAAAACTTACTAATTCGATCCGGGAAGTGTGAAACTATCGATTTTTACAAATTAAAAGATAAAAAAAATTAATAAAAAAATTAATAAAAAAAAATCAAAATTAATAATAAAAAAATAAAACTTACCAATTCCAAGACATCTACACGTCCTACACGTAACATTTGCGAGTTATGCAACATGAAGGATTCCGTTTTCCTAGCGTACATGGTGGCTATGGTGTAAAAAAAAAAATTTTATCTAATTACTATGAAAAAACACCAGCTGCACCTCCCTTTCCCAGAAATAAATTTTTCAAAAGAAACTTACCAAAGCTGAAGAAAATTCCAAGGAACCGTCCTACAAATGTAAGAAATTATTAAAAAAAAAAAAGGAACGGTTAGTAAACCGTTCCAAAATAATAAAAAACAACAAAAATCAAGATTCGTACTCGTACTTACGAATCTTGGTTCCTTCGATCTTTGGAAGCCAACCGAACCTATAAAAATAAAAGAAAAAGAAAGGTTAGAAACCGTTCATAATAATAAAAAAAAATCCAAGGTTCGTAACGAACCTTAGTTCTCCTTTTTCCGATCCTCGGAAGCCCACAAACCTATAAAAAAAAGAAAGAATGGTTAGTAAACCATTCGTAATAATAAAAAATAAAAACAAAGTAAAGATTCATACTTACGAATCTTTGGGTTTTCGTTCTTCGGAAGCCCACCCGAACCTATAAAAAAATATACAAAAACGGTTAGTAAACCGTTCGTAATAATAAATAAAAAAAAATTAAAGATTCGTACTTACGAATCTTTGGGTTTTCCGTTCTTCAGAAGCCCACCCGAACCTAAAAAAGAAAGAACGGTTAGTAACCGTTCATAATATTAAAAAAAAATAAACAAAACCAAGATTCGTACTTACGAATCTTGGTCCTCTTTTTCCGTTCTTCGGAAGACACCCGAACCTAAAAAAATAAAGAAAAAAACGGTTATTAGTAACCGTTAATAATATTTAAAAAAAAGACAAAACCAAGATTCGTACTTACTTACGAATCTTAGTTTTTCTGTTCTTCGGAACTCGGAAGCTCCACCGAAACCTAAAAAAAGAAAGGAACGGTTATTAGTAACCGTTCCATAATATTAAAAAAAAAAATAAATAAACCAAGATTCGTACTCTTACTTACGAATCTTGGTTCATCCATTCGTCGGAAATACACCGAGCCTATAAAAAAAAGAAAGGAACGGTTAGTAAACCGTTCCAAAATAATAAAAAAAATAAATAAATAAAACCAAGATTCTTAAGAATCTTAGGTTCCAAAACCCCTTCCTCCTTCCCCTTTCCCCGTTTTTTACCTTAAAGTCCGGTTTCGTGAACAAGCCGGCGTCCTCCTACACGTCCTATAAAAAAAATAACGAAAAGAAACGTTAGTTCGTTTCTTAATTAAAATTAAAAAGATTAAAAAAAAAAATTAAAAAAAAAGATATGTAAGTTTCGAAACTTACATTACTTCCAAGAAAAAGAGGCGGAAGAAGGTGTGAGAAAAGGGGAGAACGAAAGGGGAAGGGAAGGACGAAAGGGAAAGGGAGGACAAACGAAAGGAGGGAAAGTGGAAGGGGAAAGGGGAGTTTAAAAAAGATGATCCTTTTTTAAACTTTAAATACGCGTGACGTTTAATTAGTGCATTATTCGACCAATGTCATCGGGCTGGTAGTGTGTCTCGCTTGCGCTCACCCCACCTCGGCCATGGCCTCGCAGTACCTACATCTCCCCTCCGTGGGACAGGAAATCCCCATAGATCCTCCACAATCCTCCACATAGATCCTCCACAAAAATATATAACAAAAAAGGATAAAATAAGGGAAAAGAGAGGAAAATAAGAGGGAATCAGAAGAGTGTGGAGGATGTGGAGGATGTGGAGGACGTTTTAAAAAAATTGGGAGAGGGTTCCCCCAGAAAAAAGTTTTGATTTTACCCCCCAGATCCTCCACATCTTCCACATTTTCCACACGTACAGGATTCCATTCATTTTCCTATTGGAAGCAATGAGATAGCAAACCAAGTTAACAGGTAGGTCAATAGCCCCTAGAAGGCCTGTAGAACCGCAGGAGGGTAACTGGGTAGGAGCGCGGATCTTTGGAAAAAATATATTCGGCAATTGAAGATTAGGTAACTATAAGTAACATACAATGATAAACTTACACGCCGCCACTTCTCTTGCTGAAGACCTCGGACTTGATCTTGTAGACATCTATGGAATCCGTAAATGGATCCAAATGCGGGCATCGCCCCTCAATGACCCGGATATAGTAAGAGAGATGGTCAGAAACCTTCCGATCAAAGAATTCGGAAAACATCTCAAGATAAACAGACTCTGGTACAATGGTTGTAAAGCCGAGTTGTGGAAGCGATATAAAGAAGCCAAGGAGAAATACGACAGGGCGGTAGACCACTACAGGAAAGCCGTTGATGATTTCATTGAAGCCGATCAGAAAAAATACACTAGGTTCGCAGGAATGGTGGCAGTAGAAAAAGCTCTTCTCAGATGCGACTTTATAACGCAAGAGTCCGACTGGGAGAAATGGACTCAAATAACGTACAACATCCAATTGCTTAAGGAAGGTCGCACTCCTGACGACTCGGATGATGAATCAGATGATGGAGAGGTATCTCTCGATGACTCAGATGATGAGGAATACTTTTAGAAGGCGGTACTAATCCGTCTTCCTCTTTTTTGCCTCCTTAAGGCATTTATCAATACACTGCTTACACGTGTCATCAGAATCTAAGATTTTCTGCCTGAGTTTTTTGCATTGCCGATTGTACGCCGTCTGATGTCTTTTAGCCGCGGTTTCTTTTTTCTTCTCCTTGGTTTTCTTTTTGATAACCCAGTCTATCCCAGTAAAAGTATTCTTATGCATACCACAAACTGTGCAATCAATATGCAGCCGGTAACGCCCATTTGTGGTCATATCTTGTATTTCACTAGCAGTCTCGGTTTCCTTCTTACACTTTAGGCAGTAAAATCGTGTCATTTTAAGATTTGAAGTCCAAAATCTTTCCTTTAATTTGTCATAATATGTCGCATTTAGAGAATTACTACAAATACTACAATCTCTCCAGAGTACCAGCACGAATTCTAAAAGGTGAGGAGCACTACAACCTATACAAAAAGCCCCTAAAGGAAAAGTCATCAGAGCGTCCACGAGTAGTTGTATGGAAACCAAATGCGACGCATCAGGCAGATCTCGCAGAGATGCCAGTCGACCCCAAAGGATTCCACTATTTTCTCGTAGTGGTGGAAGTTGCGGGTAAACGAGTTGACGCAGAACCCCTAAAGGATAAGATTGCAAATAGGGTTCTCAATGGATTTGTTAAAATCTACAGAAGAAATCGCATTAAACCACCAACACATCGAATGGAGACAGACTCCGGATCAGAATTCACCAATGATCAGGTACGTGATTTTTTCCTGAACAGCCTAGGGGTGATGATGAGGTTTGGAGAGTCGGGAAGACACAAACAGCAATCATACGCTGAACGAGCTATCCAAGCGATCCAGGAGCCTCTCCTAAAACGAATGGTGGCACAGGAGTTGAAGACCAGGGTGACATCCGTGGAATGGTCAGAAGATTTCCATGATGTAGTTAATAAAATAGATGAAATCTGGCAAAGAAATCCTCCAGATATTCCGACTGGGTCACCCAAGGTGTCAAAAAAGACGGAACTTCTCTCTGAAGGAACGCGTGTTCGAGTAAAGTTAGATGAACCTATCTCAGTACTCGGTAATAAACTCCATGGAAAATTTCGTACAGGAGACATAAGATGGAATCCCAATATCCGTGTCATCAAAAAAATGATACTCTCACCCGAACAACCTCCTACGTATCTTCTTGATGGACCACACGGGCGACTAGGTGTATCCAGATGTGCGTACACCCGAAAAGAGTTGCAGATTGTTCCAGAAAATGAATATCCCCCACCTGACTCTGTGATAAGAGGGCAACCTGAAAGATTTGTACCTGAGCGGATACTCCGGCATCGCATCAGGAAGGGTCAAGACCAGTATCTAGTCAAGTGGGAACGATACCCAGATACTGAAGCCACTTGGGAACCCGCTGACCGGTTGGAGGAGGATGTCCCTGCTTTAATCCGCAAGTTTTGGGAATAAAAAATAAATATTCCCTATTTTTTGTCTCCTCGATTCACGTCAGAAACTATCGGGATAAAAACATTCTTCTCATTACAAGTAAGGGCGATATGTTCACGTGATTCATGGACATCATAATTGTAACGTTTCAGACACGTCCGGCTCAATCCAATCTCCCTATGCTTGTAATCGCTTAAAACCGCGAGATTCTCAGTAATTACACAATCAGGGGTTAGTTTGATTGACACACCTTTTACCATGCCGAATGTCCTACCAGAACCCGGAGCGCCGGATATGTTATGTGTAATACTCTTGTCGATATCCAACCCTAATTCCTCAGCGGCTTCTCTCTGAATAAAAGACGCGTTAGCACAAGTGTCTGCTAAACACTGAATTGCTATCCCATTGACCTCCCCATCCAGCGCTAAAAGATCTTTAGTATTCTCCAAACGAACTATGTCAATATCCATTGGGTCATCTTCCCTAATATCCTCTTCTTGTTTTTCCTCAACTAGGTCTTCCAGAATCTCCGTACTTTTACGAGCAGACTTTAATTCTTCCCAAAGAATCTCGCGGAGTAATTTCCTAAAATCTGCAGACCTTAATAAACTTAATGAATTATTTTTGGTGACAGCTTTTATAAGTGTGGGCTTACTACTAGTAACCTTCACAGGAATCTTAATAGGAGTCATTTTAACTGATTTTTTTGGAACAGATTTAAGAAGTTTCGAGATACTTACACCCTTATCCGAGTTTACTTTTTTTTTGTACTTCGAACCGCACAAATCCGAAAACCACCTTCCTCATCGGGAACAAATTTCAAGTCATCAAAACTCGCGGTATTAGTATCAATATCCATAGCATCATCATTAAGATCGAGGTTTCTCATTGCTCGGGCTAATTCCAAATCATCGCGTCTATCTTTAGCCTTCTGAAGTCGCTTTGGAAATCTTTTAGACGTCTCATATCCCATAATAAGATCAATAACATGTTGATCATCCTCACTAGTCCATTCAGGAGCATCAGGGTCATCACCAACATCATGATCTACATAACCATCATCCCAATCAGGATCCTGATGATCCTGAACAACACGTCTCTGTGGTTTTGGTCGAACAGGTTTAATCTGTTGTCTATAGACCAGTGGTTTACGAACTGGTTTAAATGCTTGTAATTGTTTAAATTGCGCCTGGAAATTCTTGGTAAGTTCCTCGGCCTGTGTCTTAAGCAATTCTTGTAATCGTTCTTGAGTAATAACGTCTGTCGACCTTTGCATTACAGCACCTTCGTGTGGAGTCACGGGATGAGTATAGCCAGCCAATTCCTCTTTTTTAGCCTTTTCAATACCCTGACGCCTTTGTAATCCATAGAACATTTCGCCCTTTCATCGCTCAAGATCACTCAATCTATCGATTAATATATTAAGAGGTGCCGCCCCGATTCTGGAAGCTTCAATAACGTTTTCCGGCAAAAGTCCTCTATAGAACTGGTCAGTAACCATAATTTGATTATATCCTACAATATCCCAGCCCTCTCAACTCGCTTATAGTAAGATCGAACAGGTTCACCTTGTTCCTGGTAAAGGTTACTAAATCGTATTTGAAGTCTTTCTTCCACAACGGTTGGAAAATTTGTGCGCATATGCATAAATGCTTGATCCAGGAGAATCCCCTGTAAGACTATCGGTTGATTCTGAACAGCAGCATTAAATGGACCTCCATGATTTCCCAACCCATTAACGGGTTGATGAGTAGGACGTCCGCCCGCACGCCTCCACTGCTCTTCAACTTTAAAATTCGTTCTAACGATATCAGCGCGTGATGGGAAAAATGCATCTCCAACGGTTACCGCCGCATTACCTGCAATCCTTGAAAATGCATCAGCATCAGACCCAGGTAAGTAAGTACCAACATGTAATCCATTAGCAACCTCAGGAACAGCCAAAGCTCTGAATGCTCGGCGAGTGGCACTGACTCCACCATTTGCAGCAGCCACTAACCGAATATTCGAGAGTTCCCAATTTTTTCCAGTAAGTTCTGCATCAAACCACCTCGCCGCTTCATCTCTCATACAGCTACGAAGAACCCCCATCGCTCTCACCCGACCAGGGGGTACACCAGCATCGTCCAATGGATCAATACCAACGGTATTAATATACCCTAAAAAGTTATCAATAAAAAGATTAAGATCTTCATCTTCCCGACCATGAAATATGGGGGCAGCTATACCAACAGCAGCCATATCGTATTTTGTGGATGGTTGAGAGGAGGTGGAGGAGGGTTCAATTGTCTAATCCGAAACCATTGTACTTGGATACGCAGAGCAGCTATTTGTTGGAAAAGTCGATTCCTAAGACGTCCCAATGTCCGAATTCCAAAAAGAACCCGATTATTGGCATATACAAGCCAATTTCGTGCCACATCACGCTCACCTATAGCTCTATTACGTTCTCCTCTCATAAGATTATATTGCTGCTGAAGACGACGATTAGTCATCCGCATACCACCAAACTCACGTTCCAATTCAGCCAAATTAGCTTCTAAACCAGTAATAGTATCTTGTACGATATTTAGCTCATCTTGTGTAAGACCTAACAAACCTGCTTGAACCTCGAATTCATCTTGTAATTCATCGCGTTCTTTTCGAGATCGATCGCGTTCTGCTTTTAATATATCGCGTTCTTCGTATGTTTCTCTACAGCGATGAATTAATAAATTAAGAGCATGTTTAAGACGATGGTTTGCATTTTGTACATCTCGATTAACAACCATGCGATCACTGACAGTTAAAAAATCTGTTTGATCCTTAATTACCGCAACTAATGGTATATTATTCATATCACGCAAATCCCTAGGAGGCGGTCCAGTAGGCTCTGAAGGAGTATAAATTGCAATTGGTGTCGACATCGTATTTAAACTAAGTTAGAATAAAATTCAAATGGATCTTTATGTATACAATTTGGACGAGTACACGACCGACTCAAGACAGGGTAATGAGTTTGCCCCATCATGGCCTTTCCGTCTTGCCGTAGCAGGAAGTTCTGACTCGGGTAAGACAACTATGATCATTAATTTGTTAATGGGAGACAAGAAGGCAAAGGAGGATGGCGAAAGGTACATATTATGTGATGCAGTAATTCTAGTTGGCAGATACCTCGATGAACCGAAGTGGGCAGTCGTACGTGATTTTTTCAAAGAAGAAGAAATTCCGTTTACCGCAGTATCCCATAGTGAGATTCCAAATGTTAAGGACTTCAACTCCACCCAGGCTACTGTGGTAATCTTCAAGGATTTGATGGATGCGCCTAAAAAAACCCAGGATCTCATCACTGGATTTTTTACACACGGACGACACAAAAATATTTCATGTATCTATGTGGCCCAAAGATTCTTTACCATTCCCAAGGCTATTCGTGAAAATGTGAATTATATTTCCCTACATGGAGGTCACGGAAGTTTGACCGATACTAAGAGGATCATCCGCCAGTATACAGAAGAATCGGAGTCACTAGCTCCAGTAATCGATGACCTTACTTTACAACGCGAATTTATAGTATTTGATCTTAGAAGATCCAAGAGCGATCCGTTATCTATTCGGGTTAGATGGGATACTAGTCTCAGTTCGATCACTGATCAATCTCAGTTCGATCTGAGTTTGAACCCAGTTCGATCCCCGTTCGATCCAAGTTTGAACCCAGTTCGATCCCCGTTCAATCCGAGTTTGAACCCAGTTCGATCGAAGTTTAGTCCTTATGGCCAGAAAGCCGTAGCTGAAGCAAAAAAGTCCTCCCAGCTAATCGAGTTTGCTCGGGAATATCCATCGCCTAAAGAGAGAAAACACCTCCTCGTATCCGGTGTTATAGCTAAGAACGCAGATACCTGGATTAAGTACGTCTTTCGGGAAGCCTACGGACTATCTGGTAAGACCCTGGGATCAGACTTCCAAAACTTCTTAGCAAAAGTACGGGATAGGACCACAAAGACTGAAATTCCAAAACCTGAGACCGTAAAGGAGTTATTCTCCCGATATGAAGTCCTGAAGTCTAGTTACCCTTTGGATAATAAAAAAATAATAGAAGGCATCGGGGTCCTTTTACAGATCTTTTCTAAGGGTCATATGGACCGTCGAGCATTACGAGTAGGGATCAATAGTATTTTGTAAGAATCTCGCGAAGTTCTTCCTCAGAAGCCCTAAGAATCATGGCGCTTTTTTACGTCCTTCGAAGTCAATCCGTAGCATCCTAGCTTTTAACCCAATAGCTCCTAAGGCTCGAGAAGCAAAGTTCTTAGTCATCGGATTTCTTACATGACTTACATAGTTCTCATAGAATGTAGTAAAGGGTTCGTCAATACCATCCGGGTATGTATTCTGTAAGAACTGATATAAGGCAATTTCCCCACTGTCACATCCAATGGCTATAAGCTGTTCAAGAAACCACTTCCTAGTATCCTCGTATGAATCTCCGTCCATAATTTTCATATCCAGTCTTTGTGTGAATAATTGTGTAAAATCCGCATTACTTGCCCGACGAATAATCTGGACCAACTTATCCCTGGCAAGTCCCAAGGCTTGTAAAGGTTCACTCTCGTCGCCAATCTTCTTTATAATCTGTCTATACAACACGCTGGATAATCCTCTATATGCCGCTTTTGCAGAGAATACTCCACAGTTCTGACACTGGTTTATTACGATTGATGTTGACATAGCTATCTTTCTTTGATTGTTCGCTCACTTAGTATCCTTCACAATCTTTTTTATATATTGTTATCTTTAAATACCTGTCATTTGTAGAAAAAAAAAAAACTGGCATTAAGGGATCAACCGTTGGAAAGACCGGAAGACCGGAAGACCGGAGGACCGGAGGACCGGAGGACAGGAGGACTAACCATTAGAAAGCGCAGTCCTTGCATAACTTGTCCGTTAAGTCACTTGGGCTTACAGGCATGAGACATTCCCTACACAACTCGATATTAAGCTCTGCAAGTCTCGGGGCATGGTCCTTCAAAGTTCGTGGATGACCGGAAGGACCGGAGGAAGGTGTCCCGTTAGTCGTATCTTGCTGTAATATAAAATCATCATATTCATCTTGGTCAGTCTGAATAGCGGCCCTGATTTGTTGTATATCATTGAAAGTTAACCGCTGGCTATCAAGATTTTCCTCATTATAGCGTGTTTCATTGATGATTTCCTCTATAAGCGCCTCTTCTTCATAATGGACAAGGTAGTAATCCTCAACTACCTCATAGTCACTCTCAACCAGTCTATGATACGTTCTAGTACCGTGTTGAATATAGCGTCCTGTATCTGTATTTAAATATACAGGTTGTTCCTGGGGTGGAGGCGGTGCGGTTTGTCTACGGACAAGCCTTCCATCGATATAATCATGGGATTCCATAACTATTCGATTAAAGGTATCTCCACCAACACGGATTGGACGTCCGGTTATAGGATTAGTTATATAAGGGTATGACATGTCTTTTTTCTGTACGTGTCTACATACCTAATTGTTATCTTCAATTTACAATAACCAAGTGACATCGTCATCAGTCCTTGTCAAGGCAAACATGGCATAGTAGCCTTTATCTTTATTAAATTTATTTAACGAACTTACAAAAATAACATAAAAATTTTTAAAGTACAAAAAGAAAAATAAAATTAACTAAAAACAAAACTATATAGTCTCCAAAACAGTAATAAAGCTATAAAATTAATTCGAAAAGGAAAAAATCGCATAACACTAAAACTATCCTGATCCCCCGCCTAGATATATTCCAACCTAAGAAGAAGCAACTATGCAAACAAACCAACGAACAATGTGCCCATTGTTAAAATCGACACACCACCCTGCTAAAGCTGTTAGTAAGTTGCACCGTTAGACGACCCATAAAACCCGAGTAGTGATTAAACCAAGGCAAACCATATTTCATCGAGTTCTTTAAATAATCAACGTCAGAGTCACGTGCAGCGTCGGAAAGGGTCGGAGGAGGTAAAGTGGAGAAAGGTAAGTACGTGGACTTTGGCAAATTAGAAGGCCGAGAAAGTTTAAGTTTTTGAGTGATATTCATCGCGTCTTCCCATTTTGATTTATCATAGGTGCGCGGTAGCCAAATGCGTTTTCTGATCTTTTGGATAAAGTGATTGTGGATAGTAGAGATAACCTTCATCGCTGAGTTACGTGGAACGGAAAGTTCTTCAAAAAATTCGACAAAGGATTTTGGAAGGCAGCCATGGACAAGACTATAAGAGGTCCAATTTGAAGAGGAGAAGGACCAACAAGGAAGAGATGTAAATTTATTAATAATTAAAGACGGATCTTTTTTAATGAGATCACCAGCTTCTTGGAGTTTGTTAATAAAATGTTTTTGATAGGAGAGGAGAATCTGTTCCATAGCGATTCGTCTACATTTGCATATAAACAAGTGCATGAAATCTTCCTTGGAGTCGAGGCACGAATGACATGATAAAATGTCGATATACAAGTCCGGGCGAATTCTTTTAAGAAGTTCCAGAGTTGGTAAATCTTCCAAAAAGAGTTTAAATTTGAAGGTGTGATGAGAGGAAGCATGAGCACGAGTAAAAGAGGCATCGTGTTGAGGTTCAGAGTTTAATAAGAACCAGGTAAGATCCCAATCAATCACGAAATCTGAAATGGAAGATAAAGTAATAATAAAGTTAAAACGCGATAAATGCGACAATCTATGCATCCACAGCATTTGCGAATATTGCTTGAATAGGCGTCGAGGATTGGATTCACATAAAATATCATCATATTTTAATATGAAATCGTGAGGAGATACTTGATCCAGATCAGAGAGAAGGATTGCTGAAGAAGAAGTATGCGCAGAGTTGGCCAAAGAGTCCGCGTAGTCATTGTAAAAGTTACCAGAGTGACCTTTCACTTTAACAGCCATGACTGACAAAGACTTGGAGGAGATAAGATGTTCAATAATAGCCCAGAGTTCAAAATTAGTGGTCTTGTAATAAAGCCTGCTATTGGAATAAGAAGAAGAATCACATAGACGAAGACCATCTATGGCTGATTGAGAGTCAGTATAAATAGTGACCGTTGAAGAAGGAGGAGTGACTGTGAGGGCGGCATGTATAGCAGCGGTTTCAGCTCTTGTAGAGGAAGGCCAATTATGGATAATTCCATGAGCATAAGCAGCGATAGATTGGAAAAAACCAGCGCCATCTAGGACTTGAACCCAAGACCAACCCATTGAAACATCAGGAGTGCCAAGGTTGATTAAGGAACCATCAGTATAAAAACAATAATGGTTGTCAGGAGGAGTCGCTAACGGGGAGGCAGCAAAAGCAAGAGAGGCAGCCGAGTCCAGAGTAGGAGGGAGAGAAGGAGAAGGGAGAATAACCACTTCTGCTTGTGAAAAATTAGGTTGAATGTCCAGACGACCATAGTATGATCGTACAGATTCATCAAGGTCTGCCCAAGTAAAGGGAGAAGTAATATTGGTGGTGTCATGTCTAATACGCTCCTGCGTTGTTGGGAGAATTAAAGATCTAAGTGGAGAAAGTTTTGGGATGATACATAAAGGAGTAACATCGGATGGTTGGTTTTTAGTATGAGAAACCGGTACATGTTTAGAACAACCAGGACAAGGAGTGAGCGTGATAACATCATTAGGTCGAGTCACACAATCAGAGGTCCAATGGACAATCTTGCAAGAATATTGTTGTTTGCTGAGTTGTTTTCCAAAAAGAGGAGAGCCATCTTCGTCTAAAGTCACGATCCATTTCATGGATTTTCTGGAGAAACCAAAGGCTGGAACCAAATCAATAATTGAAGAAATAGCTTCGGAAGAGAATTGATCCAAGAGCAGAGAGTTGGAATTTGGAACCGTGACGCATTGGTGGATGTCAACGAACCACTTATGTGGGAGGACTCGATGACCTTTCCTACTTGATAGATTGGATAAATAAACATTCCAAGTAATCATATGGGTTCCTTGGGGTGTAATAAATTGAGATAGGTAATAAAGTTGCAAACTTCTAAGACGTCGGAAGTAAGATATAAAAATATTTAGAGTCATAACATCAAATAAAGGTGTATGACCATCAGGTATAGTAAGGTCAGGCAAGGTTGAAAGTCGTGGACGTGACAACTCAAAAGGAGTGGTGGTCAGGAGAGCAATAGTGCAAGCGATATAATCCTGTTTAAAAGCAAAAAGTTTAGACCATAAAGTCCAATCTTTAACTAACAATGGGGAAATAGGAATCAAAAAGGAAAATTGAATTAAACGTAATCTATATAAAAATAGATTTTTCATAAAGGAAAAAGAAGAATTAGCTAATAAAAATAAATTAGTTAAATGTGTTTGTGATTGATGAAAAAATAAATTAATCAATCCCAAGCCTTGAGATAAAAACAAGATAGAATCTGGGAGTGTACGTGAAAAATTGGCCTTATGTTTAACCAAAGAACGGATACTGCTGGTTGCCGAAGCACATTCAGATTCGGAGAGGTGAGTGACTTGCATGCGATATTCCAGTTTCAGAATAAGGACGGTATTGTGTAAATAAACTACTTGTTTAGCAGATAATTTGGCAGGGCGCACGGTAGCAGCGAAAGAATTACATTCTCTAGCAACTTGCTTTTTGACAAAATCGCGAGATCCAGCGACATTGAACCAGACGCCTAGGAATCGGAAAGAGCTATTCATGGAGATGGGCACAATAGAAATGGAAGGAACATTGTTCAATCCAGATAATTGCAAGTCAAACACGACTGGAGAAGGTGAAGAAACTGAAGTAGAAGGCAACGTATTAGTAATTAAAACATATTTGTTGTGATTAGCAGAAGTGTTATTGATTTGATAAAATTCTTCTGTAATAGAAAGCATCGATTCCATTCCAGATTTGGATGATGAGATTAAAGTGGAGTCATCCATAAAGACCAAGTTGTTGATACGTAATTCATCTGAACTTGTCTCAGCCAAGGGATTAGATAAAGAGGGAGCATGAAGTGTATATGGATCCATCATTTCATTCTTAAAAACAGTCAATAAAGGGTCTATATATATAACCCAAAGCAAGGGAGAAATAACTTCGCCTTGGTCTATACCAATGCGAACACGGTAAGAAGGGGTAATTCCATGAGCAGTAAAAACGCGATTAGAGCGTTTCATGAAAAGAGATAAAATAAACTTAATAGCAGTAGCAGGAAGCTTAATGCGTTCAAGAGCGAAACGCAACATCTTAAGATCAACCGAGTCAAAAGCCTTTGAAATATCTTGTGAAAGGATCCAAAGCGGCGATTTGTTGAGATGAGCATCATGGATAATAAATTCCAGAATGACAATAGGGTCGCGACAAGAACCACCAGGGAGACCAGCGAAGTTACCTCCTTTGAGAATTTCATTTGAAGCCAAAATGGAAGCTAGACGATTATAAAATAGTTTAACCAAGGATTTCCTGATTACTTCAAGTAAAGTAATAGGTCTTGTATTCTTGAGTTGACATTTCCATTCGTGAGGTTTAGGGATGGGGAAAACCATAGCTTGACGCCATAAATCAGGAATATCAGCAGTACGAAAGCATGATTGTACCAGGATTAGAACCAAAGTTGAAGTATTGGAACCCAGATGCTTAAGCATCTCATAGGTAATCATAGAAGGACCAGAAGCTTTGTCATTCAGCATCGAAGAGACCGTAGACAGCCATTCATCAAGGGTAGGAGGATCCAACAAGGAGTTGTAAATAGAAGAATCCACATCGTCCATAGGGCAATAAGCAGAAGACCATCTATCTGGAAGAGCGGAAATATTGTCAGGGGGAGATGATTTTATAGGAACGGAATTCTGAAAGTGGTTGATAACAGCGTTATCAATATCATGCGGGTCCGTCAAAAGTTTAGGTTGTGTAGGATGGTCGATAAAGACACGATCCAAGGTGATGCGGCATCGAGTCCTTGAGAGAGCAGAATTAATAAAGGAGGAAATATCGGTTTCAAAATTATTGTCCCTATCTTCCAATTTGGCACGAATGGAAGAATCTTGAAAATCTTTTTCTTTGAGAAGAAGGAAACCATGGAGGGCATCGGAAATAGTCTTTAAAGATGCCAATAAAAGTTTAAAATCGTCTTGCCTACATGAGGATAAAGAAGTAGGTAAAATAGGGGGAGAAGGAATAATCTTCTTATAAAGATGAAGAATCTTTTGAAGTCTAATGAAATGAGTGGACCAAGTACGTTCATGTCTATTATAATAAGTGGAAGGATATTTTCGCAATAAACGTATCGAATGCAAAAGACGGCTGAGGAAACGATAATGTTGAGTTAGGGCTTCCAAATCTTTGGGCACCGTAGGCGTATGTTGATTGCCAACCAGGACAGATGGAAGGGAGGCAGTAGCAGCTTTCACTATACGAGAATGTAAATATTCGCATTGTTGATTAATATGCCATGTTGAGAAGGTTGATGGCAGTTCGTCGCACAAAGAATCAGTATGAGTAGAAAAGGATTCCCATTGTTGAGTAGTGACTGAATCGAATTTAAATATGCAGCGAGTTTGGCGTTGAAGTTGTTTAGCGTGAGCAACCTTGATGGACGCAGCCAAGAGTGAGTCATCAAAATAAGTGATGATAGGATTGTGATCGGAAGAGCAGGTGTCATGGCCATCAAATATATAGGAGGTGAGAGCAAAGCTTTTCAGCATTGGACAAGACCAAACATAGTCTATACGAGTAACTTGATCACCACGGTGGAAGGTGCCTAAGGAAACAGAAGCATTAACGGGAATAGTTTCTTCATATCCTTGAGATAAAAGATGATGTAGCAAACGATAAGTTCATTGGGAAGCAACAGAAGGGCGATTAAAATAAATAGGATAATAAGCATCTAAATGCATATTGAAATCGCCACAAATGGCGTGATAAAAATTTTGTTGTTTAGTTTGCACTAATAATTGTAAAAGAAGGTCAATGGTTTCTGATCGTAATTTAGAATCAGAAACGGGAGGAATATATATTACAAAAATACGAAATTTAATGTTGCCTTTAAAATAAAGATCAACAGATAAAATTCGTGAGGAATGCGAAACAAAATCTTGTACATGAGAAGCGAGGGATTTTTCAATAAAAAGGGAAACGCCGCCAGTAGATTTAACTTGTTTAGTTTTATCTAAATCAGATGAAAATACAGTGTAATTAGGGAGGCGTTTAGATAAGAAATGAATTTGTTTAGGGGATAAATGGGTATCTACGATACCACCAAATGAAATATGTTTAAGATTGAAAAAAAAAGAGATTTGTTCAATTTTAACTTGGCTATTATGGCGAAGACCATTAACATTAAAAGATGAAATATTAAAAGAATTAGGGATAGGGGAAGAGTTTGGAGTAGTAAATAAAGATTCATGTTCTGAAAAATTATAAGATCTACGGAGTTGGGTGGGTTACGAACAAATGTATCATAATTAAAATTGTCTAACATTAGAACACAATGATAATAAAGTACGGGGAAAGGAGGTGAGAAGTCAGTTATTGCGAAGGAGCAGAAGCTCGATCAGAGGGAGGACCACCAAGAGAAGCAATAAAACCTTGGATGGAACCAGTGAGCGATTGTAAGGTATCTTTAATCACTTTTTGATCTTGAATAACTGAGTTCAATTCATCTTGCGGGGAAGGGTTAGCGGTGGAAGTGGGAGCAGAGTGTGTAGTCTTGTCGGGTTGAGATTTAGGAGAAGAGGATTTCGTTGGACCAGAAGATGAAGGAGCATTGGGATGTTGAATTAGGGTGCCAGTGTTTTCAGGAGGGTCTTCTTCCATTCGATCAGGTTCAGAATTAACGACAGGAACAGAAGGAGGATTAATGCCTAAATGGGCTTCTATAGCAGAGAGCCGTTGGTTATTAAGTTCAAGGGACGAGATGCGAGATTCCACACGAGCAACGTCCTGTTGAAGTGATTGTAAGACATTAAGAATTTTGAGGGCAGCCTCAAGGGCACTAGAAGAATTCGGATCAGGGAGTGAAGCACGAGCATTGGACGAAAAGGAAACAGATCTATCTTTGCCTTTACGGTTGTTGGAAGGTGTACATCCATGGGCAGATGAGGAGGAGTGGGTTGAACCAGAGGAGGAGGGTTTGGTATTGCCATTGTTGTTACCATTAGTATTAGAGCTATTGGAATTGGAATTAGAACGTTGAGCAGAAGCAGAATGATCCCGAGATTTAGACCGGGAATGAGAACGTGAATTATTGCGCTGCGTTCTTTGTTGGGCGGGCCTTTGGCCAATGTTGAAACGTTCTTTAAGAGCAGCCACAGGGTCACGTGTACGTGAGCGACCACGGCGTTGATTAAGTGGACAGGAGGTAGGAGCACAACCGAGTTTACCACATCGGTGGCAAAGAGCTTTCAAATCGTTGGATGTACCCCATCGAAGAGTACGACCTTGGAAACCAATAGTTTGCTCCATTGCGGCATCCATTGTTTCTTGCGAGTTGAAGGTAACATAAGCCCAAGGTTTGGGTTTATAAGAATTTAGGGAAAGGGGAATGTTAATAGCTTTTGCTTCATGTTCTTTGACCAAAGGAGCGAGATGGATATCTTTAGTATTAGCGGGAAGTCCAGAGAGAACAGCCACGAACGCTCTTCGAGCAGCTTTTTGATCTAAAGAGTAATGACAAGGGGTAACCCGTAAGCAGGTGGAAAAGCAGTAAACTGCCCATTGATTCGTGAAACGGGAGATGGCATCGGCGTGATCATAGACAATGCGAGCTTGTTGCATCTTAGCACCTTTCCTTGAGTAAAGATGGAGGGCAAGGAGATTACCGAATTTCTTAAAATAGGATTGGAGTTGTGGTTTAGTAATGAAAAATGGTATATCTGTGACTTGAATTGCACGGAGGTCTTCATCAGACCGGAGCTGTTTGGGATCGTACAGGTGGAACTGTAGGTCTGGAAATTCAGAGTGTGTACTACCAACACACATGTCGCGAGCCTCCGCAGTATGGAAGTGAATGATAAGACGCTTAGCGTCCCCTGAACCAGTCATACGAGCCCGACCGGTATACGACTCGTATGTTTCTAAAAATAAGTTGTTAACGGCATCTATAATTGCCTTATTAGTTTTAAGTTTTTCAAGAGTTTGGGGAGCAGAGTTGGGCGCAGCCGCAGCCACATAATCTTAACGATTAATGGTAATAGTTGGGGAGGGATCAACAGCCTGATCGGGCGATGTACCATCATTTACGTCCATATTAAGGGACGTGTTAGGGGATGAGTTATTTTCTTTGTTTCGAGGTGCATGAATAGACGCGTTAGCTCCAGAGGACGCGTCTTGGCCAGGCGCAGTAGGCGCAGCTGAATTATTCGGGGTAGAAGCTTGAGTATTTTCTTGGGCGGTGCTGCGGGAATTATTTTGTTGAGGAATAGCGGTCGAAGTTGAACCAACTAAACCACTGTCAGCCGGCGCGTCGGCAATGAAATCTTCATCCATGGTGTTATCAGTGATGATGCGGAAACGTTTTTGAGTAGTGCTATCACTATCAGAGCCAGAGTTATCGGAGAGTTGTTTTTTATTATTTTTCTTTTCTTGACGAGCAGCCTTGTTACTATTAGGGTTATAGCTGCCGCCACCTCTTCTAGCAAGGTTTCGAGACATGTTAGAAGGTATGAGTTGGGTAAAATATAAGAGTTGTTAGTACGAAGATATATAAATTTTCTTTCTGAAAATTTTTGGTCAATAGATCGATGGGAAGAGATCTATATCAGTCCTTGTCAAGGCAAACATGGCATAGTAGCCTTTATCTTTATTAAATTTATTTATCGAACTTACAAAAATAACATAAAATTTTTTTAAAGTACAAAAGTAGAAAAATAAAAATAACTAAAAATAAAACTATATAGTCTCCAAAACAGTAATAAAGCTATAAAATTAATTCGAAAAGGAAAAAATCGCATAACACTAAAACTATCCTGATCCCCCGCCTAGATATATTCCAACCTAAGAAGAAGCAACTATGCAAACAAACCAACGAATAATGCGCCCATTATTAAAATCGACACACCACCCTGCTAAAGCTGTTAGTAAGTTGCACCGTTAGACGACCCATAAAACCCGAATAGTGATTAAACCAAGGCAAACCATATTTCATCGAGTTCTTTAAATAATCAACGTCGGAGTCACGTGCGGCGTCGGAAAGGGTCGGAGGAGGTAAAGTTGAGAAAGGTAAGTACGTAGACTTTGGCAAATTTGAAGGCCGAGAAAGTTTGAGTTTATGGGTGATATTCATCGCGTCTTCCCATTTTGATTTATCATAGGAGCGCGGTAGCCAAATTCGTTTTCTGATCTTTTGGATAAAATGGTTGTAGATAGCAGAGATAACCTTCATCGCAGAATTACGTGGGATAGAAAGTTCTTCAAAAAATTCGACAAAGGATATCGGAAGGCAGCCACGGACAAGACTATATGAAGTCCAATTTGAAGAAGAAAAGGACCAACAAGAAAGAGATTTAAATTTGTTAATAATTAAAGAGGGATCTTTCTTAACGAGATCACCAGCTTCTTGAAGTTTGTTGATAAAGTGATTTTGGTATGAGAGGAGAATCTGTTCCATAGCGATTCGTCTACATTTGCACATAAACAAATGCATGAAATCTTCCTTGGAGTCGAGGCATGAACGACATGATAAAATATCGATATACAAGTCCGGGCGAATTCTTTTGAGATATTCCAAAGTAGGTAAATCTTCCAAAAAGAGTTTGAATTTGAAGGTGTGATGAGAGGAAGCATG
Organism: Rhizophagus irregularis; assembly: GCF_026210795.1. Classification (NCBI taxonomy): domain Eukaryota; kingdom Fungi; phylum Glomeromycota; class Glomeromycetes; order Glomerales; family Glomeraceae; genus Rhizophagus; species Rhizophagus irregularis. Next base: position 270,911 of record NC_089436.1, on the reverse strand, counting down.
AGCTCGGGTAAAAGAGGCATCGTGCTGAGGTTCAGAGTTCAAAGAGAACCAGGTGAGATCCCAATCAATCACGAAATCTGGAATGGAAGATAAAGTACTAGTAAAGATAAAACGCGACAAATGCGTTAATCTATGCATCCACAGCATCTGCGAATATTGTTTGAATAGGCATCGTGGGTTGGATTCGCATAAAATATCATCATATTTTAATATAAAATCGTGAGGAGATACTTGATCCAGATCAGAAAGAAGGATTGCAGAGGAAGAAGTATGTGCAGAGTTGGCCAAGGAGTCCGCATAGTCATTGTAAAAATTACCAGAGTGACCTTTCACTTTAACAGTCGTGACGGATAAAGACTTGGAGGAAATGAGATGTTCAATAATAGCCCAAAGTTCAAAATTGGTGGTCTTGTAATAAAGCCTACTATTGGAATAAGAAGAAGAAGCACATAGACGAAGACCATCTATGGCTGATTGAGAGTCAGTATAAATAGTGACCGTTGAAGAAGGAGGAGTGACTGTAAGGGCGGCATGTATAGCAGCGGTTTCAGCTCTTGTAGAGGAAGGCCAATTGTGAATAATTCCATGAGCATAAGCAGCGATAGATTGGAAAAAACCAGCACCATCTAGGACTTGAACCCAAGACCAACCCATTGAAACATCAGGAGTGCCAAGGTTAATTAAAGAACCATCAGTATAAAAACAATAATGATTATCAGGAGGGGTCGCTAACGGTGAGGCAGCAAAAGCAAGAGAGGCAGCCGAGTCCAAAAAAGAAGGAAGAGAAGGAGAAGGGAAAGTAACCACATCTGCTTGTGAAAAATTAGGTTGAATGTCCAAACGACCATAATATGATCTTACAATTTCATCAAGGTCCGCCCAAGTAAAGGGAGAAGTAATGGCGGTAGTGTCATTTCTAATACGCTCCTGCGATGTTGGAAGGATTAAAGATCTAAGAGGAGAAAGTTTTGGGATGATACATAAAGGAGTAACATCTGCTGGATTATTTTTAGTATGAGTAGTCGGTACATGTTTAGAACAACCAGGACAAGGAGTGAGCGTAATAACGTCATTAGGGCGAGTCACACAATCAGAGGTCCAATGGACAATCTTGCATGAATATTGTTGTTTGCTGAGTTGTTTTCCAAAAAGAGGAGAGCCATCTTCGTCCAAAGTCACGATCCATTTCATGGATTTCCTGGAGGAACCAAAAGCTGGAACCAAATCAATGTCTGAAGGAAAAGCATCAGAAGAAAATTGATCCAAGAGTAGAGAATTGGAATTTGGAACAGTGACACATTGGCTGATGTCATTGAACCATTTATGGGGGAGGACTCGATGACCTTTTCTACTTGATAGACGGGATAAATAAACATTCCAAGTAATCATATGGGTTCCTTGGGGTGTAATAAATTGAGATAGGTAATATAGATGCAAACTTCTAAGACGTCGGAAGTAAGAGATAAAAATATTAGGAGTCATAATGTCAAATAAAGGTGTATGACCATCAGGTAGAGTCAGGTCAGGCAAAGTTGAAAGACGTGAATGCGACAACTCAAACGGAGTTGTGGTCAGGAGAGCAATAGTGCAAGCGATATAATCCTGTTTAAAAGCAAAAAGTTTAGACCATATAGTCCAATCTTTAACTAACAACGGGGAAATAGGAATCAAAAAAGAAAATTGAATTAAACGTAATCTATATAAAAATAAATTTTTCATAAAAGAAGAGGAAGAATTAGCTAATAAAAATAAATTAGTTAAATGTGTTTGTGACTGGTGAAAAAATAAATTAATCAAGCCCAAGCCTTAAGATAAAAACAAAATAGAATCTGGGAGTACACGTGAAAAATTGGCCTTGTGTTTAACCAGGGAACGGATACTGCTGGTTGCCAAGGCACATTCAGATTCGGAGAGGTGAGTGACTTGCATGCGATATTCCAATTTCGGAATAAGGACGGTATTGTGTAAATAAACTACTTGTTTAGCAGATAATTTGGCAGGCGAACAGTAGCGGCGAAGGAGTTGCATTCTCTAGCAACTTGCTTTTTGACGAAATCGCGAGATCCAGCGACATTAAACCAGACGCCCAGGAAGCGAAAAGAGCTATTTATGGAGATAGGCACAATAGAAATGGAAGGAACTTTGTTCAAACCGGATAATTGCAAGTCAAACACGACTGGAGAAGGCGAAAAAACTGAAGTGGGAGGCAACGAATTAGTAATTAAAACATATTTGCTGTGGTTAGCGGAAGTATTATTGATTTGATAAAATTCTTCCGTAATAGAGAGCATCGATTCCATTCCAGATTTGGATGATGAAATTAAAGTGGAATCATCCATAAAGACCAAGTTGTTAATTCGTAAATCATTTGAATTTGATTCAGCCAAGGGATTAGATAAAGAGGGAGCATGAAGTGTATATGGATCCATCATTTCATTCTTAAGAACCGTCAATAAAGGGTCTATATATATAACCCAAAGTAAAGGAGAGATAACTTCGCCTTGATCTATACCAATGCGAACACGGTAAGAAGGAGTAATACCATGAGCAGTAAAAACGTGATTAGAGCGTTTCATGAAAAGGGATAGAATAAACTTGATAGCTGTAGCAGGAAGTTTAATGCGTTCAAGAGCGAAACGCAACATCTTGAGATCAACCGAGTCAAAAGCCTTTGAAATATCTTGCGAAAGGATCCAAAGCGGTGATTTGTTGACATGAGCATCATGGATAATAGATTCCAGGACGACAATAGGGTTGCGACAAAAACCACCAGGGAGACCAGCGAAGTTACCACCTTTGAGAATTTTATTTGAAGCCAAAATGGAAGCGAGACGATTATAAAAAAGTTTAACCAAAGATTTCCTAATTACTTCAAGTAAAGTAATAGGTCTGGTATTTTTGAGTTGACATTTCCATTCGTGAGGTTTAGGGATGGGGAAAACCATAGCTTGACGCCATAAATCAGGAATATCAGCGGTGCGAAGGCACGATTGTACCAGGATTAGAACCAAAGCTGAAGTGACGGGACCCAGATGTTTAAGCATCTCATAGGTGATCATAGAGGGACCAGAAGCTTTATCATTTGGCATCGAGGAGACCGTAGACAACCATTCTTCAAGGGTAGGAGGATCCAACAAGGAGTTGTAAACAGAAGAATCCACATCATCCATAGGGCGATAAGCAGAAGACCATCTATCCGGGAGAATGGAAATATTATCCGGGGGAGAAGATTTTATAGGGACGGAATTCTGGAAATGATTGATAACAGCGTCGTCAATATCATGCGGGTCTGTTAAAAGTTTTGGTTGTGTAGGGTGGTCGATGAAAATACGATCCAAGGTGATGCGGCGTCGAGTCCTTGAGAGAGCAGAATTAATAAAGGAGGAAATATCGGTTTCAAAATTATTGTCCCTATCGTCCAATTTAGCACGAATGGAAGAGTCTTGAAAATCTTTTTCTTTGAAAAGAAGAAAGCCATGGAGGGCACTGGAGATAGTTTTTAAAGATTCCAGTAAGAATTTAAAATCGTCTTGCCTACATGAGGATAAAGAAGAAGGTAAAATAGGGGGAGAAGGAATAACCTTCTTATAAAGATGAAGAATCTTTTGAAGTCTAATGAAATGGGTGGACCAAGTACGTTCATGTCTATTATAATAAGTAGAAGGATATTTTCGCAATAAACGTATCGAATGCAAAAGACGGCTGAGGAAACGATAATGTTGAGTTAGGGCTTCCAATTCTTTAGGCACTGTAGGCGTATGTTGATTGCCAACCAGGACGGATGGAAGAGAGGCATTAGCAGCTTTCACTATACGAGAATGTAAATATTCGCATTGTTGATTAATATGCCAAGTTGAGAAGGATGACGGCGGTTCGTTGCATAAAGAATCAGTATGAGTAGAAAAAGATTCCCATTGCTGATCAGTGACTGAATTGAATTTGAATATACGGCGAGTTCGACGTTGAAGTTGTTTAGCGCGAGCAACCTTGATAGACGCGAACAAGAGTGATTCATCGAAATAAGTGATGATGGGATTGTGATCGGAAAAGCAGGTGTCCTGAGCGTCAAATATATAGGAGGTGAGAGCAAAGCTTTTCAGCATTGGGCAAGACCAAACATAGTCTATACGAGTAACTTGATCGTCTCGGTGGAAGGTGCCTAAGGAATCAGAAGCATTAACAGGAATGGTTTCTTCATATCCATGAGATAAAAGATGGTGTAGCAAACGATAAGTTCGTTGGGAAGCAACAGAAGGGCGGTTAAAATAAATAGGATAATAGGCATCTAAGTGCATATTGAAATCGCCACAAATGGCATGATAAAAATTTTGTTGTTTAGTTTGCACTAATAATTGTAGAAGAAGGTCAATGGTTTCCGATCGTAATTTAGAATCAGAAACAGGGGGAATGTAAATAACAAAAATACGCAATTTAACGTTGCCTTTAAAATAAAGATCAACAGATAAAATACGTGAGGAATGTGAAACAAAATCTTGTACGTGTGAAGCAAAAGATTTTTCAATGAAAAGGGAAACGCCACCAGTAGATTTAACTTGTTTAGTTTTATCTATATCAGATGAAAATACAGTGTAATTAGGGAGGCGTTTAGATAAGAAATGAATTTGTTTAGGGGATAAATGGGTATCTACGATACCACCAAATGAAATATGTTTAAGATTGAAAAAATTTGAAATTTGTTCAATTTTAACTTGGCTATTATAGCGAAGACCATTAACATTAAAGGATGAAATATTAAAAGAATTAGGGATAGGAGAAGAATTTGTGGTAGTAAATAAAGATTCATGTTCTGAAAAATTATAAGTAGCTACGGGGTTGGGTGGGTTACGAACAAATGTATCATAATTAAAATTGTCTGACATTAGAGCACAATGATAATAAAGTACGGGGAAAGGAAGTGAGAAGTCAGTTATTGCGAAGGAGCCAAAGCTCGATCGGAGGAAGAACCACCAAGAGAAGCAATAAAACCTTGGATGGAACCAGTGAGCGATTGCAAGGTATCTTTAATCGCTTTTTGATCTTGAATAACAGAGTTCAATTCATCTTGCGGGGAAGGGTTGGAGTTGGTTATGGGAACAGAATGTGAAACATTGGAAAGCGCAGATTTGGGGGGAGCGGATTTCATAGTTCCAGAAGACGAAGGAGCATTAGGATGTGGGATTAAGGTACCAGTAGTTTCGGGAGGGTCTTCTTCCATCCGATCAGGTTTAGAAATGACAACAGGTACGGAGGGAGGATTGATGCCTAGGTGAGCTTCAATAGCAGACAGCCGTTGATTGTTAAGTTCAAGTGTCGAGATGCGAGATTCCACACGTGCAACATCTTGTTGAAGAGTTTGCAATACGTTAAGTATCTTAAGGGCAGCCTCGAGGGCATTAGAAGAATTCGGATCAGGAAGTGGAGCGCGAGCATTGGACGAAAAGGAAACAGATCTATCTTTGCCTTTACGGTTGTTGGAAGGTGTACATCCATGGGCAGATGAGGAGGAATGGGCTGAACCAGAGGAGGAGGGTTTGTTATTGTTATTGTTATTACCATTAGTATTAGAGCTATTGGAATTGTAATTAGAACGTTGAGCAGAAGCAGAACGATCCTGAGATTTAGACCGAGAACGAGAACGAGAATTGTTGCGCGGCGTTTTTTGTTGGGCAGGTCTATGGCCGATGTTGAAACGTTCTTTAAGAGCAGCCACAGGGTCACGTGTACGTGAACGACCTCGGCGTTGATTAAGCGGGCAGGAGGTAGGAGCACAACCGAGTTTACCACATCGGTGGCAAAGAGCTTTCGAATCATTGGATGTACCCCATCGAAGAGTACGACCTTGGAAACCAATAGTTTGCTCCATAGCGGCATCCATTGTTTCTTGCGAGTTGAAGGTAATATAAGACCAAGGTTTGGGTTTATAAGAGTTTAGGGAAAGGGGAATATTAATAGCTTTTGCTCCATGTTCTTTGACCAAAGGAGCGAGATGGATATCTTTAGTATTAGCGGGAAGTCCAGAGAGAACAGCCACGAACGCTCTTCGAGCAGCTTTTTGATCTAAAGAGTAATGGCAAGGGGTAACACGTAAGCAGGTGGAAAAGCAGTAAACTGCCCATTGATTTGTGAAGCGGGAGATGGCATCGGCGTGATCATAGACAATGCGAGCTTGTTGCATCTTAGCACCTTTCCTTGAATAAAGATGGAGGGCAAGGAGATTGCCGAATTTCTTGAAATAGGATTGGAGTTGCAGTTTAGTAATAAAGAACGGTATATCCGTAACTTGAATTGCACGGAGGTCTTCATCTGACCGGAGCTGTTTGGGATCGTACAGGTGGAATTGTAGGTCCGGAAATTCAGAGTGTGTGCTACCAACACACATGTCACGAGCCTCCGCAGTATGGAAGTGAATGATAAGACGCTTAGCGTCCCCTGAACCAGTCATACGAGCCCGACCGGTATACGACTCGTATGTTTCTAAAAATAAGTTGTTAACGGCATCTATGATTGCCTTATTAGTTTTAAGTTTTTCAAGAGTTTGGGGAGCAGAGTTGGGCGCAGCCGCAGCCAGGAAATCTTGACGATTAATGGTAATAGTTGGGGAGGGATCGGCAGCCTGATCGGGCGATGTACCATCATTTACGTCCATATTAAGGGACGCGTTAGGGGATGAGTTATTTTCTTTGTTTCGTGGTGCATGAATAGACGCGTTAGCTCCAGAGGACGTGTCTTGGCCAGGCGCAGTGGGCGCAGCAGAATTTTTCGGGGTAGAAGTTTGAGTATTTTCTTGAGAAGTGCTGCGGGAATTATTTTGTTGAGGAATAGCGGTCGAAGTTGAACCAACTAAACCACCGTCAGCCGGCACGTCGGCAACGAAATCTTCATCCATGGTGTTATCAGTGATAATGCGGGAACGTTTTTGAGTAGTGCTATCACTATCGGAGCCAGAGTTATCGGAGAGTTGTTTTTTATTATTTTTCTTTTCTTGACGAGCAGCCTTATTACTATTAGGATTATAGCTGCCGCCACCTCTTCTAGCAAGGTTTCTAGACATGTTAGAAGGTATGAGTTGGGTAAAATATAAGAGTTGTTAGTACGAAGATATATAAATTTTCTTTCTGAAAATTTTTGGTCAATAGATCGACGGGAAGAGATCTATCAGTCCTTATCATCATCAGTCCTTGTCAAAAAATGCGAGGATGCCTGATGATGAGGTTACATGGTCATCAGTCCTTGTCGCGAAACACGAGGATACCTGATGAATAAGTTATTGGATTATTGGCCTAAAAAGCATTCATGGAAAAACTATGGATTATATTACAGAAAATGTGAACGGAGTTCATGTCACGTGATACCCTGAACAAATGTGTAGAGTGTCACGTGATTTCATGCGGTACGTAGATCGTTTCCTTTTTGGGCGATACCCGTTCCACAAAAAATCGATTTTGGTAAAAATGCGTTTGGAATCTTGTGTAACATAAATTTCCTTTTTCGGTAATTCGGGATTACGCGGTAATGCCGGCCGGATCTAAAAAATATGACTCTGCAGGGTAATTCCTACGAAAGTCAAGTACAAAATGCTTACTCCTGTTGAGTCCATTCATACCACTCCCAGTCCCCGAGGATCGCCTCCCCATCTTTGTTCACTTAATGCATACTCTATGGTTTCCCTCTCTTGGAGTCCACGACCATCCCATTCCTAAGCATTTTCTCCATAATATAAAGCTAATCCTCGGTAAGGCGGTTTATCCATCTTTTATAGAGGTCGTTTACATCTTCAAACGTTATCCAGTCAATTTCCCTCTTTATATAATGCTTTCTGAGAGCTCGGATTTCACAGTACACATCCCCGATCGTAGTGGCATAATTTTTCCACCTCTTATATGCCTCTCGACGAACTTCCTGCCACCACACTCTATCTACCTTACTCACTGCAATAAGGTCAGTATCCGGGATCTTTGCGATAATGCGTTCGACTATTTCTACTGGTAATCGGTCCAACATGATGTTGTGTTACTTATACTATAGTTATCTTCAATTACTGTATGCCTATTACATATGGATAAAAAATATAAACTAAATTCATACAGAAACCGCTTATATAAGAAGTTCTGCTAAGGTTTTCTCAGCCTCATTCATAGTGACAGCTCGCTTTGGGGGACCTGTTGATGAGTCCTTAGTCACATTATAATACAACTCGAAGAGGGTCTCAAGCTTATCTAGGAGAGCTTGTTTATTCTTGTATGATTCGCGGATTTTTGCTATTTTAGCAGTATATGCCGCATTATCTGGGAAGAGTTTTCTAGCCACGAACTTCACATATGATACAGGAGAATTTGCCGTTTGGATTCGCTTGATATACTTCACGTGATCATGGACGAGGTAACTGGTTTTGCTAAATCCAGATACTAATGCGACTACTATAGTATCTTTTAATGCGCAGATAATCTTGTAGACAGTTTCGTCAGAGACAACATCAGGCTGAATGCGCGATGCCTCGTAAATAACCTCCTCACTAGTGCTGTCAGTGCTGTTAACAATGCTTGCGAATTCGGTATATGTTGACATGATTCTTTGTACTTTGTAAAAAATATAAATCTTCAGTTACCTGTTCATTCGAATGAGAAAAAATAAATATGAACCTCGGGGTTTACACTTGGGATACTGCAAGACAGTAGAAGCGTCGCTCGGCCTTTTGCATCAATGGAGAGCCTGGTCTATATAACCAAGGGATAGCGACTTTCTGGATGATCCTAGCTGCTTTATTGTTCCTTCTTTCTATATATCTCCTAAAGGCTTTCTGGATCATTTCAGCATGATGAGTATAATAGTCGAAATTAAAATGCTTCGGGCAACTATATAAATGTAGTCGTACCGCTTGATCCATGGAAGCGTCGGCTCCCCATCCGCGATCAATAAAAGATTTACAGTAGGTACAGTACCACCTATTTAATAGTCGTGATACTATTCTCCTAATGTGCACAATATAAGCATATACAGCTTGACGAGACCTTGGATAAGGTAGCCGCCTATGAAAACCTATTCTACTACAAGTCTCATAATATTGCACAGCATTCTGAATGCGCTTAGCCCACGTGTGGAAACTTTCATCGTCTTGTCTACCTAATCCGTCGGTATTTTGCATTTGGGTATCTTGTAAAATTACATGTTCTATAGATTTATTCAATTATGCCATCACGGTATGTCGGTAAAAAATAAACCTACCAGTTCTTAGCAATCATGTCCAGATAACCTTGTTCGCATTTTTCACATGGCAGTATCCCGCGGTTTCAAACTTGAAAGTCTTTAAAGTCGTATCTGCATTCTCTGAACAAGTGAAAAGTGCAGGGCTATCTGGCTGCTCTTCTAAAATAAATCCATCTGTATGGATACGTCGTACTTTATCCTTGTATGGTTGAATTGCCTCAGATGTGATTTTGCGTCCACGTGCTAATAAGAATGGGACGATCCTGGGATACTCACCTTTGAAGGGATTACCCGGGTTTGTAAACTGGAATCGCCACTGGTCAGATCCTACTGGTATGATAGAGTCGAGTGTATGGCCCTCTGGAAATGTAAATGGGTCTGTTTGATCTGTGGTGAGTGTCTTGTAATTACGCTTCCTCTGGCATAATGCTCCCCATAATGTGTTGAGAACTCGCTTTGCCACGCGGCCAGCTATGCCACCCTGGTTTTTAATTTTGAAGAGGAAGTGTACGTACTCACCGAATATTACGGTCCCAGGGATTCTTGCGTCTCTGTCATATATCAAGGCATTTGGCTTCCCATCCTGTATTAACTGTATATTGAGACCAAGTTTTTTTGCTCGTTGTAAGTCGATGAATGTATAGATTCCCCTTTTATTCTGTCGGAAGAGAATATTATTCCCACTTACCTTGGCACGGAATAATCCATACAAGGCATAACCCCTGTGGTCAACAAAGTCATTAAGTGTCTGGAATTTACCCCGTCTGATTGGAAAGTTCGCGTTCGATTGTTGGATACTCGGGTATAAACTTGTTGCGTCGTACTGTCTTCCATAGCCCTTCCACTCGTTATCTGCCCAGATTAATCCTCCCATCATTGCATCACTTAACCACTCTACTTCTATCGGGTCAAGAGGATCATTGGCCGGAATCCCTACACTTAATCGTTCGAATAACCAGAGAGCCGTTCTTTTGTAAGACCAGTTATGGTATGATAAGTCGATTCCTAAACTGAACTTCTTTGTCTCCTGTAGAAAGGAATTCTGCTCCTCGTGGATTCTCTGATATGCTTCTTCGAGAGTTTCATATACCCCAGTCTTACGGTTTTTCTCGACGGGGATGAAAGAACTCTTGGAATTCTTAGTTTTTTGAAACTGCCCAATTGTGCAAGACTTAACCGTTTTGCCGTTGTATATTGTGACTACATTATTGGTCCCATCTTCATGGTATACAATGGGTAAATTACGCTTTCTATCTATTTTACTGGGATGGAGTCTTCTGGGATTTAACGCGAGGGAGTAATGGCCTTCTGATAGGATGAGTGTTACACATCTATCGGACTTACTCTTAGAGATTCGGGTAATGTCCCCCACAATATTAATTGCGAGACTTCCTGCGAGTTGTTCAACCTTGTCCATGCATGAAACTGGGATGGGAGCATCGCGATTGAGACCTAATGCCTTTTTGATATACTCGGGCTTTTCGATTGACTTTGGCATTTTAGAGAATGTGCCGTAGATATATTTTAGGCATTCATACAGGCAATCATTTAGCTCCCCGTTGCAACCCCCTGCAACCGGTGGGGTATCTCTTATATAAATTATAAATCGTTCGAAATAATCGGGGTCTGCGTCGTCCGGTAGTTGTGCTTCATCATAGTGGTCCAAGAGTGAGAAGAGGCTGGCTGGTTGGTTTCCTGATGTCCATCCACCGGGTTTCCAGTTTTCATAGGGGAGCAGAATCTGAAATTTATGTGTCAGATACCGGGATTGGAGTCGCTGTCCAAGTCTTGCTATTGCTCCTCTGGAAAATCTTGCGCCTGAATACTGTAATTCTTTGATATCCGGTCTTGTAGGTAAAGCACGGACAATCTCTGAATAAACCATTTGATGTATTTATGAATTGTGTTCAGTTGTAATATAGGTTTTTTATACAAAAAATATAAGATAACTAAGAAGTGCTTATCTTATTAAAAGGAGTCAATCTTGCTGCATACACGATCAAGATCCTCTTCATCCCAGTCGTCGATGAGTCCATTGGTGGCTTCCCATTCACGTTCCATATCGGTTTTTGGACATTCCTTGGGGATCTCTCGCGCTTTACCCTTATCTGCCCTCATAGTTTCATACCCAGAGGGGGTGGGAATAATCTCGGCATCACGATTATCCTTGTATACTCTTATTAAATCTGCGAGTTCTTTACGGCTAGGTGTTTTAGGTAAGTATCCATTATATTCGATCCAGTCCTTGAAGCGGTCTACTACTTCCCTAAGGTAGTACTGGTACTCGTCCTCAATACGCGTTGTAGGACATTCCTCTACTTCAAACGCGAGTATTTCCCAGTCGTATTCATCTGACGCGTCTTGGTACTTGGCCCATAATTCCTTACCTGTATTGTAGAGATCATCGAAGGCCTGGTCCTTTGAATTTTTAACCCACGGCTTGCGATCCCATCGGTGCCTTTCATGCCAAGCCCAGTGTGCTCGAGTACCTTCCTTTGGTTCAGGATCCCGATCAACTTCTGGTTCTGTGTCGGGTTCTGGGATAAGTTGCTCTTCGGAAGCCGGTACTACTACAGGTTCTGTAGAAAATTTAGAATCTGCGAGGGATTCGGATTTTGTGGAAGATTCTGCGGGTTGTTGCTCAAGAACTGGGTCCACGGTTGTAGAATCCGAGTCTGATAACAAGTCGTCTAAAATGTCGTAGTCATCTGGCTCGGGGATGGGTTCTTCTTGGTCAGGTTCCTCGTCAGATAGATAACAATCTGAGAAGCTATCTATAGGTTCATCGGTGTCTGACTCATTAGTATCTTCATTGGGATCCGGTTGTTCTTCCCTTAACTCTTGTTGACGTTCTTTTAAGTGGTCAGGCTTGGGTGGAAGCGGTGGAGGCGCCCTTTTGGAAACCGGTTGCTCTTTGATAACAGGTTTGGGTTTTTTCTCAGCGGGTTTTTCTTGTACGTCTTGTGAATTGTTAGCAGGAATGCTATATATATTTGCCAAGAACTTCTCTAAGGCTTTGGGATCAGACGTGGGCTTCTCGGGAGTATCTACATCTATTCCTTCTATATTTATCTCGTCTGTTTCATTAATCCAGTTTTTGCCAAGGAATTTCTTGTAGAGGTCCTCCCTGGATATGCTGTAAACTTGCGGTGTTGTTTTACCTATACGCATTTTTTTACTTTTTATACCCAACTCATTTGATAGAATTCTAGAAGCGTTTATCTTTGATAGGGGTGAAATGCAATGAGTTTCACAATATAAAGTATATACCCTATAAAATTCTTGAACAGGTAGGTCGGTCATATAATTTTTCACTACGAGGTATGTGTCCTTTATAAATTGGAATAGCGGGGGAAGAGTCGAGATGATATATTCCTGTTTGGATGTTGTCATGGGTGGCGGATTTCCATTGAAGTCCGGGTAAGTGTCTGTGATGGCTCTTAAGTAAGCATAGAACGCCTCACTGGCGCCTGGGTATTTCATAACGTCACCGAGTTTTTTGAAGTAGTTGAGGTCTCCTTTGCGGGATGGTGACACATCTAAGAACACTGTGCGCCTATCATCATTCTCCACTCTAAGAGCATTTTCGTTAGTTAGGACGATAGTAGACATAAAGTTCTTGTAATGCGTTGGTGTCTTGTATTTTTCATGGATTTCCATTATGTCACTCGTTACCTTATCCTTCAAAGAGCGATACAAATTATTCCACTGGCTTTTTTCCGTGGGCATTTCCTCGAGAAGAAGAAGAATCTTACCCTGTAATTGCCCATTGAAACTTCCAAGAATCGTCTGAGGATCGCTGGTCTTATAAACGAGTTGAGTGCCTAGGACGCTGCGCTGAATGAAATCTGTTATAATACCTTTACCCCAACCCTGTCCGGATTTTAGGTAGAGAATCGAGTACATCTTTCTTCCAGCAGATACACCGGCCAACCACTTGATGATATACTCAGTGAGATTCCAATCACCCGAACACCAGATATCCTGAATGTGGGAGAAGATAAATTTAACCGCGAGGTGAATTGTAGACTCAAAGGTGGATATCGGATGCAAGACGTGGAGAAATCCTGGGAAGATATTTAGATAGAGTTGGCCGGTTAAGGATCTGAAGATTCGCTGTTTATGGGGATCACAGGTTGCATTACATACATCGGTATTCTCGATCATAAACCACTTGTAGATGTTGAACTCAGTCTTTTGAGAGGGTCCTTGTTCAGGTTGTGTGTAGAATGCCTTCGTGATTGGACGGATAAGTTTACCAATATTTTTGTCAATAACGTGTTTCAAACTTTTACTATCCGGGTCCCACCAGAAAATCCCATGAGGATCTGCACAGGGAATGAAATAACTGCAAAGATACCTCTTGGCTTGATCAAGATCACTCATACTCTTTGCAGCGACAATAAGCCGTTTAAGCTCATCGATACTGAAGGCTTTCGTTTGTTCACCGAATTTAGGGATAACTTGAGCCTGAGTGGTCATTTTTTCGTTCTATTAAATCGAGTACTAATTTATAGTTACCTAATCTTCAATTGCCGAATATATTTTTTCCAAAGATCCGCGCTCCTACCCGGTTACCCTCCTGCGGTTCTACAGGCCTTCTAGGGGCTATTGACCTACCTGTTAACTCGGTTTGCTATCTCATTGCTTCCAATAGGAAAATGAATGGAATCCTGTACGTGTGGAAGATGTGGAAGATGTGGAGGATCTGGGGGGGTAAAATCAAAACTTTTTTCTGGGGGAACCCTCTCCCGATTTTTTTAAAACATCCTCCACATCCTCCACATCCTCCACACTCTTCTGATTCCCTCTTATTTTCCTCTCTTTTCCCTTATTTTATCCTTTTTTGTTATATATTTTTGTGGAGGATCTATGTGGAGGATTGTGGAGGATCTATGGGGATTTCCTGTCCCACGGAGGGGAGATGTAGGTACTGCGAGGCCATGGCCGAGGTGGGGTGAGCGCTAGCGAGACACACTACCAGCCCGACGACCCAATATCTAATGTAGATCATGGTCGAATTTTTGATTTTAGTCTCCTGCATCACCATCAAATCTGTGGTGGTACAGTTGGGTTCGATCATTTTTAAAAAGTCAGGTTTGAGAATATAGTCAAAAGTGATCAAAATCAGCAAATGAAATTAGAAGTATTTATACTAATAGTATTTATTAATTAAAATAGCAATAAAAATAAAAATAAAAACTACAATAATAAAAAATCCCCAAATAAGAAAAAATGCAGAATTTTCCAAAAGATTATCATATTTCTTTTCCAATTCATAGGATTTATCTTTCCATCTTCTTTCTTCTTTGTCTTTTTGACGATAAGTATGACGCTGGAAATAGGTCTTTCTCGTCCTTTTTCTTGATGATCCAGGTGGCGACATGCTTTAATCAATTAATTGTTAATAGTAGCTTATGAATTGTCTCTCTATATGAATTGTCAATTATTAAATTCGTACCTAAAAAAATTTTTTCTGCTGCTGACTGCGCGTTGAATTAATAAAAAAAAAAAATTAAAACCACTGCTTTGATTTTTCTATTAAATAAATTATCAATAAAAATAAATTAAATTATTGAAGTCAATTTATATAAAGAAAAAATTTTATAAATTCATACCTAAAAAATTTTCTTCCGCTACGTTGGAGTACTAAAAAAATAATCATTTTTTCGTTCTTATATACAAAAAAAAAGAGATAGCCTTGAGATCATTAATCGAACGATCAAACTCGAGGAATATTATCATTTTAGGAAATATTTATTTTATAAAAAAAATGACTTGTTTACATAATTATCACATAAAAAAATTCATCAATATTTTAAAAAATGTATACATATAAAAAAAACGTGAAAAAACCATGTGAAAAAAGTTTTTTATTAGTGGATAAAAAAAATTCATAACTAGTAAAAAAGATTCACGTGTAATAACAATAAAAAAAAGTTTAATTGTTTGCTTCAGCTTCATTCTTTTCAATTTTAGTAGTACCCGTTTGCTACTAGCATATTACTAGTACCCAGGTTGCATGACGAGGACGTCGGTACTAATGACAACCCAAAAAAAAAATGATACCAGTTATACAATGTCCATCGTTAGACGAAATGGTAGAGCAGAGCTAGATCTACCAATTGTACAACGCCTATTGCTAGGATGGTAACGATTTGTAACTACAATAAAAAATTTAATAATTTATAAAAAACTGTGAATTATGGGATTGAAGTATGCAATTACAAATATTCATGTTAAAATATCTAAAATATATTGTATGATTCTTTTTCCTTGAAGGAGAGGTCATGTTTTAATAATAAATATATAACTATATATTTACACTGATGCTGCTGACCTGTAACTTATATCATTACGTTTCAATCCAAGATTTTTTTTTTTTTAACCTCCTTAAAAAAAATTTTTTTTGGATTTATTAATTAATTAAAAAAATCATTTCACGAAAAAAAAATGTTACAGTTCCTTATATGGACGTTTAATATAATGGCAAGTGATTGCCTCGTGAGAATGATAATGAAATAACGAAGTCTCATGCCTCATGATGTTTTTTCCATAGGGAAAATGAAAATTTGAGGCTCCTTCTTTTCAATTATTAAATTATCAATTTTTTTCAACGATCGAATTTAACGAATTTTGAATTTTTGAATGAATTTGAAAAAGATTTCTAACATTATAAAAAAAGGTATAAAAAGTCATCATCCTTTAGATTTTTTCATTAATTTCATGTAAAAAAATATTTTAACAAAAAAACTTTTTACACCAATTGCACCCGAACCTCCACAAATACCATTTATCAAAAAATGTCCAAGTTTCTACATGGTTCTAGCGAAAGGCTCACTCAAGAGTAAGAGGTTACGGCTGTGTCAATATTAGACGCCAATAATCCAAAAAAATAATTATTTGAAAATCAAAGCCTTCATTCGGATAGGAATATTGAGAAAGATTTTGAAAAGGGAGATGTGATATTCGTTAGAAAAAAATTTATAGCGTGCAGGAGTTAGCAACGCGTATTAGACAAGGAAACAGAAATAGGTTTGTTACTAAAGTATATATAATTCGTTGACGAACCTAATCAATTAATTAATTATTGTCTATCTATAAATAAAATTAAGATTATATAATAAATTCTTTAAATATTTTTCTTACATATATATAAAGATCATAAAATTCACGTACAGTATAATATAAACATTTTGTAAATTTATTTGTAACAACCGTTACATGGCTTATCTAATTATGCATGATCATCCGTTGGAGTTGTAAAAAATATATTTAATACGCAAATTCGTTTTAGCGTTCACACAATATTTTGGATATTGTTCTACAATTGGGCTACGGTCAATTTTAACTACATCTTTTCTTTTTTGGGTCAATATCAATACCAATTCTTTTATTTGGAGGAACGTTACAGTATACTAAAAAGTCGAATATACTGTATATTGTATATAAAATATGTTTTTTATGTTGTTTTTTATATCATTGCTCTTAAACGAAGAAAAATTTTAAAATATAAATAAAATACATATTAGTTACTACCTAAATCGGGTTTATAGCACAATGATTATGTTCCAAATTAATAATACACAAATTTTTTTCCTTTTTATCTTATGAAAATTTCCCAGGATACATACTTTGATCAGGGTTGATTTGGGTTATCCGCTTTGCATTTCGGCCCCTTAAATTTTTTTTTTTGTACTCCTTGCACTGCACTCCTTTTTCAAATTTTTTTTTTTTAAAAAAATTTTTTTTTTTTTTGACTTCATTCTTTTATCATTTGATCTTATATGTGCATATCTTTGGCCAATTATTTAATATTCTTACATTACTTTAAATAATATGCGATAGGTCAATGATTACAGCAGTTAAGTGCATAACCGGAAAATTTTGTTATCGTGACTGCAGTATATAAACAGATCGATCCGTTGATCCATTTACGATATATGTACATCTGTATCAGCCAATTTCCGATTTATGGAAACAAAGTATTTATCACAATAATTCTCATCCATTATCTATTACACAGTTTATAATAAATCATATGAATTAAAAGAGATTACAGTATATTATTTTATATTTCGGGAAATTGCCCATTCGGGATATTGGGTATAAGGATATATTAGGTTTCGGGATTTGGGAAATTGAGCATCAGGAATTTGGAATTCAGGAAATACAGATTCGTGAATATTTCAGGAAAAGATCCTATTTGGAAAATTGGCATTTTAGATAATTGATTTCGGGAGAAGTATATTCAGAAAAGTGGCATTCAGAAAATGGTTTGACAAGGCATGATTACCAATAAACAGGTTCTTATACTGCTAGAGTCAGATATAAATACAATAGAGCAGAAGACACTTTATTTTCCCAAGAGTTAAGATTTTTCTGATCTGATTGGTATTCTTAAATCATGGTTCGATCAAGTAATATTTGAATATTTTTTGGTTCCTTTTTTTTTGATTTTTTTTTGATTTTTGAATAGCGGTTTTAATGCTATCTATATAACAGAACCTACTAAAAAGTCAAAGTCTGCGGCAAGTCGAATTAAAGCTGCAGGAATTGCTCAAAGTCAATCAAAAGCTGCAAAAACTAATCAAGGTCGAGCAAAAACTGCATCAGGAACAGACGAAGAAGTTAATGATGAATTTAACGATGAGGATGGAGGAATTAACGATGAAATAAGCAATGAGGATGACGAAATAGATTTTCTCAGAGGTCAGTCATAGAATCTTAATTTATGAATTTAATGAATTTTGCATTTTATTATATACAATTGAAGATATTAATTTTACTTAAAAACTATTAAAAACAAACAATAATAACACACAATAATAAAACAATAATAAATAATGATAAGATCTTTCCAAAGATCAGCAGAATCCTCACCATGGTCGTCAAGAACAAGAAGTACGAGAACGTCAGAATCCCCACCGTGATCATCAAGAACAAGAAGTACGAGAACGTCAGAATCCCCACCGTGATCGTCAAGAACAAGAACGAGAACGTCAGAATCCTCACCGTGGTCATCAAGAACAAGAACGAGAACGTCCAGAATCCTCACCATGGTCGTCAAGAACAAGAACGAGAACGTCAGAATCCCCTCCGTCGTCGTCAAGAACAAGAAGGACGAGAAATAGAGAATAGAGAAAGAATTAAGAGGAGAAGAAATGAAAGAGAAGATGATCAAGATTATAGAGAAAAAGAAGACGATAACTATTCTGGTAAAATCTTGTTTAATACAATATTTTGTTATACATAAATATCTTCATTTATTATTAATAAAATAAATATGACGTCAAGTTTCCCCCCAATTCGAATCGATGACAAACCAATTGCAAATCTGCAATTGGCTAGTTGATCATCCGGATATCCTGCAGCTAGCCACTCAAATGTTAAATATGAAGGATAGTATGTCACAATTAGCACTAGCAGTGCAGCAGCCAGTACACGCGCCATCAACCGCATCCAATGTAAGCGTTTATTGTATTTCAATCGATACATTCAGTTGTTGTGACTAAGGATGGGTCCGCAAATGATTTTCAAATTCCGCAATATTGCGGAATTTAGTGTTGAATTGCGGTTAGTAATCCGTAATTCCGCAATTCTGATTGGCTGCCCGGAACTGTATTTTTTTGCAATCTTATATAATATATAAAAACGCCGGAACTATTAGTTTCAGTGGTTTTATTTTTATTTTTTATATAAGATATGCCGGAACTATTAGTTCTGGCATTTTTTTTTAATTTTTATATAAAATATGCCAGAACTATTAGTTCCGGCATTTTTTTTTGATTTTTTATATAAAGTATGCCGGAACTATTAGTTCTGGCGTTTTTTTTTGATTTTTTATATAAAATATGCCGGAACTATTAGTTCCGGCATTTTTTTTTAATTTTTTATATAAAATATGCCGGAACTATTAGTTCCGGCATTTTTTTTTGATTTTTTATATAAAATATGCCGGAACTATTAGTTCCGGCGTTTTTTTTTTGATTTTTTATATAAAGTATGCCAGAACTATTAGTTCCAGCGTTTTTTTTTTGATTTTTTATATAAAATATGCCGGAACTATTAGTTCTGGCATTTTTTTTAATTTTTTATATATAATATGCCGGAACTATTAGTTCTGGCATTTTCTTTTTATTTTTTTTATATAAAATATGCCGGAACTAATAGTTCTGGCGTTTTCTTTTTATTTTTCCTATATAAATATGCCAGAACTAATTGTTCTGGCATTTTCTTTTTGTTTTTTCTATATAAATATGCCGGAACTAATAGTTCTAGCGTTTTCTTTTTGTTTTTATAAATTTAATAACCATATCGGCTGGTTAATTTAACGGTGTTAATAAACCGTAATATAATCCGGCCGATCAATTTTTTAAAAAAATTTTTTTAAAAAAATAAATCATTTTTTTTAATATTATATTAACGAAAAAATGATTTTTTTTTAAATATTTTTATTAATAACGAACTTATTTTTTAGACTAGTAAGTTTAAAAAAATAGTTAGTTATAAAAAAAAATATTTTTTTCCGCAATTTTCCGCAATTTCGCAATTAATTACGGAATTGCGGATTATTTGCGGAATTGCGGAAAAATTGCGGAATTGCGGATAATTACTGATTGCGGAATTGCGGATATGTAGACTTCAAAATCCGCAATGTTCCGCAATGTCGCAAATCGCAATTATTCCGCAATTGCCTATTTGCGGCACCATCTTTAGTTGTGACTATAATTTTCATAAATATTTCACAAAAACTTTTATTATTATTTAGGAAAAATATAGGTTAATCGACGAAGAAATAAAATGTCTTTTTTTAAGATCTCGGTTCCCACCTGGTCTCGTTTTTGAAAAACTAGTACGAAAAATTTTTCCCGAATTTGAAACTTATAGTAGCACAGCGAAATCAATTATAGATCAATGTAGAAAATCCTTTTCAGACTATCGTTATCAGCTTAGGGTGTCAATTGAAGAGATTGATCTTCATATTCGTGACTTAGCAATGCTATTTCACGTGACTGGATCTGATTAACCAATAAAAACCTTAAATTTTTTGTTTTTTTGTTTTACTGATAAAATCCCTCTACGCCAAACTTTTTATTTTTAAATATTTATTTAAAGTTAAATAATTACCAGTTTCTTTGAAATTTGATACCTTTGAAGTTTGAAGTAAGTTATTTTTCAGATTAACTACTGTTTTTTTTCACAATATTAAGAAACCTAACGACAACAACTATAAAGGAAGAAATGAGAGTAATACTTGGAAAGGGAAGAATCAACCTGCGGGAAACGACAACCAGGGTGGCCAGTCAAACCGCCAGAGCTAAACAGCATAACGAAAGTAGCTACAAATCTTCAAAAATTCTAACGCGTTCAATACAACCACTTCAAGATGTACTAGACCTAGTAAAGTCATTGTTGAGACGCGGCTATTTTATGGTCACTATCGACCTCAATCAAGCTTTTTCTATCACATACCGCTAGCAGAGTTCCAACGAAAATATTTTGCATTCGATTTCCTCATGTTTACCGTTCGGCTTGACAACAAGTCCCAGAATATCAAGTTCAGGGGATAAGGATAGTGGATTATCTAAACGACCTGTTGATAATGGCTTCATCAAAAGAACAGGCTCAAGACCATGCTTCGATTATCGTAAAATTGCTAGTAGAACCATGGGTTCATAGTAAACGAAAACAAATCTTATCTAACTCCTACACGGGTGATCGATTACTTAGGGTTTCAAATTCGATTCAAAGGCAATAACACTTAAATTGCCAAAACACAAAATAAAGAGCTTAGTGAGGGAATGTCAGAAGGCGAAACAACTCAAAATTCTCCCGTACGAAAACTTGCCTCGTTGATAGGAAAGATTGTGGCAACCGCGAACTCGGATTTTCCAGCACGATTGCATTCTAGGGCGTTACTCCGCAACAGAAAAAGAAGTTTGAAGCTAAAAGGGTGAATGGCTCAGTGACTCTTCCAAACGAAAGTTTACTACACCTAGAAGGTAACTTTGAAATTCTTTTATTTATTGTTTCTCAATTAAATGAAGCTAAACATTTCAGTTTCTCTTTTGTAGGTTCACGGCTTCCAGGCTGTTACTCGAAGGTA
The DNA here is from genome assembly GCF_026210795.1 of Rhizophagus irregularis. NCBI lineage: Eukaryota > Fungi > Glomeromycota > Glomeromycetes > Glomerales > Glomeraceae > Rhizophagus > Rhizophagus irregularis. The sequence continues at coordinate 249,598 of NC_089436.1, read as the reverse complement.
AGCTTGAAAAATCTGATTTTTTTATTTTTCACTTAAACGAAACGTTAACTAACGTCTTCATTTGCTTTTTTTGTTAGTTCCAGGACACATATCACCAAAGGTTCGGACCTGGACTTTACTTTGAAGGTAAACTTCAAAAAAAAAATTTTAACAAATGTTATCTAACGTTCACTTTTATATTTCTAAGTTTCTTGATCATTGGACAGAGTTTATACAAAGATTTCGAAGGTTTTACTACTTCGAAGTCTTGATTTTCTTTATTCTTTAAAAATGAGATGCTAATACTAATACTTCGTTCTTTAGATGATCAATCACCTGGAGCTAAGAGCAATTTATTTTCCCTTCTATAATACAGGGCCATTCCGATCAGACAGTATTGATCAAGACCGACAACACGAAATATGTAGCGTATATCAACCATCCAAGAAGTAACAACCTATCAAGGAGCGCAGAACTATTGGCGATAAAATATTGCAAAAGGTTATTAATAAACAAAGTTTTTATAATATCAAAAATTATAAGTAAATTATATTATTACTCACTCGTTATCTTTATATCATATTCAACTAGAGTATTTTTAGGAACAATTAAAGATGTTGCTTCCATAGACTTGGCGGTAAAATCAAAACAATCATTCCATGTCTATCAGGGATTTAGTATGTATTAAAATAGCACTTGTGTCTGCAATTGTTGCATCTTATTTTCGGTAAGTATGGTAGGTATTATTATTAATTACACGTATTTCTTAAAAACTGAATGGTATTATTAAATAATTGTAAATGCTTTAAATTTCACATATACTATGGAAATAAAGTTAGTTCTAGTAATTTCACTAGTAACAATGTTGTAATTATTATTTATGATCAGATATGTAATAAGTAAATTTTGATTATTAATAAAATTGATACTTTAATTATTGTCATAATACCAAGCTGATAACATTTAAATATCGTTAAGATATCATGATTGATATTCTAAATAATCATTAGTTGTTTTCTATACATCTCAACGACATCAATATGGGAACATATTGGTTTTATGCCGATTTTTAAATGATAACATGCTGATACAGTTATGATAATGTAATAATACTGCGACGATATCGTGCTGATACCAAAATGATGCTATCTTAGTGTCGGGATAATATCGTTTTGCTATCATTCACCGTATTGTCACTGTATTATTGCTGCGACGATATTGTGCTGATACCAAAATGATGCTATCTTAGTGTTGGGATAATATCGTTTTGCTATCATTCACTGTATTGTCACTGTATCATTGCTGCGTCGATATCGTGCTGATACTAAAATGATGCTATTTCAGTATCAATAAATATCTGGATGATATCGTTTTGTTATCATTCACTGTATCGTCACAGTATTATTACGTTATCGTTAAGAGAGTCGTAACTATATCAATATGTTATCATTTTAGAAAATCGTCATGAAATCGTTACGATCTCATAATGATATCGTTAAGATATTATTTTAGATTTGAATATTTCAGTAAAGTAGTAAATATAAGAGATAACCTTAAAATAAATTTACAGTTAAAATATTAGCTACATACTTTGGTTTCCTCATTACTAGAATCTTTTCATTAAATTACAACATATACAATACGTACAATGTGTCAGCTATATCGCTTCACCTATATAGCAATAAATTATAAATCCATTCAGGTTTACAAAACTAGACTCATCTTTTTGACCAGTGTTACTTCTTTCTCTTTATTAATTTTGTGCTTGGGGAAAAAGATTCTTTTTTTTAAAAAAGTCATATATTCGTGATTAGAAAAAACATCTTACAGTTATTATAACTAATCATAAGGTTGGCATTATACCTGAATATCATTATCTTCATCGGTAACATTGCCATTATCCTTTATATGAGAAGAAGATTATTTATATGATCTTGAATTGCTTTTCCAGTTTTTTTAGTTAATATATTATCAATTGAAGCCTGAAAAAAATAAAAAAAATCTTAGGACAACACTAGTTGAAATAGGACAATTCGGCCTAAATTTGACCAGGTCAAATATAGGTCGATAACCTGTGTCAAATTGAGGTCAAATTTTCAGGTGCATTTAGGGTGCCAATTGTCTCAAATTTGGAAAGAAAATTTGACCTAAATTTGACTAGGTTGAATATAAGTCTAATAGTGGTGTCAAATTTCAGATGATTATTCAACACAAAATTTTAAGGTCTTTATTCTTCAATATTTATTTATTAATTTAGTTTCAATTAGTGCTCCGAACGAGTCGAGTCAAGTCAATTATTGAACAAAATCGTACTCGACTCAAAAAAATCGAGTCGAGTTGAGTCGAGTCAAGTCAAAAATTACAATAATTTTAGACTTGGCTTGACTCGACTCATAAAAAGCATCAATTCGAGTCTAACTCCAAGTTCAAGTCGAGTCAAGTCGAGTCGAGTTTACACAGGTCGAAATGCTAAAAATCGGCAAAAAAATGGCACGAAAAGCAGTGGCTATTCTTGGCTATTCTTGGCTGTTTTTGGCTATTTACGAATTAACCTATACTATTTGTAAATAGTTTATACAAATTTGCGAATAGTTTATGCGATTTGCACCATTTTTTTTGCCTATTTTTGATCATTTGACATGTGTTAAACTGAATCAGACTCGAATTTTATATATTTTTTCATTGTAAAGTGTAAATGATTTATATAGATTATTTATATTATTAGTTATTCTTTATTTAATAAAATAATGTAAATAGCAAACATTAAAAGTTAAAACATATTACAAATTTATATTGATTATATTATATAAAAGTATTTACGTAAATAAAAAATTATTATAAATTTATAATTCTGCTTTCCACCAAGACTTTAGGCACATACACGCCCGGATTGTTTCAGCTGAAAGACTGCATCTTTTTTGTATCACAAGATCAGTTCTGCCAGAAAAAGCTCTTTCAACAGGAACACTAGTCGCTAATATTAAATATAAAATAAATATTAAATAAAATATTTTTAAACCCAATAACTGTAGTTTTAATGGTTTATTAAAGGTATATTTACCAGGAATAGTGAGGTAATCTCGAGCCATTACTGCCAAGTGAGGGTATTGAGGTTCATTTAACTATAAAAAAATAATATATATAAAATAAAAATTAATATAAAATTAATATAATTAATACGAAATTATTTAATTTTGATCATACTGTACCTTCCACCATTCTAGTATATTAATTTCTGCAGATAAAACCGGATATCCAAGAAACAATTCTAGTTCATTTTCATTTGTTGAACGTCTTTTTTTATATATGTGATAGAATAGGTTATCGTTAGGCTCACTATTTCGATCTGATTCAATAGTCATTGATGGTGAAGGTGCATATTATGTGTTATATATATTAAAAACACTTGTTCGTATTTCAGTAATGTATTCTTCTTCCCAATCAATGTCTTTATAGTATTGAAGTTTTAATCGGGGATCAAGAACTAAAAAAAAATATTAAAAAGTTAAAATTAGAAGAAAAAATACAATATTAACATAGAAATATAAAAAATATACCTGTAGATATATTATACACTAAGGCGGATGTGTAGTAGTAATATTTTTGAATTTTTTTCATAGCATTCTTTGCCGCTATTTTTATAACTTCATTTGTATTTTTGTTGGTTTGAAGATCTTCGATCTCATCCATAAGCCAATTATAAACTGGCACGGAGTTTGAGATTGTTGGAAATCGCGAATGGAAAATATGATTTGTAGCACGACAAAATATCTAATATAATTATAAAAATTAAAAATTAATAGGACAATTACATATAAATTTACATACTCCTATAGTTACATATCAGGGTCCAACAAGAAAAGTTCGCATGAACTTTTCTTAAAATAATAAATCTTACATATAATAAATTTTTAATTTTTTCTAATAATTCCATTCGGAATCTACTAACTCCCATTTTCTTAAATCTCTATCTGCTGTTACAGTGTTATCCAAAGTCTAGTATAATTAAAATAATTAAATAGTAAATAATACAATTTATATAAAAAAATTTTATTATTAATCATCATTAATAGTAAAAAATTACCTTTCATAATTCACAACTTCGTTCTATCATCACGTAAGTTGAGTTCCACCTTGTTTTCACGTCAGATATAAGTTCTTTGTTTGGGAGGTGAGCAGCTTCACATTGACGTGCCAATTTCTCTCGTTTTTGGGGGATGCGTGAATTTTAATAATAAGTTTGTGAAGCTATAGATATAAGATATAAATATAAGATAAAATCAGTTAAATCTTATAATGATATAATTACATTAACAATTTAACCTAAGTACCTAACCTTTGGAATTACTTCAGTTATTTCATTAGTATCATTTAAAAGTACGTTTTCATTTTCCACATATCCAACTTTTAAACTAGAAAGAGCTGCTTGTGCGGCAAGGTTAATGATATGAGCCAGACATCGAACGTAATTGTTTTTTGTGGTAAAATCTATACTCCTCTCTTGACAAACCGATTCTAGTGACTTCATTAAAGTATCATTATTAGAAGCATTGTCTGTTGTACATGCTATAATCTATTATTTTCCATAAAAATAATTTGTATTAAATAGATTATAAATAAATAAAAAACAATAAAGAATTAATGGTTATTATATCAATATACTTACTTTAGTAAGAATTCTCATATCATCACAACATTGGATAAAAGTTTGAAATAGATTTTCTCCAGAATGCAGGCCAGATAATTTACAAAAATCGATCAAAATTTCTTTTAATTCCCAGTTTTGGGAAATTCAATGCACTGTAATTCTGAGAAATGGAAGGAAGTTTGAAGAAGTCCACGCATCAAGTGTAAATGTAAGACAACCTGGAGCATTCTATTAATATTCTAATGTGTTAATATTTATGAGAATTATTAAATAAAAAATAGAGGTACCAAAAATACCTGTAAAATATTTTGAATTTTATTTCTTTCTTCCTTAAACGCATCTATAATATCATTACGGGCTGTATCTGCTGATATAGTTTTAATATTAGGGAATAATAATTGAAATATTTTTTGAAGTTGTTCATTTTCTACAACTGTAAAGGGTTGGTCGTCACAGACGATCCATTTAGTGATAAATTCACGAAATATTGTTGCAGTATAACGCTAAATTTTTATTAATAATTTTTATTTATTTTTAAATATTGTATAAATGTATAATTTAAATGACTAATATAAAAAGCAGAAAGGAAATAAACTTATAGGTATTTCTTTCGTAACAAACTTATCCATTTCACCAGTGCTTTCTGCTTCATATTCAACTTTACTGGGATGTTTCCTTTGTAAGTGTTTGTGAAGATTTGTTGTGTTTCCGCTAGCTCGCTTATACTTAGCGCTAAATTATTTAAATTGACACAATTTTATATACAAAAATGATTAAAAATATATTACAAACAATATACTCACTCGCAGTAATTACATTGGGCTTTTGTTGATTCCTCAACCAACGTAAAATGAGACCAAACAGTACTAGTAGTTCGTGAAGAACCACCAGAACTCAAATTTTCAGTCATTTTAAACTGATTAACATATAAATTGGGAAGTTGTAATACTCGAAGGAAAAAAAAAATTGATATAATCGATATAAAAAAAGATCGTTATGGATAATCTAAAAAAATTTACGTATTACGTATCGATTTCAATTCGGGTCATACGAGTCAAGTCGATTTCGATTTCAAATCAAAATCGACTTGACTCATGATTAACTCGTGACTCGACTTGTCATATCAATTTGGGAAAATTATCAAATCAAACTTGACTCGACTCGACTCAACTTGACTCGACCAACTCGTGAGTCAACTCGACTCGTTTTGGAGCACTAGTTTCAATTTCAAATTTATTAATTTATTAAAACACTTAAATATATAATACATATCTATCTAATGTATAAATAACAATAATTATACACAATTTCACAATTATGCATGTATGTAATCTGCATCTTGAAAAGAACGAATATTAAAAGTCGTCTCACTATATCTAAAGAAAAAAATAAATTTAAGTCCGACCTGAAATAAAATTTGGAAAAACAAAATTAAAAAAAAAACTTTAAAAAAAGTTTCAAACAAAACATTTTGAAACTTACTGATCAATCCTATCATCCAGGATAAGGAAATTGAAACTACAAAAAAAAGATAAAAAAAAATTAATAAAAAAAAACCAAAATTAATAATAAAAAAATAAAACTTACCGATTCTACAAAAGAAACTTACCGAAGCTGAAGAAAATTCCAAGAAACTGTCCTACAAAAGTAAAAGATAGAGGAATGGAAATAGTGAAAGGGAAGGAGAGAAAGAAAGCCCCAGAGTTCCTACAAAATAAAGAAATAGAAACGTTAATACAGTATAACATTTCTTTTTTTAAAAAAAAAAACTACTAAGATTCATAATACTTACAAATCTTAGTTCTTTTTCATTCTTCAGAAGCCCACCTGAAACCTATAAAAAAAGAACTGAATGGTTAGTAACCGTTCATAATATTTTTTTTAAAAAAAAATAAGAAAAATAAAACCAAAATTCGTAAGTATGAATCTTAGTTCTTTTCTGTTCTTCAGAACTCAGATATCACTGAACCTAAAAAAAGTAAAGAACGATTATTAGTAACCGTTCACAATATTAAAAAATAATATATAAAAAATAAACCAAGATTCATATTTACGAATCTTGATTCCACTTTTCCCAAAGGTTGGAAGTCCACCGAATCTAAAAAAAGTAAAAAATGGTTATTAGTAACCGTTCATAATATTAAAAAAATGGCAATTTCTATTTGTACACAGAGTGTTTAAACATGGGTCATATTAGTAGATTAAAAACGGCATTCAAAACCTCCTTTAATGCCTTAAGTAAACTTGCAGAGCAGGTGAAAATACGTATATTTATCTGTAATATAATAAGAATAAAAAGTAAAAGAGTATAATGTTGGTAACATTCAATTTCAAATTAAAAAACAAAAAATTAGTCTATTAAAAATTATATTTATATGACCCGTGTACAAACACCCCGTGTAAACTTAGAAATTTTCTAAAAAAATATATATATAAAAAATAAACCAAGATTCATATTTACAAATCTTGGTTCCTCTTTTCCTAAAGGTCAGAAGCCTACCGAAGTCTAAAAAAAAGTAAAAAATGGTTATTAGTAACCATTCATAATATTAAAAATATATATATATATAGTCATCCAGCTGGATGTGGGTGGTGCAAGCACCTCCCACCTCTGGGTCTACGACCTGTCGCAGTACCTATATGGCCCCTACGGGGCTCAGGAATCCCCCATATATCCTCCACAATCCTCCACATAGATCCTCCACAAAAATATATAACAAAAAAGGATAAAATAAGGGAAAAGAGAGGAAAATAAGAGGGAATCAGAAGAGTGTGGAGGATGTGGAGGATGTGGAGGATATTTTAAAAATATCGGGAGAGGGATTCCCCCAGAAAAAAGTTTTGATTTTACCCCCCCAGATCCTCCACATCCAGAACATCTTCCACATGTACAGGATTCCGTCTGATCATCTGTATAAGCTAATGAGATAGCAAATTAGGTAGATTAACAGGTAAACCCCTAGAAGGTCTATAGAGCCAGTAAGACCAACCCCGTCCCACCCCCGTCAGAAAAAATAAGTAATTGAACAATGGGTATTGGAAATAGAGTGTATCCAGATAAGTTTAGAAGGCAGTACTAATCCGTCTTTCTCTTTTTTGCTCTTTAAGACATTTATCAATACACTACTTGCAAGTGTCATCAGCATCTAAAATTTTCTGTCTGATTTTTTGCATTGCTGATTGTAAGCCGTCTGCTATCTCTTAGCAGCGGTTTCTTTCTTTTTCTCCTTAGTCTTCTTCTTGATCACCCAGTCTACTCCAGTAAAAGTATTCTTATGCATGCCACAAACTGTACAATCACCATGTAAACGATAACATCCATTTGTAGTCATATCTTGTATTTCACTAGCAGTTTCAGTTTCCTTCTTGCACTTTAGGCAGTAAAAACGTGTCATCTTAAGATTTGAAGTCTAAAACCATTTCTTTAATTTGTCGTAATATGTCACACTTAGAGAATTACTATAAGTACTACAATCTCTCTGGAGTACCAGCACAAATTCTAAAAGGTGAAGAGCACTACAACCTATACAAAAAGCCTCTAAAGGAAAAGTCAACAGAACGTCCAAAGGTAATTGTATGGAAACTAAATGCAACACATCAGGCAGATCTTGCAGAGATGCCAGTTGACCCCAAAAAATTCCACTATTTTCTCGTAGTGGTGGAAGTTGCAGGAAAGAGAGTTGATGCAGAACCCCTAAAGGATAAGACTGCAAATAGAGTTCTAAACGGGTTTGTCAAAATCTACAGAAGAAATCGTATCAAGCCTCCAACACACCGACTGGAGACGGACTCCGGATCAGAATTCACTAACGACCAGGTACGTGATTTTTTCCTGAAAAGCCTAGGGTAATGATGAGGTTCGGCGAACTAGGTAGACATAAACAGCAGTCATATGCCGAACGAGCCATCCAAGCAATCCAAGAACCTCTCCTAAAACGAATGGTTGCACAAGAGTTGAAAACTGGGGTGACATCCATGGAATGGTCAGAAGATTTCCATAATATAGTGAGTAAAGTAAATGAACTCTGGCAGAGAAATCCCCCAGACATTCCGATAGGATCACCTAAAGTGTCAAAAAAGACAGATCTCCTCTCTGAAGGAACACGTGTCAGAGTCAAGTTAGATAAACCTATTTCTGTACTTGGTAACAAACTTTACGGAAAATTCCGTACAGGTGACATAAGATGGAACCCAAACATTCGTGTAATCAAAAAAATGATACTCTCACCCGAACAACCTCCTACATATCTTCTTAACGGACCACATGGTCGATTAGGTGTATTCAGATGTGCATATACCCGAAAGGAATTGCAAGTAGTTCCTATTAATGAAAAGCCTCCACCTGACTCTGTGATAAGAGGACAACCTGAAAGATTTGTTCCTGAGCAGATACTTCGGCATTGCATTAGAAAAGGTCAAGACCAGTATTTGGTTAAGTGGGAGTGATACCCAGATACTGAGGCTACTTGGGAACCTGCTGACCAGTTGAAGGAGGATGTTCCTGACTTAATTCGCAAATTTTGGGAATAAAAAAAAAATAGAAGAATTAAAGGGTCTTATTTTTTGTCTCCTCGATTAACATCAGCAACTATTGGGATAAAAACATTCTTTCCATCACAGGTAAGGGCGACATGTTCACGTGATTCATGGACATCATAATTGTAACATTTCAGACACGTCCGGCTCAATCCAATTTCCCTATGCTTGTATCCATCTAAAACTGCAAGATTCTCAGTGATAGCATAATCAGGGGTAAGTTTGATTAACACTCCCTTTACCATGCCGAATGTCCTACCTGTTCCTGGAGCACCAGATATGTTGTATGTAATACTCTTGTCGATATCCAACCCTAATTCCTCAGCAGCTTCTCTCTGAATAAAAGACGCATTAGCACAAGTGTCTGCTAAACACTGAATTGCTATCCCATTAACCTCCCCATTAAGTGCTAATAGATCTTTAATATTCTCCAAACGAGCTATATCAATATCCATAGGATCGTATTCCCTGATATCCTCTTCTTGTTCCTCCTTAGCTAAGTCATCTGAAATCTCTGTGACTTTTCTAGCAGACATCATCTCCTCCTGAAGAATCTCACAGAGTAATTTCCTAAAGTCTGCAGACCTTAACAGGCTTAATAAGTCATTCTTAGTAACAGCTTTTGCAGGTGTAGACTTACTACCAGTAACTTTCACAGGAATCTTAACAGGGGTTGCTTTGCCTTTTAAGGGCACACTAGAAGAGCTAACTGCTGTCTTATTTGGGGACGACTTAAGAAGTTTTGAGATACTCGAACCTACTTTTTTTTTGACCCAACACGAACCATATAGACATCACCATCTTTTTCTCTCAATTCTACCTTTTCACCAAAACTCACAGTATCAATGTCCATAGCATCATTGTTAAGATCAAGGTTTTTCATTGCTCGGGCTAAATCCAGATCATCACGTCTATCTTTAGCCTTCTGAAGTTGATTTGTAAGTATTTTAGACGTCCCACATTTATATCCCATAATAAGATCAATAGCATTTTGATGATCATCCAAAGTCCACTCAGGAGCATCAGGGTCATCACCAACATCAGGTTCTACATAACCATCATCCCAATCAGGATCCTGATGATCCTGAACAACACGTCTCTGTGGTTTTGGTCGAACAGGTTTAATCTGCTGTCTATAGACTGGTGGATTACGAACTGGCTGAGCCTGTAATTGTTTAAATTGCACCTGGAAATTTTTGGTAAGTTCTTCAGCCTGAGCCTTAAGCAACTCTTGTAATCGTTCTTGAGTAACCCCAGTTGACTTTGATGTCAGTATGACAGATTCCTGTTTTCCTAACGGAGGTTGAGTTACATCACTGTAATCTGCTCGAAGTCGCCGATTTCTATTTTGTAACTCCAAGCGCATTTCAGCCCTTCTCCGTTCTAAATTTCTCAGATGTCTAACCAAGTCATCAGGATTAAGATTGTGAAACCTTTCTGCTTCGAAAATATTATCAGCTGAAAGACCTCTAAAGAACTGGTCGATAATAAGATCATCAGTTAGTCTTAGTAATTTTCCAGCCCTCTTTACAGTTCTATAAAATGCATCAACTGGCTCATTTTCCTGGTAAAGACTGTTAAAACGGATACGTTTCTTTTCATCTAAAACAGTTGGAAATTGTGTTCTAAGCCAATAAAGCGCCTGGTTAGGTTTAATAACTGGAAAAACTATAGAATGATTATTATTAGCAGCAACACCAGCATCTGCAGTAGCCGGAGCAACTCTATCTGTCGGACGAGCACCAGCTCTTTTCCAAGCTTCATCTTCACCCATTAAATCATGAGTAGGAATAAATGCTGCTTTGATAGTTGCTAATGCATTAACTGGATCTCTTGAATAGATTTATACTTCAGACCCATTTACATAGATACCTGCATTCGGTCCTCCTGCAGCTTCTGGTATTACTAATGCTACAAAAGCAGCTAAATTAGCTCCACCAGCTGAAGTGATACCAGAAAGTTCCCAATTTTTTCCTGTAATTTCTTGATCAAACCATTCAGCCGCTTTACCAGCCATGCAGCTTCTAAGTATACCCATAGCTCTTTTCCAAGACTCTGGTGGCCCTCCAGCAGCGTATGGGTTAAGATTGATAGTATCAAGATAACCCATATAAAGCCTAACAAATGTATCAATATCATCAGTAGCTTTACCCTCAAAAATTGGCAATCCTATCGCAGTGGTAGCCATATCGTCTCTAGTGGATTGTTTAAAAGAGGTGGAGGAGGGTTCAATTGTCTAATTCGAAACCATTGTACCTGAATTCTAAGAGTAGCTATCTGTTGGAAAAGTCTATTCCTAAGTCTCCCTAATGTCTGAATCCCAAAACGCACCCTATTATTAGCATATGCTAGCTGTGCATTAACCTGTTCAAGTTGCATATTAGCCAATACAAATTGTCCTTCAGTCTGAGTAGCCCTCAGCCGCCAATGATTTAGAAGGATATTACCACGATTCACAGCATTTTGAGCCTCATTACGATCCATTACTGCTTGAGTATAATCTGCTTGTAATACATTACGTTCATGTCATGCCTGATTACGTTCACCTATAGCCCGTCGACGAAGCTCTACCATAGTATCATAATCTCTTTGCAGGTTATGGTTTTCTTCTATAAAATTATCATTGGCAGCACGTATAATAACTAATTGTCGTTCTAAATTAGTAAATGTTTCATCAAATGCATTTATCTTACCTTGTGCAAAAACTAACAAATCTTTTGTAATACCAAGTTCTTCATGTTTTGCTTTACAGCGATACATTAATATATTAATAATATGTTTGATTTGATTATTTGCCTCCTGTATCTCTGAATCAACAGTTAAACGACCCCTGGTAGTCAATAAATTTGCATGAGCCTTTAGTATTCTAACTAATTCATCATCATCTTCTTCATTGGCCAAGTGTGCAGGAGGCGGTCCAGTAGGTTCTGAAGGAGTATAAACTGGAATTGGTATTGATGTCAACATAGTATTTAAACTAAGTTAGAATAAAATTCAAATGGATCTTTATGTATACAATTTGGACGAGTACACGACCGACTCAAGACAAGGCAATGAGTTTGCTCCATCATCATGGCCCTTTCAATTAGCCGTAGCAGGTAGCTCAGACTCAGGTAAAACAACTATGATCATTAACTTGTTAATGGGTGACAAGAAGGCAAAGGAGGATGGTAATCGGTATATACTATGTGATGCAGTACTTTTAGTTGGCAGATATCTTGACGAGCTGAAGTGGGCAGTTGTACATGATTTTTTCGAAGAGGAGAAGATCCCATTTACTGCAGTAACCCATAGTAAGATTCCAGAGATTGACTCCTTCGACCCTACTCAAGCTACTGTGGTAATCTTTGAGGATCTGATGGATGCACCTAAAAAAATCCAGGATCTCATCACTGGTTACTTTACACATGGACGACACAAAAATATTTCATGTATTTATGTAGCCCAAAGATTCTTTGCCATTCCTAAGGCTATTCAAGAAAATGTTAACTACATCTCACTGCATGGAGGTCATGGAAGCCTTACAGATACTAAGATAATCATCCGCCTATATACAGAAGAATCAGAATCATTAGCACCAGTTAAGGTTGCTTGCCGAAACCTGTTTGGCCTAATGCCGAAAGGTGAAACCTCTTATATAGTGCCGAAACGCCGAAACGCCGAAACTGCGAAACCTGTCAAAATTGCGAAACTGCCGAAACATGCCGAAACCTCTATAATAGGTTTCTCCGTAGTTTCTGCATAGTTGATCATAAGATTTGCATATAGTTACGCCAAGTTACACCAATTAATAATATAATTTAGATGATCAAATAATCTACAGATAAAAGATTAAACTTCAATATTTTACCGTCGTCTTAGTTCTTTTAAGCTTTATCTAGTGTTAGAATTTTCATTTCTAACTCCCATATTAATATTATGATATTACACGTTTTTACAGTTTTTTTTTAAGGGGCTTATATTCATTAAAGGAAAATGCGTAACATGCATTTAATAAACCCTATTCCGTCATCTTCTTTAACACTGAACTAAAGTTTCTTTTACTTTCTTCCGTTTTCTTAATAATAATATTAATAATAAACTGTTTCAAATGACTGATCATATAGAAGATTCACCCATTAAAATGAAAAATAGAGGAGGTCGGCCACCTAATAGCATTTGGGAAGATATTAATAAAGGAGAAGCTGTTGGTTCTGGCAAATTTGCCGCCTCCTGCAAGTACTGTAAGAATACATGGTCACGCGGTGAAGTTTCAAAGCTCGAAGAGCATCTTTCAAACCATTGTCCAGATGCGCCAGCAGCAGTTGTTAGAAGGTATATGACTAAAGTAATGGAACGGCAAGATAAGTCCAAGTCATCCAAAAAAAGAAAATATTCTAAAGGTCAAAGTAACATGGATGATTACTATGATTCAACAGAGCTTAACGAACAAAGATGTACACGAATTAATTGTGCATTAGTTAAATTTTTTATTGCGTGCGGAATTGCGTTTAGAGTAGTGGAACATCCCTTTTTCATCAATTTTATAAAAGAGCTTAATGCCGGGTACAATACACCAACAAGGGAAGTATTAGTAAATCAACTACTTGAACGTGAATTAGCTCAAGTGAACTTCAAAGTTAATTCTGAGCTTGAAAAGGAAACGAATTTAACGTTAGGTTTGTTAAATTAAATAGGCTATCATACGTCATTTTTATTTAATCTTACTTATTATATAATATTAATTTATAATTTAGCCTTTGATGGTTGGACGTCTGGTACACATCGTTCAATTTGGAACTTCATTGTAATGACTCCGTCGCGTAAAGAATATCTTTATCAACTTTCTGATTTGTCTGAAAATTCGCACACTGCAGAATATCTAGTTACGGTAATTGAAAAGGTTATAGAAGGTATTGGAGAAGATCGAATATGTGCTGTAGTTTCCGATAATGCAGCCAATGTTCGTAATGCACGAAAAATTATACATGAGAATCATCCAAAGATTGAGAATGTGCGATGCGTTGCACATTCTATCAATTTAATTGCATGCGACATCGTCAAGGAGAAGTTTGGGGAACGTTTATTAAAACGTGTTAATATTTTGACAACCTTTTTTAGAAGTTCTCATCAGGCTAATGCAAAACTTGCTCAAATAATTAAAGAAAAAGGAATTAGTGGAGGAGGATTAAAATTATATTGCAAGACACGCTGGACTACTGCTAGTGAATCCGTAAATTCAGTAATAAATTTGGAATCAGCACTAGAAGAAATGGCCAGCGATCACGATAAAGTGCTAACAAATGATAAAATAAAACCGATTATTCAATCGAGAAATTTTTTTTCAAATTTACGAGTTCTTGGATTTGTTCTGGATCCTCTAAGAAAAGCGGTACTTTCATTAGAATCGAGAAGAGCTACACTTGCAGATTGTTTCCTGAGCTTGGCAAGACTTGCAGCTACATTAAAAAAGTTACCCAAATCATTAAATCCTGCATTCCGAAGTCATTGTATCAAAGTAATAAATGAAAGATTTGATGAATTCGATGATGATAAGTATATTACTTGTTTTTTTATGGATCCCAGATTTAGAAACGCGCCACTTAAAAAATGCGCCCTCATGAGAATTATCAAATGTGCAGCTTCAATCGGGAAAAATTTAGGTTTCGACCGTTACGAAGCTGAAACTTTATGTGATCAAATACAGAAATATATTAATGAGCAAGAGCCATTTGACCTAGATATCGGTTTTGCTAAAGATAATCCCGTGAATTGGTGGAAATATATTAATACTGAACCAGAACCAGATGTCCTACCAAGAATTGCAAGTTATCTATTTGCAATATGTCCTAACTCAGCAACTTGCGAACGTGGATTTTCGACTTTAGGATGGCTATTTCATAAACATCGCTTAAATCTTAATGTGGATAAACTAGAATCCATGTGCAAATTAATTTTGTATTGGAAATCCAATTCAAAAACTGAACTTGGATTTTATGGAATTGATCAAAAAAAGAATACTCGTCTTAGTGATGATGAGATCAATATACGTATTGCAGAAGCTTTTGCAGAAGATGACGATGAGGAATATAATGAGGAGCAAGCTTCTACTCAGAGATTAACTACAAGCGGCGAAACAATACCCGAAGACAATTGCCGTGTAGTAATCGAAAGTCTATGGATTGATCAATTTGTTAATTTATCGCATGATTCAATTACTAGTGAAATCGGCGATATTCCAAGAGATATATTGGATGATTCAGATGAAAATAATGCGGAAGATGATAAAGTTGATGATAGTGGTAATAACAAGAGACCCAGAGAAGGTGACTATGATTATGATATAGATGATGTATTAGGTATGGATGACGGTGATAATAATGACGATAATTATGATGATAATGAGGAATAATAATAATGAGAAATAATTACAATAGTTAATCCAATGAGAATTAATTCTAATATCATGTGATTTAAATAATGATACTATTTAGGAAATAAATGATGTAATTATGCAGGGCAAAATATTCGCGATCAAAGTCCAGTTAACATATAATTATGCAGGCAATGCAGGCAATTGTAATTTTATATTATATTTTAAAACATTGCAATTTAATTAAGGAATAAGGATAAGCATATTATATTTTAAAAATAGTGCAATTTAATTAAGGAATAAGGATAAGCATATTATATTTTAAAAATAGTGCAATTTAATTAAGGAATAAGGATAAGCATATTATATTAGAATCAATAAGTTTTAAGGACTTCGTTAATTAAATTTATTACATTAGATCAATAAATTTTAAGAACTGCGTTACAAAAAAAAATTTAGAACTGCGTTAATTAAATTTATTACATTAGAATCAAAACTGTGTTTATTTTGTTACAAATACTTTAATTATGTAGAATGTTATTATGTTCATCAGTTCATGTTTTAAACATTATAACGAATTTTAAAATTATTATAAATATTATGAAATTTGAATTTTTTTTTCGCAATTCAAAACCAAATTGTATTTTAATTTTCAAATTGTATTTAATTTTCAAATTTCAAGTTACGAAAAAATCATAAAAATAAAAAATGGCAGCATTAGTACCTTTTGTCCCACCGCCACCACCAGTATTCCAATGGACGATTAACGCAGCTAGGCAATTAATCGCGGAGCGGAGAAACTTACATCAGCAATTCGAAAGAATTGCAAACCGTCATCATGTAAATGCATGGACAATAATAGCAAATAGGGTGTTTGTTGCAACGAGATTTGCAGCGACACCCAGGCAATGCCAAACAAAATGGAATGCCCTCAAACGAGGTTATGAAAACCTCAGTAGGATAATAAATAATAATGATGACGACATTCCTATTATAAGCCCAAATAGTTTCGATAGAGCGTGTTTTGCTGATATGAACGATGAATTCTGGTTACAAACCGGTAATTATTATTAATTATTATTTTAAATTAATTTTATTTAGGCAATTCATTCAATTCATTAATATTTTTATTGGATTTTAGATCTGTTTAGACGAGAGTATCGACGGCAGCATGCTGCGCATGATCGATGTCGATATGAATATAGATTGCGAAGGGAAAGAAGAAGGTCGCGATCTAGGTCTCGATCAAGAAGTAGATCAAGAAGTGAGATAGAAGACGAGATAGAAGTAGAGATAGAAGACGAGATAGAAGTAGAGATAGAAGACGGGACAGAAGTAGAGATAGAAGAAGAGGTAGAAGCAGGTCCCCACATAGAAGATAAAGATATTATTAAATTTTAATTTTTATTATATTTTTAATCGTGTATTTTATTAGTTTAATATTAAATATTATAAAATAAATATTTACATACAAAAAATCATATTGTCTTTAATCTTTATTCTTATAAATTGTTTAAATGCCGAAACTCTAATTAAATCATATAGAAAGTATTGCCGAAACGCCGAAACAGTTTCGGCAAGTTACGGCAGTTTCGCGATTTTGATAGGTTTCACAGTTTCGGCATTTCTTGATGATTTCGCAAAACTAGTTTCGGCAGTTTCGCGTACGCCATTCTGCCGAAACCCTCTAGTTTCGGCAAGCAACCTTAGCACCAGTAATTGATGATCTTACTCTACAACATGAATTTGTAGTGTTTGATCTTAGACGGTCCAAGAGTGATCCACTGTCCATTCGAGTAAGATGGGATACTAGTCTCAGTTCAATCACAGAGCAATCTCAGTTCGATCCTAGTTCAATCTCAGTTCAATCTCAGTTTGATCCAAGTTTGAACCCAGTTCGATCTCAGTCTGAACCCAGTTCAATCACAGTTCGATCCAAGTTTAGTCCCTATGGTTAGAAAGCTGTATCTGAAGCAAAAAAAGGTGGACACTTGATTGAATTTGCTCGGGTATTTCCATCCCCTAAAGAATGTAAAAATTTACTTGTACCTGGTGTCTTAGCCAAGAATACAGATACCTGGATTAAATATGTTTTTCGGGAAGCTTATGGACTCTCTGGTAAGATCCTAGGAGCTGACTTTCAGGACTTCTTAGCAAAAGTACAGGGTAGGACTGCAAAGACTGAAACTCTGAAAACTGAAAATGTGAAGGAGTTATTCTCCCGATATGAAGCCCTGAAGTCTAGTCACCCTCTGGATAATAAAAAAATAATAGAAGGTATTGAAGTCCTTCTACAGATCTTTTCTAAGAGCCACATGGACCGTCGAGCATTACAAGTAGGGATTAATAGTATCTTGTGAGAATATCAAGTAATTCGTCTGCAGAAGCTCTAAGAATCATAGCACTTTTTTTACGGCCTTCAAAGTTAATCCTTAACATCTTAGCCTTCAACCCTATTGCTCCTAAAGCACGAGAAGCAAAGTTCTTAGTCATTGGATTACTTATATGATTTACATAGTTCTCATAGAATGTAGTGAAAGGCTCGTCAATACCATCTAAATATGTATCCCTTAGAAATTGATATAAAGCAATTTCTCCACTGTCACAACCTATGGCTATAAGCTGTTCGAGAAGCCACTTCCTAATATCTTCATATGGCTCTCCATCCATAATTTTCATATCCAGTCTTTGTGTAAACAATTGTGTAAAGTCCACATTACTTGCCCGATGAATGATCTGAACTAACTTATCCTTAGCAAGTCCCAAGGCTTGTAGAGGGTCATTCTCATCACTAATCTTCTTTATAATCTGTCTGTATAATACACTGGATAATCCTCTATGTGCTGTTTTTGGAGTGATTACTCCACAGTTTTGGCACTGGTTTATTACGATTGATGTTGACATGGCTATCTTTCTTTATGTAAAAAAGAATTATTCAAAATTAAGTAACTATTCGGAGCAGTCCTTGTACAACTTGTCCGTTAAGTCACTTAGGCTTACAGGCATGAGACATTCCCTACACAACTCAATATTAAGCTCTGTAAGTCTCAGGACATGGTCCTCCAAAGTTCGTGGATGACCAGAAGGACCGGAGGAAGGTGTCCCGTTAGTCGTATCCTGCTGTAAGATAAAATCATCATATTCATCTTGGTCAGCCTGAATAGCAGCCCTGATTTCTTGTATATCATTAAAAGTTAATCGCTGGCCATCAAGATTTTCCTCATTATAGCATGTTTCATTGATGATTTCCTCTATAAGCTCCTCTTCTTCATAATGGACAAGGTAGTAGTCCTCAACTACCTCATAGTCACTCTCAATCAGTCTATGATATGTTCTAGTACCACGTCGAACATAACGTCCTGTATCTGTATTTAAATATACAGGTTGCTCCTCAGGTGGAGGTGCAGTTTGTCTACAAACAAGCCTTCCATCAATATAATCATGGGATTCCATAACTATTCGATTAAAGGTATCTCCACCGATAATAATTGGACGTCCAGTTATAGGGTTAGCTATATAAGGGTAAGACATGTCTTTTTTCTGTATGTGTCTACATACCTAATAGCTTTCTTCAATTTACAATAACCAAGTGACATGGTCATCAGTCCTTATCAAGGCAAACATGGCATAGTAGCCTTTATCTTTATTAAATTTATTTAACGAATTTACAAAAATAAAATAAAATTTTCAAAGTACAAAAAGAAAAATAAAATTAACTAAAAACAAAACTATATAGTCTCCAAAACAGTAATAAAGCTATAAAATTAATTCGAAAAGGAAAAAAAATCGCATAACACTAAAACTATCCTGATCCCCCGCCTAGATATATTTCAACCTAAGAAGAGGCAACTATGCAAACAAACCAACGAACAATGCGCCCATTATTAAAATCGACACACCACCCTGCTAAAGCTGTTAGTAAGTTGCACCGTTAGACGACCCATAAAACCCGAATAGTGATTGAACCAAGGCAAACCATATTTCATCGAGTTCTTTAAATAATCAACGTCGGAGTCACGTGCGGCGTCGGAAAGGGTCGGAGGAGGTAAAGTAGAGAAAGGTAAGTACGTAGACTTTGGCAAATTTGAAGGCCGAGAAAGTTTGAGTTTATGAGTAATATTCATCGCGTCTTCCCATTTAGATTTATCATAGGAGCGCGGTAGCCAAATTCGTTTTCTAATCTTTTGGATAAAGTAATTGTGAATAGCAGAGATAACCTTCATCGCAGAGTTACGTGGAATAGAAAGTTCTTCAAAAAATTCGACAAAGGTTTTCAGAAGGCAGCCATGGACAAGGCTATATGAAGTCCAATTTGAAGAAGAAAAGGACCAACAAGGAAGAGATTTAAATTTGTTAATAATTAAAGAGGGATCTTTCTTAACGAGATCACCAGCTTCTTGAAGTTTGTTGATAAAGTGATGTTGGTAGGAGAGGAGAATCTGTTCCATAGCGATTCGTCTACATTTGCACATAAACAAGTGCATGAAATCTTCCTTGGAGTCGAGGCACGAACGACACAATAAGATGTCAATATACAAGTTCGGGCGAATTCTTTTAAGATGTTCCAAGGTAGGCAAATCTTCCAAAAAGAGTTTGAATTTGAGGGTGCGATGAAAGGAAGCATGAGCACGAGTAAATGAAGCATCATGCTGAGGTTCAGAATTAAGCGAGAACCAGGTAAGATCCCAATCAATCACGAAATCTGAGATAGAGGATAAAGCAATGGTAAAGTTAAAATGCGATAAACGCGTTAATCTATGCATCCACAGCATTTGCGAATATTGTTTAAATAGGCTTCGTGGGTTGGATTCGCATAAAATATCATCATATTTTAATAAGAAATCGTGAGGAGATACTTGATCCAGATCAGAAAGAAGAATTGCTGAAGAAGAAGTATGCGCAGAGTTGGCCAGAGAGTTTGCGTAGTCATTATAGAAATTACCAGAGTGACCTTTTACTTTAACAGCCATGACGGATAAAGATTTGGAGGAAATGAGACGTTCAATAATAGCCCAAAGTTCAAAATTGGTGGTCTTGTAATAAAGCCTACTATTGGAATAAGAAAAGGTAGCACATAGACGAAGACCATCTATGGCAGATTGAGAGTCAGTATGAATAGTGACCATTGAAGACGGAGGAGTGACTGTAAGAGCAGCATGTATAGCGGCGATTTCAGCTCTTGTAGAAGAAGGCCAATTGTGAAAAATTCCATGAGCGTAAGCAGCGATAGATTGGAAAAAACCAGCGCCATCAAGGACTTGTACCCAAGACCAACCCATAGAAACATCAGGAGTGCCAAGGTTAATCAGTCCTTATCAAAAAATACAAGAATACCTGATGATAAGATTACATGGTCATCAGTCCTTATTAAAAAATGCAAGGATACCTGATGATAAGGTTACATGGTCATCAATCCTTGTCAAAAAAATTCAAGGATACCTGATGATAAGGTTACATGGTCATCAATCCTTGTCGAAAAAATGCAAGGATACCTGATGATAAGGTTACATGGTCATCAGTTCTTGTCAAGAAATATGAGGATACCCGATAAATAAGCTACTCCTGTTGAGTCCATTCGTTCCACTCCCAGTTCAGTCCCCAAGGGTCGCCTCCCCATCTTTGTTCACTTAATGCATGCTCTATGGTTTCCCTCTCTTAGGGGTCCACGACCATCCCATTCCTAAGCATTTTCTCCATAATATAAAGCTGATCCTTGGTGAGGCGGTCTATCCATCTTTTATAGAAGTCGTTTACATCTTCAAATGATATCCAGTCAATATTCCCTTTTTCAAACAGCTTTCTAAGAGCTTGGACATGCCCAATTGTAGTAGCGTAATTTTTCCATCTCTTATATGCTTCTTGACGAACCTCCTGCCACCACACACTATCTACTTTACTCGCTGCAATAAGGTCAGTATCTGGGATCTTTGCAACAATGCGTTCGACTATTTCTACTGGTAATTGGTCCAACATGATGTTATGTTACTTATACTATAGCCATCTTCAATTACTGTATGCCCATTACAAATGGATAAAAAATATAAACTAAATTTGTACAGGAGCCGCTTATGCAAGAAGTTCTGCTAAGGTTTTCTCAGCCTCATTCATAGTGACAGCTCGCTTTGGGGGACCTGTTAATGAGTCCTTAGTTACATTATAATACAACTCGAAGAGGGCCTCAAGTTTGTCTAAAAGAGCTTGTTTATTCTTGTATGATTCACGAATCTTTGCTATCTTAGCAGTATATGCTGCATTATCTGGGAAGAGTTTTCTGGCCACGAACTTCACATATGATACAGGAGACTTTGCTGTCTGGATTCTCTTGATATACTTCACATGATCCTGGACAAGGTAGCTGGTTTTGCTAAACCCAGATACTAATGCGACTACTATAGTGTCTTTTAATGCACGGATAATCTTGAGGACAGTTTCATCAGAGACAATGGTGAACTGATTGCATGATGCATCATAAATAACTTCATCACTAATGCTGTCAGTGCTGTTAATAATGCTTGCTAATTCAGTATATGTTGACATGATTCCTTATACTTTTTTGTACTTTGTAATAAATAGGAATCTTCAAATTAACTTTACATTCAAGCAAGAAAAAATATATATACCTACTGTAAATCCAACTGCATTCTTGGCAATCATGTCCAGATAACCTTGTTTGCATTTTTCACATGGCAGTATCCTGCGGTTTCAAACTTGAGAGCTTTCAATGCTTTGGATGCATTTTCTGGACAAGTGATAAGTGTAGGACTACTCGGCTGTTCCTCTAGAATAAATCCATCTGTATGGATGCGTCGTACTTTATCCTTATATGGTTCTAATAACTCTGAAGTCATCTTCTGTCCATGTGCTAATAAGAATGGAGCAATCCTAGGATACTCACCCTTGAAGGGACTACCTGGGTTTGTGAATTGGAATCGCCACTGGTCAGATCCTACTGGTATGATGGAGTCAAGTATGTGGCCTTCCGGAAACTTGAATGGATCTGTTTGATCTGTGGTGAGTGTCTTGTAATTGCGTTTCCTCTGGCAGAGTGCTCCCCATAATGTATTGAGAACTCTCTTTGCAACACGACCAGCCACGCCACCCTGGTTCTTTATATTGAAGAGAAAGTGAACATACTCACCAAATATTACAGTCCCAGAAATTCTTGCTTCTCTGTCATATATCAAGGCATTTGGCTTTCCATCCTGGATTAACTGTATATCAAGACCAAGTTTCTTTGCTCGTTGTAAGTCAATGAATGTATAGACTCTCCTCTTATTCTGTCGGAAGAGAATGTCATTACCACTTACATTAGCATGAAATAATCCATACAAGGCATAACCTCTGTAGTCTACAAAGTCTTTGAGTATTTGAAACTTACCTTGTTGGATTGGAAAGTTAGCATTCGATTGCTGAATACTTGGATACAAACTTGTCACGTCGTATTGTCTTCCATAGCCCTTCCATTCATTATCTGCCCAGATAAGACCTCCCATCATTGCATCACTTATCCACTCTGCTTCGACTGGATCAAGAGGATCATTGGCTGGAACTCCTACACTAAACCGTTCAAAAAGCCAGAGAGCAGTTCTCTTGTACGACCAGTTGTGGTAAGATAAGTCGATTCCTAGACCGAACTTCTTTGTAGCCTGTAGAAAGGAATCCCGCTCTTCATGGATCCTCTGGTATGTTTCCTCAAGTGTTTCATATATTCCAGTTTTACGATTCTTCTCAATAGGGATGAAGGAGTAACTATCAGAGTTCTTACCTTTCTGAAACTGTCCAACTGTAAGAGACTTAACTGTCTTACCATTGTATATTGTTACTACATTATTAACCCCATCTTCACAATAAACAAAGGGAGACTTTAGTTTTCTATCTAATTTACTAGGGTGAAGTCTTCCGGGATTCAGTGCAAGAGAGTAGTGGCCTTCAGACAGGATGAGGGTTGCATGTCTGTCAGATTTGCTCTTGGAAATTCGAGTGGAATCCCCTACAATATTAAGTGCAAGGCTTCCTGCAAGTTGTTCAACCTTATCCATATATGAGACTGGAACTGGAGCATCACGATTAAGACCTAATGCCTTTTTGATATATTCAGGCTTTTTTATGGTCTCGGGTATTTTAGAGAATATACCATAGATATGCTTCAGGCATTCATACAGGCAATCATTTAGCTCCCCATTGCATCCTCCTCCAACCGGTGGAGCATCTCTCACATAAATTATGAATCGTTCAAAGTAATCAGGATCTGCATTATCTGGTAGTTGTGCTTCATCATAATGGTCCAAGAGTGAAAAGAGGCTGGCTGGTTGGTTTCCTGATGTCCATCCACCAGGTTTCCAGTTTTCATAGGGGAGCAGGATCTGAAATTTATGAGTTGGATACGGGATTGGAGTTGCTGTCCAAGTCTGGCAATAGCTCTTCTAGAAAATCTTGCGCCTGAATACTGTAGTTCTTTGATATCTGGTCTTGTAGGTAAAGCACGTGCAATTTTTGAATAGGCCATTTGATATAACTATGAATTGTATTCAATTGTAATATAGGTTTTTTATATAAAAAATAAAAAATAACTAAGAGGCGCTTATCTTATTAAAAGGAGTCAATCATATCACAGGCCTCATCAATATCCAACTCGTCTACAAATCCATTAGCAGCCTCCCACTGGCGTTCCATCTTGGTCTTTGGACGCTCCTCTGGGATTTCTCGTGCCTTACCCGTATTCATCTTCATAGTTTCATAACCGGAGGTAATAGGAATAATCTCGGCATCACGATCCTTCTTGTATACTCTTATTAGATCTGCGAGTTCTTTACGGCTAGGTGTTTTAGGTAAGTTCCCATTATATTCGATCCAGTCCTTGAAGTGGTCTACTACCTCCTAAAGTAGTACTGGTACTTGTCCTCAATACGTGTTGTGGGACATTCCTCTACTTCAAACGTGAGTATTTCCCAGTCATACTCGTCTGATGCGTCTTGGTACTTAGCCCATAAATCCTTACCTATATTGTAGAGATCATTGAAGACCTGGTCCTTTGAATTCTTGACCCATGGCTTACGATCCCATTGGCACCTTTCATGTCAAGCCCAGTGTGCTCGAGTACCTTCTTTTGGTTCAGGGTCCTGGTCAACTTCTAGTTCTGTGTCGGGTTCTGGGATAGGTTGCTCTTTGAGAGTCAGTTCTACTACAGGTTCTGTAGAAGATTTGGAATCTGCGAGGGATTTGGATTTTGCAAAAGATTCTGCAGGAGACTCAGGTTGTTGCTCAAGAACTGGGTTAGCGGTTATAGAATCTAAGTCAGATAGCAAGTCATCTAAGACATCGTAGTCATCAACAGCTTTAAGTGCAGGTTCTTCAGCAGGCGACTCATCTTCTTGATCAGGTTCTTCATCAGATAGATAACAGTCTGAGAAACTGTCTATAATTTCATCAGTGCCTGACTCTATGGGAGCTGAAGGTTCCTCAGGAATAAGGTCCTCTTTGATAACAGGTGCAGGTTTTACCTTCAAGCAATTGGGCTTGGGTGGTACTGGTGGTGGAGTCTTTTTGGAAACTGGTTGCTCTTCAGTAGGTTTTTCTTCAACAGGAGCAGGTTTTTTCTCAGCAGGTTTCTCTTGTACGTCTTGTGGATTATTAGCAGGAATGCTATATATATTTGCCAAGAACTTCTCTAAGGCTTTGGGATCAGATGTGGATTTCTCAGGAATATCTATATCAATTCCTTCTATATCAATTTCATCTGTTTCATGTATCCAGTTTTTGCCAAGAAACTTCTTATATAGATCCTCCCTAGATATACTGTAAACTTGTGGTGTTGTTTTACCTATACGCATTTTTTTACTTTTTATACTTAGCTCATTTGATAGGATTCTAGATGCATTGATCTTTGATAGGGGTGAAATGCAATGAGTTTCACAGTATGAAGTATATACCCTATAAAATTCTTGAACAGGTAGGTCGGTTATATGATTTTTTACTATGAGGTAAGTGTCCTTTATGAATTGAAATAGCGGTGGGAGAGTTGATATGATGTGATCCTGCTTAGATGTTGTCATAGGTGGTGGATTCCCATTGAAGTCCGGGTAAGCGTCTGCAATGACTCTCAAGTAAGCATAGAATGCCTCACTGGCACCTGGATATTTCATAGCATCACCGAGTTTCTTAAAGTAGTTGAGGTCTCCCTTGCGGGATGGTGACACATCCAAGAATACTGTGCGCCTATCATCATTTTCCACTCTGAGAGCATTTTCATTGGTGAGTACAATAGTAGATATAAAGTTTTTGTAATGTGTTGGCGTCTTATATTTTTCATGGATTTCCATTATGTCGCCTGTTACCTTATCCTTCAATGATCAATACAGATTATTCTACTGGCTTTTTTCTGTAGGCATTTCCTCGAGAAGGAGAAGAACCTTACCCTGTAATTGCCCATTGAAACTTCCAAGAATCGTTTGAGGATCGCTGGTTTTATAAACAAGTTGAGTACCTAAGACACTACGTTGAATGAAATCTGTTATAATACTTTTACCCCAACCCTGTCCAGATTTCAGGTAGAGAATCGAATACATTTTCCTTCCAGCTGCCACACCGGCCAACCACTTTATGATATACTCAGTAAGATTCCAATCGCCTGAACACCAGATATCCTGAATGTGAGAGAAGATAAATTTAACCGCGAGGTGGATTGTAGATTCAAAAGTGGATATCGGACGCAGGATATGGAGGAATTCTGGAAAGATATTGAGATAAAGTTGGCCACCTAGTTTAAAGATACGGGATTTTTGAGGGTCACAGGTAGCTACACATACAGTACTATATTCAATCATAAACCATTTGTTGATATTAAATTCAACCTTTTGTGAAGGACCCTGTTCAGATTGTGTGTAAAAGACTTTGGTAATTGGACGGATAAGTTTATTAATATTTTTATCAGGGATGTGCTCGAGGTTTTTGATTTCTGATCGCCACATGAAGACTCCATGCGGGTTGGAGCAGGGGATAAAGTAACTGCAAAGATAACCTTTAGCTTGATTGAGATCCTTCATATTCTTTGCAGCATTAATGAGCCGTTTAAGCTCATCAATACTAAAAGCCTTCTTCTGTTCACCAAACTTGGGGATAACTTGAGCTTGAGTGCTAGTTTGGGCAGTCATTTTTTGTTCTATCAAATCGAGTACTAATTTATAGTTACCTAATCTTCAATTGCCGAATATTTTTTCCAAAGATCTGCACTCCTACCAGGTTACCCTCCTGTAGTCCTATGGTCCTGCGATTCTGCGGTCCTCTGGTTATATCTGGTTATCTTCTAGGGGTAAAAAAAAAACTATAAACCACAAACCTTTACGACTGCTCTAAATCTTCCCTTCCCCTTTTTCAAACTACATATATCTGAAATCCAAACCGCTCAAGAGCTCCTTTTACTATAGTTAGCTCTTTTCTAGTGTCCGTTAACTCTTTACAAGCCTTTTGATATGCCTTCCATTCAAGTTCACCTAGGTCACGATTTCTATTATCCTTCTCCTCCGATCGACCAAGAGCATCATTTGCTTTTTCCTTCTTTTCTACTGCCCTGTCGTATGCCTCTTCAGCTTTTTTATGCCGCTTCTAGAGTACTCGTTCAGCTTTGGCTTTCCAGATTGGGCTGACTTCTAAAAGATGTGGCCCAAAATTGCTACTTGGAATGTGTTCCAGGATATGGCCTACAAGTTCGGGGATTACTGATACTGCGTGCGGGGTATACATGTTATCTGTCCTTATAGGTTACTTATGGTATACCCATTGTTCAATTACTTATTTTTTCTGACGGGGGCAGGACGGGGTTGGTCTTACTGGCTTTATAGACCTTCTAGGGGCTTACCTGCTAACTTACCTGGTTTGCTATCTCATTAGCTTATACAGATGATCGGACGGAATCCTGTACGTGTGGAAGATGTTCTGGATGTGAAGGATCTGGGGGTAAAATCAAAACTTTTTTCTGGGGGAATCCCTCTCCCGATATTTTTAAAATATCCTCCACATCCTCCACACTCTTCTGATTCCCTCTTATTTTCCTCTCTTTTCCCTTATTTTATCCTTTTTTGTTATATATTTTTGTGGAGGATCTATGTGGAGGATTGTGGAGGATATATGGGGGATTCCTGAGCCCCGTAGGGGCCATATAGGTACTGTGACGGGTCGTAGACCTGGAGGTGGGAGGTGCTTGCACCTCCCACATCCAGCCCGATGACGGTATTGTTGATAAAGTATGGCAAATATATATAAAATGGAGAACGGTAGAGGATCCTTAGCGTAAACTATCAGGTCAGTACAAAACACTAAATCGAAATGAGATGAAGGTAATTTACAAATATAAAAGGAATATTTATAAATGAAAATTTTTACTAATTTATTTTCACTTTAGATATTGCAAGACTTAGTCAAAGAAAAAGTGGATTGGTATTTGGATGAATTAGTGGGAGAACTCGAATTATGGACAGGAAAATTAGTTTCTATTTCAACTCTATGGCATTCTTTAGTTTATTGTGGAATTAGTAGGAAAAAGGTAAAATTTTTTTTGAAATTATTATAAATAATATTGGCTTATTAGATTTACTAAATATTTTTTTATTAGTTACATCGAGCAGCTCATGAGCAAAATGAACTCCTCAGAAATACATTTATTGCAAAAGTTGGACATGATTATAGACCTGAGCAACTTATTTTTATGGATGAAGCTTCAAAAGATGAACGTAGTTTGTCTCGTGAGTATGGGTATTCTTTTAAAAATACCTTGGCAATAAAGAAAAACGTGTTTGTACGTGATGTATGATATATAATATTACCTACCTTATCATTACAAGGATTTATTGCAGTAGATATAATGGAAGGCAGCTGTACAAAAGAAAGATTTAGAGAATTTGTTATTTCAACTGTGATATATTAAAATTAGCCATTTTATATGATTTTGTTATATTTATTTCTTTTATTTACTTTTTTTTCTTTTACATTATTAGGTACCTCAGATGAATTCATATCCTAATAATCATAGTGTACTTGTACTTGATAATGCACGAATTCATCATAATGATATTTTTATAGATTATATAGAAGCTTTTGGTGGGCGTGTTGAATTTTTACCTCCTTATTCTCCAGACTTTAATCCTATAGAGACTAGTTTTTCTGTTATAAAATCATTTCTAAAAAGATATAGAGATTTTGTTAACTCATGTAATGATCCCAAATATCCTCTTCTTATAGCATGTAGTCAAATTACCCTACAAATGGCTGTAAAGTTTTTTGAAAGTTCAATTTATATGTAAATAAAAATATAAAAATAAAATAAACTTTATTAGAGCAATATATTTTATTATTATTATTAAAATTGGATACAAATTATACAAAAAAATATATGTTTACAAAAAATATAGAAGAAATAACAAAATTTGATCAAATTATTTTTTGTAACATTGCGCAGCAGCTCTAAATACTTTACGCCATCCAATTTTGTTTATACCTAATTGTTCAAATTCGTTATCTGTAAGATCAAAAATTTGATCTACTGTAATGCATTCATTTACTACTCTTAAAGATATTTTTGAATTGCATAAATTCTTCAGCATTACCTAATGATTCAAAAAAATCATCAAGAGATGGAATTGGCTGTGTTGGAGATAATAATGCCTGTAATGGTAGAGTTGGATTATTATTTGAATTTTGTGTAAATAGAATAAACATATAGGCCGATCTGACTCATTTCATTAATTAATGATCAGGTGATATAATTGAGAAATATATATGAAATTTGTGATGATCTGCAAATAAAATAAACTTAAATAAGCTTTCTACAAAAAAACAATATGGTGGGAAATCGTCAGGGAATTGTTTTCCTATTGGATGTTGCAAATATGTGACATGTTAAAGTTAGTATAATGTGCTCTATTTTTATAACATTATTTGCACATTATTATGTTTATTAAGGCATTTTAAACAGCATTTACGCTGTAAAACTTTTTTTAAATATATTAATAGGTTTATTTTTATTTTTTAGGCATTATTGTTTAATAATTATTATAATTATTTGTATATTATATGTATTTATATAATAAAAGCATATTTTTAAGGGTTATTGTTTATTTTTGACAGTATTTTATAATGGTTTTATTATATAAAAGAAGCGTTCGAAATATTTTTTTGATTTTTTTTTCGCTTTGTTACACTAAATTCGATTGGTTCGATATTGTCACACTTATTTTCATGTGACATTTGGTTGGTGAGTCAGATTAGCCCATATGAGAAAAATGGTAGCATTGTATTAGAATTTGATGGATTGAAAGAAATTGGAATAGTTGAAGTTGTAGGTGTTTGGGAATTTTCCTTAACACAACGAGATTGTGAAAATATTGGTAAATTTGGCATTTGAGTATCATCAGTACTACCACGAATCTAAAAATAAAATAAGAGAATTATTAATATTATAATACTACATACACATGTATGATGCATTATTATCTAATAAAAAATAAATAAAATAATTACAATTTCTTTGGCCCAACATTGTAGATGCATTGCAGTAAGTTTTAAATGTCTTCCATTATCAACAAAGCATGCATCATGATTTTTACACTTGTATTTTTCTCTCAATTCACGAATAATATTTCCTTCTTGCTGTAATACCTCAAGAAATTTATCCAGTTTTGGAATTTTATTTTTTTTGCGTGATTTTTTATTTTCATTTTCTGATCCTTCGAAATCTGAATCTTTCTAAAAAATAAAACAAATATAAGACTATTTTATTTAGAACAATAATTATTGTCAATAAAAAAAATTAATTTTTACCTTTTGTTTCTGTTTTTCTTTTTTCTTCATAGATACAACTATTGTCCTATTTTTTTTTGCCTCTAATAATTTCTTATAATCCAAAAGAAACTTTTTGTAATCTTGTATATCAATCAATCCTACTCCAACTCCTGCAGTTTTTTCTGGTTTGAATGTAATTGAATAATCAGAATAAACAATCTCTTTACTATCAATTAGCTTGCCAATATAATAATGAACTTCTGCAAAAATATCATCTAATGATGATGCTTTTATTTCTATCCATTTAGATGGCAATATCGAACCAGAAGATGGCTTTATCACTAAATTGAATGCTATAACTTGTTCTGCTTCATCTATCTTGGTAGTATTATCATTGTCCAAATCATTATCATTTAAATTTACTTCTAAAGCTTGAGATTCACGTTGTTACCCCTAGTCACGTGTAGAGTTACAACTTACTGCGCCAGAAGATCATGTGGAAAATTAGGATCTACTGTGCCCAACTGTGCCAAGCCGACCTAGCCGCGGCCTACTTAGCCTATTATTTCTATTATATTTATTATATTAATTATATTTAATATAATCGATATAATTATTTTATTTATTATATTTAATTTATTTATTATATTTATTATATTAGTTATATTTATTATATTAGTTATATTTCTTATATTTATTATATTTATTATATTTATTATATCTTTATATGTAGTAACTTTTATATAAATAACGTTGGTATTTTCCTTCG
Organism: Rhizophagus irregularis; assembly: GCF_026210795.1. Taxonomy (NCBI): domain Eukaryota; kingdom Fungi; phylum Glomeromycota; class Glomeromycetes; order Glomerales; family Glomeraceae; genus Rhizophagus; species Rhizophagus irregularis. The sequence continues at coordinate 218,542 of NC_089436.1, read as the reverse complement.
TTATAGGTTTAGTTCAGATTAGTTATTATTCTTGTAATTATAAAGTTCTATAATAAAGTATAACCTTTTACACTATAAACGAACTCCTTATTTTAAGCGTGTCTTGTTTGATTGGATTTCAGTCATAGTTAAACGTATTTAATCTCCCTGACTGCAAATCATAGTTAATCTATTCAACGTACCGAACCGGTTAACAAGTGGTGATTCCTGCCAGGTAAAAGGCTATACTGTGAATTAACAATTGATTTCTTTTCTCAGACGAACTTGAGAATACTTGCAGACGTACTTGCAGACGTAATTTCTTTTCTCAGACGAACTTGAGATACTTGCAGACGCACTTGCAAACGAAATTTACTTTCTCAGACGTACTTGAGATATTAGCAGACGTACTTGCAACAATTTGAATTTTGAAATTGAATGCCCTTTTACAATTTATCTAAAGCAGAATTAAAGTCACATCAAAGAAAACATCGTAGAGGAAGAACAATCAACCAAAAAGAAGTTTACTGTATTCAGTGTTATCCAACAGATTCTATTCCAGCTGACAATATCCCTGACGGATTTGAGAAATTTTGGCTCTGGATTTCTATTCAGTACACAGCAAAACAATATACTGGAGCAACAGTAGCCGCTTTTAAAGTATTAAAAACTGAATTCTTTATAACTACACAACTCAATACACTTGTCGGTATAACTACTAAGATCCTACAAAGTATAAAGTTTCGACAAATAAATACTCCTTTATTAGAATTATCCTTTTATTTACATAAATTATTCGAATTAACAAACGGATTCAAGAGTTTACCAACTGATACTCAAGTAACCAACGCATACCGAATTTTTCATAATACGCCAGTAAATAATAACGCCAACATGAATGAAGGTCAGATGAAAGATCTTATGAAGTTAGTTTGGGGAGCTGACCCAATAGATAATGCTAATCCCAGAAATGTTGGAAACCTTTTGGAAAATACTTTGAATAACAATACAAATGCCATTACTACTGCATTACAAAATAATCTTAATGCCATTAATGCTCTTACAACTGCCAACCAAAATCGTACAACATCTAAAGTTGTTGATGTTCCCTTTTTCTATGGACGTGATGATGAGGATCCATATGAATGGTGTCGACTCTTTGAAGCTGCCTTTGCAGCTAATGGATGGCCAGATAATCGAAAAATTGCTTTAGCCGCTGGATTTCTTAAGGAAGCTGCCCGAGATTGGTATGAAGAGAATAGAGGAAATATCAACCAATGGCATGTAGATAACAATGCAAATAACTTTGATACCCAATTTTTAAACTACTTTGCAACTGCTGCTCGAAGGAATCAGTGGACCAGAGAACTGCAAAATATTAAACAAGGAGACAATGAATCAGTAGAAAATTACTCCCGACGTTTTAAGAAGCTGTTAAATAAAGCCACCCAAGGGGAAGCTTTAGCCGCAAGATACCAAATTAACTACTATATTAATGGTCTCAAGCCCTTCTTAGTTGGACAGGTAGTAATTGGGAATACTGATACTTTGGAAGCAACTATTACCCGAGCCAAGTTAGTAGAATTAGGTGTAAATACTACTCTTTTAACTACAACACCTGTAACTACTAGTACTATAGAACCTATTCCAACTACTACTACAACTGTTAAACCAACTCCACAAGTAGATGAAATGGAAGCATTAACAAAACAAATGCAACAACTCGCTCTTAATTATGCAAATCTTTCATCAGTTTTAATGGTTCAACAAAGCACCCCTCGAAATACTAGACCAAGACCTAATAATAATAACAATCAAAATCGTCAGAATGGTCAAGCCCCTACTCAGAATTCCTTTAATCCAAATATCACTTGTTTTAGGTGTGGAAATGTAGGTCATATTTCCAGAAACTGCCAAATGGGAAGAAATACAAATAATGGAAATGGAAATATTAATAATAATAATAATAATAATCGCCTTCGCCAAAGAGCACCAGTTACACCTATTAATTATGCAGATGATGAAGCAGAAATTTACTATGATGAAAATGAGGATGAATATGAGGAAGAATGGGAGGAAGAAGACGAATATGAAGCATATGTCACAACTCGTTCTAGATCTGTTCCATATGAGATATCCTCTCCTAGAGGAAAAAGAACAAGATTTTCAGAATCTCGAAAGGAAGACCAATTACGTACCCAACCTATTCCTCCAGTAACTCCTTCTACACCTATGGATATGGATGCTACAGCAGAACCTTCAACAAAAAGAAAAGTAAGAACCAAAATGGTCCCTGCACCTATTGAAAATGTCAATGAATTTGACATAGCTAAATATATTAGTGACCTACCTTGTGGTCTATCTATTGGTCAAGCTACAGCTCAACTTCCTGTTTACAGGAAAGGATTAATTCAAAGTATGAGAAGAAAGCGTGAAAAGATTGATAACAATAATTATATTGGAGAAAGTTACTATGGAGACTCCAACTCAGAAGAAGAAACTCCCACTACCGCTGCTAAATGTGAATTTCATATTAACCAACAACCAGTTATTGCAGTAATTGATAGTGGAGCTGCAGTTAGTATTATGACAACTGCCATGATGAAAACTTTGAAATTAACTATCGATGGACCTTCAGAATATGTAATTAAAACTGCCAATGGAACTAGAGTTAGATCATTGGGAGAAATCCAAAATTTACCCCTAAAAGTCAGAAATTTAATTATTAAAACCAATGTTCAAATTATAGAATCAAGCGATAGTGTTTTCATTCTAGGAAATAACTGGATGAGAAAGGTAAATGCTGCTCTTGACTGGGACAAGAAGACCCTAACTATCAGATACAATGGACGATCCACAACAGTCCCTGTGATTTTTACTCTCCCAAAACCTATTAAAATGAAGCAATCATTTGAGTATGATGACGAAGAGGAATATGAGCCTGAAGAGTTAGAAGAAGCTCAAATCTATATGTCTGATTTTTCTGGTTATTCAACAGAAGAATCCCTTGAATTTAACCCTTGGGAAAATGAAGTATCTCCTACCCACCAAAATAATGAAGATGAAGAATTGGAAGAATCAAATCCTGCCATTTATTTAGCTCAAGCAGAAGTATATAATGGAGAAAAAGTCAATCCAGACTTACATTTAGGACCATTAGATTACCACCAACAAAGCCAATTTCAACAACTCTTGAGTGACTATGCAGATATTTGTGCTAAAAGCCAAACGGAAATTGGAAAAACAAATGTAATTAAGCACAAAATTATTACAAAAGATGCTACTCCTATCTCTCAACCACCCTACAGATGTAATCCTAAATATAGAGAATTTTTACAAGGAGAAATCACAAGAATGGAAAGTCAAAGACTTATAAGAAAATCAGCTAGCCCTTGGGCTTCACCTGTGGTAATTGTTGATAAAAAAGGAGGAGAAAAACGTTTATGCATAGATTATCGTAAATTAAATGCTGTCACTAAAGCAGATGCTTATCCATTGCCTCGAATTGATGATATGCTTGAATCTTTTAGTAATGCAACATGGTTTACCACATTAGATTTAGCCAGTGGTTATTGGCAAGTAGCCATGGATCCAGCAGATGTGGAGAAAACTGCCTTCATTACTCCCTTTGGATTATATGAATTTCTAGTAATGCCCTTTGGGTTAGCTTATGCACCTGGAACTTTTCAACGATTAATGAATAGAATACTCCAGGAGTATCTAGGGAAATTTGTAGCAGTATATTTAGATGATGTAATTATCTATTCAAAAGGAACCTTGGAGCAACACTTGGACCATCTTAGACAAGTATTTGAAACTCTTAGACGAGCAAATTTGAAAATTAAACTTAAGAAATGTTATTTTTGCCTTGGAAATATTCATTTCCTAGGACATGTAGTAGGACGAGAAGGTATCCGACCTGATCCAGAAAAAATTGAGAAAATTAAAACTTTTCCAGTCCCAACAAACCTAACACAACTTCGCTCAGCATTAGGCTTATTCTCCTATTATCGAAAGTTCATCAAAGATTTCTCGAAAATAGCCAAACCAATGTTATTACTTTTAAAGAAGGAAACCCCTTTTCATTGGACTGAGAAACAGCAAACTGCATTTGATTATTTGAAGGAAAGATTAGTTAAATCTCCGATTTTAACATACCCTGACTTTGAACAACCCTTTATTATCCATACAGACGCATCTGGAACTGGACTTGGTGCTGTGTTATCACAAATAAGAGAGGATGGAAAAGAACATGTAGTCGCTTATGCCAGCAGATCTTTGAATAAGGCTGAGTGTAATTACCCTATAACTGACCAGGAATGTCTTGCAATAGTGTGGGCTATCAAACATTTCCAACACTACTTAGGATTAAAACCTTTCACAATTGTTACTGACCATTCTGCTCTAAAATGGTTAAAGACATCCAAAATCCCAAAAGGTCGCCGTGCGAGATGGGTCATGGACCTTCAACAGTATGACTTTAATATTAAGCATCGAGCGGGAAAAGCAAACGCAAATGCAGATGCATTATCTAGAATGTTTGAAGAAGATAGCCAAACTCTTAGTTGTTTCATGATTTCTATTGAAAAAGAAGAACAAACTAATGTAAATGAAAGTTCTACTCCAGTACATGAAGAGTACGATGCAGATTCAGAAGATGATTATACTGATAGACCTGCCCAAAGAGCTATTGATTTGTTAAATCGTTGTGATAATCTAATATATGATATGCAAAGCTACATTGAAGAACGATCTGAAAATAACTCTCCTATTAATATCGTTTTAGGAATTCGATATGATTTTGACAACTCCAATGGACCTCATCCAGAAGATTGTATTTGTAAAGTTTGTCAACCTCCTCTAGCCCGTTCACCATCACCATATAGTTGCTGCAATGAGATTATTTGTCAGTGTAATGAAGATAACTATTCAATTAATACAGAAGAATATAATAATTCGTGGGAAAGACAAATTAATGGAGAAGTATTCTCTGATTATTCAGAAGAAAATCAGCTCAATATTGAAGAACACATCGCCTGGACCATGTGTGGTATGGACCGTCAAGCGATAGAGAATATGTATTTGGAAAATATTAAAATTAAACAAGTAATCGCCGGTCAACCAATCAATCATGGTGGAAGTCGTTGTACCATGGAATGTGATACAGAAAATCATCACGTGCATACATATTGTACGATGTGCAAGAAGAATTTATTTTATGGAACTACTATACATAATTGTATCATTGGATTCACTTTAGGAAAAATTAGGCCAGATATGAATCCCAAATTTCTTATTAATAATCAATGGTGGAAAGAACCTCAAGCAGTACAACTTGAAAATAATATCAATTATCTTAAATATATCGAACGATTAATAAATGATTTACCAGTTCACAAAGTATCTTTGGAACCTTTCATTGCCAATTTGGACTAAAAGTCCACCTCTTTTACATATTATAATTAACAAAGTATCAAAGGGTGAAAGCGAAAGTGTCCGCATCGTGACGAGACAGCCTAAATTTTCAAAAATGGATATCGAACATTACAATAACATATATAATTATTTAAAATATAATCAATTATCTTCTACATTAAATAACCAACAACAACAACAAATTCAAAAACAATCAGTATATTTTATTATCAAAAATAATTTCATTTATAAAAAGGATAAAAAGAAACAAAATAATCTATTACGAGTGATTAGAAGACATGAATTGGAACCAGTTCTTTTTATGTTCCACAACGATCCTACTGCTGCGCATTTTTCAGTTGACACAATGTTTGACAAAATTCAATCAAGATATTATTGGCCACAAATGTATAATGACATCAGATCTTATGTCATGTCATGTGACTCTTGCCAACGAAGAGGAAAACAAAAGACGAAGTTACCTTTACATCCTATTCCAGTAGAAAGTCCTTTTCATCAAATAGGAATAGATTTTGTAGGACCTTTGCCTATAACTACAAATGGAAACAAATATATAATTACAGCAATGGATTATTTAACAAAATGGCCAGAAGCACGACCTGTTAAAGAAGCTACTGCAGAACAAGCTGCACTTTTTATTTATGAGGAAATAATTTGTCGACATGGATGTCCAGCAAAAATATTATCAGATCAAGGAACTCATTTTAGAAATCAAATAATTGAAAAACTAATGGAAAAATTTCAGATAAAACATTTATTTTCAACGCCATACCACCCTCAAACAAATGGACTTGTAGAAAGATTTAATCGTACTTTATCAGAATCTTTAGCAAAATTATCAACAGATCATATTGATAATTGGGATAATTATATTGCACCAATTTTATTTGCTTATCGTACTACAAAACATTCGACTACAAAAATCGCACCTTTCTTTTTATTATATGGACGAGATGCTAAACTACCAACTGATTCATTAGAAAATAATGGAAATCTAACTTTAATAAATCACATAGAAAATTTAGTTGACCAACTACCTCAAGAAATCGAAATAGCTAAGACAAATATTGAAATATCTCAACAAAAACAAAAAGAACGACATAATAGAAAATTACGTCATCAAATAAAATTTTCTATTGGAGATAAAGTCTTATATTATGACGTAGCAAAAGAAAAGCAATGGACTGGAAAACTAAATCCAAAATGGAAAGGACCATACTATATTCATCAAGTTGGAGAAAAAGGAGCGTACAAATTACGAACTATAGATGGAAAAGTCTTACGAACTCCTGTAAATGGAAGTTTATTAAAATTGTATCATGATCGACAAAATTGGGAACCAATAATTGTAGTATAATTAGTCACGATTAAGATCTACAACTCGTGGCAAATAGTTAATTTTATTTACAAGTGTTACAGACGATCAAAATGAATTTGCGATTCAATGCCCCAGAAAAATTTATTAAAAAGATGAAAAATTTTAGAAATTTTATTGTGAAAAACTTAATGAAAAATTTATTACAAAAATTGTTAGAAAATTATAGGGAAAATCAGAAAGAAGAAATTTTTTTTTATTTAATCAACTTCTTCATAACTAGGATTAGAAGTAGAACCGTTTGACAAAATTATATTACATTCCTCAAAAAGCATTTGCTTTGCTTCTTCAAATGCTGCTTCAGCACGACCTCTACTACTCTGCAAGCCTATATTATGAGAAATTAATTGACAAACGCCTTCTTCCAGACCTTCTATTGTTCGCTGCTGGTCGATAATTAATTTTTGGGCCTCCCATAATTTTCGCTGCTCCCCAGCCCAGATTTTATTTTGGAATTCTGTCTCGAGATTTTTATGGGTCCCCATTTCCAGCAAATTTTCAAATTTCTCTTGAAGATCTTCTTTTTCTTCCTTAGCTTTCGTAAGGTCCTCTATTAGAAATAAAAATGGAGATTTATGGTCACTCCAAGTTAGTTAAAAACTAAGTGAATAAGGTCGATAGTACAAAAAAGTTCTACAGGTAGAGGCCTTTCAAGACTTAAATATCCTAGAAGTATAAGTACCCCGTCTACAAGCTGCGCAAAATCAACCTTTTAAGAACCGGATATAAGGTCGAAACCCTGTCTACAGGCAATCATACCGTTCAAGAGACATCTTAAGAACCTTGCGTACAATACCCACCTTCAAGTTGACGAACTTTCATCTTACGCGCTTCTTTAAGTCTTTGAAATCTTGCTCGAGATTTCTGACGTGAGGTATTAGATCGACGACAGGTCATGATAGATAGATTGGTAGATAGATAGATAGGTAGACAAAGAAAATTTTGAAAAAAATTTTGGGATAATATAAAGATTTTACAAGAAGATAAGAAAAAGAGAAAGGGAAAAATTTAGACCTTATATAAGAAATAGGCACAATGCGAAAACACGTTAAGATCAGGCACAACAAAAATATCACGAAAAATCATGACGCGAAAAATTATGAAAATGTGGACGCGTAAGACGCGCAAAAAAAAAAAAAAAAAATCACTTTTGAAAATATTTCTGGAAAGTTCTAGAGAAAAATGTGAAGATATTTTTAGAACAAGGAAAAATAATCTTAAAATAGAAAAACGCGGTTAAATAATTTAAGCGCTAAAAATAACTGATAGATGTGGTGAAACATGATGAGTAATACAAAAATCTCATCAGAAATAAACAAAAATCTAATCAGCAAAATGATCTACAGAAATTTAAAACATATATATAGATGCGGATAAGTTGACAAAAGAGTTTGAACCGCTTGAAGAAAAATGGATTTTTCAGAAATACTAGAAGATATTCAACAAACTACTTCAGAAGAAATTAATTTTCCACCACCGCCCTACATGGAAGAAGAAGATTTCCAAGTTAAATTTTCTGCAACTCTAAGAAGTGTAACGAAGTCAATACGACTAAAGGACACACAATTGGCGATGATTAACTCTTTCTATTTAGGACAACTCCTAGACCAACTACCAACTCCTAGCGAACGATTGAAATACAAGCATAAAATGTCATTACATTATGCAACAATTGTAGAAAAGACTTTTGATATTTTTGAGTTTTTTCCGGAACAAATCTTAAGGACGAAGAAACTAGACGTCCAGGTTATTAGGAAGGTTACCAGACCTCAGATAAGGAAACTTAGAAATAATTTATTGATTTTCGCAGGAGCTGCAAATTAAGAGGAGGAACCTGTTACCCCTAGTCACGTGTAGAGTTACAACTTACTGCGCCAGAAGATCATGTGGAAAATTAGGATCTACTGTGCCCAACTGTGCCAAGCCGACCTAGCCGCGGCCTACTTAGCCTATTATTTCTATTATATTTATTATATTAATTATATTTAATATAATCGATATAATTATTTTATTTATTATATTTAATTTATTTATTATATTTATTATATTAGTTATATTTATTATATTAGTTATATTTCTTATATTTATTATATTTATTATATTTATTATATCTTTATATGTAGTAACTTTTATATAAATAACGTTGGTATTTTCCTTCGTTATAGGTTTAGTTCAGATTAGTTATTATTCTTGTAATTATAAAGTTCTATAATAAAGTATAACCTTTTACACTATAAACGAACTCCTTATTTTAAGCGTGTCTTGTTTGATTGGATTTCAGTCATAGTTAAACGTACTTAATCTCCCTGACTGCAAATCATAGTTAATCTATTCAACGTACCGAACCGGTTAACAACGTAAAGCAGAAGACTTTGAATTAGTTTTGCATTTTTTTTTTCTTTGAAAAAAACTATTGCAAGTAAAACAAAAAGTGAAATTGAATTTTGTTGTGATATCTAAGGTATAATCAAAATGGGTAATATTTTCTTGAATAAATTTGAGTGGTTCAGAAGGTAAGTCAGGTGATGAAATCCGAGAGTACGTGACTTTGACTTTATCAGTTCTATTACTTTTGCTTGGCTTGATGGTTTTATCACACAAACATGCCTTTTTTCGAATACTAAGTTCAGTACCACAATAAAGACACCTTTTACACCCAAGACAAGTTCCGATAAGGTATTGCTTTTGAGTATTAGAAGTATTCATTATTGTTTGTTTAAAGAGATTGAAATAAACGCGTCTTTTTTATTAAAATTATTTGTGAAATTTTGATTGGTACATGGTCATATTCCTGGTAGTCTTAATTGGTAGTCAAATTTTTATACATGCAGATTGTACTACACTATTTTGAAAACCAAATTTTGCGAAAATTCAATTTTCAGTATATTTTAAGTATAAAATAAGAAAATTAAGTATATTTTAAAGAAAATTAAATATATTTTAAGTAAAATTTTTTTTATAGGGTCGTAATAAAAAAAACAAGAAAAAAATTTATAAAGATTTATACTTACGAATCTTTATCTTTGGGTTTTTATTCTTCAGAAGCCCATCCGAACTTAAAAAATAAAGAAAGAACGGTTATTAGTAACTGTTCGTAATAAAAAAAACAAAAAAAAAATTTTTAAAGATTTATACTTACGAATCTTTATTTTTGGGTTTTCGTTCTTCAGAAGCCTACAAATAAAGAAAAAACAGTTATTAGTAACCATTAATAATAATAAAAAAACAAAAAAAAAAATTTATAAAGATTTATACTTACGAATCTTTATTTTTGAGTTTTCGTTCTTCAGAAACCCACTAAACCTAAAAAATAAAGAAAAAAATGGTTATTAGTAATTGTTAATAATATTAAAAAAAAATAAAACTAAGATTCGTACTTACTTACGAATCTTAGTTTTTTCCCTTCCTCCTTTTCCATTTTTACCTTAAAGTCTGGTTTCGTGAACAAGCCGGTGTCCTCCTACACATCCTATAAAAAAAATAACGAAAAGAAATGTTAGTTCGTTTCTTAATTAAAATTAAAAAGATAAATTAAAAAAAAAATTAAAAAAAAAATATGTAAGTTTCGAAATGAAACTTACATTACTTCTAAGAAAAAGAGGCAGAAGAGGGTGTAAAAAGGGAGAACAAAAAGGAAAGGAAAGGACAAAAGGGAAAGGGAGGATGAACGAAATGGAAGGGAAAAGGGAAGTTTAAAAAAGATGATCCTTTTTTAAACTTTAAATATACGTAATGTATGACGTGCAATTATTCAACCAATATCTAATTGTAGATCATGATCAAATTTTTGATTTTAGTCGAATATAGGCCAAATTTTACTAAGGCCAAATATTCCTTTTTCAACTAGTGCAACTAGAGCTCTACACGGGTCGGGTTAGGTCAGTTAACCTGAACCGAAATTTTTTTCAGGTCAGGTCAGGTTGAGTAAATCGTTCTGACCTGACTTGACCCATTTGCCCAAAGTATTCGGGTTACCCAAAATTTTATTATTAAATATTGTAAAAAAACGTTTTGTAATGTTTTTTACTTTTTGTTTTTATATATAAAATGCCAAAACTATTTGTTTCAGCATTTTTCCTTTTGATTTTACATGTAAAAATGCCAAAACTGATAGTTTTGGCATTTTTTTTTTGATTTTACATGTAAAAATGCTGGAATCATTAGTTCTGGTATTTTTCTTTTGATTTTACATGTAAAATGCTGAAACAAATAGTTTCAGCATTTTTTTTTCGATTTTACATATAAAAGCGTCAGAATAATTTGTTCTAGCATTTTTCTTTTTAATTTTACATGTAAAAATGCTAAAACTAATAGTTTTGGCATTTTTTTTTGATTTTACATGTAAAAATGCCAGAATCATTAATTCCGGCATTTTTCTTTTGATTTTACATGTAAAAACGCCAAAACAGATAGTTTTAGTATTTTTTTTAATTTTACATGTAAAAACGCTGGAATCATTATAAGTTTCAGCATTATTTAATTTATTTGACCCAAATATATGTTGGGTTAACGGGTTGGGTTGGGTACTGACTAGCACTGATCCGACCTGTGTCAGGTCATGAATTTGATGACCTGACTTGAATATTTCAGGTCAACCCGTCAGGTCACCTGATCTGTCAGGTCAGGTTGCAGAGCTCTAAGTGCAACAAGGCTTGAAATACAACATGCCAGCCATGTAAGAGAACTCCAAACAATACTGATACAACTCACATTTGAGTTTGCATAAAGTTTATATTAAAATTTTGCGTATTATAGGGTATTTTCAAAATTTTATTATCCTACATACTTCTGCTTTTAACAACTAGTGATTTGATTTAATAAAATTTATATCATTAGATTCTTTTCTTGATGAGAGGATTCTAATGATAGTAAAATCAAATTCCTATCTTCAATATTGATAGAGTTATATCATAAAATGTATTTTTATTTCAGTACTTAAAGTTTATTTGTAAGTTATATTAGTATTATTTGGGTCCTCACATAAGCAACCATGTTTAATAAACCTTTTCTTCCTTAAGAAAGCGAGTAGGATGTAATCATCAAAAATAATCATTGATAGATTTCTTGTAATGAGCATTTTCATAGGTTTGTTTAAGTTCAACAAGTTTTGGATCATCATTACAAGCTATAAGGTACACGTTGAGTGTGGAGCATCAATTTGAGATGGCTGAATTTTTTGATGTGTAATTAAACCTTCTAAAAAAAATTGTTGGTATCGGTCTTTCCTCTGTGGTAAAGAAAATCTAGTTCTTGCTGAAAAATCAAAGTTGCCAGTGTCAGACATTAAAGTAACTACTGAGTCATGTTTTTTTCTTGTATAGGTGATACATCACTTGATGCAAATGTACCTAGACATTTTCATTGCACAGCAGGAGTGGGAACTTTCATATATTTGTATTTTTGTGCCATTACAATTTTAATAAAGTTTTGACCAGATATACTATAAATAAAAAAAAACAAAACAAAAATAGCATTTTATTCTAAGTAAACTTGTTCAAAAGGCAAAAATACATATGTTTTAAATTTTAGGGCCATATAAAATATATGATAAAAAAAATTTTTTTTATTGCCAAAATTTAATCAGCTATTTTAGGAAATGATTGGTAAAAATAGTCACGTGATCAAAGAATTTTTCTGTGCTGTTGAGTTTTAAGAGTATTCATCATGAGTATTTATTAATTAACTTATATTTATGCAATTTTTTGGTTAAATAATGATTTATGTACAGTACTATTTAAGTTACTAATTGTGAGTATTGTAATACCAACTTGATTGTTTTCTTTCTATAAGCTTCAGTATAATAATATAATTTTCAATCCTCGTACTAAAATGCAATAAAGGAATGTAGAAAGTTTTTTATATATAATAATTATTGATTTGTTTGTTCACATGAAATATTTTATAGATATTGTACGATGGTATTTATATTGATTAAGTGACGTTGTCTTTTCTTTGGATTTCTTTCAGGTTATTGCTTTTCGGGCTTCTTTTGGATTTTTTCTTTGGGTTTCTTTTTTGAGTTTCTTCTTGGGCTTCTTTGTAAAGGCTGGTTTATAAAGATAGAATCCGTGGAGCAAGAACAATTGAGGGAGGAATAAAGCATAAAAACATATCTGCTGGATCCTTTACATCGTAAAGAAATGGGAGTTTGGTGTATTGGTTTCGTCCAGAAGAAGCAGAGCTCGAATTTCTGATTTGCCTGCAATCATAAAAATTATTAATTAGCGAAACTAAACATGACTAATAAAATTTAATCATTTCACATATCTCGGCCCAATCTTTACCTGAAGAATTCGGAGATGATTGGGCGGAAGATGATGAATTAGTGGAGGAGAATTATGAAGCCTCATTTGTTAATCAAATCCATTTCTATTTGTGTTTTGGGTTAAGAAATATCTGGAGAGATGTACTTTACAGAAACTTCAAGATCGTAGCGATGGCTTAATGTGCAGTAACTGCAAATACGTAATTTCTTTACGATTACATAATGTGGTCACTATGTATTTAATACGCAGTTACTGCGCATTAAGCCATCGCTATGATTTTGAAGTTTCTGTAAAGTACATAATTGTTCTGCCAATTGATTCGAATTCAGTAGCAATTCGATTAAAATTATTTTGTTAGGCTTCTAGAACTAGTCACATTATTTATCATGGTAATGATCTTCTATGTTTCCATTGCATAGGTTACATCACGGTAGGGATGGTTAGGTCAGTCCTGGTCCGGTCCTGGTCCTGGGACCTATAAGTCCTATTGAACGGACCTGGTCCTGACTAAGTTATTTATAGATTTTATGAATTTAGTGATAACTAAATATAAAAAAGTGATTTGCGAGATTGGGATTCACTTTTTTATATTGATTTGATATAAAAAAAGTGAGTTGCGGTATTGCGATTCACTTTTTTTATATTGATTTTGTGAGTTGCGGTATCGCGATTCACCTTTTTATATGATTTTAATATAAAGATGTGAATCGCAATATCGCAACTCATTTTTTAATATGATTTTAATAATATAAAAATTGTATTGCAATATTGCAGTGCATTTTTTTATAATTTATTATTACTTAAAATCAAATTTACAGCAAACTATACATATATAATCTAATATAATTTTATATAGATCTCTTATAACCTACATATTTAATGTTTGATTTCTATCTAATATATATTGATACTTTATTAGCTAGGACTTTTTAGGACCTGTTCCGCTTCTGGTCCAAAATTTGGACTTAAAGATCTGCAGACCAGGTCCTAGGATCAGGTCTTTAGGTCCAGGACCTAGGACTTTACCATCCCTACATCACAGGGATTTATTGTTGCAGTAATTTCGGCTTTAATTTTGCCGATTTCTTCAACGATAGTGGTGTTGATTTTGGTATCATGATCGTTTTTCTCATTGACGATTTTTGCCCAAAAAGAACCACATAAAGATTAAACCTACACAAGTGGATATTTTCGGAGAACATTTTCGCAACGACAAAAAACAAAGCGGTTAAAGCCATAAAAGTCATATTTTCTCGACGTTAAATAGATGATGCGTCTATGCAAAGAAAATCCGATTAAAATATTAATTGTGGGAACGCACAGATATTCTATTATCAAGCGAAGATAGGTAAAATTGAGTTCGACTGGTTTATTTTTGCTAAATTGTTATTTGTTTATTAACTTTATTTTTTTTTTTATTTCTAGCTACAGAATGACATTTTATTATTATCAACTGAACTGATGGGCTTTATTATACTAGTGAATAAGAATATCTAATAAACCTTTCAAAAACTGCAATCAGGGAAAACCTTGATGTTCTTCGAAACAATGTGAAACGAATAATTGGAATAATTGTGAGGTTATTAAAAGACAGGATAACGGCATGCATGTAATGAATCAGAAAGTAAAAGGCGGTATCCCTATACCTGAAGAGCTTGCGTGTACAAGAAAAACAAAATAGATAATTTTTTCTGTTTAATTTATTTTTATTAGTACGCGACTATAACTATTTGCCTCATATATTTTATTCGTAACAATAAAGCGTATTTTTTTTCTGAATTTATTTTTAAATTTTGATATTTATACATACATCATCTGGTCATATTTCATATCGAAGATCCATGGATCCAATGACAGTTCTATTAAGCTCAATATGTGGGGAAATGATATATAAAATAATAATATTTAATTACTATTACACTATTCTCTTTATAAACAACAAGTTACATAAAATCTAAAAATCGCCAGTATAAATAAAAATCAAACATATTAGCTTCAGAAAACGTCTATGCTAGTTCACTAAAAAAAAAGATGGTTAAATTCAAATAATTTCCCCATTTTATTGGTCCAAAGAAGTTAATCCAAAATGGTTTTTTGAAGCTTCCAATCTTTCATGTATCAAGTCCATTTTTGATATAAATATATCCTTTTGATCCGTATTCCATTGACCTTTTAACAACAATCTTGCCAATCCCCATTTTGTTGTCAACGCTTGCAATATCAAAGTGTTCAATGCTATTCCAGAACAAGTATTATTTCTTTCTGATATCTCCTTTATCGTAAAGAATATTAATATTAATAATGAAATAATATTCATAAATAACCAAATATATAATAAAGGCCAATATTGTATAATCGTTACTTGAATATTATTACAATATTTCATCAGAAATGTATCATTGGTATACTGTAAATAACTAAGAGAATAGTTATTTTCCAATATTCTATCTACGAGAACTATAGAAGATGCGGCCATGTATTTAGCAAAGTCCATTTCTAATCCAAAAATGTATCTCCCATCATATTTGTAAGGATCAATATCTGGATTGGAATTTCCATTTGATAAGGTCAAAGCATCATAATTAAATCCTGTCATTTGAACATTTAATACTAGCGTATTTACTGCGCTAATGGGTACAAAATTTTTTATCGAACTTTGTAATGAATTGTTTTTTTGGGTAATATCCACCAATCCGATTCTTGCTGTATAATTACATTGTACAAGAGTTACTATATTACTTTTTAAAGTTTTCACTGTATCATTCAGCCATCCTACTTTACTTTGATCTGTGAAATAATCAGGCGACACTTGATCAGATAAAATAATAGCAAAAGCAATTTTGTAATCACCGGCATTAGTCAAGACGTATAATCCCTGGAAATCCGATATAGCAGCATTGATGTTGATGTTGCTATCTAAACTCGTCATATTTATTAGTGGAAAAGTTGCCTTAGATGGTCCAGCAAATTTGTCAGTCGCTATACAGGAAGTATTTACCACGATCGCACTTAGATTGTAAATATTTACTTCATTTGCAGAAAATAATAGGTCTTTTCCAACATGAGCTGCAATAGCATAATTTGGATTTCCCAAAACTGTGATATTATTATCGATTCCATTTTTTACTATTGTAGTTGCTCTTACAAGTCCTGCTGGGGAAAGACCACCCATAGCAAATGAATTTAACCCACAAGAAGGTGCGTCTGTGCAATTTATCAAAGCGTGAGTTTTTCCTTCATTAAAATCACATGCACCTCCAATTTCGCTTGTACTTATTCCTTTGGACAATCCCCATGCTGTAGCCGTTGCTAATAAAGCCAATAATAAATATGCCCCAACTTCTATGGAACTTATATTTGTAATACATGAAACAATTCCGGTTTTTATCGAATCAATAGATTCTACTATTCTTATCAATGATCCTCTATCTCTTATTTTTTGCCATTTTCTTGTCGTTAAATGAATAAACGTAATTGTTAATATCGATGTTGTTACTTTATCAACTATTGAAATTACAAGAGAAGCTGTTCCCACATCAACTGTGATGTACCCATTTCTAGATATATAATATATAGCAATGGATATTAATATAATTGTGCTAAAGCACAGAATAACAAAGAAAATATTCTTTATTTTCTCGATGTTCATAATACGAAATAATTGTTACATTAAAGAGTTCTGAAACTGTGTACGTACATTTTATATACTTATTTGTGCTTTGTAACGCATTCCATATGCGGTCAACAAATACCACCCGAAAAATTCTGCGGTCACGTGATAAATTGTCGTAAATTTATCACGTGACAGAAAATTGGCACGTGTATTACAAATTGTAACATTTTTTTTTTATTTTGAATAACCACATTTTATATGAAACAATAATCTAAAATCGATTCATTGAAGGAATTGAAGTAGTCAAATTGATAAGTTTAGAAAAGAAAATAAACAAGCTGCAGAGGTAAATGCTGTGCTCAAGCTCAGATTCAAAAGAGCTAGGAAAGAAAAATAAAACAGATACCGCCAAGTTCACTGCTGAAAATGCTATTTGATCTAAAGACTTTAATTCATTATAGGAGATTATAGGTATAAAAACCAAATCATTATTAGAAGTCTAACTCATCTGAAATTCTTTCATATATAACACAATAATCTTTGTTGTCATAAACACAAAATGAAGGATCTATACCAAATGATTTATTATATTGTTTAAAGAAATGGATTTTCATATTCCAAACTCATAAGTACCTTATAAATATTTAAAAAAGGTCTCTTTCTTTTACACGATCAACTTTCCTTTACAATTCCTCAACTTCAATCTAGTTATAGATTCACTTTTGCCATTTCTATCTAAGAGTTCTTTTATTTCTCTATTTGGTATGTCAAATATTTCTTCAAATGAGGGTTAATAAATACTACATATTCACATGAGGCAAAACTAGGGATGTTATCTAGTTTCAGTAAACCAGAGTTTGTTTATGGTCATGTGATTTTACTAATAATATTTAAAGTTTTAAACTCGATCAGATTCAAAATCAGTTTTCGAGCATATTTGAGCGTAATAAGATTAAGACATGACAAATGAAGAAATACACCTCCATTTAATTATATATTCAGTTTCAAAGCATGTTTTAAAATCCGAGTTTTATAGGTGAGTTTGAACTGGATTCAAGTTGGTTTGGACCAACCCATTTGAAGATTTCTTTTCATACAACAGAAATATCAAGAGTTTCTGTTCCAAGTGACTTTTTTTCAGATTTTTTTTTCCAAGTTTTATTCAAGACAATATTATAATTTTTTTTTTTACAATATTTGTTCACTTCAAATAATATGATTAGTAATCGAAGGTGAGAATTTTAAAAGTCTATTTTCCTTTTTAGTGGAACTGAAAATGGAAAGATGTTTTATCATCTTTTTACCCTTAAATTCTTGCTAAATATCCAGTCTCTACCAAGAGCGCTCCTCCATAGGGAAAGTGACCTGCTATGAATTGTGTATTTACCTTTTACTTATTTTTTAGGTTAAACCAGCCTATCACAATAATCCCAGCATACCATCTTTCTGATATCTTTTAATAATATTCCCACCACACACCATCACGTCTATGATGTATAATCCTTCTGACAAACATATGACCACCAGTTATCTTATAGCCTATGCCTATACCAACCATAATGCACTTCTGGTCCCAGATTATTGTCAAAGCTTCAAATTTTTTTCTGCAAATCCTATAAATCCTGTGGAATCATTGATAAGTTTAATGACGAATCATGCAAATCTATCGGCTATGAAGTAAATACATATCCAATATTTCTTTTTTGGGTTTTGGGATAAGGATGACACCTATTTATAGAAAATATACATATGTATCATTGCTAACCTGCGATGTCAAGTGTATCTAATCATGTAACGCTTTATTAATAATTTTTCAAATACTAAGATGACACGATATAGCATTTAATAAGTAGTAAGATTGCAAAAGTTCATTGTGTAGAAAAATCAAAATCATATTATAAATATAAAATTAAAGTTCAATATGATAATTATGCTAAAATCAAACTTGCCATTCTGCAATATTAAGCTCATTAATAATTTATTATATACAATAGATAGACTATACCATTTGATGTCACTTTTTATTTTTTAACTACGCTTTAGTTTTAAATAAAAAGACTTTAAAGCAAAAAAATGATCAGTGGTTTCCAATTAACACGCACGACATTTCCGAAAGAACCTTTTCCTATTTATTGTACATTTTTGAAGGTCCAAATATTCATAACATGTGATACATTCTTTAATTGACATTAAAATTTTAGGATATTTCTATTATTTTGTTTGTGAAACCGTAAACTTAATACAGCTAGTATCATGTAATTCCGGCCCGAAGAGATACGTGAACATTGAGTATTGACATTGTATAAGTTTTTAACTCCGTTGTATTAAATCATTAAATGTGTGTCGTTCCTGTAATTACTGTATCGCTGTAGAACTGATTGATATTTTTGGTGATTTTGCGTTTTTTTGTCACAATTGCTTTAGAAAATTTTGACCAGATTAATTCTTTCATTTCCCATGTGTCAATTAGCTATATTTTTTAATTTGGACATTATATTGAGGTTAAATGTTAAAAAAATCTATAATTTTATTTACTAGACATTATTTACAATTTTACTTGAACGAAAAGGGACTAATTATCTGAAAAAAATTTCAAAATATTTACTTTAAAAAAAAAAAAAAATGTTTGTATTACACAAAAATTACAAGTAAAAAACTTGCCTAATCAATTCATAATTTCCACCTGGAATTCAACCCTTTTTTAGATGTTCATTTAGGAAAATTTTGGGTTTTTCACGAAATTTTTTTGGAAATCGATTTCCTTAATAGGTCGGTATGACTTTTTAATTTCCATTTGAATTAGTCAAAGGGTGAAAGTCAATGGTAGAACATAGTAAGGCACTAAGGCTGATTATCTGTCTCACGTACCCTTTCCTTCCTTTTTTCAGTATTTTTTTAAAAAAACAGGCCAGAATTAGAAAAATAATTTTTTAATTTTGGCCAAAAAGTTTATTTGTATATCATACAAAAATACATAAATTATATTAATTATATTCCAATTATAATTCCAGCCAAAATTAACGATAATTCTGGTCTTTTTTAATATGATGTATGTTACGCAAATTTTCATTGGTTATCATAGTTATTAAAACCAATTAACCAATTCTGCGGAGAAGGTAAATATGATTTATAAAACAATAAATCCTCTACAATATAATAATACTTTGTAAAAAAAAAAAAGTTTGTTCCATGTTCTACATTTACCTCAAATTATAGAATCATGAATCTTTTACAAAAGTAGAAATATAATGATAAAAATATAAGTGATAGAGACTTGAGAGTGTCTCATTGTCTCACTTGTCTCACTGTCTTCTTTTTGTTTATTGATAATAAAATTTATTGTATCCAAATTATAACGAATTTTATGAAACAAAATAATAATAATTCCATACGATTATTTATGTTATTCATAGTACGTGATATAGTAATGCTTTTTGATCATTTAAAAATGAGAATATGATATCAGAACAATAAAAAGGTATTTTAGTATTTTTTACCATTTTAATTACTAAAAATTATTTCTGCTGCGGGTATAACAATGTATAAATTAAATAATGATTGTACTTGTAAAATTTTACATATTATATTTCACATAATAACGTATTGTTTGAAACTTCCGAACGTACAGTCATCGTCAATCAATAAGAAAAGATCATATATTATTGAACTTCAAACGATCGTTTGATAGGAAAGTCCCTGTCTGTATACTTAAAAAAACTTTTTGGCATTATCACACAATATGAATAATTTTATTATTTAAATACAGTATAGAATGCGAAACCTTTGAAAATCAATTTATCATTTATTATAAGTAAAATAATCGATTCATTCAATATGATAATCAAATTATCAACAGTTAATCTTTTTATTCATTAACCTTTTTTATTTTTCATTATAATGTAACAAAATCATTTTTCGATGAAACACTAAAACTAACCCTTTGTTAGAGATCGATGATTTGCTGAAACTTTAATCACGTTAAATAAAAATGATTTACATTTCAAAAACCCGAAAATAGATGGTTTTTCCCTTTTCAAACATGCATGGCATAATATAATATTTATGTTGTATGATGTCGTGCAAATTGTATTTAATTACCAACAATTCAAAAATTAATAATAAAAAATGAATTTAAAGTATCCAATGAAATTTCGTAAAATAATTATGAACTTGTTATTTTTTTAAAAGAAAAAAAAAAAAAGCAAAAAGAATGTATAAAAAAAGAAAGCGTTCTAAAACAAATAACAGATAAAGGGGATTTAAAATTTTATACTCTCAATATTTGCAATATAAAATAGTATTCGTGTATATAAAACTAAAAGTATATTTTTTTTTTATGCGCCAATTATAAGGAGCTCTTAAGGATGGTTTTAACACATTCATATATTTTATTGGTTGAAAACACTGTTCGAAGGTTGTTAGAAGAACAATGTATCATTAATCATAATTTTATTATTATTCAATTATTGTGCGACGACACCAAGAACGAAGTAGAATCCTAACGGGTCAACCATATGATAAGTATTGTTAATAAATTATATTGTCCTCTATTGGAGTCATTGGGAGTCCATAAGATACGTTGTTCATGTTTCTGCATATTATTTAAAAAAGTCGAGGATTCATATATGTTTGCGATTTTCTTCATGATGGATTTGCTGTTGATTTCGATTGTTGAAAAAAAATAAAAACAATTTGTCTCCATTGTTGACTTCTTCTGTTTAACTTTTGGTTTCGTTATTTGTAACTTCCGATAATTAATGATATTAATTCGGAAACTCCTTTTAGCCTCAGTTGTTACAAGTTTCTTGCATCTATCAAGTTCCTTTGTAATACGATGACATCTTAATATTACATGTAATGCAACAGGTTGTTTTTGTATTTTTTTTAAAAAAAAGAATAAAGACAATTAGAAGATATTAGAGATTATTTTTATTTTTGAGATTGATATCGTACGGTTAATATTGAGTTTTGAAAAGTACATCAATTTTATCGAGAGAATTCCAAGTAATTGCGAACGAACGAGTTGGAAACCATCAAGAAATAATTTTAATTTAGAAAAGTGATTATTTTCTTTTTGATTCGTTTAAAGCCTTAAAAATGATATTCGGGGGCAATATATAAAAAAAAATGATGTGCAATACACAGATATGCAAACATTTAAGCTGGATTTACGGCAAGTTAAATTACTTTTATCCCCTTCATATCCATATTTAGATTAGGTTAAGTTGAACCAAAAAATTAACGTGTAACATGATCGTTTACGATTAAGTCATTTATAAAAATTGTCTTACCGTTTAAGGGTTAGGAGATTTATAGTTAGTATGATTGTATTATGTTCCCCATGTATTATTGGGGATAGTTTTTTTTTTAAGTCGTTTTTTTTTTCGAAATTACTAAAAATTACCTTCATTATTTTATAAAGAACATTATATCTTATGAATATCAAATGTAAAAGTGAACAAGTTTAATAAGATAAAAAAACATACATATACATATTATAAATATATATAAAATGTATTTTTTTCATATGAAATAAAAATACGCCATATGGATCAAACATAATGGCTGAAAATTTTGAAAATGAGGTATACAAAAAATTATTATTTATTTATTTTTTTTTTTTAAATAATAATAACAATAAAAAAATATATATTATTCATTTTCTAATAATAAGATTTATTACGTTTAAAATATGTAGCTTTTCTCCGTATTAAAAAAAATTTTATATGTTTTTTCTTTACAATAACAAATTCGGCGTAAAAAACTTTTATCGCAATTGAAAAAAAATTTGAAATCAATTAATAAAATCTGTGCTTGATTTGCTTAATTTATGTAATGACATGCATATTCGAATGTAGGATAATTATTTCGTGGATTACAATGACAATGTGAATCAATTATTATTCGAGGAAAATTACGACAGACTTTTTTATGTACAAAATGTACAAATTTAAAAAATTTAATTGTACAATTTACCATCATTGCATATGAAAAAAAAAAAATTATGATTGAAATTTGTAAAAAAGTTTTTATTTTTTTTTATTTTTTATTTTTTTTGTGAAATCTATTCACGAATAATATTTTTTTTAAAAAAAAAGATTTTTGAAAGAAAAAAAAAAATAGAAAAAAAAATGATTTTTTTTTGGTTTTTTTTTATATATATTATAAACAATAAAATAAAATAAATAAATAAATAAATAAAAAGTAAAAAAAAAAAAATTTTTTTTTTTTAAACTTAAACACAATTGATGCTTAGAAAATAAAAATCTTAAAGGGTTGAAAAATACATATAAATTTTTTGATCTTAATTATTAATTAATTAATTAATTTTTTTTTTAATGCTAAATTAAAAAGGGTTGAGAAATTCTATTTTACATGATTTTGATTTTTTTTTTCATATATATGTAATACATATATATGTATATTAATTTTTTTTTCTTAAATTCTTAAAATTTAAAATATTTTTTTTTAAAAAAAAAAATTGATTTACGATCGAGTGTCTAATTCGATATTATTTTGATAAAAAGCGATCCAAACGGCTCTAATTGCAGGACCAAGACCTAAAAATTCTATATTTTTCCATACATCAAAATAATTATCTTGGGTAAGAGTATCGTACAACTTATCGGCATCACCATCATATAAAAATTCTAATAGGGATTCAAAAGTTTCAGGAGAAGGAACTCGGATTTTAATTATACTGTCATTTGATTTGACACCTTCAAAAACTTGTTGAAAGAAACTGGATTGTAATATTAACCATTCTTTATGAATCCAAAATGGTCTATCTATCCCATCAACTTGTAATTCCGCAATTGACGACGATTTATCATCAAAAAAATTTGGTCCTATTTGATGTAATTTGGATATAATGAAGGTAACAGGAATACCATCAATTAATGATGTGGCTGCGGAAGATAAGTATCGAATTCTTAATTGGGAAGTTGCTCTTGACATTTTTATTGGTTGTTTGTTTTTTTATTCAAGGTTAAACAGGTTAAACAGGTTAAACAGGTTGAACAGGTTGAACAGGTTGAACAGGTTGAACAGGTTAAACAAAGAAAGATTGTATTGTTGTTATTTTTGTTATTTGGAAAGAAATTGAATTTCCTTATATAACTTTTTTATCTTTTATAAGATTAAGATTAAACTGTCAAAATCTTTAAGTGCGAAGAAAAACCAGGTCATGAACCATCCTATATTTATTCATTTTTTGGTATCAAAAAAAAAATTATTGTTTCTTTAATTTACTGCGCATAGACAATATACAAGGGTTGTCGATCGAACGGTATTCAATTTAATACCTAAAATGGTATCCTTTGTTTCAAATTTTTTTTTTTTTAGGAACGAGGAACAATTAAATCTCCTGAAACACATGTTTAAGACATTTTAATCAAAAAAAATTTTAAAACTTGGAGAAATTTTATTTTTATTTTATTTTATTTTATTACTTATTTATTTATTTATTTATTTATTTATTTTACACACCTAACACACAAACATTTTTTTTTTTTTTTTAACATTCATTTTAATTTTTACAATATATAATGGACAATACAATATGTATAAAACCATTCTCCGAAATCCGAAAGTTATAGTCGTAAAATGATTTTCTGTACAGTCTTGTTTATTTAACTGAAACTCTATTTTGTTTTATAGTTTAAAATATTATGTATATAATTATTATATTATTATAATATATTATATATATTATTATATATTATTATTATATATTATTATTATATATTATTATTATATATTATTATTATATATTATTATTATATTCTAATACAATCATATTTTTAAAAATAAATTAAAATTGACTTTATTTAGTAATACTTTTTTATTTATTTATTTACTTATTTTATAAAAAAAAAAGTCGTAAAATTTTTGATACAGATTTCCCTCTTTTTTTTTTTTTTTTTAATATTCCGAAACAAAAAAAAGTTTAAAAAAATGACACCATGTTTAATTTTTTTTTAGAATAATAAGTGACCAAAACCGCAGTAAAATTACCATATAATGCAATCAATTCAACAAAATATTTCTCTTTTGTACAATAATTTACAACATTCCCTTTTTAAGGAGGTCATACCCCTTCGATGTATGTAAATTATAAAAAAGTGATAACAATAAAATTATATTATTTTAATTGTCAAGTTTTAAAATGTTTTATTATTATTATTATTATTATCTTTTAAAGCTACGAATACGCCATACGCCTTGAATCCTTTTTTGAAACCTTTTAATCTTATCAAATAATATTCATATTTAAAAAAAAATAATAATAATAACAATAAATGTTCAATTTTGTTACAAGTTAAAAAATATACAGTATCTTATAACAAGAAAGCTTGATTAATATATTAATACCGCAGGCAAAAAAAAAAATTATTTGTTTAATAAAATAATAATGTAACACTAAATATTTATCATCATCCCCCTTAAAAATGTAAAAAAAAAAATTATTGCTCCCTGTGAGGTTCGAACTCACGACCTTCAGATTATGAGACTGACGCGCTGCCTACTGCGCTAAGGAAGCCAAATCCCTGTTAGGTTTGAAATTAAATCATATAAAAATATTATTATTATGAATCCGATTATCGTTATAGCGCCAACACTAGTATAAATATATATAAAATATTAAATTATTTTTTACACGTTGCCATGTCACACCCCCATTAGTGGCACTACTATAAAAGTTAAAAAATTCTTATTACTACAAAAGGAAATTTTGTGTGATGTATGTTACACATACAAATTCATATATTATAATCGATTTGAAAAATTCGTGTAATGTTCATCAAAATTTTTTTTTTTTTTTAAAAAAAAAAAAATCTTCATCAAAAATAAAATATTTAAAAAATTTTCAGCAGGTTTATATCCATTAAATTGTAAATTTCCTCCTCTACCTCGGGACGAGCAATAAAAGAAATAAAAGTAACAAGAAATGCATCAGAAGAAACAATTTCCATAAAGGAATGAGAAACGATATCAATAGAAATTAGTTATTATAATACAGTTAAGTATTAGTAATATTGTATGACGCAGAAACAAAAATTTAGTACATGATAGAATTACTATGTGAGAGAGAACGTACCATACTTCGAGAAAGTTAAAAGTAAATTTCTATCAAAATAACAAGTCATATCAGCACCTAAGCTAGTTGATTATTATGTCTGGTAAATAGGAAAATAATTCAACTGTTTCCTCTTGAGTTTTCGAGCAACTTCTGTTAATGTTTACTAATTTTGACATAATTAACAGTTTGATGATTTTGATCACAGTTCAAGAATGAAAGAAAAATTTTCTTTTGCAAAAAGATTTGGTGGTGTATAGATGACAGAAATCGATGTTACAATTGATTTCCATCGCGAAAAATCGGAAAATAATAATACACGTGAATAATTTCTGGATCAAGATGAAATGTTATTCCGTCAAAATCTATTTTATGGTTGTAAACGCGAACTTATTGCTTAATCAGTCACAGTTAAGATAAATAGCGAATTCCTTATGTTATAAATCATAATTTACATTGTTATATCGCAAAGGTATTTTTTTTTTTGATATAAATTATTTTACAAAATAAGTCTATAAGTTAACGCACATATAATAGTAATTAATTCCAATCGCAAATCACAAATATAAAGTAAACACATTTAATTCATTCAATTCTGTAATTAAACTCTAGGAATAGAACAAATTATAATAAATCTTTACTTTTTATTGATTTTAATGAAAAGTAAAACAAGTGATCGTATAATAATGGCGCAGTAACTATTACTAATGTTATCAAGTTCTACCAAATAATGGTTCAATTCTCGCCACTCCTGGTAACATTAAAGACACAGCAGGATAAACTTCATCAGGTAAATCGCGAAATGCTATAGGATATCTGGTTCCATCAATAGTAAAAGAACACGTTCTTTCCCCCATATTCAAACGTACGGTAATTCGACTTTTTTCATTAAACTTTTGTCCGTACTTGTTTTTGAAAGGGTCCTTATCTTTTTTATGATGACAGATAAATCCATTCGATCCAAGAACCCAACCGTATGAGTGTTGCCCAAGCCACGAGTTGTTATTAACATTAAATCCATTATCTGCACAAATTCCAACCCAAAAAGATTTACACATTCTTTCAACCACGATATCCCACTCAACTATATCTTGTCCACTAAAAGGAAATTTTGTTCTAACCCATTCATGTGTATTAGATTGTGAGTCAAAAATAAAGGGATTCTCCAATTGTCTATACCTTTTAACCTTCCACTTAAAGGCATTTTTAAGCATAGAAAAGTAATTTCCAGCCAATAAAGCTTGTTTACGATAAACTTCTGTCAATATATTTGAATCAACTAAATCTTTAATAAGTTCATTTGAAAATACAAGTGGATGTATTACTTCTAAATTCACATAATTAAGTAATGTCGATGTCTTTGTTACAATTTCGGACCTATACTTTATATGTAACTCTTCCTTAAAAGGTATATTACGATCCCATTTTTGTGTATCGCTTGAATCAAGAATTCTAACAGTTTCAGAAGAAGGTAAATATAATTCATAAAATGCTAAAACCTCTTCTGAAATTTCGCTCGCGGCCCAACATGTGATATATCGAAATAAATCATAACCTGATGATAGGGAGAACATATTTGTTTCTTCCTCTTGATTATATAATAAAATATATTCCAATGCTTTGGAACTCAAATTATGATAATCGATAGACTTTAGTGAAACTAAATCAATTAGATCACATATAATATTAGCCAACTCTCTACAAGATGATTCTAAAATTCGGGATAAAATTTTTGACAAAATATTCATCTTATCCTCCATATTATTTTTAACGAATCTGATAATGTGAAGCATGAGTACTCCAAGTAAGAAATAATCAGCACAACATAAAGCTTCAAACACTATTTCAGGTTTTAGAGTTTTTTTTGATACTTTTCCGGTATAGAAAAATTCAACAATAACTTGCAAAGCTTTCGAAGAAAATTCTTGAAATTCTATTACATCTTGAGTAGATTCTTTCATTTCACTTAATAACATACGTTTAAATACTTCTGAACGCGCCACTAATATCAAACGATGAGCGTTTATTTCTTCTCCATCGTTTCCTTTTATTTTGATATCACTAAGTGATGGATCTTGTAATATGCACATTAAATCGCTTGACAGAGACATTTTCCGATAGTTTAATTATAATGTTTATTATGTTTAGGAAAGAGAGAAAAGAGAGAAGAGGTAAGATTTTACGAGTGATTTATAGTAGTTTATAAACTGCGCCTGATTTGCACGCTGATGCATAACTAAATTTTACTTCCGCACGCATTCCACTTTTCCAAATTAAAAAATTTCTTTATCTAAAGACATGACCTGATCATTTGATCATTCAAAAAAATTAAAAAAAATTATCTCTACACGATAACCATGTTTCTTTAATTAGTATTCGTTCATATAAAAATATTTTACATTATTACATTTACGGATTTAAAACGCGAAGTCGCGACTCGCGAACAATTTGTTCGTGTGACAGATTCACGACCATAATTCACGTGACTTAATGTGGTTATCTCGTTTATTTTTAATGTATGAAATAATAGATAATTTTAAATGTACTTTATTATACCGTAAATATTAAACAAACGTACTATCGCCGTTAAATTTATACATGAAAAAATGTACCGAATTTCAATTAAGGATTGTATTATATTTTAACAAATCTACAATTACATTATAAATGTAGATAAAGTACATGACTATTTTTGTATTATTTAGATACGATCACTCGTGAAAAGTTAGTGTCAATTATCGTGCACTTAAGATAATCCAAAAGGAAACCGTAACGCAAAAATACTGTATTACAGTTATCACGAAAAAGGAAACGCGTAACATTTTTTATATTATACTTTTGTAAGTATAAAAAATTTTACATATCCATACTTCGTAATTTTTTGATAAATTTTATTGATTTATTTTTCTTAATCCTTTTTTTAATATATTGAAATTCTTATTAATATTTTCTTGCTTAAAATTTATAATGATATAAATTATATTTCTTTTATTCTTCGAATAGTTAATACGTTTAATCTGCTACGTCATAGAAAGAGCATTATCCTTAAAGTTCAATTTTTGTCTTCTAGTTAATTACGCACCTCTACATAAAAATGAGCTTTCAACAAAATAAAAGGCCTTAAATGCTTTAAATGGCATTACAACGAATTCTTTATCCCAAAAAAATATATAAAAAGGGATATCTTTACCTAAAGGAGAAAAGATTAATCGAATGATTCATGTGACTTTGTGATACAGTGATGCATAAACGCTTTATGCTTTAATAATTAATGTTATTGTCGTTTTTATTGCCATATTTGCCATAGTGTGATATAAAATGCTCAGCCTTAAAATTCAACTGCAGCAAAATTTTTTCCCTCATCAACTCAATAATGCAACCAAATCCGGCGGAAGCATTTCTATTAAAAGATATAAGAACTCTAGTGAATAATACTTTATTTAGTGATATCAAAATAAAAGGAAATGACGGAAAAGAAATAAATGCTCATCGAGTGATATTAGCGGTGCGTTCAGAAGTATTCAAACGTATGTTATTAAACGGAATGAAAGAATCTTCACAAGAAGTGATTGAATTTCCGGAGTTTTCTTCAGATGTTTTACATGTCATTATTGAATATCTATATGCTGGAAAAGTGACAGAACACACTTTAACAATTGAAATAGTTGCTGAAGCTTTTCATAGCGCTGATTATTTTTTACTCGAACAACTAAAACTTCAAATTATTGAATTTTTCAATAATCATCTAAGAAATAATACTGAAAACAAGTTGAATCTTTCTGCTAAAGTTTTATCCCGACTATTGGAGTGTATGGAATCATCTGATAATGAATTTATTGATCTACTATGCGATTCAATTAACTCAGTTTCATTAAAGTCGATCGAATATTGTAATTTAACTGTCAATGCATTGGAATATTGTTTATCAAATGTCAAAAGAAAAGAAATCATGATGTTTTCCTTATCAGAATATGAGTTATTTCATTATATAATATTATGGGCTGCAAGCGGAATCTCAGAAGAGGCTTTATCATTTTATAAGTCATGTCTACCTTCTTCAGAAACAGTCAAAAGTCTTGATAGGAATAGCAATCCGCTTATTTATATACATAATATACAAGGTCATGCAAAGTATCAGTCAATGATGTTAACAAAAACATCTCCTTTACTTAATCTTGTAAAATTAGAACGAATTCATCCATTTATAATTTCAAATATTATTGAACCCCTTAATGGCTTGATTGATTCAAAGACTTTAATAGATGTATATCGGAAGCAGGCATTATTTGCTGGAAAAAGCGCTTACTTTGATTGTGTCTCATTTCAGTGGGATGATAAAGCTCATGGTAGTAATATATACCTAAATAATACGTCTCTTATTACATCAAACTCTTTGTCACATGAATGGATTAGAACGACAATTCCTATAAGCAGACAAAGTAGTATATTTGAGTGGAATATCATGGTTGAGGAAATGTGTAATGGTTTTTGGGTTGGAATTTGTACAGAAAAAGGATTTAATGTCGAGTACAATTCATGGCTTGGGAAACAAGCATATGGCTGGGTTTTTGGTTCTAATGGAGTTATTTGTCATAATACACAACAAGAAAATGGACCTTATACAAATAAATACGGAAAAGAGCTTAAAGAAAATGATAGAATAACTGTACATTTGGATATGGGAAAAAGAACTTGTTCATTTTCCATCAACGGAAAAAGATATCCTATTGCATTTCGTGATTTACCTGATGAAATTTATCCTGCTGTATCTTTGAAGGCACCGGGAAGGGCGAGAATTGAACCTCATCAATATAATTCAATAAAATGAAAAAATGTAAGGTTAGTTTATTTTATTTTTCCAGTTTTTAAATCTATTCATGTTTAAATTTCTTGATTATTTATGTTACAGTATTTAAAATTACAAACAAAATAAGAGACATCTTATTAGATATATTCAAAGTTAACAAATAATATTGTACGATGAAATTATACTAAAATAAAATATTCCCTTAAAATTAAAAATTTTATTGTAATGCAATTTTGTACATTTCCAACACATACGTTATTTAGTCACCGATACGACTATCTAATGTGATCATCATTTTTGTGTATTTATTTTTCATATGATTTACCTTTTTAAGTTAAATTACTAATGTTCAGCCTAATAAAATTCGTTCAAGTTTCTTTAAATTTCTAACATTTTTTTTCCTCAATAATGTATGCAGAAACACTATCAAATGATTTAAAATCTCTATTAAATAATACTTTACTTAGTGATATCAAAATAAAAGGAAATGACGGAGTAGAAATAAACGCTCATCGAGTGATATTGGCGGTGCGTTCAGAAGTATTTAAACGTATGTTATTAAACGGAATGAAAGAATCTTTACAAGAAGTGATTGAATTTCCAGAAGTTTCTTCAGATACTTTACATGTTATCCTTGAATATCTATATACTGGAAGAGTGACAGAACAAACTTTAACAATTGAAATGGTTGCTGAAGCTTTTCATGGCGCTGATTATTTTTTACTCGAACAATTAAAATGTCAAATAATTGAATTTTTTAAAAATCACCTAAGAAATAATAATGTAAATAAGATAAATATATCCGCTAAAGTGTTGTCCCGACTTTTGGAATGTATGGAATCAACTAATAATGAATTTGTTAATTTATTATGCGATTCAATTAATTCAATGTCATTAAAGTCAATAGAGTATTTTAATTTAAATTTTAAAGCATTAGAATATATTTTATCAAATGTCAAAAGAGAGGAAGGAACCAAGATATTCTCTATATCGGAATATGATTTATTTCATTATGTTATATTATGGGCCGCTAATGAAATTTCAGAAGAGGCTTTATCATTTTATGAGTCATGTTTGCCTTCTTCAAAAACTCTTAAAAATTTCAATAGAAATAGTAACGTCTCTCTTGATATATATAATATACAAGGTCATGCAAAGTATCAGTCAACGATGATAACAAAAACATACCCTTTACTTAATCTTGTAAAATTAGAACGAATTCATCCATTTATAATTTCAAATATCATTGAACCTCTTGATGGTTTGATTGACTCAAAAACCTTAATAGGTGTATATCGAAAGCAGGCTTTATTGGCTGGAAAGCACATTTGCTTAAATGATATCTCACTCCAATGGGATGACAATGCTCGTGGTAGTAATATGTACTTAAAAAGCACGTTTGTTGTTGTTTCAAATTCTCTTTCACATGAATGGATTAGAACAGCAGTTCCTATAAGCGGGCAAGATATATTTGAATGGGATATAGTGGTTGAGGAAATATGTGATTGTTTTTGGGTTGGAATTTGTACTATAAAAGAATTTGATGTTGATTACAATTCATGGCTTGGGAAACAAGCATATGGCTGGGTTTTTGGTTCTAATGGAGCTATTTGTCATAATACACAAGAAGAAAATGGACCTTATACAAATAAATACGGAAAAGAGTTTAAAAAAAATGATAGAATAACTGTACATTTGGATATGGGAGAAAGAACTTGTTCATTTTCCATCAATGGAGAAAGATATCCTATTGCATTTCGTGATTTACCTAATGAAATTTATCCTGCTGTATCATTAAGAACACCAGGAAGGGCGAGGATTGAACCTCGTCAATGAAATATTTTATTAATTAATTCTGAAGAACTTTTTTTTTAATATGACGATATTATTTCTGGATTTTAAGATTCAATATTAAGGTAAACCATAAGCATATTCAAGAAACTTTTAATAATAAATAAATCTGAAACTATAATTGATTATTGTTTTGATTCTGACTGAAGAGTAATATTTTCTATTGTGTTACTCTTTGTACATGTACACATTCAAATTTTATAATCTGATGATGTTCTTATCGCAATAATTGATTTTGAATACTTATTATAAAGAATATTACCCAACCAATAATTTACTAAAAACAATGTAATTATTACTCTTTTTTTTGAATCCACGATCACAACAGACTTTCAATAATGCAAGCGGAAATAATCCTATCAAATAATTTAAAATTCCTATTCAAGAATGTTTCATTTAGTGATATCAAATAACGGAAAAGAAATAAATACTCATCAAGTAATATTAGCGGTGCGTTCAAAATTTTATGGAATGAAAGAATTTACTCAACGTAATTGAATTTCCAGAGTTTTCTTCAGATATATTACATCATGTTATCCTTGAGTATCTACATTGTAAAAGTGACAGAACTTGACAATTGAAATAATTGCTGAAGCTTTTCATGGCGCTGATTATTTTCTACTCGAACAACTTAAACCTCAAATTATTGAATTTTTGAAAATTATCTAAGAAATAATACTGAAACGAGTGGAATCTTTCCGCTAAAGTTTTATCCCGACTTTTGGAATCTATGGAACCAGCTGCTTTGTTATGCAATTCGATTAATTCAGTTTTATTAAAGTCAATCGAATATTGTAATTTACATTGGAATAATATTTATTAAAAATCAAAAAAGAAACCATTATGTTTGCCTTGCCAGAATATGATTTATTTCACTATATAGTACTATGAGCTGTAAAAGCATCTCGGAAGATGCTTTATCATTTTATAAATCATGCTTACATTCTTCGGAAAAAAGTCTCAATAGGATTAGCAACTCTATTATTTATATACATAATATACAGTGCAAAAAACAATGCAAAATATCAATTAACAATAATATCCTTTACTTAGTCATGTGAAATTAGTACGAATTCATTCATTTATAGTTTCAAATATCATTGAATCCTTAATGGTTTGTTTAACTCAAAGGCCTTAATAAATGTATATAGGAAGCAGCTTTATTAGCGTTTGCTTGGATTGTGTATTTAAATAATACATCTGTTCATTCTGCTGTTTATATGTCAAAATACACAAGAAAATACTGTAGACCTTATCCGAATGAATACGGAAAAGTGTTTAGAAAGTAATAGAATAACAGTTACTTTAATGCAATTTAACAAAAAATAAGGAAGTTTGAAACTTCCAGTTTTTTAAAAGAACTATTACCGTATCGCTAGGGATGGAGGATGGAAAAAGTTCGGTTTGAGCGACTTGAATCGGTTCGTTCCATCCGGTTTAGTACATCGGTTCCAGATCGAGTTTAATAAAATTTTGATATATACTGACTCGGATCTGGACCGAAATGACAAAATGTTTTTCAGTTTGACTCTGTTCAACTCAACAGTATCGATTCGGACTTCGGAACCGAACCGAACCGAGCGAGTCGCCTCATCCTACGTACCGCACTGCACAAGATACCCCGGGCATAATATATAATACCTGACTTCAGAAGTTATATTGTACCTGGGACACCATCTAATACCAGCAATACTAGAAGGATTTAATATATGAAAGATTTTTTTATTTATAATAACCATTAAAATATGTGGAAATGAAAGACGTATTTGACATACTGGCGGTGGATACTTTACATGGGAGGTATTCTCAAAGGGGGATATCTTGCGACAAAATATAAACTTTCAGCTTTTATTTTGTTATTTGCTTGAGCGTTGGCAATAACATCCGCTAAAACCTTCTGGTTAAAGAACGACAACTATATCCTAATTGTTCACAGAATGTCCTTGTCTGCCATATAACTATATTGCGTCAGAATGATGCATCACATTTTCCAAAAACAAATATGTAAGAAGAACTCTGTTCCATTCATTTCTTCATGAACAAAGTATATAACTCGAACAAAAAAAAGTTTATTAAATAAGTTCAAACATTGAAAATTTCTTTACAGCTTATTCTAAAAATTAAAATGCTAAGATTTTTATTTAACCAACAAAATAAATATAATAATGATTTTCACGTGAGAATCATAGATATTTATTTATAAACTCCTCAATATAAATAGTTCAAACGTGAAATGATACAAAAAACTGACCAATTTAATGATATCTGTCAGCAAATATGGAAGCTCGTGTTGTATATGAATAACTTTTAAAGTATTTGACAAATTACACAATTCCAAAAACTGTCTTTAATGGAAAAAAAAACTTAAATACAAGTATATTTCTTGAATTCTCATATGAAAGAGATTTTTTTCCCTCCCAATAATGCAGACGAAAATAACCCTATCAAATGATATAAAATCATTATTAAATAACAATTTATTTAGTGACATCCGTCAAAGTAAAAGGAAATGATATAACAGAATTAAGTGCTCATCGAAACATATTAATTGTACTTCAGAAGTATTTAAACGTATATTATTAAATGGAGTGAAAGAATCTACTAAAGACGTAATTGAATTTCCAGAATTTTCTTCAGATATTTTACACGTCATCCTTTAATATTTATATACTAAAAAAGTGACAGAACAAACTTTGACAATTGAAATAGTTGCTGAAGCTTTCCATGGCGCTGATTGTTTTCTACTCGAACAACTAAAACTTCAAATTATTGAATTTTTTGAAAATTATCTAAGAAATAACACTGATAACGAGTGGAACCTTTCCGCTAAAGTTTTATCCCGACTTTTGGAATGTATGGAATCAACTAATAATAAATTTGCTGATTTATTATGCGATTCAATTAATTCAGTTCCATTAAAGTCAATCGAATATTCTAATTTAAATGTCAAGGCATTGGAATACATTTTATCAAATATCACAAGAGAGGAGGAAACCAAGATGTTCTCCTTATCAGAATATGATTTATTTCATTATATAATATTATGGACTGCAAGCGGAATCTCAAAAGAAGCTTTATCATTTTATAGGTCATGTTTGCCTTCTTTAGAAACTGCTAAAAGTCTCAATAAAATTAGCAGCTCTCTTATTGATATGCATGCAAAATATCAATCAACAATGATGCCAAAAACATACCCTTTACTTAATCACGTGAAATTAGAACGAATTCATCCATTTATAATTTCAAATATTATTGAACCCCTTAATGGTTTAATTGACTTAAGGACCTTAATAGAAAGCAAGCTTTATTGGCTGGAGAATATGCTTACTTAAATGATGTTTCATTTCATTGGGACGACCATGCTCATGGAAACTACATGCGTTTAGATAAATCAGTTATCTCACAATCTTCTTCACATCATGAATGGATTAGAATGAAAATTCCTATAAGCGGACAAGGTTTATTTGAATGGGATATTATGGTTGAGAAAATATGTGAGTATTTTTGGGTTGATATTTGTACAGAAAAGGGATTTAATGTTGACTACGATTCATGGCTTGGGGCACAGGCCTATGGTTGGGTTTTTGGTTCGAATGGAGTTATTTGTCATAATACACATAGTTAAATATGGACAAACCTTCAAAGAAAAGGATAGAATTACTGTACATCTGGATATGAGAACTTGTTCTTTTTCCGTTAATGGAAAAAGATATCCTATTGCATTTCGTAATTTACCTGGCAAAGTTTATCCTGCTGTATCTCTAAGGGCACCGTGAAGGGCAAGAATTAAAGAAGTTAAATTATAATTCATTTAATACCTTTTTTTCTAAAAGAAAGAAAGATATTTATTTAGCATTATAATATAAATTGTGTTTAATTAATATGTTAATCTCTTTACTTGTTTTCACTTTTTTGTTTAAGATAAATTTACGTACTGTATTTGTGGGGCAAATAGAAATCTATAAAATCTTTTTGCTGTATCAACGGACCATGGATTCTCAGCCTGTTAATTAATATGATATCGCTAGTTTCAAAATCGACAAATTGTAATGTACACACATATCATGGTGACTCAGTGGTGACTCGCTGTGAAAAATTAAATTTAATTAGTTAAGATAAAAATTATAATTCGTTGTAGACAATAGTTAAAATTAATTTATATAGTAAAGCAAAAATAAAAAATAAATAACATTTAGTGAATGAGATTTATTTTTTAAAAAAATTAAATCACAATCAAGATCTTGATCCATTTGGCAAGCTTTTTATACACTAAAATCACATATAAATTAATTATGACGTCGGATTCCCCTGGGCACTGGCCAGCGATTAATTCCTGTGCAGCCATTACATAACTTGGATCTGCGATACTTGAGACGACTTCTTTGCTATCGGGTTTAACTGGCATGCTTATGCCTTAACACCAGAATAACAAAATTTGGTGATCTAAAATATGTAAATTCTGGAAATTCAATTACTTCTTAAGTGGATTCTTTCATCCAAACTCCTAAGTACATCTTAACATCACTTGATAAGCATTATTTCTTTGCTATCATTTCCTTTTATTTTGAGTAGAGTTGTCTACTATAAATTTAAATCTTTTGGTAACAATCTGTTTTCTTCATGTGCTGTCATGCTGTCATTACCGAAAAAAATTCTTGAAAACATTATACACTTCACCGTATATAATCAATCATCTGATAAATACGCGTTCATATTGGTTTGTAGATCAAAAAAGGATAAAAATTTTAAAAGAAAGCATGTATCTTGTCAGCCAATAAAATTTTATATTCTAAAGTGATTGATTTGTAAAATATCATCTTTTATATGAAGTAATGTATAAATTAATGAAATGGGTTACATTACTTTCATATATGCAATTGCAATTGTTCTCTGATTTGTTAATTCTTTACGAGATTTATTATTACATCGGATGGATAAATATAGTCATTCTATTTCAATTTTAACATTTTTATTTATTAAATTTAATAATTTTGATATTTAACATGAGGTTCAATTTTCGCTTTTCCAGGTGCACATAATGATACAGCTGGATAAATTTCGTCAGGTAAATCGCGAAACGCAACAGGATAACTTATTCTATTAACAGAAAAAGAACAAGTCCTTTCTTCCATATCTAAATGTACAGTAATTATATCCTTTTCTTTAAATTTCTGTCCGTATTTATTCGTGGAATTTGATGAATTATGACAAATAACTCCATTCGAACCAAAAACCCAACCATATGCATGGTTTCCAAGCCATGAATTGTAATCAACATTAAATCCTTTTATAGTACAAATCCCAACCCAAAATTGACAACACATCTTCTCGACCACAATATCCCATTCAATCAAACCTTGTCCGCTTACAGGAACGGCTGTTCTAATCCACCCTTGTGAAAGAGAATTTGATGTAACAATAAAAGGACTTCTATATAAGCACATATTATAACCACAAGTACTCCACTGTAAGGAAGGAACTTCTCTCGAAATGTAAATGTATTTTCCGGCTAATAAGGCATATTTCTTACGTATATCTGATAATTTATTTGGGCTAATTAATCCACTGAGAGGTTCAATTATATTGGAAATTACTAATGGATGAATTCGATCTAAATTCACATAATCAAGTAAAGATGAAGTTTTTGTTATCATTGTCGGCTTATATCTTGAATGAATTTCTTGAATATTAAAAGGGATATTAAAATTCCATTTTTGTAAGTATGTAGTATTAAGATTGTTAACAATTTCCGAAGAAGGTAAACACGATCTGTAAAATGATAAGGTTTCTTCCGAAATTTCATTTGCGGCCCATAATATAATATAATGAAATAAATTATATTCTAATGTCGATAACATATTGGTTTCTTCCTTTTTGATCTTTGATAAAATATATTCCAATGCTTTTCCATTTAAATTACAATATTCAATCGTTTCTAATGGAACTGAACTAACTGAATCGTATAATAAATTAGTCAACTCATTATCTGACGATTCCATATATTCCAAAATTTGTGATAATATTTTAGCCGATACATTTACCTTATTATCAACATCACGATTTTTAAAAAATTCAATAATTTGAAGTTTTAGTTGTTCAATCAAGAAAAAATCAGCACAATGATAAGCTTCAGCAACTGTTTCAATTATTAGGCTCTTTTCTGTCACTTTCCCTGTATATAAATATTCAAGAATGACGAGTAAAGTATTCGAAGAAAATTCTGGAAATATTAAATCTTGGGTAGTTACATTCTTTCCACTTAATAAAATATTAAATAATCCTGAACGCGCCACTAATATGCTTCGATGAGCACTTAATTCCTCTCCATCATTCCCTTTTATTTTGATATCACTAAATAAAAATATGGACTTTTCTTGTGCATCAACAAAATTTGATTGCATTTGTTGTTTATGCAGTCTGAAAATTAAAGAATTTCCAGTCGAAATTAATTTTGTTATTGAAATACCAAAAATGAAAAGTTCATGTAACTTACAATGTTGCATTTGACCAATGTGACCATCAACAAAAAATAATGTAACGTAACATCTGTAACATTAGTATATTAGTATTTTTATTTATTTAATTAAAAAATTTAAAAAGAAAAAAAATGCAGAAGTTATAAGTCCTGTTCCTATTCTGCATTGTAGTATAGGACTACCCAAGAGAAATAAAGAAGCGCTTTTTGTGAAAGGAAGTGAACGTAGCGTTAGTTTATAAATAATAAATATTTAAAGCCACTATTAGTTGTACTTTTATTATTATTATTATAAACACCAGTACCTAAAAACCTACTTTATATTCTGATACAATAACTATAAACTCGACCAGCTCTGGAAACTGCTCTAGAAAAAGCTTGCTTACGGTTATCAAAGTTGACGGCCAAAAGGTTAGAACGAATTAAATTCGTTAAGGACGTCGAGAAGATGGTTTTTAAACGACCTATCTTGAAACACGGACCAGGTGGTCTAACATATATGCGAGTGTTTTGAACAAACCTTATGCGCTTATTCATGGACACTTACACGGAGAAATATAGTTGAAAGGAAAATGAATTCAATTCACGCTAAAATCGCTGCGGATTACATCGACGTCCAAATTCATCAACCTATTCGATATTAAACTGTCAAGACCAATTTCTCCTATGATCGGTGAAAAACGACGTAAATACATGCAAATGTTGGACTTGTAATTAAAATTCTATGTTAAATAATGGTATGTTATTATTCATAATTCTTGACTCACTACTTTAAAAGGATATCTATTTATCACTTTAAAAATTAAGGATGTTGACGTAATGGCTTTAAACGACTCATTTTGAAGCACAAACCAAACGATCTAGCGTATTTGCGAGTTCGATTGTGTAAACCCCTTACGAGAATCTTAATATTGAGATTGAATACATAAGATGTTCAATCAAATTCCACGTTAAATAATGGTATGTTACTATTAGTAATTATTGCTATTTTATTAACATCAAAGGAATACTTATTTATCATTTTATAAATTTCGTTATAGTACGCAACCCCCTTTTTGATATCTCGCTTTAATCCATAATCTTATGGAGTGTTCAGAGCTGACTGTATATACTTTTAAAAATACTATCCATTCAAAAAAAATCATTCATAAATGATCTAAATAGTTTAATTATACTATTTTTTTTTTGGTAAATATGAATGTCAATTCTTCCCTATTTTCCATAAATCCTCTTATTGAAAGCAACGACACTCATAAAATAGTGTTACCGTATATACGACGCCTACAAAAGTTCACTATGAATAGCGTAACGAATTGTTTGTTACAAGTGAACAAGATTTTACATGTTTCATTTTTCTGTATTAATCTTAGGGGGAAGATGGAGCTTTTGGAAGACCT
The DNA here is from genome assembly GCF_026210795.1 of Rhizophagus irregularis. Taxonomy (NCBI): domain Eukaryota; kingdom Fungi; phylum Glomeromycota; class Glomeromycetes; order Glomerales; family Glomeraceae; genus Rhizophagus; species Rhizophagus irregularis. The sequence goes on along the minus strand of NC_089436.1, from coordinate 178,264 downwards.
TAGCTGAAGTATCACTAGTAGGGCTTGCCTTCGCAAGCCACCACATACTACGAGTCTGGAATATGGTTTAGCACCAACGTAAGTTTTTCAACTGGAACGGGTAGTGTCTTTAGTAAATCTCACTGCTAATTTTTTAACTTTAATTATTGACAGTGATTGTTAAGATTGAACGCTCTTCTCCATGAATTTGTAACACCAAAAATTTTTCGTATTGAAGTTCCGAGACCACAAGACCACAACGTAATTATAATTATGTATAAATATTAATCAATATTGAATCAAATTAATTTAATATTAATTCTTATTTCTTTTTTTCCCATATAGTATAGCGATGGATATAATTCGAAGATTGTGAACTTGATAATGCTTGACAACAATGTTATACTACCAGGTATATTTTGCAAAGTTTAAGTAAGTTTGTATTAAGATTATTACTTAAAATATAATATTTAACTTTTATAGATAAAATCGACGTGATGGATTTATCAGGACGATGTCATTGTCGTTGTGCGGTACTCCAAATTATCAAATAATATGGAAGATTCGCCAACAACTCTGATTGTGAAATTCCTTTTTGTCTTTTGAATATTTCCTCCACCTTACAATCTATTCGTTCCAAGAATTACAATTTGTTATTTCTCTGCTCTATGGAATATATACTGATCATGATATGGCTGAGCGACTATTACGATTACACGATCAAAAATTATGTAATGTGAAAGTGGAATGAACATAGCACCGGCATTTTATAAACTTTGTGAGAAACATGAAATAGAATGTAAAGTTTTTTTACTGCTTGTGGATGAATTACCAACATATGTAACGTCACTAAGGCTTGGAGATGTTGAAAGATTATGAAAATGTTGTGAATTATTTGTAGATACCATTACCGCTCACACTAAATTAAATGGTTTTCCTGATCAACGTGGAAGAAATTAAGCTGCTAATTTTAATTTTAGTAAAATATTATTTATTAATTCTAAATAAAATTTTCGTACTAGATAGTTTTAAATAAAAATTTTCGTACTAGGTAGTTTTTAAATAAAAATTTTCGTACTAAATAGTTTGATATTTCTAAATAAAAATTTTCGTACTAGATATAGTTCTAAATAAAATTTTTCGTACTAATACCACAAAATAACTTATTATATATAATAGTTCAAATATTAGATCAAATATACCAGAGCATGAATTTTAGAGTAGATTAATAATTAAAAAAAAAATATATTATAATTGGACAATTTCATTTCAGTTTTTTTTTTTAATAATAAAAACATTTTATTAAGTTTAAATATAACCAATAAAAATACAAATATAAAATTATAAATAAGAATATGGGGAAACAAATTATGAATAGACGTGGGAATAAACCTGAATAACTCCTTGTATCTATGGAATTCTTTATTTTCAGATGCGATTCTCTCCTTAAACAAACAATCAAAACTAAATATGGTTCAGATATATTATCGTGTTTGTGTCTTTGTGTCTTTACGAGTTACAACTTATGACCGCAAACGCTGACAACACAAATTATCAATTATGTTTTCGTGAATGCGGCCATCGTGCACAAACCAAAGATAATCATCATATTCATAGATAGCCAATTAAATATTAACATCCTTAATCTGTTATCCTTACTCCGTTTTACCCGAAACTTGAAGTCCATCTAGACGCATTTTACCCATTCTATTTTATAACGCAGATTATAAAAGAATAAAACGGAATAAACGTCAATAACGTCATTTAAGGCTAGATTACTATGTAATCTTGTCTATAAATGAATGATGTAATTAAGATATAATTCATTGCAGAACGAAACATATAAAAAATACAATCCATTTACCTCGTTTAACAAATCACGTGATGATAAGTAAACTTATCGATCTGTTTTCTGCACAATGCAAAGAAAATTCTAATCAACGATTTTCTCTGCCTTCATATGTTTTTTCGTATCTTTACAAATTATTCCCGATGAAACTAATACGATACACTACTGCAGTTGGAACTTAGAATTACGTTCCTTCAAAATCTTTAACAACTGGATAAAATATTTGACATTATTTCCCCAAAGTCAATGATTAACCTCTGTCCACTCATCTACTGTCAATATATAATGAATTGACTTTTCAAATTTCAGAAACGGAGAGTTTTATTCTTCCGATACGGATAACTATATGGCATGTACTGTCACAATATGGCCATCTGCACAACTTAAAACTAATAGGAATGCTTTATTATAAATAGTATAAAAGTCAACATTCTAGTATAACCCACATGATCTCAAGAACCCGGTTGCTTATATGCGCAAATAAAAATTCGATTTCTTTTTTTCAAATATATAACAACAAGTCCATGTAATTTATACCTGAGGTTGTGGCAATGCTATACAATTAGAATAATATATAAATTGTAAGTTTTTTTTAAAAAAAAAGAGAGAATTGGTAGATGGCAACTAAAAAACTTACAGCTCTTCAATTCAATATTTAATGTAAAAGGTCCATAATATAGTTTTACTATCTGGCAAATAAATTATTCAGTTTCCTCAAAGTAACAATTATCTTTGTCAATGAAAAAAAATCGACTTTTTTTCGAAACTCCAGAAATAGTAAATGTACTGATTAAGGAAGAATGCAATATTAAAGTCAGACAATTTATTCATTTTCACCTAATGAGTCACTTGTTTTACAACGTTAAAAGCTTTCTTCCTCAGTCTCTTAAAAAGAAAAGATTTGTCTTATTAAATATTTCTATGATACTTCGGAATTCCGCGTAAACTATTGTGGGTAAAGTTAATGAGATAAGCCGAAAGTATGAGGTTGAACCTGGTACAAATATTATGGGTAATAACTGATATGAAAGATTTCTACCGGGTATGCTACTGAGAAATTTGAATGTAGATCATTTGATCACGTGATTACGCGGTTTTGTTTTAGTGATATACCCGAACCGAATCGATGAGAGAAAGTTGCTTTGATCTCATGTTGGACCATCAGCTATCTCGGAAAGATTTTATTTTGCGCATTCACAATGGAAAGCTCATGCGATCTTCAAAAAATGATAAAATAAAATTTTAAACTAATCTTGTATTTTAATGACTTATTAATGATTAAATTTATAATAGAATAAATAGATAAATAAAATGAATAAAATATAAACATTAAAAACTAACGTGTTACTATATCCATTAAACCTGAATTAATAATTAAAACATCTTTATCTAATATTTTACAGAAATCCATTAATTGATTTTACATAAATATGCCCTTTCTCCTATCAGCTATTAATATTCCTCTCTTATTCCCTTTATTGATATATCCAACATTAATTCTTTTAGTCTTTTAATATTTAGATATTATATATAACAAAATAAATAAAAAAATCCATCCATCAATTCATTATTTTTCCTTACTTATTCATAACCCCAATATTATAATTTAATACGCTAACTTCCTAACTGTAATAAATAATAATACTTTTGAGTCAAAATCAAATAATATTAATAATATTAAAACAAAATAAAACAAAATAAATAAATAATATATTTAATTAAACCTTCACTTCTCTAAGAGAAGTTAGCTCCTCTTTTTTCTTTCTTTTTTCCCTTTTTTCTTTACTTTCCTAATTTACATTCTTTTTAACTTGCTCTAAAAATCATCGTTAATAAATGTCTAAATTCATGAAATTGTTGTTCATTAGCAGTTTTAGGTAATAAAAATGAAACAGTTTTAGCATCATTTTCTTTTGCGGTAACATGTTTAGGTAATCTACTATTTTCAATCATAAAACCTTTGGTACATTTTAATACTAATTCACCTCTACGATAAAGTAATTTTTCATCTAAATTTGGATCGGAAAATACATCAACATCTGACGGTAACATTAAAAATGGTAGTGATATTGTCGAAATATCAAATCTGTTTACTGTTCTTAATATATTACGTAATCCATCTATTACACGTGAACGATATGTTAATTCTGATTTTTGAATTGCTATGAAAAAAAAAAGGAAAAGGTAAATATTTTACTTATATAAATCTATTGATAAATAATATGATTAAATAACTTACATTCAAAATCAATCACCAAATGAAATACTACATGAACTAAAGGTAAGTTGGAATGTCTCGTAATAAAGAAATCACCTAATTATATAAACATTTTTATTAGCAATAATACAATTAAATTTTGAATAAGTAGTATTCATACCTTCTTTTAAAGAAGAACTATCAATAGGATAATCATTTTCAATAGCTTCTAATTGAGTTTCAACCTTATCAAAATGAAACTCCGTAGTTTCATTACATCTCTCAAAAAATTTTTTATTGGCACTTTTTCCTAATTTATATTTAGGCCAATCTCTTGGAGTTAATAACAAAATGATAGCGGTTAAATCTTGAGAATATAAATTAGCAGCAGTTTGAGCTATATAAGCCATATTACGAGTAGGTTCATTAGAATATTCAAGTAATTCATCCATATCAGAAACTAATAATCTAAGATTATGAGTAACTTTAACTTGATTTCCTAACGATATTGTAAACGATTCAACTAAACGAGAATCATCCATAATATTATTCCCATTTCCATTGCCTTCTTCAAACCCAAAATTTTCCATAGCTCGATTAAACCATACACTTAATTTTTTAACGGAAGAATTTTGTGATTGGGTCGTCATATTTTTTTGTTGAAGAAACATCATTGGTGTCCAACCTTTTTTCTCTTGTTTTTGATTTTGGTGTGCTGTTATCTGCAATTGTCTACCGCTTGATTTGGTACGACGTAAAGATTGTTGTTGTGTTTGACTAATAATTGGAGTTGAAGAACGTCGTGGAATTGGAGGTATACTTGTTCCATTTGCTATTTGTGCATTTACTTTATCTAGATTTTCAATTAATAATTCCAACGCTTGTTCCTATATAATAGGATAATAAAAATCAGGAAAAGTTAAATCAAACAAAATTATTGTAAATAGATAAAATCAATTATAATATAATGTAGTACCAAGTTTCGATTGGTCATCTCGAGAGCTGTTTTAGCTTGATCGACTGTAAAGCCAAGGCCAAGTTCTTTTATCTTCTCTATTGAAAGTGAATCATATTCCTATAATGAAGAATTCAAAAGGATTAAATTACTAAAATAAATAATAATATATTCGGAAAATAATCATACTTACATTAATATTTTCATTACCATTACCCGTTAACTTTTCATCAAAATTATTCATATTGATAGGAGATAAAGTAGGTGAACATACAACATCAGCTAAACTACTAATACTTCCAGCCCTACTTCTATTTCCAGCAGATTTACTACCATTTGTAGATTTGTTTTCTAACTTTAATAATTCTTTTGATAATTTATCAGTTTGATTTTCTTTTTCTTCTCTTTTCATTTCATTTATAACCTCTGATACAATTTCTCTACCATCTAATCTGAATACCAAATTAACATCCATTGTATTACATTGTTGTTCCGTTAACAAACGTTGATGCGCTTCATATAATTTTAAAACAAAATTACAATATTCTTTCTTTTGCAATCTTTGAATTTCTTCTAATTCTGATATTAATGTTACCTTAAGAAATTCAACTTCCTTAAAAAGTTAATGTATTCAGAAAATTAGAAAATTTTTTATAAGAAAAAAAAAATTACAAAAAAAGTCAATACCTCAATTTGTCTTTCCATTACACCATCATCTAATCTATTATTGGATTCTGCCATAGATTCAACCTCTTTTAAATGTTGTTCACTAATATCTGATATCTTCTTTTCTCTTTTACTAATAAAATCTTTTAGCGCTTGTTTATAATTATACTCCAATTGTACAAAAGTATCAAAAATTGATGGTACTGGTGAATGAACTAATGTATGATATGCTTTAGGAAATATATCCTTTTAAAAAGTAAAAGAAATAAATTATATTTAAGAATCAGATTTTGCGACTTAAATAATTTTTCTTTAAAGAAAAAAGTAAAAAACTTACTTCAGCTGGAGCATCATTAAAACGAACTGTATGTTTTTGATATTTTGCTACAAGTTCTGATCTAATTTGGTCCGCTTCTGATTCATTTTTAACTACGAAAATAAAATTCATATATATTTCAATTAAATTTTTATTCTTTTAAATTATTAAATTCCAATTCATATCGTACGTACCTTTAGCATCTATTTCCATATCTTTACGCAAACTTTCCAAAATTAATGCTTCAATAGTAGATAAGATTGATAATTCTAAATAACATGGTATATTATTTTCCATCATAAATTGTCTTACTACATCTAATAATAATTGACCTTTTTTAACTGTTATTGTAAGTTTTATGGGATTATTATTTGGCGGTAAACTTAAATCTAAAACTATGTTTAAATTTTTCAATACTTTTGTTGTGCTCATGGTTTAGAATTTTGGAGAATTGTATGTGATCCTGAAGAAGGATTAATTATTAATTCGTATTAGATCCAAGGAAAAAAGATTAAATCTGTGAAACGTTATACTGTACTTATCCAAAAAAATGACGTACCTTGATTAAATTCTACGATTAACCAGTTTAACCGTCAAAAAAAAAAAAAAATCTTGTAATAATTGATTTTTCCAATTCGTTTATATGAAATATATCATAATTAGATTTTTGCTTTTTGTGTTATATTTATTTATATCTAATTGTTTATTTTCAGAAAAACAAGAATTACATTACCTACAAATCTTGTTTAAATTATTTTTTTTTCTCGATTTTTAAATTAAAGTCTACTAATGCGAGTAATTAATTATTATAATTAAATTAAAAATTTAAAAAGAAAAGAAAAAAAAATTTCTTTAGCAGTTAAGAAAAAGAAAATTTTCGTTAAAAAAAGAAAAAAAAATTTTTCAAGATAGTTTTTAATTAGAATTTGCATCGTTTGTTTTGATTAATGTATAAACGTATAAACAAAAAAAAAAGTGGGTTTTTTTTTCTCATTCAGATTAAGAAATGATCCGGCGGATACCTGAACTACCTGAACGCCAATTATGCACGTGCCACTCTAATCAGGAAGATCGTGGCTTGACAAGTAGGGTATGCGCGATAAAGTACATGACTACATGAAGTACATGAACTACATTAGACGTGAATTGAATAATAATGTGGGGGAATCAATCTAATTGCGGAGAAAATAATGACCTACTGCGGATAACTTTTATGAAGAATGACATCCCATATCAACAATATATAAATTTGAATAAATTGTTCATCTTGAGAAAAAAATTTGATAGTAATTAATTAGACATTGAATATAATATAGATATTGTATGAATATGCACATTTGAACAAAACATCAACAAAACAAAAAAAAAAACATTGGAATAAAAATAATTATTCTCGCGTGTACATAATGAGATACGATACATGTAATATGGCATAATTATTTCTTTTTGTTTGCATCCTTCAAACGCTTTGGACTCTCTCTCTTGCATATAAAAAAAAAAAAAGGAAAATACTCTTATCAAAGCCTCAATATATTATTTCGGTTATAGGTTCGCGTAAATTGGATCTTTTAAGATAATCAATAAATTAACTGATATAGGTTTGTGCTTGGTCAACGTGTTTTGACTGTAACACCTTAATTATATTCTCGTGTTTGACTTGTAGTACGATAGAGAGATAATATAGTATTTACTGCGCATATATATATCACCAAAAATGTATTCATTCATAAAAATTTAAAGATTTAGCTTAATTAAGTTTAAAGTTTAAGTTTATTACGTTTTTCGTGATACATAAAATTTCTTAAGAGGATATGATAGGACAATTTATTTTTGACAATGGGTAAAGTTAAAAAAGCATATTGTTCAAAGAAAAAGTTATCAGTAGAGTATTAGCGGCGAAGTAATAATCTAAGTTTTTTAAAAAAAATCTTTTTTCAAGTGAACGCCAGTTCTTTTATTAGCGAAATGCACATATTTTAAAATACAAACATTTCACCTATTAAAAGATACATATAATAAAAAAACTAAACCATATTTTTCTATAGATCGACTTCTTTATTTACCAAATTAATTTTTTTTATTTATAACACAAGAAGTTTATTAAAAGTATTGTTTGTAATAAAACAATGAGAAATTTTCAAATTCAGTCAATAAAAAAACAATATTAATTATTATAATATGATATGGGAATCGTTTCTATACTAGTAAGCTTTTTATTTTATACTTTAGGAGAAATTAATATATATAGACTTTGTTTGTGAACTTATTTATTTCTCCTTTGGAGCTGTTTCATAAAAACTTATTTGCTGTCAGTCAGTCATTCAGGAAGAGAGCAAGAAAAATAAAAATCATCAAATAAACGTTAAAATAATATATATATATATATTTATATTTATTATATATATATATATATTCTTACACACACACATTATATTTCCTTTTTCCTTTATTTTTTTTTTAAAAAAAAAATAGTTTTTCTTTTCCTTTAAAGGAATAAAATTTGAAACATATTTTTTTTTATCAATAACTTCGGAATAAATAAAATAAGAAAAAATGTCGACAGCAACATCATCAAGAATGACTTCAACAATTCCACAAAATTCTCCTTATCCACAAAACGCTGGATTTCCACAAAATACGTATCCACAAAATTCATTTTCATCATATTCACAAATCCCAAGAAATCTACCGCATCAACAAAATCAATATCATCAATCCGTTATGCAAGTTCAAGAACATTCATCATCATCATCATCCTATTCATCATCTTCTCCCTCAACTTCATCACCAGCATCAGCATCATTTCCATTAAGCGCACTTCCACCTTCATTCGAACATAGTCATTTAATAGACGGCATTCCTGTAACATACATTCTCGAAAAATTACATTTATTAGGTCCAACTTATTATAATGATAAAAAAACTGCTTATGCTGAACTTCATATTGATTCTCTTCCTAATACTTTTTTCGTTCATAAAGAATATCTTATACTTCAATCAATCTTTTTTCGTCAAATATTTGAAAGAGTAAAAATTGGTGATTGTATAACAATCACTCTTCCTACCGCTCCTGAAACTTTTCAACCTATATTGGAATATTTATATACTGGTGATGAAGACAAATGGTATGATACTATGACTATAGAGAATTGGTCAAATATTTATAAGAATGTCCAATTTCTTGGATTATGTTCTGAAGCTAAAGCTGTTTGTATGACTTTCTATGAAAATGAAATTGAACCTACTTTACATGATGAAACTGATTGGTACACGCCACATATTAATGTGGCTAAGTAACTATCTCTATTTTACTTTATTTTTATAATTAGTTATTAGTTTGTACAGATTATTTTAATTTTATGTATATTACAATCTTTAATTTCTTACTTATTCAAAAAAAAAAAAAATGTAATTTATTTGACAAAAATCTAATAAAATTTTTTAAAAAAAAATTTTTTTTTTAATTTATAATGCTGCGGCGTATGAAACTACCTTGTGTAACATATTTTAATATAAAATTGATGATTCTAAAACTTTCCCCATTTTCCGTTTCTTTTTTTAAATATGCTTACCTTCGTTTTTATCTTATCATTATTGATTCTTTTACTTTTCTTAATGAGATTATATAAAGTATTACCACTACATAAAGATAAAATTACTCGATCTATACATCTTCCTAAACCACCATTTAAAACTTGTATAGTATTAGGATCCGGTAAATTTTCAATCTCTCTTTGATAATCTTTTCTTTTTTTCATCTTAATTAATTTACGTTTAATTTATAGGAGGTCATACAATGGAAATGTTACAATTGGCGGAAGGATTGGATTTTCAAAAAATTTATCGACCAAGAATATATGTTATTGCAAATAATGATCATTTAAGCTTAGAAAAAGTTCATGAATTCGAAAATAGAAAAACTGGTGATAAAAGTAATAAATATGTAACTTACGCATATTTCAAATATATCTTGTTTTTCTATATAATTATATATAAACTAACTAACTAAGCACATTATTTATTTTAAATGAAATTCAATATAAGTATAAAGTTCATAAAATACCAAGAAGTAGACTAGTAGGACAATCATGGTTAACGACTCCGTTCAGTATTTTTAAAGCATTATTAGCAAGTATAAACTTAATATTTGAAAGAGATTCACCTGATCTAGTAAGAAATTCAAGTATAAAAATTTTTATTGATTAATTTGAAATTTTACTTATTCTTTTTTTTTATTAATAGATAATATGTAATGGACCAGGAAGTTGTATTCCTGTTTGTGTTATTTCTTATCTTCCAAGAGTAAGCTACAAATATTGAATTAAATATTTATTATAAATAATATATTATTTAAACCTATTATTCTTTTTTTTAATTAGATAATGGGACTAAAGTGGATAAAATTAATTTACGTGGAATCATTTGCTAGAGTTAAAACATTATCATTAACAGGAAAATTATTATATAGATTTGTGGATAGATTTTTGGTACAATGGATTTATCTTATAGAAAAATATCCTAGAGCTGAGTATATAGATATTTACCGGTTGAATGATGACAAATCGGGAATTAGTGATCATTCAGCATCCACTGAATGACTTCAAATGATGGGCAGTCATTCGGGATAATCAAATAGTTATTATTTGGCATACAATTCGATTTGATGTTTAAATTTACAAACTGATTGATAATTTATTAAATACTAGTATATCATTCAGTATACAATTCAGTATGCCGATTGACATTATTTATAATCTGATTTATTATAAATTAAAACCAGTATATTACCAAGTGAATCAAATATTCAAAATTTATATTTATACAATAATATTATTATTCCTTACTATACATTTATTATAATAAATTTTTATTAAAATTAAATTAAAACAAACTTACGCACTATCTAGCTATTGTTTTCATTATCATCATTTGATTTTTCTTGGCAATTATCTACAAATATTCTTGTATAAATTAATTATTTATACAAGTTTACACAAATTGACTGATCTCACAAAAACTATAGCCTAAACTAAACAAGTTGTACTAATTAAAATTGCTCAGCACCATTGAAAATGGCCAGAAAAAAGAATTTGAATAATACTATTTTTTTTAGTAGAGAAATTTTGTGAAATAAAAACAAATCAAAAAACTTATAAAAATATAAGTGAATTATATACTACTTTAGTGTAAAGTATAATTATTAAATTAATAGAATCAGCTCAGTTAAACTATTAATAATATAGAATAAAAGTTAGAGTAACAAATAAAAAAATATAATTTTTAAATATTAATTAAAAGAAATGTAATTTTTAAAAAATAATTATTTATAGAATTAGGCATTTCAAAAAAACAGCTTTTTCTAATTTTAAATTAATACATGATAAATTTGTTTTAAACATACATCTATATCTAATATTAAGTTAATAACTAAATACATGCAGCAAAAAAATATATACAAAGATTTATTATTAGTAAAAATCCAATAATTTACTTTTTGAATAAGAAATTTATTTAAAATAATATAATTTTAAGTAGGCCATTAATATAATTAATTGATTAGCAAAATTTTTATAAAATTCCTCAAATACTTTTATATAATAGATTATCTAATATAGGTATTTGTTATATATTCTTTATATTAGCAAACAATACATTAGCAATTCAAATTTTAATTTATTAGAAAAAATACATTATAAAATTAAATTATTCAACTAGTTAATAAAAATGGAAAATTTTAACTGAAAAAGTTAATTTTTATATACAAATCCAAAAAAAATATAAAGATTGCATTAAAAAAATTTTTGATAAAAAATATATAATAGATTTAAAATCTTATGTATAAAAGTTACTTATATAATTTTTCAAATTAAATAAAATTTTACAATTTTGAAATATAAAAATCTTTAATATAATTAATATTTTTTTATTAAATTAATAAATTTAAATAAAAAATAAATTATTTAAAATAATATAAATTTAAAATAAACTTTTTAAATATAATAATTGTATATTATTATACAGACGTACTTACCGTATTTTTCCAATATTAAGCACCACTTTTTTGCAGGAATTTTGTGCGAAAAGTTTAGGGGTGTTTAATTTCGACAGTTTAGAAAAATGCCTTTTAAACGTCTTTAAATTAATTTAAAATTCATTTAAAAAAATTTTGCAAAAAAAAAGTTTCAGTAGTTAAATTCTTTTATTTGTAAATATATTTTTCAATAATAATGTAATTTTGTAATTTTTGTTTTTTTCGATAATATAATAAAATCAATAAGTAGTCGGAGAGGTGCTTATTTTCAGTTTATGCTTGATATCATGCAAAGTAAGGGAGTGCTTAATTTCAGGGAGATGCTTAATATTGGAAAAATATGGTAATAATAGTATAATGTAATATAAAATATTACATCAGATCATTATTAAGTACCTATTATATAAGCCTAATAAAACAATTATTTGACATATAGTCAATGGAAACAATATCAATACATTGAATATATTACAAGTAATATAATGCAGACAAATACTATCTGATTAATAGGCTAAAATAATTAAATTTCAGTAAAATAAACTGCAAAAGAGTTCAAATTAAATCTTTTACTTGAACTAACTTTATAATGCTGACCTGAATTAATACTAGTGTAGCTAAAATATTAGTACATCTTAATATATGTTATTATAAAGAAATTAAGAAAAAGTATCAGTATATGTTACATTGCAAAATTATATACAATATCGATATAATATAATTTTTTTATTATACATGAAATAGGATAATAAAAATTTATTAGTACAGAAAATTATCAGTATACCAGGAATCGGTACATAAAGGTTTGACTATATATAATTTCATAATTGTAACATTATAGAATCCTATTTATTTCTAAAATAAATTACCCCAAATCTTAAGATAAGGTTTATATATTTATATATAAAATTTGTTAAAAATCCTACTATAAAAGAAAAATTTATGTTATATTATTATAATTTTTTTTTTTTTAGTTAAATAATTAATAGAATTTAAGTAAATCCTAAAGTAAAGTTTCATATAAAAGTTAAAATTTTCTACAATAATATTTATTAATAGAAAGTAAAATTCTAGTACTATTGTACTTTACATATATTTACGATAAAAATATGATTAGTGAAATTACCGAGTAAATTTTACCAATTATATTACTTATTGTAAATATTAGTATGAAAATTATTAAATACAATAATTTATAAATTTTTATATTTTAATAAAAGAGTTGATTACCCTTAGTGCAATTATATTGAGATTATAGATTTAATTTTACTAATCACAGAAATTATAAAAATTTTACTGTAGATACTACCACCAATAGCATAAAAGTATAGGGATTAGTATAGAAGAATTGTATTATAGTGAATTAGTATATACTGGTTAATGATATATTTCATGATATTCTCTTAATGTTTCTTAAAAAATCATTATGAATCCTATTATCCTGTTTGAATGGTCACTATTAGCATACCATTTGGATAAGTTTTTGTTTTGATAGTCATTTTACAATACCATTAAGGATGTAATGAACTTACTGCGAGAATTCATTATACTAAATGGAGTTTATAAATGGTAAAATCTCAAGTGTAATATCTTAGTAGTAGTTTACCTTTTAATAGGTTTAGATTGATTGAGATATTTGTAAACTAACAAATATATAAGATTCTAAAGTAAAGTTCAATTTTTCAATGAATTTGATATACTGGTAGTGAACCTTAGATGGCTAAGTAAATCACTTTTAATATAAGGGAATTCAATACCTTTAGCAGCATATTATCCTAGTAGTCATTACTATTACTATTAGAAGATTTACAGCTGTGATAAGCTGAAATAATAATTGCAGCTTATAATAGACTTTGAATGAACCATATCAGTAATTCTAGTATTGTAGTATTTCTAAGTTAACCACTATAAAAGGATTTTTAGATGTTCACTCCATTATATCTGCTGTATATGTTCTACACTTTTTTAATCATATAAATGGATTGTATTATAGTTATGAACTCTACTACTACTGAATAATTTAAAAGATACTAAATTAAGTTGTTCTTATCCAGTATATATGGTATATATCATAGGATATAGGAGAATTCTACTTACTTATAAAATAGATCATCTCTAGACTTAAGATAAAAATTATATATAAAATTCTTTGCAGATCTATATAAAGCCATACAAACTTGATTTTATAGTTTTTATAATATAAAAATTTCATCAATAACCCGGCAACCCAGCTTTTAATTTTTTTTTTCAAGAATTTTATATGCAAAATTTTTTTCAATTTTTAAAAAATTCTCACCTGATATAGTAATAATATAAAAAAATTTTTTTTAAGATTTAACAAAACTGACCCAGCCGGACTATGAAAACTATTTTTACCACTTTGTGTCGCCTAAAAGAAAATTTTATGTTATATTATTATGATTTTTTTTCTTTTTAACTAATTAATTAATAGAATTTAAGGAAAAGTAATAAAAGGTTAATTTTCTATGTGACTTTTATTATAAGTAAGTGGGACTCTAATATAGAAAATGTTATTCCATCCAAGACTTAAAAAGTGTAAATAGTTGGGTTTAACTATTGATCAACAGTTCTAATGCCTAAACATAACTGCTTAAATAATCAGTATTTTAATTAAAAAATATTCTTAAAATAAAAAAATAAATAAAAAAAAAATTATATTTTAATAAAAATTTATATATAATAATTTTATAAGATACTCATGAGATATATCTACCTTTGCATTTAGTACATTGATAAAAAATACCTGCTCCTTTTAAAGGTAATTTTTTTTAAAAAAATAAGTAATTATTATTATAATTAAAAATCTATGGAAATCTATAAAAAATGTAATTTTAATATTTTGTTATTTAATTTTAAATGTCTAAACTATTTGGTTTTATTAAATAATTCAATTTAGTATTATTAATACTACATATAAATAGTATGTAAAAATATTATATTTTGAATAATAAGATGCATTTTAAATTATAAAACATATTTTAATAAAAAAAAAAGATAATTGATTATTTAAAATTTATTGTTTATAATAAATTTTTATTATTTATTATTTTTCTTAAAAATATTTAATTATAATAATACTATAAAATTACAATTTTAATCCAAATTATAAAAAATTTTAACTAATAAAATTATACTTATTAGTGCAATTTATTTCAAATTGGAGTTATTTATATGAAAATTATTCAATTTTAAAAGTTATTAATAACTTTTTTATTTAAAAATCTGACTGGTAGTTTAATAATACTTGTTTCAAAAATAAAGTTACTGGTTTAGATTTGTAAAATTTTAAATTTTTAAAGTTCTAAAAGTTTTTAATTATCTTAATTTTATTGTTAAATATAAACTTTTAGTATCATAATTATAATAAATTAATGAATTTTGCTTAAAAAAAATAAATAATTTAATTTATATTATCTTTAATTGGTTAATATCAAATTCAGATTAAATTAGAATAAAATAAAATGGCTAAGTAAGTTCCCATAATAATAAAATTTTCCCATCTGGGAAATCCTAAAAGCACGTGTAAAAAAAATTTCTGCATAAATCTTAAATTTTATATCAAATATAATAAATAATTTAATATTAAATGATATAATAACAGATAATAAACCTTTGTTTTAGAATGTTTAGTTTAGTATAAAGTGAATTCATTATATACTGAACTAGTTTTTGTTCTAGGTAATTTAGGCTAAATTTGTAGTACTAGCCAGAATTATAATTTTGCTTAACATAAATTTTCTAGAATTAATATATAGTCACATGACTATTTGTAGAAAATATACTGGATTGGCATTTTTTATGAAAATTTAGTATAACTAGAGTAATTAATTATAAAAAAATTCAGGAAACTTTGGTTCAGTATAACAAATTTATGTTATGGTATTACCACCCAATAGAATAAGGGATAAATCGGTGAAATCAACTTTATCAAGGCGATAAATATATAAAGTTTCGATGCCAATAGAATTAAAACAATAGTGATCGTAAATTTACGTTTATATGTAACAAGTAGATTATTGTTATTATTTCTGGAAATAATGGAATTGAAGTTGTATCTTTGAGGAAGGAGAGAGAATTAGAAATAAGAGGTACAAGTAAGAGATACAAGTATAAATATTTAATAATGAAAAATTTTACCGAATTTTATTTATATTAAATATTTTACTTCACAAAATATTATTATCTTAAAATAATTTCACGAAGATAAATAAACTATAATTTTGTATAATATTAGAAACTTATTAATGTAATTGTGAAGTAAATTCCTTTATTGACATGAGAAATATTGCAAATAAATCTAAATTCTTTAATCATACAAGCTTCACAATTCATTTCCTATAGTTACCCAGTAATCTCTCAAATTATTTTTACGTCCAAATATCTCCAAATAATTTCCTAAAAAATGCATATTGTATAAATAATGAAGAAAAAGAAGTTTCTAATGGATAATAAACGTTACCATTTGGGACCAACTCTTCAATCATTTCATATAATTCTTCGGGTTTTTGACTTTGTCCTCGTCGTTCTGAAAATATCACATCCGAAGAAATCGAATGATTACATCCCGGAGGGTCTTCTCCCTATTAAAATGGTTCAACAAAATTAATCAATAAAATAAGAGTAAAACACATAGAAATCTCTTACCTTTCTTCCCATTAAACATGTTTCCTTCGCGTGTTGTAGATAAAATCCATGTCCTTTGGCCATTCTTCTATTCACCGTTTGCTTAACCCATGTGATGTCATCGCAGTACCTAAATTTAGAAATAACGTGACAAAGTGAATCACAAATAAAAAAATTAAATCACATTCTCAACTTACGTGTAGCCCCATTTTTTCATCATTTCGAATGCCTTAGAATATTTATTATTAATGACCCAGATAAACAAGAATCCATTTTTCTGTAATTTAGGAATTGGCAATTCTTCGATACAAACATCCGGTAATTGTTGATAGGCTATAGCTACCTTTATAAAATACATATATACAAAAGAAAAAAAAATAAAAGATAATAACTTTGTTTGGTGAGAACAATTACACGAACCTTTAAAATCCGTCATTCACTTGATGCTATAAGAAAGAATGATAAGAGAATTCATATAATACTCTACACCGCGTGTTGGAGCATGTGTCGCTAATTGCCATGGTGGATCCATTAAAATTACATCAAATTGACATTCTTTAGCAAATTCCTATTTGTGGACGAGAATTAGTTATAGAAAACGCGTAAAAGAGAATTCTAAAATTTTGAATATCTTGTATTTTGGTACTTACGTCCCATTCAAATGTTAATACATCAGCTTTAATAGGTACGCACCATTCCGGAGCTTCAAAATCTTCCCAACAAATCTCTGTAATTATATAAAATTAGTATAGATATATTGTAAATTCTAACGTTAATCATTTCAAAATTCTAAATCAATAAAGTCAAAATGCTTAAAAATTCATACCTTCGGCAATTTCTTTCTTTAATTCATTCTTTTTTGTTTCTTTATCTTCTTCATTAACACCATTACTTCTACTTCTATTTTTTGTAATTGCTTCTAAATTCGTAATTTCTTCTATTAATTCATCAATTTGTAGTTTTAATTCTGTTTCCTTCTCTAAAAGAATTATTAACCTTGCGTCTAACGAGGAGTCTTTTGATAAATTATTAGAAGAATGGTTAGTAGTACAACCAGCTTCAAAAGGGTATGCAAAACAAGTTTCGTTGTTAGCAGCTATTGGTGACGTTAATGTTTCGTTTTTTGACATGGTCAATATGGTCAATAAAGTCAGTCACGTAAAAATTAATGCAAGATCTTTTTGGGAAAGATCACTTTTATATGTTTAACACGACATCACGTGCAAAATTATGTTAGACACAAATTTCACGTGATTACAGATTTTTTAAAAAAAATGCTCACCGATCTAAAATACTCTTTTCTGCTCAACTATGTCAACAACTTTACAAACCACTAATTTTTATAGAGGGCCTCATGCAAGTATTTCAAAAATACTTCTAAATTCTTCATCATCTCTTTCATTTATTAAGGATATTTTAAAAGATTTTATTTCTTCTGAAAATGAAATTGATAAAGAGTATACTTTTAATAAAGGATTGGCAATATTTTATATGTTGCAGTACACAAGTAATAAAAAACTTAATGATAATCGACTTTGGAAAAGTGATAAAGTTGAATGGGTTAGAGCTTTACTGAGTGTATTTGAATATGAAAATAATTTCTTAGGATTTGTTGGTTTGGCTGGTTTCTTGTAATTATAAAATTATGTTAAATTGGATTATTTTGTGTGAATAGTGGCCATCAGCTACCAGTTGATTTATAAGCAAGACTTGAAAATAAACAATATTTTATTTTATTTTTTTATTAAAAAAATTCATAGGAATGGGTATCAACTTTTGAAATCAAATAAAAAAAGAAAAAAAATCGGTGAACTTATCTCTGAAGTAGAAAATGCTTTTCTGAAAAGTATTGATTCTATAGTTGATCAAGTCAATGAAGGTAAAATAATAATTTTTTTTAAAAGATGTACCATAAAATTAAATATGTTAATTATTTTGTCTTTTTAATTTAGATGCAAAGAAAGAAACTATAACATATATATGTGCACAATGTATTTCGTTCATTTCGATAGCACAATTGCGAGAATTAAATTCAAAGGTAATAGATATAAGTTAACTTAATTATGACAAAATTATTAATTTTTGTTTATACTAGACAAGATTGATGCATTTGTTGATGAGTGTTGTGTTGGAAAATCCTCGATTATTTCAAGATGGAAAATTTCTTGATGAAATTGAACAAGATATAACTAAAAATCAGAGTTGGAATGTAAGTGAATATAAATATTTTGGTTTTTTAAAGTTCTTTATTATATAATTATTAATACTATTAAGTAAAAAAAGGCTAAGTCGTTTAAAGTTCTTGAAGAAAAAGTTAACGACATATTTTTCAAGGAGCTATCAAAAATTTCATTGGCAATATCAAAATTAACTCAAATTGTCAACAATAATGATATTTCTTCTTTACTTTTAAGGTATTGTAAATCTATGAAAGAAAATTATTTTATATTTCTTACTGACTTTTTACAAAAAATTTAATTAGGATTAATAAATTTTCCATTAATCTATATAAAACATGGGATGAGTCTCCTACGCTTAGTTTAACAAAAGAAGATTCCTTAGGTAAATATATATAAAAATTTAAATTGCCATATTTTTTAATTTAACTGAAATTATTTTATTATGTAGAACCTGAAAATAAAGAAAATATGAAACTCCTTTGGCAAGTTTTTAAGTTTATTTTATTTACAATTACAATGATATTTAAGTCCATTGCTGATAGATCATTATTTGAGCCACATATTTTTGAAAATCAAGGTAAGTTAAAAATATACAAATATATGTTTTAATATATTTATCTTGTAATTTTAAAGTAAAGTTTATTACTTTGTAGAAAGAATGATGATTTTATTGGCATACTCTTACCTATATTTTATAACATCAAAATTTTCATTATATGGATTTTCAGTATATAAAAAAGTATTTTTTAATATATTAAATCAAATAATTGTAAATAATAATTCAGGAGAAATGATTGATATTATAAAAAATATTGAATTAGATATGAATGTTTATAAACCTCATGAAAAATGTAGAGTCGTTTATTATTTACTTGTTATTGAACAAGTTATTAAAGTATTAGATGATAATTATTTGGAAAATCATATATTACCAGCATTTGACAAGTATCCTTTCTTAAAAATGATTTTATTTTTTCTTAAAAAAAAATTATTCTTAATAATTAAATAATTGGATTTACAGAATTTTGTTGAACAATGATGATGATAATATATTTGAATCAGCAAATGCTGTTATATTATCAATATTTTATAATCAGAAAAGAGTTATTAAAGAATTAAGTTTATATTATTGTAATTATATATTATCAGTAAGTAATATAGGGATTTTTTTTCTTTTTAAAAAAGATAAATACAAATTAATTTATTTTAATTTTGTAGATGTATCCATCAAAAATCGATATTAGACAACTTAGAATTGCTTATACAGCTGTTTTAAAATCATTATCAGATATTGATGATACTTTAGTTTGGTTATGTCTAGATATACTTATAAAAAAAATTGAAAGCATTAGTAATCCTAATACTGGTAATTAATATTTTATAAGAATAACTAGTTTTTTTTTTTAAGAAAATATTAAATATTAAAGATTGTTTATTTTTTTTTATTAGGTTCAATTTCACAAAATACAACAAATAAAGATTTAGAACAACAATTAATAAATCAACAAGAACAAATAAATCAAAAATTAAAAGTATTTGAACAAAAAAAACAAGATGAACAAGAAAATTTAGTTAAAGCAATATTATATTTAAAAAAAGGTCATTTACTTTTAACTTTAATAGATCAAATTAAATCTATTAATTTAATATTTATGGAAAATTTACTAACAAAAATTAAAGAGTTTTTTAAACAAGAAAAAGAAAATGAAATTAAAAGTAATAGCAATATTGGATTATTTGCTTTACAAAAAGTTTTATTTGATGTACTTAGTAATGAAATTGATTATACTAAAAAAAATGTTGGTGTTAATTGGTGGTTAAATGAAGGTAGTAAATTATTGGATTAAATAAAGGGTAAAAATTGTTAACAAAAATTATAAATTTTTGATATTAAATTTTACTTATTCATTATATAAGAGATTGACCATTTTTTTACAATTTACAAATACAGTATAAGTATTACTTATCCCCTGCCATTTACACAATAATAAGTGTTTTATAGTATATTGTGAGTATTTTATTGTTGAATCTTATTTTTCTTTTGCTTGGTTTTTTTTTCATTTTTAAAAGATTTTAAAAAAATAAATTTTTTAAATTTTAAAAAGCTTCTATTATACTTGAAAAATAATATTGAGATTACAAATAAATTAAAAGAAGCAAATCTTTCCGAATTACTCAAATTTTCAAATCAGTCCATTATAGTATAATTAATAGTGCAAAATTTCCTAGAAACGGATAAATAAATATATATAAAATTAGCTACCCAGTAGGTATAACTACTACATTTGCATAATCGTGTAAATGGTGCCGATCAGGGGATAATATGAAATGTCCAATAATTTTATCAGGCGTCATTTATAAATAACTGATACTAAAATTAATATATTGGTATAATTATATTTATTTTAAAGATTAAAAGCAAAAGAATATTTTGATAGGCCATAGTGGGTAAATTCAAACATTCCTACTATTAAGTATTTGTATTTATATTAATAAGATCTTTATATATCTAAATTGGCATAATGTACAGTACATTAGTTGAATCTTATATGTACTGGCTAGAAAGGTATTTTACATGTGAAAAGAAGTTATATCAATATTACATTTCTTTTAATGCTTTTTCATTTACCAATTCGTTTAAATAATTTTAAACTTTATTTCAAACTTTTAACTAATATAAGGTATTCATTAAATATATCCATAAGGTATTTCAATTTCCCAAGATTTTCTTATTACCTCTACACAATCCAAAGAATAAAGATAATCAAAATCATTCAGCACATCATCATTAAGATAACCGTCCATGACTTTTAATAGTTCTAAACTTTGTCTTAATTGACTCCAAATATATAATAAAAGTGGTGGTCTATCAATCCACATCTTTAATAATTTATCCAAATTCTCAATTGATAATAAAGAATTATGGTAATAATTTACTTCATCCAAACATAAAATTGTTAAAGAAAGAGGAGCTTTATCTGCCAACAAATTGAATAATTTGTCTATGTCAGATGTACAATAAAATATTATTTTAAGTCCTTTTAATTTTAAGCTAGAAATCAATAGTTGTTTTAAATCATCTAGTATTGAATCTTGATACCAGATTGTTACGAATTCAAGATTTGGACAATTATTAATGACCGTTTGAATATATTTACGTAAAGATAAAGTCGTAGGCGGAGTATTAATATAATTCCAATGAATCCTAACAAGAGTACCTTCAGTTTTCCCAATGAGATTTGTGTAAACTTCAAATGGTGTCAATTTATTATACTTAATTTCCAACACTTTCAATTTAGGAAAATAAGCCGCATCTGATAATCTTGCATCAATTTCTTCAAATAATTCCAATTCCAATCTTTTCAGATTTATGAAAGAATAGAAAGCATTATATGGAATACATATTTGACCACAAAATCGTACATGCATTAAAGTGTTCGCTTGTATCGCCAATGCTTCTCCGATTCTCTCATTTTGTACTCCTTGACTGTCATCAGATCTCAAATAAACAAATTGTAATTCATGTTGTACTTTTATTAAAGTTGCCAACCCTTCGATATCATCATCACATGTACTAATGTAAAGCCTTTGTATCTTATGACACGTTTTGGAAAGTTCAAAAAAAAATTCTGATGATGTGATGGTATCACAATGTAATTCACACAAATGCGAAAGGCTTGAACTCAAATAAATATTTTCAATTCCACGTGGACAATAAGGGAAATCCAGATGAACTATTTTTGTACATCTGGTCAAAAATAATTTAATGAATTCTTCTTGTAAAAGTTTTGCATGCGACATGCATCGTATTTGTTGTAAATATATATACTGGCAGTACTCAATATAATTAAATAAAGGCGAATGTTGCGTTGGTGGAGAAATATCTATGTTGTTATTCTTGATAAGTTCCTTTGATTCATCTGTTAAACATGAAAAATACGTTCTTGATAGACTAATTATGATATGATCGTTGTACCCGAAATACCAAGTATTTCTCCACAAGATTGGAACAATAATTCTACAGAACAACCGATTTACTAATAGACATGAATATAAAGTTTTGTAATCATCATATATCGATTCAAATATATCCTTGATGCATTCTTTTGGAAGCATTATATGAACAATTGAAAACGTATTTAATCTGTCGATCATTCATATGATCTAATTTTATTAACCAATCATTTTTAAAATTTCAGTCTATTCTTAAACATTTGCATTTTTTGTTAAATTACATAATTATAATTATAATAATAGTATAAAAGACGAGCTTTTATAAATTAATTTTAAAAATATTTTTTTTAAAAAAATAAAAATATTGGTTGTACTCCGATACCCAAGTAATTAAGTAATAATTAAATTGAAAAAGGAATATATATAATGCGAGAAAAAAAAATTCTTCTACATGTAATATCGTAATATGTGAAACTGGGAATATACTGTACAAATACAATGATTGAAAAAAGGGGGGGATAAGGAATTTCTATTATATTTGTTAATTAAGTTCTTATATTAGCTATTGACGTCTATATGGATATTGACGATCATTGTTCGTTGGATAATTATAAGTCCTTTGTCCATTATATAGAGTTTCATCCGAAATCGGATAATTATAAGTCCTTTGTCCATTATATAGAGTTTCATCCACAAATTGATTTCGTGATGAATTTGAATTTGGTGAGCTAGGCGAACTTGGTGATCTTAAATTCATTGAACGTGGAGACACAGGAGACACAGGAGATACTTGAGATCTGTCAAATACAGTTGGTCTTTGAGATGATTGTAACGGTAGTGGGTGTATTAGACCTGTTCCAGCATATGTATAATCTGGAGAACGTGAACGTTGCTGTTGATGTGCTGGTGTTGGTGTTGGCATAGGTGGTGCGGATCTTCCCTCATAACCGTTATATGGTGTTGGATCAACCCAATTACTACCATTGTGTGTGTTATAACTATTACCGTAATTATTATTATAATTATAATTACTATAATTATTTGAACTTGAATATCTATCATCTGGAGGTAGAGAAGGAACACGTAGTTTTGACGTTTGAGGTCGTCGCCTTTTACAGCAGCGATATGCGCACTGTATTAAACTACAAATAGAAAGTAATTAATTATGTAAGTAGTTTAATAATATATATGAATGGTATGAATAGTGATTCATAAGATATTCTATTTACGTACCAACATAACAAAAGTGATCCTATTATTGCCACAATTGGAATTGCAATTTTTTTATTTTGATTAAACCAGCTTGAAAGAGTATTACCTAGTTATATTGAAAGTATTAAAAATAATCGTGAAATCTTTCGTGCTGTGGTCACATATATATAATAAATACACTTACCTATAGACCCACTGTCACATTGTCCTTTGTTACATTTTCCTCCAAACCCACACGGAGTACCATCCACGAAATACCCGCTCATTTGAAGACATGAATTTGTATCATTCGGATTAGCGCAACTTATAGTGCAAGATGTATCGGATAAAGCTGAGCAAGCTTTCGTAATACCCATGCGACTACCACGTAAAAGGCATTGATTATCTCTGGATGTACATTGACCTCCGGCGCATGCAAGATTAGGTGCACAGGTGGTTCCATCTTCAACATGTTTATCAGGTGGACAAACTCCAGATGTTCCACTACAAACTTCAGAAATGTCACAATTATTTGAACCGGCAGGCCGGCAAATCTCATTAGCAGGTTTATATTGACAATTTCTACAACACATATCGTTCTTGTCACTAATGGAACAATATAATCATATTAATAAATTGACTAAATCAAATTACTATATATTAGATATATGAAAATTATTTACTTACGCGCAAACTGCATTACTCTTCAATTTACATGTTGCACCGTCGCAACAGGGGTCATTGGCACAATCGTCACTAGTACCACCTATACATATGTTTTAAAATTAAAAATCTAATGAGTACTGTAACTTTGTTAATCATAATTTAGATTTACATCATAATAATCTAAAGCTATAACATACAATCGCATTCTTCATTGTCTTCTTTCAATCCGTTGCCACACATAGATTGACTAAGGATGGATTTGGTGCCGGGATCTATATTTTAATATCAAACTAATTTCAGAAATTTTATGTAATAAAATATGTACATGTTTATTGAGTCACAAACCTTCAAGACAACCACCAATATTTGGAAGAGCTTGGCATATATCAGTAATTGAACATGGACTATGTCGAAAATCAAAGTTATCTGAGTTATTATAAAAATCTTAATAAAATTTGATTAATCATAATCAAAATACCTGAATTGATCAGTAACCACGTTACTTGTTGGATTCATTAGATATTGATTATTAGCACTACAAACTGTACTACTCAATGGACAACAGCCACAATTATTGCAAGGACAATTTTCATTAAGACAGTCATGAATAGCACCTAAGTTAAATCAACAATAATTTTTTCAATGATTTAAATATAAAACAAATTGACATTTCTAAAGCAATAACTTATAATTACCAAATCCATGACCAACTTCATGTGCAACAACCTTCCATTCATCTTTGACAATAGTAGAAACACCAGTACCAGATACAGTTGCCTTTCCTAACTGACCTTGATCTGTAAAGATAACACAATATAGAATCAATATTAAAATCAGCTAATTTAATAAAATTATTATCATTATTACTACTTTACCTTGTTGAGTTGCTTTCGTTTGACATAATTGTCCCAACCATGCAACACCGACTTTAGTACCAGTACTAATATTTATAAAACGTATTAAGTTAAACCATTAAAATATTTATTTATTTTAATAAAAAATATTGATTTAACTTACTTGCATTTGGACATGAGATGCCATAAACTCGCACCATCATCAGCTTTTAATAATAATAGATACTTTAAATATATATACAAATATATCTTAAAAAGACATAAATTTTGTTACTTACGAGTTTTACCCCTCCACCCGCTAAAGTCGTTAAGACGATCGTTTATAGTATAACTTTCGTCACATAGTCGATTAAATGGATATGCAGGATCGGGAGTTGTGGGGCAATTTTTGTTTAGGATCTCAATTTTAATAAGACCGAGAGTCACATTAAAAGTTTTTTCATAAACGGCTGAGGCAGTGCCCCAATCCTGAAGAATTTGTTTTCGAGCAGCATCAGGGGAGTTATAATTAGTGACTGTAATTTTATTAGTTTTTATTTAGTAACTACGTTAATATTAAAATTATAAAACGATAATTACGTACATATAAATGCAAAAACTTTTACTAACCATAAGTACAATCAGCAGCCGCTCCCTATAAATAAATCAAAGATTATATTTCCGATGAGAACACGATCAAATTAGAATTATATAATTAAATTATACATGCCATGTAAGCAATTTTTCTACCAGTAGGACAACCGGTAAGGTCTCTTTTCGTCAATGTATGATCTCCAATTGAAAAAGTATTCCACCATGGTTTTAATTGGCCGGATTTCCAATCATTAGATCCAATTATCCGATCGCGACGTCTATTTTCAACGCTAACAATATCATCCATTGCACAAGACCCTACAAGACTTTCGTCTTGCAATGACCTTTTAGTATTTTTAATGTCCGAGTCACGATAAATGACCATAGTAGCCGATCGATGAACAGGATGACGTGCAGATGGATTGGGTATTTCTGGATCATCTTTAAATTGAGTTATCTTAAAATTTTCGGTTGATTTTATACTATACAATTCATTATTTAAACTAAATGTTCCCTCAAAAAGAGGATGTCTATTATTTTTGCTACATTTTACAAAATAAAATAAAAATTAGAATTTATTTTAAGTTAATACGTAGCAGAAATTTCAACTTACCTATACTGAGTTACACTAAATAATAGTAAGAATAAAAAAAATATATATATATAGTTAATAAATATTCACTAAATATCAAAAAAGAGGGAGAAAAAGAAAGGGAAAAAAATTAACAATTAAAGGCAAGTTATCAATGTAAAAGACTATCAAGTAACTTCAATTGTTTTATGTGGCTTATTAATTGTGGCTTATGAATTATCATACTTGTATGAAATAATTTTCATAGTGCTATCCTTCTGAGCTATTTCTCATAAAAATAAACTTTAGCATACCCGCCATCATCATGAACTTGGATTCTTGCCCATCCGAGAACTCCTGATGAATAAGATAGTTCCTCTGATAAGCTCCTCCTTCTCAGTCCAATCGTGTCTTCGCTTAATCTGGTGTCAGTTGAGTCTATGTCCAGCAAGACTCCCTTATAAAGTCTGTGGTCTTCGGGTCTTAGTCTCGTTGTTGTTTTAGTATTATTAGAATGATGGATAACAATTGTTGCTTCTGGGTGAAATAAATCTAAATTAGGTTCGAGGTGAATGCTAAACGTACGATTGAATGCAATAAACTGAATTCGCAATGAATCATCGTGTCTCAATGAACTATCATCATATATATCTCTGCGAATTATTGATGTTTTTTCAAAGCGATCCCTAGGGAGTATTTCCATGGAAGGATTAGTGACAAACTCCAAATAAGTCAAGGGCTCCTGAACCACACTATGTGCTAAATTTAATGGTTAAGATGTGAGTATAATGAGTTAACGAATTTTGCTTCAAAAAGAAAATATTAAAGTCTGGGACAAAAAGCTTCTCACCTCTAGACAATAGTAGAACAAATAATGAAGTTATAAACCAGAGTAACAAACGAGACGAGGAGGGTATGACCTCCATGTTAAAGTATTATATTTTATTTTATAATTTGGTTTAAGAGGAGGATAAATTATAAAGAACGGAAGCTCTCCGCAAAGAAAGAGGTTGGAAATAGAAAATAGCAAGTTTCGGAAAGAAGGGAAATATTTTTTCGCTGGTGAGCCACAGACCTTTTTGGTGAGAGTTAAATTTATTGATATATCACTTTGCTTTATTTACCACTATCTGCTTTTTTGTATGGCGGGTTTACAGCTTCTTCTAATAACTGCAATATTTAATATATATTGAGTGGTACAAAATTATATTACTGGTGATAAAATAGTCATTTTGAAACTTGTGCTGCTATGCTGCTAAAAATTTAAGTGTTTAAATCTATTTATATCCGAATAACCCTTTTCTTGGCTGCATAAAGTATTTCATATTTAGTTTTAGATGATCTTGGTAAAAATTACAAACTACAATAAATTTGTTTAAGAAATTTCATTGTAGTAATGAAAATCTCAGTGGATGAGGAGTAAACCCGGAGGAAAAAGCTAAATAAAATTTATTTTTAGAAATTTTATTTAGAAATTTTTTTTTGTTCCACAATTCATGTGATCAGTGTTTATGTGTCACAAAAATCGCTCATAATCTTATTAAAGCAATAACTGGCTTTTTTTTCGAAATTTTTCTTTAGTTCCTTTAAGGTGACTAGGTGAGCATACTGTGAGCATATTATGCACATGACCTATAAAAAAATTTGCAGTGTTATTACCGTATTTGATGATTTGATTATATGACGACATATATTGTAACACATTATCTTCAAAATTCACGTTTTTTCTCTCCTAGACTGTTTTCGCAACAAAATATCCATATTTGTGTTGTTTGCTTTGTATGCAACGGTAAGTATTTGTTGAGTAGGGTTTAGATCGAAGAGCTAAAGACGTATAATTTTTGTTGATTTAACATTTATATATAAAAGATAGTCATATTTCTGAAAATACAGTTTCCGTATTGTAAATATTTTCGCGTTTGGTTTGCATAGCAAATAAAGAGAATACAAAATAAATATGACACGCAGTAAAGCAGAAGAAGAAGTAGATGTTGCTGATCAGTTTTTGAACTATGACGGAGAGGTAACGACCGTTGAAGCGGAGGGAACTTCAGTTGACAACGCCGAACAAAATACTTCGACTACGAATAAGACACAAGAACAAGAAACAGATACTTCTAAAGGTGAAAATCCGAATGAAGATCCTTCAAATGAAAAAGAAAACGAAGATCCTAAAGAAAGTGCGGCTCAAGATCAAGCAAAAAGTATTGAGAAAAGTGATAAAGAAGATGATGAGTCCGGAGAAGTCTATGAAGTAGAGAAA
This sequence comes from Rhizophagus irregularis, assembly GCF_026210795.1. Taxonomy (NCBI): domain Eukaryota; kingdom Fungi; phylum Glomeromycota; class Glomeromycetes; order Glomerales; family Glomeraceae; genus Rhizophagus; species Rhizophagus irregularis. The sequence continues at coordinate 149,378 of NC_089436.1, read as the reverse complement.
GTACTCGATCATAATAGGAGAAGGGTAAGTTATAGACGATTTTTTACGTTAACTTATGTTTTTTATAATTAATTTGATTTTTTTATAGAATAAAACATATTATCTAATTAAATGGAAAGGTAAGTTATTTAGCGATATTAGATTTTTATCTTTGTAGTTAATTTTATTTTTATTTAATTATTTGTTATTTATCTATCTATTTTAAATAAAGGGTATAGCGAAGAAGAATCTACTTGGGAAGCTGAAGATAATGTGTATGAATAATTTATTGATAATGATTTTTTTATATTGAATATAATTGGTAACGAAGTTTATAATCTATAATATTTGCATTAATAGTTTCGCTGAAGAGTTAGTAAAAGATTATTGGGCAAATAATAGTGAAGAAGCCAAGCAAAAGGAGACCAGAAAAGGTAGGAAAAGAGGTGCTGCTGCTCCTCCTCCTACCCCTATTAAAAAAGAAACAAAGAAAGCACGTACTTCTATTACACCTAAAAAAGCGAAAGTAGCTAGATCTAAAATAGATGAAGAATTCGATCATGACGAAGATTGGGAGAGCTCAGTTTCAGGAGTTGAAACAGTTACTCGTGATGATAAAACTGGAGAACTACTGGTCTATTTGAAATGGTAAATTGTATTTTATTATTATTTGTGAAAAAAAATAATTATAATACTAATATATTTATGTGTTGAAGGAAAAATGGGGATACCTCGAGACATCCAGCTAAAGAAGCCAATATTAAATGCCCTCAAAAGGTAAATTTCATTTTACATTATGTTAATTCAATTATATAATTAATAAAAATCAATTATTTTTTTTTAGATGATAAAATTTTATGAACAGCGCCTGACTTTTGCTGCTCCACAACCCAAGTCTTAATCTATAAAAGGAAATAAACAAAGTTCAGTGATGAACTTGTTAAATATTAATTAGACATATGAGATCACTGCTTCGGTTTGGCTAATCTTTAATATGCATTTTATTTCTTAATGTGGCCTGAGTGTAAATAGAACATTACTAATTGTGTCTCCCGCTTTTATATTCGATTTTATCTACTTTTTTTCTTATTCTTTCTCGGGCGGAGTTATTTCTAATTGATGGATGAATGATAAGAAAAAATTATAATAGTTATGTACGGCAAATGTATGGTTGATATGCAAAATAAAAAAAAATCAAAAAAAAATAAATAAAATACTTCATCTATTTTCCCAAGATTTTTTTTTTTGTTAATTTGATATTAATTAGAATTTTTTATTGGCTGAAAAATTCATGGCCAATATCGGTTTACCACTTTGAAAATTTCGACGCGTTCCTGTACCACTTTCCATATAATTATACAACTATACACCTATACAAATCTTAATTTGATATAATTAGTATAATTCAAATTTTATTTAGTAAGCAGATCAATTTGTGTTACAATGAAAAATAATTCAAAAAAAGATTGATTTTCAAAGATTTTATACATATAATCTGCCTTTTTTTCGCTAATGATATTAAGATCCACAACATTTGGTATTCGTTCAAATTTTTTATTCAATTCTAATAAATTTAAAATTTTATCAAACATAAATATACATACTTTTCAGAGAATTTCTAATTTAAAACGAATAACTTTTCAAACAATTCAAAAAAAAGATATGCATGCAAAAGTTATTATTATCGGGTCAGGCCCTGCTGGACATACTGCTGCACTTTATTTATCAAGAGCAACTTTGAAACCTGTATTATTTGAAGGTTTCCTGGCAAACGGGTTTGCGCCGGGTGGCCAAGTAAGCAATTACTTCTGAAACCATTTTTTTTATTTATTTTTGTAAACATTCTAATTTAACAAATCCTTTTAGCTCACTACTACAACTGATGTAGAAAATTATCCGGGATTCCCTGAAGGAATTATGGGTCCAGTTATGATGGAAAAATTTCGCGAACAAAGTTCAAGATTTGGTACAGAAATCATTACTGAAACTATATCAAAAGTTGATCTTTCTTCAAAACCATTTAAATTATGGCGTGATGGAGCTGAGGAGCAGGCATTTGATACAGCTGATTCATTAATTATAGCTACTGGTGCAGCTGCTAAAAGATTACACCTACCTGGTGAAGATATTTATTGGCAAAAGGGAATTTCTGCTTGCGCCGTTTGTGATGGTGCTGTTCCCATTTTTAGGAATAAACCTTTAGCTGTTATAGGTGGTGGAGATTCTGCAGCAGAAGAAGCTTTATTTCTTACAAAATATGGATCTCATGTTTATGTAATTGTTCGTAGAGATAAACTTCGTGCTTCTAAAGTAATGGCAAATCGGTTACTTTCCAATCCAAAAGTAACAGTAATATGGAACACTATTCCAATTGAATGTAAAGGCGATGGCAAACTTCTTAATCTATTGATCACCAAAGATACCAAAACTGGCGAAGAAAAGGAATTATCCATAAATGGTTTATTCTATGCCATTGGTCACGTTCCTGCTACTGAATTAGTAAAAAATCAATTAGAATTAGACACTGATGGCTACATTATGACTAAACCTGATACCACTTACACTAGTGTTGAAGGTGTTTTTGCTGCTGGTGATGTTAAGGATAAAAAGTATAGGCAAGCTATTACTAGTGCTGGATCTGGCTGTATGGCTGCTTTAGAATGCGAACGTTGGTTAAGTGAACACTTCCCTGAATAAATTAACTTATGTACTATTATATATAAAGTTTCTTTAATTACTTTCTAACTCAAACAATAACATGAGATTTGTGCATTTAAGCCGTTTTAATTATATTAATAAATTTTAATTTTTAACATATGACGCATGTCTTCTCGAAATTTGTAATAAATATACGCAGTAATAAATACAATCAATCATTTTTTTTCTATATGTAAAATACAAAAGTTTAAAAGCTAAATCGTCAATCAAACTTCACCATCCTCGGTTATTTATTCCCGGTAATGCGTCTCGGTTTCTTATAATGGGAGTTCTTGGAGGTTGTGAAGGTTGTGGAGATTGTGGTTGTGGAACTATGAAATTTCTTGACATAGGTAAAGATGGCCGAAAATTTGTTGATATTGTGTAATTTGAAGGTGACGGGTTTTGATATTTTGATGCAGAAGCAGCCGATAATGCTCTCGATCCTATGGTTTAAGTTTGTATTAACAATAATACTATAAATACTTAATAAATTTACTTACCGGGATCTATCCTCAATACATCATGTCGCGCAATTCTATTACTATTACGTAACTCACTCCACGTCATACGCGTACTAGAAGCTGTTCCGGGTCGAGAAAATGTTGTATTAGAGATTTTTCGAGGATATTGGTCGCAATTACTTTCGGAAAAAGAAACTGAATAACATTTATTAGATGGTGATGGCATAGCTCTAGCATCACGTCTATTGAATATAGTGATAGCAATTTCATTAACTGAGAAATATATATCCATATCAACTTTAAATGAATGTCGATCATTTTACCTGTCACTGATACCGTCGTAACCATCAACGCCATAATTCCATGATATCTGATTACTATAAGGGAGTCCATTATTATTTTGATGTTCAAGTTGGGAAGAATAATTATCGTATTTTTGTTGCGACTGCTGTTTGAAGATTAACGGCCTCATCGGTGAATTTATTGAAGTCGATAATGTTAACCGTTTAGGTGGGTTTGGAGTTTTCGGTTGACACGTCTTTAGAAAAAATTGCTTAATAAACAGGATCAAAAAAACAAATGCGAGTTATAACAATAATATATGTCCACTACCTGACTTGGCGAAATATCAAGATCACGATTTTGAGTTGGTGATTTATGGAGCTTTAGCGGACTAAAATTCATGAAAATCACTATTAAATTGTAAAATAAAATCCATATAATTCATAAAATAAAACCTGTTGTTTAATTTTATTGGTGATTCTATTGGCCTTTTTACTGAAGTACTTGAAGTGTTTGGTCGAACTTCTTGCAATTGAGATTTTAAACGTCGATTTTCTTCTTTAAGGTTTTGTAGCTCACTTAATAATTAAATTGAGAATAATAAATGTAGTTTTATGAATTCAATTATCAACAATAATCTTTTAACACATTACTTTTTCATGTCTTTGTATTGAAGTATTTCATTTTTCGCTTTGTCAAGCATCTGTCTTTGTTTGTGTAATTTATCTTTCAAAAATTCAATTAATGAAATTGTATTGGTTTTCTGAAACTAATTGAAAATATTACGTTAATTAAGATTATCGATGTTATCTAAACATTTTAATCAAAATCTCACTCGCATAACATCGGCGGCTTCATCCAGTATATCATAAGTGGTCCGAAAGAATGCACCAAGATTAGGAGGGAGCTATGCATTCAAATAATAACTAAATTTCATTAGGGATACAGTATCTAAATTAAAGAAAGAGTTTAAGAACTCACGTTATCGGTCAACTCTACAGCTGCACACCGTGTATTGCAAACAGGACAAGTGTGTTCTGTAACATTAGAACTATCTAGAGAACTCTCAAATATTATGTAATGAAAACTCCCACAAAAAAAAGTATCCGAAACGCGTGTAAAATAGTCATACCATGACTTGCTTCGCCATGCTTATTTAAACACGATTTGCATACTACATGTCCGCACTCTGTTAACCAAAACCGTATTTGGTCTTCTTTTGAAGACGAAGGATATGTAAAACACGCGTTGCAATGAAGAAATTCAATATACATTGTAAAATGACAAACTATAAAATGTCGCGTTATCGCGTCTAAATGTCGATCATCTTTATCAATGTTGTACAAGATCTATAAATCAACTGAAAAGTTAAATATCCGTAAATGTCTCTACAAATTTTGCGAAATAAGCCTAAAAGGCCTTTTTGGAAACTTCCTCAACACCGCTTGCCAGTTCTCTCTCTTTATAAATCATTGCTTAATACTTCTAGATCATTTCCTGATGATCTTCACCAAAAATATTTATTTTACAATATTCGTCTAAATTTTAGGCTAAGGAGGCATGAAACTTCGATAAGTAAAACCGTTGAATATTTAAAAGAAGCTCAAGAGGTAAAGTGAAAAGTCGAATTATTGAAAGAATTTACCTGTTAATAAACTTGATATTTTTAAAGTGCAAGTCCATTATAATAAAAGCACTTAAAGGAAATCAAGAGGCTTTTCAGCACATTGATGATTTAGCTTGGGGTAGGAAAGGTAGACTTAAAGAAGTTCTGGATATCGTAAGTTAATTTTATTCAATTTTATCGTTCTTTACAATAAATGTGACTAATATATTTCCATTATATCAGTTGGCAAATTGGAAGAGAGTAAGATCATGGCATGTATTCATTATTGTTTCAATCAAACAATAATTCTAATATTCTGTAATTTATATCTTAATAGCCTAAATTACACAAGTTCGTTTTGGATACACGTACTCATGGTGCTCGTACTCTTGATCCTCATCCTGCTTATAGAATTCCTTTAGATAAGCGCTTATATACTCCACCAGAATACAAAGAATTAGAAAAGAAATTGCCAAAGAAAAATCATTCTTTTGGATCTGATTTAAAAATACACACAGTAGTTACTCAATTAGGCTATAAGCTTCAGCGAGTGCGGGGTTTGAAACAACCTACTTGGATTTCCATGATGATGAATAAACGTATAAGAGCTCATCAGAGACGTATTGATAAATTTCATCAGCTGGAAGAACAACTTGAAATGGTTAGAATAGAACAACATATGTTGAGCATGTTAGATCCAAAGTTAGCCGAAGAGGAAAAAGGTTTTGGTAAGTTTACTATATATTTAATTTATATTTCTTCTTTATTATTTATTATTTACCTTTTTACAGAAGAGAGAATACTTCAGGAATTAAATGAAAGTAAAAAATATCACGATAAGATGATAAAGTTGCAAGCAAGAAAAGAATTGGATGTAGACATTTAAAAGTTATTTGTCTTTTTTAATGATTTTCAAACAAAGTTTTATGCTATATATTATTATATGTTATAAATTACTATTAAACATATTTGTTTTACATATAACTGGTCTAATCTTTTAATTTTAAAAAGTTTTGAATACTATGATTCAAAGCATCAATTTCGGCTTGGTAATTTTTAAGCTATTACAATAAAGTAAATCAATTCCTACATTAGTTTAACAAATAGGTAAGAAAAACATTATTAAGTTAGTTACCTTAGTTTCATTAGCTTCTCTTACATCTTCTGGAACCTTGTTTTCGTAATCGGGGATTGAAGTCTTTTTCTGAAGTGATGATAGAGATTGAGTTGTTTTCTCGAGCTTATTTTGGAATTTTGTAACTTCAGCATCAATATCGATAAATCCCTAAATAAACACGTAAATTGATTTATATATTTATGTAATATGTACAAAAAGGAAATATTATTCTTTTTACCTTAACCATTAATAGTACGTTTATTTCATCATTTACTGTGCTTAAAGCACAGCCAGCTGGAATAGTTTCGCCTTTCTGGAAAACATGCACAGATTTGGCACTTTTTACTAAAGTAATAATGCTTTGTTCATGTGAAGTTAGCAAATTTGCAGTTTTCTCAGAGGCAGTCTGAACGAATACTAATATGTTTTAGAGATATGAAGATTATAATGAGATTTAATAAGATAAATATTTCAGAAAACTAAACAAATACACTTGCATGAGGCATTAGACTGAATATTATATTCAGCTGTTAGAGACCGAGCAGCTCTTATTACAGTTAATACAAGTTCAAATTGTTCTTCTGACTGTAGATTATGATACTCTGGTTCCTATGCAGATATGTTCTTTGAGTGTTATATTAAAGCTATTATAACAAATGTTTACAAATAAAATATAATTTATCATACCTCAACAGGGTATTTGGCCTTAACGATCGTTGGAATATTGTCTGCAGAACGTCGAGGCAAACGTTGATATAATTCTTCTGTCACAAATGGCATAAATGGGTGAAGTAGCTTGAGACCAGCTTCTAAACAAGTATATAATGTGTCCTGAGCTGATCGTTTACGATTTGCATTGTCAGTAATTGATGTATCGGCATCTGTTAATGGTTTTATCAGTTCCTATATATTTAAATATAAATTATTAATTCATTTTGCAAAAAAAAATGGAGTTAAAAAATATATTTACAATATAAACATCACAAAGTTCATATAACCAAAAGTTATGTATTGCAGTAGTAGCAGCCATAAAGTTTCTTTCATGTAAAGATTTGTTTGTTTCTGTTGCACTTTGATTTAATTTGTGTAATATCCATTGTTCGGCTAGCGACTCTTTGCCAGTTTTCTAATATAGAAAACATTTGAACAAGTTAGTTGATTGTTAAATTTAATATTGACTCAAAAATAGCATACTTTAGCATTTTCTCTTGGTATGAAATCGTCTCCTAATTTCATTAATGCAAATCTAGTTGCATTCCATAATTTATTACAGAATTTTCTATATCCTTCCACACGAAGAATATCAAGGTTTATATCACGACCTAAAAATTTATTAATAAAATTAAATAGCAAGATGAAGTATAAAATAAAATAAAAATAAAATCAAAAAAAAAATGAAATGACTAAACTATATTTAATTACCTGCTGAAGTGTATGCACACAACGCGAATCTCAATGCATCAGTACCACATTCAGGAATACCATTTGGAAAATCAGCTTTTTGACCAGCCTTAGCTTTTTCAATCTCGCGTATATCAAGATTACCTTCATATAATTTAGCATGTAATTCCTCTAATGATATACCTTGAATTACATCTACTGGATCAATTACATTGCCTAAAGATTTACTCATCTTTCGCCCATGTGCATCTCGAATCATCGCGTGACAAAAAACTTCATTGAAAGGAACATGTCCAGTTAGCTTAATACCCAACATAACCATTCTAGCTACCCAGAAAAATAAAATATCCCATCCAGTTTCTAAAAGCGATGTCGGATAAAAACTTTCTAAGTCGCTTGTCTGTGTAATAATATTATGTTAATAAAAGTAATCATCAGACTTTTGGGAAAATAAGAAATCTACCTTATCAGGCCAGCCGAAAATAGAGAATGGCCATAATCCGGAAGAAAACCAAGTATCTAACACATCTGGATCTCGTTCTAAGGTCAACTCAACATCCGGAAATTTTTTATTTGCTTTCTCTTGAGCCTCTTCTATATTACGACCTGATACCCAATATTTTCCATCCGAGGGCTGGCATTTTTTTTTTTTAATCAATCAGATATTTTTAAAGCTTGAATAAAAAGATTATAAAGCCTACATACATCTTGGTCCTGGTTCGATAATTTTATAAAATAAGCAGGAATTTGGTGGCCCCACCATAATTGACGCGAAATACACCAATCCTGAATATTACCAAGCCATCTGAACCACTCTTTTTCTGAGGTATAGGGGGAAATGCGCAATTTTCCATCCTTCACTGCCTATTTCATTTGTAAATATGCTATTTTAATAAAAAGCAAAGTACAAAAATATTTATCGTAAGGAAAGTAAACACAAACCTTCATTGCGTTTTTTGCCATATCAGAACAACTAACCCACCATTGAGGTTTTAAAAGTGGTTCGATAATGTCTCCTGATTTACTATTAAAAAAAAAAATTTCTTGTTTATTAATGTTTATACTACTGAGAATGTAAAAAAGAAGGCAATTTCGGGTATAAGCCACTTACGAGCAAACAGGAACGGTCATAGGGTTTTCTATCGTTCCAACGTATAAGCCTTTTTCTTTAAGTGCATTAACAACTGCCTCACGAACATGAAACCTTTTCATTCCCTATAATATTACAATATTAGATTTAATAAATATTAATAAATGAAATAAATTATTATTGCTTACTTGGAAAGGAGCACCGTTTGCATTTAAAGTACCGTCATCATTTAAAATATTGATAAATTCGAGATTATGTCGTTTACCAACTTCATAATCGTTAAAATCATGGGCTGGTGTAATCTTGACAGCACCAGTACCGAATGTCATGTCTACTACAATATCGTCGAGGACAATAGGAAGTTTTCTTCCATTAAATGGATGAACGGCGAACTTGCCATGAAGATGCTTTATTTTTAATAATCAAGAAATTTCCCTTAATTAGGAGTTGCAATAAACTTATAATTACTTAATTACATGTTTTAACAAAAAAATTAACCTTATAACGCTCATCTTTTGGATGAATAGCAATGCCGGTATCACCAAGCATTGTTTCAGGACGAGTAGTAGCAACAACAATTTTTTCATCTAAATGACATATAAGATATTTAATATATAGATTAATTAATATAAAATTATAAAATAATGATAAATACCAGAATTTTCAATAGGATATCCAAATGATGTTAAAACACCAAATTCAAATTTTTCCTCTGGATCGTACCCTGGAACTGATAATAGTATACGACCGGATATTTCTTTATTTTCAACTTCAAGATTTGATAAAGATGTGTTAAGTCTAACACACCAGTTTATCAACCGAGTTGATCTGTAAACAATTCCTTCTTCTTGCAATCGACAAAAGGTTTCAATGACAGCTCTACTTGGTTTCTAAGAAATTTGAATAACTGATATATATTAATATTTAATACCAATAATACCAGTAGAACGCGTCAAATTGAAAATTTTATGCTAACTTCATCCATTGTAAAAACAGCTCTTTCCCAATCATAAGAACCTCCAAGTCGTTTTAATTGTGAATGGATACGATCGCCATATCTTGTTTTATTGAATTAGTCAATTTAAATATCATAAAAAAAAAATGAAATCCAATGACAAATACATACTTATTTTTCCATTTCCAAATTTCATTAACAAATGCTTCACGTCCAAGATCATGACGTGTTTGCTTCTTTTCAACCCATAACTTCTTTTCAACAACAGATTGTGTTGAAATACCTGCGTGATCAATCCCTGGATTAAATAATACCGTTTTGCCTAACATTCGATTCCTAATTAAAATATAGAGTTAAAAAATGTGCGAAATAGATCTAAAATCTATTACTTATATACCATCTACTTAAAGTATCTTGGATAGCTACGGTCAAACCGTGGCCAATATGAAGGGAACCTGTCACATTTGGTGGAGGAGCGGGAACAACAAATATCCCTTCGGGCTTAGGTTTACCATCCGGAGTCAATTCAGGTTTGAAAAAGCCTTGATTTTCCCACCATGCATACCAAGCAGCTTCAACAGCTTTTGGATTATAAGCGGAAGCCATTGGTTTGGACATATCTTTAAAATAAATGAAAGAACTCTGATAAATAATTAATTTCACGCGTTATCCATTCAAGAATTACGATTATAATACCTTTCTTTTCACCAGGGGGTGTATTATCAATAAATTCGTCTACTTTCCTGGAGGCTTTGTCACTTTTTGGCTTCTTCTCTTTTTCCTTCTTTTTTTCACCTTCAGTTAACTAAATATAATTTAAAAAAGTATAAACAAAATTTATTGTATAATATGTTAGTAATAAGTCACTTACATGTGTAAGTTTTGCTTGTTTAGCCGCATATTTTGCAAGTTTTGCTTGTCTTTTTGCCTCATTTTTGTCGGCATTTTTTGACTTTGCCGTAGTAGACACGGGTGTTGTATCAGACCCTGCGGGAGTTTGACTAGATTCAGAACTCGGTGTTTGTTCCTTAGTGTCATCCATTTTTGATTCGAAAACGGATATTTTTTTTTCTGTTAAAACTCGGCAAACGTGGTATTCGTGGTACGACACATTTTCTGTCAAATTTGTACAACCAAAAGTTCTAAGCCCAAATTTAGAATTAATGGTATTACGATTATTACGATCAAAATCTTAAGATTTTATTTTCAGTAGTATTTTTATAATTTTCATATTTCCCTTTAGAAAGATGTCAAACGTGGATAAGGCCGAAAAGAAAGTTGCTTCAAAAAAGTCTGCTAAAAAAGCTGATGGTACTTTGTAAAATTTGGCTTATATCTTTATTAAAATACTATATAAATTTACTAAATTGTCTCTAATAGCCCATATCGAAGGAGCCTCTCAAATTGGTATTGAGGTTCGAAAAGAGGTTGACTTTTCTACATGGTACACGCAGGTATTGAAGTTACTGTGAAGTTGATAAATTTAAAATGAACAAAATGAACAGAAATATAAATTTATCTTCAAGGTGCTGAAACGTTCTGAAATGCTAGAATATTATGAAGAAGTTTCCGGATGTTATATTATAAGGCCTTTGGCTTATAATATATGGCAAGAAATTCAGAGTAAGGCATAATGAAGATTAAATTATTAAATTTGTAATATAAAATTTTTTGATCTAATTTACGCTCAAATGGTTATCGAAAGACTTTTTTGATGCTGAAATCAAGAAATTAGGAGTTGAAGATACTTACTTTCCAATGTTTGTTTCACAAAGACAATTGGAAAGAGAAAAGGACCATATCGAGGGCTTTGCCGCTGAAGTTGCTTGGGTTACTAAAGCGTTTGTATCACAATGCTATTAATTTAATTTTTGCCTAATAGTCGAATATTGAGATAAGAATATAATTTTCAAACAGAGGATCTAGCAATATTGAAAATCCTGTCGCTATTCGTCCAACATCTGAGACAGTAATGTATCCATATTTTGCCAAGTGGATTAGAACTTACCGTGATTTACCATTAAAACTTAATCAATGGTGTAATGTCGTTCGATGGGAATTCAAGAATCCTCGTATGTTATTTATTTATCATTGAATTTAAATATAACTTCATGAATATTATTTTAAATAATTGATTTTTCATGTCATTTACAGAACCTTTTATTAGAACACGTGAATTTTTGTGGCAAGAAGGGCATACTGCACATTTTACTAAGGAAGAAGCTGATACTGAAGTGTATAAAATTTTAGAGCTTTACCGTCAGGTATATGAAGATATGCTTGCAGTTCCTGTAATTAGAGGAATTAAGTCTGAAAAAGAGAAGTTTGCTGGTGGACTTTATACTACTACTCTTGAAGGTTTTATTCCAACTACAGGTCGTGGAGTTCAGGCTGCTACTTCTCATTGTTTGGGTCAAAATTTTTCGAAAATGTTTGATATTGTTATTGAGGATCCTAAAGACGCAAAGAAAGTGCACGTCTGGCAAAATTCTTGGGGCATTTCCACTCGTAGTATTGGTGTAATGGTAATGATTCACGGCGATAATAAAGGTTTAGTGTTACCTCCCCGTATTGCTGCAACTCAAGTAATTGTCATTCCCTGTGGTATTACATCAAAGACTACAGAAGATGACAAAAAACTTGTAGAAAGCAAAGTAAATGACGTAGTTGAAGAACTGAAATCAGTTGGAATTAAAGCTAAGGCAGATCTAAGAGAGAATTATTCACCAGGATATAAATATAACCATTGGGAATTAAAAGCAAGTCTAATAATACTTACTGTATTTATTTTTATTTTATTTATCTTATTTTTTTTCTAATTCGCAAAAATTATTTTTTTTTAGGGTGTTCCGATCCGTCTAGAAATAGGTCCACGTGACTTACAAAATCAACAATCGCTTATGGTTCGTCGTGATAATGGCTCTAAGGAACCTATTCCTTTAGCAGATCTTGTTTCACGTATTCCCGATACTCTTAAAATTATTCAGAAGGACATGTTTGAACGTGCCAAAAAAGTTTATGATGATCATGTAAAAATAGTTTTAAAATGGGAAGATTTTGTTTCGACCTTGGATGGTAAAAATTTTGTCATGATTCCATGGTGTGAAGAGGTGTCATGCGAAACTAGTATAAAAGAAAAAAGTACTAGACAGTAAGTTTATCTTTAAAAAATCATGTATTTTATATATTTTAAATAGTAACTCATTTTATATTTAATAGTGTCACTAAAGAAGAAGCAGAAGATGAAAAAGCTCCATCGATGGGTGCCAAATCTTTGTGCATTCCTTTAGAGCAGCCCAATGATCCACCAATTGTTCCCGGTGAAACTGAATGTATTTCTTGTGGTAAATTAGCTAAAAGATATGCTTTATTTGGAAGAAGTTATTAAATATTATAACTATGACTATATTTATAATAATGTACTTAGATTTAAAATATTAGTAAATCTATTTAAAACTGATAATAAATAATAATATGCATTTAAGATTAATGATTTTATAACTATCTAAACAAGTGATGCAAGTTATACTTCCAGATCATTCCTTTGTTAAAACTAATTGGTTTTTTTTTCAAACTGTAAACCGAAGAAAATGCAGTTTTCGTACATCTTTTCATATTTTTAATAAGATTGTGTAATGTTTCCTACTCATTTCTTTTTATTCTCAAATATAATCCACCTTCAGGTTTCAACATACATGCAAACTCTTCCTATTATAAATATTGTATAAGGTTTTATTAACTCGCAAATAAGGTTGGCCTCAACTGTTTTTAAATAGTTGCGGAATTACGGCTATATATAAAACTTAAAGTTGCGAGTTGCGAGTTGCAGCTACATCTCTCTACTCAACAAATCAATTTAATAAAGAAAATCAACGAAATGCTTGGATCCAATAAGGCAATTACTGAACATTTGGTAACATTTTTCTTAAAAGTTATACCTAATCTAGTAAGCTATCCCGCTACTGAGTCCTGATGCTTAGATTTATAAGGAACTAATAATATTTTCCTATCACAGAATAAGTACCTGGTCTTTTAACATTATCCGAATCTTATACCGCTTTTAAGACAAATTTTTTCTCTTTTTACTTTTGGAACATTTACGGGTGAAATGGTCAATTTTTTGAAAGGGTACGAATTTTCATTGATTTAGGTGTATAAAAAAAATCCGAAACTAATTTAGAAATATCAGATTGGCGGAAATCTTGTAGATCTATTTGGACAAGACCGAAACAATACCTAACTTATTTAGTTAACCGTTCACGTATTAAGAATTAACGTATTTAGATTGATTTTTAATTTCACAACAAAATTTGAAAACCTTTATCCAAATTTGATCAGGCCAAAAATATTACCGTATCTAGCATATTTAAACTTCTTGAATATATGGACATCACTTAACTTTCTACCTTAATATTGAAAATTAGGAGATATGGCTTCGAAGTCATTTTCAGAAGTTTCATTTCCGGCTTCTACCTCATTGCCATCTTTTACTTCAACTATGAGGACAAAATGTAAGAAGTACAAAAACGGTTTGGTGTTTCTTTACATAAATTGGTAAAACTGTTTTCTACTGTTTTAGATGTTATCGGTGTCTGTGCCATGGATAACAAAGCAAGATCAAAGCCCATGAGAAACATTTTGAATAAATTACTTACTTTTGAAGAGTTCGAAACGGTTATATTTGGTGACAAAGTTATACTTGACGAAGGTTAGTACTTTTATAAAGCATGCATTCTGTGTAATTGTGTATTTATTACTTTTTTATTTTTCCTATATAGACGTCGAGAATTGGCCAGTCTGCGATTTTTTTATATCATTTTTTTCAACAGGTTTTCCCTTAGACAAAACCATTGAATATGTAAATTTACGTAAACCATTTTGTGTCAATGATCTTCCTATGCAACGAATTCTTTGGGACAGACGCCTTGTATTGAAATTGTTGGATGCTTTAGGAACACCTACACCAAAACGCCTTACTGCTAGTCGAGATGGAGGGCCAAAATGTGATTCTTATGTGAGAGAGAAATTAAGAAAATATTTAGGTAATGATGTTGACAATCTTTCATGTCCTCCAGCCGTTGTCGAAATGATTGATCAAGATACAATTAGTGTCAATGGTGAAACTCTACGAAAACCTTTTGTTGAAAAACCAATTAGCGGCGAAGACCATAATATTCATATTTATTATCCATCAGAAATGGGAGGTGGTGGCCGTCGCTTATTCCGTAAGGTTGCCAACAAGTCAAGTGAATTTGATCCAAATTTGTCATTGTTTCGAACTGGAGGTTCATTCATCTATGAAAAATTTATGGACGTTGACAATGCAGAAGATGTTAAAATATACACAATCGGTCCTAATTATGCTCACGCTGAAACACGAAAATCACCTGTGGTAGATGGACTTGTAAGAAGGAATAATGATGGTAAAGAAGTTCGTTATATTACGACACTTACACCAGAAGAAAAGAAAATGGCGAGTGATATCTGCACTGCTTTCGGACAAGTTGTGTGTGGATTCGATTTACTTCGAGTTCATGGAGAATCATATGTCATTGATGTTAATGGTTGGTCGTTCGTAAAAGGAAATGATGAATATTATATTAACTGTGCGCGTATTTTGAGAACAATGTTTATGACTGCAGTTCGAAAGCGCAAGGTCAGCATTGATTCCATACCAAATGAACTTAGATTTGAGAATTCGTGGCGACTTAAATCATTTATATCAGTTCTTCGACATGCTGATCGCACTCCAAAGCAAAAGATAAAATTTACTTTTCGCAGCCAACCATTTATAGTATTATTAGGTGATAAAGAGGACGAAGTTATCTTACGTAAAGATTATGAACTACAAGAAGTTGCTGAAGCTACACGCAAAGCTATCCAATTACAATGTGAAGATATGGTAAAATTGGAACAGCTTAGCTTAATTTTACGAATGAAAAGGGACTTACCCGGAACCAAAGTGCAGATCAAACCAACTTATAGTAAAGAGGATCAGTCTTTCGTCAAACTTCAACTTATTGTCAAGTGGGGTGGTGAGGTTAGTCAATCAATGAATGAACTTTGAGTTCTGAAAATCATCTCACTCTAATAAATGTTTTACTTTGACAGTTCACACATTCTGCTCTCTATCAATCGCGAGATCTTGGAGAGAACTTACGTAAAGATCTTCTGATAATGAACAGGAGCGTGTTTGATGATGTTAAAATGTATACTAGTTCAGAAAGGAGGGTCAGTGCTACCGGTATGTTAAAGTTTAATATTTATTATTCCTTAGTTGTTTTGAGGAAATATTAGAATTTGTTTTGCAATACCTATAAGTAACATAATTATCAAATTAAGATTAAATTCAACAATGTCGGTATTTTTTTTTCTTTTGAAACTATATATGATGAGAAGATAAGAAATTAAAAGTGATCTTTGCCCTGACAACAAATTATTGGTTCATATTAACATTTCATATTATATAATGTTAATGTATTAAAAATTTCTTATTTTCCTTATTATTTAAGAAAGAAAGAAAAAAAAGTTATCAGAAGTCTGTGAAAAGTTATAATTGCAAAATTAAGTTTTATAACAAAACAATATAGGAAATATATACATGATTATATTAATAAATTATTATAATTATTAAAAAAAAATTTTTTTTTTTCTATAATTTTCTAAGCTGATATATTCTCCAGAGCATTTTTAGACATCGAATATATTCCAGAAGGGATTATTGAAATGCGAAAGGAAATGTTGGATGATAGTAATGCGGCAAAAGAACAAATGGATGCTGCAAAAAGCCAATTATGTACTCTTTTAAAACCTGGTGAATCTACAAAGATCAATGCTATATGGCCCGACGATGTTCCGGAACCACGTATAGTAGTTCAAGAAGCGATAGAACTGATGAAAGAACTACGTGAGATTATGAGAGAAAACTTCAATACAATGGATGTTGAATCAATACAACTTCGATGGTGTTGTTCAGAAAATCCAAATTTGTTCAAGGAGAGATGGGAAAAGTTGTTTGAAGATTTTTGTGACGTAGAACGAAAAAAATTTGATCCTAGCAAAGTATCGGAATTATATGATAGTATCAAATATGATGCTTTGCACAATCGACAATTTTTAGAAACTATTTTCGTGAAACAATCAGAGGGTAATAGTGCCTCCAAAGTTAAGAAATTATATCATATGGCCAAAATATTGTTTGATTTCGTAGCACCACAAGAGTATGGTATAACTAATGAGGATAAACTTCAAATTGGACTTTTGACTTCGAAAAGTTTGATACAAGACATTATTAAGAATTTGGAGGTAAATGAATTATTAATACTTATTATAATAATATTATATCATAACCGGACGCGTGAAATTTATTTAATTTTTTTTTTCTTTTTTTCTTTGATAAATTTCATAAAGGAATCAAAAACAAGTCCAACTCCATGTACAAGATTGTATTTTACTAAAGGTATAATCTATAGTGATATAGTTGATTTACGCTTTTTTTTGTAATAATATATTTTTTCTTTATTAGAATCTCATGTTCATACCCTTTTAAATGTTGTATTCTTGTCCGGTCTTCCTACACGAATTTCCAAGAATAAAATACCGGAACTCGATTGTAAATATCACAAATAATTTAACCAGGGAAACTTATTATTAAGACTATTAACGCTTTAATGTTGCGCCAATTTCTACTTATTAAGATCTCACCCAAATAACTTTTGAACTATACGAGCGTCATCGCGGGTTGTCCGGCGACAAGGAATATTCTTTACGAGTAGCATTCAGCCCCGGTGCGCATGATCCCAACATTTTGGATTTACGTCTAGATGCTAGACATTGTTTGAATGTAGCTCCTAGAATGTAAGAAATTATAATCTTTTATTGAAAAAAATTTTTTTTGACACGCAAATTGACAATGACAAACACTTATTACCAATCTTAGAAACCTTACGGATCATTTGCCTCTCGATGTAGCACTTTCCTATTATAAAAGTAGGGTATATAATACTGACATTAAACCAAAAAATGTAGAACTTCCACCTGTTGTTCCAGTAGATAAAGATAATATTACTTCATTACAATTAAGTAAATCTTTCTAAGCCTATGTATTTAATGTCTAATTATTTTTGTTTGTTCGAAATTTTGTATTTGTAAATCGTTCATATTGAAATTGTATGTAACAAATAATTTATAAAGTAATAGTAATTAATTTATTCTTGAAATCTACCAAACATGAAAATGTTTCATAGTTGATCTTTTACCATAATAAATTTTTTGCATGAATGGTTGCATATATGAACAAAAAAGCTTTTTTTTTTTAAATACGTAACATGACTACTAGAGAAGAGGAACTTAAAAAGAGAAAAACATATCTTCAAATAGCAGGCACTGCCTGTTCAAATTGTCACAAAACTTGTAAAGAAGCTGGAGTAACTTCTCTTTTACGTTGTGCACGCTGTAGAATGTTTCATTATTGTTCTAAAGAATGTCAAAAGGCCGATTTTCAATTTCATAAAACATTTTGCAGTGCTATTGAAGAAGTGAACAACACTGAAGAAGCTTGGTATTCATGTAAAGGTGCAGAATCTGAATGGAACAAACGCAAGATCTATCAAATGCAATTATTAAGTTATGTACTTGACAGAGAATTAACTGACTATGAAAGGCATGCGTGGCTGAACCAACCAAAATGTCAAATATGTTTTAAATGTCCGAGAGACTTGAAAAAGTTAATGACGTTGGTCCCATGTCCAAATTGTCAAGTTGTCTTTTGTTGTTCTTCTGATCATTGGGAAAAACATCGTTCAAAACATAATGATTTATGTGCAACATATCAGATCATGCTCGAATGTGAAAAAATCAGATATCTACCTGATCAACCTTTATGGGCTCCAGAAGAATATGATGAAAATAAATCATATCCTCCACTGCCAAAAGATTGGAATGAATATTTCAAATGGAGAAAGGCTTCTCATGTGCTTCAACATGACTCTTACTGTCGAGTCATTACAAATACGCTCTCTTTGCCTCTCACAATTCTTGCAGCTCTTAAAAGATTTTATGATCGTGATCAATTACATTCTATTAACGATATGGTAATCCATCTTGCCGGTGCAAATCAATACGAACTTTTAGCGCTGATGGCTTTTGAAGAAATAATGCACGTATTAACAAATATCAAATCTCTACAACTTGTAATGGTTGGGTTAGAGATGTTTTCGAAAAATAATGGATTTCCCTTGCAATGTTGTCCTCGATGCACTGAAGAAAATAGGAAACGCATTTGTTCAATGTATCCAATGACTTATCATGATTTTGCCACTTCTTTAGATTATAATAAACCTCACTTGGTTGTTGGATTTAACACAGGCCTATATGAAGATGATACCGAGCTTTGGAAACCAACAATCGATTGTTTGTTGGATAAAAATTTGCCATGTTCTTTCACTTCTTACTCTAAAAAAGAAGCTATTGAAGATGTTAAAATACTTAAGAAGTGGGGTGCTAAAATTCTTACGGGATCCAAAGAAAATAAATGGAGAAGTAATATGCCTCTTGCCGAACCTCAAGAAGTTGATAAATTTTATTATAATAATTATTATATAACATTATTTCAAGGAAAAGTCAATAAAGAGAAAAATTAAGAATTAGTATTATTATATTATTATATGCTGATTCTAATTTGTCGATGAATTTACTACACATATTTTCTAAAACCTCGGCGTAAAAATATTATTTTCTATATTATTATAAATTTTTCTCGTTTTTTAATTTAAATTATTTAAATTAAAATTGTTCTTTGTAAATATTCCTTTTAATTACATATAAATTAATTAGTTTTATCTTCTAATGTAATTCTATATAGTTAAATTACTAAAAATACGTTAAATTATTAATTCAAATAAACTCATCGAAAAAAAATATAATAGAAAAATATCAATGTTATCAAAACAAGAAAAATTAACCACCACGTGAAATGACTACTTTGAGTATTTGATAACCGTTTTAACTTATCCATAGTACCACCAATATATGAGCTTGTCCCAGAATATTCATCTGACTTTATATTTATAAAAGAATCAATTAGCTGCTACACGAATAATATATAAATAAATATAATAATACTTACCATAGTTGAAATAAGATTATTTGACTCTTTTACACTTTCACCTATGCTCAATGCAATCTGAAAATAATCGAAAAAAATCAATTAAAATCATTCAATCATAATAAAACTATAGATACATTTGATACATTTGTACATACCTCTTTAAATATCATTACTTTTCCCGTCAAACCTTCAATTTTTTCGTCATTTTGACTTTCTAAATCTAAATGTGGACTTGTTGAAGTATAATTAGAAGAAGGTGTATTGGTTCTTAAAGCTGGGCTGGTTCCTGAGGCAGATGCACCAGTAAATAACGCCGCTCGATTTTGGTGGTTATTGTAAGTTCTACATTTAAAAATACAACAATTGAGAACAATTTTAACAGGAAGTGTATAAACATGAAAAATCCGAGTTATGTTTATTATCCTTACCTTACACGTCTTGCTTGATTCATTATAAGAAACTTTTTGAACGGCTGCACTAAGAATGAAAAAAAAATAACTGGTAAATTATTATCAGTCATGCCATTTTATTACCCATAAATTTTGTGTAACATAGGGTGTGATAAAATAATTTTTTATTTCGAAATAACGAAATAATAAATTTAAAATATGAACTGTTTTTGGAATTCTCGTCTTTCACTCCTTAATTCACGTACCGTTAAAAGAAAACTATTTGTTCGTAGCTATGCAACTGAATCTGGTTCTCATCAATTCCCTAAAGAAGGTATAAAATTACGTTTTTTTAAACTTTGTAAACTTTTAGCTAAATTATTAATTCTTGCAATTTAAAGGATTTGGTGCTCCTATATGGAGAAGAACACTAGGTGTTGTTATATTTGGTCTTATATGGTATCAGGCTGACCAATACTTTACAAAAAAAGGAGAGGTAATTGATATTATTATTAAATTTTATTTATTAAGAGTTTTTTATTCAAATGTTATTGATTTTCCTTTTTTCTTTTTTTTATTTAGAAACATCCCGTAACAAAGGTAATTTAATTAATTATCCGATACAATTTTTTATTCTAAATTAATTATTGTTATTGTGAATTACGGTTGTAAAGTGGATCGAAACTTTGATGATACCAGAATCTGAGTATAAAAGACGAAATCTGGCGCATCTTTATTTATCTGTTGAAGCTGCGAAGGATAAGTAAGTTTATTTTCTTTTAACAAAAAACAATCTATTATTAATTAATCTAATTTTTTAATTTAATTTTATAGGGTTCTTTTTGGAGAAGCTAAACCGCCTCCTATTTATAGACTTAAAGACCCAGAGTAAATATTATAATTATTATTTTTCCTTATTGTTTAATGCAATTTACAAGTTTTTAATTTAAAAAAATTCAAACTTCCGATTTTTAGTCAATTCGAAAGAGCTAGCCCACACTGTATTGAGCCTGGATTAGAAGTAGATTTAACAGATTTAGTAGTTCGAAAGGATTAAATTTTTCTTATCTCGTAGACTGTTCAGTTTTCACGTGATTATTTAATTACTTTGCATAAAACTTTTATTGCACTATTTCACATGATAAAATACCAAAAAAATGAGTTCTCTTTTATAAATCTTTTTTTGTCATATGATTTTCACATGACAAGTAATTCAAGAGCTTTATTATTTTTTGAACAAGAAACTAACGACAATGATCAAAATTACTCGTATAAATCCATAAGATACTGGAATATTCTTTATTTTTACTTTTCGAATTTTACTTATTTCTAGATTTGGTAAATGATTTGAACTGTTTTGCCGATGCTTCAAAACTTGGTCAGAAATTTTTAAAATTTTGTGTTGCTTTAATTGATTCCTTGAACCACTTTACCTATCGTAAATTGAATTTCACCTATTTAAAGCATAATAACCTAACCTAATAGGGAATTATAGTACCAATCTGAATTTGAGTAATTATTCGAGGAGAAATATAATTTATCTCATACATTCTTCCCAATTAACTATTTTAGGTGGAAGAGTAATATCTACACTCATGTTTAAACTATTATTATCATCATCACTAACATGTTCTTCGTGTTCTTGTTGTTTAATACCAGATGAATAAGAAAATTCATCATCATTCTCATCTATTAATAAACCTGTATTGCTAGTGCTAACATTTGTTATATTATCAAAGTTTGAGAATCTCCTATTCATTATCCTTTGTGGTCTATCTAACATCATAGAAGCATTTATAGAACTATTATTACTATTGTTATTATCTTCCATTACTTCCATATTATTAACATCATAGGTGTTATAATTTGGCCAACTCTCATTATCCAATAATTGATGATGTCTATTTTGTCTAGTAAAATAATTTTTATTATAAACAGTTTTTCTTATTATAAATGCAATTGCAATTAAAGCCAAAATTATTGCAAATATCATTCCCGTTATAGCAGGACCCGAAGATGAATTAAATATTTTACCATTTGGATTTGAAGATTTAGTAGGAGAAACGCTAGTAGAAGGTAAAGTTGATATTGTTGGGGATGGAATTATTATTACGGTTGGAGAATTACGATCGCTATAATGTTGACTATCATTATTGTCTTCGTTATTATTGTTGTTGTCCTTGTTATTATTATCATCGTCATTATTATTATCGTTATCGTTATTATTAGTCTTAATAGTCCCTTTAGAATTGTTATCGTTATTATTATTATTATTATTTTCTTCATTATTATCAATAGATCCTTTAGAATTGTTATCGTTATTATTACCATTATTATTTTCTTCATTATTATCTCCATTTTTATTGTCACTTTTACCTCCATTTTTATTGTCACTTTTACCTCCATTTTTATTATCACTTTTATCTCCATTTTTATTGTCATTTTTATTGTCATTGTTATTATGAGAACTTTGATCATTAGAAGAAATTGGAGGAGTAGTATTTGAAGTATTTGAAGTATTTGAAGGAGTATTCGGAGATTTAGGATTATTTCCCGAAGGCGTGGAAATTTCTTTACCATCATTTGATGGAATTAATGGAGGAGTTTGAGTTGGAATAGAAGGGAAACTTTTACTTGGTGAGGTGAAAAAAGATTGTTCATGAGAAGAAGTAGTATGTATTGAAGGATGAAAATTTGTTGTAGTTGGTAAATTGAAAGTTGAATTTATATTGTTAATTGATATACTACAAGAAGTGTTGTCACTAGTTTTTGTTTTGATTGGAAGATTTGTTGATTTAATAATTCCTTTATTATCATCATTAATTTTCTTTTCTTTTTTATTGTTTTCTTTTTTTACTCTCTTTCTTTTGGTTCTCTTTATCTCATTTTTTATAAATGGGGTAACTATATTTTTTACTTTTCGTTTTTTTATTTCATTCTTTCGTCTATATTTTCTAGTTATCATTGAATCTAAGTAAAGAAAAAAGGTGAATGATTGATTATACTGTATATTAAAAACAAAAAAATTGATTGTATATTTACCTATACATGTTTTATTCTTTTCGAATACCATTATTTTAAATAAAACTATACAAGATTATTTACAAAAAAAAGAAAAAAGAATGAAGAGTGAGTAATGGAAAATTGTTTATTAGGTATCACGTGATTCTCTCTATCTTTTTTTTTACCTACAAAATATAGAAGAAAAAAAAAAAGAATTGTTAAAAAAAATTTAAAAATATTTTTTTTTTCAAAAACAAAAAAAAGAAAAGAAAAGAAAAGAAAAGAAAAGAAAAGAAGAATGATCTAGTAATATTTATATATCCATAGAAGTTAATGTACATTAGGAGTTTTTATTGTTATATTATTTTGTTCATTATTTTGAACTGGATTATAATTTTTTTTTTTATTTTTCGCTTATTTTAGATTTTTCGTGTAATTTATGGATTTTATGGATTTAAATAACTTACAAAAATTTCGATATGGCGCAGAAAATAGAGTAAATCTTTTTCGGCCGTTATTTTCGGAAAACAATTTTCGCTAAAAAAAAAGGCGCCATCCGACCTTAATGAAAAAGATTTAAACGAGTAAAAATTATTAAAAAAAAAAAAAAGGAACTAAACTAGTAAAGAAAACAAAAAAAAAAATCATTTGATCTTTTAAAAAAAATTAAAAAGATACGTAAAAAAGATTTTCTTCAAAATTTACTTTAAAAGAAAAAAAAAGAAATTGCTGGCGATCTATCTGTTTAACTTTTAAAGTATAAATATCATGCGGGAAAAATTATAATGATTTTTTTTTTAAAAAAAAAATGAAGTTAAACTTACCCTAAATAATGAATAACATAAATAAAAAAAAAATATCACGAAAGAAAAAAAAATTTAAAAAACTCGACATTTTTTTTTTAAAAAAAAACATTCAAAAATTTATTTATGTGAATGGATAGAATACAAAATAATAATACACGCGATAATTTCAGTAACACGAAACCATGGAATTAGGAAATTGAATAATAATGGCCGTAAATTCTAGAATTTGTTGTAAAAATTAACATTTATGGTATTTTTTTAAAGTTGTTACTCAATTGATGTATTCACAAATTATTATAAGTAAACAAAACAATATGGTTTAAATGCCGTATTCTTTAAAAGTTCTGACGAATAAAAAAATGTTTATCGACTAACCATGTGAACCGTTCTCAAATATTCAAAGTTTCTTTTTAAGGTAAATTTCGTCTTATCGTCGTACAATATATTGTACATACAGTATTTTGGATACGATTACAAGCTAGAAATTCCAAGCAGATTTGAATGAAAAAATTAAATGGATGCGTGGCGTAGTAAATCCAATTATATTTAAAATGTTTCAAATAGTACAACGCAAAAAAATGTCGGAGAAATAATTATAAATTTTATGACATGTATTTCTTGTTTCAGACAAATTACTTATTCTAACTATATTTAGAAAACAAACAAAGTATGAAATAAATTAATATAATAATAATGACAATGTATATTTATGCTCTTTCATGTAAAAAATACAACAAAGATATAACGATATGTCACATACACCTAGAAATAACCTTTAGCATATACTAACTTAGATAGGTATAATACTAATTTTAAATTAGTAAATTAATATTATACCCTTCCGTCCAATAAATACTCTATTTGTAGATTTTAACGAAGTTAATAAAATGTATACAACTCACTATGATTCAAAATCGTTTCGGTCTTGGTCTTTTTTTTTCTTGAAACGTAGAATAGTTGCGAAACATATGAAATTTCATAATTTTCATATATTTGGTATTGTCTTTGTATAATATATTTATTTTTTTAATATATTGATGTATAAATTAAATCATACCAACAATTTTGAAAGTTGAAAATTACCTCAGTAAAATGCAATTGAGACGAAACTAGTTAATTAATTTGGTTTCAAGCCACATTTTCAAGCCATACATTACGCATGTCTTATAATATCAGTTATTATGATTGGTCATCATGCATCAAACATTATCATAAGGTCGGACATAAACCTCGGCCGCGCCACTTTTAACGCATAACACCATTGTTTTAATATAATATATATTTCACTGACTGTTGTATCATGTAGACATTATTACATCATTAGGCGTTTCGTCGACAATGTGTGTTCATGCATTTTAGGAAATGAAAGATAAATTGGAGAGAATATGTGGTGTAACCTATATTATTCGACTTTTAAGATTTAAATAAGGGTAAGAAATTTTTATTATAAAATTGTCGAAAAAAACTCCTCTTTTTTTTCATTTTTCTCTTCTTATAACACAGATTTTGAATTTTTTTTATCACACAAATTAAACACAATTATTACACAAGAAAATTTTAAAAAATGTTTCTATTAAAAGATTTTTCTCGAGATATTGGTAAATTACTTGAAAATAGTCGTAACACACATGACATTATTATTAGAGTAGGAGAAGGAACATCACAAAAAGATTTTAGAGCACATTCACTTATTTTAAGAGTGAGAAGTAGATATTTTCAGAATGAATTAACAAATATTGAAAAACTTTATAAAGAAAATGGAATAATTGTTTTTGATAAACGAAATTATTCACCAAAAATATTTAAAATTATTTTAAAATATTTATATACAGGAAAAATTGATTTAAAAAATTTAGATACATTTGACATTTTACAAGTGTTGATCACTTCAAATGAATTAGAATTAACATGTTTAATTGATTTCATTTTACAATATTTGATAGAAAATCAATCAGAACATTTATATCGTAATCCTTTAAAATTCCTTCATATTTTATTATATAATTATAATGAAATATTTTCTTCCTTAAAAGAACATTGTATTAATATTATTTGTGAAAATCCCATGAAATTTTTATTCAATTCCACGGAATTTTTATTATTGGATAGATCTATTTTATTATTGATTTTAAATCAAAATTTTCTTAATGTTAAAGAAGAAATTCAAATTTGGAATTATATTTTAAAATGGGGTATAGCTCAAATGCCTTCATCTCAACTTATATTTAAAACTATTAATAATTGGTCAAAAGAAGAAACAAATACTTTAAAAGATATTTTATATGATTTTATTCCATTAATTAGATGGAAAGATATTCCATTAAATGATATTACAAATAAGGTAGCCCCTTATTCTAATATTTTACCAAAAGATTTTTGTTTGGAAATTTTTAACCTTCATCATAATATTACTTCTTCTTCTTCTTCTTCTTCTTCTTCTGATTCAATTATTAAAAATTCTTTATTAATTTCTTCCCGTTCCCCTTTAAATTCTCTTTTATTAACATCAAAGAAATTAACTTATATATCAAGTTGGATTGATCAACGAGATAAGAAAAATTATTATTCTTCAAAAAATTTACCTTATTCATTTAAATTACTTTATAGAGCAAGTCGTGATGGTTTTGATGCTAAAAAATTTCATACTTTATGTGATAATAAAGGTCCAACTATCACAATTGCAAAAATATCTAAAAAGAATCTATTGATTGGTGGTTATAATCCTTTAGATTGGAAACAAAATTCTGATAGTATTGATGATAAAAATATTTATCAAACAGAAAATAGTTTTTTATTTTGTTTTGGTAAAGGTGAAAAGAAAGTAAATTCTGATAAAGATATTGATAAGAAATCTATAATTAAATCAAGAATATCTAAATTAATTAAGGTTACAAATCCTAAAAAAGCTATTTATTATGATCCTACTTGTGGTCCTTGTTTTGGTGGTGGTTATGATTTAGGTATTATTAATAACAAAATGGTTTCTTATGGTTCTCTTTCATATAATGGAATCAATAAATTTATTAAAAAAGAGTCTCATTTAAATTTAGACGATTATGAAGTTTTTCAAGTTGTTGAGATTTGATTAGCATAGCATAAGTTTAATATTATCATAAGTTTTAATTAGTATAAGTTTAATAAGTTTAATTTTAATCATAAGTTTAATTATTTAATTAGAATAAGTAATCAGAATAAGTAATTAGAATAAGTAATTAGAATAAGTAATTAGAATAAGTTTAATTATAAGTTTAAATCAAAGTTTATGATATGATTTTTTTTTAATTTAAGACATTTTTTTTTTTGTAATAAAGAAAATTTTAACAATTATTTTTATTTTTATTTTTATTAATGGGTTCCAGTTAGAAACCTAACATGGACGCGATTATAAGTAGAAAATTACATATAAGTCAAAATTGACAAAAATACTAACTAAACTACACGCGAAAATAATCTACTCAAACCGGTGGGCAAGAAAATTTTAACAATTATGACAATTATGTGATTTTTGCGTACCAGAAGGTTCTTTTATTAGTCTTGAGCGTAACATATGACGAAATACTACGCAAAGTGACACAAAAAGTTCATTATCCGCTTCACTCAATGATACCGCCGATTGGTTCTATCATTGCACATCATTCCAACAATCTCCGCAATGAAACAAATCTATTGTTTCCTCACCTGAAGAGGAATCAAAGAAATATAATTTCCTTTTATATAAACAATCCCTTTTTAAAAAAACATGATGGTTCATTATTTTATTTCTAGTTAATCCTATTATTAACTTAGAAAACCCTTTCAATAATGAAAAGAATTGAAAGACCTAATAATACTTATAAATTGTTGTGATCTTCCAGAATTAAAAATTTATATTTGGGTCTTGAGTTATTCTTTCATGAAATCTATGAATTGTTTCTTTGATCAAATTTTACTATTGTAATAAATCATTTTAGCTATATAATAAGCTCGGATGTTAATATCTTAAACAAATTTGGTATCAATCATCATTTTTTACAGGAAAAAGTTTCAAAGTTGATCGTAAATATTGTTCCACAACCAGAATATATATAAATATATATTATATATATGTACTACGATTTTGCTATATTTAACGAATTTTCTTTATATATTAAGTTTTGTCAAAGGTAATTCCGTGATTTGCGAGAAGACATTAAAAATGAATGCTTTATTTCCTAAAATTTTCAATAATAATTTTTTTTAAAAAGGTTTAAATGTGTAGAAAGAAAATTATAAATATATAATGCGTACTTTATTTATTTTTACACAGTGCCGATGAATGCCGCAGTATTCCTTTCTTTACTCGCAATACGCAGCTACCCGTTTCATCGGAACCATTTTCCTATTAGTTTCATATATTTATTACTATTTATGTAAACGGATGACTAAAAAAAATTTTTTTTGTTTAATTTAGTCAAAATTAGTACAAAACTGCGGTAGAATTATATATAAAAGCAAAGGTTTTATAAAAAAAAAAAAGAAAAAAATTTCGAATTTCTCTCTAAACAAAAATGGATACAAACGAAAATGAGAAATATAATATATTATTCAAAAATTACGAAAATTTGGACAAACCTTTACCCCCTTTAGAAAATCCATTTTTTCGAGATTATTATTTAGTTTATATTAATACAACGTACGACACAGAACAACTTCGTACGAATCCTAATTACTTAGCTCATGAATATCATAATTATACTACTTATTTAATAAGTTTAATTACAGATCAAGAATGCTTAAAACCAAATTTTCCACCAAATATAAATGTTGAAGATTATGTACCAAAATTCGAGAAAAGAAAGAATATCACTTACCGTACGGGAAATTCTTTTATTATATACAGAAAATATTTTTCTGAATATTTGGAAAGTTTAGAAATTAAATTACATCAATTATTGATCACGAGGTTATCAAGTGATTATTGGAAAAGAGAACCTATAACCGTTAAGGCCTATTATAAAAAAATTTCGGATCAAATAAATAAAATTTATAATCAACAAACTATGAATTTAATAAAATTAGCCCCCGAGCCAGATAGTTTATCAGATAGTTTATTTTAAACATTTTAAAATATAAATAGTTAAATAAATATGTAGTGTACAGTATACTTGTAGTCAGTTAAATTGTTATATTTTATTATATGTAAAATGTATTGTATTTCTTTTTTTTTTTCCTCTTTAAAAGGTAATTAAGTTCCTATAAAGTTCATACGCAGTTTCGTACTTGTACTACACAACTCGCATTTTAAATCATCGATGATAAACTTTGACTAATAAAGGATTTTTCATAGGTAAAGTTAAAGAAACGCCAAAATCAGGTGGTAATTTTTGTCCTGGTACCATTTCAAATTTATATTGTCTTAATACAGCAGTTGCCAACATTATGACTTCAGTTGTAGCGAAATTTTGTCCAAGACTAATAACAGAAATGACAATGTTGAGTGACACGATATTTTATCCCACTATACCAATAATGCATATTTACATACCATATTCTTGGTCCACAATTAAAACTGGTGAATTTGTATGGACTTGGTTTTAATCCATCTTCGGAGTTTAAGAATCGTTCAGGATTAAATATTTTTGCATCTTTGCCCCACGTTCTTTCGTCTCTTCCAGCAGCCCAAGAGGACCAATTTACCATTTCACCAGCATAAATTGGTATACCATTTGGAAGTACGTCATCTTTAAGACATACCTATAATGATTTTTTAAGTATTTTTCCTGTGAATAAACTTATTATAAAAATAATTTTTGATTAGATTTTGATTATTACCCTAAAATTGTTTGGTACTGTTGGATGTAATCGAAGAGTTTCGTATAATGTTGCGTGAGTATATTGAAACTGTTTTATATTTTCATAACCTGAAATTGGTTCTTCTTCTGAGAGTAAAGAATTCGCCTCTTTTACTAATTTTTCTTCAATAGAAGGATTAACCATAACATTATACATCATCCAAGAAAGGGTCTAAATAATAATGGAAAATATCAAATATACATATTTATATTAATAATATTAATATATACGGTATTTATGTATTTATGTTATTACCTGCGCGGTCGAATCACGTCCTAAATTATACAGATTGTTATGAGGAGAGTGTAAAATACCAAAATAAAAAGTTTTTTTTTAAAAAAAAACGTACCAGCAATGATGAAATTTAAAACAACATCTATTAACTGTTTATCTGACATATTTTCTCCATTATCATATTTAGCTTCCATAAAAAGATTTAGAACATCTGTAGCTTCTCTTAGAGTTTCTGGATTCTTTCTACGATTTTCAATTATTTGATATGCAAATTCTGTTAAGTATTTACAATCTTCACGCAATTTACGACCTTCTTCTGTGAATAATTCTGTAATATTCCAGAAACTATTTTGTAATCGTTTGCCTAATGCTCCTTGAACGAAATCAAATGATTGAGCAAATTTTACTGGACTATCTGTATTCGTTAAGCATTTAAAGTCCAATCCAAATATAATCCTTAAATTTAATGATAAATGAGATAAAAGATTTTTTTTTTTTTCAAAAAAAAGATAATTTTAAAACTTACTTTCCAAATGAATCCAACGTAAACCTATAAAATAATTCTTGTAAATCAAAAATTTCTCCACTATTCACTTTTTTTTCCATGATTTTTAAAAATATTTTGGTTTGTTCTTCAAACACGACACATATAATTTCACGAAAATTTCTAACATTAAATAACTGACTAAATAATTTTCTTTGCATTTTCCAATTATCCCTATTAATATATCAAAAAATTTATGTTAATGATAATACGAAAAGGTTTATGTTGTGGCGCAGTAAAATCATCTTTTTACCCGGAAGTATTGAAAATTCCATCTCCTAGAAGATCGTAAAGGATTTTATATAACTTATCTCCCTTAACATAACCTTCGAAATTCGCTGTAAAAATTGTTTCATATTATCAGAAATTATTATTTTCTTCAATAATAATTTATATAATTTTTAATACCTTTCATAACATGCTCTAAACATTCGGGATTATTGACAGTTATAAATCTACCAAATCCTGGTAAAGTATATGTTCTAAATTTAAGTAAATTAATCGTTAATTATTGTTGTTATTATAAACTGTTTTTTTTTTAAAAAAAAAAATTTTCATAACTTACGCATTTGGACCGTATTTCATTAAAGTTTCATATAAGAAGATTACAAATCCATTATTATCATGTTTAAGAACATCAAAAAGATTTCCAAAGAGCGGTAAACCTTTTGGACCATTAAGATCTCTTCTTGGATTTGTACCAATACTTCTATCCGGATATTTTATCAAAAGATAAATCAAAATTCCTACGAATCCTACGAGGATAGTTATAATAATTGTCATCCTTTTTATTTTTTTAGCTTACGATGAGAACAAAAATATGTATATATATTTCGTTTTCCGTGATTTAATTAAAATATGAAATAAAACCAGTTTCAGTTCGCTTTTTTAAACGTTTTCAATGAGACGAAGAAGGTTAATTAGTTTATTTGAAACATTCACAACATTCATAATTCCCAAATATAGATTTAACCTTTCTTTAATTGTGTTCGGTGCGCCATCGTATTATTTTTCACATTGCACATCAAACAAACAAGGATAGGCCTTAATTACGAGCTACATAAACGAAAAAAGGCCGGAAAAATATTCAAGCGACTTTAGTGATTCAGAATAGCATATACCGTTAATTTAACCCAATTATAATCTCTCAAAATCAAGCCCAATACGAAGTGAAATCATCCATTTATACTTGGGAATACAATTTTTGGTTGAATTCTTTTGTTTTAATTCTTTGTTTAATTTATATTTTTACCTCTTTTTGTTTTGATTTTTTTTATGTTTTTTTTTACGCCTATTATCTTAGGTAATAATAAAATAACCGGATAGAAGTATAGATACAAAACCAAAAATGTTTGAATAGTACTTTTACTTTTCCGGAATTGGATGGATTTATTACAATTAATGATCCTGGTAGAATACGTTATAAAAAGTGAGTTTTCACTTTTCAAGTATCAATATAAATGTATTACTTAATTGCGCCGTCTCGAAATTGATTTTCAGTATAATTCAAGTATAATTAAGTATATTTAAGTATAATAAGTCATTGATACAAAAATTTAGTTTATTTCAAGTATTACGATGTTACATTGGTTACATTGCACATCAACAAGTCCAATACAGGATAGGATTTGACATGTAGTAATACAGATAACAATTTAGGTTAATTAAATTTTTAAAATATCGGAGCAATATAATTTCTTTTATTCGATTTTAATAAAAACATTAATGATTTACTTGCGATATTAACCAATGATACAATTGCTAATTGTCATCAATCAGATGGATCTACAATTTCTCTTTCAAATCAATACGAAATGAAGTCTTTATCATTCATTTATTTCTTTTTTTGTTCAGATTCTTTGTTCGAATTCTTTGTTTAATTCTATATTTTTATTTTCTTTTTTGCCTTCCTATTTTTTATAATTTTTTTTTTTGCTCTTTTTTTCTTTTTTTTTAAAAAAAATATATTTCTTATACTTTACTTTTGAAAATGATATCCATTATAACATCAATATTCATTATCCTCCTAGGTATTCTTCTTTATCTAATAATAAAATATCCGGATAGAAGTATAGGTACAAATGCAAGACCAGATCTTACGGGACCAAAAGGTTTACCGTTAATTGGAAATCTTTTCAAAATAAGAGAGAAAGGGTTAACAAAATTTATGTATGATGTTTTAATGATTTATGGTCCAATTGCGTGAGTAATTTAATGTTATTCTGTCAGTATAAAATGAAATTGGATTGAAAATTTATTAATAATGTTTGGACAGTACTTTTACTTTTCCAGGATTGGGTAGATTTATTACAATTAATGATCCTGAAAGTATAGAATATGTTATGAAAAGTGAGCTTCAAGGAATTTATAAAATTTCTCTTAATAATTATGTAGATCCTAATTAATATCTTTTTTTTCCAGCAAATTTTGATAATTACATAAAAACTCCTGGTAGTAGAATAAGATTACTTGACTTGTTAGGTGATGGTATATTTAACGTTAATGGGTACGCTTTTAGAACAATACTTTATTATATATTACATATGCTATTAATATATTAACATGATTATTTTATTTTTAGACAAATGTGGAAATTTCAACGAAAGTTGGCTAGTCATTTATTTTACGGAAAAAATTTTCGTGAAATTATTTGTGTTGTATTTGAAGAAGAAACCAAAAATTTTTTAAAAATCATGGAAAAAAAAGTGAATAGTGGGGAAATTTTTGATTTACAAGAATTATTTTATAGGTTTACCTTGAATTCTTTTGGGAAGATTACATTTGGATTGGACTTTGATTGTTTAACAAATATTAAAAATCCTGTAAAATTTGCGGTTGCATTTGATTTAGCACAAACAATAACTAATAAAAGAGTTACAAATCCTTACTTGTGGAGGTGTAAT
The DNA here is from genome assembly GCF_026210795.1 of Rhizophagus irregularis. NCBI lineage: Eukaryota > Fungi > Glomeromycota > Glomeromycetes > Glomerales > Glomeraceae > Rhizophagus > Rhizophagus irregularis. The sequence goes on along the minus strand of NC_089436.1, from coordinate 115,989 downwards.
GAAATGTTTACAGATGAAGGTCATAAGATTCGTGAAGCTTGTAAATATTTATCGGATTTTGCCTATGATATAATTAGGAAACGTCGAAGTAACCCGGAATATTTGAAAAATCCCAAAGATATTCTTAATCTTTTCATGAATGCCGAATATGAAAATGGAGAAAAATTAACCGATAAAGAATTAAAGGACATTATAATAAATTTAATCATTGCTGGTAAATGTGGATTTTTTTTTTTAGTCGACTTTGCTTAAATAATGATTTGTTATATGATAACATTTTAGGACGTGATACGACCGCGCAAGAACTCGCGTGGATGATGTATAATGTAATGGTAAATCCAAATGTGGAAGGAAAATTAGTAGAAGAAGTAAATTCTTTACTCTCCGAGGATAATCCAATTCCAAAATATGACGATATTAAACAATTCGAATATACACAAGCCACATTTTATGAAACACTCAGATTACATCCGGCAGTACCAATAAGTATAAAGGTAGGGAAAAGATCCTAATTTATATTTTTATACGAAATGATAAAAATTAAATCATTAAAAACTGTTTGTATAGTTATGCCTTAAAGATGATATGCTTCCAAATGGTACACCAATTTATGCTGGTGAATTAGTGAACTGGTCTTCTTGGGCTACTGGAAGAGATGAAAGAATATGGGGTGAAAATGCAAAAATATTTAGTCCTGAACGATTCTTAAACTCTGAAGATGGTTTGAAGCCAAGTCAATATAAATTCACTAGTTTCAATTGTGGTCCAAGATTATGGTAAGTTACATATACATTCTCTGCGTATATTTAATTACTTTATTAATATTCTCTTAATAATCGATTAGTCTCGGACAGAATTTTGCTACGATAGAAGCTATGACATTGGCAACTTCATTATTAAGAATATATAAATTTGAAAGAATACCAGGTCAAAAATCTCCGCCTGATTTTGGCGTTTCTATAACTTTACCAATGAAAGATCCTTTATTAGTTAAAGTTCATCGAAGAAATTAGATTTCTCTTTTTATTTGTTATTTGATTAGTATTAATATATTAAAAACATTTCAACGATTCAATCATAGACATCATAGTTATCATCACAATTACTACCATTTAAATAATTGCTTGCGCTGTCAATCATTGTATTAATCCACCATAGATAATTAAATTAATAAACATTTAGAAAGTTCATAGTGCAATTGGTAACAATTTAGTTATAAAAGAAAAGAAGACCAATTATTATGACGTTAAAAAAACTTTAACCGGTCAAATTGAAAATAATACGTAATTTATGACTCTATGTTTTCATCAAGGTCCTGAAAATTTCCTTGACTAGTTATAAACTTTCTAATTAAATCATTAACTTTATCAGGACATTCTTCTTGGATAAAATGGTTAGCTTCAGGAAAGTTTACAATTTTCAGATTTGACACTAATTTTCCCAAATTAGATAAACTTAGATCTTTATGCATCGTTGGATCTTTGTCTCCCTACAAAGTTAAAAAAGTTTTAACAGCAAAGATAATTGAAACGGTTTAAAATTACAGACGTACGTACCCATATGACTAAAGTAGGAATTCCAATGAAACCAGGTTGTTTAATTCCGCGTCTTTCTTGTTCTTTGAAAAATCCATTTATAGCGTCACCTCTATAATAATTTAGTCCGCCTGTAAGACTAGCATGATTATCTGCACAAGAAATTGCTTTATAAATGTTAATGTCTTCTTCACTCATCGTCTCTTTTGGAATTGTTCGGAATATTTCATCGTAGATTTCAAGGTCTCTTAATAAAAGCCAAGTTTCTCCTATAGGTCTTGATAAACCAAATATATATGTATAATATATTCCAAGGAGCTGATTTATACACGGTCGAAATTTTTGCCAAGAAAGGGCAAATGTAGACATGGGATTTCTTATTAAAGATTTTAAGTTGCGATAATGGATGAAATCGATTAATCGAGAATGAAAATTTTGGTAAAATATAGCCATATGTGGGCCATTTAGTATTATTAATCTGTCAACATATCCGGATTGATCCTGATATTGATCCCATTCCCAACTTTGCGCTGCAGCCTGCCATGCAATTAAAGAACCCCTATAATTAATAATAACAGGATTGATTTAATTGATTTTTTTAAAAAATTCATTAATAAACTCATCAATGTTATACTAATATTTTAAGTTACCAGTCATGTCCAATTATACATGCTGCACGTCCATTAGAAGACAATTTTTGTATAATTTCACGTATGTCCGTTAATAATAAACTCGCCTTATAATGACGCACCTCACATGGTTTATAACTCCCTCCCGCACCCCTCTATAGATCAAATAAAAAGTTATGAAATATGATAAATGTGACTTTCTCTATATATTCGGATTAATAAAAGTATCATTTGAAGTTTAGAACTATGCAAAGCATCAATATTTTAATGTCATCAGCATAATTTCTGATAATCTGAACAATAATCGTATTTATTATTTACCATGTCTATAGCCACTAAATGATAATCCATATCTTGAAGTCCTCGAAGTTGATGTCTCCATGCGTACCAAAACTATGTAAATGTAAAATTAGTAATAATAATAAATGTTATAATACAAATGTTTTCAATATACCTGAGGAAATCCATGCAAAAATAAAATTAAGGGCTTAGATACATCCCCAACCTCAACATAGTGGAAAGTTTTCCCTTCGAGTTTTAGTGTTTGGTGATTTACAAAATCAGAACATTCAGTATATAATCTTGACTCGTCTACAAATAAAAGTAAGTAGTTGATTTTTTCTTTAGCAGAAATTTCTTGAAGAATTAATTAATTGGTCCATTACATAGCGTACAGTTCTTGAATGCTTAATATTATGGATAACCTGCATACTTACAACTACTTCTGTCTTTTACGGTAAAAACATCTTTCCGTTTAACAATTATATCTTTTAAAAGGGGAATACATACCAAGAAAATAAGCCAGAAAATTCCAAGAGAATAATCAAACATTAATTTGGCAATATTTTCAATTTTATGTAAACTCAACATTTTAACAGAGAAGAAAAATGAAAAGCATAACGAAAAAAAAATGATGCATTTAGTTATTTAAGCACATGTTCTCACATGAAGATTTAGTTATAACCCGATATAACCTTAATTCTGAGATACTGTGTAACAGTTAATCTCATTTACACGGGGAAATCGCAACCTAAAAAAATATGATCAGTCTTAACAGGACCTGGAAAACTTCTAATAGGGGTTACCGCCAAACATGATTCGAGGCTATAATTAATTTTCAAAAAGGTCACCGCCAAATTAATTAGTAAAAGTCACGTGTTGGTTCGCAACAATAAGAATTTTTTTGTGAAAATCTTTCCTTTCTTGGCCCTATTACTATATTTGAAATAGAAACATGTGAGTAAACAGCAAAACAACCAATCATATTATGGTTCGCACTCCTATTTTTTTTTGATTTTTTGGCGGTAACCTTTATAATTATATAGTTTTCCAGGTCCTGTCTTAACCCTGTATACCATAAGCCGTGACATATAACGGTGACAATTAGATTTTCTCCGGACAAACCCTAAACCTAACCCTAATCCTAATCATTCATTATTACTCTTGTTCCCCCTATAATTTGCATAATGAAACGGCACAACCTACAGAGTGGGGATATTTATGATATTTATTAATTGATAAAAGGTAGAAAGTATAAGATTATTACATTCTTTTACTTGCAAAATGACCAAACTAAATGAAATTATTGTGGACCAAAGTACCTTTAAATGCGTCGTAATAATTATTAAGATTACGTTTTAAAGTTTTCTGCTGCTTATCTTAAATCATCAAAATAAAATAAACTATGGAATAAAACAAATAAATACTTTAAGTGCTGTTTTTAAACAACACGAAATGACTCTTTATTATCATAGGTCAATTTTTTATCGAAATAAATTTATAATGAAGCTAATAAGTAGCAAATACAATGCTCAAATAAAGTAATTCAGTTGAAGATTCTCCGATAATATGATTTTATGAAGCTGATAACAAATATACTCTGCTATATTACATTTAATAAGTAAATGAAGAATACGCTAATTATAAAATATGTATGCACAAATAAATAAAACAAGTGTAATCAAAGGAAAAAATAATTATTTTTGCATCAACAAGTCAAATTCCAACAAATCTTCATAACTAACCTATTATAAAAAAAAAAATAAACAAATATTAGTTACTTAAAAATTTAAAATTATAATTGGTTTAAACTATATCGTTTTTTACCTTATCATTCAAATTAAAATTATTTTTTCTTGTTTTATCCGCTTCTGTTTGATACCATTTTTGCTCCAATTGATTATTTTTGGAAGTAGTAGTCTTATTAAGCCAATCATCTAATCCATTTAAATCGATCAAAACGCTGACAGGTTGAGATTGAAAGGAAATGTTCTCTTCCTTTTTGTTATATTCGTATTCTCTGTTATTTAATGATTTGGATTTATTATTATATAATTGAAATTTTTAAGTAAGTATGTACATCTAAATGAACTAACCTATGTTCCTTAACTATTTTCATTTGCTGCATCATATTGTTTGACGGATTAGAAATTTCCTTAATCGGATTTGTACTTCTAATGACAGCAATTAAAAATATTGAATTAAAATTTTTTTTTTTTTCAAAATAAAAAAAATAATAAAATAAAAATAAATTAATATTTCTTTATTTATTTGCCTATTTTCCTGCAATTCAAATTTAAAAGCATCGAAATTGAAGCGAACTTCTTTTCTTGACTCAACCAACTTCGAGGAGAATAATGGCACAACTTTAGTACTATGTAAAAATGAACGTATATACTCATTAATGATAAAATTTTTTTTTAAATTAACAAATGAAAAAATTATTAAAATCACTACTCCTCATGTGCAGATGTCAAATTTAAAGATTTCGAGTCTTCGAAAATTAAAGTTGTATCATTTTTGGCAGAAAATTTATGAAGATGATTTTCTCCATCAGACTTAATCAAAGTTTCTCGTTGACTTGTTTCAATATATTTTAATGTTTTTTCATAATTATCGGAATGAATAAGATCATCTTTGGGAAAAGATATTTTCATATCAACGAGACCTTTAGCATTAGACGCCTGAATAGGCTTTGACACTTTGGGTTGATTAAATTTCGTGATTGGTTTATTGTCGCAATTAGTAAGATCAAAATATTTCTGGATGTCAGTTTTTGAACTTGATTCGATCAATGAAGTAGTTGATGATCTTTCGAAGGTGTTATGATTTATATCCCAACAATCCCAAGCTGCGATCATCATTTTTTCATCATCATCTGGATAACACCATGTCGGATCCCAGTTTGGTAGCTGAATAAATAAATACGTATATATTTATATATTTATATGTAAATAAAATACGAGATAAAAAAAAAAGAACGAAAACGTTATTAAATAACTTTATAAGTCTCACTTCCTTTTCATCCATGTAAGGATACAACTTCTTTCTATCAGATGGTTTTATTTGTTTAATTTTTGCCATTATTTAGTTTGTAGAAAGTTGGAAATATCTACAAAAAATGGAAAAATGGCGTAGAATATCATAAGAAAAGAAAAAAAAAGGTTTTCGAGATTAAGACAAATCCACTTATTAATAATTGACATATTTGGCTAATATATGGTAAAATGAGTCATTTATGACTTTTATTGTCGGAACAATGGGCAATAAGCAAACGTAATTATAGTATTAGTATATTAAAATCCACCTATAAAAAAATATTAAGAAATTCCGCAGCATAAATTGTCTTGAGGCACGGCACATTCGGCACATATTATGGCTTAGACAAATAATGTCTAAGCCCCAATTACGCAAAGAAAAAAGAACCTTTTATAAGCCTAATTTTTCAATTTCAATCGTACAACTTCCTTTTTATCGAGAATAACCGGGGACTATAAGTTATTAAATTATTCTAGAGATCAAATAAATCATAAAAAATATTCAATGATATTAAAAAAAATTTGTAAATATTTTTTGGGAATCTTATTAGGACTTCCATTATTTATCTTGATTTTAGCTTGTCCTGCTTTAGGTCGGTCAGTTTTTTTAATTATAATTAAGTAAAATTTCTTTGTTTTTAATCTCTCTATGTTGTCTAGTAGATTATCGACGTATTTGTTTTCCTTAAATTTTACTAGAGATTACCAAAATCATACTTTTTATACGATCTAATGGAGAATTTCCGTTATACTTTGCCCTTGAAATTTCGTAAGTTCATAAATTTTTAATTTGCGTATAAAAAGATAATTAGATTATATTAACATATGACCGTTTAGTTATTTAGTTGTCGCGATTTTTGGTCCATGTAAGATTTGATATTTATAATGATCGAATATTATTCATATCTCTAACTTTGCAGAATTTCAGTTTTGTTAATAAGTCTAATTATAGCAAATTGTTGTTTTGGATCGACGATATCGAAACATGGATTACAAAAAATTTTAATGTATTTATTATTGAAATATATTATTCTGAAATCTGAAATTGATTTACTTTTTAAAAAAAGAAATTACTAAATTTATTATTTTAAAATAGGTGGTTACTTTTGCTATGGATAATTATTGCAAGTAATTATCATATTTATAAAATTATAATAATTATAAAAAATGATTTAATTTTTAAATACATTCTTTTATGACAGTCTTATACACGCATTATACGTGGAATGAGATGAATAATATTCCATTTTTCTGTCCATCAACATACGAATATATGTTTGCAGAAAATAGAATAGCATGTCAAATAAGAACCGCTAATTTATTATCAATGTGGTCTTTTCTTTTATTGTCTATACTTTGGGTACAATTTTTGTGTGCTGATTGGATCGATGAAAATTTAGTCATTACCAATAAATTAGTTAATGATGAATAAAAAAAATAAATTACAGCAAATATTTTAAATTTTATAAATTTACTTTCCCGATATGTTTGTAGCATAGTGCAGTGATATATTAATAATGTATAAAAATAAATATATGGATTAGTCAATAAAAAGGAAATTCATGTCAATTGTTTTACCAGAACATTAATTTCTTCGCCTGCACTTTCAATGTTGGTTTCTTTTAAAACAGCAATCCCGCACCCGGAATTTAAGGCTGAATTGGTATTTAGCTATGATCAAATAGCCAACGGTTTGGACTATTTACAAAAAAAAAATGATAATCAACTTGATTCAGTACAAATTTTTTTTTTGAAAAAGGTTCAATTTAATAAATTATTGTTGAATATTATTCTGAAATATTTTTTATTGTAAATTTATTAAATTTAAATTTTATTATTTTTTATTCTATATTATTAGTAGATTACATGTGATTACGCAAATTTAATTGTACATTTGTACATGCAAAAAATAGGATTGGAACGTAGCCCTTAAAATAAGCATCCAACAATTATTAATTCATGATTCCACTTATAGTTGCATAGACAAATCAATTTTCAATACCCACTGTTCCACGTTATTGAGAAAAGGAGATAATCGTTCGACATCAATAAAATCATCAATATTTTTCTTTGGCGTTAGCTTGAAGCCATCATATATGTCATCTGGAACTACAAACACAAGTCGAATTTTGCATTACCATCCCTTTTGTAGCATAGCGAACATCCCTTATATTGTCACATTATTGCCGATCATTTGCCGATCATTTATTAATCATCTTTTCAATATTGTCACATAAAAAAATACTATCTTGTTAATATATAAAGCTGAAATGATGTTTGATTTGACAATTTTGAGGGTAAAATTGATCAATATTAACAGAAATTATATCAATAAATGTAAATTTTTATAATTAATAAATAAAATAAAAATTCAAATTTTATAATCTTAAGATCCAGTAAACATATTCTAATGAATTATATACTATTAGATTGGTCTCAGTGAGAGGATTTGAATGGTAGTAAAATCATTGCCATCAGATCCATATTGGCGAAGTTATTGCATTTTAAAATTTTGTACTAAATTAAATAGTAATATTATTAGTATTAATAATTGCAAATATTAATTTGGCCATAACTTTTGTGTTACCTAAAATTATGTTGTGTTACTTCGGCCATTAATTTTAAAGACATTAATCTATAACTCATAAAAATTTCAAGTTTTGCCCAAACTTCTGTAGCTTCACCCGAAGCTTCAAAGTCTGATTAAAAGATGATTGGCATATATTAATTAATTGAAAAATTTGGCCTAAAACTAACTTTGGCATTACATTTTATTTTGGCACAAAATTTTTATATTAAACTGTTAATACTTTAAACTATTAAATAAAATAATTTAATGTGATTTTTTTACACATTTATGGTTTGAAATAATGCTTCAAAGTTAATGTGATGTCATATATATTATGATCGGCAAATGATCAGCATGTGATAATAAGCATGTTCGCTATGCTCCCTTTTGTAGGCTAGCATATTTGGAATTATTTTGACTAGCTCTTTTGTTTGATGAGGTGGTTTTAAAGCACCATAAATTGAAACATATAATTCGGCATAATGAATAGATCCACTGCACCAAAATTTTTCACTCTTGGTCGGACAGTTATATTATCAAGCTGCTCAGCAGTTCAAATATATTCAACTTTTTTATTTGCATTTGTATTCTCATTTTACGATCATTGTTATTCTGATCCAGGCTGATTATTAATAGACATAGGCGCATAGCCTTATTAAATCGATTAAAAATGATATTAATCTTAAATCCTGACATAATTATTTTAAATGATTTAATGATTTATAGCGAATTTAGCGTTTTTAGTAAATTATAGCTGTTTATTGCTTTATGACGAACTTATACTATTATAAATATCATATTCAAATTTATCACTTGTAAAATATATACACATTTAAAAAATTCCAAATAAAATCTTTATTATATTTTTGTAAAATAATACATTAGAATGGCTAAGTAAAAAAATGAAATAAAATGACTTCTTAATATTGCAGTTCATTATGAAGGTGCACTTCTTTTGACTTGATTCACATATTGAATTAATAGTTCTATCGCATCCTGTAATACACATTTATCACAAAATTTTTGTTGCAATGAAAAATCTGAATCAGAAAATATTATTATACAAACACACTTATACAAGAATACACAAGTAAAAAACTATGTAAATTGCCATTAATTTTTATTTATTCTAAATTAATTACGAACAATTAAAAGTTAAAGATAGTATTTATACTTCTTTCAACATCCTTATTCATGTTGTGGAGGCACAGGTGATGACGTATCATCGACTAATTTGTTGATATAATAGCTTGTTAATATGTTATTTAAATGTTAGAATCGATAGATATACACTTTTTGGTGTACAAACCTTCCATAGAGTTATCACGCTCTCCAAGGTCATAATCTTTAAGATCATCGCCATCGTATGAATCTTCCTGAACTTTTGAAAAAATTTTTGAGGTTTCATTAACAGCCCAATAAAAATCATAATTAAGCTCTTCAATTAATTTTGCTATTAAGTCTGAGAGTTCTCCCAGGATTTTGGCTGCAACTAAGGCCTCTTTTTAAATATATAAAATTAGAAATAAAGGTAAAAAGAAAAAGCAAGAGGACAATTGACTTACTTTACTGAAGACTCTATAAGTGAGAGATCGTATTCTGGCTTGAACTAATCTGGCCAGATTTCAGCTTTATTTTGTTCATTAAGGAGAGACACTGCATATTGTATGTTTCTGATGGCTGAAATATCTGGAATGGAGAGAACTTCCTATTCAGCTTTAGTGTATGCCCTGGCACACTTGATGAGTGCTTGGTGATGTGTCTTAATGATGAAAGATTCAAGCAAGATTAGATACGTGGATTTCTTTGGCAACTGAAGAACTGCTTACCTCATCTTCTTCACTCCATGCTACTTTTTGTACTTTCTTTGGTTTCCTTTATTTGCATTTGAAGACGAACATATTAAATATACTTAAATTTTGTTACAATTATAATTAGATAAATACCTGTACGTTTAGAAATGCGTGTATTTTGGCTTTTTCTAGTTGCGAGTGGTTTGAATCTTGGTGCTCTACAGTACCTCGTGGAATGTCTGTACTGTTTGCAGATAAAGCAGATTTTATTGTTTTTGTTGTTATCATTTTTTCGTTCTATATTAGTATACATCTTGGCTATATAATGAGAATGTAAAACAAAGAAAAAGGTTTATATACAACTTATATGGTGTTAATCACATGAATCTGCATGTGATTGTGTATATCATTATTATGTGATTAAAAATTTTACGGTTCCTAAACATAAGACATATAATTAATGCAATCAGATGCCAAGTTTAAAGTTTCTATTGTCATAATTTCTCATGTGAAATAATGACTCACATTTATAAAGTTTAATATATTTGTTAATCTGACCCATTATTAGGGGCATACCAGAAATCACGTGATTATGCTCAATGATCCCCTTACCCACTATGTGATTGAATTCTGATTGGCTAAAAAAATACATACAGTATAATATTAATATATATATTAAAATACAATTAGTTTGCTATTTAATAATCCAATTTGCATAAACTTTTTTTTGTTTTGTAGCTCCATTTATGCTTTATAAAATAAAAAAAAAATTTGACTGCTAGATGATAAAATAATTGCAAAAAAGCTTATTAATAAATAAATTAGCATATATTATATATATATTATAATACAATAAACTTTTTTTTGTTTTGTAGACCTCTTTATGCTTTACAAAACAAAAAAAAATTCATTAAAATTGAACTGCTATATAGTAAGTTAATTGCAAAAAAAACTTTTTAATAAATAAATTACTATATATTATATATAATATATATATTATAATACAATTATTTTACTATCCAATAATTCAATTTGTATAAACTTTTTTTTTATTTTGTAGCTCTCTTTATACTTTATAAAACAAAAAAAAATTATTAAAATTGGACTTTTAGATGGTGAGATAATTGCAAAAAAAGCTTCTTAATAAACAAATTATATATTATTTATAAAAAATATACTATTACCATAAAAAGGGGACGTCTAAAGCGGAGTCAAATCACGTGACTTCGAAAAAAAATTATTTTCTAAATAAAATTTTTCGCAATATATATACGACCTTTTAAACATATATAGTGAGTGTATTTTGGCCTGCTCTGCAAGTTTACTTAGAATGACAAAATGAGTTTTGAATGCCGTTTTCGATTTATTTGACTTTTCATTTTTGTCTATCCATTTTTGGATATGATCGGCAAAAAAGCTTTTGCTAATATATAAAGTGAAAACCAGTATTCAAAATCTACCTTTTAACCTTAAGTAAACTTGTAGAGCAGGCTAAAATACACTTATTTTATGATTTTCAAGTTTATGTTAAACTTGATTCATAAAAAAATTAGTTCACTCATATTATATCGAATCACGTGATTTGACTCCGCTTTAGACGACCCCCATAAAAAGTATATTGTGACACCTGATTGCAGGACCTGACCCCACCCACCCACTAAATCACATAATTTCTGGCACGCCCCTTACAAAAAATTATAAACTGTATATAATAAAAAAGTATTTTATTAAATAAATATGACTTATATTGCATAAATAGAATCATAATTTAATAGTTTTATATTAATATAGAATAGACTAATATTCCATATATGTAATATATTTTCTGTAACATTTAATAGATTTAAATATTTTTTAATACTTTTTTTTTTTATTTATAGCAAATGTTTCCAATAAATTATAAGCTATATACAATATAATCATAAAATAAAATCAATAAAATTAAATAATTTAAAATAATAATAATAATAAAAGTAAACCTACCAAAAATTCTAACATAAAATAAATAATCATATAAATATTATATTAAATCAATTAATCATTACCCAAATCAAATTCCTATATTAAAATAATAAAGTGATGATAAAGGTTTATAAATAAAATGTACTTTTTGATATACAATTAAAGATGAGGACTAAAGAGTCTTGAAAATATTATTAAGGAGAAATGTAAATGGGAGTATATATCATTTGTGTAGTAGGATTAAGGCCATCTAAAACAATAATTTCATCCTCTGTGATTACAGATCTATTAGTATAGCAGGTTTTAAAGTTTCAATTATGATTAAGAGAATGTTTGTCTTGAACTGTAATATTACACACTTATTTCCATTTGATAATACATTTACATCTGTCTTTTCATAAATAGTTTTTGAAAAAAATAATGGTTTGCATTAGAATTTTAAATTCTAATAATTTACACTATCAGCTCGTGATAGTTTAAGATTTATCTTCAAGTGGGAGATTGCTGCTATATTGATCTTTGCCTGTATGACGTTAAAAAGTAAGCTAGTATATTCAAATAAGTCCAGTGAAATACCAAGAAGTAAGTATATAATGCGTGATCTAATATAAGGAGATAGTTTTTGAAATTCATTAGTATTATTAAGGAAATGAATAAGTTCAGATCTAAAATAAGTTCTAAAATCCACTATCTGTGTACAAGTTGATAAATGATGTGTGGTTTCCTCATATATAAAATAAAATTGGCATTTAAGGTTGATACAGTGCGGTACCTCTATAATAGGTACCTCTTATATCTTGTGATCTAATGGTCAGAATTTTATAAAATTTTAAAAATTTTCTCAATTTTTTTTGCTGATATAATACAAAATCACATGACTTAAAATAAATTTGATTGGCTGATGCAATACCTAATGTTAATTAGAATTATGCATAATTTTTTATATATAATTTATTATTCATTATAATTATTTAAAGTAATTTGATTAAGTATATTATCAGGAACTTTTCTATGGGATTTATATTTTTTTTAGCAAGTTTTCCCATGATTCCTTTTTGAGAAATAGATATAATATAATTTGTAATAAATAAAAACTACCAAAATTTTTTTTGAATTTTTTTTCAAAATTTTTTTAACAAAGTATGGGTAAGTTTATAAGCTAAAATGATTTATTTGAATAAGCACTATCAAATGATTATTTTTTTTTATGTTATACAAAAATCACTTATTCTCAAATTTTTCCCATTATAATAAATTACCCGAACTTCAAACTTATGTAGCACTAGCAAAATTTATTATTTTTTAATCTAACCCGATAAGTTTAAAAGCTCTTGATATGCTTTATTAAAATTATTGGTTAGAATTTTAAAATATTATTTTTTGCTAATGCGACATCTTTTTCGAAAACGTCACATTACGACTATAAAATTGGGTTGGTTATGTATACTGCACCGTAAAATATGTAAATTTTAAAATATTATTTTTTTGCTAATGTGGACATCTTTTTGAAAATGTCACATTATGACTATAAAATTGGGTTGGTTATAGAGGTACTGCACTGTATATAGAATAGGTTTTTTTTGCTTTAAACACGTGGCTATAAGTAGTTGATTATGAAGAGTTTTGATAATAAATGACTAAAGGCTATTGTATTTAGTAAAAGTACATTTAAAATTTAACTTGTTTATTAATAGTAGATCAAATTGGTTGGCAACATAAAATCTCTTTTTGTTTAGCCTGCGTAATGTTCTTTCCTTCAATATTTACTTTTAGAAATAAATGAGCAAGCTCAACTTCTATTGTCATGTTAGTTGTAAGCTTCTGATTCTCATAATAATTTGTATATCATCTTCATCTATCAACTTCGAAGTCACATCTTGTATAAAATCTTGGGCTATTATATAATTGTGGGAAACCTTAGTTTCTTTGGGTAGTATTTGAAATGTTACTTCTGGTATCGTTTCTCCCAATGATTGTGAATTGCTTTGTTATAGTGTTTGGAATCGAATATATTCGAATATACTCGAGTATTCATTTAAATTTATAAAGTGTATTCGAATAATATTCGAATAAGTTAAATTTCCTTTTATAGTAATGATTTACATAATTTTTAGCCTGAATTATGATTTTAACCCCGCAGTTAAATTTAAGGATTTAATGCCCAATTAGAATTTTAACTATACTATATATGGCTAAATGAATACTCGAATAACCACTATGCTTATTCGAATACTCGAATATACTCGAGTTATTCGAATAACTGTTACATAATTCCAAACACTATTTTGTTAGCTTCAGTTTTTACAAATCATTGGGGTCTTCAAGGAATATATTAGAAGTATTTTGAGAAGTTGAATGCTTGTTCTGATTTTGGCATAAAAGTGCTGACTTATGCAAAAACTTCTTCTCCCTGTTTCTCTGTCTCATCATATCACTTACCTTTTTCTTACTCACTAAGACTAAGAATTCATCAGTCTTCCTATTTTCTAACGATTTATTAAATATACTAGGCCAGGGTTGTGGTAATATACCTGTACTAGCAAAATTCTAGTACGTACTGTACTAGTAAAAATTTCGTACAAGTACTAAGTACACTGTACTAATACAATTATTACTTTTTAGGATATAATTTAACCATTTTAGGTAGATATCATGTGATCAATATTGTTTATATTTATAAAATTAACCAATAAAATTTATTAATAGTATGTACTACAAATAATTTTTTCAGTATGAACTCGAGAACTACAACAAAAGACCAAGAAAGAGTACGAAGAGACAGTAGTCTCAGCAAAACTGAACAGAACTTCCTGGAGTCGATACAGAATAATAACGCTGTACGCAGAAAAGAAGCTATAAAAGAAATAGTTTTAAAGTGTTCAGCAACGTCTTTCGACGTTTACATAGATGAAATAAAAAGACTCTCATGGGAAAATTCAAAGTTGCGGCAGAAAGATCACATGATAGACAGGAAAGGCAAGATGGAGAAAATACAAGAACGAATAATATCGCAGAAAAATGAACAAATAAGAAAAATTTCGCAAGAAGTAGAGAAAACGAGATCAGAACTAAAAAGGTTAAGACTGGCGTCAACAAAGAAATCGATCAGCTGAAGAAATCTAAAAAAGGAAGATCGACATCAAATAGGAGAAAACAGGAAGAAATTGTAGAAATACCAGTTTTACCAGAAAATACCTATAGGCCAAGAAAGCACGTGACATATTTTTCTATGATATACCAAAATATTGGAGCGAAGAAGACGTAAGAACGAATCTAATGAAAATAGGAACGGTTTTTAGACTGCAAGTAAGAGGATAATACAAATACAAAACCGTTAAGGCAAAAATATCTTTGAATGCAAATTTTGAATAAACTTTCAAAGATGGACATTTTGGGATTTGTATTAGCAAAAATTTCATCAGATAGTATGACGTGATACTAGGGTTAAAAGGACGTCAAGAACGGGATTAATGGCAGACTGTGAGAGACCTAACTAACGAAGAAATAGAATTGATAAAGAAGGGAAATATATACGACTTTACGAAACAACTGCAGCAAACTTCCAAGACAGCATTCATCAAAATTATCAAGATCACAAAAAATTGGAAAGTGATAGGATATTTCAAGAATCTCAAAGAAATGGAAGAAGCAGTTGAGGATTCATACACTCAAGAAAATATCAATAGAGTTTATTTGGTTAGTGAAAAATAAGAAGACGATATACAAAGATGGTGATGACAAGTCGAGAATAAAGAAACTGAATGAGAAGGTAATTCAGGATAAGGAGACAGCAATGAAACCAGGGTTGGGATCGCTTCTACGACCGGCTAGTGAACCGATGACACCCATGACACCACCAGAGAGAATTTATAGAGAACTAGGAAATTTCGCTTCACAAAAAGATAGCTTGTTGCATCCATCAAAGGAAGAAAAGCCAATAAGGACAAACAAAACGCCAGACGAAGAAAAAGTAGTTGATATGATCAAAAATTGGAGAGTTAGAGAAGAGGATATTCCAGACCATAATGACAAATCAGAAAATAAAAGAATGCAATCTCACCTGAAGAAAGATAACGTAGCACCAGAAGAGGTGGTTGAAATCATAAAAGATCACAGAACAACAAATAAAATTAATTATGTTCAGTATCAAGAATCAACCTTCGATGGATCTCTGGTCGACAAATTAAAGAAAGTGAAAGATATTTTCATTCAAACGTCCAACGAAATGGAATGGGAAAAAATCAATATTGAGGTTGTGGACGAACTACGCAAGGAGAATAATATAAGGACTTGGGAGGAAGCAAAGGCTTGGGTTTTGACAAAAAACAATTTTTTCCGATTAGGACAAAAAATTATAGGTTTAGCGGAACAAACGCAAATATTCACAGAATATACAACCCTAAACGATAATTTCAAACAAAGAATGGAAATTGAAAATCGCTACCAAAATAATAATAAAACTGGAGAAAAGAGACTATTACTGGAATCTCTGAAGAAAGAGAGTGAAACAGAGAATAATGACTACGTTGATGAAGAGAATACATCTCCCTCGGAATGCTGGGTAACTAATCTGCAAAATTCTCAGAATCAGGAAATCCAGTTTACGATGAAAGATGAGATTAGAGAAGAAGATGAGAAAGAAGAGGAAGAAGCCATAGCATCAACATCATCACCAAAGAAAAAAAGCAGAAAAAAGAAGAAGAAAAAGGGCAACAAGAAGAATTAGAAATGATAGAAGAATGAACAAAAGGGAAGGAAATATATTTTTAATCGAAGTCACATGATTCACGTAAAAAATTTATCCCGATAACAAAAATAAAAATATATATAACTTTTTCTTTTAGTAATAGTAGGGTAGAATACTAACTTTTATTTTTGTAGGATAAGGAAGATTAGGTGGAATAAATTTAGTTGAGTGTGGGGTCATTAGAACTCATCTTTTAGAGGCTGTCATATGCACAGTACTCAACATTATTACATATTTCATCCTTTTTCCTGCACATTAAAGTGATTATAAATAGTTAGGTTTCACAAATAGCTTAGTTTGCCTGTTTTATTCGGTATAATATTTATTTTATTTTATAATTTTTCTGTAATGTATTTTTTTTGTTCGAAAATTACTCTGTTATAGGGTTGGCACGTGCTTGACACGGTTGGCTCTAGGTATCTTTTATATTAGAGTAGTATAAATTTTTATCAAGATTCTAATAAAGATGCATTACAGTTTTAAAAAATAAAAAAAAAAAATTAATAGTATGTACTAAAATTGTATTTGTACTAAATTTTCAAGTACAAGTACAGTACTTAGTACTCTACTATACTGTACTAGTACTGTACTAGTACAATTCCCAACCCTGTACTAGGCTGTGTTGTAACGTCAACAATAATTTGCTCCTGCTTGATTTTTCTGACATTACAATTGAGTTCTGCAATGAGTTTAGCTTTTTCTTTATCACTCTGCTCTAATTTTGCAAGTCTGGCCTCATTCTCCTCTATAGCCTGCTTTAGTTTAGCATTTTTAACTTTAACCTTGGCATTTTCAGCCTTAATCTCAGCATTCTCAACTAGAAGCTTGATACGCGTTGTTTTAATAAATCAAGTTCAAATTGCATGTTCAATAATAACTTTTATATAGAACACGATTATTTAAAATGCATTTTTACCTAAGTGGGACTTTAGGTCTCACCTTTTTTTATTTACTAATACATCTCTATATTCCATAAAAAATATACTTAATATAATGTATAACATTTTCAGCTTGAATTCTTTATTGATGCAGTAAATAAATTACATGATTTGATAATACATAGACTTGTTTTACAATGTGAAATGGTGGGCATTTCTATACTAATGCCTACAGACCCACACCATCATCCGAACTATCTATACTAATATAATATCTCAACATTAATCCGATTTCATTTGTCCTTAACATCGATATTCTAGATAGAACAAAAATGGTCATCAGTTATGCAGAGCCAGAAATAAATTAACAGTATTGACCTTAGTAGAACTCACCAAAAGTTTATATTCCCCTAACAAAAAAAATAGATATTAGCTTTGTAAGCTCTGAGTCGCTTCCTTGTAAATGTACAGTCATAACATACAGTATCTTTGTTTGCGTAATGTCTTCCCAACTGGGAATTATTTTGATTGGTACTCTCATGTGACATCATGACATGTGGCTGATTTTTGATTGATAAATTTTTTAATTTTTTTCGATTTTGTATTTGGTCCTTGACACATTGCTGACTCTGTTCGTAATATTACTGACTCACAGTTCGTAGTAATTAGTCAACAACCATTTATGAAAATATATATATATATGACATATAATCAAAATGTCAAGCTATTCTTCGCTATCTCGAGTACTTTTGCCATTCCAGGTACAAACTAAATGAGGAAAAAACCCCACCCGCTAGGTTTAACGTTTTATCCAAAATGTTTTATTTGTATTATTACTTTTTTGAACTTTGTTTCTAACTCTCGATTTTCGCGTTTGCAGATATACCGACATCATGGTATTTTGTCTCGTTCAAGGTGACGCTATTAAAAACTCTTTTCCGATTGATATTAGTAGTCACACGACCGTTGGGCATCTAAAAAAAGCTATAAAGGACGAGAAACAAAATGCCTTTATTGGCATTGACGCAGACAAACTGACATTATGGAGAGTCGATATTGTACAAACCAAGGAAAATCAAGAAATGATAATAAAAGAACACAAAGGAGTAGAGTTGCATTCATTCGAATCTGTTGGAACTCATTTTCAAAATGTACCCCTTAGCACTAACATCCGTATCATCGTCCAACCGCTTCTGCCCGCCACTACTGGTAAGTGTCTCCCAATTTTTTACCTCTCGAACAAGGAAATTGCAGTAACAAAATATCGAGTTTGGTCTCACATTCCCCAATCATGATTTTTTTTTTTCAAACAATTAGAACCCGGGAAAACCAGTAAGCGCGCCAATCTTTATTGCTTGAACTATTCTAATACCGATTTTAATGTAAATTTACCGCCTCTCCTTAGTTGGAGAAATTATTAAAGAAATTACGAAGGATTTGAAAGAGCGTAAGCCTAAATCATCTTACGAATCAAATGACATGCCACTGCAACAACGTGACTTTGGCGAGGCAACGAATAAAATTGAAGCAACCGCAGTAGCTAATATTGAGAGAAAGATAGGCAATTCGAATTATTGGTGTATCGTCAGCGCAGGAGCCCCCGGGATAGGTAAGTTTCTTAGTTTCTTATGTCTTTTCTAAATGATTTATATAGATTGCCATCTGTATCTGAAATTCCTTGAATAGGAAAAACTCGATTTGGAATAGAGCTTTTTGATTACATCAAAAAAAATTGGAATCCTCCAAAACAATGGGGTGATGTACATTTTGAATATCTCTATATGAATTTTAGGAATGGTCTTTACCTTAAAGAAGATGACAGCGAACTTATACCAGAGGTAATCCTTGGATTGCGGGCTGCTTATGCATTCTTCATTGAAAAAAAATATGCCATCACTTTCGATATATTCTGTGTTAAAGCTCTTGTATACGACAAAAGTATTTTCAAATTTGATTCCGTCATTTATTATTACTATGAATCTCTGAAGTTCTCCAACAATCAAAAATTATTCTTGTATCTTCATATTGATGAATTTCAAATGATTGATGAATGGGATGCATACAATAAAACAAAACAATTCTTTAAGAATATGATCCGTGGCATTGCAAAATTCATGACTGGTGATTATCCTACTTTTATACAACCATTCCTCTCAGGAACAACACCACGAGCTATTGCTCAACAAAAACAAGCTACGGATATCTCATTTCAGTTTGTTGATTGTCCATTATTGGACATTAAATCGATGATTCGAATTATGGACCATTTTGCGACAAAATTTAAAGCACCAACAACATTATTAGACTTTGAAGCACCAGAAGCACCAACTAAAAAAGACGCAGCAAACAAAAAAAAAGGCGTAGCACCACCAACAACAAAATACGTATATAAGTGGAAGCTTTGTGCTCCACTTTTACAACTTCTGATAGATACTGGAGGTTTGCCTCGTGCACTTGAAAAACTCTTTGACGTATGTTTTAAGACAATAGGTGGTAATGGAAAAAAATTCTTTGAGGACCTAGAGTATGATTATGATAATATTTTCTCAATCGTTAAGAATGATCTTGAAAAAATGTACGACATTTATAGAAAGGTTGACGATGAAATGGAACTTTACATGAATCTTTTGTACCATTGCGTTGAGGGGATCCCTGTTGAAGAAAATAAGCGCTTAGATAATAAAAAAGATAATAAAGAAGATAATAAAGGGACAACAGTCAAAGATCTGCAAACCGACGGGCATTTTGCTCTCTCTTCATATGACGGTCGAGATTTGTTCCTTATTGAAATGCCATTTCTTTTTGTTTGCATTTATAATGATAAGTTAAAGATTGTTGATGTAGAACTTATGAAGAAGGCCTTTAGTGTAAATAATAATTATATGTATTGGCAAGAATGGGAATTATTTGTAGCACATCACATTTCCTTTCGCGTCAATCTGGCCATTAAAATGGGGAAAAATGAGCTATCTCTTCGAAATCTACATCCTGGTGCTTATGGAACGAAAGAAGACTTGGATATTGTTATGAAATTGAAAAGGCTCGGTATATATAGGTCGAGAGAGCAATTTCCATTAAATTTAATAGTGACGGATAATTCTGATGGTTCAAAGATCCCCTGGGATAATGGGCATTGTGTTGGTACTTCTGCTGAATCTTCAGACATGATTTATGTTATGGAAGGTGTATCTGGATTTTTTTATATCATAATGGTTCAAAACAAATGGGATTATGGCTCAGAGGAGATAAAAGAGGAAAATGTTAGTGATGAAAACAAGAAGAATGTTAAGAGCATCAAACGTTCTAACCTTGAAGGGTATGAAACCAAAACGATCATATTTACTACACAACCATACAAGGGGAATAAAAATCTACCAGAAATTCTGATCGTCTCAAAAGAAAATTTTAAGAGCTACTTTGGCCCCGTTTTTTCAGCACGAGCCACATTTTCTCTTACTAGGGATATCAATCCCAATTTTTGGGATATAAATAGGTTAAAAAATACTCTTATGGGAATTGGTAATGCTTCTATTTATAATGTTGCTGCAAAACGGCCATATATTAGTGAGGATCATTTTTATAGTGTGAACCCAAGGGCGGTTAAAAAACAAAAATTAGACCTTTTCCCATTTGATGTACAAGGCACTGAAATATATGCACCCATCATTTAATCGAAAATTAGGGATATGCTCTGAAAGAATCAAGCTTTTTAGTCTTCTTGTAGGTGTTATGTTTGCTTTAGGCTTTATATCAACGTTTTAAAGTATAACAAAAAAAAAAATCTTTTAATGTAAGAATGATTAGTTTTATTGCTATAATAAATTTAATGCACAAGTATTAATTTTAAATTGAATTATGTGTAAAGTATAAAATGTTATGTACATTTGCATTAAATTATGGTTGTGCTTATAATTATTGGGGGTTTTTTTGTTTACTTGCATGAGCATTTACAATTATTTTCTTCCTATCATCAAATATAACAAACAGATTTGTCAATAATACTTTGTTTCCTTCCAACATCAATTTATACCCACTTCTCCCAATATATTATCTTCTTTCTATGTTGAATGCCAAAATTGTAGTACTAGTGGTCATTAGCTGGTGGTCCTCCTTTGGTTATTTCTGTTTTGCAATAAAAGTATGTTAATTATTTTTTCGCTTCTTGCTTTTGGCATAGAATAATAGACATAATGTTAGCGTATTTGAAAATTTCTTGGACACATACCCAACTAATTATTGAATCAATAAATACTTACTATTATTGAAGTGAAAAGTAAACCGCCTCTTTGATAGAGACCCCTATTTTTCTTCATTCACCTCTTCGAGGGGATGTGGTATCCAGAAAATCATACATATTTTTTTTGTAGACATGAATTATGTATTTCCAAAAAATAACATATGTTACAAAATTCTTTAGGAATGAAGTTCTTAATCTCCAGTTTTAGATGGAATTCCAAAGTGATTCGTTTAAGTGCAGGGAATAAGACACTAGTAATAGTAGTATTATTAATAATATAATTTATGTGTTCATACAATTTTTGCACTATGTATATACATGCAGTTTCACTATAGCAATTGTGACTTCAGATCATAGTCTCGTAGTTGAGAATTTGTAATTACAAATTAATGATCATAGATTGAATGCTCAAACTTATTGTACAATAATTTCGGTATAACATCAGAATGACTAAGTATCTGGCAAATAAAATGGTAATGACGTAGTGTTAACATATTTAGAAATTTCTTGGACACAATATATTCTCCAAAATAAGAAAGACAATTACGAATAACTCCTTTACCTAGTTAAGTTTATTTTTTGTATTTAAAGTTTACGTGAAATGTACAAGTTAATAAACATATAATTTCATTTTAACATTTGATATAAATGGATGTTATATTACCTTTTAGATATTTAAGTTTCTGGATACACTTGTTAGATTTTCATTTTTTCTTTGTTGAATCTCATCATCAAACAATTTTAAAATTGGCTCATAAGACACGTCAACTTTCAATCTATCTATTTAAACAGGGTTTTGTGAAATTATACCATTGGTAATTGATAAAATATAAAAATACAATGGATTTATGAGATTGTATATATTAATATATATTAAAGCACCATTTCTCATACATTTTATACATACAGTATGTGTACCATATGTGAATTTTTTGTAATATTTATTAATATAATGATAATATAAACTAAAACATCATTTCCTTAAATTAATATATCAATAGTTTGAATTAACTGGCCCATCTCGATTACCATAAAGGTTATACTTGCTAGTCTCTGTTAAATCCAATGCTTGTTTATTAATATCACTATAAATACCATTATTATTGTTGATATCCCCAGCTAATTGAATGAAATGAAATAATTAAAACCATAAAGATTATTAAAACACACACTGGTCAATAAAGAGTTATCAGAACAAATTTTATATATCTGATAGTCCTATTGATTCCGATCTGAATGAAATTCAAGCAGATTGGTAATATTTATATCAGATATTTTTATTAAACATATTAGGAAGTATCAGCATTTTGATAAATGCACAATGTATTTCCGATATATATATAGTATAATTTCTGATATTTGTATAATATAATTTCAATGTAAATTTGATATTTACAAATAATTTATTTTATAAATTTAATAGCCTTTCATTCCTTATTTAATAATATTTACATAAGGCTATTAGGTTAGAAAGAAAAATATATAGACAGATTGTCTATTGAATTTATTTTTAGTTTCACACCATTCCATATTTGATTATATTTACATATGGCAAATTTTATTTGAAAGAAAAATATATAGACTTCTTTTAGTAGTTTTATCAAATTAATTATAAATGAGTTCATCATTCTGTATTAAATAGTATGTACATACAGCTTTTTTTTTAAATAAAGAAAGAATCATACATGCACGTTATTTATAACGTGTAGTCATACGATTAAAAATTTTTTTAGCTAAAATTATACAGGAGTATTCAAGAAATGATATAGATATACAAGAATTAAATGTTAAAATTAATGAGCTTAGTATGTGGGATATTGAACGCTTATATGATTTTACATTTTTAATAAAGAATCAAGTTAGTTGTCAGTTAATAGAATTATTAAGGTGCTATAAAATAACTGAAGAAAAATTGTTGTATAAGGTACTGAAATAAATAACTGGGAGAGTTTTATTAGAATTCAAAGTGCTTATTTGGGAACCAAAGAACAAGTTACAAATAAAGGAAGAAAAGTGGTGCGGTATTAGCGTTAAAGATAAAAAAGCTAAGTCACATAGTAAACGCACTGAAGTGGATGTTAAAAATGTTGGCTGTAATATGTTAGAAAGTAATTGGAATAAATGGAATGATTTGGCATTCCATCATGGCGGTCATTAGGCAAATTTTTAGGTAGATCATGACAGTCACCTTTGAATTTGAGGTTGCATCATGGTTTTTAACAATGATGTGATCGTTTAGGTGATAGGTCGACTTGTTCTTTATGAAAAGTAGTCTTGTTTCATAATGCTTAATTCTTATATGTATTTGTTTATCTTATATTTTGTAAGTTTATATATGTAAGTAAGCGTGATTATAATAGGACATAATCGCATCTATAATAAAGTTTTAAAAAAAAAAATAAATAAATAAATAAATTTAATAGCCTTTAATTATATATTATAGTTAAGACTTCAAAGATCATGTCTGATTTTTATAAAATAAGCTTTTATTATTTTAGTTAAAACTTTTACGTATTCAAATAAGTTTAAATAAGCTTTTATTGTTTTAGTTGCGTTTGAATAAGTTTAAATAAGCTTTTATTGTTTTAGTTAAAACTTTTACATGTTTTTAGTTTATTAAACTTCTACACGTTCTGACTTTACAAAATTAAATTTTCATTTAGACTATTAAATGAACTTTTCACATTTTAGTTTTACAAATTATTTCATTTTTCTTTTTTTAAAGTATATTAAAGAAATGTCACAAAACAGTAATAAATGTGTCCAAACAGCTAATGTAAGCTATATTCATATTTGTTATTTTTCATTTTATTTGATATATCTAATGTATTTTTATATTTTTTTTAGTTATTTGAAACTAGTGCTCTACATGAGCCGAGCCAGCTCATAAGCTAGCTCAAGCTTTTCAAGCTGAGCCAACTAAAGCCAAGCCATAATTAAATTGGTTTGGTAGCTTACGAGCCGGCTTAAAAGAGCTTGAGCCAGTTATTAGGCTCAGCTTAAAAAACTTGAGCCTGTAACAAACTTAGCTCAAAAATCTTAAGCTGATTTACAAGCCAAACGAGCTATTATATAAAAAACATTGCAAAACGTTTTCACAATATTTTTTTCAATATTTAATAAAGAACATTACGAAAATGTTTATTTAATTAAAAAATAATGTTTTGCAATGTTCTTTTTAATAATTTTAATGTAAAAACATTGCACAAATGTTATTTTTACATTAATTTAATTAAAAATAACATTTTGCAACATTTTTTAATAATTTTAATGTAAAAACGTTACGAAAACATTATTTTTACATTAATTTAATTAAAAATAATATTTCATAACGTTATTTTTAATATTTGAAGTAAGAACATTGCAAAAATGGTTATTTAATTAAAAAATAATGTTTCACATCATTTTTTTAATAATTTAATGTAAAAATATTGCAAAAATGTTATTTTTACATTAATTTAATTAAAAATAGCATTTTTGCAACGTTATTTTTAATAATTTGAAGTAAAAATATTGTGAAAATATTTATTTAATTAAAAAATAATATTTTGCAATATTTTTTAATAATTTAATGTAAAAACATTGCAAAAACATTATTTTTACATTTTTTTTTTTTTTTTTTAAAATGTTGAATCATGTACCATTTTATTAGAATATATTTGGACTACATAATAATCACAAATATTCTATAAATGATACTTTCAGCTCCAGGCCAGTCCGATCAACCATTAGATATTATATTACCAATAAAATTAAAATTAAGAATAAAAGTAATCAAAAAGCATAGCAAAATAATATACCATAATCTAAAAGTATAAACAAAAATAAAACATTAAAAGAAAAACAAAAACAAAATTAAAATTAAAAATAAAATTAACAATAATTAATAAATTATATGTCTAAAATTATAAATAAAAATAAATATAAATAAGAAAAGAATAAAAATATTATTTTTGTATCTATTAATCCAATAATTTTTTGCTCATGTATAACGTAATTTTATCAACTTTCTTTTTTATTGGAATCCAATTCTCACATATGTATTTCCTTACAAAGGTATCTATAGATTTCTTTACCAAAGAGACTGATTTTTGTAATCGATCTACTTTTCTCATTTGTAAATCTTTAACTTTATTTGTAAGTTGATTTGAATTGTTCTTTACTTTGAATTCTGAAAGTTGATTTGAATTGTCTTTTGCTTTGGATTCTGAAGTAATTTTATCTGTTCGAGAAATACCTTCTCTTTTTTCCCATAAAATAACTTGTTTACATCTTGGTTTTCATATTAATTCTTTAAATGCTAGAATGAATTGAATTAAAATGTTGGCCATAAATGTCTGTGCCTTAGCAAGAGATATCTTGAAGTCTTTTTGTAATCTTATTGATAGACAAGTTTCAACTTTTACTTCTAATGCCAAATGTTGGAACTTTTGAAATTTTTCTGACTTTGCTGTAATTCCTAATATGTTTTGTAATACTTTTCTAATAAAATCTTCACCTTGACATCTAATTTGTTTTTGTTTCAAACATATAATTATAGATTCTTTTGTTGTAATTTCTAATATTTTTTGCCAAGCTACCTCATATGCCTGATATTCAAATAAATGGTTCCAATTTTCTTTCTTATTATATTTTAAGGACCCCGGATATCTCCAAAACAGGTCATAAGTCACACTTTTGGCAGATTGGCCCATTTTTCAGGGCTCAAAAAATCGTTTTTTGTAAATATCTCGGCATCCAGTGGTCCAATTTTGATGAACTTTTTTTTAAATTGTAGAGCTAAATGAGGGCTACAAAATAAAAAAAAGTTCATTAAAATTGAATTACTGGATGCTGAGATATTTACAAAAAACGATTTTTTGAGTTTCAGCAAAAAGGGGTGTTTTTGGCTAAAAGTCCATTATGACCTTTATATTAGATATCCGGGGTCCTATATTTTATAATACATTTCATTTCCTTATAGAGTTTTGGTTTTCTTATTGCTAAAATTGATCCTAATGGAAGGATTTTATAAAATAATTTTGCTATAAAAGTCCATAAATAGTTGATTCTCATACTATTGCAGTGAAATCCCTTGCAATAATGGAAAATAAGCCAAGTAATTTTCCAGTCTATCTGATTAACATCTCCATAACATAATTCCTGATTATTTTTTAACAATGACCATTCAGTAGCTTCACCTGTAGCTAATATTTTCAAAATAAATCTTCTAATATTAACTTCAATAGGTTTATCTATAAAAACAGGAAAATAAGATAATATATTATTAATAAAATCTACATTATTCCTGAATAAATTGTTTCCACATCGTCCTTTCTTTGCTAATTTATCAGCTATATCATTACCTATTATGCCACTATGACCCTTTATTTTAACCAACTTTAAATTTATAAATGCTTCTCTGATCAGCATAATTATTTTAATAATGATTAGATTATTGGTCTTTTTAAGCCATGTTCTAGTTGTTGAATTAAAAGCTGAATTAATTGAATTAATAGCACCTAAGCTGTCTGTATAAATAGTTATATTAGAATTTTCTGGTGCTGTCAACAATGCCAAGAAAATAGCTACTATTTTTGCCCTGGTTGATGATGGCCATAAAGATAAACATGAATATACTGAAAATTCTCCTAATTCATTACTTGTATAGAACATCAGCAAGTTTGAAAAGTGTTGATTCACACCAGTATACGTGTTGATCAACACTAGCTAGTTGTTTAACGCGTTTTACAATATTAATCAACACCCGTACTTATACTGAAGTATATCAGATAAATCATTACTTGGCGCCAATTGTTGATCAATTTCAAACTTTTTGGGAAGGAGTGGGATTAGACAAAACTTCTGAACATTTATCCAGAAGATTGATAAAATGCGTAGTAATTGCTTGTTGCTACGATATACCAGCTACTAGAAAATTATGTGGCCATTATTCAGCTGTCACAGATGCTTAAAGGTTGCAAGAAATAGAAATTTTAGTGGCATGGATGATATTGACGAGTGGTTTGTTGCTAAAAGCGTGAATAGTCATCGAGAAATGGCTTTGGAATGGAGAAAATGTAAAAGCAACGAAGCTAGAAAAAGACATGCGAAGCAATATCACGCGAGATGGTTAGAAATACTCCGTTTGTCTTATTTCAATCCGATACGATTTTTACCTGTGGACCTGATACATAATTTATTTATAGGAATTGCATCATTTATCGTAAAACGGCTTTGGTTAGGACATGGTAAAATAAATATGGATGATCTGACGAAAATTCAAAAAAACATGAACAATATTCATTCACCATCAGAAATCGGTCGAATTTCTCATAAAATAGATATTGGGGAAGGATTTTCCAATTTAACGGCTAACGAATGGAAAAATTTTTTCCTGATTTATGTCAGAGTCGTTCTTTGGGATTTTTTGGACCAAGAAGATCGGAAAATCTTAGTACATTTCAGCCAAGCTTGTTCTATATTAGTCCGAAGGATTGTTACAATCAAAAATTTAGATGACGCACATGAAATTTTGAAACTTATCAAAATGAATTACGGAGAAGTTTCAATAACACCAAATTTACATCTTTCATTACACTTGAACAAATGTTGTAAAGATTACGGTCCTCTTTACTCATTTTGGTGTTTCTCCTTTGAAAAGATGAATGGAATTTTTGGTTGGTATTTACAATAATATTATTCAAATTATTCAGAATTATTACTTACGATTTTACAATTATACAGAAAGTTTACCTAATAGTAGACGAAAAATTGAACCGGAAATTATGCGATTTATGATGCAGAGTTCTCAAATTGAACGAAGATTCAATACATTGGCTCTAAATCATCAGGCCATTTTTCAAATACTTGATTTAAATGATGATACAACTGACAATAACGAAAATGAATCTTTCGAAAGTAAGGAATTACAGGCATTTTTAGACATATCTGAAAAGCTGGTTTCTGGCGGGGCAACAGGAATGGAGGAATATCCTGGAGAACTTTTAAGTCCAATAAAATTGAATGTCATATTACCGGATGATATTTTGGATTTACTAGTTGATTACTACAATTGCGCTTATGAAGAATATAATTTTAGCTGACCACGGTTAGATCCTTCTTCATCAACCGAAAATTACATTGCTGTAACTGGAAATATCACACAATGTGGCAGATTGCGCATCGGTGCAGAATATTTTGGGTCAATATTATCCAAAAGGTATATTAGAAGCTCTTATATTTTAGCACGTTTTATAGAACAACGTGGAAATGATCATATAGACACATATCCCGGCCAGGTACAATTCTATTTCAAACATACAGTTCATCTTCTGAATGGTCTGACGGAACATTATTTGGCTTTTGTGAATTAGTATAAACCCGCTGCGACCGCAAACATCAGATTTTTTTTCCAGCGAAGATTCTGATGATTTTACGAATAATCCGGAACTTTGGAAAAAGGAGTTTTTTAATTCTTCGGTTGATAGTATAATTCCGGTTCATCACATATTAGGTAGATTTGTTCTAGCAAAATTTAAATACAAATGTATTGAATACTTGGCCATTTTACCGTTAAATAGAAGATTTCACATTTAAATTTACCATAATAAATAATTTTTTTTTTTTTGTGAAATTATCCGATTATTATATCAAATTATTCAATATTCAGTAAATAATGTCGCATTTTTTTAGTAAATGATCTAATTTTTTGATAAAATGTTACATTTTTCTAGAAAATGTCAACAAATGTACATTTTGCAAAAAAAGTGTTGAAAAAAAATAACATTCTAACGAAAAATGTAACATTTGACCAAAAAACATGAAATTTGCATGAAATTTGCTAAAAAATGCGGAATTTTCATAAAAAATGTACCATTTGGCAGAAAATCGGAATATTTGACAAAAAAAAAGCAAAATTTGATTTTAATTGACAATGTTATAACAATGTTATGAAATGTTGTTACAATGATATTACATTGGTAGCAAAATGTGGAATTTTCATAAAAAATGTACCATTTGGCAGAAAATCGGAATATTTGACAAAAAAAAAGCAAAATTAGATTTTAATTGACAATGTTATAACAATGTTATGAAATGTTGTTACAATGATATTACATTGGTGGCAAAATGTGAAATTTTCATAAAAAATGTATTATTTGGCAGAAAATCGAAATATTTGACAAAAAAAAGCAAAATTAGATTTTATTTGACAATGTTATAACAATGTTATGAAATATTGTTACAATGATATTACATTGATGGAAAAATGCAGAATTTTCATAAAAAATGTACCATTTGGCAGAAAATCAGAATATTTGACAAAAAAAAGCAAAATTTGATTTTATTTGACAATGTTATAACAATGTTATGAAATGTTGTTACAATGATATTACATTTGTGACAAAATGTGGAATTTTCATAAAATTGGCAGAAAATCGGAATATTTGACAAAAAAAAAGCAAAATTAGATTTTAATTGACAATGTTATAACAATGTTATGAAATGTTGTTACAATGATATTACATTGGTGGCAAAATGTGGAATTTTCATAAAAAATGTACCATTTGGCAGAAAATCGGAATATTTGATAAAAAAAAAGCAAAATTAGATTTTATTTGACAATGTTATAACAATGTTATGAAATGTTGTTACAATGATATTACATTGATGGCAAAATGCGGAATTTTCATAAAAAATGTACCATTTGGCAGAAAATCGGAATATTTGACAAAAAAAAGCAAAATTTGATTTTATTTGACAATGTTATAACAATGTTATGAAATGTTGTTACAATGATATTACATTTGTGACAAAATGTGGAATTTTCATAAAATTGGCAGAAAATCGGAATATTTGACAAAAAAAAAGCAAAATTAGATTTTAATTGACAATGTTATAACAATGTTATGAAATGTTGTTACAATGATATTACATTGGTGGCAAAATGTGAAATTTTCATAAAAAATGTATTATTTGGCAGAAAATCGAAATATTTGACAAAAAAAAAGCAAAATTAGATTTTATTTGACAATGTTATAACAATGTTATGAAATATTGTTACAATGATATTACATTGATGGAAAAATGCAGAATTTTCATAAAAAATGTACCATTTGGCAGAAAATCAGAATATTTGACAAAAAAAAGCAAAATTTGATTTTATTTGACAATGTTATAACAATGTTATGAAATGTTGTTACAATGATATTACATTTGTGACAAAATGTGGAATTTTCATAAAATTGGCAGAAAATCGGAATATTTGACAAAAAAAAAGCAAAATTAGATTTTAATTGACAATGTTATAACAATGTTATGAAATGTTGTTACAATGATATTACATTGGTGGCGAAATGTGGAATTTTCGTAAAAAATGTACCATTTGGCAGAAAATCGGAATATTTGATAAAAAAAGCGAAAATTAGATTTTATTTGAACTTGAATGTTATAACAATGTTATGAAATGTTGTTACAATGATATTACATTGATGGCAAAATGCGGAATTTTCATAAAAAATGTACCATTTGGCAGAAAATCGGAATATTTGACAAAAAAAAAGCAAAATTTGATTTTATTTGACAATGTTATAACAATGTCATGAAATGTTGTTACAATGATATTACATTGGTGGCAAAATGTGGAATTTTCATAAAAAATGTACCATTTGGCAGAAAATCGGAATATTTGACAAAAAAAAAGCAAAATTAGATTTTAATTGACAATGTTATAACAATGTTATGAAATGTTGTTACAATGATATTACATTGGTGGCAAAATGTGGAATTTTCATAAAAAATGTACTATTTGGCAGAAAATCGGAATATTTAACAAAAAAAAGCAAAATTTGATTTTATTTGACAATGTTATAACAATGTTATGAAATGTTGTTACAATGATATTACATTGATGGCAAAATGCGGAATTTTCATAAAAATGCACCATTTGACAAAAAAAAAGCAAAATTTGATTTTATTTGACAATGTTATAACAATGTTATGAAATGTTGTTACAATGATATTACATTGATGGCAAAATGCGGAATTTTCATAAAAATGCACCATTTGACAAAAAAAAAGCAAAATTTGATTTTATTTGACAATGTTATAACAATGTTATGAAATGTTGTTACAATGATATTACATTGATGGCAAAATGCGGAATTTTCATAAAAATGCACCATTTGACAAAAAAAAAGCAAAATTTGATTTAATTGACAATGTTATAACAATGTTATGAAATGTTACATTTGAGGTGTAATGTAGCATTTTCCCAAAATTTCATAAGATTTGCTAAATCGGACAATATTGTAACAATGCTATTCCAAAAAATTGCTCAGCGTAATGTAGCATTTTCCACAATTTCCTACCATTTTCCAGAAAAATGGGGAATTTGCATTTTTTGAATTTTGAACAATGGTGCCCCTTCGACCTGTGATGTTTTAGCAGTAGTTTATCTTCTAATAGGTTTAGGCTGATTGGAGACGTTCATAGGCTCACAGGTATATAAGGTTCTAAGGTGAGATTCGATTCCTCAGTGAATTTGACGTACTGGTGGGTGATCCCTGGATAACTGGGTTGGTTACTTATAATAAAGGGGTGATCCCAGTACCCTTAGCAGCTTACTGTCCTAGTAGTCACTGCTATTACTACCGGGGGATCTACAACTGTGATGGGCTGGTATGGTAATTGCAGCCTGTAGTGGGCTTTGAGTGAGGCCATATTAGTAGTCTTAGTATTGCAGTACCTCTAAACTAACCATCATGGAAGGACTTCTAGATGTCTGCTCCATTATATCTGCCATACGTGGGTGGTTGCTCACTTCTGACGGGCGCTAGTGAGTAGCATAACTGTGTCAGAAATCCTGCTGCACTACGATCCATCCTTGTGTGGGTATAAACTTGGGTCGTTTTCCTAGTGTGGTATATAAGGGGTAGGGGGGATGAACATCCAGTTACTTCTAAATAATTAGAGTAGGTTGCTTGGTTATCTGTTGCTCAACGGTAGGAGTATATTACTGCAACTGGTGTTGTAATGCTCCCTCCACGTAGCTTTGGTGAGCCGGCTATGCTGATGTTTCCTAAAACATAAAAAAAAAAAAAAAAAAAAATTTGAATAAGACATTATTCGAAAGAAGTGCCTACACACTATTTCTCTGTTGATACAGATATATAAATGTGAATCATCATCAAGTAAAATGACATATTGTGATTCTGATTTTTGTCTACAATATCTAGTTACTTTCCATACTTATTGAATACTATTATGAGCTATATTTTCAATTAAAAAAGAGAATAATGATTGAGGTTGGTCATAATCATCTTCTCTGGTCATTTCTTGCTGATAAAAATCGTCTACTATCTATTAAGGACCCCGGATATCTAATATAAAGGTCATAATGGACTTTTGGCCAAAAACACCTCTTTTTGCTGAAACTCAAAAAATCGTTTTTTGTAAATATCTCAGCATCCAGTTATTCAATTTTAATGAACTATTTTTTATTTTGTATCCCTCATTTAGCTCTACAATTTAAAAAAAAGTTCATCAAAATTGGACCACTAGATGCCGAGATATTTACAAAAAACGATTTTTTTGATTTCGAAAAATGTGCCAATCTGCCGAAAGTGTGACTTATGACCTGTTTTGGAGATATCCGGGGTCCTATCTATTAAAAAAAAACAAAAAATAGGGAAAGTATTTTTTTTAGTTACAAATTCCTCTTTTGTTAATTATTAGTAATAAAATATTTATATCTAAAAGTAGTAACCAATCTTCAATTAATACCATATTATAGCATAATGATTGCGCTATTTGATCATGTTGTTTTTGAAGAATTTGCAATGTTAAATATTCTCACAGAATTTTATCGAATTCTGGAAAATATTCGTCCATTACTGAAAGTATTTCTCTAGTAAGAATTTCATTTTTATATTCATTTAATATCACTTTTTTTGATTGTTGATCAAATATTTTTTGAATTTCTCCAACAATATTAGTTAGACATGAGGATCTATTTAATTTATCCTTAATTATTTTATTAGTAGCCTCTACCCTAAGGTTGCTTGCCGAAACCTAGGGGTTTAGGCGAGATGGCGTTTCGCCAAAAAGCGAAATTCTGCCGAAACTATATTAAAGTTATATTAAAAAACTGGCGAAACTTTGGAGAAAGGCGAAACTGCTGAAACTTATTATAAATGCCGAAACTGCCGAAATTCTGCCAAAACTATAATAAATCTATAGTAAAATTTTGACAAAACTAATCGTAGGATTTTGAAGAAGTTTAGACAAGCAACCTTACTCTACCCATTACATGCTTTATATTCCAGTGCTAAAATTACGATTGATAACAAGCTTAACTATTTTTACAACTCTTGTAAGGTATTGTTCATCACAGGCTGGAAATTCTTTAATAAGTTCATTCCATTTTCGTTCAAATGTTTTTTGACATAAAGAGTAGTGTTCTACACGAGCTGAGCTGGCTCATGAGCTAGCTCAAGCTTTTCAAGCCAAGTCATGATTAAATTGGCTTAGTGGCTTACGAGTCAGCTTGGAAGAGCTCAAGCCAGTTATTAGACTCAGTTTAAAAAGCTTAAGGTTGTAACAGATTTAGCTCAAAAAGCTCGAGCTGGCTCACGAGCCAAATAAGCTATTATACAAAAAATGTTGCAAAACATTTTTATATAATAATGCATGCATAAACAAAACGTTTTACAACTTTTTTTTTTATTATTTATTAAAGAAGTTGCGAAAATGTTTCTTTAAGTTTTTACATGTAAAATCAAAAAAAACGCTAGAACTACTGTATATCGCGAGCTACAATACCTTCTCCTATACACAGTACTCCTTTAAAAAAATTTATCAAAATTTTAAAGTATCCAGATATTTTATATAGAAATTTTCAATTTAAAATCTTAAAATTTGTAAAATACCTGGAGTATAAATACTTATTTATAATATAATATTCTGGATACAACTTTATTTATTAAATGGAGTATTACAATGCAGTACCTCTATAATAGATACCCCTTATATCTTGTGATCTAATGGTCAGAATTTTATAAAATTTTAAAATTATATAGCTTTTAAAAAGATAAATACATTAAGCAAATAAAAAAATTTTCTCAATTTTTTTTTGCTGACATAATACAAAATCACATGACTTAAAATAAATTTGATTGGCTAATGCAATACCTAATGTTAATTAGAATTATGCATAATTTTTTATATATAATTTATTATTTATTATAATTATTTAAAGTAATTTGATTAAGTATATTATCAGAAACTTTTCTGTGGGATTTATATTTTTTTTAACAAGTTTTCCTGTGATTCCTTTTTGAGAAATAGATATAATATAATTTGTAATAAATAAAAACTACTAAAAATTTTTTTAAATTTTTTTTTCAAAATTTTTTTAATAAAGCATAGGTAAGTTTATAAGCTAAAATAATTTATTTGAATAAGCACTATCAAATGATTATTTTTTTTTTATGTTACACAAAAATTACTTATTCTCAAATTTTTCCCATCATAATAA
The DNA here is from genome assembly GCF_026210795.1 of Rhizophagus irregularis. NCBI lineage: Eukaryota > Fungi > Glomeromycota > Glomeromycetes > Glomerales > Glomeraceae > Rhizophagus > Rhizophagus irregularis. The sequence goes on along the minus strand of NC_089436.1, from coordinate 80,806 downwards.
ATTATCTGAACTTCAAACTTATGTAGTACTAGCATAATTTATTATTTTTTAATCTAACTCGATAAGTTTAAAAGCTCTTGATATGCTTTATTAAAATTATTGGTTAGAATTTTAAAATATTATTTTTTGCTAATGTGACATCTTTTTGAAAATATCACATTATGACTATAAAATTGGGTTGGTTATAGAGGTACCGCACTGTAGTCACATCTCTTTATAATCACCAAATATGGAGGATCATTGCAACTCTTTCCTGAATTTTTGAAAATACTAATAAAATTTATTTTTGAAATTTTCGTTAGAAAATTTCTAAGTGCTCGTTCAAAATACTAATAATTTCCCAGTTGCTTTCCTCTTTACTGAGCTCTAAACCATGACTACATCTCCAGCTCCTTCTGTTATTAACCCAGATATTCCACCGTCACCACGTCCTGTTGTTTCTACTCCCTCTGGAGACTGACCTTTATCTCCCACTAGTACCGCTGGCACACCTAATAAACGTACACGTATTGTCTCTGATGACGCTATGAATGTTGATATAACTTCGCCCTCTGCTCCTGCTCCCACTCTTATTTCTACCGTTCCTTCTGGTCTTCCTGTCAACAAAGTCCAAGTGATTACCTCTCCTCATAATACTACTACTCCTGTTGAAACTGTCGACGCTTCTATCCATGCTCTCACTAACACCAATGGTAAAGGCAAAGCTATTGCCTTCGATGTCCCTGAACGATGACCATCCTCCGATGGTAATGCTGCCGCTATAAAATCTGCTCCATCTCATTATTATGCTGCGGCATATTTACGCGACGTGCCTGACGCATTCAAAACTGCATTCACCACCAATCGCTCTATGTGTGACGAAGTGGATTGCTCACTCTCCCGATATTCCTCCTATAGTGCCCGCGCACGCTGCGATAGATCAGGCGATAACAAGAAAATCCTTGTCTTCTTCAATGATCAGCATGATTTTACCGATTATGTCAGCTCCCCACGTGCAGATCTTCTCAATTTAGTCTTCCTTCATTATTCCCCTGCAGATACCAAACTCAATGATGAAGCAAAATCTTTGTTTGTTACCGACATCCCTCTTTTCCTAACTGAGACTCAAGTCCGTCAGGCATTTTCCCGATATGGCACTGTAATCAAGTGCAAACTTACTCCTAGGAAACATTATTATAATAGGCATATCCAGTTTTCCTCTGCGGATGCAGTTACCCAATTTAATGATATTTGGGCGATCATTTGCCTTGGTAATTCTTTACGTGTCTGCCCGGCATCTTTTTCGAAATCCTAACGTGATAGCCGCAGAGAACATGTCGCTATCCTTGCCAGCATTCCTAAGAATATTAAAGAAGCTGATCTATTAGAAATTGCTACTCAAGTCAACGCTAAGGCCCTTAACGTTCCTTTATCTATCAGCTCCTACAAGCCTAAACCCTATGTATATTTGAATTTCTCCTCATTTGAATCTCTTGAAGCTGCCAAAGAAATGACTGTGGCTTTCTACGGCAAAGGATTAACATGGCACCCTCCCAATGAAGCACAAACTTTATATCACATTTGTGGGCATCCTGGTTGTTCTCCCTCTGTATGCAATCCCCGTACCACACGAAAAGTAGACGATCATCTTAACAAACTTTACTCTCACTTCAATGCTGGCCCTAGACGTGGCCGTTAGGATTCACGACAATCACGTGACAATTCCAATTCCCATTCAATATTGCGTTCCAATTCTCGATCTCGCAATAATAATTCCTCTTCATCCCGCTCTAACAACAGCAATAATAATTCTAACACTTCTCGTCCCAATACTTCTCGAAGTAGCAACCGGACCAACAATAATAATAGTAATTCCAGGAACAATGAAAATTCTTCCGGACCTACTCAACCTCCGCACAGACCTCATCCTATCATTTCTACACCACCTACTTCTTCATCTGATAATCCTGCCCCTACACTTCCGTCCTCAACATGTTATTAATGAATTAAAGGCGCAGATCAAAGAGATCGCTAACACTCTCCGTACTTTAGAGGAAACTGTCTCTTGGATGAATGATACTATCACGACTCATGAGTATAGGCTATCTAAGCTGGAATCAATGAGGAATTATGATGCCTCTGGCGACTCTGAATTGTATTCGCCTCAGGATGATCATGAAAATTATACTCATTCTTATGATAATGGATGGGATGATGCTCCAACCCAAGACACAAATTCTGGATTCAATCTTCCTCCCCATACTTCCTCTTCTCTTATGGATACTTCTCCTGATGCTTCCTTCTCAGCTCTGGATCCTAACTCCGTCCTATCAAGAAGACATGTCCCCTTACCTGTCTCCCGACCTATTAATATTACCCCCAATGCTAACGCTTCCTGTCTACAATCAGAAATTTTTAGTGTTACTAATACACAAAAAAATCTTTCTGCCCAACTTGGTTCGATTATGGAAAAATTGGACTCCTTCTCCCCCTCAAAACCCTCCCCTTCTAATGATTGAACACCAACTTAATTTGGGTGATTTACAGGGATTTCACCCCCCTAATAGTGCAAAACCTGATAATAATAGTCTTAATAATTCTTCCTCTCCCTCTTTTTCTTCCCCTCTTATTAACTTTGGACAAATCAATGTTAATGGTTTGTGTTCTTCTGTTCGACAATTACATTTGTTAAATTATTTCCTTCATTCTTCTTTCGGCGTTTTATCTTTAAATGATACTCGTCTTACTTCTTCTGGTGCTAAATTTATTTACCAAAATGAACATTCCCAACATAATTTTAAGTCTTACAGTGCGGTACCTCTATAACCAACCCAATTTTATAGTCATAATGTGACATTTTCAAAAAGATGTCACATTAGCAAAAAATAATATTTTAAAATTCTAACCAATAATTTTAATAAAGCATATCAAGAGCTTTTAAACTTATCGGGTTAGATTAAAAAATAATAAATTTTGCTAGTGCTACATAAGTTTGAAGTTCGGGTAATTTATTATGATGGGAAAAATTTGAGAATAAGTGATTTTTGTGTAACATAAAAAAAATAATCATTTGATAGTGCTTATTCAAATAAATTATTTTAGCTTATAAACTTACCCATACTTTGTTAAAAAAATTTTGAAAAAAAATTCAAAAAAAATTTTGGTAGTTTTTATTTATTACAAATTATATTATATCTATTTCTCAAAAAGGAATCATGGGAGAACTTGCTAAAAAAAATATAAATCCCATAGAAAAGTTCCTGATAATATACTTAATCAAATTACTTTAAATAATTATAATGAATAATAAATTATATATAAAAAATTATGCATAATTCTAATTAACATTAGGTATTGCATCAGCCAATCAAATTTATTTTAAGTCATGTGATTTTGTATTATGTCAGCAAAAAAAAATTGAGAAAATTTTTTTATTTGCTTAATGTATTTATCTTTTTAAAAGCTATCTAATTTTAAAATTTTATGAAATTCTGACCATTAGATCACAAGATATAAGGGGTACCTATTATAGAGGTACCACACTGTATTGGGCCCCTTCCCCTTCTAATTCACGACCTCATGATGGTGTTGGTCTTTTACTTCGTCATCCTTTACATAAACATGTTCAGAAGATTGATCTTTGGAAAGGTCGTCTTTTAAAATTAGATCTTTTTTTTCATCAAACAAAAATTTCTATTATTTCTGTTTATATTCCTCCTTATCATTCTATTCATTACAAAGAACGTGATGCTATTTTTGCCCAACTTAATTTATGGCTTGATAAAGTCCGTTCTAATAACTACCATGTAGTAATCCTTGGTGATTTTAATGCAGATGAAATTTCACATTCGCATTTTCCTCAACATCATTTGAAAATTTTACGATCACTTTCTTCTCGATATTTTACGGATCATCAATCCCATATTTCTTCAATTTCAGGTCCTAGTCCTACCTTTTATTATCAGAATGGTTCTTCAATACTTGATTATATTTGGTCATCCCCTGGATTTCCTGCTCCCAGTCTTTTCTCTTATGTTGAATCTTGTCCTAAGTTAAATGATAATCAATTTACTGATCACCGTATACTTATAACGGCCTTTAATTTCAGCTCTTGTTTCGCTACTCTTGCTAAAGCTAGATTAAAACAAAAAAGTGAACAACGCACAATTTTTCTCTATAAAAATATCAAAGAGGATTCTTGGGAGACATTTTCCAATGAAGTAAACTCACGTCTTGAGTTGTATCTGGCCACGCATTATCTCTTCATATCTTCATTTTCAGCTCTTTCTTTGGATAAACTTTGGCACGCTCTTAAACGCTCTATTCTTGGTGGTGCCATTGACTCTCTACCATTTCAACATGTATTTAATACCCATCACCATAAGTATCCTCCTGAGCTTACGATGCTTATTGCTATCAACAAATTCTTGGATAGATTATTGTTCAAATTGACCACGTCTCGACTTAGTTGTCTAGCTCAAATTTCACAGATGATTAATTCTTTGCCTACGCAATTAACTCTTCTCAAATCTCTTTTAAAAAATTATACTATACCTATTTATAGTACGACATCACTTCCTGCTTTTATCAAATTTTTGCGTTCGCAAAAAGCTTTGGTCTCTGCATATCTATCCACACAATTCCATTAACATCGTACAGACTCCATTGAATATTATACTGCTCTTAAAGATGAACATTTTCTACGACACCGGGATCTTTTATTTCTTCAGCCCTGTCAGTGGAACATCGTTCTATCGTTCTAGACAGAGTTTTGGTTGTAATTGATTCCAAACCCACTCTTCTTACTGATCCTTCAAATATCAAACAAGCTGCTATTAAACACTTCCAATCGGTTGTTACTCCTCCTTTGGTCCAGTATTCTTCTACCAATTCATTTCCTCCACGTTGGCAAAGAGCATATACTCCTCTTTCTGATATTGATTCGTCTTTATATAACTCGGTCATGTCTCCTATTTTGGAAGATGAATGGAAGAGCACTCTCAATTCTATGCCTAGTAATAAAGCCTCTGGTCCTTCCAAAATCTCTTATGAGATGCTCAAACATTTAACTGGCGAAGCTTTTAATTTGTCTCTTATTTTAGCTAATGCCTATCTTAACCAAGGTGATATTCCTGCTGATTGGCGTGAAGCACTCGTTTATCCCATTCCAAAGCCTCATGAATTTGATGCCCAATTAAAAAATACGCGGCCTATCACTTTGCTGGAAACTGTACGGAAATGTGTAGTTAAGGTCATTATAACTCAACTTTCAAAAATTTTAGCTGACAATCAAGTGCTTCAAGGTGGTAATTTTGCTGGATTACCAGGCGGTTCTACTGACATTCCTATTAAGATGCTTGATGCTATTATTCATCAACGACGCTTTGACAAAAGTGATGACTAAGAGTTATGGATTGTTTCTCAAGACATTTCTAAAGCTTTTGACTCAATTGATTTGAATATGCTTAGACTAGTTCTAATTCGTCTGCATATACCGTCTTTATTGATTAAATTTATCATTAATCTTTTTACGCGACGTAATAATAAAATTATTACCCATCATGGTGATACTTCTGGATATAGAGTTAGAATTGGTATTGACCAGGGTGAAATCATTTCTCCGCTATTATGGGTTATTTATTTGGATCCTTTACTTACCACACTTAATCGAGAAGCTTGTGATCCTTTTATTTTGAAATCTTCTGCATTAATGAATTATTCTCCGATTGAATATGAACAACATAATTTACCTGTTTCACATATTACATTTATGGATGATTCTACTTTGATTGCTTCATCTAAACGAGGAATTGAAGATCGCCTTTCCATCACTGCTGAATTCTATACTTTAAATAATACTCAAGCAAACTCAGCAAAATATATCCTTCTTTCTTCTGATCAATTTTCTCAAACTATTGTGTTTGATCTTTCTCCTTCTCCTTTAATTACATCTCATACCCTTACTTTAAAGGCGTTAGCCTTATCTACATCCTTTCGTTTTTTAGGTGTTTGGTTTAATCTTTTAGCTTCTTCTCGTTTTGTTCACAACCAAACTGTTTCCATGGTCAAAGATATGGCTGCTTTGCTTAGTTCTAAAAACTTTTGGTACAACATGTGGCTTATCTTTATAATATTGTTTTACTTCTGAGGCTAGAATTTCGCCTACAAATTACATTATTTGCTAAATCTACCATTAATCGCATAGTTTCTCCAATACTTTCCCTTATTCGACAGAAGGCTGGTTTTGCCTCAGTCACTTCTCTTTCTACGCTTTTCACACTGTTACCATTCTCAATCCAACAAGCATTTGGTCGATTTTTTTCGTCCCATGTGGCTTCATGGCAGAAAATTTTTTCTCACCCTTTATATAAGCTCTTTGCCAATTATATAATTACTTATCTTCAAGGTTTTTTGGATTGTGATGCCTGCCCTTCTATTATTGATCTGGAACCATGGTCCCATACCTTTTCCTTGCGAACACATTCTTTATTCAATTCTTTATTGTTCTCTTCTCGATTGAATATCATGTGGTCTTTATTGTTCCGACTTCCGAGGAAAGATTTATGTCCGGCGATTCCACTTCGGTCTATTTTACCAAAAGATTTATTTACTTCCATGAAAAATGTTCAGAATAATTTCTGCACTCATTATCTGGCTCAACTGATTACACCGTGTGACTCTCAACTTTTGTCATGGAAAGATTTACGGTTCCTTAAACGAGTATCGAACAAAGGATCTGTGCCTGCTTGGTTTAATTATTTATTTAATCTTATTGTTATTCCTAATTCTCTTTCTTTATTTGTTTTACCACAATTTAGAATTCTTATTTCTCATATTGTAGCTTCTATTTCTTTTATAGATATTAGTCGAAATTATTGGTTTAACCCTCAATGGGCTATTTCTTTTAATCGCAATACTAACTCTTTCCTCGTTGGCCGTGTGATTACTACTTATCCTGCTCCACGTAATGAAGCTCTTATTTCACATTGGATTGCGTCATTTGTTGATGATATGCTTTCTGAATTTACTGCATGCCAAGGTTGTGCCTCTGCTATCTCGCGATCCTCTACCTCTAAGACTTTACTTAAACGATGTCCCTCTGAAGGATGTTTTTCTTATGTTCCGTTATCAAGTTTGATCCGTTATATATTAAGGTAAAATATGATGGTGTAAGTGATCACAGAAGATATTTACAGGAGAAAATGCAGCACAAAAATTTGTAATCGAAATGCTAAATGAGGCTAAAGCAATCCGTAATGAATTCAGAAACCCAATGGAAATGATGCCATTAACAACCCAAGAGCAAGCAAGTTATGATAATGCAATAAACTGCTAGATATGTCGTAACCCTTTAGATGGAAATAAAGTAAGAGACCACTGCCATATTACAGGAAGGTATCGAGGTGCAGCACATAGAGGATGTAATCTTGACTTATCCATAAAACCTCGTGAAATGCATATCTCAGTAATCTTTCACAATTTATCAGGATATGATGGACACATAATTATGCAAGGAATTGGTGCAATGGAATGTGAGGATGATATTGATCCTATCCCTTATAACATGGAAAAGTATATGGCATTCAAGTTAGGTTCCCTCCGATTTATAGACAGCTTACAATTCATGAAATCAAGTTTCGACAAATTAGCATCCAATCTAGGTGCAGAAAAATGTAGAAAGCACAAGAATGTAGTAATCCACAACACTTATGGCGAATTGATGCAGGTAGATGCTTTGCACATCCCAAAAACTTTAAGATAACACGAAGTCAAATACCACCTGAATTACTCGAGATTTATCTTAAGAAAGGTGTCTACCCGTATGAATACATGGATGACTGGAAAAAGTTCGAGAAAACTAGTTTACCACCTAAAGGAGCATTTTATAGCAAACTTAATAAAACTCACATTAGTGATAAAGAACACGAATATGCACAGTATGTATGGGAAAAAGCAGGATGTAAAACAATGCAAGATTATCATGACATTTATCTCAAAACTGACGTCCTCCTACTAGCCGATATATTTCAGAATTTCCGAGAAATGGCCTTAAAAAAATATGGGTTAGATCCTCTCTGGTACTATTCAACACCAGGCTTCGCATGGGATGCACTATTCTTAATGACAGGGCAAAGATTGGATCTTATAACTGACCAGGACATGTACATGATGGTAGAACAAGGATTACGTGGTGGAATCTCTATGGTAAGTAAACGATATGCTCGTGCAAATAATCCAGGTATGGGAGAAGGTAAATGGACCGCAGATAAGCCCAAGTCATCTATTCTATACTTAGACGCAAATAACCTATATGGATGGGCCATGTTGCAATACTTACCTACAGGTAACTTCCACTGGATAAAGGAGGAAAACGAGTTATCTAACATTCAAAGGCAAATAGAAAGTAATGAAATACCAGACGATTCTTCTGAAGGATATATCCTTAAAGTTAAACTGGAATATCCCCAAGCCCTCCATTCACAACACACAGATTACCCCCTTGCACCAGAACGAATGAAGGTTAAGAAGGAATGGCTTAGTAAAAAGCAGCAGGAAATAATAGCACGCTCAGGACAACGATATACACCCACAGATAAGCTCATCCCTAACCTATTTGATAAGGATGAATATGTAGTTCATTATAGAAATCTCCAGTATTATGTTAGCCAGGGCTTAGTAATCAAGAAGGTCTATGAAGCTATAAAATTCGAGCAGGCTCCATAGATGAAACCATATATAGAATTTAACACCGCCGAACGTGCTAAGGCTAAGAATGATTTTGAGAAGGACTTCTATAAACTCATGAATAAAGCTCCGAACAGTTCCGGTTTGAACCGGGAACCGATCCGGAACCGGCAAAAAATTCGGTTCGGTTCTCGGTTCGGTTTTGGACTTGAAACCGTCCGGTTCGGTTCGGTTCTATCCGAAATTAAGAAAAATGCGAAAAAACGAATACACGACCATCCAGTGATCGTACAAGGACGAGCCATAGCTTGTTGGAATCCTCTCATCGAGACGCGTCGAATGGTGGTAAAATCAAGTCTCTAGCATAGATAGATCACGAGATAGAACATGGTGAGTGTTTCTTAAAAAATTTGCATTAGAAAACGATCCATTGATGCTAGAGACATGAATTTACCACCATTCGACGCATCTCGACGAGACGAATCTAATGAGCTATAATTCGTCTTTTTACAATCACTGGATGGTCGTGTATTCGTTTTTTCGCATTTTTTTTTTAAATTTTCGAACGTAAAAAATTAAAATTCCGATACAAGCGATTAAACGCCATCTATTGCTCACACAAAGACGAATTTTAGCTCATTGGATTAGCCTCACTGAGACGAGTCGAATGGTGGTAAAATGATGTCACTAGCATCGATAGATCGTTTTCTAATGCGAATTGTTTAAAAAACACTCACCATGGGCTATCTCACGATCTATCGATGCTAGAGACTTGATTTTACCACCATTCGACTCGTCTCAGTGAGGCTAATCCAATGAGCTAAAATTCGTCTTTGTGTGAGCAATAGATGGCGTTTAATCGCTTGTATCGGAATTTTAATTTTTACGTTCGAAAATTTAAAAAAAAATGCGAAAAAACGAATACACGACCATCCAATGATTGTAAAAAGACGAATTATAGCTCATTAGATTCGTCTCGTCGAGATGCGTCGAATGGTGGTAAATTCATGTCTCTAGCATCAATGGATCGTTTTCTAATGCAAATTTTTTAAGAAACACTCACCATGTTCTATCTCGTGATCTATCTATGCTAGAGACTTGATTTTACCACCATTCGACGCGTCTCGATGAGAGGATTCCAACAAGCTATGGCTCGTCCTTGTACGATCACTGGATGGTCGTGTATTCGTTTTTTCGCATTTTTCTTAATTTCGGATAGAACTGAACCGAACCGGACAGTTCCGGTTCGGTTCCATTTCGGTTTTCGGTTCTACCCGAACCACAAAAAAACCGAACCGAACCGACCCGTTCGGAGCTTTACTCATGAATAATAGTGTATTTGGTAAAACTATGGAAAATCTCAGGAAACATGTACGTGTCTCAGTAGTACAACCCCAAACCCATCCCAAGAAATATAAAAAGCTTACCTCAGATCTTGCATTCAAGGGTCGTAAAATATTCTCAGAAAATCTTGTTGCAATCCACCGACGAAAAGTGGAGGTAATGCTTAACCGTCCAACATATGTGGGTATGAGTGTGCTTGACCTCTCGAAGCTCTGTATGTATCGGAATTACTACTATATAATCTTTCTTAAAGTACGATATGGTGAAAAAATCCAGTTATGTTATACAGACACAGACTCACTTCTTGTACAAATCCAAACTGAGGATATTAATGCAGACCTCATAGATATGGCAGACCAATTTGACTTCAGTGATTATCCTAAAGATCATCCTGTACGAAAAGCATTAGGTGATAAGACTGACATAAATATGAAAATCCCAGGGAAATTTAAGGATGAATGTAATGGAGCAGTTATAGCAGAATTTATTGGCCTCCGCCCCAAAATGTACTCCATTCTCAAGGTAGGGGATGAGACCACCAATCCAAAACATGGTATCCGTAAGGCTAAAGGTGTCCCCTCAAAGGTAGTTAAAAAAGAGTTCCACCATGAGCGGTATAATAAGCGCACTCTTTGATCCTAAACATAATGATACAGTCACCTTTAGAGCAATCCGATCTGATAGATATGCTATAAATGTTATAGAAATGTCGAAGGTGGGGTTATCCCCTATGGATGATAAAAAATGGATTGCACAAGATAATATCACAATGTATGCACATGGAGATTATAGGATACCACAACTTGAAAATTAATATAATATATGAGTAGGAGGCAGCATAGTATCAGATGGCACAACTAATAATTCTTCCCGAGTAAATATTTTTTTAGGTCCATCAGATAACCTATATATAACCGGCTGCCCATCAACAACTGTGGAAGATTCAATTGTATAAACTTTAGTAGACCATATTGGATCAGTTGCACGTCTCCTACCTTGGTAATCTGAATTATCAAGTAAGTATCTCACAAGAGAACCAGCTGGTAAACGTATTTCTTCTGCACCTACAGGTCTATCCTTCCGAATTTTTGAAGGTAGTGCATACACTTGATCTTTCTGGATTGCCTCAACTGGAGACATACCTAGCAGACGAGTATTAGAATTATTTAGCTCATTCACAATATCAGAAAGGTTCTTAACCCAGGCAGTATTCACACCTTCTGTAAGGAGTTCCTTTGCATCCTGTATTTTAAATAGCCTCTCTGCTAAAGTTCGATTATACCGTTCAACAATAGCCTGACTCTTATGAGTAGTACCCACCCGAATACGCACACCTTTTTCATCCATTAATCGGATAACTTCATCCTTAAATTCTGATCCCCCATCTACTTGTAAAACTCTTGGCCAAATAAGCGGGCAGTCTGCTTTACCATAAATCTTTTTAAATGCCTTAGCAACACGTGCAGAGCTGCGATCTTCTAGAGGTACTGAAGCTTTATATCGGCTAGCAACATCTACAATATTCAGACAGTATTTATACAGCTTTCTATCTACAGTATCATAGGGCATATATAAGATATCTGCTTGATGATACATATTTGGTCGAGTAATCTTATTAAAAGAAACCTGTGGAACATACTTGGGTATAGGTGAGTGTATTTGCCATATAGCCTGTTTATGCAACCACTCTGTAATATCAGATATGTTAAAATCATGGCCTTCAGCTTGCACTTTAGCCCAAAGTTTTTCAGGAGTACGATAATATCCACATGGATGGTAATAGATTTGTTGAAGGATATAATTTTGTTCGATTTGTTTATTAAATGTAGGGTCTATAAAAATCTGTGGAACTGGCAATGGAAGATACATCATTAAAGACACAGATTACAAAGCTTGCACATACATTGCAATCACAAGAGCAATATATAAAATACCTGTATGGTGTAATTGAGGGTCATGAATCTGAAATAGAAGAACTTAGGCAAAAAAATGCTGAGTTGCGTGCAAAGCTTAAGAAAGCATTAAAAACGGCATCACTAAAGGAGGAAGGGCTTCAAGCATTAGAACGTCAGCTGATTGAAGTTGATACTCTAAATATTCAACTCAAAGATCGAATAAAAGAACTTGCTAATAGACAACGGAAAAACATGGCAGCAATTCCTCCTGACCCTATTACAGAAATCTTAAATAATCGGACAACTATAGCAAATAGTGTAGCTGGTATTCGTATTCACCTTGATCGTACAACTATAGCAGCACACCCTCATATAAATCATTTATTTAACACTGCAAATGATAGTCTTGATGCCATTATCCGATATGCTAATGAGTTGCGAAATATTATAGAAGATCAAGATAATATGGAGGATAGACTTGAAGGTTTGTTAGATGATGCACATAACCGTGAAGAATATCTTAGACAAGAACTTAATAATACACGTGCTACTATACTAAGAACAAGACGTACCTATGAGGATGCATATGCAAATGAAGTGCGTCATCGCCAACATTGGGAAGGCCTTGCACAAAATACTCAGATCCAATTGGCTAACATCCAGGCTCAATTTGCTAACAGTCAAATCCAACTAGCTAATGTCCAGAGAGAACGTAATGAGAGTAGAATAAATGCTCATAGATTATTACAGCGCTATAATACTGAAACAGAGCGAAGTAGAAGGCGGGCTAATGGTATCATTCAGCAAGCTCGAGCATGGAGAGGGCAATTTTTAAACTATCACAATCATGGTCAAAATTTGCAAAATCAGGTCAATAATTTGAATCAACAGATTCTAGCATTACAAAATAACCCTCTGGTAATACAACAACCTATAATGGCAGGATATGCACCTAAAAAATTTAGAGAAGCATCTGGTGAAGATCCAGAACTTTGGCTTCAAGAATTCAGGCAATGGTGTGAGTCTGCTGGACTTGATCCTGCTGCTAATGCTAGGACTCGTGTTAGGATTCATGGGATCTTTGAAACTTTACTTGAAGATGATGCTAGAGATTGGTATGAAACACATATCGAAAGGAAAAAATTGGGAATGTGTAAATCTTTTGGATAATACTGGTGTGGCCAATCTTGCTGCTTTTAATGCTTTGAATAATGGCGCTATACAGGCTGTAGCGGCGAATCAATTTCGTGGAGGGGCTGGTGTATTACATGGACAAGCAGCTGCAGATAATACTATTACTGGTGCTAATTTTATACCTGATCATACTGTATGGGATGAAGATTGGTCAATAGTCGAGGGTCATCCTACTGATATAGCTGTTAATAATCCTAATGCTAATAATGGAGGTACAATTGTGGCTCCTGGAATACGTATTGGACAATTAATATATTGTTTTAAGCATTACTTCCCTACTATAACATCTGAAAAGTCTAAGCTTGCATTTAATGCTATTGTTCAGGGTAGTGATACTGTAAGCCGATTCTATTCTAAATTACAAAGAATGGTTAGACTTGCATATCCAACTCTTCCAGAGGTAAATCAGAATGAATTAGTACGGCAACAGTTCTTAAATGGTCTTTCCAGTGAAAATAAGTTGGATGCGCGACGTATTGGTTTAGAAAATTCAGTTGCATCTATTCTGAATAAATTGGAAGAAGTTGAGAAATACAGGACAGATATGCCACCTACTCCTATAGTTACATATCAGGGTCCAACTTTAGCGGATATTGAGAATCTTATAAATTCTAAAATTCCTATGACTACGGCTAAATCATCTGCAGTACCAGTACCATCTTCTAGTCCATTTTCAAGTCCTCAAAATGATACATCATTTCAGAGATTACTTGCTTTAGCATATAAATTAGGTCTTCCAAGAGATATCGATATAAGTAAAGTAACCTTAGTGATCTTGAAATATTTATTGATACAGAACTTAATAAAAATTTACCATCTGACCATATTTACCGTGGTAATCAGGTATTTGGTATAAGTTCAGGTACACGCAAACCAAAGAAATCAAAGAAATGCTCAAGTTGTGGAAAATCTGGTCATACTAAGAGTTCCTGTCCAAAATCTAAGAAGGGAAAGAGGAAAACAAATTATGCACATGACTCCTCTGACTCCTCTGATAGTGATTCAGACTCTGGACATGCCTGCTATGGATTAAAAAAAAAGCCTACAGAAAGGAAACGTGTAGATAAAAAGCCTACTGATAAGAAAAAATCACAACTTGAAAGGCAGCGTATTATCTTTGAGGTTTTTATACAACTCTTAAAGCTTCTGGTTCAATCCTTCGTTAATGCTGTACCAAAAGAGACTGTTATATCTGCTTACAATGCTCTGAATGCTGAATTCATTAATTATAAAGAACCAGTACTCAGTCAGCTTAAAGGAGAACCCTCGATAAAAACATGTGAAAAAGTTTGGGATAATGTTAAGGACCTTTTCACATCTATCCTTCATCCTATGATTTCGGTTGTAACTAATAGTATGGCTGCAAATTTAATCTGTAAAAATGATGATGTTATATGTAATAATGACTTATGGTCTTCTATAGCAGGTATTGGAATTGTTAACCGCAAGTCTGCTAGTGATGTAGTCACTATTAAGACCAAAGTAGTCGCACCTGAGAGTGAAAAATCTTTAGTTATTCCTACGACAATTTTCGATACTGGTTCTGATAGTTCTCTGATATCTAACAATATTGTAAAGCGCCTAAATCTTGATGTTGATAGAAGTAATGCTCCTGACCTTAGTGGTGTTGCGACAAAATCTGATACTATTGGAACAGTATATGGTCTTGGTATCCTTGTATATGATGGGGAGAACTCTAAAAAAATCGAAGATGACTTCATGATTGTTAAGAGTGATAAGGACTTTTTATTGCTAGGTGTACCTTGGATTGATCGTGCCAATGTCATTCTAGATTTCCAAAATTGGCAACTGACTATCCCTCTATCATCACGTAAAAAAATTACCATTCCAATTTCTCTACATAAACGGAAAACTAACGTGACTTCCTTGCAGATGGATACTATCGACTTAAAAAAAATTTACACTCTCGAGGAAGATTAACCTGTCATCTATGTGGAGCAAGTTTTGACTTTCCCTCTAAGTTAAAGCATCATCTTGCTAGGAAAAATCCATGTGTTTCCCAAACTTCTGCGGCAGTGGTGAACAGTGATGGGCAGTAACAAGCAGTGCCCAAATTTTTTCGGCAGTAACGGGTAGTAACAGGGCAGTGCCCAAATTTTTTTGATAGTAACGGGCAGTAACAGGGCAGTGCCCAAATTTTTGGCAGTTACTAGTCTTTGCAAATATTACATTTACGTGTTACTCTGATTTCTAGGTCTTTACGGGTTTCTATAAGTTTATCAATGGCATTTCCCTTGTTAAAATATCTCTAACTACATCTGATATCTAGCTTTTGAAGGTTTGGTAATATATGCAGGATTTTACTTAGCAAATCTCTAACGTCACCTTTTCCACCATAGTATTGATAATCTTTTATGCTAAGTTCCTGGATATTGGGACAAGCTTGTAGCATTTTTACAATACAAATGGGCCATAATTTTACCTCATCCATATTAAGCTTTCTGATATATTTTCCGCATACTGTTCCTGGTTTTGTAAGATGTTTGTACATTTGGAACTCCTTAATATTATAGCGGTTATAAAGGTCTGTTTCACCCCATAGGAGAGAGTTTGCTACTACAGCCCATTTTCGACACACTAATGCATAATTGCAAAGATAATGCCAACGGGAGTAAGTACCTTCATATGAAGTTTTGAATATCTTTTCTAAAAGTTCGAAAGGTAAGCTATTGTTTGTCATGGTATCTCATATGAGATATTGATGAAAAAGTTTTATTTAATTAGATTTTTTCTTAGGATAAAATAATTTGAACATTTCTTTTCTATTAATAGAAAAAATCAGACATGCTTACTTTTAGTGAACTTACTCCATCTCTTACTGTTACTGAATTTAAGATCAATGTTGAAGGGCTTGATTACACCGTGCTTGGTCATAAGCTTGAACCTACTAAGGATGTTATTGCCATTAATAGCAACTTTATTCATAAAGCTTTTGAGGGTTATGAACAGTACTTGTCTAAACCAAAAGGTGAGAGGCGATGCAGACGAAGTACACCTGACAATCCATTAAATAGACGGCGACATACAGGGGATGGTAGCACTTTTAATGCATGCATTGAGTTTGTTATCATCTTAGCTGATACTGTACATACTATTCGTTATTTTCCTAAATCTGGTAGTATACAAGTTTTCGGGTCTTTTGATCCTGTTGCTATCTTCTTACGTTACCTTTCTGAATGTTCCCTACCTGAATTTTCTTCTGTAGAACTTGTGGGTGAAAATAAGGCTCTCCTGCGCAATTATAAATTTGTGATTAATATTGGGGTGATAAGTTTATTAATCTTTCTACCTTAGCATATGCTTTAGAATCTACAGATGGTATTCGTGAGATTCTTCCCTTTCCGATAAAATATATTAAGAATGATGCGGGTGATATTCATTCTAAAATTGCTATAATCTTTACTTCAAAGATTCGGGTACATATCTGGCCTAAATCTGGTAAGGTTAATATATTTGGCACTAAGATAGACTGAATTGGATGCTGATATGGTTTATAAGTTCTTACAGAAGTTGTTTTCTAATCCGAATGATTTTGGGGATTTTATTTGTGATGCACCTATTCCAGATTGCGAAAGGTAAAAAAATGGTTTCACTGAAAACTAGAAACCCTCTATTTGTAAAATCCAGCAATCGCATTCATGACTTCTTGTTGGCATAAGACATTCGTCACATAGAGTTATAGCCAACTCATTTTTTAGTCTATCCAGCTGACTCTCGGTGGTCGGTGCAAGATTCTGATAGTATTCATTGAATTCATTCTGCTCTATAGAGGTGCGCTCCGGATGAATCTGGTCAATCCGTCATCCGGATGATCACGTGACGGATCAATCCGGATTAAAAAAATCGGATCATCGGATTATCCGCGGATTGACCGGATTGATTATAATTCCGGCCGGAATTAAGTAATCGGCATAGAGTTATCCTTTTTAGGGTACGAGTAACGTTACACAAATCCAAAAAAGGCAATTTTGTTTCCCAGCAAAAATGAAATTTTGGGTTTCACAAGAATCCTAAAAAGGAAATTTTTCGCCGATCTTTTAATTTCAGCCGGAATTTATGATTAGGTATTTAATTGTTGTCACGTGACGCACGGGCATGTCGATCGTTTCCATTTTTGGCGATACCCGTTCCACAAAAAACCAGTTTTTCTAAATTTAGTTTCCGGTCGTGTAACATAAAATTTCCTAAAAAGGAAATTTTTTTGTCGATCCCGTATAGGATAGATCGGATATCCGGTCATCCATCCGGTCTATTTGACGGATTCATCTGATCAATCCGAATCCGCCTATTAGACGGATTGATCCTAGGATGACCGGATTGACCAGATTCGGAGCCTACCTCTACTGCTCTACTTCATCTATGTCTTCATCTGTGTCTTTATCTGTATCTTCGTCCATATCTTCATCTCCTTTAATATGGTAGATGCTGAATTCATTTCTATATTCATCATTAGGATTCGTGAATATTCTTTGTATATTGTAATCTATAATGTTGAATGTTGTAGGTTTCTTTTTTGATAATATTTCTACTAAGTCTAATAATGCATATGCTAATTCTTTATCCTCTGAGAAGTTCTTAATGATATCTGAAAATCTTTCATATATTGCCATCTCATCTGGTAGAATAGAATATCTTATTCGTGATAAAAGTGATGGATGTATCCATATATCATCACCTTCTAACATCTCATCAAATATTTCTACTAGCTCTTCTAATCCAGATACTAACATACTTTCTTTGCTAAATTCGGAATCTAAAGCTTTTAAATATGCTATATCTAAATACCACATTATTTCCTTTACCCATTCTTCTATGTTGAGTTCAAACTGGCCTAGTATACGTCTTAGTAATGGTCTGTATTGTGACATCTTGTAAACCTTTTATATATGAATCTTTTATTCAATTACATTTTTTCTCAGTATAAGGGTAATTGCTTGCCTTGCTATTCCACTCTATTGACTCCATGGCTGGTTTCCTGGATGGGTTAATATTTCCTTACCTTTTTTAGCTCCGTTAGCTTTGAAATCCTATTTCTTGTTCGGTTGATATTTTTCAGATTATATGGTGGTAATAGAGTTGTATGGTGGTAATAAAACTATATGATGGTAACTAGATTATATGAAAAGTGGTAGGTGGATTATATGGTGGTAATTATATTATATGATGGTGGTAAGCTAGATTATATGAAAGTGGTAGTTAAATTATAGTAAAAGTGGTAGGTGGATTATGTGGTGGTAATTAGGTTATATGATGGTGGTAATTAGATTATATAAAGTGGTAGTATTTTAGATTATATGGTGGGAGTGAGCCAGAATTGGGGTTTTCATACTACTTTATTAAAGTTAGTCAAATATAAACAATCATATTTAAAAATCGTGATTTCAATTTACTAATCAGTCTGTATCAAGAAAAATTCGCAAGAATTTTTCTTGAAATCGTGATTTCAGTTTACTAATCGGTCATTAAACTTTAAAATAAGCAGCATCAAGAAAAATTCGCGAGAATTTTTCTTAAAAAATCGTGATTTCAATTTATTTAAACTTTAAAAATAAGCAGTATCAAGAAAAATTCGCGAGAATTTTTCTTGAAATCGTGATTTCAGTTTGCTAATCGGTCTTTAAACTTTAAAATAAGCAGCATCAAGAAAAATTCACAAGAATTTTTCTTAAAAAATCGTGATTTCAATTTATTTAAACTTTAAAAATAAGCGGTATCAAGAAAAATTCGCGAGAATTTTTCTTGAAATCGTGATTTCAGTTTGCTAATCGGTCTTTAAACTTTAAAATAAGCAGCATCAAGAAAAATTCACAAGAATTTTTCTTAAAAAATCGTGATTTCAATTTATTTAAACTTTAAAAATAAGCTATCAAGAAAAATTCACGAGAATTTTTCTTGAAATCGTGATTTCAGTTTGCTAATCGGTCTTTAAACTTTAAAATAAGCAGTATCAAGAAAAATTCCCAAGAATTTTTCTTAATAATCGTGAATTCGTGATTCTAATCGGTCTTAATCACCATATACAGATCACAGTTGTTAGTATCAGCTGATCTTATATTTTCAGTGCTATCTTTGTGATTGGCCGCTATGCTAATAAGTTGTTTTCTAAAAAATCATGGGGCATTTTAAATTTCAGTCCATCAATATCAATACAGTATATATTTGTGAAAAATAGTTTCAGAAATCGGAAGATGATCATGATTTACGTCGCAATCAAACGATTAGAATTTACAAACAAACAATTGGAATTGAGTTTAATTAGAAATCGCTCTTTTTATTATTACATAATAGCATTATGACTATCTATTTTATATTATCTAACTATTATTGTTAGAAAAAAGCGCAAATTGATCAATTTTGTTAATATAACAGAATAATCATTAAAATTAAATTCGCGTTTAGCTATTTTTAGAAATTGATGGGCCTTATTTTTCAAAGGCTGATTAATAAATAAATTGAAATTGAAATTGAAATTACGATTGACAATTTTTAAATTTAAATCCAATTAATTGCGATCATCAAGAAAATTTTCTGAGAATTTTCTTGGTACTACTTATTTTTTTCGATTAATATATAAAATTGAGATTGCGGTCGTCACTGGATATAACGCGGTATATAAATTCTACCAATAAAATCAAATCACATGATTAAAAATAATTAAGGTGAATTATGAATTATCTTTATTATTATATTATATTATTTAATTCTTTACCCACTTCTGCGTATAAAATCTTATAGATTCGTTTATAAATCTTTTAACTACTGCCAAAGTAACTTTTTCTGGTATAAATAAGTTATTTCATTTTTGTATTCATACCCTATCAACAATTTCTTCATCAGTAAGTCCACCCTCTAGCATTTCATCCTCAATATGAACATATCCATACGCGTTAATATCAGCTAGAAATTAACATATCAAGGTCATCAATTTTTCCATCAAAACTAAGAAATAAAAGAAATAAATAAATATTAGAAGAATTTCATGCATTAAATTCAAGAGATTAAGTTCAAGAAGAATTTCATTAAAATACTAATTTGCATTCACGCCTTCTTATTCCAAAAATAATGAACGGGAAGGTTTTTGTAGTTGACATTTTTCATAATTTGTTGATATATTGTGTTAATATTGGGTTTTTTTTTAAATTTTGTATTCCGATAAAGAAAAAGATTATCCAATTTTAATTCACGTGATCATTCAGTATATAATATATTTGATCAAACAAACACGAGTTTTGGATAAATAGTTCTGCACTATTTGGTTCGATATAACGAGTTTTCAGTATATCCAGGTTTGTAACCAGTGGCGATTGTATTTCTAATTTTGTACTTTAAAGTAAAGATGACGACTATAAAAATTAAGATAAAAAATCAGATATAAAATTCCCATGCGCTTCGCATAAACTTTTACATTTAAAAATTATAATAAAATGGATATCAAAGTACTAACCCGAGAAATGAAATAACAAAAGGAGAAAAACACCCAAACAATGACTTAAACATGAACGTGAAAGAAAGTGTCAAAAGAGAGCCAAAGAAACGGACGAAATCAGTACCAAGTGCCGAGGAACAAAAAATCAAAAAAATAATGGATTCTACTGGTGAAATTAAAGAGGAAAAGAAAGGAGGAAGGGAAGGGAAGGGAAATGAAAGAGGAAAAGGAAGGAGGAAGGAAAGGGAAGGGAGGAAAAGAACGAAGAAGGAGAGAAGAAGGAAAGAAGGGAAGAAAAGAGCGAAAAAGGAGAAAAAGAAGAGAGGGAGGATACGAGCGAAGAAGAGAGAGAAGAAGGGAGGAAAGGAGGAAAATAACGAAGAAGGGAGAGAAGAAGAGAGAAAGGAAGCGGAGGAAAGAGTTAAGATTCATCCATAGGAAGAATAGATTCTTCGTTATTGGTATAATATCTTGGTGATTCTTCGTTATCAGGATTGTCATTATCAGAATAGTATCTTGGTGATTCTTCATCAATGTAATAATATTCTGCCGATTCATATTCCGCCGATTCATATCCCGCCGATTCATACACTTGTTTAAGAATATTTTCTCTTAATGAATTCTCCTCCTTCTTTTTTTGTTGATAGATTTCGTATCCTTGCTCCTCTGAAATTATTTCTCCCGTTTCTATGATCTTCAGCCAACATTCATATGCAGAGACATTAATTGACGACGATTTAAAAAAAGCTACATCTAAATTAGGAAATATGTCAACAATGAGAAAATTTTTATTGGAAAGACTTAATAGCCTATCAATTCTTTTTGCTGCTCTGAGAGTGATGGTGAGAGTTGTTAATTTAATTTTTTGTTTGCTATAATCGACAATTTTGGTATTTGTTTGATTTTTTATTGTTTGACCTTTCAATCTGATTTTGTATATGTTACAAAATATTTCGATTTTTTTATAAATCTTTAAAAAATTCAAATAATTACGAAATCCATTTTGTCTATTAATCTCTGCTTCGATATATTCCTGAAGAACATTGTCATAAATTGATATTAATTGAGCGACCAGCGCTCTTATTATTTCTTCCTTACTTCGTTCGAAGGAAGATTCCTCCATTTTTAACAAATTTACCTCCGAGGTAATCTCAAAATTATCTTTTAAATTTTCATTATTAGGAGGTAGACCGATTTCTAAGAAATTGTTATTATTACATCTAAGTTCTTCAACAAAAGCTTCTTTTGTTGAAGAACTTTTTAATTTGTTCAACAAAAATTGTACATATGATTCAATTATTGTGAATTTTGTCGGGTTCATCGTAAAAGATTGTTGATCTGGGAGTTTATCGATATTTAGTAATAATTCTCGTAGATTCCTTGCCATCGTAATAGCCGGAGATGATAAAAACGGTTTCTGCGCATAACAATGCATAATTAATATATTGTCAAAATGAATAGAATCTTAATGAATTAAAAGTATAAAAAAATTATTAACTTTTTTATTTTTTATTGTGATTGACTGTTTTTTTGAATCAACTTCTTCTTCATCAATTTCATTAAAATCGTTTTCTCCAAAATGAATTCGGAATATCCCAATATCATTATTTTCTAATATAGCGTTTGAATTAGAAATATTAAGAAATCTAATTTCTAATTCTTTCATCTCTTTAAATGTCTTTGAGGCGAACCTTATTAAATTTTGTTCTTTTGGAAAAATTATTAAGTAAATAAAAAAAAACTTATAATACATAAATAAAAAACATAAATTTATATATCTCATTCATTACATACTAATTTCTTTTAATTTACTTTCTTTGTCGATTGAATCCATTTTTGAGATTTTTGAGGAAAAAATTGAAGGAAGAAGAAAAAATTGAAGGAAGTTTGAGGAAAAAATTGAAGGAAGAAGAAAAAATTGAAGGAAGTTTGAGGAAAAAATTGAAGGAAGAAAATTAGTGTTAAAGATGTTAAATCGATAAAAAATTAAAGAAAAAATTAATTATAAGGGTGATTTTTGAGGAAAAAATTGAAGGAAGAAAATTAATGTTAAAGATGTTAAATCGATAAAAATCAGAAAAAATTAATTATAAGGGTGTTGAATCGATTTAAAAATCCAGAGAAAAAATTAATTGTAAAGGGTGTCTATTTAATAAACTCGAATTGATCTAAAAAATCAAGGGGGTGTTTTATTTATTAAAATAAATTTAATTACAATCTAATTATGGTCAATAAGGGTGTTGAATCGATCTAAAAATTTAGAGAAAAAAATTAATTGTCTCAAATTGATCTAAAAAATCAAAGGGGTGTTTTATTTATTAAAATAAATTTAAATTACCAATTTAATTATCTAATTATGGTTAATAATACTCTCATATATGTAATATTTATTTTGTGAATATCACAGCGCAAACTGACGGTTTTGCCTTTTAATATACTCATATTGATAGTCTTTTTTACTCATCTTTTTAATTAAATGGCAGAGGAAAAATTTTTTTTTTCCTCTTATTAAAACTTGAATCAAACTTGGATGCAGTGATCCCACTACCTGTGAGAATATCAAGAAAATTCCCCTTATATACAAATTTTATTTCATATGATTTTACGATCATCTTTTATAAGTATAGAGTTATCTTTAAACGTAATTGGTAACGATTCAAACAACAAACAATATCCTTAGTTTCACAAATAAAAATTACATCATCTCCATATAATCTAGCAGGTCGGGCGCGGTTTCTATTCATGCGCGATGCTGATCCCTACTGTAAACTGTATAGATAATTTCACGTGATCATATAAAAAATCCATCAGAAGTCTGATTTATAACGAAAATTCGCAAGAAATTTCCTTCATACTTGCTTAATTTTAAAGTTTAAAAGT
This sequence comes from Rhizophagus irregularis, assembly GCF_026210795.1. NCBI lineage: Eukaryota > Fungi > Glomeromycota > Glomeromycetes > Glomerales > Glomeraceae > Rhizophagus > Rhizophagus irregularis. Next base: position 57,382 of record NC_089436.1, on the reverse strand, counting down.
CTGATTAAAAATCACGATCATCAAGAAAAATTCGCAAGAAATTCTTTGATAGAACCTTAATACTAAATTAGCTGAATTAGAATTAAGCAGTATCAAGGAAAATTCTCGCGAATTTTTCTTGATAACGACTAAAACATACTAAAAAAACTCGTTTTTTTTTTGAATTTGAAATTTTTTTTTTTTGTTCGCAAAAAAAAAAAAAAATTTAGTGTAACTGAACGATTTAATTAGATACTGCGTAATTTTTAAATTAAAACCTTAATACTAAATTAGCTGAATTAGAATTAAGCAGTATCAAGGAAAATTCTCGCAAATTTTTCTTAAAAACGTGATTTCAATTTTATTAATCGGGAATTAAGCACGGTATCACAAAAATTAAGCAGTATCAAGAAAAATTCTTGCGAATTTTTCTTTAACAATCGTGATTTAGATCTATTAATCTCGCAAATATTTTGCTATCATTTATTTTCTTTTTTCTTTAATATAAATATGGAATTTACAAGTATGGTAGTAAATTTACTGAACTACAGTATTTCATTGGTATGCAAAAAACTTTTATCAATGTTTTCTGGTTGATTATTTAACGTAAATTAAGACACTAAGTCCATTTTATATGAAATCATAGTACTTTAATTATACCTATAATATATACATGATTGCATATTTAAGTATTACTAAAATGTTTGATAAAAATCCACATTAATAAATTAAGATTGCAATTATTAAAAATTTTTATGAAAAATTTATTTAATTTTTATTATTATTTATTAGAAGAAAAGTTTATCATGTTACCTGGCAACCTTAAAACTTTTCAAAAATTCTAAAGTTTTACCTAGTTATGCTACCTAGCTAACCAACCTACTAGGTAAAACTTCAGTTATATGAAAAAAAACCAAAAAATAAAACTTCAAAAATTCTAAAGTTTTACCTAGTTATGCTACCTAGCTTAACCTACCAGGTAAAACTTCAGTTATATGAAAAAAAAACAAAAAAATAAAACTTCAAAAATTCTAAAGTTTTACCTAGTTATGCTACCTAGCAAACCTACTAGGTAAAACTTCAGTTATATGAAAAAAACAAAAAAATTATAAAATCTTTAACCATGTATGTTAAAAAAAAAAATTTTCATTACGACCTTTAATTTAAATAAAAAGAAAAGTTAATAAAAATATTAATAATAAAATAAATTGAAAGATATATATATAATCATTAATTACCTTTAATGACCAAAAAATATCGGCAATTTAATTATTATTTATTAATAAAAAAATATATTAATATATTATTAAAATCAAAAAGTATAAATCTAAAAATCTTACCTAAAAAAAAATTTTGAATTAATTGTGTTGGTTGTATATAACCTTCTTTAAACAGAGGTGTGACCCGATCATTAGTACAATTTCCCGATGTTCCATGGATTGGTCCCCAACACTTTATACAAATATTCTGAAGTTCTTGTACTGTAAAAATTATACTTGGACAATTTATAAAGCCATGTTCATAATATAGGCGAATATGGCAGGGGTCTTTATAATATTCCACTGGTAATAAAAAAATATATTAATATATTATTAAAATCAAAAAGTATAAATCTAAAAATCTTACCTAAAAAAAAATTTTTGAATTAATTGTGTTGGTTGTAAATAAAAAAAATTTTTGAATTAATTGTGTTGGTTGTATATAATCTTCTTTAAACGGAGGTGTGACCCGATCATTAGTACAATTTGTCGATGTTCCATGGATTGGTCCCCAACACTTTATACAAATATTCTGAAGTTCTTGTGCTGTAAAAATTATATTCGGACAATTTCTGAATCCGTGTCTGTAATATAGGCAAATATGGCAGGGGTCTCTATAAAATTCCACTGGTAAAATCCAGTTGGTTGTCAGACAAATTTTTATATCTTTCGCCGAATAAAGTTGTACTGGTGGTGGAGATGATGATGGCGGAGGCGGAGATAATGATGACGATGACGGAGATGAAGATGGTGGAGATGATGATGGGGGCAACGATGATAATGATGATAATATTGAAGGTGGTGGTGACGATGACGTAAATGATGTCGGTGGTGATGATGATGATATTGACATTTTTACCATGCATAATAACTCATGTATTGTTTTATCCTGATTACGAGTTAATTCATTTATTGTGTCATTTTGAGTGCGTGTTAATTCAACTAAAAAATTTGATAGATTAGTGATGACTCCAAAGCTTTTATCGATATTATTGAGTATATCTTTTGTAGTAACGTTATTTTCTATGACTGAAAAACTTTCGTTATCTTCAGTCATTTTTGTAAAACAGCTTGGTGAATAAAAGAGTACTTAGTGTGAGTAAAAAAAAATTTGCGTGAAAAAAAGTATTTAAAAAAAAAATTTTGCGCGAAAAAAAGTATTTAAAAAAAAATTTTTGCGCGAAAAAAAGTATTTAAAAAAAAATTTTTGCGCGAAAAAAAGTATTTAAAAAAAAAATTTGCGCGAAAAAAAGTATTTAAAAAAAAAAATTTGCGTATTTAAATAATGTGTGAAAATTTACTTGGTTCTAATACTTAAATAGAAGTTGATCTGCTTATCTTAAGGCTTTTTACTCATTCTGGTATTTAAGCTTTTTGGTAGTAGTTTTTTTAATTATACATGCTGCCCAAATTATTTTGGGATGCCATAATTATAATTTGGGATGCCATAATTCATTCGGTTTATATATAATTTACTATGTAAAGTGCCAAAATAATTTGGGATGCCATAATTGAATTTGGGATTTTACTTATAATTACGGCAGCCCAAAATAATTTGGGTGGCATGTATATTTTTAATACTTAATTAGAAATCGACCAGCTTATCTTGAGGCTTTTTACTTGTTCTGGTATTTAGATATTTATTTTTGACTGTAAAACTACCATTCTAATAGGAAAAATTTTTTTACTGCATTTCTTACGTTAAATGCTAAATATTTAATAATTTTCATTGCTTAAAAATGGTTTGTAATACCAAAATTACCCAATAAATTGATATTTAAGTTATTTAAGTCTACATTTGTTTTACTTTATTAATTTCTCATTCACATAGTAATTTTTAATATTAAATAAGGTAAAACAAAAGTTAATTTACTGGACACCATGTTAAAATCGTCATACGATTTGCATAATATCGACCATAAACAGTCTGAAATTTAAAAATCACAAGCCATAAATCAAATAAATTGCGTAAAATTGCGTAATATAGCATAGCCTATCTAAGAAATCAGTAGCACATAAATCAAATAAAGTCATATAGGAAAATTAATTGCGTAATATAGCATAGGCTATCTAAGAAATCAGTAACACAATATTTATGATCAAATGTTAGTATTTACGGATATTATTAATTTTTATGTAGTCATTCTCTTCAAAATGAATTAGAAGAAATTATGATTGAACTAGAATTAATTATTTGATAATATGTACTGTAAATAGTTTGATAAAAATGTATGTATTTTTGGCTATATCTAATTATCCATTAGTTAAAGAAGATAATATAAGACTTTTGTCATTTTTGGGAAATGAATCTCATGAGTTTATTGATGTATGTGCTATTGACCATTGTGTAGGATTTATTAAAATTAATTAAACTTACTATATAATAGATAAAGAAGAACTAAATAATGATTTAGATGAATGGAAAAATTTTTTTTTTAAAATACATAATATATGAAATAATGATCTAATATAAAATAAAAATTAAATAGAATTCAATACTAAATGATTGCTTGAATTAAAAAAAAGAGCGAAAAAAAATATTTATTTATAATATGATCTGACCCTATATCACTATTTTCAAAATAGTGTAAGACTAAAATCGGGTGAAAAACTGGATGAAAACTGGTATTTAAATATACAGATGATCAAGTATTTTTTTTTAATATGTCAGAGTGGCACAAAGCCAACCAATTCTCCATTATTCCTCCGTAATTCCATAAAAATTCTGTGATAACATGAAACGATAAAACACGGATCAACATTTTTTTTTACATGGGGCTTCTTTAATGAGATTAGATAGATTGGTTTATATAAATTTATATAATTCTGTGATACTGCTTTAGCTAATTTAGTATTAATTAAGGTTTTAATTTAAAAATTAAGCAGTATCAAGGAAAATTCTCGCGAATTTTTCTTGATACTGCCTATTTTTAAAGTTTAAAGACCGATTAGTAATGAATTTAAGAAAAATTCTCGCGAATTTTTCTTGATACCGCTTATTTTTAAAGTTTAAAGACCGTAAAAAACTAAATATAGTGCATGTGATATTTAACCTCATTCCTTTTTTACATCAGCTCATGATTTAAACTTATTATAAATAGCAAAGCGTGATACTGTTAAGAATTTGGTCGATTTATTATTATACGATTGAGGTTGTGAACGGGATCTCAGCCATCTTTTATGAATCAATTAAATTCAAATCTTTTGACGCCACCAGTTCATTTGATTAGATTTTATAAAAATTTGTTTATTATTATTTATTGTATATTTTATGCTGTACATATCCGGATGTAAACTAAAAATATTTGTTTTAATATTTTAAAATAATAACGGATTAATTAATTAACAATAATAAAAAATTTAATCAAATTATTTAATTTAATGATCAAGGCTTTTAATAATCAAGGCTTTTTAATGATCAAGGCTTTTTAACGGTCAAAGCTTTTAATAAACACGGCTTAATTTTAATTAAACATCCTTATTAGATTACAGATTTCTTCTTTTCGATGATACATATGGTACCTTCAGATATTGTTTTTCAAATGTTAAAACTAAGAAATCCGGATCTCAGCCCATCATCTATCTAATTAAAAAAATTTTGTCATATTTAGATTACCCGGTATAAATAATTTAAATTGTGTAATATTGAAAAGTGTGATATTCTTGCGTTCAATCTATTTCGTAATTATCATATCATAATTAACTAACTACGATAGCCAATCTTTAAACTAATACATTTATAGTTAATTAAAATTTTAACTGGATTTTAATACTAACAAAAAAAAAGTATAATTTCTCTTATCCCCTGATCGGCACCATTTACACGATTATGCAAATGTAGTTATACCTACTGGATAGCAAATTTTATATGTATTTATTTATCCGTTTCTAGGAAATTTTGCGGTAAAAATTAACTATTGATTATACTATAATGGACTGATTTGAAAATTTGAGTAATTTGGAAAGATTTGCATTTTCCAAATGAGAAAAACTTTCTTTTAATTTATTTGTAATCTCAATATTATTTTTCAAGTGTATTAGTAATAGTTCCGAAGCTTTTTAAAATTCAATTATTTTTTAAAATCTTTTAAAATGAAAAAAAAAACCAAGCGAAAGAAAAATAAGATACAACAATAAAATAAACTATATTAAATTCATGATATACTATAAAACACTTACTATTGTGTAAATGGCAGGGGATAAATCAATTATCTCCTGGCTAATTGGAATAGTAAAATTTTACTTAGAATCGGAACATGATCAGCCTTCGGCCGATCATTTATCCAATCCTAGTAAAATTTTACTTATTCCTAATTAGCCAGGAGATAAGTAATACTTATGCATTTATTTGCGGTCATTAGTTACCACGAACCATTTCTATAATAATAATTTTTACTAAAAAACCGAAACTACCTTTTTAGTCTTTTTTTTATTAATTTTTTATCCCTCTTTTTATCATTATTGTTTCTTTTGGTTAACTTAACCAAAATTTTTTTATTCTTATTGGATTTTTTTTTAGGGTTTTTTTTTAATCGGAATTTATCAAAATTTTGGATTTTTTTTTTAACCCAAAAAATATACCCTGTAAAAAATCTGATCCGTGTTTTATCTTTCCATATTTTTTTCCGTGAATGCATCATTTTAATGGAATTTATAGCCTTAAATCATGGAAATTTTCATCTCGCTAACACGGATATCTGTGAATGTATCATTTTCACAGAATTTTTACGGAAGACACGGAGAAATAATGGAAATATTCAGATAAAAATTTTTTATAGGGATAGTTTATTCTTTTTTTTGGTTTGGGTTAAGACTATAGAACTATATCCTACGGCTTTTTGTGAGATTTTTTTTAGTCAATGATATTGTTCTGACTAATAAATTCGTGTGAAAATTTTTTTTTTAGTGAGAATTTTTGATTTAGTGAGAACTTTTTCTGTTTATTGAGATTTTTTTTTCGATTTAATGAGAATTTTTTTTATGAGATTGATTTTTTCAATATTATTTCTGACTAATAAATTTGTGAAAAATTTTTTTGATATTAACGAATTTTTTTGTGAGATTGTTTATAATTATATAGATATTTTGTATTAAATCAATAATAAATTTTTTGATAAATCTATATAACTAAAAAAACTATATAACTAAAAAAATTTGTCTGACGTTTGGACTAGTTTTATTTGATTATATATAGATTGAAATTCGAAGAAAATAGTACCAACAAAACTTTTTTATTAAAAGACCAAAATACATATATATTTTATTAATTAGTATGCCTTTGTGTACGTGTACTCACTGTAAAGCTTTAACAAATGGTATTGGAAAAGAAATTCATAGAACAACAGTAATTCGTCATATGAAAAAAGAACAAGAGGAGCAAGAACTAGAAAATGCATACCAAAGTCTTCATTCTGAAGAAATTATTTTGAAGAAAATGAAGAAAATGAAGAAGAAAACTCATATGAAGAATGCTCATCTCCTATGGAAATATCGGAAATATCTGACAATGAAGAAATTCTTATAGAGAAAGAAAATCTTACTACCTTACATAATGATGAGGCTTCTATGGAAATTCTCTCCAGTTTTCAAGATGAGGATGAGGAAATTGATGATTACTATCATGAAAGCGATGACTTAAACCATTATGATTCTCAAAGTGAATTAGAGTTTGATACCTCTGATGATAAAGAAGGTGAATTTCGAAATAATTATAATAATATTTTAAATTAGTAATTTACCAACTTTTTTTTAGATAATACGACTTTTTCTAATGAATTGTTCGAAGGATTAAGGCTTTTATATGTGAAATCGAATTTTAATTTTTCTGAAGCAGCATTTAATAATATATATAAAGCCTTCAATAGAAATAAAATAAGTTTTAATAAAGTAAAAAGAAAGCTTGGTTCAATAGTAGGAATTGAACCAAAAATATACGATATGTGCGTTAATTCATGTTGTGCATTCGTAGGAGTTTTAGAAAATGAAACAAAATGTAAATTTTGTAAGGAGGATCGATATTATAGTAATGGTAAAGCGAGAAAAAATCTACCTTTTATTTCTATAATTGAGCGTTTAAAGCTTCAATTTAAAAACCCTGAAAGATCTAAAGAACTATTATATAGGCACAATTATACTTGTAATAAAGGAGAATTTGCTCATAATAACATAGGTGACATTTTTGATGGACAGATTTATCAAGAATTATTAAATGACGAATATTTTCCCGATCCAAGAGATATCGCATTTACTGCTTCTTGCGACGGCTACCAAATATTTCGTCAAAAGACCGATGATTGTTGGGTGTTCCTGTTTCTAAATAATAATTTACCTCAAGAATTAAGAGTAAAGAAAGAAAATTTAATGGTAACTTTAATAATCCTGAGGCCAAAACAACCTAAAGATTTTAATTCATTTCTCTATCCATTAATTCAAGAAATGAAATCCTTACAAGGTATATTTTAAATAAATGGTACGTAATAAATGTAATATTTATTAATAATATTTTTAATATTTACAGATGGAATCTCTTGTTACGATGGTAACAAAGAGGAACAGTTTACTCTACGTGCTCACATTCTGGCTTGGACCGGCGATATCCCTGCCCTTTCAAAAGTTCTATGTTTAACAGGACATAATTCATACTCAGGTTGCAGATTTTGTAATCTTCGAGGGACTTTAAATGAAACGAATAGACATGTGTATTATCCATTGCAACAAAATATTGATCCTAAACGATTACCAATTCGAACACATGATGAAATACTGAATAGCACAAATCAAATAGAACGTCTGGAGGAAGATCGTAGAGAAACTTATATACGTGATTGCGGTTGGTCCAATATTTTAAAATAAAAATAAATTCTTAGTAATTAATATTAATATATTTTCTCAATTTTAAAAATTTTTTGTTTAATAAAAAAATTAGGAATTAAAGGAAAGAGTATTTTATTTGAGTTATTTTCTATAAATTTTCCACGTTCATTTCCAGTAGATATAATGCACCTTTTTTTCGAAAATGTTGCACCCCATATGTTTCGACATTGGATAGGAAAATTCTATCCAAAAAATAATGAATGGAACTCAAATGAATATACAATAAGTTCTAAAACATGGGTTGAAATTGGTGAAATCATGGAACGAAGTAGATCTCATATGCCACCTGATATTGGACGTCCTCCACGCAATATCGTTAAACATTCAGCTGGGTTTAAAGCTGTAGAGTGGGCTAATTGGATCATTTTATTCTCTTTACCATTACTAAAAGGGCGATTGCCGCAAAGGTAATAAAAAAAATCAAATTGTTGGCAGATAAAATAATAAAAAGTCTGCTGATATCATTATTTAACTTAAAATAATAGTAACCTCTAAGGATGGTCAAGATTTGTTGAAGCTGTCAAGTTATGCATTCAACCTCTAATAGAATTTGAAGAGCTAGATTTAATTCGAAATTTATTAATAGAATTTTACAATCATTATGCAAAGTAATTTTCTTATGAAATTTATATATGCCTTTTTCTTTAAACGATATTTTTATTGATCGCGTGAATTTTTTTGTGCAATAGTTCATATGGCGTTGGAGGAGAAAGATTACCGGCATTTTTAATTTCTTTTCATTATTTATTACATGTAATAGATTCGATTGAAGACTTTGGCCCTTGTCGTGAATTTTGGCAGTTTCCGATGGAGAGGTTTTGTGGAATGTTAATTCCACTTGTTAGCTCTCGAAAACTACCATATGTGAATTTGTTTAATAATGTGTTGATGCAAGAAAGATTTAAGTATCTGCAACTTTTACCAATATATAATGAAAAAGTTTTTTCCAATTTTAAAGAAAAAGAAAAAAAACATGGCCGGTGCATAGAGTATATTCTAATGAATTATATGTTCACGAATACGAATTTTATTCACCATTTGTTAATTGTGTATTAACAAAAAATGAAGTCATAAAGTTAAAGCAATGTTATGCAGCTATATTTCAAAAGAATACTAGCGAAATTACGGTGATTTTATATTATAACTCACATAATAATATGTATAAGAATATTCTTTTTTAAAAAAAATAATATATAATTTTTTTTATATAGGACATTAAAAAAAACTATGCTAAGTATGGAAAACTTCGTACAAAGGATGGTAACATTATATCATCTAAGTGGTGGAAAAAAGAAAATGATAGTAGTCGAAATGATTTTTGCGTCGCTGTAAGAAATAAATATATTAATTATTATTATTGTTTCATTATATATTCAAAATTCAAAATATTAATAAGATAATTTTATTATATAGATTAATTTAACTGTTGACTTACAAGAAAGAAATTACCGTGCTCCTCTAAATTTGAGAGAAGAAGAAATTTTTGGACAAATTGAATATTTTATGGTTCATGAATTTCAAAATCAAAAGCGAATGTTTGCATATATTCGAAAAATCAAAAAATTAGAGAAAAATAGTAGTGTGAATTTAAAATTTTTTGATAGTTTTGGTCCTTTACAATATGTGGAAGTAATTGGTATTGATAGAAATGTCGGATTTTTTGAAGTATTCCTTGAAAAAAAAAATATTATTATATAATAGATAAATATGAAAATTGGTAATAAAAACCTTTACCTTGAAAATTCATATTATTAATTCTCTAATAAATAAGAAATATTTGCTTAAATTTTTTTTTCTTTGAATTTACATAAATAAGAAATTCTCGCTAATTTTTCTTAGTGATCGCGATTAGTAAATTCACGAATTTTTCTTAGTGATCGCAATTTAAATTTACTAATCGGTCTTTAAACTTTAAAATAAGAAGTATCAAGAAAAATTCGCAAGAATTTTTCTTAAAAAATCGTGATTTCAATTTATTTAAACTTTAAAATAAGCGGTATCAAGAAAAATTCACAAGAATTTTTCTTAAAATCGTGATTTTAGTTTACTAATCGGTCTTTAAACTTTAAAAATAAGCAGTATCAAGAAAAATTCGCAAGAATTTTTCTTAAAAAATCGTGATTTCAATTTATTTAAACTTTAAAAATAAGCAGTATCAAGAAAAATTCGCAAGAATTTTTCTTAAAAAATTGTGATTTCAATTTATTTAAACTTTAAAATAAGCGGTATCAAGAAAAATTCGCAAGAATTTTTCTTAAAATCGTGATTTTAGTTTACTAATCGGTCTTTAAACTTTAAAAATAAGCAGTATCAAGAAAAATTCGCAAGAATTTTTCTTAAAAAATCGTGATTTCAATTTATTTAAACTTTAAAATAAGCGGTATCAAGAAAAATTTGCAAGAATTTTTCTTGAAATCGTGATTTTTAGTTTACCGTATACGGAATTTATTTTTATTTTTATTTTTTACCGTATACGGAATTTAATACGGAATTTATAAAAACGTATATCAAATATATATAAAATGTATCATTTCCATATACAGATTTCTTATAGTTTGAACTTAAAATAATCAGACCTAAAAATTCAACGATATTAAGGAAAATACTCGCGAATTTTTCTTAAATTAAGCAGTAGATCGGACTTTGAACATTAAAATTAAGCGGCATTAAGGAAAATTCTCGCGAATTTTTCTTAAATTAAGCAGTAGATCGGACTTTGAACATTAAAATTAAGCGGTATTAAGGAAAATTCTCGCGAATTTTTCTTAAATTAAGCAGTAGATCGGACTTTGAACATTAAAATTAAGCGGTATTTTGCGCTTTAAAAATTAAATACTATTAAGAAAATTTCGCGCGAATTTTTATTGATGATCGTAATTTAAATTGGACGTTAGTAATAAGAAAATTTTACTGATCAGGGTTTGTACTTTAAAAAAAATTTATTAAGGAAATTGTCCCGAATTCTTATTAATGAATGCGATGGATGTGGTATATGACGAAAAATCACATTCATGCCTTCCGAGCGTGTTTTTTCTTTAAAATATTTTTCGGTGACGTATTGTATCTGTTTAAATACTATGGAATTGAATTTTTTACCATTTTTATATTGCGTCCATGTAACAAGAAGGGTTTAGGTTGATTCGAAAAATCTTCCTGATTTAAAATACTATGTGATAGTCTATTCTATCGTTTCACTTGATTTGGCGTTCGTTCGATATCAAACCGCAATTTGGAATATTCTTTATAATACAGTCAACTCCCTCTATAGTCACTCCCGTTATAGTCACATTCTACTATATAGTCACACCAGTTGAATGTTCAAAACACTTTATTATTAAAATCTATCCTATATAGTCACAATCTATCTATAGTCACTATCACACCTATCCTCAAAAATCTTATATTAAAAAGAACCGTTTATAATCACAGTTATATAAAGAATATATTAAATAACTTGGCATCTAATAATCGTACAAAGATGTACCATAGCTTGTTAGAATCGTCTCACTGAGACGAATCGAATGGTGGTAGTTTTATCCTTTTCCTTTGCAAGTGTTTACGGCCAGACCACCCATTGCCTCTTATGAGACTAATCTCGGGTCGTGTCCTATCATCTTCAATGGGCAACCATTAAACCGAGTACTTAATTCCTCAGGTAACAGCACCACTATGAAGACATCCCCCATCGGGCCATTTAGGCTGATCTGAAGCTAGGTACACGCCGCCTACTCATCCTATACCCATTGCATGATCGACTGATACTCAATTTATTTAACGACCTTTAGAGAGCATCTACTTTCATGGAGGACTTTCGACAGGTAACATCAACCATCTAGTACCCTTCCATACCACCATTTTAGGTACTAAGTCTCACTCAAAGGCCACTACAGCCCGCGATTACCTAGCACCGATAGTACAGTTGTTTACCCCAAGTGGTATACTTTTGTAGTGACCACTCGGACAGGAAGTAGCAGGCATCTGTCCAGGATCACCCCTTATGGTGGGTATCAACCACCAGGGATCACCAACCAGGACCCAAGGAGTAGGGAATCGAACCCCATAGCCATGCTACCTGTTCTGTGCACGAACACCTTGGTTGGTCCCTAAGACCCCTAACAGAAGGTCTAACTACCACTAAGACATTGCACCCTCAGCTTTACCATCTAGGACAACCATCTAGCCATTACTGACCCCAAGCGGTATCGTAGAGTGACCACCCGGACAGGAAGTCCCCCAAGGTATAGTAGTGACCTCAAGGACAGGACTGCGCGCATGCCAATGGCCTCATAGGGAACGCAAGGACACCAGCGACCCTTAGTTGAAATGCGCGGCCTAACCGTACACACTAATTACCACACGATGCAGTCCAACTACACTAATCCCTGTACCTTCACGCTATTGGTTGTAGCGTCCGCAGTAAAATTCTTTTTATTTCCGTGGTCATAGGAATCGAACCTGCGACCTCACCATACTCAGGCTTAATGAGGGTCTCAGTGACTAACCACCGAGATAGGGTGACCAACCCTAGTTTTATCCTTTTCCTTTGCAAGTGTTTACGGCCAGACCACCCATTGCCTCTTATGAGACTAATCTCGGGTCTGTGTCCTATCATCTTCAATGGGCAACCATTAAACCGAGTACTTAATTCCTCAGGTAACAGCACCACTATAGAAGACATCCCCCATCGGGCCATTTTAGGCTGATCTGAAGCTAGGTACACGCCGCCTACTCATCCTATACCCATTGCATGATACTAATACTCAATTTATTTTACGACCTTTAGAGAGCATCTACTTTCATGGAGGACTTTCGACAGGTAACATCAACCATCTAGTACCCTTCCATACCACCATTTTAGGTACTAAGTCTCACTCAAAGGCCACTACAGCCCGCGATTACCTAGTACCGATAGTACAGTTGTTTACCCCAAGTGGTATACTTTGTAGTGACCACTCAAGTTTTATCCTTTTCCTGTGCAAACAGTCTTATGACTTTATCTTTTATTTATACTTTGGACTTCGAAAAGTGATCGAACAATATTACAAAAATAAGAAAATAAACTAATAAAAAATAAAAAGAGTAGCTTCACGACTCATACAAGTAAAGAAATCTAAACTAAAATATATTTAAAGCAAAGAAAAACTGAACTATTACAGAATCGCATACCCCAACTTTACCCGAAGGCCAGTGTGAGTCAACTATCCAACATCCAAAAATCCAGTCCGTTACCAGAAAGAAATCCTAAGAGGTTGAACTGTTAAGCGGCGCAGAAAATCCAAGTGCGAGATCCAAGATCCACCCCGAATTATAGAAGAGGATATCCAAGAAATCCAGGAATCCTGAGAAACTGACGCCAAAGAAGAGTTACGTTGTTGTGGAGAAGTAGTATTAGGGAAAGAATTTGTAGAAGGGCCACGTAATTTGGAAGCAGCCGAGATACCCTGCGACTCCTCCCAAGCATGGAAAAGAACATTCCGACACAGCCAAATTTCACCATATAATTCGACTTGGAAGTCATTAAGAAGGGGAGAAATAATCTTGTATATAACAGAGAGAGGAAAGTATTGATTCAAAAATGCCGTTAAATGCGCAGGCAACAATCCTCGAGTAAGCCAAAGACAGGATGAAGAAGGAGCTTCATAGTTCCAGCAATCCAAAGCAAAGAACTCGGTATGAAAGGAATTATCCAAAGATTTCAAGGATAGGAAAGAAGATAAACAAGAATCTCTAAATTTAATGACTTCAGACCGGTGTGTTAAACAGGGATTTAAATCTGGTAAAATATAAGGACAAGTCCAAAGATGGTTCAAATCTTCAGGAGCAGAATTACACTGCGGACAGAGCCAGTCAGGAGAATATAAGTAAGGTTTACGTTGTTGAAGAGTAGTTAAAGTAGGCAACATATCCAAAAGAAGTTTAATGCGGAAGATCCAAAATTCAGGGCGACCATTCCTATGTGAAGCAAAACCTTTAATTTGTGAAAGGCAAAAATATATACCAGCCCAATCAAAAAGTGAAGGAGAACCAAGAGCAGTAAAACGCGCTAGCGAACAGAAAGATAAAAGAGCACGAGCATCTGCAATAGAGCGGAGAAAATGTCGAATATTCACGTCAATAGGTAAGGAGTTAAAAGTCAACAAGCATGGAGCATAACAAAATGTTGAAAGTAGAGTAGTGGGTTGTAAAGACGAATGAGCATCTTTTGCCAAAGAATCCGCTTGTATATTGTAGATATCATCGCCATGAGCAGGGACTTTAATCAATTCGACATTAAGATTACGATCCATGATAAGTTGTCGAATAGAAAGCCAAAGAAGATGATTAGGTTCTCGGAGCAACTTCGGTGAGAAAGGGGCATCAACAAACCATGTCCATAGTGAAATTAACTGACTACAATCAGTATGAATAAAGATTGACGAATCACGGGAAAGGGCGTTCAATCCTAATAGAACAGCAGAAATTTCAGAACGCAAAGCGGAAGGAAAGTAAGAAGGGAGGTGCATGGAAGAAGATTCCAGAACAAGTCCAACATCATCAAGAGCAATCCAAGCAGAAGTCATGGAAGAGGGCGAAGAATCATTGGCAGGATGGAACGAACCATCTGTGTACAAAGATTGCACCGAAAGTGGTAAAATAGTGTCTTCAATTCTATCGATTCTATCCTTAAAGAGAGGAGAAAGAACAGGAGACGCGTTTGAAAATTGAACAAGAGCCAAGGAAGTCGCATAACTCCATGAAGTAGATAGAGTAATGGGAAGGTAAGCCGCGAAAACTTTGGCATTTCTGGTAGGATAGCCCACAGTATCTGATAGAGTTACATTAAAAAAGCATTTCTCGCTATTACAGCGTTGTCTGATGGCAGATTTCATGGATAAGGCGGGAATGTTGAGAGCACAACCGGGACAAGGGTCATAGGATCGTTCATCAGCCGAGGTAGATACAGGAAGCCAATGAGACATAATAGCCGAGTTTTGTTTCTTATAAGTGATACACACACGACCAACAGATAAAGTTTGGGTAGCAGAGTCAAAAGTAATAGCCCATTGAGGATAAAAAGAATAATCTTTAACAGTATGATCTAATAAACAAGGAGAAGCTAAAGTAAAAGAAGAATTAATAAAATATGAAGATAAAAGTAAAGTAGAAGAAGAAGAAGAGAGAAAATTATTATTGATAAAAGTAAACCAATTAGGGATCCGTCCTTTACGACCAACGATGCCAAGATAACGAAGGTCAGGCCAATTCATAAGGTAACGTCCACAAGGAGAAACCAACTGAGCAAGCACAAATATATTCAAGTTTTTCCAAAGTTTCCAACTCGATTGAAAAATGGAATGAGGTAGAATAGACCGGAGTGGCAGAGCAGGTTGCAGATCATGCCTCGGAGGCCGGAAGGAGAGAGACCACGTGATGTTCAAACGCGAAGAAAACAATAACGAATTGAACAAAGTGTGCGTTCGCAAAGAAACGATCTGCGACCATGGTTCTAAGTTAATAGTAGTCGGGCAACTTTCAGCACCCAAATATCCTTGAAGAAAGGAGATAGCATAAAGAGCAAAGTCTTTGAAATCAGGATGAGTGAAAATTTTTTGCCAAGATGCCATATGGGAAGAAAGAAAGCGATAGAAAGCATTTTGAATCGAAAAAGGAAGTTTGAGAAATAACAAGGGCAACGGAGTAGTCGTAGCAAGACCAGCTTTTCTTCGAAGTACTGAAAACATAGGTTTAACAATTGATTGAATAGTACTTTCAGAGAAAAGGGTAGTTTGAAGACGAAATTCCAATCGCGGAAGAAGGACAGCATTATAGAGATAGGCCACATGTTGAGCTAATAATTTCTTCGGGCCCAGAAGAGCAGCCATATCTTTAACCATGGAGCGCGCTTGTTTCAAAACAAAGGCGGAAGAGGCGGACAAGGAAAACCAAACTCCTAAGAAACGAAATGAAGTATTAAGAGATAAAGAGGAAAGGGAAAGAGAAGTATCGGAAACTAAAGAAGAAGGTAAAAGTTCAAAAATAATATTTGAAGAAGGCGAAGAGGATGAAAGAAGAACATATTTTGCTGAATTAGCTTGAACATTATTTAAAGTATAAAATTCAGCAGTAATAGAAAGACGGTCTACTATTCCAGATTTGGAAGAGGCAATAAGTGTAGAATCATCCATAAACGTTAAATGTGAAACTGGTAAAGAATGTTGTTCAAATTCAAGTGGAGAATAATGTAAAAGAGCTGAAGATTTTAAAATAAAAGGATCTCGTGCTTCTTGATTCAAAACAGTAAGTAAGGGATCCAAATAAATAACCCAAAGAAGAGGGGAAATGATTTCTCCTTGATCGATACCAACATGTACTCTATAAGCAGCTGTGTCGCCATGACAAGTGATTATCTTATTATTTCGTCGTGTAAAAAGATTTAAAATAAATCGCACTAAAAGTGCAGGGATATGTAACCTATCTAAAGCTAATTTAAGCATATTTAAATCCATAGAATCAAAAGCTTTAGAGATGTCTTGAGAAACGATCCATAGTTCCTGATCATCAGTAGAGTCATGTTTATGTTGATGGATAATCGCATCAAGCATTTTGATAGGGACATCAGTAGAACCACCAGGTAAGCCAGCAAAGTTACCACCTTGGAGAACTTTATTATCAGCAAGAATGTTGGAGAGACGATTCGTGACGACCTTAACTACACATTTTCGAACTGTTTCCAGAAGAGTAATAGGTCGAGTGTTCTTGAGTTGAGCATCAAATTCGTGAGGTTTAGGAATAGGATAAACCACAGCTTCACGCCAGTCAGCAGGAATATCACCGCGAGAAAGGCAGGTATTGGCCAGTAAAAGAGAGAAATCCAAGGCTTCACCGGACAGATGTTTAATCATCTCATAAGAAATTTTTGAAGGGCCGGAAGCTTTGTTATTTGGCATGGAGGAAATCACAGCAGACCATTCTTGTAGGGAAATAGGCGCCAAAACAGGATCATATAATGAAGCAGACACATTTGTAAGAGGAGTGTAAGCTTGTTGCCATCGGGCGGGAAATGAAGTGATGGAAGAATAGTGGACCAACGGAGGAGAAACAATTGATTGAAAATGAGAAACAGCCGCATGTTTAATATCCGAAGGATCCGTTAATAAAGTAGGAGTTGAGTCCAAAACGACCAGGACACGGTCAAGAACAATTGAACGTTTTTCTACTGATAAGGCAGAATCGATAAAGGTGCCGAGCGAGTTCGAAAAGTGTTCATCACGTAGTGCAGTATAATATTCCACTGAGTCCGTAAGGTGTTGGGCGAATTTAGTAGATAAAAAGGCAGAAACTAAATTCTTCTGTGATCGTAAAAACGATTTAAATACAGAAGCAGGGGTAGTAGAATAGGTAGGAACTGAGTAATCAGGGAGTAAGGATGCAAGATTTTCAAGATGGGAAGGCAAAGCGGCAATCATTTGCGCAGTCTGAGTAGGCCGATTAGAACGACGAGTAGTAAGGCGATATAAAAATCGATCTAAAAACTTGTTAATAGCAATAAGTTTAGTTAATTCAGGAGAGTACGAATGTCGGTGTGTATTGGAGACTTTTTGAAAGGGTAAAGTTTCAATTGCAGCACTAATAATGGCAGCTTTCAATGCATGCCACATACGATCAAGAGAAAGAGAGGAGAAATCAAAATTAGGGTGATATTGTCTATCTAAATAAACTCCAAGAGAATCATCAACTTCAGTGGTAAAATTATTCCATTGTTCAACTGAAGTGGAAGCGTAAGAGAAAATAGTACGCAATTCTTTTTTTTGTTTAAGACGAGATTTAGCCAAGATAGCCAGGCAAGAACTAAAGTCAAAAACAGTTGAAAGAGCTTTGTGATCTGTGAAAGGACGATCAAAAAGATCCGGGCAAGTAACCACTTGCGAAAAAAGACCAGGGGCAGGAAAACCAGGTGAAGACCAGATATAATCCAGTCTAGAAGATCCATTATCATGAAAGAAAGTGGGATCAGGACCATGTGTAGAAGAGTGAGCTTGATGATCGGTAAAAAACCGAGAAGAAAGCAAGCGAAGAAGCTTAAAATGATTAGGTGAATAATTAGAATGAGCGATTACATCAGCATTGAAATCGCCAAGAATAACTACAAAATAATTATTAGCTCGGGCATAATCGAGCCAAGAAAGAAGTTTGGCAATAAGATCATTGCAAATAGATTGATGAACAGAACCAGAAGGGGGATGATATATAGAAATAATAGAAATTTTAGTTTGATGAAAGAACAAATCTAATTTAAGAAGTCGACCGTTCCAAGGATCAATTGTTTGAACATGTTTATGAAGGGGATTACGTAACAAAATACCAACACCATCATGAGGACGAGAAGAAGAAGATGAACAAGCCCAATAGGACTTAAAGTGATGTTGGGAGTGTTCATTTTTGAAAATAAATTTAGCATTTGAAGGGGAAAGACGCGTATCATTAATAGATAAAGCACCAAAAGAGGAGTGAAGAAAAAAATTAAGCAAATGTTGTTGTCGAACAGGGGAGCATAAACCATTAACATTTAATTGACCAAATTTGATAAGGGGAGAGGGGTGAGGGGAAAAATTATGTTTATTGTTGTCCATCATTATTACACACTGATAAATCGGTAATAAAGAAGGGGGAAAAAGAGAACAATTATTGATTAGCTTGGCCTTGTTGCCGAGCTAAGATGAGGTTGTTTTGTTGGATTCCTTCTTTAATCGAGCCAGCCAAAGAGGCAACAGTATCGGAAAGAGAGGAGAGACGCTGTTCCATATCAATAGGGGAGGAAGGAGCGACGTTGGAAGGCGGAATGGGAGCAAAATGAGGAATCGGGGAAAAACCACTTGTCGATTGCAAAGGGGGAGAATTAACATCTACGAGGATATTATTATCAGTTCGATTCACTGTATCATCCCATCCTTGCATAGAGGAAGGGATGTAGGAAGGAGGTTTAGTGACAAAAGGTCCAGGAACAGGAGTGCGAGCAGCCATAGCAGATTCCAAATTAGTAATGCGGCTGTTCATGGAAGCAAATTGTGTGGTAAGAAGGGCTAATTCTTCAACTACTTTTTCAAGAGCAGCACCAATAGATTTCCAATCAGTAAGCACAGTAGGAGGAGCAGGGTATGTAACATCCATGCCATCAGCATAGTGATCAAGTTCATTTGCATCAGGAATACGACGACGTTGATTATTATTATTATTATTAACATTGTCACGATTCCATGGTCGACGTCGAGAACGAGAACGAGATTGTTGTCGGTTATTAGGTCTGGATTTAGAACGATGGCGAGAAGCATTGGTACGGCTTTGTCCATCATTATTGTTATCAGGGCGGGCAAAACGGTTATGTCGTTTAGCAGGATGAGAAGGAGGTAGATGCTTATTATATAAAGCACGTAATTTATCATTAGATTGCCAAGGGCGAGAAGGGCGATTAGGTCTAGATGAAGAACCACATTGATCAGGGTTACAATTAGGGCGACCACATCGATGACAAAGAGAAGTGACTTCATCCGGAGAATGCCAGGTAAGGCCAACTTTCTTGAGGGCACATGAAATAGATTTAGCATTTTCCATAGCCGTTTCAGAGGCAAAGTGGCAATAGGCGTAAGGTTTGGGATTGTAAGAATTCATAGAGAAGGGAACATTGATAGATTTAGCGGAAATTTCATCGGCGATATCAGCAAGATCGACCGCTACAGTGCCACGCGGGAGACCGGCAAGTAAAGCAACATAAGCGCGTCTTTCAGCGCGTTGTTCAGGTGAGAAAGTAGCGGGGCAGATACGCAAACAATGTCCTCCACAAAGGACGCCCAGGTAGAGTCGAGGTTCTGTAAAGCACCAGTAGATTCAAAGGTAATGTATGCAGTACGATAAAGTTTAGATAAACGGGTATGGCAACGAGTAATATTGCCGTAACGAGAAAAGGTACCACGCAAAAGAGCGTCAGTTAGAAAAAGGGGGATATCGGTAACCACCAGGGTACGCGCGTGTTCATCAGCCTTAATAGCCTGGGGATCATATGCATGGAAATGCAAGCCAAACAAAGATTCCATAGGGGAAGCTGTGGCTGTGTCAAGATCATCCTTTTTCGGAAGTGGACGATGATCCTCTTCAAATCGTTGGATCCACTACACGTGGCACGACTACCATAAGAGGAGAACAAGGAAAGTTGTCGATCAACCGCGTCGCACGCGTCGCGGTTCGAAGCGAAGTGATTCCAAAAGCCATCGACGTCATTAGGAGCGGCCGAGGCGTAGAAAAGTGTAGGTTGAGATTGTACTGCAGCTTGGGACGCGTCCGGAGAGGCAGCACGTTCAGGGAAAGAGACTGCGGGAGTAATTTCAGGGCTTTTGCCTTTATCGTTGTTGTTAGCAGGGGCGTGTTGCGAAGCTTCGAGAGGAGGAGGTATTGGGTTGAGAGGGTATCTCAGCGGAAGTTGTCTCAACAGGGCCAGGAGGCGTGAGAGGTTTATCAACATCCATGACAGAGTCATCAGCACTGACTCTGGTACGTTTATTAGTAGAGGTGGTCGAAGGTGGAGGGTTCGAAGGGCCAGACATAGAGGAACCTTGACCAGAAACGTTG
The DNA here is from genome assembly GCF_026210795.1 of Rhizophagus irregularis. Classification (NCBI taxonomy): domain Eukaryota; kingdom Fungi; phylum Glomeromycota; class Glomeromycetes; order Glomerales; family Glomeraceae; genus Rhizophagus; species Rhizophagus irregularis. The sequence continues at coordinate 36,671 of NC_089436.1, read as the reverse complement.
CCAGTTGGAGAGCTAGAGGCAGGACGTTTAGATGTAGTATCTTTGTTAGACTGGTTATTTTTCTTTTTGTTATCTTTACCCATTTGTAAAGTGTCGTAGTAGTTATCTAAAATAAAGAAATTATAAAGAAAAAGTAATAAAAAACTCCGAAAAAATTTTTTATTTTTTCGTAAATATTGTCAAGTGAGCAGAACGGGAGAGAGTTTTTAAGTTTTATCCTTTTCCGATCACTGGCTGACGAGTTATTCAACAAAATGTTAAACATCGGCATTATAATATTTCTTGATTTACGTTTACTGCGCCATTTAACATTTTGCTAGATTTCTCGGTACCTAGTGATTGTAAAAAGACGATTAATAGCTCGTTGGAATCGCCTCATCAAGACGAATCGAATGGTGGTAAGCTCATCTCTCTGTGATCAATAATGACGGAGTTATTACTTAAAAACCATTTAATATTTTTTTAATTTCGGAAATTGATCTAGTGATTGGATTTCGATGTATCATATACCATTAGATTCGTCTCATCAAGACGAATCGAATGGTAGTAAGATCGTCTTTCTAGGATCAATATTGACAGAGTTATTACACAAAAACCATTAATATTTTTTTAATTTCGGAAATTAATCTAGTGATTGGATTTCGACGTATTTTATACCATTAGAACCGTCTCATCAAGACGAATCGAATGGCGGTAAGATCATCTCTCTACGATTAATATTGGAGGAGTTACGATACAATAAAGTTTTAAGTATAATTTTGGCCAAAATTATGTTAATTTTTGGCCGGAATTATGATATACTAACATAAGAAATTTTTTATATAGTCACATCTCTTTATAATCACCAAATATGGACTGTCCCAAATGTGTGACTATAAAGAGAGTTGACTGTATACCCGTTTTGCATTGGTGAATGTCACTGAGTGATCGTAAGCAATATTAGCAGGATTTTCCATAACCTTCATTTTTCCTGTATGGTATTTTCGTAGTGTGACTTATAACTGACATCTAACCTACTGGAGTGTATTCTTTTAAGTTGGGTGTGGGGTCTACCGTATGTAAGGTTGACAACGCTGTATCTAGTATAAAGTTGTAAAGTTAATAAAAACAATAAAAACAAATACAATATCCAGTACAACTATAGAAAATACGTTATAACGTATGAATTTAATATAGTATACACAGTCTATAGAATAATACATTATATACGTATGGATTAAATATACCGTATCCTTCATTTATAATATTTTTTGTGAACAGTATACAAAATACTGATATACAGTAGAAATAGTATACGTTTCAAACGTATGAATTTAGATACGTATCGCGACAGATGACGTATACTTTATTGTATTTTTTGCTAAACACATTTTGCGAACAGTATACATTATACTGTTATACAGTATATAAAAATACGAACCGTATCAAAGATACATGTATACAGTGTAAAAACCGTATGCATATTTTTTATAGGGCTAGGCTGTATCGCAACGTTAACAATAACTTGCTCCTGCTTGATTTTTCTGACATTACAATTGAGTTCTGCAATGAGTTTAGCCTTTTCTTTATCACTCTGCTCTAATTTTGCAAGTCTGGCTTCATTCTCCTTCATAGCCTGCTTTAGTTTAGCATTTTTAACTTTAACCTTGGCATTTTCAGCGCTAAGCTACTACGGTCATTCAACCCATTTAGAAGGAACGATTGACGCGTTGTTTTAAGGGTAGAGTATTCGTTATAATTAATTTTTATTATAATAAATGTCCATTTGTTTTTGGTTCCAAAAACCCGGATTTGTTTATCTCCTTAAACACGACGTGCAGATAAAAATATTGGCTAAATAAGTTACCGCGTCTTGTACTAAAAATAGCTGGCTATACAAAATTAGAAATACCGGCTATATTAATTAACCGTGTCTTGTAACTTTTTTCTTGCGAAATAAAGTTTTTTAGTCACAATGACAACGTCAACTAAGGGTAAAAAGCAAGAAAAGTAATATTTATTATTAAGAAATTGAGAAATTCTTTAATGTTTTTCTATAGTTTTTCAATTATTAAAACATTTTAGACTTCCTAACTGGGTACAGCATATGCAAACTTATAATCCTGCACTGAAAATATTCAGAAGAGCAAACGGTGGATATATGTTTCGTGATACATCCAGAACACTAGAAGTTCTTTCTATCCATGCTGAACTACAAACAAGTAAAGAGTATTGCTCTAATCCATATTACCGTGCCATTACTAAAAAAGAAAATATACCAACTCCTCCATGGGTTCCTCTACTCCCTGGTTATTGTGTAATTGGAAAACTTTGTGGTCAATATATACGTTTAGAAATTCAAAGTAATAATGGAGAACACCTTATATATAGTTGGGAAATTTATGAAAATGTGGAAATGTCTGAACTTATATATTCGGGAGCAAATTCTGATTTTTTTGTAAGCATGAAAAAATACATAAAACTATCAGGGAGAAATCTCTATTCCTGACGTTCTTGGTTTGCGTGATCCTAATATAATTTATGATTTACAATTAAAAGTAAACTCAATTTATCCACATCTTTTTAACATTACTGCAACTAAATCTCAAAATAAAATTGCTAAATTAACTACTACTATGCAAAAGAAAGGAGAAAAACTACTAAAAAAAGTATCAGTAATCTCCCAACCGCCAATAATTTGTCATGGAATTGAAATCAAAGAACCAGGAATGCAATTAACTCCAGAAGCAACTTTAGCACTTGCAGTTGAATATGAAGCTTTGAAAAAATTAGAAGACACATCACGTAAACGGATCAAGCGAAACTAAGACCAATAATGAATATATGAAAAACTTGAAATATAAGCTACATGAAGAAAAAGATCAAGAATTATTAAATAATTGGATACAAAAAACATTGGAGGAAACGAATATTGGATCTACTATATTCGTTAGTACAGATCAGTATCTTACCAGCATATATACACAACCTTGTTTAACGTACCACAACCTTGATTTGTCTAAAAAAAAACTGGATGTTCATAGAATCGGTCATAATCTTCAAATTAAAATTAAGTGTAAGATTTGTCAAGGAATTACGGAATATAGTAATGAATCACCTAATGCACAATTCTCTTCTCTTGCAGCAGGTGCAGGACTTGTTGGTGGCGTTAATAGGCAACAACTTCAAACTATATTTTCTATAATAGGTATAACAGCACAATCATCAAAAGGTCATTATCATAATAAACAAAATGAATATTTGGAAAAAATAAATGATGAAGCGGAGATAAGTGCACAAATTGCATTAACTAAAGCTATTGCACATATTAAAGCAAAAGGGGAAAGAATATTACCCACTAGTTTTGATTGCTCTTGGTCTCACTGTCGGAATGCAAACCAGGCTAGTGGAGAACTAATATATCAAGGAAATCTTGATGGTAAAAGAAAAAAGACTTTGTCAATATTTAATAAAATAAAAACAAATTCAATTTTTTTATAATAGGATATGATCACAAACCTGTTATTGCTTTTGCTACTGCTGAAAAACCACGTAAATTAAAAAAAAGAAATGGCCAAGAATATGAGGTTTTTCATGGCAATCATGAAAAGACGTCACGGCAAATGGAACATGCAATATTATTACGAATTATTGAAAAAATTGTTCCAGTATTAGAAGCAGCTGAAGTACTTTTAGATATTGGAGTAGATGGTGATCTAAATTCAAATAAGACTTTAAATAATATTCCATGTGTGAGCAAAGTATATGCGGATTTAAAACATATTGGCAAAAATATTAGAGCAAAGATTGGTAAGTTATTGAAGGTAATTTAAGTATTTTTACCAATAACATAATATTAACGTAACAGTTTAACGTAACAAACAATCTTAAGTACTAACGATTTTAGATTATCTTTTTGTCATTAGTATGCAGCTAGCTGATCATTTAAGCTTTATTTTATTATAATTTTTTTTTGATAGAAAATTATTTTTTTTTGCAAATATTTTTTACTCATATTTTACATTAGTTATGTAATAGAATAGAATGTAAAAAGTTGTAATTATTTTCATTTTAATTATAAATAATTAATAAACTGCTAAATGTTTTATTTATTCTGATTCTCAATTATTAATTATTCTATGTTGCAGCAAAAAGTTCCATGTGGAAAGAATATGAAAATACGATAATGACCTATTACAATTCATGTGTCTATGCAGCAAGTGGACGAAAACTTGATGAAAATAAAATTACTGTATCCGATGCTGAATTAGAAAAAGTACAAATTGATGGTCTTGTTGCTCACCTTTCAGATGATCATAGTCTTTGTTGGGATGAAGTATGTTGGAGAAAAGAAAATCCTGATATTCAATTAAAAGCACCACATTTAAAAGAATATACATCTAATCAAAGAGAGAAGTTTCGTCAATTTCTCAAAGAATGCTTTTATATACCAACAAAACAGAGCTTAATTACTCACATTAAAACATCATATAATGAAGCATTCAATCGAGTTAAATTATGCTTTCAAGATAAAAAAATTGATTATTGAAAAACCTATAGTACTCGACATGCTCTAGCTGTTCTTCAATATAACAATGGTTTGTTAAATATGCTGAAAATTGCCCGATCAGCATGTAATATTCCATATTTTTCTGAAACTGATGAGAAAAATATTAGTAAAATAGCCGAAGAACGAAAAAAACAAAACCAAAGAAATTCTAATGATATTGCTAAATGAAATGAAGAACGAGGCAAAAAAATCCAAGAACAAAAAACTAACTTGGAAACATTTGATTGGGATAAGGTACAGTGAGCATCATATGCTAATTCAAAATTGAATAAATAAAATAAATAAATAATATAAAAAATATTTTCTTTAGGATTTCGTACCTTATGGACGTAATGTTCAAGAAAAAATCAAAGCTAAAGAATTTGAACCTACATTTGCCAAACATATACTTGATTTTGAAAAAATTCAGAAATGTTTGGCTTGTAAAGCATTTCCAAAGTATTCTCCATTAGGCTTATGTCGATACCATGAATTTTGTTTCAAATATGGATGGTATCAGGAATTTCCAGATAAACAATATATACCACCACCACAAAATTTAATAGCTAATCCACCTACATCATATGATATACTTGTAAAAATGTTTGGATATCAAGAGTTTCAAGATATGCAGGAAATAGCAATATCATCATATGTAAATGGAAAACATACCTTTATCTCAATGCGTACAGGTGCAGGAAAAACAATGTGTTATTGGATTTCTGCAATTTTACGCGAAGGTTTGACTGTTGTAATAAGTCCATTAGTATCTTTAATTGATGATCAAGTGGTAAGTTAAACTGATTATTTACTACAATTAATGAAAGAAAGATTATAATTTAATATTTCTATAGATCGAAACAATTGCTGCTGGAATTGGATGTGCTAGCATCTATACCGGAAAGCATCAACCTCCACAATATTTTGAAAAAGTCTTTTCTGAGATCGCTATTGGGTTGATTAAAATCTTATATATAACTGCAGAAAGCTTTATCAACAATAGTTCATTTACCAGAATGCTTTTAAATTTCGCAAAATATGCACCTGTATCATTTGTAATAGATGAAGTGCATTGCATTATAGAATGCAAGCATTTTAGGTAAGATATAATTCAAATATTAATTTAAAAATTTCATTTGATATATTAAACTTAACTTATATAGAGAATCCTGGAGTAAATTAAGAAAAATTTCAACATTCTTTCCAAGTAGTCCAATTATGATGCTTACGGGAACTTGCAAGGAATCTGATGCTTATCTAATTTTGGAGAATCTCGGACTTGCTTCAAATGATGTGGCTTTTGTTCGAGGGTTATCTTTTTCACGTCCAGAACTTACAATGAAAATGCACCCTAAAAGTACTAAGGAAAAAACCATTGGAGAAATTATTACCCTATTAAAAGAATTAAATGAAGGGAAATGCATTATTTACTGTCCAACAGTACGAATATGTGATGATGTTTATGAGCAACTTCAGGAAAAATCTGGCCTTGGATTACCAATGGCTGTGTATTATAGTTCCTTAGACAGTGAAGAAAAAAAAAAATTGAAATCATGGAAAGAGAATACAATCCAACTTATAATTGCAACTAATGCTTTTGGTATGGGTCTTAATGATAAAAAAGTTCGTTTGGTAATACATTATTCATTTCCATTGAGTATAGGTAAGACACTACTATTATATCAAAGAAATAAATATAATAGCATTATTAATAAAACTAATCTTACCCTTTAAAATAGGCAATCTTGTACAAGAAACTGGAAGAGCGGGAAGAGACCATAATCCCGCGAAGTGTATAATTTTTTATACCCGCCATGATATTTGCACTAATTATACAATTATAACACAAAGTAGAGAATCGTAAGTATTAATTGTGTAAAGAAATATAATTAATATTATGATTTAATTAAAAATATATTTTGTAGTATAACTGAAGATATGAATGATAGTTTTGAGGCAAATAAAAGAAAAGAATACCTGGCCAAAGCATGTGAAAAAATATTTGAAGTTGTTCATTTTTGTGAAGAACAATATATCTGTAGAGAGCAAATGCTTGCCGAATATTTTGCATGGAATGGTGATAATTTAAGTCCTCCATGTGCACATTGTGACAACTGCTTACGCGTACAAGCTGAGCTAGTACATGAAGTTGATGTAAAAACTGATGCTATCAAAATGGTAGGGGTGGTTGAAGAAATAATAAATAAGCTGCGTGAAAGTGGAAAATTAATTTCACCAAAAGATATCATACAGGTTTATTGTCAACTCAAGTGTGATAATGAAGAGCTTACCTCATTGAATATTTATCATGAAACACGAAAAAAAATTGTCCGTACAAAAGCAGACGCTCAGCACTTGCTAGACTGGCTTATAATACGTGGAATGGTAAAAATAATGATAAACTTGTACCGGCCAAATCCAAATGGAAATACGTTGCAAACAAATATTCACATAGTTGGTGTTATTGAAGGTGTAACTGCAATAGTAATGGAAAAGAATTGGAAAATGTGGCTTTGCCATTCTCGAAGATAAATATATGTATATTTTATAAAATAATGTATAAAATAATGTAATAAAATTTGTTTCTAAAATTAGAAAAGACTTATATGACGCGTCAACTCAAAAATGAACCAAAAATGTGGAACCCAATAATTTTCTTTATTTCACATTCGCCAAAAACATATAGACATTCATGATCATTTTAAAACTTCATATGAAAGTTTTTCAAAAAAGTTTTTAAACGAATATATCTTTTTAAGTTAAAAAATAGTAGTTCAGACCCGTGGCTTTCTAACCATGTAAATTTTATCCTTTTTTGTTAAGTATTACCAAAAGTTGGTATTGCAATGAAATCGTATTACAGAATTTTTTTTTTTTGGACATTTTACTATAATAAAAATTAATTATAGCGATTTCTCTACCCTTAATAAATCAAATTCAGATTGCATATTTGATAATAACTTTCATATAGAACACAATTATTTAAAATGCATTTTTACCTAAGTGGGACTTTAGGTCTCACCTTTTTTTATTTACTAATACATCTCTATATCCCATGAAAAATATACTTAATACAATGTATAACATTTTCAGCTTGAATTCTTTATTGATACAGTAAATAAATTACATGATTTGATAATACATAGACTTTTTTTACAATGTGAAATGGTAGGCATTTCTATACTAATGCCTACAGACCCACACCATCATCCAAACTATCTATACTAATATAATATCCCAACATTAATCCGATTTCATTTGTCCTTAACATCGATATTCTAGATAGAACAAAAATGGTCATCAGTTATGCAGAGCCAGAAATAAATTAACAGTATTGACCTTAGTAGAACTCACCAAAAGTTTATGTTCCCCTAACAAAAAAAATAGATATTAGCTTTGTAAGCTCTGAGTCACTTCCTTGTAAATGTACAGTCATAACATACAGTATCTTTGTTTGCGTAATGTCTTCCCAACTGGGAATTATTTTGATTGGCACTCTCATGTGACATCATGACATGTGGCTGATTTTTGATTGATAAATTTTTTTAATTTTTTTCGATTTTGTATTTGGTCCTTGACACATTGCTGACTCTGTTCGTAATATTACTGACTCACAGTTCGTAGTAATTAGTCAACAACCGTTTATGAAAATATATATATATATATGACATATAATCAAAATGTCAAGCTATTCTTCGCTATCTCGAGTACTTTCGCCGTTCCGGGTACAAACTAAATTTGAGGAAAAAACCCTACCCGCTAGGTTTAACGTTGTATCCAAAATGTTTTATTTGTGTTATTACTTTTTTGAACTTTGTTTCTAACTCTCGATTTTCGCGTTTGCAGATATACCGACATCATGGTATTTTGTCTCGTTCAAGGTGACGCTATTAAAAACTCTTTTCCGATTGATATTAGTAGTCACACGACCGTTGGGCATCTAAAAAAAGCTATAAAGGACGAGAAACAAAATGCCTTTATTGGCATTGACGCAGACAAACTGACATTATGGAGAGTCGATATTGTACAAACCAAGGAAAATCAAGAAATGACAATAAAAGAACACAAAGGAGTAGAGTTGCATTCATTCGAATCTGTTGGAACTCATTTTCAAGATGTACCCCTTAGCACTAACATCCGTATCATCGTCCAACCGCTTCTGCCCGCCACCACTGGTAAGTGTCTCCCAATGGTTTACCTCTCGAACAAGAAATTCGCAGTAACAAAATATCGAGTTTGTTCTGATCTCTTTTTTTCGCGTTAAAGTAGGTCCCTCTCATCAAGGCGTTCCACAAGGTACGGTATCTCTAGTTAAATTTCCTGTGTTGTCTTAGTCTTTGTATTCTGGCCCGCCATTATTGATACATATAGGTTACTTGTACCGTATCTATTTGTTAATACACTGTGCTTTCTTATTGTTTACAAAACATAGTGACGTCGATCGAAGATGCCATGAAAAAGATTTTGGAGGGAATTCATAAACAAATGGACGTAGACAATGTAGACAATAATAAGCCCAAGCCCATGGCTCTAAAACAACGTGACCTTAAGCAAGCTATTGATGTGATTGACAGGAATTTTTGTAATTCCTTAGATAAACAAAAAGCTATAAAAAAAGAAACTCCCACGGCAAAGACAAACTATCGAATCCTTTTATGCGGTGGGGCACCTGGCATAGGTAACTTTCATACATTCTCTTGTATGTTTTTACTGCAGATAAAGCGGTTTTAGCCTTCTAATTAACAAATTCAAACTATAATTCACTAGGAAAGACACGTTATGGAGTTGAATTGTTTAATTGTCTCGACAAAGAATGGAAGATATCAAAAGGCCAAAAGCCTTACATGCTTTACATGCTTTTTGATTTCACTAATGGTTATGCTTTAGATGAGTATGAAATCCAGGGGGATATTAAAATTGCATCAGAAATCATTCTTGGATTGCGGTTGGCGTACCACTATTTGGTCCACAAAAAATATGTGATGAGTTTTACAGTGTTCCGTACGAAATCCAATGAATATAAGCAATGTTTCAGATTGAGTAATGTCCTCTTATACATCCACAACCTTGAACATGAAAGTCTGATTCAACGTGGCAAGCATCTTTTCATTTTTCTTCAAATTGATGAATTTCAGCTAATTTTCAAAGAGCGAAATGGGGGGGAAAAATTATTTAAGCAGTTAATGTATACCCTTGGGCATCATATGGCCGGAGAAATTCCTGAAGTATTTGTGCAGACTCTACTTTCAGGTACAGCACCACAGGATGCAATACGAGCAATGGAACCTACAATGTATTCTATTGAACCTCTTGACCTTCCACTGCTTTCCTTGGAGTCACGCCTTGAAATAATGAGGGAATTTGCAACAAATCATGGTGTTTCTGATTGTGTATGGGTACCAAAAGTTTGGATACATCAATTACTTCTTGATACAGGTGGTCTTCCACGTGCTTTGGAGTATCTTTTTGCAGAATTTTTCGGGCAAGATTTTACAAGGGTTAAGGAATTTTTCGAAGATCTTGAAAAAAAGAAACTAATCCCATCGACAATCTACACCAGCGTCTCAAAAGATATTGATACAGCATATAAAATCAAACCTTATGCTAGAGAACATAAAATGCTCATATACGAGCTTGTTTACAGAAATATTATGGAAATCGAATCAGATATATCTGATGTACTGCAAGATGGTGACCACCGTATAAAATTGGAACATCTAGAACGTGATAGGCACTTGATATTAAGGAGATTGGAAGAGAAAGATAAAGTTCAAATTGATATACCATACTTCTTTATGTATCATTATGCCAGTGTCCTTGGAGTTTTCACGGAACATCTAAACCATGCATTTTTACTTGACGAAATTTGGTCGTGGCAAAATTGGGAAAAATTTATCGCGGATTTTATAACTTCACGCATCAATATGATTGATGTGCTGAACAAAGAAAAATTATTAAAACTTGGAAATTTCTTTCGTGGTTCAGGTAGCAATGTTACACTGGGCCAGTTGATCAATTTCGGGTCTGTTGAAATCTATGAATTAAACCATCAATTTCCATGCCTGAACCTTTCTGCGAAAGAGGGAAAAACTGCTGTGTTAAAGCCGGGTTACATTATGATCAATGGTTATTCGGCACCATTTGCAGATATCTTTTTTTAGTAGATGAACCTGATCCCATTCTTATTGCTATTCAATGCAGATTGAGAAAAAATCTTCTTAATCTGAAAACAATCGAAGATGAGCATAAGAGAAATGCAAATATTTCTCATAAAATGGAAGAAAAGGCCAGAAAACTGAAGAACGATAGCAAAATAGCGAGCAGAGAGAAGAAAGAGGAGTTACGAAAAGAAGCAGAGAAATATACGCAACTTGGTAACCTTTTGAGTAAATACCGTGTCATTACTATTTTTGTTACTACTCAGCGGTTTAATGAGGAATTAGAACGCATTCCTAATGATTGTATTCTGATTCATCAAGAAAAGTTTGATACTTTCTTCGGACCTGTATTTTCTTCTCGTACCAAGTTTGTAATGACCAGAGATTCAAATCCAAATTTGAGTACTGCAAGTCAATTGACGTCAAGATATAAAGCAATTAGTCAAGATATAGGGGAAAGAATTGAACAAACTAGAAAGAGAAGGATTTTTAGGTCACATGAAGAGTTCTGTGAAGAATTTAAAGAATTAGCTGATGTTAATGAGCTCCGAGATGATTTTATCTACTACCCATACCCTCCATATATAGAACCCTTTGAACATTCAAACAAGAGAACACGCGTTTAAGATAAAAATAATATCTTTGATTTTCTTCTACTGTATTTGATTTCATTGTTAGAATTATTGTTAATATTTATGAATAATATTGCTCTTTATCATATTACATCACGCACATATATTCACATATATACATAAAAAGACTTGTAGTTTTATTTTAATAATAAAGTATTACATGCGCTATATCATGCAAATATAAAACTCAATACAGTATAACAGCGTAATCATGTAGCATTTAAATAACTGATATAACAAGTTAAATGAGGTGTTACTTAAACCTGTATGGTATGGTTTTTTATGTATGTACTGTATGGTATGTATGGTTTTACGCAGTATGGATTTCAATCTATATATGCAAATCCATACAGACTTGCAATAAACCATACATGTATGAATTTTTAGCATACAAAAAATAATAATACATGACAATCAATACATGATCATAACAAATAGTATCTTAAAATAAACATGATATAACAATTTTATTTATTAAATCAAAATAAAAAAAATTAATTTTCTAATGCTTTGCGTAGCTTTATATTTTCTAATTCAAGTTTTTCAACTTCTGCTAAAGCTCTACGATTTGCTGTTTGCCTTTCAGCTAATTGCATTTTTCGTTCTTCAATTTAAATTAGGACCCCGAAATATACATAAAAGGGTCAGGTCAGAGTTTGCGTATAATGAGTCAAAAAAATCATGTAGATCATTCCTTTTATGGATAATCCCAGCCAAAATAATATTTCCTAATTTAGATAATGGCTGAAATTATCGTAATTCCGGCCCTGAAAGAATGCGTATTTTGGACCACTTCTGGACCTGACCTCTACATATATATTTCGGGGTCCTTTTAAATTGTATCAATCTCAAATGAATTATGTTCTTGATCATCACCATCAATTTTATTTTTTTTTGTTCTTACATTATCAATTGTTATTGTTGACTTTCTTTTGTTCTTGGTTTTTCTTCAGTATTTCAGAAAGTTATGTAGTATGATTGAGAATTTTTGTATAGTATGGTTAAAATGATCTATGTATGTATGATTTTAAAGTAGTATGTATGATTTATATTTATACATACATACTTAGATTACTATATAAAAAAAATCATAGTATGTATAATTCATTTTTTTATTATTATTCTATACTACTAAAATTTAAATTTTAAAAAATTATAACTTTATTTATATTACTTTAATACAAATTATATTTGATGTTATTATTTAAAGTAATCCTAATGACTTCTTTTTTTTCTAAATTAATTGGCTCCATTGCTTCAGCTTCAGCAAGTGCCTTTCTGGCTGCAGCCTCTTGAACACAAATCTGAAGTTCACGCTCCTTAAGGGCTATTTTTCTCTCTTCTATATCAAAATCAATATTTTCAGTATTATTTTCAGTAATTTTGCATTGTTTAGAATTTCTAGTTGATGCGAGCTTTCAGCTTTAATATTGGTTGAATCAACCAAAATTTGCTTATTTTTACCATTTCTTGTACCTAAATTTATTAATGATAATACCATTATTAATTTTTAACTTTTTTTTAATATATTAAGCTTATCAAATGCAAAAATACCTTTACGTGTAATTGCCTTAGAAATTTTTTTGACTTCTTCATTATCACGCCTTGAATAGGGAACTCCAAATTTATTTTCAGTTTCCATTGTTTTTAAAGCTTTTTAATCAACTTTATGTCCTCTAATGATATTAAAAAATAAAGAAAATAATTGATTAAAATGCAGTTTCTTTCTTCTTTTTTAATGCTAATATTATCAAAGAATGGACAGTTCTTAATTGAACTTTGACCACCTCCACCTAAGGAATATTGAATCTGGAGAAAAATTTATTTGTATTTAATAATTTTAATAGAATTAATAAAGCTGCAGATTAATAAATGATAATTACTTACATTTTTCCAACAGTCTCTTAGATTCTTCGAACCTGTAATATTATATACTGTGGCAACACCATATTCTGAAGTTTTTGGATATTCAATTGGTACAGTGGCATAATGAATTTCTTGTACATGTGTCTTTCTTGAAAATATTGCAATTGAGTCTTTTTCTTCATCGCTTATATCAGTATCTTTATCACTTTCAATAGTATTACTATCACTTTCAACTTGATATTCCTTTAAGAAATCCAAAAGAAAATTAATTTATTAAATTAAAAAATTAGCCTCACATATTTTACTTACAGGATCTAACTCAATATAATTAATATCAAGTTTTTTTATATCTGAAAGATCTATTTTCTCACTCATTTTTATTATTTTGGATAGAAATATTTTTTGCCCATAGAGAAAAAAATTTTTTCATGTAATTATAAAAGCCTATGATAGAGAGGTTATATCTGATGTTATTGTTTATTGCACGTGTTTCATTGTATCATATAAAATATTTTAGTATAATATTTATTGTGTCACATAGTATAATATTCATGTATATTATCTTAGTATGGTAATTTGTCTTATCATACATACTAAATTTATGAATCATACTATACTGATTTACTATATACCCGTTTTTCTTGGTTAGTTATTTCTGGTATTTCAGAAAGTTATGTAGTATGATTGAAAATTTCTGTATAGTATGGTTAGAATGATTTACGTATGTATAATTTTAAAGTAGTATGTATGATTCATATTTATACATACATACTTAGATTACTATATAAAAAAAAAATCATAGTATGTATGATTCATTTTTTTATTATTATTCTATACTACTAAAATTTAAATTTTAAGAAATTATAAATTTTATTTATATTACTTTAATATAAATTATATTTGATGTTATTTTTTAAAGTAATCCTAATGACTTCTTTTTTTCTAAATTAATTAGCTCCATTGCTTCAGCTTTGGCAAGTGCCTTTCTGGCTGCAGAATTTCTCGAACACAAATCTGGAAGTTCACGCTTCTTAAGGGCTATTTTTCTCTTTTTCTATATCAAAATCAATATTTTCAGTATTATTTTCAGTAATTTTGCATTGTTTAGAATTTCTAGTTGATGCAAATTGTCCTTTTCTTTTTGGTTGTAAACTTTCAGCTTTAATATTGGTTGAATTAACCAATATTGGCTTGTTTTTACCATTTCTTGTACCTAAATTTTTTAATGATAATATCATTATTAATTTTTAACTTTTTTTTAATATATTTAGCTTATCAAATGCAAAAATACCTTTACGTGTAATTGTCTTAGAAATTTTTTTGATTCTCCATTATCACGTTGTTAAAATAGAAATGTGGCGCAGTAATTTTATGTAGATCAATTTTGTAGATCATTTCGTAGATCCCTTGATTTTTTCGATTTTCTTGATTTATTTGATAAATCTGATAAATTTGATATATTTGATTTATTTATTTTATTAATTTTATTTATTTTATTTGTTATATTTTATTTATTTGATATATTTATTTTATCTTATTTATTTATTTTATTTTATTTATTTTATTTATTTATTATATATCACAGCATACATCTGACGATACTAAAACTTTAGAGTTACATCCTCGCAAACACGATAACAATTCATCTAATAACCTTGATTCACTTTATATAATAATTTAAATAAATTTATTTATAAATTTATTTTCATGGCTAGTACTAAGTGGTTCAGCCGGTTCTTTTGATTTGGCGATATTCAATGTGTCGGCGCGCTATCATTCAAAATTCAAATGTAGTACCCCATTCTTCTGAAAAATGGTGGGAAATTGTGGAAAATGCTGCATTACGCTGAGCAATTTTTTGGAATAGCATTGTTACAACATTGTCCGATTTAGCAAATCTTATGAAATTTTGGGAAAATGCTACATTATATCTCAAATGTAACATTTTTGTAACATTTCGTAACATTGTTATAACATTGTCATTAAAATCAAATTTTGCTTTTTTTTTGTCAAATGTTCCAATTTTCTTGCAAATGGTGCATTTTTATGAAAATTTCACATTTTACCTCAAATGTAATAACATTTAATAAAATTGTTATAACATTGTCAATTAAAATCAAATTTTGCTTTTTTTTTGTCAAATGTTCCAATTTTCTTGCAAATAGTGCATTTTTATGAAAATGCCACATTTTATCTTCAATGTGATATCATTGTAACAACATTTCATAAAATTGTTGTAACATTGTCAAATTTTGTCAAATATTCCGATTTTCTTGCAAATGGCTGTATTTTTTTACGAAAATTCTATATTTTCTGTCAAATGTTGCATATTTTCAGCAAATTTTACGTTTTTTTGGTCAAAATGTTTCATTTTCGTCAAAATGTTAAGATTTTACATTTTTTTTTGAAAATGCTCAGTAATATAGCATTACATCAAATGTAGCATTTCACCAAATTACACTAAAAAGCATCACAATTATCTCATTTTTTGGAAAATTCCACATTACATTAAATTATACTAAAAAATGTAGCACTATACTAGATTATGTGGCATTGCACTAAAAAATACCACAATTACACTAGACAATGTAGCATTACACTAAAAAGTACCACAATTATCATATTTTTTAGAAAATTTCGTTATTATGCTGGAAAATGTAACATTATGCTAGAAATTCGGAATTGCACTAAAAAATACCACAATTGCACTAGACAATGTAGCATTACACTAAAAAGTACCACAATTATCATTTTTTTTTAGAAAATTTCGCGTTATACTGGAAAATGTAACATTATGCTAGAAAATGCGGAATTGCACTAAAAAACGCGGAATTGCACTAAAAAACACAAAAAAAATACTACAATTACATTGGATAACGTAGCATTACACTTAATTACATTAAAAATTGATGATAATTTTTATTTATTTAATTACGTACATTATTAAATTTATAATATTTATATTTTAAACGCATTATTTAACATTAAACACATTGTTAATATTAACAATGTATCAACACGATGTGTTGTGATGTAATTTAATACTAAACCTTACTACTGAAGACTCCCTCTTTTTGTCACTATAAACAGGCGGAGGGAGCAGCAATGGCTCTCCCCCTATAGATACTTTATGGCCTCTACCTGTTTACAGAGGAGGGAACTTTTCGTAAAGTATTAGTTAATAGATATATATATATGTATATATAAGCATATATATACATCTATTTAAAATTATTAAATAAAAAAAGAAAAATTCCGGGGCGGGGGAAAGCCCCTATTTATATAAAATTATATATCACGTGTGTCACGTGATATTACTTAATAATTACCGCTGCGGTATAACGAAAAAAAAAAATTAAGCTTTTTTTAGCAAAAGCTTAATTTTTTTTTCTCACGGCCTTTACTTCTCCTTTCTTTCACCATTTCACCTTCCTCCCTTCCTCTTTCCCTTTCGTTCTCCCCTTCCCTTTTCGTTTCATTTCCCCCTTTCCCTTTCGTTCTCCCCTTCTCTTTTGTTTTCTCCTCTTTTTTCTTTCGTTCTCCTTTCCCATTCCCTTTCCCCTTCCCGGAACCGTCTTTCAGAAAAACAATGGTAAGTTTCAAAGCGAAACGCTTCAAAACTTTTTTAAATTTTAATTTTTTTTTTTAATTCTTTGTTGTAAGGAAACGTTTCTAACGTTTCCTTTCTTTCTTTTTTGTAGGATTTTCGATGTTTTGACTTTGGGAAACGAACTGAAATTATGGTAAGTTTCGAAGCGTTTCGCTTGAAACTTTAAAATAAATTTTTTTTTTTTTTGCTTTTATAAGGATCGTTTTTAACGATCCTTTATTTTTTTTTTAGGTCTTTCGGTATTTTTGACTTAGAAAACGAGAAAACGAAAAATGGTAAGTTTCGAAGCGTTCGCTTCAAAACTTTTTTAAAAAAAAATTTTTTTAATTCTTTTTTGTAAGGAAACGTTTCTAACGTTTCCTATTTTTCTTTTGTGTAGGTCTTCAACTTCGGAAAGTGAAATGGTAAGTTTCGTGTTCGAAACTTACTTTTTTTAATTTCTTTTAGGAAACGTTTCTAACGTTTCCTTTCTTCTTTTGTAGGAATGCCGGACGAAATTACGACCCGGACTTTGGAAGAAAGGTAATATTTTCTTTTTTTTGTTAAATTTTTTTTTTATTAAAAGAAACGTTAACTAACGTTTCTTTCCTTCTTTTGTAGGTTCTGGACGTTTAGATGAAACGAACGGTGAGTTTCACAACGAATCGTTGCGAAACTTAATTTTTTAATTTTTTTATTAAAAGAAACGTTAACTAACGTTTCTTTCTTTTTTTTTGTAGGTTCCAGATGTTTGGATAATGGAAATCGAAACGAACCGGTAAGTTTCGTAACATTGTGTTGCGAAACTTAATTATATTCTTTTTTTTTTTTAAAAGAAACGTTTATATTAACGTTTCTTTTTTACTTTTTGTAGGTTCCGGACGTTAGAATGATGGAAACGACTGGTAAGTTTCGCAATGTTACATTGCGAAACTTAATTTTATTCTTTTTTTTTAAAAGAAACGTTTATATTAACGTTTCTTTTTTTACTTTTGTAGGTTCGGACGTTAGAATGATGAAAATGACCGGTAAGTTTCGCAATGTTACATTGCGAAACTTAATTTTATTCTTTTTTTTTAAAAAGAAACGTTTATATTTATAACGTTTCTTTTTTACTTTTTGTAGGTTCCGGACGTTAGAATGATGAAAACAACCGGTGAGTTTCGCAATGAATCGTTGCGAAACTTAATTTTTAATTTTTTTATTAAAAGAAACGTTAACTAACGTTTCTTTCTTTTTTTTTGTAGGTTCCGGACGTTTGAAACTCGAAACGAACTGGTAAGTTTCGCAACAATTGTTGCGAAACTTAATTTTAATTTTTTTTTTAAAGAAACGATATTAACGTACGTTTCTTTTAATTTTTGTAGGTTCCGGACGTTTGGATAATGGAAATCGAAACGAACCGGTGAGTTTCGCAATATTGTATTGCGAAACTTATTTTTTTAATTATTTTTTTTTAAAGAAATGATACTAAACGTTTCTTTCTTTTAATTTTTGTAGGTTCCGGACGTTTGGATAATGGAAATCGAAACGAACCGGTAAGTTTGGCAACATTGTGTTGCGAAACTTAATTTTATTCTTTTTTTTTAAAAGAAACATTTATATTAACGTTTCTTTTTTACTTTTTGTAGGTTCCGGACGTTAGAATGATGGAAACGACCGGTAAGTTTCGCAATGTTACATTGCGAAACTTAATTTTGTTTTTTTATTAAAAGAAACGTTTATATTACGTTTAACTTTTTTACTTTTGTAGGTTCGGACGTTAGAATGATGGAAACGACCAGTAAGTTTCGCAATGTTACATTGCGAAACTTAATTTTTGTTTTTTTTTATTAAAAGAAATGATAACTAACATTTCTTTTTTACTTTTTGTAGGTTCCGGACGTTTGGATAATGGAAATCGAAACGAACCGGTAAGTTTCGCAACATTGTGTTGCGAAACTTAATTTTTATTCTTTTTTTTTTAAAAAGAAACATTACCTAACGTTTCTTTTTTACTTTTTGTAGGTTCCAGACGTTTGGATAATGGAACTCAAAACGAACCGGTGAGTTTCGCAACATTGGTTGTGAAACTTTTATTAATTTTTTTTTAAGAAACGTTAACTAACGTTTCTTTACTTTTTTTGTAGGTTTTCGCCAGCTTCTACTTGGCATCAGACATTAGATACATGAATGAATTAGAGGTGCGGATTACCTATGGATTATTGGATATCTGATGAATATAAATTAATATAGATTCTTATTATTAAATAATAATTGTGCATTTGTTAATAAATAATATTGTAATAAATTATGTAAAATTATTAAATCAATGTTTTAAATTGTTATAACGTTTACACTAAATTGTTTAAAATTATTACTAAATTTCACTCAATTGTCCGAAATTATTGCAAAATTTCACTTAATTGTCCAAAATTATTGCAAAATTTCACTAAATTGTCTCCGAAAATGTTGCATTTATACTGTTTACACTCAATTGTTCAAAATCGGTAAAACATTTTCACTCAATTATCCGAAATTATCCTAAATTTCACTAAATTATTCAAAAATTTAGCTAACATTTACCGAAAAAATGCAAAATTAACCACAATTTTTCACAATTTGCATTACGTTTGCACAACATTGCTGAAAAATCCTCCTAAATTTTCAACAATTTATATAACATTACTAAAAATACACTATAATTTACCACAATTTGCATTACGTTTATATAAAATTACTAAAAATTTACTATAATTTATCACAATTTACATTACGTTTACATAACATTACTAAAAATTTGACTAAATTCACCACAATTTGCATTACATTTACTAAATTCACCACAATTTGCATTACGTTTACATAAAATTACTAAAAATTTAACTAAATTCACCACAATTTGCACTTCGTTTACATAAAATTACTAAAAATTTAACTAAATTCACCACAATTTGCACTTCGTTTACATAACATTTCTAAAAATTTAACTAAATTCACCACAATTTGCATTACGTTTGCATAAAATTACTAAAAATTTGCCTAAAATTCACCACAATTTACATTACATTTGCATAAAATTACTAAAAATTTAACTAAATTCACCACAATTTGCACTTCGTTTACATAAAATTACTAAAAATTTAACTAAATTCACCACAATTTGCACTTCGTTTACATAACATTTCTAAAAATTTAACTAAATTCACCACAATTTGCATTACGTTTGCATAAAATTACTAAAAATTTGCCTAAAATTCACCACAATTTACATTACATTTGCATAAAATTACTAAAAATTTAACTAAATTCACCACAATTTGCACTTCGTTTACATAAAATTACTAAAAATTTAACTAAATTCACCACAATTTGCACTTCGTTTACATAACATTTCTAAAAATTTAACCAAATTCACCACTTTGCATTACGTTTGCATAAAATTACTAAAATTTGCCTAAAATTCACCACAATTTACATTACATTTGCATAAAATTACTAAAAATTTAACTAAATTCACCACAATTTGCACTTCGTTTGCATAAAATTACTAAAGATTTGCCTAAAATTTCCCACAATTTAATGATAATTTACTGAAAAATTTCTCAACATTTGAATTAGGAATTCTGTAGGAATTCTGCCATTTTGACAAAATTTGCCAAATTGTAAGTCCTCCATTATCCCAAAATTGTAACCCAATTTACCCCAATTTACCGGGATAATTCTCAATTTGCCAGAAAAATTCCAGGCAAATTTTGTGACAATGACATCTGTTCGACCTGTGATTAATACCGATATAGATGGATTTGATATAGAAGGTGATGAAACTGAACCTAAACAAGTAAATAATGAATTAGGCAATGAGAATCAAAAAATTATAATTGGAAGATATAAAAAAAAAACATCTGTTGCTCATTTGAACTTTACCTTAAATAAACAAAATAATACTTATTCTTGTATCTACTGCAGGTAAAGTTTATGTTTTTGATTTTTATAATTATAATTGTAAATTTAAATTTAAAAAAGTAGCTTATTTTCGATTATTCTTTTTAGTATAACCTATAAAGCATCGAAAGATGGCTCAACTTCTACACTTATAGAACATCTTAGAAATAAACATAGTAATTTAATTTCTGGTGAAAAGAAAGTAGTAGTAGAAGCAATGGATAAGTTCGTAAAACAAGCAGATGAACTAGTACGTATTATTAATTTATTATTATTTTTTCGTTAATTACTAGTTTTAGATAATTAATAACCATATATGTATTTAATTACAGAAATTTACACAAGATAATTGGTGTAATGATTTAATCAAATGGGTGGTTGTAAATGATCAACCTTTTACCGTTGTAGAGGATGATCATTTTAAATTAATGATAAAAAGACTCAATCGTGAAGCCACTATTCCATCCACTGTTACCATATGCAAAGATATTCACCAAGCATTCAATGATAAGCAAACTTTTATACTAGAGGAATTGCAAAATGTGCCTGGGCAAATTTCATTTACTCTTGACGCGTGGACGTCAAAAAACCAGATTCCATTCCTTGGAATTACAGCTCATTGGATTAGTGAAAATTGGAAGCTTAAAAAAATTACACTTGAATTTTATCATTTAAAAGGCCCCATTCCAGGGAAAATTTAGCTATTGCGTTCTTTCAAGTATTGAAAAACTACAAACTTTTAACAAAAGTTGGTATTTTCACATATAACATATTATAACAAACTTATAATATTGTATTAATTTTTTATTTTTTATAGCTATTAGGTGTTACTAGTGACAATGCATCCAACATGAATACGTTCTTTGATTATTTTAAGAAAATGTGCAATGAAAACAATGTCACATTTGATATTGAGCATCAACGCGTACGCTGCTTTGCACATATCATTAATTTAGCAGCTCAAGATGCTCTAAAGTCCCTAAAAGGAACAGGCCCTGATAGTGAAGAAGAAGTATTAAATAACAAAGTTCCTGTTGGAGTTATTGCGAAAGTAAGGTTTATAATTTCATTTAATTCATTATTTGTATATAATACATTTTACATTAATACTTCAATATTTATCAATTATATTTTATTAAATGTAGTTAAGAATCTTAGTAACTAAAATTAGAGCTTCACCCCAAAGACGGGAACGTTTCAGTATGCAATGTACTGTTTTAAAAATCAAAGATCTTGAATTAATACCCGATATAAGAACACGCTGGAATTCTACTTACATGATAATGAATAGGGCATTATATTTACGTGAGGTAAAGTCAATAATTTTACTTAGATTTTGTCATTTTAAATTAATAGTGATTTTTTTTTTTTATTATTATTATTAGCCATTACATTATATGGCATCAGCAGATAATGAATTGAAAATTTATTTATTATCAGATGAAGACTGGAATAGAATCCAGGAAGTTGAAAGTTTAATGGAAGTATGTAAATATATATAATTCCATTATTTTTAATTTTTTATTAATGATTTAATATATTATTAATTTATTATATATTTAATAAAATTTAAATTTATTGTTAGTGTTTTCAAACAGCAACCCTTGCAATGAGTGAAGCAAATCACCTTACCTTATGTCAAACAATTCCGATCTATAATTATTTACTTGATATAATTGAGGATTTTATTGATCAAAAAAAAACCTTCAGAAGATGTTGTTATAGCTGCTAACAATGCAAAGGAAAAACTATTACGCTATTATCCAACATCTGATGGACTTGTATATATAATTTCAACTAGTATGTATATATTATATAATATATATGAGTTTAAATATTTTTTATATTAATAATATTATAATAAATAACAATTATATTAAATATTTAAATCATTTAAACAGTTTTAGATCCAAAAAATAAAATGGAATATTATCACGAAAATGGGTTTGATGATTATATTGAAATATATAAAAAACAAATTACTGAATTATAGAAAAAAAATTATATGCCAGCTCAAATATATAACTATCAATCCACCTAATACGTCTAATGTACTTGTAAATCATATATACAAAAACGCAAATTTGTACAATCTGACGAACTTGATAATTATTTGAATAGTCCACCAGCAAATATTGAAACAAATACATTGTTATATTGAAAGGTAGTTAAAATTTATATAATAAATTGTACTTATTTGCTTTTATTAAATACAATTAATGAATTAATTATAGATTAATCTTTATTTGTTATATTTTTATTATTTTATATACTTTGCTGAAACTTGGAGTTTACAATCGATATTGATTAGATATTGCAATGATATCATTACGATATCATTACGATATTTTGATAAAAAATAGATTCGACGTCGTTAAGTTAGTCGTAACTATATTTATTCGACATTGATTAGTTCGATATCTCTGCGATATCGCAGCGATCATTATGCGATGTAAATATTATCACGTAATCACATCGTAGTGATGTCGTATTAACATTGAATTAATATTACAAAAATATTTGACATTTATTTGATATCGTAACCATGTCGTATTAACATTGAATTAATATTACAAAATATTTGACATTTTATTTGATATCGTAACCACATCGTAGTGATATCATATTAACATTGAATTAATATTGCAAAAATATTTTACATCTATTTGATATCGTAACCACATCGTAGTGATGTCATATTAACATTGAATTAATATTACAAAATATTTGACATTTTATTTGATATCGTAATCACATCGTATTGATATCATATTAACATCGAATTAATATTCAAAAATATTTTATCTATTTGATATCGTAACCACATCGTAGTGATGTCGTAGTGATATCATATTAACATCGAATTAATATTGCAAAAATATTAAAAATATTTTACATCTATTTGATATCGTAGCCACATCGTAGTGATGTCGTATTAACATTGAATTAATATTACAATTTTATTTGATATCGTAACTACATCATAATAATATCATATTAATATCGAATTAATATTACAAAAAATGTTTTACATTTATTTAATATCGTAACTACATCGTAATGATATTATATTAACACCGAATTAACATCACAAAAATATTTTTATTGTAATATATGTTTATTATTTATTATACATTAATAATAATAATTTTTTATTAGTGGATTATTATGGGTGAGTGGAGTACGTTTCTTTTCTTCCTTTTTTTTTTATTCTTTTCTTCTCTTTTTTATTCTTTTCTTCTCTTTTTTATTCTTTTCTTCTCTTTTTTATTCTTTTCTTTTCTTTTTTATTCTTTTCTTCTCTTTTTTATTCTTTTCTTCTCGTATGTGAGTGGATGGATACGTTATTTTCAATTTTAAAATATATATATATATATATATAAAAAATAAAAAAAACAATCATGATTAATAAAATGTACTCTTTGTAAAATATATTTAAAATTTAATACATAACCTTGGGATAATAGTTAGAGCAGGTAATTCCGGGATTTTGTAAAGAATAATAAAAATGATAATATTTTTAAGTTAGTTCTTTCTTTAAATTTTTTTGAAAGTGTTTTGTTTCTTAAAATCATAATATTGTAAAAAAATGCTGGTTGCTACGACTGATGGACAACGACAAATTGTCAGGCTACCCCCGGACAAAGTAATTGGAAGGCGGAAAATGCCATAAATATCCAGCCCTATTTTACAACATTTTCTTCCAGGCTAAAGCAAATATTACAAAAGAAATTGCAAATATATTTAACAAGCAATAGATACATGGCCGTTGAAAAATATATTCGCACTTCATATTGTAATACCACAGTCTAACAAAGAAATTGCAAATATATTTAACAAGCAATAGATACATGGCCGTTGAAAAATATATTCACATTTATACCACAGTCTAACAAAAAAATACTCAAACCACAACATATTGTAAAAAAAATATGAAAAATATGCGTATATCCTATTTTCATACCTTGCTTAACAGCTCCACTATTTATTTAAAAAACGGCTTTTTTCTCTTTTGTATGTGGGTAGGTGGGTACATTTTTCCTTTCTTTTATTCTTTTCTTTCGTATGTGAGTGGCGGGTACATTTTCTTTTCTTTATTCTTGCTTTTATTCTTGCTTTTCGTATGTGGGTGTCTTACTATGTTGAATATATAAACTAAAGTGTCCCAAAGTATTGTTAATATTGTAAAAAGATAATTAAAGTATACTTTAAAAAGAAAAAAGAAGAGACGAACTAAAATACCGTAAAGTATTAATATAAAAGACAAGAGAAAAGCGTATTTTTGAAAAAAAACAAAAAAAAATCTCATTAATAAACGCGAATTTTAGCTATTTTTAGATATCACATGCATGATATCACATGCATGTAATTAAAGTGATTTTAATTGGTTAATTTTAATTTATTATTACATCATGCATATGATTTTATTGGTTAAAATTTTATACGATACAAATTAAAATAATTATTTTATTATATTTATATAATTAATATAATTATATGGCTGTAAAATAAAAATTATTTTTTATCCAAATTCTATTTGTAGTATCATGATTTGGTAGTTGGCACCTTTCTGAATTACAATTATGAATAAAATGTACTTTTTGAACATTATCTATTACAGTAATTGGAAAAATACGTCTCCATTTATCTCCTGTTTGCTTGGAGCGGTAAAGTGAGCATTTTAATACTGAATGTTCAACCATAGTAATAAACCAATCTACAACAATAAATGCATAATATTTGTTATTGTTACCGCATGTTGAAAGATACCTTTGATTATTGCATAAGATTCTTCATGATCTTCTTCATAAATTGTGATAAAATCATCGAGATGTAGGTGAACTTTTGAAAGGATACCATTTTCTTCTTCAATCATATATGATGCAAATTTGTACCAACTAATTGAAGAGTTTATAAGTGCCGCCTCAAACTTCATATCCACATAAGATAAAAACAATTCAGTTTTAAAATTATGTAAAGTTAAAAGAAGTTTATCACGTTCTTGCTTTGGCATTCTTTTTTTTAATGAAATATTGGAAATAAAGTTTACTGGAGATATAACTAAATTAAAAGATTAGTAAATATAAATATCAAACATGTACTATTATATGCAATAAAATACTTACTTTTTGTATCATGTAAATCGTCTTGAAGCTTGTTCAGCTTCAGTTGAATATTTATCTTACATGCTTAATACCAATTTAAAAATAATTGTCCAAAATTTGAATTTGTAAATCCAGTACAAGATCTATTAAATCTTGGATCAATACCACCATCTGCTAAATGTCGAATTGCAAATAAAGTATTGTAACGCTTTAATAAATCCAAATCTATGTTTTTGCAATTAGTCTTTGGTACCATCCCCTTAAAAATACGATGGACCATTTCTTTTATACCAACTTAGGTATTAATAAGTGTTCCGAAAGGTTTTAGCGTGCATCAAAAGATGCATATTAACGTGTATATTTGGTAAATTAACAAAATTTACAAAAACCTATAAAAAGTAAAATATTGTTAATTATTTGAAATTATTCCATATTTCAATATCAAATTTGTAACTATACCTTTGGAAGGATTGAAAACTCTTCTTCAAGACATTGTTGCAATTCCTCATAGCTATCTGATGTAAATTTCTTGTTAAAAACCGCTTTCATAGTTTTTGCAACATGTATCCAACAAGATATAATAAATTTTTGGAACTGAACTAACTCGAAATGCATCAATTCTTTGTTGAATCATGGCTGTTTCATTACGTTTGATACTTGATTCTTTTAAAAACTGGTTTAACAAAAATGGCATAATCATAGCTAATCTAAGTAAATTCGACATCATAAAACTATTGTAGTGAGTAATCGGATTTGGTAAGCGAGACCATCTTTTTGGGATTTCAAAATTTTTCCAAATTTCGATAAAATTATCTTCTCCTTCTCGTGAAAATAATTCACAAGTTAATTTTAGTAGCCGCCCAATCTTTCCTGCAGTCGCATGATAAACATCCTGCGGCGTCTGTAAATGTCTTTCCCTTTTTAATTTATCTAAAATACTTAGGTAATGATCGTAAACCATATTCCGTACAAAGTTGATCTCTTCTTGACATTATAGTCTCGCAGAAATTTTTAAGATTTCTTCGTCTGTAATATGATGATAACGTAATGTTGTTACGATATCCTGATTGTGAGCACTCAATGATTCTTTAGTAGTTTTACAAGTACGACAACCCTTATTTGCATTATGTCTAAATTTATTTTTTAAACAATTTTAATAGTTGTCATAAAATTATATTATTATATTATTAACTAAATTGAAAAAATATCTTAATACTCCTGTCAAATCGTTACCTTGAGGTAAATCTGCCGTAACAACGCCTAAACCAGCAATTATCCATGCATCTTGTCCTTGGACAGTCATCACCTTTCCTTTCTCTAATTCCTTCATTTCTGAAATGAATGGTATCATAAATTCGTCAAATTTTCCTCCAAATGGGATAAACCCAATAACAAAATGGTTCTTTATTAGCTTTCTTTGATGTGCTGGCATATTTCCAAACTGTACATAAACACCACCTAGAGAATGGTATACATTTCTAAATGTACCAAAATCATCATAATAAAGATCTAAAAACGAACACATAGATTGGCATAGATGATGATGGTGGATTTCTGATAGAAATGTAATCAGATGGATGTAGGTATGAAAGCTTTACATTACGAACGTGCCAACGGTCATTACATTTATAAATTATTTCACTAATCCGCAATGAACCATCAGGAATATTTTGATGTTGAAACATCATCAATATAGTTACTTTTTCTAAAATTTGAGAAGGTCATTATAATTAAAAATGGTTGGTCTTGTAACCATACTTCACCGGTAATAGAATGACGTTGTCTTGGTAACCCTTTTAAATTTCCGGGTAAATCTCTATATTCCAAAATTTTTTGAATTCGTAACTGATAATATCCATCATCATTTTTTAAAATTGATCTTAATCTTCCAAGTTTTGACCATTATCATCAAACTGATAGTAAACAAAATCACCAGATCGGTACAATACTACTATTTATTAAAAATAACTTTAATAAATATTATCATGATAATAAATTATAATTGTATCAAAGTGTATTATTTTATAACCTTCTGATATTAATATTTCGTGTTGTCCAAAAAGTGGGGATTTCCCCATAAATTTCCATGCCAAAATTCTGATTTTTCTTCAGAATTAATGCCGGGTCCAAAATACATATGCTTCATTAGCATCGGATTATTAAGAACACGCCATATAATTTCACTGATTGAGAGTTGATACGAAAGTTTTGATCACCGTGAGGTTGATGGAGTTTTTTTTGGTGAAATTTTAATAGACTTTGTTATTATTGGTAGGAGAGGAAGACGTTTTCGCCATGATTGGAATCTTCAGATATTTTTTACCACGTAGGTAGGTTCAAATTGAGAATTGTGAATGATATCGACAAGATCTTCATATGCTTTCGTAGAAAACATTATGCTTCTGAAGCCAGCAAAATAATGCCGTAGTTGTATAATTATTAAAGTACGGTGCCTCGCCATTGCAGAACGGTATCTTGTCTTCATCTAACGGCTTCAACGATTTGATCTATTTCTTCCTCTTCATTATTACGTTCCTCTTCATCATTATTACGTTCCTCTTCATCGTTAATTACGGATTATACGTTCATTCGTTATTACGTTCCTCTTCCAGCTTGATTATTATTATCGTCCGATTTGTTACCGCCCGCCATCCACTTCGTCATTGTTTTCATTATTATCTTCCTCCTCTTCCTCCTCTTCATAATTGTATTCGTTATCACTTTCTTCTTCCTCTTCAGTATCAGATGAATTGACATTATCTTGCGAAAATATCATCTCATCATTGTAGTCTTGAGGATTAATTGATCCATATGCATTATCGTCATCATTAATGTCTTGAAAACTTAAATTATCTTTATGATCATACTGAAAGTCCATGTCATCGTTATCATTATCAGGTGAACGTACAGGCGAACGAATTGCAACTCTCTCGTCAGAATCTGTTGTCTCATTAGGTTTGCTATAAGAAAACCGATTTCGAATTCGAATTGGCTCTATTGGTTTATTGTGACTATATCGTCTTCTCATCTTTATGACAATTTAAATCCTTAACTTAATTTAGAATTTTTATAAAATTCAATAAATCTTTATAAAAATTATTTATTAAATACCTTAATACCTTTTATATTATTAGCGTATCGACAAAAAAACCAAAAAACTCAAGGTCAATTTGGTTAAAATTATTACCGATTTGCTATAGTTTCTGATTGGAGTTTTGAAAGTAACATTAAATCAAGTTTTGGAAACCGCAATCGTATACAAAATCAAGTAGCACATTGGAGTTTTAAAAGTAACGCAATCGTCGAGTTTTGGAACGCAATCGTATACGAAATCAAGTAGTACATGCTTTTTTTTATCGTTAATCAATACGTTAAAATTCAATTAGTATAAAAAAAATTTATTTCATACTTGCTTAAATACGCGAATGCGTCAAAAAACTCGAAAATTAAACTAATTGAATTGCGAAGTTTTTGACCTGTAAATTCATATGCAGGATTATAAAAAATAGTGGTTGAAAATTATACTTAATAAAATAGAAAATGCTCGTAAAACAATAATTTAGTTAATTTAGTAGTAGAGTATTAAAGTTTACGATTTAATAAAATAATAGATAAAGTATGATTTAATTTACGATTATATTTTTGAAACATCAAAAACTAACGAAGCGGGAATTCGTTCGCTTAAAGCAATGATTGTTATTAGCAGACCAATTAAATCAATTTTCGTTAATTAATTTTCGTTAATTTTAAGCCATTGTCAAAATAAAATAAATGTTGTGGTAAAACTTCCCCGATTGAACCTCTAAATCGCACCATAGAGAGGATAATTGCATTAGCATAAAAACATCTTTATTATTCCGTAGTAAGTCCTCAAATTGACCATGGCTACGGTAAATGTTTTAATTCTGTAAAGGCAATGCCAAACTGTATGCATGGCTTCCCGCGGCATACCATGGCTTATCAATTTGTTTAACAAATTTGTTTAATATTATTACATCTTGCAATTTCTTATTGTGTTTACATAGATTGTAGGCGTAATAATTTGATTTTATTTTTTTACAAGGATTTTTTTTTACACGGATTTTTTTATTTTCGCATTCCTTTTTACAAAATTCTTTAGTTTCGTCTAATTCTTTCGTTTTCGTTAATATAATTCTTCGTTTCATTAATTCTTTTCGTCTTCATTAATATTTCATTAATTCTTGTGTTCATAGATTGTAGGCGTAATAATTTGATTTTATTTTTTACACAGATTTTTTTTTACACAGATTTTTTTTTTTACATGGATTTTTTTTTACGCGAGATTTTTTTTTTACGCGGATTTTTTTTTTACGCAGATTTTTTTTTTACAGATTTTTTTTTACGCAGATTTTTTTTTTTGGATTTTTATTTCCCACTCCTTTTACAAAATTCTTTCTCTTTCGTTTTCATTAATATTTCATTAATTCTTTAATAACGTGTGGACTGATAGACAATTGCGAGTTTTAATTAATGAAAGAAAAAATGAAAACGATAATTTTTACACGAAGCTTAGTGGTAATATGAAGCATAATTTTTGGAAAGGGCTAGCAAGCAAAATAAACCTTGTTCGAACACGCAGTATACTGGGAGCAATGTAAAAAGAAAAATTTAACGGCTTAGTGCGAGCATAAAGTATATAAACATTATTTCAGGTTCAACTACTATTTTTAGCATTATTAAATAGTACTAATATAATTTTATATTTTATTAGAAAATGCAATTATATATCGAGGGTAAGCCCAAAGGGAAGGAAAAGTGCTCTAGGAACGAAGTACTACGAGGAATTCAGTGAACGTTTTTGGGAAAAATGACGTAAATATTGGAAAACACGTAAATATTTTATTTTTTTTTATTTAATTCATAAATTAATCTGATTATTTATTTAGAAACAATTTATGATATTGCTCACGAAATCGACAACACAACAAGCCAAACAAAAAACTCCCGTCATCCTCACCCACTACGATTCGACCAATATGCTTCCACCTATATCACCTCTCCGTTCACACTTCGTTATCATCACCTACGCCTCTCCCGTCAAGCTCATCACACCTACACACTTACCGTTTACGAGGCTCACCTTCATATTATGTAAATCATTGAAATTGAATAATTTCGCCTCGTTTACGCTCCCTTTTCCTTCATATGAAATTGTAAATCTTTCAAATCATATTACTATTTTGTTATATTGATGTCTGTAACATTAATTTTGCTTAATATTATATTGCTGTACAACATTCAATTTTTTGCTTAATATTATATTGCTGTACAACATTCAATTTTTTTATTTTCCGAACGATGTATCTTTCATTATTTGGAAAAAATTTTATATACTATTTACTTTACTACAACTAAAATAATAAAATATGCTAAATCATTAAATAAGCAAATAAGCAGATCGTCACTGTATTATTTCAATTGGAATATTTTAATTATAACCTCACAATTATCATGAAAATTATTTTGAGAGTATTCTCGACCATCAAACTGTACTATGTTTCATCATTTATCGTTTAAAAATTCTCTTCCTTTAGCAGTTAAGTTTATAAATTTCTATTTAATGAGTACTTTATTGAAATGTAAATTCGTTACCAACTCTAAATATTTTTGAATTTTGTAGCTTTACATAATATTCTATAGACTGCTCGAGTCTTTATCTTTCTTCAAATTGTACAATAATATACCAAAAAATCATATGTTAAGGAGTTGCATTGTCTTTTCACAAATTTAGTAATCAATCACATATGAGTAAAAAGGTTTGATTGGGTTATTTGGATGCAATAATATCTTTAACATTACGTAATTTAATGCCGAACGATAATAGTAGCTAATAATGGCTATACTTTTTGAGTTTGGTGCATATCATTGTATCACATAAAATGATACTTCACATGATTAATTTCTTCTCACTCCTTTCTTCTAATATTTTTCTTCACTCCTTATATGGCCTAAAAAAGTATAATAAAATTTATGAAATTGAATCGTAAATACGCAATAAAATAAAAGATTTGGAACTGATTTGAAGTAATCTTCTATATAAAAAAAGTGTCAGTATTCACTTTTATTATTAAATGAAATACAAATTATTTATATAAATTAAATTTAATTTTCGATCTTGAAATCATAATTTTAGTTTTCCCATCTCCTGATATTTTTAACTGATCCTGCATTTTACCACAATACACAATGATATTGAGATCATGTATATTTTCCAATTAAATACTACAATCATAATTACAATAGCTAAAATTCAAAATTATATCATGAATAACCTCGCCCTTTTTTTTTGTTCATTCGATGTTTATCACCTACTTTTTTGAGCAGGAAAGTTGCTACATTTTTTATTCATTCATATTTTCGATATATATCACTCGCTGGTCGAATGAAGGGTATCGAAGGTATATTTCACGTATCCTGTAATAGCCCTATTAAAATAAATGTTGGCTCGAATGGACCCGATCCTCACCTGATTTGTGACCGAGTACTTAGCGCAAATCGGGTTTAATTATGTAACTTTCGGGTTATGGCGTGAAATAGGTATACAAGAAATATCAGGTTTCCCGGTAGAAGTACTGATATGTTTGCGAATACTTTGATAAATCGGGTGCTTACCCAATATTTATACGAAGCTACTAAGATATTTATTTGATTTTTGTTATTTATTCATTATATATATTGATTAAAAATAATTATTATGCACGATAATAAATAATATATTATTAATTGTTTCGTACTAATTTTTTGTTACAAATAATAGAATGTAATTTATTAGAAAAAATATGTGTTATATTAATCGGCGTAAAATAAAATAAATCAATAAAATTAAATTGAATAAAATGATATTATTCAGTGTGGTAAGAAGTTGAAATAGTCCATTTCGGAGCGTTGAAGAGAGGGTGAGACTGGATTATTTTACATACATACGTTTGGTCGTTGTACCGTCTTTTTTCTCGTCATCTTTATGTTACGAATGGTTTCTCCTACTTAAATCAGCACGTCTCGGGGAGAAGGAGAGTAACCTAATAAAAATTTAATATTATATATTAGATTAAAATAATATTATGCCTTCATGCATGCTTTCGCATATTTAATTACCCCTTGGGATCGCAACCCCACTTATCGCTATACGTGGAGAACGTGATTTGAACTTTCTTTTCGGGATGGACAGAATCTTATTATCTTTCTCATCTTATCTTATATGAAAAAGATAAAGAAAAAAAATTAGTAAAAGAAAGTGCTTTAATGCTTTAGCTGGAATGGTAATACTGGCCTTTTTCTTAATCGATTGGACACTTCATCCGAATGGTAGTTTGGATTACCAATAACGCCGTTCGGAGTTATTGATCCAATCGTCCCATTCCTTGGAGGTTGTGGTAGATCTATAAACTTAATTGATCCGTATTATCCTGCATATCACTGCAATCCTTTGACGCCTTTCCTCCTTCTTTTTTTAATATAAATAAAATAAAATAAATAAATAAAATATTAGTATTATTATTGCGAATGTAATTTATAAATTTGTATAAATTAATAAATAAAATTCATATCTAATCGTCCATTGAATTTCTCAAGTAAATGTAAAACATCAATTATATCTTATCTTACGCAAAGATATTTTCAAAATCTTCGGGATAAAGTTACATAAATTGATAAGCAGCAAAAAATGTTAAACGGATACTTTACATCTTTCACCTACTGTTAATTCACAGTTGCTTTGCTTGTTTGCTTTTGATTTTAGAGGATCTAACGAAACAGTATATGCATCTCTTCGATGTCGATGAAGATTTTGTAAAACTTTCTTTGGTCGGTAATTCGGTATCCTTATTCTAAAACGTCTCCCAATGCTTTTTTTATAGCCGGTAAAGTATTTTGAGATACGTTCTTTTCTATATCGAAGCCGATATCTTGTATAGTCGATGAATAAAAGAATTATACAAGCGCTTCGATATTTGAGCAACCTCATCTTACATAATAAATTAATAAATCGGCAATCTATATAAGCTCTACACTAACTAAAATGAGAAAAAGAAAAACGAGAAAGATATAATATAAGCAATTACTAAGCTCGGAAAGCCTTCTTGTATTTATGATTCATAGATTCCAAATTATTTTGGACTTTAGTGTGCCTAGCTGATGATGGATCGGGAGACGAAGAATATTGTATCCTTGTTTGATGATTATCAATCTGATGAAGAAACTCTTTGTCGCTAGCAATTTCTTCTACTATGCTCTCTTATTAAATATAATGAAAGCCGAGCGTAATTCTGTAATTTCTAATATAAAATTATTAGTAATCGGGATACTATTCTTTTTTATCTGTTATTTTCTTACGCTTCGATCCTTCTCTGTTCGCTTAACTTTGTACTTTACTTTCAAAGCCTTATATTTAATGAGGAATCTTGCGTGATGAGTATGGAGAGTATGGGGAGCGACTTCTATTTATATTTAACGGAAAAATCTTCTCGACGAGAGTGTGAAGTTGGGCTCGTTTTTACCTGTCGAACCGTGCTTTTGGTAAGAGTATAAACTTTGATTTCTCTGCTTGCGCAATGACAAATATCTTTTTGATGAGAGTACTAAAAGATGCGCACCACGAGGGAGAATGGAGTCAGGCTTCTATTTATTTAACAAAATATCTTACCCAGAATGCCGAGATAATGGAGTCCGGCTATTTCTATTTAACAAAGTATCTTTGACAGGAGATAATGGAGTCGACTTCTGTTTCTATTATAACAAAGTATCTTGCGACGAGATAATGAGTCCGACTTCTTTTTCCATTTAACAAATTATGCGATGAATAATAGTCATTCTATTACTCTTAAAAGTATCTTACCCACGATGAGATAATGGTCCGACTTCTCGTTTCCATTTAACAAGTATCTTGACGAGATAATGGAGTCGACAACTGTTTCCATTTAACAGAGTATCTTCGATGAGATAATGGAGTCCGAAAGCTTATATTTACATTTATGCAGTATCTTCGCGATAGAAAGTAATTGAGGGTCAGAAGCTCTGCTCATTTATTTAGCAGAGTCATCTTTACGAACGAAGTATTTGTCATTTCCTTAACGCAAAGTATCTTTCCGATGAGAATGTGAGATATCTTCATGAAAATAGGCGTGAGGGTTCGATCCTACCCTTTCTTGCTTGTAAAGAGTTTCTATGCAGGATAAGAAGAACTTATTCGAGAATAGCTTTAGAATAATTAAATATAAAACAAAAAAAAAAATCTTTTACTTGAATTTATCCATTGTTGTTGAATAGCGTGAGAAGGATTTGTTTAAGAGATGTTCGAAAGAAGAAAGAGTTTAATTAAATAGGATATTATAAGTTGATCATATATGTATTTAGTTAAATAAACTTTAATTAAACTATAATATTATTACAATAAACAAAATAAACTTTTAATTTAATCAATCAAGTGAAATAAAAAATATATCTTTACAGTAAAGCGTTCGTCGCCATTGAGAATTGACAAAATGTCTTATAATAAATCTAAAAGTGTTTACGGAGTTCAGAAAAGCTCCCTATACTTCATCTCCTCTCGAAACTGAAAATTTGCACCATTAGTTATTGTCCAGGGTTGTAAGGAGAATTAAGATCCCAGAAGCTATAAAATCGCTAGAAGTGCTAGGCAAAATTATACGAATTATTCGACTGCCGAGGAGATATCTACCTTACTGATTTGATAACGCAGCTAATTAAGGAAAGTTTTG
This sequence comes from Rhizophagus irregularis, assembly GCF_026210795.1. NCBI lineage: Eukaryota > Fungi > Glomeromycota > Glomeromycetes > Glomerales > Glomeraceae > Rhizophagus > Rhizophagus irregularis. Next base: position 1,132 of record NC_089436.1, on the reverse strand, counting down.
CAAATATAAACTATGTTGAAGATCTACAAGGAACGCTTAACAAGAAGAATCGCAAGAAGAATCGCAAGAAGAAAGTTATTCGTTTTGGTAAAAAAGAACGCTGTGCGTAGTTTCAAAGAAGAAACAGAATATCACAAATTTTCCAATCCAGAAGTAGTAAAACGAATTATTTTTCTGATGATGATAGTGACGATACGCCTGAAAATGATAATGAGCGAGTTTGAAGACAATCTTTAGAGATATTCAAATGATCGAATCTTGAAAGTGAAAACTTTGTCGAAGTGAATTTCGAATGCTTTCCAGAAATAGAAATAGAAGCGAAAATTATTCTGGTGCAGATCCAGAAGAATTGAATGATAATTTTTACGTGGATGTTTCCGTTATATGGATTTTGAAATATCAAGAAATATCCGGAGTTAGCTCGATACGTTTACAGATTCTCTCTTAAAATTTTTTTTCGTTATGTTAGCTTACGGGTATAAACGCAAAAATTTGTTTTCCAATTTTTCCTAACCTTCCATATATGGCATTAAAGAAATTTGGAATTTGTCTTCATTTAATAAAATATGTGGCTTGCAAGAAGTGCTGTAAATTATATGTACCAAGTTGCAGATAGTATCCAGCAGTAATGATTATCTTTTGGTACCATTTTCAAATGCGTATTCCAAGATTTTCCTAACAACATCAGATGAGTAATAAAAAACTTCTGTGGAAATACTTTATATAAACAAGTCCGAAAATACAAAAAATGGAATTATTAAAAAACCAGGCTGATATAATTTTCATACAGTAAGTTTTGGAAGCGTGCCAAATTGGTCCTTTTATTGAGAAAGGGATGTGAGAAATCATGTCGGAAATGGGTTAGGGTTAGGGTTAGGGTTAGGGTTAGGGTTAGGGTTAGGGTTAGGGTTAGGGTTAGGGTTAGGGTAGGGTTAGGGTTAGGGTTAGGGTTAGGGTTAGGGTTAGGGTTAGGGTTAGGGTTAGGGTTAGTTAGGAGTTAGGGTTAGGGTTAAGGTTAGGGTTAGGGTTAGGGTTAGGGTTAGGGTTAGGGTTAGGGTTAGGGTTAGGGATTAAAGGTTAAGTTGCAAGAGTTGGAGGTTAAGGTTGGAGTTGGGGTTAAGGGTTAGGGTTA